>NW_026535840.1:2441754-4883508 GCF_028551555.1 Melozone crissalis | reverse complement strand
TTGTCCAACGCAGATCCTTTGGAGAGAAAAAAAGATCACAGTGCTTACCAGGTAACTGAACAGGTCAGGTCCAGGGGGGAGCTGCTAAAGAAAGGGCTCGGGGAGCGGTGGGTGTTTGTTTATGGCATCTTCTCTGGGAGGTGTGAGCACTTGGGGCAGGTCCTGCGGGGTGACACTGCTGTTACCTGGTGTCACTCGCCAGGCGGCTGTACTTGACCTGCCGGCCCCGCGCCAGCGCCGGACACCGCAGGGGCCAGTGGTACGAGCGAGGTACAATGCCTTGCACATTCTTCTCAAAGTACTGGAAGGGCTTGTACCACCACACCCTTGCAAGGAGGTTCGTTTGGGAAGCTTCTTTTAGCACCTGCAGGGGGAGGAGGACAAAAAGAGGATTGCTGAAGGGCAGGTCCTTTATTCGCGCCACCGCTCGTCCGTGAGGAACTCAACCAATCTGTGGTTGTTGCTCGTCGGTGGTTGTTGTGCTGTGATTTCAGGGTTTACCCCAGAACCTCGGGTTGCTCCCCTGATAATTCCCTCCCAAATGTGTCAGCCACCTCTCCTTTCCCCTCCCAGCACTGTCAATCTTGGAATTCCAGAAGGGCACTGAGTGACTGCCAGATGTTGCAGACATTTTTCATGGAAAATCCTTTCCTTAGGATTTTTCCTCCTGAGAAGCTGAGAAGCCTCAGGAACAAAATGTAAACATTGATTATCTGCTGCTGTGGAATGCAACAGGTGGATCTGTGATTGGTCTCATGTGGTTGTTTCTAATTAATGGCCAATCACAGTCCAGCTGGCTGAGACTCTCTGTCCGAGACACAAGCCTTTGTTATCATTCCTTCCTTTCTATTCTTAGCCAGCCTTCTGATGAAATCCTTTCTTCTATTCTTTTAGTATAGTTATAATGTAATATATATCATAAAATAATAAATCAAGCCTTCTGAAACATGGAGTCAGATCCTCATCTCTTCCCTCATCCAAGAACCCCTGTGAACACTGTCACAGGCAGATTCAAAGGATGCCCTCCAAGTGTCCTTTGTCCCTTGAGACCTCCTCTCCTGGACCTGGTGGTGGCTCCCAACCCCTTCCCTGCTCCCTTGTAGGTCCTACTCATTATTCCACTGGTTTGGTGCTGCCTGAAGCAAAACACCACAGCCATGTTTGACTAATTGCCAATTAGGTGCCCTTTGATGTTCACTCAGCTTGGGAGGCACTGGGTTCTGTGCCCACACTCTGCAGCTCCTGTCTCGCAACAGCTGAGGGTTCCACACACAATCCAGAGCATTCCACACTTTCATCTGCTCCTGGGCTCTCAGAGCAGTGATGCTTCCAAGCTGGAAGTGCTGGAGTGCCCCCAGTCCTGCTGAGGAATTGCTTCAGCAGAGCTTTGGGGTGGAAATGTTCCTGTCCTGCTGCCTGAGGTGACTGAGGAGGTGGCTGGGGTAAAAGAACAGCAACCAAGTGGTTTGGAGAGTTCTGTTGGAGCTGTTGCTGGGTTCAGAGGCCTGTGGGCCAGGAATAAAGCTCTGGATTGAAACCCTCCATCAGAACTGACTCTTTAAAGCTTCTCCACAGAGGAAAACCTGAGGATTGGACCCTCTTAAGGGAGGAGGCTCCATCCCACCACCACCAGAGCTCCTGCACGCCTGGACTTGTCTCCACATGCCCAGCTGCATCATCCAGCTTAGCCAAAGGTGTCTCTGGGGTCAAACACCACAGTGTTGCTATTTGGTTCAGCACCAAGACCAGACAAGCTCAGGCACGTCCTGTCCATAATACTGGTAAATATTCCAATAGGTGCTGTCCTGCTTCCTGCTGCTCCCAAAATCTCACCTCCCAAACAGATCCCACACACCAAACCTGCTCACCCCTGCCTGCAGGACCTCAGTTGTTTGATGGGCCCACAGGAAAGAAGGAGTGGCCCAAAACAGGTGTCTGGCCTCCTTTGGGAATGAAAATGCCATCCCAAAGCAGGATGTTCTGTAAGTGCCTCTGAAATTCCATGGGGCTCAGGAATCTCTTTGGGGCTCGCTGTGTGCCTGTGCAGCTATGGGAATACATTACAAATTACTCCACTTTCTTCATGGAGGAAAAAGCCCCTTCTTTAGTCACATAACTCCTTTTTGTACAGTTTTACAGACCTCATGTGTGACTCCAATTGGTCAGGAGCTTTCTTGCCAATTATTTATTTGTTAGTAACAAGTTATATTCTGTATTGATTGGTCACTAAAACCCCCAGTGAATATGTGCAGGAAAAGTTGTTTGTGAGAGATAATTTTAATTTTTCTATCTAATGGTGTAAAAACAGTTTATACAGGTGCTGGTTGTTTTTTCACCCAGGAATAGATTGTTATGCTAACAAACTGCTCACACCAGGATTGCTTTCACATGGGAACTTGCACAGTGCTAGCTTCCCTTACAAGAAATGAGAGGCCAGCCAGAGCAGGCTTGATTTTATATGGCTTTTCTTTATCATTTTCCACCTTACTGCATCATGGAGCCATGAGCAGGGCACGTCCCAACCCACCTGGAGGAAGCCAGAACCCTGCCCTGCCCTCCACATGCTCCCAGACTGCTCCCACCTACCTTCTGCTTCTCTCAGCCATGAGCAAGCCCCAGCCCAACCACATCCAACCCTCTGCTGCCTATTATCCACACCAGAGCCAGGGGTCCCCGTATCCACCCCTCAAAGGGAACACATGAGCACACGTGTGCAAACGTGTGCACACAAGCACACACAGGGCTTGTATTCTCGAGTTTCATCTCCATGTCAAGCTCATGTGTCAAATAAATCCATTGTTGCTTTTAATTTTAAAGCCAGGCACAAGCCCCAGCAGGAGGAAGGAGAGAGCAGCAGGGAAGGAGCCAGGGACTGGCATTTCCCAACATGCTGGCAGCTCAGGCAGCAGGACAGGAACATTTCCACACCAAAGCTCTGCTGAAGCAATTCCTCAGCAGGACTGGGGGCACTCCAGCACTTCCAGCTTGGAAGCATCACTGCTCTGGGAGCTCAGGAGCAGAGTGAAAGTGTGGAAGGCTCCGGATTGTGCGTGGAACCCTCAGCTGTTGTGCGACAAGAGCTGCAGAGCATGGGCACAGTGCCTCCCAAGCTGAGTGAACATCAAAGGGCACCTAATTGGCAATTAGTCAAACATGGCTGTGGTGTTTTGCTTCAGGCAGCACCAAACCAGTGGAATAACAAGGTGGGACCTAGATGACCTTTAGGGCCCTTTCCAGCCCATGATGATTCTGTGATAGGATCTAAAATCTGCACTGTCATAATATAAATTCATCTTCTACCACTGTAGGATGTCTTTATTACACATAATTACCAGCATATGTCATAGATAAGCAAAAGATCTTTGACCATGAACACAAAGTATCTGGACACCAATGTGCTGCTAGGGAGCTAAAAATATCTGTTAACTCCCTTGTCTACCATCTGTGGCAAAGACTTGTGCATTTCCTCTCAGAGAACCATGGAACATGCACAGCTGGAAGGGACCCACAGAGATCATTGATCCAGCCTCTGTTCTTGCAAAGACACCCCAACAACCCCACCCTGGGCATCCCTGGAGCAGTGTCCAAGCTCTCCTGGAGCTCTGGCAGCCTCGGGGCTGTGCCCATTCCCTGGGGAGCCTGGGCAGTGCCAGCACCCTCTGGGGGAAGAACCTTGCCCTGATCTCCTGATCTCCTGACCCTGCCCTGCACAGCAGAGGAGGTCTCACCTTCCTCAGCACTGTCAGCTCCTCCCTGACTGTTCCAGTTCACCAGCCAGGAGAACTCTCCACCCCCTGGAAGCCCTTTCACAAACCAGTTCCCTTTTTAGTGAGGCCTCCTCCTGCACCTCAAGGGACCTGTGGCACAGAGCCACAGAGCACAGGAAAACCCCAGCTGGCCTCAACCACCAAACTAAACAAAACCAAGGCAAAAGAATCTAAGTGGTTTGTTGTTCTGTCACAAATGTGGCCACCTAGCCCAAATTCAGGAGAATTCAAAAAACTGAGGTTACCCAGGGGTGGGAGAGTCCTGCCTGCCTTTGGGAAGCCCTTTCCATATTTTTGTGGTCAAGAACCCAATGAATGATGCATGATGCCTCTTTCTCCCCTGCAAACCCAATAGCTGGGAGGAAGAGAGGGACTCTCCACAGGACATGGGTGAGCCTGGATATTCTCACCCCACCCCAGGCTACAAGCAGGAGCATCCAAGGAGTGGCAGGCACTCACTTGCTGGTTGGCCATTGTGTGGTACCACCAGAATAGCCTTGTAGTGATGTAGTAAGCCACCACCACGTCCACAGTGTAGTGGTCATGAGCAAGGAGGATGCAGAACATCCCCACCATGCTGAGAGCCCAGCAGAGCCAGTGGTACCACCAGAGTCGCCGTGGGGAATCTGCAAAGAAAGAAGCACAAGCAGGGGTTACTCATCAGTGGAAGCTTATCAGGACTGCTGCAGTGATTAGCTGAGGTCATGGACTGCAATCCTGCCTGCCACAGAGGTGCCTGGGCTCACATTGACAGCAGGAATGCTGAGATCACAAAATAAGGATCACTCTCTTAAAGGTGGAGCTTAAAATTGTACTCAGGGGTAATGACATCCTTGGAAATGAGAAAAGGTATGAAATCTTTTGAGAAAGATATAATATATCTTATATAAGATATAAAATAAGATATATATATATATATTAAGATATATAATACCCTGGCCAGTCAAATCAACCTGCTTGTGTTTAGATGGGATATTGGGAATTAGGAGTTGTTCCCTGGCAGAGTGGGGAGGTTCAGATTCCCAGAGCAGCTGGGGCTGCCCCTGGATCCCTGGAGGTGCTCCAGGCCAGGTTGGACAGGGCAAGGAGCAGCCTGGGACAGTGGAAAGTGTCCCTGCCATGACAGGGGGTGAGATGAGATGGCTTTTAGGTCCCTCCCAACCCAAACCCTTCCAATCCCCCTAGTGAAGAATTTTCCCCCAACACCCAGCGTGAGGCTGTTTCACCATGGAGCACGCAGATATTTTAACTGGAATTTGGCTCATGAACACAACAGGAACCCCTCAGAGAGGAAGGCAGCACAGCAGGGGAGGGCAGCAGGGCACTCACACTCTTTGATGAACAGGTAGGTGAGGGTGAGGATGACGGTGTGGCCGCTGTACAGGTAATCCCCACACATGTTGTGGGAGCCCGTGATGGACAAGCCTCCGCCAGCAATCAACTTCATTATCCTTCTCAGGTGAGATTCCCAGTCTCCAAAGAGCTGGTGGGACAGCAAAACACAAAAGCACAATAAAATATCACAGCTCAAAGCAATGGTTTTAAGCAGCAATTTGGCTTTTTAGTTCTTTATTGTATTTGCAGGGACCCCCGGGGCAGGAAGGAATGATGAATCTGACTCCATGTTCTCAGAAGGCTAATTTATTATTATATTATATTATATTATATTATATTATATTATATTATATTATATTATATTATATTATATTATATTATATTATACTATCTATACTAAAGAATACAAAAAGGATACCTACTAAATGCTCTAAAGCTAATAATGAAAACTTGTGACTCTCTCCAGAGTCCTGACACAGCCTGACTGTGATTGGCCAATGAGTGAAAACAACTCACAGCAGAATGCAACAAACAATCACCTGTGGCTGAACAATCTCCAAACACATTCCACATGTGAGCACAGCACAGGAGAAGCAAATGAGACAAGAATTGTTTTCCTTTTCTCTGAGGTTTCTCAGCTTCCCAGGAGAAAAATCCTGGGCAAAGGGATTTTATCAGAGAATGTGAGTGCCACAGTTCTCCTCCCCTTCTGCTTTGATCCACAAGATCAATCAGCGGATAAATAAATCCTCAGCCTTTCCTAAAAGCTGGCAGCACATTTCTAGCAGGAAAAAGACTGGCAATGAGACAGGAGTGTTTTGGTGCTTTGCACCTCTTGTAGCTGGTGCTCAGGTGAGATTTTCCTTCTGTTCAAGAGTCAGCACACTCTAAAATAAATGAGGTTTAATTTAGGTCATGTTGTTGGTAACAGCACAGGCCCTACTGGTGATCATCCAACAGAAACCAGGAGGAACTGCCCAGACTGAACAGCCAAAGCCAGGATCTGATGAACAGAGGAACATCTCACTCCAAACCCCAAAGCCTTGGAAAAACCTGCTACATTATTTCCTTCTGCTTCCCACTCCAACAGAAACATCTGTGCTGTCTGTCAGAGCACAGGGCCAGACTTGTGCTTTGAATCCACACAGGGATCTCCCTCCACACCCAGATTTGCTCTGACCCACCCCCAAATGCTCCTTTTCCAGGAGCATTCCTAGAAAAGCTTCAGTTTGCCCAAGGAAAGGCAAATCCAAGCAAACCAAGTCCTTCCCAGAGGACACTCTGCTCCCTCTCCTGAGTGTGACTGAGGGCAGCTGGCACTGCCCAACACTTTTGCTGCTCTTAACCAAGGCCAAATATTAAACAAATCCACAAAAAATGGGACAACCAGGATGTGTGGAGAAGCTCTGGGACCCATCAGGAAGCAGGGACTAATGGATCAATGCACACCTTGGTGCTGCATCCTCACCTCATTTTTTTTTTGGTGTTTGAAAATCCATTGACATCACTGAACTGTCAAAAGGAAACAGACTCCCCCCCACCCCAGACTGGCCATTATGTTTTTATTTTAAAGCTTGGCCTTGCTTTAAGAAGTGGAAATTAATAATTTCTGACAGACTGGAGCATGTTCTTTGCAGGAATTAAACATTTCCTGCTAACAGTTGCTCACAAACACCAAACTGCTCCCCAAAGCCCACTTTTCACAATCACACAGAACTCAATAAGGTGTTGAGAGGTTATTCTTTTCCCACCAGTACATTTAGTGCTTTCAAGAAAACTCCTTAATCTTATCAGGGCCCTCAGCTTGTCTCTACTTGAGTCATGAGAAGGATTTGCCAAGGCCATAAATTCCCCAAATTCCCCAAACAGGCAGATTTATTCACTCCAGCCCATAAATACCTGGTGTTCTCCCTTTTTTAATTTCCTAGCAGCAGGCTGTTCAAGCACAGTGCTGATCCTCTCCTACTCATTCCTCTTTCCAAAATCCTTCAAAAAGCCACAAAAGTTCTGGCTGGACTTCCCTGAGGAACCAAAGCTTTGTTTGGATGTGCCAATCATCACCAAAACAATTACAGCACATGGATCAAGTCCAATCAGGATTTTACAACTGTACCTCAGCACGTGGATCGAGTCCAATCAGGCTTTTATTACCTGTACCTCAGTGATTTTTACAGCTTCCAGCTGATTTATGGCTGTGCTTGTGCCCTTTCTCCTGCTTCAGCTCTGTCACAGCACAGCCAGCCCCAGGAATTGCAGCAAGGACCAGGATTCCAGCAATGCTGGATGACCAGGGGTGGATGCAACACCACCAGCTCTGTCCCATCTCCACCCTGAGCACTGAATTGCTCTCCCAGGCTGACCACAAGGCTCAGCACCTCTGTCCCAGTAGCCTTGTTTCAGCCATGGCTTTCACAATTTATCCCTGGGAGTCAGGGCTGGGCTGGGGAGGAGGTGAGAAGTCCTTGTGCTACCAGAATTGCAAAAATATGTGCAGGAGACAGGCTTAGGAAAGTCTCTCTGGGCCATTTTCAACCACAAATCCTATCTGGATTTGGCACACTGAGGTGTGTGTTCATTTAGAAATCAGTGACTCACACATGGCAAAGGTTGCACACCTTCAGCAGCTTCAGTGGGGACAGGAACATGCTGATCATGCAAATTAGCTGAAAATGCCACAAAATTTGGGTAGCTCAGTGCTTTGAGAAGGGTGGAAATCCCTGCACTGCACCTCCACTGAGAGGGCAGAAGGGTGTCCCTGTCACACCAAACCAGCACTCTCAAATTAAAATTATACAATGGTTTGGGCTGGTTTGGGCTTGAAGTTCACCCATCCCACCCCTGCCATGACAGGGACACCTTCCACTGTCCCAGGCTGCTCCAAGCCCCAAAGTCCAGCCAGGCCTTGGGCACTGCCAGGGATCCAGGGGCAGCCACAGCTGTGCCAGGGCCTGCCCACCCTGCCAGGGAACAATTCCTGATTCCCAATATCCCATCCAGCCCTGCCCTCTGTCAGTCTGAACCCATTCCCTGTGTCCTGTCCCTCCAGTTCCTGTTGCAGATTCCCTCTCCAGCTCCCCTGTGCCCCTTCAGGCTCTGGAAGGAGCTCTGAGGCCTCCACACACCCTTCCCTTCTCCAGGCTGAGCATTCCCAGCTCTCCCAGCCTGGCTCCAGACCCATCAGCAATTCCATAACCTCCTCTGGACCTGCTCCAACAATTCCATGCCCTCCTGATGCTGGAGACACCAGAACTGTGCACAGAATTCCAGGTGGGCTCTCGCCTGAGCAGGGCAGGGGGGCAGAATCCCCTCCCTTAGAAACACTTCTTGAGAAAGCAGCTTTGGGAAGAGCAGGGTGAGGGGGAAACAGGCAGATGAGGAATTTACCTTTGGAGAACACTTGAAATGCATTCCAGGTACTGGGAGTGTAGTCACATACATGGTAATGCACCGGTACAGGTATAGTGTGCCAACGATACAGAAAAACCTTCTGCTAATTATAGACCTGCCAGGGAGAAAAAACAGCCACAAATAAGGAGGGAAACAAAATCCACAAAGGTAAATAAAACAAAGCAGCAGCTGGTTTCTCCTGAGGCTTTGGAAACTCGTGACACTATCAGGGAATGCTGAACTACTCCACAAATATTCCAGGCCAGGAACACAGAGGCAACACGGCTCACACTGCCTTTGAAGATGAATACAGGCAATCTAAGGATTAGGATGCAGAACCCTGTGCAGATTGGGTGCTGAAGACATTAAAGGGGATTTCATGCCCCACACCCCTCTGTTAGCTGTGGCCAGTCACTGATTTCCTATCTGAGGCGGGGGATAAAGTTACAGGATTTTCATTGTGGGATGAAAAGAAGTAAGTTTATTCCAGCTGACACACAATTCAGTGATTACAAAGGATCTCCTGTGTAACCCAGAGGAGTGAGAGAACACATCTTTCCTGAGCAGCGTTATAAAGGAAGCAGTTCACATCAGCAAGGAAAGCCCCCAAATAAAAATGCAGAGCTGGGCTGGCTGCAGGACAGGGTGTTTGCAGGGAGCACAGCCACAGCCACATTTATTAGTGAGGGCTGATGCTCACAGAGAGGGCAGATGCACATCTGGGGTCCTGTGAGGTGCTTCTGCAAAACCAGCATGAGCACCTGGGGTAAAAGATGGGCTCAGGAGGGACAGCCAGCCCCATAACTGCCCCACTGGGGTAACACCTCCAAAAAAGACAATTAAACCTCTCCTGGCACATCCACCAGGACAGGAGCAGCCTCTGGAGAGATCCTAAGGAGAGATCACTGCCAGGGTTACAGAAATTGGGGTGAATCCAATTACAGCAATCACCCTTCGTGTGCCACTGGCTACAGACCCTGCGGGTTTGGTTCATTTTAAATCACTGCTCTTTGCACTCATGGCCATTTCAAGCTGCAGGTTCTGCCATTCACAGAATCCAAGAACAGTATGGAGTGGAAGAAACCTTCCAAGATCATCTCATTCCACCCCTGCTATGGCAGGGACACCTTTCACTATCCCAGGCTGCTCCAAACCTGGCCTTGGGCACTGCCAGGGATCCAGGGGCAGCTCTGGGCTGCTCTCTCCACCCTGCTAGGGAACAATTCCTTCCAATATCCCATCCATCCTTGCCCTCTGGCAGTCTGAAGCCATTCCCTGTGTCCTGTCCCTCTATCCCTTGTCCCCAGTCTCTCTCTTTCTTTCTTGGAGGCTCCCTTCAGGCACTGGAATTCAATTGTTGCTATTTTGCTCACTTTAAAAAATAAATATTCCTATCAAGCTGAGCTCTTTCAAAAGTCAAAATTGGCCACCTTTTAAATTTTTTAGTGCTTTTGGCATAGTTATTAAACTGGAGTGCTCCACTCTTGGAGGAGTATGAGTTTGCAGTGCCAAGGCAAACTTGCAAGGCACCTTCAGTGCCTTGATTTATCAGGAAAAATTCAACTCTTGCAGGCTAAACACATTTTGCACTGGAGCACTCCCTGCTGTAGCACACTATTCCAGGCTTTTTCTTCCCTCTCCTGGTGTAAACTTGGGCAAAGCTGTGAGTTAAGAATGATAATTATTCATCTTTTTCCACAAACTGAAATTTAAGTGTGGAGGGCACCACTCCAGTAGAGCAGGGGTTCTCCTCTGCACAAGTTTTCCTCTCATATCTCACCCTTGTGGCTTTTAGAACCAGAATTCCAGGAGTTCTCCTCTGCAGAATTTTTCCTCTCATATCTCACCCTTGTGGCTTTTAGAACCAGACATGAACCTGCCTTTTTCTTTTTAACATTAAGGCAAACAGGGGGTTGGGGATTAAAGGCTGAGCAACACCATATTCTGAGAGACCAAAGAAGCATTTCTCTGAGCACTGAATTTATTTTTTTAATTAAAACTACCACTTGACTTTGCTGGATTTGGCATATTTTAACTTGGGAAAATCTGAGAGAGCTCTTCACTTTAATATAAAGTAAAAATAAATGTTAAAAGCTTCATATTTCCCTTTCTCCCAGGAGGATTTGTGTGAGTGTGAGACTCAGAGCCAGCAAGTGCAACCTCCACACATGTTCCTGGCCCAGAGAGCTCCATCCCAGCTCTGCAGACCTCAGCAGGAGCAGGCTGCTCCTTCAGCCCCATGAGCCAAACACAATCCTGGCACTGTGCTTCTCCCACAGCATCTGGGAATGCTTCCCAGGGAAGTTCATCTGCCTCTGCAGCTTCCTTGAGCTCCAGAGTGCCCTGCCAGACCTGCTCCTGCCTTCTGGAGAGACACCAGCCCAACCCCGTGCCATGGACAGCATCAGAATCATTGAATCACAGAATATTTGCCTTGGAAAGGACCTTAAAGCCCATCCAGTGCCACTCCTGCCGCAGCAGGGACACCTTCCACTGTCCCAGGGTGCTCCAAGCCCCAAAGTCCAACCTGGCCCTGGGCACCTCCAGGGATGAGGAAGCAGAAGTGAGGAAGGCCCATCTGGCCCAATGCCCTCCCATTATTTCTGAATGAAGTTTCAAAGGGAGGGGATAACCCCAGCACAAAAGGGATTCAGCTTTTCTGCAGCACTGAGTCTGCACCCCTTTGGTGTGCCCCATCCAAAGCCACAAGAATCAGGTTCTCCAGATGAAGCCACCTCACTGGGCTCTTGTTCCTCTCCTGCTCTTCCCTTTCTCCTGCTCAGCCACAGCTTGGGCCTCTCAGACCTCTGCTCATGGATAGAAAAGAGGCATTTTGGTCCTTGAAACATTCCATGGTCAGTGCATAGACTGACCAAGCTCTGGCATCTTCCCCTAACACCAGAAGAGGCCCTTCCAAAGGGGACTTCCCATGGCAAGGGGTTGGAATGGGATGACTTTGAGGGTCCCTTCAGCCCCAAACATTCTGTGATTCTAGAACATAAATAAAAACAGACACCCCAAAGCAAATGGGGACATGGCAGGGGGGATCTTCACATCTGCCAGTGACACCAATATATGTATGCTACATCAACTCAACCCACATCTCACTGCTTCAAAACCTCCAAGGATTCTGCTGTTCCTCACCTACAGGCTCTGCTCAGCTCCACCACAGGGTGCTTGATCCCTGGGATGGCCATATGAACCCCACACCTCCTTTTTGAGAACAATCCCACACCACCCCCTCAAGCTGTTTCCCTTGGGTTTAAAATCATGGAATATCCTGAGCTGCAAGGGACCCACAAGGATCATTGGTCCAGATCCAGTCCCTGCACAGATACCCCAATAATCCCACTCCATACATCCTTGGGAGCATTGCACAAATCCTCCTGGAGCTCTGGCAGCTGTGCCCATTCCCTGGGGAGCCTGTTCAGTGCCCAGCACCCTCTGGGGAAAGAACCTTGCCCTGAAATCCAACCTAAATCTCCAGCCATTCCCTTGGATCCTGGTTCACAGCTGCCCTCACAAAAGCATGAGCTGTGTTCCCTCAGAACAAACAGTGAGTTCAGAACATCATTTCATCCAATCCAGGCTCTTCACCCATGGAGAAGGTTTGAGTTAAACACTCAGGGGTGTTGCTCAGCTTCTTAGGGAACATTTGGACCTCTGCCTTCTGCACAAGCACTTCACACTGCATGCTACCTCACCTTTGAAAACTGAGACAAGAAGATCACAAGAAGCTTCATTTTGTTTGGGTGCAAACCAGCATCTGCCCTCCAAAAGCTGCCAGAAGCACTCAAGTGTTGAAAAGGTTTTACTTACTTGTATTTTAAGAGCAGCCACTGAACAAACCACAGTCCTACAAGGATCATGCCGTTGATTTCACAAATAGAAAAAGCCCATTGCACCCGATCAAAGCGATCAAAAAATGCATCTGGGAGCGGAGGCTGCACCTCCTTGGGAGGCACTCGTTCATGAACCACCGAGATAGTCACCGTGGTGAAGACGAAACAAAAAAGTGCATAAATAAAAGCCAGGAAAGTCTTGCCCCACTCCATGGGATACTGCGAGCGCTCCGGCTCGGGCATGGGGATCTTGATCATCTCCTTCTTGAACCCGTTGGGGATGCCCCCATTGAGCTTGAGCGCGGCGCCGAAGCCGTTCTGGCGCGCGGCGTCGCCGGCGCGCACGTGCCCGTTGGCGTGGCCATTCTTGTGAGCCTCCATGTGGTGAGCCATCTTCAGCCCCTCGATCATGTTCAGCAGCCGCTGCCCGCTGTCGGAAGACACCCGGGACAGAGGGGATTTCTTGAAATCCTCCTCCGTCAGGTTGATGAGGTCCCGCCCGGTGAAGTTCTTCAGGGGCTCACAGTACTCCGGCACGGCATTGTCCGTCAGCCAGCCGGTCACCTCCTCGGGTGACCACAGCACCACTTCTTTCATCTCGCCGGGGACGGTGGCACATGGGCTTTTTAAAGTGGGCAGCACTCACTGCGGCTCCAGCGTGGTGGGAAGCTCCTCCTTGGCTTCATCTTGTTGTCCCTGCAATGGGTTTGGCCAGAGGCAGAGGCCGTCCCTACCCAGCCGACACCGGCGTGCGGCCAGCGTAGGAAACGCTCTACTTCATCTTCGTGTTGGCATTCTTCTTCCTGGGGAGGGAAACACAGAACCAGGCATTAGCATGGCATTCAGTGCCAAAATTCCTGCACAAAACCAGCTCTGCTTGGGTTGGGATGGACAACAGAATCTGGAGATTTGAGCTCCAGCTTGTACATGCAGCATCATCCTTCCTAAGCTCACCATTGATTTCCTAAAACAACATCACCTTGAACACCACTGTCCAGCTGTGGGAAGCTTCCCTCCTGCTCAGATTTTGTTACATTTTCCATTTCAATGCTCTAGTCCATGAGCAGCACCCAAACTCCTCTTACAATCATCATACTCATGGGTTTAAGGAGCTACAGAGCAAATGTTTGGTATTATTTGTGGTAGAAATCTCTTCTACCTCTTACAGACTGGTACCTTAATGGAATGTGTGGCACCAGTGACTGAATACAAAACCTGTTTTTCATTCTGCAAAGCAAAAATCATAAAATCACAGAATCCCAGACTGGTTTGGGTTGGAATGGACCTTAAAGCTCATCCCATTCCATGGGCAGGAACACCTTCCATTAGACCAGCTTGCTCCAAGCCCCATCCAACCTATCCCAGAACTCCACCAGGTGCTACATATAGTCATCAAAACTAAAAAATTTATGTAGATAAACAAGGGTCTGCTGTCTGGGCCAAAAGAGCAGCAGGAAAATCAATAATCAAGCAGATTAGCCTGAAAAGAAACTGAAGCATTTAGGTTTGCAAATATTTAGCAGCTCTGTGAGGTAAATTCAACTGTTACCAGGTTGTACTACTCCAATTCAAAGAAATGTTGACTACCAGATAAAAAAAAAAGGAACCAGGACAAATTTATTTTTTTTTAAAAAAAGAGGAACTAGGTAAGAAACTTCTATACTCAATGAATTGCAGAAATAGCTTAGAAAAGCTGATTGCTTCCAGTACAAAAGTTACAAGCACACACAAGTTACTTGCTTGGAATCTCCTCCTGAATTTTTGAGATACAAGCAGCAAACAAGTTAGTGATGGCAGGGCAGCAACCACCAGCAAATCCTCAGATCTGAGGTGTTTATTCAACCAAAAACCCAAACTGCTCCTCCCCAGAGCAAGGAGAGGAAAGCAGTGGAAGCCCCACCATCCCACAGACCACGTGCTCTGCTGCAGCTCATAAACATGAAGTGAGAAGGTAACAGCACAGGGAAAAAAACCACTTCATATTTTCAGAAGTCAAACCAAGCCTTTATCAGCTGAAAGAATATTTTTAGCCCTCTTACAGGCTCCCAAGTGTTTGTGTTTCATCAAAGGGAGCAAAGTTGTGACTGAGGAAAACCAAAATAATTTACCCTACTGGCATGATTTGAACTGAAGTGGCTCAGAACAGATACAGAGCTTTACTCCTATGCAAACATGACCACACTGCACACACAATTAATTTTCTGATCTGTTACCTCCAAGCTCAGCAAGAAACACAAGGCGCAGTTTTTAACTTGGTTTTCCATAGAAGGAACTGTGATGGTAGAGAAAAGAAAAAGCCTTGGATGGAAGGACTGGCAGTACTTTGGACAGGCCACCTCTCACTTCTGGACACCAGGAAAGTGCAGAGATTTAAATCCACAGAGCAAGGGATGAAGATGAATCTTCCACTTTGTGCAAATCTGTGTTGTTTTAGAGCAGAAGTGAGGACACAGCTCTGTTTGCTTC
The DNA here is from genome assembly GCF_028551555.1 of Melozone crissalis. Classification (NCBI taxonomy): domain Eukaryota; kingdom Metazoa; phylum Chordata; class Aves; order Passeriformes; family Passerellidae; genus Melozone; species Melozone crissalis. The sequence goes on along the minus strand of NW_026535840.1, from coordinate 4,868,711 downwards.
CTTTTCTCTCAATGCTGAGGAAGGCTTTCAAGCCACAGATTGCTTCATTATTCAAGTTGTGTTTAGCAAATCAGGATTTAGTTACAGAGCTCTGAACATGGCAAAAGGATGGCCTGAATTATGCATGGTAACCCACATTAGAAGCTCCTACAAGGCCAGGACTGAGCAGCAGCTCAGCTCCACCTGCCCATCTCCATGTGCTCATTTCAAATCCCAGCTCTGGCAGCACAAATTCCCAACAGACAATCCTAACAGACTTCTTGTTGCATCCCAGGATGGTGCCTCACAAGGATAAAGCCAAAGTTATTTATTTTTAATGCTGTTCCCCCACCCAAGCTCTGGGCCTGCAGCAGCCATTCAGCCCAGCTTTGGGGTTGTCTGAGCACTCTGTGGGCACACAAGTTAGGCCAGTATTAACTAAATCTTTTCAGTTTTCAACACTAGAGTGCCTAAATCCTCATTTCCCAAATCCCTGAACCTGACAGAGCAGATACCTGTCCACCCTGACAACATTTAAAGACACAGCTCAGGAGCCTGTAGCCAACCTCCAAACTACATCTCCACTGCCAGGGAAGGGCTGGATTGGGTAGTGGGAAAAGTTTCTCCATGGAAAAGGTTGTCTAGCTCTGAAATAGGTTGCCCAGGGCAGTGGCAGAGTCACCATTCCTGTCTGGAGGGATTTAAAACATTTGTAGATGTGGCACTTGGGGACAGGGGCTAGGCCTTGGGAGTGCTGGGGGAATGGTTGGACTTGATGAGCTTAGAGGGCTTTTCCAACCTAAACCATTCCATGAAAGCTTCCAGCAGGTGCTAAGATGAGTTCCAGATGGAAAAATCTGTTGCCAGCTACAAATAGCACTTGGATATTGGCAGGAGTGTCCCAAAATGCTGTGTGACCGCAGGACACCTGGCCTGGCAGCCTGACAAAAACCAACAAAAGTAAAACTGCAGGTTTGGGCAACATTGCTGGCATCTACCATCAGTTCCAAAATGTGCTCTTACACCACCAGTGGAAATCACTATCAAGCACCTTTTGTAAAAGCAGAGTAAAAGATACAGGAGGAAGGACAAGGACACAGGCCATGGAGATGAGTTGTTTTCACTGAGAGTTAAAATGAGGAAAACCAACTAAAATTTTTAACACCACTTCTTATTCAAGCCTGTTTTCACAGCCTGCCTAATGGGGGAGGGAAGGCAAAAAAGCTTCTTTACTCACACCTTCCAGCTTGCCACATTAAAAATTCCTCATTCCCTCTGGTGCATCCATGAAAGCTTGATGGGGTTTGGTGTGCAGAAACTGTGGGGGACTCACAGCTCTCCCTGAGCCCTTCCCTTCCACAAAAGGTCTTCTCCTCTCCTGAAGACAGAAGGTGGGGAGCAGTGTCAGCCCAGGATGAGGCACACACAAACCTCCCCAGCTCTGCCACAGGTTCTTTAGCCTGGCTGACTAAAAATTCCCTCCACCTGAAGCAGAGCTGCCTCATTAAGGAGCCTGAACCCGACAAGGAATTATAAATAACAATGTGATTACCATAACAATACCAACTGCACCGTGATAATGGTGCTGTGGAAAACCAGTACCTCAAAATGCCCACACAAGAGTGAGCAGGATGAAACAACCTCATCAAGGGCTCCAGGTGGCACCTCCTTGTGTTTACAGGACCTTTTTCCCCTGTTGCCAGTAAACACTGAAGTGCTAACTCAAAACGTGGGGTGTAATTCTCACCACCACTTCCACCTACACCTTGGCCAGAGGGTTAAACAAGGATTTGGGGTGCACTGCTACAACCCTGCCCATCAAGACCTGCTCTTCTCAGATCAGCTGGGCACAAGAGCAAAGGTGGGAGCATCAAACTTTTTGGTTGAAGAACAAGATAATCAGCCATGAATTCACCAGCTGATGAATTCTCTCCACATGAGAATCATGGAATGATCTGGCTTGGGAGGGACCTTAAAGCCCATCCAAGTGCCACCCCTGCCATGGCAGGGACACCTTCCACTGTCCCAGGCTGCTCCAGCCTGGCCTTGGGCACTGCCAGGGATCCAGGGGCAGCCACAGCTGCTCTGGGCACCCTGTGCCAGGGCCTGCCCACCCTGCCAGGGAACAATTCCTAATGCCCAATATCCCATCCAGCCCTGCCCTCTGGAACTGGAAGCCATTCCCTGTGTCCTGTCCCTCCATCCCTTGTCCCCAGTCCCTCTCCAGCTCTCCTGGAGCCCCTTTAGGCCCTGGAAGGGCTCTGAGCTCTCCCTGGAGCCTTCTCCTCTCCAGGTGAGCACCCTCAGCTCTCCCAGCCTGGCTCCAGCCCTGGAGCATCTCCAAGGCCTCCCCTGGACCAGCTCCACACTTTTCCCATGCTGAGGACAAGGCCCAGGTCTGGGGTCTCCTTGCAAGCAGAAATGGTTAATTCTCACAATTAACATTGATGAGACAAAACCACACCCACTCAAACCAGTAAAAAACCACCTCCCTTATCTGTTTGTTCATCTTGAAACTCCTCCTAAAGCACTTTGAAACCCAACCAAAGCAAAGAAAACCTAAGCCTACTAAAATCAAATTGTGCCCTGCTCGTGTTTGTGCTTCTACTCTCTAAGCTTTGCTGCCAGGGCAACAGTCACTATAGAAATCAGTCAAATAAAAAGCTATTTCAGCAACTCGTCACCAGGAGCCAGGAAATCCTTTCAGAGGTACTGCTGTGCTCCACTTGCAACCCTCAGCATCCTTCCCAGACAGCCCAGAGAAGTTGAGAGGATTCAACTCTTGGTGAAAAATGAGAGTCTAAATGAGAGAGGTTCATAAGCACAGCTGGAAGGGGCAATAGTGACATTTTGGCCCTTGGAAACCAAACTCTGAGGTTCACATTGATAATGTGTGCACACAAATAAGCAGAGAAAGCAGCTGCTGTACGGGCTGAAGATTTAATGCTTTATAACCCAGCCCAGCAGTGAATTCCCCATGAATGATGAGCAGGAGTCACCCAGAGACCGAGTGCCCCCCATAAAAGCTGGGAGCTCTTGTCCTGGGTTTTTTAGAGCACAAAACAAACTGGGAACTCTGGTCCTGTGTTTTTTAGAGCACAAAACAAACTGTTCACAGCAGCAGGGCCTGAGTCACTGCTATAGTCATCTCCTGTCCAGGCATTTCATCATGGCCACTGTGACACCTCAATAACTGGACATCCTGTGCTTGACAAGCACCTCTGCACAGCAATTTGCAAGGGAAGGGAGCTGCCTGCCACAAATTATGTGCTGGGTAGCCCTAACAAGCTCTCAAGCAGTGTTTCCCTCCCTCCAGGACATGCTTGTCTCCAAACCAGCATCACCCCTTCTGCACCACTAACAAGCAAGAAACTGCTGGCAGTGTGAAACAGGCCAGTAAAGCTGGGTTTGTGCTGGAAATACAAATATATGCAAATATAAAATAGCTGTAAGTATAGCACTGAGGCACAGGTGGGCTCACAAGTTGCACAGAGCTCTAAGGCAGGTTTCCAAGGTCACCATCAGATGGAAAACATTGGTCTGTGGACAGGAAGTCAGAGCAAGAGGAGCTACTACTATGAAAAGAGAGGCTGGGGTGAAAATGCAAAGCAACACCCACATCCCCTCAACACAGCTCCTTACACAAAGCCCAGCCTGAATACCACATCAATCCCTGAGCAGCCTGCTTTTTTCTAAATTACCTGATACCAAGAAGAAAAAGAAACCCTCACCATATATTTTCTATCCTAACTGAATTATTAAAAAAAACCACCCAGAAATGAAAATCCACTCCACAAGTCCAGAGTTGAGTATGGAGGATTTAAAACCCAAAGTACTTGCAGCACACTTGGAGAACCAAACAGGTCCCACCTCCAGATGGGAACACCAACAGGGAGTATTTCCCTCCATGAGTTTCCACCAGAGCTTGGAGCAGCCTGGTCTGAGTGGAAGGTGTCCCTGCCCATGGCAGAAACTGAAACTGAATGGTCTTCAAGGCCCTTCCAACCCAAACAATTCCCTAATTCTGTGATTTACAGCCCCACAGCTCAGCTTTCTTCCTCTCACATCCTCCTGGTGCTTGGCACTAGTTATGAAAACCAGCAAACACTCAGGAAGAGGACCTGACCAGCAGTCCCACCCCAGGAACAGCTGCCAAGCAGGGCTTTTATTTTCCCAGGACAGAAATCCTGCTTCCAATGATCCTGGAATGGAAAGGATGGAGCAGGGTAGGTTTAAGTTGCAATTATTTCAGGCTGGGAAGCTGCACCAAGTCAGGGAGGCAGAGCCTTTCTGCCTGCTCCAGGTGTAACCCAAGCACCCATCCCATTTTGTACTCCATTCCACAATCCTAATGTCCCAATCCTAAAATAATTCAACATCTGCAATGAAGTGGGACCAATATTGGCTTATTTTTGAACAGCTGCAATAGGAAATCCATGCTCCCCACCCCAAATGCAAAGGGAGAGGGACTGGGGGGTGGGGTGAAAATATTAACAGAACATCACAAATCTTTAAAAATTAGTTTAGACTGGATATTAGGACAAAATTTTCCCCTGTGAGGGTGGTGAGGGCACAGGGTGCCCAGAGAAGCTGTGGCTGCCCCTGGATCCCTGGAAGTGTCCAAGGCCAGGCTGGAATGGAGCACCTGCAGAAGGTGGAAGCCATGGCAGGAGGTGGAACAAGATGAGCTTTTAGATCCTTCCAACCCAAACTTTTCTGCCATTTTATGAATAACCTGCTCAGACACCAGGACCTTCAATGCTTCAGCAGCTTCCTACAGCAGAACCAACCCCACAAACCAACCCACACCCTTGGGCGCCACGCAACACTCAAACCTTGCCCAGGTGGGACATGGACAGAGCAGCCCTGAGTGCCGTGGGCTCTGTGCTCAGGCAGCAGCAGGCTCTGTCCCCAGCAGAGCAGAGCAGAGCAGAGCAGAGCTGAGCACACATCCCTGTGCTGCCTGAGGATCTGGGTCAGGGCTGGAAATGGAGCCCCACGTCCTCGTGCAACCCCGCAGACAATCGGGCACTGAGAGCGCACAGCGATGCTCCTGACACTGCCCAGCCTCCCCTCACTGATACACAACCACAAACAGCCTCAAAGGGAAACAGATGAAACACTAAAAAGGCAGAAAAAGTGGGGATTTTTTTCCTACAAGGATGGAAGCAAGAAAATAAGGAGAGGCTAAACGTTTGTGACATGCTCCATATTTTAATTCAATTAGTGCAGGTGTTTTGAGGTTTTTGTGAGGGTTTTTTTACCTCCAGTGAGTACCTAAAAAGCCATTTATTATTAGAAAGTCAGATCTGTTGGAAACCTCTGGGAATCTAAGTGGCAGCATGAATTTAAAAATTAAAAAATCATGGGAACAGAAAGGGAAGTTGTGCCCAAGGAAACTGAGAGCAGTCTTGTGACTGATGGTAACGTGGCTCTGAAATGCAGACTCCAGCATAATTTGCCAAACCAGCCATGCAGATTAGGAAAAGGAAACCTGGCAGAAATCACAGAGAAAACAGATCCTCACTGAAGGCTTAAATCAGTTACTTGACATATTCTTTTAATATTAGGGTTTGTTACTGGCCATGTATGAGACAGTAGCCAGACCACAAGAGTTGCTCCCTCCCCAGTGCCTTTGCCAGGGTTGTAACTAAAGCAAAAGAAAACTAAATTTACACGCTACGATTCCCAGCCTAGAATAATATTTCCATATTTCATTAGCAATATAAATATTTTATTTCAAACATCCTGCTTTTGAAGTCCCAACACATCAGACCCACATCAAAGACTCCAAGCCTCCAGAGCTGAAATGTGAATATCTTCATGCACAATGCTGTTCTCTGCACTTCAGCTGTTACTTTTCATAAACCCACCCAAAAAGACACACCATCAACATTACTCATTTTCAATGCCATTCCTCTTGGAAAACAAAAACAATCCCTGGGTTTGCCTTTATTAATTTAGTTTCATGTAACACTGAGTGTTCCTTGGTCTGAAAGACAAAACCACACATATTCAAGATTATTTCTTGTGTAAATAGTCTGAATTTCGGAACACAGAGTCCTCCTCTTTCCAGCAATACCTATTCAGAGTTGTATCAAAAATCAAATAAGTCTCTTCAAGACATGTATCTGCAGGAAGGAGAAAAAGGCTCCTATTGCATAGCTGGTCTAGAAAAATCATAAACACGGGAAAGGGAAGAAAAAGGAAAAAATCCCAAACCATCTTGACTGCCAACAAATTATGGGTGTACAGCCTGCATGGTGATGTGTCTTACATCTCCTGACATTGCAGATGAACTGTCCTGGCATCTTCCTTTTTGTGGTTATGCTACATGCTGGAAAAACCCTTGTGGTTTATTTGTCAAATCCCAGAACATTTCTTTACACTCCATCACAGGAAGCCAAATCCCTCTGTTTGCAGTGCAGATCTTCCACTTGGCCTTGCCAGCAAACCCAGTGGGGCTGGGGATACAAATCCTCCCCTTTCCAGCCCAGCCATCCACAAGGAGGGTGCCAAACAACTCAGAGCAGCTCTGGTTCCTGCTCCAGGGGGGCTTTTGCCTTTTACAGGCAATTTCATCATTGCTGCTCAGTGTTTTGGGCACTGAATGCCACACTTTGATGATTCAACAAGCTCCAAATTTCAGAATTTGGCCTCCAGAAACCCAAGCTATTCCTTGCCCAGTGCCTTGCCCACAGCTTTATCTGTGTGTCAGACTATTCCTACTCATTCCATCCACTGCTCCTACTCAGCTGCTCCCAATCCATGTCAGATGTGACACTGCTCCCATCAGTGATCTGTGACACCAGCAAATCCTGTGACACTGCTCCCATCAGTGATCTGTGACACCAGCAAATCCTGCTCAAATCTTGCTGCTGACACTGAACCCAAAGAACAGGAATACACAAATATCTTCCCTGAAACATGAAGCATTCCTTACAATTTTAACTGATAGATGATTCAAGATCACAAAATAATACTGAAAACACACTTCCTTCCACACTGACAGCAATGGTGACAGTACCACCAGGTACACATCAAACCAGTGCCCAAATCACAAGCAGAGTCACTCAAAGTCATTACAGTGTTCAAAGGCTGCAAAATATGTTTTACATATTCCCCTCAGCTCAAAAGTTATGATCAGTTAGGTTCACAAAGAAGAAGAAATAAAGGAAGATAAAAACCTCAGATCTCACCATCTAACTGTTCTGGAAATTATTAATATTTCAATAACTACCTGAAAGCCTCAGAAGTAAATTCCTCCTGCAGCCACATCCAATTGCTTCTAAATTCCTTTTCTAGTGGCACAGATGAGGCACAGGAATGTGCCTGTGATGAAATAACACCTTTATGGAGATGTCCATCAGCACCTGGCTATGGACAATCCCAGGCAACATCTCTGGAACTGTGGCTCTCAGCCATCCTTTCTTCTGCAAGTCCCTCCACTACCTGGCACACTGAACAGGAAAGTCTGGATGGCTGGGTAACAGATCCACAGGCTGAACTGGTAGGATTTGAGCACATCAATTAAATCAGTTCCAAAGGTAACCTGTAATTCCAGCCAAACAAGGGAATCTCAGCCGGAGGTACCGGGTAAGTGTGAGTAGCTTGTGATCCTGCCATGGAAATGAAGCTGTGTTTAAAAAGAGAATCCCAGAGTGGTTTGGGTTGAAAGGGAGCTTAAAGCCCTTCCAGTGCCACCCCTGCCATGGCAAGGACACCTTACACTGTCCCAGGCTGCTCCAGCCTGGCCTTGGGCACTGCCAGGGATCCAGGGGCAGCCACAGCTGCTCTGGGCACCCTGTGCCAGGGCCTCCCCAATCTCATGGGAACAATGTTTTCCTGATATCCAATCTAACCCTGCTCTCTGTCAGTTTGAAATTGAACAATATTTCACCTTCCAAAGTCCCCCACCTGGGGAATGCTGTCATCCAGCACTCACCCACAGCCCATAAAACACCAAAGCAACCCAAAACAGTTGCAAAGCTCAGCCAGCACTTTGTCCACCCTCCACAGCCAGAAATAACTAAAAACACTTCCATCAGATGCCTCCTGAATGGGTGGGCATGTCATCCCTCTCCTCCTGCCACAGAAAGAATTGAGGGGTGTCCAGCTGCTAGCACAGTCTCGAGCAAACTTTCCATACCAGTCTAAACATTTTAATTAAAAGAAGGCAAGCCAAAACTTATGGCACAGACTGGAAGATGCCCTCCTGCATGTGTTTCCTTTTGTTATAAATAACAAATAGTTATTGGCTTTCTCATTTCTGTATTAACTTTTGTTTTGCAAGTTATTATTGGTCACAAAAATCATGATATGGTACAATTTGTAATTACTGCTTTTGATATAGTATAATCTGTCAGTTTATGTATGCACTCTATAGCTTTTATAAGTAGCAGTGTCATATGTCCTATCTTAGACTGTAGCATAATGTTGAAATTATTTTTTCATGTAACTAACTCAGAAAATGGTGTAAAAGAATTAAAAGTGATTTCCCATATTCAGGGACTACCTTATCTGAAAGACAAGATAACAGAAATAGCAGCCAGAGCATCACAAAAAAAAGAGGAGAATTTATTGACCCTCGTTATCAGGGAGTGAAAATACAACAAAATGGAACCAGAAGAAAAAATAAAATATATTGGTTTCATCTACAAGATGGCATGAAGACAAGTCAAAAGTTAAAACTCAAATTTGAATATATATAAAAATCCTTATGAATATTGATGTACCCCCTATAATGTAACAGCATATAGAGAACATATGGTTTAAGAATGGTTTTATAGACAACATGGTTTAAGTTAACTGTGTGCAAATAGCCAAGCATCCCAGCACTTGGATTTATCTCTTTTATCCCTTAATAAACTTTTATAAAACTTTTCAATAGTGAGCTGTGTTTCTCACAATCTCACAAAGTATTAGTGCAGCCCTGCAGGGCACCCACCTCACACTGCTCCCAGCAAACACAGCAAACACAGCCAACACAGCCCACTGCTTAGATAATCTCAGTTGGTTCAGGCACTCAAAAGCCACATCCACCCTTGGAAAAACAATTAATAAAAGCCAGCATTCCACCCTGGGAAGTGGACATGGGAATTAACTATTTAATTAACAAAGGAATGCCTGCCTCTTTGAGAGGATCACTGCAGAACCAAGCCTGGCTTTCCCAGCTGCTGTTACACAAACAGTTAAATGCAACAAGGCCCAGCCCTGCATCTCACAGCAGCCACAACTGCAGGAACTCGGTGGCTCTGCTCTTCTTCCAGAAAGAGGAACCCAAACAAACCAACCTCCATCCCTTCTGAGGCAAAGTATTGCATGACCAAGCAGCTCCAGAGGCATCTGGTTTAAAGATCTTTAATTATTTGTTGTTGTTAAGTGTGAACAGATGAGAGGGAGGGGAGAGGAGGAAAGATTTCAATCTGTAGGTGGGTGAAGCTCAGATTAGCAAGGTATTAAGGACAGCAAGGCAGGGATGCCAATGAGGTGCTGCCTGAAAATAGCCCCACTCTGACCTGTCTGCTCTCCCAGCTGGATCAGGAGATCCGTGGCCATGGAGCCAGGGCTCTGTGACTGCTGGGGAAGGATGGGAGATTGCAGGAGTATTGGGAAAAGCTGCTGAGGCTGAGGATAAAAGGGTTATAGTGAAGCAGCAGTCTAAATTTTTGAACAGAGTCCACTTTTTCCAGCAATACCTGCTCAGAGTTGCACCAAAAATCAAAAAGTCTCTTCAACACATGCATGTGGAAGAAGGAGAGGAAGGCTCTTATTGCAGAGTTGGTCTGGAAAAATCAGGAGATGCAGGAGAGTTTGATGCTGCTTTCCATCTCCCTGCAGCACAGCCACACAAGAAATAACTAAATTTGGGAATTTACCTGAATAAACCCTTCCCAAAGGTAAATACTCAGGAGATACATCCCCGGGGATGTCCAGCAGGATCCACTATCCCAAAGCAAACAAAACCAGGGAAAGACAATTCTGCTGCTCTTTCTGATGTGCAGGGGCTCCTCTGAGCAGGACGGGTGAGGTAACATGTCCTGGTACTGCAGGAATTCATCTGGGGGTTTAGACTGGAGGCTGGGAGGGTGGGGAAGCCCAGAGGGCAGCAGGGTGTCCTTGCCCATGGCAGGGCTTGGGATGAGAGGATCTTTAAGGTTCCTTCCAAGCAGAACCATGCTGGGATCTGATAAGGAGCCCCTGGGAGCAGGAAAAGCCCATGGAGACACCTCATGCCAGGCTCTGTGACTCCCCAAAATTCCCTCCAAGCCTGGGAAATGCATATGAGCCTCCAGAATATCTCAGGAGTACAAAACAAATGAGGGGCACCCAGCCCACAACCAGACCTGCTCTACAGGAGCTGTGCTCTGACATGCAACTTTTAGATAAATCTCCCCCACCTTCTAAACCTGATAAAATACAACATTCCAGTTATTAAATTATTCCAGTTATTAAAAAGGAAACAAAAAAATCTTCCTGCAAGCCACACAAGAGCTGTTGAAATGACTGCAGGTGGGAAAAATACAGGTGGTGTTATGGAAACAAGATAAAGTACTAAAGTACACACCAAAAGATGTTAAACAGTCACAGAAGTTGGAGTTTGGGGGTTGTTCAGGTCTTTTTGTTTTGTTTGTGTGGTTTTTAGAGGTAAGGGTGGGGCTACCAGATATAGCACAGGATATAAATACAATAAAAATACACAGGAGATTCTCTTTTAAAAGTAAATATATTATTATCTGTCCTTGAGCATTGCAAAAGCTTTTCACTAAGTCTGAAAATAACTTAAATCCACAAATATTTCATGTGAGTAAGGGCATAAAAGTACAGTGGCAAAGATCCTGCTGAAATATGCAGCCACAACAGCACTGACAACAAGGGTCTAATTCTAGGTGTGATTTCACATCAGCAGTGAAACAATGAGGGGTCCGGAATTTATCTGATTCCAAGACAAACTTGGGCTGGTCTGGATCAGTCTGAAATGTAAGACATGCACCATGTAAATTCAGATTTAATGGGGACACAGTTGAACTCCTGGACAGCACAAGGAGACCACGTTCCTGGCTGGTTTTGGGATTTCTTGCCCTCCCCAAACACAATCTGCAGCAGACAGGCTGCCAGCAGCAAGGCTGCAGGCTCTCCTCCCTTTCTGGAGCAGCAAGGAGGAAGGATCAATATTCAGAAAGCTCTTGAGAAGCAGTGGAACAGCCCCTGGGGAGCAGAGCAGACACAGAGCCAGCCCAAAATTCAGGAAACCTGGAGCTCCTTAGCCCACTAAAAGCCACTTTTTGCCAAGTAACCAATTTCCTTACACTCTCCAGTAAATAAAACATGAAGGGCAGGCAGAGACATAAAATATGAATGCACCCACGTCCGAAAGCAACAGGCCCTGTTATTGTAGATGCTGCATAAATCATTGAGGACAAGGGGACTTGTGTCCCCTAAGGGAGGGCACAGAATTTGGGGTCAGTCAGCAGGCAGGGGAGCTTGATATGAAGAAATGTTGCATCTATGTTCTCCTTTGTGATCTGCACAGCCTAAAAATAGCAGAAACCACTTTAGTTCATGGATTATTTAGCCAGGCCAGATGGGTGAAAGGCAGAATGAAGCCTCAAGACAACCATCAGATGATTTTGGTGTGGGCCTCCACCAAACCCAGCACTTGGAATGGGATGGCACAGCACAGAATCCCAGAATGGCCTGGAATTGATAAAAATTGATAAAACCCATCCTGCCATGGGCAGGGACACCTTTCACTGTCCCAGGCTGCTCCAAATGTCCAGCCTTGGGCACTGCCAGGGATCCAGGGGCAGCCACAGCTGCTCTGGGCCTGCCCACCCACAGGAGTCTCACTGGGAATTCAGCCAGAATGACCAAAATGCTCCTTTCTGTCTGATTTCCCTGCCTGGGGCCACGACAGCAGTGATGAACTGCACTGTTAAAACTCACTGCTGTGTCTGTTTTCCAGAGCTTTGCCACACAAACACAACATCTTTACAATTTCAAGTGTTTGCAGTTACAAGTGTTGCTCTGTAATCTCTCTAGGGAGGAGTAATAGCTGCTTTATGGAAAACTTGCCCCCAATCACTGCCATCTCCTTTTTCTTGAGATTTTTTTTATTCCAGGCAGTTGACTGACAAATAACACAGCTGCTTCCAATGCACAACATCTTGCCTTTTTTGTGTTTGTAGAATTTGATTGAAAAGGCACAGCAGCTTTCAGACAGCTGGTGGCAGACAACAACCTCCAAGTTCAGTCATGACAACCCTGGAGGCAGCTGAAAACCACGTTCCACTGTGAAAATGTGACCTCAAGTATTTTTGGACTACCTTTTTACTACTCTGTAGACTTGAGGGGATCTTGCAGGCAGGTGGATGAGCTCAGACTGTGCTCAGCTGCATCAGTGAATTCTCTAGGACAGGACATGCAAAGCTCCAAGCCAGTGGTGCTCAGGTCTTTCAGGAACTGCACACTGCTCTTTCCTGCCTTACAAAGCTCAACAGGTCCCCACTGAAGATCCAGAAATTGCCAAGTCTGCCCTAACACTCAGCTTGTGGATGCCTCCTCCTCTGATTATTCAGAGGTTCAACAGAACTGAAAGTAATCTTCAGCCCAAAGTTATTTCTGAGAGTAAATTCACTTCTGAGAGTAGATTCACTTCACAGAATCCCAGAAGAGTTTGGGTTGGGAGGGACCTTAAATCTCATCTTATCCCACCCCCTGCCATGGGCAGGGACACCTCCCACTCTCCCAGGCTGCTCCAACCTGGCCTGGGACACTTCCAGGGATCCAGGGACAGCCCCAGCTGCTCTTTGCAGCTCTGCTCACCTCTTTTCCAAGGTACTTTTTAGGCAAGACTCCCTCTCTGCCTCAAAGCTCTGCATGGCAGAGCATGGAGGCAAACTGCATTATGCAGGAATCTCACAAAATCAGGGAAATCACTGAGAAAAATCAGGAGCATTCATCTCAAAATGAGACCTAGACAAGAGCCAGCAGGAATGTTTTTGCTCTTTGGTTTTTTTTCTTCCTCATTTTCCTTTACATCTCAGTAGAGTCTGTTCTTCAGTCTCTCCTTTCCTCCATCCTTTGAGGCTCCTCCCAACCCCAGGTCAGACCCTTTTCAGTCCAGTGGCACAATGCAGATTGTGCAGAAAATCCAGAAAAATCCACAATCCAGAAAAATCACCAGGATCAGGAGAAAGTGGAGAGGCTCCTAGAACCAGGGAAATGCCAAACCACCACCAGAAAGAGAGGGCAGAGTATTTCAGATGCCTTTGTGGTGTCTCCTCATCCTCCTCCATGCCCAAAAGAAGGAGAATCAGTGTGAAAGGATCCCAAGAACTGTAAATAAATGATGACCCTGCTCATCAATGAGCTCAGGCTGCAATGAAATGAAAGCCACAGCAGGCTCTGTAATCACTCACAATAAACCCCCCCCAACAGGATCACTCCTGCAGTGATGGCTCAATTATGCCCGGGCAGAACGTTACACAACATTAAACATTAACAAAAGTCTGAGCCTGGCTCACTTTTCTCCCAGATAAATCCAAATCAGTAACCCAGTGCTCTTAGCTTAAGTAACCCAGAATTACCAGATCAATTCTTTTCCTACCTTTCCTTTCACATTTGATAAAAGCCAGGCCACCAGACAAGAGAGAAAAATGTTTGCAAACAGTCCCCGTGCTAAACAGTTATACTGTTATCATTTAAAACACATTTATATTGTTATCATTTAAAACACATGTGGTTTGGGAGAGAGGTGCTGATGTAAATTTAGGAGCTCAGAAATTAAACCAGGGGCAAACTGGTTCTGGGCTATGAGGGTGCACTCTCAGCTCCCCAGAAGCATTTCTTCCCTCCTCTAAAATCCTGTTCCCAGCAAACAGTTGCACCACTTCTGTTCCCAGTAGCTGCTAGGAGATCTGTGAAGGCAAACACAGCAGAAAGCTGCTTTCATTTCTCATTTGGCTTTTGCAATATCACTTTTCATAACTCCACCAGAACCAGAGATCCCCTCACCACCTGCAACATCTGCCCACTCTCTCTGTGCAATTGTATTAAGAAAAAATAAAGTTTCTCAAGGTTTGCCTAACAGATCACAGGATGCCAGGGTGTGTGAGGCTGAAGGAGCTGAGTGGGCACCTGGTGTCCCCTCCCTGCCCCAGCAGGGCCATCCCAGAGCCCAGGGCACAGCACTGTGTGCAGCCAGCTGTGCCCCAGCCCCTGGCAGGAGAGCCCCCAGGCTGTGTGGGCAATGTGCTCAGGGCTGGGCACTGCCCAGGGCAGAAGTTGCGCCTCCTGTGCAGGGCAGTTGCTGGGCTCAGGCCCTGCCCGTGGCTCTGGTGCCATTGCTGGGCCCCGGAGCAGAGCCTGGGCCCTGCTCTGCCCCTCCCTGCAGCCAGGCCCAGCCAGGCCTGAGGGCCCCTCTCAGCTGGGGCTCCTCTCCAGGCTGAGCAGCCCCAGCTCCCTCAGCCTGGCCTGGAAGGGCACCCACATGCTCCAGGCCCTTGCTCAGCTCCAGCAGCTCCTGGCCCTGCTGTGCTCAGCACCCAGAGCTGGACACAGCACTGCAGAGGTGCCTCCAGGGCTGCCCCAGGGCCAGCATCCCTCCCTGCCCTGCTGCCAATGCTCTGCTGCTGCCCCAGGCTCCATTGGCCTCCTTGGGCTGGGACACTGCTGGGTCAGGGACAGCTCGGTGTCCCCAGGACACTTTGCTGGGTCAGGGACAGCTCGGTGTCCCCAGGACACTCTGCTGGGTCAGGGACAGCTCGGTGTCCCCAGGACACTCTGCTGCTTCAGGGACAGCTCGGTGTCCCCCAGGTCTGTCCCACAGAGCTGCTCCAGCATCCTGTGCTGTTGGTGAGGTTGTTCTTTGTTGTTTTAACCTCAGTGCAACATCCAAACACTCTGAGAGAGCTGAACAATGCCAGGATTTAGGTGGGGTGTGACTGGTTTAGAACAGACAAACCAATGTCCCCAGAGCAAAGCAGGTGGCTGAGATGAAAAGGGAAAAGTTCAAAACACCAAAGGAGTTTGAAATAATATGGAAAAAACCCAGAAAGCTGGGAAGATGAAACTGAAATCAAAGTTGCACCAAAACTCACTTGCTGGTGGTCTTCCAACTAAATCCTTCTCACCCATGATGCTTAATACCCAACAATCCCAAAGCATCAGCTTCTCCAATACAAATAAACTGGAGTCAAATGTCTTCAACTTCATTGTTTTAAAAAATAAATCAAGTATTACAGCATCCATATTCTTAGTGGTGAAAAACCTGCTTGACTGCTGAAGTGATCTCTTAAATTTACAAGAAAACAGTGTTACATCTATCACGGAGACCAATGAATTTTTACTCCTGGTTATGAAAAGCAGCCCAGTAATTTGTGAGAAATGCTGAAGAGTTGTGAAACTTAACTGAGTAAAAATACCTGCTTGTCTTCAAGATTCTCTTTCAGAGGTTGAAGTGTAACTCCAATTCTTAAATTCACTTTTACAAGACAGAACAATTCCAGGTAAATGGAAACTGATACTGAATTCCACCTTGTATTCACAGCTTCTCAAAAAGAATAAATGCTCTTTGTCTTCAAAGTATTTGCCCAGGAAATGTGACAGGTTTTCTGAACTAAGTATTAGATAAACATTCTTTAGCTATGAAAAATAACTGCTGCAGTCCCTTCACCACATCCTGTGCAGGGAATGCTTGGTACAGGGTGAATCCTGGGTTTTAGGATCTATCTAGGATATCTGAAATGACCCTGGATATTTCTTTCTAAACACTGCACAGGCTGGATCACTGCTACAACACATGCTACAACAGCAGCTGAACCAAGGAGAACTCAAACTGTTCTAAAGGCTGATAAAGAGTTTTAAAAAAAATTTAAAAAGCAAATAAAAGTAAATTCAAACTCCCAAAATCAAAGGGAAAAAAGCAGCAGGAAACAAACTTTTCCCAAAGAAAAAAAAATTGTTTTTCTAACTGGTTTTAGGAGTTCAGTTGTTTTAGGAAAGGCAACAGAAAATATATCAAAAGGACCAGTGATAACCACAAGGAACAGTGATAAGCACTGAAGGCTGGTGACAAAACACTGTACAGCAAACACTTCCTAAAAGCAACTTTAGAAGTCCATAGTTTCCAAAGCACAAGTTATTTCCCCTTGGCTTGTCTGTTGACACTTCACACACTTATTGCAAAATGAAGTCTCTTCTGAGTGTGTCATGTTACACATTCACATTCAGCGAAATCACGCCCTCACTATTTCTTGGTTTTGCTTTTTTTTCCCCCCTCCAAGTAGAACTCTCCTCATAAAACAGCAGAGTAAGAACAATTCAAAGAGCAGAGTAAATCTCCTAAAATCTTTGTCCTTAACTCGGGCAGACTAACCCAGACGAGCTTAAACCAAACCTTTCCAGTGGGAGCCTTCACTTGAATTCCAGTCCCTGCACACCTGGGCTGTGTCACCTGTGCCAGCAGAGCTCAACAAGATTTTCTCAGAGGCATCCCCCTCCTCCTCTCCTGTGCCTGGGTGATTCCACGGTGGAAAACCTGTTCTTTTGCTGGTTTTTTGCAGGAAAACCTGTTCTTTTCATGCTTTTCTGCAGACAAGGAGTATGAGCAAGTCCTTCCCCTTTCGGTGGCAGCAGCGAGTTGTGAGAGCAGCCCTGCTGGATGCTGAAACCCATGCTCACATTTCCTAATCCACCTTTCTATTTTTAACCAGAGTCATTTCCCCCCACCTCCTCTGCCATGCAGACAGCTGCAGAAAGCAGCTGGAGACAACAGAGTGCTCCATCAGGGCAATTTTCCTGGCCAAAAACCATCCTCAGGCCAGAGGAGAATGCACAAGGGACATTCCCAAGGTGTGCTCCTTCTGCTTGTCCCTTGTGGCCACAACAGCTCTGACTGCACACAGAGTGTGGTAACCTAGTTACCCCAAGGATCATGGCTCACCTGAACTGGCTGAGACCACAATCAGCACTTCTTGTCCCTAAAAACTCAAAGGAGAAAGGATCCAGAGCATGGATCTGCTCCTGCACTGGGCTCTCCCAGGACAGGGAGGAGGGATCACCCTGCCATCTGTAAGCAACATCACCACCTGACACAGCACTTGGGAACATTTCTGGGGTGTCCCCAGCACAGAGACCTCCTTCCACAAGCTCCCACCTCCTGGGGAAAGGTCTGGAGTCACCTTCTCCTCCAGGTTTGGATATCTCCTCCCCCAGGCACTTGGCGTTAGGTGTCAGACCCTGAGTTCTCTCCTCACATGGGAGAGCAGCTGTAAAAAGCTCAGCTTTAAAAAGCTAATGTGCAGCCAGGCTGTAAAGTTAACCAAGCAAAAAGGGCACTTTCCTGAGCAGCAGGAGCAAATTGGAGCTTTCCCAGGCAGCTGGAAAGCCGGGCAAGCAGAGCACAGGCTGTGCAGGGTGCTGAGCTGTGCCAAACTTGGGCACACAGCACTTGGGGCACGGACTAGCACTGAAAGTGAGGTCCAGCTTTCTGAGCTGTGCCCTCCAGTTGGATTAATCCTCTCCCTGGAGATGCCTGAAAATGCCCTGGTAGGAGCAGGCAGACCTTTGGCAGAAGACAACCAGGCTGAGAGTTTGTCACTTTAAACAGATCCAGCTTAGGGGGGGAAGGCACAACTCCAACACCGACTCAGGGAGCTTAGAGGAGTTTAGCTGGAAGTTTTGAGTCATGCTCTTGGACATGGGCAGCTAGAACAGCTTAAGCCCTTCTTGAACCCTTTTTCTTTGTTCAGGCAATGGCTGCAAACATCACAAATGGAACTACTTCTGCTGTTGTCCATGTGCTACAGATTTTCCATGCTTTAAGTCACTCACTGCCAACACGATCAATCAAAATGTAAAGCAACTGCAGACAGGACTGTGTACAGACTCTGAGTATTAAATGCTTCAGAGAAACCCATCACTTACATGCTTACAGAAACAAAAGTCAACCAAAACAGAAGCCTGGTGTGGAATTAAGCACAGCAAGACCCACAGCAAATCTTCCCAGCTCAAAGGGATTTGAATCACAGGATGCCAGGAAACGAAGCTGCTGAGCAAAAACACTCCATCAGCCATGAACCCACGTGAAATTACATTTCATTAATGAATGACAGTGTTTACAAGTAAGTAAATGCTGTGTTTCCCCTCTGCCTTAGCTGGAGCTGCTCTCTTAGGAAAAAGACCTCAGGGTGAGCAGGTCCTCTCCCATCATTAATCCACTGGACTGCAGCACTTTGTTAACAGGCACAGAAACCACGGCAGCAGCAAACACCCACGTGTGAAACCAAGATCTGCAACTAATTTCATTTCTTACCTTCTGGAAAAGGGGAATTTCAGGGAAACCTCTTTAGCATCTTTTACAGGCACCAGGCCTGTGGGTTAATGATTTACCTGACAGTGCTGTTAAGCAGATTAGATAAGAGTGGTTTTGTTATGGTCTGTTTTCCTGCCTTTGTCTGCATAACCAAATCAACTGGCAAATGAAGAAGGCAGGGTATTACTTGACAGAGCAGGAAGAAATTAAAATGCTCCTCTCAGCTTGCTCACACCATCCTGCTATAAAAACACATTTTTTATACAGATACACGTGCCCATCTGTACACACACAGCCTAAGAACCAACGCCTGGAGTAGCTCTTCTCTGTGTGTGCACTTGTGTGTCCATATACACAAATATATGTATCAAAAATACACACAGATCAGCCACTGCAGGCAGTTTGGTTCAGTTTCTTCCCCAGAAGTAAAAAAAAAAACACCTCCTTGACTCATAGCTCTAAATCTATTATAAAGCTTCCAGCTTAAAGCACTGAGTTCCAAAGAGGTTTAGGCTGAGCAGAAGAGGCGGCCGTGCCCAAAACGCACAAATAGGATCACAGCCCCTGGAAAGACTCCACAGCGGATCCAGGGATGAAGTTCTGTTCCCCTGTGCCCTCTGAGAGCGTTTCTGTGTTCTCCCAGTGACTCACGGGCTGCTCACACCCGGGGCCACCCTGCTGTACACTCACAGCTGTGTTCATGCTGCCGGGCAGCGGTGACACTGTGACACACACGGAGCAGGCACAGGCACTCTACAACACCACAGAAAGTCTAAAACACTCTCTTGCTCCTGCTCCTTCCTACAAACACAGCAAACAACCACCTTGAGGATATCTGGCAGCAGTCAATGGGGAGGTCAGGCATGGGGAGAGTTGCCCAAGGTGCCACCAAAGGGGACAGCAGATTGTCGCTGGCTTTTAGTTTGTGCCGTTGCCACGCTGTGTAACTCTGGTTGTCTGCCACAGGTGTGCTGCAAACAAACCTCCAAGCCCAGAAACCAGGGGGAGATTCCGTGTCCCGGCAGGAGGTGAAGCTGCCTGATGGAAACACAACCCTATCGCACGCAACCTGGGGGACAAGCCACGGGCAGGTCACTGCTGTCCCACATGCTGGCAGCCTGGCTGGTTTCTAGTAAAAAAGACCTCAAGCTAAACTGAAAACTAAGATTAAAACCAAGCAGCGAACAACAAAGTAACCACAAGTTTAAGCGCCACTTTCAAAAAAGTCACCCAAGCAAAAAGACAACCAGCTCCCCATAGCTGTACTGTAGACTGGGGTGTATCCAAGCCCCTCTATGCCTCCACAAACGCAGCAGAGCCAAACACCCCTTTACTCCAAACACTCCAAACACTCAAACGGGACCATCCGGAGGGGAAAGAGCTACTCACTGCTGGAAATGAGGCGGCAGAGAGCAGCAGCAAACGCGGCTTGTCCTCTGGCAGCCGCAGCCGCTCCCGGGAGCAGCAGGACGGGGACACGGCGGCGGCGCGGCCACTCCCGGAGCGCGGAGCCCCGACTTCCTTCGCCTTCAAAGTTCGCCTTTCAACTTCCCCCGGGCTGGGCTTCCTCAGAGCTCCTCTGCCGGCTGCTCGGCAGCCCCGCGGGAAGCTCCTGCGGAGGGAAAGGCGGAGAGGTGAGCGGAGATCCGAGATCCAGAGGGGATGGAGCGGCAGCGCTGCCACCGCTCCTCCCGCGGGCGCGCCAGTGCGTCAGCGCCGGGAGAGGAGGGGACGGAGCGCCCGCCACAGGAGCAGCAGCAGCAGCAGCAGCAGCAGCAGCAGCAGCAGCAGGAGGAGGAGGAGGAGGAGGAGGCCGGGAGTGCCAGCCCGGCCGCGGGTGGTGCAACAGATCCCGGCAGTGCTGCCCTGCCGGCAAACAGCGCCTGAAACACGGGGAAATGGGGACATCGCCCGTGTTCGGTCTGGTGATTCCTGCTGGACGCCCGGAACGCTTTCGTTAAGTGTCACTTAAAAGTCACTGCAGGGAGGAAGGATTCCTTTTTCCAGTATATATCAGTCCTACCCTAGAAATTTAAAAAACAATCCCTCCACCAAAAAGAAAAGTCGTGTTCCACCACACTAACACAAAGCAACAACCAATTCATTCCTCAAGCTTTCCATGAATTTTTGGCTCAGCAGCAGCAGAGTCCCTGGCCAGGCAGCATCACCACCCCCCCCCCGCCCCCCCGAGGGCTGGCATCCAGCCTCCATCCCAAAGGGCACAGCAAGGACTGGAAGCACACAGGATCTCCAGGATCCAGCGGGAAAGGCCGGGGAAAGCATCCCAGGTGAGAGGGAGCAGAGATGCCTGCTGGCTGCTAACTCGAGGCAGCGGGGAGCTGCTGTAATTCGGTACAAAACCACAACACAAAGCGGGCTGAGTCATGTTGGGAACACTGATGGGATGAGCAGCAGCGCTGGCAGTGTTTTCCAGCAGAGCACGGACTCTCCCCAGCCTGCTGGATCCAACAGAGACACTGGCCAGGAGTGAAGTCAGAGGCGTAGGAAGCAGCCTGCTTCCACTCCATGGATTAAATAATGTGGAAACTGAAAAATAGGCACTAGCAGGAACAAATAGCAGCATTTCTGAGCTCCATCCCGAGAGAGGCAGCCTGCTGCCAGGAATACCGAGGAATCTGCAGAGCTACAGGGTGGAAAAAGAATTTTCAGAAGCTGCACACAGAAATCGTTCCACACTCATCCTATCACACAGAAAACAAGTATTTTATAGGAGCAGCTGCTCTGGGGTTTTTTAGTAGATCCACGCCCCTGAGCATGGCCCAGCAGTGCTTTTTCCTAACACATGGAGACAGCCAAGTATCCAGTGGAACAATGTGCTCACCATCAGCTCCTCCACAAAGTTTAGACACCTAAAAATGCCCCATGATCAAGTCCAACTCCCATTTTATTTAAAATCTGAGGAGACATGGAATGAGGCACCAGTGAGTTCTGGAGTTTTTTTTCCAGCACTCTTTTAGTGACTGGGCTCTATAACACTCAACAGATGTCATCTGCCCAACCTGGGCCTCCTTTCCAGGAGGGATTCTGGAGTGAACACAGGAATTGCTCATCACCTAAAAATTCTTTAGTTAGTAACAATCCTATAAATCCCTCCCACTGAGAATATACATGAGGCATCTGCAGCCTAATTAGAAGATGCCACAGGCCAAGAAGGACTCCTTGTTATGCTGAGGACACTCACACACCTCTCAGGACAGCACAAGTCACCTGGTGAGGCCAGAGGCCAACTCAGGAACTCCCTCCAGACAATAAATGCGTTCATATTTGACAGAAATGCTCTTGTGCTCCTCCAGCAGATCTTATCTTGGTGATATTTTTTTCCCCCATGATCCAGGCCTGTGTGAGTTCAGTGACCTCAAGGCACATAACAAAGGCAGCCCTGTGTTCCCACGAGTCAGGTGGGGCCAGAAGGGAGAAGAGAAGACAGTTGGACGAGTATTACAGGTAATTAAAAGGGAGCTTTGAGAACACCTTTTCAACCGTGGTGAATTTAAATGCTGCATGTGTCCAGACAGATACAACATAACACCCTGCATAGCCTTAAACAAATAAAAAGAAACACAATGAACTCTTCCACTGGATGTGCAAAGGGGAGGGTGTTTTTCTCTCCTACACAGCGCAGCCAGGACATATTTAGCCTAAGGGCTGAAGGAGAGGACAGCCTGAGCTGATGACATAATTTTCTTTCTATAGGACTGGATATCTGGGACTACTGCCCTCAGTTCAGTGGCTGTTGCTGTTTCCCCTCTACCTTCCCCCATCCTGCTTCAACAGGAGAGTGACAATCACACAAAAAACATCTGAAGAATAAAGATGGCCACAGAGATGTTGTTTATTTCCCACCAGAACATGAGCAATGTGACAAAAACCAGATTTGAGGTTGACTGCTGGCACTGAGGAGAAAGGGAAGATACCCCAGAGCTCCACTGCTGCTGTGTCTTGATCATTCAAGAGCCATTTGGAATGTCCTTCCAAAGGCCTGGGGAAATGCCTTCCTTGCCTTGACAGCTTAAATCTGCCTAAACACCGAAAACAGTCAGGTTATGTTGAGCCCCCTTTTATCCTATCAATCAGAAAGGAATTCTGCATTAGCAGGTGAAATCCAGCACTGAGGGTGGCAATGAAAGTCTCAGGCAAGTGAGAAAAAACTGCTCAGAATCCTGGGATAACTGAGGCTGGAGAATCCCTGCCAGCCCATGGAGTCCCAGCTGTGCCCAGTGCCCACCTTGTGCCCAGCCCAGAGCACTGAGTGCCACCTCCAGCCCTTCCTGGGACACCTGCAGGGCTGGGCACTGCAAAGCTCCCTGGGCAGCCCCTGCCAAGGCCTGAGCACCCTTTCCATGCAGAAATTGCTGCTGCTGTCCCAGCTGAGCCTCCCCTGGCCCAGCCTGAGGCCCTTTCCCCTTGTCCTGTCCCTGTTCCCTGGCAGCACAGCCCGACCCCCCCTGGCTGTACCCTCCTGGCAGGGAGTTGTGCAGAGCCACAAGGGCCCCCTGAGCCTCCTTTGCTCCAGGCTGAGCCCCTTGCCAGCTCCCTCAGCCCCTCCTGGGGCTCCATTCCCTGCCCTGGACACGCTCCAGCCCCTCCATGTCCCTCCTGGATTGGGGACCAGAACTGGACACAGCCCTGGGGGTCCCTCAGCAGGGCCAGCCATCATTGTCACTCTGTGATGTGTTCACAGGGCTTCAAAGCAAGAATATAAATCTATACATCCACCTCATATATCCCAAAAAACCTTCAAAGCTATTTTTTTTTGGTCCATTCAACCCATTCAAGTAAGTTGTCCTGGTCACTGACACATCAGAAAAAATGTGCTACAGAGGAATTATAAAGCTACTCTGACCTTAAAAGTGTTTGCATTAAAACACTTAGAGAAGTAATGTGCAACTTCATTATTACACGTGTAATTAAATAATAATTATTATTTCATCTGTGTTACAGCATTAAAAGCCATTACAACTTCTTATATGGAAGGCTCTTAATGGACACTAAAAATATTGATGTTATGATGGGGTTCTGAGAGAAACTAAAAAACTCTGAATCAGCTGAGTTTAAAAATCTCTCAAGTACTATCAGAACAAGTTCCAGAAGCAGCAGGTGAAGTGCTTAGGTGTGTTTGCTAACACAAAGGGAGATTCCAGAGCGCTGATGTGCTCATCAGTTCCAGCAGTGAAGTTTCCTGGCAGGAATGCTGTGTCATGGAACTCGGTGTGACTCACAGAGCAACGTCCGCAGGAAACCACTCTGCTCCCTCTCTCCCTAAAAAAAGCTCAGCCTCGCCTGCGAGTTGAACTGAGTTCCCTGAGCAGAATTCCTCCCATTTCAGCATCATGTGCTCCAGCACGTATGCAAGAGGGAAGGTGTATTTTAAACCCTGGCAGCAAACCAGAATCGTCTGGAAAATCGGCTGGAAGCTCCTCCTGGTTCAGCAGGGAGTGAAGAAACACCTCGTGCTGCTGTGTTTGGACACGTGGGTGTCCTTTGCCCTCGCAGCAGCAGTTTTGCAACCCGGGATGCTCGGCCTGGCTGAGCTGATCCCGGGCACTCCCAGCCCACTCAAACCCTACAAACCCTCAGACACACTGGGACAGCTCTGAGGGATCACACACGTTCCTTGTGTCACTCTGAAAGGGATGGCAGGAGCTGCAGCGGGATCCCAAACCCCTGAGGTCCCCCAGGATACAGGACCTCACAATGAGGCGTCTTCACTCCGTGCCACCCATCACCCAAGCAGCTCCTGGAGCTCTCATCTAATCTAAATGGATAAAATCCTCACTCTGCTCATCATGTGTGTTGCCCAACCTTCTGTTCTTTTTGATTCAAGGCTGTGGTTGACCTTTAGATCCTTGGAGAAACACATGGACCATCCCAGGGGTGGCTGAACACCCAGCACCTCTCCAGGGAAAACACTCTGCAATGGCAATTCCATCCAGGGCATGTACAATCACAAACTCAGGTCAAAGCAAGAATTTAACACCACTGAGGTCCCTTTTGAGCCTGGAAGAGTGAAGCTTTCCATAAAAGAGGAAAAATAGAAATGAGACATCCTTTTCAAACCCCCCACTCAACGATAAGGATGTTTTTCAGAGGGCAGGGTATCATTCCCACGTGACTGCATCCCACATCCAGCACTTCCAGCTTGGGAAGTGCCAATTCTATTCCCTGATCCACTTATTCTACCCTCCCAGAAATCTCATCATCCAGGTGTGTTAAAAACCTCTGGCTAAAAGAATCACGGCCTCAAAATTCCAAATTGCTTTTGTCTCTTCCAAACCCAAATTCCAACCCAGAGGCCTCTGTTACAGAGAGTTTCCTCACCAAACAGAGTAATGGGACACAGATTGGTGTCCCACTGATTTTTCCATCTAGAGTTTGCTGTTTGCCCCACACCTTGGGACAAAGATGCTGCTGTCAGATCCTCTGGCTTCGTTAAGGCCTTAGACACCATCAAGCAAAATAAATATTTTAAAACAACAAACCCAAAGCAACCCAGCTGCAACTCCAAAAAACAAAGCAGGAGTTAATACAGGATGATGTTTGGTGCTAAAGTTCAACAGCAGGGCTTGTGGGTGTGGAGGGGGCTTTTTCCTGTTCAAGATAAATCAACCCTGTCTCCACATCCTGAGCGTTTGCTTGCACGCCAGAGCCGCACCAAGCAGCGAGAAATCCAATCTTTGGGGCTCTTCAGCAAGATGTTTGTTATCTCAAACACCTGATTACACCTGCTGCTCCTGCCAGGCAGCAGAACCAGCACTGGGACACTCCAATCCAAGAGTGTGAAGATAAAACACCAATCACCAATTCATCCCAGCCTCCAGTTCCCAATTCATCCCAGCCTCCAGCTCCCAATTCATCCAGGTCCCAATTCATCCCAGCCTCCAGCTCCCAATTCATCCCAGCCTCCAGCTCCCAATTCATCCAGTTCCCAATTCATCCCAGCCTCCAGCTTCCAATTCATCCAGTTCCAAATTCATCCCAGCCTCCAGCTCCCAATTCATCCAGGTCCCAATTCATCCCAGCCTCCAGCTCCCAATTCATCCCAGCCTCCAGCTCCCAATTCATCCAGTTCCCAATTCATCCCAGCCTCCAGCTTCCAATTCATCCAGTTCCCAATTCATCCCAGCCTCCAGTTCCCAATTCATCCAGTTCCCAATTCATCCCAGCTTCCAGCTCCCAATTCATCCAGTTCCCAATGCATCCCAGCCAGTTCCCAACTCATCTCAGCCTCCAGTTCCCTTCTCCCTGTGGAGCTGTCAGTCAATATCCAAAGGTTAAACGGGCCTGACATGTCCACCTATCCAATACCTGTGTCATTAATAAGCATGATGTGGATCAATACTCAAGCACACACTTCCTCTGCCCCAAGGGCAAAGGGAACAAGTCTATCAGGAGGGATAAGGAGCTGGTTGTGAGGGCTGCAGGGTGTTGTATTCCCAGTATCCTGTGTCAGGGCTGCAATTCCATCATTCCAGCTCTCATCCTCCGACTTCCCCAGCCACAAGTTCACCTGGGTTCTCAGGATGACCTTAATTAAGAGCTGGAGAGAACAGATTATGCTCAGGAAGCCAAAGCCATTAATCTCAAAGGCTTAAAAGGTTTTCAGGGGAAGTGTGTTTATGTGTCCCCTTATCTCATCCTACAAAAAAGGGAATAGGCAGCAATGCCACCACAAGCAAAGGCTGCTGTTGGTGTCATTCAGATAAAATCTAACTGTACTTTTATCTCCACCAATGATCAAAATGCAATAAAAATTTGGCCTGCTAGACCTTATTTTTATGACCTTGACCTTCAGTCCAATTTATTCTTAAAAAATGTTCAAGCTCCATGTAAGCATGAAAAATAACAGCCTGGTCTTTCTACTAGGACCATTAAAATTCTGCTTTCTGGGATATATATCCTAAAAAAATGAGCATTCAATGAAATCCCAACTCATATTTCTTACAGGGACACTTTTCTACAAGCACCTGAATTATGTGTCCCTCACTACAATTCCAAACAGGAACTTGAACAGAGAACTGAAGGAACTTCATCCTGCTCCCACCAAAGCCAAGTCTCAGCAGCTTTGAGCACAAAAAGCATAAAGTCATGGAGTGGTTTGGGTGGGAAGGGACCTTAAATCCCATCCAGTGCCATCCCTGCCATGGCAGGGACACCTTCCACTGTCCCAGGCTGCTCCAAGCCCCAAAGTCCAGCCTGGCCTTGGGCACTGCCAGGGATCCAGGGGCAGCCACAGCTGCTCTGGGCACCCTGCTCTTCACCATGTGTTGGAATTTGAAATGTAAGGAACTTTGAGAACTTTGGGTTTGTAAGTTAAAGAATTGTTTAGAATTAAATACAGGATTTGATTTGAGATCTTGGGAAAGGCTTTTGAAGTTAAGTATTATAAGTAAAAATGTAGATTTATAGTTTAAAGTACAAACACGTTAAATTAATTTTTAAAAATTTTGAGGTTTAGAATTTAAAATATAAAAAAATATAGTTACAAAAGTAAACACAGATTAAAATATAGTACTGCAAGTTTGTGTGTTATAACATAATTAACTAAAAAAACTTACACTATAACATAAACCCATAAGACAAAATATTTTAAAATTAAGTAAAAATATAAATATCCTTGTTAGCAGTGTTTTATTAGTAAATAACTCCTTAAAAAGTCTTGTAACTAAAAGTTTTGTGACCTTCTAAACCATACTATAACGATATGAACCAAACTCACCCTTCCTACCTATAAAAAAGATTAAAAAACAAACCCACATCATCAAAAACAACTCAAAAGTCCCATCTCTAACTCATTCAAAACTCCTTCAAAAATCCCCACAATCACACACTAATTAAACCAAACTTAAATAAACATATTACGCTGCAGCACACACAGAGCAGCTAAATCAAGCCATGGCCACATACCTTTGCCCTGGCATTCGTCATGCCTATTTTGGCTGGCATTTACTGTGCTGGCACTTGCATTTCTGCTCCTGACACCAGTCACAACACACAGATTATGTTCCTGTTTTCAAACTCCAGAACACCAAAAACCCCTCTCCAGGAGCACACACAAGGGGCTTCACTTTGCTGGATACCAACACCAAAAACCCCTCTCCAGGAGCACACAAGGGGGTTCATTCTGCTGGATACTGACAGGAGAAGGGTCTGGAGCTGCTGGAGTGAGTCCAGAGGAGGCCCTGGAGATGCTCCAAGGGCTGGAGCCCCTCTGGAGCCAGGGTGGGAGAGCTGGAGAGGAGAAGGCTCCAGGGAGAGCTCAGAGCCCCTTCCAGGGCCTAAAGGGGCTCCAGGAGAGCTGGAGAGGGACTGGGGACAAGGGATGGAGGGACAGGACACAGGGAATGGCTCCCAGTTCCAGAGGGCAGGGCTGGATGGGATACTGGGAATTAGGAATTGTTCCCTGGCAGGGTGGGCAGGCCCTGGCACAGGGTGCCCAGAGCAGCTGTGGCTGCCCCTGGATCCCTGGCAGTGCCCAAGGCCAGGCTGGAGCAGCCTGGGACAGTGGAAGGTGTCCCTGCCATGGCAGGGGTGGCACTGGATGAACTTTAAGGTCCCTTCCAAGCCAAACCATTCCATTATTCCATGATTCTGTGATTCCCTGCTGCCTCCTGGCTATTCCCTGTGGATTCCCAAGGTTATCACAGAGCTGATTCCACAGGAGTTACATGGGATAGGTGTGTATCTCAAACTGGGGACAGCACCATCCCTGCCATGCTCTCAGCCAAATAACCCCTGGTATTTTTAAGGACCTGTAGCTACTCCCAAGGGCTGACCTCACTTGGGTACTGTTGTGCTGCACCCACGATTTCCTAGAGCAAGAACAGCTCCATTTCTCCTCCATCCACACCAAAGAGCTCCAATCCTGAACATCTCCACAGAACTTCCACTGTCTGTTGTGTTTCCTAAAAATCACTGGCAGAGGTTTTACCCCTGCAATTACAGGTCACAAAAATGCAGTTTGGTTAGGAGTTAAAAATATCTAATAGGGAGTAAAACAGTGAAGGTAAATACTTCAACTTTCTAGAGAGGCAGACTCGCTTTCCTGGCTGTTTATTTATGCTGGACTGTTATATTTGCTGAGGGATTGGCACTTCTGCAAAAACCAGGGCTCAGCTTCAAAACCTTCGAGTGTTACTTTCTGTGTCTTCTACAGCTCACAAGCAGCAAAAAGTAGCAAATGCAGCTTCAGACGTCAGAAAACCAAAAGTAAATGCTCTAATTTTGCAAACTACTCTATAAACACAATACAGACAATTCAGTTTATACTTTTATAAAACTAGCACCTAAATTCCTTATTTTAGATTCAGACCGAGCACAATAATAATAGAAAGGCTTGGGAAGTTTCAGAGCCAGGGCTCTGAAGGAGTTAGAAAGGTACAGATGAAGCAAAATTCCGTTTTACTGTAAGGAAATCACTTCCACAGTGCACTCACAATATTTGGGGAGCAGACTCGCTCTCTTGGCTGTTTATTTATGCTGGACTGTTATATTTGCTGAGGGACTGGCACTTCTGCAAAAACCAGGGCTCAGCTTCATACTGAGCACTTCAAAACCTTCGAGTGTTACTTTCTGTGTATTCTACAGCTCACAAGCAGCAAAAAGTAGCAAATGCAGCTTCAGATGTCAGAAAACCAAAAGTAAATGCTCTGATTTTGCAAACTACTCTATAAACACAATACAGAAAATTCCATTTATAAAACTATCAAGCAAATTCCTTATTTCAGATTCAGACTGAGCACAATAATAATAGAAAGGCTTGGGAAGTTTCTGAAGGGCTTAGAAAGCTACAGATGAGGCAAAATTCAGTTTTACTGTAGGGGAATCACTTCCACAGTGCAATCACAATATTTGGGGAGCAGGGGGAGAAGGAAAAGCCCCTGTGCACCACCCGATGAGGGGGCACAGCAATCCCTGTGCATGCAAGCAGCTGATGAGACAAGTCTTGCTGGATTATTAAAGAGCCATTGTCCTGAGCCTGGAGGCTTTCAGCAACTCATTTCACAGCTCCTCTCTGAAAACCACCCCAGAGTTTCACGCCTCCGCCCCCCGGAATGAGAAGTTCACGGCTTTTGGGGGTGGATGGCAGTGCATTAGTCAAACAGAAAAAGGCGTTTACCTTGCCAGGCTTCCTGTCCTTGCCAGGTGATCATTTCCTGCGAGTCCCCAGGCCTCCCTTCTCCCCAGCAGGAGAAGAAAGGAATGCTTTGCTTTCTCCTGCAGCTCGGAATGCTTTCTCCTCCTGCGGGTTTGCTTTCAGTTTGGCTCAGCCAGACGGAGAAATAGATTTCTTCCAAAGCAAACACTCCCGCAACGTCACCGCGGATATAAATAGGCAGGGGAGAAGGAGGGAGAAGCACAGCCCTTCTGGAGAGACTGCACACACGCAAGTAGGGGAGAAAATCAGACAGAAATAAAGCTTTTCTTTTCCTAAAGCTACACACACAGCCTCGGCTCGGACACCAGAGCCAGGCTGAAGGAGCCAAGAGAAATATTGCATGCGTGCAGCCAGAGAGGGAGGATCTCACATATCCCGGGCTATGCCAGGAGCTGAGCTATTCCTGCTGCCACCCTGGAGCTCACACACACACACACACACAGGGCTGCACGTCCAAATAAACACCAGCACAGCCACCTGCACCCACCCACCCAGCTGGAGAGCCTGCAGGGCTCCAGAGAAGCTGGGGATGCCCCTGGAAGTGTCCATGGACAGGTTGGATGAGGCTTGGAACACCCTGGGATGGTGGATCCCCTCCATCTCATCCCATCTCTCTGCCCTGCCCCTGGATGAGTGCATCTCATCCTTACACAGAGACAGGAACTGGTCAGGGGTGTGAAGGTCTGGGCAGCTCTGGCTGCACTGATAATGGAGCTCAGAGCCCTCAAAGGAAGGAGCTGAGGGACAAAGCTGCACCACAGCCCTGGACTTGAGGAGAACGGGCATCATCTTCAGGGTGTGCCAGGAGAACCCCAGGGGCTTGGAGAGGAAAGGGACCCAAAAGAGCTGGCTGAGCACCTCCTCCAGGCTGAAGGACAGACCATCCCAACAAGAAGCTGATCCAGCTGAGTGTTCAGGAGGCCTCCATGGAGGAACACAGAGCTCCTGATCAAAGGAACTGACCAAGTGCAAAGAGCAGGGCAGGGGCAGGTGATCCAGGAGGAATCTGGGATCACTGATCCTGCAGGAGCAGCTGATCCACAAAAAAAAATCTCAGGAACATTGATCTTGCAGGTGATCCAGGAGGAATCTGGGAACACTGATCCTGCAGGGGATGCAGGAGAAATCCAAGGAACACTGATCCTGCAGGTGATGCAGGAGGAATCTCAGGAACACTGATGGGGCAGGGATGGGGCTAAGAGGGCCAAAACCCATCTGGAATTGAATCTGGCAAGGGATGTAAAGGGTGCCAGTGAGGCCAACCTGCAGGCCCCTGAGGCCAAAGGGGAAATCCAGACAAGGAAGGCTTATCCTTAGTAGAAGAGGATCAGGTTAGGGGACAGAAAGCTGCAAATATTCATCCCATGGGACCTGAGGGGATGGATCCACAAGTGCTGATGGCTGCTGTCACTGTGAGGCCACGCTTGATGGGCTTTGGAAACCATCTCCAGTCACCTGAAGGACAAGAGGGTGATCAGGAGCAGTCAGCATGGACATACAGAGGGAAAAAATCCTGTTTCACCAGCCTGGCCTCCTCCTAGGATGAAACAGTCCCAGTGGATGGAGGGAGTGCAGAGGATGCTGTCTGTCCTGGCTTTGGCAAGAATTTCAACACTGGCTCTTCTCACACCCTCAGATGAGCTGGCAAAGTGTGCAGCAGCCAGGAGGGCAGGGAGGTGGGTGGAAAAGGGGCCCAGCAGGGAGAGGTCAGTGCCACAAAGTCCAGTTGGAGGACAGACACTTCCCAAAATCATTTAACCTCTTCTACTGACCTGGAGGATGCACAGAGTGTGCCCTGAGCACTTTGCTGGTGACACAATAACTGGGGTGAGTGGCCAGTACACCAGAGGGTCACAGTGACACTTGGATCAACTCTAAAAGGCTGGAGCAAAGGGCAGGCAGCAGCCTCAAGGTGCTCAAACAAAGCAAAGTCCTTCCACCACCTATGGGGGAGAGTGACCCCAGGAGCCAGCACAGGCTGGGACAGCTCTGCCAAGCAGGACAGATGACAACAACTCCCAGGAGCCAGCAAAAAAAAGCCACCAGCTGCATGACAAGAGTGACCCTGCCCCTCCACTCAGCACAGGTGACAGCATTCCTGAAGTTCTGCACTCCTCAGTGGCAAAGAGACATGGACAGAGTGGCAAATGGCCCTGGACAAGCAGTTCTGGGTGACCCTGCTTGCCAAGGTGACATTCCAGAGGCCCATGCCCCCCTCAGGCAGGGTGGCATCCTGGGAGCCCTCAGCCAGTCCTTGTCCCAGCCTGGATATCACCTGTGACACCCCCAGGAATTGAGGAGCAGCACCTCAGCCTGTGTGAGGCACAGTGCCACAGTGTCACAGCGCTGACAGGGCACACCCCAGCCCTGCAGGAACCCCTGACATGAGTCCAGTCTCAGTTCCCAGCCCTTGCTCACTCACCTTGGCCATGGTTTGGCCCCATTCTGCTTTCTCAATGTGACACAGGGGTCAGAGACAAGTGAACAGACCAGGCAGGAGGTGTTGCATCACTCCCATTCCATAAAGGTCCCTTACAGTCTCCCATCTCATTCCACCCCATCTTCCTCAAGTTTTGCTTCCATTTTGCCTTTTTTTTTTCCTCAAACATCACCACTTTAAAAAAGCCCTCAGCCCCACAAATGCTCTGTTACACCTCTAAAACCCAGAGGATGATTATCCTCTATTAGAACAAAGCAAGAAGAGTGAGACATGGATATGATTTAGGTTTACAAGCCAAAATCTTCATTAACTTAGCAGGTAACTACTTCTCGCTGGTGTAAAACAACAGAAATACTGAAGTTTTTTATTTGAAGGCCAAGAGATAAATTAAAGTTGGAATTTCTTTAAATCTCCAACATTCCCTGTTCCCACAGGAACATGGAATGGCAAAGTGAATGCCATTCAAGGAATGGAAGTGGTATGGCAAAAAGAGGCCAAGTGAGAGCCACCAGCAATAGAGGAAAGTACAAAATTGATCTTAAAATTATCAATATTTCACCCTAAAGAGGAGGGACAAAGAAGACTCCATGCAATACCCATGTTTTTGTCCAAAAGCTCCCAATAAAACATGTTTCTCTCTATCTGTCAGTGCATTTGCCTTGCCTGCCTCTCAGTTTAGCACACCTCCTCCTCCTCCTTCTCCTCTCTCTGCAAATACACTGGGGGCACAGCAGGGACAGGGAGAGCCCAGCTGGGCTCTGCTGTGGTGGCAGCTGGCACAGCTGGGCACTCGAGATCTCTTCACACAGCAAAAAAAGGCCAAGAAAAGGCACCAGTGCCTTTAAAGTGGCTGCCTGCAAGCACTGGCTCACAGGGTTTAAGGTCATCCAGGTTCTGGCTTCTTGCCATGGGTACTGTCCCTGTGTTAGCCTGGTGTCACCAAACCAATGCCCCAAGTTGTAAGGGACTTTTGGGGTCAGCTGACCCAGTCCCTGCCCCAAGCTGGTGCATTTTCTAGCAGGGTCTATGGCCCTAAGCCATACCATGGCTCCATCCAGGAGCTTGGGATGGATTTCATGGATTGTTCCTCTTGTGGCTACCAGCTGGATTCTAGTGTAACACAAAAGGATGGGCTGGGAGTGTCTGAGAGCAGCCCTGGAGCAGCCCTGGGGGTGCTGGGGGTGAGAGCTGGGAGCCAGAACCCCCCCGTGCCCTGGGCTGAGCCCCAGCGTGGGCAGCAGGGCAGGGGGCGATTCTGCCCCTGTGCCCCTGGGCTCAGGTGAGACCCCACCTGCAGAGCTGCCCCAGCACAGGAGGGACCTGGAGCTGCTGCAGAGAGCCCGGGGGAGGCACCAGCATGGGCAGAGGGATGGAGCAGCTCTGCTGGGAGGAAAGGCTGGCACAGCTGGGGGTGCTCACCTGGACAGGAGAAGCTCTGGGGTCACCAAACTGTGGCCTTGGAGTGACTGAAGGAGCTACAGGAAAGAGAGGGAGAGGCTTGGGACAAATGATGGAGGGACAGGACACAGGGAATGGCTTCCCAGTGCCAGAGGGCAGGGCTGGATGGGATATTGGGCATTAGGAATTGTTCCCTGGCAGGGTGGGCAGGCCCTGGCACAGCTGTGGCTGCCCCTGGATCCCTGGCAGTGCCCAAGGCCAGGCTGGAGCAGCCTGGGACAGTGGAAGGTGTCCCTGCCATGGCAGAGGTGGAATGGGATGGGATTTAGGGTCTCTTTTAACTCTTCTGGGATCCCTTGAGTAGGTGCACCAAGAGGCAGCCCCAAAACAAGATCTGCACAGGGGCTCAGGTTCTCAGCTCACAGTTTCATCATTACAATTCCTGCACTGTGAACACAAAGACTAAACCAGCACCTCCAACCATCACAGCAGCTCCTCCTGGGGAGGCTGAGGAGTTCCCTTACACTTGTGGCACTCAGGGGACACAACAATTCCCATTTATACAGGACTTTTCTCTTGGGCAGCACAAGCAACTGTTCCCCACTGAATCAAACCCCATAAAGCAGAACCAGCTGAACACAGAAAGAACTCCTCTGGACTTGCAAGGGAAAGGAGAGGCTGCTAATTACAGCCCAGCTCAGCTCCTCACTGCCAGCAGAGCATCACCAGCCCTGGCTCTGTGTCACCCTGCTGGAGGAGAGTGGCTCCTTCCCCAGCTGGAAGGTACCAGGTGGCTGCAGCTGGCACTGAAACCCAGAACAAAGCAAACCAGTGGGGAATCAGGGATGCTGCATGTCCTGCACATTGCTGAGATCCACCCCAAGGATCCTGGGAGGCTGCTGGCTGAGAAAGGAACAATTGGCCAAAGTTTCAAGAAATAAAAACACAGGCACATGCACAAAGAGAAATAATAGTGTATGGAAATTGCACATCAACCCAGACACAGCCAGGCCTCCATCCTGCCCCAAAGCAGCAGATTTGGAGCCTGGGGATCACCTGAGGCAGCTACACACCCAAGAAGTATTTTTGGAGTGTTCCTGAATCCAAAAAGCAGGAACTGAAGCACAGGGAACATCCCTACACTGAGGGCATGGATGGGGACCTACCATAAAACCAACACAGCACAGCCAAGTTTCCATCACAGACTCACCCAAATAGAGTTTAGGATCGTTCATCTGGTGACAAATGAACAGTGTTCCTTCCCCAAATACACCATGTAACAGGGCAGTGTGACAGAGATGGACACAGCAGCTCTCCCTCCTGCCCAGGAAATGCTGCACGACTTTGTGTGGTCAACATGTTACAAATTCAGAAAGATTTTGGCACAAAAGACATCCATTATTCATTAAACACTTGCAATACCAAGATATTCCCCCTCTAAGTCACTGCCCTTGCTTAGCTGCTCTTGCTGTTATGAATATGACCCTTTGTTTATACAGCAAAAGGCTGGGTTTGGTACACTACTAAATAGAGGAAAATTCAAACTTCCACATCCATCATGCAGCTCTTAAATAAAACAGGAAAAAAATCACTTTGTCTTCAGCATCCCAAAATGGACCACGCTTTCCAGGGCTTTCAGTGCTAAATGAAAGCTGA
Organism: Melozone crissalis; assembly: GCF_028551555.1. Lineage (NCBI taxonomy): Eukaryota > Metazoa > Chordata > Aves > Passeriformes > Passerellidae > Melozone > Melozone crissalis. The sequence goes on along the minus strand of NW_026535840.1, from coordinate 4,833,746 downwards.
CCGTAGAAAATTCCCTTGTAAATGTTTATTATTCTAATTTTAACCTCTGGACATTTTTAGGGCCAATAAAAAAACAAGATCAAAACCCAAGAGAGCAAATAATCCACAGAGGGATTCTCTCCTGCCTGTGCTGGTTCAAAAGTCATTCTGAGATTTGGAGGATATTTTTATTTTTAAACCTGTGTTTAATTTTTTGTACTGGAAGCATTAAATCCCACCACAATGTCAGATCAAAACAAGTAGAAAGGAAGGGTGAAGGATTCCCATGGGAAAATACCCCACAGAGCCCACTGGGCAGCAGAAACTCCTTTTTAATTTGTCTTTTCAAGGTGAAAGGAACTCAAGGAACACAGGATACCTTGTGCCAATACACTCTGGGTAAGCACTCCCCAGGCTCTGCTGGATCCTGCAGAGCTCTTCCATCCATCCAAACTCTCCACAAGTGTTCAAAACATTTCTCTCAAGCCTTAATTACATCTTTATGCATCCAAACCAGATCCACTGTGATGGTACCACAATAATTTTCATGCTCAGATCCAGTCCTTTGGCTTCCACCAGGGGAACAGACCACAAAATCCTTTTGGATTTTGGACTAAGAGTGAGATTTTGGACAGAGTGAGAGCAGCCAGACACTGTGTCTCCTGTGCAGCTCATCCCAGTGGCACAGGGACCACAGGTAGCCCAAAATCCAGGCAGAAGCACAAATGCAGATCTCCAGGACAGCAGCTCTATTGTTCTTTATTCTCCTGCCCACAAAGGTAAATCCCTTAGGTGCAAGCAGACACCCTGCAGTGTGTTTTGGAGAGTTACTAAGAGGAGAAAAACCAAACAACCAAACAACAAAAGCCAAAACTGGGCTGCTGGGGTGAGCAGCTGCCTGCAGGGATAAACTTCACTTGCCAAAAGGCTTTCCCCAGTCATTGTGACCTCAGTTCCTTGGCCAGCCTTGTCCAAAAAAAGCAGTGAGCAGCACTATTCCTGTGTCTCACAATCCTGGCTGTATTATAGCCTTCAGTCTTCTCCCATTTGATCATCAATCCAAGTAACAAATCCATAATTTAGCTGTTTAGCTTCCCCGCCTACCCCACAAGCTCAGCACACATTGATGGGAGTCCCATAAGCTGAAAAATGTCCCTTCCTACAGCTTTGGGGGCCAGTGGCCCTCAGTTTGATCTGCTGCTTGTTTTGTTCCAACTGGCATTTCCTTGTCAAATACAAACTGAATTTTCCTATTCCAAGTCTATTCCAGTGTATACATGTTTGATCTGCTGCTTGTTTTCTTCCACCTGCTAGGGCACCTGCCATTTCCTTGTCAAACACAAGCTGAATTTTCCAAATTTATTCCATAGTGCACATGAAGGCAAAGTGGTGATGTCCCTTGACATACAGATGAGAAAAATCACTTCTCTCTGGTGGCATCATCCCTCCTGCTTGTCCAAAGATACCCCCTGGAGACCTCACTTTGCATTTTTGCTGCCCTAAACCCTTGTCCTCCCTCTGTGTCACAGTTTCAATTTGATTCCTGAGCTCCTTGCTGGGCTTTGTTTGGAGGGTTCTCCCCCTCCTTCTTTATTTTAATCCATAAACCTACACGCTCATAGCTCCAAAAATAAGAAGTCACAGCAGAAAAAGGCCTCCAACACAGCAAAAAAAAAAAAAAAAAAAAAGCACATTATCAATACAAAAGCACTTTCAAACATAGAAATTCAAAACCCCAACAGCACCAAGCAAGAGCAATAATGATTTTTTTTTTTAAAATGAGCCCTGGTGAATAGACAGGATGCCAGTGTCACCTGTGTGACAAGTCACAGCTGTTTGTTGGGGAAAAAGCGGCACAACTGCTCTCAACACTTCTGATTTAGTTGTGTTTTAGTTCCAGATCCCAGGATTAACTGAGCTGGCCACATATCACAGCTCTCTCCCATCTCCAGCTTTTCTGTCCCTGCAACCCCTGTCTCACACCACAGCTCTGAGACTTTTAGCAGTGTCACAGCAGTACTTTGCATGTGATAACACAGAGGAAACAGCTTCTTGTAGGCCATTCCAAGGGCAGGAATCAGCAGGAAAAGGCCATTGCAGGCAGCTTATGAAACACTGATACAAGAGGAGCAGGCAATCCTGGAGGTGAAAGGCACCCAGCCAGGTTTTCATTGGGGAAAAGAAACCTGACATCAGGACAGCTCAAAGTTTTTACATCTTACCTAGATGAAGGTGGACATCCAATTATCTCCTTATTAAATATTCCACATTTACTTACAATGGTTACAATGGCAAATCTCTGGATTCAGGATAACCATCCTCTGCCATGCACCCAAACTGCAGAATCATGGAGTGGTTTGGGTTGGAGGAGACCTTAACCTCCCAACCCCCTGCCACACAAGCAGTCAGTAATTAATAACAGGCCAAGGACTTTTCCTAAGCAATTTATGCTTAAATCATCACAGACTGTGCAGAAGACACAGGGAAAAAAATTAAAAGTATGAGTTAATATGAGTTAATGTAGTCATGCTGCTTCCTGCTGCACACAGGCTTGTTTTTTTTCTGCAATTACAGAGGAGGGATTTTTGTTCCAGCACCACTTTCAGCTGCCACAAGCAGGCCATTGTTTGGATTTAGCCAGGCAGCAGCAGTCCCCATGCAAAGCCAGGGCAGCAGGATGGACTGAAACACAAGACAAGGGAATTCAGTGCCATTGGGATGAGAAAAGAGATTTGTACTAAATACCTGCTTGGAGCAAAGCCAGAGGAAGCACATCAAAGGAATCCTGGGATACTTCCCAACATCCAGGTGCCCGCATCAGGGATGTTGTGCATCAGGTGACAGCTCAGCAGCCTCTTCCCAGCACACATCTCCCAGTTCATGCCCCAAACAAATCCAGGCAGCCCCAAACTGCTCAGACTACATCTCTGCCTCCTCCCCCGCATTCCAGGGCATCCTCTCCCATTGAAGAAGTGATTCCCCAGCCCTTGGACACACCAGAATGACTCATCTGGGTGCACTGGTGCCTTCACTCTGAAAACTCCTGCTCCTGAAATGCTGTGAGCTCACCGTAGCTGTGGCAACAGAAATGCAAATCCTGCCACGCTGAAAAACTTCACCACCGACTCCTCCACTACACAGGGACTGTGTGTGAGCAAAATCAGTTTTTTCTTCTTGCTCCCTGAGGATAAATTGGGTTTGTGAAAGCTGTGCCCTAAAGCAAAAATCCAATTGGCAGGGCAGAGTTAAACCAGACACACATTGCTTTAGCTGTGCTTCAGTGCACACAGAAAACAGGCACAGAAGAGTTTGGAAACAGGGTACAAAACCAGGTTTGAGGTTCCTCATTGCAAGGGCTCTACTCACTGTTTACACCTGGTGAGGAGCTACTCCATTTGCAGCCTCAGCAAATACCATGGCTGGTTTAATACAGTAAAGTTACAATGGATATAAGACAGAGAGGAAAAAATGGCTTTAAGTTAATTTTTCCTTGGAAGAGTGGGAAAGCCCTGGCACAGGGTGCCCAGAGCAGCTGTGGCTGCCCCTGGATCCCTGGCAGTGCCCAAGGCCAGGCTGGATGGGGCTTGGAACCACCTGGGACAGTGGAAGGTATCCCTACCATGGCAGGTGTTTAATAATAAGATGGGCCTTAATGTCCCTTCCAACCCAAACCATTTTATAATTCTATAATTAAATGATCCATTTTTCAAAAAAAAACCAAAAAAACCCAGAAGTCTAAAAAATATCAGCATATCTGGATGCAAACCCATGAGATTTTCTTGGGGGATAAGTAGGATATTTCTAACAAAAATCCAGGCAGTAACTGCATACAGCAACCAGAGGTTAAAAACAACTGATGGGGGTGGTGAAGAAAGAGGAGAAAAAAAAAAAAAACAAAGAGCAAGTCTCACCTAACAAGTTTCCAGCAGCAAAACCTGTGTGAACTGCAAGACCCAGACTGCAAATTTAGGTGACAACTGTGAATCTTTGGTGAGAATTGTACCTCACCGGCAGGGCATCTACCTGTGGTGTGCAGAAACTCCTCAGACAAGCTTCACTATCCTGAATGGCAAACAAAGAGCAAACTCCCACCGATGCTTCCTGCATGTTGAGAAGTTTGGGTGGGGAACTGGGAGATTTCTGGGCTTGGTGTTGGTTTGGAGCCTTGGTGCTCTTTGTTCCCCTTTCAGTTTGGGTTAGTGAGGGCAAAGCGTTTGCAGGGAGTGAAAACCCAGCAACCTCAGCTTCACCTGTGAGTGAGCAGAGGCAGTGCAATCCCACAGGCAGGTTATTCCATCTGGGAGCAAAGCACAGGAGCTAAAAGCAGAGGAAAAGCAGAGTTACCATGGGATACCAGGATGCGTCACTTCTCTTGGCTCTCCTGGCGCCACGTGACGCCTCAGCCACCAGCGAAGAACTCGGCAGATGGGATAGGGGAAAAAAATATTAAAAGGTCCCTAGATTAAAGCAAAGTTTAGGCTTTAAAATCTACTGCTTATGGCTACAGAAATAGAGGCAACAATATTTATCTATAAACCAAACTATCTGTCTATAAATCCATTGCCACGGAGCAGTAAATACACGCTTTCCCTTCCAGCAGTCGTCACCATTTACACTTTTCAGCTGCCTGCAGTAAATTTAGTCCAGGCACATGCAGAAATAGCACCCCTGCCATCTCAGAGAGAGCTATCACTTGCCTTTCAGAGGAGGCAAAGCAGGTCAGTAGTTTCCACCTCGCTCATAAATACAGAAGCAGCCACTTGACAGCAACAGACACGAGCAGTCAGAGTTCAAGAGGGATCAGAAAAGGGATGAATCACTTGGAATTTACTCTCCAAGTTATCACACAGGTCATCAGGCTCATGCCTTGGGCTGGAGCCCTCTGAACCAAGAGTTTCTTTCTATTTTCAAGGCATGGCTGTTGGGAATGTGTGTGCAGCATGTCAGTGACCCCACACATGCTCACCACACTTGGGTTTCTATCCCACCCAGACCAGGATCAATTCCCAAACAGCTCCTGCTCCAAGTCTTTCTTCTCTGCACAAAATCCTAGAGCAGCCCAGTGTTTGAGGATTTCTCCCCTCCTTTTACAGCAGCCAGTTTCTTTCTAAGCAGATCAAAACAGCTCTGATTCAAAGGACATTATTCCAACTCCATCCTCCTCCACCTCCCAAAGCCTCCTGACACCCACACGCTGCTGAACGTCAACATCTCCAGGGAAATTCAGCCCTTGCAGATGGCACCAAGCAGCCCCCTGGGTGTGGTAAAAAGCTCTGTGCAGCATCAGGAACCTTCACCCTGGCAATCCCAGCCTTCCAGCTGTACCCAAACACTGCAGCAGGCTGGGAATGGAGTGTGCAGGGAGTGCACCAGGGTAACCTGAGCATCACCCCAGCAGCAGCTGCCACCCCAACCCACCCACTCCCAGCACACTCCACACTGCAGGAATTTGGGAAAGAACACAGCCTAACCAGCCAAGACAGCTGCTGCCATCATCTGCTCCTGAGCACCAGCTTTCTGTCACCTGCATCACTTGCTATTCCTGCTTGTCTGTTTCCCATTATCCACCAAAAGTAGGAAATAGCCTGGAAGCCAAGAAATCCCACATTTCATCTGCTACTCCAGGTTGCAGCCCCTGTGTTACACAGCTACACAACAGCTGGGTGTTATTTCTGACCTGCTTACAAAAGGAAGCTTCAGGTTTCTGAAACAAAAAGTTGAACACAGACAGTGCTACCTTTTACAACAAGGGGCTGGGGCACAGCTGGGTGCACACAATGGGAGGGGACACCAGGTGCCCTCTGAGCTTCTGCAGCCTCACACACCCTGGGATTCCTCCCAACTCTGCTTTAATACCTGTTCCCTGAGCCAGGAGTCACTGTCCTCAATAGCTTTTAATAGGATGGGTTTTATCCAGCCTCCTTTGAACCTCTCGCCTTCCAGCAACATCCTGGCCACCAGGAATACCACAGCACCAAAAGAAAAGCTTTCCCTTTTCTAAGCTTGTTGCTTCCTTCCTTGTTGTTTTGGTTTTTTGGGATTTCTTTTGAGTGAGGAAGGCCTGGGTACAGTCATTTTCTTTGGAAGATGCAAAGCTCCCAATCTGCTTAACATTCCTCTCCTTGCTTCTTCCCCTCACCATCGTTTCTGCTCCATGCTAAAGAGACAAAGTTTATTCATCTCCTTTTCTACAACAGCTGTTCCATGCCTTTGATCACCTTCATCATCCTTTGCTGAACCTTTTTCTTTTTGGAGATGCATGGAGAATCATGGAGAAAAAGGTCATTTTTACAATTATTTTTTACAGTAGCTTGTTCTGTTATCTACTCCTTCCCTAATAATATTTATGCATTTACTACTTTGACTTTGAAGCTATTTGCAGTGAAAAAACGTCCCAATTCAGAAAAAAAAGCCTCCCAAGAGCAGAACAAAACCCAAAACTAATAATGCTTTTGCTTTCTGCCAGTGTTGCAGAAAACAAGCATTAGGCTTCAGAGACAGGAAAGAGCCTGCAAAATGCAGGAACCTCTCAATAGCTTGAAACAGAGGCTTCCAAAATTTTTCTTCAACCACAGCAGCAGAGCAAGGAATTAACCACATCCCTGGCTGTGCATGTGCCTTCCTCCCCTCGGCTGAAGAAGTTTTTTGGTAATAAAACATTAAATAAATACACATACACATACCTAGGTCACCTACATTTATTATTTCCTCATGCAGCACCAGCAAAGTGACCCCTAAGGAGGTGCACAGAAAATGTCCTGGATTTTTATTAGTAACCAATTGCTGCTCTCCAGCCTCACTGACCTTGCAGCACACACACCTGGGTTTCCTCTTTTCATGTGCACAGTGCCCACAGTTCTGTGTCATTAATATTCACAGTACACCCAGGGGAGAGCTGTAGCCTCAAACTCCTGCTGGGACACAGATCTTTACATTTTTTAATTTTTTTTCTCCCTGTTTTCAGCATCTCAAACTCACAGGATGACAACACAGGATTGCTTTGAAGTGTCCATTTTCACCCCACCTCAAATTACCACAGAGAAGCAGATCCTGGCTGAGTATCAGAATTCTCCAGATAAAACTTAACAACCAGTGCATCCACATGGAAACAATGGGTGGGTTTTTGTAAACAAACAGAGAAGAGCTTCAGATTTAGCAAGACTTTTACAAGGATGGTGCCTCTTGCACAAGCAAGAAGCAGAAGGACTCTAAACAAAAATTTGCTGTTTTTTTAAAGTAGATTTTAAATTAAGCTCACTTATCTAAGTTTTTAGAGTTGCTTTTTGCAAGGCTGTGAGGTAAAAATAAAGCTGCTCCTTGGGGCAATTTGTCAGGTACTCCTACTGAAGAGTTCTGTATGCTGGAACAGAAAGGAGGGATGAGAACAGGCATTTCACTGAAATGACCATCTAGAACCCATCCTTGAGAAGAAAGAGAATAAACAGGTCCACAAAAAATAGACTCTTAGATATTCTGATGCCTCAGGTTTTAGCTGTTGTATTTTTCAGATTCTGTGCTGCTTTAGTGTGTGAGTCTGAGCTTCACATTAGGGGATGGTGAGCTCTCTGCACAGAGCAGGGAGACAAAACAATTCCTGCTCTAGCTGGGGACCAAGGACAAATGATCCAAATCTCAGCCCAAGAGCACAAACAACATGGACTGGAGAGAGAAAAACAAGCAGGATGGGACTCCATAACCTAAAGCTGGAATTGGACAATTAACTCCAATATGCAAATGGAGCAGAACTTATTAAAGTGGGAGATTTTGTGACCACTCATCCATTTTGTGCCCATTTTGGTTCACCTTGGGTGCAGCCCTGGCTGGGCTCTTGTGCTGCCCAAGGTGCATCCATGGAGGAGATCTTGTTAATAAATCCCTGCTTTATTCTTTATTCTAGGTCAGCTTTCTCAAGGCATCAATTCCTTGGAATTTCAGGAGGAATTTCTGCATGGAAAGGGTGCTCAGGCCTTGGCAGGGGCTGCCCAGGGAGCTTTGCAGTGCCCAGCCCTGCAGGTGTCCCAGGAAGGGCTGGAGGTGGCACTCAGGGCTCTGGGCTGGGGACAAGGTGGGCACTGGGCACACAGGGGTCTTTCCAGCCCTAATGATTTTATGAGTCCATAAATTTCAGGTTTCAAAAGAGTTCTCCCTTGCAAAATTCAGACCACATATCTGTGAGCTGTGAAACAGCATTCCTCTGCTGGGGGCCACTCTTCAGGCAGTCAGGTTGTTGGGTGCTGTGTCCTCCTCTTTTTCCAGGATGTCACCTCTCTCCATCCCATTTTCCCTCTGTACAGGGACACCTTCCTGCCCTGCCCATGTCCTCAGGGGTTCTGAGCACAGAACTCATGTGCTGGCTTTGAGCAATCCTCACCAAGCACCAACACAACCTTGTGCTGAGTATAACTGGAGTGTAAGAAAAATCATTTAGAGAAACAGCAGCTCCAAGAGAGCTCCCTCCTTTATCTCCTCTGTAAACAGCTTTTAAACTGCCAGCTACAGCTAGGAGCTGGAGAGAGAGGAGACATCCCTGCAGCTGCTGACAGGTGAGTTTATTGGAGCTTCAGCACGAGCATTTCAAGATGAAAGAGCACAAGGAGGGTGCTGAAAGACAACTGACAGCTTGAGGAGTACGCACTGGTTTTCAAATTGTTTCTGTGATGTAGGGTAATGCTTGTGATCACAGCATTCACCGGGAATTAGATCATCCATTTAGCAGCAAGTTTGCCTGATCAACTGTCTGGGGACTTCAAACACATCAGCAAAACTGCAGAGCTGGAGACACTGCCTTGCTATTGAGCTGTCTTCCCTGAGAAGCTTCACAGAGACCAAAACACAGGTGAGGAAATTGTAACAAAACATCCAGAGCAAGCTGGGGGCTGCCCCTGAGTTTGGGAAGCAGCAGCTGGATTTTTATTAGTAAAAATTGCCCAGGCAGGGCATTCCTGCTGGCACAGAGCACCAGACACAAGGAGCTGCCTCAGCTCACCTCGATCAACACCAGCACCTAAAAAATACCTGGAGCCACCCCAGATGTTAACATATCCTAATAATGACACAGCCTGTGTGCAAAGCTTGTCCCTCACCCTTCTGCCTTTCTATATGTGCCACACACAGCTCAGGGAGCTCCCCAGCTTTCCAAGAAACGCCCAGCAAAGCTTGGGGAATTGAGTGATGTGTCAGTGAGGATGCTCCACAATGCAGGGAGCACGCTCTGGACAGGAGGATATTTAAACCTGCCTGGGTGTAGCAGGGATGCACACATGATTTGAACAGCTGGGACAGTCACACAGGACTCTGGTGACAGAGCAGACATCCTGTGCTGGCACTACAAAATCCCTCAGTATGTTCAGATCAAATATTTCACCCACCCTTTGCTGTGTATTTATCCCTGCACAGCAAAATATGTGAGATGTAACTTTTTGTACATGAAAATCTGTCAAACAGCTGCTGACAGCCTTGCACTGCTCCCTGGCAATGGGGACAGCACAGGCCAGGGAAAAACCCTTCCATTTCCATGCATCTTGCAAACACAGAGAGAAACATTTCGGGAGTGAACTGAAACAAAGCATCTTGTGCAAGAATCCCAGTAAGTGCATTATCTGCTGAACAATCAAACTGCAAAACCGTGGAGTCATTTTAAACAAGTGCATCTGTCATTAAGATAATGACCAAGTGAGTCAAGATAATGACCAAGTGAGTCAGTGCCTATCCAGTAAGAGATATTTAAAACAATCACAGAAAGGACCTTAAAGCTCATCCCATTCCCTGCCTGTCATGGGCAGGGACACCTTCCACTATGCTAGGATGCTCCAAATGTCCAGCCTGGCCTTGGGCACTGCCAGGGATCCAGGGGCAGCCACAGCTGTGCCAGGGCCTGCCCACCCTGCCAGGGAACAATTCCTAATGCCCAATATCCCATCCAGCCCTGCCCTCTGGCAGTTTGAAGTCATCCCCCCTGTCATTCCACCCCTTGTCCACAGTCTCTCTCCATCTCTCCTGTAGCTCCTTCAGGCACTGCAAGGTTCTCCTGTCCAGGTGAGCACCCCCAGCTGTGCCAGCCTTTCCTCCCAGCAGAGCTGCTCCATCCCTCTGCCCATGCTGGTGCCTCCCCTGGGCTCTCTGCAGCAGCTCCAGGTCCCTCCTGTGCTGGGGCAGCTCTGCAGGTGGGGTCTCACCTGAGCACAGGGCTTAAATCAACACAGGAGCAGAGCCTGTTCCACCCATCCAAGGAGTGAGGGAAAACACCTGATTAACACCCCAGCTGTCCCAAAAGACACAAACCCAGAGGTGCTGCCCTCAGAGCAAGAGGCACCTTCAATCCCTCAGCGTGGTTTGAAGCCAGCTCTGCTGATTGCAAAGCAAGCAGAGAGCAAAACAAGATTAGAGCTCAGCGAGACAGCGTGCCCCTCGTGAATCCAAATAAACAAGACATTTTGAACTATTTCCAGCATGACTTCAGCACAAAATAACATTTGCACATCAGTGTAATAGCTGATGTTTTAACTGCTTGCTGAGGGAGCAGTCACGCACTGCAGCCCCGAGTTCAGTGGTGCTGCTCAGCCTTCAAAGGAAGCAAAAAGAGCTGCAGAAAGAGCAGTGCTGCACTTGAAAGCCTTTCAGAAAGCACTAAATGTATTTGTGCTCACTCTTGAACCCAAGGAGAACACAGCCCTGTCCCCACAAGCCTTGGGTGGATGATGGGGCACTTGAAAGGAGCTGGGATGGCTTTGAAAGAAAGTCTGTGTTGCAGGCCATGGGTGGTTGGTTATTGAGTTAAAAGTAAAAATAATTTAGGTGTCATTTCTTAATTGAACAGTTTATCCCAGCTGAAACCTCCTGGGTTGCAGAGGCAGGGAGGAAAGGGAGCCAAAGGCAAGGGGCACAAGTCCAGAGGATGTAACACAGGAGGGAAAAGCCATTTTCCCTTTGAACCTGTGCAAGGACTGGGGACACACCCTCACAGGAAATCCCATTACTGAGGGCCCTAAGCCATGAATCAGTTCCAGAGACATTCAGAGGCAGCCCCAGGACAAAGGAACAGTCAGATGCTAATTCAGGCCACAAAGCTGGAGAGGGAACGTTCCCTCTTTGGATGAAGGATTCATCATCAGCAAGCACAGCCCATTTTCATTAACTGCAGCCATTTCCTGCTGGCACATCCTTGCTACTTTCCTGGAAACACACGGCAGCAGCTACATGTCTGAAGGCAAGTAAATTAGGAGACAAGAAGGAAATTATCTACAGCACCCAGAACAAGCCAAACCACTGAATAAAGCAGCTAAAAAATCTACAAAAACCTAACTTAATTGATCCAACAAATTGAACACAGGGTATGTAAAATCTCTGCTCCAAAATTCCATTAAACCTTTAGTTTTGCAAAGATGCAATTGCCTGGAGAGGCTGTGAATGCCCCATCCCTGGAAGCGTCCAAAGCCAGGCTGGATGGGGCCTGGAGCAACCTGTAAGGGTGGAATCTGTCCCTGTTTGTACCAAAACTACCCAGGCACATCCTGCAGCACCCTCTGAACATCCATCCCCACTTCTCTGGGATTGTTTTGATGAATTCATCTCAAGCTGTGTCAGGGAAAATACAGGCTGGATATTAGGAAGAAGTTTTTCACAGAAAGAGTGATAAAATATTGGAATGACCTGCCTGGGGAGGTGGTGTCACCATCCCTGGATGTGTTTAAAAACAGACTGGATGTGGCACCAGGGTTCAGTTGAGATGTTGGGGCTGGATTTGATATTCTTGAAGGTCTCTCCCAACCCAGTGATTCTGTGAAAAGCTGGGAGGAATCATCAAACATTTAGGTTGGAAAAGACCTTCAAGAACACTGAGTCCAATTTCCTCAGTCAGCAGCAGCTTCAAGCTCAGGTTTGCAGCAAAACAAACCAAAGGTGTCACTTAAAAAAAAACAATGTCACAATCAAAGTGTGACCTACAGAGGACACAGAAAACTCCACATGATTCATAAATTCCCCCCAAGGTGGTTTTACATGCTCAGGACAACACCCAGGAAACAGTCACCACTTCTGACAAAGATTATTTGAAATTCACAGGCTGGTGAGTTTTTGTGGTTGATGGATTTTTGAGTTTCTGGGAATTTTTTTGTCACCTGTTTCCCACTTAACTGGGAGATCTCACCACTGAGTGCTCTGCACTGGAATTTACTGTTAACCATTCCAACCCTTGCTGTATTCACACACAATTCTATTTCTCAGCAAACAACTTAAACAGGAATATTTTCAAAAGACTGCACATATGCTCCCTTCCCATGGAGCTAAATTTGATAGGTATGGACATACCTGGCTGTAACAAGCTGAAACAAAAATCTCTGAGACACAGAAACTGAGTTCCAGGCACAAAGCCCTGCTTTCCACTGCTCTAAATAGTCCCTGTTACACTGTGATTACACAGCAAGCTGTGTTTGCTTTGCTCTCTGAGCCCAGGGTTTCTCCTTCATAGCCACTGAAATTCAAGATTAAAACAGAATTCAGCAAGCAGCTCTGTCAAGCACATTCAGTGCCAAGCTGGAGGATGAGTATATTTATATAACAAAAGGCTTCCTGGATTATTTTAAGGCTCAACTTCTGCAAAGGGAACAATTGATGAAAGGGGATGTTTTTCCTTTGTTTAAAAAAATAATACTCGCACCAAGAAGAAAAAAAAAAAGCCATTGAAGAGACAGCAGTGCCTTAAAATGCCACTGTGAGATCCCTGGATCACAGCAGAGTCATCCATGTGCTCTCTGACCCCACAAATACAGAACCTGGGCTGTCACAGATTGAGATAAATACAGCAAAAAACAGAGGTCACAGACACCAAGGCAGCTGCAAGTGAGTATTTGCACATCAATGATGAGCTGTGCCACAGAATCCCAGAATTATTGAGGCTGGAGAATCCCTGCCAGCCCATGGAGTCCCAGCTGTGCCCAATGCCCACCTTGTCCCCAGCCCAGAGCACTGAGTGCCACCTCCAGCCCTGCCTGGGACACCTGCAGGGCTGGGCACTGCAAAGCTCCCTGGGCAGCCCCTGCCAAGGGCTGGAATGGAATTCCAAAATGGAATGACAGAACTGGGATAATGAGTGTGGAGTTTGAATAGAAGTGGAATACCAAATGGTGGGAAACTTAGAGTTTAAGGTTTTAGAATACAGTAATATACATAAACAAGATGGAGGTTTTAGGTCAGAGGCTGGTCCTTCTTCTTCACCATCTTCTCCATGGGTTTGGGTGGTTTTGTGTAATTGGATAAAAAAGTCCACATTGCAGGCCATGGATGGTTGGTTATTGGGTTAAAAGTAAAAATAATTCAGGTGTCATTTCTTAATTGGACGGTTTATCCTTAAAAGTTCTTGCAGAGAGAGAGATGGAGCTCCATTTTTAGTTTGTTAGAGGGAAGTGCTGTAGAACTCAGGTTTTGTGAGGCTGTAACATAGATAAGAACTAACTGACCCTTTCCATGCAGAAATTGCTGCTGCTGTCCCAGCTGAGCCTCCCCTGGCCCAGCCTGAGGCCCTTTCCCCTTGTCCTGTCCCTGTTCCCTGGCAGCACAGCCCGACCCCCCCTGGCTGTCCCCTCCTGGCAGGGAGTTGTGCAGAGCCACAAGGGCCCCCTGAGCCTCCTTTGCTCCAGGCTGAGCCCCTTGCCAGCTCCCTCAGCCCCTCCTGGGGCTCCAGCCCCTTCCCCAGCTCCAGCCCCTCCATGTCCTTCCTGCACTGGGGACCCAGAACTGGACACAGCCCTGGGGGTCCCTCAGCAGGGCCAGCCCAAGGGACAGTGACAGCCCTGGGCAAAGGAACAACCCAAGAACACAGACCCAGCCACACCTGGATTGAATCTTTTCCCTTCAGCACAGAGCAGAGCAGCCTCCTCTGCACCTCTTGATGTCCAAGCCTGATTAAAGCTGCATTAAACTTTAAGTAATAGATGCCTGCATTATTCATCACTGCTGTGTATTGGATGCAGAGCAAACAGGAGCTGAATCAATGCAGTGACAGGAGATTCAGGTGTCTGCTCAAAGTATCTCCTGCTCCCAGCACTGATGTACTTGAGGAAGGGTGGGCAAAGTAGGAATTTTTCACTACTGCTGTAAATAAGCCTTGGTATTATTACAGTTTGTCCAGAACAGTGACACAGAGGCAGCTTTCAGAGAGGAACAAGTGCAAAAAACCTGCTCATCATTCACCTGACCTGTGACACACAAAAATATCATTTCCCTCAATTTTAGCAGCCTTGGTGATTAGTCACAGCATTTTCCTCAGGATTTCTGGTGGTATTTCTTACAGATTCTATGGAAAAGGCACTGAACATCTAAATTATGCAGCCTTTGAGATCCAGAGAGATGCAGAATTGAGACAGCCACTGGAGAGTGGTTAAACCCAAATTTTCCAAAGACAAACATGCTCAGGGAGAATCCAGCTGGATTAGGAAGAATCACAACTGAAAGATGCTTTTCTGCTCTGTCTCCCACCACAGCCTCTCACAATCAGCCAGTTATGGCTCACTAATATTCCAGAACATTCTCAGGAAAAAGGCAAAAAGTTTCCCAACCAGGAACGGGAGGCATGAGAGACCTGGTTCACTCAAGGTGCTGGACACTGGGGCTGCACACAAACAAATATCAGCTTTTGGAACACTCTTCCTCAGAATCTTTACACCCAAAACTCCCCTTTTATTTTTCTGATTCTCTCTACACCTCCCCTCTACCTCTTCAATCAGTCATGGAGCTTTCCAGCACGGATCAAACCCAACAAAACCATGACAAATCTTATGAGATGCCTTTCAGCAAATCCTCACACAGCTTCAAAGCATTACTGAAAGACAAAAACACAACTACAAGCAGCAATAAAGGGCATCCACCCTGCTTATTCTCTCTTTTAGGGTCATTTATCCATGCCAAAGCCAAAGCAGGTTATTTATCCATGCCAAAGCCAGAGCTGGGAACAGAACACAGGTATTCCAGCCTTCATTCTGGCTCTCTACACAATATATCACTCCAGTTTCCACAGCCAGAAGGGCAAAAATTTCCTTACAAGCAGAATTTTGGGAGCATTTATCCACAATCTACACCTCCAAGTTCTGCTCTTAGTCATCCTTCCCTGGAAGCAGGCAGAAGGAATTGATCTAAGGGATCTTTCAGCTTCTTTCCCTAAGATTTTACAATTTAATACTGGAGTTAGACAGTTTGTCAAATATCCAAAATGTCCATAACAAGAACTTGCCCCAACTCAGGTCACAGTAAACAAGGTGAACACACTTGAAAATGCAAAATGCAAGATGCCCTGACTTACCTGAAACCTCTTTTCTAGCCAGAGCACTGGATGCATCAGCTCAGAAACTCATTTGGAACAGGAGAGTGGAAGCTCAGACCTGCTGCTGGTCATGAGAGTCACAGAATCATGAGAGTCACTGTGAACAAAACAGCAAACAAATAAAAATAAGGACATTGAAGAGGTGGAGCTAACAGTAATTCTTCATTAAAGCATCAGGAGGTGAGCTCAAGGTCTAAGAGTTTGGATATACAGGGAAGCCATGAATGGTTTGGGTTGGGAGGGACCTCAAAGCTGATCTCATTCCACCCCTGCCATGGCAGGGACACCTTCCTCTGTCCCAGGTGGCTCCAAACTCCATCCAGCCTGGCCTTGGACACCTCCAGGGATAGAGAAGCTGCATTTTAAAAATAGTATTTCCCACAGGACACAGAAAGAGAGAATATCCTTGTGTCCAAACAGGCCTAGATGAGGGCTGGAGAGTATCACCAAAGGGGTAGAGCCAAGAGTGATAAAGACTCTCCATCCTCAGAAGGCATGAAAAGCCACTTTATTATTAGAAATCCACAATTCTTATAGAAACAATGGTAGACCTAAGACCTGATTGACCTTAAGGAATCTTCTCTCACATTATTGGTGAACTATGAATAGCACACTCTGGAGAACCATATCTGTAAACAATGGTTATAGAAAGAGAGAGAAGAATTAAGTTTTCCACAGTTTCTACACAGCTTGCCAGGATTTTCCTGGGAGAACCATGTCTCCCTCTGTTCAGAGGATATGGAATCACTACAGGAGGAGACCACCACCCTCAGAACAACGTGGGTTTCCCACTGCTGACCACCTGCTACACCCAGAACACCTTTTCTTAACTACAAGAGCAATGCAGAGAACTCATGGGATACACACTGCCATGTGGAGCTCCAAGTAAAGAAATTAACCTCAGTGTTTGCTCTGAAGGGAGCTGCCCAAGTGACCCTGGAGCAAAGGAAGAAGGCTGGAAGCCTTTCCTGATAGTCTCCAAAATAACCAAGATCATTGAGGAGAAAGAGGAAGAAGCAAAGAGAAACAAACCCAAAATGCTCATGGCCAAAATCCTCAGGTGGCAGCACCAGGGACCAGGTTTGTCCCCATCCTTGTGCCCAGCAGCAGCACACAGACCACTCATCCTGCCCTGGGAAGCAAAGCCACTCTCCATCCCATCGCTCAGCCTCCAAGGGAGGCAAAACCAGGGTGGAGATTTGGAATAGAACCAGCCCTGTGCTGCAACAGGGCTCTTCCAACTCAGCTTTCACTCTTAGATAAAGCAAAAGCCGAAGTCTCCATGCTCCATTCACTTTACTTAGTGCAATTCATACATTTCCACTCAAACACAAGTTGGGGAGGAAGGGGGGCGGGGGGGGTAAACAAATCCAGTTCTGCTTAGGAAGCAGCACCAAACCCAAGGAGCTGTCTGCCAGGTGGAAGCCTGGTAATTCTAATCTCTTGAGACTCCTTTTTAGCTGCATTTAGGATTGCTTGGAAATTTGCTTTTCAGTTTTTACACTGCCTCACCTTCAGTGAGTGCTGCAAGGATGGGGACACCAGGCACACAAACAGAGCCATGGAAAAGCCTTGCCAGCCTCCTGCCCTGCCTGCTGTAGGACCATGAGAGGTGTCATCCATCCCAGAAGATTGTTCTGTGCCACAGGCTGGAAACCAAACAGCTTTTGTCCATCTGGACAGAGGCATGGAAAATTCAGCGACAGAACCACAGAAAAGCCAGAGACAGAGCCATGGAGAAGCCAGGGAAAGCCTTGCCAGCTTCTTGCCCTTGCCCTGCTTGCTGTAGGACCATGAGAGGCATCACCCATCCCAGAAGATTCTTCTGTGCCACAGGCTGGAAATCAAACACTTTTGTCCACCTGTACAGAGCCATGGAAAAGCCAGGGACAGAAGCATGGAAAAGCCAGGGACAGAGCCATGGAGAAGCCAGGGAAAGCCTTGCCAGCCCCTTGCCCTTGCCCTGCTTGCTGTAGGATCATGAGAGGTGTCACCATCCCAGAAGATTTTTCTGTGCAACAAGCTGGAAGTCAAATACATTTTGTCCATTTGGGGAGAGCCATGGAAAATCCAGAGAAAGCCTTTCCAGCCTCCTGCCCTGCCTGCTGTTGGACCATGAGAGGTGTTACCCATGCCAGGAATGTTTCCATGGGTAACTGGCCATTATCTCACCAGAGCAGCCCTCCCAGCCTTATCACACTCCCTTATCTGCAGAGTTGCTGAGCCCCCAAAGCCAGGCCAGGAGGAAGCTCCACACCCTGCCTGGCCCCTCTCCCAGCCGTGACAGCCCTCATGGATCCCAGAGCGGTGCTCAGACACAAACACATTTTTGATGAGCAAGCTGTGAATCAGCAGCATTTGCTGGGAGAACCCCGAGCTGCTCCCTCACAGCTGCAGCCTCTCCCTCTCCTCTCCCTGCAAGGACACGTCTCCTGCCACATCCACAACGATTTCTGGGCTGCTGAAAGGACAGGAGGAGAATTCACAGTGACAGTTTGGGTACTGGCAGCTATGCTGGCAGCAGGACTGCGCGGCAGGGTTTGATTAGAGCTCACACACAGCACTGCCCAACTCTACATTGCTGATACACTTTCCAGAAAACACAAGGGCTGTCCTCCCCAAATCAATGAGCCTGTGTGCCAAACTCCTCCCTCCCCTGAGGGACACCCTTCTGCCTGCCTTCTACCTGTTCAGCTGCTGGTTCAGGGCCCTGCTTCCCTAAACTCAGTATCCCTGTGGAAACAGCGCAGCTCCTGGAGTTGCTAAGTGATGCTGAGCTGGGGAATAGCTGCAAATAAATGACAATTCTGTGCCACAGAATCAGAATTATTTAGGCTGGAAAAGCATCCTGCCCATGCTATTTACAGAAAGGTGATAAAGTTCTGGAATGGCAGAACTTCATCCCTGGATGTGTTTAAAACCAGACTGGACGTGGCACTGGGTGCCAGGGTTTAGTTGAGGTGTTGGGGCTGGGTTGGACTTGATGATCTTGGAGGTCTCCTCCAACCCAGTGATTCTGTGAATTCTGTGAATTTCAGCACCTATCATGACCATGCTCAGCTCTGGCTGTGCCACCCCTTGCTCTGACAGCCACAACATTTCCTTCATGAAGGAGCAGCAGCTGAGAAGAAATCTGGGAGGTTTTGATGCTGTGAGGATTAATGAGTGAAATTAGCACCAGCCTCATTCTCTGTGTCACAGCACAGCTCAGAACCACCAGACAAGAGTACCCAGACACCTGCAGAGCTCTGCTGCTTATTCCCACAAGATTCCCCATTTTCCAGCACAGTGTCCCCAGCAGAGCCTGCAGCAGGCTCAGAGCGGGAGCTCCATCTCTGACTGATGCACCTGGAGATGTCACAACCAGTGGAGAGCTGCAGGATTCTCATTAATATTCCAATCTTCCCCAGGTGAACACCACCATCCTTATTATCCATGTGGAATTACAACCAAACCAGGATATAGGTGAGTTAAGTGGCCACATCTGAGTGCTGAGGGTCACTTTTGTAGACTTCACAGAACTCCTTGTGCTGCTCATCAGCAAAGTTTTGAAGTTGAGGATTCTCCTGTGTCTTTTCCTTCCTACTTCCCACATCCACACAAACAGCACCATGGCAAAAAGAGCAAGAGCAGGCTCTTGTTTTATGTTATTATTCCATTTAACCAGCAGGGACCAGGAATGTCTGTGAGGGCTGAAGAAAGCTGCTTGGAGAAGGAGCCCCCATGACTAGAGCAGCCTGGCACAGAGTATTTCCATATTTCACTGCTTTTTTTTTGCACCATTTCACTGAAGTGCTCTTTAAAATACTCTGGAGAAATTCAGCCTAAATAGATCACTCATATAAGCTCACAACCCAGTTTGCTTGTGGATTGAAGAAATCAAATTAATTGATTTAGAGACAACGTAAGGGATTTTGAGAGGACGTTTAGCTGATGTCTAAGATGTCATTTTAATCCTGCTCACAGTTAATTCTTTGAGTGTAGGGAGCCAGTAAAATTTGTGGTGCAGCCCTTAGACAGAAAAACATCTCCACAGGCGTGCTAATCAGGGAACTATTTTGCAAATTGTTCCTAATCTACAGTTGCTTGTCTGTGCTCTCTTCCTGCAGAGACAATAAAATCATCCAGCTAATAGCAATGTGAAAGGGAAGGAATGATCCTCATTTGGTTTAAGTAGACAGATCTGCACTAGGGAACCACTAAATAGTGCAGTGATGAACTCAGGGAGGCAGCCCAGAAACATCCCTTCCATCTTTTGGGCATGGAAAGCTGCTAGGAGACCTGCCAGCATGATGCAAACTCATTCCTAGTGTCCCAAAAAGTGAAACAAATTATTACTGCAATCAACAACAACATAATTATGTGAATTAGGAGGATTTGCTCATGGGATTATTTTTTTCTTAGTTCTTGCAGTATCATGGTGACCTGAGTACACCCGACCTCTGCAGCAGGAGACTCTTTCCCTGTTTCCAAAATAATAATTTCTGTCCCCAGACCTCCTCCCCCACCTTATTGTTGCTCATCCTTCCAAAAAACACTTTCCAGGGCACATTCCTCCCCACAAACCTGGCCCCAGTGTTGCTGTGACCCTTCTCACCCCTTAGGGAGCCAAGGAAATCTCAGCCCCACATGGATGCCTGGACACTGAGAAGTGACTTGGTACACACACTGACTGATATTTTCAACTGTCCCCAAAGGGTGAGATGCTCAGAATTCCCCAGATTCACCCAAAAATACTTTGAAGAGAAAAGGAAAGATTGGTTATGCTAAGAAAGCAAGTTATGGCTAGGTCAGAAAACATTAATAACATGAAACACAGTGCAAGTGCTCATTGTTGAGGCCTGGTCAGGGTGTGCACAGCCAGACCCAAGATAAAAAAAATCCAGAATCTGATCATTTAGACATGTTAGGGATCTGGAATTCAGGGAATGACCAGAGTTATGGACTGCAACGACATCAGAAAGTTTCCTGTTGTCCATCACCAACAGGAACCACTTCACATTGCTTATTATACAGCTTTATTTTACCAGTCAAACTGGTGTTTGGCATCTCATGAACCACTTTCCTGTGACTGTACCTATTCTGGTTTTGCAGGAGGATGGGATGAGAGCTGAGGACTCCATGACAAGCTTGGTCTAGACAAGCTCCTGCTAAAGAGATGGAGACAGGAATGGTTCACCTTGACCTGTAGATAAAGTCAGAACGCCCACTGTACTTAAAACCATCACTTCACAGCCAAAAGCCTGTCAAGCTATCCATTGATTCAGAAATGAGCTACAGCAGTTTGAATTAAGCTCTTCCCACTCTGCAAGTGCCTTGAAACATCAGCACCTCAGACATATCCCACCTTTTAACAGGTAAGAGCTGAGATTCAGCCGTTGCAAAGAGAGAAATCACAGTAATTCCTTCAGAAAAAGAGGTCCTCAAGGATCAGATTTCCAAGTTTTTAACACCAGAACAATCCCTAGGAGGATGAGACTTCCCTAAGTGGAACAGGAGTCCTGCAGAGCAGGGGTGTGATGGCCTGGGAAGGAGGAGAGAGGCCAGGGTGGCTCCTGGTGCTTCCCTGCAGATCCCAAAGGGAGGGTGGGCAGAGCAGAGAGACAGAGCCATTTACAGCCTGCAGAGACCACACCTCATTAGAGAATTTATGTTTTCCTCACACAACATAGTCCAACCTGTTCCTGCAATTCATATTGAAAAATCTGTTTATAGGAATTGTTCCCCAGCAAGGGTGAAAGGTCTGTGAAAGCCCCAGCTACAGGAAGTCCCTTAAAATTTAAATATTGCTACAAATAAAAAGTGTAAATACAAAGGTTTATAGCTGAATGTAGGAAATAGAATATTAATAACATCATAATAACAATATAATAATAACAACATAATAATAACAATAATAATAACATTAAAAAGGATATTATATTATTATATTTGTATAATATAATATATAAATAATATAAAGATAATATATATCATATTATATATTATATAATATGGTTTATATATTATATATAAATAATGTAAAAATAATATATAATTTTATTATATTTAATTATAGTTATTATTTTACTATATTAATTATATTTTCTATTTATTATATTTATTAAATTTATTAATTTATCTATATTTTATTGTATTTATTAATATATAAATATATAAACATATAATTATATTTATTAATATAATAATATCACTAGTATAATTATATTACATTACATTATATTATATTACTATATGGCATATACTATATAATATATACTATATAATATATAGGAAATAATAATAGTAATATAATAATAATAATAGTAATATAAAAATAAAAATAAAAATAATAATAATAATAAATAACAAAGACACATAAATGTAGTAACAGAGCAATATGAAAGGAGCAGGGCAGCAGCCCAGAGCTGCTGGCTGTTTCTCCAGCCCCAGCAGGGTTAAGAGCATTAGTGCAGACTCAGGGGGACAGGATCCTGAGCTGGTGACTGCCTGAATGTCCCCTTTGTGAGCCACCCCAGGCACAGAGCTCGCTCCAAGGACATGTGGAGCACAGCCAACTCCACAATTCCACAAGGATGCTGTGGCTCTCCTGGGCAGGGAGGCCAGGGGATACTTTCTGGACAGCTAAAAACAACCTGTGCCATGAAGAACCCTGAGAGCTCCACTGAAATGGGAAAAAACACACCTAAACACGATGTGGCAAATACCTCACAATGAGCCCAAGCAGCTTCCAGTAATTAAAAGATCTTCTGAGTATAAAAAATGTGCTGCTGGCACTTAAAATTTATAAAGGAGGCTTCTTTGGGCTCTTAAAATATAATTCCATATGTGGGTCTCATCTAAAGTGAGGATTTTATCAATAATTATATTGATATCAGCCCAGGCATGCAGCTATCCCTTGTTAACCTTTGTAATTCACCTTCCTGCCCAGGAAAACTCCATCAAAGAAAGGCTGAAAATGGGAAAAGGGAAATTATAGCCCCCATAGCACCTCTAGGAAGGAGTCAGCACAGCCAAGACCACGGATGAATTTTTTGCAGATTCCCCTTGGGGCTGCAAACACTCAATGCAAAGTCAGGGTTTTGCCTCCACTGTTACAAGCCTCAAAGTCAGTCACCCCAAGCTTTAGGGGTTTTTATTTCCTTTGTAGCCTCATAGTGCAACAGAAAACCACAAACAAGCAAAAGCACAGAGAAGAAGCAAAAATAAAACCATGACCCGAACCCAAAGCCTCAAAGCTGCTCAGCCTTAGCAGTTAAATCAACATTTCAGAGCAGCTAAACTGCCCCAACCAGACCAGGCTCTGCCCGAGGCCTTGGCTGCTTTCTGCTCCAGGAGCTTCCAGGATTTAGCAACTTTTTGGGAAATTTCTCATCCCAAGAGCTGCTCAGCTTCCCTCCACTCCCTGCAACTTGATCCCACTGAAACTCTGTATTCACAACGCTCTCTGGCAAGGAGTCTGACATGTCCCTAAGAGAGGAGTCTCAGTGCCACTGCCACTCCTCGGGATTCCTGTCCCTGCCTCATCCCACCTTTCCCAGTCACAACAATGCAAAAAAATCATTTTTTCTGGCCATGCAGCTATGTTTAATTGCTGCCTAACAAGCTGTGAGGGTTTGCTCTCTCACAGATAGCAGGTTGGGGAAAAACTCTTCCACTCTGCAAATAGGAGAGACTTTGGAAGTTCTTTACTGTAAATCAGCAAATACCAGAAATGTGCTTCTCCTCTGGAAGCAAAGCAGATTTTAGCTCACTAGGTTCCTCCATGATTCCTAAGATGCCACATTATGGTTTTCCAGCACATTTCTAGCTGCTCCTAATTACTTACCCAGCAATATCTAGTGGAAATTTGGGGGAGAAAAGCTGACTGCAGACTGTTCCATCAACAAAAAAATAATCTGGTTATGGACGCCAGTAATTTTTCATACAATAAATGGCTTGGAATGTGATATGCCAATCCAAATGAACATTTAAATATGACATGTTGCCCCACTCCGTCCCACTCCTGGCCATCAGCTCTGTTTGAGGTCCTTGTTCCCGCTGCACTTTTCCCCATGGCTGCATTCCACTCCAAGGGTAAAGGTTGCCTGTAAGCACTTTGAACAGTATATGAAAAGCTTTGTTTATCCAAAAATATTTTAGCTCTGAGAAACATTAAAGCAAGATGTAGATTTCAGCATTTGCACAGCAAAGAACTGCAACTCCTACAGATATTGCCAGAAACTTTTTTTTTTTCCTTAAGGCTTTCCAGCTATGAAGGATTATTTTGTTAAAGCAAAGCCACAAACAAAAAGTGTCATCTTTTAGTAATGGGCTGCAAAGGGTTGTCACAGCAAGGCTGTAATTTCTGTCTTGCTCACTTGTTCGGAGCAGATAATTGATCAAACAGCAGGAAAAACCTGAGGGTGCAGCAGGAAAACCCAAAACTTATGGGGTCTTCCCCAATAAGCAGCTTTAGAGAACCACTATCATAATAAAGGGAATTTCCCTGCAGCCTGGCCCACAATTTCCCTTACAGGAGTGAAATCCAGCCAGCCTGCAGATCACCTGCTGTTCTCTAACCCTAAAACCCACCTTAAAACACAGCTTTGCCCCAATCACTCAGCAAGGCTGCTGTTTAAAACAAGAGGAATCAAGCACAGTGGTCACCAGAGACATCAAACAACAATCACAATTCAGCTGATCCCAGTTATCCCAGGACTGCAGGATGGGAATATTTAGAATGTTATTGCTTAAAAGCAGCTCGTTTTCCATCTCAAATATCTTCTCATTTGCAGCAGACACAATTCCAGTTTCAGCAGAGGAAATAAAACGTGCTGGACCTTGTTGCTCACCCTACTGAGCCTGGGGAATTCTTTGGGAGAGGGAGGGGACATTTATCTCCCACCCCACTGGTTCTGGAGCAGTTATCAATTAGTGCATTTTCCTGGGCTGAATCCTTATCTATCTCTACAGGCTCACCATCCCTCAGCTCCAGATCCATGTTTTTCTTGGGATATGGTTTGGTTGTTTTCCTCCTGCCAGGGAATTCCCAACCAGCAGCTGGTTCTGCACCAGATCCTTACATCCATTAAATGCCTAATTAATTAATGGACTTACCTCCTTCTGCTGCAAAAGTAGAATTAACCAAGTATAAACAAAAAAAAAAAAAACAAAACAAAACAAAAAAAAAAAAAAACAAAAAAAAAAAAAAAACAAAAAAAAACCCACACAGACCTTCACTTACTCCTGCTGTCTTCCAAGCTGGAATTTGCCTGGTTTTTAAACCAGACTTTATTTCTTTTTTTTTTTCCTTACACCTGGGAGAAAATTAGTTACACCAGGCATAGCTGGTTTGCCTAAATGCAACACACCAACCCAGCTGCAGCACTTCCTGAGGTACAGACTACACAATCAGCAAGTCACACAAGATCCTCAGTGCTTAGTTCAAGAGAAAAAAGGAGGGGAAAGAACTGTTTTACACCTCTGAGAGCACTGGAGGGGCAGAAAGGCAGGCTTGCCATACACTAAGAGGCTCATTCAGCACCACCATCACCTTTATAAAGGAGATCTCCCTCTGTCTTTGTCCAAAGACACCTTCCAAAGCTGTGGAAATTAATTCTGAACCACACAGAAGTCATCATGCAAGAGGCACCATGTCGCAGACATCTTTTATGGAAAATCCTTTCCTTAGGATTTTTCCTCCTGAGAAGCCCAGAGGCCTCAGGGAGAAAATGTAAACATTGATTATCTGCTGCTGTGGAATGCAACAGGTGGATCTGTGATTGGTCTCATGTGGTTGTTTCTAATTCATGGCCAATCACAGTCAGCTGGCTCGGACTCTCTGTCCAAGCCACAAACCTTTGTTATCATTCCTTTCTGTTCTTAGCTTAGCCAGCCTTCTGATGAAACCTTTTCTTCTATTCTTTTAGTATAGTTTTAATACAATATATATAATAAAATAATAAATCAAGCCTCTGAAACATGGAGTCAGATCCTCATCTCTTCCCTGATCCAAGAACCCCTGTGAATACTGTCACAGCACCAGAGCTGGGGCCAGCTGCCAGCTCAAACAGAGATTTCTGTCCTTGCTGCCAAAGCACAAAGAGCAACAGGCAGAGCTGCCCTGGACCCAGAATTTAATGTCAACACTAAAGCAGACAAGTTGGAATACAGAAATGACCTTCAGGCCTCACTGTGCACTCCATTTCTTCTCCAAACAGCAGTGGAGTGACACAACTGTCCCAATGAAGCCATCAGTGTGGCACAGGCAGAGCAAACCCACCACAGTGCCCCTTCTGTGGTGACAGAGCAGCCCATGCTACCTCACCTGAGACCTCTCCAAACCACTGCACAGCAAATAAATCTGTCCCTTCCCTTTCAGAGATCTGCAAGGGTTATCCTCACCTCAGGGAAACTCTAACAACATTTCTGCCTTCTCCAAATCCTGTTTTTTTCAATTTGGGGTGTGGATTAAGAGCAGGCCAGAGAGCAGAGCTCGGTCCCAGCTGGGTGGTGACAGCCTGCACTGCTCAGCCCCAGCAGAAAATCCCTCAGCACAGAGAGTGTGTGTGTACACAGCAATGAATCCTGAAATCAGTGATGCTGTCTCATTTCCCACTCCTCTGCACAACACTATTTATATTTAGGTCATAACTCCTGATGCAGGATGGAAAGAAAGGCACAACAGCTGCAAGCAAACTTGGAAACACCAAAAATAAGCCATTTCCACTTGATGTTTTGTTAAAACAGCTACACTTTCACCTCACACTGAGTATTTCTGGAGCCAAGATTTGTCCTGGCACATGGGTGTCACCTTCTCATGTGGCTTCCCAGCAGGCACAGAGTCTGTCACCATCCCAACAGCTGGGCCAGGAGAGGGTCAGGTGGGACATCAGTGCAGGGGGATGCAGTATGGGTAAACGAAGGTGTTATAAAATGTAATCTTATCCCCTAAAGAGTTGCAGCTGAACCAATTAAATATTAGGAGCAGGCCTGATGTAACAAGCCACAGCTGTAGCCAATAAGAACAGTGATATAAAAGAGTGGATTGGTGGGAACTAGAGTTAGTGCTTATCAGAAATATCAAGGAGGTACAAAACTCCAGCAATATGGAATCCTTGCACTGCAATGATAATAGAACTGTTGATATATAAGACAACAAGTGGTGGCCCCGACATGATTCAGGTCTAAACTATATTGCCATGTGGATTCGGAGAAAACAGATTTGAATACTAAACTATTGGCAAAATATATCAATTACAGCTATTAGTGTTTGTTAAAGTACTTTGTAAACTGAGAAAAGCTATAAAACTGCACTAACATTTTAAATATATATGTATCTGTACAATAATATGTTGTTTGAACATTTGGGTAACTCTTAGTTCTAAATGAAATGCATAAATGTGTCATAATGTTAATTTATTTGAATGTGTCCTTCTAGAAATGCTGTAACTCTTTAATTAAAAGAAAAAGGGGGAATTGTAGGGGGATACAGTATGGGTAAATAAAGGTGGTATAGAATGTAATCTTATCCCCTAAAGAGTTGCAGCTGAACCAATTACTAAAGATTAGGAGCAAGGCTGATAACAGGCCACAGCTGTAGCCAATAAGAACAGAGTTATAAAAGAGTGGATTGGGGGAACTGGAGTCAGATGGTTACTGCAAGGACCAGGAAGAGTCAGTGCTTAGAGGAGCTGCCTATGAGAAACATGGAGGAGGTATGAAGCTCTGGTGATATGGAACTCTTGTACTATAATGATAACAGAACTCTTAATATAGAAGACAACACGCCAGGAGGAATTTCTTTCTGGAAAGGGTGGGCAGGGAGGTCACTCAGTGCTGGTGACAAGGTGGGGATAGGGCACCAAGCTTGGACTCCATGGTCTGAGAGGTGTTTTCCAACCTAAATGCATCTGGGAGTTTTGTGAACTACAGCAAATGTTTGTTTTTTTTTTTTTTGTCTCTTGCTTCACAGGGAAAGAACAGGATTGAACAAGCTGGGTCAGGTGTGGGGGAGGAATATTGAGCAGGGAAATGTCTGCTGTGAGGAGCCAGAAGTGAGTGAATCTCCTTTCCAAGCCACCAAACCCAACGCACCACATCAGAGCAAGAGCTCCACAGGGAGACCTGGGCAGCAAATCCTACACAAGGCAGGAAAGCTGAGGAAAAATCAGCAAACTGATTTTTGCCCTGCCCATCAGCAAGCACAGCTCCTCCTGGAGCATCTCTCCTGCTGGAGAGCCCATTGTCACCTCAGCCAGCCAGCAAGGAAGGGATGCACACCCAGAAATGCTTCAGCAGCCTGAAGCTCTGCTGCAGCTCCTTCCTCCCCTCTCTCACAGCTTTTTATTCCTTAAATGTATCAAGCATGTCTCACAAGCCTCTCACAGCCACTTAAAGCCAGGGGTTAAGTGCAGCTCAAGTGAGGCAGCATTTCTGCTCTTACACTCCAATTGTCTCACATGTTGCTTTTCCTGTTGGTGCCACAGGCATCAGAGGCAAGCAGGAGGAGCTGGAAGGCAGCAAGTGCAGGTAAAGGCACAGAAAACAATTCCAGAGTGGCTCTGCACAGGTTGGGAGAGCTTTATTCTCCCAAATCCTACAAACAGAGCCCGTTCCCTACAAACAGAGCCTGTTCCACGGGTGTCCAGAGGCAGGGGATGTGCACTCCAGGAGCTTGGAGTGGTTTATTCTCCTAAATCCCACAAACAGAGCCTGTTCCTGGAGTGTCCAGAAACAGGGGATGTGCTCTCCAGATGCTTGAAGGGCTTTATTCTCTCTAATCCCACAAACAGAGCCTCTTCCCTGAGTGTCCAGGAACAAGAGATGTGCTATCCTGGTACTAGGAGTGTTTTATTCTCCCAAATCCCACAAACTGAGCCTGTTCCCTGGCTGTCCAGAGGCAGGGGGTGTGCTCCCCATGTGCTGGGAGTTCTTTATTGTCCCAAATCCACAAACAGAGCCTGTTCCCTGCAAACAGACCCTGTTCCCTGAGCGTCCAGGGGCAGGGAATGTGCTCTCCAGGTGCTGGGATGGCTCTGTTCTCCCAAATCCCACAAACTGAGCCTGTTCCCTGGTTGTCCAGAGGCAGGGCGTGTGCTCTCCACATACTGGGAGTGCTTTATTCTCCCAAATCCCACAAACTGAGCCTGTTCCTTGAGTGTCCAGAAGCAGACAATGTGCTCTCCAGGTGCTTTATTCTCCCAAATCCCACAAACTGAGCCTGTTCCCTGAGTATCCAGAGGCAGGGGATGTGCTCTCCATGTACTAGGAGTGCTTTACTCTCCCAAATCCTACAAACTGAGCCTGTTCCCTGAGTGTCCAGAGGCATGGGATGTGTCTTCCTGTGCTAGGAGTGCTTTATTCTCCCAAATCCCATAAACAGAGCCTGTTCCCTGAGTGTCCAGAAGCAGGGGATGTGCTCTCCAGGTGCTTTATTCTCCCAAATCCCACAAACAGAGCCTGTTCCCTGAGTGTCCAGAGGCAGGGGATGTGCTCTCCAGGTGCTGGCAGTGCTTTATTCCCTCGTGGCAGGTGAGCAGCAAAGCTCCTACCAGGACATCACGCCCAGGGAGGGACCACAGACCTCAAACTCCCAGCAAGGCTTTGCCCCACACATCAAATTCAGCAGGAACATCTCTCTCCTGACACTGATTTGAATCTCCTGGGTAAAGAGATTCTTCTGGCCACTGTAAAACAAGAACAAATGAGCCACCTGCACACAAGGCATCCAAGCTGGGTTTGCACTTGATTCATTACAAGATGACACCTGTGCCAATCAGCTGTGTGTTTAATTAGTAAAAAGCAGCTCCAAGAGCAGCAATTGCTCTGTGCTAACCATCCACACCTCCCCAGACTGATGGAAAAAACCTCCAAACCTCAGGAAGAGATTTTAAACAGGCTTGACACCAACATTAACAAGTTGCTGGAGTTGAGAGGTCATTCCTGTGGAAGAACAGCACAATGTGTCCATAAATAAACTAACTCGACAAAACAAGTACAGCTGAGCCCTAAGGAAGCAAAATAAATTAAACAAATTGAAACTTCCAGCTACAGAAGTTATGTCAACTTTCAGAGCTTCCCATAGTTTGCAGCTGAAATTTGTTTCATGTGAAAAAATCTTTTCAGAGGTTTTTTACCCTCTGTCCTGGCCTCAAAGGCATCAACTTGGAGAAGGAATTTAACTTGGAAAAGGTATTTTCTGCACAACACACCCCTGCCAGGCTACAGTAATTGCTTTTTAATCTTGCTTCTTTCAGGCATTGCTGCAACAATCCTCATGTGCAGGTAAACAAATGGTAAGGGATGGAATTTCCCAGGATTTGATGGGTGTACAGATAGAAATTCCATATAAAAATATATATATCCTTTCAGAGTCAGCTTTGGAGAGCACTCTGTTAGCTAAGGCTCTGCCTTCCTCATGGAAAAATCCCTTTGGGACAGACAAACCTGGCCATGCACTCTCAGCAAGAGATCTGGCACCTGGCAAAGTGCTGCTGGCTGTTCTGCAGGGGCACTTGGCTGGAATTCCACAGCTTTCCTGAAATTCCACAGCTTTTCCTGGAATTCCCCATCCCCCAGCATCAACAGCTGCAATTAGTGAACACACACTTTCATTTTGAGCAAAATCAGATTGTGATTTAACTCTGACCCCTTCAGTCCCATCCATTCCCAGCATCTCACTCCAAAGTTTTCACACTTGGTTTTGGTATTTCAGCAGGAGTTGCCTTCCTCTTTTTTCTCCTGAAAGTTTCTGTGGTAAATTTTGACACCCAGTTACCAAACTGTGGCTTTTGAAAGATACACAAGTTCCCTAAAGAAACCAAAATACTGGATTGGAACAGAGGGGAGGGAATTCCCTGCTGTGGTTTGCTCCTGTTAAAACACCCAGCTGGGAGGCTGAAGGCTGCACCTGCACACATGTGAGGGATTAATTAATAATATCTTCCAAACAAGTTTGTGAACAAGGAAAATAGAACTGGTTTTTGCACTACTTCCCTTTTTGAGAGGCCATTTCCTGCAAAGCATCCTTTACTCAAGTTTTCCATCAGCTTTGTAAATGCCAAACAGCCTCTTCCAGCTTCAACATTCATCAGATGATTTATGAAAGGTGCAAAAGCAGGAGAGAGAAAAACTGAGCTCCACAAGTTTGCTAATTTGACCTGAACAAAGCAACAGATTTTTGCTAAAAATTAAGAGAAAATAAGGTGGAAAATTGAGCTAAATCTTCCATAAAATGGGAAAGTGCTGCTGGGGCTGCAGACAAACCCTGTGCTCAGGAGCAAGGAGTCACTATCAGCAGAAAAGAGCTTCCCTGGAATGCAGAGATGCCTTGTTTAAAAGGAATAACAGGAAAAGGGATAACAGCAAGAGGAGCACTGCATAAAACCACCAAAGTCATGAAAATAACCAAACTCATTTGAAAATGGTTGTTTGTCCCCATTTCTGTGGGGACTGATTGCTTTCAGTTCCCAACGTAAGCAAGAAATTTAAGCTCCCTCATCCTCAGAAATACCAGCAGAACAAGATATCCCATTTCTCAGCTAAAGAAACTTTTCTATTGCAGATGTGACGAGCCAGCTGGCCTCATATCTGGCAAAAATGCAGTTTCTGGATCCACCTCTGCAAAACTGGACACACCTCAGCATCAGGAATCTGTTCCATCCCTCTAAGAGCCATCTGCAATATCCTGGGGCTCTGGCCAAGCAATTAATTCCTCCTAATTGCTGGAATGGGACCACCCTTAACTGGAATTGCAGCCAGCTCTCCCTCCCTGCCCTGCCCTGCCCTTGGGGGGATGCTGAGCCCTGACTCCAGCTCCAGGCACTGTGCTGGGAAAAGCAGCTTGGAAATGGGATCCTGGAGGGAAACATGCAGGGGATGTCCTGCAGGACAAGCAGGACCTGGCACAGTGACACTGGGACCCCTTGGAAATGGGATCCTGGAGGGGAACATGCAGGGGGTGTCCTGCAGGACAAGCAGGACCTGGCACAGTGACACTGGGACCCCTTGGAAATGGGATCCTGGAGGGGAACATGCAGGGGGTGTCCTGCAGGACAAGCAGGGCCTGGCACAGTGACACTGGGACCCCTTGGAAATGGGATCCTGGAGGGGAACATGCAGGGGGTGTCCTGCAGGACAAGCAGGGCCTGGCACAGTGACACTGGGACCCCTTGGAAATGGGATCCTGGAGGGGAACATGCAGGGGGTGTCCTGCAGGACAAGCAGGGCCTGGCACAGTGACACTGGGACCTGGCAGCAGCAGCACTGGGATGCCTCCAGCTTCATCCTGGCTCACCACAGGAGCTTGGGGAGAGGGCAGACACATCCCCTGACAGGCTGCAGGGTGAGGATCCTCCCTCCTCTGCCCTGCAGCTCTGCTCGGTGCTTTGCTTCTTAAACTAAGGGAAGAAGTGTGGCAGAGCATCCTCCCTGCCCCCACAACCCACACTTGGAGGGGTCCAGTCCCCACAACCCACACCTGGAAGGGTGTCCCTGTCTCCCAGAATCCTAAACTTTGAGGGATGTCCCTGTCCCCACAACCCACACTTGGAGGGGTGTCCCAATCCCCTCAATCCTAAAGTTGGAGGGGTATCCCAATTCCCACAACCCACTTGGAGGGGTGTCCCAGCCCCCACAATCCTAAACTTTGAGAGGTGTCCCTGTCCCCCACAACCCACACTTGGAGAGGTGTCCTAATCCTCATAATCCCAAACTTGGAGGGGTGTCCCAATTCCCACAATCCTGAACTCTGAGGGGCGTCCCAATTCCCACAACCCACTTGGAAGGGGTGCCCCAGTCCCCACAATTCCACACTTGGAGGGGTGTCCCAGTCCTCACAATCCTAAACTTTGAGGGTGTCCCTGTCCCCCACAACCCACACTTTGAGAGGTGTCCTAATCCTCACAACCCTAAACTTGGAGGAGGGTTCCAATCCCCCCAACCCACACTTGGAGAGGTGTCCTAATCCTCATAATTCTAAACTTTGAGGGGTATCCCAATCCCCACAACCCACTTGGAAGGGGTGTCCCAGTCCCCACAATCCCACAACTGGAGGGGTGTACCAATCCCCACAATCCTGAACTTTAGGATTGTGAGGATTAGGACACCTCTCAAACTTGGAGGAGTGTTCCAATCCCCCCAACCCCACACCTGGAAGGGTGTCCCTGTCCCCACAATCCTAAACTTTGAGAGGTGTCCCTGTCCCCCACAAGCCACACTTGGAGAGGTGTCCTAATCCTCATAATCCCAAACTTGGAGGGGTGTCCCAATTCCCACAATCCTGAACTCTGAGGGGTGTCCCAATTCCCACAACCCACTTGGAAGGGGTGCCCCAGTCCCCACAATTCCACACTTGGAGAGGTGTCCCAGTCCTCACAATCCTAAACTTTGAGGGTGTCCCTGTCCCCCACAACCCACACTTGGAGAGGTGTCCTAATCCTCACAACCCTAAACTCTGAGGGGTATCCCAATCCCCACAACCCACTTGGAAGGGGTGTCCCAGTCCCCATAATCCTAAACTTGGAGGGGTGTCCCAATCCCCAAAATCCTAAACTTTGAGAGGTGTCCTAATCCTCACAACCCTAAACTTGGAGGAGGGTTCCAATCCCCACAACCCACACTTGGAGAGGTGTCCTAATCCTCATAATTCTAAATTTTGAGGGGTGTCCCTGTCCCCACAATCTCACACCTGGAAGGGTGTCTCAGTCCCTATAATCCTGCACTTTGAGGGGTGTCCCTGTCCCCACAATCTCACACCTGGAAGGGTGTCTCAGTCCCTATAATCCTGCACTTTGAGGGGTGTCCCTGTCCCCACAATCCCACACTTGGAGAGGTGTCCCAGTCCCCACAATCCTGCACTTTGAGAAGTGTCCCTGTCCCCCAGAACCCACACTTGAAGGGCTGTCCCAGCTTCCCTGGAAGAGTGTCCCAACCCCCACAATCCTGCACTTGGAAGGACGTCCCAGTCCTGCATTTTGAGGGGTGTCCCAATGCCCACAGTCCTGCACTTGGAAATTTGCTCAACAAACTGACAGGGGAAAGGATGAAAAACAACCTGGATGACACAAGCCAGCTGCAAAAAGGGGAGCTGAAGTCCCCAAAGCAGCAGAAGGTTCTGCCCTCATCAGATACAGCCACAGATCTTCCTACACAGGATTTAAGATGGACAGACACACCTTGCAAAAGCAGTTTAATTAAGGGAAAAATAAAATATCCTCCATAAGCTGTGATACAAAAGAAAAATCAACACAGCCCCTAAATTTCTGATGCTGACCTTACCAAACTAGGCTTTGTTTCCTTCTTCAGCACATTAAAAATCCATTTTATGCTCCAACAACTGAATCACCACTTGTTACAAACTATCTACATCACTTTCATCCCCTCCCTGAAGTTTCTAGGAAATTCACTGCATCTGCTCAGGACAGGAGAGTCCAAGTCTGACCAACATTCCTGCATGCTGAGCCCAGGGAACAGCACACACTGACAGGGGGCTGACCTGCCAAAGGCAGCTGCTGTGAAATGCCAAATTCCCCTGTCCCCAAAAACCCCAAATGCAGCGCAGGGGCCCCAAAGCAGGGCAGGACTTGGGGCTCACAGGACAGGACAGGGTCTGTGGAGATGACAATGGACATGAGGAGGTGGGGATGGACAGGGGGAGGTGGGGATGGACACCAGGACATGGGAATGGACAGGGGGAGGTGGCAGTAGACACCAGAAGGTGGGAATGGACAGGGGGACGTGGGAGTGGACACAAAG
Source organism: Melozone crissalis (assembly GCF_028551555.1). NCBI lineage: Eukaryota > Metazoa > Chordata > Aves > Passeriformes > Passerellidae > Melozone > Melozone crissalis. Next base: position 4,799,716 of record NW_026535840.1, on the reverse strand, counting down.
AGGTGACAGGGGGCACCAGGAGGTGGGAATGGACACGAGGAGGTGGCAGTGGATGCCAGGACATGGCAGTGGACAGGGGGAGGTGGGAAAGGACACAAGGAGGTAGCAATGGACACCAGGTTGTGGCAGTGGACATCAGGACATAAGAATGGACACCAGGACATGGCAGTGGACACCAGGACATGGGAGTGGGCACCAGGACATGGGAATGGACACCAGGAGGTTGGAATGGACAGGGGGAGGTGGGAATGGACACCAGGAAATGGCAGTGGGCACCAGGAGGTGGAAATGGACACGAGAAGGTGACAGTGGGCACCAGGAGGTGGGAATAGACACAAGGAGGTGGCAGTGGACACCAGGACATGGCAGTGGACACCAGAAGGTGGGAATGGATAGGGGGAGGTGGCAGTGGACACCAGGACATGGGAATGGACACAAGGAGGTGGCAGTGGACACCAGGACATGGGAATGGACACGAGGAGGTGGCAGTGGGCACCAGGACATGGCAGTGGACACCAGAAGGTGGGAATGGATAGGGGGAGGTGGCAGTGGACACCAGGACATGGGAATGGACACGAGGAGGTGGCAGTGGGCACCAGGACATGAGAATGGACAGCAGGAGGTGGCAGTGGGCACCAGGACATGGGAATGGACACCAGAAGGTGGCAGTGGACACAGAGGAACAGCAGGCAGACCAGTCCAGGAAAGCCACAAGGACTGCTCCCAGAGGTGATTTCCAAGTGTGTGATTTTCTCTGCATTTCTGAGCCTTGCACAAACCCCTCTCACTCCGATGCCAAGAGGCAGCACCAGAGGTGTTAAACCAAACCTGGGAATATTTGCAGAGTCATGCTGAGAATACTTGTATTAAAGGTTGTGCTGCACATCAACACTGCCATGGAGGAATTATTTAAGTCCACAGCTCTGGAAGCACCTAAGAAAGTGTCCAGATAAGGAATAGCTCTGCTCCTTCTCCTTCCCTTCCCACTTGTCTGAGGCACTGCAGGAACGGTGCTGCCCTCACCCTGCCACTGTAAATCATAGCAATAAAAACCCCAATTAAAGCCAAAAAGGGACTTTGCTCAAGACAATCAGGCAGGACAATCTGTCTTCTAAGGGCGTCACTTGAACACTTCATTTTTAAAAAGTCCAGCCCAAATAAAATAAGTAGGTTATTAAGCACTCAGCAGTTCCTTCACATAAATGTCCACGGAGTAATTCACTGCTTTTATGAAAAAGGAAATGTTTTTAAACCAGACCAGGAAAGGAAACAAATCCTCAGAACCAGAAGATAATATTGGATCCAGAGAAGCCACTACAGAAACCATTCCTCTTTTTTATTTATTTTAACTCTTCACCCACTTTTAAGGCTATAAAGACAGCAGCACCAGCATGTTCAGCTCTCCAAATCCTTCTCCTGTCACTCTGCAGTGTCTGTGGAAACAAATGGACTTTTCCTCCCTTCCAGCTGAAGTTTGTGGGGCCTCTTCCATGACCATCAACACCACAAAGACAAAAGGATGCAACAACCACAATTTCTCCCTCAAGCATTGCTCCAGCACCCCCAAACCCAACAATCCCAGGCAAAGAGACTCCACAACACCTGAGTATTTCTTCCCAACATTGAGTAGCACTAACTGAACAGGGAACAGCCTGGTGTGCAAATGTGACACTGGAACACACCCCACAAATTGGGCTCTATCCCAGCTATCCTAATTTGGGGCAGTACTGGAAGCAAGCAACTCTGAGCATTTCCATCCTGTCACTGCACTGGCTGCTCACCACCAGCAAGTGTCCTCCCAAAAGCAAGACCCACTTCAGCTCAGCCCACTGCAGACCCTCAGCTGCCTCTTGTTTTTAATAAAAATAAACCTGCCTTTTTTAGTTTTTAAATAAAAATAAAACTCAACAATACCTCAGTCCCAAGCACAAAGTTTGCTTACACAGCTGACAGAGTCACTGCAGAAGTTACTCCAGTTTAGGGGTGCAGAAAATGTCATTCAAGCTTTGCATGAGCCAGACCTAAAAGAAGATTGCTGATACATCTTGTGCTGCTCTTTCCCTCAGTGCTGTTATTTCCCTCTTGATAAGGCCCCACCTGACAGGCAAACCACAGAGCCTGTCTCCAAAACTCATGGAGCACCCTTTAAATGTGGAATATGATTAGAAGGTGAGGGAAGAAAAGACTGCTCTTTAACAGCCACGAATTAAACCAGCCCAGAAAGCTCCCTTGGAACAGGTGAACCCCAATCCTGGGTTTGAAAGCAGAGGTTGAGTGATAGGGATCAGAGGTTACAGTGCCAGGGCGGGAAGCTGTGCCTGCCACAAGCCACCCTGCCACCACAACCACTCCCTGACAGGGAACACAGCGGAGTTCCAGGCTGGGAAATTCAACAGTGAGCACAGAACCATCCCATCCTGCCCTGGAAGGGACCTTCAAGGTAATCTCTGATGAGTTCAGAACCCAGAGTTTGGAACCTGCACCTTGCACAGGCTGGGATCTCCGTGTCCCCACAGCTGCCTGTGTCAGAACACACATCCAAACCCCTTTTACAAGGTGTCTCTATGAATACAAGGCTCCCACCCCATAACACTCTTGGGGAAAAGTGCAACAAGACAAGCAGGCAAAGCTTGAGCCACGTCACAATTTCTGGGAAGCTCAGAGAAGAAGGGCCAAGCTCTCCCTGGGTTATTAGCCCATGCCTGGGTTATTATCCAATCTTCAAATAAACACCAGTCATTAATTTATTAGCATGACATCACATCCTGCAGGCTGGATTTCAACACACAGCCACGTGAAGAAATACAGCATTCTCCAGGAGTTCTGATCTGCTTTCCAACCTTTCACCTTGGAAAGACCTAAATGATGTCCTGAACATGGAAACAACATCCCCAGGGAGTTAATAAACAGAAATCAAAACAATCTATGAGATCAATCAACATTTTCTAGAGTGGACAATTATTTTAAATATTTGCTTATATCCAGCTACAAATGGGCAGCATTAAAGCACAATTACAGTGTGAGGGTGATCACAAAGTTATGAGGTTAAAGGAGATTGTTTGCATTAACAGGAAGAATCATAAAAGGATTTCAGACTGGCAGCCACTCAATAAAGTGGCCAAGGAAAGTTCCCTGCAGAAAGTTATGAATGATGCTGCTCAATTCCCTGCATGAGTTAGGAGCAGCAGTCAGAAATTAAGACAGCTAAGGAGTAGTTCATTGAGAACATCAGCTCAGCTGGCCAGGCTCAGAGGAGAAAACAGCAAATGGCCTTTAGTGCATCAATCTGGAGCACCTGGATCCAATATCAGCTGGGTCTCAGGTTCCCTCTGCTCCCCTGGCACTGAACCAAGCCTGCAGGGATCTCCCCGCACCAGCTGGGAATCTCTCTCCCCATCTCCTTCTCTGGGCATTCTCAGACCCCAGTGGGACCCTGAGAAACCTGACATTTCTTTGGGGTTAGGCCTGCTCAGAGGAGGAAGTCATATAGATTTGCCTGTGGTTTGTGATTGTCACCTCCACAAGTGTCCTCCCAGCCACTTGCACTTCCTCAACCCTGAACTCTGGCTTTCCCTCTCAAAAACATTTTAATCTTGGACACAAGACACGTGGCTGGATGGGTCTGGGTCTTCTCAGCACACACACTCTGAACAAACCATCAAAACTCAAAAAATCCCCTTCTGATAAATGTGCTGAGGGCTCTGGTTTTGTTTTTAAAATGGCTTTTGATAACCCTTCTATTTATGTTTTGAAAGGGAGAAAAAATGAATTAGGAAATTGCACAGGCACAAAAACAAAGGCAATATCTGACAAAGAGTTGTGTTAATTTGTGGGTAATTGCTCATTACTGCAAAATAAGGTTTTTGCAGTGTTTCATGGAGAGCAGATAAGAACCCCCAGCCCATTACTGAGTATTGCTTTTGGCAAAGGGTGGATTCCATTAAACAGGAATCCTGCCATCCCTAAAGCACCCAGGGAAAGGGAACAATGTGTTCTGTCGAGTCATTTAGCAGGGATCTTCACATGCTTGCACTCTCCCTTCTCTGTCCCCTCTTGCCTTGCTCACAGCTCTGCTTTGGGCATCACCTCCCCTCACTGCCTCTGCTGAGCACCCCAAAATTCAGCCCTTGGGAACATGGGTGTTCCTCTCCCTTCCTCTAGGTCTGGGTTACTTTCTTATTCCAGTAAAAATGGATTCAACACCCCTCAGGCCACTGGCACTCCCAGCTCACCCACAAGTGCTGGATTTTCCTTCCCAGTTAAAGCAAGTGGGTTTTGAGTTCTGGTGCAGCACAGAATCCCAGAATGGTTTGGGTTGAGAGGGACCTTAAAATCCAACCAGTGCCATGGCAGGGACACCTTCCATGGTCCCAGGCTGCTCCAAGCTCCATCCAGCCTGGCCTTGGACACCTTCAAACCCTGTCCAGCCTGGCCTTGGACACCTCCAATCCCTGTCCAGCCTGGCCTTGGACACCTCCAATCCCTGTCCAACCTGGCCTTGGACACCTCCAATCCCTGTCCAGTCTGGCCTTGGACACCTCCAAGCTCTGCCAACCTGGCCTTGGACATTTCCAAGCTCTGTCCAACCTGGCCTTGGACACTTCCAATCCCTGTCCAACCTGGCCTTGGACATCTCCAAGCCATGTTCAACCTGGCCTTGGACATCTCCAAGCTCTCTCCAACCTGGCCTTGGACACCTCCAAGCTCTGCCCAACCTGGCCTTGGACATTTCCAATCCCTGTCCAGCCAGGCCTTGGACATCTCCAAGCTCTGTCCAACCTGGCCTGGGACATTTCCAAGCTCTGCCCAACCTGGCCTTGGACACTTCACAATTTTTGTGGCTGCCAGCACTGAAGGAGGACACCCTGGAGTGCTCCCTCTGGGAACAGCTCGCCACTCACATGGCCAAGCAGGTATTCCAGCAGCAATCACCCTCAAGGCACTTTCAAGGTCTTTTTCATCATCCTAACAGCAGAGCCATTTTTAAGCCTTTCAAATAGCTTTAAATTAACTTTCCCTAAGAAATTTTGCCAGAGCAATATAAGCTGGCTGTGTAAAACTCCAGGCAGGGACACACAGAAGACAAAGAGCAGGGCTGAGAGAGGAGGAGGAGACACTGGATTTTGATGGAGCTGTTTCATTACTAAGTAGATTCAAAGCCATTCCTGCAGTTACTGAAGCACTACCCCAGCCCTCCTAGCAAGCAAAAATCCATTTTGTGTATACAAATAGGGCTTTTACAGCTTTGGCACAGTGCTCAACTGCAGAGTCAAACTTTTCAATGCCTGATAAGATTTTACTTGAAAGTGGCAGGAGGGCTCATGCCAGGAGCCCGTATGAAATGCCAGCTCAGTGGCACAAGGTCAAAGCCTGGTATCAGGAGATTTAATGCAAGTGTTTCCAGACAAACGTCTTAAAAACTCTGTGCTATCTAGGGAGGCACAGATTTACACACTTGGAAAGCCAAGGACCAAGCTTTATGACTCTTTTCCAAGCCAGGGTTATTTCTTTAACACTTTACCTCACAAAAAGCACAGCAGTAGAGTCTCCTTTTCTGTGCCTATTGGATCCTTGGGTATTTGGCTGAAGTTAAGAACAAAGAAGTGTTTAAGGCCACAGTTTCTGTTTAACAGAAAAAAAAATAATTTAAAAAAAACCCCACAGAAAACATCAATCAAACAAAAACCACCCCAGCCCCTCCCAGAACAACAAACTCTCAGGTGCAGAAGTTGCTAATATCCTGAATAAAAACCCCAGAAGACAGACACAGACAGCTGAGTTTAAAGACCAACAGCCCAAACAATTCACCTTTCTCCAGCAGTGCCCAAAACTATGGCTGGAGAAGCAGAAATTTAAATTGCACTGAAAGGCTCAATAATCTTTACCATTTTTAAGTATTTCAGGTTAAGATGTTGTCAACAATGACCCTGAGCAGACATCAAGCATTAAGACTTTCAACACAGTGGATTTTGCCAGCTGTCACCAATCTTCAAAGGGACACTAAAACCCCATCAAACCCTGATCTGTCTGCTCAGGGTCTCCCATCTACACAAATGTTGGATTCACTCTCTCTTAAGAGCAGATTTGCAAGTGCTCCTCCACTCTCCCATTAAAGCATTTCAATTGTCTGCCTCTGCCATTTTAACAAATTCAAGTATAAGACTTTAAATTCAATTAGCACAAATCTCAGTGCTCCCAACATTAAATTTGCAAGTGACATTTAGTGGCATTCAACACACACGGAGCTAAGCTAATACACTAATGGACCAGCAAGGGAAATTGTAAAACACTCCCAATTGCAATGCTCTTTTTTAGGAAAGGAAATTAAAGGACTAGGCTGCAATGGACAGGAGGAGATGGCAGCTATGAAAAATCCTCCTTAAGCCAAGGCTGCAAAAGCTCTCCAGATCCACCTGCTCAGAAAGGGGCATTTTTAAGGCTCTTTAGTCCTTCAGACAGGATTTACCTGGTTTTACTTCTGTTTTTTCCTACTTTTTTTGCTGAAGGCTTAGACAACACATCCCTACTGTGAGTTGTTCCCCAGACACAGAGAGCAGGGATAAACTTCCCAAGCCTTGTCCCACACAGCTGATAGGGATGTAACAGTGCCCTCAGCACCCCAAAGAGCCAGGCCAGCAAAGCCACCTGAGCAATTCTGCCACCACACCTGGGTAAGGAATTAATTAAATTAATTAATTCCTTACCCAGCTTGCTAAGGAAGCTGCCAGTTTTCCTGCACTAGAAAAACCCAAAACTACTGCACTTCAGAGATTCCTTTTTTTCCAACTAGCTTATGCTTTGCTTTAGTTCCATTTAAACAGAAAAAGCTACCTTCAAACAGTTTCAAAATCAGGGAGACACAAGGCTGGGAAGTCAGAGAGAAAACAAGTCTTAGAGTCATGGCTCTAAGAAGAGGGAGATTTATTTTGTTGTGCATTTAAATCCAAGCAAATCAGCATATCAGGCAAAAGCGAGGGAAGATGCTTTCCCAATAAGGATTTATTAGTGGTTTTCCTTGATTATGGATGTGTAACTGGGCAGCAGAGCAGGACTGCAGCAGCACAAAGGAAACTCCAACAGGACATCTGCCCCACTCGAGATTTGCTCCCTGATTTGGATGAGTCAACTGCAAAGCCCAGCAACAGCATAACTGCATTTCTTTAAGAAACATGTTACAGTCTCCAAAATTAAGTTTTTTCTTTCCAGCTCATGATCAAGGACTATCAGAACAAAGCTCATGGGTCACTTTCTAGGAATTGGGGTTTTTTTTTTTCCTCCCCTCAATTACAACACCACATTTGATAAGAGAAAAACAATACAGACAAATATTTTAGAGATGTTCAAAGCCCAGAATCCCAGAATTGTTTGGGCTGGAAAGCACCTCAAAGACCCTCTCTTTCCATCCCACTTGGACACCTTCCACCAAGCCCTACTACACAGTTACACCTGGCAGCTTATTAGGATGGATGTTGTTTCATGAAAAGGCAAAGTAACCTGCACCAGACACTGCCTCTACTAAGCAAATTTTTCAAAATAATAAAATATGATGATGATGAAATCATCATAATCATCAAATAATAAAATATGATGCTGAAATCATCCCAAAAAGCTGGTTTCACACATTCCTCACTCTTCTGCATTTCCCCCAGAATTCTGGAGAAGGAGGAGAACAGGATTTAATAATTAACTTAATGCTGTCACATCACACACTTTGGGAATTCAAGCTGTATTAAAAGCTGGAGATTCCATGCAGAACATGAACCCTTCCAGGGGGCTCCTACCCTGGGCCCAAAAAGCCTCCAATGGCACCAAAAATCCCTTGGAAAGCACTGCCAGTACCTGGGAGCTCAGTTTGTGACCACCAGATCCAAGAAACCTCTAACAAAATCGGGTTTTTGAGCTCCTTTTAAGCTCAGCTCCACTTCAGAGCCGCGCGGTTGGGTTTGATGTGCTGCACTTGAATCACGACTGAAATAGCATCAGGTGCTCTGCTCCACTTCAGCACAGAACAGCCTGGACCTACCTGGCTGGGCAGCCTCAGAAATCCCTCCTGCCCTCCAGCAGTGCCTGCAAACCTCCTCAGGGGACAGGGATCTTGTGCCATGGCCAAAAACAGCACCATTCAAGCATCTGTTCAGCACCCCTTCACTTTCTGGTGATGCTGCATGGATTTATTCTATCACTCAAGCGGGCCCTTTCCCCAACAAGGGTCTGGATTATTTCTGAGCAATTTATTTTTATTTTTTTTTCCCCTCACAGGATGTCCTGCTGCCCCAATTAAAAAGCCTTTAATTCCACAACCATTCCTTAAGGCCAGGCTGAAATTGCTTTTAAATCTGAGTAAGTCCCAGGCCACCCATATTTAGTGCACCAATTAACCAACGTTGAGTGATGCACAGAGGCAGCAGCCAGAAGAAGGAAGAACTTTTAAGTCACCATCACCCACAGTGCACGGGTCCAGTTCAAGGGAACTCAAGAATTATCTAATTAAAAGTAGCCCCTATTCAATGAGTGTTGACAGAAACAATGAGAACCATGGAAAACAACAAATCACTGCCTTTTAACCCTTAACTCTGAGCAGTCAAATACCATCCATAACACCTTCCAAGTCCAGAAAATCATCCACCTATTTGGATTTATTAAATTTCTGTCACATCAAAAGCTAATTAATATGAGAGATGCTGTTCCCAGGTTGATAATGTGGAAGGAGAAAGAAGTGTAATGATTTGGGAATCACCATTTGTTGCACAGATCACAAACACAGTCTAAAGGCATCTGAGCTGAATTTAGTTCTGCTCCACATGCCCAAAAACTCAGAAAAATCACAGCAAAAAATCTCTCTGGATTTAGAGGGGGTTTATTTCCCATATTTTAAAAGCAGCCTTTACCTTTTGTTTGCCACCACCCAGGGCGACTGCCCTCTCTTCCCAAACTCCACACAACTTCACAAAGCTGGAGCAATTTTAACACCCACAAAACACTACACAAAACAAACCAGAATGCAACCCCAGTACAGCATCCACTCCCCAAAAAAACAAAGCCAAGCCCAAACCCACCCAGATCCACAGCACCACCTCCACTGACTTCAGCCAGGTGGTTTGCACTGGTTCTGTGTTTTGCACTGCTTCACAGAAGCCAAAAAAAAAGCATTTTCAGCCATGTGGACCTGGGGAAGAAGGGAGTCTGAAGGCATGACTACAAATGCTGCTGTCACACCAGGCTGCACCATCAGCCAAAGTGACACGAGGACGTTCATCGACATCCCGGTGCTGCTCTGCTAGGAGAGCCTGCCTGCATCAGCAAGCTTCAGCAGCACCATGTCAATATGGCAGAGCTCCCGTTCTTTACAAATAATCATCTTTTTCTCTCTCTTCCCATCCTCTCTCCGTGTATTTACGGTGCCTTGAAGGCACCGAGGCACTCTTTAATGAGGTTTTCACACAAGACAGAATAAATTAGAAACCTTGATCAAAACAGGGCCTCCAGCAGGAACACAGTACAAAGACAGCCCCATGCCTTATACACCGTGAAAAATCCAAACACTGCAGCCAGGCAGTCAGCAAACCATTCCACGAGCAAACAGGGAGCACACCCTCCTGCCAGGGTGCCCGTGATGGGGAGATCTCTCCTTTTCACCCCCAGCCTATTCATCACCAAGACGGGGACAAAGCCATCATCCCATTGCCACGCCACAAACCTAGCGAGGCAGCACAGCCCCAATGGGGATGGGATGGATGGGATGGGATGGGATGGGATGGGATGGGATGGGATGGAGCTGCTCGCACTCACAGCAGGCACCTCCAGCTCCCTCTGGAGCAGGCAGCATCCTGCCTTTGCATCCCAGCAAGCAGAGGCACCGGAGCCCGAGGCTGAGGGGAGCGGGCTCACCCCCTCACTGTCACCGGAGCTAAGGGCACCAGATGTCCCACAGAGCCTCTGGGGCAGGGAGCACCAGACCCAACGGAGGAGGGACAGATCTGGCCGGGCTGAAGGGAACAGAGCCGGTTCCTGAGGCTGAAGGGGCTGCAGAGCTCCCCAGAACCACCTGCAACCGCCCGGGCTCGGGCTCCCGGAGCTCCCCCGGGACCCGCTGCGGCCCCACGAGCTCGGGGACCCGCAGCTTCCCCCGAAGGGCTGCGGCCCCCGAACCGCTGATGCGGAGCTCCGCCGGGCACAGCACCGAGCTGCCGGGGCCGCAGCCCGGACTGGGCTCCCGGAGCACCCGCGGCCGCAGCCCCGGGCTGCGCTCCCAGAGCTGCCGTGGGCTCCCATGGCCGCAGCCCCGGGCTGGGCTCCCGGAGCTGCCGTGGCCGCAGCCCCGAGCGGCGCGCCCAGCCCGGCCAGGGCTGAGCAGACCGCACCTTCGCGGTGCGCCCGGGGCCCAGGTCCGCCCGTGCTGCGGGGCCGGAGCCGTGTCACACCCCCGAGCCGAGCCACTCTAAGCCCCCCCGGAGCCTGCGGGGGCCGGAGCTCTGCTCGCACCCCGCGGGGCTGCGGGGGCCGCCACCGGGACGAGGAGCCGGAACCCGCCGCGGCACGTCCCTGCTGGGGCGGCGACGGCCGCGTCCCTGCTGTCACCGCCGGTGTCCCGTCCCGCCGCCAGCCGCGGGCCTGCGCCGAGCCGGAGGCCGCTGCTTGGCCGCTCACTCACCGTGCGGAGCCGCGGCTCGCTGCGGGCCGGGTGGGTGCGGCCGCCGGGCGGGTCCCCGAGCGGTGCGGCGGCTCCAGCCCGCTGCCCGTGTCCCGTTTCCAGTACCCCGTTGCCGTGCCCCGGGTCCCGTGCGGCGGCCGCGGGCGGGGCGGGAGCACCGCGCGCCACGTGACCGCCGTGTCATCCCGGCCGCCATCTTGTGCCCGTCCCTCCGTGCCGGGGAGCGCTGCGCCTCAACATCCCCATCCCCGTTCCCGTTCCCATCCCCGTTCCCAGAGGGATCCACAGCCTCCCCTGCCCAGCACAGCTAGGTATGCACAGGACCAGCCTCGGCTCGCTGTGTTTTACAGAATCCCAGGGTCACTGAGGCTGGAAAATCCCTGCCAGCCCCTGGAGTCCCAGCTGTGCCCCGTGCCCACCTTGTCCCCAGCCCAGAGCACTGAGTGCCACCTCCAGCCCTTCCTGGGACACCTGCAGGGCTGGGCACTGCAAAGCTCCCTGGGCAGCCCCTGCCAAGGCCTGAGCACCCTTTCCATGCAGAAATTGCTGCTGCTGTCCCAGCTGAGCCTCCCCTGGCCCAGCCTGAGGCCCTTTCCCCTTGTCCTGTCCCTGTTCCCTGGCAGCACAGCCCGGCCCCCCCTGGCTGTCCCCTCCTGGCAGGGAGTTGTGCAGAGCCACAAGGGCCCCCTGAGCCTCCTTTGCTCCAGGCTGAGCCCCTTGCCAGCTCCCTCAGCCCCTCCTGGGGCTCCAGACCCTTCCCCAGCTCCAGCCCCTCCATGTCCTTCCTGCATTGGGGACCCAGAACTGGACACAGCCCTCAAAGAAGTCACCCTGAACCCTTAGGAGGGTGCCCCCAAAATATGAAGTTCTGCCATCAGTGTAGCTTGCTCAGAGCACTTGAGGAGTAGCAGTGTGTGAGTTCTCCTCCTAGATCCCTCTGGCAGCTTTCCAGTACCTATAGAAAATCCACAACCAAAATCCCCAAAACCAGAGTGCAGGGTGTTGGAGCAAACTCTGCTACCTGCCTTTATTTCCCTCTGCAGGAGCTCTACTGGCCATTGGGCTTCAGTTCTCTGTCAGCTCTGGAGATGTGACAAGTCAGCTGTTATTAATAAAATCTCAGTTAAAACAAACTCATGGGACCATTTAGCTTAGGGACAACCCCTGAGTGTCACCATCTCCAGGTAGAAAGAGGCTCAGATTTTGTCCTGTGAGCACTGACACCCATTTCAAACCTTGTGCTTCATTAATTGTGACTTCTAACACAAAACTGGGGGTTTTTTCCATGCCAAAAGGTCAAAATCCTTTCCTGGTGCCCACAGAGGGGTCCCTGCATGTGCTGTGCCTGGCTCCCTGCAGGGCTGTTCCCCAGCCTGGGAAGATCTGCAAGGTCTGATTAAAACCTTTCCCGTATTTCAGGCATTTTTCCAGCCAGGAGATTGTGCAGATAGCACAGCCACACATCCAGCTCCCCCTGTCCCAGGCATGGGAGGATGACAACACACAAGGGAGGGACTGGATGTACCGGTGTGTTTCAGTAACACCGAGCAAGAGACATGTTTTGCTGATCTTGGCACGTAAACAAAACAAAATATTTTAAAAAACCCTCGTGACTTATCCCAGTCAACAAGTGATTGCAGACATTATCCAAGCAAAATTAAGTTTGAATAAATAGTAATTTATGCAGTGGGACAGGTGAAACACAATGGTGCCCTGGGCCTCTGTAAAGAACTGTCAGATCCTGCACTTTCCAAAAATGGAGTTGAGCCATTCTGAGAGAAAATTCTCTGTGTGATAAAATGCACATTTAGAGTCAGCTTGAAAGTTGTTTAAAGTCTGCTGTGACGTGTAGCTCCTCATAGATTTTCATCAGTGCCAGTGAAGAGTGGACAAGCTTTGTTTGACCTCAGGATCCAGGCAACAGCTTTCACCCTGTGCAAACTGGTAGTTAGGATGGGAAATGCAGATGGAAGAGAATGGCTTTGGAGAAGGGTTCTGGAGAAGTCCAGGAGAGTGCCAGCAGCTTTGATTCTCTCATCCCTGAGGAGGGATTTATTTGTGAGTAGATTTCATACTGGCAGCTCTGTTCTGGTTTTTCCCAGATTGATCAGGCTGGCTTGCATGGAGAAGAGGAAACCAGGAAGAGTTTAGGATTAGGGAAGGTTTTGGGGGTGCTGCTGCATCTCCCTTGGGGCAGTGGAGCCTTTGCAGGGCTTGGCAATCCCAATTCCAATTTATCCTTCAACTTGCTCCCCTTGTGCGATGCCATCAAGGCAGGGGGGGTTAAGGGGGTTCCTGCTTTTCAGCAGGCGCTGTTTCCTTCCTGACTATGCTTTCTTGCCATCCCATCTCACAATGCTCTAATAGGATTAATGTTGTTGACACTTCCCTGTACAATAAATCCCCCCTTGCCGGGGTTGTTCCCCCAGGATGGGCGTTTTCCTGCAGATAATAGGAACCTGAAGCCTGTGCAAATTGCTTCCCTGGGAGCCTGACCTCCCTGTTGGGAATGACAAAGGGCCATCCAAGAGGCTTAGGAATGGCTGTCCTGAGCTGGGCTTAATCCTGCTGAGCCACTGCAAACAGCATTTCCTGCCTGGCTACAGCCAGCCCCTAAATGTGGGGGACATTCCAGCAAGGCCAGGTTGGATGGGGCTTGGAGCCCTGGAAGGTTTCCCTGCCCATGGGGGGTTTCTTCTGCTGGAGCTTGGAATAAATTGATTAATGAGAATCAGTGGGAATGGATCAACAGTGAGATGCTAATAGGTCACAATCATAAGGCACAGATCAATAATCCATGAATCAATGATGTTCCAATGGAAGAGATATTTTTATTTAGAAAGGTATGTTGATTATTAGCATGCTGACACTTTATTAATGAAATAATATTAAACTAACTTAAGTAAAATTCCAATTACCTTCATCTTACCTCACTCACCATGGGTCCTTCTTTGAGGGCAGCAACGACCCCGTACCCATCATTAACGCCACCACTTGGTGACATCATTCCCCCATTGATGGTATTTATGACATCATTCCCACATTGATGGTATTTATGACATCGTTTCTGTGAGTTGCATCATTCATTTAGTGCCTTATCCATGATACCATTTACACCAAACAGCACCATCAGCTCAGTGTCTTTGAGATGTCATTTTGGGATCATTTTGACCCATTAATTCAGCATCTTCACACCAAACTCTGATGTTTGATGGGGTTGTACTGACTGTGATGGTTTTAAAAGCTTTAGAAATAGAAACAGACACAGAGGTCGTTGTTCCAAATGGGAAGAGTCCCACAGGGCTTTGTCCCTGTCCCCTGATGGTAGCAAGGGCTGTTCAGAAAAAGGCAGCAGAGCAAAAAAATCAGAATTAAATACATGGTGAATGGAGCTGAGCAAAGAGCACAGTGAATCCACATGCTGTGGCTTTAAGGAACTGCAGGGCAGGGCTGTTAGCTGCAGTGTAAATGGCAAAAGAGACCAAAATCCCCGTGTTCCAAAGGATGCAGGAGATCCCGATTCTGCTACTTTATTATTCAAGCAGTGATTAATGGTGAGGTGGCGTCATCCTCTCTGATCAGGGATATTAAACAGTGATGGGTTGCAGACAAACAGCATTAGAAATGCAAGATTGTTTCAGATCATTAGGAAAATACATAAACTCATTTCTTTAATTAATCTGGCTTTAATGGCTGATTGCTTCTGATTAAAATAGCACGTCTGGGGGAAATGCGTCAAAATTGGAAGTCAAAGGAGAAACTCTTAACGGAGGGAGGGCAAAAATATTTCCCCATTTAAACAGAAGAAAGAAAAATGAAGTGTGGAAGATGGTAAAAGAAGGAAGACAAGACAATTCCAAGGGGAAATCAAGCCAGCAGTTCTCCAGATGGGAGAACTTGGGGACATTTGGGATGGGCTCTGCTCTGCGGGGCACAGCTGCATCACAGGAAGCCCCAGCCAGTCCCAAGAAAACAATTCTTATTCTTACAAATTCACTGTCAGCCCCTTGCTTCAAGAAATCTGCCTCTTCCCAGCCTCTGCTGTGATGTAAGCTCAGCCCTGAGCACTGACAGAGCCTTTCCCTCCTGTTCTCCCAGGATTTCAGCACGGTGCTTGCAGAATGAACCTGCTGGCAAAGTGAATACAGGGAGCATCCACAAGGTAATCTCTCTTGGTGGGTTTTCCAGAGGCACAGGCTGTCATTACCTTGCCAGAAGATCCCTTGGAAGCAGAGTGTGCTGGCTGGGCTGGGCACTGCTGTCCCCAGTGTCCTGGATGTGTCCCTGGGCTTCAGGACAGGAGCACCATCCATGCCTTCAGTGGATCCATACAGCATTTCCTTTAGCCCCATGCCAGGCATTTCCCATGGGATGATGAGAGGCTGACAGAGGATCCCAGAAAACAGCTCTGGGAGAGTCCAGATCTCCTGGCTGGGCTGGGCACTGCTCTCCCCAGGGTCCTGGGGAACTGGATGTGTCCCTGGGCTTCAGGACAGGAGCACCATTCTGTGCTTTGGGTGGATCCATACAGCATTTCCTTCAGCGCCATGCCAGGCATTTCCCATGGGATAATGAAAGGGTGACAGAGGATCCCAAAAACAGCTCTGGGAGAGCCCAGATTTCCTGGCTGGGCTGGGCATTGCTCCCTCCCGGGTCCTGAGGACTGGATGTTTCCCTGGGCTTCAGGACTAGGAACAGGAGCACCATTCCATGCCTTTGGTGGATCCATACAGCATTCCTTTTAGTGCTATGCCAGGTATTTCCCATGGGATAATGAAAGGGTGACAGAGGATCCCAAAACCAGCTTTTATCTGGGATAAAAGCTGCAGCTCCCACTGTGCTGAGGATGATGAGTAGCCATGGAGCTGGGAGCAGGATGGAGCTGAGGATTCCAGGTGTCCCCCTGCAGATATCCCCACTCCCAGCCCCTTCAGCGAGCGAGCTTCTCCAGCATCCTGGGAAGAGATTCTGCTCCCTCTTTCCTTGCTGCTAACGGGGTTTGCTTCTCCTCTTAGGGGAAAAAGCAGTTTCCAGAAGGTGCTGTATTTCCTGAGAATGGTGGCTCCCAGGCTCATCAAATCCCTCACCCCTTTCCTGCCCCATCCCTGGCTCCGGCACTGCCTCCTCTCCCAAGGAGCGAGCGCTGCTCCCGACCAGGCTTGTCAAAACCCGCCAGGCGTTCCCGGGCTGGCAAAGCTCCTCAGCACCCGTTCCTGGAGCAGGGTGTTCCTAACAATCCCCTTGTACACCTGCATGTGCTTTGCAGCCCTTTGCTGAGTCAGCAAGGAGGGCACGGTGCCACCCTCTCTGTCACAGATGGTACGGGGTGACAGGGACAGCAGCAGCTCCACGGGGCCATTATCTCTGTGGAGTTTGGAGTTTGGATCTGATTTGCTGTGAAATTCCTACAGAAACAATGCCTCACGTGCTGCAGCCCTTTGGTTTTTCCCACGATGAAAAAGCTTTTTTTCCTTCCCCCTTTACAAGAACTGTGACTAAATAAACCTTGAAGTGGATGTGGATCGTTGCTGTGCTGCATGTCCCGGCGTGCCTGTTTCCTTGGAAAACCCGTGCTTGTCCCCAAAAGGGATTTCCAGACGCACCAGCAGGGCTGAGCTGAGCCTGGAGCGGAGCCCGCGCTGCTGCATCCTCCTCATCCTCCTCCCAGCAGACGGAACCTGCGTGCTCGGGCAGGTCCGGCCGCCCAAAGCCATTAATTAGGGAGTCATTAAAACTCAGTTAGCTCTCCAGGCAGGAGCTGGGAGAAGAAAGCCTTGCTCTGGGAAACCAGCAGCACCAAGGTGGGGTTTTAGCAGTGCTGTGGCTCTGCAGTGACTCAGGGAAGCCTGATTAGCTCCAGGCTTTCAGGAGAGATTACCTTGAGGATGCTCCCTGTATTCACTTTGCCAGCAAGTTCATTCTGCAAGCACCGTGCTGAAATCCTGGGAGAACAGGAGGGAAAGGCTCTGCCAGCACTCAGGGCTGAGCTTACATCACAGCAGAGGCTGGGAAGAGGCAGGTTTCTTGAGGCAAGGGGCTAAGAGTGAATTTGTAAGAATAAAAATTGTTTCTTGGGACTGGCTGGGGCTTCCTGTGATGCAGCTGTGCCCCGCAGAGCAGAGCCCATCCCAAATGTCTCCAAGATGTCTGTGAGCAGGAGGAGAGGTCACTGCATCCCCCTTTGCCTCCTCTCTGGCTCCCACAGCCTCTCCTTGCTTTCCCACCCCTGCCAGGGTGTCCCCAGGCTCACTCTGCTTTGGAGATGCCTTGGAGCCCCAAACTGTGCCCAGTGCCCAGCCATGGCCTCCCCAGTGCAGAATAGGAGGAAATGTCCCCCCTTAACCTGATATCAAGTTGACAAACAGGATGATGCCTCCAGATCATCTTGAAGTGACCTCTTTTGGAGACCCAGGAAAGCCTGGCTGTCCCCCTGTGCCTGGCCACTGAGCTCCAGACCGTGTCACCTCCATGGTGCTCAAGGGACAGGAGCAAAAGGACACCTGGAAGCTCCCACTGAAGCTCTGTGTGGTTTTCTGCTGAGCCCAGAGATGTTGCAGTCACCAGTGGCTCCAGGTCTCCTTCCTGCTCAATGCCAGGATCCCATCCTGGAGGCTGATTCCTATCATCCCCTCTATTTGTCCTTCACCTCATGTGATTTTGGGAGCTGCCATTGCCAAACAAAGGTTTGGGGATCTGTGCTCCTGTTGCGCTGGCACCCAGGGAGGGCACGAGTTTCATTGCCAAGCTGGATTTTCTCACTTTTCCCTGTAGGGGCAGCAGTTGCCTTTGAAGCCAGCCCAAAAGGAGAGAAAGATCTGTATTTAAAAACAAACTCCTGTTCCCAGTGACTGCAGCTCTGATAACAGCACTAAGGTCAGAATGAGCCTCTGCTAAGTGGGTTTAGCAGTTACCATGTTGAACTCAGTGCCTAAAGCTGAGTGATTTGTACCTTGTGTCCCCAAGCCAGCTCCATTCCTCAAATTAGCATAAGGTCTATAAATCAAGCTGTTTTTGATGATGATGATAACAACAACAACAACAATAATACTAATAATGAAATATCTCTTCACTGTCCTGATTGATTGCAAGCAATGTGTGGAGATCTCCAGAGCTCCTTTCCCAACACTGCTGTGGTCATGCCTCAGGTGAGGGAAATTCTGGATATGTTATTGGGGAAAGGTTCTTTACCCAGAGGGTGCTGGGCACTGACCAGGCTGCCCAGGGAATGGACACAGCCCCAAGGCTGCCCAAACTCCAGGAGTGTTTGGACAGCCCTCCCATGCAGCAGTGAGACTATTTTGGGATGTCTGTGCAAGGTCGGAAGCTGGGCTTGATGATTCCTGTGGTTCCCTTCCAACTCTGGGTGTTCTATGATTCTCTCCTTAAAACAGATGAAATCTCTGTCTGGATCCTCTCATCTTTTCAAGGAAACATCAGATAAAACACGTGGATATCCTCTTATGAGCTTGATAAATATATAGACTCAAATAAACCTTGAAGGGCATCAGGTTCTCCATGTGAGGAGGAGCAGCAAATGTTTTCCCACTTCTACAGGGGCTTCTACAGATTTCCCTGCAACAGCCTCTGGATTCAATAACCTGCTGCTGCTTGGGAAACAAAACTCACCAGCCCAGGTTCCTGGTGTCAGTTTGCAGGAGGTGCTTGGGACGCTCAAAGCAGCCCAAGTTGGCTGTGGTGCCAGCTTGGGTCTGAGAGGCATCCTTTTGTGTTCCCTTTGGGATGCCTTTTGCAGCTGCAGGGTGCCTGGAGCTCTGGGCTTTAGGTTAGATTTCAAAACCCTAACCTTAGCTGTAACTCTAACCCTAGGCAGAAATGGCAGGCTTAGGCTAAGGCTGACTCCAAGGAGAAAGCTCTGGTGGAAGCCATGTTGTGGCAGTTTTGTGTTCCCCTTGGGATGCCTTTTGTAGCCACAGTGTACCTGGAGCTCTGGGCTTTGTGGTTTCAAAACCCTAACCCTAGCTGGAGCCCTAACTCTAGGCAGTAAACACAGCCTAGGGCTAAGGCTGCTTCAAGGAGAAAGCTCTGGTGGAAGCCATGTTGTGGCAGTTTTGTGTTCTCCTTGGGATGCCTTTTGCAGCTGCAGCGTGCCTGGAGCTCTGGGCTTTGTGCATTTCAGAATCCTTGCAAGCAGTCACCCACACAGGGCCACAGGCCCCCAAACACCATGACCAGCCCTTTTCCGTGGGAAACAAAACTCACCATCCCAGGTTCCTGATGGCAGATTGCAGGAGGCACTTGGCACTGTCAAACCAGCTCAAATTGGCAGGGGGGGCAGCTTAAGTCTGGGAGGCATCCTGTGCAATGTGGAATTTCAGCAGGGGGCCAGCCACTCATGGAAGAAAGGAAACAAGAGGAGAAGCTGATGATAAGGTTCTCATTTTGATGGCAAATGTTGGTAAATTGAAGATTTAACACCCAAGTCCAAGTGGAGCTAGAGTACAGTACTTGGTGGGATTGCAAAGCAGTATAAGCCATAGAAAGCTCAGTGATACAACCTCCTCACTCCTGCTGAGCCTGGACCCCTTCAGCGTGGCCACACAATTTATAACTGTAAAAAAATGTCATTTCCACCTGTGCTAAAGAAAGAAAAGGCAGCTCAAAGCAACGTGGTGGCTGAGGCATTGCTGGGGCCCGGAGGAGAGGATGGCAGCGGGTGTGTGGGAAGCAGGCGGGAGGTGGAGCGGCTCCCACAAACCCAGCGGGAGTTTTGTGTGGAGCACAATCCCATTAGCGCTGTTACTCACGGGTCACGGCCCCAGGGCTCAGGGTTGAATGTGTTTGTTCTGCAAATGGGGCTAATATTGTGCGGAGCATAAAGGAGGATGTGTAACTGTGTTTGGAGATCACAGCAGAGAATGTTTCCTTGAAATTGTGTTAGCTCCGATCCAATCTTAGGGTAACTTACAGATAGGGAAGGCTTCCATGTCATTAATAACAACCACCATCTTTTTAGTGTTTAATACATCTGAAATCAGAGCAAACAAATTTTGCTGTGATTTCTGCTTTTCTCCTCAGTTCTCAATCTATATAATTGTTCAATAAATGAGAGTCATGCTGAACATTTAATTGCTTAGCAGTGGATATTGCAAATAGATTTTACCTTAACTTTAGCTTACCTGGGCTGAAAACTTCTGTTGTTCTGCTCTTTCCCTGGAACTCATCTCATACCTTTAAAGCAAGTTCAGGAGTTGTATTAAAAAGAAATTTTGATCTAAAAATAACTGCAAATATACTATGTTATGTGTTTATTGTGCCTTTAGTGCTTCCCCATGTTTGTGCTATTAATTTAATATTTTCTGCTTTGGAAACCATCAGTGGGAGCCCAGAAGGATCTAATGTGTTCTATTTGCAGGATCCACTTCTTTGGCTGTAAGCACTTCTAGATGGAAGAAAAGAATACTGATTTGTACTCAGCTGTTCCTGGAGTTTTGCTCTTGCATGAGAGTGGTAACCATTATTGTATTTATTCACTGAAATCCTATTTGCACTTTCTTCTTCTTCCAGATCATAATGTGATTTTGCTTTCATGCCAAGGAATGATTTTAACTAGTATTTTGCTGGGTTTTTTAGAGATTGGTTTAATCTTTTATGCTTTGTCTCCCCATATTCTAGTGAGAGAGCCATACAAATTCAAGTTGATTTCAATTGGGTACCTGAAGTTATACAAGAGGAACAGTGGAACAGGGACCTGAATAATGAAGCTCCAGAACAACCAACAGTGGAACAGGGGCATGAACAAGGTGTAAGATTTATGTCACCAAACCCTGTTGTTTGCACAAAGCAGATGTCAAAATGTTCACAACATAAATTTGTCAGTCTTTTGATTGATAATAATATAATTCTAAATATTTATTTTGCTCTTGGTTTGAAATTCCAGTTTTCATTCAGCTGGAATGAAATGAAGTCTGAAGCCCCTCGAGTCAGCCAAGGCTTGGGCTTTGTCCTGGAGGGTGCTGTGACACCCAGGTGACCTGGCAGCCAGCAAAGGGAGAGGCTGCCCTGAGTTTTTGGATAAAAATGCAGATTGTGGACATGGCATCATGAGAGGTCACCCAAAGCTCACGTTAACACAGCAGCCTTGTCACCATGATGTTTTCTGAAAAATCTCTTTGCCAGGATTTCTTCTCCTGGGAAGATGAGAAGCTTCAGCTTCTCCATGTTTTGCTCCTCTGGAATGTGGTCTGGAGATTGTTTGTCCAAACATGTGAACTGTTTTTAATTAATGACCAATCATCATCCGCTGTGTTGGACTCTGAGGAGTCAGTCAGTCAAGCTTTTATTATTCATTCCTTTCTAACCTTCTGATGTATGCTTTCTCTTTCTTTAGTACAGTTTCACTTTTTTTAATACAACATAATATCATAAAATAATAAATCAGCCTTCTGAGAACTTGGAGTCAAATTCTCCTCTCTCACCTCATCCTGGGGACCTCACAACACCACACAGCCTCACCCTAAAATAAGCTGTAGGTGGCTGAAACACCTCTTGTTAGATGGGCTGTGCTGGAGTCCAGATTTGGAGCTGGGGATTGTCACAGGACTGCAGCAAATGCCACTGCCAGTGTGGTGGCTTCACTGTCAGACCTCCTGGCCATCATTCCCTTTGTTGCTCTCTCTTTTCTGGTGGCACTGCCATTGTCTGTTGCCTCTGTCCTGGCTGGAAACAATTCTTTCTGCAGCAGCAATTTGATTTCCATGCCCAACCATCACTGGGTGTGCTTATCACCACTGCAGGAGCACCCTTGGTGCAAGGAGGATTTATGATTAATAAGCACAAATAATTTATCTGGCGTCACCCATTATCCCCTGTCCCTCAGAGCTCAGCCTTGTGCACCAATGTCCTTCAATGCCTGTTTAAATACACAGCAGAATAACCCAGGGCTGGTAATAATAATCCTGAACCAAGCACTAAACCAGGGAAAGCTGCTTCCAGCTGAGTGTGGTGTGGTATTTTTGATGCAGGAAGGGAGAATAATTCCTGTTGAATGCAGATGTGATTTGGATGGCACGAACAGGACATTTAGAAATGGAAAAAATGGAAATCTCATTATGCTGACAGTAATTCAGGACTATTACAGGGAAGCTCAGGAGCTTTAATCAGTAACACTGTATTAGCATGACAGAGTTAATGGTGATAAAGTAAAAGATACTGATTAAAGAACATTTTTCTCCACCTAAGATCTGCCACTTACTGTATCCAAACACATCAGTGGGCAAATCCTGCCTGTGATTTGCTGAACCCTTCTTCCCAAGGGGGGCATAGGTGGGTTTGCCTCCTGCCCTGATCTGCTTGGCAGCAGCAAAGAAAATCACGTATATATATATATATATATATATATATATATATAAAAAATATATATATATATAAATATTATGATATATATATATATATAAATATTATGTCAGTTACCTTAGAAAGGTTATTTTTTCAAACCCCACTTTATTATCTCCATGCCATAGGGGCTGTTGTGCAGGTGTAGTCAGCAGGGCTCTCCTGGTGCCACAGGGCTTCTAGCAGCTTCTCTGAGTGTTTAACAGCCCATGGTTATCTCCAGCTAAAAATAAGGCCTGGGAAGAATGAGCTGGCTTCCCTGAGCAGGGAGAAGTGCTGACTTTCTGTGTCAGTTCAAAGTTATTCCTGGGGATGAATTAGCCCTTGTTCTGAGCACATGTGCTGGGATGGGTTCCCTGACTCTGCTGCTGCCTCAGCAGCCAAATGCCAATGAGCATCAGGAGTCAGAGCCTCCAGGAGGAGATCTCTGACCCAAGCTTTGCAAAGTGTCTTTTCCTTGTGCAAAACACCTGGGGGCTTAAAATCATAATGGTGAGATGGTTTCAAATGCAGCCAGCATTTCTCCTGCTTAAATAAACTCTGAGGAACAGCCTTGTTCATTAGCAGGAAGATTTGTAATGACAAAAGGATATTCAGGCTGCCATCAGCAGCTTTGGTAGGACCAGAAAAGGCAGGGCAGGATCTTTAAACACACAGCCCATTAAACACACAGACCACAAGTGTTTTGTTCTGTGTCTATTTAAATCAGAGTAAAAATACACCAACAGAGGGAACAGATTGGCTTTTAAAATATTCCATGGGATAAACAACAGCTTTGGCTATGTCCAACCAAATGAATTTTACTTTATGAGAAGTTTAAGTAGTCTCAGAGGTCAGGAGAAATATTATGGGTGGCACAAGTTGAGCTGCTTTGTAAACTTGTTCTGCAAAAATAACCAACAGTGATTACATAGAATCACAGAAGGTTTTGGGTTGGAAGGGAGCATAAAGCTCATCTCATCCCACCCCTGTCATGGCAGGGACACGTTCCACTGTCCCAGGCTGCTCCAGCCTGGTCTTGGGCACTGCCAGGGATCCAGGGGCAGCCACAGCTGCTCTGGGCACCCTGTGCCAGGGCCTGCCCACCCTCCCAGGGAAGGATTTGTTCCTAAAAGCTGATCTACTCCTACTCCCCCTTGTCCTGTCACTCCATGGTTTGGAGGGTCTGCTTCAACCCTAAAGTTTTTCTCAGGCTGAAATTATAGAGAGGCTAAACCAGAGGCTTTATGAAAGGAACAAGCTGTAACCTTAGTGGAAAAGGGAGTATTTTACAGTTAGTTAGAAGAGCCAAGTGTCACCTTTTTTTATTTTAATCTTATTCCAACCCCGTGATTTCCCAAAAATAGACTCACTCACCAAGAACGTCACATTCATCTTGGTTCAGCTAATGATATTTATACTTTTATATTGGATGGGATTAATTTTCCCATCCTGTTAATGCAGCATGTGATCATTAACTACCTTTACTGCATGCATAGACATATATTTTCTGTGTCAGAAAGGAAAGCAACTGGCATTTTAAATTACTGAGTGATAATTGTAGGTGGCTGTTTTCCATAGTGCTTAAGGAATTCCTTTCATTGTGATAAATGAGTATAAGACTCCCTTTTTACACAGAATCAGTTCACAAGTGAATTTATTTAACAGTCATACATTGTGACTCTGCTGAAGAACATTTTCCACAAAGGTGCCTGTGTTCATGTAGTGAACATGTGTAACAGCACCTTATGGAGGAGAGGCACTGAAACTTCCCAAATGATGGGTTTGGGTACTAACACCTCATACAACTAATGCTGCAGCTCCCATCCTGCCAGATTTCACTGAGCCTTATTTCACATCCACAGCTCAAGAAGTGCAGGGAGTGCCTGAGCAAAAAGAGATCTAATGACAAGCAGGGTAAATGATTATCCTGGCATTTTAAGTAAAATGTTTTACAGAATCGATTTGCCGCCGTGCGCCATGAACGTATCAGCTGCAAAAGTGAATTCCAGCACGGGGGATCTGCCAAAACCAAGAGATGTTATCCTGACAGGAGTAAAACAAAAACAGACATTCAATCAGGGTAGGTGTCAGGAAAGCCAAGAGTAATAAGAATTCCATTCTACACAGCACCAAGACATAAAAGTAGTGATTAAAAAAGAGAGTTTCACACTCTGCCGCTTGTGAAACTCTAAAGCTTGGGTTCATGGCTCCTGAATGGAGCAGTGCCTTCCACAAAACCTCCACAGCCCCTGCAACCTCCCACAGAAAGCAAGAGGAAAACTGCTGGGGTTTGACCATGTTATCAGGCAGCACCTCCCACATGGAGCTTGTTTGTGTGCACAGGGGTTTGTTTCCTCAGCCACAACAACACAGAAAACTTGAAAACAGAAAAACACTGTTTCTGCTGTCAAACATGAATTTGAGTTACCTTCAAAGGAAGGTATTGGAGTTTTGCTTCACAGGAGCTTTCCCATCTCTTCCATTCAGTCTTGCACTGGTCCCTCACCCATGGGCTGTTTCAGGGAGGTTCCTAAACCCTCCTGGTGTCTCTCCTGGGGCTGCTGGCTTAGTGCGCATGGTGGTGTTCCATCAGAGGTTGGAGACTTTGGAGGCTTTTTCCAACCATACTGATTGTGTGATTCCATGGAAGGAGTGCCAGCCCACACTCACCCTGAACCCCCCAGCTGCAGTCTGGAGTCAGGAGCCATTGGTCCCTCCCTGTCCCTACCAGGAAAGGTTTGGCTTTGACCACTCTGTAACCAAAGACCTGCAAACACCAAGGATCCTGAAGAGGGGTAAAACATCCCACTCATTGTTTCATTTGAGTGGATTCTCCATGCACACCTAAAGAAAATAAGATGTTTTTCATAGCTTTCTGCTTTCAGCACAGGACTCAAAGCCATTCCCAAAGCAGGACATGGCAGCACCATTGCTCCACCCCTGCTGTGCCCAGATCCATGCCCCAAGCACTGTTGCACTGGGCAGCCCTTTCAAGCCTGTGTAAAGAAGAGTAAATGACTTTACCTTAATGAATGGTGAAGCCAGCCCACAACTCCCTTGTCCTTTATCCACGCTCCCAGTGTTACTCACACGCGCTGATTGCGAGGGGCAAGCACACAAAAGTTTTTAATTTGTTACTCCAGCCCTCAATGGGGATGTTAAGGATTTTCCAGACAAAAGACCAAGACTCAGCTAGCCCCAGCTGAATGGCTCTTTCTGTTCATTTGCCTTTTGTGGTGTAACTGCTAACAGTGCTAAAAGAAAGGGCCTGGTGACTGATGTGCTGCTTCATTCCTGTTATTGGAATGTGTGCTCTGAACACAGCATCAGCTGAGCCCTGGGCAGAGCTGGGAGCACACAACACATTTCCTCTGCAAAGCTCTGTTTGCCACCAGCCTCAGCCTGGCTTGGGGTGGGGCAAAACCTTGCCAAAAGTATAAATGGATGGATGATATGTTTTGTTTGCAAGCCACACTGCCTGGGGAGCATAAAAACTGCACAATATGTAAGAGCCAAAACCAGAGGGTGAGTGCAGGGAGCAGATCTGAGTGTGAGAGTTCCCAAGGGTGCCCTCAGTAACTTCACAGACAGCACCAGGCTGGCTGCAGTGTGGCTGTGCTGAGGGCAGGGAGCTCTGCAGAGCTGGATCCATGGGCTGAGGCTCAGCAAGGCCAAGTGCTGGGTCCTGCCCTGGCTCAGCCCAGGCCCTGCAGCTCCAGGCTGGGCACAGGGGCTGGAAAGGCCCCTGGGAAAAGGCCCTGGGGCTGTGCCAGGGCCGGGCAGGAGCCCAGGGGTGCCCAGGGGGCACGAGGCCAATGGGCCCTGGCTGTGCCAGCCCACGGCAGGGCCTGTCCCCTGTGCTGGCCCTGCTGAGGGACCCCAGGGCTGTGTCCAGTTCTGGGCCCTCCTGGCCAGAGAGCCCTGGAGGGGCTGGAGCGTGTCCAGGGCAGGGAATGGAGCCCCAGGAGGGGCTGAGGGAGCTGGCAAGGGGCTCAGCCTGGAGCAAAGGAGGCTCAGGGGGCCCTTGTGGCTCTGCACAACTCCCTGCCAGGAGGGGACAGCCGGGGGGGAGTCGGGCTGTGCTGGCAGGGAACAGGGACAGGATAAGGGGAAAGGGCCTCAGGCTGGGCCAGGGGAGGCTCAGCTGGGACAGCAGCAGCAATTTCTGCATGGAAAGGGTGCTCAGGCCTTGGCAGGGGCTGCCCAGGGAGCTTTGCAGTGTCCAGCCCTGCAGGTGTCCCAGGAAGGGCTGGAGGTGGCACTCAGTGCTCCGGGCTGGGGACAAGGTGGGCACTGGGCACAGCTGGGACTCCATGGCCTGGCAGGGATTCTCCAGCCTCAGGGATCCTGGGATTCTGTGATTCTATGATTGTATGACAGCTGGTATGGACTGCCCTTGCTTCCATAACCATGAGGTACCTTGGGCATGGCTGCAGCCAACAACAAGCACCTGTCTTCATTCTAATGGTGAAGGTTCTGGGAGTTCACTCTCAATATTTGCCTCTCTTCTTGTAAGAGTGTATTAGCAAGTACAGTAATTTCCTTGGCTTTCTAATGCCTCACCTTCTCTTAAGTCCAGAGGAAATGAAAGCTAAACTTCATAAAACAGGGCACTGAAGAGCAGGCAGAGAAGCAAAGTGAGCAGCAGTGAGTTGTCACATCCTGCATAAAAAATAAAGTGACAAAAGTTAACTCGTCCAGATCAGAAAAAAAATTTGAACTGTACTTAAATTGCCTCCAAATTTCTTGAAATAATTCCCTAGAAACCAGCCTTTTACAACTAGACAGAAGTCAGCATGGCCTTCACTCTTCTAAGGGTAAATGGAAGTGATCAGCATTTTTTACAAGAAAATAAAAATTCTGAACTGCAATAGAAAAGGCAGAAGGAACTGAAAAGCAGTATCACAAAGATAATTTACTGCCTCAGAATTAGGAGAAATGTTACCAGACAACATTTTGTTTCCTGAATCTATTAAAAACCTGCCTTGGTCATGAAGAAAATCTGTCTTAGATGACTGTGGTAATTTTAGAAAGCTGCTGACCAGCTGTGAGTGTACATCTGCTGAATAAGTTGGCAAGCTGCCCCTGTTTCCAGTCCTTGGTCCTGAATGATTTAATAAGATGTGGCTTTGAATGCAGCGTGATACAGTTGGACTCGTCTCATGCCAACTCCTGACACTGATTTTTTCTGAAGCTCTTTCAGAGCTTTTCCACCCCTGTTTTCCTGCAGGGATGGATGGCACTGGTCAGGGGAAATGACACTATTGTTGTTGCTATAACACCCCTTTTGTCTTTGGTAAGAGCTGGCTTGTAAAAGAGCTCTGCAGGCTGGAACCTCTGGCTGGAAGCAGAGGAGAAGAACAGGGAACAGGATGGAAACATCCCATGTCACCAAGCAGCTCCTTGATTGAGATCCTCAATAATCAAACACCTCACTGAGATTGCTGAATTCACCTGAGGTCAGCTGGGTCATTCACTCTGGCAATGCTGGGAGGGTCCTGACGAAGGAGGAATGATGAGGAGGACTCCACTGATATCAGAAAGCTAATTAATTACTTTATTATACTATATTATTCTGTACATCTAAAATTGAATCTGCCAAGCACTCCACCCTGCCCACCCTGCACTGAATCTCATGACTGTCAGCTGACAATCCCAACACACACACACACACACCTGGCCCTGATAAGCCAAGGAAACAAAACCCCATCACTTTGGGTAAACAATCTCCATGTTGCATTTTACTTCTGCACAACACAGGCACAGCAAATGATGAGAATTGTGTTTTCTTTCTCTGAGGTTCAAAGAATGTGAATCCCAGAAATGTTCTTGGGAAGAATTGTGCCTTGCTTTTCTCTGTGAAGACAAACATGGTACTACAATTTACTGCTGGAAGGCTGCTCCCAAAGTGTCCCTTTCCAGCTGAGAGTCCTCCTGATGTCCCATCCATGATCCCTGCTCACTCATGTT
Organism: Melozone crissalis; assembly: GCF_028551555.1. Lineage (NCBI taxonomy): Eukaryota > Metazoa > Chordata > Aves > Passeriformes > Passerellidae > Melozone > Melozone crissalis. Next base: position 4,771,761 of record NW_026535840.1, on the reverse strand, counting down.
GGTTTGCAGCCACCTGAGTGCCCTCTCAGAAGCTGTGCACCATCACAGTGCTTCCCTGCAGCCCTGCCCACGGCTGGCTGTGGCCACCCACAGTGGGGAGTGACAATCTCTCCCTGTGTGCTGATAATGTCACTTCTGACCTGCCCAAAATCCTGTTTGCCGTTAGGTGGCCGTGCCACACCCAGGGCTCCCAGCCACCTGGAGATCTGCTGGTCTGCTCAAACCTTTCTATTCCTTTGTCCTTTTGAGTTTGAAGTTTGCAGCAGAAATCCTGCTTGCTGCAAGAATTTCTCTCTGTTAAAATTATCTGCTGGTCTGCTCAAACCTTTCTATTCCTTTGTCCTTCTGAGTTTGGAGTTTGCAGCAGAAATCCCTGCTTGCTGCAAGAATTTCTCTCTGTTAAACTCCATCCTGTCTCTGACTTGTTCTCTGTACTGGGGCACTGTCAAGCTTTGTGCTGTCAGCAAACTTCCTCACCATGGTCTTCTCTGGGCCATCCAAACCCAAACTCTGTCTGACAGAACCACACTAAAAAGAACGGCATTAATGAATTAATTAATTAATTGCTCTTGCTGGTTCATAGAATTCCAGAATCATTGAGGCTGGAAAGTCCCTGCCAGCCCATGGAGTCCCAGCTGTGCCCAGTGCCCACCTTGTCCCCAGCCCAGAGCACTGAGTGCCACCTCCAGCCCTTCTGTCACCAACATCTTTTATGAAAAATCCTTTCCTTAGGATTTTTCCTCCTGAGAAGCTGAGAAGCCTCAGGAACAAAATGCAAACATTGATTATCTGCTGCTGTGGAATGCAGCAGGTGCATCTGTGATTGGTCTCATGTGGTTGTTTCTAATTAATGGCCAATCACAGTCAGCTGGCTGAGACTCTGTCTGAGCCACAAACCTTTGTTATCATTCTTTCTTATTCTATTCTTAGCCAGCCTTCTGATGAAATCCTTTCTTCTATTCTTTTAGTATAGTTTTAATATAATATATACAATAAAATAATAAATCAAGCCTTCTGAAACATAGAGTCAGATCTACGTTTCTTCCCTCATCCTAAGACCCCTATAAACACTGTCACACCTTTCCTGGGACACCTGCAGGGCTGGGCACTGCAAAGCTCCCTGGGCAGCCCCTGCCAAGGCCTGAGCACCCTTTCCATGCAGGAATTGCTGCTGCTGTCCCAGCTGAGCCTCTCCTGGCCCAGCCTGAGGCCCTTTCCCCTTGTCCTGTCCCAGTCCTGACTATCCTGAATAGTCCCCTGCCTTTAGCATGCCTGAATCTTTGAGCTTTCTTTGTGCCTGTATTTTGGTGAAAATACAACCAAGAAATTTACCTTTCCATATACAGAGCACAGATCCACACAGTTTCTGTACTTTCTGTCTTCTTCTTACTTATGTGGAAAAGGAAACCCTTATTTAAATTTACTTTTACCCTTGGAAAACCCAGTTTGGCTGGGGTTTGAGGCTTTCTGAATTTATCTCTGGGTTTTTGAATCTCCAAGCCGTTCCACAGCCTGACATGGGGTCATGCTGCTCCAGAACTGGAAGGGCCTGCCCTGTTCCAGAAAGGCAACCACATAATTATGGGGTGGCCAGGCTGCCAATGTTGCCCACACAGGTGAAGCCCCACTGCAAGACCAGAAACTCTGCTTGCAAAGAGGTCAAACCACTCAGGATCCCCAGAGGTTTCTGTGTTTTCTGGGAGAACAGGCTGTGTCACACACATTTAAATGGGGTTGTGCCTGAGGGGAGAGCATGTGGAGCACTCATGGATGAGATCTGAATTCAGCCCCTTCTGCAGAAAGCAGTAATTATTTGTTTCATTCCTTTCCCAGTTCTCTCACTGCTAACCAAAATGTGGCCTCAGCTATGGAAAATCCCATTGTTTTAATTGTGAGAATAAACTGTCCCTACTCACACACACACAGGGCAAAGGACTGCCCAGAAGAGCAGAAAGTGTTTGTGGAGAGCCCACACCCCAAAAGGAGCAGCAGGGACCTGGCACACACTGCTGGGGACACAGGAAAATTTGGGTTCTCTCTCCTTTCACTACTAAAAAAATACACTTCCATTAATGGCAATTACAGGCCAGCAAAGCAGTGAGGAGCACAAAGGTTTATAAGAAAAAAAAGGTGTTTTCAGAAGAGTTTGGTACATTACCTTTCTCAGTTGCATTTTGAATAAAGCTGGTTTGGAAATTGATGCACCTCTACAGAAAACCCATAGATGGAGCAGAAACAAGGAAATTATTCAGGACAGGGCTATGTGATTGCACTGCAAGAGAACAACAAAAAAATGCTGCTGTGGAAATGTGAGTCAGGAACTCAGCACCCTCAGTAGCACCAGAACTGAAGATGGAAAGAAAAAAAAAACCAATAAAGGAAAACAGAAAACAATTTGATAATGTTGCATTTGGAACAGGCACATTTATAAATGGTTTTGGAGAACCCACACCCCAAAAGGAGCAGCAGGAACCTGCCATACACTGCTGGGGACACAGGAAAATTTGGGTTTTCTCTCCTTTCACTGCTAAAAAAATTAATGGCAATTACAGACCAGCAAAGCAGTGAGGAGCAGAAGGATTTATAAGAAAAAAAAGATGTTTTCAGAAGAGTTTGGTACACTACCTATCTCAGTTGCATTTTGAATAGAGCCTGGTTTGGAAATAGATGCACCTCTACAGAAAATCCATAGATGGAGCAGAAACAAGGAAATTATTCAGGACAGGGCTATGTGATTGCACTGCAAGAGAACAACAAAAAAAGCTGCTGAGGAAATGTGAGTCAGGAACTCAGCACCCTCAGTAGCACCAGAACTGAAGATGGAAAGAAAAAAAAAAATAAAGGAAAACAATCTGATAATGTTGCATTTGGAACATTTGAAAATGGTTTTGGCCTCCAACTTAGATGTAAAGAAGACACAAAAACCAGAAAAAGAACATCACAACACTTGTGGAGGGTGAAAATGGCAATGTGGCTGCTGTGTAAATGCTTTGTCCAGAGTTTTGGGATATGAGCTACACGTGCTGTGACTCCTCATGGAATGAAATCTTCTTGATGAGATTTTCCCTGTCCTAATAGAAAATATCCTGTGAAACCATTCAAAATACATTCATGGGATACAATAGGCTGTGATGATTTAATGGGATGTGAGAGGAGCAAGGAAGGGATCCCATGTGGGGTAACTGTCTACCTTTGACAACTCAGAACACAGAAATCCCTTTGTGGAATGGAAATTGGGATCACAAGCCAGTTTTTATTTCATTACCTTTTAACTTCACATTTACAGTGAAGTTTATAAACATTACAGTTTCTGTCTCTGACAGAAAACTCCTTGAGTTCTCTTCTTCTCCTTCACAGCAGCTCACAGGCACACTATAAAATGAAAAAATATTATATGTAATATGCAAAATCCTTTTCCTACTAAAACCAACTACAGATTCCTTGCAATGAATAATTATGCAGAAAATGGAATGGGTATTTTTCTCAGTATTTATGAAATACCCTCAATAGGTTTCAAAGCAACACTGCCTGTAGTCTTATGCTGGTTTTGTTATAAAAGATGATGTGCTAGAAGTGATTTGTGGGAGAAATGTCTAATATAAACTGAATGAGCCACAGGAAAGGGGCCAAATAGCCCTGCACAGAGTCACAGGGAGACAGCTGAGTCACACTGCCCTGCTCTAACAGAGAGCCCATGACTTTGCCCACAAGCTTTAAACCACTTATTTATTCCCATATTTTCTTTTCTCTTTCACCATTACAGGCTTTCCCTACCCTGTTTGAGCCTTAGCACACTCTTGCATTAACACTTTATTTGGATGTTGAGGAGGTGGGAGACAGGTGAGGTACACACTTTCCAACAGAATTTGGAAAGAAAAATCATAAAAAATGTATTTGTTCACTGAAAAGTCTCAGCTGCACAATAGCCTGAATATGCAGGCAGGGAGTGAAGTCTGACTCTGAATAAAACCCAGGTTTGCCCAGGATGTGCTGTGGGCCAAAAGCTCAGATGACTCTGTTTCCTTAGCTACAAGCTGGTATCTATTCAGCAGTGAGGCTTTAGCTGAAAATGGCTATAATCAGCATGGGGATGTTTTGCTTATGCTTTTGCCCAAACTGTTTTATAACCTGATGTGTCACCACTGTGCTGCTCAGGCTTTTCCACAGGATGCCTCTTTTTATTCTTTGCTTTTCTAAGCCTCTCTAAGCTTTTCTGGATGGGTCATTACAATGCCATCATTCCGTGCTGCCAGCAGTGCCAGGGGGCTGTGAGTGAGTGGCTGCAGGGAGGGGCAGAGCAGGGCCCAGGCTCTGCTCCGGGGCCCAGCAATGGCACCAGAGCCACGGGCAGGGCCTGAGCCCAGCAACTGCCCTGCACAGGAGGCACAACTTCTGCCCTGGGCAGTGCCCAGCCCTGAGCACATTGCCCACACGGCCTGGGGGCTCTCCTCCCTGGGGCTGGGGCACAGCTGGCTGCACACAGTGCTGTGCCCTGGGCTCTGGGATGGCCCTGCTGGGGCAGGGATGGGGACACCAGGTGCCCACTGAGCTCCTGCAGCCTCACACACCCTGGGGTCCTATGTTTATAATCAATACTGGTGGCCCTCTGGAGACAGCTCTTGAAGCATCCCTGGCTGCAGACTTTGTGTTCCCACTTGTTTTTACACAGCTGCTTATTCCTACTTGCTCTTGCTGGGAACTAAAAGAGTTAAAAGAAGTAGGACTCCTCTGAAGGTGTCTTTATCATGCCATAATTCCCTGACAGGATGGTGCAGCCTGGGGGCATCAGGGTCTGGTGCCAGGACAAGGGGAAAGGGCCTCAGGCTGGGCCAGGGGAGGCTCAGCTGGGACAGCAGCAGCAATTTCTGCATGGAAAGGGTGCTCAGGCCTTGGCAGGGGCTGCCCAGGGAGCTTTGCAGTGCCCAGCCCTGCAGGTGTCCCAGGAAGGGCTGGAGGTGGCACTCAGTGCTCTGGGCTGGGGACAAGGTGGGCACAGGGCACAGCTGGGACTCCACTTTTCTCACCTCAATGACCCTGGAATTCTGTGATTCTGTGATCTATGTGTGTCCCTTCCAACTCCAGAGATTCTATGATTCTTTAGAAATTCCACATGCCCCACGCTGCCAACCCCTGCAGCAGCCACCTCCAATCCCCTCACAGCATCACTACCTTACCTTGAGTGCCATCCAGCTGGTTTTTAGCAAAAAAAGAGGCAAAACCACCTGTGAAAGATCCTTCTTGGCTTTGGTCACTCATGTTGGAGGATAAAGTGAATTCTGAGGGGAGCTGCAGTCCCTGGCAGTGTTCCTGGTTTGGGATGAATTTCTCCCATGAAGAAGCAATAAAGAGAAGATTGTACTAACTTTTTAAAAATCTATCTATGCCACAGCTTCTCTAATGATAGAGATATTGACATCATAGCTGAAGTTTTCACAGAGCTCTGAGAAACAGAGATATCTTTAAAATTTACTTCCACATTCTTACTTGCCCCATTCCCAGCATGGCCTAGGCTCAGGGTTTTGACTGAAGTGGCCTTAATATTTCGCTAATTTAAATGCTAATTAGACTAATTTTATGAATACAACATGGTGGGCATTTGTTAGCAAGTTTCTGCTGTTGCCTTATGTCAGCAGATAGATTCTCTAAAACAGGACTCCGAGGGACAGCAGCACATTTTGTTACTAGTTAAACAAAGTGCATTTTTGGTAATAATAAACCTTAGAGTTGGTAATACATTGCAAAACTGTAGAGAAGAAAGAGGAGCAATTTTAAATTTTTAAGAACTAGCACATCTTGGACACTGACCACCAAGAAGAAGGTTGGGTTGTCCTGAGCCCATCTGCTCCACGGAGTTTGCTCTGATTTTTACATACAGAGAAAGACAACATACCTTGTCCCTGTTTCCTTACTGCAGCCCATCCAGTTGTTCTACCTGTACAGAGGAATTAAACCATTCCCCTCGTGTCTGACTGCGTATCGACTTTTTTTGTTTTTACTGAGCTCCATGAAGCCAGCGAGGCTCCACAGAGGCAGAGCAGATACCAAAGTAGGTCGGACGGCTCATGGCTCCCCTCAGGGTTCCGGGCTGGGGCGGGCGAAGCCGTGAGGGGACACGTAAAGCCGAGAGGGGTCGGCTAAAGCTGGGATGGAGCGAGTGATGCTGTCAGGAGCCATGAGGAGCTGGGGTGAGGCGAGTGATGCCGTGAAGGGGCGGGAGGGGCTGGGGCTGGGGCTGGGGCTGGGGCGGGCCCTGGGGCCGCTGAAGCCGTGAAGAGTCGGCCCCGCTCCGCCTCTTCCTGCGGCAGCCGCGCACTTGCAGCCATGGCGCCTCGCCGGGAAGCCGCTCTGATGCTGCTGCTCCTCGTCCTGCCGCTGGCGAGCGCGGGGCTGAGCGGCTACTTCGGCACCAAGTCCCGCTACGAGGAGGTGAACCCGCACCTGGTGAGCGACCCGCTGTCGCTGGGTCCCGGGGCGGGCGGGTCGCTGCCCGCCTCCTGCACTCCGCTGCAGCTCCGCGCCGTGCTCCGCCACGGCACCCGCTACCCCACGGCCGGGCAGATCCGCCGGCTGGGCGAGCTGCACGGCCGGCTGCTCCGCCGGGCCGCGGGAGCCGCCGCCTGCCCCGCCGCCGCCGCCCTGGCCGAGTGGCCCATGTGGTACGAGGAGAGCCTGGACGGGCGGCTGGCGCCGCAGGGCCGGCGCGACATGGAGCAGCTGGCGCGGCGCATGGCCGCCCGCTTCCCCGCGCTCTTCGCCGCCCGCCGCCGCCTGGCGCTGGCCAGCAGCTCCAAGCACCGCTGCCTGCAGAGCGGGGCCGCCTTCCGCCGCGGGCTCGGGCCCACCCTCGACTTCGGCGGCGACGGTGAGTGAGCGACACCGCCCCCTTCCCTGAGGTTTTTCCTGAAGGGCTGAGGGGGTCCCAGCTGTTCCAAGGGGATGGGGGAATTCTCGTGCTTTCTTTAGGTGTTCTCTGGGGACCTGCTCCCTGAGGGGTGAGGGAGACCCGTGCTCTGAGGGAATGGCTCCCGTGTCTCCCTGAGGGACTGGGGCAGTCCCTGGGACTCCCAGCTCCACCACAGGAGATGGAGGTGCCTCACAGCCTCTTTGCGGGATCTCCATCCCTTTCCTGAGGGAGCCCTGTGCTTTCATGGCTGGAGCCATGATCCATCCCTGAGGGTCTGCGGGACTCCTGATGGGTGGCTGGGAGAATCCCTCCCTGAAGGAGCTCTCAGAGGCATTGGGGATGTTCCCTGCTCTCCCTGTGTTTGTGAGGGACCTTGCACCCCCTCCATGGGGACACAGCCTGTCCCTTGATGGATGTCACATCCTGGTGCCTTTGGGGATGGTGCTGCTCCCTCTGACGCCCACGTTTGCTTTCAGAGGTGGAGGTTGAAGTTAACGACTCCCTGATGCGGTTCTTTGATCACTGTGCCAAGTTTGTGGTGCTGGTGGAGGAGAATGACACGGCCATGGGCCAGGTGAACGCCTTCAAAGAGGGGCCTGAGATGAAGAAGGTCCTGGAGAAGGTGGCCAGTGCTTTATGTTTACCAATGGAGGAGCTAAATGCAGGTAAGGAATTCCTGTCACTGATGGCTTCGGCTCCAAGGCTGGCCAAGAGCAGCTTCCAAGATGTGTAGTTATGCAGAGGAGGTAATTTAGAGTGGCTGTGACTTGGAGATGCAGTCTCTAATTAAGTGCATGAGACTGTAAGTCTGTGTTGGTGTTGCAGTAATGAATGCTTGTTGGATAGTGGTCAGAAGAAAAAGATGCATGAAAACATCTTTCCCCTAGATAAAATCAGCTCTACCTGGTTCTGGAGGGATTTGAATGTTTTAATTTTGCTTTTGTGAAACCCATTACAACTCTAGCACATAAATGACTTGAGGAAAAGCAGTCCTGTGTGTTAACTCCTGTTCAGAACAGAAGTGCTGGATTTCCCTGTATGGTTTTGGGGGGAAAAGCACCCCAAACTAAGTGCTGCTGTTGGGATTGCAGCATCAGGGACATGCTGGAGACAAAGTTCAACCTGGTGCTGCTTGCACACAGCTGCTGATGTGGAGGGGGTGTTTCCATGAGCTCACATCTTCCCTTTGACTCCTCTGACCTGGGTGGCTGCAACAGCAGCTGACACCTGTTTCACATCAGCTGATGGACAGCATTTAATGTGGAATGCTCTTGTTTTCCCTCTTATCATGATGTAATGCCAAGAACTTGCAGTCCAAAATTTGGGTTTTGCACAATAATCCTGTTAAACTGTGTATTTTTGGTGCTTGGTCTTTGTCCTGCCAAATATTTATTGGATGTCATTGTTTATATTGCCAAACAGTAATTACAATTCATTTTAGAGGTGAACTAAGGAGAGGAAGTTGCTACTTGTGTAGCAGTGATTTATTTATCTTTTTCTTGTTTGTTCAATTTATTGCAGATCTTGTTCAAGTGGCTTTTCTCACCTGCTCCTATGAGCTGGCCATAAAAAATGTGACTTCCCCATGGTGTTCACTCTTCAGTGAAGAAGATGCCAAGGTATGTGAGGCTTGGAGCAACCTGCTCTGGTGGGAAGTGTCCCTGCCTGTGGCAGGGGGTTTGGAATGAGGTGATGTCAAATGGCCTTCCATCCCAAACCTTTCTATAATCTGTGGTTTTAACATTATAGAACCACGTGATAAAATTCACTCCAGGGTACATCAAATGAGGTCTTGCAGGGCCTCTAAGACTCTCTGGTTTTGGGATCTATCAGCTCTCTAAACCAAGACAGAGCCCAGATAAATGTGACAAATGTTTGTTCCTCTTCTTTCAACTTTTTCTGATGTTCAGTAAGGCTCCCCCAAGGCTCTAAGAAAATTTTTACCCCTGGGAAAAGAGGAGACCTTTTCATAGATAGGTGTGTCTGAGAGGATCAGGGTCACCATGGGCTTCTGCTGAGCCCTGCCCTGTTCAGTCTGGTTATAAATAACTCAGCAGGGAGGTGGGAAATGGCTTTGATGCCAGGAATTGTCAGGAAGGGAGCAGAGAACAAGGAGAGCCCTGCGTGCTCTTGAATAATTCCAAGGCACAGTTCTGTCTGCTTGAGATGTGTGCGCGTCTCTGCAACTTGAAATCACACACAAAACAAGCTGGGCTGAAGGTGTGGGATGGATTCTGTGAGAAGAATGGCAAGCCAAGGGAAAATCAGAAGGGCTAAAAAAGCAGTGGGTAGTGGTTGTCTTATGTGCAGCACCTCAGGGTTTTTTTGTGATTGTTACCAGATGCTGAATTTGGTCACTCTTTGGTCTGATCTGTTGTCTGGTATTGTGGTGTTTGTGAGGGTCCCCAGGATGAGGTGAGAGATGAGAATCTGACTCCTTGTTCTCAGAAGGCAAATTTATTATTTATGATATTATAATTTATGAAAAGAATGCAATACTAAAACTATACTAAACTACAGAGAAAGGATACATGAGAAGGTTTCACAAGAATGATAATGAAAACTTGTGACTGACTCGGAGTCTGACACAGCTGCTGGTGATTGGTTCCATGTGAATTGTTTCTTCTAATGGCCAGTCAAATATTCACCTGTTGGTAAACAATGTCCAAGCCACATTCCAAAGCAGAAATCAGATAATTATTGTTTTCATTCCTCTCTGAGGCTTCTCAGCTTCCCAGGAGAAAATCCTGGGCAAGGAGGATTTTTCAGACACAGTGACGTGGTTTTATGCTGAAACGGTTTGAACTGGAGCCCTGATGTTTGGGGTTGTTTTTGTGTCATGTCTCCAGGCTGTGAGCTTTTTGGTGCAGCAATAAAAACTTGTGAACTCCAATTTCAGGTGCTGGAATACCTGAATGACCTGAAGCAGTACTGGAAGAGAGGATATGGCTACGACATCAACAGTCGCTCCAGCTGCATTTTATTCCAGGATATCTTCCAGCACTTGGACAAAGCAGTGGAGGAGAGTAAAAGGTAAATCCAGAGCCTGCAGTGCTTTGGGTGTGAGCTTTCTGTGCTCAATCTGAGCTGGGTTTCATTGAAAGGAAATTCAGTATTTTACTTCTCAATGTAGCAACAACAGGAGAGCTGGAGCTAGGAGAATTTTAATAGTGAGAATACAATTTTTACTGGAGCAGTATTACTTTAAAGAGTATATTTTTTTTGCTTTCATTGATGCTTTTGTACTCAGCTCAAGTATTTCCATCTTTTACCTTGCTGATCCACACAGGCCTTCAGGGAACTGCTGCTTGGTAGTGGTGTTCTCTTCCTGCAGTTTGAGAGGAGACAATGAATTAAAATAATAGAGCTTTCTTGTTAAGAGTGTCCTCGTTAAAAATAATTTGTTGCTTAAATGTTGATTTGCAGCCTGTGTTCATGTTCTGAACAATTAGAAATTCATGGTTAATAATCAGTCACATGAATTAACACCTTAGCAGATTAGTATGGAAATTTTATAGAAGGATATCAAGGACAGGGCCATAAGATTGTATAATGGAAGGAGAGTGATCAATTTTGTTCCCTTTTAGTGTGATTTCCTCTTTGAGCAGTGAGAGCCTTTCAATCCTTACATTAGCACACTAATTGCAGCTGTGTGTCTATCAAACATCCCTGTAAGTTTAATAACAACAATTTTTAAAAACTCAAGAGCTGTAGTTGGAAGAAAGAGGTACAGATGGAGATTTCTGATTTTTTTGGGAGGTGTCGAGGCAGAGCTCCCAAGCACAGTGGTAACTTTGTCTTTCAGCACTGGCTATGGAAGTTCATTTGCAACACCAGGGGCTCCCGTGTTTTGCCATCACAGAGGGAAGCAGGCAGTGAATGCAGAGAATCAGGACCCTAAATCTTGTACAATCCCAAGCTGGGTGAGCAGTGTCCAGGATGAGCCTCATCCCAAACAGGAACGGGAGTGCTACAGGAATGTGTTACTCCCTTCCACAACAGAAGGTGGCAGTCATAAAGCACTGGAGACCTGGGAATAAACGGGGTTGGGTAACCTGGAGAGCATGTGGGAATCTGCCAGAGCCAGCTTGTCTCCCGTGGAATGTAGGGAGCAGAGGTGCAGCTAATCCCAGTTCATCTACAGAGAGATTTATCTCTTTCATCTATGTAGAGAGACACCCTGTGGCAGTGTGAGACTCAATGAAAATGAGAAAAAATACAAATAAAATATAGAAAAGTCTGTCTTTTTATAGTGATGGTCAACTTCAAGGCAGCAGGTTAAACATTTTTGCAGCTTTTTCAGAAAATGAGCTTTTGTGATGATGAAATGGCTTTCAGTGGAATGTTACTTCAATTTAACAGTGTTTAACATGGATTTATAACCAGCTGCTTGCTCTAAAAATTTAAGAAATTACTCTAAAACATTTAAGAAAAAGAAATTTTCTTCCAGGCATTGTCTTTGCTCCAAAATCTCTTTTCTCTTTGGAAAGCTTAGATTGGCCTGTCCAGAAGTAAAGGGGAAGCATTTCTGTTCTGGGAAGAAGCTGAGGGATCTGGGTTGTCTGTGCTGCTCAGACTGGACAGTGGAGAGCAGCGTTGGCAAAGCTGCATTTTTGTGGCACACTTCATGCCTTTATGTTCAATAGCTTTGTTCTGTTTTCATTCCCAGTGAAATCAAAAAGAAACCTGGTTCTGCCATGAAGTGATTGTTGCCCTTGCAATCTTATCACCAAACTTAGTTGTCTTATCAAAGCTTGATTTTATTTCCTTGGTAGAAAACCCTTCCTTCTGGTTAGTCTGTCCTTAATAACATGATGAAGGTGTAATAAATACCAACTGCTGATCAGTCCCACTTTCAGTTTGCAGTGCAGAAGTTTCAGATGTTTTCAGGCTCTCCCATCACATGAATTCCAATATAACTCTGGGGTTTAAACTGGGGATAATCTCTTCTGTGCAGGTCTTGCTGTTAAAAGCTGTGAAAGGGAAAGGTTGGGGGCCAGGACTCTCTTTCTTCCATATAAATTTTCTTAGTTACAAAAACATAATGAGATGGATATAAAATGAAAGCATTTCTGTTTAAGAAATAGACTTTGGTTGAAAGTTTCTCTTGTTCCATATCAAACCCATGTGATTTGCTCTACTGAAATGGCATAGTTGAGCAGTTGTCTTGTCTTCACTTTTATAAAGAATTGTGGTTTTTCCCAAGGGGATACAAAATAACCAGGGAAGCTGATGCAGAATTACTTTTCACTGCTGCTTTTCCCAGCAGTTTAATGAACAGTGTTTTGCCTAAGGAAGTCTATGTATGTTGATGAGAAATTCAGGTATTTTGGTGCTTAATGCAATGTGAAGCTGCTCATCTGATTTTAAAAATCTCTGCAGCTGCATGCTTGGGCAGAGGTGGATTTGCAAATCACTTGTGGCACACTTTAAAGCACATCAGCTATTCACTAAAGCTCTTTTAGACTTTCCATTTTTTTCCCTCTAGCTTCAAATATTTAACATTACTATTTCCTGCTGAAAGAATAAAAAATATTATTCCTTGTACTGTCCAAATGGGTTATCATAAGCAAATTGGGAGGATGCTTTGTGCAGCCATCTCAGTATTTGCAGTGTATTGATAATACTAGCTTAGCTGTAAATATGCATTGCAAAATATTTGGTGATGGTTTCCTCTTAGAGAGTAAATGGGTCCAAGGTATTTACAAAAAAAAAAAAAAAAGACTAGTTTGAATATGATTCAAGATCAATTGAAGGTGATCTTTGTGATTTATGGTAAACAGACCAATTTGGCAATTTATTGGTAGCTTTTATTGTTGCATGTAATTTGCCTTGCTCTTTGCAGGTCACTTCCCAACACAATTGGGACCTCTCAGGAGTCAATTACTGCTGTGCCCTAATTATTCCTCCAAACCTATGACTCGGTACAAAGGAGTCTAATGGATGATCTAAAACCACCTCACAGGTCAAAACTCTACAAAGGGAAGTGAGCAAAAAGCTTCTGCATATGCAGCAGCAATGAAATAATTAGATTGAAAATCCCCTTTTTGCTCAGGTTCTGAGTTTTTTATGGAAACCCCTTCACTGCTGCTGGGGTGGCTTTCATTAATAAACAATCCATGTCTCACTCAGCAGCTCTGGTGGGCTTTGATTGCTCCATCTTTCAGAAGTGGGACTTCTGACATGACTGAAAGGAATTTTACAGAGGTGTGGAATTCACCCCAGATCCTTGTGGCACATTCAGCAGCATCCCTGTGCCTGCATTTCTGATGTGTGTGTGTTTCAATTTCTCAGATCTTCTCCCAGAGAGCTGGGCAGCCCGGGGTCTCTCCCCTGGGAGTGTGCCTGTCCATCTGTCCAGCCAGAATTAGAGATTTAAAGTTTCTTGTGCCTTTCAGACTCCCCAGCATGTCCTCAATCTCATTAATTAGTTAATGAATACTTTTTCAGATCTATCCTGAGCAAGTATCTGAGCAGCTTTGATAGAGCCCTACCCTTTTATGTGAGAATGAAAAAGCCAAACTAAACACTCACAGACAAATGGAGTGGTCTGACCAGTGCCCACCTTGGCTTTGCCAGGTGCCAGCAGCCTCTTGGTTTGGTTTTGGCTCGTGATGGATCAGCACTGAGCATTATTGTGGTGCTGCTACAGGAGTGCATTTCACCTCTGAGGTTTCAAACAATGGCAGAGGTGAGATCAGCCGGGAAAGAGCCTTTGGAAGTGCAGTAGCTCCCAGTGAAACACAAGGAGGCCTAGCCTAATTACCTCCAGCTGATAAAGTGTTGCAGGACTAGATAAGAGCCTTTAAATCAGGGCTTTTAATGAGTTCTGTGCAGTCCAGTCAGCTTTTCAGGTTTCTTTTTGTCATCAGTGAGCTTATTCCTTGTTGCAACAAAAGAAAATTTTCTGCTGTCAGTATTAGTGGTGGCATTTCCTTGTTTTGGTGCTGATTCTGGGAATGATTGGCTGTCTTTATGGTGGAAATTTTGATATATGAGGACTTTACTATTTGACAGATATATATTTTAAGTTTTTTTAGTTCTTCTTCCCACTGGTGAAAACCCTCTGAGCTTGAACACTGTTAAATATTTCTGCTGCCCTCTGAGTGCCACCACTGCCTTCCCTGGTCTCTGCTGCTTCCTGCTTTGTTTAGGGTTTGTCCAGCTTCTTTTTCCATGAAATAAATCACAGGGGGAAGTGAGAAGGATGGAGAATTCATCCCACAGTTGAAAGCAGGTTTTGGAGTCCTCTGACCTGCCTTTTTATTAGGGAGAAAAGGGACAGCATGTAGTCTGAGCTTGCTTGTTAAACAAGTGGTAAATCTTACCTTCTGTGCAGTTGTTGGAGGGATTTTTACAGGAGGTTTGAGGGTTGGCTGGTTGAGCTTTGCTGCAGGAAATGTTTCATCTTATCCCACTGTTTCCTGGGGTTTGAGTTATTTCTAACTGAAAATCCAGTCAGTGCTTAGGAAATAAATTTTGGTTAAAGGAAAGTTCACTTTTTCCATATGGAAAATGAACTGTCAGTACTGGGAAGAGAAGGAATGATCTGCTCTGGATGAGCTGATGCAGAAGATTCAGAGTTAAACCCAAATCTGCTGAGATCCAGGAGAACTAGAATGTACCTGGATGATAGATCCCACATCTGTGCTTTTCCATGATGCTTTTTCTTTTCCCCCATGGTGAGATTCAGCTTTTGGGGTCGTGCCGCTGAATTGTTCAGTACTTTCTGTGGCCAGACTTACTTCAAAGGTAAAAAAAAAACCCCATAAAACCCCAAAAGTGGGCAGTTGAGGAGCTGGCACATCTCTCCAGTGAAACCTCCTTGTCTCTGCCTCCTGAGGGCCCCTTCTGCTCATTGCAAGTGCCCCATGAAATGAATATAAAACCAATCACTTTCAGACAAGCTGCTGATATTTATGGCAGAGTTTTATGCACAATCCCCTCACAGGTGGCAATGAGATTCCCTCAGTGGGCTTTCCCCAGCCATGCACATAAAAAGGAGAGGAAAGGTGGATTGAAATGCCATTAAGTAATTGCCAGAGTGCAATGTGGAGAACTTTGATGCTTCCAGCAAGACACTGAGTCACTGGTAGATTGTGAGGCAAGCTGAGCATGGAAAACATCTGCCATTAATATTTTATTAACCTGTGCTGCTGTTTATCACTGCTTTGTTGTTTGTTCTGCCCTTACAAGGAATGCAGGGCCAGTGGCAACCTTTGCCTGTGGGTATTCTCTGAAGACCATCTGTCATCATTCTCCCCACAATTAAAAATATTGCAGGGTAACCTTGATGGCTGTTGTGATTGTCATTGCTGGCTGATAGCAAACCACATCTGAGCTGGAGTCCAGACCCTGGCCCTGAACAGGGAGTGCTGGAACAGTCTGGGAAATCACCAGTGCTGCTGGGTTCAGGAGCCTGTGGAGAACTCAGGGTTGTGCTGTATCAGGAAACAGCTTTAATCTTCATTACACTAATCCAGTGGGATGGTGCTGAGTGGGAGAGGTTTGCTTTGCCTCCCAAGGCTGCTTGGCCTGTTGGCATGAGGATTTTATGAGACTGAAGCAAGTGAAGGAAAAAGTCAAGCTACACTGAGAGTGAGCACCTTGTTCAGTCCTTCCTTTCCCACTTCTTCCTTTGTTCTTAAAATCTTCTCTGTGCTATAATTTGTTTCCTGCTTTGCAAACATTTACCTTGCTGGTTTTCTGATTTATTTTTTGCTCTATTTTTTGTCATTTACTTCCATTTCAACATTCCTGCTTAGCATCACCTGGAAAGTAAAGCTGAACTTTGCTTAAAGCCAGCTTTGATAGCCAGAATGTTAATTTATTTTTGTCTTAGCATTTCTGAAGCCTTTTTTGAGGGGTCTGTGGGGTCAGTAATGCCTATGTGAAATTGTTTTGGAGATTCTAGCAGCATATTTGCATTCCCGGCTTCCCTCTTAGACCATGCAGCTGGGAAGACATGAAAATACAAATAATTAAATAAGAGAAATATTGAAAAAGCATCTCCAGGAGAGAATTAGAATTCCAAGCCAGTCTTGTAGAAATAAAAAAATGCTCCACACTAGTATTGCTGAGCACCTTGATGAATCTGATGCACCTCAGCAGTGTTAGGGTGGCTCTTTAAAAGGAAAGCATTCCTCTTGGAGCTCTTGGGAGGGATCAGCAAATATAAAATAGGGTGGTTGGTAGCTACAGTTATGGTTTCCAAACATCCTTCTGAACAGGTTTCCTTATCTAAAGGAATCAGGCAGCTGGGGTTACAGGGAGAGGTCCTTACAGAGGGGAAAACTTGATAAAATTACAAGAAATGAGGGTAGGGACAGCTGATTGATTTTTCCTAGCAGAGATAGAGCTGGAAAGATCTGACCTGCTTGGAATGTTGAGAAGAGCTGACAAGTTCAGTGGCATTGCAAATGTGGCAGTTTTATTCCAGATAAATGAGATGAAGTGTTTCTACAAGGGAGATTGTGAAAGGACCTGGGGAGACTGACTGGGCTGGAAAACTGCAGAGCTGTCAAGTAATCCACATGGGGAAAAATGATTTTCTTATCAGCTGTTGGGTAGAATCTGGGAGAGCCTATTGCTCAGGGGCTCTTAGGAGGTTGTTGTAGCTGTCTGAGATATCTCACACTTCAGGCATGTGGGGTTTGGAGCAGCCTGGCCTGTGGAGGGTGTTCCTGACAGGGACAGGGAGCTGGAATGAGATGAAATTTAGGGTCCCAGTCCAAATAACTCCTTGTTGGATATCAGGAATTAAGCAGAGAGCTCATGGGTGTAGCATTGATTTCAGTGTAGCTTATGGTTCTTGAGTGTTGTGCATTCTGATATTGTGATCTAAAGGGATGTGGAAAATTGTGGAAGGACTGAGGAAGGATTTCTCAGCTTGGAAAAAACACTATTGCAGAGCTGTCAGAATGGATTAAATGGGACATGGAATCTACAGATAGAAAAATGAAGAGCAGTGTGTGAAGCTGTGCAGCTCCTCACCACAGGACATTGTGTGTGCCAGAAATGCACGTGGATTGAGGGAGAGATTTGGCAAAGCTGGGGTTCATTAGGAGCCACCTCTGGCCCTGGAGACTTCTGAGCTGGAAATTGCAGGAGATCAAAGGAGTGGCCTCCTGTTTCCTTCCACAGACATCTGTGTCTGGCTGCTGTGACAGGAGGGATGTGAATGTGTCCTAAAAACTAAAAATACCTCCCTGCAGGTGTGTGTGGATGGGAAGGATACATGTGAACTGGTCAAGTGCACAAGAGAGGGAAAAGAAAGGGATTCAAGGATTTAAAAGCTTTATAATTTTAAAGTGAGTGAAAGAATCATAAATAGCAAGGGGAGAACACGAGCAGGAGCATTGGTTTTGGAGGAGCTGGAAGAGTGTGGTGAATGTGAAGATCTTGGTGCAACAGAGGCATAGGTGGGGGAAAATCCACTGTCCTCCACAGAGAACCTTTATGTGGTTTGGAGGCTGCTGCTTTTGAGCAGAAAACAGAGGCAGGGTTTGGATGTATTTTTTAAGGGCTGTTTTGTCTAAGGGGAGGGTGTGAGGAGTGGGGTCAGAAGGGCTCAGGCTCACCAGGAGCGTGGCACAAGGTGTGTGTCAGACTGCACAAACACCAGTGCACCATCCTGGCCCAGCACTGAATTCCTGCTGAGCTGATCAAAGCTCCAATCCCCAGGTAAATCTCCCACTTAACCATTTCTCCATTGCTTTGGAAACTCCTCCTTTTCAGAGCAGTCAAGATGTGTCTCCTGAAAGCTGAACCTGTATTTACCTGTGCTGGATTTACATGGGCCACTTGGAACTGGTCCCCAAAAGCCATCATCCTCCTCTGGAGCAAGGGTCAGATTTTCCTCTTGGCTGGAGTTTCCTGGCACAGCCAGCCAGCTCTTATCTCCCCTTTGGCTGAGCACTGTGTGTAACCTTTTGTTACATAAGCTGTCCTGGGTCATGGTTCGAGGCAGTGCCTTGATTTGCTGACCTGTTCCTGAGGGAGCATCGTCTCCTCCTGGACTGCTTGGTGCCCTCAGGAATTGGTAACAGCAGTGCTCCTGCTGGTCATTGGGGCTGCCACGCTGGGGAGGGACAGTCTGGATTTCTGTCTTCAGGCTAAATTTGGTAAAAGCTGCTGATGATTTGGAGGAAACTCTCTACATCTAATGAAGGGCTTGGCTGTGTGAGCTGCAGTCCCTTCCCTGCAGAAATTGCTGCTGCTGTCCCAGCTGAGCCTCCCCTGGCCCAGCCTGAGGCCCTTTCCCCTTGTCCTGTCCCTGTTCCCTGGCAGCACAGCCCGACCCCCCCTGGCTGTCCCCTCCTGGCAGGGAGTTGTGCAGAGCCACAAGGGTCCCCTGAGCCTCCTTTGCTCCAGGCTGAGCCCCTTGCCAGCTCCCTCAGCCCCTCCTGGGGCTCCATTCCCTGCCCTGGACACGCTCCAGCCCCTGCAGGGCTTTCTGGCCAGGAGGGCCCAGAACTGGACACAGCCCTCAGGTCCCTCAGCAGGGCCAGCCCAGGGTACAGGCCCTGCCATGGGCTGGCACAGCCAGGGCCCATTGGCCTCGTGCCCCCTGGGCACCCCTGGGCTCCTGCCCAGCCCTGGCACAGCCCCAGGGCCTTTCTCCAGGGCCCTTTGCAGCCCCTGTGCCCAGCCTGGAGCTGCAGGGCCTGGCACTTGCTGAACCTCACTGTGTTGGCCTTGGATCCATACTTGGACAAAGTTTAGGAAGCTGCATTTAAAATGTCTGTACCAGACTGCAATTCCCAAAGAGGTTTTTCTCACAGGTTCAAGGTGTCCCTCAGCCGTGGTTTTGTTTTAAGGCACAACCTCTTGCTCATCCCTTCTGGTTCTTTTCTTTTGTAGCTCCAAACCCATTTCCTCACCTTTGATTGTCCAAGTGGGGCACGCAGAGACCCTGCAGCCCCTGCTTGCCCTGATGGGTTACTTCAAGGACAAGGAGCCCCTCCTGGCCACCAACTTCGCGCGGCAAGAACAGCGCAAGTTCCGCAGCGGCCGCATCGTGCCCTACGCCGCCAACCTGGTGTTCGTGCTCTACCACTGCGACCACGTCAACGCCTCCCAGCAGGAGTACCAGGTGCAGCTGCTGCTCAATGAGAGGCTGCTGCCCTTCTTGCACTCCAACGAGACCACCTCCACCTACACTGACCTCAAGGATTACTACAAGGACATCCTGGAGAACTGCCACTTCAAGGAGGAGTGTGAACTGCCCCAGCTCAACGTCACTGCCGTGGATGAGCTGTGAGGGAATGAAGTGTTCTGCACATTGCTCTGGGCTCAGTTCCACAGCTGTTGGGAACAAGCACTTTGGATGATTTGCTGCTGCTGTGTTGACTTTCTAACCTTGCAGATCTGGGGGGTTGTCTCAGCTCGGTGCGCTGGTTCTTTGTTGCATAAGCACAACTGCTGTCACAGGGAAGTTGTAACAAATGCGTGATGCAAGACACAAATACCTGTGTGTTTATGTGTGCAAATAAGCTGATTTCATTGGTCACTGCTGTTGTGAATGGGCCACAGATGGATTTAAGAGCTGGGGCAGCTTCTATTTTATTGAATCTGAAGGTGGTTGGACTGATTCAGTGTTGCTTTCTGCTGCCTGTGTTTCTAGCTGCTGTTTTCCTGTGCCACGCATGAAATATTTCAAACCTTTTTTTGATCCTTTTCTCAAGCTTCTAGAAGGGAGAGGGTACATAGTTCTTCTCCACAGCTGAACAACTTCTGTCTGGACAGCGCCATTTCTATTTTGGGCATTTTAAAGCAGGAGGAGTTCCTGCATGCATCACCTGCTTGAAAAGGGACAAGGAATTAAAAGTCTTAAGCTCATCATCAACCCATCCTGCATAGCAAGTTAGTCTCCAGGGTAAGTAAATTATCTTTAAAAAGAAGTAGGGGAAAAAAAAAAAAGAAATAAAAGTGAGGGAGTGGAAAGTAGCCACTCTTCCTTTTAGGCGCTCTGGGAAATGCAGCAGTTGTTTAAATACTTTGGAGTGTCCTTTCAGTAACACCATCCATTTCTGGTGTTATGTGGGCCAGGGCACTCAGGTTAGGCTGTGCCATGGCTCTCAATCTCTTGGTCCTGTCCAGGTGCTGACAGTTTCCCTACCAGCCCTGGCTGGAAAGCACCTCTGATGTCTCCAGCCTCCAGCTTGAAATGGACTTGTTGCTGACTCTAAATCCAGTTTTTTGAACTTTATAAAGATTGGGCTGAGGCTTGATTTCTGCTGACTTTAAGACACCAAACAAGCTGCCACTTATGCAGGCCTTACACATTTGGTGTGCCACCTTGCTTTTGAAATGCAGCTGGTTTTAAAGAGGTGAATGGCATAGAAGGACTGGTGATGTTTTAAAGGAAGTGCACTTTAAGTAGGTTCCCTCATGCCTGAAAGCTGGGAAGTGTTTTGGAGCTCTGCAGTGTGATAGCAAAAGGAAAACTGAAGACAGCTGCTGAGAAATGTCAGAAAAAGATTCCTTCATCACCTGCAAGGGAATGGTTGTTTGACCAGGTTGGCCCAAAGCAAATGAAGGATGGATTTTTGGTGCTGGCAGCTCTTGAAGTGTGCACTCTCACCATGTAATGAGCATCCAGAGCTCACCCTGTAATGTGGGATTTGTTTTGCTGTGTTTCCTGGGCAGGAGGTGAAGGGATTACCACAGCATGGCCTGCAGCACTTGAGGGTATAAATGTCTGTAGTGCACCTGATAAATGCTTTTTGAGGGCTCACCCCCAGAACTGGAAACTTAACTGCTGCAGAAACAGAAAAAAGCCAAACTTCAAGTTGAGAAGTTACACTTAGTGTATGTGGGTTTTTAATTTTTTTTTCTTGAGGACTCAGCCTTTGGTCACTTTTTTCTTCTTAATATACCTTGTATAAAAGCACTTCATGTTTACATCCTGTAAGTTAAGGAGCAGTTGAACACCTGGTTTTTGCTGCTCTGAGTTCAGGGCATTTCCCTACCTGTGCTTGCAGGGCCCTGTTTGGTTTGTGCACCACGTGCTGCAGAGATCACTGAAGATACTGATTCAAATATTTCAGCACTTAGCTGTGTAAAATGTTTGAATCGGTATCCACAGCTCTTTCTGAAGTTGGGGAAATGGTTAGGGAGGAGTTGAGTGCTGCAAGAAGCACAGGAATATAGGTCAGGATAATTGTCAGCCCCTGCATATGACTCCTGCTCAATCACCTTTGCGTGGCTTCTTTTGCACATGATCCTACCTGGAGACTAAGTCAACTGATGGAAATGGTTGTGACAGAGCCCAGTTAAGAACTTTATTGCAACATTTGAGTCAGGCTATAAAGAAATGAGCCTTTGTTTGAAGGCAGTTAAGTTTGGAAAGAGCAGATATGAGAGTGAGAAAATCCACCTTTGAACAAATATTTTTTTTCTGTGAGTCAGTGATGATTCATGAGCAGAAGGGATGAAAGCCTGACTATGTGAGATGAATGGAAGATTCTGTTGTCAGTTCAGCAAGACTGATTTTAAGACATCACATTTGTTAAAAGATACATCCTTCTTCCTTATGGAGGGGGGAATACCTTGCACTTGACTGCTTTTCTGGTTGCGTGCCAGGTGAGGCGCAGGAACAAAAAACTCCTGCTGTGGGTACCCTTTGTGCATTAGCAGGTTGATTTTGTGTTTAAATTCTGTGGATGATGCCTCAGAAGCTGTTCCCTGGTTCACCTTGGAGCTGGGTCCCTCAAACCCCTGTAACAGATCTCTCTTCAGGGCTGTCAGCAGCTAACTGGAGAGGAAAATGTGCTGTTGGGGCTCAGGATGCTCTGACTCACTGCTCTGGCAGAATTAGAGGCTCAGTGTGGAAATTTTACACCATTGTGGCTCTATAGAAGTGTTGGGACATGTAAATACTCCAGGCACTTACTCTGGTTCAGCACTGGGGAGGTGCTGATGCTTTTGTCTGATAAACAAAGACATTTGTTTAGATATTAAAAAAAAAAAAAAAACAAAAAACAAACTAAAATGGATCAAAATACTTCTCCAGAGTTGTGCACTGGCTCAGTGTGCAGTGTTTGATCAGGCTGCCACATCTCCTGGCAGTGCACAATCCCACATCCTGCAAGACAAATAATGCTTCCTCCTCCTTCCTGTGCCTCTGGAGCCTCATCTCACACACCTGTCAGGGACTTCTCTGCAACTGGAAGCTTTCACTGATGGAGAATACCAACAGTGCTCTGGTATGCTGGCCTTCAATATGTGAAAGTACATTTTAATTTGTGAAATGGTTCATCTTTCTGGCAAGTGGATTTTTGCTGTCCAGTAAGAGCTGCTGCTGTTCTGGTTGGCATGGAGCTGTCAGATGCAGGTTTGTAATGATCTGGTTCTAACTGGATGAATTTGGAGAACTTGAAATGTGGATTTTTAGTGCTGTGAAATAAAACTGCACACGTTCTTGGTCTGTTTTCTGAGCAGCAATAATGAAATGATCTTTGGAATCATGGTTTTGTTTTTCTTCAAAATACATTTGGGAGGTTGCTCTTACCTGTGTTGGTGTCTCTGATTATTTTAAGTCATCAGACTTCTTGGTGGCTAATAGAAAATTCCTTAATTAGAGAAAAACCTAACCTTAATTAGGTTTTTATGCTCATATTTTGAAGGGACTAAAGATTTACTCTTGTTTCCAGGAACTCTGATATAAAAAAGGTTTTTATACAATTTCCTAACAAGGTTTTTGTAAATGCAAAAAGGGTGCTGTGGCTGGGATGGCATCATCTTTGATTGAGGGCTGTTCCTGCATTTTCTGTGAAGGTGTATTAGTCTGTAAGACAGCTGCAAATGGAAAACAGCAGAGGATGTTTTGTTTAAAGCAGGGAAAAGCCCCCAGTCTGTGCAAGTGAGGAGGGAAATCCTCTCAAATGAAGACACCACACAGAACCCTGAGGAAGGAACACCATCACCACCATCCAGCTCCCCTCTCCCTGGTTTTTGGGTCTTTAATATATTGAAGAGTTGTGTTTGTTGTCTAACCCTTCAAAGGGAAGGTGATTTTATCAGGTGCTGCTGAGGCAGGAGTAATGGCTTATCTTTCAAGTGTTACATTCTTGCTTTCCTGGGCTTTAAGTTAGAGATTTTCTCCTGACCTGACTGGCCTGGAGTGAAGGTCAGGACTGAGGAGGTTCAGGCTAACAGCCTGTGGTGGACTCATTTATTTATTTAATTTAACAGTTCCTTTGAGTTTCAAGGGACCATTGTTTCTGCTGAAAGGTTGGAGCACACCTGTTACTGTGTTCAGTTAGCAGAAACAAATCCCTTATCTTCAGGGAAGGGATCACTGTGCAAGGAATGGTGTGGAGGGAGCAAGGTGAATTTTGCATTATTTATTTAGGGGTCAGAAAAGCTCTGCAGGCCTGTCCACATTAGTGGCCTGTAGCTCTAAAATGCTTCCCTGGCTGTGAGAGCAGATCCTGAACCTCTTACAGAAGCAGGAGGTGCCCAGGTGGTCTGGGAACCACTCCAGGAAGGGGATCCAGGTGGGATCAAGCTCAGGGTCCTTTGGCCTGGTGCCCTCTGGCTTTTGGTGGGACATGGTGCCTTGAGCATAGGGACAGAGCAAACATTCCCCATCCATCCTGATGGTGGCTACAGGGTTTCTGAGCTAGGGACAGTGGATTTGTGTTTAATTTAATATATTTAAAGGAATTTCTCTTCTACACAGCTCTCCTGGTGCTTTCCTAACCCAAAGGGCTCTGCCCCTGTGCTCAGGTGAGACCCCACCTGCAGAGCTGCCCCAGCACAGGAGGGACCTGGAGCTGCTGCAGAGAGCCCAGGGGAGGCACCAGCATGGGCAGAGGGATGGAGCAGCTCTGCTGGGAGGAAAGGCTGGCACAGCTGGGGGTGCTCACCTGGACAGGAGAAGCTCTGGGGTCACCAAACTGTGGCCTGAAGGAGCTGAAGGGGCTACAGGAAAGAGAGGGAGAGAGATTTTGGACAAGAGATGGAGTGACAGGACACAGGGAATGGCTTCCCAGTGCCAGAGGGCAGGGCTGGATGGGATATTGGGCATTAGGAATTGTTCCCTGGCAGGGTGGGCAGGCCCTGGCACAGGGTGCCCAGAGCAGCTGTGGCTGCCCCTGCATTCCTGGCAGTGCCCAAGGCCAGGCTGGAGCAGCCTGGGACAGTGGAAGGTGTCCCTTCCATGGCAGGGGTGGCACTGGATGGGATTTAGGTCCTTTCCAGCACAAACCTTTCTGTGATTCCATGCTTTGCTTTGCAGTGGGATGAGGGGATGCTGGAGCTTTGGGAAGGTCCAGCTCCTCTCAGCTGAGCCTCCTGCCAGACTGGAATTTCAGCCCCGTTTCCAGGAGCTGTGATTTGAAACCAGAGCATTCTCAGTTAGCAGAATTAGTTACCATATGCAAATCTGGGGCTTGGCATGTGTTCTGGAGCAGCTCTGCTGATACTGATCTTGTTTCAGTGTTCTTTTCCTCAATACCAGCAATTCATCCCATTCCTTGGAGCGCTTTTATTGGGAGAGCAGTTAAACACTTGACCTCTTTGCATCACACTTTGCTACTTGTGCCTTTTGATTTTCTTTTCCTCACATGGGAGGGGCTCATCTTCTTTATTCCTTGTGCTGGAGTTATTCTGTTCTCATTGCTGCTTTGATTTTTGGCTTGGTTTTACCCTGTGCCTATAAATATATTTCCTGGGCCACACTTGCACACACTGTTCAAGGTGAGGCTGTGCTGTTGACTTGAAAAGGAGTGAAGTGATAATTCTTGTGAACTTTTCTAGGTTTTTATTTCACACTTCCCCCACATAAAACAGCATCCCAAAGATGTCCTCTGTGTATGATGCATTGCTCCTTCTTGCTATTAATGTTATTTTGCTGCTCTCTGAGTGTTTTGGTTGTCTAAAAACACTTCTGAAAATTGAAACAACTTTCTAATATTAATGAATGATTAAAATATAATTAAAAAATATTCTGATTTTTTTATATTATGGTTGTTTGAAATGAATCATTGGTTTGTTAGAATAAATATACAAGGGATGAGGTAGAGGGAGTATTTTCAAACAATCAGATAGGGGAGGAGCACAGGGAGGTGGCTCTTGCTCCTCTGAGTTCCCACCTTTGTGCTGGACCAGCCAGGACAGAGTTGGCTTTCTGGGCTGCCAGCTCATGTCCAGCCTCTCATTCACCTATCAAATTGAAATCCCAACCTCCTAAGCTCCAGTTCCTGGTTCATGTGCCAGAAGGGAGCTGTGAGGTGCTCAGGGGTTTGGTTTGCAGCCTGCAGTGTTACACTCCCCCTTTGTGTCCCTGTTGTGTCCTGACACAGTCATTGCCCTGATCCCTCTGCAGATGCCACCTGCATCTCATTTCAGCCTTGGCTTTGCCACATCTGATAAGTTGGTCCCTCTCCATCTCTCCTCCTCACCTGGCCTGTTTCATGTGTGTGCTGCCTTGTTTCACTTCAGTTCTTTTGAACTTTAGTGACCACCACTGTACTTGGTTTTCCAGATGGGGTCCAACAAACAGGTCCACCCCTTTTTCTCTCAGGAAGGTTAATCATTAGGCCAGTGAGATTTTTATATTTATTTGCTTGATCAGGGGCTGTTTTCTGTGGCCCTGTGGAGGTTTTGTGCTCTGTTTCCCATCTTCTGCTCCAGAACTCTCTCACCAGATGCCACAGCTCATTTCTTGCACGTGGATTTGCGTAGAACAAATTTCATTTTTTGCAACATAAAGAGTTTTTTGCTAACTGTATCCTGCATTTCTCTGTTTGCCTGCATGCCTGCTGCTTTTATTATCCGGGACCTGCTTCCCCAGGGCTCCCAGCCCTCTGAAGCATGAAGCATATGCAAAATCCTGCTGGCTCCTGGCCTTGCAGGAAAGCCTTTGAGGCTCAGATTCCATCTACCATAACCCAGAATTACCAGGCTGTTCTTCATCTAGGGATGTGGCAAAGAACAGCACATCTTTGTGCTGCAGCTCTGCCCTGAACCCACCAGTGAGGGTGTTTGGCTTTCCAGGGCTTGATTATCCCTGGGGGTAATCAGGAGCTTTCCTGTGGTAATTAATTGTTGTGGTGTTGTGAGGGTCCCCAGGATGAGGTAAGAGATGAGAATTGACTCCAAGTTCTCAGAAGGCTGATTTATTATTTTATTTTATTATATTAAAAGAAAATTATATACTAAAAGAGAAAGGAGACATTAGAAGGCTAGAAAAGAATGAATAATAAAAACCTGTGATAGACTCAGAGTCTGACACAGCTGGACTGGGATTGGCCATTAAGTTAAAACAATTCACATGGAGCCAATCCAAGATGCACCTTCCTGGAAGTTAGCAACTTCCAGATCACATTCCAAGCAATCAGATAATTATTGTTTACTTTTCTGAGGCTTCTCGGGAGAAAAATCCTGACGAAGGGATTTTTCAGAAAACATGACTGTGACATTTTTGCCTTTCTTCTCCTGGGTTTGAGGTCAGGTGAGGTGGATCCCCCAGTGTTCCCATGGAGCAGATGTCCCCTGTGTCCATCTGCGTCCTTTCCTGGCAGAACTGGGAGCAAGTGCCACTCCCAGCATGACTGCCCTGTGCTCCATGTCCCTGCTCAGGCAGGACAGAGGTGGTGACTCAAGGGACTGCTTGATAGGTTCAGCTTCTTTCTTTTCTTGTTCTTTTCCCCCACGAGGTGCTGCATGTGTTGGGCGCAGAGTTGGGTGTCAAAGCCAAATCTGGGGGTGTGCTTGGAGCTCCCAGCTGGATGAGGCAAGACAAGGAACATCAGGGGTTCATGTGACCTACTTGTTCAGCTCTCACACACAGCCTGCAGAGCAGAGACCTGGCTGCAGGACACAGCTCTGCTGGGAAACGAGGGATTGTTTCCATCCTGCACAGAAAGGGAGAGCTTGCAGGAGCTTGGAGCTCTGTCAGGTTATTGGGCCACTTTGTGTGGCTGCCCCTGGATCCCTGGAGGTGCCCAAGGCCAGGTTGGACACTGGGGCTTGGTTGAAGGTGTCCCTGCCGTGGCAGAGGTGACACTGGATGGGCTTTGAGGTGCCTCCAAATCAGTGTTTGAATAAAGCACCCAACACTGTCACAAACAGTAAATATCGCCCTGATTTTTTTAAAGCTTACCACTTCTACCTAAGAGTGGCTTTTCTATGAGTGGCAAAAAGGCTTCTCTGGATTATTTTAAATATAGCAAAATTGAGTTTAGCAAACCAGTAGAAGTTTCCCTTCACATGGTTTTCCTGTGAGAAGCCTTTTCTTAGTTGGTGGCAGCACACATCTGTCATGGGTGACAGCTTGTCTGGGAATCTGTGTGACAAACCCCACTGAGGAATGGCACAGGGGGAAATGCTACACTCCAGCAGTGCATTGCAGATCCTAAACCTGCTTCTGCACAGGGGTGAGGACCATGAGCTTTCCCCTGTGCTGCTGGCAAAGTGCGTGGTGCTCCTGCTCACCAGTGGCTGGAGATGGAGGGAGTGACAGGAGGAGCTGCTGTCACAGCTGGCTGCTTTGTCAAAGGATTAGGATGAAATCACACTTCAAAATGTGACAGGAGCTGACTTCCCTGCCTGCCTGGGCTTGTCCAGCTCCAACACTGCCTGGCCCTGGAGAGGCTGGGTCTTAAATTGGCCCTTCCTTAACTTCAATCCCCTGTCCTGGTGGCAGTTTTAGCCAGCCTGGTATCTCTGTAGATATCTTTGGCTTTTTTTTCTGCCAGCCTGCTTTTAGAAGAAGACATACATGGCTTCTAATCTGACTTCCTGAGTTCCCAGATTACTGTAGGGAAAGTGAGTCTGAAAAAAATTCAGGAGCTGAGGTTTTTATTCTGGTATTGTAAAAGGAACAAGGCAGGGATATGGGTCAAAGTCTGTGATAGGGATAAGAAATCACACAGGGCAAAGGGAACAGACCTGGAGTAGATAATTACACTCAATAAATAAATATCTTTACTGCAATATGACACACCACAAAAGGATAAGAATCCTTGTTTTGCTTCCAAGCAAAGATACTTGTAAAATCAATATTCCCTTCCTTGTAGAGTGTTGTCCAGGCCCTGGTGGGGATATATTTTATATATTTTTTATCTTGCAGCCGTGGTGTGCAATCAGAAGGAGAGCATAAGGTCTGTCTGCAAGTGGGAGCTGGGATTGCTCTGGGTTCTGTGGGGCTGGCAAAGAAACCTTGAAGGCACTGCAGGTTTATAATCAGGCAAAGGGAAAATAGAAATATGAATTTCAAAATTAAAAATAAAAAAGAAATAACTAAACATAGGTGAGTGAGAAAAATCAAGGACCCCTGTCAGAACTTAGTTTACAGATCAGCTGGGCAGAAGCTGATGGCCAGCAATTCACCCAAAGCTGTGCCCTGGGCTCTGGGATGGCCCTGCTGGAACAGGGAGGTGACACCAGGTGCCCACTGAGCTCCTGCAGCCTCACACACCCTGGCATCCTGTGCTGAGCAATGCTTGGATAATAGGACACATTTGTACCCACACTAAAAATGAAAATTATAGGAGTGAGATTGATTATTTTGCATTTTTACCATTTCCCTCATGGTTGTGGGGGTTTGGTCTGTGTGTGATGCCATCCCCAAGGCTGGACCAGTTGCACTGGGATTTCTGTGCAGCCCAGAGGGTGTGTGGGAAAGCAAGATCTGCTGGGGAGCAGCAGTGCTTGTGTCACTGAGGCACTAAAACCTGGCCTGGGCTGCTTGGAGTGAGCTCTGCAGTACTGTGAGAGGACCCAGGTAGGTGCAGAGCTTGTTCCTGCCTTGGGCTGCTCTCTCCCATTGTGAAATCCTGGCAAACTGGTTTGGAGCTCAGCTTTTGGCTGTGGCAGTCCCCACCAGCAGTGGGTGTTGCCACTGGCTGATTTCTTGTCACTTCTGGAGCTCTTTTTCTCTCAAGCAGCTTTCTGGAAGTTGGGGATGATCCCCTGTGTTTGAATTATGGAACAGGGAAAGGAAAAATGTTTCCTGTTGTCATTAAAGTGCTGATTGCTGACTGCAGGAGGTAATTCCCTACCCTGGGATCTCTGGTGCTCCCAGCAATCTGTGCTTGCCTTTCATGGCTCATTTCTGATTTGACATTTCACAAGTGAGGCTTTAGGGCTGCAGATCCACCCTTGACTTACACACAGAATTCAACCCCCTTTGTGCAAAGGGTGAAAGGTGAGCTGGATAAGCTGGAAGTGCTTGTTGGGGCAGTTCAGTATCTCTGGTATCTCTGCAGGCTGAGGAGTTACGTGTGTTCATTTGGGGAATATTCAGATTTCAAAGGTACCTCATGCACTGGGGACAGGATGAACAGAATTTGTCCCATTCCCAATGACTGCAGGATGCTCCATGAACTTGGTGACAGCTTCCCCTGGCAGTGTGGAAAAACAGGGCCAGAGAATCTGAGAGGAAATAGAGCTGAAGGCGACAACTGTGCCTCCATCACTTGTAAAACTAAGCAAGGCACTCGTGGAAACCCAGAGCATCAGGAATATTTCTGTGTCTGCTCTGGGGTGCCCTGGCCCCCAGGGGAGCCCTGACTTTGTCCCTCATTCATGGAGAAAGTTTCCTAAACTCCAGAATAGACTGGAACCCACAAGAGTGTGCAATAGATTATAGAGAGCAGTGCAGGTGTGTCACTTGGTGAGAAATTGAGGCTTTGGGATTTTTAGTGTGTTGTGGATGGCAGCAAGATGGAGGGCACAGGGTGTCACCCTGGGTTTCTTCTTCATGCTTCTTCTTCCTCCTCCTCCATGGGTTTGGGTGGCATTTTGTAATTGGGTGGAAAAGTCCCCATTGCAGCTCTGTGGGATCAGTTATTGGGTTAAAAGGGAAAATAATCCAGGTGTCAGCTCTTAACTGGATAGTTTAGTCTTAAAAGCCCTTGGAACAAGAGGTTGTTGGCCATTTGGTGCCTTCTAATGAAAAGCTGCTGAACTCACAGCAGTGAGACTGTTTCACTGATAAGAAATAATAAAGACCTGAGTCTGAACATGAGCTACTGTCTCAGTGCCTTCAATGCAGACCCAGAGAAACCAACAGCTGGGACCCCCAGAGTTGAACTTGCTCTGCAGGTTCCTGGTGCTAGGAAAGCAAATTAACAAGAGCAGAGCCGGCAGCAGTGGAGCAGTTTCAAATTCAGGGAGTAGTGGAGTGCTTTTCCACCTAGCAGTCATCAAATGAGGGGATTCCTGCAAGGATTTCAGAGCACAGTTGTGCAATTTCAGAGCCAGTGAGCTCCCCCTGTATTTTCCCTGTGGGAGAGCTCTGCCAGGCACAGCTCTTTCCTTGCCTGGCATTGCCCAGGGGCTGCAGCACTTTGGGGCTGATAGAGCACAAGGGATGTGGCCTCTTCTTTCCACCTTGTAGGTGGCAGAAAGTGTTAGTGAAGATATCCCACTGATCATGGCCAGCTTGGGAACGTTGATCT
The DNA here is from genome assembly GCF_028551555.1 of Melozone crissalis. Taxonomy (NCBI): domain Eukaryota; kingdom Metazoa; phylum Chordata; class Aves; order Passeriformes; family Passerellidae; genus Melozone; species Melozone crissalis. The sequence goes on along the minus strand of NW_026535840.1, from coordinate 4,741,443 downwards.
GAGTTTTGGTGCTTTGGGGCAATTTCTTGGGTAGTGCTGGGACAGGAATTTGGACCAAGAAGGTGATTTGGAATGGGGAGAGGTGGATGGAGCAAATGCCTCACAAGCAGCTGCTTGCTGGGCCTGTTTGGGGGAGTTATATATAGATTGTGCTCTCTGCTAGTGTGGCAGCTTGCACAATGGGCTCCTGAGAGAGCTCTTTCTCTAGGGATTTATTGTTTCTTTGAGATCAGGGTGTGAGAGCAGGAAAATGCTGAATCCCAGTGCACAAGGGCAGGTCATGGGGCATGACTTTGGTTTGTCCTTCCCAGCAAGGAGAGGGATCCCAGTTTGCTCCTGTAAACAGAATGAGAATCCCAAAAAATAAAAATATTCCCTGTAATCATAGAAAAATTGAATGGTATGAGTTAAAAGGGATCTTAAAGCTCATCCAGTTCCACTCTGTGCCACCCTGGGACACCTTCCACTGTCCCAGGGTTCTCCAAGCTGGCCTTGGGCACTGCCAGGGATCCAGGGGCAGCCCCTGCCTGCTTTGCTGGGATGCTGCTGCTTTCCCTGGCTCTGTGAGGCTGAAGCTCTTGTTCAATAGCCCAAGAAGTTCTTTGATGAAAATTGAGTGTCACAATTTGTGTGCCTCTTGAGGTAAGCAACTAGATTTTTTTCTTTCTCACTTAGTTTCTAATTGTTTCATCAGTTACTTCCTTGAAAAGCCCCACACAAATTAAAACTTGGGACAATATCCAAATATATTTATTTATTTATTATTATTTATTGTAGCTTAATGTAATGAAAGTTCACACCATTCTTTCCATTGTGCTCGGGAAAAATAAGTGAAAAATAGGTAAAAAACCCTTAGATCTCTTATGCACCAAACATTTGCTAGAATTCTCAGGAAGGTTATGAGCAGTCAGTTTAATTCCTAGAAGGGAAATCACTTTGATGAAGTTAGAAGTGAAGAATGATGCAACCAATGGAGATAATGTTGACTCACTTTCTGTCTCACTGATGGGTATCTAGGGGAAACATGGAGGTGTTACATGCGCTGGATGCTAATTTTTCTGTTACATTGTAACCCTACTTTTATATCTTTCCCCTTTCCTTTCTACAGCTCACTTTTAATTTAAAAAAAAAAAAATGCTTTCCTTCCAAAATGCCCTCTCCAGAGCCAGTTGTGTGCCAGGCCAGGGTGGTTTAGAGCGGTCTGTTGTTACAGAGCCCCTCTTTGTGCCTCTTCTTCTTCACAATCCCCTTTGTGCTGCTCCTGCTTCTTCTGTAAATGTGTTTCCCTGCTGGCCTTGGTCTGTTGGGCACCTTTTCCACCCTTCTGCTTTCCTGGAGGTTCAGAAAGCCAAGGTAATTCACAAAGATTTGAATTTAAGTGTACCAGAATGGACTTTCCCAATGGATATTGTGTTCAGCCTTTTTTCCCTGTTCTTCCAACCTTGCTATGTTGTTTCTATGGCAGAAATTCAATCTGCCCTTAATTGAGAAAAACAACATGAGGAAAAGCAAGGAATGAGAGATGCTCAAAAGCAAGCCTGGTATTCTTCAGCTGAGTTAATCCTGAATGTAATGCCATGGGTTTAACTGGAATTACACTGGGGATTAGTCCAGCTGATAGCTGATCACACTCTAATAGCTGCCTGGCTTTGGGAATTGGGTGAGCAGGTGCTGTTGCCTCCTTCCAGCCCCATTCCTTCACGTCCCTGTTTTCCCACAGTGGGCCCTGTTCTTCTGCAGCAAGATCTCATTTGGGGAACCCCATTTATCCCTTGGGGTTTCCTATTTTCTGTTTAAAGAGTTCATCAGAAGAACTGGGAGCATTGCAAAATCCCAGCACCTTTTTCCTTTTCTTTCAACAGGCTCACTCAGGGCATCAATGATTTTAAACTCTGCTGGAATGGAGGACAGAGATGAAACAGGAATATTTTATGGACTGCTGGTGATCGTGTGCTGAAGAGTTAAAGTAGGCTCAGCGTGTTGGACCTGGAGGGAGCTTTGCACTTGCAGGCACGACAAGAAGTGAGGTATCTCCTCCTAGAGGAGAGGCAGCACAGTTGGCACTGCCATCCTTGTGGACCTGGGATGGATCTATGGATGGGTGTGGAGCAGGAGGCGGTGGTCCAGGACCACAAGTGCAGTGCTGGAAGGCACCTTTCACCTTCAGGTGTAGAATTACCCACCCACCCACCCACTAGGATATTCCTTTCTCTGTCCCTGGCTCACGGGCCATCCCAGGGTGTACTGTGGTGTCTTTCCACCGGGGCATTGCTTCTCCTTTCCTCTGTTTCAGCAGAGTTCAGGGACCTGAGCTTTTCCAGCAGTGGGAGACTGAGGATTTGGGGCAGAGCTGTCAGTCACGGCGTTTCTCTTCCCCTCTCCTTCTGCCCTTTGTTTGCTGGGAGGCTCCTCTGTGTTTCCTTTCAACTTTATTTTGTATTTTTGCCAAACCCTCAGTGACCACCCTCCAGCACCGCTTGGTTTAAACATCCCTTTTACCATCCTCATCCTCCTCAGGAGCTGCTTTTCCCTCAGTAGCGTTGTGTGGGCTGCCATTCCTCCTCCCTCTTCCCTCCCTGGCCGTGGCAGCAGAGCCCCAAGCTCCTCATTTCAGGTCCCTTTTCCCAGGCACGGTGTCTGAGCTCCTCGCCCGCTCCTCACAGGGGGTGAGAGCTGGAGCTCCCTGCCCGCTCCTCCGGGGCTGAGGGTCGGTGCTCCCTGTCCACTCCTCACGGGGGGTGAGATCCAGAGCTCCCCGCCCGCTCCTCCGGGGGATGAGGCCCGGAGCTCCCTGCCCGCTCCTCACGGGGGCTGAGAGCCGGAGTTCCCTGCCCGGTTACCGCGGGGACCAGGCTGGAGCTTCCTGCCCGGAGTTCCCTGCCCGCTCCTCCGGGGGCTGAGAGCCGCAGCTCCCTGCCCGCCCCTCACGGTGGGTGAGGGCCGGAGCTCCCTGCCCGCTCCTCCGCGGCTGAGAGCCGGAGCTCCTTGCCCGGTTACCGCGGGGACCAGGCTGGAGCTTCCTGCCCGGAGTTCCCTGCCCGCTCCTCCGGGGGCTGAGAGCCGCAGCTCCCTGCCCGCCCCTCACGGTGGGTGAGAGCCGGAGCTCCCTGCCCGGTTACCGCGGGGGCCGGGCCAGAGCTCCCTGCCCGGAGCTCCCTGCCCGCTCCTCCGGGGGATGAGAGCCGGAGCGCCCTGCCCGCCCCTCACGGGGGCTGAGGGCCGGAGCGCCCTGCCCGCTCCTCACGGGGATGAGAGCCGCAGCTCCCTGCCCGCCCCTAAACTGGGTGAGAGCCGGAGCTCCCTGCCCGCCCCTCACGGGGGCTGAGGGCCGGAGAGCCCTGCCCGGTTCCCGCGGGGGCCGGGCCGGAGGAGGCGGTGGCGGGGGCGGGCACAGGGCGAGAGGGGCCGGCCCAGGGCCGCGCTACGTGTCCCGCAGCCCTTATAGGGCTTCCCCCGCCGGGCCCACCGCAGCAGCAGCCGCCGCAGCAGCAGCAGCAGCACCATGGCGAGCCGCGAGCACACGGTAGGGACGCGCCGGGAGCGGGGCTGGGCTGTCCCCGCGGGTTCTTCTCCCTGTCCTGCGCTGGGATCCGCGGGCAGCGGCAGTTCCGGCGCTGCTCGGGAGTTCGCCAGCCCGTCCATCCCTCGGCATGGATGGTTGGGCTGCCCGAGCATCCTCCGCATCCCGCACCTGCCCCGCGGGTCCCTCCAGGCACGGCCGGAGGTGCTGTCCTGCCCCGCTCGTGGCTTTTTGGGTGTCCCCTGTCCCGGTGCCAGGCGAGGCGCTCGCTCACCGCCGCCGTCAGGCTCTCAGCATCGCGGCAAAGCTAAAGGAATCGCAGCTCAGTGAGAAATTCGAATTGCAAATCACAGCCACGGCAGGCAGACACCGCGTTCCGCTTGCCAGCTGCCCTCCCCTGCTCCTCGGGGCTGGGTCCCTCTGGCTGCGTGTGCGTTTTCCAGGTTTTAAATCAGAACCAGAAGAAATCTTGACGTAAGTCTTTAGGGCTGCTTTCTGCTGGTTGATTCGCTTTTTTTTCTCCTTAACTTTGCCATAAACTTTTCCGATGGATTTGATGCATTTTGGACACAGTGGCAATCTGTCCGGGGAGGAATGCACCCAAACCCACACGGAACAAAGCGAGCCTGTGCAGCAGGGTGTTCTTGGAAAAGCAAAAACCTGTGGTTTAGGGATTATTTCAGGCAGGGGAGGTGCGAGCCCTGAGCTGTGTATGGGAGTTCTGTTCATTGCTGTGACAGGAGAGAGGTATTGCTGAACTTCCAGAATAATCCCTCTCCTTTGCCTCCACCCTGGGCTGGAAAAATGACCTTTATAAGCAAGTTTGTGGCTGACCTTTGTGCCGTGGCTGTCAAAACAGAGGCTATCGGCTTGACAGCTGTAGGTGGATTTTGGTGTGCTTATCTGCCAGGTATCCGTGGGGTGAGAAAAGGCGTGATTTGGCTAATTGCAGGAGGTTTGGGGAGCGATGGTGAAACGGTGATGTCCCATTAGTGATCTACCTGTGCCTTGCCAGGAAGATGTGGTTGCACAGAGTGAAAAGGAAGTTCTCTCTCCAAACTGCAACCTCAGCAGCTCCTTGGTTTCAGCCATCTCCAGTTGATATCAAAGGCTTGGATAAGGAATTTCAATTTGTTCAGGGTGCTTGGACCTTTTTTTGTGCCCACAGACACTTTTTGTAGCTGCAACAGCCAGGGGTGTTCCATTTTAAAATGAAGACACAATAATTTGTCCTGTTGAGATCCCTATTGATACAGCAGTAGGATCATCCTTCTGTTGCCCCTTCTTATTCCAGATTCTTTATTCTCCCAGTAACACAAATCCTTATTACCTCTAAAAATCTTTGTTGCTGCTAAAACCTCAGTTTTATCACAGTTTCTCTGTCCCACAGACCAGGAGGCTGGATGTTACCAGCTGTGTTCACTGAGGGGATGTCAGAGCTGGGTTTTGCAGGTGATAGTGTCAGCTGTCAGTTTTGGAAAGGCACAGCAGTGGCAGTGAGCTGGACCACGGTGTTATTTGACAAATTTAATAACTAGAAGCCCAGGTTTTAAATCCAAAATTCAGCCTGAATAATACTCTCTGGAGCTTGAATCTGGATTGAGGATGCTTTAATTGCACACCTATTTATTAATTGTTATTATGGTAAGGTGTAAAGAAGAAAACTTTTTTTTTTTTTTTTTTTTTTTTTTGCTTCTGCATGTGCTGTCCTTAAAAATGAGCACAGCACCTGAATTCTGCCTTGTGTGAGGACCAGAGTCCTGGTGAGCAGGAATCTCTCTTTGGCTGGTCAATGTGGAAACACTTTGTGCTCCCTTCATTTCTGCTCACCACACTGCAAGAGGCATGAAGCCCTCTAGGTGCCAGGCAGTTCCCTCTGTCCCAGCCCTCCCTGACAGAAAGCATTTATTGCTGGCCAGCTTCGGGACTGGCTTTTTGGGCAACGACCACCTTAGAGGCTCAATGTCCCTCCTGTGTGCCTCAGAGGCAAGCCCTGCTCTCTCTCAGTGAGGGAGGTGGGGCTGCCCTTGTTCATTGTTGGGCTCTTGCACAGCGTGGCTTTCAGGGCTCTGTGAGCACAGAGCAGCTCCTGCTCCCACACCGCGGCATTTCCGCAGCTCGCTGCCCGCGCCCGCCGAGCCTGCGGCGCTTTCCCGACGCCCAGCAGGACACAGATGGGGCACTGTGCTCCAGGGAAGCTTGCACAGAGCCCAGAGGCACAGCCCTGCCCTGCCGGGGGCACTGCCTGCGTGGCTTCGTGTCCCCAGGGCTGCGTGGCAAGTGCAGCTCAGCGCATCTCGGGGCATGGAGGCATTGCCAGTCCAGCCCCCAGTGAAGCTTCTCTTTGCTCTGCTTGGGGAGAATGAGAGCCCAGCGCTGAAACTGCCTTTTTCAGAGGTGTTCCAGCTTTGTCACCTGCCACCTGCAGCAGCATCTCCAGGAGTGTGGCTGGTGTGGCATTGTCACAGGGCTTGCAAGGGTTGCAGGGTGAAGAGAGAGGCGAGAATGTTGACCTCATGTTCCGAAGGCTGGATTTATCATTTTATGATATATATACTACATTATAACTATGCTACAAGAATAGAAAGAAAAGTTCTCAGAAGGCTGGCTAAGCTAAGAATGGAAAAAGAATGAATAACAAAGAGCTGTGTCTCAGCAGAGAGTGAGACCCAGCTCTGCTGTGAGTAGTCAGTAAATCCAAACATCCACAGGAGACCAATCACGGATCTACTTGTTACATTCTACAGCAGCAGATAACTATGGTTTACATTCTTTATCTGGGGCTTCAGCTTCCCAGAAGGGAAAATGCTAAAGAAAGGATTTTTATGAAAAGATGTCTGTGACATGGCATCCCTGGCTGGCAGTGGGATGTGCTTCCACAGCCCTGCAGGTGACAGAGCTGCAACTTCTGCTGGCACACTTGTGTTTGTGCAGGGCTTATGTGCAAATGATGTGGGCTTATTTAAATTTATTTAAAGAGCAGCAACAAACCCACAAGATCAAATCAACCCTGAGGAAAGAGGTTTAGTTTCTTTGCCTAAAAACTATTCTCATGTTGGAAAAAACAGAGCTGCAGGGCAGAGTTCAGATGGACTGAGTGATACCCCAGGCAGAGCAGGAACACATGTACCTCTCCATCGATTTAACTGCCAAGCAACATGAAAGAAAAAGCTTATTAAAACACCCAAACCCTGCATTCATCACTCTCACACTTACTCTTAACTGTTGCCTTGAAAGGGAAGAGCAAAACAACTTGAAAGATGTTTATTTTCAAAGGTGTTTATTTTCAAAGCAGTTCTGAGTAGCTCATTGCAGTGACACTGCCTGGGGGACAGGGCAGCAAAGCCATGATTTCAGAGAATTAGCCTGGCTTGCTCTGCACTGAGTCACTCCATAAAGTGAGTTTTCTCCAACTCATGTTTTATCCAGCGAGTCACAGGCTGCTTGTTCTTACAGCATGATTTATCCTGTGGAGCACAGTGCCCAGCTCATTGCACCGTGACATCCAAAGGTGATTGTTTCCCATGCTTGAGATTTCTTGCTTGATTTTCTATTACTTTGTTTGCTGTGTATCTCTTTTCTTCAGAGACCATGGAAAGGTGAGGTGATTAACTTCTGCTGCTTTGTTAATTATAACTTTCTCTCCTTTTCTTCACTATTAGAAAGTTCCCTTTCCAGTCTCTTTCATTTACTTGGGCTGCCAGTGTGCCAGAGCAGTGGTTAATAACCACAGTCAGCTCTGTAAAAGCAGACAGCTTCAATTTGGGGGATTTCAGGGAAGAAAAGCCAGGAGTAGTTGGAGGTTCCTCATTATGAATGCCTTCTCCTTTCCATGCTGATCCCTCCAGGGCTTGGGGAATGAAAGAATCACCTTGGTGTGGTCAGAGCACCTCTGCTGGTGGTGGTAGGAGTGGTGCTGCCGTCCCACACTGCCCACACATGTGCACTGCAGCTGCAGCTCAGATTTAGGCCAGGGAGTTTTGTTTTTCTGGAAGGTTTTCAAGACCAACTCCGGCATATTTGCTTTTTTTGTTTTTAATTATTATTATTTTAACTGGGCTGATGTTGATCCTGCAGGGTGCCTTTAGAAATGAAAAGCCTATCTGAAAGCAGGTGTTTTAGATAAACTCACAGCTGTATGTGCCCCCAAAAGATAAGGGGCACGCAGGGCCTGTGTGAATGCTTAAACCTGTACTTTGGTCACACTTTGCTCCTCAAAAATCCATTAAGGAAAAGGCTGTGTAATTCAGGTTGCCATTTCTGAATTTGCTGTTATCATGAGTGGGGTGGCACAGCTGAAGGCAGTGAGAAATAGCTCCTTAATGGGCTCACAGCTTAATCATTTCCAAGTGAAAATTTACCCTGAGTGTATCATTAACAAAAGGAGGGATGCAAAAAAGCCCTGCCCGTGCGTCATGCCACGGGATGCTGGGAGCTTGGGGTTTGCCTTGGGGCTGGTCATTCCTTGCTAGCGCTGCCTCCTGTCCCTCCCTGAGTGGTCTTTGCTCCTTTGCTCACAGCTTGGCTCGGTTACAGCTCCATGTGCCAAAAGCTTTGTCTGCTGAGTGGGTGCCAAAACGTGTTTGGACAGCAGAGCTTGAGGGAGGAGTTGTTTTACACAGATTTGATTTGATTTTCTGTGAGCTGCAGCACTTTGTGCCTTGTTGAGATGTGCATTGCTGGAAAACAACCATCTGCACCTACATTTCCAAGACTTTCTGACCTGGAAGTCTTTGTGGCCTCTCTGGCAGAACAAAATGTTTTCTTCCTTATCAAACTGTATTTTAGCTTCCCATTGTGGTGCATAAAATTGGGAGATCATTTCTGAGGCCTGCCCAGCCCTTCTGATGGGAAGATCATTAGGCTGTGTTGCCAGTGAGCGTGGGAAGAGGGGGAAAAAGTCATTTTAGAGGAGGAGTTTTTTACAGGGCTGCTCTGGGGGGCTGAACTGGGCACGATGAGCACCCCCAGCCATGGCTGGGGCAGCTCATTGCCACCCTGGGAATGCTCATTGCATCCCTGGGAATGCTCATTGCACTTCTGGGAATGCTCAGTGCCACTCTGGGAATGCTCAGTGCCACTCTGGGAATGCTCATTGCCACCCTGGGAATGCTCATTGCATCCCTGGGAATGCTCATTGGATCCCTGGGAATGCTCATTGCTACCCTGGGAATGCTCATTGCACATCTGGGAATGCTCATTGCATCTCTGGGAATGCTCATTGCCACCCTGGGAATGCTCATTGCCACTCTGGGAATGCTCATTGCCATCCTGGGAATGCTCATTGCATCCCTGGGAATGCTCATTGCAACCTGGGAATGCTCATTGCCATCCTGGGAATGCTCATTGCACTTCTGGGAATGCTCATTGCTTCCCTGGGAATGCTCAGTGCATCTCTGGGAATGCTCATTGGATCCCTGGGAATGCTCATTGAAACCTGGGAATGCTCATTGCCACCCTGGGAATGCTCATTGGATCCCTGGGAATGCTCATTGAAACCTGGGAATGCTCATTGCCACCCTGGGAATGCTCAGTGCATCCCTGGGAATGCTCATTGAAACCTGGGAATGCTCAGTGCATCTCTGGGAATGCTCATTGCCACCCTGGGAATGCTCATTGAAACCTGGGAATGCTCATTGCATCCCTGGGAATGCTCATTGCATCTCTGGGAATGCTCAGTGCATCCCTGCAAAGCTGCCCTGACGCCCTGGGGATGGATGTGAGGGGTGTGGAGCTCTCAGAGGTGCAGCCTCAAGTCCAGAGGAGCTGCTCTTCAATCCTGTCATTTTTATGTCTTAAATATTGTAGGAGCTGAGGTCTTCATCTGCTGCTGGTTTTGTTCACCACTGCCCTTCTGTGGTTGTAAAAGTGGGGTTGATGCCACCCCCGATGATGCTGGGAGTTTGCATGAATTTGTGAGGGACCAATTAACAACAATCTCCAAGGAAAATGTGGGAATGTCCTTGGAGCAGCCTTTGGGCAGTGTGGAATGACCAAGGGCTGTGCTTACAGCTGCTTTAGCAAGGGGTGGGGAAATGCTGAGCAGCCACTCATCCAGGAGGGTTCCAACATCCCTGGTGCTGATTTAGGGCAGGGTCTAGGTGACCCTGGGTGCACTCACACATTGAAAACCCATCTTGCAGCTTGCAGGGCTCAGATACACAGGGAGCAGGAAAACTTCATCCTCCTGATCCTCAATTTGCACTGGTCTCCTGCAGCCAGTTTTGTAGAGCAGCACATTGAGTGGGGCAGCAGTGAAAACAGCCCTGTCTTCATCCCCCAGGAATTCTGAGGGGACTGAGAGGTGCTGAGTGAGGGGAAGGTCTGGCCTTGTCTGTCATTCCCACTGGCAGCCAGGAATGAGTTTATGGCTGGGACAGCAGTGCATTGTCCCCCTCTCCACTGATTTACAGCCTGAGATATCAGAGGCTGTGCCTTTCCTCCTGACAGTCCTTGATGAACTTTCCTTCCATGAATTCATCATCGTGGTTTTTTCCAGCCTGTGAACTTTTGGCCTGTCAGGCAAAGTTCTCCCATTTAACTGTGTCCTGTGTGGTGCTTCTGGCAGAGCTCCCCTGAGCTCCTCCCTGCTGCTGCTTTTGCACTTTGAAAACCCTAAAAAAGGTGCTGAGGTGGACAGAGGTGTCCTGTGGCCTGCAGGTGACCATTGACCCCACAGAGTCAGGCACATGGGGCACAGAGAGCGGGTTCAAGGCTGGGCATCCAACCTGAGACAGGGAGAGGAACTGTGTGGCCACACACTGAGCCCACCAGCCTGGGCTGGAGCCCAGCTTTGCCCTTCCTTCAGGTCCTGCAGAGGAGAAGCCTCACAGCAGAATGAGTTCTTTTACAGAATCACAGAATCACTGAGGCTGGAGAATCCCTGCCAGCCCATGGAGGCCCAGCTGTGCCCAGTGCCCACCTTGTCCCCAGCCCAGAGCACTGAGTGCCACCTCCAGCCCTTCCTGGGGCACCTGCAGGGCTGGGCACTGCAAAGCTCCCTGGGCAGCCCCTGCCAAGGCCTGGAATGGAATTCCAAAATGGAATGATGGAACTGGGATTATGGGTGTGTAATTTGAATAGAAGTGTGTGATATCACATGGTGGAAGAGTTAATAGTTTAAAGTTTTATAATACAGTAATATATATAAACAAGATGGAGTTTTCAGGGAAGAGGCTGATCCTTCTTCTTCACCTTCTTCTTTACCTTCTTCTTCACCTTCTTCTCCATGGGTTTGGGTGGTTTTGTGTAAGTGGATAAAAAGTCCACATTGCAGGCCATGGGTGGTTGGTTATTGGGTTAAAAGTAAAAATAATTCAGGTGTCATTTCTTAATTGGACAGTTTATCCTTAAAAGGCCTTGCAGAGAGAGAGATGGAGCTCCATTTTTAGTTTGTTAGAGTGAAGTGCTGTAGAACTCAGGGTTTCTGAGACTGTGACATAGATAAGAACTAATTCACCCTTTCCCTGCAGAAATTGCTGCTGCTGTCCCAGCTGAGCCTCCCCTGGCCCAGCCTGAGGCCCTTTCCCCTTGTCCTGTCCCTGTTCCCTGGCAGCACAGCCCGGCCCCCCCTGGCTGTCCCCTCCTGGCAGGGAGTTGTGCAGAGCCACAAGGGCCCCCTGAGCCTCCTTTGCTCCAGGCTGAGCCCCTTGCCAGCTCCCTCAGCCCCTCCTGGGGCTCCAGCCCCTTCCCTGGAATCAGAAATTGATGCATTTTAAAACCTGAAGCTGCTTGAAACACAGATCCTCTGTAGCTCCTGCTGCCTGTGAAACCCCTGGAGCTGCTCTAAAGACAGAGGATTCCTTTCCTCAGAGGGATATGCTGGGCATGGTAAAAGGGGGTATCTTATCCCCATATCATTGAGTCCTGTTCTCAGGTAAAAGGGGGTGTCTTATCCCCATGTCACTGAGCCCTGCTCTCAGGTTTAGGGTGCCTGTCCTGCCAGTGCAGGAGGTGGGACATGTACAGTGCCATATTCACCATATAGAACCCCAACCCACAAATTAAATTCCTCTCATATTCAGGGGGGCAAAATAAATTCTTTGCATGTGGATACAATTCCTACCTGGAAATCCTTTTGATACTGAAGTTAATGTGTAGTCAGAATCTGTACCTTTGCCCTATTTTCCTCTTGTTCCTGCACTCTGAGGGACTGATACTCAGTTTCCCATTTCTGTAGCCAGATCTTTCTCTCCAGGAGAAGGCAGAGAAGCAGGGTCCTGTGTTCTGGGTGTTTTCCTGGCAGGCATCAAACCAAGGCAAGTTCTTCTGCAATGTCAAACCCATAGTTTGCACAAGGAGCAGGGACCCAACTGCTCAGGTGGGTTCAGCTGGGGGAGATCATTTACCAGAACAGCTCTGAATATTCAACTTTGGGCCACCATGGAGGGGTTTTGTGTTTAAATTATTCTTTTTGACAAAATGCTTTGTTTGTTAAATATTTGCTGTCCCTGCAGCTGTCCCTTGAGATTTCAGGAATGAAAACGGGGCAGATTTGTTTTTATAACATCTGTCCTGGCCTTACAAGTTTATCCCAAAAATGCAGGAGCACAGGGTGAGTCAGTGGCTTTTCTGCATCGAGGAAATGACAGCAGTGACATCACTTCATTCCAAGATAAGGAAACAGATTTCAGTCCCCAGCTGCTGATCTGGCCTCACAGTGTAGAAATCAGCATCTGATTTGGGGAGTTACTGCAACATGAGCCTGATTTTGTTGATTCTCTTCTCTTTTTTTATCACAACTTGATTGTGACAACCCAAGCTGTGTGAATTTATGCCAAGAGAAAAAATATTTTAGCTGCCATCAGCAAATAAGGTCTTGCTAAGAGCTCAGAAATTCTTGTGGCTTAAGAAAACACAGCTTCAGCTTAACAGCAGCTTGAAAATCTTGTGTTGGTGAGGTTTGGCATCTGCAGCTGTCTGGCTCCAGGCTGAAAGGCTGCTTGTTTTTGGGGCACTGGGATGGCTCTGCTGCTCTCCTGAAGGTTTTGTGTGCTGTGTTCCTGGCAGGGCCCTGGGGGTGATGCCGAAGGAACAGGCACAGAGTGCCAAGGAGAGCCTGAGCTGCTGGGCTTTATTCAGAGCGCTTTATCCAGGCTGCAGAAAGGGATCCCAGCCCTGCACCCTGCCTGGAACTGGGGGGACACGGCAGTGACACTGCCCAGCTCAGCCTGAGAGAAAACACAGTTCCTGTCACCTCCAGGTGCTGGGAAAGGAGACTCAGCCCTGGGCAGGGGACAGGGGGACAGCAGAGGGGAGCAGGGAGGTGATGGCACAGTGGGGACACCAGGGAGGTGGTGGCACAGCAGGGACAGCAGTATGGGAGCAGGAAAGTGGTGGCACAGTGTGGGGGGGACACCAGCATGGGAGCAGGAAGGTGGTGGCACAGCAGGGATGCCAGGAAGGTGGTGGGACAGCGGGGACACCAAGAAGGTGGTCGCACAGCAGGAATGCCAGCATGGGAGCAGGAAGTTGGTGGCACAGTGGGGACAGCACGGGGGCAGTGGGGAGCTGGAAGGTAGTGGCACAGTGGGGACACTGGGAAGGTGGTGGCACAGCAGGGACACCAGTATGGGAGCAGGAAGGTGGTGGCACAGTGGGGACAGCAGCATGGGAGCAGGAAGGTGGTGGCACAATGGAGACACCAGGGAGATGATGGCACAGCAGGGACAACAGGAAGGTGGTGGCACAGCAGGGAGACCAGGGAGGTGGTGGCACAGTGGGGACACCAGGGAGGTGGTGGCACAGTAGGGACAGCAATATGGGAGCAGTGGGGAGGTGGTGGCACAATGGGGACATCAGGAAAGTGGTGGCCCAGCAGGGACAGCAGCATGGGAGCAGTGGGGAGGTGGTGGGCTGTACATAACATGCCAGCAAGGCCCCACTTCCCCATCTGGGGCTGCATCCTGGGGTTAAACAGGCAAAATTCCCAGGGTAGCTCCTCCCTGTTGGGGTTTTCCCTGGGGTAGGAATGGGGCTGGGTTTGCAGCATTTGCTGCCTCAGTGCAGTAAGTGAATATCTGGGGAAAGCCCGCAGGGTTTGGGTTACAGGAGCTGAGCTGGAGTGTGAGACATGCCAAGGTTTCTCATTGTTGTTCAGTGTGATTGTAATCAAACCTCTGCTTCCACACACAAAACCCCCCTTTTCCCTCTCTTCCTCCTTTTCTTTGGAGTAGCAGTTTTGCTCTTCTTCAGCAAATGTCTCTTTTACAGGAGGTTTTCCCCTCTGGATACAGTATCACCCTTTTGCCACAGCAGCCCTGGTAAAAGAAAATAATTTTTTAAGGAAAACATGTAACTGGTATTTTTAAATTTTGTTTTTTTTCAGTATGCTGGCAGGAGCTGGGAGGGTTTTTTTAATGATAGAGTAGCTCACTCTCCTGAGGCTTAGGGAAGTGTTTGACCTCAAACTCAGAATCACAGAACCTCCTGGGCTGGAAGGGACCCACAAGCATCATCAAGCCCAATTCCTGACCCTGCACAGGACACCCAATAATCCCTCCACGTGCTTGGTCCCACTGCTTGCCTGTCAAAGTGAAGGCTTGCTTGATCATTCCATCATTTTAAAAGCCCATTTGCAGACAGGATCAGCTGCAAACATTTCAAAAGCCTCTATTTTTATTTAGCTCTAATTTTTCCTTCCTGCAGACGTGTCCAGGCTGCTGTACCAAAATAGGGTGTGTGTGAAACGCTTGACTGGAAGAAAATGAATCATATTCCTGGTGCTGTGAGCTTGCCCTGTAAATAAAAAGGCAGCTGGGGCAGTCCTGACCCTGCCCTGGCTGCTGGGTCAGGGTTTCCCTGGGGCTCTGAGTGCTGCCAGCTGGATGCTGGTGCTGAGTGAGCACGGGGCTGCTCAGCCTCAGCGTGGTTTCAGGAGTGAGGAATGAAATCCCTCTCCAGAGCAGGATGCTGCTGCAGCCTGCCACGAGTGCAGCTCCTGGCCAGCTTCCAGAGCCGTGTCTGTGCCAGCTGCAGCAGGCAGGGGTCAGTTGAGGGCACCATGAGGAACCGGGCTTGGATCTGAGGGGCCACCACGGCTTTCTGGTGCCTCATCTCCTTCTGCAGCATCACAGAGCTCTGCCTGCCCTGGGTGGCTGAGCAGGGGTGTTGTGAGCACTCAGGGCATCTCTCAAATGTCCAGCTCAGCTCTGGAACGTGGCACTTGCAGTTGGTTCTTGCCTTGCTCCCACTTGTGATGCAGCCATGGAGGTGCTGGTTGAAGAGCTGGGGATGTGGAGGCAGGAGGAGGTGCTGCCCTAAGGAGCAGAGTTTATACTTGAAATCCTAGTGGGAGATGGTAAGAGATGGTAAAATATTCATGCAATTTGTTGGGACAACCCTAAACCCAAAAGGGCAACAGAGCTGGGGAGGGGTTCTGATGAGGAGCAGCTTGGGGAGCTGGGGAAGGAACTGGAGCACCAGGAGGGGCTGAGGGAGCTGGCAAGGGGCTCAGCCTGGAGCAAAGGAGGCTCAGGGGGCCCTTGTGGCTCTGCACAACTCCCTGCCAGGAGGGGACAGCCAGGGGGGGTCGGGCTGTGCTGCCAGGGAACAGGGACAGGATGAGAGAAAACAGCCCCAAGTTGTGCCAGGGGAGGCTTAGACTGGATATTAGGAAACTTTTTTCGTGGAAATGGTTGTAGAACATTGGAATGGGCTGCTCAGGGAAGTGGTGAAATCACCATCCCTGGAACTGTTCAAAAAACATGTGGATGTGGCCCTTGAGGACATGGCTTAGTGGTGATCGCTGTGGTGGTGCTGGGTTGATTGTTGGACTTGATGATCTTAAAGGTCTTGATGATCTTAAAGGTCTTTCCCAGCCTTAGCACCTCCATAAGTCTATGATTATAAATGTATTTCTTGTCTGGTGCATTTTCTATTAAATGTGCAGTGGTTCTGCTCCCAACAAACATCAGTGAGTCTGGGAGAGGCCCCACAGACCTCTGTGCTTTTACCTGTCAGATGAGAGGAGAAGATGCTCCCTGATAAGATCTCCTTGAGTAGTCACACACAATTTGTGTGGGCAAGCACAGCTCCTCCTTTCCAGGGCCAATTAGCTCAGGAGGAGCTGAGGTCACTCCTTGGGGTGCCATGAATTGAGCAATGGTGGCTCTCAGAGCACAGGACTCTGGTGGTTCCTGATCTCCAGCAAGACTCTCCTCTCCCAGAGGCCACATCTCAGGAAATCCTCCTGCTTTCACACAGCAGGGCAAAAAGCTTCTTCTCTTGGGAAACTAAGCCTAGAGACCCTTGACAGGACCCAGGACATCCCTCTGGCTGTCCTGAGCAGCCAAGAGCCCTGCCAGGGGTCTCACAGAGCCCAAAAATGCCTGTGTGGTTTTGATTATGACCCGTGGAGCAAGTTCCCAACCTTAGATGAAGATCTGCAAGCCAAGACAAATTAAGTAGAATGACAGTGAAGTTATCATGGGGTGAAAAAGTAGATTTTGGGGTTTCTAGAATGAAGGTTCAGGGGGCAAGATGGAGGGATCTGGGTGTGTCCAGCCTTTCTTCTTCTTCTTCTTCTTGGCCTCCATCTTCTGCTGTGATGGTGGCACTTTTGGATTGGTTTAGAGTGGAAGCTCACAGTCTAATATAGGTGATGGGTATTGGGAAGTAATTGTAAATGTTGTACACATAGTTTTTAGTATAAAGACATAACACTGCCCTGGGGGCAGGCAGAGTGCCTGGATTGTCCAGCTGGACAGACCTCAGCAGGACAGGAGAAAGAATTTTTTAGATAAGATTCAATAAACAACCTTGAGACCAAGAACTGAAGAGTTCTGACTCCTTCTTTGAGTGCTGGGCTGGGAAAAGAGACTTTCCAACTTTCCTTGGGGTTACTGTGACGAGCTAAAGATCCCAACAGCCCTTGACAGGCAGCTCAGTCAAGGCTGATCCTGAAGATCTTGGTGTCTCCCTGTTTGCCAACCTCATGGAAGGGCTCAGCAGGAGGGAGACCAAAAACAGGGTTTGGTTTCTTGGTCTGCTGCAGCCTCAGCCCAAGGTCTGGAGCGATGTGTTTGTTTTTTTCTCATTTCCTGGATGAGGTAAGGCAGGGTGGGCTGAGCACTGAGCTCATCCACACAGGGCCAAAGAGCAGATTTCCAAGGAATGGGGAGAGTGTGGCAGTGTCATCTTTAACCATCTGTCTGGCAGGGGATGCACAGCCCTTCTTTGGAGATGCTGCTGCTGGGACATTTATTGCCTTGTTTGGGGCTGAATTATAAATCAGAAGTTCCTCTCCCAAACCTCATTCCCTTGACCCAGACTATTCCATGACATGCTTACCAGTGTCCTAAATTGTCCCTGCTTTAAGGCCCATCATCCATGATGATGGTTGTATTATCTACTTAAATATGTTTGATGTGCAGCGACAGGGTTAAAACCCCAAGAATCAAATCAGCAGGACAGCCCTGCATCTGATTAAACCCCTCCACTGCTTCTCTCTGCCTCCCAACCATCTGGCAGGATATGCTCTTCCTAGGCAAAACCTCTCCAGGATTTGCTGTCAGGCCATTAATGATCAGTTTTCCTGGTGCCTTCACTCCTTTCCACCACAGCTCTGGCTTCCCAAACCATTCCTAGCTGGTGGATGATGGGGTGGAAGTTGTTCATTCCCATTCCCAGCTAATCAAGCTCCCAGCCCAGCCAGTTACTCAGGGTTGGGAAGAGTTTCCTGGGAAGTTTAAAGAGAGCAGAAAAACCTGAGGGGTTTGGTGCCATCTGGAGCTCCCAGCAGGTGGGAGAGGTGTGACCGTGCTGCTGAATTGCAGAATTGCCCTCAGTGCTGCTTTGCCAAGCTCCCAAAGGTGCCAGTGTGCAAAATAACAGCTCTGAGATGCTCACCCAGGGCAGGTTTATGGCACAGCACCCTGTACTTAGAACAATCTCCTTACATCAGCCATGTAGGAATGTGCCAGATCCTGCATCTTCCTGAGGCACAGACATTATCATGGCTCATCTCCTGTGGGACAGCCTGAACTCCTGGGGATGGGAGAAAATTCATCCATGGTGCTGCTGTCTCACCTTTGAGAGCCCAAAATGGTCAAACTTTTGACAACCCCCCACAAAAAAACAACAAAACAGAACAAACCACAGAAACCAAGTCTTGAGCTATTTTATTCTCTGAGTCAGAGGATGTGGAGCATTCACTCACCTTTTCTGGGGCAGGTCTAGAGATGTTTTGGGTTTTTTATAGGAGCACAGACTGGTTTGTGTTGGAAGGGACTTTAAAACCATCCAGTTCCACCCCCTGCCATGGGCAGGGACACCTTCCACTATCCCAGGCTGCTCCAAGTGCTGTCCAGCCTGGCCTTGGACACTTGCAGTGATCCAGGGGCAGCCACAGCTGCTCTGGGCACCACTCCCCAACCTCACAGGCAAGGATTTCTTCTGTATAACTAACCTCAATTTCAGTCTGAACCCATTCCCCTTGTCCTGTCACTCTGATGAACGGTCCCCTTCCAGCTCCCCATAGGCACCCTCAGATACTGGAAAGTTCTGTGAGATTTCCATGCAACCTTCTCTTCTCTCTCTGCATATGTATCCAGGATATATTAATATCCTTGTTCCCTCCTTGTTCTTTCCCTTGTGAGCCTCAGTTGGGATCATCATTCTCACAATGAGCAAGGTCTCGTGGATATTTCATGTGCAACATTCCTTGTGGAGGTGCTGCTGCTGGAGCTGCAGGGCACAGCCAGGCTGTTTCACCTGCAACTCTATGGGTACTCTGAGGTCAGCAAGGTTAGGAGGCACCAAAATTAGGAAGCACCAAAATTCAGGCCTCTGGCTCAGTGCTGGTGCCTTGTTTGCTTGGGAATGCACATGGACACATCAAGGGTTGTTTCCTCTGCCTCCCATCCCATGTGTGCCCAGCTCAGGGCTGCTCCTGCTGCAGTTCTTGTGTTACACAGTCAGTAAATTAGCACCTTGTTTTGCAAGCCTGATTAAAATAATAGCTGAGGCTGTCTGTGTTTGAAACTGTCGAGAAGGCAGGGAGGGTGTCCCTGCCCAGGCTCTGTGTCCTGCCTGCCTGCAGGGGGATCAGTCACCTGGCAGAGTCACCTTCTCCCTGCTGGCACGAAGGCATCGCCACCAGAAACACCCTGGGCAGAGGCAGAGAGCCTCCAAAAAACGAGTCTGTGCTGCTGAGGCAGAAATCCAACTCACACCAAAGCACCACCATGTGAACCACCGCACCATGCCACCTCATTAATGGATTTGCATTTCTGTCCCATCTGTTTGTCCCAGCAGACATTTCCTTTCACCCTGAGAGCAGCCAAGGTAACAGAGGTGCTTTGTTGTGCTCTTTTTTCTCAGGGATCCACCAACGTGGTTTACCAAGCCCACCATGTCAGCAGGAGTAAGAGAGGACAAGTGGTCGGCACCAGGGGAGGATTCCGAGGCTGCACGGTTTGGCTCACAGGTATTTCTGTCAGGCTGTGAAATGCAAGCCTGGCCTCACCTGTGCCAGTGTGGCTGCCAGGTGGGGGTTTGGGAGCTGCAGGAAACGTCAGCGCTCCCTGCGAGCCGCGAATTGCAAAACATCCCCACGTGGGAAAGGCAGCCACGCGGTGCTGGCGCAGCAAGATGTTCTCCCTGGCAGCTGCTGCCCAGAACGAATGTTTTTATGGATTTCCCAGCTGCTCTCAGGCTCCTTTGAACATGTCAGAGGCCCTCAGGGTAGCACTTGTTGTTCCCAAGTGTGTAGCTGAGGAAGCCTTGGCTCCACTCCAGCCAGTGTTTGGCAGTGGAACGTAGCCGGGGTTGTCCGAAACGCGGATGTTTTCATTCAGGAGCGGTGGGAAGTTCATTGGGACATGCAGGTCTGCTGGGTTTGAGGCAGCACGAGGCAGTCACCTTGTCTGGAGAACAAACACTCCCAGCCACAGAGTCACACTGGAAGCAATCCCTTACATTTGTTTTGTTGCCCTTCTCTTCTGTCTTGAAGTATAAACTCGTTGTCTGGGGATTAGGGGCTGCCAGAAAGGACAATTGCATTTCTCATTTCTAATATTTAGACAAGTCTGTCTTTTGCCAGTTGTCCAGTTGTTCCTTTGCTTGTTAAATATTGGCATTTTCTTTGGCTGCTGGAGGATGTTGAGGGACGTGCTTGGAAGGATTTGTAAAGCCATTCTGATTTGCCTTCCTGTCACCTTAGGTTGTAGATGCTGTTTAAAGCACATTTCTGTTCTGTTCTCCTCCTCAATTTTGAAGTGCCCAATCTGCTTTTATATAGTTTCTGAAGCCAAAAGCCCTACCCAAGGCAATTTCCTTCCTTTTTTGAGTATTACTCAAAAATCTTGGGTCTGAAAGGTTTGAGCTCACCTGGCTGATGGTTATTCTTTGAAATACACTCCTAGAGAAGGAGGTGATGGGGCCCTGATTATTCTTTGAAATACACACCTGGAGAAGGAGGTGATGGGGACCCTTTGTTGCCAGAGCCTGTCCCACTCCACGTGGTTGCAGCAAGAGCTTCTCCTTGGGTTCAGAATGGGAGAGCAGCTGGCTCTTGACAGTGGGAGCGGGGGGAGGAGGAGGAAGATGAGGAGAGACCTGGAGGAAGCAGCATCCTTTCAAATCTCCCCTGCTTCCTGGAACCCAGCATGGCCCAGCAAGGCACACTGCTGGGTTAGACCCCTCCAGAGGTTGGGCTGTAGATGCTTTTCTCAGGGCATTAAGGCCACCCCTCCAATAATAAGGGTTGAAAAGGTGAAGGTCCATGTATGAAGGTTCATCCTTCATCTGTGAAGGACAAATCCAACTTCCTTTAGGAAGGAATGAGGTAGGGAGCTTCAGACAGAAGGAGTTTGGCCACTGGTGTCACTTGTATTCACTCTCTTGACCTCAAACCTGACCCCTCACTCTTCTGCCTCCCCCAGGCCTTTCTGGAGCCGGCAAGACAACCATTGGCTTTGCTCTGGAGGAGTACCTGGTGGCTCATGGCATCCCCTGCTACTCCCTGGATGGTGACAACGTGAGGCACGGCTTGAACAAGAACCTGGGCTTCTCGGCCCAGGACCGCGAGGAGAACATCCGGCGCATCGCCGAGGTGGCGCGGCTCTTCGCCGACGCGGGGCTCGTCTGCATCACCAGCTTCATCTCCCCCTTCACCAAGGTAAGGGTGTGAAGATCCCAAGCATCCTGCTCTCTTCTCAGCTTCACCTCACATGATGAGGATGGTTTATGGAGAGGGTTTCCTAAAGGCACAAATGCTTGGTAGAACATTGTTGACACAACCGCGCGCGGTCAGTGTTTGGAGGGCGGCAGCCTTGCTGGATAAATTCAGTGCTGCACACTCATGAAAATCTAAGAGGAGTTTAAGATCTCCTTGCTATTAACTCCTCAGAGGTAGAAAAGAGACACAGAAGCAGCACAGAGGTAAATGCAGAAATGCTTTGTAGAACGCCACCGACGCACAACTGTGCGCGGTCAGTGTTTGGAGGGCGGCAGACTTGCTGGATAAATTCAGTGCTGCACACTCATGAAAATCTAAGAGGAGTTTAAGATCACCTTGCTATTGACTCCTCAGAGGTAGGAAAGAGTTACAGAAGCAGCACAGAGGTAAATGCACAAATGCTTGGTAGAATGCCACTGACACAACTGTGCACGGTCAGTGTTTGGAGGGTGGCAGACTTGCTGGAAAAATTCAGTGTTGCACACTGATGAAAAACTAAGAGGAGTTTAAGATATCCTTGCTATTAACTCCTCAGAAAGAGTCACAGAAACAGCAGCCTGTCCTAGATCTCTCGCTGGTTTTTTGGAAGATTTGACTGCGATTTTCACTTCCGTAGCTGCTGTTATCAGGGTGATGCAAGCAGTTCCTTTTTTTGTAGAATCAAGGAATCACTGATGCTGGAAAAGACCTCTGAGATCATCAGGTCTGATCATTTTCACACAGGGCAGATAATTAGTCATAATCTAAAGTCTGCTGTCCTGTCTAACGAAAAAGTCTTGAGGTTTTGCATGAGAAAAGATGAAAACAGATTGATGATGTATATTTTTACAAAATTTTTTTAAGTATCTTTAAAGAAAAGGAGGGAAGTGAGATGAAAAACCTTCTTAGAACTAGTGTACATTGAATAAATCTATAAGAAAGATGAATTTACTTGTGTCAAAATCCAGGGAGGTGTTTTTGTTGCAATTCAGATTTTTCCCATCTTTCTTCTAACAGGATCGTCGAAACGCACGAAAAATTCACGAGGCAGCTGGACTTCCTTTCTTTGAAATCTTTGTAGATGCTCCTCTAAATATTTGTGAAAGCAGAGATGTGAAGGGCCTGTACAAAAAGGCAAGAGCTGGAGAGATCAAAGGTATGGAGGAATGAGATCTTATTTTGCCTTTTGCTTTCCAAAGCTTTGGATGCCTTGTCCTGGCAGTGCCACAGTAGGGGTGGGTGTCTAAGGCCCTTTGTAGTGCACAAAAGGATCCTGTTCCCCTAATCTTACTGTCACAAATGTCACTTGTACCCAGCATGGTTGAATGCCTCCTGGTTGTTTGTACAGTGTTGTTGGCTCTAAGGCACTGATTATTCTATTAAACAAATTTAATTTGGGGGTTAATTGTCCGTAGGATTCACGGGCATTGACTCCGAGTACGAGAAACCCGAAGCTCCCGAGCTGGTGCTGAAAACAAACGTTGCATCGGTGTCTGAGTGCATCCAGCAGGTTGTGGAGCTCCTGCAGGCACAGGTGGGTCACTTTTGTGTCACCATCACTGGCAGCTTTGGAACCCAGCTTTGGGACACTGTCTTTTTGGTGTTCCCCTGAAAAACAGCGTGTTACAAGTGCTGCCTATCTCTATCTTTCAGAACATTGTGCCCCAGGGCTCAGTCAAGGATGTTCTGGAGCTCTTTGTGCCTGAGGATAAACTCAGCAGTGTCAGGGCTGAGGCAGAGAAGCTGCCAGCACTGGAGATCACTAAGGTATTGTCACATACAGCTTCTGACACTACTTAGCTGTGGAAGCTTCCAGGGGGATGTTGCCAGAGGGGCCTGTGTTCTTCTAATGGCCCTGACCTTTTGTGGCTGTGGTTTATGGTGAGCTGAGGTGGGATCCTGGTCCTCAGCCATTTTCTGCCATGTGTGCTGCAGGGTGTCAGTCTCCTCTGCTGTGTTCATACAGCCCCACAGGTTCAAAGTGAGCAGTCAGAGGGCAGGGTTTCGTGGGATACTGGGAGGCCCTGGCACAGGGTGCCCTGAGAAGCTGTGGCTGCCCCTGGATCCCTGGCAGTGCTGGATGGGGCTTGGAGCAGCCTGGGACAGTGGAAGGTGTCCCTGCCATGGCAGGGGTGACACTGGATGGGCTTTCAGGTCCCTTCCAACCCAAACCAGTCTGGGATTCTAAGTTGTGCTGTGAAACTGTGTGAGTCTTAAAAAGCCCCAAGCTACAATCTCCTGTGTCTTTCTCCCCCTTATGAACGTCCTGTATTTGAAGCAAAACAAAATGAAAATGCTGTTTCAGCAGAAGGGAAGGAAAAGCAACCTCTGGGTGTGACAGGAGTGTGACCCCTTTGGGTTTGTTTTGCAGCTGGATCTGCAGTGGGTGCAGGTGCTGAGCGAAGGCTGGGCCACTCCTCTGACAGGATTCATGAGGGAGGCAGAGTACCTGCAAGTGCTGCACTTTGACACCCTGCTCAATGGTATGGATCCCCTGTGTCCTCCTGTCCTGCCTTGTGGCACGCTCCTGAAGGTGGCCCAGGCCACCCTGCTGTGGCCACAGCCCTGGCTCACAGCTCTGACATCTCTCATGGTGCTGCTCAAACCTTCCAGCAGTTGTTGTGCGGCTCTGGTGGAGCTTGGCTGGACCAGGGTGTAAATAGAGATGCACACCCAAGGCCAAGGAAGCAGGGAGGCTGCCAGGCTCAGCTGGAGGTGGGAGGGGAAGGCAGCTGCTCCTTGGAAACAGGAGCAGAGCCTGGTTTTGCCCCCCACCCCATTTCCCTGCTTCTTCAGGGGAGTAAATCTGATTTATCTGTGCATTAGCAGCCTGCTAGAGGTGCTTGAAGTAAATCTGATTTATGTTAGCTTGAAGTAAATCTGATTTATCTGTGCATTAGCAGCCTGCTAGAGGTGCCTCATCCCTGAAAGAGGCAGAGAGGGCTCAGGTGATGCCCATCCACAGCTGGGACTGGGGCACAGATGTTTCCACCCCATTTCTCAGCTGTGGATGCTCTTGCTGGGACTTCACCTACACATGGGGTGCTCACATTGGGGTTTGTAGAGCTGGCAGTGATCTCTGCAAAGGTGAGCAAGTCCGTTTGAGCCTTGCATGCCTTCTGGACAATCCTGTGTTCCCACAGGGCAGAGATTTGCTGCTGTTGCTGAGATTTGGGCACAGAGGCAAAGCTCAGGACTGCTCACTTTGCACTGTGGGAGTGTCTGTGAGTGGGGGCCCTGCTCCCAGACACACCATAGTCTTTCACCTCCTGCCCAGTATGCAAACAGCACTCAGGAGCACATGTCCCTGTTATCAGAGCCTCCTCTGTGCTCTTTGAGCTGCTCTTGTGCCTGGGGAGGTCGCAGAGTGCCCTGGGATGGCCACGTTGCTCCAGAACCCTGTACTTTGTGCTCAGGCTCATCCCAGAGCAGATCTGGTTTTGGGGTGCCCCCCCAAACCTGCCAACATCCCTGAGCACATCTCTGAGCTCTGTGGGCAGGTGCTCAGGGTTTGTAGAGGAGCAGGGGATGAGCGGGGTTTGTGGGGAGCAGGGATGAAGCCAGGAGAGAGAGCAGCTTTGCAGGGGGATGAGCTCTGGGTAGCAGAGAGCAGCAGCATCTGGAGATCCTGTCTCCACAGGGCTCTCCAAACTCAGCATCAGTGTGCTCAGGGTGACATCTGAGTGGGAGAGAGAACACCAGCTGCTCCTGGAGAAGCTTTGGGAAGTTGTGGAGGGCTCCATCTCACTGGTGTGGCACTGCCCAGGAGAGGCTTGAGCCTGCTCTTCCCACAGCCATCGTGCCCTGGGCTGGCTGGTGGTCTGGGCAGCTCCTGTGGGGTTTTGGGGACATTTGTTCAAGCTCAAATCCCTCCTGGGTGCCCCAGCAGGTGGGTGATGTGCTTTGTGTAGGGCCACCAGGAAAAGGGTGGACCTGCAGCAATGCACCAGCAGCCTGTGACACTGCCAGGAGGGGTGACAGTGACACTGGAGGTGCTAGATCACACTCAGTGTGAGGCTGTGGTAGGACCATGGCCACGCCAGCAGGAGCTTTTAAGTGCTTTGAGTCTTGAAATGGTTTCTGTAACGTGCCCCTGAGTGTTAATTATCTTAATTATGTTTGTGTTCTCCCAGGAAAGCGGCGCTTGGGAGCTGGTATGTATGGAACTGTTCTCAGGCTCTGCACAAATTACCTCAACTGAGATTCTTTTTGACTATAATTTTTTGAGATTTACCAAAAAAACCCACAAACCCTTGAAATTACTATGAAATTATTACAGCCATGGCCCATTTATGATCCAGGCAACTCTGACACACCCCATGTCCCAGGGACCAGTCTGCACAAAGATCCCAGTTGTGTAATTTTGTAATTACCTGCACTGGAGTGATCTTTTGTTACCTCTCCATCCTGCATTTGGAAATGGAGCCTGAAGATCTTCACTTTCAGCAGCATTTGTTGGTTTCATAATGCAGCTTTATTTTTTTTTTTCCTATGCTGGCTTCATTGAATGATCATTATTAATATGATTTAAATGTATGAAGTTGATATTGATTGGATCCCATGTGAATATAATTATGATTATTCGTTGAAATTGCTGCCTGGCAGATGAATGATAGCCAGTTGTGAATTTAAAGTAAATGCAAATATTTTCATAAAAATTGAAGTAAAAATCTCTATCATAGCCAAAATCATCAAATTAAGACTCTCAAGGGTCCAACCTGATTTCAGTCAGATCAGAATGAATTGAATCAGTGATTTGTTTGTGACTGGAAATCCATCAAAGAGACTGATTCTCCTGTATAAACACTGGAATATTGTTAATATCCAAATATCCAAGGAGAAATGGGAGGACCTCAGTGGAACACAGGGAAATTGGGAGGGCTGGGTTAAAACCACCATGATTTCAAGCTATTTAGGGACAACACTGAAATTAGAAACTAGGTGTGCACTTACAGACTCACACAGAAAACAGATTAAAAATGGGCAGTGCAGAGATGTGAAGGAGAAGTAGCAATATAGAGATAGCCAGGAAAAAAACCAAACAAGAAAAAAAAAAACCAAATTAAAACTGAGTATGGTGGAAGAGGCAGCCCAGGAGGTGTGCAGGGCATGGGGTGCTCCAGGGAACACCAGCCTGGGGCCATCCCCACAGAGGAGAAGGCGGCATTTTCCAAACACGTTGAAAATTTTCAGTTTATCCAGGGTTGCATTTTGCCAGCAGATTTAAATATTTCACCTTCACAAGCAGCTAACGAAGAAGGACCAGGGCAAGGGAGAGTGCAGGAACTAATGAGATGCTCCAGATATCCTGGAGACACCTCTGGCCCTTAGATAAGAGCTTCTATATTCTGCTAATATCACAATTTATTAGCAGTGCAGAGGAATCTGCTGCAATGACTGATTTTCCATGAAAACCTCTGTTTCCTGTGCTCCCAGGCCTGCTTACAATTCTTGTCCACACAGGAGGATGTTCAACCCTCCCCTTCAAGGGTTGTAAACATCCCCACAGTGCTGCTGGTGTCCATGTGTCCTGGTTTAGGGCAAATTTGGGAGAAAACCTCCAAAGGGGTTCCTCTAGAGAGCAAATTCAAGCAGCCCTCCCCCAGCTGGTTCAGGAAAATATTTCCTTGGAGAAAAGTGCAAAAAAACCCTGTTTATTTAGCAGGTAAACATTCACCAGCACAAAAAATTATCAATATTAAACAATAGAACCTCTCACTGTTCTGAAGAGATGGCAAACTCAGAAAGTCCTCTCTGTGGGCTGTGGCTTAGCTCACTCAGTCTCTTATCAGTCCTTTATCAGTCCCTTATCAGTCCCTCTGGTGCTGGAAATGCCATGCCCCAGGCCCAGCCTGGTGGGCCACAGGTGGAGCTGCCAGTGCCCTTCTGGGTGTTCAGTCCAGAGCAGATTTAAACAGTTCCAAGAAAAGGAAAACCACAGTCCAGTGAAATTTTCTGCCTCAGCTAGCTAGAAGCTAACTAAAAGCAAAGGAGAGCTCTGTCCTGCTGTCTGTCTGTGCTGCAGACAGCACAGTTGTGGCATTCACATTCTCTGATAAAATCCCATCACCCAGGATTTTCTCCTGGGAAGCTGAGAGGCCTCAGAGAAAAGGAAAACAATTCTTATCTCATTTGCTTCTCCTGTGTTGTGCTCACATGTGAAATGTGTGTGGAGATTGTTTACCCACAGGTGATTGTGTCATTGGATTCTGGTGTGAATTGTTTCGACTCTTTGGCCAATCAGGGCCAAGCTGTGTCAGGACTCTGGAAAGAGTCATGAGTTTTCATTATTATCTTTTGAGCATTTAGTAAGTGTCTTTTCTGTATTCTTTAGTACATCATAGTATTCTTTAATACAATATAGTATTATAAAGTAATAAATTAGCCTTCTGAGAACATGGAGTCAGATTCATCTTTCATCATGAATGATACCTGGGATATTCCCAGCAAATGCAATCACACAGTCAAGGAGAAGGATGCAGGGAGCAAGTGCAGCTTGTGATAACAAATTCCACACTCCTTTTCTCCTCCCTTTGTTGTCAGAACCAGTCCTGAAGGTGCAAAACCTATTTCTGGGCTAAATAGGGGATAAAATTCAGGACCATAAAGCCATGCCAGGACATCCTACAGGACACATAGTGGCTGCAGGGTGCTGAGCCCTTTTCTGTGTCTCTGTGCAGATGGTGTGGTGAACCTGAGCGTGCCCATCATGCTGCCCCTATCAGCAGAGGACAAGCACCAGCCTTTGCTTGGTTCAGGGTGTCCCCAGCAGGCTGAAGCGCCTGGATAGTTCAGTCCTCTCCAGGACAGAATGTCTGAGTTCCCAAGCAGTTCTCAGCCACAGGCAACCTTAGCAAGCTTAAGTGAGATCAGCTCTTTAGTGATTATCAGCTCATTGTGATTTCAGCCCTTCAGCTTGCTAGGTGCTTAGGCAGGCAGACACAGGGAGAGAGAGGAGAAGGCTGTTTGGAGTTCCACAGTGATGTCTTTATTGAATCTTCTGAGAAGGGTTCCAGTGACAGTTCTTCTGCCCAAACTGGGCTAGAACAGCCCTTTATACAGGGTACAGGAGGATCAGAAATGGTCCAGTGGCAAGGGTTAAAGGAAAGTGACCTATAGGGTTACAGAGAGATAAACAGGGGTTCCAAAAGGGTCTTTCTAGCCCATTCACCATGACTTGACATTTCCTATCTTTAGGCTTGTGCACGCCACAGGGCCCTCGCAGAACATTGCACACTGCAGGGTGCTGAGCCCCTCTGTGTGTCTGTGCAGATGGAGTGGTGAACCTGTGTGCCCATCCTGCTGCCCCTGTCAGTGCAGGACACACAGCAGCAGCTGCAGGGTGCTGAGCCCCTCCTCTCTCTCTCTGTGCAGATGGAGTGGTGAACCTGAGCGTGCCCATCGTGCTGCCCTTGTCAGTGCAGGACACACAGCAGCTGCAGGGTGCTGAGCCCCTCTCTGTGTCTCTGAGCAGATGGAGTGGTGAACCTGAGCGTGCCCATCGTGCTGCCGCTGTCAGCAGAGGACAAGCAGCAGCTGCAGTGTGCTGAACCCTCTGTCTCTGTGTGTCTGTGCAGATGGAGTGGTGAACCTGAGCGTGCCCATCGTGCTGCCGCTGTCAACAGAGGACAAGCAGCGGCTGGAGGGCAGCACGGCGCTGGCGCTCAGCTTCCAGGGCCGCCGCGTGGCCGTGCTGCGCCGCCCCGAGTTCTTCGCGCACAGGAAGGAGGAGCGCTGCGCCCGCGTCTGGGGCACCACCTGCCCCCGGCACCCACACATCCAGGTGGGTCCTCAGCCCTGAAACCTGCCCAGGGCATGCAGAAGTGAGCTCTGCCAAGGTTTTGGGTGCCACCCGTAAGAAATGGTGCCTGGCTCCAATCCGGCCCAGCCCACACCATCTTACATAGGACAAGAGGCGCTCCCACGTGGGGACAGTCCTATTTTATTTCCTAGATTGGAGAGCACCAGGTTATCCAGGTGACTCCCCAGGTGGAAAAAAGAGGGAGTGGTCTTCTCTCAGGGGAATTTTGAGCTGGGAGGAAGGGGGCAATGTGATACAAGTGAGGAGGGGTAAACCAGGAGGAGAGCACCAACACTGAGGCTAGGGGGTAAAGAGGAGGACCATGTGATGATAGAATACAAATCATGTGAACAGTGCAAATTACCAAACACCCAGTGCAAATAGCTAAATAACTGTTTAGTGCAATACGACACAGGTGGGTCCTGCCCCTCCCTGCCACAGGAAGCGCGGCCTGGGGTGTGAAACATGGTCAGGGGATGGAGAAGTGAACTTTGCCAAGGTTTTGGGCGCCAGCTGTAAGGAGTCGTGCCTGGCTCCAATCCGGCCCAGCCCACACCATCTTACATAGGACAAGAGGCGCTCCACGTGGGGACAGTCCTTTTTATTTCCAAAATTGAAGAGCACCAGGTCATCCAGGTGACTCCTCAGGTGGAAAAAAGAGGGAGTGGTCTTCTCCCAGGGGAATTTTGAGCTGGGAGGAAGGGGGCAATGTGATACAAGTGAGGAGGGGCAAACCAGGAGGAGGTAACCAAAACTGAGGCTAAGAGGGAAGAAGAGGAAGACCATGTGATGATAGAATACAAATCATGTGAACAGTGCCAATTACCAAACACCCAGTGCAAATAACTAAATAACTGTTTAGTGCAATACAACACAGGTGGGTCTTGCCCCTCCCTGCCACAGGAAGCACAGCCTCGGGGCTGAAACCTGGCCAGGGGATGGAGAAATGAACTTTGCCAAGGTTTTGAGGGCAATGGGTTTCCTGTCTGAGCTTCCAGTCCAGCTCCTTGCTGGGAACCAGCCCATCCCAAGCAGGTAGGACTGATTTTATTTGGCCACCAGCTTATCCCAAGCAGACAGGACTGAATTTTTTGGCCACCAGCCTGAGCAGGCAGGACTGAATTTTTTTGGCTACCAGCCCATCCCGAGCAGGCAGGACTGATTTTTCAGTCACCAGCCCATCTCAAGCATGCAAGAGTGATTTTTTGGCTTTTCCCTACAAGCAGCCAGCAGGGTTGGTGTGTTTTTGCAGCTTCTCTCTTCCCCCTTAGTCTGTGGCAGTACAAGGAGCATTGTCCCTGGGAAAGGGAGAGCTCTGGGTTCCACACAGTGACTTGAGCTTTCTCCCTAAAACGGCTACAGCTGTGGTAATTCTTTCCCCTCCCTTAAAATGCCTGGTTTAATTATTCAGCAGCAGGTGTGTGCCTTGCAACAGGCTCATTCCTCCTGTGTGTTCCCAGCAGGAAAGCAAAGGGGGAGCTGGAGGAAGGTCTTGTGCCTTCCTATAGACTGCTGGCTGCCAGAGGAGAGGCCAGCACACAGCTGGGGGGACTGGGTGGCTGCTGCCCCACTTGGTGAGGTTTTGCTGCCCAGGATTTTGTTCACATGGTCACTGCAATGATGTTTTCCACCTGAGACAAGGGAAGGTCATCCCGCAACGGGATTGGGCCTCACAGTGTTCAAAGGAGACTGGGAGAAGGAGGAGTGTGCTGTCCCCTTTGCACTGAAGGTGTGTGTAATTCCCAGATGGTGATGGAGAGTGGAGACTGGCTGGTTGGTGGAGACCTGGAGGTCCTGGAGAGGATCAAATGGAACGATGGGCTGGACCAGTACCGCCTGACCCCGCTGGCTCTCAAGCAGAAGTTCAGGGAAATGAATGCTGGTGAGTGCCCTGGGTTACACCAGTGACAGGGCTCTTCCTGCCCCACCAGGCCTTGGTGGGATCCATGATGTGTTCTCAGCACTTCCAGGTGGCTTCTGGATGCTCCCAAAGCGGGGCTGTTTGGGAGGGTGGGCAGTAAAGGGGACTCAGGGCATGGCACAGGTGGCACAGGGCTCCTTGGTCAGGGCAGTGCTTGTGATGGGCTGTGTCCCCAGTGGGCCGCTCTGAGGGATGAGCATCCTGCTCACATCCCCCCTGGCAGCTCAGATCCTCTCTGCACTGACATTCTTGGCCTTCACACCTGGGGCACAGCTCAGGTGTCTCCTCCCAGCTCTCTGTCCCATGGAATCCCAGAATGGTTTGGGTTGGAGGGACCTTAAAGCTCATCCCATTGCACCTCCTGCCATGGGCAGGGACACCTTCCATGCTCCCAGGTTGCTCCTGCTGGTGGTCCCAGCAGGATGGCAAGGGTCAGACACCCACCCTCAGTTTGGGGAAAGAACATTGGCCCTCCTGCAGGTGCCACTGAGCTTGGGGAGGTGACAGATCACTAAAGACATCAGTGCAAGTGTCCGGTGCTGTGCACAAATGTTATAGGAGAGCTGATAGGGCTGAAATCAGCCCCAAAGAAAATGAATGCAGGGAAAATAACCCTGGCAGGGTGATATGTGTGTGTGAAACACTCAGGGTTCTGTTTGTGTGGAGACAAAGCACACACAGCTCTGCCATGGCACACAGCGCACACACAGCTCTATCCTGGGACACAGGGCACACACAGCTCTGTCATGGCACACAGGGCACACACACAGCTCTGCCATGGCACACAGGGCACACACAGCTCTGCCATGGCACACTGGGCACACACACAGCTCTGCCATGGCACACAGGGCACACACTGGGCACACACACAGCTCTGCCATGGCGCACAGGACGCACACACAGCTCTGCCATGGCACAGTGGGCACACACACACACACAGCTCTGCCATGGCACACTGGGCACACACAGCTCTATCCTGGCACACAGGGCACACACAGCTCTGCCATGGCACACTGGGCACACACAGCTCTGTCATGGCACACTGGGCACACACACAGCTCTGTCATGGCACACAGGGCACACACAGCTCTGTCATGGCACACAGGGCACACACAGGGCACACACAGCTCTGTCATGGCACACAGGGCACACACACACACAGCTGTGTCATGGCACACAGCTCACACACACAGCTCTGTCATGGCACACAGAACACACACACAGCTCTATCCTGGGACACAGGGCACACACAGCTCTGTCATGGCAGACAGGGCACACACAGCTCTGCCATGGCACACAGGACACACACAGCTCTCTCCTGGCCCTGTGCAAGCCCACAGTGTGACAATGACCTCCGTGTCCCCCCACCTTTCCCTTGCAGACGCCGTTTTCGCCTTCCAGCTGCGCAACCCCGTGCACAACGGGCACGCGCTGCTGATGCAGGACACGCGGCGGCAGCTCCTCGACAGGGGCTACAAGAACCCCGTGCTGCTGCTGCACCCCCTGGGGGGCTGGACCAAGGATGATGATGTCCCCCTGGAGTGGCGCATGAAGCAGCACGCTGCCGTGCTGGAGGAGCAGGTCCTGGACCCCAAGTCCACCATCGTGGCCATCTTCCCGTCTCCCATGCTCTACGCCGGCCCCACCGAGGTAAGGCAGCTCTTGGCTGCTCAGCAGGGCTGGGCAGGCAGCCTGTCCGTGGGGCTGTGCTCACAGCCTGCCTGGAAAACCCCGGGAAGGGGCTGGAGCTGTGGCCTCACTCTTGGTTCCCTGCATGGTTTGTCCGTGTTTGCTGCTGCAGCATCCTCCTTAGAGCTCTGCTCCTACAGATCACATCCTTTCCTGGGCTGTGGAGAGAGGACACAAACAGGCTTCACCTTGTTCTGGCAGGCAGGGACATTGATTTGAAACCCCTTGTGTCCCTAAATCGGTGGGATAAAAGGGGCAGATGCTGAACATCCCCTTCCCTGTGCTGGGCATCACCACCTTGGCACGCTGAAAATTCAAACAGACCCAGCCTATAGGAATGTGCCCCTTGTTGATGGAGTGGCAGAACTGTCCTTTGTCCCCTCAAAAAGGAAATAAGCCCAGAAGTTTCTCTCCTCAATTGGGTGAAAAACACCTCATAGGATCTGGGGGGTTTCACCTCAAACTTAAGGATAGCCAATTGGACAGGAGCCAAAAAGTCCCACCTGAACAATTCACTAGAAAAAGAAGAGAACAAAGACACAAATTCTTTTTGTGAGGTGTTTAACCAGGAGAAGAACCTCTGGCACCTGGCTCGGTGTTTCTCTGTAAAGAGTTTTGTTATTTTGCCTTTTATTAAAACTTTTTTGTTCCCAACACTGCCACAGAAGCCATCCTGCTGATTTTATGCCTTCTGAGGTAGCTGAGCTATCTTGGGTGTGAAATAGATCTCCAAGAGCCTATGAGACCTGGCTCAAGGAGACCCTATTTCAGCAGCCCAATTCCCTCTCCCTGCCTGTGTGTGAAAAACACCAGGCACTTGTTTTTAAAATTTTAAAAGTTTAATTGTAATAAAACGGTTATAAAAATAGTAATACAATTAGAGTAATAAAAATTTGGACAATTGAGTTTAGGACCATATGAGACAATAGAAACCAAGAGTTACAGACAGTTCAGATACCTCTTTCTGGGCAAAATAAACCCAAAAAAGGCCCCACATTAACAGAGGATTAACCCTTAAAAGCAACAGCCTGTTGCATATTCATACACCTCATCCATGATGCATAAATTCCATTCAAACACAGGATTCTGTCTGGCAGTGTCAGCTTCTGCCTCTGAATCCTGACGGCGTCTTCAGGGCTGAGCAAGGAGGGAAGAAGTTCATTTCTCCTGATAATGGAGCAATAAATTCTCTTTCTCTGCAAGATTCAGGTGTCCTGTGGCTGCAATCTCAGTGGGAGTACCTCATTCCTTTCTTTAAAAAATAATCCCACATACATAGCTTCTATTTTAACATTATGTTATAACCTAAAACTATATTTTACACACTACTTGGGTAAATTATTACAGGATAATTCTCTAACACAACACATATGTGAAAAATGTGTATTTTGTGATTGGCCTTTCTCAAATATTAAAATGAATTTTATATGTGTTGTGTTAGAAAGTAATGCTGTATTAATTCTCTTAAGTAGTGTGTGAAACATAGTTTTAGGTTATAACAAAAGGATAAAATAGTAACTATGCTATGTAGGATACTTTTTTCCTAAAGAAAGGACTCGCAGCGAGATAGCAGCCACAGGACACCTGAATCTGTCAGAGAAAGGGAATTTATTGCTCCATTATCAGGAGAAACAAATTTCTTCCTGCCTCGCTCAGGATTGGAGATTAGGATTAGGAGGAAGAAGCTGACACTGCCCAGACAGAATCCTGTGTTTGAATGGAATTTGTGCATCATGTATGAAGTGTATGAATATGCAACAGGCTGTTGCTTTTAAGGGTTAATCCTTGTTAACGTGGGGCCTTTTTTGGGCTTATTTTGCCCAGAATAAGGTACCTGGAGGTCTGTAACTCTGTTCTTATTGTCTCATATTGTCCTAATCCAAATTGTCCAAGTTATTATTACTCTAATTATATTGCTATTTTTATAACCATTTTATTGCTATTAAACTTTTAAAATTTTAAAAACAAGTGATTGGCGTTTTTCACAGCAGCCACAGGACACCTAAATCTGTCAGAGAAAGAGAATTTATTGCTCCCTTATCAGGAGAAACGAACTTCTTCCCACCTCGCTCAGGATTGGAGATTAGGATTAGGATTAGCTGGAAGAAGTTGACGATGACCAGACAGAATGCTGTGTTTGAATGGAATTTATGCATCATGGATGAGGTGTAGGAATATGCAACAGGCTGTTGCTTTTAAGGGTTAATCCTCTGTTGATGTGGGCTTATGCTACCCAGAAAAAGGTACCTGGACTGTCCATAACTCTTTGTTCTTATTCAGTCATATTGTCCTAAACTCAATTGTCCAAATTATTATTTCTCTAATTGCATTACTATTTTTATAACCCTTTTATTACAATTAAACTTTTAAAATTTTAAAACCAAGCGATTGGCGTTTTTCACAACATACAATATTCATTTTAATAATTGTGAAAAGCCAATCATAAAATATATGTTTTTCACAAAAAACCCTGCCCCAGGCCCTCCCTGTGCCCATCCTCAGTCCCCGTGTCCCCTGCCCGCAGGTGCAGTGGCACTGCCGGGCCCGGATGGTGGCCGGGGCCAATTTCTACATCGTGGGGCGCGACCCGGCGGGAATGCCGCACCCCGACACGCGGCAGGACCTGTACGAGCCCACGCACGGCGGGAAGGTGCTGAGCATGGCCCCCGGGCTCACCTCCGTGGAGATCCTGCCCTTCCGGGTGGCTGCCTACAACAAGACCAAGAGAGCCATGGACTTCTACGACCCCAAAAGGTAAAGGCAGCCCTGGTTTCTCCACAGCGTGGGGTCGCGGCTTTTTGGGGACAGGGAAAAGTCCCCAAGGAGAGGAACGGGGCAGAACCTGGGAAAGGCGCCTGTGTGTTCTGCCAAGAGGTGTCACGTGGAACTAAAGGTGCCACCAGGGAGGACAAGCAGCACAGGCTGGGGGCTCAGAGGATGTAGGAAGGATGGGAAGTGTTGTGGGCACTGCAGCTCCTCTGGGATGAGGAGCCCTGGGGGTGACTCGGGCCTGTGGGGTTTGTGGGGGTCCCCAGGAGGAGGGAAGAGATGAGAATCTGACTCCCAGTTCTCAGAAGGCTGATTTGATATGATATGATATGATATGATATGATATGATTGATATGATATATATTTGGGATGTGGTCTGGACATTGTTTACCAACATGTGAATGTTTAATTGTTTCTATGTCAATTGTTTTAAATTAATATTATATATTATGTTATATTACATTACATTATATTATATTACATTATATTATATTACATTACATTACATTATATTACATTACATTATATTACATTACATTATATTACATTACATTATCTTATATTACATTACATTATATTATTTGGAATGTGGTCTGGACATTGTTTACCAACATGTGAGTGTTTGACTGGTTCCATGTGAATTGTTTTTAATATAGATTATATTCTATATATCACATATCATATAATATATTCTATTATATCACATATCATATCATATCATTTGGAATGTGGTCAGGACATTGTTTACCAACATGTGAGTGTTTAATTGTTTCTATGTCAATTGTTTTAAATTAATATTATACGTTATATTACATTACATTATATTACATTACATTATCTTATATTACATTACATTATATTATTTGGAATGTGGTCTGGACATTGTTTACCAACATGTGAGTGTTTGATTGGTTCCATGTGAATTGTTTTTAATATAGATAATATTCTATTATATCACATATCATATATCATATATCATATTATATCATATTATATCATATCATATCATATCATATATCATATCATATATCATATATCATATATCATATATCATTTGGAATGTGGTCTGGACATTTTTTACCAACAGGTGAATGTTTGATCAGTTCCATGTAAATTGTTTTTTTTTATATATATATGTGTGTATATATATAATATTGTATATTATTTTTATATATATACATAATATATAAAATATGTTATATATTACATTACATTACATTACATCACATCACATTATATCATATATATTATATATATATTTTATATATATGTATTATTTAGTTAATATATAATATTACATTATATTATAGTTATACTAAAACTAGACTATAGAAAAAGAAAAGATACATCAGGAGGCTTAACAAGAATGATAATGAAAGCTTGTGACTGACTCCTCAGAGTCTGACACAGCTGGCTGTGATTGGCCATTAATTAAAACCAATTCACATGGACCCAATCAGACATTCACCTGTTGGTAAACAATGTCCAAGCCACATTCCCAAGCAGCAAACACAGCAGCAGCAATCAGATAATTGTTGTTTTCATTCTTTTCTGGGGTTTCTCAGCTTCTCAGGAGAAAAATCCTGAGCAAAGAGGGTTTTTCAGACAATGTCCTGGTGGCGTGGGCCAGCAGTGCTGATGTCACCCGTCTCTGTCTCACACAGGCACGATGACTTTGACTTCATCTCAGGAACACGCATGAGGAAGCTCGCTCGGGAAGGGGAAAACCCCCCCGATGG
This sequence comes from Melozone crissalis, assembly GCF_028551555.1. Classification (NCBI taxonomy): domain Eukaryota; kingdom Metazoa; phylum Chordata; class Aves; order Passeriformes; family Passerellidae; genus Melozone; species Melozone crissalis. The sequence goes on along the minus strand of NW_026535840.1, from coordinate 4,704,846 downwards.
CTTCATGGCCCCCAAAGCCTGGAAGGTCCTCACCACCTACTACCAGTCACTGGAGAAAAAGAATTAACTCCTCCTCCTCCTCCCTAGAAAAGCCTGTATTAATAGTGAGCAATGATCCATTGATTCCCTGTGACACAGATCACTTGCCATGACCCTGGGATGTTCCTACCTGGGTCAGAGCGTTTTTTACCAATCAGAAATACTTTCAGCCTGATCCTTCTCCCCTGAAGCTGCTGGGGGTGTCCCCATGGAGTGGAAGGGATGGGGAGAGGGCCCTTTGTTCCCAGCTGGCACCAGGACGTGCCACGGTGCTGCCAGCGCAGAGGGGACCCGGGTAAATCCTGCCTGTGCCCTGCCTGGAGCAGAAATGAAGAAGTGCCTTTCCTCATTGTGCCTTAGACAGTTTTTGCTAATTAACAGCAGAATCTTTTTAATGCCTCTTTTTATAAAAAGGACTTTTTTAAGATCAGCTGTGACCACCTCCAGTTCCTTGTGGCTGAGCCAACTCCTCCCTGCTTCCTTCCTTCCTTCCTTCCTCCTGCTTGACCTCTGGGCTGAGCATTCCTGTTGCTCCACGTTCAGGAGCCTGTGAGGATGTGCCATGTTATCCCTGGCACAGGGATCCATCCCTGCACTCACAGCCCAGCTGGGGAGCCTCTCCTGGGAGGCACCACAAACCCTGAGATCCCTGAGAAAGCTCTGCACAGCGAGGAGAAGTCAGGGATGCTGGCACTGTGCTTCCAGGTGTCCTCCCAGGTGGCAGCATGGGCTCCCCCTTCCCTCTGCCCCAAAGGCAAATCCGGGACAAAACAGCAAAGTCACAGCACCAGGAGGGTCTGGAGAACCGGCTGAGAGAGGCTGCAGCCTCATCCACACCTGTGTGGGTGCAGGTGACCTGATTTAATCTGTGTCTGCGGATGGGGACAGCCCGAGGATGGCAGGGGACAGCCCGAGGGTGGCAGGAAGCCCTTGTCCCCCAGCCCTGTGTGGTGCTGAGCCCAGAGCCCCGTGCTGCCCCAGCCTGGCTGTGGAGAGTCCCCGCGGTCATTGTCGCCTTCCCCACCCTCACCCGGCACGGACATCGGCAATGCCCCGCCCGAGGCTTTCCCGCTGGCTCGCAGGAGCCGCCGAGGTGACAGAGCAGCGACAAACAGCGACAGGACAGCGTGGGGCACGGTGGCAGCAGAGCAGGACAAGCAGCGCTCGCTCATTGCAGCCTCACTGCGGGGTTTGTGCACCTGGCCCCAGGTGTTCAGCAGCGGCCCCGGGAGCCCTCGGGATGTCCCCAAGGAAGGACAATCAAGGACAATCAGCGTTCCTCTATCCTTGTGCTCCTCTTTGAGTTCGAGCTGGATCCACACTCAGCAAAACCATCCTGCTCTTGCTCGGGACTGTGAGCTACAACCTGCTCTGCTGTGGCCAGGGCACACTGCCCAGACCTTCATCTATGACTGGAAAATATCCTTGAAAAAGGGTTTTAAAGTCTTTTATTTAAGCATTTGGAGGAAATCTGTGTTTTACCCCAAGGCAAATGCTGCAGCCTCCGTGGGAGCTGCCAGAGCACCAGCACCAGCCTCACCCAGCCAGGCCCCAAAAGTGACATTCCCAAAAGTGACATTCCCATTTAGGATTTCTAAGGAGTGAAACAGCACTGTTGCTGCTCATCATGAAACAATCCTGTCCCCCCCCCAGTGAATCCAGGTGGTCACAGCAGAACACAGATGTTGTGTTATCATTTTAAACCAGAGTAGTGTCCTGATTACCTCTGATCGAAGCACGTGGACTGGGGGGTTTATAGTCTATTTATTGAAGACATGAGACTGGAATTTGTACCTCAGCTGATGCATCTCATGATTTAATATATTCTGAACTCGATACTCTATGAAACACTCACTTTTAGTACAAATAAATATTTATATGTGTAAGCAGCTTTCACTTGGTGGTTTTTGGGTGGAGCTTTGCTGGAGGCTGGCTCAGCCTGGGCCATGCTGTGCTTGAGCAGCTGTGCCTGGAGATGTGCGAGAGGAATTGGGCTCTTCCCCTTTCAGAGAGGCAGGATCAGGTGCTGAGGGCTGGACCAAGCCTCTGGAGCCATGGGATGAAAGCAGCCACGTCCCAAACCTTCAGCCTTTGGAGGGAGCTGCCAGAGGGTTTGTGCTCTGACAAGGACTCCCATAGCAGCAGCAAGAGTGGAAAATGTGGGAGAGTTCCTGGAGAAGTGGGAATTGCACTCCAGCTGCAGAAACCGCCCCCAGGAGCAATCAGAAATGACTCCTTGTGCCTCTCCAGCCAGCCCCCGAGGAGTTCTGGGAGCAGGGAAGGGCAGCTCCGGCCAGAGCCGGGATTTTGGAGGCACCAGCAGCACATCAGGGCTCAGGAGTGACCAGGGGCTGTCCCGGGTTTGTCCCGCTGCCGTGCCCGCCCTCGGGGTGACATTAACCCCCTGAGGGCGCACTTCACACTCAATTAAAGCCAATTGAGACTTGCCTGCGCTGGGGTTTTACCGAGCAGGAAACAGCCTGAAAATAGAGTACGAACAGCCCTCCAGCACTCGGTGCACTGTCTGATGTCAAACTGCAGAGCCAGCAACCTGAACTACTGCCCTTTTACCCAGATATCTCCTGGAGAAAGTGAAATTATGGGTGATATGGGGCGGTATCGCTGCCACCAGCCACTGGAGGAAATGAGAAGGAGCCAGCAACAGAGGCAGGAGGTGCAGGAGGAGCTCCCCAGGCTGGCATTTCCCAGGTGTAACAACCCCTGAGCAAGGTGAGAGCAGGGCCTGACCACACGGGGAACTTCCTGGGGACAGGGGCCGTGCCAGTCTTCCCAGGGAGCCCAGGGAGGAGCACTAACGGCAGGTTTAAGATTACTCATGGAATCATGGAATTGTTTGGGTTGGAAGGGACCTTAAAGCCCACCCAGTGCCACCCCTGCCATGGCAGAGACACCTCCCACAGTCCCAGGCTGCTCCAAACTCCATCCAGCCTGGCCTTGGGCACTGCCAGGGATCCAGGGGCAGCCACAGCTGCTCTGGGCACCCTGTGCCAGGGCCTGCCCACCCTGCCAGGGAACAATTCCTCATTCCCAATATCCCATCCAGCCCTGCCCTCTGGCACTGGGAAGCCATTCCCCCCCTTGTCCCGTCTCTCCATCCCTTGCCCAAAATCTCTCTCCATCCTTTCTGTAGCCTCTTCAGGCCACAATTTGGTCACCCCAGAGCTTCTCCTCTCCAGGCTGAACAATCCCAGCTGTGCCAGCCTTTCCTCCCAGCAGAGCTGCTCCATCCCTCTGCCCATGCTGGTGCCTCCCCTGGGCTCATTCCTGGATCCCAGGCTCACCCAGCCGCAGTCCTGAAGTGATTTATGGGATTTACATCCCAGACTTTTCCCATTTCCATATCCCAGCAGTTCTGCTGTGCTTAAATTCCTGCACCCTGTGTTAGACCATTGTGCATCTCCCACTGCTTTGGATATAGGGAAGAAGTCTATGCAATTATTCAATTATTTTTATCCTCCCCCTCCCATTAGGTTTTAGGATTAAACTGGCACAAACCCAGCCCTGCACTCCAGAGGGCAGGACAGCAGGGAGCAGGCTGAGCGTGAGGGACACTGTCACCAGCCCCTGACACCGTGTCATGGCAGGGCTCCAGCCCTCCTTATTTCACTTTATTTTCCTTTGCAGTGCATTTGGTTTTACATCATTCTGTGCCTCCAATGTTTCCCTCCCCTCACAGGCAGCAGAGCTGTGACACAGCATCCCACCCTGGGCTTTGGACAATTAATTCCCTTTACAGATTTGGGCTCAATTAGTGCACAGTTCATAGCATTATATGAAAAAAACCTCAAGTTTTTGACTATCTCTGACAATAACTCCACTAAAATAAAAACCCCAAACATTTTTGCCACTCACATTTGTAACCCTTGGCCTTTATCACAACAGAACGTTACAAGAATTCACCAGAACTGGTACCAGCAAGGACAGCACGTTGCTAAACCACATCAATAAGCCCAAAATCCATTTCCTCCTCTTGAAATTCACAGATCTGAGCATGGGACAGAGTCAAACATCACACAGTGTCCCCGCTGTGCCTCAGGGCTGTGACACTTCAGGGGATGGTGCCACGGTGGGGCTTGCAGAGACCGAGGGAGAAGCAAGTCCTGGGGACAGTGCACAGGAGCCCAGAGAGCTCAGAGAATGTGGGGATTTAGGAAAGAGCAAGTGGGGTTCTACTCTAGCTGCTCACAGCAAGGGAAAACCAAAAATAAAATCAGCCTTCATTTAAAAAGCCTGCAAAAGCAGAATTCATAAAAAAATTAAAAGTATTCAAACATTTTTACAGAGTAGTTTACTATCTTGACTAAATGGCACCAGATTTCAAGTGGTCATGTGGAAGAAAAATCAGTAGCATTTCAAATGTTGCTTTGTTCTAGGAGCAGTTTCTATCCTGGCATTTGCTGCTAAAAGGTACAAGTGAACTGAGTATCGAGGAATCTTTCCCCTATACAGCTTCTGATTTGGTTTGCTTCAGGAAGGAAGTAGAAAAGATTTTCCATACTCAAGTTATCTACAGATTATGTCTATATATATAAAAAAAAGTGTGGCTATGTACAGGTCCTGCACTCACACACCCATCTGTACACAGCCAGCCCGTGCCAGGCCCTGCCCCTGGCCCTGGGAGCAGCCACTCCTGCTGGGAGGCTCCAGGGATCCCTGGGACAGCACTCAGGCTCCTGGGCTGGCCTCAATTGTTCCACTCATGATCTGTGCTTCCACTCCCACTGGGAATTGCAATAACTTAAGAGGTTGTTGTTGTATAAAAACGATTCCAGGAACAGAACTCCCTTTGCCACCCCTGCTCCCACCCCCTGACACTGGTTTTGCTAACTGATTACAGAAGTCAAACTAAATCACGTCAGGAACTGCAAACACACTCTTTTGTCTTAATCAAACACGATCTCCATGGCCAGGTTCTGCATGGAGACATCCTTGGATTTCCTCATCTTCTCGATGGCCCTGTGGAGATCCTGCTGCTGCACGGGCCGGATCTCATCCTCATCGTGCCTGGGGGAGAGACAGACACCAGCCAGGTGAGGGCCAGGGGCTGGGACAGCTGTGCCCACCCTCACAGCCATCCCTGCCACCAGCAGCTCTGCATGGATCCACTGGAACCACAGAATTCCCGAGGCTGGAGAATCCCTGCCAGCCCATGGAGTCCCAGCTGTGCCCAGCCCAGAGCACTGAGGGCCACCTCCAGCCCTTCCTGGGGCACCTGCAGGGCTGGGCACTGCAAAGCTCCCTGGGCAGCCCCTGCCAAGGCCTGGAATGGAATTCCAAAATGGAATGATGGAACTGGGATTATGAGTGTGGAGTTTGAATATGGAAGACTTAAGAGTTTAAGGTTTTAGAATACAGTAATATATATAAACAAGATTGAGGTTGTAAGGTGAAGGCTGGTCCTTCTTCTTCACCTTCTTCTCCATGGGTTTGGGTGGTTTTGTTTAATTGGATAAAAAAGTCCACATTGCAGGCCATGGGTGGTTGGTTTTGAGTTAAAAGTAAAAATAATTCAGGTGTCATTTCTTAATTGGACAGTTTATCCTTAAAAGGCCTTGCAGAGAGAGAGATGGAGCTCCATTTTTAGTTTGTTAGAGGGAAGTGCTGTAGAACTCAGGGTTTGTGAGGCTGTAATAGAGATAATTCACCCTTTCCATGCAGAAATTGCTGCTGCTGTCCCAGCTGAGCCTCCCCTGGCCCAGCCTGAGGCCCTTTCCCCTTGTCCTGTCCCTGTTCCCTGGCAGCACAGCCCGACCCCCCCTGGCTGTCCCCTCCTGGCAGGGAGTTGTGCAGAGCCACAAGGGCCCCCTGAGCCTCCTTTGCTCCAGGCTGAGCCCCTTGCCAGCTCCCTCAGCCCCTCCTGGGGCCCCAGCCCCTTCCCCTTCCTTTGACACGCTCCAGCCCCTCCATGCACTCAGGGTTGCTGCAGGCATGGCAAATAGCAGAGGGATGTCCCAGCACTGTGGCAGCAGCAGGATTTGGTGGCTCAGGACCTGGTGGGCTGAAGCCTGGCACTAAGCAGTGCAGCAGCAGCAAGATTTGGTGGCTCAGGCCACCTCCAGCTTGGGCACCTTGAAACGACCAAGGCGCTGAGCTGATTTTCAGAGCCAAAAGCAACAAGAGCCAGTGAGCTGTGAGGGGCTGTGCACAGAGGCAGCAGGACACTGCAGCAGTGTGTGGCCCTGTGGGCAGCCCAGCCCCAGAGCAGCAGCAGCAGTGAGGGTGCAGCAGCCCCACGTACACGTCCTCCTCGCAGGCGTTGTTGACGTACTCCCGCACGCAGAGCAGCGCCGCGTCCCGGCACATCTCCTTCAGGTCACTGCCCGAGAAACCGTCCGTCTCCTTGGCCACCTGCAGCAGGTCCACGTGGCTGTCCACCTGTGGGGAGATGCAGCTCAGCACAGGGACACTCCAGAGCCAGGGGCTCTGCTCTACAACAGTCTGAGATCATCTTCATTTGGCAGTTTTGGGGAGCTGGATTATTCCCTTACTCTTGGAACATCCAAGGGGTTCACACCGTCACATGTGTCAGCTCATCAAACCCTGCCATTGGCTCCAAACCCCAACCTGTCACTGACATATTTGATGAAAAATCCTTTCATTAGGATCTTTTCTCCTGAGAAGTTGAGAAGCTTCAGCCTCTCCATGTTTTGCTGCTTTGGAATGAGATCTGGAGAACTGTTTACCCAGCATGTGAAATTGTCTTTACTTCATGGCCAATGACAGCCAGCTGTGTTGAGGCTGTGAGCAGTCACAAGATTTTCCTTTCCTTTCCTTTTTCCTTTCCTTTCCTCTCCCTCTCCCTCCCCTTCCCCTTCCTTCTGATGAAATCCTTTCTTCTATTCTTTTAGCATAGTTTTAATATATCATTTTCTTTAAACATAACATATATATATCATAAAATAATAAATCAGCCTCCTGAAACATGGAGTCAAGATTCTCATCTCTGCCCTCATCCTGGGGCCCTGCAAACACCACCACTCCAACCATCCTGTACTCACCTTGGCATGTCCTTGTGGATACATCCTTGGAACCCCTGGACATTGGATTATCCTGCACTAACCACACTCCTGCCTGGCAAAAACTGCATCCCAGCAATAGTGACCCCTTTTCCCAGGTGCCCACATGAATTTCTCACCTGTTCTTGCTTTACACAGCCCCAATCTGGGGGTTTAGAGACAAAATTCTGTGTCTAACTCAGTGCACTGGGTCAGGCTGAATTCTTGCCAGGCAATACCTCAGGTTTATTCCATCTTTTTATGGCATTTATTCCTTTCCCACCATGTGCATCAGTATTTCCTTTTCAAAAAGTTAAATCCAAGGCAGTCTAATAAAACGCGGGAATTCAGAGGTGACTTCTTTCAAACTATTCCCTAAAATCATGGTTTAAGTCAGGCAAGGAAAAGAGAGGGCAAAATTCCCCTTGCCATGTGAAGTCTGAGCTTCAGAGATCACATTCCTCCTCCTGTGGGATAACCAATACAGGCTGGTTTTTTATCTCCCTGAAAAACTAATTTCTGTGGTTCCCTGCTGGTGAGTTGCCATTTTTAGGCCTCTTAAAAAAAATTCAAGTTGGTTTTACTAATGAAAGATACTTAATAGGCTGGAGCTCAGCCTACAGACACTTTGCAACATAAACATGAAGGCAATTAGTGCTGCTGATTAAATTTGGGAGGAAGCTCTGAGGAACAGGGATCCCCTTTCAGGTGTGCTCACACCTCATCCTTTCCTTCTCCTCTGAAATTTGAATTATGGATCAAAAGCAGCATTGTCAAAAAAAGTTATTGCTCTTTGCTTGAGTTGGGCCAAGAAAGAGTTAAAGAATCAGCATCTTCTTGATTTCCTTCAAATTTCCTTCCCTGATCTCAACATGATTCACCTGCACCTTTTTAGAGCGAGCAATCTCTTCTCTTGTAAGAGAACAAGCAAATGGAGACAGAGAACTGGAGTCACTGCTCAGAGGGGGTGATTCACACAAGCCAAGGCTCCTGCTCACAAAGGAGCCAATGCAGGGCTTCAATGGCAGGCCACACCTAAAGCCACAAAGGATTCCCAAGTCGTCAGCACAGTGCCCTGGCAGATCATCTCAGCCTCAGTGCAGGGCAGGCAATTACAAACCCACACCTTGTGCAGGGCCAGGGCTGCACTGGGGGCAGCAATGCAGCCATGAGGCACTGACAGGAGCTACTCACATTTTCATTCTTCAAAATCAGCTTCAAGATGGCCTCTCTTTGCTTCAGAGCCTGAAAGAGAGGAGACTGAAGTTACCAGAGGACAAAAATGAACACTTGTGACATCCCAGGGCTTTCAGTCCCTTCAGTTCCCTCTCCCAGGACATGTGACACCCTGAGGGAACCTCTGTGATGGCAAATTCCCTTCCACAGGTGATGCTTGGGAAATTCTAAACCACATAAATCACACACTGTGTGATTCAAAACTCCACCAAAACCCCACAGAAACCCCACACATCCCATGGGTATATCCTGCACTAACCTCACTCCTGGATCCCAGAAACAATGACCCCTTCTCCCAGGAGCCCACATGAGTTTCTCAGAACTCTGCTGTCTGCACACCTGATCCTGCTTTGCACAGCCCCAAACTGGGGGGTTTAGAGACAAAATCTTGTGTCTAACTCAGTGCTGGAGGTTACTGAAGAGTCATTCCTAGGAAGGCCAAACACAGGCAACAAACACTGGGTTTGTGCCTGCCAAACCTCACTTCCATCATTAAAAAGAGGGAAAATTCCCCCACAGACAATCTGGCAGCTGAAAAGTTGCTACTCTGTCCCAAAACCCACTCCTGCCATTCCCCTGTGCTTTGCAGGCAATTTTTGATGAGTAATTTGGGGCCTTTTCATCTCAAACTCAGTTATAGAATCTGCAAGGCTTTCCCTGCTGCCCCTGCCTGTTCCCAAGCCACAGCACAACAATTATTCCAGCTGCAGTGAGAGTCAGGGCCAGTCTGGGCTGATCCCAAAGCCCAGAGGAGCTGTAAGCTCATGGCAGGGCTCTAGGGGGGTAAGGAAAATCTGTTCTCCTGGGAGAGGGAGCCAATCCCTGTAACCTCCCAGGGCACATAATAAAGATGGGGCTTGATAGAATGGCACCACAAAGTTCTCAAATCCAAATTTTTGCCCCCTTCTAACTGCAGGAACAGCTGGAGATGAGGAAGGTGTGTGGAACAGATATGGAAGCACAGCTTATAAATGTTGCACAGGTTCTAAATGCTGTTCCCAAAGGGATCCACTCCCATGGAGGGAAAGTCAGTTCCAACAACACAGGCGTGGGAACACAGCTCCTCTCTTGCACAATCAATAAGAATTTTACTCCTCCAGTTTGCTCTCAGCAAAAATGGATCATGATTTCTGTAGCCAGAAGGGAATTCAAGCACAACTGAACTCCTGATAACACTGACACAAAAATGGCTGGTCACATCAGCAGGCATTAAAAGGTGAAATAGCTGGGAAAGGATGGCAGGAGCAACATTTGGACTAAGGACAATTGATAAAGAACTTAATAAATCACAGAATCATGGAATGGTTTGGGAGCTGAAATCCATCTCATTCCAAGCCTGTCACAGGCAGGTTTTCCTGTGTCCAAGGAACAAAACCAACAAAGCAGGGTTTCCACACTGGCTGCTGTGGAGAGGCCTGGGCAGAACTGAGTTACAAACCAGCCCTTCCCAGTGTGCAGCACCCAAACTGCTCCATGCCCAGAGGAGAGCAGGGCTGGGCAGCTCATGGTGTTGTTCCAGATAAAAAACCCCAAGAGATCAAAACTTCACCTTAAAAATCTGAGTTCTGGATGTGCTTCAAAAGCCCTAAACCCAGGTGAGCAGAGGCAGCACTCCTGCAGGAAAAGCCCCCAGGGGCAGGGCAGGCAGGACTCACAGGCTGGTTGATGTGGAAGCGGGTGGGCATCCTCCTCATGATGGCAGAGTCCAGGTCCTGGGGCCTGTTGGTGGCTCCCATGACAATCACCTGTGTGACACCAAGAGACAGAAACCAGAGCTGGGACACATCCACATGCTGGGAATGTCAGCACCAGCCAGGGATCTCCCCCACTTCATAAACAGCATCACATTTCCAGAAGTTACATAGAGGTTTCCTGGCAGTGATGTCAGCAAGGGCAGCCCTGGTGCCACAACCACCACCTGGGGGGAGATCTCAGTGACTCCAACTTGAAATCTCAAACCCCAAGGAGGAACTTAAAACTTCTGCTTGTGATGTCACTCTTAGTTCCTGGTGGAATTCAAAAGGAGATATTTCAGGAAGGTGCTTAAAAATGTGGTGGTTTTGTGCTGTGCTGGAAAAAGAATCACAGAAGACTTTGAGTTGGAGATGATCTTCCAAGTCATTTTGTTGTCAATTCTTCATGAGCAGGCACACCTTCTAGGAGACCACCATGGCAAGGGCTTCACCTGGAGCCTTTATTCTTTTAAATTCAGTAAGAACTGAGCCAAGACAGAGATTGCTTTTCAAAAAAAGCATTCCAGGAGCTCCAGGTGAGCAGTGGGTTAAAGATGCCCAAGGCAAGCCCAACACCAGACAGTGCTTACCTCCCTGCAGCACTCCAGCTCTTAACTCCAGAACAAATTTACTCCCCATTCACAGCTGCCTTGTTCTCCCATGTCTTACTCTAAGCTGTGTGCATGGTAAACAGCCAGCCAGGACAGTGACAAACGACAGGGTGGTTAATCTGGGCTCTAGGATAGTGTCAAATGACACGGCGATTGTCATTACCCTGGGCTCCAGGCTTTGCTGCCCTGCTCCTGCCTTCGGGCCAGGCCCAGCAGCTCCAGCAAGGAGGGCCAGCAGGGTTGGTGGCCCGGCAGTGTCACCCTGCCACCTAGAGGCACTGGGATGGCTGGCTCGGGGATGATCCACACTTCCCTGGGCTTTATTTTCCTGATCCAGGAAAAGGAAACCTTTCCTCAGCAGGTTTAGCTCACAGCTGAGTGTGGAATTCCAGGTGGGATCAGCACATCCACCTCAACACTTCCTTACAATCTCCTCCAAGCATTTGGGATTCTGGTTTTTCTTACAAAAGGCAAATGCTGCTGAGCTTGAGAGACCCCAGATTGTCTCACTGCAGGGAATGAATAATTTCATTTGCTCCAAGGAATTGTCAGTGTGCTGCGTAAAAATGGTAATGCACTGTGCTTGGAAGATTATATCAGTTTCCAGTGAAGGGTTCATACCACTGCTTTTTACTGATGGGGAGATTTAACCCTCAGTACACACACATCACTGGTTTTTGCTCATTTTGGGAAAAAAACAGCTGAAAAACATCTTTAGCACATGATTGGGAGAGGAGAAAAAGCTATTTATGGAAAAATACACATTTAAAAGGCTGAAAATTTTCAACTTAGAGAACAAACATCCTCTTTAAGGGCTTTAAGAAGATTATCCCAGGTGACACCATGGCACTGCAATCAAGAAGTGGTGTTTCCAGATGAGATGGGATGGGCTTTAAGGTGCCTCCCATGCCAAACCATTCTGGGATTCTGAATAACTTTAATATAGCTTTCTGAATTCAGAATCCCAGAATGGTTTGGGATGGGAGAGACCTTAAAGCCCATCCCATCTCATCTGGAAACACCACTTCTTGATTAAAACAAACTAAGCACAAAGCCAATGTTCTCAGGAATGACCTGTGGATACAACTCCCCTCATTCCCACAGAGTGCTGGGAATCACCGACAGGTAAAAAGCTTTTGGTATCCCTGTTCCCAAGCAGCTCCAGCCCCAAAATCCCAGCTGAGGGGATGAGGTGATGAGGGAATGCCATCCCCCCTCCCAGCACACCCTGGGGACTCACCTGGCAGTTGTAGTCAGTGTCCAGCCCATCCCACAGGCTCATGAACTGGGCCTTCATCATGGCCGTGGCCTCGTGGTCGGTGCTGGATCGGTTCCTCAGGAAGGAATCTGGGCCAAAGCAGGGATGCAGTCACTGCCAGCCCCATTCCCCTCAGGAATGCACTCCTGGGCTGCTCTCCCATCTCATAAATGCATTTTCAATCAGCACTGCCAGCAAACAGCAAGTGCTGCTAAGGGTGAAAGTGGATTCTCCTCCATTGCTAAGCTCCCCTCTCCAAGGCACCACACAAGGGTGCACCATCACAGGGGATTCCCCACATCCTGTGCTCCAAATTTTCACCTGCATGAAAATTTCACCTTAACCTGCATTCATGGAAAGCAGCCTCCCTGTTGGACTCTTCTCTAGCTCTGGACTGAAGACATTGACACAGAATTTCATGTTCAGACTCAGGTGTTTATCATTTCTTATCAGTGAAACAGTCTCACTGCTGTGAGTTCAGCAGCTTTTCATTAGAAGGCACCAAATGGCCAACAACCTCTTGTTCCAAGGGCTTTTAACACTAAACTATCCAGTTAAGAGCTGACACCTGGATTATTTCCCCTTTTAACCCAATAACTGATCCCACAGAGCTGCAATGGGGACTTTTCCACCCAATTACAAAATGCCACCCAAACCCATGGAGGAGGAGGAAGAAGAAGCATGAAGGAGAAACCCAGGGTGACACCCTGTGCCCTCCATCTTGCTTCCATCCACAACACACTAAAAATCCCCAAACCTAAATTTCTCACCCAGTGATACACCTACACTGCTCTCTACAATCTATTGCACACTCTTGTGGGTTCCAGTCTATTCTGGAGTTTAGGAAACTTTCTCCATGAATGAGGGTCAGAGTCAGTGCTGCCCTGGGGGTCAGGGAAATACTCCTGGTGCTCTGGGTTTCCACAGCTCCCCTCCTATTCTTCAGCCCTATGAAATCCCCATTCCAGAACCCTCCTAAAACCATATTTTACCTCTCTTATGTGCCCTGACAGCAGAAGCACTGAAGTGTATTTGTTGCTGGGTTTCCTCATGAACAAAAAAGAAGTAGGAATTTATTTTACTTGTGAATTTCTTCACCACCACCAGGAAAAAAAAAAAACAACCCATTGCTTTTCCTAATGTGCCACCATTCCTTCACAATTCTATTTCTTTTCCTGAACCCTCACCCTTCTGAAGGAAAAGATGACAGCAGATCCATACATCACTGAGCCTACAGCTCAATGTCACTCTGCTATGGCTACTGATAAAACAAAAAAGAGAATTTTACCTATTTCATCAATAAAAATGATGGATGGCTGGAGCTTTATGGCCAGGGAGAAGACAGCAGCAGCCAGCTTTTGGGATTCTCCATACCATTTATCTGTCAGTGTGGAGGGCTGCAGGTTGATGAACCTGCACCCAGCTTCCTTGGCAGTGGCCTTGGCAATCAGGGTCTTCCCACATCCAGGGGGGCCATAGAGAAGAACTCCTGGAAAATTCACAGAGTTAATGCTTTCATGCAGGGATTAAAAGGGAAGAAATCAAACCAAGGGAACACCATTCCATCAATCAGAGGTTTTAAGGTGATCCCTATTAAATTACAACTCAGAATAGCCAAACAGTTCCCTGTGGGGGATTTCCCCCCCTTTTTAGACAGGAAGGATGAAGCTGAGAGGAGACATCTGAGAGATGACTGATTTATTGTGGGGCTGCAACATCATCTTTAAGGTCCCTTCCAAGCCAAACCACTCCATGATTCCATTTTATTCCATTCCCAGGACAGAGAATTAACCCCTATTTATATCCTGGCAGGTTTATTTACAGCTCCTTCCAGCCCTGCTAATAAAACTTAGCACAGAGGAGTGAGGAAAGGAAAAATCCATCACACAACAGACCCACAGGCAGTTTAAACAAATTACCCACAATTAAACATGACATCTTGTATTATTTTTAAACTTGTCACACTGCAAGAATTCACAGGAGTGTTTTTCTAAACACAGTCACAAAGAAAACAATTTCAAGAGCAACATTCAAAACACAGGGAATTATTGAGGTTTTTTTCTCTGTTTATGTGAGTGATGCCCACAAACTCTGGAGCAGTGACTTCCTATTAACACCCAGCACAAGCCACTCATAAAACTGGGGAGCAGCTTGAGCTGGAAAATCGGCTTTAAAAAGATAAATAAAAAAAAAAAATCATTTTTTCCTTCAGCTTATTAAATCATGGCATTCATATAATTTTCCAGACAGCTTCAGTTTGTGAGTTCCACAGAAAGCAGCCTGGAAAAACTAAACCAGCCACCAAAGTGCTGCATTTTCCATCCCTTGTGAGCAGCCTTGAGGTGCTCACAGATCCAGGCAGCAATTGAGAGCTCCAGAAATCAATATTCAGGGAACAAAGCTGTAAATTTGGGTGTTTGTCCAACATTTTGGGTTTAAATTCTGCTTTTTTAAAAATCTTTTTCTTCAGTGAAATACAACAAATATGGCTGTAGGGATTTCAGCAGAGTCCAACTTGTGTTTTACTGTGGAAAATGAATCTGCCACCTGCCTTAACACTGTGTAACCCAACTCCAGTGAGAATCAAGGGATTTCCAGAGGAAAAATGGGATTTCTGTCCTGCTGAATGACGGCAAAAAGAGCAGAGTTAGAGCTCAACTCTGCCAAAGGACAACACAGGAAATGACAACTGAGGCAGCTAAAAATGCAGGATACAGGGATTGTAATGGAGTGCCAGGACACAGGGAATGGCTTCATGCTGCCAGAGGGGAGGTTTGGGAATTAGGAATTGTTCCCTGGCAGGGTGGGCAGCCCTGGCAGTGCCCAAGGCCAGGCTGGAGCAGCCTGGGACAGTGGGAGGTGTCCCTGCCCTGGCACTGATGGGATTTAAGGTCCTGCCAAGCCAAATAATTTCATAATGAACATCATAACCAAAATCCAGCTACTGCTTCATTATTCAGATAAAACTTCCTCACCAAAGCAGGGGAAGAAGGGAAATCTGAGGGTTTTCCCTGGCATTGGTCCTGATGTTTGCACTTTGAACTAACAACCCACTTCCTCTTCCCTTCCTGAAAAACTGCACCTTTTATATTTCAAATATCAAGGTGTAAATCCAACACATTCCTTTCCTACCTTTTGGGGGCTGTAAGAGCCTGGAATTCTCAAACAAATATTTCTTCTTGATGGGCAGAATGACAGTGTCTTTCAAATCTGTGATGACATCATCTAAGCCTGCAATATCACTCCAGGTCACCTGCAAGGGAAAAACAGTGTTGGGAATGACCAGCACTGATCCTGCCAAGGAAAAGCACCCACCAGCTTCAAAGAGTGGCTTGAAAATGAAAGAGAGAAGGGATTAAAACTCTCTGCTCTCTGTGATGCAGTTTTACATCACAGGAATATTTCCACAGAGGTGCAAATAATGCAAGCCAGGGACAAAGGGGGATTTTGCAGGGAAGTTGCTCACATGCATGCTGAGAGGGTCCACCAGGTGGGCAGCAATGCTCATCTCATACTCAGTCAACTTCACATTCTTCACTCCTATCTGCTTCATCAGCTTTTCAGCCTGGGGGGAACCAAACAGCAGGAAAATCAAAGCAAAGAAATGCAATGCTTCACTCAGAAATCAGCTTTTTTAAAGAACTGCTGGTTGTGGTTTGAAAAGCTTCTCCCTAAGAGGTGAAATCTTGTTTTAGTTCTGCTGTTTCCTAATGACTTTGTTGTCACTTGAGTGAAACCAAGTCAGATGTCTCAGTTCCCATCAAACAAATGCTTGGACCCTCACATGCCCAAACCCACAACTCCTCTGTTATGACCTAAAAAAACAACCAAAATAAACCTTAAAACACAGAGTCTGCCACCCAAGCCTCCAGAACACTTAGGTTAATGTATTTTCACATGAATCAAGGATAGATTAATCTATTTTTAAATTCCCAAAAGTCAATTTCTAATATGTGCTCAGTGGGTTTTCCCTCATTTACAAGGAAAACTCATTGTGCCAACACACTTGCACAATTCAGTTTCTCTTTCTGCTCAAAGCTGCAGTAAGTCCAACAAGGTTTTGGGACAGTGCAGCCTCTTAGACAACAGCTGGCACTGAATCCATTGGGAAAGTTGGTTTTCAATTGAAAAACTCATCACAAAAGTTCCAGTTCAAGGTAAGCAACGAGGCTTTTCATTTTTTCCCTCCCCCCACCTTTCCAAGGCATTTTGACTGCTGGTGAAGGTCTCTGCCTTCACTAAGCTGCCAGAAATGCAGAGCTTCCAAGTTCTCTTTTAAGTTAAGAATTAAGTCCAGGTTTAAGAATTAAGAATTAATTCTCAATTAATTTTCAAGGTTTAAGAATTAATTAATTCTCAATGATTAATTCAAGGTTTCCAAAAGCAACCAAGAGATTGATTTAAGGCCACTGCTGCTCAGCAAAGGTGTCAGAAGCAGAGGAGGCACGAGGCTCACAGACTTGCCGAAAATGAGAGCCAGCAGCTCTGATTTTCAGCAACAGATCAGACCAACGGTTTTGCCACCACTTCAAGCTGGAAATTGCAATTTGTTATAAAAATTTGTTATTTTTCATTTGCTCTATACTGCAATTTGTTATAAAACCTGAACACACCAACAACTTCAACCCAGAGACTGCCCAACAAACTCCATCTTCCCTCATTCCTCAAGATCCCAAGGAAAGAGTGCAGAATGCAATCCTACCTGCTTCTGAGCTTCCACCTTCTGCTTCCTGGTGGGGTCAATGGCATCCACCATCCACTTGATGGTGAAGTAGGTGACAGCCCCGAAGATGGTGAGGCGGAAGATCAGCCCCACCACCTCGTTGCGGCTCAGGGGCCGCGAGAAGGCCTCGGCGTGCACCATCCTCCTTCCTGCCCTGAGGGGAAAAGGGGGGAAGGAAAGGGAAATCAGAGCTGGAAAAACATCTGCAGGGGGTTGGGATGCTGGTGGATAAAGGGTCTTGTGCAGGGAGTTGGGATAAGTGAATGGAGAGGCAGAAGAGGATGGGATTTTGGGGAGGAGTTGTTCCTGAGGGCAGGTGGGCCCTGGAATGGATTTCCCAGAGCAGCTGTGCCTGCCCCTGGAAAAGGGAAGCACAGGGAGGCAAGGAAAGGAAAATCAGAGCTGGAAAAACACCTGTATGGTGTTGGAATGTTGTTGGATAAAAGGTGTTGTGCAGGGAGTTGGGGTAAGTGAATGGAGAGGCAGGAGAAGAGGGAATGGCTTCATGCTGTCAGAGGATGGGATTTGGAGGAGGAGTTGTTCCTGAGGGCGGGTGGGCCCTGGAATGGATTTCCCAGAGCAGCTGTGCCTGCCCCTGGAAAAGGGAAGCACAGGGAGGCAAGGAAAGGAGAATCAGAGCTGGAAAAACACCTGCATGGGGCTGGAATGTTGTTTGATAAAAGGTGTTTTGTAGGGAGTTGGGATAAGTGAATGGAGAGAGAGGACAAGGGGGAATGGGTTCCCAGTGCCAGAGGGCAGGGCTGGATGGGATATTGGGAATTAGGAATTGTTCCCTGGCAGGGTGGGCAGGCCCTGGCACAGGTGCCCAGAGCAGCTGTGGCTGCCCCTGGATCCCTGGCAGTGCCCAAGGCCAGACTGGACAGGGATTGGAGCAGCCTGGGATGGTGGAAGGTGTCCCTGCCCATGGATGTGCTTCCAGGTCTCAAGGTTTAAGAATTAATTCTTAAGAATTAATTCAAGGTATCCAAAAGAAACCAAGAGATTGATGATTGGAATGGATTTCCCAGAGCAGCTGTGGCTGCCCCTGGAAAAAGGAAGCACAGGGAGGCAAGGAAAGGAAAATCAGAGCTGTAAGGACACCTGCATGGGGTTGGGATGTTGTTTGATAAAAGGTGTTTTGTAGGGAGCTGGGATTTGTGAATGGAGGGACAGGACACAGGGAATGGCTCCCAGTGCCAGAGGGCAGGGCTGGATGGGATATTGGGAATTAGGAATTGTTCCCTGGCAGGGTGGGCAGGCCCTGGCACAGCTGTGGCTGCCCCTGCAGCCCTGGCAGTGCCCAAGGCCAGGCTGGAGCAGCCTGGGATGCTGTAAGGCATCCCTGCCACAGATGGGCCTCCATGTCCCTTCCAGCCCAAACCATTCTGTGATTCTGTGCTCACAGTGGGCACAAATTTCACATTCCCACTGACGCTTTGGGGGTGCTGCTGACCCTGGGTGCTGCCTGCTGGAGCCAGGGAAGTCCAGGATTGAAGCACAGAGGTTTTTCCCTGAGAGGAAGCTGACAGGAAAGGCACCTGGCTGCCACATGAAGGAGCAATCAGCAATTCCCATTTGATTAAAAGGAGGTTAAGAGCTGGGGCCTGCACCTGGCAGGATGCATGGGGAGTTATTAATATCCCTGGAAAGCTGAAAATGCTGGATGTGGCACACAGCTACCCAGGGAAAAGCCTGGCTGCTGCAGGAGCCAAGCCCACAGAGCACAGCACCCTCAGTCCTGGGAAAAAAGGGCACAGAGGAAAGAACTGTGCCGAAACTCTGGGAAAATTATTTCTAAAATCAGGGTCCAGCTCTTCCTCAGCTCTGGGAGCGATCTTCTTGAGAATCCCCAAATCCCTCCTTGGGCACTGCCCCATTTTCCTTGTGCAAGGGCAAAGCCAGCAGCAGCTCCTTTGGCAGCTCCTGCCACTCCCTGGCCACTCTCCAAACCAAGCTGGCAGCCAGGGCAATGCTGGAGCAGCCACAGCCAAATTATCCCTGGATCCCCCTTCCCCAGGGCACCCCTGGAGCCAAATTATCCCTGGATCCCCCTCCTTAGAGCACCCACAGCCAAATCAACCTGGATCCCCCTCCCAGGACACCAAATTATCCCTGGATCCCCCTCCCCAGGGCACCCACAGCCAAATTAACCTGGATAAATTAACCTGGATCCCTCTCCCAAGGCAATGCTGGAGCACCCAGAGCCAAATTAACCCTGGATCCCCCTCCTCAGAGCACCCACAGCCAAATTAACCTGGATCCCCTTCCCCAGAGCACCCACAGCCAAATTAACCTGGATCCCCTTCCCCAGAGAGCCCTGCAGCCAAATTATCCCTGGATTTCCCCTCCCAAGGTACCCACAGCCAAACTATCCCTGGATCCCCCTCCCAGGACACGAAATTATCCTGGATCCCTGCTAAAGGATGTGAGGAAGCACCCCGGAGCTAGGGGATTCTGCGTGTCCTCCTCAGCCTGATTTGTGAAAATAAAAGGGCTCTGTAGTCACCGAGCAAGGAGAAAAGCTGCCCAAAACCCCGTAGAGGAACCTCCTTCTTATGCAACGCGTGCCTGAGCGCCAACCGAAAGGAAAAGCTCGAACAGCGAGGAACCGAAGCAGAACCCGGCTGAGGGAAGCCCCAAACCCACACAATCGCTGAAACCCGGCGGAACTCAGCGTTTGTCCGCCCTCGGGGCCCGCAGCGGCTCCGCGCTCCCGGTCAGCGGCAAAAGGGAAACCAAAAGCGGCAGCGGCGCTGGTTCCCGTTCCGCTGCGAGGGCACGCTGCCGGGAAAGCCGGGCAGCCCCGCTGCAGCGCGGGGATCCCCCCCGGGGCCCGGCAGCCCCGTCACGGCAGCCCCGGGCAGGGCCGGGCCGCGCCGCCCGTGACCTTCCCGCCGCCCGGCAGCTGCGGCGCGGCCGGGGCCGCCGTCCCGCCGGGGCACTCACCGTGCGGCGGCTCTCCGGGACACGGCGCGGGCCGGGCGGCAGCAGCAGGAGGGGGAGGAAGGCGAGAAGGAGGAGGAGGAGGAGCGGGAGGAGAAGCGGAGCAAAAACCGGCGGCGGCACCGAGGGCCCGGCAGCGGCGGCGGCGCGTCCGGCGCTTCTTCCGTCCGTGCGGCGCTCGCCGCCCCGCCCAAAGGTTCCGGGCGGCGGCGGTCCGCGCGAAGGTTCCGCCCACCGGATGCGGGGCAGCCCCGGCCGGGAAGGGCCGGGAGGGGCCGGGAAGGGCCCGGAGCCACCGGAGCCACCGGCAGCGGCCCAACCGAGCGGCTCCACCGGCACCCCCGGGGCCGCGGCCCCCGCCTGCAACAGCCTAACGACAGCGGGAACTCCGCTCGAGCCCCGCTGACACATCCCTGTCACGGTCAATACGTGTGCAACGCGTTAAGTGCAAAATCATAACCTAAAACAATGTATACAAAATATAAAGCATGCATATATACGCAGATATAATTAATGTATATATAAAATATAAAGCATGCATATATGTGCATATTTTATATAACTAGATATATAATTTCTGTATACATAAAATATAAAGCATGCATATATGTGCATATTTTCTATAGCTAGATATATAATTAATATATGTATTAAGATATATAATTAATATATGTATTAATTATATATACAAAAATTATGTATACAAAAATATAAAACATGCATTTATACCCATATTTTAGATAGATATATAATTTCTGTACATACAAAATATAAAACATGCATATATAGACGTATTTTATATGGATAGATATATAATTTATGTACACATAAAATATAAAGCATCATACATACACGTATTTTATATATATAGATATATAATTTATGCATATACAAAATATAAAACATGCATATATACACATATATAGATAGATATATAATTTCTGTATATATAAAATATAAAGCATGCATATATACACATATTTTCTATAGATAGATATATAATTAATATATATATTAATTATATAGACAAAAATTATGTATGTATACAAAAAATATAAAACATGTATATATACACATATTATAGATAGATAGATATATAATTTACGTATATATTAAATATATATATATAAAATTTATGTATATATAAAATATAAAACATGCATATATATACATATTTTCTATAGATAGATATATAATTTATGTATATGTAAAATATAAAGCATGCATATATACACATATTTTGTATAGATATATAATTTCTGTATATATAAAATATAAAACATGCACATATATACATATTTTATACATATAGATAATATAATTTCTGTATAAAAATAAAAAACATTCATATATACACATATTTTGTATAGATATATAATTTCTGTATATATAAAATATATATATATCATTTCGGTATATACAAAATCTAAAACATGCATATATACACATATTATATATATAATTTATGTATATATAAATATAAAACATGCATATATATGCATATTATATATAGATATATAATTTATGTATATATAAGATATATATTATATATATCATTTCTGTATACATAAAATCTAAAGCATGCATATATACACATATTATATATATAGATATATAATTAATGTATACATAAATCTAAAACATGCATATATACACATATTTTATATATATACACATAATTTCTGTATATATAAAATCTAAAACATACATATGTACACATATTATATATAGAGATATGTAATTTATGTATATATAAAATATAAGATATGCATATATACACACAGTTTATATAGCTAGATATATAATTTCTGTACATATAAAATAGAAAACATGCATATATACACATATTATATAGAGATATATAATTTCTGTATATATAACATATAAAGCATGCACATATACACATATTTTATATAGATAGATATATAATTTCTGTATATATAATATATATTATATATAATTCATGTATATATAAATATAAAACATGCATATATACACATTATATTATATATAATTTATGTATACATAAATATAAAACATGCATATATATACATATTTTATATAGATAGATCATATAATTTCTGTATATATAAAAATAAAGCATGCATATATATGCATGATTTATATAGATAGATATATAATATATATATTAATTATATATACAAAAATTATGGATACAAAAAATAGAAACACGCATATATACACATATTATAGATAGATAGATACATAATTTCTGTATATATAAAAATATATATTATATATATAATTTCTGTATATAATATAAAACATGCATATATATACTTATTTTATATAGATAGATATATTATCTATATATAAAATGTAAAACATGCATATATATATTATATATATATTATTTATGTGTATATATATACACATATATATATACACATATACACACATATATATATATATATATAATTTATGCATGCATAACTGATATAAAACATACCTCACATATTTACATACACATAGTAAGAGAAGAATGTCCAGGAAAAAGGTGGAAAATACAAAATCCAATATCTGTAATTAAGCAGAGTTTAATTTCTCTCCAGCCAAGCAGGAGAGGAACTGGCCCCAGGCTGTGCCAGGGGAGGCTCAGGTGGGACAGCAGCAGCAATTTCTCCAGGCAAGTCCTTCCCTTTCATGCTGCTCCTGCAGGCTTGGATGGCATCAAAAGTTTATCATCTCCTGGAGCTTTTTGTTTTTCAGCTCATCTGGACCATTGTGCTCGTTCATTCCTGGGGAAAAAAAAAAAAATTATTTAGGACCCTTCTGGTTTTCTTCCCACTCCTGGAAAAAAGTGACATCTGTTTGGTGCAATTAAGGAGAAATGCAAACACACATACACACACACACAGAGGAGGAAAAGCAGCTCGAAATTTACATTTTGTCACTGCTGTGGTGGCAGCCTCTGAAAGAAATCCCATCAAAAAATACTTTAAAAAGATGTGGGGAAGTGCAAATTTTCAGGGTGGTGGCCAGGACTGGATTGGGCTCCAACCAAATTATCCAGATGTTGAGGGGTTGTGCTCCAATTTATCCAGATATTGAGGGGTTGTGCTCCAATTTATCCAGATATTGAGGGGTTCTGCTCCAGTTTATCCAGATATTGAGGAATTGGGCTTCAATTTATCCAGATATTGAGGGGTTTGCTCCAATTTATCCAAATATTGAGCGGTTCTGCTCCAATTTATCCAGATATTGAGGGATTTGGCTCCAATTTATCCAAATACTGAGGGATTGTGCTCCAATTTATCCAGATATTGAGGAGTTCTGTTCCAACGTATCCAGATATTGAGGGGTTCTGCTCCAATTTATCCAGATATGGAGTGTTGTGCTCCAATTTATCCAGATATTGAGGGGTTTGGGCTCCAATTAATCCAGATATTGAGGGATTGTGCCCAAATTTATACAGATATTAGGGGATTGTGCTGAAGGTTGTGATTTATTTCCTTCCCAGAATTAATGTGGGCTTTCCACTCGCAGCTCCATTGGAATGGGCTGGCTGGAAAATGGGATGTACTGGGAACCACGGGGTTATACTGGGGGGAAAAGTGGTGGTGGCAGCTCTGTCCCCAAAGCCCTTACCTAAAATCAGATCCAGGAGGTGGGAACACAACTTAAAACTCACCCAAGTTGGGATGGCTGGAAACTTCAATCCAGCTCATTCCAATCTGGCCTTGGGCACTTCAATTTTATCAATTTTGGGGTTTGCAGCTGGAGGAAATTGGGAATGTGGAAATTGAGGGGGTTCAAAGGGATCTCTGTGCCCACCAAGTGCTCCTGGAGGGTTGGCACAAGGATAAGTCGATGCAGACCAGTCCTGAAAAGCAGGAGAAGGTTTTGGGAACAGTTTTGCAGTGGGAATAATGGTAGTAAAACATCTCAAGGTGCAACTTGGTATTTCTGAAAGGAATTATATCATAGAGCATTTGCAAAGGGCTGGAGGATGCAGCAGCCTGGGAAATCCCTCTGCCTGATATTCTATTTTATTTTGAGCCCTTAAAGGTAATTTCCTGAATTTAAAACAATAAATTCCCAAAAAGTTACAGCTCTCAGCTCAGAGTGCAAAGAGCCTCGTACAATGGGGTTTATCCCCTAATATTTTACATAAAGACTGATTTAGAGATTTCTAGGCAGGGTTTTCTCCCTGCCAGGTGAAGTGTGATCAGTGTGGGAAGGAGAATGGACAGAAAGCTCCATGGAAACCCCACGGGCTGCTGGGCTGGGCTGGCCTGGGGGGACCGGCATGTCCCTGTCCCCCAGCGGGGCTATCCCGAGGATATCAGCAGCAATTTCTGCATGGAAAGGGTGCTCAGGCCTTGCCAGGGGCTGCCCAGGGAGCTTTGGAGGTGTCCCAGGAAGGGCTGGAGGTGGCACTCAGTGCTCTGGGCTGGGCACAAGGTGGGCACTGGGCACAGCTGGGACTCCATGGGCTGGCAGGGATTTTTCAGCCCAAATAATTCTGCCCTTCGAGGGCAGCAGGTGGCCCCGAGCCCCCTTCCCTCCGTGCCCCGGCGGCTGCAGGGGGCGACAGGCGCTCGCTCAGCGCGGCTCCTCCGCTCCACGCCAACCCCGGGGAGCGTGAGGGGAGGAAGCCGAACCCCCTCAAGATGCCGGGCTGACCCCCCCGCCGTTGCCTTTCCCCGCAGCCGGTTCTTCCCCTCGCCTTCCTCCCTCCCAGCTGGGCTGAGGAAGGAGGAGAGGAGAGAAGAGGAGAGGCGGACAAGCGGCAGTGCCGGGGCTCGGGGGCTGTGAGGGGCTGGGGGTCCCCAGCCCGCGCGAGCCCCTCACGGCCCCTCACGGCCACTTCCGCCCGCGGGGGAGGCGCCGCCGCCAGCGCCCACGTGACGGACGCAGCACCGCGCCGCCTCACCGTATCCCTCCGCTCCCCTCTCCCCCCCGTCCCCCACCCCCTCTGTTGGGCGAGGGGAGCCGGCGGGCAGAGGGGTGCGGACGGTGCGCGCAGCGCGATCCGTTCCCCCGGCCCTCCCGGTGCGCCGCTTCTCCGCTTCTCCGGTGGCGGGGTGGGAGGGACTACTTTGTGTGTTGGCGGATGCGTCGCGTGGGCGTGGCGGCGCCGCCCGCCGTCCCTCTCGGAAGCCGCGGCCATGATGGGCGCCCCGCGCCGGCGAGCGCTGCGGGCCGGGGGATGAGCGCGGCCGTGCCGCCCTGAGGAGCCGCCGCCGGGAAGAGCCGAGGGAGCGACCGCCCGGCCCCCGGGGCGGGGAGCGGAGCGGGGCCGGGCCGGGGGCGCGCCCCGCGCCGCTGTCACCATTGCCGGGGCCCGGAGCGCCGCAGAGCTGCTCCCCCCGCCGCCGCCGCGCTCGCCCCAAACACGGCGGCGGCGGCGGCACCGCCCGCAGGGGCTCGGCGCGGCTCCCGACGCGCTCGGAGGAGGAGGAGGAGAAGGAGGAGGAGGAGGGAGCGGCAGCCGGTGCCGCCGCCGGGAGCCGGGCCCGCCCGGGGCTGAGCCGCCGGAGCATCAGCGCCCGGGGCCGCCCGGTGGTGCCTCGCGGCCGCCGCCCGGGCCCTGCGCGCTGCCCCGGAGCGGCCCCCGGCTGCCAGACATGACCGCCATCATCAAAGAGATCGTCAGCAGGAACAAAAGGCGATACCAGGAGGATGGCTTCGACCTGGACCTGACCTGTATCCTCCTCCCGCTCCTGCTCCCGCATGTCCCGCGATTGCATCAGACCCGCGCGGCGTTACCTAACGCGCTGCCCCCGGCCGCTCCGCCGCCCGCCGGGGCTCGCCCGGGCCGCCGCGCCCTCCCCCGCCGCCGCCGCCTCGGCCGCCTTTTGTCCGGGCCCGGCAGATTAACGGGAGCTCCAGGATTAACGCCAGCGCTCCTTGGCGGCCCCCCCGAGCCGAGCCGCGCAGGGGCCGTGCCCTCCCTCCCCCCGGCCCCGGAGCCCCCCGCTTATCTCCGGCTCCTTTGGTGCTTGGGCTCACGCAGCAAATGCGCCCGACCCGCCGTGATTTGCGTGCACAGCGCTTTATCGATATATCTATATATTTTTTTTTTTTTTTAAATTTAGTAACTCGTCTTGAATCGCGATTATAATCGTGGCAGGCCGGTGGCTTTCCTCGGGTTGCTTCAGTGGAAGGCTGTGTCCTCTGCCCTGATTTCCAGCCCTCCGCTGAGGCAGAGCTGTACCTTAGGATGCAGCGAGGCTCTCCATGACAAGAGGTGGCAATCGCTCCTTCCAAATTCAAAAAAAACCCCAAACCCCATTTTTTTTCCCCAGGATGTGTCACAAACGAGAGCGTGTCGGGTCTCCTGGAGGAGGATTGTACAGAATACTTATTCTGGAATAAGTAATTAGCGTGCAATTATGGCTAATGAGGCAAAAGCCGGTGTGTAGTTTTGGTGGCCTTTGGAACAGATGTGTTGGGCAGATGTTTCAGCTTGGAATGCCCTGCAGGGCTCGTGGTGGGTAGGGGCAGGGTCTTGCTCCGTGCTGGGGAAAGATTGGTGCTGTGGGAAAGGTTTTGGGGGCAAGAACTTTGCTTAGAAGTTGGGAAAATGAATATTGACAGCAGTGCTCAGAGCTGGGCTTCTCCCTGTGGAGAGATGGTTCTGTTCTGCCACGGGATTCGGTGGAAATTTATTGGGTTTTGGAGCAATTACATTCAGGTCTGAGCAAGTGCTCCAAATAAATCCAGATTTTGAGCAGGATCACAGCTGATAAAAGCTGTAGCTTGTACATATCTTGCTTTTGCGTTGAGCCTTGGCCTAAAATTTTGGTGGCTTTAAAACAACCTGAAATGTTCTGGACTTCAGTTTAGCATTTAGTTAAAAACCCAGCAGCTCTGGTTTGTTATTCCTGCATTATGTTTGTGATAAAAATACTTTTAGGCCTGGATTTTTAGGTGCTTGCACTTGGTGATTTTGTTGGCTGTTGTGAAGATTTTTTTGCCTTTATGGAAAGAGTTAAATGGTGGCAAAACCAAAAGGTTTTTCCTTCACAGTTGAGGAGTTTGGTGTTTCAGGCATCTTTGCCCAGATGTGCCCTTTGTAGGGAGAGATATTTTGACCCAAACACATCTTTTCAACTGGTCTTATGCTCCCAGCAAGAAAATTTGTGAATGCTGAACCTCGACTTTATTGCTCAAGCTTTCCTAATGATGTGTCAAATGGTGATTGCTTATTTTGAATTTTTATTCTTAGAATTTTATGTTAAAACAGGCTGTTACACTGGGCTTAGGCTGGTGTTTCTAAAAGGAGCAGCTGACTGCAGTCCTGCCATGGAAATTGTGGAAAAGATGGTATGGCTTCTTTAATGATAAAAATATATTATTGGAAGAAGTGGGGTTTTTTTTTGAACAGATAATTAATGAATGAAGATTTCTGTGCAGTGGCTTTGCATGAAGGCTGATGCTGCTGCAGAAGTGAAAGTTGAATTTTGGCATCACTTTGTGCAGGGCTCTCATGGAATTGTTGCTCACCATCCCTGGTATCTGGGAATAAAAGCCTGATAGCTTTTTATTCCTTGCACACATGGCCATGGATTTAATATCACAACCATGTGATATTAAAGGGAAAAAAGAGAAAACCTGAAGCCCAGGTGAGCTGTTGAAGGCATGGCAGGAGCAGCAGGTGTTGAGATGTTTTCTCAGGGTAGCTGCCTCTGTCCAGCCACAAGGGAAGGGCAGCCAGGAGTTGTGCATTTGGGAAATGGAGCTCTGGGTTCCTCCTGCAGCTCCAGAACCCTCAGGAGCTGCAGTGAGGGCAGGTGAGGTGTCTGTGCTCTGCCCTTTCCCCTGCCCCTCTCTGGCTGTCCCTGTGAGCAGAGAATTTTGGGCATGGATGTTATCAAAATGCCTTGCAGGGACTGCTGGGTGAGGTTCTGGAGTGTGGATCAGAGATTTTTGGGCATGGATGTTATCAAAATGCCTTGTAGGAACTCCTGCGTGTCCCAGGCAGGATGAGTGAGGTGCTGGAGTGTGGATCAGAGATTTTTGGCCATGGATATTACCCAAGGCCTTGCAGGAGCACCTGGGTGAGGTGCTGGAGTGTGGATCAGGGATTTTTTTGGCCATGGATATTACCCCAAGGCCTTGCAAGAGCTCCTGGGTGCCAGAGGCAGGCTGAGTGAGGTTCTGGAGTGTGGATCAGAGAATTTTGGCCATGGATGTTGTCAAAGGCCTTGCAGGAACCCCTGGGTGCCCCAGGCAGGCTGGGTGAGGTTCTGGAGTGTGGATCAGAGAATTTTGGGCATGGATATTATCAAAATACCTTTCAGGGACTGCTGGGCGAGGTTCTGGAGTATGGATCAGAGATTTTTGGCCATGGATATTATCCAGAAGTCTTGCAGGAGCTCCTGGCAGCCTGGGTGAGGTTCTGGAGTGTGGATCAGAGATTTTTGGGCATGGATATTATCAAAATGCCTTGCAGGAACTCCTGCGTGCCCCAGGAGGTGCTGGAGTGTGGATCAGGGATTTTTTTGGGCATGGATATTGTCAAATGCCTTGCAGGAGCTCCTGGGTGCCCCAGGCAGGCTGGGTGAGGTTCTGGAGTGCCAAAATCCTTGGTTGGGCTGTGTCAGAGCCTTTTAAAAATGATCTTGATGTATCTTGGTGATGATGTCTTGATCTTTGCAGTACAGAACACTGTGGTTGGAGCCCTGAGTTCCTGAGGAGCTGAGTGAGAATCCTGGTGTGTGTAATGTGGGATTTCAGCAAAGGGAGACAGCATCTTCCCAAAATCAGTGCAGAGTGTGAAAATGGGCCTGGGTGTCTTTAAAAACCACCCTGCTGCTGCTTGTCATCTAATCAGATGTGCTCTCTGAGCACTCTTTATGCACATCTTGGAAAAAATATTCTGAACTCACAAGAAAAAAGGGTTTTAAAGGTGGAGACATTAAATCAGCTGTGTAATGCTTCAGATAGTTCTGGTTTATTTGGGTTTTAATTAATTTCTGCAGCACTGGATACTTTTTGGTGCCCGTGGGTGAGAAGGAAAGTTTGGATTCGTGTCTTTCTTCTCTGATGGTTGCATTTCTCGATGCTGCAAGCACCAGAATGTTTTCTGAGGTGTTCTGTGTGTTATTTCTGACATGGTGCAGTTTAGTGATGCCCTCTTTACAGCAAAGAGAAAACACTTCCATGCAGCAATACATGGATTACCTGTGTCTTAAGAGCTCTGTGTGTGAATTTAGCAAATGGGAATAAATCTAACTGCTTCTTGTGGGTGTCCTAGCTCGGTTAAACTCAGTCTGCTGTCCCCAGGCCTCCTGTCAGGGTGCAAACAAGCCGAGCCTGGGGCTCGACTGAAGCATGTGGAACTCGTGACCTACATAGTGCTACAAACTGCAGCAACATTCAGGCAGAGGAGATGTTGGGAGCAGTTTACACGTCTCACACGTCCTTTGTCTCGTGGAATGAAAGGCAGGGAATGCTGAAATTGCTGCAGGAAGCTCCTTAGAATCTCTCCTTAGGATCTCTTGACTGCTTTATGCTGTTTGCAGTCCTAAAGCTCTTTGCATTTTTAATGAAATTTGAAATTATGGGACTTGACTCAAAATGGCTCAGCTTCCAGGAAAAAAAAAAAAAAGTGAATTAGTAGCATGAGGTCTATACTGTGTTTAAAAATAGAGCCTGAGCTGGAAATGCCATTTGTTTAAAAGACTTGGGCTCATTTTAAAATTGAAGTTTGTTAGAGGTTTTGTAACGAGTTTGTCTTGTACACAAGCACGGGGAGGGTTTAGAAGAAACTGGAAGAGACCAACTGGCAATGCATTTTATTGGTGGGAAAGGATTTCTTTGTTCTGAAGTAAACCATGTTCCTTAGCAGTGTTTGGAGCCCAGCAGACTGATTTTGCTTCTGGAGCCTGGGATGCTGTTGGGTTTTGGACCAGATCAGTGCCAGTTTTGCTCTGAATTCATCTCAGAAGTCTGGGACTCAGCAGAGTTTCAGTTCCCTGCTTGGTGCAGGGTGTGTTTGATCCCAGGAAGATTTCTGCACTTAGCAAGGATGAAAGGGTTAGACCTGTCAAAGGTGGACACAGCAAGGTGGTGATGGCTGCAGATGTGTTCCTGCATTTTCTCTTCTGGGGCTTCACATGGGCTGGGTCATTCACTGCTCCCCACAAGCCAGAAAACCCCAAACCCTGTGCCATGGTTGTGTGGATGGGGGTGTTGGACAGCTAAAACCTTCAAACCCCACACTCCAGCAGGTGCTGTGGGTGCAATCCCTTCCAGAGTCACACAGCCCCTTCCTGCCCTGCTTTTCCACTGCTTTTATTCAGAAAGGGACTTTAAAAAGCCCTCACAAATTCCAGCTCATCCCTTTGCACTTGGAGAATTCTTAGGGAAATGCTTCAGCTTGGATCAGAAATTTTCAGTGCACGTGGAGGCTGTTTGCACAAGCTAAACTCCAAATTCAAAAATTGCCTTCCTGTGCACACTTTGAAGTGGTGGCTGTGTGTTCTTCTCAAGGTGGGCAGAGAAATGAGGGCACCCTGCATGGTATTTCTTATCTGGTGACCTCTTAAAAATGCCCAGCCTGGGTGATTGATGATTGGAGCTTGGTTTTAAGCTCAGTTAAGTTGTGAAGCCTTCAGAACATGCAGAGTTTTGCTGTTAAATGTGAAAAGGGTGATGCTGGATCAGCTGCCAGCTTTGCGAGGGCCAGGTCTGAGTGTTTTTAAGGAAAAATCCAAATTTTCTTTTGCTTGCACCAAGACTGATGAGGTGCTGGCACTTGAGGGGTTACTTTGTGGGGTTTGCTGGCTGAGGACAGCTCTGTCACTGTTGAGGAATTGTGGAAATCCCTCCCCACATTACTCTGTGTGGTCCAGCTGCAGTCTTGGAGGATGGTGAATTTTGGAAATGCATCTTTCTAGGAATGTCTGCTAGTCAGGAAAGCCTTTCTGTGCACAGGATGGTTCCATCTGCCTTCCCCTGACCTGGAGAGGATGGAGAATTGAGTGTGGAGCTTATGCAACACTGGGGCTGCTGTGGCTGCTGCAGTAGAATCATGCACAGAGATTAGTTGGCTCTAGATAACTGCTGGGCTGGGGCTGGCACATTTCTCTGGGACAAAATTCCTGTTGTTACACTTAGGACACCAAGAAAAACTTGCCAAAGTGTTCTGGGGCACAGTGTTGTAGAGACACTGAGTATTGATGTCTTAAAACATTTTTATAGAGGAATACAGAATTATCCTAATTTTCTCCCAGAAGAGAGGTAGCTGTATTTTCCATTTTCTTCCTTTCAGGTTGGTTTGGACACCTAAATCCTCTTTGTTGTGGAAGCAATTGATATAATTTATTAAGTAAAAATACAGCTGAAAGGATGTTGTGTTCAAGCCCCCTCTGCTTAAAACCATAAAGCCAAAACTAAACTTCAAGGAGTACAAATGCAAAGTTGAAATGTTCTGTGTAAGTTTTTGCAGGTTGTGAATTGCTGAATAGTTCCTAAATGAAATTCTATTTATAATGGATTAATGTTGTTGCCATATTAATGCTGCATAAGCTGACAAATTATACCCTGGTACCTTAGCCAGAATCTTCCCCTACAACAGGTTGAAACATGAAAATCATTGTTGTAGAATGATTTAAAGGACAATTGTTGTGTTCTGACAAACTGCAAGAGAAGGGAGGGAATGGGCAGCTGAGCTGTCAAATCCCTTAATTGCATTAGAGACCAAAGATTGTGTCATTACTCAGAACTGACTCCCAGAGCCCAGCTCCTTCCCAGTTTGGAGCAACTCAGAGCTCTGTGTGATTTTTATTCATTTGCTGTGCATGCTGAAGGTTAATTTATTGCATGGCTTTTTCAGGGAGGAAATTGGGATCTATATCCTGGAGTTGTGTGTGGTAATTCCTGGGTATGCCCTGTGCCTCATAAATCATCTTAAATCATCCTGGACATGCCCTGTGCCTCACCTTAAATCCTAGGGGTGGTGTGGGCTCCTTTGATTTGGCACTTGGGTGAAGGTTTTTGGGATTTCCTGTGAGTTACTGGAATGGTGATTTCTGGGCTGTAAGAAGAGAATTTATTTGGAAATGTGTGGCCCTGTAGAGCAGGATGTCTCCTGAAACATGGATTATTTGTGGGTGGTTGAGTCTCCTTTGGGCTCTGTTAGTTTTTGGCTGTGTCTTAGGCCCAGGTTGATATTTCAGATGTAAACAAATCCTTGTTGCAGTTTCTAATTCAAGCCAGCATCGTCTTTGCTCCTGTCATCATCTGCCTCCTCTGCTCTTGCCTGTGAGGGCCTGGGGAAAAAAAAAAAAAAAAGAATTTTTATAGAATGGAAGTAAATAATTGTGCAATTAGGCCCTGTATCATGCTGCATAAATCTAGGTTATCTTAATAACAATTCTTAGGCAATGGAGCTCAAGTGGTGGCTCTGTGATTCAAATTATAATTGACTGTGCAGCTAAAAAAATTCAACTCCACTGCTCTGTGTTTGGGATGATGACTATTGCAAAAGCTGGCATTGTTCCCTTTAAAGATGAACTCCCAGCTCCACAGCGTGCAGCAGTGCAGAAAAACTGCTTCATATCCAGTTTTTTGTAGTGAAGTGCTTAAGAAATGTCTTTATAAACTTAATTCTGCCTTTGTGGAGCTGTGGTATAATAGCTTTTAATTGCATGATTAATTTTCTTAGAGGCCTCTGCTTAATTCATGGCATTGCCTGGGTATATATTGGGCTCCAAGTGAAGAGTTGTGGATTTTCTGTTCTTTCATTTCTTGTGTGGGTGAATTAGAGAAGTAATGTCCTTTTTTATGCTAACAATTAGAGGAGGGAAACACCAGATTTCATTTGGATAAAATTATCTATTTGGAGCTTTTTGTTTGAGTTGTGCTTTATTAGAATAGCCCTGGGTCTTATTTTGCCACTCACCTTTATTTTCTTTTACACATTAAGGTTTGATAAATCCATACAAACCTTACTTTTTGTAATTTCTGTTCTCTGAAGGTTTTTACTGTGCTGTATTTATTTATTTTCTTCTGACCCACCCCACACACATTAAGGTTTGATAAATCCATACAAACCTTGCTTTTTGTAATTTCTGTTCTCTGAAGGTTTTTAGTGTGCTGTAGCCCCACAGCTCTTTTAAATTCCCTTGTCTCTGAAAGTTTTTGGATGTTCTTTCAGCCTTGCAAAAAGTTGAGTCTGAGCCATTTTTCACTTCCTGTCAGTAAATATCAAAGTAGTGACTCCTCTGTGCTGGCTTCTCTTTAGTGAATAAAATTCCTGTGTTTTTCTGGGGGTGTTTGAGGTTAGGACATGCTTAAGTACACAGTGGTGGTTCAGGGAGATCCTGCAAAGTGGGGAGGATCACATCTCACAGCTCTGCTGGAAAGGGCTCATGCTGAGTTGGATGGTGGTTAGAACAGGTCCGTTTGGCACTTAAAAACTCAAATTGAGGTGTGGTGGTGCAGCTTCTGCCAGCATTGCTTCCTCTGCAGGGGATCTGCTCAGTCCCTGCCTCATGTGCACAGCTGGATGTGGCACCCACAGGGTGGGGATTTGATGATCCCAGAGCATTTCCCAGCCTCAGTGATCCTGGGATTCTGCACCATCATCCTTGGGCCACCATGTGTTGTTGCTGGCTGTGGGAAGATGGGATGTGGCCTTTCCAAAATGGCAGCAGAAACAAAAGAACTTTCTTTCCTGGGC
Organism: Melozone crissalis; assembly: GCF_028551555.1. Lineage (NCBI taxonomy): Eukaryota > Metazoa > Chordata > Aves > Passeriformes > Passerellidae > Melozone > Melozone crissalis. The sequence continues at coordinate 4,671,630 of NW_026535840.1, read as the reverse complement.
CTCTGCATGTTTCCCTCTGGAAATCTCTTGGGATTGTAGGGCTGAGTGAGGGACTTGAGCCTCAGTCTCTGCCTTCACTTTGTACCAATAACAGAGTGTGGTGCAAAATTTATGTTCCTGTTTGCTCTTTGTGAATGGGCAGGGCAGCTTTTCTGTGCCTTTAATATGGGCAGCTATTTTAGAGGGGTTTTATGAGATGGAATTCATCAAATCCAGCTCTTGGCCTTGCTCAGGACACCCCAACAATCCCACCCTGTGCCTCAGAGCATTGTCCATACATTTCTTGCATCTCCTGCTTCCTTTACTCTCTGCATGCTTTGTATCTTTATTTATGATTCCAGACCGTTTTGAAATGGAAGTTTCAGGTGCCTTTTCCTCAGCCTGTGTCAGTACAAGCTGTTCTCTAGAGCAGCCTTCATCTTTCATGCCTTTGTTACCATTTTTTCTCTTTCTGCTGTGAGGTCTGTGGGGTTTTTTCCCCCAGTTTTAATGTGACCCCATTAGCAAAGCCTCCATATGGCTGAGAGTTCCTGCACACATTTCCTACACCCCACAGATGAAGGGAGAGATTCTTGCTCTGGGATGACTCCCAATATAATAAACAGGTCCAGAAGTGAGTTGTGGATGTAGGCAACCTGGCATTTCCTCCTGAGGCATCTTCTGATTTATTTCTTTATGAATTTGAGTTCCCCTGCAGACCTTTGTTGACCTCATGTGGGCAGCTTTTCCTCCTGGATATGGAGTTGCAGTTGTTGCATTGAAATTGCAGGCTGAAAGCTTAAAAAAAAAACCCTAAAAAATGGGGGGAAAAAAGAGAATCCTTGTTTGAATATGGAGCATATTTCTTTATGAATTTTCTTTATTTCTTTATGAATTTGAGTTCCCCTGCAGACCTTTGTTGACCTCATGTGGGCAGCTTTGCCTCCTGGACATGAAGGAGTTGCAGTTGTTGCATTGAAATTGCAGGCTGAAAGCTTAAAAAAAAACCCTAAAAAATGGGGGGAAAAAGAGAATCCTTGTTGGATTATGGAGCATCAAGGGGTTAAATGCATTTCTTGTAAATGATAAAATGTTTCAGCCACATCTGAGTTGGTCCCTTTGCTTGTTGTTCAAGGCACAGATGGTAGAGTTGACAAGTGCAGCTGGCTGGCTACAAGGAATCCTCCTTTGCTCTGAAGAACTTTCTTCCTGTTCATTTCCTCTGTACTTCCTGATGATCCAGGCTCCTAGAAAAACACTAAAATCATTTTGCATTTCATGCTGGCTAATGGAAATGCTGCCTGGTAAATAAAGAAGGCACTCATGGGTACAGCTTAAACAGCATGCATGTCAGGAAAGTCTTTAGATTTTCTGGTTATATTTTCCTGTGTCATTTTCTTTTTTGTTCTTGGGATGCTGTCAAGCAAATGGCACTAATAAGAGCTTGGCCATTTGTCAGGGCTCTTAAATCTGTTTGAGGATGGAGTGTGGACACTTCTTGTAACACTCCCCCTGTAGCTCCAGGCTGTCAAGCTGTTGAACAGTTAGAGCAGTGCTGGTTTATTTTCTCCCTTGCTGTTGCTCTGTGACTTGTTTAAGCTGGAGTTAAAGGGCTGGAGGTCACCAGGGGAACATTTCAGCCCAGCTGTGCTGCCACAGCTCCTCACACAGCTCCTGCAGCCACAGCTCCTGAAACCTGCAGGCTGATTCAGACAACAGAGCAACTTTGGGAGCCTTCAAAGCCACTCTGTGCCTCTGCTCCTGGGCTCTGCTGTCACATGGGACGTGGCAGTGACAGCTTGGCCACCCCAGGCTGGTGGCTGGGTCCCCTGGCAGGCAGGGGCTGAGGGTGACACGGAGCAGAGCTGGCAGCAGATGAGGAGTGGGCTGGTGGGGAGCAGATTAAAGCAAGGCCAAGCCTCCCCTGCCTGAACTGGAAGTGAAAATTAACATTGCTGGCAGTTGTGGAGCTTTTTCAAGCTGTAGATTCCTCAGTTTAAGGCTGTTCTTTGTTAAGTGAAATTGCAGTTTGAGAGCTGGAAGCTGAGGGTTGGGAGAAATGGACTGTTGTTGTTTTATTTTCAGGTGTCAGGTTCAGGGTGTGCAGAAAGGTTTTTAGCTCCAGAGCGCAGCTTGAACAGCCCCATCATTCACAGCTTCAGGAATATTCAGCTTCTTGGACATTTCCTTTCTAAAGAAACACAACATCTAATGTTTGCTAGGTCTTTCTGAAGCCTTGGATTCACAGAATTCCAGAATGGTTTGGGCTGGAGGGAAGCTGAAAGCTCACCCAGTTCCACCCCCTGCCGTGGCAGGGACACTTTCCATGATGCCAGGTCTCTCCAAGCCCTGTCCATCCTGACCTTGGACATGCCAGGCATCCAGGGGCAGCCTCTGCCAGGGCAGGATTTCTTCCCAATATCCAATACAAACCTATCTATCAATGGGAAACCATTCCCCTTTCTCCTTTTGCTCCCCTTGAAAATACAAATATTAGTAAAATTGCAAGGGGCTATGAGTTTAAAAGTTCTTTTTCCTTTTTGTTTTGATGTAAAACTCATCTCAGTGTTGGGTTTAAAAAGCTGTGTGTAAATTTTGTAGCACTGCAGGCTCTTGGCTGCCTATAAAATAGGAGATGAGGTTATTTGCTCTTTGTTTTCCTGTTATTGCCACCTTAGGAGTGGAGTGAGGATCAGGGGTTAAATACTTGGAAATTTAGGACTTCATAAAATCCCTCAGACATTCTGATGATGTTCCAGTTACTGACTGGCAGTGTTGATCATTGCAGGAAAAGCTGCAGCTGTTGGTTTTTGCAGCTTCCTTGTGATTCTTTAAGAATTAAGAATTGGTAAATGTTTTGCTATGTTTTTTTGGCCACTTTCCATTATTAGGAAAAAAGTCTGAATTTGTGAACAAAATCAGTTAGAGGACCAACATGAGTAATTTACTTTTATATCTCTATGTATGTAAAAAATTGCAAGTGTATACTGCACATTCTTTAATTTGGTCTTGGCATAATGTGAATATATAGACAGCTATTTTTGAAAGTGATTATAACAACTGATTTGCATAATGATCCAGGATTTTTCTCATAGCAACTGCAAAGACTGTCATCTTCAGCAATGTGGGGATGATTTCAGCCTTGAAGGAGAGTGTTTTGTTCAGTGTGTGAGCAGCATTGGAGCAAAGGCATTTCTGCAGTGCCACATGGATTATTTGCATTGCTCTGCTTTCTGCATTGACAAAGCATCATTGTGGCACTGGGTGATTGAGCAGATAATGGGCTGTGGTGATTTTAGGGTTCCTTGGGCACAGCACAGTGTTGTTTGGCTCCTTTGGAAGTGGAGTTGTGCAGTTGGTGGTGAGAACTTGAGTGGAGGATGTTCTGGTGTTGTACCTTGTGTGTTATGGGGCACCAGAGCACAGAGGAGGGGTGAAGCTGCCAGAGGGTGACCAAAGCAGGGACACAGGGGTGGGGAAGGGTCTGGAGGGGCAGCAGAATAATCTTTGAATAATCCCAGAGCCAGGAGCACTGGGATTTGTTCACAGGAGGACATAAAGGGCAGAGCTCACCAGGGGCTGCAGCTCCAAACTCTGCTCTCTGGGACAGGGACAGACCCAGGAATGGCTGGAGAGGTTCAGGTTGGATTTTAGGGAAAGGTTCTTCCCCAGAGGGTGCTGGCACTGCCCAGGGAATGGGCACAGCCCTGAGGCACAGCTCCACACAGGGTGGGATTGTTGGGGTGTCTGTGCAGGAACAGGAGCTGGATCCGTGATCCTTGGGGATCCCTTCCAGCTCAGGATATTTGTGATCCTCTGATCATAGGTCTGTCCAATAATTTTTTTTATTATTATAAATCCCAGCTTCAATGTTTACAAGACTGAGAAAGGAATGAGTACTTTAAAAACTGTTAGAACCATTTTTGGGAATGAGTATCTTAGGAAAGAGCTACTTTGGCAAAATGTGGTAGGATTTATTTTTTATGCTTTTTAAAAAGCCCATTTCAAATCCTTGTGGATCCTTGTGGGTTCCTTCCAACTCAGCATATCCTATGAAATTTTGGTAGTTACAGCACTTTGGTTGATTTTGTTTTTGCATGTGTTGAACAGCTTCAGTAGATGAATGAGGCTTTTTTCCATTTTTGTTTTCCTGTCTTAAAAAAAAAAAAAAAGCTTGGATTTGATAATGAGCTTGTTGCACGTTTTAAGTGATCAGTTCTCCCAGATTTCTAAAATTAGCAGTTTGGTTACCAATTTCATGATGATTCAGAGTTCTCCCTTTGAATGGAAGCCCAGCTTCCCAAGCTCCTGTGTAAGAAATCTCATCCCGGTAGTGAATATCTTAATTTCAGCTTTGGAAATGGATGTTCAATGAAGTGAGGTGTGAGAAGGGGTGTCTGGAGCTGCAGTGTGTGCCTGGTGAGAGCAGAGCCTGCTGAAGGTGGTGCTCAGGGGATGGTTGCTCCTGAACTGGTCCTTGCAGTGATCAGGGGCTGTCCCTGTCCCTGAACAGGGATTTCATTCCTCAGCATGGGGATAAAAACAGGCTGGGAGGATGCAGGAACAGCCATGCCCTCCCCTGCTGCAGATTTGGGGTATTTTTTCACAGGATGGGTGGAAGAGATTGGCTTTATGACAGCTTTTCCATTTAAGTGATGAAACTTCAGTTTCTGCTCAGAGATTTAATTCATCTGTGCAAACAGCAGCACCACTTCCATTCTGTTCTTCCATCTCTAAAGCAAAGGCTTTCTTTAATTGTTTGAACCACCACAAGAGCTCCAAAGCAGCACATCAAGGCTGCCAGAGTTGGCCAATGCTCTCAGGGATGCACAGGAAGGAATTGTTGGGATGTGTGTGCAGGGCCAGGATGATCCCTGTGGGTCCCTTCCAGCTCAGGATATTTGATTGTTCTGCATCTCTTCCCCGTGCTGCCAGGAGTATTTCTGTCAGCATGTGTAAAAACCCCAAAATTCTCTCTCTGAGCACTAAGATGGGTCTGTGATTGCTGTTCCTGCTTTCCTTGGAGCAGCTGGAGCTGCTGGGGCCGTGTCCTTTGGCAGCAGCCCTGTGCAGGCACCAGGGTGAGTCAGCAGTGCCTGGGAGCTGCATTCCAGCCTAATGCCTTCAGATAATCACCGAGGTGCTTCAGGACCGTTCTGTTTAGGTGGGGGAGACATTGGCTTGCCTGTTGAAAAATAATTATCATGTTTTTTAAAAACAATCATCCTCCCCATGAGGTTCACTGTTGGGTATTTCATTTTGAGCAACAGTTGAGTTGGGATTTTGTGCTGTCAGGTCACACAAAACAATTGTAGTGAATCAGTATCCCAGGCTCACAGAAATAGTTGGGGTTGGAAGGGACCTCTGGTGACCAACTCCCTGTCCAGGCAGGGTCACCTGGAGCTGCTGACACTTCCAGGTGGGCTTGGAATGTCTCCAGAGAGAGACAAACTCAGCACCCTCCCTGGGCAGTGCTCTGTTACCCTCCAGGGAAGTTTTCTTCCTCATGTCAAGAGGAAGAAAATAGATTCATAAATAGATTCATATTTCCCACCTCCCTCCTTATTTCAAGTATTTTCTCGTTGTCTTTCCTTTTTGGCATATTGTGGAACACCTTTTCCAATTCCCACTTTTGGCTTAAAATAGAAAAATAATTGTAATGGTCACAGAATCATGGAATGGTTTGAGGGACCTTAATGGGTTAAAGCTCATGGTTTAAGGGACCTTAATGGTTTTGAGGGACCTTAAAGCTCATGGTTTAAGGAGCCTTAAAGTGGCACCCCATGCCATGTTTAGGGACACCTTTGACCATCCCAGGCAGCTCCAAGCCCTGTCCAGACACTGCCAGGATGAGCTTTAGCATTCCCAGTGCCTCCTGCTTGCCAGGTGGGGATCACTCAGTCCAAGGCTGCTCTCCTGGTCCTGGAGGGCTTTGCCTGGCTGCAGTTTGGAGCAGGAATGGCTGGGAGCTGTGCCCTTGAGGCAGGAGCTGAGGAATGGAGCCTGGGAGCAGCCAGGTTATTTTGGAACTTTTTATCTGCCTGTGCTTGGAGGCTTTGGTGTTTGGAGCAGTGTGTGAGCAGGCTGGAACGCTGCTGTTGAGATGTTCTGTTCCCTTGGCCCAGGGGGTGTGTCTGCCTCTCTCCCATCTTGCACCAGCTGGGAATCCTGGAAAGTATCTCCTGTCTCAGCCCCTGGGAGAGGAGAAGCATCTGAACGTCAGGATTGCAAATAAAAGTGTGAGCAAGTCACTGACAACTCAGTGAAGTTTGGGCAGCTGTCCCATGGGTGATGCTGCAGCTGAAACTGAGTTTTGTTTGGATGTGTCAAAATGAAATTGTTTTCTCTCTGTTGCCAGCATGAGGGCTTGTCTTCCACAAGACAAGCAGACTGATATTCTGGATTATTCTGCTGTGGTAATTGATGCTTTGTGATGGTTTGTGTAGCCCTGCTGCTCAAAACAGGATGCACAAGGAGGAGTTTTGGAGGAGAAATGCTGGGACTGGGAGTGGGGAGCAGTCAGGAATTGGGAGGGAGGAGGGAGTGATGGGGTGTATCAGCCAGGTAATTCAGTTAACAGAATATCAAACCATGCTATGATATTCTTCTGCTTATGGCAGGGAATAACTGATAAAACAGTGAAGACTTCGCTAATTATATCACACCTTTTGTTGATTAAAGAGGTGTGAACTGCTTGCTGAGTAAAATAGATCAGAGGGAAATTCAAAGTTTGTGATTTGAGGCTATCACAAGCTTTGTAAGTTAAGCACTTTAATGTTTAGTTGGGTTTTTTCCCCAATATGTGTTTTTTTATTGTTTGGGCAAATACAGAATAAACTGCAAACCAGACACAAACCTGTTTCAGTGTCTGTATTTAAAACAGCCACAAATATTTATTTGGCTTTCTCCAAAGCTTTTTCATATTTTTTCTCTCTGTCTGTACAAATGATCTGTTGAATGGCCCAAGCAGACCAATGCCTATTAATACTTGGATTACAACACAGCAAATGCTAATTTATTTTTTTTTCCAAGAGTACAAAACATTATTTCCGTGTATTCAGCTCCTGATGTTTTTCTGAAGCCTTGCAGTCGATGGTGTCAATGCTTGCTCTGTGCTGCTCTGCTCTTGAGGACTTGTGGGAATTTTGCAAGGGTGGAGCAGAGTAGTTTGTGTCCCACTTCAGGCTTTTCTTTGTGCACACAACTGGAATTTTTGCCTCTTGCAAGCCACTGCAGCATCTCCCATTCTCTCTTTGGAGCTTTGGTGTATTTTGACCATGAAAATAAAACCAAATTTTATAAGGTTGGGATAATTTAGCTTGAGAGAGCCCTCTGGAAATCACCTCCTCCAGCCCCCCTTTTTAAAGCAGGGCCAACTTCAAACATATCATGCTTTGTTCTTGCTCCTGCTAAAATTAGTTTGAGGAGGAGTATGTTAATGTGGCAGGCTATGGGTTGTTTGGAGCTGCTGCTTTCATTTCTGGTTCACTCTTCAGCTGAGCTTTTTCACTACATTATCATTTCTAATAATGCTTTCAACTTAGGAGGACTTTCTTTTCTAGAACTCTGTTCAAAAAAAAAATCCATATATCATTTCACCACAGGGAAAATAAATACCAGTAATTTTCTAGAAGTTCTTTACTACATCAACTCTAAATGTAAACTTCAAATTTTCTTATTTGTCCTTTTTCCTTAGCATTGATTTGTTTGCCTAAGAGGTACTTTTCTTAAATTCTTTTATCCTGGGTTGCTTTTGGCAACTGAATTGCAGGTAGTTCAGAATAAGAAATGAGAATATTTGTGCAGAAGTGGATAATTGTTGAGGGTTTTTAAAGTATATAATCCTTTTTAGATCTGCACATTCCCACCTATTGAATGAAGTCTGAGTTGTTACTCTGATTTGGGTACAGTTAAACATTTGATTAATATCCATTAAATGCTTTTGTAGACATTTCCCATGCTTTATAAATATTTCCTTAACTTGAATATTCAGATATTTATCCAAACATAATTGCTATGGGCTTTCCTGCAGAGAGGCTTGAAGGAGTGTACAGGAACAACATTGATGATGTAGTAAGGTAAGGCTTTCTTTTTTCTTTTCCTTAACTTATAAAACTTTAAATAATCTTTTCTGTACTCATTTATGTCCTGCTGAGGAAAGCCTGTGTGTTCTGACTTGTAGAAATGCTGAGTTTTTTTGCATTTTGTAGATGTTGCCTTAATAGCTATCCTGAAAAATGTTGGAAACAACAGAAATGGCCAGGCTGCTGTGCTGGGTTGATCTCAAATGCATATAATCTGTTTTTTTAATGGGAAAATTTGATTTCAGTAACTTGTGTTGCAGTAAAAAAAGGTTATTTACTTATGGAAAGACATCAATCCAATGGCTCTATTCAGTGTCAAGAGTTTCTTCAGGTAACTGATGGTATTTCAGGATAAGTTTGCTTTTATCCTTTCTTCAGTTGATAAATGAAGTGCTTGATTAGTAAAGTTTTATTTCAAATAGAAAATGTAGCAAATAGTTTCAAATAGTTTTAGTAGAAATAGAAACAAACTATTTGTTTCAAATAGTAAATTTGAAACATAAGCATAAAAGTAAATTACTTTAAATAAAGGCTTTTACATTTGGTTGTGTTGAATAATTATGGACAAGGAGAAAGATGACCTAAAATCTATTACTGCTGGTAAAAAAAGCCCCTATAGATTGTAATTTTTAACTTCAGATAAAGTCATTACTCTGAACTGCTGGCTACAACTGAGAAATAGGTGGTGAGTGTTGTAGGAACACTGTTATAATTCATTTAGCCAAAACCCTGCCTGGAGAGTGTGAGAAGCTGCATTAAAACCAAACACTTGGTAGAAGCTGCCAGAAGTTTGTGATTTTAGGGTTCAAATTGTGATTTTTTTTTTTGAAAAGTGTTGCTTTGAGAGAGATCATTTGAAGGGAGATTATTTGAGAGGGATCTTTGAGAGAGATCATTTGAAAGAGCTGATTTGAAGAGAGATTTGAGAGGGATCTTTGAGAGATGATTTGAAGGGAGATTATTTGAGGGAGATTGATTGACAGGGATCATTTGAAGGGAGATAATTTAAGAGAGATCATTTAAGAGATCTTTGAGAAGAATCATTTGAAGGGAGATTATTTGAGAGGGATCATGTGAAGGGAGATTATTAAAGAGAGATTTTTGAGAGAGATTATTTGAAGGGAGATTATTTGAGAGATCTTTGAGAGGGATCCTTTGAAGAGAGACCTCTGAGAGGGATCATTTGAAGAGAGATTGAGAGGGATCATTTGAAGAGAGATTATTTAGGAGGGATTTTTGAGAGAGATTATTTGAAGGGAGATTATTTGAGATCTTTGAGAGGGACCATTTGAAGAGAGATCTCTGAGAGGGATCATTTGAAGAGAGATCATTTGAGGGATCATTTGAAGAGAGATTGAGAGAGATCATTTGAGAGGGATTGTTTGAAGGGAAATAATTTGGGAGAGATCTTTGAGATGGATCATTTGAAGAGGGATCATTTAAGAGAGATCTTTGAGAGGGATCATTTGAAGAGATTATTTGAGAGGGATCATTTGAAGGGAAAGCATTTGAGAGGGATCATTTGAAGAGAGATCATTTGAGAGGGATCATTGGAAGAGAGATTTGAGAGAGATCATTTGAAGACATTATTTGAGAGGGATCATTTGAAAAGAGATTATTTGAGAGTGATCTTTGAGAGAGATAATTTGAAGGGAAATCATTTGAAGAGACATCTCTGAGGGATCATTTGAAGAGAGATAATTTGAGAGGGATCATTTGAAGAGAGATCATTTGAGAGGGATCACTGGAAGAGAGATTTGAGAGAGATCATTTGAAGACATTGTTTGAGAGGGGTCATTTGAAAAGAGATTATTTGAGGGAAATCATTTGAAGGGCAATCATTTGAAGAGAGATCTCTGAGAGGGATCATTTGAAGGGAGATTATTTGAGAGGGATCATTTGAAGGGAAATTATTTGAGAGGGATCTTTGAGAGAGATCATCTGAGAGGGATCATTTGAAGAGAGATCATTTGAGGGATCATTTGAAGAGGGATCATTTAAGAGAGATCTTTGAGAGACATCATTTGAAGGGAAATCATTTGAAGAGAGATCTTTGAGAGGGATCATTTGAAGAGAGATTATTTGAGAGGGATCTTTGAGAGATGATTTGAAGGGAGATTATTTGAGGGAGATTGATTGACAGGGATCATTTGAAGGGAGATCATTTAAGAGATCTTTGAGAAGAATCATTTGAAGGGAGATTATTTGAGAGGGATCATTTGAAGGGAAATCATCTGAGAGGGATCTTTCAGAGAGATCATCTGAGAGGGATCATTTGAAGAGAGATTATTTAAGAGGGATTTTTGAGAGAGATTATTTGAAGGGAGATTATTTGAGAGATCTTTGAGAGGGATCATTTGAAGGGAAATCATTTGAGAGAGATCATTTGAGAGGGATCATTGGAAGAGAGATTTGAGAGGGATCATTTGAGAGGGGTCCTTTGAAGGGGGATCATTTGAAGACATTATTTGAGAGGGGTCATTTGAAAAGAGATTATTTGAGAGTGATCTTTGAGAGAGATCATTTGAAGGGAAATAATTTGAAGAGACATCTCTGAGAGGGATCATTTGAAGAGAGATCATTTGAGGGATCATTTGAAGAGAGATTGAGAGAAATCATTTGAGAGGGATTGTTTGAAGGGAAATCATTTGAGAGGGATCTTTGAGAGGGATCATTTGAAGAGAGATCTTTGAGAGGGATCATTGGAAGAGGGATCATTTAAGAGAGATCTTTGAGAGACATCATTTGAAGGGAAATCATTTGAAGAGAGATCTTTGAGAGGGATCATTTGAAGGGAGATTATTTGAGAGGGATCATTTGAAGCCGTGTGCTCAGTAGCTCTGTGAGATACTCAGCCTTTGGTGTGAGGATCATGCAGGAAGGTTTTCAGGGAAGATCTTGGCAAGGAGGTGCTTCTCCCAGCTGGGAGGTGCCATGGGGAGTGGCTCATAATTGTGCAGTGTGTTCCCACACAGCATCCTTGTGTCTGAGCTGGGTTTGATGGATGGAGCCCTCAGGCTGGATGGCTGCAGGCAGAGTGGTGTGGGCAGCAGCTCCTGGTCCCTGGGGACACCAGGGGACAGCTGGGCTCTCTGAGGGGCTGGTGCTGCTCAGCAGCTCTGTGGGTGACTCTGCCAGAGGGATTGAGGCACCCTCAGCACACCCAGCTGTGACACTGAGCTCTGGGTGTCAGTCGCACCCTGATGGATCCAGAGGCACCTGCACCAACCTCATGGAGTCCAGCAGAGTGAAGGTGCTCTCCCTGGCTCAGGGCATCTCCCAGCATCAATCCAGGGCATGAGCAGCTGGAGCAGCCCTGGGGGTGCTGGGGGTGAGAGCTGGGAGCCAGAACCCCTCCGTGCCCTGGGCTGAGCCCCAGCGTGGGCAGCAGGGCAGGGGGGGATTCTGCCACCTGGAATTCTGGTGCTTCCAGCATTAGAAGGATGTGGAACTCTTGGAGCAGGTCCTGAGGAGGCCACTGAGTTCTGATGGGGCTGAAGCCATGGCAGGGGTGGCACTGGATGGGCTTTAAGGTCTTTTCCCACCCAAACTGTTCTGAGATTCCATGATTCTACAGCTGCTGGCAGGCAGAGCTAGGGCTGCAGGGATTTCCATGGGGATTGCACCCAGCTTGGACAGAAGTGAGCTGAGCTCCTCCATCCCCACCCTGGGAGGGCTCCTCAGCCTCACCTGGCAGTCAGAGCTCTGCAGGCAGTGCCTCCCTGCACAGCTGCACTCAGCTGGGCTCCAGGGGCTTGGTTTTGCATGTTGCACTGTCATGACGAAAATCACCATCCACAAATAGCACTGAGAGTGTCAGAGCCTGGAGCTGAGCTGAGCTGGCTGGGGGAGGTGCAGTGCCTGCATTCTCTGCTGCCCTGGTGAGCAGGGCATTATACCTGTGGTAGATTAGATATTGGGAATGAGGAATTGTTCCCTGGCAGGGTGGGCAGGCCCTGGCACAGGGTGCCCAGAGCAGCTGTGGCTGCCCCTGGATCCCTGGCAGTGCCCAAAGCCAGGCTGGACATTTGGAGCAGCCTGGGACAGTGGAAGGTGTGAGGAGTGAAAGGAGATGAGCTTTAAATCCCTTCCAACCTAAAACATTCTCTGATTTATCCAAAAGTCCAGCCTTTGCCCCTGTCCTACAATTTTCGATGGTGGAGTTCATCAGGGACTGGATTTTCCATCAGCTTCATGAAAAGGTGCCTGTGACTGCTGGGAAAGAAAACTGCCTGGAAATGTGGAGTTTGTGGCTTGAGAGGGACCTCAAATCCCATCCAGTGCCACCCCTGCCATGGCAGGGACACCTCCCACTGTCCCAGGCTGCTCCAGCCCCAAAGTCCTGCCAGGGATCCAGGGGCAGCCACAGCTGCTCTGGGCACCCTGTGCCAGGGCCTGCCCACCCTGCCAGGGAACAATTCCTAATTCCCAATATCTAACATGGGAATAATATAAATAAATATTGATAGGCAGGAGTCTTTGAAGGCCCTCTTCCATTCACAGCCTTGATTTCTGTAGATTCTGGCTGAAGGAAAATACATTTTAGTGGTTGAGGAGGTAGATATGTATAAATTAGATTTTTGGAATGCCTGTATAATTATTAAGCTGTCCATAAACACTGATCAAAAGGAGCAGTGATCACCTAAAAGCATCATCAACCAAATTAAGATAAGCAGAGATGTAAATTGAGCTGCAGGCAACTGGATGCTCAAGTATTATTACATTTGTTACCGTTTTAAACAAGAAGAAAATGTGATCATGCATTCTGCATGTTGCAGTCCTCATCTGCTCCAGTCATCTTTTTATTGGGGAATTTTTTTCCAAGTGCTTTTTATGCAGAAATCCAAGCTCCTGGATTTCTGGTACTGAGCCAGAATCCAGCAGTGGGCTTTGTCTGAATTGCTGGTACCCTGACAAATTCCAGCCTAATGCTGCATCAGAAGTACAACCTGCACTGCCGCCTGTCTCCTGTGACTGACACTTGGAGAGGTTTTGGGTGGAATTTTGTCCTTAAAAACATCCCACTCCACTGTGTGGATATTCCTGGGAAAGCAGAGCCAGCTCTCCTCACTCTGGTGTGTGTTAACAAACAGGAACATCTCCTGAAACAAATCCCAGTGTCCACCATCTTCCTGAGGCTCTGCAAAGCTGCCAACAGGGGCACCAGTGGCACTCAGGGAATTCTTTTTCCTCCTTCACTTGGGAGTTTCACATCTGTTCCCATTTTAGTGCAGGCCTTTAACCACAGAGCTGTTCTAGGTTCTTCTGGAATATTATGACTGATAACCAGAGCTTGTTTTTGCTTGAGCTTTCCAGGATTTTAGCAGCTAGTGTTTCTTTTCAATTTGAACAGCATGTTCTGTCATGGCTAATTAAATTCCTTCTGGCTGATGTGCAGATACACACTGTTGATGATGTTAAGTGTAAACATTTGCATGTTATTTCTTCTTGCACATTGCCAGGTGACACATCATATATTATCACAGCACTTGTGATGAATCATGCTTGCAGTTTGGCTTGTAGGGGAAGTTTGTGTTCCAAAGTGAGCATGGGAATGAAATGAGTGTGGAAAAGTGCAATGGTCCTCCTTCCAAAACCCACAGTATCACTGGGGACAGACTTCAGTGGCAAATAATAAAAAACCTGGGGTTGAAATGAGTTATTTTGGCTAGAACTGGAACACAAGAGTTATTTTACCTGCTTTTCTTCCTTGTGGCAAAATATTTGGCACAGGTGATTAAATAGGAAGTGTTTCCAGATACCTGGTGTGATCAGTGCTTTCTGTTTGAAAATAACCAAGCCTTCCTCAGCTCCTCACAGTAACCTGCAGGTGTTTTAGGAATCAGGAAATCAGTCCATGTGCAGTAAATATTTCAGTTTCAGGTCAGACCTTGCTTCCCTTGGTTGCATTAGTGGTGTTACCCATGCTGTTGGATTATTTGGATGAGTGAGGTTTCCAGCTCTGCCTTCCTTGATTTTTGGGGCACTGCTGGGACTGGGAATGCAGAACTGCTCATGCTGGGTGCTGCCTTAAGGATGCTGCAAGTTAACATCAATATTATTCAGTGTATATTCATACATATTTTTTTTTTCTCTTGAAGGTTTTTGGATTCAAAGCATAAAAACCATTACAAGATATACAATCTGTAAGTATGCTCTCAAAGATACATTCTCCAAAATAATGACTCCTAAAAATAGCTGAGCAGTGCAAGTGCCTTGTTGCTGTCCTGAAGCAGAGCTGTGGAGATGTTTTGCACATTTCTTAAAACAATTAAGGCTGATTGAGAGCCCTGGTACTTCATTTAGTGGAGCTGAGTGAGGTTAAATGAAATGCTGGTGTGTATTCATGTTACTTGAACGTTTTTAAATGACTTGGCATGCAGCCCATCTGCAGCTTGGGCCATGTGATTAAAAAGTGAAAAGTAATTCACAGCAGGCTTTCTGTCCATGTATTAATGTCCAATTGCCAAATGAAGCTTTTCCTGGTTTTTTTCTCTATTTTTTAAAAAATCAACCTGCATTGGTACCAAGGTTCTGTTTGCTTCCTCCCTTTTCTTGTGTGTCCCTGTTTATTACTTCAAAAAAGCTGTTGGAGCAATTGTTGTTGATTTCTGACTTCTCTGAAAATTTAGTTCTGCAGAAAGCTGGTACTGTTACAGGAGTTTTCTGGTTTTGGTTGTATTTTTGGGGGTTTTTGTGCTGTTCCTTCATCTCATTTATTCATTAGCTTAGACTAATTTCATTTGTACAAATGACTTAGTGATGTCAAAGAATTGTGGTTTTCCTACCCCTCATTTATTTTCCTAAAAACCCAAGCTGAAGATTGACTCTCTGAACTGTTACAACTTTAATATTTTTTAAAATGAATATTTTTACATATCTACAGTAGTAGAAAAATTATTGTAGTACTGAATCTGTCAAGTCATTAAAGCAAATATTTAAAAATAAGGATTTAAATCTGCCTCTGGGTTAGCTAAAGGATTGTGCATCAATTTCCCTGATATTGGAGAGAAGTGACAGTAGAAATTGAGGAATCTTCCAGTGGTCATAGAAGTTGTTGTGGGGCAGAAAACAGGAACAGCTTTTTAAAGTTTGTTAGTGAGAAGAGCAGTGATGAGACCATTTGATTTGATATTTCTGTTACTGCTCTGTGTGTTTTCAGCTGTGGAAAAAACTTGTCCAGGTGTGCTAAAGGTTTTTGTTTTCAGTTTCCTTATATAAAAATGGATTTTCTTGTTGTTAACTGCAAAACAATCACAGATAAATCGTGCTAGAATTACTTTATTCATCCTCAGATGAAAAATTGCAGAGGATAAAACTGTCTGGAGATATATTAATGCTTGTGCAGGCCAAATTTATACACATAAAATGCCATCAGGTGAATTGTGGCAATGTTTGGTCAGGAGATGGGAAGGAATTGCATCCATCAGGTGTTCCAGAGAATTCCATTTCTTCAGATGAAGCTGATCCTTTGTAAATAATGATCTATTGTCTGTGTTTCAAAGGAGGAGGTGGGAGTTCAGAGGAGTTACATGATTATAGTCAGAATTATTTCAAAATCTGTCATGGGATTTGAGTTCCCTTAAGGTAGCTGTTCCCTGAAGTTGATAATAATGTATTGAGCAGTTTTATCTAAAAGGATTTAGAGATTTTTCTGAAACTATGTCAGTTTTGCCCCATCCTCACATCTTGGCTTTTAACTCCCCAGCACTCTGAGTTTCATTTTCCTCCTTGTGTTGCTCCTCTCTTGTTTGCCTTTGCTGTTTCTTCAGTATTCTCCTTAAATCTGTTTTAAATCCCCTTTAAATCTGTTCTTCCACTTGCATCTCCTCACTTCCCATGCTGCCAGATTGTCACCTGCCCTGTTGTCATCATCTCCATCTTCTCCACTGGGTTTCCTTGGGCTGTCCTGCAGGCAGGTGCTTCAGGGAAGGAGCTGTGATGAAAATAAATGGGGATTTTCTGTGCTTGCTGTGTCCCTGGGGCTGGGCTCTGGCTGATGGTGACTTTAACCTGGCAGCACTTGGCTTCTGGCTTGCTTTAAACTCACTTTAATCATAAGGACAGCCAAACCCTTCCTTAACCCCAAAAATACAAAAAAAAAATTCAGATTTCATCTGGAGATCTGCTGCTATTTGAGTTATAATAGTGTTTAAAACCCCACCCCAAATGCACTTGAAGCATTAAGCCCCACCAATATCCCCAGAGTGTGTGCTGGTGGGATTTCTGCTGCAAATACCCACAAATTCAGTGCAACTGAGCCAGGATTGTGTTCAACCATTGCTTGTGTATCCTTGGTATCAACAAAACTATTTTTAAATCCCTCATGGTATCTACTCAATGATACTCTCTCAAAATTCCAAATTTGCTGTTTTTTCTACCTATTTGTGGAATTTTTTTAATGTTTTGAAGGCTTTCATCTCTCACTCCCCATTTGAGCTGGGTGTTTCTTTAGAAGGAAGCAGGAAAGTTTCCTGGATAAAATCTTTGTGGTACCTGCTTTGCTTCCCAGCAGCTTCCCAAATTCCTGTGCTGCAGGAAACTTTTCTGCATAAAATGCTTTGTGTGTTTGCAGCTTCCCAAATTCCTGTGCTGCAGGAATCTTCCCTGGATGAGATGCTTTGTGTGTTTGCAGCTTCCCAAATTCCTGTGCTGTTGGCTGCTCCATCCCCCATGGATGGACATCCTGCATCCAGCTCTCTTCTCAAAGGCTTCAGTGCCTTTGAAAATAATATTTTTGGGAGTCTTCTCTTAAGTTCCAGCTTAACCTGGTCACTGTGATTGGAGCTGTGAGAGCTGCCAGGCTTTTTGGAGCACAGGTAGAGCTGAGAAGGTTCTGGAATTCAGGGAAAGGGAAGCTCTGGGAGCAGCCCCAGCAGAGCTGCCTGTGGCTGTGTCCTGGGCAGAGCTCTGGGAGCTCCAGTTACAGTCACACAAGGAGCAGCCCAAAGGTTTGTGTGTGTGAAAGTGTCAGCTCAGCTCCATGTGGCTGAGAGATGAGTTCATGGCAGTCCTGAAGCTGCTGTGGGAATGGGAATAATCCTGGGAAGAGCACAGGCTGTGTCAGAACTGAGCATCCAGGTGTGATTTGTGTGCTGAAGTCGCTGCAGCACTTGTGTTTCAGCTCTTCCATAGAATCCCAGCTTGGTTTGGGTTGGAAGAACCTTCAACACCATCTTGTCCCACCTCCCTGCTGTGGGCAGGGATGCCATTCTCCAGCTCAGGCTGCTCAGGTCCCCATCCCAGCTGGTTTTAGCAGGATTGTTGTCACTTTTCCTTTCTGAACTTCACTCACATCATCTTCCCTGCAGGGAGCAGCTCCAAGGGAAATTCTGGAGGGTATCCATCCACTCTTTCTTTCTTCCCCCTTAGCCCAAAATCTGATCTGGTTTTTCTTTGGGTGCTGATTTGGCTGCTTTAGGGGTGGTTTGTGTCTCATCACTGCTGTTTATCCCTGGAAAAGCAAACCCAGTGTGGTTTTGTCCAGCTGGAGAGGGTCTCTGAGGGGAGAGACTGATACAGCTCTAGAGCCTTCAGAAATGTGCTGCAAATACCTCCAAATTCAGTGCAGCTGAGCCAGGATTGTGTTCAGCCATTGCTTGTGTATCCTTGGTATCAACAAAATTATTTTTTAATCCCTCAATGTGCCATTTCCCAGGTCTGAGGGGGAATGTGGCTGCTTGGCCTTCAGGGGTGACTTAAATTCAGGAATCAATGCCAGGGACAGAGCAGTGCCACAATCTCTGCTTGATCCAGGTGATCTCTGCTAATATTAATGTGGATATCCTTGTCATCCCCATTGCCCTGAGCCCCCACACTGCTGCTGAGGCACCCTGAGCTGTGTTTGGGTTCAGCATCCCTGCATGAGGGTCCCAGCTCTCTGCTCTCCAGGTGTTTGGCAGCACAAAGCTGCTCATGTCAGGGTTAGAAAGTGAACACTCAACTCAAACTTGCATAAATTGAGTCACACTGACTAAAACACAACCATGCACCACAATTACCAGAGGGTATTTGCCTTTCAGTAAAATAATTCACTTTTTAGTGAGCAATCTGCTGCAAAACATTTATTTTTTAGTTTTTCTGTGTGTAACCTCTAGTTTTAAATCATAAAGGTAATGGGCATGCATGATTTTCCAGGATTTTTCCTCAGAGACTTGTCTTGAACTCTTGTTTTTCTTTTTCAGATGTGCTGAAAGACATTATGACACGGCCAAATTTAACTGCAGAGGTAAGATTTTACTGCCTGATGTGTGTTCTCTTTAAACCTCACTGAATGAAGGCCTAAAGGAGGAGCTGATGAATAGTCATGGAGGAGATTTGGGCACAAGGAATGATGTCAGATTGCTTTGTGTCACTGGAAAAATTTGCTATATTCTTGGTGCTTTCAAAAAAGTGTGCTCCTGACAGTTAAAGATCAAAATCTAATAAAAAAATCTACAGTTGCAAAAAAAAAATTCTGCAGAATGGGTTCCACAGAAGTTTCAGTTCAGCGAAATACAAATTCCTTATGCAATTTGTGTGTGAGGCACAAATTCCTTGTACAATTTATGTGTGAGGCTCAAATTCCTTGCACAATTTTGGTGTGAAGCACAAATTCCTTGTACAATTTAAAGCACAAATTCCTTGTACAATTGACATGTGAAGCACGAATTCCTTGCACAATTGACGTGTAAAGCACAAATTCCTTGTACAATTTTCATGTGAGGCACAAATTACTTGTACAATTTTACATGTGAAGCAAAAATTCCTTGTACAATTTTAGTGGGAAGCACAAATTCCTTGTACAATTTTCATGTGAGGCACAAATTCCTTGTACAGTTTTCATGTGAAGCACAAATTCCTTGCACAATTTGTGTGAAGCACAAATTCCTTGTACAATTTAAAGCACAAATTCCTTGTACAATTTTCATTTGAGGCACAAATTCCTTGTACAGTTTTCATGTGAAGCACAAATTCCTTGCACAATTGATGTGTGAAGCACAAAATCCTTGTACAGTTTTACATGTGAAGCACAAAATCCTTGCACAATTGATGTGTGAGGCACAAATTCCTTGTACAATTGACATGTGAAGCACAAATTCCTTGTACAATTTAAAGCACAAATTCCTCGCACAATTTTCATGTGAGTCACAAATTCCTTGCACAATTGATGTGTGAAGCACAAATTCCTTGTACCATTGACATGAGGCACAAATTCCTTGTACAATTTACATGTGAAACATAAATTCCTTTTACAATTGACATATGAAGCACAAATTCCTTGCACAATTGGCATGTGAAACACAAATTCCTTGCACAATTTTGGTGTGAAGCACAAATTTCTTGCACAATTGACATGTGAGGCTCAGAGGAGTCTGGTTTTTATGAAGGATGGAAATGGAGAACATTTAAACCATTATCTATGTGTATAAAGCAACTTAGGGAAGACCTGGCAGAACTTTTAGATGTTAAAATAAAAATAATTTAATTCCCATGTGATGTCTCTTAGAGATGAGTTGCGTCTTAGACACTGCAGAGCTGCCAAAAGCAGTGGGGAATCTTTCAGGGGTGCTTTGACCTTGATTTGATGTAGTTTTGTGTCAGAATTACCTCTCCAGGTAATAAATAAGTGCAGATTTACCTTGTTCTTTGGGCAGAGGAGCATTTCTTGCTCACAAGTTGTAATTCCTTCAGATGAGGGGAGATGAGGAGTCCTTGTGCCTACAGAATCGTAGGAGATGAACAAATTCTGGGCTTCTTCTGCATCATAGCAATGGCTCAACTTCTATTTTTCATTATTATTATTTTAAACCATCCAGCTAATTATGAAAGAGGGTTTAGAACGTGACCAGAATGTAATTGGCTGCTTTCATGGCTGAATATAGAAGGGCTGAAATTGTCTTGTTGAAGTCAGAGCTTCTGATTTGCTCTCAGGATGTTGAATGACAGCGCCCAGAAACCTCAAGGAAAGCAAGGAAAGGAAAAAAATATTTTAGGATCTGCTGGAGCAGTGCTTTGGGGAAGAAGAGAAGAGGACATGTTCTAATATGGCCACAGCATATGTTTGTTTGAGTTTCTGCTTTCTGATACGGGGGTGCTCAGCTCCCTTTACTGTCAATCCCAGCCCCAAATGCTGCTTGTGACAGCACCTTTCACAGCTCCTCTGCACAAGACAGGCTGTTTTTCATTCTCATCCTCGAATTAGTTAACCTCAGATAACCAAATTGGTGACTCAGGACTTCCCTAAGCACAGGAACAAAAGTTGTACTTGAAAATCTCCTGAAGTGAACTGACTGCAAAGGGAGCTTGTGATTGTACTGAGCATGAAACACCAGAATAGTTCATTATTCACCCAGGATGATCTTGCATCACATTAAACCCCAAACACTGAAAGCTCTTCATCTTCTTTGGGAAGTAGCTTTGTGTCCTTGGTTTTTCCAGTTTCTGAAATCCTTCCATGCTGGAATTGTCTCTGCTTTGCCACAGATTTTCTTTTTTCAAACTCTTCTGTGGGCTGTGGGATTCTTCTTGCAATGTGTACGGGCTGGGAGAGGGCAAGCAGGATTATTCTCCATTGTAAGGAATCAAAATCCGTGGAGGAGCTGCACCTTCTCAAGGCCATGCTCAAGATTTAATATTTCCTTCCTCTTAATCCCTGTACACCATCCCAGGGCACCCATTTCATCTTCTCACTCCAGCTTTGAAGAAAATATCACAAGTTTGGCCTTGGATTCCAAATCTTGGAGAGCATCTTCAGCATCCTGTGACTCCTTGGGAGTTTTCATGCTGTTCTTTCAGGATTTTTTCATTCTCCTTTTCATGGAAACTTTGCTGGCTGTAGCTGTGATAAACTCAAAGCCATACAGACAAATTTGCAGCTTCTTTTCTTAGAGATTTCTAAATAAATTCCATCTTTAAGTTCACATAAAACTTTGGGGATCATTTGGGGAGCCTTTGGATCTTCCATGTGGAAGAGTTCATGTGTTCATGTTATGTTGCCTCTTTAGCAAAGATTATTTCTCAGCTTCCCCATTTGTTCTGGGAGGTGAAGGGGGCAGTCTGAAAACCAGAATGCTGTGGGCTTGTCCTGCAGTCCTTCAGCAGTTCCAGAACTTCATCCCTCACTTGTGCTCTTGGAGTCCTTGGGGATTCATCAAAAGGAGCCTTGCATGTGTGACTACAGAGTGCTGCTTACGAAACCACTACAGACACTTGCCAGAAAAATGAAATGCATTCATTTTTAGCCCAGAAAAGGAAATGGTGTCTCTAGCTGAGAATTTTGAAGTGTAGCAGAGTTGTGTTTGTAAGATCCCAAGGCTGGAGGTGGAGAATTGGGGTGCACTTCACCAAGTGCTGTTGTGCTGAAACCAGAACACTGTGTGTAGTTCTGCTGGTCAGGGTGATATTGTCCCTCATCTGATCTGAGGTGGGAGAAATTTGGGTACTTCTCACTGCTTTTAGTGCATATTTTTAGTTCTCTTGAGTTTTCTTGCATTTCCTGCATCACTGGAAATTCTTTTCATCCCTAGATGGAAAAGTGTGTGTGAGTACACCCACATCAGAAAGGACAGCAGTGTTCAGTGCTTTGACTCTAAACCCATAAGCATTGCCAGTGCCTTACCTGAGATTTCTCTCCCAATTACCATTTTTGAAGTATGGAAATGGCAGGTTTTTGTTTCACAAAGCCTTTGAGCAGATTCTGAGACTTTGTTCCCAAGGTAGACCCAGCCATGTTCAATAATTTTGCAGCAAAGTTCCTGTTGTCTGCTCAGTGACTGAGGCCTGGCCTTGTTCTCTCTCAGCAGGTAGTTTAATTATTGCTGGAGTAATGGCTTTTCACAAGGTTATTCTGTGTGCCAGCACACTCTTAAATTCTGGAAAATCCATGTTCCAGAACCTGTGCAGCTCAGCTCTATAGAGGTGTGAAACAGTTGCTCCATGGAGCAGGATGAATGGAGAAATGTCTGCTTGGGATACACTGAATAATACTGGAATTAAAAATAAATATCAATATGTGAGATGAGGGGAGGGGTGATTGTGACAAGCATGTAAAAATTAAGTTATTCAAAGGTGACTCAGGTCACCTGCTTTGCCTTTTGAGGTTCTGATGAACTCCTCCTTCTCCCTGCAGTTGCACAGTACCCTTTTGAAGACCATAACCCACCACAGCTGGAGCTCATCAAACCTTTTTGTGAAGATCTTGACCAGTGGCTAAGTGAAGATGACAATCATGTGGCAGCAATCCACTGTAAAGCTGGAAAGGGACGAACTGGTGTCATGATTTGTGCTTATTTGTTGCATCGAGGCAAGTTTTTAAGGGCCCAAGAAGCCCTAGATTTCTATGGGGAAGTAAGGACCAGAGACAAGAAGGTGAGTTGTTGCTGTTCTTCTGTCCCTCTACCTAAAACTTGCTGCTTTTTCCTCCTTGAGATCTGTTTGATGTTCAAACCCTTTAGGTTGTGTTGTCTGATTTAGCTCCAGTAGCATTGGATCAGTGCAGTTGGAAGTGGAAAAGCTTTAGTCTCAACATTAAATCTGATTTTAACATGTCCTGTCCAAGAAGACCTGGACAGTTGATTTTAAATGGCTTTTTCAGCATTGTTTTGCTGAAAGAACAGAGGGGCAGTGAACTTTCTCATTCAGCATTTTCAGCCCAAATGAGAGGAGTGTTCCAGCTAATTTTTGCCTGAATGGATGGGTTGTTCATCTCCTCAGGTTCCCTTAACTGCTGTGGTGGGGTTTGGAGGTGCACAGGGGAATATCCCATCACTGTTGGATGCCCCTTGTCTGTAAAGGGTAGTTAAGGACCTTTCTGGCCTCATTAATGAGAATTTAACCTCCTTATTTGAAATCTTCTCCTGAGATGCTAAGATGTGACTTTTAAGGTGATTTTAGCAAGTTTTCCTGCTCATCCTCCATTATTTCCCTGAGTGTGTTGAGCATCCCAGGGGGATCATCCCTGCAGGCCAGTTCCAACCTCCTCAAGCACAGAGCTCTCCCTGCTCCTGCAGAATTTACACAAAGTATTAATTTCAGTGTGTTGGTCTCCAGTAAGAAGAGCTTCGTGTCTGAAGGCTCTTGAGAGCATAAATGTCACATAAAGAATTTTAGAATTTGGCTGTTAATTCATTGCAAGGAGTAAAACTCCTCAGCCTGCTCTGCTGACAAGGTGGAGCTGTTATTCCATGTGCTCAGCTGGTTGTGGTGTCAAGATCAAGATTTCCCATCAAAACTTTGTGGCATTTGGTAAAAGTGCATGAGAAAGGCTGGGAATGAGCAGTGTGCTGAGTAAACAGAGTAGATTACTCCTGCTGATAAGGGTTATCTCCAGAGCTGGATAAAGCAGCATGAAAACTACACAGTGAAATGCTGTGCCTCAGTTTGGTGAAAAGAAGGTTGTATTTCTGCAATTTGGGTGTTTGTCAGTGCCCTTGGGCATCTTGGAGGGGAGGGAGAGCTCAGTAAACAGGAGCAGGGAGAGCCTTGTTTACCTGAGTGTAAATACTGTCTGTAACCAGCAACTTGTTTTGGTTTCAGTGTCTCCACTGCAAGAGTTGAATTTTTTTCCCTTCCCAGCTCCACTTGAGCTTGGTTATCTTGCTGTGGCCAGTGGGCAGCATGTGATTCACATAATCCTTCAGTAGTGTTTATAAACAGGTATTGCAGGGCAGGTTTCTGGAGCCTTTCCTTCCCTTGTGGCCCATATTTCAGTGTTATATGTCAAGTGCTGCTCTCTGATTTGATATTTCACCACACCTTTGTAGAACTGACTTCCTCAATTCAAACTCAATGAGGCATCAAAAGAGCTGTTTGCACAAAGGAGCAAACAAATGCCTTTTTGCTTTCTTTTTGGGCCAACATAGCTATGATAAAGGAAATAATGGCTTTAATAAGGACAGATTTTCTTGGTTTAAAGCAAGGACAACTTTGCACCTGTAGCTGCTGAGAGCAGCTCAGCTCCAATCCCTGCTGCCATTGAAGTTCAGAGCAGAGTGCTGCTGTGCTGGCAGGAAGTGTGAGTGTAATTGCAAGAGGAAGTGTGACTAATTGGTCAAGAGCACAGCCCTGAGTGCTTCTGGAGCCAGATTTTCCCAAGTGCCTGCTGGGAAAAGCAGCTCCAGGGAGGCCTTTGCACCATCAAGTGAGAGTTGGTGGAGTGAGGCTCTGAGTTGCTGTTTTTGTGCTGAGCAACAAGACATGGCAGAGCCCAGGCTGTCTCTGAGCAAACCCTCTCCTGGGGTATTTTATTTCCTCTGCAAGCTGCCTCTTTTGGCTTCTGAAACTCTTTGTAGTGGGGGGAGCTTAGTCAGAAGAAGGGAGTGGTGAAGATTAGGAAGTGTGGGCTGCATGGTTGTGTCTGTCTGGCTCCACCACTGCAGAACATGAGTGACTTTTATTTTCCTTGTGAACCAAGGGAGACAAAGGCTTTGCTGAAATGGGATAAAGACCAATATTTGGAAGAAGTAACCCCCCAAAAAGTCTTCAAAAGAAGCTGCTGCTGTTTGAAGTGATTAGTTTATCCCACTTTTTTTCATATGGTAGATTTGACACTACTGTGGTGACAAAGGCTGGCAGCTTACCTTCCCACAGCTGGAGAAGGTCTTTATTCATTCCTGCTTCTGCCTTGGAGGGTTTTGTGGTGAGGATTAGGCTTAGAAAGCAGCTCAGTGGGTAGGGATCAGCTGTTCAAGTGCTGGAGATGATCTACTCAGGAGCATTCTTTGAGCACCATGGAGTTTTATTTTCAAGGATGGCTCCTAAGAGTTCTCATATGGGGAAAGGCTGAGAGAATTTGAGTTCTTCAGCCTGGAGAAGAGAAGCCTTGGGGTGACCTGGCCTTTCAGTACCTGAAGGAGCTGATAAGAAAAAGATGGAGAGAGACCCTGTACAAGGGCCTGGAGAACAGGACAAGGGGAATGGCTGCATGCTGGGATATTCAGATGGGATATTGGGAAGGAATTCTGCCCTGAGAGGGTTGGGAGTGCCCAGAGCAGCTGTGGCTGCCCCTGGAGCTCTGCAAGTGTTCAAGGCCAGGTTGAATATTGGGGTTTGGAGCCATCTGGGACAGTGCAAGGTGTCCCTGCCCATGGTGTGACACTGGATGGGCTTTAAGTCCCTTCCAGCCCAGAGCCTTCTGTGTTTCTGTGGTGTTGCTGTAAGAGAAGAGGAAGTGAAACCCAATTAGTTTGTGTGAGGAAGCCTCAGAATGACCCTGTGAGCAGGGCAGAGTTCCCATGTCTGGTGTCAGGGCTCATCACTTGTGGTGTCTGTCTGGGGACATGCTCAGGTGCCAAACCTGCTGCTCTGAGGCTGCAGCTTCACCCTCACAGCAGGCTGTGTCCTAAAGGGAATATTGTTTCCAAAATATTTGCTCTTCATGGTCCTGCCTGTGTTACACTGAGAGGAGAACCTGACAATGTTTGGGAAGCTCTTGCATAGGGACCAGAGGAGTTTATCTCACTTCCACTTAAAAATTGTGGTGATAGATGGGAAATACAAGCTTGAACTACTTCCCTGTCCTTATTTTTCTGGAGTAAAAGTGAGTGCTGCTTGATTGCACCCCATGGAATATTGTTAGCTTGTTAGGAAGTGTTCTGCTTGGAATTCAGAGCTTTGGAAATGGAGAACTCTGAGTCCTGCCTCAGTGGGACTGCTTTTAGGGTCTCAGGATCTAAAGCTGTGTCTCCAGGGAGTCAAACTGGCTGCAGGGCTGTTGGACAAGAACTGGCTTTGCTGTGCTTTGGACTCTCAGTGTGAAAGTTGTTCTGGTCCCAGCCTTGCTTGTGCTGGGGTTTTTCCTTAGGACACATCCATTATGGCCTGAGGAAGCTCTGGGCAGGCAGGAATGTGTTCTCCTCACCTCTGTGCTTTCCTGGCAGCCTGGCAAGCTCTGCTGGGGCTGGGAATTTGCTCAGATCCCAGGAAGGAGAACTTTAGAGCTCCCTTAAGGAGTGGGTGTGATAAGCACTGAGGGCATCTGAGCCAAAAGCAGCCAGTGTACAAGGCTGCTTGGGAAGGTCATTGTGCAAATGCTGCAGGGAAAGGCTTTTGTGTAGTTTAGAAGCAGCTCAAGTGATAAGGAGACATAATAATCAACATTAAAAAACAAATGGCAGGAAGTGGCTATTTTCATGTGTGCATAATAGAGATTTAGTAAATTGAAAGCACTCTTAGCTGCTGGCTGTCGTGAGGTGAAACTAAAAGTTTATAGGAATATGAGGTCTAGGTTGTGTCACCAAATGCTCCCAGATTTCTGTATGAAAAATCTTTGTTTATCTCCAGTTTATTCCAATTCCACCTTCAGCTTTAATTAGAAAGATTCCTTACTGATGTTGTAAATCTGCAGTTACAGGTTGTTCTAGACCATGTAATGCATTTTCTGGGAAATGAAACAATTTTTCATCTCTGTTAATTTTACTTGAAAGTATTGGCTCTAAAAGCTTTGAAATTTTCCCCTTATTTGAAGCTTTGAGCTGATTTAAAATCAGTAATAAAAACATTCTTAGGTTTTATGCTCTCAAAGCACATGTTTACCTCAGAGTTTGAACACTTTGGGTTGTTGGGCCTGTTTTAGTGAAACTTTCCACATTTTGGGGAAAATATTCCAGGATGTTTTGTAAAGAGAAGGCAGCACCAGGCTTGAGTACAGTGATATTAGCAAAAATTGACGTAAAGTGCTGTCAAAATGTAATTCCTGTAGTGGCAGATTTTAGAATTCCTAAATGTAGTGATGCTTTAAAGTTTGAGTATGTTCAAGGCCCCTCTTGTTAAACATTTTTTGCTCTCCATCCCCAAAAAAGCAGCAGCATGAGCCTATTTTTGACATGACCCTCAGGCTGTCTGTGGTGTTTGTTTTTAAGAAATGAGAAAAATCTGCATTCTTTGCTTCATTGCTGGACATGGGTGTTTGGAGAGCACAGAATCACAGCAGGGTTTGGGTTGGAAGGGACTTTAGAGGGTTGTTCCAGCTCTCCTGCCATGCAGGGACATCCCAGGCTGGCCTTTGGCACTTCCAGGGGCTGCCACAGCTTCTGTGGGCACCCTGAGCCAGAGCCTCACCACCTTCCTCTGGCAGTGGGAAGCCATTCCCCTTTGTCCTTGTCACTCCAGGTTCCTTTTCCATATTTCCTGCAGCCTCTCCAGGCACTGCAAGGCCACAGTTTGGTCACCCCAAAGCTTCTCAATCCCAATTCCCTCAGCCTTTCCTGGTGGCAGAGGTGCTCCATGCCCTGAGCCCTGCTCTGGGTGCTGCTCAGCAGTGACTGAGCTGCTCTTTGGGCTGGAGGTGATGAGCAGGAACCAGGTTGTTCCAGCTCTCCTGCCATGTCAGGGACACCTTCCACTGTCCCAGGCTGGCCTTGGGGCTGCCAGGTTGCCAGGGGCTGCCACAGCTTCTGTGGGCACCCTGAGCCACGGCCTGCCCACCTTCCTAGGGAAGGATTTTTTCCCAATATCCCCTCTGGCAGTGGGAAGCCATTCCCCCTTGTCCTTGTCACTCCAGGTTCCTTTTCCATATTTCCTGTAGCCCCTCCAGGCACTGCAAGGCCACAATTTGGTCACCCCAAAGCTTCTCCTCTCTGGGCTGAAGGATCCCAATTCCCTCAGCTTTTCCTGGTGGCTCCATGCCCTGAGTAGCTGGCAGAGCAGTGCCCTGCTCTGGGTGCTGCTCAGAGTATGTTGAAAGCACCTCTTGTTAAACATTTTTTGCTCTCCATCCCCAAAAAAGCTCTTTGGGCTGGAGGTGATGAGCAGGAACCCCTGAGTGATGCAGCTCCAAGGTTTTTAACCCTTGTTTTCCCTCTGTTTAGGGAGTGACAATTCCCAGTCAGAGACGCTACGTGTACTACTATAGCTACCTGTTAAAGAATCACCTGGATTACAGACCAGTGGCACTGCTGTTCCACAAGATGATGTTTGAAACAATTCCCATGTTCAGCAGCGGAACTTGCAGTAAGTACCAGCAGCCCCTCACCTCTGCCAGGGAGCCTGGTGGCATTTGGGATGGGGTGGTGGCACCCAGAGCTGCGCATCTTGGAGGAAATCACATGGAAGCACCTCACAATCCAAAATCTGCTGGTTTTGTGTGCTCTGGGATCTCCCAGGTGTAGGTTGTGAAGCACTCATGGCTGTTTTACTACATGCAAGTGTGTTAATAGTTTGAAAATAAATGATTCCATCTGGAAAATATCTCCAAGATTGAGTGCAGCCTGTGCCCAGTCCTCACCTTGTCACCCAACTGAGTGCCACATCCACTCCACCATTTTATGTATATTTGGGTATTTGTTCCTCACTTTTATGAAAAACCTCCTTTTTTATTTTTTTTTTTTTAACACAGCAGCTCTTGGGAAACATGAATTGCTGCAAAACATTTGCCTAATGGCATGTTGGCTTCCAATGCAGCAACATCATTCTTCCCATGATGTTCAAAAAAGAAAAAAAAGTAAATGAATCAGTTCAACTGGGTAAATACCTAATTAACTCTGGAATAAACTTTGCTTTATGTGGAGCTTTCTAAAGCATTAATACACCTGTAAATGATTAATCTCATCTGCTGATACACTGTGTTAGTGAGGAACAGCAGATTTGGGGAAGTTTTGAAATACAAAAACAAATTCTGCTGTGTTACAGGGCAGTCACTGCCTTGTGTTGCGTGCTTGGATTTTGGGGGTGGAAAAATTCTGCTGGTTTTGCTTTGGGGATTACAGCAATGTGTAATTAATTCCAGTGCCTCCTGTGGCTTTGATTAAAATTGCCCTGTTAATATTGTTGTGAGACAGTACCTGAACATGTAACACACACAAGAAACAATGGGGCAGCTTGTCAGCCTGTACAGGAGGAGGGAGGGAGGAACCTCTGCCAAAATCCCTCTGTGGAGGTCACAGATTTCTGCAATTACCACTTATTTCATGTTTTGGATGGACTGGGCTCTATTTTTGAGGCTGAACTGCTCAAGTGAGTGCTGGCTTGTGTGTCCATGGGAGGATGTTGGGACAGACCACAGATTGCCCAAGCACCTGAGAAGATAAAATAACTTCAAAGCTCAGCAGTTGTATGCTGCAATATTTGAAGTTTCTGTGGAGCTCCCAGTGATTTTTCAGAATGTGAAATTGATGGTGTGGTGTCTTTAGCTATGTTGGCAGTAATTTTACCAATCTGGTAATTTTCAATCTGCCTTCCTTGGTATCATTGTGCTGCTCTGAAGGCACTGACAGGGCAGAGCCCAGCCTCTAGGGCAGAATGAGGGGGTGACAGAGTTTCACATCTCTGAGGGTTTGAGGGAGATAAGGGCAGGAAGAGAAGGGTGTGTGGAGACCTCACAGCACCTTCCAGCCTCTGAAGGGTTTACAGGGAAGCTGGAGAGGGACCTGCAACAGGAGCTGTGGTGATAGGACAGGGAGGAATGACTTGACACTGCCAGAGGGGAAATTCAGAAGGAATTGTTCCCTGGGAGGGTGCCCAGAGCAGCTGGGGCTGCCCCTGGATCCCTGGCAGTGCCCAAGGCCAGGATTTTGGGGTTTGGGGCAGCCTGGGACAGTGGAAGGTGTCCCTGCCATGGCAGAGGTGGGAATGGATGGGATTTAAGGTCCCTTCCAACCCAAACCATCCTGGGATTCTCTGAGCCTGCCAGTAATGGTTTCATCACTGGCCCTTTCAGCAGCTCTACAGAGCTGTGTCTGTCCTGACCATTTCCAAAGCACCTCTTCCTAAACTGGACCAAAACCCCCTTTTATTTAATTTCAGTGTTACCCCTGCAGATTTAATTGGGGAAGTGATGCCATGGCTGGCACTTCTCTGGTGCTGGTGATTTACAGGACCAGCTTAGGCTCTTCTGATGGGTTTTCAGTTCAATTTTATCCTTGTTTTACTTCATTTGTGTAAGAGTAGAGTCAGTTTGTGCTGACATGACCAGCCAACAGCTGGAAGAAGAGATGAGAGAGAATAAAACCTCTCACTTTGGTCTGTGCGTAGAGAGGAGGGGGAAAATGCAAGGAACAGTCAAGTAATTCACATTTTACAGTTGTTATATTAAAAAGAAATAACATTTTAGGAACTCCCTGGTGGCCTGAAAGTTTTGCCATGAAGGACAGAAGTCTCAAGGCTGTTTCCAGTAGCATCTGGCAAAGTTTGATCCCCTGTGGTGTCAAACCCTTAAGAGAAATTTAGCAAACTTTGAAAACATCACAGCTCACGATTTTATTTCTGCTACCAATGTTGTGCTTTTTTTGTGCCACTTTGGAGGTTTTTCTCACCAAGTGCCACTGTGTTTTGTCCCACAGATCCTCAGTTTGTGGTGTACCAGCTCAAGGTAAAGATATTCACCTCCCCTTCAGGACCCTCACGACGTGAAGACAAGTACATGTACTTTGAATTCCCTCAGCCTCTGCCCGTATGTGGTGATATCAAAGTGGAATTTTTCCACAAACAGAACAAGATGTTGAAAAAGGTTGGTTTCCTTGCTTTTTCTGAAAAATGTTGTCAAGCCAGTCCCTGATGCTTTAGGATTGGGATGTTGGTTATTTTTCAGGGATGTAATCATGACATTTAATTCTTTGATGTCTGGTTTTCCCAAGGAGCCAATGGACCACAAAATGAAAGTTGGATGTTTATGGAGTTGTGAGATTAAGTACAAAGGTTGGGTAAAAATGATCCTGAGGTCTGTATTGCAGTCTTTTGGGTAGTAGTGAGTAATCTAATTGAGGAAGAAACATTCACCTTCTAAAAATAGACTTGCATACTGAGCAAGTTAACTCCAGCTGTTTTCTTCACTAAATTTTCCTGAGGTTTGAGCAGGCACAGAAGATCCTGTCTGTGCTCTTGGCTGATTTGTACCCATCTGTCAAATTTAGCTGAATTTCTGAGATAATTGAGTTCCCACGCACTTTGTAAAAGTATCTCTGCAATCTCTTCACCACCTCTCTGTTCCCAGCTGCAGTGCCTTGACATGAGAGGCTTAGAGAATTCCCTCTGAGCTGAGGGTTTTATTAGGGTCTCAGTTGTGGAAAAAAAAGAAAATTAACCTAGGATTTATATTGAAACCAAAGTCAGCCAGTTCTTAAAGCTGAATTCTTGAAGTTCTGGTGTTTGTGGAGCTACTTTGGATCTACCAGAGTGAAAGCTGAGGGTGAGACTGTGCTGATTAAAGGCTACCTTGATGTTTGCTGCTTAAAACTCCTCATCAGTAGTTCCTCACTGTTGAGGGGAGGTTTGAAAACTTCAGAGCATT
This sequence comes from Melozone crissalis, assembly GCF_028551555.1. Lineage (NCBI taxonomy): Eukaryota > Metazoa > Chordata > Aves > Passeriformes > Passerellidae > Melozone > Melozone crissalis. Next base: position 4,640,364 of record NW_026535840.1, on the reverse strand, counting down.
CAGTGAGTGAATTCCTAAAAGGAAGAAATGCTCAGGTGGATCAGGAGAAGTGAAATTATGAGGTAACATCACTCAGAGCTGTGCACACAGGTTGTAGCTGCCAGTGTGAGTGAGTGAACATGCACACTGTTGTGTGGGCTTGCTTGTGTGAACAGGTTTAATTCAGGTGCTGCTGTCTGCAGAAGTTTCTGGACAGTTCTTAGTGGCCCTGTTTTCCTTCTCTGCCTGTTTGAGGAGATGTTTTAGTTGGTCAGTGCAGTTATGTGCAGTAAAAGCATTTTAAAAGTAGAAATTCAGTTTCAAAGCTGAGCTTATTGACATGCAAGCAGGCAGCTCTGAGAAGAGACTTCTGCAGGAGCACCCAGATCAGCACTGTGGGCTGAGCATAAGGGATGCAGGGAGGAGCTGAGGCAAAGCCCCAACATGTCAGACATTTATCTGCTCTCTCCTGTCTGAGCTGTGAGTTTGTTGTCCTCTGCCATCTCCAGTAACACATGGAGTGCAGCCAGACCTGATGGAAGTGCTGTGCTGCCCTGCCCATCCCTGCAGTACCAGTGTGCACCTCAGGATCTTGGCTCTGCAGCCCCAGGAGCAAGCTGCTGTTTTGTTTTACCCCTGGAGATTTGTTTTAAAGTTTGTTTTACCCCTGGAGATTTGTTTTGAAGTTTCTTTTACCCCTGGAGTGAGCACTGAGATGCAGAGTGAGTCTTGTGGCAGCCCCTCATGAGCACCTACAGTTTCTGCAGTATGAGCTGGGTCCTCAGGAGTGTCTAGAAGTGCAGAACCACAGCAGGAGCATTACTGTGCTGGAGTTTCATTTCAGAGTCAGATTGTGGTTTCATTTCTGAAGAATCTTTGTCATTTCTCAGTAGCTGGTTGGTTGGTTTTTTGTTTTTTGGGGTTTTTTTTTCCTTTTTGTTTATTCTTACCAAATACCCAAACTGTTTGGGTTCTGTGGATTACAGGTAGTGCAGAGGTGCTCAGTTTCTCAATGTTTCTGGCCTGGTAGAGCCAAAGAAATGGTGAAGGTGGTTCTTTTCACATCTGCAAACTTTTCTGAGATGGAAACTGCTCCTTCATCACCTAGTTAAAAAAACACCTTGATAATCTCTCTAAAATATCTGTTGAATCAAGTGTCTTATTGTCTCAGCTTTCAGTATGAATGGAGGACAGAGGAAAATAGGTGTGAGATGTTCCACAGTTGTGGTAAGATCACCTCCCTTAGCTCTGCTGCAAGCTCAGGAGCTGATCCTTCCACATGGTCCTTGCATAAAGTGAGTGAGGTGAGAACAGGGCAGAGGGGAACAGTGGTGCCAGAGGATCCTCCCTTGGCTCAAACTGAGCACATTTCTCTGTCCTTCCTTTTCTGCATCTACTATCTGCACAACTTCACCCAAAAATGAAGGCCCTCCACTGGGGAGACTGATATTTTAAAGATCCCCTTATGCAGTGATCGCCTAATTAATGAGGAGCGCCATAATTAGGCGCAACAGCATCTTATCTTTCAGAGATTCTAGTTTATTAACCAGATTTATGAAAAGTGGAATTGTAAGTCTGTTTCCTGCCACTGGTTCTTGTTCTTCACAGATTTTCTTTTAGCAGATTACAGCTTGCTAAACAAATCTTAAAGACATCACATATTGCCCAGTCTGCATTTTAACTTTAGCATAATAGAAACCTAATAATATCAATTAAAAATGTAATTGCTGATCCATTCTAAACCTCATGCTGGAGAATAGCTGTGTCTCATCCCTGGTGAGGAAGAAAATCTTTGCCCTGGCTCTGGTTTGGTGTTTGATAACACTGATCTCAGCTGAAGGGCCCCAGATTCCCTCACCTGTATTTGCTCCCAAATTTCCCAATCCTTAAAAACATCACATATTGACCAGTCTGAATTTTAACTTCAGCATAATAAAAACCTAATAATATCAATTAAATAATATCAATTATCACCTGTATTTGCTCCCAAATTTCCCAATCCTTAAAGACCTCACATATTGACCAGTCTGCATTTTAACGTTAGCATTATAAAAAACCTAATAATATCAATTAAAAACGTAATTCCTGATCCATTCTAAACCTCAGGCTGGAGAATAGCTGTGTCTCATGTCTGGAGATGAAGAAAATCTTTGCCCTGGCTCTGGTTTGGTGTTTGATAACACTGATCTCAGCTGAAGGGCCCCAGATTCCCTCACCTGCATTTGCTCCCAAATTTCCCAATCCTTAAAGACATCACATATTACCAGTCTGAATTGTAACTTTAGCATAATAAAAACCTAATAATATCAATTAAAAGTGTAATTCCTGATCCATTCTAAACCTCAGGCTGGAGAATGGTTGTGTCTCATCTCTGGAGATGAAGAAAACTTCTTTGCTGTGGTTTGGTGTTTGATAACACTGATCTCAGCTGAAGGGCCCCAGATTCCCTCACCTGTATTTGCTCCCAAATTTCCCAATCCTTTAAAGAACAGCATTATCTGCAGAGCTCTCTGTGAGGAGGGCCCTCCTCAATTTTGGATAAAATTATTCTCTATAAACCAGACCAAACCTGAATGACTGCAGACCCCTAACATTGCAGAGTCAGATTTAAAGCATCCATATGTCCTTTCTTTTAATGGCAAAAGTTAATTTAGGCAAATTCGGTGGCTTTTAGGAGCTGACCTCAGCCACAGCATCATTGGTACAGGGCTGACAGCCTTGGAAAAGTTCATCCCTTCCATGGTTTCTGCCACCTGGCATCAGTTAGGAAGTCCCCAGCTCTTGATCTTTTCTTGTCTAATCAACTTGTTTACTTTATCCTCAGACTGTTTTTCAGTGAGCTGTAGCTACTTCCTTTCAAGAATGAAATGCATACCCACATGAGAACAAAATGGCTTGAGGCTCAAGTGCTGTGACTGGATGAATTTCTGATGGGTAGAAGTTTGTAATTTGGGAGATTTTTTTTATTTTTTTTGTTTTTTGAACATGGCTTTTTCTTGTAGCTTGACTGTTCTTCCATCTCAGACTGCTGCTGTAGTTTTGCTGGGGTTTTTTGTAGTTTTTCCTCTGGTTTTTCTTCCATGGATCTCTGCAAAGCCTTTTTCTTCCAGTTATTGATGTTGACATGATAATCTGAAAGTATTTCAGAGTATCCTTAGATCACTCGGTTCAATGGGAGTCTTTTTAAAAATAATACAGAAATCTCCTCATCTTGCTGCCTCCAGAGCCTGGGGCTGGAGGAGACCTTTTTTTGGGAGTCCTCCCAGTAGAAATGAGAGGGAAATGTTGATGTGGGTTTAATTTGTGAGAGTCAGTGGTGTTTTACCCCCAGACTCCAGCGTGGGAGGGCTGACAGCATTGTTTGAGCAGTTGCATTTCATCTCTCAAGCCTAGAGATAAGTTCTGCTGCAGAGTTCAACAAGACTTTGGGCAGTTGCTGTTTAGCAAACGCTGAGGAATGAACTCTGAAAATGTCAGAAGGACTCAGTGTTGATCTGCAGAATGGTACAGGAAGTTCCATCAGGGGAACAGGCTGAACCAAGATCCCATTCTTGGAGAGCATCCCCAGCCCCTCAGCGGGTGCTGCAGAGTCACTGGGAGTGCCTGGGGATCTCTCTGCAAAATTAAACTCTCAGCAGGACATGGGAACTCCTGATTGATGCTTAAATCTTGGATTTGGATCCCAGTCTGCAGCTACAGACCAGCTCTAGAGTGGGGAGTGTTTTTCTGTCAGTCTGAGACACTGCACAAGGTGGGGACAAGCACTGTGGGATTAAATCAGCCTCTGTCTCAGCTGATACTGCACTGGAGATTTATGGCACAGATTTGGTTATGGGAAGAAGTACATCTGTGGTTTATTTTTTTTTTTTTAAGACAGATGTCTGTGATGTAACTGGAAGTGAAGCAAAACACATTGAAAAACAGTCTCTAATACTTTTTTTTTTTTTTCAGAAGTCTATTCATTAAACTTGTGTTATGTGAGCACTTGGTCTGGTATTTTGATTTGCTATATAAAGCCTGAGTTCAGTTCATGCCTTGATTTTTAAAATTCCTGTCTTTGGCCCATATTACATCATCTTTCCTCCTTGTCTCCCATGAAATATCTTGGGTCCTGATGCTTCAGCTAAATCCTCACTTTGAATAATGGATTTGCTCTTCAGTGAAAACAGTGACACACTTATCAGCCTTAGGAACTAATTCCAAAAAACATGACCAAGTCTTCCCTTAATTTGAGTGGCCATGCCATGTTCCAAGACCCATGAACTCAGTTTATTGGGCTAATTAAGTTGTGCAGTGGGAAGGAAAGGAAAACAACTTGATGTTTTAAAAAGCTGGAGGGAGATAAAAGGAGAAATGACCAGCTCAGCTGAGTTGTAGTGTTTAGTTTGAGTCCCTGAGGACCTCTGCAAATTTGTCCCAAGGAACAGAGATTAAAAGCTGTCTAGGGAGAGGTTTGTGAGTCTCCCCAGCCCTTAAAGTGCCAAGTAAATCCCTCCTGGTTCTCTGCTCATGGAGCTGAAGGTGAGGCATGACAGAACTGTGCCTGCTGCTGGCATTGATCCCACCCAGGGGCCTCTCCTGTGGCACCAGAGGGGTTTCAGCAGCAAAGTGCTGCTTGTCTCTGCTGTGGCCTGAGCAGGAGTGAGCCTCTCACCTCCTTGGAGTTCTTTCTGAGGGACTCACTGTGTGGGTGAGGAGAAACTTGGGTTGGGGTACCCTGAGCTTGTCTTCACCCAGATTTTGTCTGCTGCCTCTTTCTCTGGGGCAGAGGAATCAGCAGAGTGAAGCCAGGATGTTCATCCTCAACCCCAGAACCAGGCAGGGCATTTTTAAGGCTTTTCTTGGGGAAAGAGGAGGGTGTGAAATGTGTAAACAGAGCCTGACAAGAACCTGCTAGCTGCTGCCTCCCATGGATGGGCTCCAGCAAGGCTTCTTCAGAGTGGGGTGGCTTGGAGGGACTCAGTGGCACTGGGAAACATCTCTTAGGCTCCCCAAACAACTCATTTGCTAGATTTGATTCCCAAAGTGCTGGAGGGAAGTGGGGAACTCAGCTACCAGAAGTGTTCCTGGCTGGATTTTTAATTTCTGTCCTGGGGTGTCTCAGGTGTTTACAGAAATGCAGACAAGCTGGAAGTGGTTTTGTAGGCTTTACCTAAAATACTGCAAATGAGTCTGCTGACCTTTGGCAGAGAGGGACACTTGTGAATTCCCAGTATCCTGTTGAAATCAATTTTTGAGGAGGATGAGTGTGAGTTAAGTAGTCCAGCTCCTCCCTGCCTTCTTTCATTGGCTCAGGAAAATCCTGTGGTATTTTACTGGTGCCAAAGTGCCTTCAGCAGGAGGCCTGCCTGTGTCACACACCCTGGAACCACTTCTGTCCCACCTCTGATTTCCCCCCTGCATCCTTACCAGCAGAGATGAATGGGAAGATAGGGCAGGATGTGAATTTTCCAGTAAGAAACTGGAATTAGAGCTCCTTGGTAAACCAAAATATGTGAGTTAGCTCAGAAGGAGTGAGTTTGTGTTCTGTGTAATACCAAGGAATGTTAGGTTCTGCAATGGCTTCCTTTCCCTGCAGCTTGAGCAGCAATACTGACCCTTGTGGGAAGAATTGACCATTTACACCTTGGGTCTTGAGCCTGAAAAGGCACATCAGAGTCACAGAGAAGATTTTGTGTGTAAAGAGCAAGTGGAGGTAGCTCAGTGTCAGAGAGAGGGGTTTGGTGTGCCAAGGGGGGCTGACCTTGTGCCAGTGTCAGAGTTTGGTGTGCCAGGGAGAGCTGACCTTGGAAACAGCAGCTCAGGGCTGGCAGAAAGCTTCAGGATCTGTGATACAGGATCTGTGGTGCAGCTGGGGCTGTGGCAGAGTGGAGACTCAAACTGCTCAAGGTCATCTGTCGAGTTCTGCCTGAGCTGAACATCCTTCAGCTGCCTCTGCCTTGGCTTGTCCCTAAAACCTTCCTGCTGGCCAGCAGGCACTGGCTCTGCCTTGCTCTCAGTGCTGCTCAGCAAAGCTCTGACTGCATGAAAGCACCCAAGAATCCTTGGCTGATTTGTGGTTTTGCTCAGTTGTAGCTATTTCTGTATAAAAACAAGAGAAGCTTTCTGTTCCAGGGGAGATTCAGTATTACTCACCTCAGCTGGTTCACACAGGTTATTTCATGGGTTTAGGAATTGCTTGGCAAGGTGTGAACAAAAAAAATCTATTTATTATCTATTTAATCTTGTGATTACAAGTTTAAGTTTATTGAATTTATTACCATCTGCTTTTATTGCAGGTATGATAGTTTTAAGCCCAGCTTTCAATGAGTGACTTCTAAAAGCTTAATTGGTTAAAATTGAGCTTGATGAATGCAGATTTTTGTGTGCCGTCCAGGAGATGTGGTGAAAATGTCTTTGCATGCAATGTAACAAATGCCACACTGTTGTCCAAGCAAGTTTTGCCTGATATCCCAAATCTGTTTTTGACCAGATGCTGATAGCAGTCTAATTAACGTGCCATTAGTGAATACTAAAACAAGCTTGTTTTCTGTCTTCTTCCTCCCCCAGGACAAAATGTTTCACTTTTGGGTAAATACATTCTTCATAGGACTGGATGAAAATTCAGACAAAGTAGAAAATGGAAGTCTAGTTGCAGATCAGGAACTCGATGGTATTTTCAGTACAGAGCGCTCAGATAATGATAAGGAATATTTAATCCTTACATTAACAAAAAACGATCTAGACAAAGCAAATAAAGACAAAGCCAACAGATATTTCTCTCCAAACTTCAAGGTCAGTATATTTTATGTGTGAACAAAGCTGAAAAGCTGCATGATTTGTTTGTCTTGCCTTTGGAGGGACCATGAGAAACTGCTGTGTAGAAGCTGAGTTCATGTGTTGGTATTGCCATCACTTAGCAAAGCTTTGTGCTTTTATCTGCTTTTTGGGGAGCTGATGCATGTTGAGAAGCTGGGGTTGAAGTCTTCAGGTTGTTCCAGGTGTTTGTCAAAGCCATCAGAGGTTGGGAGAGCTGCTGACCGGGTGCCATCTTCCCTGCCTGAGCTGTGGGCCGGGCACACTGAGCTCCTGAGCTGTTTGCAGCTGTGCCTGTTCATGGGAAGCACAGGGGGACACAAGGATGATCTGGGGGCTGCAGCATCTCTCTGATGAGGAGAGGAGCTGGCCTGGTCAGTCTGGAGCAGGGAAGGCTGAGGGGGATCCCAACAATCCACATAGACATCTCCAGGGGCTGGCACAGGTGGTGCCAGTGACAGGATGAGGAGGAGGGGCCATACATCACAAGTTCCACCTCAACATGAGGAAGAACTTTGCATGGTCCTGGGGACATCAGGAAGGGCATGGCCAGCAGGTCAGGGAGTCTCCAGCCCCTCTGCCCTGCCCAGTGAGGCACATCTGGGGTGCTGTGTCCAGCTGTGGACTCAGCAGGGCAAGAAGGACAAGGAGCTGCTGGAGAGGGTCCAGAAGAGGCCACGGAGATGGTTTGGGGTCTGCAGCATCTCTCTGATGAGGAGAGGAGCTGGGCCTGGTCAGTCTGGAGCAGGGAAGGCTGAGGGGGATCCCATCAATCCACACAGACATCTCCAGGGGCTGGCAGAGGGGGTGCCAGGCTCTGTTTGTCACTGCTCCAGTGACAGGGTGAGGAGCAAAGGCCATAAATTAAACACAAATTCCACCTCAACACGAGGAAGAACTTCTTCCCATGAGTGTGCAGAGCCCTGGAGCAGCTGCCTGGGCAGGGTGTGGAGTCTGCCTCTCTGGATTCATCCCAAGCTCACCTGGAGGTGCTCCTGTGCCTGGGCAGGGGCTTGGACTGGATCATCTGCAGAGGTCTCTGCAAGCCCAGCTGTGATTCTGGGAATGCCTTACTTACCCTGGCACTTTAGCTCTGGGGAGTATGAGCCATTGCCAGCAGTGTTTTAAACATTAAAAGGCATTTGTAAGAATTGCAGCATTTTCTGACTTCCTCATAAAACATCAGCCAGAGCTCGTTTGAACGTAATGGTCACAGCTGCTTGGAGTATTGCTTGGGTCAGATTTCCCACACAAGAGTCACCCATTAGAGAAGGTTTTGTTCATTGCTGTGCTCTCTTGCTGCAATCTCTGGTGCTCTGGGAGGTGGGGAAGGCAGGAGGGTGTGCTGGGCTGTCCTGCTGCTGCAGCTCAGGAGCACCTGAGCACTCAGCCAGACACAATTCCTGCAGCTGGGCTGGAAAACCCTGCTGCTTTGCCAGGGGTGGAATTGAGAGGCTGGCAGACCTCTCTCTGGGGAGAGGAGCAGGGGTGTGACTCAGGGTAGCCAGGACCTGTGCTGTTAAAAATTGCTCAGTTAAATCCGGGTTCCCTTTTTAAATGTTGTTTTTTCCTTCCCCAGGTGAAGCTATTTTTCACAAAAACAGTAGAAGAGCCATCAAATCCAGAGGCTAGCAGTTCAACTTCTGTAACACCAGATGTTAGTGACAATGAACCTGATCATTATAGATACTCTGACACCACTGACTCTGATCCAGAGAATGAACCTTTTGATGAAGATCAGCATACGCAGATTACAAAAGTCTGAATATTTTTTTTATCAGAGATAAAAAAGAACCATACAAAAACAAAAAAACATGAAGACAGACAAACTTGAATAAACTGAAAAAAAAAAAAGGACCTTTCTAAATGGCAAAAGGACATAGTGTCAGATTACCAGTTATAGGAACAATTCTTTCCTGACCAATCTTGTTTTGCCCTACAAATCTACAGGGTTTGACACTTGTCCAGTCGGGGGGGTTAAAGAAAGGTTACGTAGCTCTTATGTATATACCTTTTTGTGTCAAAGGACATTAAAACTTCAATTAGGAACTATAAACATGGCACTTTCCCATTTTATTCCAGTTTTATAAAAGTGGAGACAGACCTAATGTGTATGCGTAGGAATTTTTCCTTTTGTGTTCTGTCACCAAACGAAGTTTCAAAAACCGAAAAGGAAAAAAAAAAAATATTTACAGGTTCACATCCTGCCCCTTTTTTTGCACTTGTGTGGCAACAGAAAAGTCTGCAGTTGGCTAAGAGATGTTTCTAGAAGGTTTTTCCTACATTCTAATGCATGTTTTTTGGATGGGGGCTGGAAGGTGATGCTCGGAAGGGAGCGTGGCCTGTGCACCGTGTCCGGCTGTTCCATGCACCTTTCCTCAGCATGCTGCCCTGATTCATCCGGGACAATGGGTGAGGAGTCGCCGCTGTCACTGCTTGTTGTTTGTGCATTTTTCATTTTTTTTAAGTGTAATGGTGCTAGAAAAGGCAGCTAGAGAGAGTGATTCTGTCTAGGGGTACAGGAATGAACCTTCACGACACCCACGAGACCCGCGCTATGAAGGGAGACAAGGAATTGGGGTCACGAGAAACAAAACAAACAAACAAAAAAACAGCAAAAGGAAACACAGCAACAATGACTTAACCATACAAATGTGGAGGCTATCAACTAAAGTAAGAGCTTGAAACAAAATGGTTACAAAATTAGACAATGATTTATTGGGATCTTTTTCTGAATTGTAATGGCTGCTCCATCTCCTGTGTAATCAAGGCCAGTGCTAAAAGTCAGATGCTCTTAGTGCAAAAACATCAGTCAACATCTTACATTTATATTAGTAGTTTTTCAATCATATTCCTGCTGTGAATACTTCATGTGCTGCCTTGCAAGCTTTATTTTTTTTCCCCTCTCATGAATATAAAAAGATTTTGTAATGGTGCACAGGAAATGTCATTGGAGATTCTCCAGGTTAGTGTTTGTTTGGAAGATTTCTGATGCATTTATTCAATCAAACCTCTGTCAGCCGTTCCACCCCTTTGACCTTACACATTCTATTACAATGAGTTTTGCAGTTTTGCACACTTTTTTTTTTTTTTTAAGAGAAAAAAAAAGTCATTAACTGTTAGGGAATTTTACTTGAATACTCATTACCTGCAATGTTTAAAAAACGGACATTACACGCCAGAGACAGGAAACCAGTGTTGCAGTAAATTCTCAACGCTGTAAATAAAGATTAAAAAGCAGAACTTGTCCCAAATACATTACTGTCAAAAACAACCCCTCTCAACCCACCCAACAAATAGTTTTTCTAAGCCAAGTGGCAGTGTTGGATTATTTGTTCCTAGGGTAGGGCTCAAAGCTGGCTTCTGGTGGATGATTGGGTGGCTCAGGAGTCCAGCTGCTGGCACATCCAGATGTGAATGGGCCATGAACAGCTGACCCCAAATTGATGCTTTTTTTAGGGTGTAGTACACACATTCCCCTGCTTAATTAACTTCTTGGTGCTGACATGGAAGTTCATGAGCTGTGTTCTCAGCCAGAATTCTGAATGGGATCTGTCAGAGCCCTGCACAGCAGCATTAATGGTTGGAATTTGAACCACACAAGGCAGGACTTCCACTAATTGCAATTGGTAAACCGAGGTGTAAAGGGCTTTTAAAGAAATTTTTTTTTTTCTTACCTGGTTTCCGTTGGTCAATTCTGCTCCTCAGATTCATGATTCAAACTTGTAACAAAGCTGGTAATAGGTTCTGGCTTACAGGTTTAGACTTTAATGGATCAAGGTTCAGTGCTCATTGTGACGAGCAGGAGATGGTTTTCCCTTGGGAACAGGAATTTTAACTCTTTCCCTTCCAATCGTGTTTTCACCCTGTCTGGTTTATAACAGTTGAAAGTTGTGCTTAAATCAAGCCAAGTGCTCTGCTTGGGTAGAGTTGGGATCTGGGCAGTGCTGCGTGTCCCGCTTTGGATAATCAGGATTGGATGGTGCAGCTCCAGTCGGTGACGCCGGATCGGGAATCAGGACGCAAGGATGGGCTTTTGCACTGTTCTTTTTCCTTTGGAATGTGAAGGTTGGAATGAGGGTTTTTGGGTTTTTTTTTGTTTTTAGGTTTTTTTGTAATGTTTCGACGTCTTTGAGAAGCCTTGCTTACATTTTATGGTGTAGTCATTGGAAATGGAAAAATGGCATTATATATATATATATTATATATATAAATATATATTATACATACTCTCCTATACTTTATTTCAGTTACCACCCCCATAGAAGTTGACAAGAATTGCTATGACTGAAAGGTTTTTGAGTCCTTACTAAAACTTTATTTATGACAGTATTCATAATTAGCTTGAGCTGCATTCTGTAGGTAATCTTTCCTTGAGTTTCCAGACTGTAGGCTTCAGCCTGTTGGGATGTGCAAGAGCTTACATGTCTGAAACTACTTGAAGGCATCACTTTGGTAAGAGCTTAACTGTAAAGGCCCTGAAGCATCCCCTGGGCTTGGGCAGCCCCAGTGGAAATCTTTGCCACAGCTCCTCCAGGGCAGCTGTGCAAAATCAGCCTCCAGATTCCTCCCCGGGGCACACATTGTAAACTGAAGTGGAGTTTACATGCAGCATCGAAATTAACTCTCCAAATTCAAAACAAAACAAACAAAACAAAAACCACCTTGAAATAATCCAAAAAGAGGATGCTGGTGTGCAAGTTCCATGTTTAGTGCTGGCAAATGTGTGCAATATGTTAACGATGCCTGTGGTTGCCACGAAGTGCCTCGTTTACCTTCTCAATACTGTTGGAAAGTGTCGTGCATGCAGATGGATGGGGTGGGACTGTGCACTAAAAGGGGCTCCAACTGCAGCGTTCTGGCAGAGCTGCCTTTCTCTGCCACTTCAAATTTTCCAGTCTGTTTTCATATAGCATATATATATATAGATACTAAAAGAAAAAAAAAAAAATCAGTCTGTTAAGCAGCCTTACTCTGATTCAGCCTCTTCAAATACTATTGTGCTGTGCAACAGTGGCTCTGTGTGTAACTGAGAATACACAAAAACCAAGTATGACATGTACAGGATAATGCCTCATACAAATCAGATGTCCGTTTGTTATTGTGTTTAACAACCCTTTATCTCTTAGTGTTAAAACTCCACTTAAAACTGATTAAAGTCTCATTCTTGTCACTGTGTGGGTGTTTTATTGCAGTGCTCTGAGCTTGGCAAGCAGCTGAGACGTTGTAAAGCTGTGGAATTTGGAGCCAGGGGTGCTTCTTGTGCATCCAGGGATTGGAAAGGAGCTGCAACTCCAAAGGCTGCTGTGTTCCAGGGGTTTGACCAGGGCAGCAGTGGAACTCCAGATGTGTGCAGGGGTATCAAACCCTCACTGTGGTGTCCTGCTGAGGGGCAGGGGCACCTCCTGGGGCATCAAACCACACAGGCAGTGTGGTGGTGCCTGTCCCCAGTGCCTGAGGAGCTGCAGGAAAGGTGGAGACAAGGAAAAGGGAATGGCTTCCCACTGCCAGAGGGATACTGAAATCCTTCCCTGGCAGGGTGGGCAGGCCCTGGATCCCTGGCAGTGCCCAAGGCCAGCCTGGATGTTGGACCTTGGAGCAGCCTGGGACAGTGGAAGTGTCCCTGCCCATGGCACTGATGGGCTTTGAGGTCCCCTCCCACCCAAACCATTCTGGGATTCTCTGTTTGGTCTCCAAGATAACTTATTTCAAAATTCTCTTTGTAAATAAGGTGATGTTGCATCTGCTGCATAGTGAGACCTGAGTCCCACCTGAGATTTCTTTTCCTGAGGTAGCTTTACACTGACAAGGAGATGCATTTTCCCTATAGAATCATAGGATTGTTGAGGCTGGAAAAGCCCTTTGAGATCATCAAGTCCACTCTCAGGACAGGTCAAGCAGGTGATTCTGGGGTTCTTCTGCTTGTTTGGCTGTTTCCAAGCCAGATTTTTAAATGGCATTTCAATCCTAGGTGGAGTTCCCTGTTCCCAGGGTTACCCTGGGCCTGCAGGAGCGTGAGAGGGCTGGAGAGGAGCCAGGATGCTCTGCTGCACCCGCAAATCTGGTGACTTCAGGTGGCTCTTGTCTCTCCTCCTTCCTTCCCTCTGCTGCTAACACCAGCCCTGGCCCACATTTGGCTGAGAATCTCCAAAAATTTCCAGTTCTGGTGGGACAGGGAATGTTTGGGGTCAGTGTTGGCCACGTGGGGCTGAGCCACAGGTGAGGGTTTGCACCGCAGCACCTGCTGTTGCCCAAGCTGTCAATGTGTGTTCCTTTTGCTCTGGTGAGCTTGGTTTGCATTCAAAAAAAATGAAAGTAGGGTGGGAAGATGCAGAGGAAGGGCAGGAAGCTCAAAGGGTTCAACATGAGGAGTTTCTGTAAATACAGAGATCTCTCTATGAAAGGATTCTGTTCTGGAGACAGAAGTGCTATGGACAGAGGATTATATTTATTTGACTTTTACACTCTTGTCCCATTGACTGAAAGTCCCATGGCCCAGCCCCCATGAGCTAAATGTGATTTCTAGGCAAAAATGCTCATTTTTCCACTCTGGTGACCCTTGTGGTGACACAGCTGGCCAGGGAGGTGCTGGGTGCCAGCCCAGAGGACAATCCCTGTGTTTTCCATGTCCTCTGAGCCCCTCCAGCTCCAGGGCCTGCTGAGCTTTCCCAAGCCCAGGGAGCAGCAGCTCAGCTCCTCAGGTCCCTTTCCAGGTGGTTAATAATTAATTGTGTCTTCTTTTAAAGCTGCAGCAGAGCTATAAATTGCACTCTTTTTGGAAGGAAAGACGTTGGTAGGAGAATTTTGAAGTGTTTTTCCTGCAGCTGGTTGGTTCTTCTTTGGCTTCATGTCACCCTTATTCTTTGGTGTCTTCTCAAACCCCATCTTTCCACATCTGTCCCTTGTAATTCGGCTCCTTTTATTTATTTATTTTTAATTTTATTTTTTCTACACAGTCCTGTGCTAGGTAGATGAGAAAATCCCTTTATTTTGAACTGCTGGGCCCACTAAAATAAAAACCATTACTTGTTTCTTTGCCTTGTGCTCTCTGCTCTTTGTGACTTTTCCTAGTTGGGCTTTTTTATGGTATTTCAATTTTTTTTTGCATTTTTCCATGTGTTTCTTCTCATTTCCCACCTATCTTCTGTGCTTTCAAACTTCTCAGCCACTGCTCTGTGTTGCCATATAGGACAGGTATTTATTTTCTGCATGGGTTTTTTTAGTTTTTTTTTAATTTGTTTTGTTGTGGGGTTTTTTTTCCTTTTTGTCTACAAACCTTTATTCTGAAGGCATAGCAAGGAGAAAAACTTTTAGGTTGCTTTTTTTTAAAGAATAAAAAGAAAGAACAGCTCTGAGAAACATCAGGGTTGTGCAGGTTCAGCAGATGTGTTTGCCTTGGTGAGCTCCTGGTGCTCTGCACAAACCTGGATGCGTTTATCTGCTCTAATGGGAACAATGGGACTTGTGATGAGCAAAATTAATTTAAAAATTTGCTAATGAACTGCTGGCTACCCTTTCTGCAAATGTTGCTGTATGGGCTGTACTGGTGACAGAAACATTTTTAAAACGGGTTTAGTGTGGTTTATTTTTATTTTTTGAGGGCTCCTGTGCTTGGTAATTTACTTTGCCTCCCATGGCTAAGCCATGATATAAATTCATGATTTGTCTTCATGATTTTTCTTCATGATTTCCTGTTCATGGAGGGGTTTTAAGCTGATAAAAGTTGATATTTCAGAGTCTGAGCTTTGTGCTTTAAATTACCCTTTGTGTAATTCAGGCTGCTTCAGGGCCTGAATTTTCGGTGTTTTTTTGGCCTTTGACAGAATAACTGTAGCATGAAGGTGACGTGGGGTCTGGGAGAGGCTGGGAAATGCTGGATGGAGGAATTCCAGCAGCCTGCACAGAGAGATCAGGGCTGTCCCATGGCAGGCAGCAGGAAAAAAATGGGAAGGGTTCTGTCATGGAAATCTGGAATGAGCCTTTAAAAGGGAAATTAATGAGTCTGGAGGAGAAGGCAGCAAAGGCTTTAATGTAAAGCAGGGTTTGGTAATGGGAGAGTGAAACCTGGTGGGTGGAGGCATGGAACTTGTGAGGAAAGGGGTGATGGCACATGTTTATAGAGATTTGCTGGGCTCCTGCAGGGATGGGATGGCATGGAGCAGCTGATGAGGGGTGGCTGAGAGGCAGCTGGAGGGGGGGAGATGCCTTTGGGAGGTTGGCTTGGGGATCCTTTGCTTTAAAAAGTGTTGGAAACTATGGAAACAGGAGGGCTGACAGCTCCAGACTGGAGTTGGGACTGCAAGCAGCTCAGGAAAACGTTGGGATTTGCGTTGGAGGATGGGAAGGATCAGGCAGCAGTGAGAGGAGACTGATAACATCTACTCAGCACACAGAAAGGAATTCTGGATATTCCCCTTCCCTCAACAGCAGCTCTTGGGAAGGATTTGGCTTCTCCCTGACATCTGAATGTGCAAGAAAGCAGCTCTGGCCATGGTTTCTGAGTGTTTGATGGTTCAGGGGTTCTCAGCCCTCACTCACCCTTCAAACCAACCTGGGGAGGGCTTGGGGATTCCTGGAGAAGCTGCAGCCCCTTGGGAAAGGGAAGGGCTGGAAGCTCCACTGAGCTGAGGAGCACAGAGCAGTGATAAAAAGCCAAATAGGAAGGTTGGAATTATCTTCACCCCAGCTGGTCCATCCTCTTGGCTTTTAATTTGTCTCTTTTGTGTTGAAAGGAAAGAGAAGTTTTGCACAAGAGGCCCCAGCTCACATGTTTGTGCCTTGGAGCAGGAGAAGGGATGGCACCCAGCGTGTCTGTGTCCTTTTCTGGGGATGGGGCTGTGCTGCAGCACTCCAGGGAATGCTCTGGCTTCCCCCGAAGGTTGGAGCATAGAAAAGACTCTGCAAGGAGAATTTGCCACCTTCATGTCTTTGTCAGCTCCTCCTGACAGACCTGGAGAGTTTATTGTAGAGCAGCATGAGCAGAGCTGCCAAACTCTGACATTCACACAGGACAAAGCTCTACCTGTGGGACAAAAGCTGAGCTCTGGCAAAGCATCTCCAGACCAGGATCTGGAGGTGGGATGTGAATGACCCCAAGCCAGCCCATTGCTCATTGTGTCCCTGCTGAAGGTCCCAGCCTGTGATCAGGAGCTTGCTCAGCTTTGCAGAGGTTTCCTCCATCCATCCATCCATCCATCCATCCATCCATCCATCCATCCATCATCCATCCATCCATCCATCCATCCATCCATCCATCCATCCATCCCCCATCCATCCATCCATCCATCCATCCATCCATCCCCCATCCATCCCCCATCCATCCATCCATCCATCCATCATCCATCCATCCATCCATCCATCCATCCCCCATCCATCCATCCATCCATCCATCCATCCATCCCCCATCCATCCATCCATCCATCCATCCATCCATCCATCCATCCATCCATCCATCTATCCATGCAATCCTCTGTGCTCTGTCCCTGCAGCCCTGGGGGACTCTGGGATTTCAGCTGGTCACTATGACTTTGAGATGCGTCAGAAAATCTCTTTTTCCAACCTGGCTGTCACAGAAGGAGTCAGAACTCTTCAGTTCTTGTTCTCAAGGTTGTTTGTTGTTCCTTATCTATAAAATTCTTTCTCTGTCCAGCTGAGGTCTGTTCAGCAGGTCAGACAGAGGCACACTGGTGTTAATCTTTTTATACTAAAAACTACCTGTACATTATTTACAGTTACTTTCCAATACTCCAATACCTATCATCCATGTTGGACAGTGAGCTTCAACCTTAAACCAATCCAACAGTGCCACCATCACCCAGAAGATGGAGGCCAGGAAGAAGAAGGAGAAGAAAGGCTGGGCATGCCCAGATCCCTCCATCTTGCCCCCTGAACCCCCATTCTAAAAACCCCAAAAAATCTATTTTTCACCCCATGACAAACTAATCATTATTCTACTTGGACTTTTGTGGCTTGCAGATCCTCATATAAGGTTGGTAACTTTTTCCATGGGTCACAATCAGTCACAGGATGCAGCTCAGTGATGGAAACAGTTGCGCACCAGAGGGTTTGGTTGATGCCTTCTGCCTTCTCCAAGAGTCCAAGCAAGCTTGGCTGGACTGCAGGCAAGAGGAGAGGTGAGCAGTCTGGAGCAGGGGGTGTGAGGGAGGTAAAAGGAGCTGAATGTCCACATAACAACATCTGAAGGGAAACTGAGAGGAGTTGAATGGCCCAATGCTGACTGCTTGCTTTGGGTGGTTGGTTTTGTGGTTTTATTTAGCTCAGTGTCTTGCTGTGAAGCCTTAAAGTGTAAAAGTGACCGTTTTGAATGTACAGGAGTGTAACTGCACAACTGTTTGGGGTTCTGGCTCACCAAAATGGGTGTCCTGCGCTGTGGCTGGGGGTCACTGCTCAGGGATGAGTAAGAGCAGGGGATGCACATCTGAGAGCAGCCCAGAACCAGAACCAGCTGCTGGCCAGGGAACCAGAACCACCTCCTGAACCTGGGGTGGTTTTTGTGCTCAGCAGCCTCCAACACGTTCATCTGCAAGGCACTGCTCCCATTTCCCCTCAAATTGATGCAGAAACTCTGAGCATCCTCTTGGGACAAGGTGCTGGGGGAAGTGAGGGAACATCTCCTGAATTCCGTCACACACTCCCAGTCCTTGTGCTGCAAGAGGCAGTGGAAGGACAGTCCATCATCATCATCATCATCATCATCATGATCCTCCTCCTCTTGGAGATCTCTGGCAAAGCCGCCTCCAGGCTGCAGTTTCCAAGCCTGAATCCTTCAGACATCTCCAGGTTTCCCGCCGTGGCAGAATCCCCCTTGCAGGAGCCAGGCTGGTTTCCCCCTGGTCCCTCGTGGCACAGCTGTGGCTGCTGCATCCCCAAGAAGTCACTCAGTTTGTCACCACCCTTGAGACACGAGTTTGGTGGTGACACAGGCCAGGATGGCTCTCCCAGGGGTTTTGTCCCACGTGGCACAAACCCTGTGAGGAACCCCTGAGGGAGCTGGGGGTGCTCAGGAGAAAAGGAGACTCAGGGGTGCCCTCATCACTCTGTACAGCTCCTGAAAGGTGGCTGTGCTCAGGTGGGGCTGGGCTCTTTCTCCAGAACCAGAGGACACAGCCTTAAGCTGCACCAAGGGAAATGTAGGTTGGATCATAGGAAGAAGTTTTTTACATAAAGAGTGACAAAGAACTGAAATGCTCTGCCCAGGGAGGTGGTGGAGTCACCATCCCTGGATGTGTTTAACAAAGCCTGGATGTGGCACTGGGTGCCAGGCTTTAGCTGAGGTGTTGGGGCTGGGTTGGACTCGATGATCTTGGAGGTCTCTTGTAACCCAGCCCAGAGATTCTGTGATTCTGTGAATTCTGTGATTCTGATACTGTGATTCTGTGAATTCTGTGAATTTTGTGAATTCTGTGATTCTGTGAGTGCCCCTGGCCCTCACTGCTGGAGCACTTTCCCTCCCCGCCCTCTTTGTGTTGGATTTCAGATCACGAGATCAAAGTCAGCACTTTCTATCTCCACCCTCTGCAGCACGTGTTCCCTTTCTTTGAAGCCCATTAAGTGGTTTAATTGGGAGACAGGAGCTCTTGGATGAGCATTTGGAATGAATGAGCTGCTTTATCCATGCTCATCCCTCACAAGGATTTTTTACCTCCCATGTCAGTCGCTCCTCACCTGTTTTCTCCCTCCTTGCTGCATTTGGGAGGTGACCAGGCTTCCATTCCTTTTGTGTGCCTGTGGCACCGTGCAGGTGGCTGGGGAAGGGTTAATCCCCTCTTAAAGGGTGTCCTGAACAGGGGTGATGTTTGTGCTCTGCTCCCAGCTGTCAGCTGTCGCAGACATCTTCCATGAGAAATCCTTTCCTTAGGATTTTTCCTCCTGAGAAGCTGAGAAGCCTCAGGAACAAAACGTAAACATTTATTATCTGCTGCTGTGGAATGCAACAGGTGGATCTGTCATTGGTCTCATGTGGTTGTTTCTAATTAATGGCCAATCACAGCCCAGCTGGCTTGGACTCTCTGTCCGAGACACAAACCTTTGTTATCATTCCTTTCTATTCTATTCTTAGCCAGCCTTCTGATGAGAACCTTTTCTTCTATTCTTTTAGTATAGTTTTAATGTAATATATATCATAAAATAATAAATCAAGCCTCTGAAACATGGAGTCAGATCTCCATCTCTTCCCCCATCCAAGAACCCCTGTGAGCACCGTCGCACTCAGCCAAGCCCCAGTGGGGATTTTCCTCTCTGTGTCCCCAGAGGAGCTCAGTGCTTTTGCAAGCAGGCTCTGCACAGCCTGGACACTTTGGTCTCACCAGGGCTGCAGCTTTTCTGTCTGTCTGTCCCAGCTGCTGCTGCCAGAAGCTGAGTTTTATCTGATCTGTGGTCTTCCACCACGAGCTGATGTGGTCCCACTCTGATTTGTGCCTCGGCGCAGGTTGAGCTGTGGTCTCCCAGAGCCCTTTTTCCTTCAGCCTTTGCAGCACAAAGAAATAAAAGCAGAGCCCCTCAGTGCCACCTGCGCTGCTCTCACCCTGCTCACCTCCACATTTACCCCTTTGGGGCTGTAATCAGCTGCACCCCTGTGCTCTGACCTCTGCATCCTCAGCTTGAGCTCCAGCATCTTTTTAAAGGGTTTTTTTTTCCCTCTCTCTTTTCCCAAATGTGCAGATATTGGAGCATTTCAGCCTGGAGGTGGCAGACACCTGGCTTCCATCAAAAGCCATGAAAGGCTTTGAGGTTGAATCCAGTACCTGTGGACACCAAACCTGTGCCGATCCACAGCAAATCCCAAATCCACAGGAAATGCCAGCAGCCTGGCTCTCTCCTCCATGGACATGCCTCTTGAGCACGGGGTTTGTCCTTCTTGCTGTGGCAGCAAAGGCCCCAAAACGAAGCCATTCCCCCTCCTGCTGATCTCCCACCACAGGGTATTCATACCTCCCAAATTTTGGTGTCTTTCCCATCTTCCCCTTTGCTGTTTTTGATTGAGCTGGATTCCTGGTAGCATACCATCATTAATACTTTAATGAGTTAGACCCTAAATGAGTGGCCTGAGCTGATTTTTTTTTCTCCTCTCCCTGTGACACGCAGTCAATGACCCCGCTGCTTGCGCAGAAAATCCCTGTTCAAATGGATGTTTTCCCATGAGAAACACTTGCCAAATCAGTGATTTTTTTTTTCCCCCCTCCACAATCAAAAGAAAAATAAATCCTGGGCTGGAAAGGTGGAAAGATTCCTCACCTGTTCAGCTCAACAGCAATGAGTTCCAGGCTGTGCTGTAAGATCTGCCCACAAGTCTATTGAATAGAATAAGAGAATTTATTTTTTCTCCCCAGTAAATGGAGATATTTTCAGGAGGCATTTGGAGGCATTTCCTAGTCCACTTTTTATCCCAGATTCAGCTCAGATGAGGAGGGACCAGAGTGTGCAGAGCAGTGTCTGCAGCCGAAGGGAGCTGGGAGCTGATGCAGCAGGAGATTATTTGGGAATTAAATCCCCCAGAGTGGCCTGAGGGGACCTGGTGCTGCTGGAAACCACAGGGGTTTATCCAGGCACAGCTGCCTGAGCCACTCTGAGCTCTCCTGGCCAAGTTTCCAAGGCTGCTCCTGCTCTGGGACGTGGCAGTGCCCAAAGGTGGGAGCCGTGCCCACACCTGGGTCAGAGCTGGGATCCTTTCCCCCCTTCAGCTGCCAGGGGAGGATTTTGCTCTTCCAAAGGTGAGATGTTTGTGCCATGTGCTTGTGAGGCTCTGCCCAAGGTGTGCAAATCGTGCCAGAGGTTTCCCACATTCCATTCAGTGTCCAGTTCTCCTGAGAACCCAACCTGCCTGCAGGGGTTTCAGAGTAGCTGAGGGTCGGTGAAAATTGGAATTTTCCCTTCCTCTCCCTCTGAGAAAAGAGCCCAAAGGATCCCAAAACACTGCAGATGTCCTTGGAAACGAAGCTCCCCGTTTGCCTTGATGCAACCCAAGCTCATGTTGCTAAAGAAATTCAATTAAACTGAGAGCAGCTCCTAGTGAAATTCAAATTGGGTGATTTGTGACTGACTGGAACTGAGTATTTTCAGTTGTAAATTGGGTGATTTTTGATTGACTAGAACTGAGCATTTTCAGTTGGAAGGGACCTACAATGATCAAATTAAGTATTTGAAGTTCTCTAAAAAATTCCCTGAAAGTTTTTCCTCCAAAAAAACCCATTGAACATGGTTTCATAATTATATAGAGTTTTATTCACTATTATATATAGAATTACTATTACAGGTAACTTGTATTGCATACAGTCAGGTGAGATACTGTATGAAATATTCTAACAGGAAATCAAAAATGCTGTTTTTACCTTGGTAAAAATATCAGTGTTGCTGATTGTGCTTAGTGAGGGCTTGTGCTCTAAACAGCATCACATTCTAGCCAGGAGGCATTTTCTCTTTAAAATAAAAAATAAATAAACAAATTGAGAAGTCCCTGTGGAGAGCAGCCACCCTTTCTCATGGAAATCAGAAACAGGCTCCTCACTTCTGATTTCACCCCCAGAGTGGGAGGCAGAGGGATCCCAAACACTTTCCTGCTTCCCAGGGAACCAGAGCAGCTCTGGGATGTCACTGGTGTCTGTGAGACATCTCCTGACCAATGCTATTTGTCTGAATTCCCAGGAATGCTGCTGCTTGTTCTGCAGAGTGGAAAAATGTTCTATTTTTGGCCGTGACAACTATTTTTTTTTTCTTTTTTAATTCTGGGAATCAAATGATTCAAACAAAGCATGGCAAGGGTTTGTATAGGTCTGAGTGGTGTGGGATGGGGCAGAGCTTCAGGCAGGGACAGGAGGAATCTATTAGTGCTCTCCTCCCAGTTTAAGTGGATGGTGATGGAGATCCTGGCGTGTCAGAGCAGAGGCAGACGTGGATATGTGGGAAAATGTCTCTTGGAGCAGGGAAACAAAAAAAAGATCAAAACAAACGGGTAAATAAACACAGGAGCATATGTCTCAAGACTGGGGGAAGAAAAAAAAAAAAAAAGATTGGATTAAAACTCAGAGATTGAGGTCTGGGGAGGGGAGAAAAAAAAGAGATTGGATGGAAACTCAGCATCATACCAGAGCTTGAGGTGGCCCTGGGTGAGCAAAGGCACTGCCAGGAATTGTGGCTGCCCTGGATCCCTGGAGGTGCCCAAGGCCAGGCTGGACAGGGATAGTGGAAGGTGCAGGGGTGGAATTTTGGGTCTTGAGGGTGCATTCCAACCCATGCCATGCTGGGATTCTGTGACTTTAACTGGTCCAAAATTGCTTTAGGCTTTACAGGTAAAATGGAGCTGGAGTCCCGAGGTAACGTTACTGGGAAGGACCAGCCTGGATCACCCTTTAGGGAAGGATTTGGCTGATTTGGAGTTTGCTGCTTCCCTCCCCTGTGATGGGTGATGCCCTGTGTTAGAGTGGTTTGTAGATGAACTTTTCCTGGTCACTTTTTAAACAAAACCAGCAACAGGAGAACCTCGGGCGCGTTTGGCGTGGGCGGTGAATGAGCCCCAAAAAACTCTCTCCTCCAGAACTGCCCTGTGCCAGCTCTGCCCTGGGAACCCTCAGGAACACTTTGAAGTGGGGCTGGAGCAGGAAGTTCATTGGAGCTGCTTTGATATGTCCCAGTGTGTTTGAACAGCTGCTCTGGAGGCAGCTCCAGCAGCAGGAGCGTGGTGGGGTTGGTGCTCCTCAAAGCCCAGCCTGCCCCTGCTGGAATTCCTCTGTGTGTCCTGGCATGGCTGCTTTCCTTCTTTCCTCAGAGCTCAAACTCACTTTTGTGGGGATTTGGGAAAATGAAATGGCCAAACTTTACTGATTGTGGCTTGTAAAACTGGTAATAATAATAATATTTTAAAAAATAAGTCTCTTGGTGCTGGGGTGTTGCAGCCACAGTCTGAAATTTCCCCGTTTCCCACTTCTGTTTTCAGTTGTCTTTCTCCCAAGTCCTCCAGCAGGCTAACATTTTCCATGGCTTGTTCACATCTAAATGACTTCCCAGGGTATTTTAAAGTGAAATCATTGCAGTGAGGAGGTTCAAGCTGTCTCTTTGTGGTGAGGAACCTCTGAAAAGCCCAAAAGCCTCTGAAAAGCCCACAAGCAGAGGTTTTGACCCATTGGTCCCCCGTCTTTGGGGAGAATCCTCAACTGAACTCTTGCTGTGGTGATTAATGCTTGATTTGCATTGTGCTGCTCTGTCATGGAAAATGAACAGCTCTTCCAAAGGTTTTCCTCACTGCAGCTGTAACCTTTATCCTCCTTTTGGTTGATCTTCATTTCTATGACTCAGTTTTTGTTATGTTTGTTAGGTTTTGGGGTTTTTTTTAAAGTATAAAATCATGGAATGGTTTGGGTTGGAAGGGACCTTAAAGCTCATCCCATTCCACCCCTTGCCATGGGCAGAGACACCTTCCCCCATCCCAGATTGCTTCCCTCAGTCTCATCCCACATTGGGTTTATGCTAAGCTAGTCTATGTATGGATTTTAAAAGAAAAATGAAATTATATTGGTGGCTGGAGAAAGCAAAACAAATCAAGCAAAGAAAAACAAAGGGGTTTCCAGCTTCCCACCTCTTTTAGCTCAGTGGATTGTACCTAAAATTGGGAACGCACATTTGGGGGTCACAGAGTGGGACCTGAAACTGGCGAATGCACATCTGTGCATTTCTCCCCTAAAACTGGGGAATGCAATCTGATTTTAAATATAATATAATATAATATAATATAATATAATATAATATAATATAATATAATATAATCTGTGGGTCACACAGTGGGATTTAAAATTGGGGAATACACATTTGTGGGTCATACAGTGAGATCTAAAATTGAGGAATACACATCTGTGTATTCAATGGAGCCTAAAATTGTGGAATGCACATCTGTGGGTCACAAAATGAGACCTAAAATTGGAGAATGCACATCTGTGGGTCACACAATGAAAGCCATGACCTGCTCCACCATGGAAGAGTGGGAGATATCCAGACTTTCCCATTGCTCCTTGCTCTTCCTCTCTGGGCTTTGTGGGAGCTTTTAGGAGAATGCCTGGCCCAGGCTGAGCTGCAAACACAGGGCAGGCCAGTGGATGCCGTGGATTTTTGGGTCTGTGCTGGAGTTTTCCCAGTTAGCAGTGGCAGGAGGCCCTGGGCTCACAGGGATCCACAGGACCACGGTGTGTCCCCATCCCTGGGCAGCCTTGGAGTGCTTCTCCTGGAAATGCCTCCTGAGGTGAGGCTGGAGCACAAATCCCACACTGTGGCACCTCTGGAGCCTCTCTCCTTCCCTCTTGGATCCCTCCTGCTCACCTTCTGCAGGCATTGGAGCAGCATCTGCTCTGCCCATCAGTGCCTCTGCCCTGCTGGACCCCATCCCACACGGATTAAGGACGATTTCCTTCCCCGAGCTGGAAGCACAGCCTGGATGGGGCTGAGGAGCATGGAGGATGTGTGTGTGTGAATGCCAGCCCTGGCAGGAGCCCTTCTCCCTCTGAATTTGGGATCACCTTCTGAGTAGAACTTATTTAATGCCCCTGCACCCCCCAAATCCAGTTCTTTCCACACTTTCTTCCCATTTTGCTCCTGAAGTCGTTCAGCAATGACTTAACCTGCCTGGAGCCACTTCAGTGAGGCACAAATTCCCTCTGGAAGAGGCAGGATCTCCTGTCTGGCTGCTATTCCTGCCCAGCTATTCCTGGAGCCACAAATCCTCACACCTCATTTGTCACGGGCCATGGCGCTGGTGTTAATTACTGTGGGGAAATTAAGGGATCCCCAGTAACCAAAGGCATGGTCAGGCAAGGGGTTTGGGGAGGAATGTGGGGTCTGTCTGTGCTGCCTCTTGGAGCAGATGCTTCTTTTGGGGGTGAAAATGGATGCTGCTCTTCCCAAGTGTCCCTGGAAGCTGCTGTGGATGCTCTGGATGGGCTCCAGCCAAGGCACTGCAGGGTGTGGGGGAAAAAGGCAGGAAAATGAAACCCCTTGGAGCTGATCAGCTCACAGAAGCCACCACTGCTGCTCCTGCAGCCTTCAAACTGCTCTTTGTTGCCATTAATTAGGAGCTCTCTTTGTTGTGCTATTTGTATTTTTCAGGAATCTTCACTGGAAAACCAATGTCTGTCAGAATTTGTGCAACGTTTTTCTTCCTGGAAAGAGAAAGAATTTATTAAAGTCTAACTTGTTTTTTTTTTTTTTTTTAAATAAACAATCTCTGGCACCTTCAAAAATATTTTTTCACCCAGTGCCACAGATCTGTGACCCCTTAAATCTCTGGAAAGCCAGTTGTGTTCAGATGATTTTTAAATTATTGAGGAGTTTTGGCACATCCCCCATGAAGGGAGAGAACAAGAAGAATAATCTGGTGAATTGTCCAGTGCAGGAGAGGATGGGGCTCAGAATCAGAGAATAATTTAGGTCAGAAGAGCCTGCTGGGGGTCTCAAATCCAAATTTACCCAATGCCATGCCAGCTGTGGGGCTTCATGGTGCCAGTGCTGCAAGGCTGTGCTTTCCTGAGATTATTGGGGTCAGGAGGGATGGCTTTCTTGGGATTATTTGGTTCAGGTGGGATGGCTTTGTTGGGATCAGGTGGGATGGTTTTCCTGGGATTATTGGGACCAGGAGGGATGGCTTTCCAGTGGGATTATTTGGATCAGGAGGGATGGCTTTCCTGGGATTATTGGGGTCAGGAGGGATAGTTTTCCTGGCATTATTGGGGTCAGGAGGGATGGCTTTCCTGGGATTATTGGGGTCAGGAGGCATGGTTTTCCTGGAATTATTTGGATCAGATGGGATGGCTTTCCTGGGATTATTTGGGTCAGGTGGGATGGTTTTGTTGGGATCAAGTGGAATGGTTTTCCTGGGATAATTGGGGTCAGGAGGGATGGCTTTATTGAGGTCAGGTGGGATGGCTTTCCAGTGGCATTATTGAGGTCAGGAGGGATGGTTTTCCTGGGATTATTTGGGTCAGGAGGGATGGTTTTCCTGGGATTATTGGGATCAGGAGGGATGGCATTCCTGGGATGTCCCCCTGCTGAATTCAAAGCCCTGCCTAGAAAGGCACTTGGCCTTCAGGATTCAGCTTCTTGCAAATAGAGTCTGTCACCAAACCACTGGAAATGTGGAGAAGGAAGGGAGAAAACCCTCTCCAATGCCTGCAGGTCAATGTCCTTCCAGGAAAATAAAAAAAGGGAATAATGGAATTTGGCTCAGGCTCGAGAACAAACACGAAACCTCCCCTAAATTGCCATCTGCAGGAGAGGGGCAGGGGAGGGCATGTTTACCATGGCAAGCTCCAGGGTGATGCAGGCTGTCAGAATTATAAAATATTCTTGGAATTGCTAACTGTTCTAGACAGTAATTCCACCTCGGGACGTCTCCCAGTGCAAATGAAACCCGTTAAAGGAGGGCTCGGCACCAAGAGAGCCTGGGCACTGCTGCAGGAATTCGCTGCTCCTTGGGCCCAGCTCATGGGGAAATGCTCAGGGAAGTTCCAGTGGAAGCTCCAAGGCCTGGGCAGCAAGGCTGGGCTGGCAGAAAAAGCTGGGCTGGTGTGGAGGGGAACACAAGAGAGTTTGAGTTGCCTTCAGAGCGGAAATCACAGCCTGCAGGAGATGGAAATAGAAATAAGGAGTGCTGGATGGCAGTGGGGTCAGACATCAGGAGAGAGAAACTGCTTGGGGATATTGGGAATTAGGAATTGTTCCCTGCTGGGGCTGGGTGAGCCTGGGATCCAGGAGAGAGCCCAGGGGAGGCACCAGCATGGGCAGAGGGATGGAGCAGCTCTGCTGGGAGGAAAGGCTGGCACAGCTGGGGGTGCTCACCTGGACAGGAGAAGCTCTGGGGTGACCAAACTGTGGCCTTGCAGTGACTGAAGGAGCTGCAGATCATGGAGAGAGATTTTGGACAAGGGATGGAGTGCCAGGACACAGGGAATGGCTTCCCAGTGCCAGAGGGCAGGGCTGGATGGGATACTGGAATTAGGAATTGTTCCCTGGCAGGGTGGGCAGGCCCTGGCACAGGGTGCCCAGAGCAGCTGTGGCTGCCCCTGGATCCCTGGCAGTGCCCAAGGCCTCGGGTTTCTGTGGTTGAGATGAATTCTGGGGTATTAGAAAATCTTTTTTTTCTCAGCCCTGCGACCGAAGAAGAAGTTGAGATTCATCAGTTTTACTTTTTGTTCATTTTTTCTTATTTATTACATTCTTTCTCTGACCTGCTGAGATCTGTCCAGCAAGTTGGGTTGTGGTACAGGCCGTGCCTTTGGGGTGGTGTTAACTTTTTATACTACGAACTATGTGTACTTTATTTACAATAATTTTTCAATATCTCTCACTTATGTTAGACAGTCTGTCTTTACTCTAAATCAATTAAAAAGTGTCACCATCCCAGCAGAAGATGGAGGACAAGAAGGAGAAGAAGGACAGGACACGCCTAGAGTCCTCCATCTTGCTTCTTGAACTCCCAATCTAAAACCCCAAAATTCTACTTTTTCACCTTGTGACAAATTAACTATCATTCTACTCAAAATCTTGTGGCTTGTAAATCTTCACACAAAGTTGGTAATTTTGACTCTGAGCTTCTCACCAGGGTCTCAAATCACCCAGGGTGCCCAGAGGAATATCCTGGGTCCCACACAAGGCCAAGTTGGACTTTGGGGCTTGGAGCAGCCTGGGACAGTGGAAGGTGTCCCTGACATGGCAGGGGTGGCACTGGGTGGGCTTTAGGGTCCCTTCCAACCCAAACATTGTGGGATAAATTGATCAGGAAGGTGTTGGAGGCCTTTGAAGCGAGAAAAATCTCCTTTGGGAGGCTGTGGAGGAGAGGCCTGGTGGGCAAACACTGGAATGCCCTCCCATGTCACTGCTGGAATGGAAACCAGCCAAAATAACACCTCTGGCTCCTGGACAAGGAGATCCTGGCAGCTCTGAAGAAGGCTGAGGAGCTTTTGGAGAGGGATGGAGGGAGTATAAATATATAATATATAATATATAATATATAATATATAATATATAATATATAATATATTATCTATTATCTATTATCTATTATCTATTATATATTATACAAAAATGTAATATTATATAATATATAATTTATATATAAAATTATATATTTATATATAAATATATCTATGATATGTATATATAAATATAAAAAAATTAATATATAATATATATTATCTATTTATATATAAATAGATAATATATATTTATATTATATTTTTTTTATATAATCTAACCATTCAGAATCCATCCACAAACAACTTCAAAACCAAAAAAATGTAACAAATCAAATTAAAGCAGACAACGGATCATGATTAAACACCTTATTTAAACAATAAAATTTCACACTTTAACCAAAAAAACCTTCATAAAATACATTTATATACATTGATTATAATAATAATATTAATAATAATACCTTATAAACTTAATTATGCACAACAATCAATAAACAAATCCATCAAAAATGGGTTTTTTCACTCAAAAGAAAAAAAGATTGGGCAGGGAGGCTCCCCTAACACTGACCTGGCATCTCCAGCAGGTGAGTCCTGAGGATGGAGATCCCCCTCTCCTGGAAATCCAGCCAAGGGACAAATCCCTCTTTTCCAGTCCCAGGTAATAACAAATCAAGTCAGCACTTCAATTTGTGGTTTATATCCCACAAAGAGATTAAAATTCCTGCTTGAATCTGTTCTCCCTTTATGAAATCAAATCCATCCCATGGAGTGGCAGAGCACGACCTTGCTGAACCAGGATTCCCCAGGAGCACCCAAACTGCTAAGGATGGACATGTGGTTGTTTTGGGATGGGGAGTTCCTGGGACTTGGATTGTTGGCACTTTTTCTTGAGTGGATTTGGCCATGGAGATTAGTTTTTTACTGGATTTGATAACAGGGACCAAATTGAGGCACTCAGAGCTTCAGTGTTGAACCAGCACACTGAAATATTTCCTCTCAGAGGGAATTTGGGGCAAAGTAAGGGTTTGCTTTTCAAACATAGTTTTGACAGGGGATGGAAAATCATGGAGAGTTACAGGCACACAGAAAAATCACAAAATATTCAGGAAATTTATAGTAAATCATAGGAAAGCTGACACCATTCCTTACAGACAGGCTGGGGTGATGTGCACCCAGGGATAGGTGGCAAGGATGGAATGTGCTCCTCTGACAGACATGGGAAGTATTGATAGGAAAAAAGGGATGAGGAGGTGGTGGGAGAAGGATGATGCTGGAAGGGATTTGGGATCCCAGGAGGGAACCCTGAGAACCCAGAGCCATGGAATCCCAGACTGGTTTAGACCTTAAAGAACATTTAAGGTTTAAATGGCAGGAACGTCAGTCCCTAGGCCAGGGGCAGGGATGTCACCCCTAGGTCAGGTTGCTCAAATAATTCTCCCTGCTCATCACAGGGATCCACATCTGGATCCTGGGAACATTTTAGTGCCCCCAGTACCAGAGAGGCAAACTGGAGCCAGTCCAGTGTGGGATCCTGTGGGAATGGGGAGGAGGCAGAGCAGCCCAGAGTTTTCTTTCAAGGGAAGAGTAAATGTTTGGGGGTTTAAATTTTCAGGTAACAGGCACAGTGTTTTGCAAGGAAATCCTCCCTTCAACACCAATTTCTCCTCCACAAAATCCCAGGAACCTGTAAATGCCTTTTTTCCCCCTTTGCCATGGCTGGCAGAGGTGCCTGCAAGGATTTGTGCACAGCTGTGGAGTGGAGATGCCTCGTGGGCTGGCTGCAAGCACGGGGCTTTGAATGACTGATTTTATTTAGAAAGTTTCAAATCCACTTACTTTCCAACTGTGCTGGTTGTGCTCATTTATTAACTTCCTTCTCCACCTCATTTACTGCCTGTCAGATGTTCACACCCAGGAAATGTGTGCTTGCATAACTGAAACTTTTGCAACCTCAAGGTTCAGCTTAAGCTTCTCGTTATAATTTTTTTTTTTTTTCTAAAAAGGTGAGTTTTGCAGCCTCAGCCCTGTGTGCAAACCTGTAGTAACAGTGTGCTGTTAATTCCTGGGCTGAGTAAAACAGACCCAACAGGCTCTGAAAAACAGCAATGTGTGGCACAGGAACTTTCTGGTGGTTATTTCTTTTTTGGGGGGGGTGGGGAGGGAAATGCAAACAAAGCCTTTTGATCAAAAATATGAAGCAATGACAGGGTTTGTTTCTGATGCAGGTTTGTATCTTGCACTCACTTGTCTAAACACCACGGGGAAGTACCTGTGGCAGGCAAGTGCTCCTTTCAAGCTCATTTACTGAGAAAAAAAACCCAGAAAAAAGTAAGAAAAAATATTAGTTCAATGTTTTTCACAATTCTCAGGGAATAACCTTGCCCATCATTCATGTGAGGGTTTGAAGGGTTCAAGCACAGGCTGTGCCTGGCATTCTGTGAAAGAATCCCCCAGCTTTGCCTGTGCAGACATCAGGATGTGGGGAGTTTCGCCTGAGCAGGCTGAGACAAGCCTCCCTCATTGGGGAGACCCTAATTGGGAGGCATTTTTTAATGTGGGCCCTGCAGGGTCAGGGGGCTCCTCTTCCACCTCTTTGTGAGCACAGAGGACAGACACAGACCTGGAGAGCTCTGTCCATGAAGGAAAGGTGGGCACAGAGCCCAGGTCATGCACAGACCAAGGGGATCTTTGTGCCCCCTCACTGCTTGGGTAGAGGAAAATGGCACAGATGCTCTCATTCTGTGTGCCAGGAGCAGACTCTGATGATGGGGAGGTTGCCCAAGCCCATCCTGGGGCTCCCAGGCTGAAATTTGCTGCTGCCTGGCCAGGTTGTATTAAGGAGCTGTATGGGAAGGTGTTGTAGGGAAAGGTGTTGTTTGCCTGTGGATTTAGGGAAAGAAGGCATGGCTGCTCTCCAGGCAGGATGAGCGTGCTGTGGGAGCTCCAGAGAGCCACCAAGGAGGACAACTTCAGCTCCAGGCTGAGCATGGGGAGAATCTTCTAATGGAGACCTGGTGTTACCTTGCCTTGGGCAGCACATGGAGAGAGAAAGATGCTGTCACCAGCTGCTCCAAGGGTGACACTGTGGCCTTCTACTGATTCCTCCCTAAGCCAGGGAGCAGAGCAGATGCTCCCCCATGGACCTAGCTCATTTTGGGAAGGTTACAGTTCTTGCATGCCATAAGAGCAAAATGATTTCCAGATTAAACACGAGTTAGTCAGAGCATGCAATTCTTTCTTTTTGCTTGGTTGCAATCTCAAAAGAAGAGATGGCCACAAAGATACAGGGTAAGATTGTGATCTGGCAGGGTGTTGAAGTGGGTGCACTGGTGAGAGAATTACATGGACTGCACTGCCTTCTGTGTTTAACAGTTGGACTAAATTTGCAGTAATTTATCACAGATGTGGAGTGTGGGCAGGCCCTGGCACAGGGTGCCCAGAGCAGCTGTGGCTGCCCCTGGATCCCTGGCAGTGCCCAAGGCCAGGCTGGATGGGGCTTGGAGCAGCCTGGGACAGTGGAAGGTGTCCCTGCAGGCAGGGACAGGGCAGGGGTGGCCCTGGATGAGTTCAAGTTCCCTCCCAACCCAAACCATCCTGGGATTTCCATGGTTCAGCACCAGTGCTTTGCTTGGAGAGCAGTGTGGGTGTTGCCTGCTCACGTCACACGCTGGAGAGCTCATCTGAAACCACAAACCAGAATTTGTGCCCTGGCCAGAAGAATGTGGAAATGAGAGCTCGTGAAACCTTTGCTGAGGTGCTCAGGGTGCAGCGCTGCGCGTGTGACGCACGATGGGCAAATACCACGGCGAGAAAAACCACAAAGGTGCAGGGCTGGGACCAGAAACACCACTTATAACCTGGGCTGGGTGAAAAGGAATTAATATTGGTAATAGTGATGCCTTGAGAAGGCTGGCCTAGAACAGAGTTAAAGAATAAAGCAGGGATTTATTAAAAGGATCTCTTTCATGGATCCACCTTGGGCAGCACAAGAGCCCAGCCAGGGCTGCACCCAAGGTGAACCAAAATGGGCACAAAATGGACACCTGGTCATGGGGTCTGTCACTTTGATCAGTTCTGCTGCATTTGCATATTGGTGTTAATTGTCCAATTCCAGCTTTAGGTTATGCAGTCCCATCCTGTTTGTTTTTCTCTCCTCAGCCCACGTTGTTTGTGCTCTTGGGCCTGAAATCTGGATCCTTGGTCCCCATCTAGAAAAGGAATTGTTTTGTCTCCCTGCTCTGTGCAGAGAGCTCACCATCCCTTAGTGTGAAGCCCAGACCCACACAGTAAAGCAACACAGAATTTGAAAAATATAAAAGCTAAACCTGAGGCATCAGCAAGTCAAGGAAAAGTGTCCTCCAAGCCACCCAGGTGAGCAGTGACAAAACAATTCAGTGTAAGTGGTTTCCCAAGGAGAAGAGGTGCAGAGCCTGGTGGGATTGACGGCGCTCTGCAGATGACAGCAGAGCCTAAGGGATTGTGAAGTGGGGCCACAAGCTTGGAAGTGAAACTGGAAGTAGGATCACTAGTCAAAAGGTTTTGGGAACTTTCCCTGTGGTGATCAGAGGCCTCACAATGTGAAAATCCTGCGAAGGGAAATGTCTCTAGCACCAGGTCAGTTCAGCTTGCCAAGCCAAATAATTTAAATGCAACCACGGGTTTCAAGAGGGGGTATCTCAGTCTGGGAAGAAGAGACGGGATCCCAGAGAGAAAAATTCGCAGATCAGGTACTAAACTGAAGGTGGAAAATCTGGGTTCAGGTCCAGGGGCTGAATAATAGGGAGAATTTAAGTGTCATCCCAGAAGGCTTCTAAACATCAGACTTGTTCCTATAGGCTTCTGTGAAAAGCTTCAGTTTTAATACACATAAACATTTTGGTGTGAAAAAAATCCTCCAAAATACCTGAAATCATAAACTTGTTAAGGAAAAGCATAGATTCTTTCTAGAAGGGAGGGACTTCGAACTAGAATTCAGTGGGTTCTTTTGGTGTGAGAGTTTGTTAACCTGGGGCCGTTCTCAGTCCTCACAGGTCTCCTGGGCACTGGTTTTGTAGTTGGGTTGGTCTGCTGCCTTCTCTGGAGATTTGTGAGGATTTGCTCTTATCCTCCTCAGGAGTGTCCCATAAATAACTTTTTTTGGGGGCTTTGTTGTTTTTCTTGGGGGTTTTTTTTGAGTTTTTTTGTTTGGTTTGGTTTTATGGTGAGTAGAGAAAATGTCTATTCCCTCCAGAGAAATCCCAACTCTGGCTGATGTTATCTTGCATTTCTCCCTTGTTCAAGTTTCTCAAGCTCATTTGGGATCCTATCAGGGCATCTGGGGTTTGGTAGAGCACACACATCCCTCTGAGCTGAGCTAACATGGAACTATGGAATCCCAGGATGGTTTGGGATGGAAGGGGCCTTAAAACCCATCCAGTGCCACCCCTGCCATGGGCAGGGACATCTTCCACCGTCCCAGGCTGCTCCAAGCCCCAAAGTCCAGCCTGGCTTTGGGCACTGCCAGGGATCCAGGGGCAGCCACAGCTGCTCTGGGCACCCTGTGCCAGGGCCTGCCTAATTCCCAATATCCCATCCAGCCCTGCTGAAGCTGGAGGGATTGGAGCACAGGTGTGATGAGGAGCAGCTGAGGGAGCTGGCAAGGGGCTGAGGGAGCTGGCAAGGTGCTCAGCCTGGAGCAAAGGAGGCTCAGGGGGCCCTTGTGGCTCTGCACAACTCCCTGCCAGGAGGGGACAGCCAGGGGGGGGTCGGGCTGTGCTGCCAGGGAACAGGGACAGGACAAGGGGAAAGGGCCTCGGGCTGGGCCAGGGGAGGCTCAGCTGGGACAGCAGCAGCAATTTCTGCAGGGAAAGGGTGCTCAGGCCTTGGCAGGGGCTGCCCAGGGAGCTTTGCAGTGCCCAGCCCTGCAGGTGTCCCAGGAAGGGCTGGAGGTGGCACTCAGTGCTCTGGGCTGGGGACAAGGTGGGCACTGGGCACAGCTGGGACTCCAGGGGCTGGCAGGGATTTTCCGGCCTCAATGATTCCATGATTTCTATTTATTTGGTACACTTGTTAATTTTTGCCTTCCCCCTCCCTCCTTTTCCTTTTGCTGGTGGCAGTTTGAGCCTGGTGCCTTCCTCAGAGCTCCCTGGTGTCCGTGGCAGGAGGAGCAGCCTCTGCAGCAGCTGCTGCCAGGGCAGGGAGATGTCCCCAGCCCAGGGAACACGGTGTCCTCCCTGCAGCACAGAGCCTGCCCCTGCTGGAGCTCGCTTCAGGTGGCTCCACGTGTGTAGGTGCCACGAGTGACTCACAGAGGAGTGCAGAGCTGGAGGCTCCTTGCACGGGGTTGATCTGAGGTGAGGAGAGAGGGAGGAAGGAGAAATCTTGCATGACTCTCTCAGCTGGTTCTTCGAGGCTGCTGGGGAAGGCACTTGCCTGTGAAATTCTCTCTCTGGCAAAGCAGCTTTGCAGCAGATCATTCCCAGAGGTTCCTCAGTTCTCAGCAACCACAGACAGGACCCAGGGAATGGCTGGAGCTGTTCCAGGGGAGATTTAGGGTGGAGATCAGGGAAAGGCTCTTCCCCCATAGGGTGCTGGGCACTGCCCAGTCTTCCCAGGGAATGGGCACAGCCCCGAGGCTGCCAGAGCTCCAGGAGAGCTTGGACACTGCTCCCAGGGTGGGATTGTTTGGATCGGGAGTGGGATCAATGATCCCTATGAATCCCTTGCAGCTCAGGATAATCTCTAAAGCTGGGAAAGCCAAAATGACCAACACATCCAGCAAACAGAACCTTTCCTGATGTGTGTTTGATTTTATATTATTTAATTAGCCAAACTGCTGTTTGAACCACTCCAAAACAAGAATTAGGCCTGTGCATCCAGGCCATCTTGCAGAAACTTATTCATGTCTACGGGAGCTCTGTCTTCAAGCTTGTCCTGCTCACATCTCTCTTGGAGGACCCAAAGGATTTTGGAACAGCTGGATGTGGTTCCTGTAGTTTTTAGAATCAAAGAATCCCAGAATGGTTTGGGTTGGAAGGGACCTCAAAGCCCATCCATTCCCACCCCTGCTATGGCAGGGACACCTTCCACTGTCCCAGGCTGCTCCAGCCCCAAAGTCCAGCCTGGCCTTGGGCACTGCCAGGGATCCAGGGGCAGCCACAGCTGCTCTGGGCACCCTGTGCCAGGGCCTGCCCACCCTGCCAGGGAACAATTCCTAATTCCCAATATCCCATCCAGCCCTGCCCTCTGGCACTGGGAAGCCATTCCCTCTTGGCCTGGCACTCCATCCCTTCTGCAGAGTCTCTCTCCATGTTTTCTGTAGCTCATTCAGGCCGTGCAAGGCCACAATTTGGTCACCCCATAGCTCCTCTCCAGGCTGAAGAATCCCAGCTCTCCCGGCTTTTCCTTGAAAAATGTGAGTGAACAATGACACAAAAGCTCAAGATGTGGGACAATCTTAGGAAATTCTACCTGTTCTCACAGCCCTGTATTTCCCAGGGTCTAAAATTCCCATTTTCCTGCAGTGGCCTGGATCTAACCTGGACACCAGCTCCTGCTTTGGCAGGCCAGGCTTTTGGGATGGTGTTGCAATGTCCTTTGGGCTGTGGGAGCAGAGAGCCCTGGAAATCTGCGTGTTTGAGCAAGTTCACTGCAGTTGCCTCTGCTGGAGCCTGGCTTCCTTCCTTGGAGCAGGCCCGAGGTCTGTGGGCTCCAAGAAGGTGGCAAGTCACCAACTTGGCATCCATTGGGATGAGGAGGGCGCGGTCCCGCTCCCTTTGCACAAAAATGTCAGAGCCTGCAGAGAGGAGATGAAGGTGGAAGCAAAACCTGGCTTATTTTCTTTCCTCCCAAAGCCTGTTGTGTTTCTGGTTCCTGAGAACCATTCCATAAGTGCCAGCATACAGGAAAAATTTTGGCAAAGGGTTGGGGTCGGAACCTGTGGCATTGAGGGTGGGGAATTCCTCTTGTGACAAAACTTGTTGGCATTTTAACACTGGGAGCAGAGGGGAGAGAGGCTGGTTGTGGTGGTTGGCATTGATTCCTTGGTTGAAGGAGGTGTCTGTCTGTGGTCACCTCTGCCCATGAGGTCACAGGACACAGAGCTGGCGTGAGATGGGTCCTCATCCCTGCCAGCCCCAGGGTGATGATCTGCAAGGACAAAACTCCTCCAGCATGGGCTGATCTTTGTTTTCCAGCTTCTTGGCACGCTCAGAGCCGTGATTTTGAGCCATCCCCAGTGGCCACATGGATGTTTCCTTCTGACAGCAAGAATGGAGACTGGTGCAACTCCTGGTTTCCTTTAAAGGAGCTTTAAAACAAACCATCAGGAGTGGCAGAACTTGTTGTAAAGTGGAGGCTCCATGTTCTACTCATTACTGTGGCTCCAAATGTCAAAGCAGCGAGCACTTCCAGCATCATTGTCACAGTGCTCTTCCCTGGGAGGAGAAAATGCCCTGGCTCTGCTGGGAATGACAAACAATGCTGGCACAGGGAGAGGCAACAGCCCTGAAATCAAAATGCTTGTGTTTATAATAATTGCTTTTGCCTTGGTCCCTGGAAGGCTCAGGGACCTGAGCTCAGGGGCTGTTTGGGTCATTAAATAAAATAAAATCAAACACACACCAGGAAAGGTTCTGTTTGCTGGATGTGTTGGTCATCTTGGCTTTCCCAGCTTTTAGAATCACAGAATAAAACAGGGCATAATCCCAGTCCCCAAAGGGTTTGAGGTCTGTCAGACTCCTGCACCAGCCAGACTGACACCACTACACTTGGAGACCGTGTCACAGACTGATTCTAATTGGGGAAAACAAAAAAGAAATTTATTGGCTTCTTTTTCAGCTGCAAATTAAATTTCTTCCGTCTTGTCAACGGTTTTTGGATGGCCGCTGCGGAAGGATCCTTCTGGTGAGACAAAAAAGCTGCAGAAATAATAGAAACGAACGTCTGCAGCTGAGGAGCTTGACTGAGACTTGAAAAGTTTGCTTTGGGTGGGAGCCAGGTCCTGCTGAGGTCTGCAGGAGTTTTGCTCTTGGCCTCGGTGGGGCCGAGCTTTCACCCTCAGAGATCATGTCCTGAGGAAGAATTTAGTCTAAAATAATCCTCAAACTTGTGTTGTTTGACTCCCATCCAGGGTTTTTTTTGGAGGCTGAGTGGCTTTGTGTTTCTGATTGACTTGGGTTGCTCCCCTTGGCATCTCCCAAGGATGAGTTCTCAATGGAGGGCCAGGAGGCACAAGAGAGGGTCAGGCCTCAATCTGGGCTCCCAAACCAACAGATTCTTTAATTTGGGGGTTTAGGACTTGTTGAGTGGGTGCTGAAGCCAAACATCTTTGGAGGGAGCCATAGCACATGAGAAAGCCACACCAAGGTGACAGCCTGGTGGCGTCATTGGGGATGGGGGATCCTTCCCTCCCCTCTGCTGATTTCCCATCAAGCAGGCTTTGGAAAGAGGAAAGAGGGAAATGGTAAGAAGCAGTTGGATTCCTACTCTATGTGCTTGCTGTTCTTGATGATTTTCCCCTCCTTTTCTTCAGGGCATGGTGGCAGGAAAAGCAACTTGTCCAATTCACAGGCCTGAAGCTCTTGGAGATGCAAGGCTGGCTTTTCCCCACCTGCTATAGTATCGCACTTAAATAATACATAATTATCAAGATTTAAGTTTTCCTCCCGAACTTGACTGGTTCCACAGCAGACCCTGAGAAATTAATTTTTTTTTTTTAACTGAAATAATTTTTACATGTTCCTTTTGGAAAACCTTGAAAGCTGTCTAATAAATAGATCTGTAGTGTATAGGCTTTCTTTGGTTGCACTTGAAGTTGTCCAGTGTGGAGGGCATGACTTAGACTCAAAAAATAAATTAATCTGTGAATCACTGACTGCAATACAGGGACTATCAACCACCAAGAGCTCTGCTGAGCTGGCCTCTCTGAAAACCATGGCCTTGCGTGGGGAAGAATAATAAGAATAAAAGGAAATCTGAGAATTATTTGTCTTGCGATTATTTTTAGAAAAAATAATTTCTCTTTTTTTGCTGGGAGAACTTTCATTTTTCCCTGCTCTCAAATAAAGCAGTGAGATGGTCCTGCTGTGCCTCAGGCTGTCCTCTTAAAATAAAGGAAGGGCTAAAAAGATGGACCATCTGGAAGCCTGTGCAGAAGGAGCGTGCCAGAGCAGGCTGACATGCAAGAGCATCCTTTGGATGTATTTTTGAACACTGGTCAATCCACTGAGGGCTTTTTTTATCGTTGGGTTTTTTTTGTGATGAGTTGATGGCAACTTCTCAGAGGCTTTTGCTGCATGTTGCAGCGCTGGTGGTTATTCCATGAGAGGCTGAAAGGGAATTTTGGGACGCGCTGTTTCTCCCTGGAAGCAGCCTATGACTGGCACCAAAACCTCCCCCAGCTGAGTTTTGGGCTGATTTTCCAGCTGGAACTGGCTATTCCTCCAGGTCAGTGGTCTCCAAACTACTTTTATTGTGCTCCCCTCTGTGCAAAAACCATTTTTCAGCATGGACCTCACTTGTGTGTGTGTGTTTATAAATTACATAATGTGTTACTGCCATCCAGGTATTTCCTCCTGCTGCACTTTGGATCATCTCGTGCATCCCACTTTGGAATCACTGCTCCAAGGGATGATGGCACAACCTTCACAATCTCCTCTTTCCTGAGACCTTCCTCCTCCTCCCATTTTGTTTTTTGTCTTGAGAGGCCTGGTTCCTGTGGCTTCAAAAGGGCAAAGTGGGAAATTTTCCATTCTGCTGGACTTTGTAGGACTGATGCATTAATCAGCAGGCTTTGCTTAATTTCTTCCCCCCAGAGATGGACAGAAACTTGTCCACATTCCTGGGAAAAGGGATGAATCTCCAGCACAGGCAGCATTCTTCTTCTTAGGTTGTGTCCTCAAGTCCCAGCCCTGGACTTGATGCATCCCAAGGGAAACAAGGCAGATTTTAATATTTTTTTTTTTAGGAAATGTTGGGGAAGTCTGATTTTTTTATAATGCTGCTGGTTCTGGATTGATGGTTGGCCTAATAATCTTAAAGTTCTTTGCCAACCTTAATGTTTCTATAATTTTTGGTGGAAATTTTCATGCCCGACCAGCTCCACCTCCTCAAATACTCCCAGTGCTCCAAGCAGCATCCACAAGGAGATGGTTCCTGCTCCTTTGGAGGGTGGTGGAGAGGGACATTTGAAGGCTGGTGATTTTTTACAAGGACAAGTGATGGCACTTTCCCTCCTCTCATCGTGGCCCCTGTAGAAAGTGCTGAAAGACTAAAGGGCATCACAGTGTGGGGGCATTTGTGCTGTTTGTTTCTCCAGCCATATGTACAGCTCAGTCCTTTTTATAGTGCCACATATGGCACAACCAGAATTGAATTTTTCATCAGAATTGATCTGACCTGTATCATCCTGTTGGCTTTAGCAGAGCTAATCCAAACAGTCTGAGATTAGGACTGAAAATATGGCCCATTTAGTGGAGGTGCAGATTCTTTGCTTCTTTTTTTCTGCCAAGGTCAGGATTAAATGTGTGAGATTCTATTTCTTGTTTGGACTCAGATGTTTATTAGTTCTTATCTATGTTACAGTCTCACAAACCCTGAGTTCTACAGCACTTCACTCTAACAAACTAAAAATGGAGCTCCATCTCTCTCTCCACAAGGCCTTTTAAGGATAAACTGCCCAATTAAGAAATGACACCTGAATTATTTTTACTTCTAACCCAATACCCAACCACCCATGGCCTGCAATGTGGACTTTTTATCCAATTACACAAAACCACCCAAACCCATGGAGAAGAAGGTGAAGAAGGAGGAGAAAGAAAAGAAGAAGGAGAAGAAGAAGGATCAGCCTCTGCCCTAAAACCTCCATCTTGTTTATATATATTACTGCATTCTAAAACCTTAAGCTACTAACTCTTCCACCATGTGATATCACACACTTCTATTCAAACTCCACACCCACAATCCCAGTTCTACCATTCCATTTTGGAAGCTTCTCCATGGCCTCAAGTCAAATGCAGTGTTCTCTTGGGGGTCAGGGTTTGTCTAAAACCTTAAACTCGGAGTTTCCCACCATGTGATGTTACACACTTCTATTCAAACTCCACACCCACAATCTCAGATTATGGCAAGAATTGAATTCTACCATTCATTCAGATAGAACTGAATTCTGTTATTCCATTTTGGAAGGTTCTCCACAGCCTCAGGTCAAATGCAGCATCCTCTTGGGGGTCAGTGCCTGTCAGCACAGAAAATCTGAAATTCTCAGCAGCCAGGGCTCCAAGAACTTTGCCCAGTTTGTGCTGTTCACACATGGCACGTGGTGGAGGCTTGGATTGCTTTTGTCTTGCATGGGATGTGGTGCAGGGGGGGCAGGTGGCTGCCTCTGCCCACAGCAGCCAGGAAAGCAGCTCTGGAATGCCGGGGCTGGTGGCTCTGGCTGTGTTTTATGGCAAACAGGAGGCTGAGGGTGCTGCAGTGGGATGCTGAAGGCTCCTGTGTCACACAGCAAACCGGGGCAACAGCCATGCCAAAATCACTGCAACTGGTGAGCTAAGCCTGCCCTTGTGCTCAGAGGGGGAAAAAACCCCCTTTTGGTGGTCTCTAAATCTCCCCTCACTACAGCCAGAGCTTCTCTCTTCATCTTGGACTCTCAAAGGAAGAAACAGCTTTGATGGGCTGCTGACAATCTGAGAAGATTAGAAACTGTCCTACAAGATTAAGAAGCTGCAAAAAACAGGCTGTAGCTACTTTCTTTCCCAGTGCTCTCAGCTGCAGCTGAGAATCTAGACCAGACTTTATTTTTGGCAAGGGGGAAAAAATAAATCTCCTTTGATACTGTGCAAAAAAAAAAAAAAAAAAAAAAAAAAAAAAAAAAAAAAAAAAGAGGAGGAAAAAAAAGCAGCAAGTAAATGTTAAGCCTTGTGCCTTGAGCAAGGATCTCTTCTGCTGTGCAGCAGCAGCATTTTAGAGCTGAAATCCACTTGCTTTGATCGCTGATGGGAAAAAAAAAAAAGACATAAAAGGGATTTATTGTGAAATAATGGATTTGATCCCTGGTAATCCTTTCTTTGGGATTAGACTTGGAATATTATTTTTGTGATCTCTGGAATTAGACTATGCTGGCGTAACAAACCAGAGCATGTGAGTTGCTCTGCAGGAGGAGGGTGAGCTGTGAATAGAGAATTACTTGCACAGAACAAAGCAGATGATGAATTTACAGTTCTATTTTTGATTACTCAAGGCCTACAGGCAAGTCTAAAACCCAGCATAAAACCAACCCCAAGCCAAGGCAGAAAAGACCCCAGACCTTCTCTTCTTTGCTTCAATTGTTGGTTAGAGCTCCTTTTTTGAGGATTTTCCCATTCATGGGGATTTAGGAGCTTGTACCCACTCCTGTTGGTGTTGCTGTGGACATGAGATTAAAAATATCACTGGAAACCTCCTTGGTGCAAGTTCTGATGGATGGCCTCAGTGCTCTCCAGGGAAATTGAGCAAACCTGACCTTCTCTGCCCAAAGGGTGAAACACAGGTAAAGTGCTGAGAAATCTCCCTGGGCAGGTCGTTTATTGGGCTCTTAAAACAGAATAGGTGCAAAATGTGCTGTGAGGCCTTGAAGTGGAGCTTTGAACTCCCAAATCTTTCAAAGGAAGCTGTTTCAAGGAATTTATCCCAGCTTTCCTGCCAAATTTCAGCTTTCTGCACTCAGGGGTAGCTTTTAAACTGGGGGGAAATTCTTTAGTGTTGGGGTTTGAAACAACTGATATTAAAAAAAAACACAACAAAACCACCAAAAAGAGCTGTGGGCAGAGAGGAAGCTATGGAAAGGGGAAAATATTCACTGCCTGCCCCATTCTTGGGTGTGCTGCTGGAATTGCAAAGGTCATTTTGTCTCTGAACTTTGCCCAGGCTCCCAACCTCACCCTCAGCTGCGATCCCAGGGTGGCAAAAAGGCATGGCTGATTAAGGAAATGAGCTCTGGAGATCCCCTTGGCATCAGGGGCTGCTGCTGTGGTGCCCTGTGCCAGCTGCTTCTCCAGGGCCAGCTCCTCTTTTGGGAGCTGCGGAGAGCCCAGCACAAGTTATCAGCTTCCCCAGCACTGTGTTTCCTGGCAAAATGTCACCTCCTGGAAGTGCTGGGGGTAGGATTGCTGTGCTGGCTCTGCGCATTTGGGGAATTATTCATGGAGTGCTCGGATGGGGATCCCTCCCAAAAACCACTTCTGGGCAATGTGATCCCTTAGGAAGCAGTCAGTGATTACAACTCGTTTTCCAGAGGTAAAACAGTCTCCTGTTCCCTCTGGGGGATGAAAAAATGTGCTAATCCTTTCCAATTTTGGCTCAGGGAGGGTGAGCTACCTTTCCCAGCGTTGGAGGCTTATGGATGAGGAGCTTGGAGCCCATCCTGCTTGGCTGAGGCTCAGGAGCTTTCCTGGAGCTCTCCGTGTCTGGAGGTGGTGCTGACAGCCCTGGGCACAGCCTGCAGCTGGCACCATTCCCCTGGATCTGGCTGTGCCACCTGGATTCCCCAGATCCAAGGGCTGGCACCACAGCAGCTCCCCTTGGAATGCTCAGGGAAGGATGATTCAGGTGGGAATGGGATTGGGGGGGTGGTGGTGCCTGTTTTGCCTGCTGGCACAGAGCTGGGGGCTTTGCTGGGCATGGTGCTGCTGATGGGGAGTGCCCAGCAGGACCCCCACCCTCACTACAAACCCTGGGGGTGATGCCTTTGGTTTTAACTTTTATATTTTTCAGATTCTGTGCTGCTTTAGTATGTAGTTCTGAGCTTCACATTAAGGCCTGGTGAGCTCTGTTCACAGAGTAGGGAGACAAAACAATTCCTTTCCTAGCTGGGGAGCAAGGACAAATGATCCAAATTGTCACGGACATATTTTATGAAAAATCCTTTTGCTAGGATTTCTTCTCCTGAGAAGCTGAGAAGCCTCAGAGGAAAAGAAAAACAATAATTATCTGCTGCTGTGGAATGCAACAGGTGCATCTTTGATTGGTCCATGTTGGTTGTTTCTAATTAATGGCCAATCACAGTCCAGCTGTCTTGGACTCTCTGAGAGTCACGAGCTTTTGTTATCATTCCATTCTATTCCTTTCAGGCCTTCTGATGAAATCCTTTCTTCTATTCTTTTAGTATAGTTTTAGTATATAATTTTCTTTTAATATCATATATATCCTAAAATAATAAATCATCCTTCTGAAACATGGAGTCAAGATTCTCATCTCTTCCCTCATCCTGGGGCCCCTGTGAACACTACCACACAAATGTCAGGCCCAAGAGCACAAACAACGTGGGCTGAGGAGAGAAAAACAAGCAGGATGGGACTTCATAACCTAAAGCTGGAATTGGACAATTAACTCCAAGATGCAA
This sequence comes from Melozone crissalis, assembly GCF_028551555.1. Classification (NCBI taxonomy): domain Eukaryota; kingdom Metazoa; phylum Chordata; class Aves; order Passeriformes; family Passerellidae; genus Melozone; species Melozone crissalis. Next base: position 4,597,263 of record NW_026535840.1, on the reverse strand, counting down.
ATGGAGCAGAACTGATCAAAGTGACAGACCCCATGACCAGGTGTCCATTTTGTGCCCATTTTGGTTCACCTTGGGTGCAGCCCTGGCTGGGCTCTTGTGCTGCCCAAGGTGGATCCATGGAAGAGATCCTTTTAATAAATCCCTGATTTATTCTTTAGCTCTGTTCTAGGCCAGCCTTTCCAAGGCATCAGTGTGCTCCAGCTCTGCCTGTCCCCCTTCATGTCTCTCACTCCTTCCTTCCCCTGCAGCCCCCTGCATGGAAAACCACAATTATAGTGATATCAGCTCTAACTCAGCAAAGGATGTGAGCTCCAATGTTCATTTGCTTTCTAGATTTGGACTCCTTGATCCTAAATTCCCTGGCAGCAGAGTGGTGATGCTTGGGAATTTTCTTGGAGCTGATGGCAGAGTAGCCTGCCTGCACCAGGGGTTTGTGCCAAGCCAAGTCACACCTGAAGGATCAGCAGCTCATGGTTTGGGCTGTCTGGAGTAGAGACCACACAACTATTTACAAGAATGTGTAGCAATATGACAAGGGGGAGCAGCTTCACACTGAAAAAGAGAAGGTTTAGAGTTGAAATTTGAAAAAAATCCTTCCCTGTGGGGGTGCTGAGGCCCTGGCATGGATTGCCCAGAGAAGCTGTGGATGCCCCTGGATGCCTGGCAGTGCCCAAGGCCAGGCTGGACAGTTTATTGGAAGGGGTTCCTGTTCACAGCAGGGGTTTAGAATGAGATGATCTTTCACTGATCTTCTTTACTTTCAGGAAGGTGTGTGTGTTTGGGCTATTTGTGGGCACACCCTTGCAGAAAACCACCTGCCTCTTGTGTTCTGAGCTCTGGCAAATTTCTGAGAGCTGAAATCTAGAGAGATTTCTTTTTTTGAGAGCTGAAATCCAGAGAGATTTCTTAGGTTTTCAAAGAAGCCTTCACCTCTGGCTTTTATTTCTACCTTCAGTTGTTTGGCTTTCGGAGCTTCTCCCAATAGTGGCTTGAACCAAAACCACAGACTCCAGAAAAATCCAAGGAGAAATAACACTTCAGCATCACTATTAGATCTATTGTCTTCACTCTCAAAGTTCTCTTTCCCTTTCACTGGATCCAGGAGAAATAAAATAGTAGGAGCAGTTGCTTTGTGTTCTTCCCATTCCTTTTTTTCCCTGCCTCCCCTTCAGGGTGAGTCAGGGTGCTGAGGTTCTCAGAGAGGCTGGGAAGAGGAGAGTGCCTGATTTCCTGATTTCCAGGGGCACACAGAGTGCCAGCATCTGGTCATAGCTGCAACAAGCAAAAATTACAGGTGGTGTTCATGGTCAGGAAGAATCTCCATTTATTGGCCATACAAGGCATTCACGATCCTGTAAGAGAGAAAAAAGGCTCAATTTTGGGGGTTTTTTTATTAAAAGTGTTTGATAGAAGAATAAATCTAGAACAACCCCCAGGGAAGGACACTTGTTTTCCAAAATCAGGCCCAGTTCCAGCCAGGGATGGAGATTTATGACACAAACCGAGGTTGTCTTGATCCTGTGATCTGAGGGTTGCCAACCTTGCCATCTCTTAAAATATCCATTAATTTCTTTTTTATAATATTTTATTTATCATTGCATTTTTATTTAATGATTTTTAAATTTAATGATATTTTATTTATCATGGTTTTTTCTTTTTATTTACCATTATATTTTATTTATCACACTGCTTATCTGGGTTGGTGAATTGTTGAGTATTATCCCATTATAAGTCAAGGTAGGTCTGGCTCCTACTCTGGAAACACCCAAACCAAATCGCTTTTAATTAAAAATGACCTGATAGAGAATGAGTGTAGACATTGTCCCACCTGCTTGTCCTGAGCCTGTGAATGCCTTAGAGCACAGGGAAAATAAAAAAATCCAGTCAGGAAGACTCCATGGCCATAAATCCATTGATTTAGAGTCAGAGTCCTCTTTAGCATCAGCTGAAGAAAACCCAGGTGAAGGAAACAGGAACAGACTGCAGAGCAAACTGGTGGTCTGAGCTCTAAGATCCACCTGTAAATTATAAAAAACCTCCCTTGGCTGATGGTGCCAGGCTGCAAAATGGTATCAGCTTCTGCAGGGGCAGAGGAACATCTGGGTGCAGATCTCCTCCAACCCCCAGGCTCCTGGGCAAGCTGCTCCTGCCCTTGAGGGTGTGTTTCAATAACTGATATTGAAAACCCTCCATGACAAGCAGAAGCTGATGGGAAGCATTTCTTCATTCTCACAAACCATCACCCCCCCAGATACATTTTATGAAGTGTGGGAACCCAAAAAGCTGAAGTTTAGTTTCCATTGCTCGTTGGTTGAGTTTTGCAGAGTCATTTTTCTCGCCTAAAAGTGGAGCAGTTCTCTGCTCAAAGCTGTGCTACAGACCTGATTCCTCTCTGTGGCCTGCTCACCTTGCAGGCAAGGGCAGATCTTGCTGATCTAGCAAGCCCTGACTGCTGCTTTTCCCCACTCCATCACTTGAGAGGGTTTCTCAGACACACCTGTGTCATGACCTCAATTTTGATTATCAGTTTCATGAGGGGGTTTTCACAGAGAGGAGGAGGAGGGGAGGTTCTGCTCCTCTCAGCCTCAACCACAGCCTGCAGAGCATCCCAGGCTGCTGCGGAACCCTCAGCTGGTAGAATGTCAGAATAATGGCACAATGGAAGTAAAATTACTGATTTCTGAGTGAGCCCTTTCCTTTGGAGTAACGCTGCCCTAGCAGGGGAAACCTTGGGGTTAAAACAGGGGATGTTTCACAGGAGGGACCTGGAGCTGCTGCAGAGAGCCCAGGGGAGGCACCAGCATGGGCAGAGGGATGGAGCAGCTCTGCTGGCACAGCTGGGGGTGCTCACCTGGAGAGGAGAAGCTCTGGGGTGACCAAGTGGGGCCTGAAGAGCTGCAAGAAACATGGAGAGAGATCCTTCAGAAGTGATGGAGTGACAAGTGGGAATGGCTTCCCACTGCCAGAGGGCAGTTCTCTTCTGTTCATTGGGCAGTTTTCTTTATCTCTTCCACAGCCAACCCTCCCTCCAGGAGATCTCTTCTGTTCATGGGCCATTAATTATTAATTATCTCCTGTCCATGGCCAGTGAGTGTCCCTGCATGGCTGATCCAATCCCACCATCCCATGGGGAGATGCTCCACCCAGGGGAGGAGCCAAGCATTCCTACCTGGATCCAATCTGAGCTTTGGGACCCCACAGCAGCCTTTGCCCCCTGCATTGCCAGAGGAGCAGCTTTCTGCTGCCCTGCATTGCCAGAGGGAGCCCAGGCCCATCTGCAGCAGCCCTGGAGCTGCAGAGGAAAACTCCCCCCTTGTGCAGGATCCCTGCTGCAGCAGAGCCACAGCTGGCACTGCAGGAGGGCTGAGCCCCCATGGGATGGGGCTGGGGCACCGCCCTGACACACAGGGGACAGGGCATGGTCTGACTCTGTTTATCTTTTTGTACTATTTTATTTGTATTTTAATTTTCCTATTAAAGAACTGTTATTCCTATTCCCATATCTTGCATGGGAGCCCCTTAATTTCAAAATTATAACAATTGTGAGGGAGGGAGTTTACATTTTCCATTTCAGGAGAGCCTCCTGCCTTCCTTAGCAGACACCTGTCTTTCAAATCAAGACAGATGGTCTCTGGAAAGAACCTGTCCATTGCTCAGGACCATCCAAAATAAGCCAAAAGGCTGTGAGGAATCACCAGCAAAGGAAGGGAGAGCACCACGATGCTGCAGCACAAATCTACCACGCCCTGGGAGCAGTTTTAGTCTCCCCAGCTCAGAAGGGAGGAAACAGAGCTGGGAAAGCTTGGGGAAGGATGGAAGAACTGGAATGGGTTCTGTAGGAGGAGCTATTTAAGCCAAGTTGCCTACGACTGTCCTGCTGTAAGAAATTGGAGTGTAGCGGATGGCACCAACTTCAGCTGGAGGCAGGCTCAGGTTGGGCAGGAGAAGGATGCTGCTCTCAGGATACACATTTCCCCTGCAGAGTCCCCTGGTTTTGGGGATGCAAGGAGTTTTTGTGATGTTAAAAGGTTGATGAACGAGTTAATGAATGAGCAGGGTGCTGATGGCTTCCAAAATGACCCACTTCATAAAACCCCTGAGCAGCAAAAGAAGCTGCAAGAGCCCCCAGGTGAAATTTCCCTGTTTTCATGTTTTCCTTGTTCCTACACCTCTCCCCGGGTTTTTGGGCAGAGTTCAAGGCAGGGTATGGCCTCAGGGGATTTGCAACAATGCAGACATTGTCAAGCTCTCCTGGCACAGGAAATCAAAGAGACCTTCCCTCTTGAGCACGGATGTGATGAGCAAATGATTTCTGCTTTACATCCTCATTCAAGCTGAGCACCTGATGATGAAGCCCAGAGTTCAGAGACTGAGGGATGGAAAAATTCAACTCCCCCAAACCATTCTGTTTCAGGACACCTGTGCCACCAGGTTTCTGAGTAAAAGAACGACTCACAGGCTGCCTCAGGATCCAACCACAGAGCAATGTTGGCAGGATAAAAGCCAAGTCAGCCAAAATGCTGAATAAGCAGAGAAACCTGTGCCACTTGCAACATGTTCTCAGCTTCTTTTGCCAGCAGAAGAGGGTCCTGGGCTTGTGGGTGATTCACTTTGTGTCACTTGGCTCCACCTCAGAGGTGAGGGTTTCAGAATTACTCACAGCCCCGAGCTAATGGAGCGGATCGGGTGATGCTGCTCAAGTTTTGCACCCTTTGAACCCAAAGAGGTTCTGAGCAGGTGACTTCAAAACGAGACCTCCACGCTCTTTTTTTTTTCCCTCCCCCAGTTTGAGGCAGGTTTCATTCCAGTGAGTCCTTGTTTCAGACTGGGTGGCTGGTGCTGATTGAGCCTCAGCACAACAATCTCTGTTCTTCACCGGGAAGGGACAGGTGGGCTTCAGTTATGGATGACACAGAGCTCTTAACCATTACCCAGGCATCACAGATTCATTTCCAAAATCCTAGAGCCTGTCTTTTCTAATCCAACTCACACAAGGAAGGAAGGATTCTGCTTTGGTACAGACTGCTTGGAGGCCTGGGCATGATCTGGCAGAGATGGAACCAGGTGGAGTGCATCTAAAAAGTACAACCCTCTTTTGACTCCAGAGATGCTTTTACCGCCCTTCCCTCAATTTCCTCCCCAAGGAAACTAGAATCTGACACACAAGAACAAAAGAGAAAAACCCTCAAGCCTTGCTGAAGCCATATATCCAAAACTCTTGCAAATGGAAAGTTTGGAAGCCAGAGAAAATTGTGGTGCCAGATAGGGCTATTTTCAAAGTCCCCATGTGTATTCCTTTGCCCTTCTCTCGTTAAAAAGCTACAATGGACCCTGCACAGATGTGTTTTAAAGGTGTAAAGAGCTGCCCAAGTAGCTGGAGGGATCAGGAGATACTGTTGTGAGGACTGTGGTGCCTCAGCCTGGCTGGGATGCAGCTGTAGGGGAAAATACCCCCCTTGATCGATGTAGATGGATTTAGGAGGTGACTGCAATAGTGAATTGTCCTTCAGCCTGTGCTTTCTGCTGAGTGGAGGCTTGGTTTATTTTCCCTCACTTCTCAACTACATGGCCACCTTTGTTTCAGCCATGAAGCCTCCTTGGCCAAACAAATATTTTTATTAATACTCATCAGCAAAATTATAAACAGATACTGAGAACCACGGGCTTGGCTCTGATTGTTTGACCTTTAGTTTCTACTGACAACAGCAAAGTAAACAATTTCTGTGGGGACTCAATGCTGATTTCTGCCACAAATAAATAAGAAAATGAGATTAACATAGTGAGCTTTAAGTTATTAAACAGAGACATGAAGCCATTGAAACTGGGAGCTGCCCTGGAAGAATTGATACCTGTGAGAAATGAGTGTCCCTGGCAAAATGCTGCTCTTTGCTCATCTGGCAGGTTGGATTAGGATGGATCTGCCCAGTGGTGTGGACTTGAGCTTAAGTGGACTTGAGAAGGGTGTCTGCCCTCCTGACTAGTGCTTAGGGTGGGTATTCAGAGGCAGATCTCCCTTGAGGAGCGTGAATGGGCAGGGAAGTTTCTGTGCACGGTTCTGGTGTTCCAAGAACGACGTGAAGCTGTTTGGAGCAGGTCCAGAGAAGGCCATGGAGCTGCTGAGGGGGCTGGAGCACCTCCCCTGTGGAGCCAGGCTGGGAGAGCTGGGGCTGTGAGAAGGGTGTGTGGAGACATCACAGCTCCTTCCAGGGCATGAAGGGACACAGGGAAGCTGGAGAGGGACCCTGCATCAATAACTGGAGTGACAGGACATGGGAATGGCTTCCCAGTGCCAGAGGGCAGGGTTAGATGGGATATTGGGAATTAGGAATTGTTCCCTGGCAGGGTGGGCAGGCCCTGGCACAGGGTGCCCAGAGCAGCTGTGGCTGCCCCTGGATCCCTGGCAGTGCCCAAGGCCAGGTTGGATGGGGCTTGGAGCAGCCTGGGACAGTGGAAGATGTCCCTGCCCATGGCAGGGGGAGGAACTGGATGGTCTTTAAGTTCCCTCCCAACCCAAACATTCTCTTCATCTGCAGAGCATGGAAGTAAAACCCCAGATCCCACTGCTTTATAGCCAGATAGGAAAACACTGAAAACTCAAACACAGACGAACCTGCAGAGAAAGTAAAAGGCAAAAAGCCCTGTTTTTCACATAGCTCCTGCCCTCAACAAAGAGCAGGAGGCAGGTAGAGTGCTGCTGAGGCTGTGTGGGGATGGCTGGCCCAGCAGGCAGCCCAGGCCTGCTGCAGTCACAGGGTTACAGCAGCCCCACGAGCCATGCTGACCTTTCGGGAGCTCCCATCCCTCCCCCACAGCCTGGGACAGCTGTAAACATCCCCATCATAAAGACACAATTGTGAGATCCCATTTATTTGCCATTAGGAGCCGGCCTGGCACGGCCCAGGGTTGCCCGAGGGGCTGGGCAGGCCGGGCCTGTCCCTGCCCTCCTGCCATGGCCAGGGACCATGGAAGGCCACAAACGCCTCTGGGCTGTTCCTGAGCCCCTCCTGGCGCCAGCCTCCCCGGGACAGCTCCTGCCAGATGAAAACAACAGCCCAATTCCCTCCTGGCCTCTCACCAGCTCTTCCCATCCCTGCTGCTCCCCTGGGTGCAGGCGCTGAGGGTGGGGAGGAGGGCAGGAAGTTGCTGACGCGGGCGGTTGGATTTGGGTTTGAACACCATCCAGAAAGGAGCACCAAATATTAGTAAACAGATCAGGAAGCGTTTCCGTGTTGGGCAATAACTCTGCTTTTCCATGGCAGCCATCTTCTCCAGTGGTTTTTCCACCAGAGAAAAGGACCCCACTTGGTTGCTTTGCTCAAACATCAGTGGAGCGGATCGGGTGATGCTGCTGAAGTTTTGCACCCTTTGAACCCAAAGAGGTTCTGAGCAGGTGACTTCAAAACAAGACCTCCACGCTCTTTTTTTTTCCCCTCCCCCAGTTTGAGGCAGGTTTCATTCCAGTGAGTCCTTGTTTCAGACTGGGTGGCTGGTATTGATTGAGCCTCAGCACAACAATCTCAGTTCTTCACTGGGAAGGGACAAGCGGGCTTCAATTATGGATGACACAGAGCTCTTAACCATTGCCCAGGCATCACAAATTCATTTCCAAAATTTCAGAGCCTGTTTTTTTTTTCTCCTTCAGGTCCTGCCCTTCAAAGGATGTCTCTGGGCAGATGCTGCAGCAGGATTCTGATTTGGGCATGTGTTGTATTTGTGGGGTTCCCCATGGCGGGAAGGAATGATGAATATAACACCATGTTCTCAGAAGGTTAATTTATTATTTTATGATACTATATTATACTAAATAAAACTATACTAAACTATACTAAAGAATACAGAAAGGATACTTAGAGAAGGTTAAAAAGATAATAATGAAAACTTGTGACTCTTTCCAGAGTCCCAACATAGCTTGGCCCCAATTGGCCAAAGAGTCAAAACAACTCGCACCAGAATCCAATGACACAATCATCTGTGGGTAAATAATCTCCAAACACATTCCACATGTGAGCACAACATAGGAGAAACAAATGAGATAAGAATTTGTTGTCCTTTTTCTCTGAGGCTTCTCAGCTTCCCAGGAGAAAAATCCTGGGCATAAGGATTTTTCCAGAAAATGTGAATGTGACAGGCATGGGTCTGATTCTTGCAGAGCACAGGGTGCACGCTCCTGGACATCCCAGGGGATCACAGGATCCTGCAGCCATGTCCAGCATCTCCACCATGATCCAGGCTGAAAAGGAAAGGATCAGGATGCTTGGCCTATATTGCTTGGGAAAAGAAGATTATGAAGCAGTTTCCCGGCCGTGTGGTGAAGAGGGAATTACTGAGTTCCGTGGGCTTGTCGGGGCAGGGACAAAAGGCCTGTCAAGTCCTGCTGCTTCAAGCTGCAGTCAGTCCCGTTAGGAAAAAGACACAGGAATGAATCAAGCACTGCATGAAATCCTGGTTTTATCCTTCCTCAGCATCCTGGGATGAACCCAAAATGCTCCTCTTGCAACATGTGAGGGAAATGAAACAGTCCCGGATTCCGGAGGAATGAACTGCCCCAAATCTGTGTTTCTGTGCTCTCCACCATGGCTTCCACTCAACAAATTCATATTTAGGGGCTTGGATAAGAAACCTGTGGTCAAGGGCTGGTTTTGGAGAGAAGACCTCAATTTTGGGCACAGCACCTCCCACTGCTGGTGTAGAGGGATGCTGATGTGGGATGGAGGTGGCACCAGCATGAAGAAGAGGAGCTGAGAGGATAAGGGTAAAATCATTTCAAATGAGACAATCCTGACCCACAGCCATCAGCAACCCTAAAAGCAAAGGAGGAAGAAGCAACAGAATTTGTCTTTTTTCATGTTGAACTCCATGAGATGGTGTGAGAAACCATCTGATCTAACACCTCGTGTGACCAAGGCACTGTGACTGCATGAATCATCCCACACAGACACCTGGTGATGCTAAAGGTGACACTGTGACACCCACAGCTTACCACTTGTTTTGCCACTGGTGGTTTTCACTGATACCATCAGTGCTGCCTGCAGTAACTAACAAATGGCATGTCCATCTGAGAACCAGGGTCTCCAGGGAGATGCCACCACACCCTTGTGCTCTCACCATTTCAGTCTCCTTCCTACACCTTTGTCCTGCTTTTTCTGGTTTACCAAGCTAAGGGGCCTGTCTCACTCCAACCTCTGCCATGGGCAGGGACACCTTCCACTATCCCAGGCTGCTCCAAGCCCTGTCCTTGGACACTTCCAGGGATTTAGGGGCAGTCACAGCTGCTCTGGGCACCCTGTGCCAGGGCCTGCCCACCCTCACTGCCCATTCTGGGCATCCCTCAGCCCCAGCAGCAGGGATAACAAAGGGAGCAGGAAAAGTGAATCCTGCAGGACCAGCTTTGCTATAAAGTGAGGGAGCTGGCAAGGGGCTCAGCCTGGAGCAAAGGAGGCTCAGGGGGCCCTTGTGGCTCTGCACAACTCCCTGCCAGGAGGGGACAGCCAGGGGGGGTCGGGCTGTGCTGCCAGGGAACAGGGACAGGATAAGGGGAAAGGGCCTCAGGCTGGGTCAGGGGAGGCTCAGCTGGGACAGCAGCAGCAATTTCTGCATGCAAAGGGTGAATTAGTTCTTATCTATGTCACAGTCTCAGAAACCCTGAGTTCTATAGCACTTCACTCTAACAAACTAAAAATGGAGCTCCATCTCTCTCTCCACAAGCCCTTTTAAGGATAAACTTAAGAAATGACACCTGAATTATTTTTACTTTTAACCCAATAACCAACCACCCATGGCCTGCAGTGGGGACTTTTTTATCCAATTACACAAAACCACCCAAACCCATGGAGAAGAAGGTGAAGAAGAAGTTGAAGAAGAAGGACCAGCCTCTGCCCTGAAACCTCCATCTTGTTTATACACATTACTATATTCTAAAACCTTAAACTCTAACTCTTCCACCATGTGATATTACACACATATTCGAACTCCACGCCCATGATCTCAGTTCTATCATTCCATTTTGGAATTCAATTCCAGGCCTTGGCAGGGGCTGCCCAGGGAGTTTTGGAGTCCCCATCCCTGGAGGTGTCCCAGGAAGGGCTGGAGGTGTCCAAGGAAGGGCTGGAGGTGGCTTTAGGCTGGGGACAAGGTGGGCATTGGGATTCCACGGGCAGTGAGGGCTTTTCCAAGCTCGGGGATTCTGGAGTTCTCTAAACACCACCCAAAAGCCCCTGGAGGGAATTGCTGGTGCAGTCTCCTTGCCCAGCTGGGAAGCTGATGCCAGGTTTAAGGAGCTTTTCTGGCCGTGGGCTGGAGCTCAGCCGTGTGCTCAGCTCCTGAGGGCTCCTCTCCAGCTCTCCTCGCTCCAGGGAAAGCGCCGAACGTGCCGAGGCGTTCTAACGAGCTTTCCAAATGGTTCCTACCCCTCTGCTCCCAGGCCAGGCCTGCATGGAGCAAACAGAGCTGTGCCGAGGCGTGGATGGAGCTGGAATCCTTCCCCAGCCGTGGCCAAGTGGGAATAAGAGTTACTTCTTTATAGCAGATGTGTAGCTCAAAGTTCACCATAAGGGCACTCACATCAAGAGCACAGCGTGTATTGTTCTGCAAGAAGGCTCAGCTCAGCCCTTCAAAAGGCTCTGGAACAACTAATTTCATTATTCAAAGAATAAAGTGAGGCAGAGGGAGCCAAAATTAACCCTCTGGCTGCTCCCTGGAAGCAGGGATTTCTTTAGCACCCTGTGCTTACAGATGCAGGCAGAAAACCTGCCTTACAGTGTCCCAGCTCTGTTTTTCTCACTAGTTTAGAAGTTGGATGCCTTATTCCTCTCGGAAGGACTACCTGGACCCAGGCCAGGCTGAGCACCCCCACATGAAGCCCTCTGTGTGTACACTGCAGCAGCAAATACGGCTCAGGATTTTCATCTCCACTTATGACCTCCAGGGAAAATCAGAAGCAATTTTTTTTTTTTTTTAAATTAACCGTACAAAAATGGTCGTTATTTTACTGACCAAATTAAAAAAAAATACTTGCAGACAAGAAGGAGAGAAGAAGACAAGTTCCACAAAAGGAAAATTCACCTACTTTTAGGCAGATTTGAGCAAAGAAGAATACACTCCTCCAAATTATGTCCGCTTCTTGGCCAAGGATTGCTTGACCATGTGGCTGGGCCATGAACCATTCCTGAAATTCTCCCTCCCTGACCAAACTCCTCTCTGTGGAGCTGAGCTGCTCACTCAGCATCAATCCTACCCATGAGTTAAGTTCTGAGGGAAAAGCCCAGGACACCTAAAGGAAATCCCCCCAGAGCATGGGTGGATAAAGAGTCAGTTCAGGACCAGGACCTTGTACAGATGGGTCCTTTTCATTTACTGCTCCACTTCCAGCACACAGAGCAGGGGGTGGAATTGAGATGGGGCAGAAACCCCGGGCTTCTCCCCAACCCAGAGCTGCTCAAAAATCCTTTGGTGAGTCCCTCGGCAATAGCCAGGGACCGCCTGGGGCTGTGATGTGTAACAGGGATTATTTACACTTGCTCCCATCCTGCTGTGCCTGCAGCTTGCATTCCCAAGCTGGGCCCCAGGACTGCCTTTAAATCGAAGGAAAGTGGGATTTGCACTACCCAGGTGCGCTGAGGGAGGCAGCAAACCCCAAATGACCGGGATGAGGGGTGCTGATGATGTGATTTGGACCAGACTCGCTGCAGCTCTCCCTGGACAGAGCAACACCCGCGCACAGCCCGTGGCTATTGCAGCATCACATCTGGGAGCAGCTCGAGAACAAAAATCCCTTTGTCCCGGCGTGTTCCCGAGGCTCCATCCCTCCCGTGCCGGGGAATGTGTGAATGCTTTGCTGCAAACGGGAACTGGCTAAATTCGAGGTGCTGAGCCGGGATTTTTTGCGATGGAAAAGGTGGAGAAGTGTGGGGAATGGATTTATAGAAAATTTTAAAAACTTAACAGAAGGCTCATATGTCAACTTTGAGATATTAAATACTGACTTAGAAATGTCATGGAATAGGACAGGTATTGTTAAGAGAGGAATAGAGCTAGAAATCCAGTTTTAAAAGGTAGTTTTCTAAATAAGACTAGATACTTTAGAGAAATAAAATTATGAAAGATATTTTGTAAACCATTTACGAGGGGTAATTTTAGATGATTAGTTTTAAGGTATTTACAGCATAGTGCAGCTAAAGCTGATAGAGAGATAAGAAACACTTATGGTGTATTGTAAAAGATACAGAAACAGTTTCTGATTGTGATGGTGTGAATGATAACATCTGTATCATCTCACTCTTCTCATAGGACTAAAAATAGAATGAAAAGTTTAATAGAATAATAGAATAAAGAATAAAAGAATAAGCTGCCCCATCTCTGGGTCAGAAAAGAACATAATCCGACAGCACAGGGAGTGTGGCCCATCCCCTCCTCTCCCTCCAGCTCATCCCCTTTCCCTGCGCTCTGGCTCGGGAGCCAGCTGCCGGGACAGAGGCTGACCTATATCCAGCTCTGACTGCCCACCACGTTTTTTGTTTTTTTTTAAAAACCCATTTTCCCCCAGATCTGTTCTGAAAAAGGACGGTCAAACCCCTGCCCGTGGCGCTCGCATCCCCGCAGGGAGCCCTCGGCGCGCAGCCCGCGGCACGGGGGAGATGCGAGCGGCTGATAGCGCTGAGAAAGGAAGGATGTCGGGCCCGGCACAGGTGAGGGAGGAGGTGCCGCGGGGCTGGGCGGCAGCCCTGAGCACGGCAGATAATGTCACGCTGAGCTGCGGTTCACCGCAGCGGCCCCGTGACCGGCCCGGCGGTCGGGCGGCGGGGGAACAGCGGAACGGGCTCGTTTTCCCACAGCGCGGCTCGCACGGGGCTGGCTGGGAGCCCTCGGCACTGAAAACCCTTCCCCAGAGCTTCGGGGATGAGGGACAGACACACACACACACCCAGCTGGGTTTTTCCGTGGGATGAGAGTTGGGAAAGGACAAGAAGCCTTTCCAAGCATCACCACAGCCTCCAAGATGACAGCAACCTGTCCTGCACCCCTTTACACGAAATTTCTCTACTGGGGTTGAGACAGTGTTTAACCCATGCAAGTCCTCGGCACTAAAAACCCTTCCCCAAATGTTCAGGGATGAGGGACAGCCACAAACACCCAGGTGGGATGAAAATTGGTAAAGGACAAGAAGCACGAGGCTTTCCAAGGGTTTCCAGGGGTTTCATCACCACAACTTCCAAGATGACAGCATCCTGTCCTGCACCCTTTTTACCCAACACAAATTTTCTCCACTGGGGTTGAGCCAATGCTCAACCCATGCGAGCCCTTGGCACTAAAAACCCTTCCCCAGATGTTCAGGGGTGAGGGTGTGCCCTGGTTCAGGGCAAATTTTGGAGAGCATAAACAGAAGAAGACGATTGGGAATAAAAGCATCATATAGTCAACCTAAGACATTGTGACAGCCACACACACCCAGCTGGGTTTTTCCATGGGATGAAAACTGGGAAAGGACCAGGAGCCTTTCCAGGGGTCTCCAGGGGTTTCATCACCACAGCCTCCAAGATGACAGCAATTGTCCTGCATCCCTTTACCCAACATGAAATTTCTCCACTGGGGTTGAGCCCTCAGCACTAAAAACCCTTCCCCAGATGTTCAAGGATGAGGGACAGCCATACTCACCTGGCTGGGTTTTTTCTGTGGGATGAAAATTGGGAAAGGACAAGCCTTTCCAAGCATCACCACAGCCTCCAAGAAGACAGCAACCTGCCCTGCACCCCCTATACCCAACACTAAATTTCTCCACTGGGGTTGAGACATTATGGGAATTTTTGAATGAGTTAGAGATGGGACTTCTGAACTGTGTTTGATGATGTGGGTGTTTGGTTTTTTTGTCTTTTACATAGGTAGGAAGGGTGAGTTTGGCTCGCATATTTATTGTATGGTTTAGAAGGTCATAAGACCCCTAGTTACAAGACTTCTTAAGGATTTACTGACTAATAAAACAAGGAGATTTAAGTTTTTTACTTAATCTTTAAATATTATGTCTTATTATTGTCTCATGTTACAGTGTAAGCTTTCTTAGCCAATCATGTTATGACACACAAACCTACAGTACTGCATTCTAAACTTCTTGTTTACCCTTGTAACTACTTCTATTTTTATATCTTTAAGACTCTAAACTTTCTTCTTTTTAGTTAAAGTGTCTCTGCTTTAAACTGTAAATCCACATTCTCCCTTCTAGCACCTAAGTCTGGAAGCCTTTTCTAAGGTCTCAGATAAAATTGTGTGTTTAATTCCAAGCCTGGCCTTACAAATTTCTGAGAGCTCCTTGCATTTTGGATTCCACAAGCCATAACTCTCTCCCTGTTTCCATTTATTTACCTCCAGAGGAGAAATTTTACTTGGATCTTCTTGAAAATGAAGCCAGTCACTCTCCCTCCTCCTCCTCCTCAGCCAAGGGGCTGCTCCGTGCCCGGTGGGGCTGATCCTGGAGGTGCCACCTGAGAGTGGGAATGAAGCACAAATGCCAAGGAGGATGGTGCCAGGGAGGAGCTGCAGTGATCAGGGCACAGCAGCAGCAGAAGGCTCTGGGATTTCAGCTCTGCCTCACAAAGCGGCTTAGGGACAGCACAGCTGAGCCAGGGGATGGATTAGAGGCAAAAACGGCTCTGGCTCCGGGGAAATCTCTGCACGGAGGCTCAAGGTGCTCAGAGAGTGCCATGGTCCTCCCCTGGGAGCAGCTGGGTCTGTCACAGCCTCCCTGTGCCCTGTCCCAGCCCCCCTGTGCCCTGTCCCCATCCCTTGGAGCTGGTCACTCTGGCATTTGCAGCCCAGCAAACGCTGCCCTGGCCCAGGCAGCCCCAGAGCCCTCTGTGCCAGGCTGGGGATGGTGACCCAGACACAGCCAGGGTGGCACAGGGTCAGGTTCCTCTTCCTTGCACTGACCCAAGGAGGAAACTCCTCTGGCAGTGTCACACCCCACGCTGGTGGCACTGCAGCAGCAGAGACTCTGCTCTGAGTCTGGGGCTGCACCAGCACAATGTGCCCCTCCACCCAGAGGAAATGTGGTCACAGGGGTGCTTTCAGCTGGGCAGCACCTCCCACCTGCAGCTGACTTTTAAAAATAATTAAAAAAAACCAAAACAAACAAACTCAACACAAAAACCCCCAAGTCTCCAAAACTAAATTAATCTCTTAAATTATTTTCATATGCTTGCGCAAAACCATGGCCTGAGTCTCTGGAGACAGAAGAGATTTGTCTGGTTGATTTCCTGGGATTTTCCCTGCATGGATGTGACTTTTCATGGCAGATCCATACATTGCAGCCCTGTTCCCATATTCCCTGATCCCAGAGTAAGAGCAGTGGCTGCACAGGGTGCCACAGGCCAGCCCTGCCATGGGATGTTCCCTGGTGGAAATTACCACAGCTGGGAGCTGGAGGGCTTTGGGAACCCATGGGCCTGGCTTTCCTTGTGATGAGGAACACAAGGACATCGTGGTCTGGGAGCTGGGAGGCTCCAGTCCCACTTCAGGCTGTGTTCATGGCACAGATGAGAACAGACACAGCCATGCCCCTCATCTGGGAACAAGCAGAGAGAGGCTGGAATGGATGGATCTGCCAGTTAATCAAAAATCAGGGGAAATCCCAGGAAATCAACCAGACAAGTCTCTTCTGTTGCCACCCTTCTGGATACAGAGGGCTCTTTGAAACATCACCATGTGTGGGAACTCCACATCTCCCTGCTCCCAGCATTCCTGCTGCCCAGAGGAACACATCCAACACCTTTTCCTCTCCACCTTAAAAAAAAAAAAAAAAAAAAAACAGGTAAAACCAAGCAGGTTTTACTTAAATCATCTTAACTGGAGGGATGCTGCAGAATTGGTAGCCTGGCATGATATTGTCAGGAAAATTTCTGCATGGAAAGGGTGCACAGGCCTTGGCAGGGGCTGCCCAGGGAGCTTTGCAGTGCCCAGCCCTGCAGGTGTCCCAGGAAGGGCTGGAGGCGGCACTCAGTGCTCTGGGCTGGGCACAAGGTGGGCATCATGGGCTGGCAGGGATTTTTCCACCCCATTGATTCTGAGATATGAGGAAGGAGCAATTTGAGACTCACCAGGACTTGAAAAAGCTCCAAATTGAAAATCTCATGACTCAAAAACCATCTCTGAATCTGTGATTTGGGTACTTTGAGGCATCAAGGTGACCAAAGCTGAGAGACTGCTGAAAGGAGGAGTCAGAGACATCTGCACTGGTCTGTCACTGCTGCTGCTGATACAAAGCCCCTGAAAGAGCATCACAGCCCTTCAGAGAACAACCATTGAGCCAAGGACACCTCACATCCAGTTTTCTGCCTTCTTTTAAAATTAACAAGTCTTAAATTCTTAGTGTCACTTAAAATGCTCCACAAGAAATGGCCAAAGGCAGCAGTAAATCACAGTGGTCAGCTGGTGTGACACAGGATGTCAGATTTGGGTGAAATGAAGAGATAAAATAAGAAAAACAGAGGCTGAATTGTACTCCCCTAATGGTTTAAATCCTGTCTGCTGTATTTTGTTATTTTCAGTGCTGTGGTAGAGAGGTACTAGACTTGTGACACGTGACTGAAGAGGAAGGGCAAGTTAAAATGAAATTCAGAATAAATAAATTATTTCCTACTTAATTTCTGAGGAATTTCTGAACCAATCCAGTGTCATCCCTGCCATGGGCAGGGACACCTTCCACTGTCCCAGGCTGGTCCAAGCCCCAAAATCCAGCCTGGCCTTGGGCACTTCCAGGGATCCAGGGCCTGCCCACCCTGCCCACCCTAATTCCCAATATCCCATTCAGCCCTGCCCTCTGAAGTAGGAAGCCATTCTCCTTGTCCTGTCACTAGAACAAGGAGAAAATAAGGAGTTTCCAGTGAATAAACTCTGCAGCTTCATGGTTTTTGTGGTGCTTCAAGTCAGGCTCCTCTCCTTGACATAATTTTCATGGGCTGTAAAAGTATCAGGAGACCTGGCAAGAGTGCTGGAGCTCTGTGCCTCTGTCTACAGCCAGGGAAAGTCTTATTTTAATCAAAGCAACCACTCTGAGCACAGATCCTGGAAAATTCAATTTAATTCCATCCCAATAATTATTCCAGGGCGCTGATACATCTTCCTTTATTTGTTTCTTCCAAGATGATGGTGATCAAATTCGATCTATCACAGCAAAAATTCATAATTAATCTAGAGAAATTTTAGCAGCCTGAGTTTGAAATTGCTGTAAATAAGGCTTCACAGCCTCTGCAAGACTCATGGCAGACTCTATGCAGCCATCAAAGTTGGAACGAGTGAATCCATCACCCCCACAGATCAGGAGAGGCTGAGTGTGAAGAATCATCTGTCCTGGACAATTGGGCACAGCTCTGGTGACCTGAGAATGACAAACATAAAGGGAGTGGGGAGAGAAGTATTTCATTTACCTGAATTTCACACACACAGAAAGATCTGAGTTCCTGAGAAGCACATCACAGAACCACAGGATGGTTTGGGTTGGAAGGGACCTTAAAAATCATCTCTGCCATGGGCAGGGACCTTCCACTATCCCAGGCTGCTCCAAGCCCTGTCCAGCCTGGCCTCCCACTCCAAAAGATCCAAACATTAACCAACAAATATCACAGTAAAATATTTACTTCTGGGAGATGAATAATTAGAGTAAAACTTGACTGTGTGTGGACATGTAGAAACTCTACAGTTTGTTGTGTTTTATTCTCAGTAGATATGACCTGTCTGAGATCAAAGAGGTGTGAGGGTGATCTCACATCAGCAAATGGGGCTTGCAAAATCCCAGACAGTTCAACCTCCTGTCTCTGATCACAGAACCCCAGGATCCCTGAGGCTGGAGAATCCCTGCCAGCCCATAGAGTCCCAGCTGTGCCCAGTGCCCACCTTGTCCCCAGCCCGGAGCACTGAGTGCCACCTCCAGCCCTTCCTGGGACACCTGCAGGGCTGGGCACTGCAAAGCTCCCTGGGCAGCCCCTGCCAAGGCCTGAGCACCCTTTCCATGCAGAAATTCCTCCTGATGTCCAACCTACTAAAGCATGATACTCTTAAAATTTTCTTTTGATCATTCCATGGATTTCCACCCAGTAAACCATTGCTGTATCCCCTCATGGGACTGTCAGCTTCCAAGAAATCTTGCTAAATCCAGGGATTTTTCCACTTTACCCTCCGCTGGCCACTGCTGAGACATTCTCTGCCATGTGTGGATGAGCTGCAAAACACCCACGTTTATGTTGCTGGCTGCATTTTCTGCTACTGGGTGTTAGCATCTCTCCAAAGGAGGAAATTAGCTGAAATAACCAATTATAACCCCTCACCTTTTATTCAGCTTAACAGAGGAATCTATCCAGGTATGGCAAATCCAGAGCTTCTCCCTCAGACCAGTTTTAAGACAGTACTTAATTTATTCCTGAATTTTTCTCACTGATTGAGCTGAGTACAAACAATGCAGAAAGACCTGACAGAAAAAGTCTTTTTTGAGCGTCTTTTCTCTTTGGCTACCCAGTGTTTATTTGGTGCTGGCTGCACCAAACAGCTACTACCCCGCCTGGTATTTGGTCAAAGATCTTGGAGGTGTTTTCCAGCCTCAGCAATTCCATATAAAGTGCCTGTGCCAAAGACACACGGTGGGTTGGGAAGCTGCTGGCTCTGAATGCTAATGGTGCCTTCACCATAATTAGAGCAAAGGGGATCCAGAGCTGCAGCTGTGCTGCTAAGTAGTGTCAGTAGAATTTTGGAAGTCCTAATCCCTCATCTGCCATGGATAATTGTAATGTCTGCATTTTAATCCCAGGATTGTGTTTGGCCATGTGAAGGATGTTACAGCCGGATTTAATTAACGAGTAGGATAAATCCCAACTAAAAGAGTCAGGGGAAACAGGCACCCATCTTATCAGTTCCCTTGGCCTCTGTGGCAACAGCTTATAATTGAAAGTAAAGAGAGCTTTAGGAGAAAGAGGGAGCTCTGCCCCAGATATTTCATTTAGGCAGTGATTATTTTATAGGGTGGTTTAGAGATCTCTTTATCGAGATAACGGGTCTGACCTACACGGACTTATCTGCAACCTAAGACATATTGACATTCATCCACCAAATTACAGGCTGCTGATAATTCCTCCTGTGGCACCAGCAGCTGCTGGACTCAGAGCCCTGGCTGCCAGCAGGAATTGGATGGGGTTTGGGAGCCCTTTCCAGAGCTGGATCTATTGTATTTGCAGGGACTGCCCTGACAAAGGCAGAAATGATGCATTTGATTTTAGGGTTTTTAGAAGGTTAATTTATTACTTTATTATATTAAAGAATATTATATTAAAGAATATAAAAATATTTAAACGATATTATATTAAAGAATATTATATTATATATATAATATAATATATATAATTATATATTACATTATGTTATGTTATGTTATGTTATGTTATGTTATGTTATGTTATATTATATTATATTATAGTATAGTATATTATATTATACTAAAGAATACAGAAATTTACTGAATGTTAAAAAGATAATAATGAAAACTTGGGACTCTTTTTAGAGTCCCGACACAGCTTGGCTGTAATTGGCTAACGAGTTAAAACAACTCATACCAGAATTTAATTAGGTAATTACTTTTGGGTAAACAATTTTTAAATACGTTCTACGCGAGCAAGACACAGGAGAAGCAAATGAGATAAGAATTGTTTTCCTTTTCTTTGAGGCTTCTCAGCTTCCCAGGAGAAAAATCCTGGGCAAAGGAATTTTTTCAGAGAATGTGAACGCCACATGGATCCAACTCTCCCCTGAACTGATAAAGAGGAACTTAGAGAACACACCACAACTTTTGTAGGTTTTATATAAGGATTAATACCAGTGCTGAGGTTGCTTTTGCAATCCACCAATACTTGCAGAAAAATAAACTTTGTGCTAACCAGACCAGGTTCCCAAATTGGATGCAGATCAAGGCGTATGAGCAGACTCCACAACAGCCATCCACAGCAACTTCAAAAAAGGAAAAATTTTTAGGGGACTGCTTTAAAAGTAAATATTTTGCATCCACCTCCATGTTGAAATTCACCAATGTAAATTAACTTGAGAGGCTTTGGGTAAACATGGAGATACACTCCAGTACTTTAGGAAATCACCAACAATTTCCTTGGATTTTTAAAAGAAGACTGCAAAATATGCACATTTTGCTATTATTACCCTTAGGTAGTTTACTTTTAAATACATTTTGCAAAACATTCTGTTAAACTGAGCTGGGCCAAATCAAATAGCAACAATTAGTTCATCTGTACTTCTGCTTTTCTGTGGCAGGGTGGGAATTTTGCTAATAATACCACGTACTTTTGGATGCACAGAGATGTATTGAGCCATGATTTTTAAATACCAGTGAAAATCCCACCGAATTACGTGGGATTTACTTCCTTCCTGTACACTGCTCCTACCCCTGCTTACCAGGAGAGCTGCACAACTCACTGCTGAGCCAGGCCCAAGATGTTAAAAAATGGCTAAAAGTGACCTGGCTGCGCTGGCCAGCCCTGGATGCTGCTCATGGCTGCCTGGAGGAATTTGTTATGGATATTGAGCAACCATCCCCTCTCCTCCTGCTCCCTGAGGATGGAAAATGCAGCCCCAGCAGGTCCTCCCAGCTGAGTACCTGGGAGTATCTCCATCTGTGGCACTTGATGCTGCTTGGTTTAGGCAGGGAGGGCACAATCCTCTGCAGGTGGCTGAGGATGATCTGCTGCACCTCCTCAGGGTCTGAGTCCAGGTGCTCGCTGCCAAAGGACACAGTGGTGTGCACCACGACTGAGGGCCCCATTTCAGCAGACTCTGCAGGAAAGAAAGGAAGAGGAGAGGTGCTTTTGAAGCATTGCTCATTCACATCTGCCTTCCCCACATGCTGACAATTGTGCCTCTGGCCTGGGAGTCAGTAAGAGCAAAAATATCTGTGGTACCACTCTTTTCTCCCAGATGGGAAAAAAGCACATGGAATGAGAACACAAGTCAGGGAGGAGAATCTCTGCAATAGCCTGGCCTTGGACACTTCCAGGGATCCTGAGGCAGCCACAGCTTCTCTGGGCAACCTGTGCCAGGGCCTCAGTGTAAAAAAATTGGTGGTTTTATCTCATCTAAATCAACTCTCCCTCAGTTTAAAACCATCAGACTTTGTCCTAACAGAAAAATTTGTTTTCATCTATGAAATCATAGCTCAAGTGCTGACATTGATCCCAGCAGACTTGGAAAGGGCCAGGCTTTGTTTTCTGCAGCAGATGATTCCTGTCCCCTTGGCATGTTGGCTTGTCACCTTACAGACATGGCCTAACGACCAGCAGCCAGAGAATTTGCCTGGATTAGGGGATTTTTGGGTGACCCTATGAGCAGGATGGAGCAGGACACAATGTGGGTTATGCTGCATTTCAGCTGAGCTGGCTGTTCAATCAAGTGATTCCCTCAAATCCCTCCTTGGGAAGCCTCTCCAGGTTAGACCCTTGTTTGGACTAGCACATTCTCAGAAGAAGATTTTATTTTCAGCAAACCAGTGTTTTCTGACCCAGGAATCCACAAAGAAAGAGGTGCTTGAACACTTGCTGACCATTCTGGCTGTTAGGCACCAAGCTTGATGAACTCCTTATCTCTGCCCTGCCACTGAAGAAACCAGATCCTCAAGATCCGCTCTGGGAAGGTGACACATTCCAGCTTTCCAAACCAACTGTTGGAGTGCTCAGGGGTCGTTCAAGGGTCTCCAGCAGAAAACTGTCCATGGATGTGATAGGCACACATCTCCCACAGGAGTGTTCTCCTCATTTTAGGGGAACAGCATTGAGTATTTTTCTCACATTGCTGCCCAAAACCTGGAGCCGTAACGGATCCCGATAAAACCGCGATGTGTTTGTTTCCTGACCCTCAGGGATTTCTAAGCTTCCTGGGGAGATGTGTTTTGCCATGTGAGCCCTATTCTGGTCCTGGCTAGCAGGAGGAGAAGGGGTTTTGCCACACCAAACAAGCCCTGGAAGAAGGGAATGCTGCTGGGTGAGCGTGGAGGGCAGCAGAGAAGCTGGACACCTCCGGACAGGCTGGAACTGCATCCCTGCTCTCTGGGAGGCTTCACACGGTGCCAAAAGAGAAGTCAATGTGCAGGCCTCAAAAACCCTACCTAAAAGTTCAAAAATATCAACTTTACAGTGATCAACCTTACTACACGTAGAAAGCAAGAGAGGTGGAGGGTCACTTTCACAATGCCACGCTGCTGTTTGAGAAGAGGGCCAGCAAGCTTCCCCATTATCCTCAGAAATTCCTGTGGTTCCTAAAGTCCCATGTTCTCCCTGGAATAAAATCTACTCCGTGAGAAGGCACATTTGGGAGGAGTCATGGAAAGAATGGCACTAACTTTTTCATATTCAGAAACCCAGCATTTAATTAGCCTTACCAACAGTTTCTGATTATTTTTCTAAAAGGCAGGCAGAGCTGGCAGAGGATTACAACACAACCGGCTGCACAACGAGGCAAGAACTTAAATAGTTCTTTAACTCCTTCATCTTCCTAAAAATTCTTATTTCAGGAAGGAAAGGAATCTCTATTTCAAAACTGAAGAGGATAGTCAGGAATTATACAATGCCAAAAAACCTGCAAGGCAGATCTTCCCTTTAAATTACATAACCCCACAATCCTGGAGCAAAAGAAAGGAACCACTTCCCCTTTGATGTGTCATCTATCTTTAGTCCTCCTGGAATGCAGAGAGATGCAAAGACTGCAGTATTCCAGAAATAATTGATGCTGGAGAATTCCCACTGTCCCCCCCGACCTGGTATAAATATGGATGGGGTGTTTGAGGCAGCCAATCCCACAAAGTGTTTAATATTCATGCACGCCACACAGGGAATTCAGCACACGCTTCTGGTGGGCTCTCCCTTACGTAACATCACCTCTGCAGGCAGGCATGGGATTCTGCCCACAGCAGCTGGGATCCTCAGCTGCTGGGAAAAGCCTTCCCTCCTGGAGGCTCCTGGTTACACCAGGAATTGGGGGCATCAGGGATAATTGCTTTATCAAACCCACCCTGCTGTGTGATGACAGCAGCAAGGCCGGTTTGGGTTTCACTGGTGCAACGCCCACGAGTTGGATGTCTCTGCTTTACTGAGTCGAGGCAGGGACTGCCACATCTCACACAAGTGACAAGGACACTCTGGGCTTCCAACAGCCTTTGCTGCTGGCCTTTGAGGGCTGGACTAGCTGCTTTAGGGAGATGTTACATGAGTCCCTCAGCAGAAAGCTCACGGGATCATAGAATCATAAAATGGATTGAGGATCGTCCAGCTCCACACCTCCTGCAGGGGACAACTACCAGCTATAGTTATTTTCTCTGGATCTCTACTGTTCAAGGCTGTTTATTAAAAACCTATTTGAGGTGGCAGTGAGGGTGAGATAAGCCTCCATTTATTGTTGGATACATCAGGTGAAGAAACAACTGGAGAAAGTGATGGCTTTTAGGGAATGATGACTGCCCTGGAAGATCTCAGCTGCCTCACCCAGCAATTCTGCTTGCTGTGAATGTTTACTTTTTGGTTGTCACCATCCTCTTCTTCAAATGAGTCCAAATAATCAAGGTTGAAGAACGAAGGAGTGGGAAGATGATGAGTGGAGTGGAGTTAAAAGGGACAGCAAGGTGCTCCTGTGCCTCCCACTGAAATCTTCTGCAGGACACTTAAAAGCACAGGAAGAAAAATGCAGATGCAAAATACTTGCATATGTGCTAAAACAAGCATAAAGGAACTTTTTATTCATGTGTTTTGGTTGCAGGACTTCACATGTAAATAAATTTCACACTCAACCTCCCTTGCCTGTGCTGTCTAAAGCCTGTCTCCTAGGAAGAGACACACACACACAATTTGTTCTTCTAAGAAAAATTTGCTCATATAAACAGAACTCTCCCACAATTCAAAGGAAATTTTCAGTGAGAAAGGTATGTGTCAACACTGATGTTCTGGTACTTTCTATGTATTTGTCAACAATATGCCCCAAATAATGTGCTTTGTTCTTGGTTCAATTGCATCTGGAGACAGCAAAGCTGTTTGATAATTCCATCACAGTTCCATATTTGCTGGTTTTGGTGCTGGGGCTTTGAGACCACATGTGCAGAGAGGTGGGGAAATTATGGGTGAATTCCTGCTTGACAATGGTAAGGATAATATCAGCAGGTCCTATTAACTATCAGGTATTTTTCATTGAACACAACAATGGAAACAGAATCTCAGATGCAAGAAAATCTCCAGCTGAACGCTGTCAGTAACAAGGAGACAATGCCAGAGGAAAAAAGATCTCTCTGTATTTGGCTTTCCTTAGGCTCTTTTTTCACATATTCACCTAAGTCCCTGCTGGAGAAAGCACATCAGGGTGTCTGCATCTTTATTTTGGCCAGTCCAGCCATTCTTCTCTTTTGTCAGATCAACAGGCTAAATTCTTAGGCTAAACAACAAATTTGACTTGCACAGAGGATGGAGAATCTCTCTTACAAGGAAGGAGAGCTGGGAGTGTTTTTCCTGGAGAAGGGAAAGCTCTGAAGAGATCTCAGAGCCTCTTCCAGTGCCTAAAGGGGCTTCAGGAGAGCTGGGGAGGGATCTGGGACAAGGGATGGAGGGACAGGACAAGCAGGAATGGCATCCCAGTGCCAGAGGGCAGGGATAGATGGGATATTGGGCATTAGGAATTGTTCCCTGGCAGGGTGGGCAGGCCCTGGCACAGGGTGCCCAGAGCAGCTGTGGCTGCCCCTGGATCCCTGGCAGTGCCCAAGGGCAGGCTGGAGGGTGGAAGTTGTCCCTGCCCGTGGCAGGGGGTGGAGCTTTGGGTCGTTAAGGTCCCTCCAAGCCAAACCATGCTGGATTCTGTGACTCTAACTGGTCTGCCAGTGTTTTTTCTTGGGCTATTCTATGCCATCCCACTCCTGGTAGGTGAAAGACATTTAATAAATAAAACACACACTTCCTCAGCTGCCATCCTCCAGAAAGACAGGAGAAGGGTTTGTCTTGGGGCATACTCTCCAAGCCCTGCTGAGCATGTGCAGCCATTTCAGGGGCTCTCCCTGGTCACAAAAGCAGCCTGGCCGGCTCTGAACTGGGCTGAGAAGCTCCAATTACCCAAAGTCATTCTTGCTTCCAAGCCTTGAGGAAAGAGCAGGAGCTGGGTGATGGGAGACAAACGGGCGAGTGCACAGACCAGTGTTTAAACAAAGGAACCCCAGCTCTTTCCTGGAATAGCAACATTTTGATGTCTCCAATCCCCTGACACTGGTCTCATAAAGGCAGTAACATAAACCATGTGCTGGGGGCTGACTTTCTGAGGGCCAGCCCGCTCTCATTGTGTGCTTCATTACAGGCCAAAGGCGACATGAAACGCCATCCGCCGCGGCCGGGAGTTGAACACTGGAGTTAAACACTGCCTCTGTTCAGAGCAGCAACACTCAATTAAACAGCATTTCTCATGCTCTGCACCCTCCATTGTGGCTGTGTTTAAGGGGAATAATGGGAGCACTGACCTATATTGCGCTTCTTGTTATCGATGGAGATGAAGCGCACGCAGGGATTATCGGCGATGTAGCGAGCGGCCCAGGGGACACCAATCCCTGTGCCAGCCTCATAAAACAGTCCCAGGGCATAACGGGATGAGTAGCTCACAGATTCCAGTTGCTGCTTTTGACTTTCATTAATTACTGTGAAAAGAGAGGGAAAAAAAAAATAAAAAAAGGGAAAAGGAAATCAGACAATCCCTCTCCGCTCAGAACATTAAATATGGGAATGCTGCGGTTAAGCTGATTATTCCTTCCTGAAAATGACCAGACTGCTAAAACTAAGAATTTAATATTAAGCCCAGTGCTTTGTAGGTTTTTTTGTGTTTTGGTTTTTTTTTTTTTAATTTTTTTTTCTGGGACACCTCTTCATGAAGTTTTAATGGTGCATTATGTGGAGTGTGTCCCTCCCCCAGCTGCTGGGGGTTCATCACCCAGCTCTCACTTCTAACTTGAAATTTCGATGACTTTGGTGACTTTTTGTTTCAAATCTTGCCTCAAAGGGTGAATAAACAGCAATAAAATGCTTGGGTTGCCTCAAGGACATCAAGTAAATGGTCCTATGGCTCGACAAGCACCAAAATTATTTCACATATCAACAAAATGAACTCAGAGCCTCTTGAACCTCTGGGGAGAAGAGCCCTGTGACTTCTGTGCTGCAATTCAAATGAATGAAGAAAACCACACTTCAGCCTGCAAAAGGTTTGTAGTGAAGTTCAGCTCCTTCAGCTGAAGGAATTTTAAAGCAGTTTGGAAAATTTCAGAGCAAGCACGAATCCTAATTCCTCCCTATGATTAACTCTTCTATCTTCTAATTACAGCAAGATCTGCTTTTTTGCTGCAACTTCGTAATCTTCATAAAAAGCTGCACAAAGTAGCTTTAGCCCCACGGTGAGCATTCAAATACTATTTAATTTCATGCCACAGGGAAATCCACCAGCTTGGCTAATTGTGGAGTTCAGTCCCATGTCTCTCCTCCTGTGACTGGATGGATGTCCAAGGCTCCTGTGAGCTGGAGCAGCACACAGCAGAGACAACAGCTCAGCTGATGTTGCATGAGGAAAGGAACAGCTCACCCCACAATGGGGCAGGCTGACCAAACTCATGGCACAGCACTGTGTCCTGCCAGCTCTCCCAGCTGAGGGGCTCCTGGTGGGTCTCCCCCACCAGCCTGACCTAATGCCCAGCACACCAGAAGATCACAAGTCAGATTCTGTCACAGACATCTTTTATGGAAAATCCTTTCCTTAGGATTTTTCCTCCTGAGAAGCTGAGAAGCCTCAGGAACAAAATGTAAACAGTGATTATCTGCTGCTGTGGAATGCAACAGGTGCATCTGTGATTGGTCTCATGTGGTTGTTTCTAATTAATGGCCAATCACAGTCAGCTGGCTCAGACGGAGAGCCCCAAGCCACAAACCTTTGCTATCATTCTTTGCTATTCTATTCTTAGCTAGCCTTCTGATGAAACCTTTTCTTCTATTCTTTTAGTACAGTTTTAATGTAATATATATCATAAAATAATAAATCAAGCCTTCTGAAACATGGAGTCAGATCCTCATCTCTTCCCCAATCCAAGAACCCCTGTGAACACCGTCACAAGATTCCACCTCAAATCCCACCAGAAACCAACCCTGAAATGCCCCCAAGGGGAAAAAAAAACCTGAAAAAACTAGGGGTGTTTTTTCACACATTTTCCCCACAAATTTGTTGGGGAACAGAGAAAATGAGAGAGCAGAAAGAAGCACTGACCAAGGCACAAAACCTGGGGAGAGGAAAGGAGGAGAAAAAAAAACATCTGCAGTAGGTGGTGGTGGGGGAAGCAGGACTGGCTGAGCACAAAGGGCTTTGAAGAAGCTCCCTTTGCCTCTCCAGTTCTCCCTCTGAGAAGGGGCTGAGAGGAGCTGCCTCTCACCCCTGCACTCAGATCTTCCCAAGAAGGATTTACCCCAAGGTCACTCTGCTTTCTTCCTCCCCTGGGACCCACCCAGGGCTCCAAAGGCCCAGAGCAGCCTGGCATGCCCATGGCAGGGCTCTGGCTTCCATCCCAAATTTCTGTGCTGCTCAAAGGCTGACCCAGGCTCCTCAGGCCTGTCTCATTTCCATCCTCTTCCACAGCTTCCCTGCAGCTCCTGCAGCCCTCAGGAGAGGGATGGGGATGGATTTCTTGGCTTGGAGGGGAAGGCAGGGATTAAGCAGGGCTTTGGGGCAGGCTGGAGGGCTGCCCTGGAGGAAAGGATGCCAGAAGGAGAGGACCTTGCACATCCCTCCCTGCTGGAAGTGTTCCCTGGCCTGAGTTCCTGTGAGCTTAACATGGTGCCAGCACCCAGGAACATCCAGGGCTCTCCTCCAAGCAGCAGCAGAGATTTCCCTAGGGCTTGTCCCAGCCCAGCCAGGGCACAGAGCTGCTGCTGAACACATTAAACCCAGCCCAGGGGACAGATCCCACACAGAAGCCACCCCCTGTCCCCTCTCAGGAAGGAGCTGTGCCCAGCTGGGCTCCCAAATGTCCATCACCACCTTCTTACAGCCACCACAAATAACCACACTGCATTGCACATCCTTGCTGTGCTCCAAAAGAATAGAAAAGTCCTATAAACAAACAAATATGAAGTTGAAACATCCCATCTAGAACACTACACCTTGTCCAGGTTGCTCTGGCTACTCCTTTTCCCTTGGGGAAAGGAACATAAACAAGACCTCCTCCAAATTCCATGCAATGGAGCTGAGCTTCTCTGCTCCTCAGGGTGGGAATCTGCTCCAGGTTTATTACAGGGAACCCCTGAGCAGGTACAACCTTCACAACACACAGTGCTGCCAGAGCTGGGGTGGCCAGCTGGCTCTGAAGCACCTGGTTTGAGAGCCACCATGTCCATATGGAGCTGCCTTCAGGAGGTGTCAGGGGTCACCAGGATGTCTCTGGGGTTGAACAGCCGCACGTTGGGCGCCAAAATATTGGAATTAAATCCCACTATTGCCGGATGGAACGTGCCTGGGCTCGTCTGACCCTTGCTACTTGACCAAAGGTGGCAGCTGTGGTGGTTTCACCTCAGCGACAGCTTTGGCTGGCTGGGTGTGTGGTGTTTCACTCCAGAGACACCTTTGGCTGGCTGGGTGTGTGGTGTTTCACCCCAGAGACACCTTTGGCTGGCTGGGTGTGTGGTGTTTCACCCCAGAGGCACCTTTGGCTGGCTGGATGCTGCAGCTGGGCGACTGGGACAAGTCCAGGCAAGCAGGAACTCAGGTTTACCTCTGGTGGAAAGGCTTTAGGCGATGGTGAAGGAAAAAGGAATCAGGTTCTGCTGGAGGGTTTGGATCTTTATTCCTAGCACTCAGGTCTCTGAATGCAGCAACAGCTCCAACAGAACCAAGAACCGCGTGGTTGCTGCTCCCTTAACCCCAGGGAGAGGGGGAGGGAAGGGGTAGGGATCCCACCAACCAGGTAAGGGGGGCGAAGTCTCAGGGGACAAATGACAGCTGGATGGCCCAATGTCCCCAGGGCTGAGAGGCATCTTTTGAACTTCGCCCTTGCTGAAATGCCAAGATTGACAGACAGCACTCAGCAAGGGGGCAAGGGAGGGGAAGGGAGAGGTTATTGGCGCACCTGGGGGAGGAATTGGGATAGTTGAGACAGGCTATTACACCACACCGCAACAAGGATGGATGCTGGATAGCTAGATTGAGGATAAACAGAGATTTTGTCAGGTGCAAACAGGCCCCTGCAGGTGGTGCTTGGCCAGGGGATGATGGGGAAGTGCAGGATGGAAGGACACCAGCCCAGCTGGGCAGGCCAGGACAGGGGAGAAGAGGGAAGGGAGGCACCTCCAGGGCTGGGACCTCCCAGATCCACGGGCTGTAACCAGCCAGGGCAGCTCATTCTCATGGCCAGGGAAGGAACAGCTTGGGAAGAAGTGACTTTTCCAAGCCTTGGGGAGATGTATAACATCCAGGATGAGGACAGGCTGCAGTGCCCAGCACCTGCAGGTGTTTGGGGACAGTGACAGGCTGCTCACCTGGTGACATATGAACCCCAGAGGAGCTCACACAGGATCCCCGAGGCTGGAAAATCCCTGCCAGCCCACGGAGTCCCAGCTGTGCCCAGTGCCCACCTTGTGCTCAAAGCACTGAGTGCCACCTCCAGCCCTTCCTGGGACACCTGCAGGGCTGGGCACTGCAAAGCTCCCTGGGCAGCCCCTGCCAAGGCCTGAGCACCCTTTCTGTGAAAAAAGGTTCCTCCAGACCCCCAGGCTAAGGCAGAGCTGGGAGGGAACCTGCAGGCTGGCAGCAGGAGGGCCCTGGAGCCCTGGCCAGGCTCAGGGCAGCTGTCCCAGGTCACTGGGGCCACATCAGGGCATCCTTGGGCATGGGGATCCCCCAGCATCCCATCCCAGGGCTGCTCCCCTGGGGCTGCCTGGGGTTCTCTGTGCCCTAGCTGTGCCTCTGGTCTCTTTCTGACCACACCAAAAACCAGAACTGATTAAAACCCATCATCCCCAACAGTCAGAGTTACACCCCAAAATTTGAAAGTGCATTAATTCAATTACTGACGTGTGTTTGCCAACTAATTTCCTTCACTACGACTTAGGTTCTTAAAAAAAAAAAGTCTGTGGTTCACTGGGTTCTAAGCAGCTGCACATTTACCAAATGGAGGAAGTTTTTATAGCTTGAGAAGACAGGCAAGAAAGTGACGTCAAATTTGAAATCCAGCAGCTACAAAAAAAGCTGAGCTATGTGCAAAAACAAAGCTAAGAGTTGTAGGATTGAGGTTTTTTCCCCTGCTCCATCCATGCATTTCAGCAAGGCCAACAAGTTGATCTAAGGACATGGAGAGAACCTTCATTTTGAATTTCCATACTTTTATTGGTTCAAATGAAAACCAGACTGTTGTTTTAACGCTGGGTATGAAACCACAAAATAACTATTAACTTTTCCCCTTCCAACAAAAACGGTTACGATGATTTTAATAACATTTTGGAAATAAAAAACAACAAAACAACCCAAGCTTTCAGAACACAGAATTGCCCAGCATAGGGCCATAGTGATATTTTTAAAGCAACGCATGAAGACATGAAAATCTTGTATTTTCCACTGCAAGACTCAGCTCCAGCTGCACTGTGAGCCACTGAAGTGAGTGTCCTCTGGAGATTTCATCACATCAAAGCAAGGGCCATGTATACTTTATTTGCTGTTTCTGCAGACACTGACAGCAGAGTGGATTACTTATCTGTAACACTCAATAAATACAGCCAGGGCCTTTTATCTGCTGTTCCAGGGCTTTAATGTCACCTCGCTGCCTCGCTGGTGCTGTGGGAAGGAGAGGACCCAGAGATGCCACCAGGGCCAAGGCTGGAGCTGGCAGGCTGGGAGCACGGGCACCGTGCCATGCAGGAGGGAGCCCAGCCTCCCACACAGAGCCAGGGAGGCAAAAATAAACCCAGCTGTGCTAAAACAGCCTGGAACTGACTGGGCTCATCAAGGTTTCACCCTGGGCTCTTTGCTCTTTCTGCCAGAAAGCGCAGGAGGAGGTTGCAACATCACGGAATCACAGACTGGTTTGGCTTGGAAGGGACCTTAAAAATCATCTCTGCCATGGGCAGGGACACCTTCCACCATCCCAAGCTCCATCCAGCCTGGCCTTGGGCACTGCCAGGGATCCAGGGGCAGCCCCGGCTGTGCCAGGGCCTGCCCACCCTGCCAGGGAACAATTCCTAATTCCCAATATCCCATCCCTCCGTTCCCTCTAGCAGTGAGCAGACACCCTGCCCTGCAGACAGGCACAGCTGCATCCCTCACCACCAGCTCCTGGCCATTCTCACAGAATCCAGCAAGGACAGGGCTCCCTGCTGCACCTTTGGGCAAGAGCCACCACGGCCCAGTGCAGGACTCTGGGTGCTGAAACCACGTCAGGACTGCAGGGAACACCAGATGCTGCCATGTGAGAGGTATTTAAAACACCACTTGTTTTGGAAAGTTTCACTACTGCTAATTCAGCGCTGCTAAAAGCTTGTGGGGACCGTGTCCCCATGAAGTCACCCCATGACATCAGAGCTCAGCTGGCACGCCTGGAGCCAGCTCCTGCATGACCCCAAGGGTGTGTGGGCAAATTTGGGCAAAGAAATCAAGATCCTGCTTTAAAGGCTTCCAGGGATGAGAGGGAAAAGCCTCACTTTGTCTCACCAGCTGAGTGGCAGAGGGGATTTTGCATCCTGACAATCAGCAGCTCCAAAAAAGGGTGACAAACAGCCAGAACTATCTTCTGCTTTAGTGCACAGCAGCCACTGCCTAGAATGCTCAAAATCACTTATTAAGGTATTGCCAAGGTGACTAAATCTAGAGCTAATAGACATGACCAGCCACCAAAGCAGTAAGGATAAAAAAAAACCCTTTGGCAGTACTTTGAAGGAATGAAAGTGCTGTAAAAACTGCAAAATATGAGGATGCTGGACTTTTTACTTCAGGAGAAGATGGCTCTTCTACACCTTAACTTCTTTCACTATAAATTTCTTATTCTAATTATTCCATTTTGATGGGAATAGCATTAGGGCCTGGCTTGAACTTTGTGACTTTCACTGCCCAGCCACCCTGCAGCCTCCTCCACCTTCATTTCTTCTCCCACTTGATTTCAGTGACCACCTGCCTCTCTCACAGCTATGCCCTCAACAACCCCACCACTGACCCTGTGCCCCAAGAGGTTTTGTGGCTTCCTTAGCCTGCTTTGCTTAAGATTTTACTCACAGCAAATCCCCACACATCACCCAGACCCTGCTGGTGGCAGGGCATCTGTGAGTGCCCAGTGACCACCGCTGCTCTGAAAGCTGAAAAGGAAACTGCGGTTAAACGGCTGCAAAGATATTTTCAGCTCAGGTATCAGGCTGAGGGATCTTCAGAGATTCACCCAGCAGAATGGGCAGCTCAGATGGTATCTGCAGGGACAGTTTAATGTCACGGCTCTGCTCAGGAGGTGACTTGGGCTGGCGCGTTATCACAGCATTCCTCCACACACCAAAGCCTGCTTGGATGGGCACCCCTCCTTGCCCAGCAGGGACCTCTCCCGCTGCTCTCCAGAGGCAGGAGCTGCTGCCCTGAGCTCTGCAGCTGCGTGGGGACAGAGGACAGGCCCTGCAGGCCAGGCTCTCAGCAGTGGCCGTGCCACTGGCCCTGTGCCACCACCGTGCTGGCCGCAGCCCCTTCCCGCTGCCGCTCTGCGTGGGAGGGAGCAGAGGTTATGAGAAAGGCTCCACTTCTAATCCAGCTTCCTTATCAAACAGCTCAGAAGTTTGTTGGGTTGGTTTTTTTTTATTTTTAAAAAGGCAGCGTAACAGTTAAAGCCGGCCATGGCTGTGTTTGCACTGAAATGGTCACTAAATGCAGTTATTGCTGTGATATTCTTCCCACTGCTGGAATAATCCTGCTCACCTCTGTGTGTGTGTTTGCAACAAAAAGGATTAATTACTAAACAATTACTTCAAATCACAGCAGCCCTGGCTCACTTGGCACAGAGCTTTGTTATCTCAAGTCTGTGGCACATGAAGGAAAGGCACATCTAGAAATGTAGATGACAAAGAGGAAAAGAGATGCCGGGGGAGAAAAAGGCAGCACAACTGAGTTTTTTTATGAAGTTCTGATTTTGAGAACTAAGCTTGGGTAACCATCCATCAGCTGCTCTTGATGGGATGATTAGGAATTCACAGAATCACAGGAGAGCTGGGGCTGAAGGGACCTCTGGAGATGATCCAGTGCAGACAGGGTCACCTGGAGCAGGTGACACAGCAGCGCTTCCAGGTGAGACTGGGATGAATCCAGAGAGGGAGACACCACACCTTCCCTGGGCAGCTCTGCCACCCTCATGGAAAAAAGTTCTGCCTCCCGTGGAGGTGGAACTCCCTGTGTTTATGGCCATTGCTCCTTGTCCTCAGCATTTCACTCAGTATTAAACTAAAACTTTGCATTTTCACAAGAAACATTTCCATTCATCTCCTGCACAACCACACGAGTTCAAGTTCTGAACCAACAGAGAAATGGAACTGCACCTTTCCTAGAACAGGGGGCAAAGCTGGCACAGGGGCTGAGAGCCACCCACTCCTGTCTCCTGCAGGAAGGGCAAAAAAAATTAAAAAAAATAAAAAAGAAAAGAGGAGGAATGAGGAGCCAGGGGAGAAACTCCGTGGCATCTTCGCCAAATACTTCAATGCTCAACTCATACTTAAAAAAAACCAAAACAACAAAACAGCTCTGATCTCCAAAGCAATCATATTTTTGTTACTTTTAATAGACAATTCAATTTTTAAATTTGGCAAAGCAATAATATTTTTTGTTACTTTTAACAGACAATTCAATTTTTAAATTTAGCAAACCACTATCCTCCATCCCCAATTCCATATTTTCACCCTGCATTACACACAGCTCCACACTGCTCTCTCCAGCCAGCATGCTCACTCTGAGGTGGGTTTAATGCACATGCTGACATCACATTCACGTTTCCTTGTGTTTGTATTCATGAAGAAAAAAACTTTTCAGCCTGGTTATTGGGAGGGCTGAGCTGTGAGGGCAGAGGCTGAATCTCAGCCCAAAATCTGGTCGTGCAATGCCCACACACCACAGCATGGAAATGCAGCTCCCTGTGGGTTATTGCAGCCATGGTTTTGATCCAAAATTAATGACAAGTTGAAAATGTGAACCTCTGCTAAGCTTCCACCCTGGGAAGAACAGGATGTGACATTTATAAGCAAGCAGAACTAAAGGAGAAGACAATAACTGAGTGTTTCTCACCACCCAAACCCTTCCTGTGGTTACAGCACAACCTGCCTGGGGAAAGGAAGCCAGTCCTGTCATGGTTCAAAATGCCCACATTTCAGAAATTTCTTCCAGTTTGGTTTGGCTGTGCAGCATCCAGTACAGAGTAACTCCTTCCAGCAAGGAATTAAGAACCCCAGAATTTTCCAGGAGATTTTGGGCACGCCTGGAAATTAGATTCACTGAGAAAGAACCCTGAGAAATTAGTCAATAAAGCCCAAATAAAAAATAAAATGCATGTGTACACTCCAGTTCCTGCTTTGTAAGCATTTAGGGGGAGATGTGGATGATACCCATGGCAGATTAGCAGGACTGCAAATCCATTTCCATACAAAACCACATTTTTAGTGTGTTATTCTCACAGAGCCCACTAATTCTTGTAGCTGGATGTTGACAGAAACCAAAGACATCTTTAAGAAAATCTGATTTATTCAGGGATCTCTACATAGATGTAAGACCTTACCTTTGAGGTAAGAGATTTGGAACAGCCTGGCTATAAAAAATAAAGCTCATTGTCACATTTCCCCCGGATTAATCTGCAAATTAATTTGCAGAAGTTACTCTGTAACTTGATGTAGGAAGGAAGCTCCTCTAAGTCCTCTGTAATGACAGGGCACAGCAGGAAGATGAAACTGGATTAATTTGCAAATTAAGCTTCCTTCCTACATCAAGTTCCAAAGTACTCCACGCAGTTCGGGTACTCTCTGGTGCCAAAACGTAAAAGCTCATTACTTACATAATCACCATCATAAAACATTTAGCAAATAACTTCTTCACCTACTGTACACACAGCATTGAGCTGAATAATAAAGCCAGGAGGATTTATTTTCTTTAAATATTCCACCAGTTGCTGAAATAGCATTAAAAGCTTTTCAAGGCAACCAAGCAAGAGGTTGGATTATTGCTCCGCGCTGTGACTCAGGCAGAAGAAACACATCAATAAATTGAATTAGATCTGCCTGATGTTTGTGGTTTCTGTAGGGGTGGGACACAGCAACTGGGATTCTCCCACAAGGTCCCAGTAAAGGCAGACTCCTGGAAAACCTTCCCTGTTTCCCCTGGAACACCTTCCCCTGTAAAGCAACACCAGGCAGTGCAGTGCAGCTCCACAATATCAGACACCAAAGCTATTTCCATTTAAATAAGAACTGGAGGAAAATGCTTTCAGGCATTAATTATTGAGGAAGGATTCAGCTGGCCTCTGGAAATTTCCACTTAAGAGGAGATATTAACATATTTTCTTCACTTTTTAAAGTGCATCTGGTTCATTACCAGGAGGATGCAGAAGGAAGGAGTACAGGGTAGAGCTGTGCACATAAAAAGTCAAAGAAATCGCATTTAACTTTGAAAAGAACCCCCTTGGGGTGACTTGTAGGGGATTTTTTCCCCCCATTCGGGCCAGACTAGTAACTTTCAGTATTACCTCTAGTTGGACCTCTGCTTTTGGAAAGGCAGAGCTGGAGAGGAAGGCACAGCCAAGAAGGGTTTTGCTGCCATTCCCTCCTCCCTGCAGTCCAGCTGTGCTTCCTAGGAGGTTTTTATGCTAAGGAAAGGCTGTGTTAAATACTGAAGGGTCTGTCTGTTTAGTTAAGAAAAATGCTTGCTGGGGAGCTGAATGACCTTGCACATCTGTAGGGAATTTCTGGATGTCCGTCCTACTGCTCATTCTCAGCATTAAGCTTTGTTTTCTCAATTCATCGTAAACAGCCTCCCTTTTTTTGATATTATTAATGACTGTGAGCTTCTATCTGTCACACAATTTAGCTTAAATGCTTCCAGGCTGCTTCTCCGCCTTCCAGGGGTTTGGCCTGGAGTTGTCTCTGTATTTTACCATCCTCAGATGGGTTCTCTATCAGCTCTGTTCATTTCCACCCTCTCCTGAGCAGAACCTCAGTGATGCTGATGGGGATTTTGCAATACCTTTAAGTATTGGGGCAAAACTCAGGCCACTCTCTTCCTGTTCAGATTCCTATTATTTATATATTTATATATAAACATAATTTATTCCTATATTTATATATTCCCCAGATTCTCCCTTTGGATCTGGTTTAGACAAAAAAGTAACAAATTAGGAGTAAAACAAGTCTTCAATGGTTTTTTTTTTGGTTATGCCAGAGAACAGTAAGACATTTATGGTCTCTTCAGAAAGGATGTTTGATGGTTTATAACGTGCTGTGCTTGAATAAAAACTTTATTAGTAAATTTGCAATACCTTGAAATAAGTTGGACACCTGACTTCTCCAAGAGATGCAAGCCATGATGGTACAAACAAAACCAGAATTTAGTAGGGTTTTCTTTCATTAAATCTGCAAAGAATGATCCCCTTTATGGAGGTGATTCCTGACAGGAAATACCGTATCAGCTGCCCAATCTATCCTGCTTCCACCACAGGAAAGGACAGAGCAGTATGAAAGCAAAGAAAGGGAAAAAATGCAGCACAAAACAAATCCCAAAGAGAAAAGGGTTTTGAAAAGGCGTTTCTTAGTATAAAAGGCTGAGAGTTAGGATTGTTCAGCTGGAGAGGAGAAGCTTTGGGGTGACCAAATTGTGACCTTCCAGTGCTTGGAGCAGCCAACAAAAAACGATGGAGACTCATTACAAGGGCCTGGACAAGGGGGAATGGCTTCAAACTGGAATAAAGTAGGGCTGGATGGGCTATTGGGAATTAGGAATTGTTCCCTGGGTGCCCAGAGCAGCTGGGGCTGCCCCTGGATCCCTGGCAGTGCCCAAGGCCAGGCTGGAGCAGCCTGGGACAGTGGGAGGTGTCCCTGCCATGGCAGGGGTGGCACTGGATGGGCCTTAAGGTCCCTTCCAACTCATGATTCTATTCCTGAAGCCCCCAGGAGGGCAGAGCTGCAGCAAGAAGATGTTTTCCCCCATCTGATAAAGTTCTGTGCTCTCCCTTGAATGGGTGAGCTGAAACCTCACTAAATATCAAATCCCACTGCTCATTCATTCCACCTGCTGTGGAATGTGCAAAAGTCAAAAGGATCAGGATGACAAAGTCACCAGTGAGAAAGGAGGAAAGCCACTGGCACAGGGGCATGCCAGTGGTGCTAGAAAATTCATGACAAATCACACACAAATATTTGCAATATAAAATAACCCTAAATTATATTTGGAGGAAGTCTGTGATTTTCTACTGTTGGGAGAAATCTCATCACGAGCTGAAACACTGAATCCATTTAAATGTAATTTAAACTCCCAATGAGGCTTTCAAGCTTCCAAAGGCATACAAATGATTTCAGAGGGTAAATTCTCATCCTGCTAAGGCACAGCCAAGAGAACTCAGTCTGGTTTGTCAACACCTGTAAGACAAGCAGGAGGGAGGTGCAGCAGGTTTAAAGGGAAGAAAAAGGGGATAAGGCAGAGAGGTGACACAAGGCAAAACACTCATTTCCCTCCTCATCACCAGAGAAAACAAATATTTGCTTTATACAATCCACCACAACTCTGCCAGTGCAAACACAGAACTCCACTACCTGGCACTAGCAGCTTTTTGTGTTAGATACATATATGATTATATATAAAGACATGTATACAATTTTATATATATATATTTATATATTAATATATATTATATATACAAACACAGAACATTTATATATAATATATATTTATTTATTTTTATATATAATATATAAAATATTTTTATTTTTATATATATTTTATATATATATACAAACACAGAACTCCACTACCTGGCACTAGAAGCTTTTTGTGATTATATATACATGATGATATATAAAGATAATATATATATATATATATATATATATATATATATATATATAATCTTTATAGATATTTTATATAAATATATATTTATATATAAATATATATTATATATTCAAACACAGAACATTTATATATTATATATTTATTTACATATATATTATATATATATAAATAAATATATTAATTTTTATTTTATATATATATATATATATATATAGATAGATATATATATACACACACATATACACATACAAATATAGAACTCCACTACCTGGCACTAGAAGCTTTTTGTGATTATCTTCATATATAATCATTCATATACATATATATATATATATACGATTATATATAAAGATATATATAGATATAGATATAGATATAAAATCTTAATATATTTTTATTAAAATATATATTTATATATTTTTTAAAAAATATATAATCTTTATATATAATCATATCCAAAAGCTCCCTGTCCCATCCTTTAATTCACCCCAAACACTTTATTTTTGTGCCTTTCTGCCTTACCAGTATTTCAGGGAGTTAAGGGAAAGGAAATAAAGCCATAAAGTGTATTCTTCCAAGAGGAAAATACAACTTTACTGAAGAGAAAAGTTGTTATAAAACCTAGTAGCTAATGAGAAAGTTTATTTTTAGGAGGTTTCTGCACTGTAATAAATTAGTCCAGGAGAATCTGGGATGCACAATTTCAGGAATCCTCCTCCTGACATAAAGCTACATAACACAGGAGCATCACAGGGCTGGGGAATCTTTATAATCACCTCACAAACATCTACAGATCCAAATTTGGACGGAATTTAAAGTTTAACATTCATAACATTGTGTACAGGATGATAATAATAATAAAAAAAATCAAATCCATTTACTTTCATCTGAGAATTATCTAAGCAGTCCTACAAAGCAAATCCTCTTGCTGGGGAAGAAGCAGCTTTTGGACAATGGAAAATGCCAGCCTGGACAGACATTTCCTGCAGGAAGAAACTCTCATCCATCAGATCTTTCACCCTTTACATGACTCTCATCTCCTCTAAGAATGGCCCTGACAAACCTTTCCTTTTTTAAACCCACACCAAACCACATCTGCTGGGTTTCATATGAGCTACCAGAACTGTGAAAAAAAACACAATAAACCTCCTCAGAGAAATCAAGAGACAGAAATCAAGGATACAAAATGCCACTTGGGATTACACATGCCACACTGACACTGTCCACAGACAGAGCACACTTGAAATTTGGGGATTTTGTTTTATTCTGGGTGGTTTTTAATCAAATAAATTGTGGCCATTTTTCTTTCTAGGTTTTATTTTGCTGCTCTTTTTTATGCCTTTTCTTTTTTTTTTGTTCCCTGCAGCTGAATTAGTTCTAGACTTTCTGAGCCTTTCCTGCCAGAAGTTCTAATAAAGCAAAGACTGAAAAGCTGAAACAAACAGTTTTATCCTCCTGCTATTTTTAGAAGCCCATTTGAATTCTTATGTGCATATTTCAGTAACTAAAAGGGCAAGGGAGAGGGGAAAAACATAATTTCTGCTGTGTTCCAGCAGAAGAAGAATCTGAAGTGGATACAAAGGGAGAGAAAAGGGAAAAAACTGGGACTGGATAAAGGAGCAGGGAAAGAAGCAAAAGGGCAGATGAGAAAACCAAGGCAGTTTGTGCAGAGGAAAAATAACATTAAATGCAAGGCAGTAGGACAGGAGGAAAAGACAACAGAAAATACAGGGGAAGTAACAGATTTACAAACAAAAAAAGTTCAAGGAAAAGAAGGAAAAGCCTCAAAGTTTTAAGGAACAGTTTTCAAAAAGCAAGTGAAAGATGAATCAAGGGAAACACAAACTGAAGGAGGAAAACACAGAACTGAGGTTTCCAGAGAGAGGCAGCCCAGAAGGAAGGCTCACATAATAACTGAGATTAACAGGCACTTCTGCCAGATGTTCTGTCTCCCTGAACTCAGCAGGAACAATGGGATGGCTCCCTTTACTGAACTGGCAGGGAGTTTTATTTTGGGTTACACACTTCAAGAATTCCAGTTGCCTTGGCCGGTGCAGAATGCCTGAAAGTCTCTTTAAAGATTTCCACTGCCACTGCTGAAAAGGAGCATCCAGAGAGATGCTGCTCTCCTCCCAAATATGCTCTGTGGGTTTTATTTACTCTTCTGAACAGGAGAACCATAACAGATCTCTCCATCAAAAGCAGAATAGCTGAAAGTCCCTATAACAACCTAAAAAGTTGCTGTATTCTGTAACTGAATGCTCAGCCCCAAGCAAGCTCAGAGCTCATTCCACCTTTTCAGAAAAGGCTGAGACAACACAAAACCCAACCTGGAAAATTATTCAGACCCACCAGGAGCTGAAAGATGCTAAAATACACTAAAAACACAATAAATGCAGAAATTTTCAAGGCCAGCTTGAACAGAGCAACCAGGTCTCGTGGAAAGTGTCCCTGCCCCATGGCAGGGGGATGATTTTTAAGATCCCTTCCAAACCAAACCATCCTGTGATTCCCTGATCCTGTGAAATGGGTGAGGAGCTTCCAGTGGGTATTTTTAGTGGGCTCCTGCAGAGATGGGTAAGAAGTTTAAAAGTGCACAAACAATTAAATAAATGTCAATGGGAAGTTGCTAATGGCACAAAGTGGGCAGCCCTGCAGGATCTGTACCTTCCATGCAGGAAGCTGGAGTAGCAAAAAGGAGCAGAGCTTACATTTCATCCTGAAATGACAAATTCTGACCTTAAAAAGGAGCTGGAGGAAAAAAAAGATGTCTGGGAGATGGGATAATTAAGGAGGCTCAGCACTTCTCTGGACAGAGAATTCCCACCTCTAAGAGGATCAGAAAAACAAGAGGCAACAACTGGAAAGTTTTCAGAAGCAGGTGGTTCACTACCAGGAGTTCCATCTTTGAGGGTTTCTGCAAACCCTGAATGAATTTCTCTGCTGAAGTGCCAGAGGGGAACCCAAATGTGATTTATTGTCATCTGAGAGACCAGGCTCCACTCAGAATGGGAAGGAAGGGATGGCCTGTGGAGGGCAGGGAAAAGACACTGACTGAACAACCTTCCAAACTTTAAACCATCTGTGAGACCTGTGCAAAGTCTCTCCTGCCATATCAGCAGCCCAGAGGGGCTCCAAGAGAGCTGGGAAAGGACTTTTCCCATGGGAATGCAGTGACAGGACAAGGGGGAATGGCCTCAAGTGAAGAAGAGAAGGTTGAAAGTAGATATTAGGTTTAGATTAGATATCAAGAAGTAGTTCTTTACCCTGCAGGCTTGGGGGGGAGCACCATCTCTCCTTCCCCAGCCTGGATGTGAGCCAAGACCCAAACAGAACATCCCCAGTCTAAGGTAGCCCAGGGAC
This sequence comes from Melozone crissalis, assembly GCF_028551555.1. Lineage (NCBI taxonomy): Eukaryota > Metazoa > Chordata > Aves > Passeriformes > Passerellidae > Melozone > Melozone crissalis. The sequence goes on along the minus strand of NW_026535840.1, from coordinate 4,555,830 downwards.
TCCCTCAGCCCTGTCAGCAATTCTGGTTCTTCCTGCAGCACAGCAGGGAACACAGAGATCCATCCCTGAGGAATATATATATATATATAAAAATATAATGACGTAATAATAATATCATATCATATCATATCATATCATATCATATATCATCATATCATACAGACACATGACAGCCCTGATGGGCTGGGCAGGGGCTGAGCCAGGCACAAAGAGCTGCAGGCAGGGCAGCCTGGGCAGGAGGCACTGGGAGCATTGGGAGCACTGGGAGCATTGGGAGAACTGGGGGAACTGAGAGTACTGGGAGCATTGGGAGCACTGGGAGCACTGAGGGCACTGGGAGAATTGGGAGCACTGGGAGCATTGGGAGCACTGGGAGCACTGGGAGCATTGGGAGCACTGGGAGCACTGGGAGCACTGGGAGAATTGCGAGCACTGGAAGCATTGGGAGCACTGGGAGCATTGGGAGCACTGGAAGCATTGGGAGCACTGGGAACACTGGGAGCGCTGGGAGCACTGGGAGAATTGGGAGCACTGGGAGCACTGGGAGCACTGGGAGCATTGGGAGCACTGGGAGCACTGGGAGCACTGGGAGCATTGGGAGCACTGGGAGCACTGGGAGCACTGAGGGCACTGGGAGAATTGGGAGCACTGGGGGCATTGGGAGCACTGGGAGCACTGGGAGAATTGGGAGCACTGGGAGCATTGGGAGCACTGGGAGCACTGGGAGCACTGGGAGCACTGGGAGCATTGGGAGCACTGGGAGCACTGGGAGCACTGGGAACACTGGGGGAACTGAGAGCATTGGGAGCACTGGGAGCACTGGGAGCACTGGGAGCATTCAGAGCACTGGGAACACTGAGAGCACTGGGAGCATTGAAAACACTGGGAACACTGGAAGCACTGGGAGCACTGACCATGTTTCCCTTCTGACTTTTTCATTCCCTTCAACTTCTCTCACTAGCACAGAAAATTTAACATTTAATTTTCCAGACATGGTCAAAGCAGCTCAGTATTTAAGGTGACTCTTTAACTCCGGATTAAAGAAACCCCAACAAAAATCAAACCAAAACCAAATCCCCCAGATGCTGCAGAATAAAACTGATACCACTGTAACCACATGAAAAATACTATCATGATAGCTGTAAAAACAGCATTTCCAGTTTTGAATAGTTGCATGATACAATCAAAGCTCTCTGACAAAAACTGACAGAAATAAAAAAAAAATTCTTGAAGCCCCAGTCTCAATAACTAGGATTGAAAACTACTTATTTTTGACAAATCCCTTCATTCTGTGGAACTCAGGATTGTCACAAAGGCCACAGAAACCCATTAAGTGAGTGGTCCAGGCTTCCAGGGTATTAGGTCTCTTCCCTGGATCAAGTTGTGTATGCCTAAATATAATCCAGAATAAGCAGCTAAATGTTATCACATTCATGCTAAGTAACAGCAGAGCTTTTCCACTTAAATAGCCAACCCCAAAGGGGGAAACTTCTGGAGGAATGAAAACACCAGGAAAACCTTGTTGTGTCTCAGAGCACAGGTTCTGGTCCTACAGAAATCTCTGAAGAGATTCAGAAGGGAAAATGAATTACAGCTCAGTCCTTTCTGCAGGCCACTGAAGGGATTTTCTCACCTGACCAACAAGAAAAAAACCCAGACCAACCAAAAAAAATAAAACAAAAACACATAACACAACAAAGAAATCCTGTCCAGTTATCTGGAAAAAAAAATTCTTTCCAAAAATCATGTCCTGCTCTGCTCTGTTAGCTCATCCATAATGCACTTCCCTCATTAAAAGATGTTATTCTGACTCTGGCCTTTGGCAGAAAACAGAGCACAGCAGGACAAGTGCATCCTAAACATGTGGAGAAGTTGCAGTTTTGCTTGGCATTAACACACTGTCCCTTCCTACACTTGTGGTGATTTACAGGAAGGTTCTGAACAGGCAGGAATTCAAAAAGCCCCAGCCCTAAGTGAGGCTTTTTACTTTTCATCACACACACACACACAATCAGATACATCAGTATTCCAATTACAGAATGACCATCATGGATATTTCATGGTTAAAAATACCCCAAGCAATGCAGTCAACACCAGCCACTCCAATTGTTTATAGGACTGCAAACTCTTCTTTTTATAAATAAAGATTTCATCTATATGATCAAAGAAAGATTTCTTTGCAGCTACACTATTTTTTTAAAAAAATAGCTTTTCAAGTTCAGAAAACACTTAAAGAATGAAGCTTCCCTAGTCCAAGTCCCAGCCTGCAGCAGATTTTACAGTTGAGTAATAAACCCTTTTAAAATATGGTTTATTATGGAAATACTGTCAGAGCCTTAATGAAAGCAGGCGCCACAACAGCAGAGCTGCCTCCACAACAAATGGGCTCTGCAGAGAACACCAGGCACCCCCTGCCCTGCCCATGGGGGCTTCCCTGCCCTCCCACCCTTCCTTTTCCCTGGGATGGGATCCCTGGAACTGCAGCTCCAAGGTGCACACACCTCCTGCATGCCACAGAATCACTGCTGGCTGCAAAGTTAAAGAGGGATTTTAAACCAGACTTTAAGGTCTGAGGTTTAACTCAGATTTGGCTCAAAGACATCATGAGGAATTAAGATCCCATGTCAGCAATATTACATGATTTTCATTGAAATATCCTGGACTCACTAAAGGCAGTTTTGCCCACAGCTTCAGAGCCCAAGTTTTGCTCAAAGTAAATCAGAGAAACACCTGCTCATCAGGAAAAAAAACGGAAGCTTTCAGAAAATGATATTTTATTACAAGAATTTGGTATATGCTGGTAAAATGGGTCAAGATTGAGAGAGTCTGATAAATGTAAAAAGCACGTCAGCACGCCAAAAATTCAAAATCTGGGTGTAAAACACACTGAGGGCACCTATTCCAAGCAGGAATATTCCCAGAGCCTGCCCTTCTTCTGCAGCTTTCCCTCCAGTTTTGCCCACAGCTTCAGAGCCCAAGTTTTGCTCAAAGTAAATCAGAGAAACACCTGCTCATCAGGAAAAAAATATTTTAAAAAAAGGGGAAAAAATTATGACAAGAATTTGTTATATGCTGGCAAAATGGATCAAGACTGAGAGTTTGATAAATGTAAAAAGCACGTCAGCACGCCAAAAATTCAAAACCTGGGTGTAAAACACACTGAGGGCACCTACTCCAAGCAGGAATATTCCCAGAGCACAGAGCCTCTCCTCCTTCTGCAGCCTTCCCTCCAGAGCCCAAGTTTTACCCAAAGTAAATCAGAGAATCACCTGTTCATCAGGAAAAAAAAAAAAAAAAAATTGAGCTTTTTAGAAAATTATGCTTTATTACAATAATTTGTTATATTTTGGTAAAATGGATCAAGATTGAGAGAGTCTGGTAAATGTAAAAAGCACCTCAGCACCCCAAAAATTCAGAATCTGTGTAAAACACACTGAGGGCACCTACTCCAAGCAGGAATATTCCCAGAGCACAGAGCCTCTCCTCCTTCTGCAGCCTTCCCTACTGTTTTGCCCACAGCTTCAGAGCCCAAGTTTTACCCAAAGTAAATCAGAGAATCACCTGCTCAACAGGAAAAAAATATTTAAAAAAAAGGGGAAAAAACGATGACAAGAATTTGTTTATGCTGGCAAAATGGATCAAGACTGAGAGTTTGATAAATGTAAAAAACACCTCAGTACCCCAGAAATTCAAAATCTGGGTGTAAAACACACTGAGGGCACCTATCCCAAGCAGGAATATTCCCAGAGCCTCCCCTCCTTCTGCTGCCTCCCCTCCAGTTTTGACCATACCTTCAGAGCCCAAGTTTTACCCAAAGTAAATCAGAGAATCACCTGCTCATCAGGAAAAAAAAAATTTAGAAAAAGGGGAAAAATGATGGATTATGACAAGAATTTGTTATATGCTGGCAAAACAGATCAAGATAGAGAGTCTGGTAAATGCAAAAAGCACCTCAGCACCCTTCTATCAGAGAAATTCAGAATCTGTGTGTAAAACACACCGAGCACTGGGATATAAATACAAATACATATTTATTGACACTGAGGGCACCTATCCCAAGCAGGAATGTTCCCAGAGCACAGAGCCTCCCCTCCATGTGTCGAGGTTTAATCCCACAGTTCCTTACCCCGAGACAAGCAGGATTCTTTCTTTCCCACTCAGTTCTGTTCATTGCAGAAGAACTTGCCTGTCCCTGGGGAAACTGTGGGAAGATCCTGCAGGGCCAGCCAGGGATCCTGGCCACATCCTCAGTGTCACTGAGTTTGCCTCCTGATTGCTCCATGTCCTTCAGCTCCACTCACCAGCATAGAAAATATTCCATTTTTAATATTTTTAACTTTTTAAAAAATATTTGATTTTCCAGATATGGTCAAAGCAGCTCAGAATTTAAGGTGATTCTTTAACTCTGGATTAAAAAAAATCAAACAACTAAAACAAACCAAGTGCAGGGGAGGAGGGAGGAAAGGGGGTTTCTGCCTCCAGGTTTAAGGAACACTGGCTGTGCCACGAGCCTGCTGTGAGGAAGAGGATGAAAATTCTTCAAAGAGATTGTGTTTTCTTTGTGTTTTTATTTCCAGGGTACATCACAGGCACAGTCTCCTCTTAATTTCCTCAAATGGCCACACTACCAATTTCTTTTTGTAAGAATAAGACAAACTTCTTGGTTTCTCCCCAAAAAACCATCAGGACAGCAGGGATAATACCAGAGGAACAGCAGACATAGAAATACACCTTGTATGATTTAAATCCGGGTTTTTCCAGTAAATAAATCTTTAAATCGAGGGAGAGGGAGGCAGAGCAAGGAGCCCTGGTGGGGACACAGGAGGAGCTTCGGGAAGCAGTGCTGCAGATGAAAAGCTCATGGGCTGAGCCCTGTCCAGCCCACGCAGAGGAGGCCAAGGAACAGCTCAGTCCCACAGGGATTGCAGAAATCTGGGAAGCAAACACTCACCAGAGCTCTTTCCACTTGCAAGCCCAGCAAGGCCTGCTAAACCCAGGCTTCTCTCAAGGCAGGATTTAAAGGGGGGAGATAAATTTATCAAAGGCAAGGAATGGAAGAGACCTCTTGCCCTTCCCAAAAAGCTGAAAAATCACAAACCAGAGCGATCCCCACTCGAATGTACCAAGCATCCTCTGGCTCATCCATCACTGGAAGTGTTTGTGCCAAGACTGGATGTTCCTTTCTAGACTGGCCCCAATTAAAACAGTCCTGTGGCCTCCAGGGCACTGTTTTATCTGGTCAGAGTGGTCCCTCTGGGCTTTCTAATCTGTAATCTGATTTCCATTCATGGAACAGCACTGCAGTAACTAAAACTCTCCTTGGTTCCATCCTTGGAAGTGTCATGCGGTGCAGGATGTGGTAAATAAAAGCACACAGCTCTTATTTTTAAAGCTGGCTGGGCTGAGATAGGGAGGAAGGACTATTTGTGGGTGGCTTAAATGAATGTACTATATTTAATTCATGGCATTCATCAGATGACACAGCAACAGGCACAGAACAAGGATCAAACAATTAAGATTTACTGAGAAAATGCAGTAATTCCATTGCTTTGGAATGGCTAAGGAGGGCCAGCTCTTCAGCCAGCCATGAGATTTTCCTTTTCCATTTATCAGTCTCCCCCAAAAGCCTGGCAGTGAAATACATATTTACTCCCATTAGGTTTGGTGACATCATATATGTAAGAACACACCAGATCTCCCTGAACCACTGATTAATTCTGATGTGTAAAATGGGAAAAGAACTCAAAAAATAACCTTGTCTAGGTATGGGCTGTCAGCACTGCACTGGTCCCAGCCTGCTTCCCATCACTTTGAATTTTTGTGGATTTGCTAGAATGGAGGCGGCCAAGTGGCTCTTCTTATATATAAAATTATATATATATTAAATTATATAAAAATATAAAAAAATTATATATATATATAAAATTCATATATATATAATAAAATATAAATAATATATAATATATAATATATTATATATATTTAATATCTATTATATATTCTCTATATATAATATATAATATATAATGTATAATATAAAATATATAATATATAATATATAATATATAATATATAATATATTATATATTACATATTATATATTATATAACATATAACATATATATTTTTATATATTATATCTAGAATTTATATATGTTACATATTATATACATATATAATATATGTAATATATATATAATATATATATAAATATACGGCCACTCAAAAAGTTTGGTTAGATTTTTATGATAAATACAAATAATAAACCTACCTGGCCCAAAATGCCTTTTTTTTTTTTTCCCCCTGAGTGCCCTATTCTCTCTCCAATTTTCCACACAACCAACAGACAAAAGAAGGTCTCGTGTGTTTTCTTGAGAGGAATTCTGTAATTAGAAAGAAATTTGACTGATACAAAGTTAGCTCAGTGGAAAACTGCAGGAATGGTGAAATGATCAAAGTCACTTGTAAAAACAGACAAAACCAAGCATTTGCTCTTGTTTATCCAATGTGGCTCCAGATTAGAAACATTAATGAACATTTTAATGGGACATTTCACAGCCTAGATAAAAGCTGTATTAAAAAAAAAATAATAATTCCAAATCAAATCTTGGGCAGCTTAGGAGAATAAATGAAAACAATGAGCACTCTCCTACTTTTTATATGATAAGCAAATCCCTGTTTATTAAATATCAAGAGCCCAACTTCCATTCCACAGGAGCTGCATGTCTAATTCCTCCCAGCTTTTCTGGAAGACAGCACTGCAGGGACAGACAGCCATTCTCTAAAGCCCTGATGTCTGTGCTTCTGAGTGGGAGCTCCTCAAAAAGGGACATGAAAGAACTAAACACACACAAAGGGCAAAATTCACAGCCAGACAAACAATAAATAGCACAAAACAATAAATAGCACAGAAGAATAAATAGCACAGAAGAATAAATAGCACAACCAGGCTGTGATAGCAGAGCAAAGCCTTGCCTGCCGTGTGTGCGCGTGTTCTTTCAAAGTTCACAAAGTCACATCCATCTTTAATAAAGCAAAACCACACATGATGGGTTCATTACTGCTGAGCCTTCAGAGCTTGGTGCACTGGAATAATAACCCCAAGCTGGAGTTTGGGAGGTTCCAGGTCGTTTTCTGCACGGCAGATCCCAGCCTCATGCAGTAACCAAACCATTCCCGGCCTCCGCTCCCTCAGCCTGGCATTCCCAGGGTTGCAAACTTCCCCCAACACAACTAACAGAAAATAAAACACCACCAATTTATGCAAATCTCTCCCTAAACACACAGGGTTTTTAAATTTGGGGTTGTCCAGTGAAAGAAAGGCAGTGCAAGGAGCAACTCAGAAAGAGAAAATGAAAATAAAAGCCATACCGCTGCTCAAATTCTGCATATTTATTCTTTCTCATTTCAGCCAGAAAAACAGAAATTTGGTTTTGCTTTGCACAGATTGCTCCGTGGTCAAGTTGTGATTTAAAAAACTTGCATTAAAGTTAAATAAAAAACTTGCATTAAAAAGTTGCATTTACCAAACTTCCATGGTCCTTGCAATGGATTTAAGGCTGTGGGCTGTGTTCATGCTGGATAAGAAATCCCAGACTTCTCAAAACAAACCTCCTGAAAACAGAGCCAGAGTGGAGGTGGCCAAGTGGCTCTTGTGCCTGCCCCACACTGTCAGGCCAGTCCAAAAGTTTGGTTTTATTATTATTATTACTATTATTATTATTATTGTGGTTGTTGTTATTATTTTTAATTGATTTTTTATTTAATTTAAAAAATTTAAAGAACAATTTAATAATAAGTAATATAATAATAGTAAAAATGATTATATTTTGATTGAATTATTATGATTATTTTAAGGATAAATACTAATTAATTATTATTATAAATATGTACAATCAATTATTATAAATTATAATCTAAACCTGTGATAATTATCAATTATACTAATAATTAATAATATTAATAATGTTATCAGTACCTATTAATTAAAAATATAATTACAAATATTGATAATTCATATATATATTATTATATATTCAATATATTATTATATATTATATATTACATGTTACATATTATATATTATATAATCTTATATAGTATATAGTATATATTATATATATGTAATAACAATATAATATATAGTAATATTATATATATTATATATAATATAATATATTTATGGATATTTATTAATAATAATAATAATAATAATAATAGTAATGCTGGAAATGAAGTTTAAGTACTGCCCTTCCAGATAACATTGCTGCTACTTCCAAGCTAATATCAAGTTGTGCACACCTGATGGAGGGAACAGTGAGGCAGCTCCAAGTTCTCATTCTTTGCCCCAACAAGCCTTTATTTAAAAGCTGCATGAATAAATCTGATACTGATCCTTCTGCTGTTCAAACAAAAAAGTAATATTAGTTCCCGAATCAAAACACAGAATTTTGAAAAATATAATTTCTATCACGCTCCATATATTCGGATTGGCAGAATAAAATTTAGCAAAGAGTAGACAGGATTTGCCCTTATTATTCCCGCCAAATTATGAAAATTAAAATCAGAGGAAACTTCACAGAATATGTTTTGGGGTTCTTGGGCAGCAGGAGTCCTGAATAAACTGGGATGAAAAAAAAACCCAAAAAACAAAACAAAACAAAAAGAAAAAAAAAAGAAAACAAGACAAAAAATACCCAAAAAAAAAAAAAAAATAAAACCACACACACACAAAAAAGCCCACCAAAAACCAAAAAAAACCCCAGAAAATGGGTTTTGCACAGCTCCCAGAATGCTGATTCTGCACAGGGACACACAAGATTCTCCCCATCCTCCTAAAACCACTTTGAGGAAGTCCCAAATCCCAGGGAGAGCCTCTCCAAACCCTGCAGAAGGTTTCTGATCCTAAAACAATCGGTGACTCAGAGCTGCAGCCCGAGTGAGTGAAAGTGCTGACACCAACCCCAGTGCCAGGGTGAGCTGGCATGATAATGATAATTCTGCACACTCACTTTCAGCCAGCCAAAATGCCTCCGAAAATAGAACCAGAGATATGAGCCCTCATTAGAAGTGTCTGAATTACCAGCATTCCTAATTTGAGAAAAAAAAAAGAACTTTATTGATGACAACTCAGCAGGTTTCCATTCCACTGTAATTAATCTAATGAAATATTCAGAGTATTTAAAGGGAAATTAAGGACTGGCCCAACAAAAAGAAATTTCCTACCTGGCAGTTTTGTTTTTTGTTCAGCATACAGATTTACAAGTCATTAATTAGCTTTTGGGAGATGTTCTAGGTACCCTGCAATGAATGCACATCCCACACTGTAAACTGCTCTGAGAGGTTTTGGAGCACAAAACCCAGTGTGGTAATGAACTATTAATTTGTAAAGGGATGCTAAAATTTAGAGGTGGCCATTTGACACATAACCACACCTGTGCAGCACTGATTTTTACTTTACTCTGCTCTTTGCTAAATTTTATTCTGCCAATCCCAATATATGGAGCATGCTAAAAATGATATTTTTTAAAAACTTTGTGTTTTGATTTGGGAACCAATATTACCTTTTTGCTTGAACAGCACTTTACTTCCTACACTGCTGGAAAACAACAGAGAAAATGCAGAATTGTGGGGGAAATCTGGGAGGTCAACACACATCCAAATTAACTCCTCCAGCAAGAACCTCATCCTGTGTCTGTGCTTTGCAGCCCTCTGCATTAAAAACACTGAATTTACACAAAGCTGAATTTATTCTCCCTAATTTTCTTCTATTCCCATGGCTCCTCTTTCCAGAGGTCCACATCTCCTCTTTTATTACCTAAATAAAAGGAATTAAATGCTTCCTTAGACATCCCTGCTCTCCACTACCATCTTTGAAAAAAATCCTCACAAAGTGCTGAAATTCAGTCAAAGCACAGCATTTACACTGCCCTGAAATGAACATTTTTACACAGCAAAATGAAGCATTTTTGGTACCAACTGTTCCCACAGAAAGGGAATACTCAATCCAGTTTCCCCAAACGGGAAAAAAAAATAAAATAAAATAAAAAGGCAAGGAAAGCCATTTTTAGCCTGTACAAAAATACAAAGAACTGATATAACCCACAAGGAAGTGTGGCTTGTGTGCACCACTATTAATCTATCTTGACTGAACAATATATATAATTTTTTTTTTTTTTTTATTTCACTCTTCCGCCTCCACTTTTTGTTTGCTGTTGAGGACAGATAAGTGCTCCTGGCAGTATCTTGGCACAGGCATTTCACTGAACAGGAGCTATTGTAAAAGAAAAAAAAAAAAAAAAAAAAAAATCTCAGTCCCTCAGGTTCTGAGAATTTCACTTGGGGCTGAAAGGTCTCCAATTCCTGCTGGAAAACCAAGAAACTTTTCCTATGTAGAGGGTCCTAACCTAGACAATGAGGGGATTTAAAATTCTGATTAAATCCTGTAAGGTTCTGACACTGCTGTGCAGGCAAACATCACCAAGACAAAGAATCCCACTCCTGGATGCTCTTTAAGATCCTTCCCACCCCAAACCAGCTCTTGGTTCTGTGATTTTGCCAAAAATCAAAATAACCCTGGGCAGGAGGGTGCTGGAACACCCAGGGATGGAGAGCTGCCTGCACTGGGAACCTTGCAGTGATCAAGGCTGATTAAGAAATGCATGGGGAGTTCTTGCCTTATCAATGTGGAAAACAAAACAAAAATTTAAAAAAAAATCTGACACATTAGGAGTTTTCACATAGAAGGGATTGGCTCATCCTAATAAATATTCCAAATTACCCTGTGCACATTTTGTTTTTAGAGGGATTTTTCAAATCAGTTCACAGCTGTGTCATCTTTTGTACCAGCTTTGTCAGGCCTACTAAATTAGCTTTTTTTTTTTTTTAATTTATTTACTCTGAAGTGTCTTTTTAGGGAAGGTTTAGAACTGTGCCAAGAAATAAAAGTGCTAAATCTTCTCAGACGTGAAGGTATCTTAAATAACTGTGTGGCTGTGCCTTTGATCATTTCAGGGTAGAAGCCTGGCAATGCTGCTGAGAGGAGTCATCCCCTCTATTAGTTCAGCAGATCCTGCACTGAGAAAACAGAAACACTTTGAGGATCACCAACCTTTATCAGGAATGAAGCAGAAGATGGAACTGGCAAACCAAAAACTAATTGAGAGCAACTGCTCCCTCTGTAACTTGATTATGTTAATCAAGTAACAGTTAGGGGGGGAAATAAAAGGGAAAAAGAGATGGTTAACAGTAATTATCCTTCTCTTCTGCAAAGCTGATACATGCATCATCTTCCTCCTTGCTAAAACCTTTTTACTACACAGGCATCATCCACCACTTTTTCTTTCTTTTTCTTTCCAACTGGCTGAAATCCTACAGAGCTGTGACACAGGTGACATTTAGGTTTTGGAGGCCACATTTTCTAGACTTTAATTTAGCTACTTGTTTTCCTGGGGGGGGGGAAATCAACTTTTTTTTTGGAGTCATCCCCTCTATTAGTTCAGCAGATCCCGCACTGAGAAAACAGAAACACTTTGAGGCTCACCAACCTTTATCAGGAATGAAGCAGAAGATGGAACTGGCAAACTAAGGATTAATTGAGAGCAACTGCTCCCTCTGTAACTTGATTAGGTTAATCAAGTAACAGTTAGGGGGAGAAATAAAAGGGAAAAAAGAGATGGTTAACAGTAAAGTTGATACATACATCATCTTCCTCTTTGCTAAAACCTTTTTACTACACAGGCATCATCCACCACTTTTTCTTTCTTTTTCTTTCCAACTGGCTGAAATCCTACAGAGCTGTGACACAGGTGACATTTAGGTTTGGAGGCCACAGCCTCTGGACTTTAATTTAGCGACTCGTTTTCCTAAAAGTTCAACACTTTTGTGGAGTCATCCCCTCTATTAGTTCAGCAGATCCTGCACTGAGAAAACAGAAACACTTTGAGGCTCACCAACCTTTATCAGGAATGAAGCAGATGACGGAAATGGCAAACTAAGGATTAATTGAGAGCAACTGCTCCCTCTGTAACTTGATTAGGTTAATCAAGTAACAGTTAGGGGGAGAAATAAAAGGGAAAAAAGAGATGGTTAACAGTAAAGTTGATACATACATCATCTTCCTCTTTGCTAAAACCTTTTTACTACACAGGCATCATCCACCACTTTTTCTTTCTTTTTCTTTCCAACTGGCTGAAATCCTACAGAGCTGTGACACAGGTGACATTTAGGTTTGGAGGCCACAGCCTCTGGACTTTAATTTAGCGACTCGTTTTCCTAAAAGTTCAACACTTTTGTGGAGTCATCCCCTCTATTAGTTCAGCAGATCCTGCACTGAGAAAACAGAAACACTTTGAGGATCACCAACCTTTATCAGGAATGAAGCAGAAGATGGAACTGGCAAACCAAAAACTAATTGAGAGCAATTGCTCCCTCTGAAACTTGATTATGTTAATCAAGTAACAGTTAGGGGGGGAAATAAAAGGGAAAAAAGAGATGGTTAACAGTAATTATCCTTCTCTTCTGCAAAGCTGATACATGCATCACCTTCCTCTTTGCTGACACTTCGTGCTACACAGGCATCCACCACTTTTTCTTTCTTTTTTCTTCTTTTTCTTTCCAGCTAGCTGAAATCCAGAGCTGTGACACAGGTGACATTTAGGTTTTGGAGGTCACAGCCTCTGGACTTTAATTTAGCTACTTGGGGAAAGAAAAAAATAAAAAATCAACATTTCTTTCTTGTCCCCACCTTCAGCTGGATTTATTTATCCCCTTACTATTCCCAGCAGCTCTGCAGAACTCATTTCCCTCATTCTTTTGGCTTTCTAGGATAAAGAGGCAATTGCATCCTTCAAACCTCATTATGGGGGAAGAAACAACTGAGGCAAAATCTACTTATGATAAAAGGGTCAGTGGAAATTTGGCAATTAACTGTGAGCAGGATGAGCTGCACAAACTGCCAGATCCAGGGTTCCCTCTCTTTGCAGCACAGTTTTAAAAGTAAATTTAATTTTTTTTTTTAATACACTTTTCCAGGATTCATTTACCCCCACTTCATCAGGGTTCTGAGAAGGCATTGCTGCATATTCATGAAAATATCCAGCACACGCTGGCAAATCCTTCTGGGTTTTTTTCAGCTGCTCAAATTTTCCATCAATTTTAATACCCAGCCTTTTTTTTCTGCTGACTGCTTCTCACTTCTTCCTTCTATTCCTGAATTCAGGGATTCAGGGATTCCATATTTTATTTCCTCTTCTTCTTTATGTGGAGACATTTTAAATTTTTTTTAATTTGCAGGATAGTTCCTGAATTTTATTGGAGGGGCTTTTTTTTCATTTACCAAATTTCTCACAAGATAATTACAGGAATTCATAGTTGTCTCCTACCAATTTAATCTCAGACAATTGAAGGCACTCAATTTAAAAATTAATTTTTGAGTAAAACAAACACCCAAATTGCAGCTAAACCTCGCAGTGCACTCTTCTGGTGGAGGATGTGCTCTAAGTGACAGAGAGATAAAAAAGAGGCTCAAAATACCTTCCCACAGGAACAAAACTTTGCTTTTTTATTGCTGTCCAACCTAACCCTTGTCTTTTGATTCAGAGAGCTTCAATCAGCTTAGCCCATGAGTTTTGTGAGGAATAATTCTAATTAAACCCCACTAATAATGTTGATAGGGGAAAAAAGCCTTCTACAAGTATAGATTTTTCTAGAGCTAAAAACATAAGATTATAAAGCTGCAAGCAGCTACTGTAACAAAAGAAGGTGAAGTGCCAGAAGTTCCAAACAGAAATTGATAAATCCTTCTCAAGACCCCATTAAAATCTCCTCTGGGAACAATTTGCAATCTGCAAATCACACTCATTTCTTTAGTCATTCTGCAAAACCATGATCACAAATCACCAACAAATCACCCACCAAATTTTACATTCTTGTAGCTTTTTATAAGCTAATACAATCAAATAATTATTATTACTATTGCTAATAGTATTATTAATAATACTATTTTAATACTATTATTAATAACACTAATTAATATTAGTAGTAGTAGTATTATTAATAATACCATTACTATTATTGTTTATTATTATTATTTATAGTATATTATTATAGTATTATATAATAAAAATAATAAATATATAAATAATATAAATACATTATAAATATAAAGAATTATTATATTATATTATATTATATTACAGTATATTATAGTATATTACAGTATATTATAGTATATTAATTATAGTATGCTATTTATAGTATATTATATTATTTATAGTATATCTTATTATAATTATCATCATTATCATTATTGTTATTATTATATTTATACTTGATTTATTTTTATTTAATTTTAAAGATCAATCAATAACTAATAATGTTATTAATAATACTAATAATATTATTATAATATTTTAATGGTATTATTAATAGTAATAATAGTGTGTCCCCATGTCAGCTGCATTTCAGGGCAACCAAACAAGGGCAGGAGGCACCTCAAAAAGAACAATTTGGTTTTACTCATCCCCTTGGGAGATGCTGGGAAAGCTGAGCCTTGTCCCCACTTCCCTCTTTCTCAAGGAGAAGGAGCAGAACCTGGGACAGCAAACGTGACCCCTGCAACCACAGAGCCACAAGAGCTCAGCTCAGAAAGGACCTGCCTGCTGCACCACAGCCCAAAAAACCCAGAACAAACCAAAAAAAACCCCAGGGCAGCACCAAAAAAAGGCAGAAGCGGGCAGAGGGGAGAAGTACAGAGCGAAAAGTGGAAGTAGAAAGAGAGCGTGTCAACTCTGGTGTAGCTGCCTGTCCTTCTGGAGTGTGACTCAGCAGAACAAAGGGTTTTGTCCTCATGCAGAAACAGAGTCCATTCTGCACAGGAAGTGGCAAAAATTCACTGTCTGGAATGTGACTGCAGCTCCAGTGGCTTCCCTGGGGAATGTCCTCAGCTGCAGATCACCACCCTGCTCCACATCAGCTGTGCAGACTCTGCTTTCCCTGCACTCAGTGGAAACAAAACAGAAATTTGCAGAAAAACTAGATGAGTGTGAGACTGTCATAGCTGAGAAAATTCACTTTTGCATGGAATAAATCAGGAAATAGCTGGATTTATAAATTGGAATACTCTGGAAGGACAAACCCTGTGCCTCGGCCACCACCCAAAATTGTCACCATACAAAAGTCACCAGGTTTAAGACCAACATCTATATCTGAAATACTTGTACTTCCCTTTTTGCACCAGTCCTGTCACATGCATGAATGTTAAAGGAGGCTGAAAGGGGAACATGAACAAACAGCTTTTAAACCATCAATCTTAAAAAAAGATGTTTTTAGCAGTACCAAGAGATGCAGCACTTGGTGATCAGACCCATCTTATCAGCATTTGGAGTTGAACACCACGTGGCAGAAAAAACAAGACAGCTATAACTTTATCCAAGGACAGATTTTTCTGCAATATCTGTGTTTGGAATAATTTCTGTCACTCTTCCTCTCCAAGCATTCCCATGCCATCACCAGCGAATTTTCTGATGAAAACACAGCATTATTCTACACCCAGAAATCACCTGCTACCATGCAAAGCAGCATGCTGTGGGGGTGTCAAAACATCAAAGTTAATGTAAATTAAAATTAAAAATGAAAAGTTATTTTATTAAAAATAAAAATTTCTAAAAAAGTTAAATAAAAAGAAAATAAAAGTTAATTTTCTTTGGTTTAGTGAAGCCATCCTTAGCCTCACTTTGACGGAATAAATCTCCACCTCCATCCATGCACTCTTCCTGTTTTTATTAAAATCCAGAGTGCAGTTTTCCTTGCAGAGTGGGTGAGTGGGAGTGTGGAGCACAAGTAAACCCTGTCTCTGCACGTCACAGTTGTGAAACACATTCTAAATAAAACCATATGCTCCCAGAAAGAAAATTTCATCTCTCTCCCCTTTTGCTGCCTGCTCAGGTCGGCCCCAGTGCATGGCTGAGGGAATGCAAATGCATTTATAGAAAGGTTTGATGAGAAACTGATAAAAAACACGTTCATTTCTTTATTCATTCTGCAGGGTGAGCGCACAAGAGACTTAATTTTAAGAAGAATTCTGTGATTTAGCCTCTCCTCTTGTGTTCTGCCTTGAAACAGCTGGGAATTGGTGCCAACTGGTACCTGTGATGTTTTAGTGTCTGAAACTTTAATGATTTCCAGGTCAGCTAATGATGATGGGGAGGAAACAAACAAACAAAAAATCACTAATCCACTGTTCTAGCCAAAAAAAACCCCTCAATAACAGATTTATTCTCGAGCTGGTTAGAAAGTTCTGTGGTTTGTCCTCACATTTAACACTTCAGTGATGCCCTGTGTGGCTCTCAGCTATGAAATTTAACAAGCCA
Source organism: Melozone crissalis (assembly GCF_028551555.1). Classification (NCBI taxonomy): domain Eukaryota; kingdom Metazoa; phylum Chordata; class Aves; order Passeriformes; family Passerellidae; genus Melozone; species Melozone crissalis. Next base: position 4,539,460 of record NW_026535840.1, on the reverse strand, counting down.
TTCTGTCAATTCTTTGTAACATTTTGCAAAATGTGCCTGCCATGCCACAGAAATAACTGACCCCATGTTTCTCTTTTCCATTCCTTATTTTCTGTCCAAACACCTGCCTTGGAGACACAGGGAGGCTGACCCAGGAACGTGGGGAGCAAAGATAAACCACTTAATTTCTCCCTCCTATCTTCTTTTGCTGATCAAAAACACAGCAAAGGGGAAGTGCCAGAACTTTCTCATTTCTCTGTATAATATTTAATTTCCCATTCTGGGTTATGCCATGAGCAGCTTTCCTCCCTGGGTCTGCACTAGGTATTTTGGACACATAGAAAGTGTGTTGCCTTTTTTCCTCCCATCCTTTGGCATCTCAGCTGTTGCTCAGGTTGCTCTGAAGGAAAAGGGAAAACCCAAAAGCAACACCTTCCAATGCTGCAGTTGTGGAATGATGGAAAAAAAAGGAATATTGGGAAAACAAGCCAGAAAGTGTGAAGGGCCAGGGTATTCAGGAGTGCTCATCAAACCCTCATCTGTGTGATCAGCACTGAAGCCCAGGCTCACTGATAAAAGGGAAGATAAACTTCCCCCCAAGCTGAGGCTGCTCTGTTGTGCAAACCACAGCCCCACTCCAGAGCGCTGACAGATAAAAGTTGTTCAATGACTAAATTTCCATTAATAATAGAGATTTTTGCTTGTTTTTCAAGCACCTTCCTCGCCTGGTTTTCAGATCTACCTAAGGCATAATCACTACCAGAGATGGCCAAAATAATAAAACAAAATTAAATTAAAGCCGTGTACATTTGTAATGCTTCACCCACAATCAGTTTCATGTGGCTTGGAGTGGATCACATGTTCTGGGTGTCTTGTCTGGTTTATTTCTTTTGTTTTATCACACATTCTTTCATTCTGAGTCCTGTCTCTCCTGTCAGGACTCTCCAAAGGGTTTAGACAGGCAGCCAAGCATGCAGAGCACGTGTTCTGGAAGCACAGATAAATTAAACAAGCTGTACCTGATTGCAACTGGCCCCTCCTCTGCCAGGATTTGGCCAACTTTCATAAATCAGACACACAATCAAGTGCACAACTTAAAAAACCCGGATCTCCACTCTCCTTTTTTCAGCCTGTGAGAAGGGAAGGCAAATCCTAATGCTCAAAATGTGACACACAGTGGAGAGAGGGGGGAAAATAAAAATATGATTCCTTGAAAGTTATTGACAGATCAGCTGCAACCTACCAGAGGCTGAAAAAAGATACCAGATGGAATTAAAAAATCCTTGCTATTAGTGCATCAAACCAAATGCTGTATTCTAAAGCCAAACTCTGCCCTCCTCCTGCTGCAAGGAGCTGTTCCTTGGAAAATTGCTTATGCCTTTATTTGTGGTGACTATTGACTCTAATAGATAAATGGGACAAAGGAAAAAAAAATAAAACAAAGCAGAAATACTGTCATAAAACACTGTCCACACTCATCTGCCTTGCAAATCCCATTAAAATAAAAAACCACACTTAACCTCACTTAAAATTGAAGCTTAAACCTCCACAAACTGTTATTAATACTGAGTACCTTGATGTTCGACTTTACAATAAAATATAAGAGATAACACACATACAAGAAAAAAAAAAACAACAAAAAAAAGGGAGATAGGATTTATGGCTGAAGGAAACATGACAGAAAAGAAACAGAAAAGAACAAATTCTAATTTAAAGTACACCAAGTAAGAATGTCTTTCATTGCCTGTAAACACATAATATAATATGATATGATATATATGATATGATATGATATGATATGATATGATATGATATGATATGATGATAATATGATATAAGCAGCACAGCTCCTCTGGCAGAAGACTGATGCAAGCTTAAAAGACACAAACCCAAACCCCTTAAAATCAGTATTGATGTAAACCCCAGTTCAGGCCAGCAAACCACCTGGAAATCCCACTTAGGATCCAAAACTGTGACAATTTTTTGAGCACTTCCAAGACATGAAAGCCAAACTTCTTCCCAAACAAGCCTCAAAATTCTCCCAATTTTGAGGAACTGTCAGACCCCTTCCCCATGGGATTACTGAGGCATTCTACCTCCTCCTGAGGGTTTAAAAAAAAAAGAACTGATGTGTTACATTTGTTTTCCAAACACCTGCTGGTGTTTCAGGGCCTGAAGCAGCAAAGGCATCGTGATTGTCACCAACAGGCAGGACAGAGCTGGGAAAATCACACAAAATTCTGAACCAAGGGGCAAAAACTTGGAGAAGTGAAGCTTAAAAAGCCTGCCATAACCATGGCCTCTCCCAGGATTTTAAACAGAATACAAATTGAGACTGGGATGCCTTATTGGAATAATTCTGATAGCACCACAGATATGTCATTTATTGGTTATATATATTATATATAAATATATATTCCTATATTAATGATATTAAAAATAATAAAATAATATACATAATAGATATATCCTATATATTATATAATATATAATTATATTATAATATTATGTAATATATTATTATATGTATATTACATAATATATAATTAGGCAATAATTATATATTACATAAATTTATATATTTCTATTTATATTATTATATAAGTTTAGAAAGCCTGCCATAACCATGGCTTCTGTCAGGATTTTAAGCAGAATAAAAATTGAGACTGGGATGCCTTCCCGGAAGAATTCTGACAGCAGCACAGATATGTCATTTATTAGTTATAAACATTATATACAAATATATATTAATACATTAAATGCATTAAAATATAATATTAAAATAATAATAATAAAATAATATATATAATAGACACATCCTATATAACACATTATATAATATATAATTATATAATAATATTATCATATGTATACTATATAATATTATATAAATTTAGATATTTCTATTTATTTCTATTTATATTATTATATAAGTTTAGAAAACCTGCCATAACAGTGGCCTCTCTCAGGATTTTAAGCAGAATAAAAATTGAGACTGGGATGTCTTCCTGGAAAAATTCTGATAGCACCACAGATATGTAATTTATTAGCTATATATATATTATATATAAATATATTTATATATCAATTATATAAATAAAATAATATGTAATAGATACATCATATATAATATATTGTAATAGATATATAATTATATATTATATATAGTATATATATTATATTATGTAATTGTGCAATAATTATATCTATATTTATATACATTTATATACATTTATATATTTCTATTTATTTACATTTTTATTTATATTATTATATTTATTATATTGAGATATTATATAAAATATATTATATTATCTAAATGATATATGAAATAATTATATAATACAAGATATAATTAATAATTATATAAAATTAATAATTATAAGAAAATATATATTATATTATATTGCATTATATTATGTTATATTGTATTATATTATGTTATATTGTATTATATTATATTATATTATATTATATTATATTATATTATATTATATTATTCACCTCTTTCCCAGTGTGCAGATGCTGACAGGGCCAGGATCCTGCAGCACCAGCAAAGGCAAACAGACTTACACTGACATCTAAAGGTGTCATTTACTATCTGATGCCTTACAAAATGTCTGAAAAGGGCCAGCATCTTGTAAAAAGGTAACAAGACAGAAAAAATGTCATTATTTAATTCTTACAATGAGTGTCCAAGGCCAGACTGAATGGGGCTTGGAGAAACCTGGGATAGAGGAAGGAGTCCCTGCCCATGGAATGAGATGAGCTTTAAGGTCCCTCCCAAACCATCCTATCATCATCTGCACACAAACTCCAATTTTGAGGCAAATTTCCTTGTTTCAGTCAGAATTACGTGGCAATAAACTCAGTTTTTGCTAAATTCTTTCTTAGGGAAAAAGATGCATCTTTTCCAAGGAGCTGGGCACAAATCCCAGCTGTGGTTCAGCCACTTGAAACCAAGTGGTCGTTTCAGAGTTAATATTTTTCCCTGCTTTTAAGTTGATTTTGAGCATAATTCCCATTAGAAAATGTGAATGCTGGTTTTGCAAGCAGCATGGCTTAAATCAGAATATATGAAAAGGTCTCTCATCAGTGATCCTAAACACACCTCCTACTGTGCCAGAGAGAAATGGACATGGAAACAGACAGCAAATCTATTTCTTTTGCGCTTTTCAAACCTTGTTGTTCTGCAGCCACTCCACAGCCTGTGAGACACTTAAACCGGCACACAGTTCACTGAATAAAATTTATTTTTCTGAATTTCCATAGGCATCCAGCCTGTTCTCCCTAAAGTACAAATGCACTGGGAAGGGAGCAGTAAATCCTTCTTTAAGGAGAGGAGCACACCCATCCTCTGTGCCTGTGCAGAGCCTCACATCCTGGCAGAGCTCTATTTCTGAAGGATTAATTTGGGAATAGAACTGGAGGCTCCTGGTGCTGACTCTGGGAAGCCTGATCTGCATGTCCCTTGTTCTGTGGAATAAATCAAGTGAAGAGATAGCTTTAATCCGTTTCAGCAAGGTTCTTTAAAGATGAAATAATTTGTGGCAGCAGAGTCCCCTGCTGCAACAGGAGGTGCTTCATCAGCTGAGTCAATAAAGGTGGCCAATCACATCATTTCCTAAATTACACCAGCCCTTCAACAGAGTTTGTTCTTAAATATTTTTTTAAATAGTTACAGTGCTTTGAGCATCCCTGGAAAGGTGGGGAGAGGAGGGAATTAAAACCCTAAGGAACAGCAAGGCCACCAGTAGTGAACTCAGGCTCCAAAGGCAGCACAGGTAAACCCAAAACCATCTGTAGCATCTCACCTGATGGCTCAGGAAATCATTTCTGATTTCTACAAAAGGTGTCTGAGTTATTCCTAAAGCTTCTTTAATCCAAGAGCACACCAACATTCCTGGAAATTACAAAGCTGAGTGGGGAAAGCTGACAGCAGGCTCCACAAAGAATTCAGGTTTGACTCAATGTAGCCAAAACCTCATTAGGTTTAAAATTAGTATTTTTCCTCTGCTTTAATCCAGATGTGGACTGCAAAAAATAACTGAAAAGGTCACAGACATGTCCGTGGGAGGTAAAGATAATCTTTGTAAAGAATGGTCTCAATTACAGTGATAGGAGTGGCCAGCAACCATTAAAAAATCCTCTAGAAATCCACAAAACCCCATCCAGTCCAGAGGCACTGCCTAAACTATGAGAATGCATTTAAAAAAACATTGTCCAGTGAAGGCTTTTGTCTGCCTACTCAATTGCAGCACTAAAAAATAAATAAATCCCAAAGCAAGCAATTAAATGTAAGGACTGCTTGCAAACCTGCACCAGACTTTTCAAGGGTTTGCAGCTCTATAAAAGCCACAGTCTGAGTGGCAGATTTCACATCAAAAAGAAGGCTGTAAAGTCCAAATCAGCCTGTGGTCACCTTTGCACATTTCTGTCTCTCAAGTGTGCCCAGAAGGTTTGGTAACAGGAAAGCAGGGAGAGCTTTCCCAAATATATTTTTCCAAAAAAAATAAACCCGAGTGAAAAACTTCAAACAAAAAAAAAGAAATATTTTACTGAAAGGTGACACATAACATTATCATATATCCCAAAACCAACCATTAAACCATTTTAGATTCAGGATCTGAAAATTCAAAGCTGGTAAAATTGCCCTAACTGGACTTCCTGAAGAATGAGATCTTACAGCACATCCCAGCCTCCTACAACACAGAAACCATCATTAAACACATGTCCCACAAGACACAAATAGAGAAGTTTCAGAATTGCTCAGTTTGGTTTCATTTTTTGGCAAGGAACTTTTTTTTTCCCCAGCCCCCTTCCTTTTAGGCTCATGGCAGAAAAAGCAGATTTGGAAAGATTTCTCCATCTGAACCTAACCCCTGGAGAGAACCAAAGACTGGGAAAAAACTGAGAGGTATCTGTGTTTATTGTTGGGATAAACAAACTTCAGAGCATTTATTTGTTCTGTTCCAAGTATGTCCTGTGCTCAAATACCATCACCTTTATTATCCAGAAAATTAAAACCCCACTTTGTGCACACGCCTGGTCCTTGTGCACGTTCAGCTGATCCTGTCTGTCTGTGGTCCCATTCTCTATTTTGGGTACTGGAATGACACAAAAGAGCTAAAAAAGCATCAGATGAATCTGTGACCAAGAGCCCTGGTGCTGCTGGACCTTGCCAAGCCAGCCCAGGCTGCAGTGGCAGAAGCACATCCAGGTTTAAGGAATTACAAACAGCCACGTCAGGCAGACTTCAAAGTGTCAGCACACAAAAAAAAAACACCTTTTTTTCCCTAAACCAGCCCAGCTAAATCAGCACAATCTGCTGCCAGTTTAAGGTGCAGGTGCTCTGAAATCCCTCCTGGGACTGCACAGGAAAGCTGAGCTCAGGACCCAAACCACAGAATCACCAGCACTCACTGAGAGGGCTCAGCCACTCTCCAGCCCCTGAGCTGCTCCCTGCCCTTGCTGGAGGAGCAGGATGTGCCAGCAAGTCTGTGGGCCACATGGTGAGCTGAGGATCACACCACTGGGGCTGCTAAAAATAACTCCCCCACCCTTTTTTGGGGGGGAGAAAGGGTGGGGGGAATGTGTCTGAGGTGCCACAGCCAGCTGTGCTGCTGCAGCTGGAGCTGGGGCAGGGACTGATGGAGAAAATGCTTCTGCCACGTCCCCAGGCACTGCAAGGTGATGCTGTGACACAACAGCACTCACTTTGTCTGCAAGGTGACTTTTTGAAGTGCTGGCACCCTGGTCTGGCCAAAGGATGGGCAGCCATGGAGGGGGAGCCAAGCCTGGAGAGAAGAAGATGCATATTTTGCTCTTCCAGCAAATTGCATCTGGTTTTCCTTCTGTTTTACCCCGACATCTGTCAAATAAAGACTTTCAGCTCTCCACCCAAGGCAGGCAGCCTCAGCTGACAACACCAAAATGCAAAGCAGCCCTTTATCTAACACAGACTGGATTTCACTCTCTTTTCCAGGCTTCCTCTCTGCCCACACACATGGGGTTTCATCCCCACACACCCCAGATGGAGCGGGTCACTGGCATCAGTGTGTTTGACACGTTTCCAATGTGCTCAATAACTGCAAAATAAACCATTACAATCACTGTAGATATTTAAAAAAACACCTAAAAGAAGACCAGGTTTCCAATGTGCTCCATAACTGCAGAATATGCCCATTATAATCCCTGTAGATATTTTAAAAAACACCTAAAATACCAGGTTTCCAATGTGCTCCATAACTGCATGATATGCCCATTATAATCACTGTAAATATTTTTAAAAAACACCTAAAACAAGACCAGGTTTCCAATGTGCTCAATAACTGCAGGATAAGTCCATTACAATCACTGTAAATATTTTTAAAAAACACCTAAAACAAGACCAGGTTTCCAATGTGCTCAATAACTGTATGATATGCTCATTATAATCACTGTAAATATTTTTTAAAACACCTGAAACAAGATCAGGTTTCCAATGTGCTCAATAACTGCAGGATAAGCCCATTATAACATTATAATCACAGTAGATATTAAAAAAACCACCTAAAAACAGGCTAAGCCAAACACACACTGAAGAACACACACAGCCTACTTTGATATTTTTATTTTTTTTCTTCTCCTGATGTGCAATTCCAGCTCTGGCAGCCTTTATTTTTAGCAGTACTCCCTCAGAGAGGCTCTACCCGAGCTGCAGTGAGCACTCAGGAGCTGTGCCCTGCTTTGAGGGCTGGCACAGAGCTTCTGGTGGCACCTGCTCCTCCTCAGACACTCCCCAGATGTGCAGTGCCACCTTCTCCTTCCTGCCTCCCTCACGCCTGCCACACCATCCCAATGGCAAAACCCTTGACAAAATCCCAAATCCTCGACATGGAATGGACCGTAACAACAAAAACGACCTCCCAAAATCAAAACAAAACAACCCCCCAAGAGGAGGGCCATGGAATGGACAATAACAACAAAAAACACCACCCAAAAACAAAATAAAACAACCTCCCAAAAGGAGGGCCATGGAGATGGTCTGAGGGATGGAGCAGCTCAGCTGGGAGAGCTGGGATTGTTCACCTGGAGAGGAGAAGCTTTGGGGTGACCAAATTGAGGCCTTGCAGGGCCTGGAGGAGCTGACAAAAAAGATGGAGACTCATTATAAGGGCCTGGACAAAGGGGACTGGCTTCAAACTGGAAGAAAGTAGGGTTAGATGGGATATTGGGAATTGGGAATTGTTCCCTGGCAGGGTGGGCAGGCCCCTGGCACAGCTGTGGCTGCCCCTGGATCCCTGGCAGTGCCCAAGGCCAGGCTGGACTTTGGGGCTTGGAGCCACCTGGGACAATGGAAGGTGTCCCTGCCCATGGCACAATGGTTTTTAAGGTCCCCCCCACCCAAACCATTCAGGAATTTCATGCCAGAAATCTCCATCTCCCTGCTGGAATGGTGGGATCTCCTCTCAGGAGGGTCCAAAACGCTGCTGGGCAAGGTTTGGGGCAGAGCTGGCAGCAGCAGAGGGACACAAGGATGGGCAGCCTGGCACTGCACTCATCCTGAATGCCAGGGGTGAATCCTGCCCCAAATCCCAGCAGGACAGGAGGGTTTCCTGCTCAGGGATGGATACTCCACATCATGCTGCAGCCCCAATATTGTCTTTGACACCCCCATGCCAGGGATCCCCCAAATTCACCACTGACCCTTCCCCTGCACAGCCTCAGGCAGCACTGGGGGCTCTCCAGGTTTTAAAAGGAGTCCAACCAAGAACTCCTCCAAATATGTTTCCAAAAAAGCCCAAATATTTCCACATTGAGGCCTCAGCTCCCTGATAAGCAACTAACAAATCAGTGTACATGTTTACAGTGGACATTTCAAATCTGTTAGGTAATGAGAGCTCCAAGCTGGATAAGCCCTGCTCAGATTGCTTGGAACTGGAACCACAGAATTCCGAATTTATCGTGGTGCTATCCAAAAATAAACACATTCACTCAGCAAGGACTTGTGACTCGTGAAAAATTATCAGGGTTTTGTGCTTTCCTAACTCACATTATAAAGCCTTCCCACGCAAATGCAGCCCTGTTTCACTTGTATCTTCTCATCAGCTTGTATTATTTAAAACATGTGGGACATTCACACAGATGGAAAAGGGAAAAAAAAAATAGGTCAGGCTGGAAACAAAAGCCAAGCCATCCTGTTTTATTAGCAGCTTAAACATGCAGAACTGTAATTTGAAATTCCAAGGAAAGCAACATAATGAAAACATTCTGAACACACAAATAAAAAAATAAAATAAAAAAACCTACTGCAAATCGCTGCTACCCTAAATTGCCATGTTGCCAAATGCCTTAAACTAAAAAACAGAACTGATAAGAAGGTTTCTCCAACTGATATGAAAATGCACAGAAATAACTACACTGCTCAGTGATCATATGGAATCTGGGCTATAAATCCAGGATTTTTCTAACATCAGCAGCCTGTGTAACAGCCCAGCACCTTTGAAATACTGCTGGACAATGAACAATTTGCAAAATCTTGTCCTTTCATTTGCCAAGATCCTACTTTTAAGTAAATTTCTTCCTTTCCATGAACTGACATCACAAAACTCAGAAACATTTATTCATTTCCCTTTTATCTGCTGCACAACCCCAGTATTTACTACCAGAACACGTAAAGCCCAAATCAGAGCAGTGAATTTAATTTAGTTCTTTAAGCTGAATGTCCCAAACATCATTTGATTGCTGCCACCTATTGTTGTTCCAAACATGTTGCAAGGAGTTAACCCTTTATCCAGCAGCTACTGGAAGTCATGCTGGAAATAATTCTGCCTCTGCTGCTGCTAAATATGCAAATAATTATGCAAATAAATATGCAACTGCATAATTGGCATCTATTTGGGTGTGATAATTGTAGAAAGAATGAATAAAGGTTGAAAATTAAGGTGAATTATATATATATATAATATATATATTTTTTTATATATATACACATATGTAAAAACACACTGTTTGTTACATTATTTATTTAATATCTATTTTATTATATATTAATATATGTATTATATATTATATATATAATACATTATATATAATATATATTATATATATTATATATAAGATTATATATATTATATATTATATATATCTTTCACTTTTATATATATTATATATAAGATATATAACATACGATATCTTATATCTTATATGTTATATATCTTATATATATAATATATTATATATAAAATATATATTATATGTATTATAAACACACACTGTTTATTACATTATTTATTTTATATCTATTTTTTAAAAATTACACACTATCTTCTCAATTAATCTAAGACTTGGCTTTTCCCTCACAGAGAAGTAAACCTGGAACATTAATTTCTCACACAGGTCATATAAAATGGTAATTTTAGGTTGCCAAAGGCCACTTAATTCTGTCTCCTCCTAAACACACAGAGCTCCACAATGACATCATGTTCAGGCTCATCTAAGAGGTTAAAGGACACAAAAAATATCCAGTTTAGTTTAGTCTGCTGTGTTTCAGTATTCAAACAGCAATGTGAAATTTGAGAGGTTGTTTCAAAATATTAATTTTCCAAATTTGGTGTAAATAAGTGAAAATTGTTTAAAAAAAAAAAAAAACACATTGGGGGGCAAAAGACCTCTTCCCTCAAACAGGAAAATGGTGAATTCCAGAGTGGTAAATTATTTAGCTCCAGAATCCCTCTTCTATAAAATAAGGGCCTTACAGAGTAGCAGGGAATATTCCCAAATCCTGTCCCTTTTCCTTTGAGAGGAATAGTGGATTTGTCTTTATAAACAAGCTGTGGGTCTGCTGGTAGATACAACCAGCAATGGGAGATAAAAGAAACAATGGGAAGGATCCCACTGATTGATGAATGGAAAAAGATATTTGCTTTTACTAATAAACTCTAGGTTTGCTGATAAATGAAATTAGACATTGAAAGATGAAAGAAACAATGGGGAAGAAAAACCCCTAAATTCCATAAGAATTAAACATTAAAAGGGAGGGTTGTACATTACAGGGAAATCTTTGGGATCAAGTGTATTGGGAAGTCTGAACCTCTCAAGTACTTCAGCCAATGGGGTTCAGAGTTTCAGGGATTGTTGGTAATGAGTTTGTAATGTTTGTTAATTTTGGTTTTTATAAGTAATACTGATAAATAATGATTGTTGTTAATGTTATATGAATACTTTGAAAAGCTTGTCTTAATCCCTTCAATACTTCCCGTTGATAAGTTGATTATACAATGTGAATTCTCAGATTTTTATGGTAAGAATTATTATTAAGGTATTGTTGTAGTATTCACAGCCAGCTTTCATGTGTTTTACTGTTTCTTTATATGATCATTTACAAGACACGTGTCTCTTCAGGATCCTGTATTTTTGTTTCTTAAGTACTCATATGTTTGGTTTGTTTTTTTTTTTTAAATCCAGATTGCCAGTTTGGTGGTTTTTTCAGTTTTTATGACAGACACACTCCAGCAGAGAGTTCAGCTGCAACATTAACTTCTTGGTTTGTTTGAGTTTCAATTTTGTATTAGGTAATCAGTCTTTCATTCAGCTGCATTTCCTCCACCTTTACACTCTCAGTATCCAGATCCAGGCTCACAATCCTGACTGTGACCACTTTCAGAGGGAAATGTGGCTGGGAAATTGGGATAAATGTGGGAATCCACAAAATCAGAGGGTTTTGGGAAAGCTGCAAAAGGCAGGCCCCAGAGACAGCAGAACTGTGATTAGAGTGAAGCAGCAGCCATGAGATTGGTCAGCAGAAATATTATTTAGACTGTAGAAAAGCAAGGACAAATAGGACAATGGTCTGTGTATTAACTCTTGTCTATAATAACTCCCTAAGCAGCAGAAAAGTTTATCTAGCAAGATATTAGGAAGGTTGAAGCTTAATAATGGAGCTCTCTGCACTGTGTTTAAGGCTTACAAGCAGGTATTGTATTTGAAATAAGCAGGCATTGTTTAACCAAAGGTACCTGTGCTTATAGTGGTTGGATAGAACTATTGACAATGTGCTTTTGCTTTGTGTGATTGGTCAAGAAGCTTATAAAGTGAGTTGTAACATTGAGTTCTTGGTCTGCTGCCTGGGATGTGAGCTGCTGGCATCTTCCCATTGTCATAACCAAGTAATGAGACTGATGCTGGAAAATAAAACAGCTCAAGGCACGTTCCTCAGCAGCCCTGTCCCCTCCGTGGTCTGTAAATAACCCCCCTGCCAGCGATAATAAAAAGAAGCTGTGTCCTCCAAAAATCTGAGAGATCCCAGGGGAATGCCCTATTGGCTCTCCCTTTATTGGAATAAAGTAAAAGCACTCCTCTGTCTCCTTTTTGGAGAGAAATCTCTGATGTTTGCGGATTAATTTTCCCGACACTTTTAAGTCCTGGAGTAGTGGCCACACGTGACCCTTGGCTGGCCACACAGGGGGAAGCCCTCCCCTTCCTCCAGCTCTGCACATCTCCTGCTCCATCCCAGGGCAGCAAGAGAGCCCTGTCACCCGCAGTGACAGCCACAGGGAAGTTCCAACAGGCAGCAGGGACCTCCCCTTCCAGGAGCAGCTGGAATCGCTACCGGGAGGGAGCGCACAAACATGGCTCCTGCAAGAATCCGATTTCTGCCCCTGGATTTGGGAGAGCAGAGCGTAAAAACGACTAAAGTGTCAGTGTGGAAGGGAGAGAACGCCTATTCCTTCCAGCAGCTGTCAGGAAACTGCATGTTAAATGCCAGGCAAGGTGAACCCAGGGAAAGCTCCCTCCACTGCCAGCAAAACTCGGCTCTCTGACACACAACCAAAACATCCCTGAGATTTACACACAGCGATGCACCCGAGCCTCTGCAAGCCAAAACAGAGCTCAAGTCCACCCTGCTCAGGCTCTGAAACACCCTCCTCATCTGCTCTTACCCCCTCTCAGCATAAAGAACCAGGGGTAAAGATGCCCGTAGCCCCAGTGCCAAGGGGCTCTGCGGCAGGGGGAGTCAGAGATGTCCGTCAGTCCTGCAGCCTGAGATGCAGAATTAACAGCTGGATGGACATCTGGAAGCTGGTCTCACTCAGGGAACAGGCAGAGAGGGGAAGAGAAACAGGAAGAAGAGGAGGAGAAGACAAAAGTTGCTGGATTCCCTCAGATAAAAGTCAACCCTGCACTTACAGAGAATATGAAGAGAGGATGTTGTGGGAAGCACCTGGCAGCTCCAGCTCTCCCAAGAGCAAGTGAAATGAGCTGTTCACCTTAATTACACCTTCTGAAGGGGAGCTGCCTGCTTTCTGGACAAGAAACTATTTAATTACCCCAAGAAAAACAATTTGCAAAGACATCAGTGCCAGCTGGACAAGGCCTTGAGGTGCAGACAGCTGAACCTCAGGAAGGGTCTGAAAAAAAAACTCTCCCTCTACTTTTCTTCTCTTCTACTTTTTATTTCTATTTTTCTATGCTATTTCTTATTTTATTTTTATTTCTTTCACTATTAATCAGACCACCTCACCTGGGCCAAACTCACCATTATTTTCCAGGGTAAACGGGATGCCTCATAAAACAGCAACCAGCAGAGAAGTCCTATTCTTACAGAATATTTACCCACTTAGGCACAAAGCTTAAAATCAGAGGTTGCAATGAAGACACTTCTCTTTACAGAAATGCCCAAGAAAACCTGTGCAATTCAGTAACTATTTGCAAGCTGCACAAAGACAAGCCCTGCTTTAGAAGTCAGCAAAAAAAATCAAAGATCAGATTCAAAACTGACTCATCCATTTAGATATTTTATGCTGTCAAAGTGCCTCGAAGTTACCCACCTCTTATCATTCTCCAGCCTGTCCTGATGGAATAATTAAGCAGCTCAGACTGCTGAGTGTCATTTTTTCGCTTCAGGAGATGCTCAAATGCTATTTTAAATTCAACACCTGCCATCCTGAGGGCTGAACTTACTGTTGACAATGTCACCCTGCAGCTGGAGAATCTGTGGGACAGGCATGGTGAGAATTACCACATCAAACTGCTCCGGGGGCCCAGCTTTCCTGGAGACTTCCCACCTGCCATCCCGCAGGGAAATGTGAGTTACCTGCTGCTCATAGGACACGTCTGCACCTGGATGGGGGAAAAAGCAGCAGATAAATACCTCACAGCAGGGAATTCCACAGGGAAAATGCACACAGAGAGAGTTATTGCAAGGGGGACAAGGGGGAATGGCTTCCCGCTGCAATTATAGCTAATTATTTACAAGATCGGGGTTTAAAAACAATCAGCTGATTAAAAATAAAAATAAAGCAATTGCATAAAGGGACCAAGGTTTGACTGCTCTCATGGCTCAAACTTTGCTAAACAGGGTTAAATTAGTCATTGAACTGTACATGTGGTTGTGGCACATGACATCTAAGGTAGTAGTTAGAAAGTTTAAACTCATTTTCCATCCAAGGTAGTAGTTAGAAAGTTTAAACTCATTTTCCTGCTCCACCCAGCAGGCTCACATCCTTCCCCCAAAACACAGGGTGCAGCTCACCCCTCTGCCCCCAGTTACACATCAGATATTCTATTTGCGTAAAGACTTTTATACCTGCAGGACTTGGAAATTCACCGAGCTCACAGACACTTTAATCCACCCAAGCGACTTCCAGACACACATAAACCAACGAGGAACACAAACATCCTCATCAGGGATGTAAATTCCAAAGGCACCGCCAAAAACACAACAATTAAAACCTTTCCCTTCACACAAAGGCACTCAAAGGCGTTACCTGACTGCTCCAAATAGTACTTGACAACCGAGGAGATGCCCTGGGGTGCCACGAAATTGCGGGAGCCTTCTCTCTCCACCAGTCCCTCCACGGGAGCCGTCAGCGGCTTCAGGATGCCGTGGGTGACAAGCTCCTCGTAGAAACTAGAAAGGGACAAATCCACAAGGAAATGGATTGAGAAACCCACAAGGAAAAGGACTGAGAAACCCACAGATGAATGCACGGAAATACACATGAAAACTGGCTCCGTTTCTCACAATCGAAGTTAAGACCAGCCTGAATTTTAACAGGCTGCGTTTCAAGGCAGGTTATGCATAAATGCAGCAATAAAAAACCAAATTACCTTGCTAATTGCATTGGGCCTGGCCTTTTACCTGACAGCAAAGCTACCTGTGATGGAATTGTCAGCAGCTAGGCCGGAGGCAGAGGAATACACAGCGGTTCCCTAAATCTATGAACACCAGCCCGAACTCCAGCCCCTGCGGAGCGCAGGAATATTCCAGGTGCCTGAAACGCTCCTGCTTTTTCGCTGCTTTCCAGGCAAAATTCTGTATTTTTAGAGCGCTGCAACACCTCCGTCCCCCTCCCCAAGGTACCCCTGCACCTTTCATCCCAACCCACGCGAAGTTTCCCAGTTTTCACCCCTGCATTCCTGCCCTAAATCCCGCAGGGAGGGCAGAGAGTGAGCGGCTGCGGGGGTCTGGGTGTGGCGGGGGTTAAAGCACCAGCAGCGGGGTCCTGAAGTGTCCCCACGGGCCACCAACCCCTGCGACACCGCGGGATGGGCGGGATGAGGATGGGATGGGGCGGGATGGAGGAGGGATGGGGGCGGGATGGATGGGGCGGGATGGGGCGGGACGGATGGGGCGGGATGGAGCGGGATGAGGGCGGGATGGATGGAGGCGGGATGAGGATGGGATGGGGCGGGATGGAGGAGGGATGGGGCGGGATGGAGGAGGGATGGGGGCGGGATGGATGGGGCGGGATGAGGATGGGATGGATGGAATGGGATGGAGCGAGATGGGAGAGGGATAGATGGGGCGGAATGGGGCGGGATGGAGCGGGATGGGGGCGGGATAGGGAGGGATGGGAGCGGGATGGATGGGGCGGGACGGGGATGGATGGGGGCGGGATGGATGGGGCGAGATGAAGATGGGATAGGGCGGGATGAGGATGGGATGGGGCGGGATGGATGGGAATGGGGCGGGATATGGATGGATGGGGCGGGATGGGGATGGGATGGGGCGGAATGGGGGTGGGATGGGGCGGAATGGGGGTGGGATGGGGCGGGATGGGGAGAAATGGGGCGGGTCTCACCTGAGCCGCGGCCCCGCCAGCTCCGGCTCGCAGGTGACGAACTGCGCGCCCAGGTCGGCGCTGCCGCTGTCGGCGCGGGTCGTGCTCATGCGGCCCCCTGCGCGACAGCGGGTCACAGACCGCCGCGACACACACGACACACGCGACACCACACCACACATGATACCACACATGCCACACGCCAGGCCCGGTTTCCCACCCCGCCCCGCTCTGCCGGACCCACCTGCGCCCCGCGCCTTGTCCCACACGGCCAGCTGTGCCCGCGGGGCCCCGCGCAGCAGCGCCGCGCCCGCCGCGCCCGTCAGCCCCGCGCCCACCACCAGCACCCGCGCCATGGCCGCCGCACGGCCCCGGACACGGACACCGACACCGGCACGGACACGCCCCGGACACCGACACAGACACGGGTACGCCCCAGGACACGCCCCGGACACGGGCAAGGACACGCCCCGGAACACGCCCCTTGGTGGGCGGGGCCTCCACGCCACTGCGCGCCCCCGGTGCGAGCCACGCCCACGGGCGGAGCGGGGAAAGGCCACGCCCACAGGCGGCACCTGTGCGCGCGGGAACCTGCGGACACAGCTGTGCTGGGCAAACACCTCTATACAGGCACATCTGTGCTGGGCACACATCTGGACTGGCGCCTTTGTATGGACACACCTGCGCTGGGTGTACACACCTGGACACACATCTGGACTGACACCTCTGTATGGGCACACCTGCGCTGGGTGTACACACCTGGGCACACATCTGGACTGACACCTCTGTATGGGCACACCTGCGCTGGGTGTACACACCTGGGCACACATCTGGACTGACACCTTTGTATGGGCACACCTGTGCTGGGTGTACACACCTGGACACACATCTGGACTGACACCTCTGTACAGGCACAGCTGGGCTGGGCACACACCTGTATGTGCACACCTGTACACACACACACACACCTGTACACACACACCAGACCCGTAGGTGCGAGCCTGCCTGGTGCACACACCTATAAACAAACACTCGGTCCCATGTCACACACACCTATATACACACAGAGAGACCCTGTCACACACACACCTGTCACACACACACCTGTCACACACACACCCATGTCACACACCCCTGTGTCACAGACCTGTGTGTCACACACACAGCCCTGTCACACACACACCTGTGTCACACACCCCCGTGTCATATACCCCCGTGTCACATACCCCCATGTCACACACACACCTGTGTCACACACACCTATACACACACCCCTATGTCACACACACCGCTGTGTCACACTCACACCTGTGTCACACCCCCCCGTGTCATGCACACCTATGTCACACCCCCATGTCACACACACATCCCTGTGTCCCACATACACACTTGCATCACACACACCTATACACACACATCCATGTATCACACACACCCCTATGTCACACTCACCTGTGTCACACACTCCTGTGTCACTCCTGTGTGTGACAAACCCTGCCCACCTAGAGGTGCCACCCAGCAGGAGCTGGGGCGGTGTGACACTGTGACACCTTCCAGAAGGTGCTGCTGGGTCGCCCCCAACACCTGGCTGTGAGGAAGGCGGGATGCTGTGCCCGGAGCGAACAGCGCTGGGGATGGTGACACTGCGTGGTGACACCGCGTGGTGACACCGTGTGGTGACACTGTGTGGTGACACTGCCCCAGGAAAACAAGCTGCCGTCCCCAGAGCCCCGAGAGTGGGCAGCTCTGGGGAGGATCCGGGTTGCTCCCCTTGCCCAGCTGCAGGGCTGGGAGGAGATGTTCCAGAAACCGTGTGACACGATCGCTGTGGAATGGGGGACACCAGGAGGCGACACTTTTGGCACAGGTGTTATCAGCAGAGAGGTGTGAGGCGCTGCAGGGCTGGTGATGCTCCTCTCCAGAGGGAGCTCCGAGCTGACCTCAGGGCAGGTGCTGTGACACGAAACAACGCGACACAGCGGACACGCTGCTCTTCTCAAGGTGTGAAAAACGCCAACCGCTTGTTTTTAAATTTTTAAAAATTTAATAGTAATAAAATGGTTGTAAAATTAGGAATATAATTAGAGTAATAATAATTTGGACAGTTTGGATTAGGACAATATGAGACAATAGAAACAGAAAGTTAGGGACAGTCCGGGTACTTATTTCTGGGCAAAATAAGCCCCACAAAGGACCCACGTTAACAGAGGATTAACCCTTAAAAGCAGCAGCCTGTTGCATATTCATACACCTCATCCATGATGCATAAATTCCATTCTAACACAGGATTCTGTCTGGGCAGTGTCACCTTCTTCCTTCTAATCCTAACAGCACCTTTGAGGCAGGATGAAGTTC
Organism: Melozone crissalis; assembly: GCF_028551555.1. Classification (NCBI taxonomy): domain Eukaryota; kingdom Metazoa; phylum Chordata; class Aves; order Passeriformes; family Passerellidae; genus Melozone; species Melozone crissalis. The sequence continues at coordinate 4,521,080 of NW_026535840.1, read as the reverse complement.
GTTTCTTCAGATAATGGAGCAATAAATTCCCTTTCTCTGAAAGATTCAGGTGTCCTGTGGCTGCTATCTCCCTTCGAGTCCTCTCTTTAAAAAAGTATCTTACATAGGATAGTTTCTATTTTAACATTTTGTTACAACCTAAAACTATATTTACCACACTGCTTAAGAAAATTAATACAGCATTACTTTCTAACACAACACAAATAATATTCATTTTAATATTTGCAAAAGCCAATCATAAAATACACATTTTTCACAAAAGTGAAAGAGACTTTTTAATTTCTGACTCTAACATTTACAGATTTCTAAAAGTGACAGTGGAATGGAGGGTGAAAGTTGCCACCTCTCCAATGACACTGGACAAACTAACAGTTTATTAAATTTTTTCTCTTCCATAAAATAATGCAAAATAATAAGTTATTTACATAAAGTGTGTAAGAAAGTTTGTTACAAAAATGTAAACATCAGAAGGCTTAGAAAATCTTTAAAAATCAGGGTGACAGTGTTGTTTAATAGGCTTTTCCTGGAGAGAGGTGGGAGCCCCTGTCTCCCCTCCCCATGTGTTGTGGGGCCTTCATGGAGGAGAACATGTGCTCAGTCTGGCACTTAAAAAAAAAAAAATAAATAAAAGACTGACTGTGTAACTGAGCATCCAACATGTGAGAGTTTACAGGTGTGGATCCCCATTTATGGGAGGTTTTCTCTTCTCCACACCATTGCCCCCAAAAGAAGCCTCAGGATTTGTGTCCCCTGCTCAGCACCTCCTGCAGGGTTGGCACCTTTTCCTGTTCCCTCCCTCCAGATTCTCAGTTTAGTTTCAATTTCTTCTTTAATAAATGTGAGACATGTCACTTCAATACAAGAGCTTGTTCACTAATGCCTCCTTTACTAAATGAACTACAATATCTCTGCTTGCAGTCCCAGGAAGGGCTGTTTTATTGCTTGAAATTTGGTTACGTCTTTCATCATTATGGATTGTTTTCTTTAAAGAGGTTCTCTCACTGAAATACACTTTATAACTGAAGCCTGACTTTTTGATGTGGAAGCAAAAAAGGTGAAAGCAGGAGCGGATTTAGTAATTTAAAGATATTTTTAATTATATATTTTTTTGTTTGTTTGCTAATGTCTACATCTTAATTAAATGTACATATCATTCAGAATGCTGTTTCTCCCCAGAAGACCTGTGGGGTTGCACTTCTGCCTGGCTGGGCTGAGGATTGCCACCACCATTTGTCACCACCATTGCTGGCGTCTTTGTGAAAAGGAGATTTCTCAAACCTCATAAACCTTTGGCCCACTGGTCACGGGATGGTTCTGTGTGGGAGACGTGCTTGGGAATGGTTGGTGGCTCTGAGGGGTCACCTGGATTGTCACTGCCAGCTCGGCAGAGTCTCTCAGGTGTGGAAGCAGGCAGGAAAGCAGGCACAAGAGGCACAGAACCATGGAATATCCCGAGCTGGAAGGGACCCACAGGGCTCAGCAGTCCAGCTCCTGGTCACCCCAACAATGCCACCCTCCTGGAGCTCTGGCAGCCTCGGGGCTGTGCCCGTTCCCTGGGGAGCCTGGGCAGCGCCCAGCACCTCTAGGGGAAGAAACTTGCCCTGAAATCCAACCTAAATCTCCCCTGGCCCAGCTCCAGCCTTTCCCTGGTTCTGTCACTGTCCCAGAGAGAAGAAGCTGCAGCCCTTGGTGAGGTCTGATCTCAATGTGCTCTGCTCCAGCTGAACAAACCAAATTACCTCAGCCAGCCCCCGTGTGACCCTCCAAACCCTTCACCATCATCTCCTTTAAATCCTTTCTAACACCTGTTAGACTCAGAACAGTATTAAGACATTATTACACTTAAAAGAGGAACACCAAGAATTCAGAGAGAATCCCTGGCAGTAATTTTACGAAGAGCTCCATGATTTAAACTTGAGCACGATGGGTAGTGCTGAAGTTTCCACTGCAATGGAAAAAGCTCAGTGCTCACCTGATGAGCAGGTGGGGACTGGCAGCAAGGAAAGCAGGGGTGGTGCAAGAGAGGGCTGCAGGAGCTGGGTGAGAACCCCTGGATGTGTGACATGTTCCTGCTCTCGGGCCAAACACCCACCTCAAGTATGTGCTGGTGGCAGGTGGCCCTGGATGAGGACACAGATTAGGAGCTGTGGCACAACAGCCTTACTGGAAAAGAGCTGGGCAGGGTGGCAGGCACCACCCTGGGCACGAGCCAGCAGGGTGCTCCCCCTGCAAGGATGGAGAACCCCAGCCTGGGCCACAGGAGAGGGCAAGGGGCCACCAGGCTGGTGTCAGCCCTGAGAGGGGAGGTGACATCTGGATGCTGTGTCCATTGTGGAATGCCTGGTGAGAGGGATGTGAGGATGGTGACCTCCACAGAGGCTGAGGAGCTGTCGGTGACCTGCAGCAGGAGGTGGATGGAGATGAGTTTGCTGGGTCTGGCCATGCAGTGAAGTTCAAGGGGCTCTTCTGGATCCTTATATCTTGTGAAGGCTGCCCTAGAACAGAGGCCAGACAGAGTTAAAGAATAAAGCAGGGATTTATTAAAAGGATCTCCTCCATGGATGCACCTTGGGCAGCACAAGAGCTCAGCCAGGGCTGCACCCAAGGTGAACCAAAATGGGCACAAAATGGACACCTGGTCACAGAGTCTGTCACTTTGATCAGTTCTGCTCCATTTGCATCTTGGAGTTAATTGTCCAGTTATAACTTTACATTACGCAGTCCCATCCTGCTTGTTTTTCTCTCTTTATTCCACTGTTGTTTGTGCTCTTGGGCCTGAGATTTGGATCATTTGTCCTTGGTCCTCAGAGCAGGAATTGTTTTTTCTCCCTGCTCTGTGAAGAGAGCTCACCATCCCCTAATGTGAAGCCTGGACTTACTCTCTAAAGCAGCACAGAATTTAAAAACTATACAAGCTAAACCTGAGGCATCAATCCCATCCAGCCTCTGCAGTGGTGGTGCTTCAGCAGGAGCTGCACATGACTCTCAAGAGGCTGGAGCATCTTATAAAACCCGTGGCAATGTCCTGCTCCCCAAGTGCTGCAGGACTCTGGGGTGCAGCCTTTGTGTTGCCCCTTCCAGTGCCTCCAGATGAGTGTGGCCAGAGCTGCTCTGCCCTTTCCCTGGAGTGCAGATTTCCAAGTTCTGTTTCCTCAGGAGGTGAAAGCCAGAGATGTCTTACTCAGCTTCAGTACCCCAAAACCAAAGTCACCCTTTGTGACGGTGTTCACAGGGGTCTCAGGATGAGGGAAGAGATGAGGATCTGACTCCATGTTCCAGAAGGTTTGATTTATTATTTTATGAGATATATGACATTAAAACTATACTAAAAGAATAGAAGAAAGGATTTCATCAGAAGGCTGGCTAAGAATAGAATAGGAAGGAATGATAACAAAGGTTTGTGGTTCGGACTCTCTGTCCAAGCCAGCTGACTGTGATTGGCCATTAATTAGAAATAACCAACATGAGACCAATCACAGATGCACCTGTTGCATTCCACAGCAGCAGATAATCAATGTTTACATTTTGTTCCTGAGGCCTCTCAGCTTCTCAGGAGGAAAAATCCTAAGGAAAGGATTTTTCATAAAAGATGTTTGTGACAACCCTTCACCTCCAAACCTCTAAATGACAAACCCCTGCTCCAGTGTGTGTTTATGGAAGTGGGACAAACTGACAAACCTAGTTGGACACCTCTCAGGCCCGTTCCAGGCTGACAGACAGGAGACACCTTCCCCTACTGACCTTTCACCGCGATTCCCAGAGCAAAACAATCTAGGAAAGAAGGGCAGGAGGCAGCCCCAGCCCTGGCACAGGGCATGGAGAGGGAGAACTCTCCCTGTTGGCAGGACCGGGCACTCAGGTGCTCCTCATACCTTCCTACAAGGGTGTGAGGAGCAGGGATGTTGTGGTGGGCTGGCACAGCTCCATCCCCCAGCCCAAAGTGGGGCAGCTGGAGGGAACTGGGAGAGCAGAAGTGGAAAACTGGGTCGGGATAGACAAGGTATGGAGTGTTGCTATGGCAGCTGGGCTGGGGCCCATCCCTGAGCAAAAGGAACTCCATGCCAGCCTGACCCAGAACAGATGTTTTCAGTCTGTTGCCTGGGATTTAATCTCCATCTCGCATGTGGCACCTTTGTATAACAAGAAGCATCATCATTTCATTTCTACACCACAGCTACGGGAAATCAATAACCTAATTATGTCTCTTGTAACAAATAAATAAAACCACCATTGAAATGGGATGCTGGAAACTTTCTTCAGCAACACCAATTAAGCCACTCAATGGAAATCACCTCCAAACTCTGCCTAAACAATATTTAACCGGCCTCCACAAACAAATTCTGGGGAATTGCACTTTCTAAACTGTGCTGTTACCTAATGATGAATATGCCCTGCATCCCAGGGTGTTTACACTTGCCACCCCACCCTGCAGCCAGTTCAAATAGGGCTGTCTCTGTGCCCCAGCCAGGGGACAGAACCCATCCTGTGGCACTGCCACATCTCCATCTCCTCCAAGCTGGGCATCTCTTCCTGCTCTGCCCGTCCTCTCCAGGGGCTGACACGTCCCTGTCACCTCCTGCAGGAGCTGTGCCACCTCTCAGCTGGGCTGGCTGCCTTCACTTCTGGACAGGTGAGTGTGGGGAAAGCATGGCTAGAGCCTGGACAGGGGAAAGGACAGTGGACAGGTCCCCTGGACAGGTGAGTGGACAGGCAAAGGGACAGTGGACAGGTCCCCTGGGCTGGGAAAAGCATTCCAAAAGTGCCTGTGAACAGCACTTACCACTCATGGCACTTCCAGCCCTCAGAACAGGGCACCTAAATCTCATTTGCTGGCTCGGTTCTAGAGGCTGCTCCAGCCCAATTTTTCTTGTGGTGTTCAATGTTGTGGTTGTTGGAGGGAGCAATCCTGGCCAGAGCTTCCAGTGCCTGTCTGTGATGCCTCCTGCCCATAACTGTGTGCAAAGCCTGCTCCTGTGGCAGCTGCACTCTCCAGCACATTGAATGAGGGGTTTTTTAAGCTGTGTTAAACCCAGTATCACTAAGGGATGTCTAGATCTGCTGGAAGATACATCTCTCCCCATTTTGCATATAGATTTGCACTCCAAAATGTCCTTCTCTGAATGAAATGTAACCAATTCTTGTCTTTTACACCATGCTCAAGGAGAGGGGCAAGCAGTTAGAGATTTCCTTCTCATGATTTTATTTCTATTTAAGGAGGGAAGGCAGTGCTGGAATTTATTCATCCTCCCTCTCCCTCCTGGGGAAGTTTGGGGTGTCACAGGTGATGCAGACAGCAGGGTGATGGGACAGAGCTGTCCCTTTGCTGGAAGAGAGACTGGGGCAGTGGCACTGCATGGTCACTGACAGGACAATCAACACCCGACATCCTCTGTGTATTGGAATGGCTCAATTTTATTGAGGTTTGAGCAACCTCAGGGGGCTGGAATGAGCCCAAACCATTCCGTGATTCTGTGATTTTAACCCTTTGCAGTTCCCAGTGGTGTGTACAGCACCACAAGGGTTGCTGCCTCACCTCTTACAGGAATTCCTGAAAGTCCTCCCCACCTCCCTGGAATTATCCCTGCTGAGATGTGCTCCCTGAGCCACCCCATGTGCATTAATGCTTTTGATGGTCACCCAGGGCACCAGGCTGAGGCTGGGTCCCACCTGGGCTGTTTCCCTCCCTGCCCTGCTCTCCCTGGCACTGAGTGTGTGGCTGTGTTGTTCCAGGCACAGTGAGGATGTGGCTGGCTCTGGCTCTGCTCTCCGTGCTCCACGGGATGGCAGCCGGGGAATGCTTCTTGAATTCCCCATATCCCAAGAATCCGGAGGCAAGGATGAACATTGTGAGTATGATGGCATCGGAGAGGAGGTGGGAAGCGTCCAGGAAACAGCCACCATTTAAATAATTACAGTGAAATATCACATTCAGGGATTTCCTCGCTGGAGCCTCGAAAATGTTATTATCTATAGGAATAAATCATAGTGACTCCATTTTCTTCATGGTGGGAAAAAGGCTATTCTTTGTGGATATAATTCCTTTTTATACAGTTTTACAGACCTTGTGTGGGACTCCAATTGGTCAGGAGCTTTCTTGCCAATTACTTTATTGGTAATTAACAAGCTGTTACTCTGTATTGATTGCTCACTTAAACTCTCAGGGTGTAAGTGCAGGGAAGTTTGTGAGTGATAGTTTTAATTTTTCTATCTAGCAGTGTAAAAACAGTTTTTACGGGTGGAATTTGTTTTTTACGTAAGAATAGCTTGTTATGTTCATTAACTGCTCACACCAGGATTGCTTTCCCACGGGCACTTGCACAATGCTGGCTTTGACCAGGCCAGCCACAAGGAGAGCAGGCTTGATTTCATGGAGCCTTTCTCTATGATTTTTCTACATTACTGCAACAATTACTTCTCGGGGCCTCTTGCTGGTCACAGTGACCCTGAGATGTGTTAGAAAGTCTCTTTTCCCAGCCTGGCACTTGAAGAAGGAATCAGAACTCTTCAGTTCTCAGTCCAAAGGTTGTTTATTGTATCTTATCTATAAAATATTTTCTGCTGTCCGGCTGAGGTCCATTCAGCAAGACAGACAGAGGCACTCTGCCTGCCCCCGGGGTGGTGTTATCTTTTTATACTAAAAACTACATGTACAATGTTTACAATTACTTCCCAATACCCATCACCTATGTTAGACTGTGAGCTTCCACTCTAAACCAATCTAAAAGTGCCACCATCACAGCAGAAGATGGAGGCCAAGAAGAAGAAGGAGAAAGGCTGGACACACCCAGATCCCTCCATCTTGCCCCCTGAACCTCCATTCTAGAAACCCCAAAATCTACTTTTTCACCCCGTGATAAATTCACTATCATTCTACTTAAACTGTCTTGGCTTGCAGATCTTCATCTAAGGTCGGTAACTTGCTCCATGGGTGATAATCAAAACCACACAGGCATTTTGGGCTCTGTTCCAGGGTCTCTGAGCCCCCTGGGAGGGGTCTTGGCTGCTCAGGACAGCCAGAGGGATGTCCTGGGTTCTGGCAATTATTGGCTTTCTTCTTGTTGCAGAGTGAAATGATCTCCTTCTGGGGTTACCCCAGCGAGGAGTATGACGTGGTGACAGAAGATGGCTACATCCTTCAGCTGAACAGAATTCCTCATGGCAGGGGAAATTCTGGGTGTCAAGGTATAAGTGATGCCACACAGGACACACACACACACACACCTTGAGCACTCACTGGGATAGCAGGGCTTGTGCAAGAGGGTTTTCAGGGCTCCCTGTGGCTTGGCATCAGTTTTGATGGATCAGAATTTGCCAGGAAAGTTGATGCCTTGCCAGAGATGTTTCCTCACCCCTTTATGAACCCCTGAGCATTGAATATCAGTCTGCAATCCCTGGTGGCACACCTGGGGCTCTCTCCAGAGCCTGGCTCCCAAAATGTGCTCCTGCTGCCATTTGATGGATCAGCAGACTGGTTTGGCTCTCCCTGGGGATCCTCTTGTCCTCCTTGTGGGGAGTTAGATCCTATTTAGATCATTCTATCTAAATAGGATCTAATAATAGATCCTATTTAGATCATTCTATCTAAATGAAAATTGCATTTTTCCTGTCACATCCCCAGGCTCCTCCACGTTTGCCCACAGAGCTCCCTGGGCAGCCCAAGTTCTGCCAGAGATTCTGGGGATAAAACCCAAGATACTGGTGAATTTTTAAATCTAGAGGAACACCCACACAAACCTCCACGGATTTTGGCTGCCATGGGGATAACACTTCATAAACTGTTTCAAAAGGCAAAAAACAGCATTAAATATAAAGAGAATCATCATGCTGCCTGTCTTGCAGGTGTGAGGCCCGTGGCACTCCTGCAGCATGGTCTCCTTGCAGAAGGCAGCATCTGGCTCACCAACTTGGCCAACAACAGCCTGGGCTTCATCCTGGCAGATGCTGGCTACGATGTCTGGATAGGAAACAGCAGAGGGAACACCTGGTCCAGGAGGCACCAGGTGCTGACCACCACACAGGATGAGTTCTGGGCTTTCAGGTAAATGGGGGGGGGGGGGGGTTTGGGGGTCTCAGAAACAGCTGAATTCTGTCAGGGTCACGCTGCCCCAGCTGAGGGATGAGTGAACCAGGCTGGAGTGAAGCTCATCCAACTTATTCTGAGCGAAAACTCAGTAGGATGAGGAGTTTTGTGGGGCGGCCCTGCCCTCCTGCTGGTTTTGTGGTTTGCTGATGCTGCCCCTCTCATCAGGACATCTCCTCTTCCTTCTGCAGCTTCGATGAAATGGCTAAATATGATCTCCCAGCCATGATCAGCTTTATTGAGCAGAAAACAGGACAGAAACAGCTCTATTACATTGGTCATTCCCAAGGCACCACCATAGGTGAGTGGGTCCTGCTGATGGCAGCACGAGAAGTCAACATCCCCTCTCAGATTTGTAAAATTACTCACTGAAATTAAACTATGTGCATGAGTGCCTTGAAAGACCACAAAAGTCTAAACCTTTTTTTTTTTTCTATTTTTTCCTCCCCTACCAGGTTTTATAGCTTTTTCCACTATGCCTGAGCTGGCTCAGAAAATCAAGGTGTTCATTGCTCTTTCACCTGTGACCACGGTGATATTTTCTCAGAGCCCATTTAGGAAACTCTCAGTCTTTTCCGACTCTGGGCTTAAGGTTGGTCTGCACTATGTTCTGCACAGCCAAAATGTTTTTTTATGGGGATTGTGAGATTATCTATGGGCTGTTTCAAGTCATTTACAGAGAGGGGAGCTCTGCGCTCTGTTTTGTTATGAAGAAAAACACATCTCACTGCAGAACCTTTCAGTGCTGTCCTGAATTCACTCCCTGAAATGTTCTGGCAGAATTAGATCAAAATGTTGGTGACTAAAACTGATGCAGAGGCTGTGAATTGAACCCTAGCATTTAACACAAGAGCATTAATGAATGTAGGAGATCATGCCCATAAGAAACAAGGAGCAGAAGCATTTAACGGGGTGCAAGGGAGGCTTCACTATGAGCAACCTTAATGGGGGGATAAAATAGAAGTTGTAAAGTAGTGCTTTGGGGAAAAGCATGACCAGACTTCCTATTTGATGAGCAGATTTGGGATTTTACAGGAGCTGTTTGGCACCAGGGAGTTCCTGCCCCACACTGCCCTGGGGGAGGTGGTCCTCTCCAGGTTCTGCTCCTGCTCCAAGGTCTGCAAGCACATCCTGGCTTCAGTTTTCGGGTTTAACTGGAAGAACACAAACATGGTACGTGGGAATGGACCTGCAGAGGGTCCTCCTGAGGGCCAAAGCCTTGGCCATGCCCTGTTCTGCAGGGCCAGGTGAAATGTGGGATGTGCTGGTGTCCTTGCAGAGCCGGTTCGATGTGTACATGGGGCACAACCCGGCGGGCTCCTCTGTGCAGAACATCATCCACTGGCTGCAGGTAAACCTCCCCAGCCTCCCTCCATGCCCCACAGAGTGTTCCTGGTCCCTTGTGGGCAGCCTGCTGTGCTGCTGGCTGCAAGGCGCACCTTAGCCAGGTCTTTGGTGGGTCTTGTTTCCACCCCTCCATAAAATACTCGGCAGGTTTTGGAGCCAGAGGGGTGGATCTGTCATGGAGCTGGGGGCCCTGCAGCCACAGCAGGAACATTCCAGGGCTCTTGCTTCAAACCAGCCCCAGCCCTGCAGCCCAAGTGCCATTAGTGGTCAGACTAGTGGCAGGGGTGCATCTGGACAGCAGCCAATTAAGCTCATTACTGATAAAGCTGATTATTTCTCCTTCTTCCCCTTGTGAGCATGAGAACAGTCACCACCAGAGCCCTTTGACACTGCAGTTGTGCTGTGCTGCACTCCTTTTCTCTTCCCCAAGCTAAAAATGTGCACATTTTTGGTAGATTGTCTATTTGCCTTCTCTGAGGTGTGTGCCACGGGCTGTGCTCAGGGCACAGCTTCTTCCCTGTGTGGAATTCCTGCTCAGGGACCCCAAAAGGACTTTGGGGGGTTTGCAGCAAGAGCACACACCCCATTTTCTGAAGTGCTGCTGCCCAGTGGAGGGATGAGGCCACCTTGACCTTGCATTGCTGCTGGTCCTGTTCCAGTTAGACAAGAGATGCTCAGAGGCTCCTTCCATCTCTGACTGGGCCATTTCAGGCCCACTCTCCAGCCCACAAGGAATAGTTGGAGTTTTAAACCCATTTTCCAGACCATTTTCATTTCTTCCCATCCTGGTGTTATCCACAAGCATTAGAAACATAATCTCTGCCCGTTTGTCCAACTTCATGACAATAATTACTTGTGCTGGGCCTAGGGCCAGGCCTGGGAGACACTGCCAGTTCAGTGATGAAAGCTAACTTTTGAGGGTTGGCTTTTGAGGGCTGACTGCACCCACAGAGAGCTGTGACTTCACTCAGAGCACTGCACGTCTGAATTTGCTGCAGGGAGTCCACGGTGGGGCACTGAGAGCTTTTGATGGGGGGCACATGTACAACAGCCTTCACTACAGACAGGTGAGGTGCTTCCTGTGGCCTTCCCTTTCCCTGTTCTCTTCCCATCCATGCCTGCTGTGTCTCCCCTTAATGTATTGCTCCCTTCACAAACTGGAAGTCAGGATCTCTGCTTGGAACAGCAGCATTTTCCATTCTCAACTCTATTTTGCAAATATATTTTAGATGGAATAAAACACTTTAAATTAGACTTTCCACTTTCCATAGGATAACGGGAAATGGTCTCAAGTTATACTGGGCTGAATATTAGGAAAAATTTCTTCTCTGAAATAGTGGTTAAGCCTTGGAACAGAAAAAAAAAAAAAAAGAAAAATAAAAAGCTTTTTTTATTCCTTAAACAAAATGAATCATTCAGAAAGCAGTGTGCTTCTTAACTGGATTAATTACACTGCAGGTAACGAGAGATGCTGCTGGCAAATCACTGCATGGCAAATCCTCAGGGTGTGGAGCTGAAACAAACCCTCCAGAAATGTTTTAATTTCAAAAAACTTGCTTCCAAACACCTCCCTGGTGTCATTGAAGGAAGTGCTGGGGAAGTGTCACCACAAAGAACTTTGGCTGGGAGGGACCTGTGGAGGTCAGGATGATCCAAGAGCACTAAACCAGGGCAGCCAAAGTTCTGCCTTCTTATCCAAACCATCTGTAGAGTCAGAACTAGAATTTCTAGCCCGGAAGAACAAATTCACTAATTAATTTTAATTAAATTGCCTCGCTAAATCATAGCACGTAAGGCTATGCTGCATCTCTACTGAAGTTCCTCTCCTTTCTAGAAGAAAGGAGTTCCAGTTTTCATTTCCCCCTATTCCCAAAGAGTAGCAACGGTGCACAGTTTGTTGCACTCCAGCAACATCTCCTCTTCGGGAAGCCCCTCTTCACTCTCCTCTTGTGAAGCCCCTTTTCCCTCTCCTCTTTATGAAGCCCTTTTTTCATCTCCACTTTGTGAAGCCCCGTTTCCATCTGTCTTCTCCTTGTGAAGCCACTTTTCCATCTAACAACTCTTTTTGAAGCCCCTTTTCCCTCTCCTCCTTGTCAAGCCCTTTTCCATCTGGTCCTTTTGAAGCCACTTCTCCATCTCCTCTTTTTTAAGCCCTTTTACCCTCTGCTCCTTGTGGAGCCCCTTTTCCATCCATCTCCTCTTATGAAGCCCCTTTTTCATCTCCTCTTATGAAGCCCCTTCTCCATCTTCTCCTTGTGAAGCCCCTTTTCCCTCTCCATTTTGTGAAGCCCCTTTTCCATCCCCTTGTGAAGCTCCTTTCTATCTCCACTTTGTGAATCCCCTTTTCCCTCTCCTCCTTTTGCAGCCCCTTTTCCCTCTCCATTTTGTGAAGCCCCTTTTCCATCTCCTCCTTATGACACTGCTTTTCCATCTCCTCCTTGTGAGGCCACTTTTCCATCTCTCTTCTCCTTGTGAAGCCATTTTTCCATCCATCTCCTCTTTGTGAAGCCCCTTTTCCCGCTCCTTTGTGAAGCCCCTTTTCCCTCTCCTCCTTATAGCACCCCTTTTCCATCTGCTCCTTGTGAAGCCCCTTTTCTCTCTCCTCCTTGTCAAGCCACTTTTTCATCTATCTCCATTTTGTGAAGCCCCTTTTCCATCTCCTATTTGTGAAGCCCCTTCTCCATCTTCTCCTTGTGAAGCCACTTGTCCATCTTCCATCTATCTTCTCCTTGTGAAGCCACTTTTACATTTATCTCCTCTTTGTGATGCCCCTTTTCCCTCTCCTCTTTGTGAAGCTCCTTTTCCATCTCCTTTGTGAAGCCCCGTCTCCATCTGCTCCTTGTGAAGCCCCTTTTCTCTCTCCTCCTTGTCAAGCCCTTTTTCCATCTCCTCCTTCTGAAACCCCTTTTCCCTCCCCTCCTTTTTCAGCCCCTTTTCCCTCTCCATTTTGTGAAGCCCCTTTTCCCTCTCCTCCTTGTGAGGCCACTTTTCCCTCTCCATTTTGTGAAGCCCCTTTTCCATCTCCTCCTTACGACACTGCTTTTCCATCTCCTCCTTGTGAAGCCACTTTTCCATCTCTCTCCTCCTTGTGAAGCCATTTTTCCATCCATTTCCTCCTTGTGAAGCCACTTTTCCATCTGCTCCTTGTGACACCACTTTTCCCTATGCTCTTTGTGAAGCCCCTTTTCCCTCTCCACTATGTGAAGCCCCTTTTTCTTCTCCTCCTTCTGAAGCCCCTTCTCCATCTTCTCCTTGTGAAGCCACTTGTCCATCTTCCACCTATCTTCTCCTTGTCAAGCCACTTTTCCATCCATCCCCTCCTTCTGAAGCCCCTTTTCCATCTCCTCTTTGCGAAGCCTCTTTTCCCTCTCCTCCTTGTCAAGCCCCTTTTCCATCTCCTCCTTCTGAAATCCCTCTTTCATCTCCTCCTTGTCAAGCCCCTTTTCCATCTGCTCCTTGTGAAGCCCCTTTTCCCTCTCCTTTGTGAAGCCACTTTTCCATTGATCTTCTCATTGTCAAGTCCCTTTTCCATCTATCTGCTCCTCATGAGGCCATTTTTCCTTCTCCTCTTTGTGAAACTCCTTTTCCATCTCCTCTTTGTGAAGCCCCTTTTCCATCTCCTCTTTTTGAATCCACTGTTCCCTCTGCTCTTTTTGAAGCCCCTTTTCCACCTCCACTTTGTGAAGCCCCTTTTTCATCCCCATTTCGTGAAGCCCCTCTTCCATCTCCTCCTTTTGAAGCCCCTCTTCCATCTCCTCCTTGTGAAGCCCCTTTTCCCTCTCCATTTTGTGAATCCCCTTTTCCATCTCCTCTTTGCGAATCCCCTTTTCCCTGTGCTCCCAGACTGGGGCCCCGTTCTACGATGTGCAGGACATGGAGGTGCCCACGGCCATCTGGAACGCGGGCCAGGACTGCCTGGCCGACCCTCGGGACACGGCGCTGCTGCTGCCCCAGGTCAGGAACCTGGTGCACCACAAGCTCATCCCCCACTGGAACCACATGGACTTCGTGCTGGGCCTCGACGCCAACGAGGTTCTGTACCGCGAAATCCTGGACATCATGAAGAAGCACCCCTAAAGATGCCGGTTCTACCTGATATAATTTTTATTCTTAGTGTTGTCTCTGCAGGATTTTAAAATTTCTTTTCAATCTTTTGAATTTTTTGAATCTTTTTCAACCTTTTGAAAATTTTTTTTAATCTGTGTTTGGACCACCTGAATATAGTTCATTAAAATGTTCAGCTTTTAACTGGAGCAGTGACAGGTTGGGGAGAGAAGCCTTCATGCCATTCCTGGCTGGCACTGCATTGCCTTTCCTTCATTTTCCTTCTTTTTCCTTCTTCTTTTCCCTACTTTTTTCCCCTTCTTTTTCTTTCTTTTTTTTTTTTTTTTTTTTGTTTGGTTTGGTTTTGGTGGGGTTTTTTTGTTTGGTTTTGTTTTGTTTTGGGTTTTTTAGTTTTTGGGGGTTTTTTGGTGCCTTCAGCAGTGACACAAAGCTCATTGTTGCTGTCTCAGGTCTGACACTGCTACGCCTAAAACCATCAAGGTGGATCAGAGAGAGATCCAACAGATCTGTGGTGAAAAACACCAGAATTAGGATCCCAGAATGTTTTGGGTGGGAAGGGACCTTAAAGCCCATCCAGCTTCCACCATCCCAGGCTGCTCCAAGCCCCAAAGTCCAGCCTGGCCTTGGGCGCTGCCAGGGATCCAGGGGCAGCCACAGCTGCTCTGGGCACCCTGTGCCAGGGCCTGCCCACCCTGCCAGGGAAGAATTCCTAATTCCCACTATCCCATCCAGCCCTGCCCTCTGGCACTGGGAAGCCATTCCCTGTGTCCTGTCCCTCCATCCCTTGTAAATAGTTTCTTTCCATCTTTCTCCCTTCAGGTACTGGAAGGACATGTCCCTAGAAAAAAGCAGTCCTAGTGGTTTTGAATTCAATAAAATTGTAATTAATCACATTTTTAATGTTGCTGGGTTTGGGCATTATTTTTTTTCCTTTCCGTGACTGAGGGGTGAGAAATGAATAAATCCTGAAGAGAAATTTCCAGTCAGACAGCCCAGTGTGTGATTCTGGTGGAGAATGTGTAAAATCCAAATAAAAAGGGGCTTAGGGCATTCACAAAGTGCTTATCTTAGGGTTTATCTGAGAGGTTTGGGCCATAAGACTGAGCAGTGATCTCAGAGGTGCTGTGATGCGTTGATGGTTATTTTCTTCAGCCTGAAGGAAGGGCAGTGATTTTACAGCAATAAAAAATTTGGCTGTTTCTGTCAGCCAAAATCCTGAGGCCCATCAGAAAATCTCAATAAATATGTCAATGTTGCAAGCACCAGAAGAATCAGCTTCTTTCAGGGAGGGAGAATGCAGCTGTGAGGCAAAGCAATATTTTGCAGAGGAACTGCTCAAAATCATGCACTGGAGCACAGTCAAATTTTCAGTCTGTCAAGTTTTCTTTAAAATTCCCTGGACGATATACATCACCCTGAAAGACAGAGTAGATCAGTCAGAGGCTTGTGGGAGGCCAGGAAATAAATTTGGGGGAGAGCAGCCATTCCAAGTGTTGCTGTGGGTATATTTATATTATATTATATTATATTATATTATATTATATTATATATAAAATATTATAATACATTGCATTATAGATTATATATACTATCATATAATAAAATAATATATAATAATTTATTATAATAATATATTATAGTAATATATTTTATAATAGTATCTATTATAATATATACTACATATATTAATATATATTATATAATTATATATGTAGCATTATATTTATGTATATTATACAGAATGTATATAATATATTAAGATAATATATTATTATATAATATATGATCATATTATATATATCATATTATGTACATTATATTAATATCTATTATATTCTAATATTGTATTATATATTATATAAAATACATTAAATTATATTATAATATATTATTATATTATATCATATAATATCATATCATATTTTGAATATAATATATTGTATAATATATATATTATTATATAATAGTTTAATATAATATATAATTTAATATAGTTAAGATATAATATCTTATAATATATAGTACATATATTGATATATATGTACTATATTATATAATGTATATAACTAATGCATATTAATATATAATATATATTAAGATTAAATATATTAATATATTATATATTATCATATTATATATAGTATATTATATACATCCTGATTATATATATTATATTGTCATATATTATATAATACAATAAACTATAATCAATCACATAATACACAACATATAATGTATAATATATAATATATAATATGTAATATATAATATATAATATATAATATATAATATATAATATATAATATGCAATATATATTGGAAATAATATAATATAATATAATATAATATAATATAATATAATATAATATTTCTATTGTTGGTGTATTACTATATAAAATAATTCCTGGCTAAAATTTGGCATAAGTGCAGGACAGAGCTCCCTCCTTGCTGCTGGGTGTCCCTGTGCTGTCCTTGCTGTCCCCTGCAGTGGCTTTGGGAGAACCTTCCCAGGCTGACTGAGCCCTGACATGTTTGTGCCCCTGCTGCTTCCCTCATTGTCCTGTCTAAGCCTTTCTCCTCTGAAGGGCAAAGCCAGCAAGCAAAATGAAAATCTAATGGCATTTACTTATGAAAAGAAGCTTCCATTCTTTACAGCTTCCTGGAGTATCACGCAGCCACGTTGGTTTCAGTAAATAATTCATTCTTTAGTTCTTTTTTCACCCCTTTTTTTCCTATGTCTGTAGTTTCTGCCTCATTCCAAGAAGCTTTCTGTAAAATGGTCTTTTTAGGTAATGCTCTTCACCTAATCTGTTTATTCAGTTTGCTCAAGTCCATCCATTTCCAGTAAATACTCTTCTCTCTGCTAAGAAAATTGCTCGTGAATTTTATCGGGTGATCAGATTATTGGATTTGGATATTGTTTGCTTTTCTGCCTTTAGGAGATTCTCTAAGCATCTTTCTGTAGTGCAAATTCTTGCTTAAGTTAATCCTGTTTAAACACATCTTTTTTCTTTTTTTTTTAAGCCTCTTGCCAGTTCTGCAGAAACAATTTGCCTAAAGCCAAAAAAAAAAATATTTAAAATGTGGCTTCACTTGGTATTTTGCCATGGGGACAAAAGGGCTTTTCCTTGATTGCTTTGTTTCTTTTCCCTGTGCCTAAATATTTTCTTTCCCTTTCAAAACCCTGAAACAAAGCTGTGACCCAAATCCTGGCTGAAATGAAAATAAACCAGCTGCCAGCAGCGGGAGACATTTGCAGATGAGACTCGTGGCACATGGCAGCACCCAGAAGGTGCAGAAATAAACGAGTCAAGAACACCCAAATTGTGCCCTGGGGTCAGGAGGGTTCAGAGGGGTGACACAGCATTCCCTGCCCCTGCTCCCAGCTGGCACACACCAAAATTCCCAAATTCCCAAGCAGGGCTTTCCTGTGTGCTGTTTTCCAGCAGTGCCTGGCACCCCGATGGTCCCATCCCAGCTGGAGGGGACCAGGACCTGTCCCCACCACTGCTCCTGGGACAGGTCCCATGCCACTGCCACCACGGGCTGCCACCCTGCTCCTGCCCAGCTGCCCAGTCTGGCCCGTTGTCCCTTGCTGGGAGCACTGGGAAGGCACCAGGGACCTCAGGGGACATTGGCACTGCCCTGAGGCCATCGCCACCCTGCACAGGGAGAGGACATTCCATTGTCCCCTGACATTCCGTTGTCCCCTATCATTCCATGAGGACATTCCATTGCCCTCTGTCATTCCATTGTCCCCTGTCATTCCATGAGGACATTCCATTGTCTCCCTGTCATTCCATGTCCCCTGTCATCCCATGAGGACATTCCACTGTCCCCCTGTCATTCCATGTCCCCTGCCATCTCATGAGGACATCCCATGTCCCCTGTCATTCCATGTCCCCTGTCATCCCATGAGGGCATTCCATGTCCCCTGTCATTCCACTACCCCCCTGTCATTCCATGTCCCCTGTCATTCCCTGCTGTCCGGGTGGGAAAGGCTGCGCCATGCCAGACTCCGCAGCCTGCTGAGCCAGCACGTTTGTCCCTTGGCTGGCAGGCAAACACGTCCCCAAATTAAAAGCTTAATAAATAAACAAACAAAGAGCCTTTAGCCACCAAGTTCGTGGGCTCCTGGGACACTGAGCCAGGTTTGATACGGCACAAGTGACAGCCAGGCCGGCTGGCCCTTGGGCTGCTGAGCTCCTCTGATTCTTTTGTGAAAGAAATTTAAAACAGTGGCCAGGACTCCAGGTCCTCAGAGTTTTGTGGGTGGAATAACAGGAGCCTGGCGTTATTTCACCTGGAGCAGGTGCTGGAGGCGTTGTCTGAAGGCGCAGCCCCGATGGGGGTGTGACCCACCCTCATCAGCCCCAGCACTGTGTTGCAAATCGCTGGCAGCAGCCTCCAGCCCCTGTGCCAACTCCTCACCTCTGCCAACCTGTTATTAGGCAATCCACTGACAGATTGGCTTCAATCCTTCTCCTTTCCCTCTCCAGATGCAGGTCAGGGGTTGGAATATCTCTGCAGAGCCCTGGCGGGCTTGGTGCTGTGCAGAGACCTCGGTGAGGCTGGTGCTGGTGCTGGTGGCACAACCAGATGCCTCCTTAGGAGGATGGGTGCCCTGAGCCCAGCTTTGCAGCCCCACAAGCTGCTCAGCTGACGTCAGTTTGGGTTAGAGAGCAGTGCTTTATCCTTTGAACATATTTATCTCTCTATTAAAAGGCGGGGGATGCAGAGGTTGCAAATTAATCCCGCTGAGGTTTAATCCGTCCGGACCGTCAGCATTTTTATTTTCTTTGGATTGGAGGTCCTAAAACCTTCTGCTGTGGGTGTCTTCTGCCATGTGCAGGGACTTGCAGGCAGAATGCTGCACAACCCCACACACAGCTGCTGGCCAGCACATGCAACACAGAGGTGACTCTGTCATAAATAATTTGCAATAAACAGAATAGGTGAATCCCATGTAATAAATAGACGGGGCTGCTATAATGAGCATGTCTGTTAGAGTAGCCTCTTTGAGCCAGGTCTCATAGACTCTTGGAGGTCTATAACCTAAGATAGCTCAGCTACCTTTGGAGGCATAAAAATCAGCAGGATGGCTTCTGTGGTAGTGTTGGGAACAAAAAGGTTTAATTAAAGGCAAAATAACAAGCAGAGAAAAACCGAGGCAGGTACCAGAGGTTCTTGCTCCTCATAAAACACCTCACTAAACCAATTAGCTTCTTTATTCACTTCTTTTTCTAGGAAATTGCCCAAACAAAACTTTTTACCTTCTGTCCAATTAGCTATCCTTAAGTTTGAGGTGAAGTCCCCTGAGCCTGTGAAGCAGCTTTTTCACCTAATCAAAAAGAGAAACTTCTAAGCTTCTTTCCTTTTTGAAGAGACAAAAGACAGTTTTGTCACTGCATCAACAAAAACCACATTCCTACACATGCCCACCACAGCTGATGGGTGGCTCTGCTGGCTGGGCAGTCACCAGGGAGGTGGGGAGATGCTGGTGCCTGCTCCCTCGAAAACCTTGAGTTGCTGTTTCTCAGTATCCACCTGGTCAGGTTTTCACACTGAGGTTTTTCTCCAGAGTCCTGGAGCTGCTGGCAAGGTAGAAATAGCTCAGTCATGGTCACTGGGCCACACCAAGGATGCCCTGTTGATGCAGATGAAATTTCTGGTGCCAGCCTCTGGCAATACTCTGCCATTCCCATCCCTGGCAAGGTGAGAGGCACCTGCAGAGGGCTCATCCATCCTCGTGCTGGGCTGCTCTGCTCCTACAAGCTGGCAGGTGAATGGCTTTGGGGGTTGCAGAGTTTTATCTGAGTAGCCCTGCTGATAAGGCGGAACCCAGAAAGTGAGATGCTCAGCTTTGCCAGATGTCCCCAGAACCTGAAACTCAGTCATGGCACTACCAATTCCTGCTCTGTTTAATGCAGCACAAGTGTAGGGAAAAAAGATTGTAGCTTTGATTCCAGGGAGTCAGTAACGAGTCAACCTCGCCAGGGTAAATAGAGTGGCTGAAATTTACTCCTCTAGTCATGACTTTCTTTTTAATTTCAACAGTAAGGAGCTAAACAGGACAAGCAAGAAAAGCTTGGCAAGAAGCCGTGTGATTGGAGAGGGACAGATGGGTGGATTTGGGAGGTGAGAAAGAGCTCAGCCTTTCCTTGCACATTTCATCACCAGCAAATCAGCAGGTTTCAACTCCGCTCTGCACAGTGAGGAGGATCTGGTGAGGAGAATCTCCTGCTCCTGTGCCCAGCTCAGAGCCCCCTGGGCCAGATGTGCCCTCTCTCCACCAGTGGCTGTCACAAGGTCACTTCCCTCCCCTCCTGTGCCTGAACCCACAAACCATAGCACGTGCTCGATTTCTGGAGTAAAATTTCACTCCTGGATTGCTCTGAGCTGGAAAGAAAAGCTGGAAAGAAAACCCCAACACAGGAGATCTCCTGCAAGCCAAGCGCTGGAGCTTGGCTCTGATGCAAGACTTTATTACAATAATCTCTACAGGCACAGAGGATGGGCAGAAATCACAGCAGTGCATTTAAAAGCCTTAAATCAGTGTGGAACTGGGGGACAGGGGGACACGGGGACATTTTTAAGCAGAGCATCCCTCACACAAACCCCGTGCCCCAAGGCACATGGGAACAGGCAGCTCCTCCATCCTGGGTCAGCACAGGGATGGATGGAGGGATGGATGGATGGATGGATGGATGGATGGATGGATGGATGGATGGATTCATGGATTCATGGATTCATGGATTCATGGATGGATTCATGGATGGATGGATTAATGAATTCATGGATTCGTGGATGGAGGGATTGATAGATGGATTAATGGATGAATTCATGGAGGGATTCATGGATGGATTCATGGATAGATTCATGGCTGGGTGGGTTCATGGATGGATTCATGGAGGGATTTATTGGTGGATTCATGGATGGATTTGTGGCTGGGTGGGTTCATTGATGGATTCATGGTTGCGTGGGTTCATTGACAGATTCATGGATGGATCCATGGATGAATTCATGGAGGGATTCATGGATGAATTCATGGAGGGATTTATGGGTGGATTCATCGATGGATGGGTTCATTGATGGATTAATGGATGGATTGATGGATTGATTAATGGATGGGTTAATGGATGGATTTATAGATAGGGCCATCAATGGATTGATGGATGGATTTGTGGATGGATCCGTGGATGGATTGATAGATGGATCTGTGGATGGATTGACGGATGGATGGATGGATGGATGGATGGATGGATGGATGGATGGATAGATGGATCCAGGGATGGATTCATGGATGGCTTCATCAATGGATTGATAGATGGGTTCATGGATGGATTGATTGATAGATGGATTCATGGATGGGTTCATGGATTCTCCTCCATCATGGCCACCATCTGCTGGTACATGCGCTGGGGGGCGTTCAGGCCCCAGTGGTGGTCGAAGTGGTTCCAGTCGGGGAAGTGCTCGTGGTGCACAAGGTGGGTGAGGCGGGACAGCAAGCGCTCGGTCTCCTTATGGGGGGTCACCCAGTCATGCCCCCCGCTCCACACGGCCACCGGCACCCGCATGGCCTCAATCTCGTAAAAGGGAGGCCTCAGCTGGCAGGGGGAAAGCACTCCTGTTACCTGGGGCTCTGGTGGGTGGGGTGTGCTCCCCCACCCCCATCCCAGCCAGCCCCTTCACCTGGTTGTACTTCTCTATGTTTCTCAGCCTGTAGTCAAACTGCTTGAACTCAGCGGTTTTTGCAGTCTGGAAGGCAGAGGCAAAGGGTTAATCCAGGTAATATCCTGGATCAGCCCCCCCAGACAGACACACCTTTTGGGACAGCTTGGTGCAGCAGCTTAAAAATCCCTTTTATCTCTTTGATTCCACCTCCTTTACCTGTTTCCAGCAGCATTTGAAAATATCACATTCATAGATTAAAAGAAAGTTAAAATAGTTACAAAATCAGAATCTCTACCTGTCCCCAGTGCACGAGATTTTTTACTGATGTATAGTCTGGAAAATGAGATAGGTACACGTCCAGTCGGCTCTACAGGAAAAAGAAAGTATTTACTAAGTCAGTTGGGAAGGATGAAAATCCATCTAGGCAAAAAACCTCAAGCATTCTGTCTTATAACTGCAATATAATTGTTATACACTCTTTATTCTTCAGCAGCTTTATTCTGCTCAGTGCTAGAAGCAGCTTCCAAAGGTAAGCCACTTAATCAATGGAAATACACTTAAAATGGAAATGCAACTGGTCCAGTCATTCTTTGGTTACTTTCTTCTGTAAACTTGTTGTGTGCCAGCCAAAAATGAGGCAGGAGTTTCCTTTCCTAAGAGATGAGACCACAAATGATTTTCTCTTACCGAAGACTCCATTGGGTTTAACACCCCCACACCACTGCAGGGAATCTCCAAACAACCACTGCCTCTCACACCTTATTTTGGAGGTTTATACTCATTGTTTTGCCTCATTAGATATCTCCAGGTGTATAGGAAAACCAGAGAGGGCTGTGACCTGGACGGAGAGCCTGGCACACCCACCATGTTCAAGTTGTTCCTGTCGAACCCTCCGACCAGGAAGATGCTGTCGGCACACACTTCAGCTTCCAGTGGCTTGGTGCACTTGTTAGCCAAGAACAGCTTCTCCTTCCTTGGCACCAGAACCAGCTCTCTGGTTCCAAATATCTCCTGCAGGAACATGAGGGAATGTCAGGAATGGTGCTAGGAGCTCCAATGTCCATCGTAGGTGCAGGAGCAGCACACAGCGGTAATGCAGGGGACAGGAATTGCCAGAAATCCCTGGATTTTGGCAGTAACCACCCAGAAACACCTCCTGTACCTTGAGCAGCAGGCCTGATAGGAAGGCTAGCTTTAACACAGGGCAGGAATTGCCAGAAATCCCTGGATTTTGGCAGTAACCACCCAGAAACACCTCCTGTACCTTGAGAAGCAGGTCTGGTAGGAAGGCCAGCTTTAACACAGGGCCCCGGACATGGTGGAAGGTGTACACGGGAGCCAGGGCAAAAAAGAGTTTGATTTTCTTGGCCAGATGTGGCAAGCTGGAAAACGCTATGAAACCTGAAAAGCAGCATGAGAGCACAACACAAACCCCAACTCACCCCAGAGCCTGTGTTTGAGGGGGTTTTTTGAACAAAAAACACTCCAGGATGCCAGCACAGCCTGAGATGGATGGGCAGGACGTGGCAAACCCCTCCCATGCAGAAGGCTGGGAAGGCAGGAGGGGACAGCAGCTCCCAGCAGCATCCAGTTTGGAATGGTGTTGAAGGTTGCAATGCAAGATGTTTTCAATTACCATCTGTATGGCAGATTACCTTTGTCAAGGGGGCAGTTTGCCTTATCTTTCTCTTTGAGTGACCACATTCACACCTCCCTCAGGAGGGGACATCTGCTGATAACAGACTATTGAATGTCACTGCATGGCTGATAAGAACTGTAACAGCCCATTGTGAGATGCTCCGCCCAGAGGGAGGAGCCAAGCATTGCTACCCAGATATAATCCAGAGGTTTATGAGAACCAGCAAGGCTTTCTCCACGGGATTCCCCAGAGGAACAGCAGCTGCCTCTCCTTCCACTGGATTTTCAGAGGAAGAATACATCCTTCTCTACAGATCCCCCTAGCTCCAACCGAACCACCCCTGACACTCCAGGAGGGCTGCAGCCACATTTCCAATTGCACTTCCACCAACACCCTGACCCACAGGGTGTCAGCTTGGGTTCTGAGTCTGTCAGTGTTGTTCTAGTGTACTGCATTGTTTATTTTATCCTTTTATTTTTCCCTTTCCCTATTAAAGAACTGTTATTTCCTGCTCCCATATTTTTGCCTGGGAGCTCCTTAATTTAAAATTTATAGCAGTTCCGAGGTGTGGGGAGGGTTTACATTCTCCATTTCAGGGGAGGCTCCTGCCTTCCTTAGCAGACTCCTGTCTTTCCAAAGCAAGACAGATGGACATTGGTATCACTCACCCAGGGAGCTGCCCTGAGCATGGCCAACGTAGAACAGCTGCTTCTGCTCTGTTTGCATCAGGATGAAGCCCACCATGGTCGGCAGGTCATACACGGCCATCTCGTGGAAGCTGCGCGGCAAAGGGAGAGCCTGGAGGAGATTCCCACCTCCCATCCACCCACCCCACCAGGGTCTCAGTGCTGGCAGCCCTGCAGCCCAGCTGCCCTTGGTGGCCCTGACCTGAAGTCCCAGAACTCCTCGGAGGCCGTGGAGAGGCTGCGGTGCCGGCGGGACCAGCTGCTGCCGCGGTTGTTCCCGATCCAGACGTCATATCCCGCGTCCGCCAGGATGAAGGCCAGGCTGTTCTCGGGTAAATTGTCCACCCAGTCACCACCATCCAGGCAAAACCCATGCACTATCAGCACGGGGGTCCTGGCTCCTGAAGGAGGAGATGGGAGGTAGCTGGCAGAAGAAGGAATGTGCTCCTTGTTGATGGAGTGACAAAATCATCCTTTGTCCCCTCAAAAAGGAAACAAGGCCAGAAGTTTCTCTCCTCAATTAGGTGAAAAAACACCTCATAGGATCTGGGGGGCTTCACCTCAAACTTAAGGATAGCTAATTGGACAGGAGCCAAAAACTCCCACCTAAACAATTCACTAGAAAAAGAAGAAAACAAAGAAACAAATCACTTTTGAGAGGTGTTTTACCAGGGGCAAGAACCTCTGGCACCTGTCTCGGTGTTTCTCTGTAAAGAGTTTTGTTATTTTGCCTTTTATTAAAACTTTTTTGTTTCCAACACTACCACAGAAGCCATCCTGCTGATTTTATGCCTTCTGAGGTAGCTGAGCTATCTTGGGTGTGAAATAGATCTCCAAGAGCTTCTGAGACCTGGCTTGAGGAGACTCCTATTTCAAAGACACCTTTCCCATACGGAAATAAAACACCACTGTAACACCTTGGTACTGTTTCATGCAAGATGCACATTAAAAATTCCCTTCTTCCCTTATTTCCCAGGTTATACTGGTGATTTTTTGGGGGGGGCTTTTGCTACCCCAGGCCCTGAGCCTGGATCTTGGAGCAGGGTTTTGCTGCAGGGAAAGAGCCACTTTGGGGGCTTTGCTGGGTCACAACACAATGCTGAGCTCCTGAAGGCAGCCCAGAAGAAGCTCCTCATCCCTCTCCCAGCTGCTCAAGCCATGCCTGGAGGCACAGGCATTCCTCTTGTTGTCAGGAGGGCCAGGATCACAGCTGGTGCCCCCTGGGGGAGGCTGAGCCCACCTGAGAGCCTGGTGCCCCCCTTGCCATGGGGAATCCTGTTGAGGCTCAGGAAGTAGCCATCCTCTGTCATCACCTCGTACTCCTCGCTGGGATAGCCGTGGAAAAGGATCTTCTCGCTCTGCAGGGACAGGGGTGTGAGGGCAGAGGGTGACCCAGAGCTCTGGGCCTGCCTCAGCTTCACCCACTGCTGCCACCCACGTGGTGTCCCCCGTTGTCACCTGAACCCAAAGGAATCACAGGGAGAGCAGGGAGAGGCCAAGCTCAAGCTGAGGGCATGGAGTGAGTGCCAGCAATGCAAATATGGGAGATTTTTGATGCCCCAAACCCCCCAGAGAGGCCAGGTGCAGATGCAGGGAAGGGGTGAGCCCAGCTGGTGCCTCAGGAAGGACTTTGGGCATGCCCATGGAGAAGTGATGTGCTCCCCCAGCACTTACAATGTTCATGAACCTCTCTGGGTTGTGGAAGAATTCATCATCTGGGATGGCATCTTCCAGCTCCTGGGCCAGGCACAGGGCCACGAGCAGCAGCCACATCTCACCCATCTGCAGCACCTGGGGGATAACAAGGCTGTGAGTGCTCCAGGGCCATGAGGAACCCTTTGGGACAGCCAAAGCCTGATCCTGCCACAGGGAGCAGGTGTCTGCAACTCCTTGTGCAGTTTGGAGCCCACCACAAGCCCCTCTTGCTGGCCATTGTCATCTAGTGCAGCTGTAAGTGTGGGACAAGCAGCCTCCCACCACCTCCTGCCTTGGAAAAGCATCAGGGAAATCCTTGAGCTTTCAGGAAAAGCATTTCAGGGGAAGAATGCTCCCCTAAACAGGAGGGGTCATGCCAGAGCTCCATCCCTGCCTGGGATGCTTTACAGCCCCTTGCCAGGTGCTCCTGGAGTGCCCAGCCCAAGGAATTCCAGACTCAAGGGCGCATCCAGCAAAGCCCAGTTCCCTGCTGATCCTGCTGCAGGAGCTAAAGGTGGCTCCCTGCCTCCCAGAGTGTGTTTTCCCAGCAGCCTTACTGCATGGAAAGCTTTCCTGGGCTGCTCAGGAAAACAGCAGAGCTCTGTGTGGGCCACTGTGCAGACATCTTTTATGAAAAATCCTTTCTTTAGGATTTTTCCCCCTGAGAAGCTGAGAAGCCTCAGGAACAAAATGTAAACATTGATTATCTGCTGCTGTGGAATGCAACAGGTGCATCTGTGATTGGCACATCTTGGATGTTTATAATTAATGGCCAATCACAGCCCAGCTGGCTCAGAGAGAGAGAATCTGAGACAGCTGCCTTTCTTATCATTCTTTTCTATTCTTAGCTTAGCTAGTCTTCTGAGATGAAACCTTTTCTTCTACTCTTTTAGTATAGTTTTAATGTAATATACATCATAAAATAATAAATCAAGCCTTCTGAAACATGGAGTCAGATCTCCATCTCTTCCCTCATCCAAAAACCCCTGTAAACACCATCACAGGCCACAGCAAAAACTCCCTCTCACTCAAACACAAAGTGCCAACTCAAGCCCACCAGCAGCACCTCAGTGCCTCCATCTCCACATGCAAGTGAGAAGGGATGTCCTGGGTTTAAATTGCTGAGATGGCTGAGGGAAGGAGAGGTTGGATTGCTCTTTGATCCCCCAGGCAAACCACATTGCTAAACCTGATCTCCCTTTGTCCTGCCCAGCTGCCCAACACCACAAATGCAGGCTGGACTCAGTGCGAATCACCTCTTTTAGGTGATATTAGTCTTGTCGCCCCTCAACCTGTGTGTGAAATGAAGATGGAAAGGACAGCAGGAAGGCAGGAACTGCAGCGGCCAGCTCCTCACCCAGCTTAGTTGCCCCAAGATATCAGAGCCTGGCCAATTGCTGAAATCACCACTTCAGTGAGCATGAGCACTGAGGCTTATAGGGGATGGAGAAGCCAGGCCTGCTCAGGAGATGCCAGGTAGAACAATGTGATCCTCAGTGCTGTTTGCTTCTTGCTCAACCCACAGGAGTTTCACACCAATTTCATCCCCTGGCTGAGCTGGTCACTTAGGAAAGAGCTTCTTTCCCTTGGGGCTGTCCAGAGAGGTGGCAAATCCCTGCCAGATTCTGTCCCCATTCTGTCTGTGGAAACCCAGAGCACTGGGAATATTTCTCTATCTGCTCTGGGGTGCCCTGATCCCCAGGGGAGCACTGACTCTGACCCTCATTCATGGAGAAAGTTTCATAGACTTCAAGATAGACTGGAATCCACAAAAGTATGAAATAGATTACAGAGAGTAAGAAATAGGAAATTGAAGAATTGGTAAGAAATTTAAGTTTTGGGATTTTTAGTGTGTTGTGGATGGAAGCAAGATGGAGGGCACAGGGTGTCACCCTGGGTTTCTTCTTCATGCTTCTTCTTCCTCCTTCTCCATGAGTTTGGGTGGCATTTTGTAATTGGGCAGGCAAGTCCCCATTGCAGCTCTGTGGGATCGATTATTGGGTTACAAGGGGAAATAATTCAGGTGTCAGCTCTTAATTGGATGGTTTAGTCTTAAAAGTGCTTGGAACAAGAGATTGTTGGCCATTTTGTGCCTTCTAATGAAAAGCTGCTGAACTCACAGTAGTTAGACTGCTTTACTGATAAGAAATTATAAACACCTAAGTGCAAACAAGAATTAGTGTCTCAAGTGCCTTCCTTCCAGACCCAGAGAAACCAAAAACTGGGACCCCCACATTGGTCCATCTTCCTTAGATCTGCCCTTTACCACCTAAAAGGGGACCCTCCACAGCTCCATGGCCAGCAGAGCCCTCACACATTTTTACTGATGTACAGTCTGGAAAATGAGATATCTACACATCCAGTCAGCTCTACAGGAAAAAGAAAGGACTTTCTAAGTGAGGTGGGAAGGATGAAAATCCATCTGGGCAAAAAACCTCAAGCATTCTGTCTTATAACTGCAATATAAATGTTACACACTCTTTATTATTTAGCAGCTTTATTCTGCTGAGAGGTAGAAGCAGCTTTCAAAGGTAAGGTATTGATTTCATCAATATCTTAAAATGGAAATACAGTGACAGAAGCAACTCCTCCTGGTATCCCAAGACATGGCAGAGAGGGAAGGATGAATCCCTGGGATGGGGAGCCAGGATGGAGGAGAGCAGAGCTCATCCTCAAAGCTGCTGCTCCCCTGGGTAAAGCAACCCAGCCCCTTCCCTATCCCTTTCACAGAGCCAAAAAGGATAAAGACCCAGGAAAATGTCTAACCACCAAGTTCTCCATGCATCAAATGCTCAGCTGGAGTGGCAATAACACCTTTTTTTCAGCAATAGCCTGGGCTAGAAGGAGAACAGGAGAGCAGGAGAACAGGAGAGCAGGAGAACAAGAGAATAGGAGAATGGGAGAACAGGAGAACAGAACAGGAGAATAGGAGAATAGGAAAACAGGAGAACAGGAGAATAAGAGAATAGAAGAACAGAAAAATAGGAGAACAGGAGAATAGAAGAATATGAGAATAGGAGAACAGGAGAACAGATGAACAGGAGAATAGAAGAACAGGAGAACAGGAGAGCAGAAGAATAGGAGAAAAGAACAGGAGAATAGGAGAACAGGAGAATAGGAGAACAGGAGAACAGGAGAACAGGAGAGCAGGAGAGCAGGAGAGCAGGAGAACAGGAGAACACCAACCTGACCCTCTGCTTCAGGCTCTCCGTGCAGTCAGTGGGGTTGGTGGCACTGAGGGAACCAGTCCTTGGCTGATAAAGACACCCAGAGAGGCTGGGACTTGTCCATCAACACCTGCCTGTCCCTGCCCAGCCACACAGCCCAGGGGTTCAGACACTGCACCCCAAAAGCCACATCCCAAAGTTTGGGACGTGTCCCCACCGCTGGGAACACACAGGTCCTGTGGTGTCCTCTCCAGCTGGGACAGCATTTTTGGCATTCCTTGGCAGAGGGGTTCCAGCTGCTTTGTCTCTGCTCTGGGGGTGCCAGGCAGGCTGCTCATCCTGGATTTCCAGGTGTAGGTAAAGGGTCAGCTCTGCATGTCAGCACCAGGGCTGGGTTGAAAAGAAAGGGACAAATCTCAGGAAAGGAGGAAGAAATGCCACTTGCATGTGACACTGGCTGGATTTTGTCAGTGTGGACATCCCAAGAGGGGAAATCCAAAGGGTGCACAGCAAATCTCCCATGGCAGGGGAACAATCAGCCCCCCAGGAGTTCATGAGCCCCTTTAAGCAGATTTTCCAGCCCCTCCACTCTCCTCCTGCCAGGAGAGCAGTGGTGGTGAGAAGGGACCTTTGGGGTCTCCATCTCCACCCCAGCCTCCTGCTCACCCTGGTCTGGGGTGGTTTAAGCAAAATATTTCCTCTGTCAGTTGAAAACAGACACACATCTGTTGTTGTTTTCACCAGCAGAATCATTCTTTGGGATTTTTCCTGGGTTTAAATGCTGGCAATAAAGAACAGCATGAGGCACTTTGCAAGAGCTCTATTTAATCATGAGGCCTTTGGGTGCTGTTCCCCACAGCCAGCCAAAGTCCTGGAGGAAGGAGGGGGTCTGGTGACAGCTACAGAGAGGTGGCAA
The DNA here is from genome assembly GCF_028551555.1 of Melozone crissalis. NCBI lineage: Eukaryota > Metazoa > Chordata > Aves > Passeriformes > Passerellidae > Melozone > Melozone crissalis. The sequence continues at coordinate 4,491,811 of NW_026535840.1, read as the reverse complement.
AATGCTGGGTGAGGAGTTCCCTGCCCTGGCTGACCCTTCAGGCAGCACCAGGCCAGGCAAAGTTGGGCATTCCTTTGAGAAAAGAGAACAAAAACCCTGCTGAGAAGTGCCAGAGAGCAAAGTGGGCTTAATCTTCAAGCTGACCTAGGAAGAAAATGAGGACCCAGCAGAAATTATGAAAGAGATGAGCAGAAATGAGAATTTTCTCCCTTAGCTTCCCTGCTACTACAGCCTGGGCATTTAACATTATTCCAGTGACCCTCTGAGGGTCCTGGAATAGTGTTATGGAATATTTCAGTGACTCTCTGAGGTCACCTGCTCCTTCCCACCACCCTGAAGGATGATGATGGGGGGATCTCCCCAAAACCCCTCCCTAGCCCAGCTCAGGACCTTCAGGCCGTGGTTCCCTGCAGTGCTCACCCTGCCCCCAGTGTCCCCTGCTGCCACCAGAGCAGGGACAGGCTGTGAGGTGCACAGAGCTTCTCCTTGTCCCCAGAATGCCCCAAAGCCAGACCCCACCAGGGTGTGGGCAGGAATGCCCACAGGAAACAGGGGCTAGGCCAGGTCTGGGGTCCCCAAATCCTCACAAGCAGCTTCTGGCCTCCAGGCTCACCTTCATCTCCCTCCTGGGCTTGCAGGAAGCCTGAAGAGCCTTTCCTGGTCCTTCAGAGGTCCTTCCTCTCCCAGAATGCCCGTTCCCCTTCGAGCCTCTCTGGACAAGCTGTGGGTTCTTCTCCCCTTATTTCCCCAGCCCCTGCCCCACCTCCTGAACCCCTCCTCTCCTCCTGGGCAGGCTGGGCCACTTTTGGGAAGAGTGACTCCACACCTGGCCCTCGGGCTGCACTCAGGACACAGGAGATGTGTTGCACATGCAAGGGCTGGGAGAGGGGATAATCCCCTCTGCTTGGCACTGGGGAGGCTGTATCCCTATGCAGAACCCTGGGCTCCCAGGGACTACTAGGACACCCCCACATGGGATAATCCCCTCTGCTTAGCACTGGGGAGGCTGCAGCCCCATGCAGAACCCAGATTTGGGTTTCCAGGAGCTACTGGGACACCCCCACATCGGGGTGAGCCCAGAGGTGGTGGGTGGAGGCCAAGGCCAAGGTGCAAGGAGAGGCTAGGCTGTCTCAACCAGAGCCAGTGGCTGATTCCCCCTGCCCAAGGGGCTCCCAGAGGCACAGAGAGAGCCCCAGAGGCACAGAGAGAGGCACAGAGGAACAGAGAGAGCCCCAGAGGCCCAGAGAGAGCCCCAGAGGCACAGAAAGAGCCTCAAAGGCCCAGAGAGAACCCAGAGGAACACAGAGAGCCCCAGAGGCACAGAGGGAACCCCAGAGGCACAGGGAGAGCCCCAGAGGCACAGAGAGAGGCATAGAGAGAGCCCCAGAGACACAGAGAGAGGCACAGAGGCACAGTGACAGGCCCAGAAGAACAGAGTGAGCCCCAGAGGCACAGAGCAGCACAGAAAGCCTGGCTGTCCTCAAGGAAACAGCCTGAAAATGTGAGCAGGGCAGCCAGGCTGGGATCCCTGAGCTCCAGATGTCCACTGGCAGGTGCAGAAAACCTCCAGAAAACATCAAGGCCTCTGCTGCCAGGGCAGCACAGATTTTGTTGGCACAAATCCTTCTGAGCACAAATCCCTCTTGTGAGCTCCTCATAGATCCAGAAAACCTCCAGAAAACATCAAGACCTCGGCTTTTCCCCTCAGCCAGGGCAGCTCAGATTTCGTTGGCACAAATCCCTCTGAGCACAAATCCCACTTGTGAGCTCCTCACCAGCAGCCAGGACAGCCACAGCTGGAGCCAGGACAGGCTTTTCCTCACTAAAAGGAGCTGAGGGGCACTGAGGGGACACAGGGAGCCTGGGCAGATCCATGTCCAGGCGTGGGAGCAGCAATGGCACGGCCACCCCTCCCTGCTCTGCCACCCTTAGCCCAACAGCCAAGGGAGAATTTGCCTCTCCTTGAAGCCCACGAGGTGTTACCAGCCCTGAGCTGGGGTGGTTTGCGCAATAGCTCCAGAGGAAGGGTGGGGAGGGGTTCAGGGACAGGAGGAGTAAAAAGATCAGGCAGGGAGGGAGCTCAGCACAGAGTCCTGCTTGGCCCTCTGGTGACAAAGGAGGAAAGTGATGCCTCAGGTTTAGCTTTTATATTTTTCGGATTCTGTGCTGCTTTAGTGTGTGGGTCTGAGCTTCACATTAAGGGATGGTGAGCTCTGTGCACAGAGCAGGGAGACAAAACAATTCCTGCTCCAGCTGGGGACCAAAGACAAATGATCCAAGTCTCAGGCTCAAGAGCACAAACAACGTGGGCTGAAGAGAGAAAAACAAGCAGGATGGGACTGCACGGGCTAAAGCTGGAGCTGGACAATTAACTCCAATATGCAAATGGAGCAGAACTGATAAAAGTGAGACCCCATGACCAGTCATGCATTTTGTGACCATTTTTGGTGTAGCCCTGGCTGGGCTCTTGTGCTGCCCAAGGTGGATCCATTGAGGCCTTTTAATAAATCCTTGCTTTATTCTTTAGCTCTGTCCAGCATCTGCTCCAGGTCAGCCTTTTCAAGGCACCAAAAGCAAACCAGAGGCAGGGGTGGCCTGGGGCTTTGGGGTTGGGTGGGATTTTTTCACCAGCTGATTTTACATTCTGTTACTGACAAAGCAGGGAAACCTAAGCCAATTTTTTTTTTCTAAATTAAACTCAGCAGCACTGATTGCACACACAGAAAGGAACATCCCACCTGCTCTGTGACAGAAGGAGCACCAAAAACCTTTAAAATAGCTCAAAGTGATTCCCATCCTCTCCCAGGAGAGAGCTCCATCCCCACAGAGCCCCGGGCGGCCATGGTCAGGCCACTCAACCACCCCATGCTAAAGGAGAGGGGGATAACCATGGTTTGTTGGGTTTGGGGTTTCTCCATACACCAAACCTCCCCACTTTTCCTGAGGGGCTGGGCAGGAGCTCCTTTCCCTCACCAGCACTTTCACAGCACCCTCTGCTGCCCAGGCTGTCCTGTTTCCTTTGGAGTGCACCATCCCATGGACAGGGAGAGCTCCAACACTGCCGACTCTCAACTTCTTATCTGCCAAGGTCAGGATTAAATGTGTGAGTTGGTGTTTCTTGTTGGGACTCAGATGTTTATTAGTTCTTATCCATGTTACAGTCTCACAAACCCTGAGTTCTACAGCACTTCACTCTAACAAACTAAAAATGGAGCTCCATCTCTCTCTCTCTACAAGGCCTTTTAAGGATAAACTGCCCAATTAAGAAATGACACCTGAATTATTTTTACTTTTAACCCAATAACCAACCACCCATGGCATGCAATGTGGACTTTTTTTATCCAGTTACACAAAACCACCCAAACCCATGGAGAAGAAGGTGAAGAAGAAGGTAAAGAAGAAAGTAAAGAAGAAGGACCAGCCTCTGCCCTAAAACCTCCATCTTGTTTATATATATTGCTGTATTCTAAACGCTTTAACTCTTAGTTTCCTACCCTGTGATATCACACATTTCTGTTCAAACTCCACACCCACAATCCCAGTTCTACCATTCCATTTTGGAAGCTTCTCCATGGCCTCAAGTCAAATGCAACGTTCTCTTGGGGGTCAGGGTTTGTCTAAACCCTTAAACTCTGAGTTTCCCACCCTGTGATGTTACACATTTCTATTCAAACTCCACACCCACAATCCCAGATTATGGCAAGACTTGAATTCTACCATTAATTCAGATAGAACTGAATTCTATTATTCCATTTTGGAAGATTTTCCATGGCCTCAGGTCAATGCAGTGTTCTCTTGGAGTCAGTGCCTGGCAGCACAGAAAGTCCAAAATTCTCAGCAACCAACACAATTGTCTCTCCAACACAAGACCTCAGTGCCCCCATGGCCAGCCAGCAGCAAGCTGAAGAGCAGGGAAATTTAGGAAAAACCTCATTTTTTCCCCAGCACAGGGCAGGGGGTCTCAGGTGCCTCTCTGCCCGTGCGTGGGGGATGCTCTTTCCCAAGGCTCCCACCATGGTCTCACCAGTCCTGTCCTGGCAGCAGCACTGGTGGGAAGCAGCCCAGTGTTCACCTTCTGGCTGCTTTGCAGTAATCCCCTTCCCTCCAATGAAGGGAAATAAAATAACTGTTCAAACCTATGGAATGAGCTTGGCTCAGGACTCTTAATTTTTATCCCGATTTTAATTTTTTCTGATTTTCTCATGCCTTAGCAGGCTGTGCAGTGATTCACCCTGGGGGACTGCCCACAGATGTGGCCCTGAACTTGATGCCAGGACCAGGAGCATCCATAGGAACCTTTCTGATGTCCTGTCCCCAAAAGAAAGGCAAACTCTGTCGGTGCTGGGAGGAAGAGGGAGTGGCTTTTTTCTCATCTGGGCATACCCGATCCTGTTCTTCCACCTTTCCTCCTCTCCCTGCAGGGGAAAAATCAGATTCTTCTCTGAGCCAGTGCTTATTTGAGGGTGAGGCAGCTGGGAGAGCTCCTGGCACTGCCTGCAGCTAGTCCTTGGTGAAGAGCAGCCATTGGAACTCCAGCTAGAGGTGGAGCCATCGAGGATTTCCAAAGCCTGTCTGCATTTGAGCAAGCGTGGCTGGGCCAGACCTGGAGGTGCTGGCTCCAGGAGGGATGCAGGATCCCACACTCAGCACCAGGGCCCTGTAGCAAGGAGTGGAGAGGTGGCCACCAAGGCAGAGGTGACAAAAATGACACCCAGAGTCGCAGACATCTTTTATGAAAAATCCTTTCCTTAGGATTTTTCCTCCTGAGAAGCCGAGAGGCTTCAAGAACAAAATGTAAACATTGATTTTCTGCTGCTGTGGAATGCAACAGGTGCATCTGTGACTGGCCCATGTTGGATGCTTGTAATTAATGGCCAATCACAGTCTGCTGGCTCGGACAGAGAGCCCGAGCCACAAGCCTTTGTTATCATTCCTTCCTATTTTATTCTTAGCTGGCCTTCTGATTAAATCCTTTCTTCTATTCTTTTAGTATAGTTTTAATGTCATATATATAATAAAATAATAAATCAAGCCTTCTGAAACATGGAGTCAGATCCTTCATCTCTTCCCTCATCCAAGAACCCCTGTGAACACCGTCACAACCCAGAGCTCCTGTGACCTGTCACCATCCCTGCAAGCACCTCCTCAGGCAGCTCCTGGCCAAAGGCATCACCAGCTGGCAAGAGGGGAAGCCTGGCAAGATGTGAAATCCCCATCCACAGCTCCTTCCCTCAGCAGGAATGTATTTTTTTTTTTTAATTTATTTATTAGAGCACCCTCTGAAGTCACTGTTTGTCAGAACCCAAGAAATTCCTCTGGCTGCCCTGGATGGCTCAAGTCCCTGCCCAGGGGGCTCAGAGGCCTTGGCACAGAGCCCAAGACCCCTGTGCCTTTGATTTAGCCCTTGGAAAGAACAATCACCAACTTTATATGAAGAATTACAAGCCATGAAAATTTAAGTAGAATGACAGTGAATTTATCACAGGGTGGAAAAATATATTTTTGGGGAGGTTTTAGAATGGGGGTTCAGGGGGCAAGATGGAGGAATCTGGGTGTGTCCAGCCTTTCTCTTTCTTCTTCTTGGCCTCCATCTTCTGCTGTGATGTTGGCACTGTTGGATTGGTTTAGAGTAGAAACTCACTGTCTAACATAGGTTATAGGTATTGGGAAGTTATGGTAAGTATTGTACATGTAGTTTTTAGTATAAAAAGATAACACTGGGGGCGGTCAGTGTGCCTCTGTCTGACCTGCTGTATGGACCTCGGCAGGGCAGGAGAAAGAATTTTATAGATAAGAGACAATAAACAACCTTGAGACTGAGAACTGAAGAGTTCTGACTCCTTCTTTGACAGCCAGGATGGGAAAAGAGATTTTCTAACGCATCCCAGGGTCACTGTGACCAGCGGAAATCCTGAGAACCGCTGGGACTGGGATGTTCGGCATTTCCAGGCTCATTCCATGCCAGGAAGCAGCAGGAAGAGCCAAAAGGAGCTTCCCCAGTGGAGTTTGGTGGGATGAGCTGGTCCCACTCATGCCCTCGCACCAAACCAGCCCCGGTGCAGGTGCAGGACCCTCAGTGCCCACCCTGGGGTTCACAGGGGTCACAGCCACGCCAGGTGACTCCACCAGCTGGAACCAACCCGTTTGTCACAGCTATGAGCCCTTCTCAGCGCCAAGGAATCATTGCCAAGGCAGCCCAGCAGCCCTGGGGTGAATTCCAGCTCGGCAGGAGGAGGAGGGACCAGAGGGAGTGGCGGCTCCCAAATCTCCCGAATCGGGAGCAGAGGCAGCTCCAGCCCCATGGGAGCGGCGTGAGCGGCCGGCAGCACCTTCTGCTCGGGGCACAGCGGGGACAAGGGCTCTTCTGGACACCACGGGTAATCCATCCTGCTCGGTGCCACCCCTGGGGACGGCCACGGGTAATCCCTGTGCTCGGTGCCACCCTGGGGACAGCGGGACAGGGCACCTGGACAGCCCCAGGGAATATCCTCCAAAGGAATGTCCTGCTCAGGGAAGGGGTGGGAGTGTTTGGAGAGGGGTCAGGACCGTGCTGCTGTTCCTGTTTACCCTGCTGCGCCTCTGGGATGTCCCCAGGTGTGCTGGGATGAGGGGCATGTCGCAAAGGGAAATTTTGGGAGTTTTCCCAAGCTGGCTGCTGGGAGGAAAGGGCCATCCATCCCAAGCAAGGCTCTGCCCTGGAATTTGCATGCCCTTCTCCTGACGCTACGTCACAAAAATGTGCCCTGCTGGCTTTGCTGAAGGCTCGCCCTAAAAATACCAACTCCAGAGCCTGGTGGAGCCCAGCGACAGGCGACAGTGTCCCCAGATCGCACCTGGCGGGCTCCGGGGAATGGTGGGGTGGGAGATGGGGTCCCTGGGGCCGGGCACGGCCGCCCCTTGGCGGATCTGAGAGCGGGAGGAGCCGCAGGGCTGTGCCCAGGTGAGCGCTGCAGGTGCGCCCGTCCTCCGCTGCCACCGCTCCGGGAGGGACCGGGTGGCTTCTGTCACCTCCCGCAGCACGGGCAGCCCGCGGCAGGATCGGGGAGAGCCGGGAAGGGACAGAAATCTGCTCCCAGATCTCCTCAATTTCGCCTGGGTGGGTGCAACACACCTGGCGCTGGCATTCAGTGGGAATTTGGGAATCCCTGCTAAGTTCCTCCACAGAATTGAACTCCTCTAAGTAGCTGAGGGAACTTCTCTAAGTAGCAGAAATACTGCTGCAGATTTGTCACCTCCAATAAATTTACCCGTTCCTATGTGGCAGAGATCTGCCCACAGCAGAGGGATTGGAACAAAATGATCTTTAAGGTCCCTTTCCAGCCAGAGCATTCTGTGATTCTGTTTCTGTCGGATAAAACAGCACAGTGAGATGTTTTGTGGTAGGAACAAGCTGAAGCAGACACTAAAATCCTTCCCAGGAAGAACAGGGGTGTCCTGAGATGGCATCCCACTCAGGTCTGCAAAAACAAGCCCAGGGTATCCCGGAGTTTCTCCCAGCCATAAGGAGAACCCAAGCAAACCACATTGTTTGGTTTCTTCTTAAGAACGTGGCCCTGAAACTTAAAACTGGATGGTTTACTCCTCATTAGGTCAGCTGTCAGTGGAAAAAAACAACGTATTCTTCCAACTATCCAAGAAATTGTTTTAAATGGATGATTTATAATCACCTCCTCGAAATCCAGGTTTGCCCAGGCACGTACAGATGTACCTGTACCTCTGCATGTTTCTGAATATGGAGAATGTGGGATTAAAATGGGATGGAATTTGGACTCTGGCTTTGTTCAAGATTAGCAAAACGAGCCATTTTCAGAATTGGAGGACTTCTGGTTTAGAATAATTTAACCCATGGAGGGGTGAGGTTGGTATCCTGGTGGAAGTGCAGGGCAGATCAAGAGAACTCCCCACAGCTTCTGTGCCAGTGCCAGCAAAGTCTCTCAAGGTTTTGACGACATTTTGCAGAGCACCATGACATGGCTGTTTCTCACCATTTCTTGTTTCTGTGCTAGTGCCAGTGCCAGCAAAGTCTCTCAAAGTTCTGGCAGTGTTTTGCAGAGCACCATGATGTGGCTGCTCCTCACCATCTCTTGTTTCGTGCTCATCGCTGCAAAGTCAGAGGAGAACCCCGAGGTGTCCATGGATGTTGTAAGTCCCTTCTTTTGCTGCTTGGTTGAGCAAGTTACCCACATGATCTGTGCAAGACCCACGGGCTCTGTGTGTCTTCACCGAGGGTTGACACCACGATTTTACGAGATATTTGTCTCCCTGCTCTTACATACACAGAGATTTATGACAGGAATTTATGGGGGGATGTCACAGACATGTTTTATGAAAAATCCCTCCTGAGAAGCTGGGAGGCCTCAGGAACAAAATATAAACAATTATTTTCTGCTGCTGTGGAATGCAACAGGTGGATCTGTGATTGGTCTCATGTGGTTGTTTCTAATTAATGGCCAATCACAGTCCGGCTGTCTGGACTGTCTCGGTCAGTCACAAGCTTTTGGTATCATTCTTTTTCTATTCTTAGCTAGCCTTCTGATGAAATCTTTTCTTCTATTCTTTTAGTATAGTTTTAATAATAATAATAATATATATATATAAAATAAAATAATAAATCAAGCCTTCTGGAACATGGAGTCACATTCTCATCTGTTCCCTCATCCTGGGACCTCTGTGAACACCATCACAGGGGGAAGGCTTTGTTCCAAGTCAGCAGGTTTGGTCAGGACAGCCCTCACAGCCCTCTCAGGCTGAGGTGGGCTGTCTGTGCTGCCCTGCTCTTGACTGCAACACAAAAAATGACAGTTCTTCACCAGACCTGCCAGAAATTCTGGCTGGAGTCATGACATCACCATGGGGACATTGGGAGGGACTGAGCCCAGCTTCCCCCTGGAGCCACCACCAGCACTGATGGCTCTGCCCAGCCAAGCCCTGCCACCCCTGAGGACAGAGACTCTCCTTAGGGACTGTCCCTTGCTCTCCTTCCCTTCCCACAGGGCGAAATTGTGCGGTACCACGGGTACCCCTACGAGGAGCACGAGGTGCTGACAGAGGATGGATATTTCCTCACCCTGCAGAGGATCCCCCACGGCAGAGGCAGCCCAGGGAGCTTCAGCCTCTCCCACAAGGCAGGGGCACCGCCATCCAACATGTTCTGTCCCCGTAAGTGCCACAGGAAACTTTGCCTGGCCCTGCCACCCTGGGGGTTTGGCTGGGCTGGAATAACCCACGGCCAAGGCAACTTCACTGTGGGATGGGTGCTTGTATTTGTTTTGGTTGTGGGCAAATTTGGGAGAGAACTTTTAAAGGAGCTTTTTTTGAAAAGCAGATTTAATTGGGTTGGGTTTTTTTTAATTGGTCTGAGAGAAAAAAATTTTTTTTAGAAAAGTGGAAAAAACTTGTTTATTAAACAATACCTTTTTTTTTGCTGTTTTAAAAGAGATGACAAACTCAGAAAGTCTCTTTTCTGGGTTGCAGTTTAGTTTACTTAGTCTCTTATTAATAGTCTTTTTGGTGCTGGAAATGCTGCAGCTCAGGTTCGGTCTGGTGGGTTACAGGTGTGAGCTGTTGGTGTTTTTTTGGGGTGTTCAGTTTAGAGTAGGTTTGAACAGGTTTAAAGAAAAGGAAAAAATACAATTTGGGGAAATATTTTGCTTCAGCTAGCTAAAACTAACTAAAATAAAGGAGAGCTTTGTCTTGTTGTTTGTTCATTTGCAGACAGCACAGTTTAGGAGAAGGAATATGGAGGAGTGAGTGTAGTGTTTGAAAATAAACTGCATGGTTTGAGTTTTTTTCTTCTTTATTATTTGAAATAAGTCTTAAAGGTACAAAACTTATTATTCAGCATAAACAGAACAGATGGTTGGGGATAAAAGCATCATGTAGTCAGCCCAGGACAGTGCTCCAGGAGGAAGCTCTCCCTGTAGGAGAAAACAGGCAAATAGCCTCAGGAGCAGAGGAAATGCAGGTGCCAACCATGCTGACCTTGTTCTGAGAGGATTTGCCCCAAAAAGGAAGGAGGATGAATGGGGCAGAGAAATCTCACCCCAGGTTTTAAAAAACAGAAGTGGAGCAGCAAAAAGCCATTAGTGAGGAAAGGAAAACAAACCAGGCAGCCAACCCAGTGCCATCTCAGTGTTTTGCATCTTTCCTGCGTCCAGGAAGGAAGATTTGGGGATCTCCCTGTTCTGCACTGAAACCCCAGCTTCAGAGCAGTGGTGGGGTGATGCCCAATTCTTGTCGTGTACATGGCAAATAAGTGAGAAAAAAACCAGATTTCCAGTGTCTGCCCTGGCCTTCTTCAAAAACACCTCCCCAGAGAGGCTGAGGACAGAGGACAGAGGACAGAGGACAGTGTCCCTGCCCTGGTGTGAGTTCCCAGGGCTGCTGCCAGAGCATGAATGTGAATGTAAATCAATCATGTGAATGTTCGATTTTGCTCATGGTCACAGAAAATGATTCCTTCTCTTCCTTCCTCCAGCTCCAAAGGCTGTGGTCCTCCTGCAGCATGGCCTGGTGTTGGAGGGAAGCAACTGGGTCACCAACTTGCCCAACACCAGCCTGGGTTTCATCCTGGCCGACGCTGGCTACGACGTCTGGATCGGGAACAGCCGGGGCAACAGCTGGTCACGGAAACACCAGGAGTTTGAGTTCCACCAGCAGGAATACTCAGCTTACAGGTATTTTCCATGAAACTGGAGGCTTAGCAGGTCCCTGGTACCCTCAGCAGTGTCTCCAGGCTGGAGGAGAGGTGCTCCTGGCAGTCACACCCTCTGCCATTGGGCAGAAATTGGGTTGTCAGCTCCTGCCAAAGCGCTTGCCTGCACCCAAGCAACCATGGCAAGGTCAGAAAAGGTGATTTTGTCACATGCCTGTCTCCCCTGCAGCTTCCATGAGATGGCCATGTACGACCTTCCAGCATCCATCAACTACATCCTGCAGAGAACGGGGCAGGAGCAGTTGTACTACGTGGCTTACTCCCAAGGCACCACCACAGGTACTGAGGAGGAGAGCAGGCCTGGCAGGGTCACACCAGCTGTGCACCCCCAGCCTGGGAGTGCTCCTAAAACCTTGGTCAGGGAGTGTTCCTAAAAAAGGAAGGGAAATGTCCAGGTATTTCCAAATAACAAAAAGGAAAAGAGCAGGTAATTGTTTTAACAGAAGAGTTTTGAGCGCTGGCAGCCTCAAACTGGGTTCATCTCATTGCTGCCAGAGCCTGACCTGCTGGAGCCACCTCTGAGGGGCTTTAAGGTGGGCACACACACCTGGAAGCCAACATCTGCCTCAGGAACAGCAGGGCAGGGTCTGCTTCCCTCTCCCCCATGCAGGTTTCATTGCCTTCTCCTCCATTCCTGAGCTGGATCGCAAAATCAAGATGTTCTTCGCCTTGGCTCCCATCACCGCCAACTCCCACATGAAGTCCCCCCTGGTGAGGGTGTTTGACCTCCCCGAGGCGCTGATCAAGGTGTGTCCTCAGCACAGGTGGGGTGTGAGGGGGAGGAGGGACTGGGAGGGTCCCCTGAGACAGGCAGGGCTCCTCCATCACCTGCATCTCCCCGCTCTGGGTGTTTGTGTGTGTGCTGTGAGCCTGGAGGGCAGGCAGATCATCCTCCTGTCCAGCCTTCATCGCAGAACTATTGACAGGGATTGGTTTTGGGTCCCTTCTCTTGGGAGAAACCTCTCCTAGGAAGGGCAGGGCTCTTCCAGGGCTGTAGCCTTTTCTGAAAAGCCAAAATGATGAAGCACAGCAAAGTTGTCGGCAACTTTCAGGGGTGAGCAAAGAGGTGGGGAGCACCTGGAGGCAAAACAGAGCATGATGCACCCCACTGATCCACCCCTCTGACTTCCACAGATCATTTTAGGCAAGACAGTGGTCTTTGATAAGGGTGAGGTGTTGAAGCAAGTGATTTCCACCATGTGCACCTACCCCATGCTGAAGATCGTGTGCTCTTTGGTGTTTTACCTGCCTGGTGGGTTCACCAACAGCTTGAACGTGGTATGTACACTGCAGCTTCCCTCTCCAGACATCCCGTTCCTCACTGTCCCAGCCTGAGCTGTCCTTCTGCTGCCTCCATGGCCTTCCACATCTTTGGCTGGTAGAAAAAATCAGCCTGGAGGCACCAGGGTGGGGGTTTCTCAAGTGAATCATTGGTGAAATTCCTTAATATTCCAAGAAGGAAATGTATTAGGGGCAACACACAGAGCTGAGGTTTGCAAAAGGATCCTGAGCATGAGGTATGGAGCCTAACTTTGCCTTGGGAACCAGGCAGGCTCCTACCATGGGACTTGCTCAGCTTGCTGCAGGGAGCTGTGGGTGAGGCTGGTGTGGCTCCTGAACAGGTTTGGTTTTATTTCTGATATGGATTTTTTGGGGAGGGAGCAAAAAACAAACCTCTCTGGTGGTCTTGCAGAGCCGCATGGATGTGTACCTGGCCCGCTACCCTGACTCCACATCCCTAAAAAACATGTTGCACTGGCGCCAGGTAACACCTCCTGTTCTCCTCCCTCTGCTCAGGGAATGATCTGGGAATAAAACTGGGAACAATCCCCACCTGCTCCCCCTGCAGAGCTGTGTGAGGGAGGGAGAGGAAAGCTGAAACACTGCTGCAAATAAAGTCATTTATCCCAACAAAAGAACTGGGGCTTGTAGGAGGAGGAGGTGGAACCTGGTGATAAACCAGGACAGGAGATGCCAGAGGGAAAGCTGAGGGTCAGAAAGACCACTAATGGTACAACTAATTGTTGAAAATGTTCTGCTCATGTCCCTCTGCTGATGGCATTGACCACAACACACAAAAATCTTGCCCAAAGTTGTCTGATTCGTGTGTCCTTTGAGGCTCTTGGCTGCACACCAGGTTCTTCACTGTGGGTTTCCTGGGGCTGGGCTCTCCTCCCAAAATCCAAATGTAAAAATGGCATCCCTGAGCCTTGGTGGCAGGAGGGAGCACTGCAATCCCCTGTCACTTCTTTTATCTGTCTTAGAGTCCCCTCCAATGTGTGGATAATGAACATAATTCTCCTTTTCCAGCTCTACCAGACTGGAGAATTCAAGCATTATGATTATGGCAGTGACAACGTGCTTCACTACAACCAGGTAAGAGAGAGCCATGCTCAAAGAAAAAATAAAATAAATATTCCAGTGAAAATATTGCAGTGGCTGAGACTGCATCTGGACAATTGAGCAGCCTGGAATAGTGGAAGGTGCCCCTGCCCATGGCAGGGGAGCTGGGACAAGATGATGTTTGAGGTCCATCCCAACTCAAACCATGCTGTGATTCCATTAATTACATTATATTTATGGGATTTGCTTTGTATGGAGATGCAGGTTCATAACTTTCTAATAAAAGTAAGTAACTCAGTCACTCAGTGATGACTTTTTGACCCTCTGGTGGAAAGAACAGGAGCCCAAGGCACAGTGAGGCTCCCTGGTGATAGCTCCTCTTCTATCCCTTGGGATAATGGAGAAATTCCAAGCAGCCACCAGGACACACTTTGAATTTTTGGCCTGCCCTTTGCCTCCCTCCTGTCTTGCAGAGCACTCCTCCCTTCTATGAGCTGGAGAACATGAAAACCCCGCTGGCTGCCTGGTATGGGGGCAAGGACTGGATCTCAGCCCCCGAGGACGTGAACATCACCCTGCCCCGCATCTCCAACGTGGCCTACAAAAAGTACATCCCTGAATTTGTCCACTTTGACTTCCTCTGGGGCAAGCAGGTCTACGAGCAGGTATACAAAGAAATGCTTGATCTGATGGAGAAGGGTGCCTAGAGCTGGAGCAATGGCTTCTCCATGACTTCTGGGGCTTATTTCATCTTGGGGGGGGAATGATTTTAAAAAAGAAGAAAAACTGGGGGGAAAAGCTCAATAAACTGCTCCACTTGGTCTGGATTGATATTGCTCTGGCCAGTGAGGACAACCAGGCAATGCAATGACTGGGGAAGCACTCTGGACTGAGGTTCAGTAGGCTGAAGTTGAGCAGAGCCCTCACACCCTGAGTCTCCCACGTGCCTCCCTCACCACCACTTTGGTGGAACTTGGCTCCTGGTGGCCATTGTGGACTCTGGGCTCCTTGAGCTTGGGTTCCCAGCTGCAAACAGCTGGCCAGGAGCCCCGTGCCCTCCTGGATGCTGGTGTCCCACAGGGATGGGATGAAGCCACGTGGTGGATGGGTCCTGCTTTGTTCACCTTCTGGCAGCGCTTCCACATCAGGAATCCCAACATCCTGGCACTCACTGCCTTCCTTCACAGCTGGAAGGAGCTATGAACGTCCTGCCTGGTGACAATGAAGAGTGGCCATGGGTTTTTATCAATGAGAACCCCCCACCTTGCTAACAAAGGGGACATCTTTCTCAGATTCATGCTGATTTGGATTATCTCACTTGTACAAAAAGGAGTTTCAGTAAGTTCTAGCAGGAAACACCATTTTGCACCACTTCAAGCTAAGGCACAAACCCAGCTGCAAAGGCCACCTTTTGCTGCCTCTCAGGGAGACAGAAGAAGAGTGTGGTGGACAGCAGCAACAAGCCTAAATCTATTTTCAGCTTCTGGATTAAATTGTTAATGATACCTTGATCAGAGGAGGAATCGTGAATTTGCCAGTTTGTGTAACTACCATCTTAAAATATGCCTGGGAGCAAGCAGGGCAAAGGATAAGGTTCTCTTTTTACAAATATGTAATAATAATAATAATGATAATGATAATGATAATGATAATAATAATAATAATAAAGTGGATAGGGTCAACTGGACGTTGTGTGGTTGTACTGTTAACTAAAGGCTAAAACTCTGGAGAAATTGGCACAAGCCCTGGCACAGGGTGCCCAGAGCAGCTGTGGCTGCCCCTGGATCTCTGGAAGTGCCCAAGGCCAGGTTGGATGGGGCTGGGATCCACCTGGGATAGTGGAAGGTTTGGAATGAGGCAGGATTTGAGGTCTCTTCCAACCCAAACCATTCCAGAATTCTGTGGGTGTGAAGGTTTTCAGCACAGACCTCTCACCAGGTGCAGGTGCAATGCTCCTCGTGCTCAGGGATCATTCCCAGATGATCCTGATGCCACCAGCATGTCCCTGCAGGGAAGAGGTGGGTGGTGAGGAGGGCGTGGAGCCCAGCACAGCTGCTCTGCAGAGCCAAACTGAGGGGCTTTAGCAGCTGAGCTTCATCCAGGAGTCTGGAGATGGTGGCACAGGGCTGGCACTGCTCAGGTTAGCACCTGTAAAGTGTTTCACTTTCTGCCCTTAGAGCTGGAACTGACCACAGCAGAAAACAGGGCAGGGTGAGGCCATGGCAGGGTGCAGGAATGAGGCTATAGGTCAGATAGGATCTGCCTGGATTGCCAGTGATTAGCTGCCTCACTTAGGACATTTGTAATGACATCTTTTTCTCTGTGATCAGCTGCTCGAGGCAGGGCCGTGCCCTGGAGCAGCACCTTACAGGGCTGCGCTGTGCTCATGCCATGGATAGCAGGGCAAATGGAAAATAAACACACTGAGAGACTGCCAGGATGCTCCCCCTGCAAACTTCTGAAAAGCTGGCAGGAAATCAGAATCACAGAATCCTTAAGAGACCCCCAAGATCATCAAAGCCAACCATGCTCACCACTAAACCACGCCCCACACCTGCCATTTATTCAAATTCAGTTTAAAAGCGCTAACATTTAACTTCTGAAAACTCATTAAAAGTGCAGGGTTTAGTCTCTTTCTGTTCAGGTTATGAAGTTTCTGCCACTCCTGCAATTATCTGGCTCAGTGTTGGCAATACATTATCTTCATTCTGCCCTGACAGAGCACTCTGGTGAAGTTCTGGTTTGATCAGATTCTGGCACTTGCTTCCCCTCTGCTGCCAAAGGATCAATAACAAATGAAGAGGTTTGTTTTGGAAGCAAATTGATTTATGCCTGCAGAATAAATATTGTGAAATCCCATCTCCTGGGATGGCCATGGCAGGAGTGGAGGCCCGGCGTGTCTCAGCTCTGTCAGGCAAGTCCAACACCACCAGGCAGATCTGTGGTGATGGCACAGGGTACCACAGAATCATGGAATCATGGGTGGTTTGGGTTGGAAGGGACCTCAACTCCCATCTCATCCCACCCCAAGGACGCCTTGGTGGCTCCAAGCCCTGTCCAGCCTGGCCTTGGGCACTGCCAGGGATCCAGGGGCAGCCACAGCTGCTCTGGGCACCCTGTGCCAGGGCCTGCCCACCCTGCCAGGGAACAATTCCTAATTCCCAATATCCCATCCAGCCCTGCCCTCTGGCAGCGGAAGCCATTCCCTGTGTCCTGTCCCTCCATCCCTTTTAAACAGTCTCTTCATGACTCTTGTATCTCCTTCAGGCCACAGTTTGGTCACCCCAGAGCTTCTCCTGTCCAGGTGAACACCTCCATCTCTCCCAGCAGAGCTGTTCCATCCCTCTGCCCATCCTGGTGCCTCCCCTGGACCTGCTCCAACAGATCAGTGTCCCACATATCTCAGTCCATGGTGTTCCATTCACCCACAAAGCCTCCACCACCCTTTTCTCCTCCCTGTGTGGGCAAAGCAGCCTCAGCCACACGTGGGGAGGATGTTGGTCACTCAGCCTCTCATTCAGTCTTCTCCCAGGTGTGCTCATGCAGAGGGTGTCACATGAGGCTGTGAGGGCTCACAGCTGTGTCACATCCCCCCCAGGGCACAGCAGTGTCACCCTGCTGCCTGATCCATCATTTCCCACCTCACACAGGGCAGCAGCACACACAGGAGTCGTGGAGAGGAGCACAGGGCCAGCTCAGCCTCCTTCCCACATGCACAGGCTTGAAGAGAGGAGGTGCTTTTGCAAGCAGCACAAGGATTGCTCTGGTGTCTGCTTTAAGCAACGTGCTGGCCCGTGGGGTTATTTGGAAACTGATTTGTCCCAGAGTCAATCTAGGACAAGGTTTCGTGGAGTTATGACAGATGGCGTGCTGCCTTTTCACGTCTTTTTGATCCTTTACAGCCTGACAACGATTTCCAGAGGCATTGCTGAGTAGATTCAGGCTTTTCATTTGGTTGAAAACACTGTGCTTTCTTATTTCAGGAACTCACAGCAATTTCCCATGTAATTTTCAAATTTTATTTTGAGTTTGTTAGATGAACCTCTGAGAGAGAGAGACTCTGGTTTTAAGATTTGCATTTTCTTGGGATGGGACTTCAAGCAGGTGGGAATATAAGGACATAGAAAGTTAGCTGAAATCAAGATCAGATGTTATTTTCTCCAATACTTCACAAACAAGTGTTGAAAGCTCAGCCAGATCAGCTTGTCTTCAGTATGCTGGGAAATAATCTCAGGAGCACCACGGCACCAAATCTGAAAACTGTTGGTGTTTCTTTACTGAGAAATTTTGCTCACGTTGTCCCAGGTCTGTTCAGGCACAAACCAAACTCTTTCAGCTGTAAAATACACTTTAAAGCCAATGAAGAGAGATCAGAGAAGAAGTACAACGAGTTCAGGGTTGTTCTGGGCTCTTGTGAGCACAGGAACAGGGGAGGAATTACTGAAGAAACACCAGTGACCACATCTCCATTATTTCCCAACCCACATTTATGCTTTTGTTTATTCCATTTCATTAGAGAGAATGGAATGATTTCACGAGCAACCCAAACAAGGTGTTGTGAAAAGAGCAGCTCTTTCCTCAAGCTCCACTGTGCAACTCCAGCACGGGCAAAACCCCTATAAATGTGCAAACCAGAGACAGCCCAGCCTAGCCAAAGGGACTTTAAACCAGGAAAAGCACGAGCAGATAAGGACTTACCAGGTTCTTTAACCTGAGTGTTCTCCAAGGTTACTGCAAGGCAGTTTTGTGTTTATCTGGCAGGGATTGCACAAGAGCTGGCATTCCCTTATTGCCAACAGCAGGGTGCTGCTCCCTTTCCCAGCTCAGGATGCCAGGGCCAGGTGGTTTGTGGCTGCTTCACCCTTGGCAAAAGGCACCTGGGCACAGGAAAGGGGCAGCAGGAGGAGCAGAGGGCACCATCTGGAGGGAAGGTGGGCATGGACAGCAGGATTAACCCAAATCCCAGGGCTGAGGGGGTCCTGGTGGAAAACAGCAGCAGGAACAGCAGCAGCAGGGCCCCAGCTGGAAGGAAGGTGGGCATGGACAGCAGGATTAACTCCAATCCCAGGGCTGAGGGGGTCCTGGTGGAAAACAGCAGCAGCAGGAACAGAAGGCACCAACTGGAGGGAAGGTGGGCATGGACAGCAGGATTAACCCCAATCCCAGGGCTGAGGAGGTCCTGGTGGAAAGGGGCAGCAGCAGGAGGAACAGAAGGCACCAACTGGAGGGAAGGTGGGCATGGACAGCAGGATTAACCCCAATCCCAGGGCTGAGGGGGTCCTGGTGGAAAACAGCAGCAGGAGCAGCAGCAGCAGGGCCCCAGCTGAGGGAAGGTGGGCATGGACAGCCCAGGGCAGGATTAACCCCAGTCCCAGTGCTGAGGAGGTGCTGATTGCACCCGTGTGCCTCAGAGGAGGTGACTCAGCAGCAGCAGACCTACACCTGAGGGACAGCACTGGGGACACAGCTGATCCCACGGGCTGCTTCCCTTCCTGTTGTGCCAGCAGCAGGTGGGGTTGCAGTCCTGTGATGCCTCAAATGAGAGCATGAGAGGCATCCTGCAGCAATGCTGCCTGATGGCTGAGAAGGGTGAGGCTAACAAGCAACACACCTCAGCAGAAGGTGTAAATTTTGATTCTTAAGGGCCTCAGAGGCCAAGAATAATACAGGGTTTGGGACTCAGGCAGAGCCCAGGACTCGTTGGATGGAAACTTTGGCCTTCCATGTCCCATCTGGACACACATCCCTCTGAGAATGTGGGATCTCAGAGTGGTTTGCGTTGGAAGGGACCTTAAATCCCATCTCATTCCACCCCTGCCATGAGCAGGGACACCTTCCACTGTCCCAGGCTGCTCCAAGCCCCAAAGTCCAGCCTGGCCTTGGGCACTGCCAGGGATCCAGGGGCAGCCACAGCTGCTCTGGGCACCCTGTGCCAGGGCCTGCCCACCCTGCCAGGGAAGAATTCCTAATTCCCACTATCCCATCCAGCCCTGCCCTCTGGCACTGGGAAACCATTCCCTGTGTCCCATCCCTCTATTCACATATCCCAACTCCCTGCACAACACCTTTTACCCAACAACATCCCAACCCCATGCAGGTGTTTTTTCAGCTCTGATTTTCCTTTCCTTCCCTCCCTGTGCTTCCCTTTTCCAGGGGCAGGCACAGCTGCTCTGGGAAATCCATTCCAGGGCCTGCCCACCCTCCCAGGGAGCAATTCCTTATTCCCAATATCCCATCTAAACCCAACCTCCTTCAAGTCCTCAAAGGTTTGAGGACTTTCATTCCTCCCTTTGACTAAGCCACACAAGAGTTCCTCAGTAAAAATCCAGCTGGTGTTTTATTTTGGCACCTTCCGTCCTTCCACCAGAGGAGGAACAACCGCGGGTGCTGAATCACACACTCAGCACTGACACACTGCTCCAATGGCCTCGTTCCACAGCCTGGGGATGCCAGAGAAGTCTCTGCTGCCTTTCCAACATCTACTACTATTAATTTATCACTACTGTTACTACTAGTTAGTAACTGCACTAGAGAATGAGTAGTGGGGTGAGAAGGCAGCAGGGCAGGGGGGGGTTCTGTCCCTCTGCCCCACTCAAGTGAGACCTCACCTGTGCACAGCCCTGGTGCTCCCAGCATGAGAAGGACATGGAACTATTGGAGCAGGGCCATGCAGCTGCTGAGGGGGTCTGGAGCAGCTCCCCTGTGGATCCAGGCTGGGAGAGCTGGGAATGCTCAGTCTGGAGAAGGGAAGGGTGTGTGGAGACCTCACAGCTCCTTCCAGGGCCTGAAGGGACACAGGGGAGCTGGAGAGGGACCCTGCATTGGGAAAGATGCAGATTTGTCCCTGGAGTGATAGGACACAGGGAATGGGTTCAGACTGCCAGAGGGTAGGGCTGGATGGGATATTGGGAATTAGGAATTGTTCCCTGGCAGGGTGGGCAGGCCCTGGCACAGGGTGCCCAGAGCAGCTGGGGCTGCCCCTGGATCCCTGGCAGTGCCAAGGCCAGGCTGGAGCAGCCTGGGATAGTGGAAGGTGTCCCTGCCCATGGCAGTGGTGGGATGAGGTGAGCTTTAAGGTCCTCCCAACCTATATAAGTTCCCTTCCACAATTCTCTGACTCTTTGCAGTGGGATTTTCCTGCCCACAGAGGAAGAAAGATATTTCCAAAAGCCCAGAGCAGGCAGAGCAGACACCTCTCCCTGTGCTCCTCTCCACGACTCCTGTGTGTGCTGCTGCCCTGTGTGAGGGTGGGAAATGATGGATCAGGCAGCAGGGTGACACTGCTGTGCCCTGGGAGGGATGTGACACAGCTCTGAGCTGTGGGCACAGCCTGTGCTGGCCCTGTGCTCCTCTCCACCACTCCTGTGCCCTGTGTGAGGGTGGGAAATGATGGATCAGGCAGCAGGGTGACACTGGTGTGCCCTGGGAGGAATGTGACACAGCCATGAGCCCTCACAGCCTCATGTGACACCCTCTGCATGAACACACCTGGGAGAAGATTGGATAAGAGGCTGAGTGACCAGCCTGCATGTTAGACAGTCTGTCTCTGCTCTAAACCAATCCCAAAGTGCCAGCATCACCCAGAAGATGGAGGCTAAGAGGGAGAAAGAGGAAGGGCAGGGCACACCCAAATTCCTCCATCTTGGGACCCTGAACCTCCATTCTAAAAACCTTAAAATTCTACCTTTTCACCCTGTGACAAACTACCAATTATTCTGCTTAAACTCTCCTGACTTGTAATTCTTCATATAAAGCTGGTCATTTGCTCCAGCTCTGCCTTGTACCTCTGGCTGCTGCTGGGACCTCCAGCCTGGTGCTTTTCCGGAGAGTTCTACAGAGCTTTGGTGAATTGCCCTTTGCTAACATGACACTCCTGGACCTTACTGTCACTTCTCATGAGGGGTGGGATATGCAAGTGTCTCCCATCCAGGCAGGCAGGGAGGCCTGAGGTGTCCTTGGGTGTCCTTGGGGAGCTCAGCATGCTGCTGAGGCTTTGGAAAGGTGGGAGTGAAGCCTTCAGAATGGTGCCTTAGGTTTAAGTTTTTATATTTTTCAGATTCTGTGCTGCTTTAGTGTGTAGCTCTGAGCTTCGCATTAAGGGATGCTGAGCTCTCTGCACAGAGCAGGGAGACAAAAACAATTCCTGCTCTAGCTCAGGACCAAGGACAAATGATCCAAATCTCAGGCCCAAGAGCACAAACAATGAGGGTTGAAGAGAGAAAAACAAGCAGGATGAGACTCCATAACATAAAGCTGTAATTGCACAATTAACTCCAATATGCAAATGGAGCAGAACTGACCAAAGTGACAGACCCTGTGACCAGGTGTCCATTTTGTGCCCGTTTTGGTTCACCTTGGGTGCAGCCCTGCCTGGGCTCTTGTGCTGCCCAAGGTGGATCCATGGAGGAGATCCTTTTGATAAATCCCTGCTTTATTCTTTAGCTCTGTTCTAGGCCAGCTTTCTCAGGGCATCAGTTCAGACCAAGCTTTTTGTTGCCCCAGGAACTCTCCCAAATAACCCTGGGAGACAGGAAACTACCCTGAGAGTTAGGAAATGACCCTTTACCAAGAAAACCTGTTGGCTTTTATTTTGTTTGTTTGTTCTCTCTTGGCTTGTTGGCTTTTTTCTTTCCCACCCTGGCCATCAAGAGCTTAAGCTGCAACTCCATAGCTGGAATTCCTCAGCACACCAACCCGGCTGCCTGTGCAGAACCGCAATCAAAGCCACCATGAGAAGCTTCCCATGAAGGGAGGTGCCCCAGGAGTGATCAGCACCCATCTGTTAATTGGAGGGCACGTGAACAGCAAGTGCCAGCGTGGCTGGGCTCTGACACAGCCCGGTCCTTTTAACTCTGGTGATGACAGAGCCACTGGCACTGCCACCAGCGGCCTGGCCAGACGTGCCAGGGCTCTGCCTGGTAACCAATTTCCCTCCTTGTCCTTCAGATCTGTGTCCTCTTGGAGCTGCCTGGTAACTTGTTTCCCTCCTTGTCCTTCAGATTTGTGTCCTCTTGGAGCTGTCCCCAGCGAGGGAAAAGCATCACTTGATTTTTTTTTTTTTAATTTTTGGTCTTATCTCACAGCTTGGTGACACCACAGGTAGGTTTGCTGGGAGTATTTCAGAGGGTAGGAAAGTCTTTGTGGTGTGGGAGCAGAAGGAGGGAGGCAGAGAGAAATTCACAGTTCATGCTGCTGGGCTGAGGTTAGGATCTAACTTTTGAGAGCCTGGCAAAACATCAGGAATCATTTGTAATGTTAATTGTGTGCATTAAAAATAGGCTTCTGCTCAGCTAAGGTGATCAAAAAGGTTTCTCGTTTTTTTTTCAGGCTACACTGATTTAACCAATAGCCTTCCTATGAGGCTCTACCAGTTTCACTCATAGGATCTGAAAAATAGAATCTGTTTACAGTGGGGTTTGGGTAGGAAAGTTAAGGAATAAACACGAAAAGTAGAGACAGAGTCATATCCCAGCCACACTAAACATGTTCCCTCCATAGCATAAACTCCCCCTTTAGGTTAATTCCTTCTGTGAGACAACTGACCCAGTCTGGGATTATCCATTGGTTTAGTTATTGTTTTGCATAGCTGGATCTCTTCTTCTTGCCATTAAAAATATTAAAAAGGCTCCAGCCTAGTACTAGATCCTGTCTGTACAGTATAAAAAATTCTAAAAATTTGGGAATTCCCTCCACTTTCCCAGCCCAGAAAATGGTATGTGATCTCCAGATATGTGAGGAACCTAACACATCCCAACCAAGCAGAAACAAACACTCACATCAATTCCAGCAACAACAACAACCAACAACAACAGCAACAGCATCCATGTTGCCGGATTTGCTGTTGTCACTCCTGCTGCTGCTCCTGTTGCTATTATTACTATCATTATCATTATTTTTTGCTGTTGTTGTCGCTGTTATTATTCACACAGGCACGAGATGTGGCTGCTCATGGCAGTCCTGCTCCTCCTACAAGCGCCCAGCAGCTCCGAAGGCGCCACCAAGCAGAAGAAGGCTCTGAACCCCGAGGCTCTCATGAACGTTGTAAGCCAGGAGAACTCTGAATTCCCTGTCTGAAGGCTTGGGCACGTTCAGCTGGAGGACAGAGAGGCTGGGAGAGGGCTGCTGTTGTTGGGCTGCATCATTAACATCATTAACCAGCTCCTCCCCCCAGCAGAATTAAGCACAATTACCAGCAGGGCAGTTAGAGATGGGGATAATCCCAGACTGGATTTGATCAGATATCTCCCCAGAGGGTAGAAATTTGTGCATGGCTGCTCTCCTTCAATAACAGCAAGTCACTCAGGGCCATGTCCAGGTGAGCCCTGAGAGGCTCCGAACCTGTGTTATAAGATAAAATTGCTGCATTTAAATCTTTAAACTGCATTTAAATCTTTCCTGCCAACCTTCATAACCAAGCAACCCGTGGGCAGGACCACAGCTGGATTTTCCCAGTCTGTGGAGTTTCCAGCATGAATAAAGCTCAGGCAGAGCCTTGGGAGCCCTGCATGGCTCCTGTGGGGTTTATCCCAGTGCCCTTCCAGTCAGCCCAGCTCGGCAGGTTCATCCCTCTGCCCCAGCACCTTATCAGCCCGGCTCATCACCCGGAGCCTGATGTGACATGTGTGGCAGGAAATCGGTGCCAGCCGTCTGTAAGGCGGGGTGAGGCGTCAGGAAATCCTTCTGGTTTCAATGGTTTCAGTGAATCCTTTTGGTTTCAATGATTTCAGTGAATCCTTTTGGTTTCAATGTTTTCAAAGCCCTGCAGCCTCCAGCTCCCCTCCCTCCCACGGCTGAGCATCTCCCCTTCCCCTGGGCAGGTCGCTGGGGCAGGGTTTGGACAGAGCCACAAAAAGTCCTCAGCTCATCCAGAGACAGCCTGGGCAAAGCCGTGTCCCACAACTTCGGTTTTACCACATCCCACAACTTCATTTTTACCATATCAGGTGGTAAAAGTCAAAGCTTATCTCCTCAAGTCGGATAAGCACCTTCACTATGGAATGTTTCCCACCTGGGAAACATTTTTCTTCCCCCAGAGCCAAATCATCTGCCACAGAGGGTACCCCAGTGAGGAGTATGAAGTGCTGACTGATGATGGCTACTACATCCACCTGAACAGGATTCCTCATGGAAGAGAAAAGCCTAAGAACAGAGGTACAGCTCGATTTCAGTCAGAGACAGCCGAAAATAAAAGCTCTGAATGTCAGCAGGGGAATGGATGAACCTGGACAGGCTGGGGGAATAGCCATTGTTAAAGCAAAAATACTGAATCTGTGGGATTTCTCCAATTTATACTCAAAGCTGTGGGTGAAGACATGGCCAAAATGCACATTTTGCTTGGGCAGTGCAAGGCAGAGGCTTTACTGGCCTTGATTTGGGGTGAGTGAACAGAGAGCATGTGCTCCAATGAAATATTCTGTTTCCTTTGCACTCAGGGGCCAAGCCAGTGGTGTTTCTCCAGCACGGGATATTTGGAGAAGGCAGCCACTGGGTGGAAAACCTGGCCAACAACAGCCTTGGCTTCATCCTAGCAGACTCTGGCTACGATGTGTGGCTGGCAAACAGCCGAGGGACCAGCTGGTCCCGGAGACACCAGCACCTTTCAGCCGACCAGGTGGAATTCTGGGATTTCAGGTGGGCTGGAGATGTTACAAAAGCCTGGCAGAGGCTCTCAGCCTGTCACCTGAGCTCCAGGCACAGGTGGGGGCCTCTGAGCAGGCAAGTCAGGGCAGCTCAGCCCTGGCACTGGGGAGGATGGGGCACCTGAGCAGACCTGCCTGCTGACACGGTGCCAGCTCCTCCCTGCAGTGCTGAGAGCACGGGCACTGCCACCTGTGTGGGGACACACAGAGACATCGCAGAGACCTCACTGAGCTGGCCACAAGTGTCATTGCCACCTCCCCTGCTCCTAGACCTTGTTGTTGCCCCTTTCGAAGCTGCTGCTGCCTCTCCAGAGCAGAACCCCCAAGCTCATGAAGAGGCTTTTAGAAAAACCTCACACAGCAGGCGTGCCTTTCACCACCTCCCACCAACACAATAGGAGCCAGTGCTGCATTCCCCTGGGGGAAAGAGCATCCCAGGGAGCAGAGCAGGTGCTGTAATCCTGGTGGGAGCTGGGTATGGCACAGGAATGCTGGCCAGGCTCTGCACAGTCTGTTTACTGCTCACCACAGCCGTGGGAGGGCTAAGCCCTTTCAGGGCAGGATGATGCCACGGCAGGAGGGATCCATGCCAGGAATTTCCCCCTGGAAAATCAGCCCCAGATGTGGAGCTGGGCAATGCAAGGCAGCTCAGGGGAAGCTGCTGCCCCACAAGCAGCATCCCTCTCCTGTGTTGCAGCTTCCATGAGATGGCAATGTTCGACCTGCCGGCTGCCATCAACTTTGTGCTGCAGAAAACGGGGCAGAAGCAGCTCCACTACGTTGGATACTCCCAGGGCTGCTCAATTGGTGAGTTCCAAAGGGTCACCCACCACCTTGACTCAAAAAAGTCCATTTTGGTGTTTTTGTCAGCAGAAAGCAGAGGGCTCCCCTCCTTGTGGGCTTAAAAACCACTGGCGTGCCCCATCAGCCAAGGGAATAAAGGTGGTGCCTCCCTTTGGGCATCTCTTGCACCAACATTTAGCAGGAGAAGGTGGCAACAGATCTCAGATTCCAAGTGGAGATAATCAATTAAACAGAGCTGGGTCCAAGTGAGCCTTCAGATAAAGCACCTGAGGAAAGATGGAGCAAGCCTGAGGTTGTTTTTTCTGTTTTCTCAGCGTTTATTGCGTTTTCATCCATCCCCGAACTGGCTCAGAAAGTCAAAATGTTTTTTGCCCTGGCTCCAGCAGTGTCACTAAAGCACAGCAGAAGTCCATTCATGAAGATGCATCTCCTTGTGGACAACAAGCTCCAGATGATTCCGGTAAGGGATTGACTCCACATCCTTCTGTCCCAAAACTGACTGGTTCTAGAGAAGGAGTAATGCCCAGCCACAGCCCCTGGGGCTCCCTGGTGCAGCAGAAAACAGTTAATTCCTGCTGGTTTATTAGCACAGACACAATTCAGGCACACACACAGTCCTGGATGGATTGTTGAGTGCATTTATTCTTCCCATCTGTAGGATACACGTGGTTTTTATATGGGGGCACATGGGAATAAGTCACAGAGGATTCCATTTTCTTCGTGGTGGGAAAAGCCTCTTCTTTAGTCACATAACTTCTTTTTGTACAGTTTTACAGACCCTGTGTGTGACTCCAGTTGGTCAGGAGCTTTCTTCCCAATTACTTTTATTGGTAATAAACAAGTTGTTCTTCTGTATTGAATATTGAATTCTGTCACTCAAACCCCCGGTGTGTATGTGCAGGAAAAGTTGTTTGTGAAGAGGCAATTTTAATTTTTCTGTCTAATGGTGCAAAAACAGTTTATACAGGTGCTGATTGTTTTTTTACCCAGTGATAGATTGCTATGCTAATGAACGGCTCACTCCAGGATTGCTTCACATGGGAACTTGCACAGTGCTAGCTTCCCTTACAAGAAATGACAGGCCAGCCAGAGCAGGCTTGATTTTACAAGGCTTTTCTTTATAATTTTTCTACCTTGCTGCAACAGGGGCACTTGTAAGAGCCCTAGACCAACACCTGAAGAAGAGCAGCTTTGCTGTGTTGATTCCATGGAAAACAGATCCTATTCTTGGGGGAGGTGGGGGGAAAGAGGAGAGCTGTGAACATTGATTTCGTTGGCGTGTGTTCGGTCAGCACCAACGAGCTGTGCACATCTCCATGGGGCAGGGGCTCGATTCCTGGGTATTCCCTGTCTGGTGGGGCTGGGCAGCAGGGAGGGCAGGCAGGAACACCCTCAGTGTGTCCCTCTGCTCCGCAGCTGCTGCTGGGCAGGACGGACGCATCGCTGCGCATCAGGAGGCTGTGGCGCTTCCTGCCCGAGCTCTGCAGGCACACGGTGCTGCACAGGCCCTGTGCCAGCCTCCTCTTCCTCCTGGGGGGCTACAACGAGAAGAACCTCAACATGGTGCGTGTGCCATCCCAGCGGGGACAAGGGTCATGGTCAGTGGGCAGGGGGGAGGTTTGCAGGCAGTCCCGACGTGGGAAGGGATGAGAATCTTGGCTCTGTGCTTCAAGAAGGCTGATTTATTATTTTATGGTATGTATATATTATGTTTATACTAATAGAATAGAAGAAAGGATTTTATCAGAAGGCTGGAAAGGAGAAGGGAAGGGGAAGAAAGGAAAGGAAAGGAAAGGAAAGGAAAGGAAAGGAAAGGAAAGGAAAGGAAAGGAAAGGAAAGGAAAGGAAAGGGTGAAGGAAAAGGAAAGGGAGGAAATGGCAAAAGGGAAAAGGAAAGGAAAAGGAAAAAGGAAAACGAAGGGAAAAGAAAGGAAAGGGGAATAGAAAAGGGAAGGGGGGAAATGGAAGAAAGAAAAAGGAAAGGAAGGGAAAAGAAAGGAAAGGAAAGGGGAAAGGAAAGGGTGAAGGAAAAGGAAAGGGAGGAAATGGCAAAAGGGAAAAGGAAAGGAAAAGGAAAGCTTGTGACTCACACAGAGTCTGAGCCAGTTGACTGTAATTGGCCATTAATTAGAAACAACCAACATGGGCCAATCACAGATGCACCTGTTGCATTCCACAGCAGCAGATAATCAATGTTTTTCATTTCCTCTGAGGCTTCTCAGCTTCTCAGGAGGAAAAATCCTGGCAAAGGTATTTTTCAGAAAAGATCATGGCTACAGCCAGGTGGCCCTTGCCAGCACCTCTGAATCACTGTGACCAGCCCGGGGTGCAGCCCCTGCTGAAGCAGCCTCTGGGTGAGCTCAGGCAGACACTGAGGCCTTGGGCACAGCCCCTGAGCCCAGGGAAGGTGTTTCACAGAGCCCATCACTCTCCTCCCCATGCTGCCTCACAGCAATTGGTTTTTAATGAAAATTATATCCAGCTCTTCAGGCAGCGTGACTCAGCAGTGGTTGCTCTGGGAAACACCTGGCAGCTGCCACTCCCCTCCCGTCCTCTGGAAAGCACCCTCAGCTGGGATTTGTTTCCTTGCAGACACGGCTGGATGTGTACACATCCCACTATCCAGATGGCACCTCTGTCAAAAACATCATCCACTGGGCCCAGGTAGGACCCCTGACACACACACACACCCCTGGGATGGGCCCCTCACTGAGGGCCAGGGCAGGCACGAGAGCTCAGGGGTCCCAGACACTGGGAAAGGAAAGGCAAGAAGTCAGAAGAGGTGCTGGGTGCAGGATGAGCTGCCCTGGTGCCTCTGGGGACCAGGGGACACTGCCGGACACTGTGTGTCCTGTGCTGGGCCAGGCAGGACAAGGGAGAGCACGGGGAGGCCACAGATGGATGTTGGACCCCTCAGGGGTCCCCAAAGCAGAACTTGGGGATACCATAAAGCCCAAGGAGAGGCTGGGGGAACTGGATGAGGAGGAAAATGGGGAGCTAACAACATCTCCCCCTGTCCAAAGGGGGCCTGGACACCCTGGAAATGGACTCTGCAGCTTCAGCAGAGTTCAGGCCCTGCTGGAAATGGAGAGCCCCACCCATGTGCCTCCCTGCAGAGCCAATTATTGGCAATGGAGGCTGGAAAAGGACAATCAGGGTGCTGGAGGAGCTGCAGCAGCACCCTGCACACACAGCTGGTGGTGAGCAGGATTCCAGAGGGAAGAGCACCAGGGCAGCCTAGGAATCACGTGGAGCCCCTTGGTTTGTCAGCCCATGGCTGGGGACAGGCATGGAGCCAGGGGTCACAAAGCCACCCTGTTAAAAAAGGTGGAATGCCATCTCCTCCTGCAATGTCCCATGGGTGAGGACACCAACCCCTCTCCTTGTCCTGCCTGTCCCCAGCCAGCTGGCATGGCTGGAGATGGGCACAGGGAGGGCAGGGGCTTCCACAGACACTTTCTGAGCACCCTCTCATGATGGATGCCTTGAGGGGGCCAGGAGATGTGATACCCACGCAGGAACAGATCCATCCTCTCCCAGCAGATCCATTGTGTCACAGCATGTCCAACCTCCCACAGCAGATCCATCCTCTCCCAGCAGATCCATCCTCTCACTCACAGCAAATCCATCCTCTCACAGATCCATCCTCTCCCTCACAGCAGATCCATCCTCTCACAGATCCATCCTCTCACTCCCAGCAGATCCATCCTCTCACAGCAGATCCATCCTCCTACAGCAGATCCATCCTCTCCCTCACAGCAGATCCATCGTCACAGCAGATCCATCCTCTCCCTCACAGCAGATCCATCCTCTCCCAGGAGATCCATCCTCCCACAGCAGATCCATCCTCTCACAGATCCATCCTCTCATTCACAGCAGATCCATCCTCTCACAGCAGATCATTCCTCCCACAGATCCATCCTCCTACAGCAGATCCATCCTCTCCCGGCAGATCCAACCCCACACAGCAGATCCATCCTCCCACAGAACATACATCTTCCCACAGAACATACATCCTCTCCCAGCAGATCCATCCTCTCATAACATATCCATCCTCCCACAGCAGATCCCTCCTCCCACAGCAGATCCATCCTCTCCCTCACAGCAGATCCATCCTCTCCCAGCAGATCCATCCTCTCACTCCCAGCAGATCCATCCTCCCCCAGCAAATCCATCCTCTCACAGATCCATCCTCTCCCAGCAGATCCATCCTCCCACAGCAGCTCCATCCTCCCACAGCAGATCCCCCCTCTCTCCCCAGGTGATAAAATCCGGAGAATTCAAAGCCTTTGACTATGGCAGCGAGAACCGCGCTCGGTACCACCAGGTAGGAGCTGCCATGGCCGTGCTGGCAGCTGGAGGTGCTGGGGGCCTCTCCAGGGTGCTGCAGGGACACAGTGGCTTCCCTGAGCCCTGAGAGCCCCCCGTGTCCCCCAGGACACCCCGCCCCTGTACCCCCTGGAGGAGATGCCGGTGCCCACGGCAGTCTGGTCCGGAGGGCAGGACTGGGCAGCAGACTGGAGGGATGTGCTGCAGCTGCTGCCCCGCATCAGCCACCTCGTCACCTACACCCACATCCCCGACTGGAACCACTGGGACTTTGTGTGGGGCCTGGACGCCCCCGGGCGCCTCTACAGCAGCATGCTGAGCCTGATGGAGGCCTCCCGGTAGAGCGGCGGCTCCCGGTGGCCCGGCCCCTGTCCCTCAGCTGAGACAGCCCCAGGAGGGGCTGGGACAATCCCTGCTGTCCCCTCCTTCCTGCTGGCCTGACACGTTTGTGGTGATGGTGCTTTGGTTGTTGGGTCTCTCCTCCTTGCTTGGGAGCTCCTCAAACACCGGCAGCACCGGGGTCAGCCGAGGCACCGGAGCAGGCAGGAGCCACCAGCACCAACATGATGGCGCTGAGCCAGGGACACACATGGGGACCCTGCCATGACACCACGGTGGGTTGTGGAT
Source organism: Melozone crissalis (assembly GCF_028551555.1). Lineage (NCBI taxonomy): Eukaryota > Metazoa > Chordata > Aves > Passeriformes > Passerellidae > Melozone > Melozone crissalis. Next base: position 4,461,355 of record NW_026535840.1, on the reverse strand, counting down.
TACAGCAGCCAGCCTGTGAGGAGCTGGGCCTGTGGGGAGACAGGCTGAGAGCAGCCCCCAGCCATGCACACAAAGGAATGCAGGGGATGCATGAGGCCAAACCCTTCTTGGCAGCAGCAACCACAGGGCTCTGGCCCCAGATTGCAGCCCAGGGGGTTCAGGTTGGATTTGGAGAATCCTTTTTCCCCAAGACAAGTCCTCAGGAAGTGGAAGGTCTCCATCTGGGCCAAGCCAGGCAGCTGCCTGTGTTATTTGGGCAGGGACTCAGTGGCCAAAGGTCCCCAGGAGTGGCTGCTTGGCTCAGCACCAAGGCACTGGGAATGATCATCCCTCATCCCTGGGAGCTGCTGACCCCAGATGCCCTGGGCTGGGGTGCAGGGCTGGCATCCCCCCAGGAAGCTGCTCCAGGCTGACGTCCCCAGCCTGTCCCACCCTGCTGCTTTCTGCAAACCCGGAGGTGGGGAAAATCTCTCCTAAATAAATACTCAAAGGGGGTTTCAGGAGCCTGTGCTTTGACACCCCCGGCTCTTCCTTGCATGTGAATATTTTCTGGCAGCAGGGACACAGGGCCAGCTGATAGAGCTGGGTGCCACCGTGGGTTCTCCGAGGGTCCCACCTGGGAGTATCCCAGTACATCCAGCACCCTATCCCACCCCTGGGCAGGGGGCAGGAAAAAAAACTCCACCAGACAGCCTTGGGAGTGGAGAGTTTTATTATATCCATGAAGGTTTGGGCATCACGGGTGGGCGGGAGCGCTGGGACTGGCCCTGGGGCAGCTCTGCTGGGATGTGAGCGGCGGGACCGCGGGGCGATGGACACCCACTGCTCCTCCACCTCGCCAGGCTGGCCGCCACCGTATGAGGTGGATGAGCGGGAGCAGAATGGGGAGAGGAGGAGGGTGCGAAGGTGGTCCCAGGGCTGCCCCTGCTCCAGGGGGGTCCCCTCTCCCAGCCCTGCCCTGCATGGGTGCGGGCAGCCGGTTCATCGCTGCACCGGGACCCCATCCATGCCTCCCTCCATCCCTTCCTTCCTTCTTCCCTCCGTGCCGGGGCTCGGGCCGCTCCAGGGGCGGTGCCGTTGGCGGCGGGCGGTGCCGGCGGCGGCGGAGGGCGGTACCGGCCGGCGCGGGCGGCCATGGAGGGCAGCGGGCCCCGGGTGGTGGCGGTGGGCGCGGGGCTGGCGGGGCTGGGGGCGGCCCAGCGGCTCCGCGGACACGGCTCCCTCCGCCTGCTGGAGGCGGTGGCCCGCGTTGGCGGCCGCGTCTGCACCCGCCCCTTCGGTACGGGCGGCGAGGCCGGGGCAGGCTGCGGGAACCGGGGGTGGGCGGCACCGGGGGGCGGGCCCGGGCCGGGGCGGGGGGCGGCGGTACCGGGATGTGGGAGCTGCCGCACCTGAGCCCCGGCCCGTGGGGCCGGTCCGGAGTGGGCCGGACACGTGGCGGGGGTGGCCGGTCCCGTGAGCACGCGGGCACCGAACGGAAGCCGCTCACGGGGGGCAGCGGGGGCCGTTCCGGGGCACCCGGGTCCCGCTGCGCCCCGAGCGCTCCTGCCCGGGCACGGCTCGGCATGACCCGCTCTCCCTCTGTCCCTCCCTCCCGGCAGCGTCGGGGCTGGCGGAGATGGGGGCACACTGGATCCACGGCCCCTCGCCGGGAAATCCCGTGTTCCGCCTGGCCTCCCAGTACGGCCTGCTGGGCCCGGAGACCGCTCGGGAGGAGAACCAGCAGGTGGAGGGGGGCGGCCACCCCCCGCTGCCGTCCGTCACCTACGGCAGCTCGGGCAAGGTGCTGAATGCCCAGGCAGTGCGCGAAGCCCGCGACCTCTTCTACGCCCTGCTGGCCTCCACCCGCGCTTTCCAGGGCTCCAAGCAGCCGCCGTGGCCCAGCGTGGGGCAGTACGTGCGGGCGGAGATCGCCCGGACGGTGCCCACCATGGCGGGGGGCCAGGAGGATGCGCGGCGGCTGCAGCTGGCCGTGCTGGCCGCCTGCCTCAAGCTGGAGTGCTGCATCAGCGGGACGCACAGCATGGACCTGGTGGGGCTGGAGCCCTTCGGCGAGTACGTGTCGCTGCCCGGCCTGGACTGCACCTTCCCAGGGTAAGCGCGGGGCTCCGCGGCGGGACGCGAGGAGCGACCCGGGGCCGCCCCGTGCCCAGCGCTGACTCCTCCCACAGCGGCTACAGCAGCTTGGCCGAGCGCCTGCTCTCGGATATGCCCGAGGGCACCGTGCTGCTCAACAAGGCCGTGAGGACCATCCACTGGCAAGGCTCCTTCCGAGAGGAAGGCGACGATGGCGGCAGGGTTTTCCCCGTGCGGGTGGAGTGCGAGGATGGAGATGTCTTCCTTGCTGACCACGTCATCGTCACTGTCCCGCTGGGTGAGGACACCAACACCTTCCCTTGCCCCGCCCTTGCCCTCCGGCCAGCTGGGCGAGCGGAGGGCAGGGATTGCCTAAACCCCTTCCCAGCCTCCCCTGTCCCGCTGGGAAGAGGTTGGAAAGGGGTTTGGGGAGCTCAGAGCACCTCAGACACCATTGAGAGCTGCCCCGTTGCCTGCCCGAACCTGTGGCTGCAGGTTTCCTCAAGGAACGGCACCAGGAATTCTTCCAGCCCCCCCTTCCCGAGCGGAAAGCACAGGCCATTCGCAACCTGGGCTTCGGCACCAACAACAAGATCTTCCTGGAGTTCGAGCAGCCTTTCTGGGAGCCCGAGCAGCAGCTCCTGGAGGTGGTGTGGGAGGACGAGTCGCCCCTGGAGGAGCCCGACGCTGACTTGGAGGCCAACTGGTTCAAGAAGCTCATCGGATTCGTGGTGCTGCAGCCGCCAGAGCAGTAGGTGACGGGGGATTTGGGGCATCGGGGCCGCTGCCGGGTGGGCACGGGGAGGGGGCAGCAGCTTTCAGCCCCGCCTTGCCGCCCCAGGCACGGGCACGTCCTGTGCGGCTTCATCGCGGGGAAGGAGTCGGAGCACATGGAGACGCTGAGCGACGCCGAGGTGCTCAGCGCCATGACCCGCGTCCTGCGCACCATGACAGGTGCCCGCCCCTCCCCGCCCCGCCCGCTGCCCCGGGGGGATCTCCCGATCCTATCCCTGAGCTCCGTCCGCAGGGAATCCGGACCTGCCCGCGCCCAGGAGCGTGCTCCGCTCCCGCTGGCACAGCGCTCCCTACACGCGCGGCTCCTACAGCTACGTGGCCGTGGGCAGCTCGGGGGACGACATCGATGTGCTCGCACAGCCGCTGCCCGAGGACCCCCGGGACCCCCGGGTGAGGACTGCTGCCCCAGGGGGTGCGGCGGGGACAGACAGACACACAGACACACGGCAGTGGGGACAGCACAGGGAGGTGGCACTGCTGACCCTCTGCGGGGGTCACCAGTGCTCGGGTCACCCGCTGGGCTCCACGGGGGAGGGAGGGGGCATTCCAACAATAGTCGTGGGCAGGCGGCTCGTAAGGAAGGGGAAGTGTCCTTAGGGGGTTGTTAAAGCGGTGGTGCCCCCGCGGGGTGCCGGAGCGCGGGGGTGAGGCTGTTCCAGCGCAGCCCGCGGCCCCTGCGCTCACCGCCCGCCTCTCGCAGCCCCTGCAGCTCCTCTTCGCCGGCGAGGCCACGCACCGCACCTTCTACTCCACCACCCACGGCGCGCTGCTCTCGGGGTGGCGAGAGGCCGAGCGGCTCAACCAGCTCTTCCAGGCGCCCGTCCCCGCGCCTCAGTCCTGAGGCGGCGAAATAAACCGCGGTGCTTTGCCCTTCGCTCTCCTTTATTGAGAAACCTCCGCGCCGGCGGCTTCTTCCTCTCGGTGGCGGGGCGGGTGCGGCGGGGCTGGCTCCGCGGGGCGCTGCCGGTTCAATACCAGTTGGTGCTGGAGATGGTGTAGCGGGGATCGTCCAGCGGGTCCTGCGTCGGGCCCGGCCGCGGGAGAACCTCCGGGGCGGATGGGCGAGGGGGCTGAGGCTCAGGCACGGCGGCACAGGGAGTGCCGGGGGGCGCTCCGGGGCCTGCAGGGGGTACGCCGTGCCCCCCGCGGGTCCCGGCACTCCCCGTGCCGCCGGGGGGCGCGGCCGGACCTCCCTGAGGCCCCGGTGGCGGCGGCGGCGGCGGCGGCGGCTCCGCCATAGCTGTCACTGAGGCGGCTTCCGGTCGCGGCGGAAGTGACGCGCCGCAGCCATGCGGGTGTGGGCAGCGCTGAGGGCGGCGGGGACGGCGCCGGGAGCGTTCCGGGAGCGCTTCGAGTTCGGCGGCCGCGATGTGGCCTCGTGGTTCCCGCGGCACATGGCCAAAGGTGAGCGGCGGCAGCGCGGCGGGTCGGGCTCCTCGGCCTCCCCGCCGAGCGCTCACCCCGCGCTGTGCTGTGCGCTGCAGGCCTGCGGCAGATGCGGCTGGCGCTGCGCCGCGCCGACTGCCTGGTGGAGGTGCACGACGCTCGGATATCCTGCACAGCTGCCGGACAACCCTGCCCCTTGTCCCTCCACACCACCCCTGTCCCTCTCCGCCTCCTCTCCATCCCCTCCCGCTACGCTCTTGCGGTCACTGTCCTTAGCGCAGGCACATTCCGCTGTCGGGCCGGAACCCCGCGCTGCAGGAGGCGCTGGGCATCCGCCCTCACGTCCTGGTGCTGAACAAGGTGGATCTGGCGGATCCCCGCCGGCAGCCGGTGAGCGCCGGGGCAGGGCAGGGCGGGCGACAGTGGCAGTGTCACAGGCAGGTGACAGCAGTGCTTCCTCCCGTCCCCTGAAGGAGGTTTTGGAGCAGCTCAGGCAGCAGGGATGCTCGCATGTAGTGTTCACTGACTGCCAGCGTGATGTCAATGTCAAGAAGGTAATGGGGCAGCAGCCCAGCCCTGCTCCCTGGTGAGCCCCAGGGGGAGCCCTCGGTGCTCCAGCTGGCTGCTCCCTTTCCCCCTTCCCTTTCCTTGAGTCCTCTGCTCAGCCACCATTGTGCACATCCCGCTGTTACAGTGTCACCAAGCGAGTGGCTGCTGCCAGCCAGGGCACAGAGTGACAGCCCTGTCCCTCTGCAGGTTGTCCCCATGGTTGCCAGGCTGGTGGCCGATGGCCCACGCTACCACAGGGCCGAGGTGAGGCACATGCACCGGGGCACAGAACATCCTGGGTTGGAAGGGACCCACAAAGATCACCCAGTCCAGCTCCTGGCCCCACACAGACACCCCAACAACCCCACCCTGGGCATCCCTGGAGCAGTGTCCAAGCTCTCCTGGAGCTCTGGCAGCCTCAGGGCCATGAGAGCCTGGGCAGTGCCCAGCACCCTCTAGGGGAAGAACCTTGCCCTGATCTCGATCCTGGCACAGCTCCAGCCATTCCCTGGTCCTGTCCCTGTCCCAGAGAGCAGAGATGGGAGCTGCCCTGGGGAGGAGCTGCAGCCCCTGGGGAGGTCTGACCTCAGTGTGCTCTGCTCCTTTGGACACTCCCTGACAGCTTTACATCTCTTTTATATTGTGGTGCCCCCAAGGCAGGAGGTGAGGCTGCCCCAGTGCAGAGCAGAGGGAGGGTCACCCCCTCTCCAGCCAAGGGATGAGGCTGCTCCCACATGTGCCAGAAAAGCCTGGAAGGGCAAACCCTGGGACATTTCCCTGCTGCTGCAGGGGGTGGTTGGTAACCAGCTGCTCCTTGCCCGTGTCTCCCTGGCTGGCAGAGCTCCGAGCACAACATCCTGGTGATCGGCGTGCCCAACGTGGGCAAGTCCTCGCTCATCAACTCCCTGCGGAGGCTGCACCTCAAGAAGGGTATTCCTGCACGGTGCCAGGGCTCGGGGGGCAGCAGGGCACAGTGCCACCATGTCCCTGACTCTGTCTGTGCCCCCAGGCAAAGCCACTGCGGTGGGGGGAGAGCCAGGGATCACCAAGGCAGTGCTGTCCAGGATCCAGGTACCGTCCCTGCATCCAGGAAAGCTCCAGGCTCACTGAGGGGTTGCTCAGGCCCCCTTTTCAGCAAGAACTTAACTGAAGCTCAGTGCCTCGCTCGTTAGCCCTGTGGTGCTAATTAGCAGGCCTGCCTGCCCATGCCAGGTGTGTGAGAAGCCCCTGATGTACCTGGTGGACACCCCCGGCGTGTTGCCCCCCCGGCTGGGGGATGTGGAGACGGGCATGAAGCTGGCACTGTGTGGTGAGGCTGGGGCCACACTGCTGCTCACACCCCGTGTGTGAGGGCTGGAAGGAGGGTTGGCCAGGGCTAGGCAGGGCTGAGGGAAGCTGGGGCCTGACCCTCTTTTCCAGGAGCCATCCGTGACCACCTGGTGGGGGAGGACGTCATGGCCGACTACCTGCTGTACACCCTGAACAAGCAGCAGCAGTTCAGGTGAGCCAGCAGGGAAGGGTGCCAAGAGGGTCATGGAGATGGTGATGGAGATGCCATGGGTGATGGAGATGCCCTGCCCAGGGAGTTTGGGGGTGTGAGCCATGTCCTCTGGCAGGTACGTGCAGCGCTACGGGCTGGGCCAGCCCTGCGACCACATCGAGCCCCTGCTCAAGCACGTGGCCCTCAGCCAGGGCCGCACGCAGAAGGTGAAGGTGCTCACAGGCACAGGTGGGTGATCCGGGGTGCTTGGGAGTTTTGGGGATTCCAGGGCAGTGCCAGGCTGCACTGACACTCCTGTATCTGCTGCCACCTCCAGGGAATGTCAACATGATGATGCTCAACTACCCAGCTGCTGCCTACGAGTTCCTGCGGGACTTCCGAGCAGGACGCCTGGGCAGGGTGACACTGGACTGAGACCCATCATGGACAGGCATTGCCGGCAGCCGTGGGGACTGGGGACACCCTGGTGCCCCTTGGAGCTGGGGACACCTCAGCAGGGAGCCATGGGATGTGATTGAGGCGGCTCTGCCAGGGCTGTCCCCGGTTTGGGGCAAGAAGCCGCGGGGACGGGATGTCCTGTGGTGTCGCTGTTGTGATGCTCCCATGGAGAGCCTGAGGCACGGCTGGTGCCTCCGGCTGGCACCTGGAAGCCGCCAGGGAGCTGTTCCCTCACCAGGGAGCTGCTTCCTCACCAGGGAGCTGTTTCCTCTCTGGGTTTGGCCTGCTCTGGAGCCTCCATCCCGAAATAAACCCTGTGTGGGCAGGGGCCGATCTCTGGCCATCCCAGGGTCCCGCCCCTCGCCCCGCATCCAGCCACATTTGCTTTCGCCCAATTTTATTGCCGCCTCCTCGGCCTCCGGACACGGCGAGGCCACGGACAGGGGCGCGGTGCGGAGGGGTGCCCGAGCCGGCGGGGTTCGGCTCGGTGTGCAGGGGTGGTGGTCGTGAAGAGTCTTCCGCGGGGGTCCTGCCCCGCCGGCGGTGGGTGGCCGTATCCCCGGGAGCCGCTGCTCGCCCGGGGCGTGGGGCTCAGCCCCGTGGGGGGTGGCCGGTCCTCGCGGCGTCTTGGGTGCACCGGGCACAGTCAGGTCCCCCGAAATCCATCAGCGGCGGAGGAGGGCGGCCAGCGGGCAGAGCCAGGGCAGCGCCCGGCTCGGCGGGCCCCCGGCGGCCGGCGCGGCGGAGGTCCAGGCGCTGGCGGCCGCCGTCCAGTTGCCGTCGCGGTACTCGACGCCGTCTCCCGCTTGCAGCTCACCGGAGAGCCGGGCCCGGCGCAGGGCCGCCCCCGCCGCCACGCCGGCCGCCGCTCCCGCCGCCGCCGCCCCCGCCACGCGCAGGGCCGCCCCGGCCGAGCCGTACCGGGGCACGGCCGCCCTCGGCCGGCTGCGGGCCGCCCCCCGCGCCGCGCCGCGGGCCGCCCCGCGGGCACCGCCGCGCCCACCCTTGCCGGCCACCGTGTCGCAGAAGGTGGCGGCCAGCAGCACCAGCGCCCAGCACGCCGCCGCGCTCCGCCGCATCCCGCACCTGCCGCAGGGAGGGAGGGAGGGAGAGCCCCGCCGCTCAGCCGCGCCCGGCTGGGGCCGGGGACCGCGCACCGCCGCGTCCCGCTGCGCCTGTGGCGTGTGCTGCGGCCGCGCACGCCTGTGTCACAGCACACGCACCACCCCGCGTTGCATAAACGCGCTCCCCCCACCCCTGCGGATGATGCTCCTGCACACGCTCGCTCCCGCACGCCCCTGGGGATGATGCTCCCGCACACGCACGATCCCGCACGCCCCTGTGGGTGCTGCTCGCTCCCGCACACACTCGCACACGCTCTGCGCTCCGCAGAACCCTGCGGGTGACGCTCCGCACAGCGTGGGGATGGCGCTCCCGCACACGCTCGCACCCACGCGTTTCCCCGGCTTCGCACACACCCCGCCGCAGGGCGCACTCACACGCCCTCCCCTCCCTCCCCAGCCGCGGGGCTCACCGGACCCGGGGATGCCGCCGGCTCGTTCCGCTCCTCTCCACTCCTCCCTGGCCGCGCTCCCGCTGCCGCGCTCCCGCCGCGCCCCCCGCACTCCCCCCACTCCCCGCACGGGGGGCGGCGGGGGAATCCCCCCTCCTCACCCTTTCCCCTTCCCTCCCCGTTCCCCGCCCCTAAGCTCCGCACACGCCGCCGTCCCGGCCCGCCGAGCCCCGCGGGCAGCACGGCGGGACCCCCGCTCGGGGCGGCCCCCGCGCCCCCTCACACGGCCCGGGGGGCCCGGCCCCGCCCCTCGCCCTGCCTCGGCCAATGGAAACGGCGCCTGGCGGGGCGGGGCCGGCTGCACCAATGGGCGGCGGCGGGAGGGGCGGAGCTCGCTCCGCGCTCCGCCATGGCCGCCGCGCTGCGAGCGTTCCTGCGGCCCGCTGCTGCCGCCGCCACTGCGCTGCCTCGAGCGCGCCTCCCGCCGCCGCTCCGCGCCCCCTGCGGCGCTCGGGGCTGCAGCGACGGTGAGCACCGGGACACCGGGGGGGCACCGCGGGGGGGTGGGCTTGGCCCAGCCCTGTGCTCAGCGCAGGGCACCGGGTCCCTGCACCGGGCACGGTCGTAGCCCCGGGCAATGCCCATCGACCTGCTCGTGGTCCTTGGGCTGTGCACTAGGCCACGACACCGGACACCGCGTCCCTACTCCGTGTGCGGTCCCAGCGCCGGGCACCGAGTCTCTGGGTTGTGCACCGGGGCCACAGCACCGGGCACCGGGACCTAGCGCAAGGTACGGTCCCGGCACCGGGCCTGTGCCTAGCGAGTTGCACGTGTTTCCGCAGCTGCGCTCCAGAGCCCATCACCGGGCACCGGGGCCCTGCGCCATGTATGGGCAGCGGCGCTGCATACCAGGGCACCGGCACTGCGGCCCGGCACCGGGCACCGGGGCCGCTGGACCGTGCACCCCGTCCCAGCACTGGGTCCCAGCACAGGATGGTCACGGGGCTTCATCTTCGCGGGCTAGGGTGGCACTGGGAGCCCCTCCGAGCCCGTCCCGCCGGCTGCCGGTGACCGCCGCCACCAAGGTCGCCCTTAAATAGCCTGGGGTGACGGTTGGCGGGGTGCGGCCGGGGCCCGCCCGGTGCCCGGCTGCCGGTGGCTAACGGGGCAGTGCTGCTGTGGCGGGCAGGGGCTCCATTCCGGTACCTGCTGGTGCAGAAGACGGGGGCAATGAAGAACGTGGGGCTGATCCAGCTGAACCGGCCGCAGGCGCTCAATGCGCTCTGCGAGGGACTGATGGCGGAGCTGGGGCGGGCCCTGGAGACCATGGAGTGCGACCCGAACGTGGGAGCCATCATCCTCACCGGCAGCCAGAAAGCCTTCGCAGGTAGGACCGTGGCCTCTGCTCACCCCAGAGTTTTGGAGGGGATTGGAGTCCCACTGCACTTTCCTTTGCAGCTGGTGCGGACATCAAGGAGATGCAGAAAAAGACCTTCCAGCAGTGCTACCGCGGTGGCTTCCTGGCCGGCTGGGACAAGGTCGCCACGGTCCGCAAACCCATCATTGCCGCCGTCAATGGCTACGCCGTGAGTGCCCCCCACACCTCCCTGCACCCCCTGTCCCCACCCTGGCACCCCTGACCCATCTGTGCCTCCCCATGCCAGCTGGGAGGCGGCTGCGAGCTGGCCATGATGTGCGACATCATCTATGCCGGGGAGAAGGCGCAGTTCGGGCAACCCGAAATCCTGCTGGGAACCATCCCAGGTGAGCAGCAGCACCTGCCAGGGGCTTCCATCCCAGCTGGGGTGGGAGCCCTCTCTGAACCTCTCCCCTCGATGCCCCAGGTGCTGGCGGCACGCAGAGGCTGACCAGGGCAGTGGGGAAGTCGCTGGCAATGGAGATGGTGCTCACCGGGGACCAGATTTCAGCACAGGAGGCCAAGGAGGCAGGTAGGGCTGTGGGACAGCCCTGGCACTGCAGGGATCTGGCAGAGAGCCATCCCCCCACGTCCCACTGCCCGTCCTAGGTCTGGTCAGCAAGGTCTACCCTGTGGACAAGCTGCTGGACGCAGCCATTGCCTGCGCTGAGAAGATCGCCAGGAACTCCAAGCTGGTGGCTGCCATGGCAAAGGAGTCAGTCAATGCTGGTAGGGGCTGGGGGCCGACTGGGAACCCCCTGGGGGGGCTGCAGGGCCAGGCAGAGGGGTCTCCCCAACTTCTCCCTTGCTTTCAGCCTTCGAAACGACGCTGACAGAGGGGAACAGGACAGAGAAGCGCCTCTTCTACGCCACCTTTGCCACCGTGAGTAGGGGGGTGAGGGATAACAGGCATCCCTCGTGGCATGAGGGACAACAGGGTCACTGCAGCCCCCCCCGAGGCTCACTGTCACCTCACCTCTCTGCTTGTCCCAGAGTGACCGCGAGGAGGGGATGACGGCATTCGTGGAGAAGCGCAAGGCCAAGTTCACCGACAGCTGAGCCCAGCAGCTGCAGGTCCCTGGGGTGGTGCAGGTCCCCACGGCCTCCTGCAGCCCGTCCACCCCTGCCTTACCCCGCCCAGGGGACCGGGACCCGTCGGCGAGCCATGCTCGGGGTGACAGCCAGCAGTGGGGACTGCCTCGGCCTTCGCTATTAAAGGGTTTTCTAGGTGCTGCTGGGACACGGGGCATCCTTGCTGCGAGGTCCTGCCGTGGCTGGGAAATGTTGGGGTTCACTGAGCCCCCCCACGCTCCCTCACTGGTCTCCATGATGGGCTGGGCAAGAGCAGCCTCGTGGAGCAAAGGGCTGGGTGCTCCCCAGCCTGTGGCACCTTCTGGGGCACAACCAATGTGCTGAGTTTGCCTCAGCCTCACCTGAACTGGGATGATGGGCTGAGTCTTCTGTCCTAGGGCATCATCCTCACCCTGCCTGGCGCCTTGGGGTAACCCTGAGGGAGTTCCTGCACATTTGGGGGCCCCAGCAGGTTTCTGGCAGCAATGAGGAGCCCACCAGGTTGTGGAGAAGGGATGGATTTATTGGTGACGCTCAAGGCTGGGTAGAGAGACAAATTTCCCTAGGAAACCCCAGGGGCAGCTCCCACCCCTCATTTCACAGCCCAGGCACATCTGCACTCAGCCATGGTGGATGTAGTCAAGATCCTCCTCTGGGCCATTCTGCACCTTTGGGGCTGGCATCCAGAATGGCACACGGGCATTGACCTCCCTGGCATTGTCCTGGGGGTGGTACAGGTGGTCACGATCCTCCTCCGGGCCATTCTGCACCTCTGGGACTGGCATCCAGAATGGCACACGGGTCTCCCTGGCATCATCCTGGGGCTGGTACAGGTGGTCACCATCCTCTTCTGGCCTTGCCTGGCCTTGGGGTGGGCCCCTCTGAGCCCAGGCACTGCTGGAGAAGACCTTTATACCTGGTTCACCCTCCTCTGGTGTTCCCACACCCAGGATGCTGGAAGAGAGAACAAAATCAAGGAGAGGTTGCCAAATACCCCCCTGTGCCAGGAGAGTCCCACCCCAGTGGGGTGCAGGGACCCTGGTGAGGTTGCCCACAGCCCAGGAAGCACCAGTTAGGACCTCAGGGTGCAAACTTAAATATTTGTTTCACAAAAGGAATAGAGAAACCAGCAGGATGGTCAGAGAGTTTGCATAACTTGGGGAGGGAGATGGAGCTGGGATTCCCTTCATTTTGGGGGGCACAAAGCAACAAGGGGGGCACAAAGCAACAATTTATTCCCTCCTGAAACACTTTCCCATTATTGGTTTTGGCAAGCCAGACGTGAGCACCCCTTACCTTTCCTCAGCCAAATCCTGCACTGTGGCCAGGTGCTTCCACCAGAAGCTGCTCAGAGCCTGTGGGGAGAAAGACAAGGGGATCCCGAGGGGTGGCAGGGGTCACACGTGGGTGCCCTCAGCAGAGGGGACAGCGGGAGGGCAGGGGAGGCAGGGCTCACCTGGGTGCTGCCGGGTGCCAGCAGGAGCAGGGCCGTGCCCAGCAGGATGGTCACACTGCGGAGCCCCATGGTCCTCGGGTGGAGAAGAGAGGGATGGCAGAGATGGTGGCACAAGCTGTGACACACCCTGTTCCCGTGGCCACAGCTCCTCCCTGACCCCAGCACCCCCCGTGCCCACCGGGCTGGCACAGACCTACCTGTCCGTGGCTGCCTTTTGTCACACCTGCCTCGCACTTTGCCCGCCCCGTGGCAGCCTGCTGGCACTGGGTGGATCCAGGTCCCGCTCCAGCCCATCCCGTGTCCCTCCTGTCCCTGGGTGGATCTCGATCCCGCTCCCGCCCATCCCGTGTCCCTCCTGTCCCTGAGTGGCTCCAGGGGCTGCTCCTGCCCATCCCGTGTCCCTCCTGTCCCTGGGTGGATTCCGATCCCGCCCATCCCGTGTCCCTCCTGTCCCTGGTGGATCCAGGTGCTGCTCCTGCCCATCCCATGTCCCTGGGTGTATCCAGGTCCCGCTCTCGCCCATCCCGTGTCCCTCCTGTCCCCGCCTGGATCCAGGTACCGCTCTCACCCATCCCGTGTCCCTCCTGTCCCTGGTGAATCCAGATCCCGCTCCTGCCCGTCCCGTGTCCCTCCTTTCCCTGGGTGAATCCAGGTCCCGCTGCCGCCCATCCCGAGTCCCTCCTGTCCCTGGTGGATCCACGTCCCGCCCATCCCGTGTCCCTCCCGGCCCCGATTCGATCCAGGTCCCGCTGCTCAGGGACATGGCACCCCGTGCACCTCTGGGCTCTCCAGGCAGCTCCGTGTCCTCCTGCCAGTGCACGATTTCTGGAGAGATGGGAAATTCAAGTTTTGCTTGAAATAAGGATTTTTGACAGCCACTGGCCAGCTGGGAAATAATTTGTTGGACTCTGGGAAAAGCTGGTGCCTAGGAGACAATCAGAAACTTCAATTTGTCTCCCAGCAGCAAGGACAGGCTTTCAGGGAGCCTGGGAAAAAGGAATTCCAAGGTCAGAACTCCTGAACACAGTGAGGAAGAGGAGGCTGGGCTGCTGCCTGACCTTTGCACTATCACATGCCAAGGCCTGCTTCCCCTTCCCAGCTATCCCAGTGTGGGGAAAGAGCCTCCTTCAGGGCTTTAGCGTTGGAAGTGATCTTTGGTCCCTGCTGAGAGATGTCCCTGGGCAGTTCTGTGGCTGCAGGCTTTGCCTGCTGGAGACAGCCCTCTGCAGAGCCCACGGAGCAGGGATTAGGGCTGGATGAGTTCTAAACAGAGCAAAGCTTTTTAAAACTCACTAGGAAATCTCCTACATCTCCGTAAACATCATTCCCTGCTCCCATTTGCAAGGATTTTTCAAAGCCCCTTTGATCTTCTATTCCTCACTGGGAGGGGGAAGGGAAAAAATTGCAATTATAGATCCTAAGCTTCTTGGATAAACATTGTTCCAGAAACTTTTTTTTTTTTTTTTTTTTCCCTTATGCACAATTTTTGAGTGTCAGGATTCACCAGTGAGTTTCCAGGTTTTTTCCAGGAGGATGAGATTACAAAAGGAAAGGTGAGAGGGAAAACAACCTCCATCCCAACCTGACTTTGGCAGCATTTGCAGCAAAGGGAGGGAGGTCCATTCCACAGGTCTGGGTTTCAAAACAGCACTTGTACTCACTATGAAGCAAGTTTGTAAAAATTCCTTTTATTTATTCACCTGCTTGGAAGTCACTTTATTTCAACTCCCTGTGAAAATGCTTCTTCTGGCCCAGACAGACCTTTCAGAGCAGGTGCCGGGGTGCAGAGGAGATTTCAGTGAGATGGAGGAAGTCAGAACTGAGAACCAATGGGGTTTTTCCCCCCATTTTCTCTTCTCAGTTATTCCAGCTTCCATACAGTCCCCTTGTCATCTTGTAACTTCTTCAATCCATTTTTTTACCCCCAAGAGGCAAAAAATAAAATACCCAATCCTGTGCAGCCTCAGCTGCAGGACAGTTTCCTTAACACCTTACCACATGTTCTGGGTTCTTCTTCCTCAAATATTGAGGATTCTTAACTCAGATGGGTGATGTTTGACATCAGGAACACGTGCCCAAATGCTGGCAGAGCTTTAACTGGTTTGGCTGGTTTATTCCAGAGTGGGAACTGGAAATATCCCTGGTGGCACTGGCTCCATGTTGTACAAATCTGCTGCACTGACCTTCAGACTTTTTTCCGTGGTCCTTTAAATCCTCGGGTGGCACCTTGTCCAAAACAAATTGTGGATGGGATCCTGGAAAGGGACACAGCCTTTAATCCATGTGAGGATCCAGCCCTCACAGGCTCACTGGGATGCTGAATGCTCTGTGGGGCATTTTAAGCTCCCAGAGTGAGAAAAGCAAGGTATGGGAGGAGCAGGACATGTAAATAATTTAAAGAATGGGTGAAATACTGGTTGGATTTCCGGTGTACTCTGCACATTCCTGTCCTGGAGGCTCTTTGCAGCAAGGTGTGTTGCCAAATGTTACACCTGGGCAGCTGCAGTGGTTGAGGATGAGGAGCAGGAGAGCAGAGGTAGAAACCTGCAATACTTTGGGAAGAGATCAGCTGGGCAGACAAACACAGCTCCCACAGCATACCCACATCCTGCTCTTCCTTATGCCTCCTTCTTTCAAAAATGGCTTTGGAAGCACACCTGGAATTCCTGCAGTGGTTAAGAATGAGGAGCAGGAGGGCAGAAGCAGCATCCTGCAATATCTTGGGAAGAGATCAGCTGGGCAGACAAACAGCTCCCACAGCCTGCTCTTCCTTACACCTCCTTCTTTCAAAAATGGCTTTGGAAGCACATGTGGGATTCCTGCAGTGGTTGAGGATGAGGAGCAGGAGAGCAGAAACAGCATCCTGCAATAGCTTGGGAAGAGATCAGCTGGGCAAACACAGCTCCCACAGCATACCCATGTCCTGCTCTTCCTTCCTTCTTTCAAAAATGGCTTTGGAAGCACTTTTGGGATTCCTGCAATGGTTAAGAATAAGGAGCAGGAGAGCAGAAGCAGCAACCTGCAATACCTTGGGAAGAGAGGGCAGATAAACACAGCTCCCACAGCATATCCATGTCCTGCTCTTCCTTCCTTCTCTCAAAAATGCCTTTGGAAGCACACCTGGAATTCCTGCAGTGGTTAAGAATGAGGAGCAGGAGAGCAGAAGCAGCAACCTGCAATACCTTGGGAAGAGATCAGCTGGGCAAACAAGCACAGCCTGCTCTTCCTTACACCTTCTTTCAAAAATGGCTTTGGAAGCACATGTGGGATTCCTGCAGTGGTTGAGGATGAGGAACAGGAGAGCAGAAACAGCATCCTGCAATAGCTTGGGAAGAGATCAGCTGGGCAAACACAGTTCCCACAGCATACCCATGTCCTGCTCTTCCTTACACCTCCTCCTTTCAAAAATGCCCTTGGAAGCACACCTGGGATTCCTGCCTGGTTTATCCTCAGCACAGAGCAGCCCAAGCCATGCTGCAGAGGGCTGAGAAGCTGGAGTGGTCCCAGCCCCCTTGCCCTGAGGCCAGAGTACTGACCTGGATTTGTAGAGCCGTTTCTCTGGCAGTGAGGGGCCAGGGCTGGCTGCAGGCTGGGAGATCTCCATGCTCTCCTCAGGCCCTGTTTCCATGGCATTCCCTTGGGATTGCTCTGCCCTCTCCACACTCACATCCATGGGAATGCTGCTGCCCTGCTCCACGGGAGAGTTTGTGTGCTTGGAGCCACTGCAGAGATAAAATTTTACATCCTGGCTCAGGAGCTGCCAGTGAGCCCAGAGCCAAGGAAATCAAAGGTGGTTCACGAGGAAACAAGTCCATCTGGGATGGATTCCTTCCCAATATCCCATCTCTACCTGCCCTCTGGGAATGGGAAGCCATTCCCTGTTTTCCTGGCACCCCATCCCTTGTAAAGAGTCTCTCCATGTTTCCCATAGCTCCCTCAGGCCACAGTGGGGTCACCTCAGAGCTGGACAACCCCAATTCCCTCAAGAGGAAAGTTCTGCAGTTACCTTTTCGCCTTCTTGGGCCTGTCAAACCGAAAGTCAGCAGGATACAGGTGCACAGTCACCAAGTGATCCTTCCTGTCCTTGCTGCTCCTGAACTTCTCCGTGCAGCCTTCCACCAGACACTGGTACTGCAAGGCAGGGAGGAGAAAGGGAAAAAAACCCACATAACTGGGAAAAACCAACCACACACCAACCACCAGGCAAGGGCTGGGCATGGCAGCTCACCATATTTTGCTTTTCAGCCATGATCTGGAAGAGGGAGTCGTGCCACTCCAAGATGTGGATGTCCAGGAGGTTCCCAGAGGGAAAGGAGCGCTTGCAGAAGGAGCAGACATTCCTGTGCAGGGTGTTGTAGTGGTGCTCATAGCCCTCCAGCGTGTCAAACACCTGGCTGCAGCCAGAGATGTGGCAGCTGAACTCGGACACCCTGCAGGGAAATCAGGGCTTTGAGTTAAATCAGAGCCCTGCAGGGAAATCAGGGCTTTGAGTTAAATCAGAGCCCTGCAGAGAAATCAGGGCTTTGAGTTAAATTAGAGCCCTGCAGGGAAATCAGGGCTTTAAGCTAAATCAGAGCCCTGCAGGGAAATAATGACTTTAAGCTAAATTAGAGCCTTATTTTCAGCTGCAAACATCCCCTCTAGATGACTTTATCTTGGATTGGACCACAAAGCTCATCTGACTCCAGCCCCTTGCCATGGGCAGGGACACCTTCCACCAGGCCCACACCTGCAGCCACAACATTTGTGGCTTTTTTTTTATGACTAATATTTAATATTAAATGCCAGGTGCAACGAACAAAGATCGTGATGGCGCCGGCAGATGCAAACTTATTTGCCATTGGAAACTTATTAACCATTACGGCTCCAGGATCATCTAGATCGTGCTCCTGTTGAAGGACAAACAAGCCATTAATTAATAAATTAGCTGTCTGGGCTAAAAGTTGCAGTTGTGGATGACAGCTCAGTCATCCAGCACAGTCCTGCTAGGATAAGAGGCATCCAAAGGTGAACCTCACACAACACTCAAAAGTACGTCCTGACTTTTAAACATGAGAGCAAGACCAGGATTCTCCCCCAGGCCTGGCCTTCCCGCTTGGACCAGCTGCAGGAACCCAGAGAAGCTGTGGGGATCCCTGGGAGTGCCCAAGGCCGGGCTGGACAGGGCTCGGAGCAGCCTGGGGTAGATGAAGGTGTCCGTGCCCATGGCAGGGGGGGAGAAATGAGATGATTTTCCAACCCAAACCATTCCTTGATGCCATGACGGGCAGACTCCGAGCCCGCCTCACTTACCTGGGCCTCTCGGCCACCTCCTCGAGGCTGGTGAGGACGCCCTGCAGGTAGAGGTGCCTGTGCACGTCCCCATCCTAGAGAGGAGCAGAGAGCGGCGCTATCTGTGGGGCGGGCAGGGCTCGGGGCACAGCGCGAACCCTGCAGCCCCGCAATAACAGCGGCCCCCTCACGGCCCCGCCTCACCTCCAGCAGCGGGTGCTGCGGGCCGAGCTGGAGGCGGCGGGGGGTGAAGGTGAAAGGCGGCATTGGGCGAGGGGCAGGCGGGGATGGGGGAGCCTGAGGGAGCGGCGGGAGCCCCTCACGGAGGAGCAGGCGGAGGCGCGGCGGCAGCGGCAGCATGGCGGGAAGGGGGGGAGGGGGGGAGGCGCGCTGGGCGCATGCGCGGGGGGGGGCGCTGCCAAGGTTACCGCGCCGCCCAGAGCGCATGCGCCGGACGCGCTTCCCGGCGCCAGCGGCGGCACTTCCGGGCGGGCAGGTAGGGATGGGATGAAATTAAATTAAATTTAATTTAATTAATAGATAGTGCATGATAGGGTAGAGCAGGGTATGGAGGGTGGGATGAGGTGCTGCCCGGGCCTGTAGGGTCATCCCGGCGATGGCGATCCCCTCGCTGGCTGTTGCGTGTGCGGTGCCCCCTCAGGCCCTCAGCCGAGCCAGCCCAGCTCCCGCAGTTCCTCCTCATTCCCTGACCCACAGACACTTCATCCAGAAATCCCTGCAGGATCACTGCCTCAGGTGGTGGGGAAGCTGGGCTTTTAAAGAGATTTAAGCTTAAACTGCACCAGCCTGTTCTAATGTGTTTTTTGAGTGGAGAGTTGCACCAAGGCTTGCAGGTGTGAAAAATGCATGTATTTATGATTGGCTTTTCGCAAATATTAAAATGAATACTATATGTGTTGTGTTAGAAAGTTATGCTGTATTAATTCTCTTAAGTAGTGTGTTAAATATAGTTTTAGGTTATAACAAAATGTTAAAATAGAAACTGTGCTATGTAGGATACTTTTTTTAAAGAAAGGACTCGCAGTGAGATAGCAGCCACAGGACACCTGAATCTTTCAGAGAAAAAGAATTTATTTCCCTCTTATCAGAAGAAATTAACTTCTTCCTGCCTCAGAGTTGCTGTTAGGATTTGGGGGAAGAAGTTGTCACTGCCCAGACAGAATCCTGTATTTGAATGGAATTTATGCATCATGGATGAGGTGTATGAATATTCAATGGGTGTTGCTTTTAAGGGTTAATCCTCTGTTAACGTGGGTCCTTTGTGGGGCTTATTTTGCCCAGAAATGGTACCCGGACATTCATAACTCTTTGTCTCTATTGTCTCATATTGTCCTAATTCAGATTGTCCAAATTATCATTACTCTAATTGTATTACTATTTTTATAACCATTTTATTACTATTAAACTTTTAAAATTTTAAAAACAAAGGATTGGCATTTTTCACACAGGGATCCCTTCCAGCCTAAGTGATTCCACGATCTTGGCAATACAAAAGTGTGTCCCTGTGCTTGATACATGGATCTGGATTGTATCTGCTTGGTACAGTCTGTGTCACATGAATCTCCTTATTTATTTCCATGATTCCTGACTCAGAGTCTTGCTTCTGATTTACAGAATCACAGGATGTTCTGAGCTGGAAGGCACCCACAAGGATCATCAAGTCCAGCTCTGAAGTGGATGGCCCATTCCAGGACTGGCCCCACAACCTGGGTGTTTTTAGCACCAGGCTCTGACCTGCTGAGCTCATCTCAGGGTTCTGTGTCAGTATTAAAGTTATTATTTAAGTACTCTGCAGCGTTTGAGTGAAGTTAGTGAAGTGGGCAGTGGAATAGGATGATGCTAAAGTTGGGAAAAGCGGCTTTGTGGTGATTTCAGAAGCAGCAGCAGGGTCAGCCTGTCAGGACACCAAGCAGTGCTTCCAGCATTCCTTCTGACTGAAAAAACCTCTGCTGGCCAACCTCAGCTTAAGATTCTCCCCCAGACTTAGAGTTCCTGGCTGGAGCTGTCCCAGCTGCAGCTGTGGCTGCCCCTGGATCCCTGGAATTGTCCAAGGCTGGGCTGGATGGTGCTTGGAGCACCCTGGGATAGTGGGAGCTGTCCCTGCCATGGCAGGGGGTGGAACAGAGGCTTTGAGACCACTGACCTAGAACAGAGCTAAAGAATAAAGCAGGGATTTATTAAAAGGATCTCCTCCATGGATCCACCTTGGGCAGCACAAGAGCCCAGCCAGGGCTGCACCTAAGGTGAACCAAAATGGGCACAAAATGGACATGGGGTCTCTCACTTTTATAAGTTCTGCTCCATTTGCATATTGGAGTTCATTGTCCAGTTACAGCTTTAGCCCATCCAGTCCCATCCTGCTTGTTTTTCTCTCTTCAATTCACCATTGTTTGTGCTCTTGGGCTGAGATTTGGATCATTTGTCCTTGGTCCCCAGCTAAGCAGGAATTGTTTTGTCTCCCTACTCTGTGCACAGAGCTCACCATCCCCTAATGTGAAGCTCAGAGATGCAAACTAAAGCAGCACAGACTCTGAAAAACACAAAATCTAAAACCTGAGGCACCAGAATGAGACGGGCTTTGAGTCTCTCTCCCAAACCATACTCAAACCCTGCTTGGTTTGCTTTCCTCCTCCTTCCTCCAGCCAAACATCTCCACACTCCAGAAGCATCTCCCTGCTGGGGCTGTTTTCCCTGGTGGATCTGTTTTCCCTGGTGGAGCTGTTTCCCCTGCAGCAGTGTGATGACCCCTGTGGTTTCCATGTCCCCAGGGCTGGTGGCAGGAGCTGGCAGCATGAGCGAGTTCCGCATCCACCACGACGTGAACGAGCTGCTGAGCCTGCTGCGCGTGCACGGCGGCGAGGGCGCCGAGGTCTACATCGAGCTGCTGCAGAAGAACCGCACGCCCTACGTCACCACCAACGTCTCTGCCCACAGTGCCAAGGTGCTGCCACCCTCTGATGGCAATAACAGCTCGACCTCTTGGTGTTCATCCAGGGAAAATGGGAAAAAGAGGGGTTGGTTGGGTCCGGGGTGGCGGGAAAAGGTGGAGTGGTTGAGGGAGAGGAGGAATGTTAGGACTGGGGTGTGGGGAAGTTCAAAGAAGGAGGTTTTGTGGGATATTGGGAGGGAGTTGTTCCCTGAGAAGCTGTGGCTGGCCCTGGATCCTTGGAAGTGTCCAAGGTGAGGTTGGACAGGGCTTGGAGCCACCTGGGATGGTGGAAAGTGTCCCTGCCAATGGAACAAGATCACCTTGAACTTCCCTTCCCTTCCCTTCCCTTCCCTTCCCTTCCCTTCCCTTCCCGGAACCTTCCCGGAACCTTCCCGGAACCTTCCCGGAACCTTCCCTTCCCGGAACCTTCCCGGAACCTCCCCTCCCCTCCCCTTCCCCTCCCCTTCCCCTCCCCTCCCCTTCCTTCCCCTTCCCCTTCCCCTTCCCCTTCCCCTTCCCCTTCCCCTTCCCCTTCCCTTCCCACAGGGCTTGGACCCACCTGGGATAGTGGAAGGTGTCCCTGCCTGTGGAACAAGATCACCTTGAAGTTCCCTTCCCACTCAAACCTTTCCTTGATTCCATGATTGTGGCATTCACATTCTCTGAACAGAGATTCTGTTCAGAATTCATTCTCTCTCCCAGGATTTTTCCTGGGAGAAGCTCAGAGAAGAAGAGAAAACAATTCTTATTTCTATCCACTGCTCCTGTTGTTGCACATGTGGAATGTGTTATGGAGATTGTTTACCCAGAGTGGTTTGTTAATTAGACACAGTGAAGATTGTTTTGATTCCTTGGCCAGTTGGGTCAAAGCTGTGTCCTGGCTGTCTCAGACAGTCACAGGTTTTTCTATAGTATCTCTTTTAGTACAGTATTCTTTAGTGTAGTGTCTCTTCAGAATGTAATTTAGTACAGTATTAATGTAATATAGTAAAACTAAATAAAGCAATTGTTCAGCCTTCTGAAATCATGGAGTCAGAGCACATTATTCCCTACACTGGGGTTGCTCTTCTACTGTACATGATGAAATGAAAATTGTATAAAATGCAATTATATGACTAAAACATTACTTTTTTCTTCTGAATATCTCCCAAATATTAGAGGTTAAAGCCTGGCACTCATGACCAGACTCATATACTTTTATAGCTATATAAATCATATAGCTTTTGTGGCTATAAGACTGCTTTTTGTTTTCATTTTTAAAAGCAATCCACCAATCAAGCTCAGGTGCTAGAAAGTCTCCAGCTCTGTCTGAAACTTGACATCTTGCTGAGCTGAGCTGCTTGTTTGCTCTAATTCCATTTCATTTTAATTATAACTCCATTTAATATTAACCTGCTGTTTTACAGGTGAAAATAGCAGAGTTTTCTCGAACTCCTGAAGATTTTTTAAAGAAGTATGATGAGCTGAAGTCTAAAAACACAAGACATCTGGACTCTTTAGTTTATCTGCTGTCCAAACTCACCGAAGACAAAGAGGTTGGTTCCTCCTTTAGAACTGGGTGTTGAGGAGAAGCAGCAATGCAATGTTTGATTTATGGTAAAGCTCAGTGAAATCTGTAAAAGCAACAAATGAGCAGTTCTAGCTTTCACTGAGTTATTAAAGCCCTGCTGAGGGTTATGCTCCTCTTGATAGAATCCACCAGGACGTGGAAAACTGGGACAGAGTTTGTGGTTAGATTCACACATGGTCATGTGTTTCTTGTTTCAGTTGTGCTGCCCTGCATTCACAAAACCTTTTCTTTGTTTCTCTATGTACAGACTCTCCACTACCTGCAGCAAAATGCAAAAGAAAGGGCAGAACTGGCAGCAAATGCAGGCACCAGCAGCAGCAGCAGCACGAATTTCTCCATCCCCTGCTCCACTTCCAAGATGTCTCTGCAGGAGCTGGAGGAGCTGCGCAAGCAGCTGGGCAGCGTCACAGCCAGCTCCAGTGCACAGCAGGTACAAAGCCCTTCCTTCCCAAGCTCTGGGCACAAAATCTGCCCTTCTGGCAGTCAGACGGTATTAAAACTTGGTGCTGTTCCTTGTAAAAGTGGCTTTTTTCTAATCCAGACAGTTGAGGTTACATTCCTTGAGGTTATTCTAAGGTAAAATTCACAGTTAAATTCTTCTCTGTGAGGTATCTGGAACAGGCCACCCAGAGCAGCTGTGGGTGTTTCATCCCAAGGCCAGGGTTTGGAGCAACCTGGCATCATGGAAAAGACACAAAGGAAGAGGAAAACCAGGCTTAGCAAACAGTTAAACATTTCATTAGCAGGAGGTTGTGAGGTCAGAGTGCAAAAGGGCTGTTTATTACTTAAATCCCAAATTCTGTTTCCTGTCATTATAAAAAACTGCACTTGACCTGCCAGACAAGACAGGGAGGGAAAAAATATGGTGAAAAATTGATGGGTCAAGATAAGGATATTTTGGCTGCAGAAGGCAGAGTGGCAAAAGTGTGTGGAGTGTTTTTTGGACAGAGGGGAAAGAAGAAAAGATGCTCAGAGGTCTGTAGTGCCTTCTCATGTCTGGTCAGCAAAATCTAACAGGGGACAAGCCTCAGATCACTTCAAGCCCTCAATGGCAAGAGAGATGGACCTTTCATGCTTTGGGTGTCTGGGCTTGAAGGGCTCTACATGAATGTGATGGTGGAGGAGAACTCAAATCCTAAACAAAGGGTCCAACCCCTCACCCTGTCAGCTGTGGTGAGACCAGCCTTGTCCCACATCCCCTGAAATACTGCACAGACACTGGGCCTGACTCATCCTGATCCTTCACAGACTGTCTGAGTCAAGTGGGTGATTTAGATCATGAGGGGAAGATGAATTTCCAGTGACATAACTGATCTTCTTACCAGGATTTATGTGTGAACTTGCTAAAAGAGGACAAACCTGGAAGTGCCGTTCCCTGGGATGTGCAGTTCACAGCCAGAGGGATTGAAACGCCATCACAAGCCAAGATCTGTGTTCCCTGCTGCTCCATTTGCAGTCTCTTCAGCCTTAAAGAGCTGCAGCTGTGTTAAATGGCCCTGATGCTCAGGCCTGTTGGGTCAGTAAGGGCTGGGACAGGAGGACATTCCTTGGAAGTGTTGGTTCTGCTCAGCCTGTGACCCAGATGTTCTGTCTGTGAGGGTCACAGATGGAGCTGGAGGTGTTTATGGAGCTCAGAGACCAGCCCTTCATCCCCCTCCGTGGATGTTGGCACTGCCCTTGCTCAAGATGTCAGCTGCAGGTTCCCACCCTGTGCCAGGGGGGTTGGGTGCCACCTGAGGGCTGGTTCTCAGCCCTGGGAGCTTTCTCCAGGCTGTTGTTGAAGCCTGTAGTGACAGTGACCTGAATTTTGAGTTGCAGAGAGAAGGTGATTCATGCCCCTGAGGCTTGTGCTTTGTCACCAGTGCCACAAGTGCTGTGCCATCTGCCCTGGGATTGCTTGGCACTGACAGATGATCGTGCAGGGACTGGAGTTACTGCTTGGACCACTTTTGGTCCAGGATTCATGGAGGTGGGCAAAGTTGAGTGTTCCCTTTCAGGTGGAGGTGTCCTTTATAGCCAAAATGTTGATTTTTTTGACCTCTGCCAGTTAACAAAGTCACACTAGAGATGCTTGAACTGCAACAGAAGAGCCCTTGTTAGAGAATAAACATATAGAATAAATATAGTGCCTCTTGTTATAAAATAAAATCAGAGAGTCATCAAATCCAGCCCTGGACTGAATATCACCATGCCCACTAAACCATGTCCCCAGCTGCCATTTCTGCCCATGTTTTGGACACTTCCAGAGGTGGTCACACCACCATTTCCCTGGAGAGCTTGTTCCAGTGATTAACCCCTCTCTCAGAGAAGAAATTTTTCCTGCCTGCCATTTGGGAAGACCCACTGGTGGCTGCCCTTCTCCTAAGCAGAACATGTTGATACAACCAAGTGAGGTTTGCAGTTTCATGTGGGGTTTAGCCATCCTTTGAATTGCTGGCACCTTGCTTGATGCTTCCTATTTCTCCACATCCAAGTCCCAGTTCTGTGAGGGGAGCAGAGGAAATCAAGGTCCTTTCAGCAGATCACCCACACATGATGTAAATGAGAAAGTCAAATGAGCCTGTGCATGTCCCTTTTCTCACACACACACTCACATCTGTGGAGTTTCTGCAATGGCCTTCACCAGCCCTGGCTTTGTGCACTCGGGGCTCCAAATGTTCACGTGGGTTGTGCATCTCACAAGCTTCCCCAGCTGGTGATTGATCCTGCACTCCATTTATTTTAGTGTCAGAGCTGGGGGTGGAGAGTCTTTCAGTCTTCAAGAGCTCACTTCCTTCGCCAACTCCCACTCTAGGCAAAAAACTCCATCATTTTCCAGCTCTCTGGGGGTGGGTTTGTCTGGGTTGCATTTGGCATTGAGTTCAGAGGTGCTCAGTGCCCCTGGAACAGGATGCTGGTGCCTCTGGAAGGAGTTTGGTGCTCTCTCCAAACCAGCAACCAGCCTGCTCCTTGTGCATGTCCCCATTCTGCTTCCCTGGGTGTGCCCCAGCACCCAAGCCAGTGGGGACAGATGCAGAAAGGCATTATTTGATGTACCCCCACATAAAAAGGTCAAATCTATTAAAAATATGCATTTTTGTGGGGCAAATAGACTAGGTGGCACTGAGAAATTAAACCCTACACCATGCTACTGAAATACCAGCCACTCTCCTTTCTCTTCTCAAGTCCTTCAATTGGTCTGCAGTCAATTTCTTCTTGAAATTAAATATTTCTTGGACTTCTGAAAGTCTCCTGGTTTTTTCCTTTCTTCCCCTCTCTCTTTCTCCAACAGCCTCTCGAGCTTACCCGAAAAATCCTCCGGGATAAGCAGAACAAGAAGAATTCTGGGCAGCCCATTCCAGTATTTCCATCCTGGGTGTATGAGAGACCTGCACTCATTGGGGATTTCTTAATTGGCACCAGCCTAAGCACTGACACAACAGTACCAATAGGTATGTGAAACACAGGGGAAATTGCATTCATTTGTGGTGTTTTGTCAGAAACAGAAATGCTGTCCAGATGTTCACACTCAGCAAAACTTGGCTTTTGGCACTACTTTTCTTTGGGCTGTTTTCTGGGTATTTGAATATTTTGGTGGCAGGGAGGTTGGGGAAGTTGTTGGTGTGGGAATAACTGGATACTTTTGGATGGGAGGATCAGCAGCAGGAGCTGTGGCTGGTGTTCTCTTCTGCCTGCTGGATTTGGGTAGGAATGAGCAAAGGATTCTATTCTCCAGGAAATCAAAGTGCAAGGCTGAAACAGGTGGCACATTTTGTCCTTTTTTTGTCTTTTTTTTTTTTGTCTCCTCTTTGGGAACAGGCACTTTGCCACTGGCCTCCCAGGAATCCATGATTGTGGAGGACTTGCTGTACGTGCTGATTGGAGTGGATGGCAGGTACATCACAGCACAGGCCCTGGTGGGCAGGCAGAACAGAGCCTTCTCACTTGATCCAAACCTGGACTTGTCCATCAAGGAGTTGGTGACCAGGATTCTTCCTGTGGCTGCCAGTTACTCTGCTGTCACCAGGTACTGAGCTGGGTTTTGTCAAGGGATCTCCTGTGAGAATAGAGAGTCTCCCATTGTGCAGGTGTTGAATTCCATGCTTAAATTCAGCTACAGGGGTATAAAATGAGTGACAATTTATTTGGGTCAGTTTTAGCTTTGCTGGGTTTTTTCTCTGTGCTGTCAGTTCACTTTTTCATTTCCACAGCTTTGTTCTTTCCAGTCTTAGCCTTGGTGATTTCAAATAAAATGCAGGTATGGTGTGTCTGCCTATTCTGGCTTCTCTTCCCACTCTGCTATGAAGTTCTCTATATTTCCTGCTTTTTGCTCCTCTCTGGGCATCCAGGACTGAGAGAATCTTTGTGTGCGGGTTCCACTTTCTACACAGTGCTTTTACAACAAACAAATGGTTCTAATTCCCTTATACAAATCCCTTGTGGCTGGAGAGGAAGCATCTTCCCACAGCTTTCCCTTCTAGGAAATGTGGGATGGGAAATAAGGGAGAGGGACTGGTGTGCTTCCCAGCATGGGATCTACTGGTGTGACTGCACAGTGTCCTGAAGGCAGAACTTCCTGAAAATCACACCAATTGCATTGCCTGACAGAGTTTTCATTTTGCTTTTTACAGGTTTATAGAGGAGAAGTCCTCCTTTGAGTATGGACAGGTAAATCATGCTCTGGCTGCAGCCATGAGGACTCTAATCAAGGAATACATGATATTAATTACCCAGCTGGAGCACCTTCAGAGGCAGGGCCTTCTGTCACTGCAGAAGCTGTGGTTTTACATCCAGCCCACAATGAGGACCCTGGAGATTCTGGCTTCACTGGGTAAATTTCCAAAATCTACAGGTTGTGAGAGCTGCAGGGTAGCCAAGCAGGCAGGACATGTCCCATTTGGATTTCCTGCTTTATTAAAGAAGAAAGCCCAGGGGAATTGTACTTGTGAGGGCACAGCACTTCTTGTGGAGGAGAGCACTCAGCTTCTAGGGGTGAATGAGCCTTTGGAGCTGTCAGGAGGCACCTCAGGGCCTTTTGCCTTCACAGCCCTTGCCCTTCCCATCAGCTGGATCCACCACTGCTCCCTCTCCTCAGCTCCTTTCCAGACTCCTCTCCAGCTCTGTGTGGTTATAATCCCTGGAAGTTCCTAGTCCGGCCCCTTGCTTACAGCTACAGAGGCAGCTCAGGGGGCCATGTCCAATGTGGGGATTTTATTTCAGGACTTTTCAGATTGTGTCTTATATTGTTGTTTTGTTTTTGTTTTTAATTCCAGCTACTTCTGTGGATAAGGGTGAATGTATGGGAGGATCAACCCTGAGCTTGCTCCATGACAAGACTTTCAATTACACAGGGGACAGCCAGGCCCAGGAGCTGTGCCTGTATTTAACCAAGGCAGCCAGCGTGCCTTACTTTGAAATCCTGGAAAAGTGGATCTATAGAGGCATCATTAATGATCCATACAGGTAAAGAACAGTACAAAATGAAATTAAATGCAAAACTTCAGAAATTCTGATCTGCTTTGTTGAGTCTGTGTTGCCTGGGGGCCTGAAACAACCCTCTTGGAAGTTTTGTGGCTTTTGTAGAGTCACTTGAAGCATTTTCCTGTATTTGATAGTTTATGCAGCATTTCTTTTTCCCACATTTCCAGAATCCTAAGGTGGGGGCAAAGCTGAAGATAAAATATCTGAAATTAATGCCTTTGTGCTGGTGACAAAGGTGTTTCCTCACCCCTGCACTGACAAACAGATAATGTTTAGCCTTGGCTTATGAACCCTGTAAAATCCTGTTTCTCATTGCAGATCATCAGAGACACTGCATAGTGCTTTTCCTCTTGCTTCACAGACAGACAAATTTCACTTCTTGATTGGATGTGTCCTCATGAGACCTTATTTCTGATAGATCCCATTGCCAGTTTGCAGGTCAAAACCAGTAATCCTCATTGTGCCACTTCCTGCCCCTAAACATCTGCTTTAACTGTTCAGTGAGTTCATGGTGGAGGAGCACGAGCTGCAGAAGGAGAAGATTCAGGAGGACTATAATGACAAGTACTGGGATCAGAGATACACTGTTGTCCAGCAGCAGATCCCCTCCTTCCTGCAGAAAATGGCTGACAAAATCCTAAGCACAGGTAGGTGCTTCTGCTGTGACAGGAACCTTGAGCTGGTCTTGTGTGAAGAGAAAGGAAATGTCACCATGCCTTGCCACTTTATGGGGTTGTCCAGCTGAATTGAGAGCAGTAGAAGAGTCAGATTTAAAAGGAACCCCAAACCCTGTAAATGAAACAGCACAGGAGCCCAACAGCAAGGGGAGCTGTCTGTCTCACTGCTGTTTTGTGAGCAGGTTTTCTGGCTGGATGGAGCTGAGGTTTGACTGAGTGTTAATTTAAACATTCAACCTCTTACCCTTGTACAAAGCCCTCCAAAAGTGACTTCAAAAAAAGAGTTTCAGGCCACCTGCAGAGATGTTTTGTCACCACTGGGAAACCAAGCCATTTCTAAATCTCCTTAAATACCAGCTGCCTCTTTTAAAGGTCTGTATCATCTTTTGAAAAGTGCCTAAATAGTTTCCAACTTTCAGCACAACACAGTATAAACATTTCTCAGCACATCTTCCTCTTGAAGGGAGTGGTGTGGAAGTTTCCCTCCTGGCTGTGCAGCAGGTATGAATATGGGACATTCTTTCTTTTTCATTTCAGGGAAATATTTAAATGTTGTGAGGGAATGTGGGCGAGATGTCACCTGCCCCGTGGCCAAAGAGGTCATCTACACTTTAAAGGAGAGAGCCTATGTGGAACAAATAGAAAAAGCATATAACTATGCCAGCAAAGTTCTTCTGGACTTCCTGATGGAGGAGAAAGAGCTGGTGGCTCACCTAAGGTTGGATTTATTTTACTAAATGCATGATAAATAGATTGGTTCTGCTAAGGGACATAAATTTTTGAAGTTAGCTCTGTTCTCTTGGGATATTACCAAGGTGTTCTATTTCCATTTAGAAAGGTTGACCTAAAAAATAAGATTTGGGGTTTTTTTCCTGGAGAGGAGGAAAAAAAAAAGTCTAAAATGATAGAAATGTTGAGTGGGAAAGATGTTGGGGATCTCTGGTCCAACTTCCTTAGAGGGCTGTTGCCAAAACTAGGTCAGGGCTTTGTCTAGCCCAGATCAGGAGTGTGGAGCCACCCTGTGTTATGGCTGTGCTCCTGTTTTTGCTCCAAAGCCTGCAGTTATCATGTGTGATCTCTGGCCAGACACTTGGTTAATCCTCAGGCTCACCTCAGAACTGCTTCCAAGCTCTGTGCCCACCACTGGGAACACTCCCTGGTGCCAGGTGAACATCAAAGTTCATGTGTCCTGTTACAGCAAAAGTCTGCTGGATTTTAAAAAGCAGCACAGGTATTTGTTCATTGAGAGGAGTGCAGGATTCTGCTCAGAACTGGCAGCTGCCCCTTGGCTGGAGCAGATCTGGGAGTTGTTCAGGACAGCAGTAGGAGCCTGCACCCAACACACCCAGGAGTTTTGGGTTTTTTTCATTTTTCTAGACAAAAAACAACAGCAGCAGCCCTGATCTGACTGCACAGAAGTGTCCTGACTGAGGAGGTAGGGAGGAGGAGACATCCATAAAAGACTAATCTCCAAACTGGTTATTTATGGCTGTGTGTGCTCTCCAGAAACAGAAACATTTTGTGCTCAAACCCCCCAGGCTCATTGAATTGATTGCATTTGTTCCTTTAGGTTTGATATGGCTTAACTTTAAGAAAAGTCATCAATTATCTTTTCATTTTCTTGAGCAGGTCTATAAAACACTATTTCCTGATGGATCAAGGGGACTTTTTTGTTCACTTCATGGATCTGACAGAGGAGGAGCTGAAGAAGCCTGTGGATGACATCATAACAACAAGGCTGGAGGCTCTGCTGGAATTAGCCCTGAGAATGAGCACAGCCAACACTGATCCCTTCAAGGATGATTTAAAGGTGAGAATGGCTGGAAGCAGAAGATAAATTGACTTTGATTAGAAGGTCTGGGAGATCTTTGTGCCTGTGAGAACCTGCTGCTTCCTAAGTTGGTGTGACAACAGTGACTCTGACCTTGGGCACCTTGCTGTTGTTCCACAGCATCTCTGGGTGTCCTGTGGCTTCATTTTTTCCCTGCTCTTCCCTTACAGATTGACTTGATGCCCCATGACCTCATCACACAGCTGCTGAGGGTGTTGGCCATAGAGACAAAGCAGGAGAAAGCCATCATCAGTGCAGAGCCCACAGAGCTCACCCTCAGCGGCCTGGAGGCCTTTTCCTTCGACTACATTGTGAAGTGGCCTCTGTCCCTCATCATAAACAGGTAAGGCATCATTCCACTGAGGGAAAAACAGACTGGTGCTCTCCCAAGAGGCCTTTCATGCAGGAATCAAACATTCCTCAAAGCTGGAGAGCAGTCTCTGGTTGCAGACTCAAAGAATTCAGGCTGTTGCTACTCTAACAGGCTATTTTGCGTTTAACTGAGCTATGAGGGTCCAAATGGAATTCTGCCGGAATTTGCTTCTTGTTTCCCTGGAAAAACACTGCTGTGAGCCACAAGCAAATGGGACAAGCAACACTGAGTGAGCAGAGTGGCAGATTCCAAATTGCTGAATGCCAGCAATGAACTCCTCCCTTAATTTCCCCTCTAAAAATTCCATTGAATCGGTGAGACTTTCCCAACGACGCGACGCTTTTGGGATTTTGTCTCTTCCTTCCCAACACAGTGTGTTAGCTCTGGTGGTAGCTATGGAAGTGAAAATAGGATTTGGTAAGGTTTCCTGAACTGTATCGACTGGAGCTCTGCAGACACCTACGCCCAAGTGTCTGAGCACAGACCTGAATCCAGTCCCAGAGCTATAAATAAGCAGCCCCATCTGCTTGTGACAGTGCATTGCTGCTGGGGTAATGCTGCCTGGAGCTTGGTTACAGCTTTTCCTCCCCTTTTTGGGAAAATCTGGCTAAATTCTAAAATCCTGGTGAATTCTTGGGTGACCATCTCAGCCTTAGCATGGTGACCACAGTGTCTGAACCTTCCCTCCCAGCCCATGTGAGTGACCCCTGCCTGGAACTGGAGGGAATTGAGGAGGCTGGTGATGAACCCACTGGCAGGAAATATGGAGGAGGGTCTCCTTGGAGAGGAATTCTTTGGGGGGGGTTGCAAATGTGGCTCTCTTGCTTCGGTTCAGTGCAGATCTGTGTGTGTCTGAAGGCGTGAGGAACATATTGTGTAAAGTCTCTTTACCTCTGAGCAGCCTCAGCCTTCACAGCTTGGTCTGTCAATCAGAGCAGGACTTCAAAATCTGCATGGGCTTCTCCTTTCTTTCCAGGAAAGCACTGACAAGGTACCAGATGCTTTTCAGACACATGTTCTACTGCAAGCACGTGGAAAGGCAGCTGTGCAATGTTTGGATCAGCAATAAGACAGCCAAGCAATTCTCCCTGCATTCAGCTAAGTGGTACAGCTTTTTATTTGGTTTTTTTTCAGTTTTGGGTCTCCTTCTTGCTAATTAGATACCTCATGACATAGCTCAGACAATACTGAGCTGAAAAAGATTCTTACAAATGTCTTGCAGGCTCAGAGACATCAATTTGTAACATTTTAGCTTTCACTCAATAGCTGTTTGTAAAGTTACTTTAATATTTAATATCAAAATGTTAGTTTTATATGAGCAAATATTCAAAGCCTATGCCAGGTTCAAAACTCTGACTCTACTAATTGAAAAATACTCAGAGCTGGTTTGCAGTGACTATAATCCCTCTCACACTGCAGCAAGGCATTTGCTAGGACAGAAATATTTAGCTCTGTGCTTGGCTGTGCAAGGCTGGTGCTAGTTCTCCGTGGCATTTGCTAGCTCTGAGCTGTGTGGGTGTGATTTCTCCCCTAGGTTTGCTGGTGCTTTCACACTGCGGCAGCGGATGCTGAATTTTGTGCAGAATATCCAGTATTACATGATGTTTGAAGTGATGGAGCCAACATGGCACATCCTGGAGAAGAACCTGAAGCTGGTGAGTGAAGTTGGAATGGAAGGCTTAACAAATGTAAGGCCTAATTTCAGTAACTGCAGCTGTCTGTTGGTTTTGTTGGAGGCATTAAAATATCTGGGAGCTGCTGTTCCTGCCACATTGCAGAGTGCTGCTGTTCTGCACCACCTTTCTGCTTGATTAGTCATACATCCCTTTCCTGTGCTGCATCCTCCTGTCTCACTCTGCTCCCTGTTATGTAAAGGCAGGTTCTGCTCAATATTCCCATCCACAGGAGAGAGAGAGCTGTGCAAAAGGAAGGTGGATGCAAAGGTCATAAACCAGTCCAGGCATCTCCAGCTGATTCCTTGGCTGGGTTACAGTGCTCCTAAAGTAGAGCCTGTGCTTTCCCTTCCATGAAACTGCCAAGGACTGGCATGCAGAGAATGCTTGGTTTAAAAAAGGCCATTATTATAATTACTATTATTATTATTATTGGTAGTCACCCTGTGATCAGACTTCTGGGTTGTGCATCTTTTTCCTCTTACACCCTGAAAAACACAAAACACTCCTCTGAGGTACCAAACCACCCAACACCCCTGCAATCAGCTCTCTTGGCAGCCCTTGTGGATCTTCAGCATCAGCTGATCCTGCTTTAGTTTTTCCTGTGCCCCAAGGCGGTTTTTGGGGTCAGCTAGCCAACATTTTGATGCCCTGTCATGTTTTTTTCCTGGAGAAATCACAGGAGGGAGCAGGTCTAGGATTGTGAGTGTCTCTGCACATTCTTGGCAAGAACTTCTGAATGAGAAGGGTTCATATGTCAAGCTCCTGGATAATCTGGGAATTGTACTTATTTCTTAATTTTGTTGCAAGTTTAGGTTTGCAAAATATATCATTCAGTTTACTGTACTTGCATGGAAGCTGTTGTTGAAGTTATCCTGTCCCTGTTTTCTCCTTTAATTTGTATTTTAGGGGGGAAAAGGATGATCCTCACTGGTCTCATGTAGTGCATTTTATTTGTCACACTTCTCTCTTCCTTAAAGTGAGATGCTCTCTTCCTGAAATTGTGGCTGGGATCTTCATCTTCACAACATCACTGTCTTCATCAACACAACTTCATCATCATCTTCATTGCATTAGAAAGCTGCACTTGTCCCTGTTCTGCAGTAGCTTAAAGGGATGTGGTGTTGGAATCCAAAATGCTGGGAGTTCTCAGAACTTTGGGCTTGTAACCCAAAGCTTAGAATTAAACACAGGATTTGGTCTGTGACCTTGGAAAAGGCCTCCAAACTTAGGTGCTAGAAGTGAGAATGTGGATTTAGAGTTTAAAGCAGAGACATGTTAAGCTAAGTAGAGAAAAGTTTAGAGTTTTAGAGTTTAAGATGTAGAAAAATTAAAAGTAGTTACAAGGGTAAACAAAAAGTTTAAAATGCAGTGCTGTAGGTTTGTGTGTCATAACATGATTGCCTAAGAAAGCTGTAGCATGAGTCCATAAGACAGAATATTTAAGGAGTGTGTCAAAAACATAAATGTCCTTGTTAGCAGTGTTTTATTGGTCAATAAATCCTTAAAAGATCTTGTAACTAGGGGTCTTGTAACTTTCTAAACCATACAATAAAGATGTGAGCCAAACTCACCCTTCCTACCTATCTAGAAAATAATAAATATAAACCACAGCATCTGAAAACTCAGAAATCCCATCTCTAACTCATTCAAAATTCCTTCCAAAATCCCCATAGTGTGGGAGGGGTTTCCTGCACTGGTCCTGCTGGAGCAGTGTGGATGCTGTGGCAATTTTAGTCCCGTGGTTCTTTCCTAAGCTTGATTTGTGTTCTGAGCTTCAGCACTGTGCAGAGTGAGAGGGAGTTTTAATCTCTCATTTAAAACTCAAGACTGAAACAGCCTGTTGGAGTAGTAGAGATGAACAAAAATCTTACAGAATCCTCCCAACACTGCATGTCCCGGTTCCTTATTGGCTCCTAAAGCAAATTTCTGAGTAGCCTGTATGTTTTAATGATAACTTTATTGACATTTAAGATTTATTGACATTAAGATTTGTTTTTCCCTTTTGCTCTTGTTTTCGCTGACTTTACTGAGGTTGTGAAGGTGGGAGTGGCCATGACAAGCAGATTTAAAAACAAAGGAAATGCAAGTTCATAAAGCAGATAACTCCATCCTTTCCAGGGGAGAGCTTGGGTGATCAAAGCCAGCATGATCTGTGGGCAGTGATGTGACAGATCAGAGGTTTAAAGCCTGTGAGGGCTGTTGAAGGCAGCAATGCAGATGCAGTCTCCATCTCTGGGTGTTTCTGGGAGCTGCACCAGGAGTTGCTCACTCTGAGGGGTCCCTGGCAGAGGCAGGGTGCTGGGCTGCAGCTTTGGGGCAGAGCATGGTTTGGTTTGTCATTTTTGGGCTGTCCTGTCACAGGCATCCAACATTGACGATGTCCTGAGCCACCACACCAGCTTCCTGGACAACTGCCTGAAGGACTGCATGCTCACCAACCCAGAGCTGCTCAAGATCTTCTCCAAGCTGATGTCTGTGTGTGTCATGTTCACCAACTGCATGCAGGTGTGTACAGCCCCCCTGTGCCACTGCCAGCCCCACGTGGACTTGTCTCTGTTCCCTCTGTCTGCAGCTTTAGGGCTTGACAGCTCACACCTCTCCTAAATGGTTTCTGTGGCTTCTTACTGCACAAAATTCTCCTTTTTCCATGCTGAGATCAGGTTCATATGGACCAAATTCCCTCTGTTGAGGTGTAAGTTGTAGTGCTCTGTAGAGATCTCTCTTGAGGGTGAGGTGAGGGGTGCATTCCAGCATCAGGGAGCCCACACAGCTTTTCTAAAATTCACTTTCCAGTGGGTTGTGAGAGATCTGTGTACCAGCATTGAAAAGACAGGTGTCTGCTAAGGAAGGCAGGAGCTTCCTTGAAATGGAAAATGGAAACCTCTTCCCTCTGAATTATTGTAATTTTGAAATTAAGGGGCTCTCTGGCAAAGATATGAGAGTAGGGATAACAGTTCTTTAATAGGAAAATAAAATACAGATGCAATAGTACAAAAAGATAAACAGAGCCAGAGCATGCCCTGTCCCCTGTGTGTCAGGGGGGTGTCCCAGCCCCATCCCATGGGGGCTCAGCCCTCCTGCAGTGCCAGCTGTGGCTCTGCTGCAGCAGGGATCCTGCACAAGGGGGGAGTTTTCCTCTGCAGCTCCAGGGCTGCTGCAGATGGGCCTGGGCTCCCTCTGGCCATGCAGGGCAGCAGAAAGCTGCTCCTCTGGCAATGCAGGGGGCAAAGGCTGCTGTGGGGTCCCAAAGCTCAGACTGGATCCAGGTAGGAATGCTTGGCTCCTCCCCTGGGCGGAGCATCTCCCCATGGGATGGTGGGATTGGATCAGCCATGCAGGGACACTCACTGGCCATGGACAGGAGATAATTAATAATTAATGGCCCATGAACAGAAGATAATTAATAATTAATGGCCCATGAACAGCAGAGATCTCCTGGAGGGAGGGTTGGTTGTGGAAGAGATAAAAAAACTGCCCCATGAACAGAAGAGAACTGCCCCACCTCTGACAGATGGGTACAGAATCCACACCCCCATTTCCAGCCTCAGACCAGCATACTGAATTCAGACTCACAGTTAGCTCTCCAGGGAGTTGGGGTGGGCACAGCTGAGCCTTGTGCTGTGCCACAAAGGAAGAAATGAGCTGTAACCATGTCCCCAACGCTGTCCCCTGGCCAGAGGTTCACCCAGAGCATGAAGCTGGACAATGAGATGGAGAGGCTCACCCTGGAGCACGGCACCATGCTGGGCCCTCCCACCGAGGAGGAGCGTGCTGAGGAGGCTGCCAAGAAGAAGCTGACCAACAAGGTGGGACACTCTGGCCAGGGTGGCCACTTGCAGGTAGCCCTTCCTGGTTTCTAGACCACCTCTGGCCCCAAAACCACAACCTTTGTGGAATTGTGGGCAGTGTGGAGCTCTGCTGGAGTTCTCAAAGCCTGCTTTGAAGACCTGATCTCCCACTGCAGTCCCTGCACTGGTGTTTGAGTTTTCACTTGTGTTTTCAGCTGTGCAGAGCCACATCCAGGCTTTCTGAAATGCCAGCACTTCACCATGTGAAGTGTGAGCAGGGCTCTTTGCAGTCCATGGCTTTCACACCTGGGGGATGTGGCTTGTCCATATTTCTCTGTCTGGATGCACAGGGATTCGCTCTGTGGCTGGCAGATCCTGCTGTCCCTCTGGCACACACTGTATCACCATGCAGTCACAGAGCTCCAGAGGTCACAGCCTGTCATAGGCAACACACATTTTCTGCCTGCTGGCTTTTCCTCCTGCTTGAAAATGAGCAATGGCAGCATTTATCTGTGGATAACTCAGCTGGGATCTGCTCTGGGCTTCTCCCAGGCTGGGCACAGCAGGGCTGTTAGCTACCAAGGACTTGGAAAGGTTTATTTCAGAGTGAAGTTTGCTGGCAGTGCTTTTGGGTGGGTTAGGGAAGGGAGGGAATCACCTGTGTGCAGATCAGCACCCACATGGGGCCACTCTGCCTTTGTCTTGGCAGCTTTTAGCAGAGCATGCTGACAGCCTGCACCTCACATCTGGCTTTGAAGCCACCATCAACAAGTTTGACAGCAATTTCTCCACACATCTGCTGGACCTGCTGGACAAGCTGAGCGTGTACAGCACCAATGACTGTGAGCACAGCATGCTCAACATCATCTACAGGTGAGCCAGGCCTTCCCTGTCTGTGAATTCCCCTCCCCAGGTCCCAGGTTCAGCTCAGGAAATGCTCATTATAGCTGAGAAATCTGTTTATTTAGGAGCTCTGAGCAGCCTGGGCTAGAGGAAGGTGTCCCTGCCCATGGCAAGGGGTTGGAATCAGATGGGCTTTGACGTCCCTTTCAACTCAGACCATTCTGCTTTGCATTTCAACCCTAGGCTTTAGGAAAACCCCAAAACATTCCTTTGAATTGTGTGAAATTTGGCCATTAATATTTTAAATGTTGTGTTAGTTTTCCTGGGGGTTGTCTCACTGTGGAGACAGTGAATAAACCAATTTCGAACTACAGGGTTAGCATTCCAAGATGAGAAATTCACACAAAGGTTTGATCATCAAGTGTCTATTTTAAGTTCCCATATTGCATTTATTTCAATAAGCAGCTTCTTGGAAATGAAAATTCCTTCAGAAATACAGAAAAGTCAGGTACACAGGATGGGAGGGGAGAGAAAGCAGATGGAAGTTTTGCTGCTGGGTGTTGCTGTTTCAAGAAAAAACCTCCCTGGAGGTTTTTGGGTTTTTTTTTTCTGTTCCCTGTCCACCTGCACTGATATCTTTTATGGCCGGCTGATACCCCCACAGCTCTGCTACACCTGAGAGCAGAGAGAGAAGAAATGTCTCACAAATGTTTTTTAAGGAGATTGTTGTCCCCTCCTGATGCTGCTTCTGACAGCATCTGTCAGGGCTGTCAGGATTGCTGGTACTTTGCAAACCCTTGTTAGGTGAAGTATTCCCACAGGAGATTGTGCTTCCACTTGTCCTTTTCCTCTGGGAGCTTCTTGTCCAGCCACTTGTCCAGGTTGGCACAGCCCCTGGCAGTGCCCTGGGGCTGTTTGGTGTTCTGAGCCCTCCTGCTTCCATCCCCTGTCAGGGGAGCATTCCCAGCCCCCAGAGCTGCCCCTGTGGGTGCTGCTGAGCCCATGAAGTGGGAATGTGGGTGAGGAGCCCTTCTCCACAGCCCTAAGAACTCAGGTTGGCTCCAACTCTGAAGTGGCCAGAGTCTTCTCCTCATCTTGGAATTCCTCCAAAAAACTGTGTGGCTGTGGTGTTATTCCTTTCAGGACTAACCAGGGCCCCCAAATCTCTGCAGGACCTTTTGGGAGAGGCTGCTGTGGCTTCTCAACATTTCATGTCACCCTTCATGTGCCTGGAGATCCCAGCTCATCATCATCATCATCAGGCTGTTGAGGTTCCATCTGTAGGAGAGGCTGGCAGGATTCAGCTCTGCCTGTTCCCTGGCTCCATCACTGCTGGGTGTCACAGGAGCATCCAGATTGGGGCTAGATTCAGGGATTGGGACTACAGGCAGCTGAGTCACCCAGGCAGGAGCATTCAGTGCTCCTCAGTGCTCCAGCTCTTCTCCTTTATCCTTTTTTTATAAGCATTTTTCCCATCTCCAGTACAAGTTTTAACAGAGGGGAATGTTCATGTTCGTGTTCATGTTCATGACTTCCCCATCCAGGAGATCTTGATGGCAGCTCACCCCATGATCTCAGGGCACAGGGGACATGGCCAGCACACTGCTGAGGACCAAATTACCAACTCTGCCATGGTGGGAATGTCACACACGTGCCAGGACAGTGGGACAGCCTGGCTGTGTGTCCTGCCCAGGGTGCCACACCAGGAGCTGCTCCATCAGTGTCACAGCCCCACTTGGGGGGCAGCTGGGGGCAGCAGGTGACTCCTGAGCTGTGAAACCTCTGCAGCTGCTGCTGCCAAGCACAGAGAGGTTGGGTTGTGCAAGCAGCACTTCCTGCTTCAGGGGAAAGGAGAAGTGATGGTGCAGATGATGCAGTGCTGCTGTCTGTGGTTTGTGCTGTGGACAGTGACCCAGCTGCACCCAGAGGCTCAGAGGAGGGTCTGGCTGCTTTGCCCTCCCTTTGTTCCCATGTCCCTGTCCTTATGCCACCAGGACTGTCACCACTGTCAAGTCCCCCCCTAGTCTGGGCTCTCTGGGACTACTTGAGTCTTCACCAAGACATTGGAGCTGCTGGACCTGTCCTGTCAACCCAGAAATCCTGGATGTGAGCAGCCAATGGAAACTTTCTTGTCAACCCAGGTGTCCCCAATTCCTCAGCAGAAATCCTGGTGTGAACAGCCCATGAAACCTTTCCTGTCAGATATCCCCAATTCCTCAGCAGAAATCCTGGGTGTGAACAGCCCAAGGGACCTTTCCAGTCCCTGCTCAGGTCTGGTGAAAGGGTGGGAGCCCCACAGTGAATGTCACCCAGAGGTGACATTTAGCTCCCATTCAGGTTGGAGGGATTGCTGGCTCCAGGCCTGGGCTCTATGGCAACAGGAACCTGAGAAGCAGAGTGGAGACAGTTGCCATCTGAAATAACATACTTGAGAGAGTTTATAAGGAAGAGTTTGTAAGACACACCACACTTTTCTTCTAATTTATAACCTTTTTATGGGACTGCTTTCCAACAGGGATCATCAACATGTCAGATAAATAACAAAATTCACAGTTCTGGTACTTGCTCATCATTTACTTGATCCTGGTTAACACTTATTCATTTTGTGGTACTGAGTAACTGAGACATTTTATTTGTGGCATCAAACAACAGGAGATGGAGATGCAGAGGGTTTCCTCCAGAGCTCACAGGTGACAGATCTCTGCTGTGCCCAAGCCCTGCTCAGTGTGTCATAGAATAGAATCAGAAAATCTCCTGAGGTGGAAGGGACCCAACAAGGATCTTGCAGACACCCCAACAATCCCACCCTGGAGCAGTGTCCAAGCTCTCCTGGAGCTCTGGCAGCCTCAGGGCTGTGCCCATTCCCTGGGCAGCCTGGGCAGTGCCCAGCACCCTCTGAGGGAAGAACTTTTCCCTAAAATCCAACCTAAACCTCCCCTGGCCCATCTCCTGCCTTTCCCTTGGGAGTGCAGGAACTCTCCAGCCACTCCAACACATCCCAGGAGTGAAAAGGAGTAGAACTACAGTGGAGAGGGCTCTATCAGCAGGATTAGTTAAGTCCTCATTCTTAGAAATCTCATACATCAGTGTGGTTACCAGCATCCTTCCTTCCCTTCCCAGTGTGGAGGAAGCTCAGAGTAGGTCACCAGGACGTGGAGTGGTGCAAACCTCACCACAAAACAAGAAACTGGCATGTAAGCACATGCTGAGGGAGCACCACAGAGATGCTGAAGAAATGGTTATCAGGGATCACTTGAAACTAAAAACAGCTGAAAGGGAAGCCAAGCAAAATCTGCCAGTCACTGAGCTGGGCATGAAGCAGCTTTAGAAATGGAGCAGGTGCTCAAAGCAGCAAGTCCTGGCCTTGTGTTTGAAGCAAAACTTGCCCAGAGCTCTCACCTCGGTGTCAGGTTTCCCTGGTTCGACTCCTCGGGGATGAAGGCAATGTAAAGCTTTTCAGCCAGGAGAGAGCAACAGATAAATTCCATCTGTCGAGGCTCTGTTTTCTGCAGGCACCAAAAAATGTCAAGGAACAATTTGTTGCCGTTTGTGTGAGGTTGTTAAGCAACATGAAACTCAAATATTGTGCCCATTCAGTTGGTACTGGAGCAGCCTAATTTGAGAAAGGGAGAGAGTAACTTTGGTGTGATTCATGGGCTGTCACTGCCTGCCTGCTCAGTGATCCAGGGCACACGAGCTGCACAGGCTGGGGGTGCTCTGGGATGTGCCAAGGGAAGGTCACAGCAGGCTTGGGGCTGGGTGGCATCACTCTGGGTTATCAGGGAGGTGGGGTTGTGGTGGTACCCCTGATGGTGAGTGCTTTGGAGAGGCTTTTCCAAGTGTCACCTGTGGCTGAGCATCTTCTGGCCATGTGCTGGTGTTGGTGAGTTGTGGATTCATGGGGAGCATCCTGATGTTAGCCAGGGGATGGTGGGGATGGGAATCTCAGCATTTCCTGGTGCTGGGTGGATTTCCTGTGGGAGTTAGGGCTGAGTTCTGGGGTTTCAGCAGTGCTGGGGAGGGCTGGGAAGGTGCAGACCCTGAGCAACCCTTGTCCACTCAGGACACCTCTGTGTGGCCTGCAGAGGAGCTGTGAGCATTTGGTCCTTCCCAATGTGTTTGGGACAGATTCCTGATGCATTTCCCTGTCAAAGGCTTGGCACAGAGCCAGTGTCACCACACCCATGGCACAGCACACATCCCGTGCAGGGACAGGGCTCCCTGGTGTCACCGTGGTATTTTCTGAAAAATCTCCTGAGAAGCCTCAGAAAAGAGATTTAAACAACAATTATCTGA
Organism: Melozone crissalis; assembly: GCF_028551555.1. Classification (NCBI taxonomy): domain Eukaryota; kingdom Metazoa; phylum Chordata; class Aves; order Passeriformes; family Passerellidae; genus Melozone; species Melozone crissalis. The sequence continues at coordinate 4,420,418 of NW_026535840.1, read as the reverse complement.
TTGCTTGGGATGTGGTTTGGAGGTTGTTCACCAACAGGTGAATGTTTGATTGGTTCCATGGGAATTGTTTTTAATTAATGACCAATCACAGCCAGCTGTGTCGGACTCTCTGGTCAGTGACGGGTTTTTATTATTCATTCTTTTCTAACCTTCTGATGCATCCTTTCTCTTTCTTTAGCGTAGATTTAGTAGATAATTTTATTTTAATATAATAGAATATCATAAAATAATAAATCAGCCTTCCACTTGAGAAGGTTGTTGAGAACTTGGGAGTCAGTTCTCGTCTCTCACCTTGTCCTGGGGACCCTCACAACAACGCCGCAACAATTGGTGACAGCAGTTGTTCCAACACCACAGCAATTGGTGACAACAGTTGGTGACCAGAGCACCCTGTGGGTGTCCTGGGGGGGTTCCTGCTGCCACCAGCCCTGCCCAGGTGTGTTGTGTCCCTCAGGTTGGACTTCAATGGCTTCTACACGGAGCGCCTGGAGCACATGTCGGCCGAGCGCAGCCGCAAGGCGCCGCCGCTGCTGCCCCGCCTGGCCGTGCCTGCCCAGTGAGCCCAGCCCACCCTGCCACAAACCCTGCCAGCCCTCACTCTCCTGACCTGTTTGTAATGTTTCAGGCTTTTTTTGCTCTTTTTTTTTTTTTTTTTTTTACTATGTTGTACAATGATGTGTTTGTGTGTTGTAAAATAAATTAAATAACAATAACAACAAAAAATCAGGGTTGTTTTGTCTGTTAACAGAACACAAATTATTGTGGGTACTCCATCCCTGGGAGTGCCCAAGGACAGGCTGGACAGGGCTTGGAGCAAGCTGGGATAGTGGAAGGTGTCCCTGCCCATGCCATGGGATGATTAAGTTCCTTTCCAACCCCAAGCCTGCAGCAGAGGAATTCCAGGGAATCTGAATATTGCCTGAGGCAGTTTGAGAGCAGGTGCATAGAGGGAAGGAAGGACATGAAACTCAAATGTCTCCCAGGAACAAGGGGTAACCAGGGCCAGGGGCACAGAGGCCTTGGGGGCAGGAGTGGGGACCTGGGGAAGTGTGTGAGGGCTGTGGGCACAGGGCTGAGTGCTCCTGTCCTTCCTCTCCCTCACTGCTCCTGTGCAGGGACCTCCAGAGCTCACAGGAGGGAGAGCCGGGTTCTGTGTGCTCCATGGCCTACAGCTGCTCATCCTGCTTGCCTGAGGGAGAGAGAGCCCAGCAGAGGGTGGGGACCAGCAGCCAGCACTGAGTCCCACTGGAAGTCATGGAGAGTTCATTGAATCAACAGTGAATTTATGACTAATCCCAAATCCGCTCACACCCACGTGCCTCTGTCCATTTCCATTTCCTGGTTGTCCCTGGCCAGAAACACCCAGAAATACAAACGTGCCCAGCTTATCTGCCCTGATCTCCCAGCTCCAGTGCTTCCTGTGACAGTCCAGCCACCCCAGTGCCCTGAGTGCCCCTGCAGAGCCACAGGACATGTCCCACCAGGCCGGGGGACACCTTCATGCCCCCAAGGCCATACACGCAGTCCCCAGTGCCACCCGGGCCATCCTCCCACCCCAATGTCCTGTGGGCATCCTCCTCCACCCCGCTGACCCAGCCCCCCGTGCCCCAGGGACTGTCCCCAGAGCCTCACAGCCAGCCATGATTCCCCACAGAGCGCTCCTGGATGCTCATGGACAGTCCCCAGCGTCCCCTCTGGTGTCCTGCAAACCTTCCCTGTCATCCTGTGCACCCCAGGGACCGTCCTGATGCCCTGTGACCCTTCCCACTGCCCCATGGACCCTCCCAGTGCCCCTTGGATAGTCCCCAATGCCCGAGGGACCCTCTGTGTGCCCTTCTCGATTCCCCACGGACCCCCGTGACTGCCCGGGGATGGTCCCCAGCGCCCCTGATGCCCACACCACCCTCCCTCAAATTCCCCGTGGGCACCCCGCATTTCCCTACGGACACCCCCGGTGCCCGAGAATCGTCCTCGATCCCCACCGGCTGCCCCCGGTGCCCCGTGGGCTCTCCTCAGCTCCCCACGGATCCTCCCGCGATGTCCCCGGTACCGGGGCTCCCTCCCCATTCCCAGCGGGAGCAGCAGATCAGCCCCCAATGCCCTCCCCGGTTCCCCGTGCCCCCCATCCCCGGGTGCCCCCATCTCCCTGTGCCCCCCATCTCCCTGTGCCCCCATCTCCCCGTGCCCCCATCTCCCCATGCCCCCCATCTCCCGGTGCCCCCATCCCCCGGTGCCCCCATCTCCCGGTTCCCGGTGCCCCCATCCCCCGGTGTCCCCGCCGTTCCCCGCCGTGGGCGGCCCGTCCCGCCCGCCCCGCCCCGTCCCGTCCGGGCCGTGGGTGAGTCACGGCGGGCGGGGGCTGCCGGCGGCGCGGCGAGCGGGGGCACGGCGGGACCTCCGAGCCATGGCCCGGCCGCTGCTGCTGCCGCTGCTGCCGCTGCTGCTGCTGCCGCTGCCGGCCCGCGGTGAGCCGGGGTCCGGGAGGGCGGGCGGGCACTGTGGGGGGCGATGGAGACACCGGGATGCGGGCACGGGGATGCTTTCCCCCATAGAGGCACCGGGATGCGGGCACGGGGTTGCTCCGCTCGAGGGGGAGGATGATGGGGAAGGGACGCCCGAGCGGGGCTCGCTCCCACCGGGATGCTCCCGGTGCCTCCCGGGCCGTGCGGGCGCCTCGGGAAGGCGGCAGGAGGGTGACAGGGAGGTCCCCCCGGCCACCACTTAAACGCGGTGTCCCGGGACTCATCTGGCTCCGGGCACCCCCTCACCGATCATCCAGCTCCGTCCGACCGCGGCGTTCGGGGCTCCCGGGAAAAGCAGAGCGTTTGTGGCAGGAATTCTCCGCTCCGGCATCCAGGCAAGGCTGGGAGGGGGCTGAGCCAGCCAGGCACCAGCCGCGCTCCCCGGCAGCCCCCACAGCCGCCAGACGCCGAGTCACACGCGGTGCCATCACCATGGGGAGCTGGAAAACCTCTCCCTGTATCGCCGCACCGGCGATCTGGAAACCAAAATCCCTTTTTGGGGTTTCCAGCCCCAAAGGGACTCGCTTGCTCTCAAGTGATGCTGAGAAACCTAAATCCCTTCGGGTTTCCAGCCCCAAAGGGACTTGTTGGCTCTCAGGTGATGCTGAGAAATCCAGATCCCTTTTTGGGGTTTCCAGCCCCAGAGGGACTCGCTCGCTCTCGGGTGATGCTGAGCTCTCTGAGTTGCATTCCCAGCTGATATTTCAGGATTTGCTCTTGGGGCTCATCCCTGCCCCTTCACGTTGGCTGCTCTTGTTCTCCCCTAGACTGACACCCGAGGGAGCGGCGTGTTGGACAGGGAGGGGGGCTTTAGGGTGGATTTTAGGGAAAGGTTCTTCCCCCAGGGAATGGTCCCGGTCCTGAAGCTGCAAGAGCTCCAGGAGGGTTTGGACGCCACTCTAGGGATGCCCAGGGTGGGATTGTTGGGGGTCAGGAGCTGGGTCAGTGATCCGTGTGTGACTCGGGGTGATATCCCGTGCCTCGGTGGTTCCCGGGCCTCTGTCTCAAAGCCCTTGGGCTTTTCCAGGCTCCAGGGCCGGGCCGGAGGAGCTGCCCCACGTGGAGCGCTACGAGACGGTGCTGCCGCGGGAGCTGCCGGTGCCCCGGGCCAAGAGAGAGCTCTCCGCGCCTCCGGTGAGTCCCAGGGGATGCGCCCGAGGGGATGCGACCAGCAGGGACCTTGTCCCACCACCGGCCTCAGTGCAGGACCCTGGACCAACATTTTGGCCAGACCCGCTCAGCCCTGCACCCAAAGACCGACATGCTGCCCCTTTCCTTGCCTTGGAGATGCTGGAGCAGTGGATCAGACCAGCTTTCCTGGGCAGTTTGGGGTTTAATTAGGACCTGCAGAGCGGGGCTGCTTTCTCCAGTGCTTTTTTTGGAGACGTGACCCAGTGGTGCCACCTCTTGCAGCCCTGCCGTGATCTTGTGACATCTGGTCTTTCCTTAAGGAGGGGTTTGCAGAGCCTCGTGGAGCTGTAAGCACTTTTCTTGCTGTGTTTGCTGAAGTTGGGGCTTTGTTTTTGGTCCTCTGGGACGGAGAAATAAGAATCAGAAAGTTGCAGAAATCCACATGAAAGCAAACCAGCACTGTTTTTCTTGGGAAACCTGGCAATTTGGGGGAAGGAATGGGGTTTGAGTCAGGAGTTTGGAGTGCTTGACCTCAAAGTCACTTTCCTCATTGCCTCACAGTGAAATTCAGCCAATTTTTTTGTTTTAAATTCCTTTTCTAGCCCCAGAAAGCGCCGATTTTAGCGCCTGGAGGCACGGAGGGACAGGGCACACGCATCCCCCAGTGCCTTACAGCACGTTCCTCTGTGATTCAAACCCTTCCTGATAAGCTAGCTTCAAAAACACTCCCCAAAGCATCTGTTTTCCCTGCTCCAGAAACCTAAACTTGTCCACGAGATAAACATTCCCCGGGCTATTTAGAGACGCCATCTGTGCCGGGCGTGCGCCGGCACCGAACCCTCGGCAAGGGGAGCTCACCCACCCCGAGGGATCCCTCTGGAGAGGACATCTGCCATGAGCTCCATGCCTGGGCACTGCCACGGGGACTGTCTGATGGCTGGCACCTGGGTTTGGTCTTGGTTTGGGTGGTTCTTGGGCATCCCAAACCTGCCTTGTTATGGGTAGGGACTCTCCTGCTTTCCAAGACCTTGGAAAGAGGTTAAGTTTGCTCTCCTGGGCATCTGGGTGGGGAAGAAGCTCTCAGTCAGGTTTGGCCACCACCAAGCCCCTGTGAGACAGAGATGGGTGTGCTCCACACTGGCACCTCCTGTAGCCAGGATGGGCACAGGCCACCAGGAGCTGGTGCTGGGGCTGGAGTGGCTGGGACACATGGGATTGGTCCAGCAGGTAGAGGTTGAAGCAGATCAGCAACCCCAAAGTTCATCTCTGAGGGCAGGGTGGAGCCCTGGACTCTCCTGGTGCCACCCTCCCCACCAGCCCAGCAGGGAGAGTGGCACAGCCGGGATCTTCATGGAAAGGGCTCTGGAAAAGTGTGCAAGGCCTCTTGGCTCTTCCCAGCTGAGTTTGGGGGGATGGGACATCCCAACCCCATTCCCATCCCATCCCCATCCCATCCCCATCCCCATCTCCATCCCCATCCCATCCCCATCCCATCCCCATCCCATCCCCATCCCCATCCCCATCCCATCCCATCCCCATCCCATCCCCATCCCCATCCCCATCCCCATCCCCATCCCCATCCCCATCCCATCCCATCCCATCCCATCCCATCCCCATCCCATCCCCATCCCCATCCCCATCCCCATCCCCATCCCCATCCCCATCCCATCCCAATCCCATCCCCACCCCATCCCCATCCCATCCCCATCCCATCCCATTCCCATCCCATCCCAACCCCATCCCATCCTCATCCCATCCCATCCCCATCCCATCCCCATCCCATCCCCATCCCCATCCCATCCCCACCCCATCCCCATCCCATCCCTATCCCATCCCCACCCCATCCCTATCCCATCCCCATCCCATCCCCATCCCATCCCCACCCCATCCCCATCCCCATCCCATCCCCATCCCATCCCCATCCCATCCTCATCCCATCCCCATCCCATCCCCATCCCATCCCCATCCCTATCCCAATCCCATCCTCATCCCATCCCATCCCAAGCTCTCTGGATCTCTCACTGGGAGCAGCTGGAAGAATTCCCTGCTGTTCCTGTGCTCTGGCTCAGCACGGCCAGGGCGCTCTCAGGGCTGCTCCCGAAGCTTTCCCATCTGGAGCCCTTGCCCAGCCCGTGCTGATGAGGCAAGGCTGATTCAGAGCAGCTTCTCAGGACGTTTTATTTGAAACTTGCCCTGCGGTCGTCTCCCTGACCCAGCGGCCCCTTCCAAGAGCTTTCCTGCCATTCCTTCAGAGCTCTTCAGGCCTTGGGGCTGCCAACAATAACAAAGGATGGCTTTGTTGGCGGACAGGGGTCTGGACAGACGCTGTTCATGAGAGAGGAATTTTCCAGGGACCTGGAGCTGCAAACCAGGGAGAGCGGGGGCAGCTGAGTGCCAGGCAGAGCCTCTCACCTGGCCCTGCTGCTGGCACGGAGTCAGCAGGGCTCTCCACTCGGCCTGGCTGCCTCCAGGGTGCAGATCATCCCCTCGGGAATGCTGAGCCATGGCATGACAGCCAGCGCTGCCACCCTCCCCGGGGAGAGGCAGCACACCTCATCCCTGAGGAATGCTGGCCCCATGGGAAAGGCTGGCTTTGCCTTTGGCTGGGCTCTCTCCACACCTGGATTGGCAAGGGATGAGGATGTGCCCTCAGGAGAGGTGGATGTGCCATCAGGAGAGCTGGATGTGCCCTTGGGAGAGGTGGATGTGCCCTCAGGAGAGTGGATGTGCCCTCAGGAGAGTGGATGTGCCATCAGGATGTGCCCTCAGGAGAGGTCTCGGGTCCCTCTGGCAAGGGCACAGCCTGGCACAGGACCGTGGCTCTTTCCCAGTGATTCCAGCAGGATGGAGCCTCTGCAGGTGGAGATCTCAGGATAACCCAGAGGGAAACACTTTTCCTGTAGGAGCATCTCCATCCTGGGGGTTCAGGGCTCAGCTGGCAGAGCCACCCTGGCTCGCTCCCACTGGGATTGGGCTCACAGTGGTGCCAAAATGTGCTCCGAGAGGCCGAGGGGAGGCAGTTCCCCAAACGTGCTGTGGCGTGTCAGATCGGGCAGGCAGGAAGAAGTTTCTGCTGATAAGAGCCATGGGGATCTTTGTGGTTCAGCTGGTGAGTAAGAGCTGAACTCAGACCCCAAAAAAGGAGCTCTGTGCCTGGTGAGGAGGAAAGCTCAGTCCCTGGCAGGGCCATCTGCAGCCGTGTGTCAGACACGGGAAACCGGGCTCTGCTGACTCGTCTCCTTGCGGGTGACCTGTTCCTCTGCTCAGGATGTGTGGGGATTTGCCTGATTGCCCACAGGCTCTCTTCCTTCTCTTCTGATTTCCTGTGTCTTTGCCACGTGCCCCCAGGCTGAGCAGCTCCCTCAGCAGGGCGCGCACAGCCCCTGGCCCCTTTCTGGGCAGGAGGGGGCCCCTCTGGAGCAGCTCTGGCTGCTGCTGAGGCTCTGATGGCTCCTCTCTCTCCTGCAGAGCACCTACCCAAGCCATGTCCTCTACGGCATCCGCGCAGAGGGCAGGGAGCACCTCCTGTGGCTGGAGAGGAACAGGTGAGGGCAGGGTGGGGTGGTCTCAGGGTGTGACACCCTTCTCCTGGTGTCACTGAGCTCAGCCCAGAGCACTTTATCCCCCCATTGCAAAGCCCACCCGGGGGTGTCACAGCCCCCAAATGCTGCTCTCAAAGCGGGGTCACTGCTGATGTCCCCTCCCCACCCCGCAGGGCCCTGATGGGGCAGCACTACACCGAGACTCACTACTCTGCAAACGGCTCGGAGATCACGGAGCAGCCGGACACACAGGTATGGGCTGGGGACACACAGATACAGCTGGGGGACACACAGGTATGGGCTGGGGGACACACAGGTACAGCTGGGGGACACACAGGTACAGCTGGGGACACACAGGTATGGGCTGGGGACACACAGGTACAGCTGGGAACACACAGGTATGGCCTGGGGACACACAGGTATGGGCTGGGAGACACACAGGTACAGCTGGGGGACACACAGGTATGGGCTGGGGACACACAGGTACAGCTGGGGACACACAGGTACAGCTGGCTGGGGGGAGCAGCTCTCCCACCCCTGGGGTGCCAGGGCAGCCCCACAGCTGTGCCCCCTGTCCCTGCAGGATCACTGCTTCTACCAGGGCCACGTGCGGGGACAGCCCGACTCGGCAGCGAGCATCAGCACCTGCAGCGGGCTCAGGTGAGTGGAGCCCTGCTCGGGGCTGGGGACAGCTGGGGACAGCTGGAGACAGCTGCCAGCCTGGGCACAGGGCACGGTGACACGGGGGGACAGAGCCCCGAGGACCAGAGTGACAGAGCCCTGGTCACAGAGCCCCAGTGACCAGAGTGACAGAGCCCCGGTGACAGAGCCCTGGTGAGCCAGAGTTTCAGAGCCCTGGTGACCCAGTGTGACAGAGCCCCTGTGAGCCGGTGTGACAGAGCCCTGGTGAGCAGAGTGACAGAACCCCGGTGACCAAGGGTGACAGAGCCATGGTGATCCACTGACAGAGCCCTGGTGTGACAGAGCCCTGGTGACCAGAGTGACAGAGCCCCAGTGTGACAGAGTGACAGAGCCCTGGTGAGCCTCAGTGTGACAGAGCCCCGGTGACAGAGCCCTGGTGACCCAGAGTTTCAGAGTCCTGGTGACACAGGGTGACAGAGCTTCGGTGAGCAGAGTGACAGAGCCCTGGTGACCAAGGGTGACAGAGCCATGGTGAGCCGGTGACAGAGCCATGGTGATCCACTGACAGAGCCCTGGTGAGCCCCAGTGTGGCAGAGCCCCGGTGACAGAGCCCCGGTGACCCAGAGTGACAGAGCCCCAGCTCAGCTTTCCCTGTGGAAGGGACAGTGACATCCCTGTTCCTGCTGGAGCTGCTGCCCCCGGCAGGAAAGGCTCCCGGCTCTTTGGGGTGAGAGTGGAGCCCTGAGCCCCCCGGAGCTCCGGGCAGCACTGCCCCGGCTGGATCCATCCGTCATTAAAGGATCAGCTGCCGAAGCCCAGGACATTCCTGCTGCCTGGAGCGCTCCCAGTGACTGACCCTTGTGCTGCCTGTCCCCTCCCAGCCCTGCAGCCGCTTTGTCAGTTGCGTTTATTGGGAATCCCAGAATGGTTGGGGATGGAAGGGACCTTAAAGCCATGGGCAGGGACACCTTCACTAGACCTGAACAATCCCAGGGATGGAGCACCGACCACGGGCACTCCTGTAGGTCTGTCCGTGTGCTGCCTGTCCCCCAGCCTGACGCCTGCCCTCTGTCTGTCTGTCTGTCTGTCTGTCCGTCCCCAGCGGGTTTTTCCGGGTGAACGGGACCACGTTCGTGCTGGAGCCGCTGGACGGGGCCGTGGCCGGCCGGCACGCCGTGTACCGAGCCGCTCACCTGCGCGGCAAGCGCGGCACCTGCCGGGAGCCCGGCGCCAGCCTGCAGTACGACCGAGAGCCGCAAATCCCCGCGGCCATGAAGCTCTACCGATGGGTAGGGATGGGACGGCGCCGCTGCTCCTTCCTGAGCCGGTCCTGGGAGGGAGGAGGGGGTTCCGAGCATCTCGGCCATGCCCCTGTCCCATGGGGTGGTGTCAGTGCCCCAGCACAGGGGGTGTGGTGGGAAGAGACCCCTGGATCTTGTGCCATGAGCAGGAGCATCTATGATCCTGCAGAGCCTGGTGGGGTATCCTATGGCATTTGCTGGCAACCCCAATGAGGTGTGAGACAGTGATGCTTATCTTCCTATCAGAATTATCATCTTATCAGAATTAACATCTTATCAGAAGGCTAATTAATTGCTTCATTATACTATATTATTCTATACATCTAAAAACTGAACCTGCCAAGCACTCCATTCTGCACACAATGCACAGAACCTCATGACTGTCAACCCACAGTCCTGACACACACTCTTGGCCCTAATAGGCCTAGTAACAAAACCCCATCACTTTGGATAAATAATCTCCATATTGCATTCTACTTCTGCACAAACACAGGCACAGCAAATGCTAAGAATTGTTCTTCCTTTCTCTGGGGTTCAGAGAACGCAAATCCAAGAAATATTCTTGGGAAGAATTGTGCCTTGCTTTTCTCTGTGAGGAGAAATGTGGGGCTGCAGCATCCCAGCATCCGTGGGCTGGAAGAGGTCTGAAACCCAGCAAAACACCATCCCAGAGCTGAGCTAGGAGACCTGCTGACCTCCAGGATCTGGCACACCCCATGGGATGTGGGGCAGCTGCAAGCTGAGCCCCCCTTTCCTGTTCCCTCTCAGAAATCAGGTCCGGTCCAAAAAGGTCCCCGGTTCGTGGAGCTGGTGCTGGTGGCAGACAACCAGGAGGTAAAGTGGGCAGATTGGTGCTGGGGGTTTGCTGTCACACCTGCAGTGGGGAGCTCACCTGGGAGCCTCTCTGTGTCCTCCCCACAGTTCAGGAAGCACAAGGACCTGCGCACGGTGCAGAACCGCATGAAGGAGATCGTGAACCACGTGGACAAGGTGAGCCCAGGGCTCTGGATCCCCTCCCAGCTCCGCTGTGGGCACAGGGGAGGTGGCACAGAGCCTGGCACGGGTGGGGTGGTGGAGCTGGAGCCAACCTCAGGCCCACAGGGTGACCACATCCCTCCATGTGTGACCCATCCCAACCACATGTGCAGCACGGACAGGATGAGGGGCTCAGCTCTGTCCACAAGGGAAGTTTTGTCCTGTAACCCCTGGGAGCCCGTCCCGTGGCCACTCTCAGGCTGCTAACAAAGGGAGGGATGCACTGGGCCATGCTGACTTTCCTGGTGGCTTTGCTCCAGCCCCAGTTGTTGGTTAGCAGTGTGGGAGCCACATCCCAGTCTCCACCAGCCAAGAGAGAGCCCAGAGGTTTGGGGGGCAATCCTGTGTCCATGGTCACCCCAGCTGGTGTCATTTACTGAGGTGACAGAGGTGACACTGCTCAGTGAGGAGCGTCCTGGGCTGGGCTGCAGCTCCTGGGGCAGGTGGGACCTCCCTGCTCTGCTGCAGCCCCAACCCAGGCTCCCTCTGGCTGTGTCCCACCCCAGCTGTACCAGCCCCTCCGCCTGAGGGTGGCCCTCATTGGCCTGGAGGTGTGGAACCACAGGGACAAAATCACCGTCAGCCCCAACCCCGAGGTGACCCTGGACAACTTCCTGCACTGGCGGGAGTCGGAGCTGCTGAGGAAGAAGCCCCACGACAACGCCCAGCTGATCACGTAAGGACACGGGGACACCCCCCTGTCACCCTCCCAGGGCAGGTGGCCACGGTGGCATCTCCATCATCTCCATCCCACAGGGGCGTTGACTTCCATGGCAACACCGTGGGGCTGGCCAAGAAGCTGGTGATGTGCACCAGGGACTCCGGCGGCGTCAACCAGGTGGGTGCCGTGCCCTGCCCTCCCTGCACTGCCACCAGGGCCACCCCCTCCTCCGCTGGTCCCCAGCTGTCCCCCTCTGCAGCCTCAAGGCTGGATTTGGTCCCTGGCATCTCTGTCCCCTAAGTGACTGAGGCCCAGAGAGGTGCTGGGGCTGTGGACACCCAGCTGGGTACCTGTGGTACCTTTGGTGCACTTGGGAAGCCTCCCAGAGAAGCTCCACGGACACAGGAGCTGGGATTTTAGGAGGCTATCAGGTGGCTGGCACTGGCTGTGCTCCTCCTCTGGGACCTGTGACCTCCCAGAGCCACCACAAAGCATCATTTTTGGAGCAGCCACTTTGTCTAAGCTCACTGACAACCCTGAGAGACCAACCTGGGCCTCTTGAGGGACCATGTCCAACTTGTGTCTTCCTTTGCCTGAGCGTGGCAGTGTGAGGAGACACATGGAGAAGCCAGAAGGGCCCCTAACCCAGGCTGGGCTCCTTGTCCCACAGGACCACAGCACGAACCCCATCGGAGCTGCCTCCACCATGGCCCACGAGATGGGGCACAACCTGGGCATGTCCCACGACGAGGACGTCGCCGGCTGCCGCTGCCCTGTGCCCAAAGCTGATGGGGGCTGCGTCATGGCAGGGAGCGTGGGGTGAGTGAAGGGGACAGGGGGACATCTCTGGGCAGCAAAAACACCCAATGACAGGGTGTCCTGAGGGGGTGGAACCAGTGAGATGGTCAGGTCTGGGTGGACACTCCACCCCACCTCACCTCACTGCATATCCTTGTCACTGCTTTGTAATGAAGGGATGGGACTCTTTTCAGGCTAAGAATCATTTATTGCTCAGATAAACATCAGTCTCAGAGGCTGTGAGATTTTAGAGGAGCAAGCACTCAGCCATGGCTCAGAGTAGTCACAAGTTCCTTGTTACAAGGCAATGTAGAACTTTCTAACCCAATTAATAGATGCCACAAGGTTCATTTTGCTTTTCTAACCCATCACCTTTACTTCACTGTGGGTACTTTTGCCCAATGGGCTTCTGCCACACTTATATGCTTCTATTATAACTTCTAAACTCTCAGCTCACTCTATACAACCACACCCCTACATTATAAACCTTTCACCATCTTATCAATGCAGTTTTCTATATTATAAACCTTTCACCATCTTACCAATGCAGTTTTCTATATTATAAACCCTACACCATCTTATCAATACTGTTTTGTAGATTATAAATCCTTTACCATCTCATCAATGCAGTTTTCTATATTATAAACCCTTCACCATCTTATCAATGCAGTTTTCTATATTATAAACCCTTCACCATCTTATCAGTGCAGTTTCTCACTCACTTAAGGCATATTCTTTCTTACAACTATAGAAACACAAGTTTATGGTTTTTCTGCTTAATATCTGTATATTTTATTTTTACATCAATCCAAGCCTCTCCCAAGGCTGCAGATCAAACCCTTCAGTGCCTGTGGAAGTTCCTATTTTTCCGATTCCCATAACCACAGGTGCTTCTGAGTGGATGGATGTCCCTCCCGCTGCCCCCGGGGCTCTCTGCTGACCGTGTCCCGTTCTGTGCCCCCGCAGGCTGGTGTACCCCAAGCTCTTCAGCCGCTGCAGCGAGCAGGACATGTGGCAGTTCCTGGGGGACCCCCGCACCAGCTGCCTGCTGAACGCGCCCCGCGCCGACGAGCTCTATGGGGGCCCGGTGTGCGGGAACCAGTTCGTGGAGCGGGGAGAGCAGTGCGACTGCGGCACGCCCCAGGTGGGGACGCCCTCCCGAGGTGGCCAGCAGGGACCTTAGAGCTGTCCGGCTCCTGATGCTCCTGCCAAAAAATAACCGGCAGAGGATGTTCGTGTGTGCGCCCCCGATTCGTGTGGCTGGCTGTGATTTTAGCCTAGGAAAGATGGACATCCCTCCATGTCCTCCAAAGGTGTCCCCCCTCCAGGAGAGGACATCGGGACGTACTTTCAAGAGTTGTGCTCAGCTGTTCCTCACCCCTACCAGCACGTTGGAATTAAGACAGACAGACAGGCAATGCCTCTGGGATCAATCCCTGAATGTTCCCTGCCCCAGGGAGCACAGAAATCCTCACTTTTTCTCCTTGTGCAAAGGGAACCAGCTCAGGCTCCATCTTTTGAAAAAGTCCTTTCTGGCCCTTTGGTTTGGTGTTGGTAAAGGGGATAAAGAGGCAGCAGGAATGTCCGTCCCCACCTGGGATGTTGCTGTGGTTTTAGCCCATGGTTTAACCCTGCTATGGGCATCTGGTGACTCGGCAGCCTGGTCCCCTGGCAAAGGAAGGAAGGAAGGAGAGGGTCCTTCAGGGGCCTCCAGGAGGGTTTAATTCCATCCCATCCCTGTCCCGCAGGAGTGCTCGGACCGCTGCTGCAATGCCACCACGTGCCAGCTGAGAGAGGGAGCCGAGTGTGCCCGCGGGGAATGCTGCCAGGACTGCAAGGTACTGCGGGCACAGGGAGCAGCTCCGCAGGCTCCTAACGCGGGGCAGAGCCGGTCCGAGCCCTGGAGGAGCGGATCAGTCGGTAGCAGTGCCAGCATCCAGGACGTGCTGGGAAGCGTTTCCCAGGGCGGTGCCTGGAGAAGCGAGAGCACCCAGGCAGCGCTGACACCGCTGCTCCCCGCGCAGGTGAAGGCTGCAGGGACGCTCTGCCGGGCCAGCAAGAACGACTGCGACCTGGCCGAGCACTGCAGCGGCCTGAGCGCCGAGTGCCCCGAGGATGTGTTCCAGGAGAACGGCATCTCCTGCCAGCACGGCAGCGGCTACTGCTACAACGGGGCCTGTCCTTCGCACGGCGAGCAGTGCCGGGCTCTGTGGGGCGCAGGTAGGGCCCCCTCCCTTCCCTTCCCTGCCCATCCTCCTGCCCCACCGGCTGCGGGTTGTGCCCGCATCCCCCCGGGCCAGCGCATCGCCCGGCTGCCGTCCCTTCTTGCATCCCAGGATCCCAAAGCGGGATGACATTTTCCGTGTGTCCCGCAGAGGCGCAGGTGGCTCCCGACGTCTGCTTCAAGCACAACAGCGAGCAGCACGTTCACCTGCACTGCCTGACCGAGTACGGCAAGCAGCCCTGCAGCCCCAAGTAAGGACGGGGGTGCGGGGATGCCCCAGACGGGGGTGCGGGGGAGCCCCAGCCCGGCCGGGCCGCGCTCACGGCCGTGTCCCCGCAGGGATGTCAAGTGCGGCACGCTGCTGTGCCTGAGCGACAAGACCCAGCCCATCCTGGGCACCGGCTACTACTCCTTCGGCTACTACTTCGGCCGCTTCAAGTGCAAGGCGGTGATCGCGGGCAGCGACGCCGGCGAGGCGGCCGAGCTGCGGCTGGTGCCCACCGGCGCCAAGTGCGGCGAGGAGATGGTGAGAGCCGAGCGGGGCCGTGCCGGGCCGGGCAGGGTGAGCACCGGCCCCGGGACGGCCTCCTCAGAGCCCCCCTGCCTGTCCCCAGGTCTGCTACGCCGGCCGCTGCCAGAACCTGCTGGTCTACGGCGACAAGAACTGCTCGGCCAAGTGCAACAACCACGGGGTAGGCGCTGGGATGGCCCCTCCCGGAGGTGCCGCTGTGGTGCTGCCACCGCGCTGACCCGCTCTGTCCCCTCCCCAGGTGTGCAACCACCGGCGCGAGTGTCACTGCGACCCGGGCTGGGCAGCGCCCTACTGCGAGCAGGAGATTTCGGGCATAGCCGCAGGTGGGTGCCGAGGAGGGGCCTGGGGAGGGGGCTGGTACCGCTGCCGGGTTCTGCTCCTTCACCAGCGCCCGGTTTGGTCCCCGCAGGCAGCGGCGGAGCGGTGCTGGCGGCCGGGCTGGCCGTGCTGGCCCTGGCCGGGGTCGGGCTGGCGGGCGGCGCGGTGCTCCTGAGGGCCAGGGCGGCGCGGCGCTCGCACAAAGGGTAATTCATTCCCGTCCCGGTGCTCGGGGCTGAGCTCCAGGGGTGTCCCGAGCAGCCCCTCATGGTGCCCGTGCCCCGCAGGAGCTCCAGCGGGACTCCCTCCGGCCTGGCCAACCCGCTGTTCCTGGAGGGCGGCCGGGCGCGGCCGGGTCGCCGCCAGCTGAGCCGCGGGGACATCGGCCAGCCCAGCCTGCTGAGCAGCACGGCGGCCCCGCGGGTCACCCGGGCTCACAGCCCCGTGCTGGCCCCGCGGCCACCGGGGCCGCCTCGGTGCCTCCCGGAATGGCCCCCGCAGGTAAACTCACCTCCCCTCCCCTCCCGATGGCCCCAGTCCCTCTGTGCGGCGGCTTGGAGGCGATTGGGGACCCTTCCTCGCCCCCTGCCCCTCCGGGTCCCTGCCCAGGTGAGGCAGTCGGGTCTCTCCTCCCGCCAGGCGAAGCCGAAGCCGCCCAGCAAACCTCTGCCAGCGCTGAAGGGCAAAGCGCCGAGCCAGGGCGAGGGGCCGCCGGTACCGACCCTCCCACCGAGCCCCTTTCAGCGGTGTCCCCCGCCCAAGGTGGCCCTGAAGCCGCCCCCGGGCAGGAGGTGACCAAGGGTGCTGCGAGGAGCGGCACCGCTGGCGGGTGGCAGCGCTGGGGAGCCATGGTCTCGCTGCCACCCTTACTTGAATCGCCGGCCGGAGCCTCGGGCCGTGCCCGGGCTGGGCACCAGTGTTTACAGATCCTCGAGTTGTGCCTTAATGGACTCGGCAGCCTCAGGGGGAGCCGCCAGCCGGGGCTTCCCAAGGAAACCAGGAGAGGGGACAATGCCAGCTCCTGGTTTGGAGGACCAACACACGCTGGCCCAGGCTCTCCTGTGCCCTGGGAGCTGCTGCCTTCTCTCCCGACGTCCTGAATGTGTCCTGGAGCTCCTGGCATCACGGAGCAGGAAGAGCACGGCTCCGTGGGGACCTGCCCTGGCTCTGTGGGGACATCACACAGGGGAATGTCACCCAGGTCCAAGCTGGGCTTGGCCTCCCCACCGGGCCTTTATCTCTGGAGTTACTCCTTGAGTGTTCAAAAGGGAATTCCCTGGGAGCCGTTTTACTGCAGCCATTTATTTATGACCCTCATGTGACCATTTTGAGCCACTTGCTGTAAAACCAGGCCTCCCATTTTTGATATAATTTAGGTTCAAGGCTTTTATACCAATAAAGACTGAAGGAAGAGGTGTCACGGGGTGTGTGTGGGCAGGAGGGCACAGCGGGGTGGCAGCAGGCAGGGAGCTGTGCGGGGATCATGGAATGGGGAAAGGGTGGAGCTGAACTCCCCACTCCAGGGCCAGAGCCACAGGGGCCAAACTGCAGCACGTTTCGCCAGGCAGGCAGAGCCAGGCTGCCCCAGGATGCTGCAGGGAGTCCCCTCATGCTCAGCACCATCCTGGCTGTCCTGGCTTTGAGCACAGGCTCCCAGGGTGGCACCCACTGCAGCTGAGGACATCCACACCATGCAGTGCTGCTGCAGGGGGACAGGTAGAGGGGTCCCCCCACTTTGTGTGCCACCAGCCCAAGGACACATAAAACCATCCCAAAAAAATGGTAACAAAATAATTTTATTCTGCTTTATCAAAAGAACTGAACTGTGAATGTAAACCTGACCGGATGTATCGTGTTTCCTCAGGAGATGCGCATCCAGGGACAGACCCCTTTAGTCACAGGCCCACACAGGCCATGGGAGCAAAGAGAAAAGCCAGTTCCATCCCAAAATCCTGGCTGCAGCCACCTCCCTGCTCACAGCTGGGGCTCAGAGGGCAGCACAGCCCACGCCAGGGTGACAAAGCCGTGGCCACACGCTGGGGCTGGGGAAGCAGGGCAGGGTGGGGAGGCTGCTGCAGAAGGCACTGGGCATCACACATGCTGCTGCAGGAGCTGGGACGTGGGGGCATCCCCTGGGGTCCCTCAGGCCATGTGGGGAGGAGGGAGGTGCACACAGAGGGACACCGAGCCAGTGACAGCCACTCAAGGCAAAGCCACGGCGCAGGGAGGCACAGCCAGGCTCGGATCCAAAGGGAAGCTGCTCCTCCTGCCCTGGCCTGGCAGGCTTTCCTGCTCCCTGCAGGGACATCGTGCTCTGATCACTGCAGGAGAGCTGGGAGCTGCCTGGGTATTGCTGCCAGCAGTGCCCCTCTGCCCTTGTCACTCCAGGCTGGCAGAACCTCCTCTGCCCAGCCATTCCTGATGCCCAGCGTGCCCAGCCCCAGTAACACATGGAGGAAACTGTGGAGACCACATTCCTGCCAGCATTCCCTCCAGCAGTGCTTCTAGCCTATAAAGCCAGCCCTCATCCCAAATTCCAACCAAAGCATTGCTGGGGTGAGGGAGCTCTGTGCCAAGGGCCTGCTGCAACACTGAGGAGGTGCCAGGGCAGAGATGAGACTACACTGCCTCCTCAAAGCCATCCCACAGCAAAAAAAGGGACCCTGCAAGCCAAGCAGCATTTCCAGGAGACATTTCAAACACTATGAAACACACTGCCATCCCCTCTCTGCTCTGCCCAGCTCCTGCCATGGCTGGGCTGGAAGAGGAGCTGGGATCCTGGAGCAGAACATCAGCTGGGAGTTTGCAGGCAGACAGAGAACAAGAAAGACCACCCAAAACTGCTGTGAAGTCCCAGTTATGTCTAAAAGGGCAGGGCCAACACAATCCAGAGATGGACGAGGGCAGCCAGGGCAGGAGCAGGGACAGCAAGGAGACTGTCTATGTGCCACTGGGGACTCTGCCACCCCTGAAGCCCAGCCACACAGGGCTGCTCCTCTGGGGACACCACCAGCACAGGCAAAGCTGCTTTGAGTTGAATGTTTCTCCATGGCAGCAGTTAAACACATCCCTCCCCTCACCACGAGGCTGCAGATGGAGCCAGGGACAGATTTCAAAAGGTCAAGTGCCCAGAGTGTCACCAGCCCCTCCAAGGGTGGCATGGCTGCTCTGAGGGGACAGGACAGCAGGAGGGATGCACAGGGAGAGGTCTCTGAACATGCAGCAGGCAGTGCTGGGTGCTCCCAGCTGCAGGATGGCATTCCAGCTCTCCCCAGCTGCTTCCCCAGGTGTTGCATCCCAGATCCTCACAGAGCACGAGGAGGAGGAGGAGGAGGAGCAGGTCCTAAAAGCAAGCACACCCTCACAAGCAGGGGAGGAAGGAGGGAAAGCAGAAAGCAGGTTTGTCCCAGCAGATTCCCCCCTCCCCAAGCACCTCTCCCTCACCCTGCCACGGCAGGAGCAGGGTTGGATATATCACAGCACAGATCAGGACAGGAGATCCATCTGCCAGCAAGCCTGGCCAGGGATGAGAGGACAGGGACACACTCCTTGCCATGGCTGCTCAAGGACATACAAAGCAGGTCCCACTCCCTGGAGCAGTGGATTTTGCATGAAGGAGCAGAGATGCCTCACCCACTCTGCAGCTGAAGTGTCAAACATCTGATCTGCTGCACAGCAGGGTCCTTTCACTCCTCTCTTCCCCTTCACTTTGCCAGCACGGCAGAGCAGTGGAAATGCAGCCCCCTTTCCCTGGTGAATGACTTACAGGGAGGCTGGAATCTGAGCAAAGACTTGCCAGGCTCTGTTCCCAACCAGCTGCTCCAAGGTGCTCCTGAAAATCTGCTTTAGGAGGCAAAGAGACTCAGCCACCCAGTGGGAGCACCACAGTCAGTCCCAAGGCTCTCTTGCTTGCAGAGAGGGGTCACAGAATCCCTTCAGAGGTTGCTTCCTCCAAGTCATTATCTAGCACTGCTGTCTGCAGGAATATCATGGCTGTGCAGATCCTACTCCCATAACCCATAATTCCACAGCAAACCACTCTGGCCAAGGAGAGTCCACTCCACTGGAGTCCTTGAGGAGAGCGAGTCAGCATCAGCAGAAACCTTCACCAAGCAAAGCTTCAGCAGCAGGATGAGGGGAACCTCCTCTTCACTCAGCCAGGAGCGCTGAGCAATGACCAGAGTGCAGCAACACAGCACTCAGAGCCACATCTCCTTCCTGCTAAATAACTGCACCTACCCCGGGAGGCTTTCCTGCTGTCTGTCCTTTAATATTCCAGTATAGGTATGTTAGTACAGGATTATCCCTCCTTTGGAAGCACCAATTTCACAGGGGGACAAACAGAAGAGGCAGAGCCCTTGTGATCTGTTGCTAGAAGAAAATCAGCCCAGCTGCCACCTATAGACACAAGAAGTGCAGGCAGGCAGGCAGGCAGGGGCTGCCTCCGCCCCAGGCACAGGGCCTCGTGCTGAGCTACACCGGGCTGGCTCCCCGTGCCCCCTCAGCCACTGCTCTCCTCGCCTCTCAGGGGGCTTTCTCCAGGGCTCTCTGGGCTTTCCTGTGCAGGAAGGCTGCTTTGCTGGGCAGTCCTCAGGCTGGCCTGCTGGAAGGCACAGGAGTCCAGGAACACGCCGGGGATGCGGTCGCCAAAGTACAGCTTGCTGTTGGCAGCGATGGCCTGGTACTTCATCAGCTCCAGGTACTCAGGGGTCAGCTTCAGCTGCAACACACAGACACCAGAGACCCTAAGAGACAACTTGCTGTGCCCTGTGGTGCTAGGTTTCATGTCAGGCAGCCCCTCATGGGGTGTTGTCAGGACACAGGACATCCCTCTGGCTGTCCTGAGCAGCCAAGAGCCCTGCCAGGGGTCTCACAGAGCCCAAAAATGCCTGTGTGGTTTTGATTATGACCTGTGGTGCAAGTTCCCAACCTTAGATGAAGATCTGCAAGCCATAACAAATAAAGTAGAATGACAGTGAATTTATCATGGGGTGAAAAAGTAGATTTTGGGGTTTTTAGAATGAAGGTTCAGGGGGCAAGATGGAGGGATCTGGGTGTGTCCAGCCTTTCTTCTTCTTCTTCTTCTTGGCCTCCATCTTCTGCTGTGATGTTGGCACTTTTAGATTGGTTTAGAGTAGAAGCTCACAGTCTAATATAGGTGATAGGTATTGTGAAGTAATTGTAAATACTGTACATGTAGTTTTTAGTATAAAAAAGCTAACACTGCCCTGAGGGCAGGCAGAGTGCCTGGACTGTTGTGCTGAGCAGAACTCAGCAGGACAGGAGAAAGAATTTTACAGATAAGATTCAATAAACAACCTTGAGACTGAGAAATGAAGAGCCCTGACTCTATCTTCGAGCGCCGGGCTGGGAAAAGAGACTTTCCAACTTTCCTCAGGGTCACTGTGACCAGCTAGAGACCCCAACAGGGATCTCAGCTAGAGATCCCTCATGGGGGGTGAGCTGTCAGATCAAGTGTTTTCCCAGTGCTGCCCAGAGTGAGTGAGCAGCTCCCCAGAGCTCACCTTGTTGGAGTCAGCCAGCTTCCGAGCAGTGTAGTACTCAGCATCAGCTTTGGCCTTCTCCCTTGCCAGGAATGCAGCATCTGACACAGCAGGAAAGAAAGCATTAGGAAGTGAAGGGCCCCATATCACACTGAGCACCTGAGCCCTCACCCCACGGGGACCAGCTGAGAGCCTGTGACAGCCTGGCTGGCCTTGCATGTGCCCTGCAGCCTTCCTGGAGAGCTCCATGCACGGGGCAGGAACCATCCCAGTGCACAGCCCTGCACCCTCAATGGCTTCTGCAGGTCTGAGGCTCCTCCACCTGCCACAGCCCCAGCAGTGCGCTCACCCTCAATCTCAGAAATTCGCTTCTCCGTTTCCTTCTCCATGATCTTCTGCTGGTAGTGGATCCTGGCCACCTGAGCAGCCTTCTCTGCCTCTGCAATCACAAAGGGCCCAGCTGGGAAATCTGCTCCTCAGGCCTTGAGCCCCAGCAGCCTCACCCCAGCACCTGGCTGCAGGCTCTGCCACACTTCCCTGCTGCCTCCTCCCCACTCAGTGCCAGGCTGTGCTCCAAGCAGCAGAGTTTTCTTCCTTTCTTTACAGGAAGAAAACAATTGTGTTGTGTTTTCTGGTGTCTGCAGAGCTCAGATCCTGTTTACAAGCACAGGGACATGGAGCTCCAAGCCCAAGCAGCTTTTCCAGCAGAGTGATTCCCTCCATGCCTGCTGCAGGACAGAGGTGCTCCCTGCTCTGCTGCTGTGGGATTTTCATCCAGATGTTCCAACAGCTGCTTGTGCAGCCTGGCTGAGCCTCCCTCATGGAGTTGCCAGTGAGGAAGACAATGTCCTGCCCCAGCTGAGCAGGGAGGGCAGGAATGGAGGCTGAGCCTGGGCTGGTGACATTACCAATGAGTGCTTTCTTCCTGTCTGTCTCTGCCTCCTTCTCCACCACCTTCTGCCTCTGGGCTGCAATCAGCAGCTTGGTCTTCTCAGCCTCCCTGCAAGGGGAGAAGTGTTACCCTGGGGAAAGGGAATGAGGAGCAGTACTGGGGTACACAAAACTGGGAGTACTTTGGACCTTATTAGCATAAGAGATGTGATAAACAAAATGCCTTGGCAAGAGCAAACAGAACTTTGAGAATTAAATCAAGATTGCAAGAAGATTCAATTTCAGACTGGTTTACCAGAAAAAGAAATTTACTTTGACTTCTGCAAGCAAGAGATGTTTAAAATGTGTAAGTTTGTTTACGTGACGACTAACACAATCACTGCAGCAAAATATTACAAACCTTCCTAGAATAAGTATATAAGCAGTTGTAAATCACAATAAATTTGGATTCTTTGACCATGTCAATGCCTACCCCATCCCTCCAATTGCTGACAGAGCAGCTCTGCATCCCAGGAGAGGCCCTGGGGACAAGGGGCCAGCCAGCTGCCAGCTCCCTGCTCACAGCCACGGGGACTGCTCTGTCTGCAGCTGTATGAGCACACACACAGGCCAGGTGAGGGACCATCCCCCTCTCCATCTGGCCACATCTGGATGTAAGTCCAGCCTGAGGCCTTCAGGATGAGGAACAGGGCAATGTGGGCTGGGAGCTGGGCTTGCTCAACCAAAGGTTGAGACCTAACAGCATCTCCTTCTGCCCAAAGGCATCCCAGGGATCCTGCAGGGGAGCGTACAGGCAAGATATCAAACCCCCGAGCCCTGATTTCAGCATGGAAATGGAAAACAGAAGGCACAAGTGCACTGCCTGGAGCTCACCTCTCACTCCCTAGGAAGAGCTTTCCAGCAGCACTGTGCCTGTGCAGGACCCCCAGAAGTAATTAATGCAATTTTATGCCCAGCTACTCACATCAGCTCGAAGTTCCTCCGGATGGCCTCTGGAATTTTGGGTTTTGTGACACGCACGGCCTGTGGGAGCAGAGAAAGGGAGCACACTCTGAATGAAACACTTGGATGCAGCATCAGTAATCAAGATATCTCTTTGCAAAACCAGCTGCAGTGCTGTGGACAGTTGTGCCTAATCTTCCTGGGAACACAGCTGAGCATGGTCACTCTCCCAGAGGTGTCCCACATTTCCATTTCTTCTCATCCATCCCATCCCACACTCCCACCAGGGACAGAGGCCCCAAGCCCCATCCAAGCTGGCCTTGGACACTTCCAGGGATCCAGGGGCAGCTTCTCTGGGCACCCTGCGCCAGGGCCTCACCTCTCTTAGCATAAAACATTCATCTTTCAGTTTAAAACTTGCTGTCCCTTGTCCTGTCACTGCAAGCTTTGGCAAAAAGTCTTTCTCCACCTTTTAAAATCTCTCATTATTGAGAGGCCACAACCTACCTGGATGGTGAGACCTGGTGCCATGACATTGAGGTCTTTCTGCAGGGCCAACTTCAAGTTCTCATCTATCTGATCTGTGTTTGGAGGACAAAAGACAGAGCAGTTGGTTTATCATGTTTTCCCCCACAGCTTGTGTGGCAAAGAGCCAGCAGGCCCTGAAGAGCAGGTAACTCTAGAGTGTGAGATAAGGATGCTTCCTGAGACATGCTGTACATTGTTTCCCTTCCTGTGCCCCCTGAAAAACATTCCCAAAAGGAGACTCAGGTGCTGGTGATTAGAAAAGTTCAGCTGTTGATGGATTTGTGTTATCTGAACTAAGTGCAAGTGGCTTTCAGCATCTCAGCAAGACAGAATGCTCAGAGCCTGTGGTAGAAGTCTATCCCTTCTCAGCACCTGGACTTGGGAGTACATTAATATTAAAATTCTGACAACCTTTTATCTGCCATAAGGCAATTTTGCCCTGCTCAGCCACTCAGGAAGGAACAGAACCTGTTCTGTCTTTGCGTTTGGGGCACAGGTCCACCAAGGAGAGAATGCCCTGTGCTAATTCCTGAAGCATTGCTACCTCCCTGTGAAAAACCTTCCAGCCCTCACTTGTTGGAGACAGCCAGGAGGAAGCTGTGAAAGTACAAAGGTGAATTCAACAACAGAATTCAGCAGGGGATTAAAACCAGAAGCAGAACAAGACAAATCCACTGTCACAGTGAAGGCCACAGGCATCACTGCACACACAAGAGCAGAGTGGCTGCTTTGTGCATGCAGAAAAAAAGGTGGGAAAAGACTCAAATCAAATTCCCACATGCAGATGGGGAAAGACAGAGACACCTGAGTCACTGAAGTTACAGGGGAAGAGGCAGATGGATGTAAAAGGAGCTGGATCTACACTGCAACTCCAGCACAGGGCCAGTGGGGTCCAAGGGGCTGGCTGGAAGATATTCCAGGAATATTCCAGAGGATGCACTCACCAAAGAGCTCAATGTACACCTCCTGCAGGGTGTGGGCACTGCAGAACTGGTTCAGCTCGTGGTGGATTTTGTTGAAGATCAAGGTCTTGTCGTAGTCAGCGGTGTAATTCCTGACGATGTCGTACACTGGGGAAGGGAGAGAACACCAGAGCTCACCCCTGGCACCTGCCAGGGTGTCAGGGAAGCAGTGCAGCACTGGGACAGGGCTTTTCCAGGGTAGCCAAAGCCCCAGCTGCCCTGCTCTGCCCTGCTGTCAGGTGCTGCTGGGATTACACAGCCTCAAGGAGCAGCCATGGCAGGATGTACTGCCTGGTCCTGTTTTACCATCTGCATAAACAAAGGGAATAGCAAAGCCTCACCAGGACCTGCATGCACAGGTACTGCTGGAAAGGGAAAACAAGGATAACTCCCATTATTTAAGCCAAGCAGATCCTGCACCAAAAGGAGCCAGCAGGCCAAGGGAGGGGATTCTCTCCCTCTGCTCCTGCTGAGGCCCCACCTGGAACCCTGGGCACAGTTCTGGCCTGTCCCCCAGCACATGAGACGACATTGGAAGTGTTGGAGCAGGTGCAGAGGAGGCCATGGAGTTGCTGAGGGATCTGGAGCAGCTCCCCTGTGGATCCAGGCTGGGAGAGCTGGGAATGCTCAGCCTGGAGAAGGGAAGGGTGTGTGGAGACCTCACAGCTCCTTCCAGGGCCTGAAGGGACACAGGGGAGCTGGAGAGGGAATCTGCAATAGGAACTGGAGTGCCAGGACACAGCGAAATGGGGTCAGACTGACAGAGGGGAAATTCAGGTGAGATAAATGGAATAAATTCTTGGTTGTGAGGGTGGGCAGGTCCTGACACAGGGTGCCCAGAGCAGCTGTGGCTGCCCCTGGATCCCTGGCAGTGTCCAAGGTCAGACTGGACAGGGCTTGGAGCAGCCTGGGACAGTGGAAGGTGTCCCTGCCATAGCAGGGGTTGGGATGGGCAGAGCTTTAAGGTCCCTTTCAGCCCAAACCCCTCCATGACTCTGAATTACACCAGGAATTCACCCTCCAGCGCCTCAGCAATGCTGGAGTTTTGCATTAAGCTGTGCTGCTGAACAAAACAAGCTGTCTGTGTCTTTGGGGTGGTGAAATAAAAGGGCAAGAGGCTCCTACAAGGGTTTTGGCTCTGCAATTTTCTCTGAGCTGAGCTGGAAGCACCTGGGACCAACACTACAGGACCAGGAGCCGTAAGGGTAACAGCAAATGGAAACAGACAGGGAAGTTCTGCTGGCATGGAAAAGGCAAGTCCTGCAAACCAAGCCAGAGCTGCCCCAGGATGAGTGAACACAGCCACAGGAGCCAGGATGGAAATACCAAATACCTGCATATGGGGCCAGCTTGTTCACAACTTCTATTCGGTCAATGTAGATCATAACACCACCACTGCAAGGGAAAGAGACTCATCAGCCACACTGCAGCTGCTAACAGCCAACAGATTTAAAACAAAGGCATCTTTATCTCTATTTTAACAGATTTAAAGCAAAGGCATCTTCATCCCTCTTCTAACAGATTTAAAGCAAAAGCATCTTTATCCCTATTTTACAATATTCTGGGCATTTTGCAATGAGATAACAGCCAATCCCAGACTTCTCTCTGCATCAATTCAGCAAACCTGCAAAGCACCCTCCTTCCCATTTCTGATTTCCTACTCAACCAGCCAAAGGAAAGCTTTTCTGATCAGGAACGTGGCTGCAGCTCTCAGGAAAGCAGAAGGGAAGGCAGCAAGGACAGCAGGTGACACCTGCCACCAAATGCAGACACACCTCAGCTCTTCTGGGCAGCAACACATGGCAAACAGAAAAAGCCCTGAGTTTAATCCACAATCACTAACTGCAGCAGGAGCTTGGCAAGGCCCAGGAGAAAGGAAGGAACAAAGCACATGGAAGACTTCAATCCACTGGAGCTCTCCAGGAACACCACAAGAACCTCAGCAGAGGCAGCCTGCAGGCAATCCTCTCCCCAAAAAAGGATGGCAGTAAAAGGGGGAATCAGAGGCCGGGCTTGTCCCCAGCCTCTGCTCTTGCTGTGGCTTTCAGAAAGCCATGCCCACCCCTGGGTACCTGTAACACCAGAGAAAAGCACAAACTCTACAGGGAATAAAAAAACCCCTTAACTTTTAGCAGCTCTAAGTCTCTTGGGAGCCTAATTTTAAACCAGAATTCTCCTGCCATGATGTCCTTGGGACAAAGGCACATCACAGAGCAGAAGCTTCAGCAGGAACTGTTTAGAGACAGCTCATTCCTGGCAGTGCAACTCCCACATTCCCAAACTCAGCCTCTGGGATGTTTTAACTCAAACAGATCCCCCACAACAAACTCCTTTTCTTATTCTGCAGATCTTGATCTCTGGCAGCTCAAAGCCAGCTCTGCAGGAAATAAAAAACAACCTGAACTTGCCTGTGTCTGTGTTCTTTTGGAAAAGGCCTCCCAAGCCCAGCCTGTTCTTGCTCCAGACCTGCTTCAGGACAGCTATGAGCTAAAAACACTGGTGATGGATGGCCCTGATCTGCTGCAAATGCAGCATTTTGATTTTAAAGGGATGTCAGAAAGAAAAGGAGAGTGTCTGCATCACCTCCCTGGCAGGGAAGGGTTTGAAATGGCACCTCAGAGCTGTGAGGGCTGCCTGACCCTGCCACCACCTCCCACAGCAACCCTGCTGAGGGGCTCAGCCAGGCTGGGACAGTAAATGGGATATTACCCACTGTTACTCCATTATTATCAATAATTCATAAGTGTTTATGTGGTGTGCTGAGGGATAAGGGCATTTTATCAGTCCTGCTGGTCATGCCACAGGAGATGGACACAGGTAGCAGGAAGACTCTGGAAATCCTCACACAATTCAGGATCCAGCTCAGGGTTTAAAATCTCCATTTAATGTGTTCACTGAATGCTGCCAGGTACAAACAAGACAAAAAACTGGGGATGGGACACCCACACAGACACTCAGAAGCTTCCAGATATAGATAAGGACACAAGGAACAGGAACATAAAGAGAAACCCAGCCCTTAAAATGTGGTGGTTTGATATGTAAACACAAAACCTGAAATTGTTTGGGCTCTATTCTGGTAGCAGACTTTGAACTGGGACAGTGGCAGTGCAGGTGTGCTCCAGTTGTTATTTATAAGCTCATGTTTTACCATGGAAATGTGGATGCAAAGCTTGGGCACCGAGCAGCCACAGACTTTGGATCCCAAATGCAGCCACTGAAAGGCTCCTGCAGCACCACCTGGGCAGTGGCCAGGGCTGCTGGGACCTTTGGTCAGGGTGAATTCAATCATTAACTGAGAGCTGCTTTCACCAGCTGTCTGCTGCTGTAAAGCCCATTTTTACTGCCTGCACCTTCCCAACCTGCATTGCACAACTGAACCCCACAACGCTGAAATTCAACAGGAGCTTCATTTCCAGCTCCTAAATCACAGAAGCACAGAATGGTTGAGGCTGGCTTTGGCCTCAACCTTTGACATTTTGATCTTGTTTATCTCACCACAAAAAAAGGTGGAAAAAGACAAGGCCCTGAAGTGACAGGGCAAGGGAAATGGGTTGAGACTGCCAGAAGGGAAATTTAGGTGAGATAAATGGAAGAAATTCTTGGTTGTGAGGGTGGACAGGCCCTGGCACAGCTGTGGCTGCCCCTGGATCCCTGGCAGTGCCCAAGGCCAGGCTTGGAGCAGCCTGGGACAGTGGAAGGTGTCCCTGCCCATGGCAGGGGTGGCACTGGATGGGCTTTAAGGTCCCTTCCCACCCAAACCATTCTGTGATTCTGTGAAAGCTGCAGCACTGAACACTAACATTATTTACAGATACTCCTGAAAAACCTTCAGATACTCCTTTAGGATCTAAAATTAAAACCACAAGACCTTTATGGTAATATTGAAGTCCCAGCGATGTCTGATGCTGAACAACTCCAAGAAAGTTAATATTGGTTAAACCTGATCAAAATTAACTCTGTTTTATTAACACTACCACTAACATTCACCTTTTAACTTCCATGTGGTCACTGTGTGCCACCACTCCAGCCACCACCGATTTAATTTTTTAAACAGAAATTTTGTTGAGGACCCTGAATGTGTAAGACAAGGACAATCACCAGTTGTTTTTTTTTTTTATCCTGAAGAGTCATCACTTTAACTTGTGGATGAACCAACACAACAGGATCTGTGACCCAACTCAGACCTGTAACCCAACAGGATCTGTAACCAGCCCTCTCCTCCTGCTTGTTACAACTCAAGCAGCTGACAGAAGAATCAGCCTGATTATGCAGCAGGAATTTCATCTGGAAATGAACTCCCTCCCATCAGGAGGATTCCCACTCCCAGCTTCCTTCTGCCCATTGCTGGGGCCAGCACCTGTATCAGCCACAAGACCCAGAGTGGAAATAACCAGGGCACACCAAAGCACAAGCAATGGGGTGTCAGAATAACTGAGGGGAGAAGCCCAGAAAAATTCAAGATAACATCACAATAAATGCAAACATCCCTCACTGCACAAGCAATGGGGTGTCAGAGTAACCAGAAAAATTCAAGATAACATCACAACAAATGCAAATATCCCTCATTGCACAAGTAACAGGGTGTCAGAGTAACTGAGGGGAGAAGCCCATAAAAATTCAAGATAACATCACAATAAATGCAAACATCCAGCAGCTGAACAGCAGCTCCAGCAAGAGCCAGTGTTCCCTCCTGTTCTGTTACACTGTGTACATTTGGGATTAATTTTATGGCAGGTGCTTTTACTTCCAAATCCCAATGTCCCAGCCCTGCAAATGACCCCAGGGAGTGCATCTAGGAGAAATCCAAGTGGAAGCCATACCTTGTCCCACAAGGCACATTCTTCACTTCATCAGTCTGCAGCGTGGTCTGCAACACAAACACAGCAGCGCTCACAAACCTGGCTCCCAGAGAGGCCCACACTCCCACAGTGGCACCACAGAGCCAAAATTGTGTCCTGTGCCTCTCAGGTGATGGCTCCAGGTGTGGGCAGAAGGCAAAGCTTCTCCTCCCCTGCCTTTTGGGAGATGCACAGGTAGCTGTGCCTGTTTCCCTGCTCCGGAATGCCAGGAAACAGTGACAGCCACAAACACGGACTGTCCCCCTGAGCAGGACACTGCCAGCCCCAGCAGTGCCACACACACACACACACATGGTG
The DNA here is from genome assembly GCF_028551555.1 of Melozone crissalis. Taxonomy (NCBI): domain Eukaryota; kingdom Metazoa; phylum Chordata; class Aves; order Passeriformes; family Passerellidae; genus Melozone; species Melozone crissalis. The sequence continues at coordinate 4,391,729 of NW_026535840.1, read as the reverse complement.
GGTGGGGAGAGCTTCCAGGAGGACAAGTCCTGGCTCCCCAGGGGAGGGAGAGGGCACTGACCTGCACGGATTTGAAGGTGGTGATGAAGGGGAGCATGATGTGGTAGCCAGGGCCGCTGGGGCTGGTCAGCAACGCTCCACCCCTGAGGAGAGGGAGGAAAACAGCCTCAGGAAGGAAGGGGGCAAACAGCAAGGGCTGCCTTGGAGGGCCAGCTCAAACTGCCAGGGGTCACAGAGGGTTGCATCAGTGCCCTGGATTCGCCAGCAATTCCCCAGCAAAGGGCTGGGTGCACCCGAGATCTGCCTCCTGCAGCTTTGCATGAAGCTTTAACTCTTGGAGCAGGCAGCTCCTGCTAAACCCTCCCAGCACTTCAACACTGCACAGAGCTGCAAGAACACGGATTTCTCCTCTAAATAGTTCGCTGGTAACCATGGAAAATCCAGCCGTGGATGTGATGCTGCCAGTTTGGGGTTTGGCATAGCCCCTCGCCCAGAGCACAGAGAAAACCCCTCTGGGGTGTTAATGTCCAGCAGGATTGTGGTTAAAGGGAACTGGGGGACATTTGGGGTCTCTTAGCAGTCCTGGTCAACTCTTTGAAGCAAAAGCAGGTAGAGGTGTCACCCCCTCCCCAGGAACTGTGCAGTCCCCCCAGGTGCTGCACATTTTGCAAAGTGCTCTTTCCTTTAGCCCTCAGTTTTTCCTCTTCTCCTCTATGGATGCTGTGAGTGTGCACATTAAATTGGCTGCTTTTGTTCAGTTCCCCCTCACTGCACAAAGTTGAAATTTGTCTAAGTAAAATACAGTTCTACACAAGCTAACAATAAAACTGCAACCTCTGTACTCATTTTTTTCCTCAGGCGGCACAGTCTCTAGGTCTTTACAGATAAAGCAATCCGATAAAGGGTCTTTCCAGAATTTATTGTGCTTTATTCCATAAAGAACATTTTTACTTTCTAATTTTTTTGCGTGCTGAGTGGGAAGGGCAAGGAAAACATTCCAAGGCACCAACACTGAGAGCTCTGGCCCGGGTGACAGTTTGGGACAAAGGTGACGGCTCTTGCTGGGTGACAGTTTGGGACAAAGGTGACGGCCCTTGCTGGCACAGGGGGAAATCAGCAGATGCCAGCAGGCAGGACAGACCCAGAGCTCTGCAATCAGTTTGTGACAAGGGGGAATGAGAGGCAGGAGAAGCAGCTCAGAGACCCAAGGGTGAAGGGAGCAGGAGCAGCCAGGGCTGCCCACGCAGGGGGAAACCGGAGGGGAGCAGAGGACAGAGCAGTGCCAGGGGCAGGGATGGGTGCCAGGGACGGATGCCAGGGATGGATGCCAGCCCAGGAGGGGCTCCGTACCTGTAGTACACGGCCAGGTGTCCCTCCTCGACCCTGTGGATGGCGGAGTAGAGCAGGAAGACCAGGAGCCCGGTGGCGGCGGCGGCCGCGGCCCCGGCCTGGGCCATGGCCATGCTCGCATCCCCTCCCGGCCCGGGGGCGCCGCGGGCCCGGCCCTGCACGGCAACAACGGAAACACACCGGTTACACACACACCGGACACGGACACGGACACGGACAGAGCCCTGCACGGCAACAACGGACACACACCCGTTACACACACACCGGACAGGGACAGGGCCCTGCACGGCAACAACGGACACACACCGGTTACACACACACCGGACACGGACAGGGCCCTGCACGGCAACAACGGACACACACCCGTTACACACACACCGGACACGGACAGGGCCCTGCACGGCAACACCGTCAGCGGGACACACCCGCTGCTGCCACAGGCGGGACAGGGACAGGGACTGCCCCCGGCCCGGCCCCGTGCTCCCCTGTCCCGCCCCTATCCCTACCCCGTACCTGCCCCCAGCCCTACCCCGTCCTGTCCCGTAGCTGTCCTTACTCCACAGCTATTCCAATCCGTATCTCAGGCTCTATTCTTTAGCACAATTCTTGCCCCCTACCTGTCTCGCAGCTCTCCCTGGCCTTCATCGCAATCCCTGTCCTGCACCTGTCCCTATCGTTTATCCTAATCCCTGCCCCGTTTCTTTATCCCAATCCCTGTCCCGTTCCTTTATTCCAGTCCTTTATCCCAATCCCTGTCCCGTACCTGTCCCATTCCTTTATCCCAATCCTGTTCCTTTACCCCGATTCCTTTCCTTTACTCCAATCCCAATCCCGTTCCTTAATTGCGTTCCCTGTCCCGTTCCTTTATCCCATACCTTTATCCCGTTCCCTGTCCCGTTTCTTTATCCCGATCCCTGCCCCAATCCCGTCCCTTTAGCCTAACCCCGTTCCCTGTCCCGTTCCTTTATCCCGATCCCTGTCCCGTTCCTTTACCCCGATCCCATTCTTTTATCCCGTTCCCAGTCCCGTACCTGTCCCGTTATCCCAATCCCTGTCCCGTTCCTTTATCCCATACCTTTATCCCGATCCCTTATCCCGTTCCCAGTCCCGTTCCCCACGTGCTGCCGAGGCCGCGCTCCCACCCCCGCCGCGCACGCGCGCCGGCGCGCGGCACCATGGGCGCGCCACGTCGGCGCAGGGCGATGACGTTACCCCACCCCCGGGTTGCCAGGCAACGGCGTGCCGGAAATGGCGGCGCGGCAGCGAGCAGGCCTCAGAGCCTGGGTGGGTGTCAGCACAGAGTTTATTATATACACACGCGCTATACATTCATGGGGAACACGGCCCTGCCCGCGCCCCCCGCCCTGAGGAGGCTCCACGGGCCGGGCCCACGCTGCTTCCTGGGGGACAGCCGGTGGGTGACACGGTGATGTCAATAAACACCGTCCCACAGAGAAGGCGGCCCTCAGCACACAGAAGGCACTTGGGTGATGCAGCACCTCGGCTCCTGGGGCTACTTCAGCCAGCTCCAGTCAAAACTCTGCAAAGAAAAGCACAAAAACAACTGAGGGCAGGGTCTGGCTGCTGGGTTTGATGAAAAATCAGAAATTGCCTTTAGCAAGGATGCTCCCAGGGGTTAACACCGTGCAGAGCCCTGTGAGTCCACTCCAGTTTGGGATTTCCCAAAGGATGAGTGCCTCCTCTCTCCTCTGAGGAAAGGCTGGGGGAGCTGGGATTGTTCACCTGGAGAGGAGAAGCTTCAGAGTGACCTCACTGTGGCCTTGCAGAGCCTGAAGGGGCCACAGGAAACATGGAGAGAGACTGTTTCCAAGGGCCTGGGGTGCCAGAACACAGGGAATGGCTTCCCACTGCCAGAGGGCAGGGCGAGGTGGGATTTTGGGAATAAACATGGATCCATGCACACTGGCATGGGGTGCCCAGAGCAGCTGTGGCTGCCCCTGAATCCCTGAAGTGTCCAAGGCCAGGCTGGCTGGGGCTTGGAGCACCTTTTTCCTATTCAAGGAGTTCTCCATGTCCCCAGGGTGTCCCCTGAAGGGGGGGGAAGGTCCTGGCAGATGCACCAACACTTACCATCATGCTGTTCTGCTCCTGCCTCACCTCCTGCAGAATGCTGCTGAAGAGCTCCAGGTAATTCACATTCTCCCGGATCATGTCAGCAAAATTCTCCCTGCAGGAAGGAGAAAAAAAAGCCCCAAGGTGATGGATTACAAAAGCAGCACCAAAAGTGACATCCCCATCAAAAGGGGCTGCACTGAGGGGAGAGAAAAAAATAAAAAGAAAAACAAAAGCAAACAGCTCAAAAAAGTGATTTGCAGCTTAATTTTATGGTAGTTTGTGCAATTAATTTTATGTAGTTTGTGCAGTGGTAGGTGAAACAAAAACCTGCCTGGAGGTGGCAGGACAAAGGGGAATGGCTTCACACTGATAAAATATAATTTGAATTGTTAATGAAGCAAAGAGAAAAACCCCCTAAGCTCCAGAGAGCTCAGCATGGACTGAGGGAGAGGGGCCTTAAGAGCCAGATCCAGCCTCAAGGAAAAACAACATTTCATGCCATAAATGGATGGCACAGTCCTTCAGCAGGGCATGCAGCACCTGGAACCGGCTCAGAAACAGAGAGCAGAGATTTCTGAATAAAGAGTTCAACCAAATCCCTGATTCTTTAGAGCATTAGTGACACTCAAACTCCTGGAACTGCTCTGGGAAGGATAAAGCCCTGAGATACTGAGCTCCCTGCAGCTCATACCTGTCACATTCACATTCTCTGATAAAATCCCTTTGCCCACGATTTTTCTCCTGGAAAGCTGAGAAGCCTCAGAGAAAAAGGAAAATAAATTCTTATTTCATTTGCTTCTCCTGTGTTGTGCTCACATGTGGAATGTGTTTGGAGATTGTTTCATTGGTTTCATGTGAATTGTTTTGGTTTATTGGCCAATCAGGGCCAAGCTGTGTCTTTTTAGCCTTCTGTAAGTATCTTTTCTGTATTCTTTAATATAATACACTATCATAAAATAATCAATTATCCTTCTGAGAGCATGGAGTCACATTCCTCATTCCTCCCTGCCACAGGCACCCCACAAATACAGCACATACCCATCTTCAGGAGCTGCCAGAGAGGACAGAGGGTGAGGAGCTGAGTTCCCTGAGCAGCCCTGGGGCAGCCAAGTGGCTGCTGGAGTTGAAGCTGTCCCTTCCAGGCTAGAGCTGACCAGGGATCGAGAGGAGCTCTGAGTCTGCAAAAAGAAATTCAGGAGAATTGAGGCTTCAATGCTACCTAGGGAAGATTTGGGATTGCACATGAGCACTGTTGGTTACACACACACAGATGTGGGAACCAGGAGATGGCTTCAGGCACTGTAATTAATGCAAAAAAATTACTCTTTAACACTTCAACCAGGAAAACACCTATTTAACTTCTGCTTTCACCACCCCAGACTGCCCTTCTCTGCAGGAAAAACAAAATACAACCATGGTGTGGCAGTTACCCCTTCTTGCTGAGTTTACTTCCTGGCTCATGCACTGGAAAAAGTGCAAATAACCCAACAGCTACTCACACAAGCAATTTTCAGCAAATGCCAGATCTCCCTTTGCCTCTTTCCCTGCATCTGCATCACTGAGTTGTCAGCTTCCTTGATGTTATTCAGAGCCACTTCAATCTCAGGGAGCAGGTCAATGATCTTCTGCTTGCAGCCCAAGAGCTTGCTGGAATAAAAACCAAACACCAAGTCACTTCCCAGCACATTCTGGCAAAACCAAAAGCCCCACCTTAAAGGGATTCAAGAAAAATGGAAAATTGGGATACTTGAAAAATTAATATACAAGTCACTGTGGTATCTTCTCAACTGCTACTCTTTTCCTTTGAAGTAATTTTTTTCCTTTGAATTTTGAAGAATTTTTAAATTTTTTTTTTCCTTTGAAGATTTGAATTCCAAATTCCAACTGACAGAAGAATTTGCTTCATTTTAAAGTGAACTCTTGGATGCTAACAGTCATGTTTTTAAAAATTATGTGGAAACTCATCACAGAGGAGCAGAATTAATGCTATGAAAAATGTGAATGGAGCTTTTTGGGCTCTGACCTCCATGGTTTCCCCTATCCTTTCCTACTACAAAGCTCCAAACGCTGCAAATTGGATTTTTTTGTCTGCATAAAGTACCTGAGGTGGCCAAAGAGCTCCTTGAGGACTCGGTCCTGGCTCTGCACTGTCTGCACAATGATCTTCACCATGTCTGTGCTGTCACTGTACGCATGATCTGGAAGGGCCAGCAAACACCATGTTAGTAAACCCTAACAGCATTTCCTGGGTTTCAGTTCACAACAATTAATCATGGGGTAAAAGTGTGAAATTTAAATCATCTCCTGCCATACCTGGAGGTCGTGCTTTTAATTGCTTGTACAGGTCTATGGCTCTCTGTTCCCTTGAAAAAGAAGAAAATTATTCAGGCAGATGTCTCAAAACCAGCCAGGTGACTCAAAAAAAGCATTGCAGTGAAGGGATGCCTTTCTGAACTCAGATCCTTGTTGTTCTCCTACAGCTGGGACTCAGCCATGGCCTTTGGAACACAGGGATACCCCCTCTGAGATGCAATCCAACACTTTCCCCAAAGCTGTCTCTCTTTGTCTCCAGTTATGCAATTTCTCCTCAGAAAAGTACACCAAAGGGAGCTTATTTTCAGTTTCAAATCTTCCCATGGCTCAGCTGTGTTTTATTTCCCCTGCATCCTTCTTTATCTGATTTCATTTTTGAAACTCTGACTGCACAACTGCCTCATAAATTCTTGTTCTGTTCCTGCTCTGCATTTTTTGCCTGAATTTTAGTGATATTCTGTAAATGGAAAGAGACAGCTGCATCACAAGCAATGACAACTGTGCTTCTCTTTTCCCCATTAAATAAACATTACCTCTTTCAAGTATTTCAAAACCAGTCACACTGAAAACTTCCAGCCTTGAACAAAATCCTTCCTGTTCTAAATCCCAGTCTGTCAGAAACAAGGAGCAGTTTCCCAGCCCTGATCCTGGTCTGCAGTGGTGGAATGGCTTAAAAATAACGTTTAAGGAGACACAATCCTGATTAGTTTGAGCTGCTGCTGCAGGAGGTGGCTTCCCCTTTGCACCACTTCCTCCCCATGCACCAGTTCTGCTGCAACTACACAGGATGAGAAGCAACTTTGCAAAGAGGGAGGGGGGGAACGTGCCAGGAGCAGGCACATTTTCTCATTTTCTCCCTGAACAGTCAGAGTTGCTCTGAAGAGCTCTGATTAACAGATTTAATGGTTGTTCAACCCCTCTCTTTTAGAATTGGCACTTGTGCTCTCAGCAGCAGCCCAGCAACTGCTTCCTGTGTCTTCTCAAGATCAGAAATACCATTTGACTCTTTCCTATTTTAATACTTTTTTTAAAAAAATCAACTTTCCAAATATCCAAGTACCCATGAGATCTTTACCCTTGATTTGAAAATACTGAAGATATTTAACAGGGTTTTACAATGATCACATAGTTTTCCTCACTCAGCAGTAAGAAAGTCACTCCTCTCCAACACAAAAGGAAATCCCCAGTTGACACCAAGATTTATCTTAGTCCTGGCTCTTGTAAGATGAGGTTTCACAGTTCAGTGACAGAGAAGTGGTGGGATCTTTCCTTTCACAAGCAACATCATCTCAAATCAACCATACACTACTCTGTACTTGTGGCCAGCATTTCAGAATCGCTGAGGGAACCAGATACAGAGCAGAAAACCCCCCTGAGACACAGAAACACAATTTTCTGCAGTGGAAATGAGGAGCCCAGGGCTTACAGGGTCTCCATGACCTCCCCCTGGCGCCTGGCGTACGGGCTCTTCTGCAGCTCCACGATCTCCGTGTGCAGGGCCATGATCTGCTCATCCAGGTGGCCAATGTCTTCAGCCTGAGGGGAAATGTGGCCACAGGTCACACCCAAGGAGAGCAATAAGGATATAAGGACCCCCAGAACACTTGCTTGGATAATGGGCTGACTGCATGCAGAGTTTAGGAGACAGAAAAGCTCTTTGGCACAGCACTGCTACAATTGAGGTTTTTGTTCTCAGCGCATGGCATCACCTACAACCAAACCTCTGACCACCAACACTGGCTGAGAAAAATCAGTTTCCTCATAAATCATCTCTCTGTGTCTCTGGATTGCCTCCTACCCTGTGTATAGACTTTTTCCATTTCTGGTAAAGGGGCAGGGCAGGTGGACTAACAGAACATAATTCTGATGGTCTGCCAAGTAAGTATTGGGTGAGGTTCCTGTTTGTCTAGAAAAAGATAGAGACAATTCAATTCAATTATTCTGCTAGAAGCAGCCACCTTTTTATCCATTCTTTAGATAACAAAAAATAGATGACTCTCATTTAAAACTAATCTGCATATTGACTTGCAGCAGGCCAGTGATTCATGTCTGTACTCCTCAGTGAAATCCTGCAACTTTGAAATCTCTGCATAGCAAGTGATTGGTTTTCAGCTTCAGCAATGGGAATTTCTGTGAGCAGCAAATCCAGCCAGGAAGACTCCTGATCCATAGCAACACCATTTCTTTTGGGCAACAAGTAATAAGTCTCTGCATTCCACTTTCCCTTTCAGAGAGCTGAGCCTGATGACTTTTGTTGTTTTTATCCAAATCCATTCAAACACCTTGGTGACAGGACACTGTGTCTTTTTTAGTGTACCTGCAATGGTATTCCCATTCCTACAGCAGGCAGGATATGAGACAGGGAAGGGACACAGCAGTGGCACATCTGACACATTAAATTCCTGTCACAATCTCCTTCACACAGAGATAATGCAGCTTCTTTAACATCCCCTACCTGTGCACACTGAGAGGCTTTCTCTTCCATTTCCTTCCAGGCTTTGAGCATCTTCTCTGAAGCTTAAGGAAAAAGAGGTGTTAATTTATAAAAAGACATTAAGACACAAAAATAAAGCAAGACTTGGACTTTATGTGGTGTAATTTGAACACAAAGAACATGATGCTGAATCTCCTAGCAGGAGCCATGACACAGAGATCACAGACACAGCAAAGCTGCAACTCTGTGTTCAACCTTAACTCACACACAAACCCTTAGGCAGGATTTCACTGCTTGCAATCACTGGCCTAAAACAACTCTGAGTCTTCAAACTCCACCATTAAGCTCAACAATTGTCACTTTTGATGGAACACAGACTGTCCAAACCCAGCTCATATTGTCTTTCCATTTTCCATCATCATCCTTCAGCCCAGTCATCATTTTTGACTCAGGTTGCATTTTTTAGCCATATATATTCAAACTACATGTAAATCTTGCTGTTCTCTCCTCAGCACTATTTGTTTCTGGGACATGAAACTGTAGCTGGTGCTTTTAAACCCATCTCTCATCCTGACAAATGGTTTCTCCTAACAACAAGCACAGCAGCTCATTAGCACTGTCAGCAAGTGCAGCAGCTCTTGCCCAGTCAGAACTCCAAATGAATCAGCCTGTGAATGAATAAATAGCAAATATTTACATCACCAGTACTATTAATGCTCCTGTTTTCTATTCTCAGTGAAGAACAGCTGATCACCTGTCTCACTATCACTGAAGGTCTCCAAAAGCATTCTGGTTTTTATCCTCCTGCCAAACTCTTCTCCTGCACCTCCCCTAGTTAAAATACACCCATAAAGATGCTGAGTTCCTTTCCAGGATCACAGAAGACACCCAGACAAGCATTCCCCTCTACCTACATATGCCATAAGCCATCTGGTCACTGTATCTCTCCAGGTCGAGGCGAATGCTCTGGTGGAAGAATTCCAGCTTTGCTTTCAGCTGCTGGGAGGCTGACACCATGTTGTTCTTCATTTTGATCAGGTTGGCGTTGTACCGAAGGAGGCTGAGCCTAACAGATGGAAATAGGACAGCACACATCAGCTGGAAAGCCCACCTGGACTTCAAAAAAAGGGAAATTCTGTTGTTCTCAGGGCGACTGAGCACTGGCACCAGCTGCCCAGAGAGGTTGTGGAGTCTCCACCCTCAGAAATATCTGAGAGCTGTCTGCATGTGGTTCTTTTTGAGAATGGAGTGGGCTGGACGACTTCCAGAGGTCCCATCTGTCAGATTATGCCCTTTTCTGACCCAGAGATGGGGCAACTGAGAGGTGTTTTAAAAACTTACTCCATTTTCAGTCTCATGTGAAGGGTGTGACAATACAGATGTTATAATTCACACTATCACAATCAGAAGCTATTTCCTAATTACATTATAACTGTTTCTTGGCCTATCAGCTTTTGCTGTAAATGCCTTAAAGCCAACATCTAAAATTACCCCTCAAGATGCACTACAATGCATCTTTCATAGTCCTATTTCTCCTAAGTATCTAGTCTTTTTTACAAGCCATCCTTTGAAACTTGTTTCTAGTTCCAGTCCTGTTCCATGGCATTTCTAGGTCAGCATTTCTTATCTCAAAGTTTGCATACAGATATATACTATGTGAGCCCTCTGTTAAGCTTTGAAAATTTTCTCCAAATCCATTTCCCACACCTGTTAACCTCAGCCACACTGTGAACCTCTGAGTATATTCAAGTGTTTTTTGGTTATGATCAATGTTAGGAATTACCCAGCATAATTTGTGGAGTGGAATAAGCTCCCAGCCCAAATATGTTTCATAATGTAAAGGCACAGAACAGCAGAGGGGTGTACAACTTCAGGGAACCAAAACACCCCAAGATGCAGGATTCCAGGCAAACAGACTCAGTGCTGGCATAGCCCTGCTCCCTCTGAGTGGGTGACAACTCACATGGCAGCTCTCTGTCCCTGGAAGAGCCTGCTGTAATCCTCCTTCAGCCCAATGACGTAGTGCACCGCTTCTGCCCACACCTTGCGCAGCTGCGGGATCGGCAGCTGGATTTTGCTGTCCTGCACTGAACACAGCAGAAACACAGGGCAGTGACAACATCCCCAATTCCTGCTTCAGGTGCCTGAAAGCCTGGGAAGTTCTGCTCAATTTCTAGGTGATGAGCTGAAGCATGGATGAGCTTTTCAGGTCACAGCTCCCCAGTATGTGACAACCTGTGACTGAGCAGGCAAAACCCTGTGGGGGGTTTTGGCCAAAAAAACTCTAAAGAGCAAGGTAGCAAATTTAGTTTCTCCATTTAATCCATTGATACTGGTCACTGTCCTGATCTGTTTCATCTGAAAATGTCTTCAAACATTCTGTAGGTTTCCTCTCAGATTTCCTGATGTAGATGTTTACAGGGAAAAGATGCAGGTGTGTTCCCTGACAGAGATGGGAGCTGTCAGTACACTGGAGTATCAATAACCATGGTGTAAAAAGAAATGGGACCTATCAGTACACTGAGGTGTCAATAACCATGGTGTAAAAAGAAATGGGACCTATCAGTACACTGGAGTATCAATAACCATGGTGTAAAAAGAAATGGGAGCTGTCAGTACACTGGGGTACCAATAACCATGGTGTAAAAAGAAATGGGAGCTGTCAGTACACTGGGGTATCAATAACCATGGTGTAAAATGCTTTTGCTCCAAGAGATTCAGTACAAATGCAATGAGAACCAGAATAAAACAGCCCAGAACACAGAAAAACCTGAGTGACACTAGAAGATGAGGAAAATCAGTGGAGATAGGCTAAAGAAAATTAAGTTACTGAATAGTAACTTAAGTTACTTAACTGTCACAAGTATTTTCTTTACATGCAGTATCCCAGCAGACATCTCCTGTCCCCTGACACTACTTTTCTTTCATAGAGGTACACAGGGTCATTCATACAGATACAGATTTATAATAAATAAACCTTCAGAGAGGTTGTGCAGTGACTGCTGTCCTCTCAGCAGACAAGCAGGGGAAGCAGCAAGCAGAGAAGCAGCTTCCATACACAGCCTAAAAGTCCAAACTCTCATCAGGACACAAATTAGGCTGCTTCAGGCTCTTACATGGCTCTCTTTGAATCAGACAGAGCCCTTCAAGACAACACACAGGGGTTTATAAAGCAGATTTCATTTCATTTAGCATGAGAACAGCACTTTTCAGCACACTCACCAATGTAGTTGACACAGTCAGACAGACTCCGAGAAGCAAAGGGGCCATCATAGACAGTTTTGCTTTTGTCAAACAAATAGACCATGTAGCTGTCCCAGCCTCTCTGGGAGGAAAAGAGAAGGGAATATAAGCAAGAGAAACCCCAAGCAGGTCCTACTAACCCAGTACATCATGAACTGATTATTGTGGGCACTCTCTCTAACCAAGTGCCTTTAAAAACTTATTTTGATAGATCCTACAGAAGACAGAACTCTCTGCTAATAATTAATTAAATATTTAGGCAGTGTACAATTACAGACACCTGCTTACATTACCCAATAAAAGATCTTTGGAGTTACTACATTTACAGAGCGAACTGTCTCCTGTGGGAGAAGATTTAGGCCATTTATCTTCCCTAAGATTTTAAATTCTCTGAGAACATGGAAGACATGAACAGACTCCTCCTTACCACACCATCAATAACACACTGGGAAGCAGGTTTCCTAGGGTCCAGGCAAATCCCTGTTTCCAACAGCAGCTCCTGATTTCCTGTGCTTATTCCAGTCTCAAACTCAATACGATTCTGAAGGGAGTGAAGGCTTTCCTCAGGATGCAAAAGGAAGGACACAATCTTGGCAGAGGTCATGTTTAGGATGTGTACTATCTGTAAAAAGAGGACAAGTAGATTACAAATCCTTGTATATCAAAGACAAAGGCACACAAGCCTGGGATGGAGCACAGAGCAGAATGAGAGCATAATTTGGTTTTAATAATCACAATAATCAGTTCTTAGGAGTAAATCCCCACATAAAAAACTCAAAGTCTGGGCATGTAACTTTTAATGTCAGAGAAATTGATAATCCAACCCACTAAGACCCTTCACAAACCCTGCTGCAGCTTAATTACATCAAAAGAACTGAGACAAAATTATCCTCCTGTTTCTACACAGGCTTGCCTTGGCTAGTCTGACTCCAGTAAAGCTCAAGTAATTGTTTGAAGAGGAAAAATCTGTTCTACTGAACTGCACCTCTGCTATACTACAGAAACTGCTACTATAGCACATGAATACACCCAGAGGTCACAGCATCAACAGGGAGGTCTGGGAAAACTGTTATTAGCAAATATTAAACCTTATTTGATCCTGGTGAGCCCTTTCCAAGATAACAAACAGTAATACAGGGTCATCCTTTTACTCCAAATGTAAAGCTAGAGATTAATATTGCAGGAGTTGTTTTGTCTTCCAGTATGCACTGGACATGCTGTGTATGCACTCACTTCCTGATACCAGGAAGAACAATTCCTCCTGAGCCTGGAAGCTGGGTGATTCCAGGATTACAGCTTTGCTCCACTGAACACTCTGTCCTCTGGGATGCTTTCAGAAGGCCTTTACAGCCCCCACTCACCTTCAGATTCAGTATGTGATCCATGATCAGGAAACACCTGGGACGATTGGTCTCAGGATCTGAACCTCCACCCCTCTGCTGTGGATCCCAGTTCAGCATCAGCTGCAACCAGTTTTCCATGGGTTCTACAATCAAACTAAAGCAGAAGGGCTGTAAGAGAGGGGAGGCCTTCACCAGGCTGAAGCAGGACCTCTCCTTGTGTGCTCTGACCATCTTTGTGGGCAACAGGCACCAGAGAGCCCAAAGCACTCAAAAAAGAACTATAGGCTATCCCTTAACAGCAAACAGCAGATTGCCAGGAGCTTGAAACACCCTGGAGAAAGGAAGAGGAGCTCTCAAGCTTGGATAAAGGAGGAACAGGCCTCAGTTTAGAAGGCCAGAAGTGTCCCCTGTGGTGAGGACACACGTACCTGCAGAGGCTGTGAGGCTGTGGCAGGTGGGTGCTGAAACGAACCTCCCCGTTCATCTCCTCAGAGGCAAAGATGTGCTTTGGGTCCTTCTTCTTGATCTTTTCATGCCTGGGAAATAAAATCCTCTGTGTATATGCTGAGGAGTGTTAATTTTGTAAGGGAGCAACTGAAGACAGCAGAAAGAGGCCAGTGTCCAGCAGCTTTAGAAAACAAACTCATCTTTCAGGACAAAGATGCATTTTTCAATCCACCCAGAGCATCTCCATGTGAAAGAGAGGAGCCCTTCCAATAAACTCTGCCTCTGGAAAGATTCACCTTTTCTCTTGTTCTAACATGAACCCAAGTTTCCTATTTTTTTCTGTTATAGAGCCACCCTTTGAAGAACCAAGCAAACACTCCAGGCAGAGCAAGACAAGCAGAAACCTCCATGTGCAGGTTAAAGTCTTTCAGACAGGTTTAAGTATTAGCACTTCCAAGCACCTCTTCCAGAATTAGGGTCTTACCAGGCAAATGGCTGCAGATTATGTAAGAAAGGTCTAAATCCTGCAATGCATTCAAACACCATTGTCCCAAAGCTCCAGTAATCAACAGTAACTGAGTAGGATTTGTTCTCAAAGAGTTCTGGAGCCTAAAAACGATCATAAAAAGACACTTTGACTGTGGTGTTTCCTTGCATTTCTGCAGAGGCAAAGCTGCATCCAGGTGTGGCTCCCTGAGAAGAGACACCTTTGGGACAGGTCCCAGGATCTCCATTTTTGGAGGTTTCAGCCCTTGGCAGTGCCAAGCCACAGCTGCCCTGCCCCAGTGCTGGTGACACTAAAAAAGAAAATCTTACCAGATATTGCAATGTTCCCACAAATGAAGTGCATAAACTTCCTTGATCCAGATCCTTTGCATATCCCAGGTCTATTATTTTGTGAACAATCTGCAAACAGTTTAAACAGTTCATCAGAAGAGCAAATGCTGAGGGGAAAAAACCACCAAACAACCCAAAATCTGCTCAGTGACAGGCACAGAATACTCTCATGAGGAAAGCCAGAGTGGAAATTCTGGAGAAAGTCCATGGCAAAGCTTCAGCAACAGTGTTAAAGCTTTCAGTAAATGCACAGTTCAGTTTTCAGTCCAGTTCAATGTGATAACTTCCAGAAATGACAATGAAAACACACTGACCACCTGACTTACCTTCCCACCTTCATCCTGGAGAACAATATTTTCAGGCTTTAAATCTCTGTGAATAATTCTGTTCTCGTGCAAATACTGAATACCAGACCCTGAAAGACATGTGTTTGATTTAACTCAAAATAAAATCCACATTAATTAAACATAAATCTGATGAAAACCTAATACTGGGGGGCAAATTCCCAGCCTTCCATGATTTACCACCATTCATTAAACAGCTTCCAAACTTTCTTCTCCACTGCATTTTCACATCTTTGCAAAGACAAGCCAAAGACACTCAACTTATTATGAAAAAAACAAAAAACAAAACCCAAAACATTCTGGAAGGGGAACAAGGATAAAGCAAGCAGAGTTGCTTTTTATTTCAGGAATTCAGCTGGAAGCCTTCTTGAGCACTGAAAGTCCAGACTAATACCTGAAATACTTTCTCATGCAGGTTGTCTGTAAGAGAATTAAGAAAACAAGGAGCTTTCCTGGAAAATCTTTTTCCTAGAGAAACCCAGGCATTCCCCTTTATCAGACAGCTCTTCCTTCCCATGATGTCCAAAAATCAGGTACTTTCCAAGGGCCTGGTTTTTTTAACACTCTGTTCATTTTAGTTCCTTTTTCATGGTAAGCTGAAAAATGAAAATGCCACTACACTTAAAAAAGAAACAAACCAAAAAACAAACAAAAAGAACGCATTAACTACATACCAATGTCACTAAGTAGAGAAAGGATTTGACTTTCCTTCAGCCCACAGCAGTTTTCTGGTTTGTTTAGCAACTACAAAAAAAGCAAAACATGTTCAGACCCACACTTGTAACAATTAACAGCAAAACCCAACATTTTCCATCCCCTGTTGAAACTACCCAGCAAACAGCACAGCTCAAGGACACTCCAGCTGAATTGTTGGTTTTGTGCAATAAAATCATGGCCAAGAAGAAAACAACTTAAAATGAAAATTCAGAAAGAAAAGGGGTAGGAGACAAAGGCAGGCTACAGGCAAGGGATGCTCCCCCTCAGCACTGTCTTAATGAACTGTCAATAAAAGCAGCTTCAGCAATTTCTGACTTTTAGAGATGACTGAGGTGCTTCAGCCCTCATGATGGACTCACAAGGAGAAATTAATAATTAAATGAAACACAAATGATGCCAAACAAGAGAAAGATTTAAGGAACACAATCAGAAATAAAAACGATTATGTTTTTCTTTAAAGCAGCACAGAACATCAGATGGAAGGAAGCATGTTGCTTCCTAACTTGTTCAGCATCTATGCCACAGCTAAGGATTCATCAGAAATGAAGTGACCAAACACTGCATTGCAAGTAGAGCTGATTTCTTAGCCAGGGTCTCTAATCTACCTTCAGGGAGTCTCTAAACTTTTACTGCAATAATACAAAATAATACAATAGCCAGATGTCTCTGGGACCATGGCCAGGTGCCTGTGTCTGCAACCTCCAAATGTTTTTTCATATATTCCCCTTCTTTTACTGTGACTTTAACCTTGAAAGTGTCTCTTGGACTGTTTCTAACATCTCAAAACCATATAATGAGACAGGATTACTGCATTCACCAGCTCCCAGGGCTGTTTAACACCAGTAACAAAAACTACAGAAAAATTAGTTTCCTGATCACACAGATGAGGTGATTTGTAAGCAAATCCTGACAGGGATTTGCTGCTTCACCCTTCCAGAAATTGCTGCTTCCTGAATCTAGCTGTAATGGAAAGGGAGCACAAACTCTACCAGGTCACCAAGCCACTGCCTGGGGAACTACTGAAAGGCAACTTTATTTTTAAGTGTTGCCAGTGTGCAGATTGGCAGTTCTGAGTTCAGCAGGAATAGCAAAGCTACAGAATCCCTGGAGGCCCCAGCCCAGCAGAAACAGGATCATTGCCTGTGCTGAGAGCAAGGTAACACCAGACACAAATGAATCCCAACCAGTCAGACTGAACAGATGGAGACAGCAGCAAAGCCAAACCTGCTGGGTGACAGCAGCTGCACTAATGCTAAAGCAGCTCCATGAAAGGACACACCAGGAGAAAAGAGTATCTGCCCTTGGCTTGCCCTCTGGTCTCAAAAACACAAGCTTTGTTTCCCACACGTGGTTTTTTTCCCCACTCTGCATTAACTTCCTCACACCTGTACCTGATGCCTCAGGTTCAGCTTTTATATTTTTCAGATTCTGTGCTGCTTTGGTGTGTGGGTATGGGCTTTACATTAAGGGATGGTGAGCTCTGTGCACAGAGCAGGGAGACAAAACAATTCCTGCTCTAGCTGGGCACCAAGGACAAATGATCCAAATCTCAGGCTCAAGAGCATAAATAAAGTGGGCTGAAGAGAGAAAGACAAACAGGATGGGACTTCATAAGCTAAAGCTGTAATTGGACAGTGAACTCCAGAACTTATAAAAGTGACAGACCCTGTGAGAGGTGTCCGTTTTGTGCCCATTTTGGTTCACCTTGGGTGCAGCCCTGGCTGAGCTCTTGTGCTGCCCAAGGTGGATCCATGGAGGAGATCCTTTTAACAAATCCCTGCTTTATTCTTTAACTCTGTCTGGCCTCTGTTCTAGGGCAGCCTTCCCAAGGCACCATACCCAAAAGAAGAAGGTCCCCAGAGCAGCCCTGGTGAAGGAGCAGCACTGACAGGCCCAGTTTGGGTTGTTTGGTTTTACTGGAAGCAAAGCAGGCGTTACCTTGCGGAGGTCACCCCCTGAGCAGTACTCCATGGCCAGGAGAGGAACGTCATTCACCAGGAAGTTCATCTCCTCAGGAACCTCACAGGCTCTGACCACGTTGGGATGGTTCAGCCTAAGCACACAGAGAGCTGCATGAAAACTCTCTTGGGAGAACGAGACAACAGCAACCACGTTTTATGCTCCAGGAACAGCTTCTGTTCCCCACAGGAATCCTTGCTCACTCATCAGCTGGCACCTACCAGTACCCAAATGCATTAAATCCACACCTTGGGAACACACAAAGCAGTGATGAGCAGAAATGATGTCTCAAAGCCAAGGCACAGGACTTTGATGCTGGGGATCCAGACTCAGGTTGTGAATTCTTGCCCAGTCCTGGCAGTGTCATTACCCCTGTGTGTGTGCATGTGTATGTAGGAACAGACTCCCCCCTGACCAAGAGGTTCACAACAACCCCCTGAGTAACTGCACCAGGCAGGTGAAAGCCATATTCACAGGGAAAAATTAATTTCTGCAGCTGAATCCAAACAGCTGCTTCCTGACTGCCTCTAATACATGCTACTCTTGGGAATAAATGACATATCCAGAAGGAAATGAAGGCAAAGTATTTCTCACTACGTCTTCCAGAGCCTCTGGACACCAATGCAAGAGCAGCTCATTACTCAGTGGTTGTTTTCAGCACCCAAACCAGACAGCATCAAGCCTTGACTTACAAATCCATGTTCCCTGCAAGTGGTTTCCCCCCATGTCATGGCACACAGTGAGCAGGTGAGGGTAACAAAGCAACAGCAGCAGCTCAGAAAAGCCCTGAACAGCAGGGTCACTGCAATCCTCAGGGAAGACAAATCAGAGCATCCCTGCTCCCACCAGTGGGACAGAGGATTTCCTGCTCCAGCATCTCTCTCTTTCTCTCTCAGGAGCAGTTCTGTGAGACCCAAACACCCAGAGGCAGCCCCCACATCCATGAGACCAAAGCTGTCCAGCCCTGTTTCACCTGCTGGACAGGGAGGGTAGGCAGCACAGAGCATGGACTTCCTCACAAAGAAGTGTAAGGAGAATTTATTCTTTACATTCGGCAGCGTAACATTAGAAAAGCAATTCCAGGATCCCCGGGTGCTAAATCAAAAACAAAATACCGCAGGGTATGGGAACACGTGGGTGCTCCCAAATCACAACACCAAAACTCAACCCACAGGGTGGTGTGAGATTGGAGGAATTTTAGATGAGGAGCCCAGGCAGCACAACAGGGCAGGGGGCTTGGGGGCCGCCAGCTGCCAGGCCAAGGCAGGAGCTGGGGCATGGGATGAGAGACAACCAGCACAGCACGCCGGGTGACAAAGGGGCTGACCCTGGCTGTGCCCACAGCACGGTCCCATCTCCCCAGCCGGTGCGGGGCTCACTGCCCGCACTCCCCTCTCCCGGCCAGTCCCCGGCTGTGCCCTGTCCCTGTGTGTCGGTGCCGCCGTGCCGGCCGCACTCACTTCTTCATGATGTCGATCTCGTGACACCAGCGGTCCTTGTTCTTGACGCTGAGCTCCAGCCGGCACGACTTGATGGCCACGCGGTCGCCCGAGTCCTGCGGGACACAGCGCCGTCAGCCGCCGCGGCCCGGCCGTGCCGTGCCCTCCCCGCCGCCCGGCCCGGCCCCACCTGGTGCTGGTACAGGCACACGTTGCCGAAGCCGCCGGTGCCCAGGCGGTCGCGCATCTCCCAGGGCCCGCAGCCGCCGGCCGGGTGCCCGCGCAGCGCCGCCCCGGCGGGGGCCCGCTCGCCGGCGGCGGGCGCGGGGGGGCCGCCCCGCTCCATGGCTCGGCCGCTGGCTCCGGCACTCCGCCTTTCTTGCCGCGTCACCGCCCGGCGCAGCCCGGGGCCGCCGCCGGCAGCGCCGCCTCAGTCGCGGAGGGAGAAGTCGAAGGGCTCGAAGGCTTGGCGGAAGGCGCGGGCCTGCGCCGCCTCCTCGGGCCGCTGGGCGGCGCACTGCCGCCAGTCCGCGCGCTGCGGCTGCGCCAGCAGCGCCTCGCTCGCCAGCACCTCCCTGCAACGACAGCGCCGTGACGTCACCGTGACGTCACCGTGATAGCACAGTGATGTCATTTCGGGAGCGGGGTGGGCACGCACCTGCCGAACTGCAGCGGGAAGCGGCCGCGGATGCGGTGGAACAGCTTCTCCCCCGTGTCCAGCTCCACGTAGAAGTACGGCACCCCCGGCTGAGCCACCTGCACCACGGGAACCACACAATCAGATCGGCTGGAAAACACCTCTGACACCATCTAGTCCAACCTAGGACTGATCACCAGCTCGTTCACTGCACCGTGGCACTAACAACCATGCCAGTCCGTACCACAAACACCTCCAGGGCTGGCGACTCCACCACCTCCCCAGGCAGCCCCTTCCAATGTCCCTCCTGGGCAGCCCCTCCCAATGTCCTCCCCAGGCAGCCCCTTCCAATGTCCCTACTGGGCAGCCCCTTCCAATGTCCCTCCTAGGCAGCCCCTCCCAATGTCCCCTCCCCAGGCAGCCCCTTCCAATGTCCCTACTGGGCAGCCCTTTCCACTGTCCTCCCGATACAGCCCCTTCCAATGTCCATCCTGGACAGCTCGTTCCTAATCACCCTTCTGAGAAGGGCCACCAGGGCACAGGCAGAGCCAGTTCAGGGGCTGGGGACACAGATGTCCCCATGCCACGGTCCTCTCTCCTGGGAGGAAACTTGTAAAAATAACCCCACAAACTGCCTGAGATCAGAGTCTGAGCTCAAACAATACCTTCCATGGAGGAAGGAGCAGTGGGTCACTTCCTGCTGGGATCACCTATGGTATTTTGAGGTTTAATTCCGCTGTGAGTGACTAAATGAGAAGCAGGCAGGTCTGGTCATTCCCAACCTCAGTGAGGTCACCCCAGCCCGGTACAACACATTCTTGGAGGACTAGGCCACGCTTCCATTTCTCAGCTGAGAAATCATCTGCTGTTCATGGGAACTTCTCCCAGAGCAGAATCCTGGCACATCCCCCAATCAAGCCCATGAGATTCTGCCTCCAACAGGTTGACCCCACCCCACAGAGTGAGCTCAGAGGGGAGCAGCAGCTTGGGCAGGACAGGGGGAAGTGAAGAGGTGAAATCTGGCCCCGTACTTGCGCGAGATCCGAGTGCTCTGGGATTTCCAACAGCTCAATCTGCTGCTCCTGGGCTTGTGTAATAAAGGCCTCCTTGATGTCTTCAGAAGTGCAGAGGTCCAGAGGGACAGGAATGACCTGCAGAGGGAGGACATTTCCATAAAAGAAGACAAGACAATCCATTTGCAGAAAGCCATCAGTGCATCATTGGAGCTCGTGGCTCCTCAGTACAGCTCAGCCTCATCACACAAGACAGGCGAGCACCCATCTCTACAGGCTTAAACTCATGAGACTTTTTGTCCTGTAGGAGCTGGACAGAGAGCTGAAAACTCCAGGCTTGAAAGTTGTCAGCACAGCCCTCTCCTTTCTCATCTCTGTGGTAGTTCTGACACAGCTCTGATACACTTACAGAGCTGCCACACACAGCAACCACCACAAAAAACCCCAAAATGGCTCTTTCAGTTCATCTGGAGTTTATATTCAGTGCAAGTTTATGTTTTCCCAGAGTGACACACAAACCATACCTGTAGCTGTAGATGCTGACTCCTATAGTTTCTTTCAAACAGGACATATCTCTTCCCCTTGCTCCTGAAAAATTCCTTTAGGGCAGCCTTGTACTTGGTGACTTCTTCCAGCACCTCTGAAGACAAGTCCACCACTGACTGATAGTGCCCAATTGGCAAAATCAGGACATGGTCAGGTGACAAACCCCCTTTGGCCAGGGCTAGGTAGCACTAGAGTGAAACAACACACACCAGTTACTCACCGTGCTGTAGGAATTTACACTCTGACTACTCATTCTGAGTAGCCTCAGGAACAGGAGAGTCTTCTGTGTTGCTTATTAGGGATTGTTTATTAGCCATTTTATTTGAATTTATTTTTATATTTAATTTATTTTTCACTAGAGGAATGAGAAAGAGACAAAGAGACTGCCAAAGGACAAAAAAAAAAAAAAACAGTATCTTTTGAATGCCTTGTGTGCAGGGAAGCTGCTGAGTGAACTTCACCAATGAGGCAGGAATTTCTTATTCTGACACAAAAATCCACTTAAAAATGTAAACTAAACCACTGGACATACCTGTCCCTGTAAGTGGATTATGCTGTACAGGAGCAGTAACTTTGAGCAAAGTGCATAAAACAATGATGGACTGAGCTTCAAAGTCAACATTTTGAAGTACATCCTGAAGACACCATTTTTCCATCTCTATAGAACAAATCCATAACCAGCCATCCCAGAGATTTCTGGCACTGGTGCATCCTGCTGCCAAAGCAGGTTCCAGCTTTCTTCCAGTTGGAAAAGTTCTGCCAGATGGTAACAGGGGGCTGGCACAGCAAAAAGTGTTCTGGCACTGGAATCGACTTTTTACGAGTTTATGTGTTTGTAAAGGAGATGCAAAGAAACTGAAAGCAAACCCAAAAGCCAGCTGCAAAAGAAGTTTGTTTTAAATTTAAAACTGGAGATTGGTATTTTGTATTGCCATGTCTTAGCCTGATTCTGACCTAGCAAAGCCCATGCTGCAGGTACTTACATGTGTGCCAATACTGACAACCAAGTGCTTCTCCACCTCTGGGCTGGCCAGGCAGAACCAGCAGGGCCCTGTGGGCTGAGCTTTGTCGGGAAAGAAAATAAGGATTAGAAGAAGGGATATTTGTTAGAACACAGACAACCTGGTATTTCCCAGTTTATAAAGTGCTGAAGGTGTCAGAAGGACACAGCTCTGGCCAGGGACATTCCAGCAAGAAAGGAGGTGGTGGCAGCCAGACCCTGCTGACTGCCATTCTCCTGGAATGCTGTAACCTAATGAAGGAGGAGTTTAGTAGTTCCAGGAGTTAGTAGTTGCAGCTCACTAATAAGAAAACACCAGCAAATGTAAGCAAACAAATCCAAATGAGGTAAAATTACTGCACAGTAAAGACAAGGGCAGATGCTGTCAAACACACTTGTCAGTTCTGGCCTATCCATCACACCCAAAACACCTGGATTCACACCCAAACTGTGATACCTGAGCTGAGCTTTTTGGAAGTGTCTGGTTCAGAATGTAAATGCCATCAGCCCAACCACAACCAACCAATGCCACCAGCCCAACTAACCACAGACCCAAAGAGCTTTGAAACTATGCTCTTCTTTCACCTGCTGAAGCCTGTCTTCCCTTGGAAACAAGGGGCCCTTCATCCTCCTGCATCCCCCCAGCAGCTGGCAGTGACAGAGCTCTCTAGCCCTGTCACCTACAGCACAACAGCTTGAGGAACAACTTGGAGTGATGGGGTTCATCCAAAGCCTCGAGGGAAGAGCTCAGGGAAAAATCATCCTCACACTTACGGGGTTTCTTGGCTTGCTTAGGTTGGGAGTCCCCTCTCTCCTTTCCATCTGAGGGACGTTTCCTTCCCTGATGCTTGTTCAAGTCAAAGAAAAATTGACAGGCTGGTTCTTCCTGTTTAGGAAATGAAAAGTGAACAGGATGTTCAGTTAGAACTGCATCACAGAAAGTGACAGGATATACAAGAATTTGGTTTTTCCTGAAGAGCTGTGAACCACTTTTGAAAAGCATCAATATCACAGAATCTCTGAGGCTGGAAAAACCCTCCCAAGCCCATGGAATCCAAGTTGTCCCCACCATCCCCATGATGCCCACCTTGTCCCCAGCCCAGAGCACTGAGTGCCACCTCCAGCCCTTCCCTGGACACCTCCAGGGATGGCACTCCCTGGGCAGCCCCTGCCAAGGCCTGAGCACCCTTTCCAGGAAGAAATGCCTTCTGAATACCCTGGAATAGAATTACCTGTTCTTTTAGTAATGCAGCAGACTTTGCCTGCTTCAGTCAGGAAAAAATTTCAGGGAGAGCTGCCCCAAATCATCATGCTCTCCTAATTAGCCTTATGTTAAACATTCAGAATTGCCAGATTTTATGGATTATTCAAATCTTTTCATCTGCCAGCCAGTGCCAAAAGAATGGCTTTATTTCTTAGAGATGTTAACCAGTCACAGACTCACCAGAGGTTGAAAACATTTGACTGAGTTATCTCATAGAGCCAAATGCCATGAGAAGGCTTTAATGCTGAAGAGGAAAAAACTCTTGTCCCCATATTACTTATATCCTTCTTTAAGGAGTCAAAGGCCACAAAAAGTTCTCCCTGGAGCCTTCTCTTCTCCAGGCTGAACACCCTCAGCCTGTCCCCACAGCAGTTTTGGACAGAGATACCCCAAAGGGAAAGCCAAGCAGTGTTGTGAGCACTGAGTTTTGGACAGAGATATCCCAAAGGGAAAGCCAAGCAGTGCTGTGAGCACAGAAAGTGAAGCAGAAGGCCCAGGGGGAGGAGCACAGGGCAGTACCTCTGCAGAGAGAGGGGCTTTGCTCTTGGGAGCCTCCTTCCTGAGTTTCCTGTAGGGATTTTCAGTGACATCCTGAGGCTGCTTCACCAGCTCTGCAGGGTCCATGGAGCTCATGGGCACGATGCTGAAGGCATAGAGGTACTGCAACAAACACAGGCAATCAGGGACAGGCACCTCCTGCCATCATTTATGAACTAACACACCCCAGAACAGCTCCACACCCCTCAGCACATCAGTGTTTGTGCCAAGGCAGGGCATGGAAAAACTGGAAAAACACAGCCCCTGTGCCAGGGTCCCACCCAGGAGTTTATGCAGTGCATCCTTGGCCCCTGCCTGTTTCCAGGCCTTCCTTCTGGCCTTTTTTATTACCAGGCCTGGATCCTGTGCATCCTTAACTACCAACCAATGTTCCTTAACTTTCTTAAGGGGAGAAGAGGGACAGGTTAAAAACCTCATGCCAGAAGTTTGTTATTTTTGTGATTTGTGCCTCAGAACACCACATGCAGCCCTTACCCTTTGACATAACAGGAGAGTGATATCTATTACTCAAGTGAGACAGATACCTCCACTTCAGCCAAGCTTTTAGCTGCCTGATGTTGTCCTCTAACTGCTCTCACTGCCCCATTACTGTACTTGAGAAAAGAAGGAAGATTCAAGGGTGTCAGTACCTTTTTCTTGCTTGCATTGCCAACATCAGCAAGGGCAATAAACCTGGTGACATGCTGTGGGGTCTCCTGTAGCACCACGTGATTCCTGTAAGGAAGCAAAACCTGGCTGTAATGGCACATAAAGTATTGAAAGGACAGTGGGAGAACCCCTGCCTGCCATGAAGACATTCAGACAGCACACCAATCCTCCTGTGTTCCTTAAAAACTGAACCCTTACTTGAAAAGAAATGAGATTTCACATGATTTTACAAACCTGTAAGGAAGTCTTTCATAGTAGGTTTTCTCCAGGGCAGCAAAATGGTACCTTGGTTTGAGACTTGCAGCTAGATCTGCTACCAGCCTGGAGCCACACTTCTTGGTATCTACTTCTCCCTACAAAACACAAACCAAGCTTTATTTAAACCTCTCCAAGAGCAGGAAAAGACAAGTTTAATATACTTCTCTGTACACTCCAGTGAGTACATTCCCAGAAAATTCATGCCAAGGGAAGTCAAACATAGAATGACATAGAACAACTACATGGGAACTTCTGAGATCTGAGTTTTCTTTCTGAGCCACAACATCCCAACAAATCTTTCTCTACAACCCCCAAGGGCAGCAGGGTTGGTTATCATGCTGTAAGGGAAGGTTCCTCATGCATTTAAACTGAGGATTGTAACTCTTTTTGGATGTTTGAAAAATCTGAGAGAAAGTAAAAAATGTTCTTTTGCCACATGTGTGGCCTTGCTGTGCAGACAGGTTTCAAATCATCTGAAAATCACTTCTGCTGAGGAACACTAACACAACAAAACTGGACACAAATGAAACAACACCCTCAAAATCCAGACTGAGGAAGAACCAGACCACTTGACTGATACTTAAGGAAATCAACACCAAAACACTTAAAAAGTGGCAGGGACAGATAAAATACCCTGAAGTCTCAGAAATCCCCCTCCTTTCAGTCCTTCTTCTCTGAAGAACCACAACGTCTTCTCTCCCTGTTTTTACTCCCAGCTTTCTCAAGCACTTGGAGAGGGTCTAACTGATATTTAAGGAAATAAACACCCAAACACTTAAAAAGTGGCAGGGACAGCTAAAATGCCCTGAAGTCTCACAAATCCCTCTCCTTTCAGTTTTCTCTAAAGAACCAGAACATCTCTCCCTGTTTTTACTCCCACCTTTCTCAAGCACTTGGAGAGAGTCTGACTGACACTTAAGGAAATCAACACCAAAACAAAAAGTGGCAGGGACAGCTAAAATGCCCTGAAGTCTCACAAACCCCCCTTCTTTCAATTTTCTCTCAAGAACCAGAACATCTTCTCTCCCTGTTTTTACTCCCAGCTTTCTCAAGCCCTTGGAGAGGGTGACCAGAACTTTGAGAGGAGGCAGAGAGGCAATGCTCAGTGAAACCCCAGGAACAGAACACTCACCGTGCTGTTGGCAAAAGTGCCCACATCTCTGGGCCAGGGGGAGGTCAGCAGTATGTCCACACCCCTGAAGTTTGGGGTTGCCAGCAGAGAGGTTTTCAGCTCAGCCACGTCCTTGGCGCTGAAGCAGTGCGCGGGCTCCGGCTGCTGCTGCGCCTCAGTGCCGCTCAGGTAGGCGATCTGCAGCCCTGAGCAGCCACTGTACACACCCCTGCGGCCTGCAGGGACACACACACAGCCCTGAGCATGCCACAGTCCCCTGGGCAGGGCAGCAGCAGCAGTGCTGACTGGCTGTCACTGCTGTCACCCCCACAGGCAGCTCATGCGCTGTGCCCAGAGCGATGGCATCGATCGGTGCCACAGCGCAAACCCGAGCCTGCCCACAGACAAACCCCAGTGCTCCCCCTCCTCCCTGCCACCCTGCTTCCCAAAAACTCATCCACAGCAATCACACATCCAAGTGCCTCTACTTTGGTATAGTTTTGGCCTGGTAGCAATTCTGGAAAGAAATTGTTTTTTTCTTTTAGCTTTGCTACACTTCGCTTGTTACCTCTGCTACTGCAGTACAAGCACACAGCAAAATCACATTTAAACCTTCCCTACAGAGATAGGCATGCTCTGGGAATATGACAGATGCTCTAGGAATAAGACAGGCATGCTATAAGAAGAATAAATAAAGGAATTGACTGAACAAATAATTTCTGAAATAAAGAAAATTCAGAAAAAATATAAAGGTAAACAGTTCGGGAGTAGAAGATCCTGGAATAAAATTGAATGAATATTTGAGTCAAAGAGAAGAAGGCTCAACTAAAGGAAAAGCAGGAGTGGAAGGACAATATTCCCTTACACACAGGTAAATGCAAGAAGTTTAGAATAATTTCTCCTAAACCAAAGATAATAAATACAAATTTATTATTACTGAATTGGTTTGGAGCTACTGCTGATTTGCTGAGCTGTGAATTTAGACAGGCATGCTCTGGGAATAAGACAGGCCTGCTATAAGAAGAATAAATAAAGGAATTGACTGGACAAATAATTTCTGAAATAAAGAAAAATGAGAAAAAAATAGAAAGGTAAAGAATGATGGAGTAGAAGAGTCTGGAATAAAATTGAATGAATATTTGAGTCACAGAGAAGAAGGCTCAACTAAAGGAAAAGCAGGAGTGGAAGGACAATATTCCCTTACACATAGGTAAATGCAAGAAGCTTAGAATAACTTCTCCTAAACCAAATGTAATAAATACAAATTTATTATGGCAGAATTGGCTTGGAGCTAATGCTGATTTGCTGAGCTGTGAATTTAGACAGGCATGCTCTGCATGCTATAAGAAGAATAAATAAGGGAATTGACTGAACAAATAATTTCTGAAATAAAGAAAACTGAGAAAAAATAGAAAGGTAAGGAATTCTGGAGTAGAAGAGTCTGGAATAAAATTGAATGAATATTTGAGTCACAGAGAAGAAGGTTCAATTGAAGGAAAAGCAGGAGTGGAAGGACAATATTATCTTACACATAGGTGAATGCAAGAAGTTTAGAATAACTTCTCCTAAACCAAAGATAATAAATACAAATTCATTATTACAGAAATGGAGTTACTGCTGATTTGCTGAGCTGTGAATTTAGAAAATTAACAATTCTGAAGAAAAATATATCCTTATTTAAAAGCAGTATTACATTTAGAAATCTATCAATTTAGATAATGCAAAAACATAGTTGAAATAATTTTAACAGAAGAATAAAAATGTAAAAAATTTCAGAACACTCTCTTTCATTTTTTTTTACTGGACCAACAAACAGAAGTGTCTTTTAGCTGCACAACCTTATTTCTAAGTATTGACATGCAGTGAGATAAAGCAAGGGACAAACCCTGATAATTGTGCACTTTTTTGTGAAATTGAACACATTTCTATTTCAAAAGAATAACTGAAAATTATTCAAAAGAAGTGCTTTCTAATAATTCAAAGGACTGTTGTAACATCCCGCTCTGTTACAAATTACTTCAAAGAACAGGCTGTTGCAACCTCTACTCCTTCTGCTCAGCAGAAGAATGAGCAGTATGAGAGAAATGAAAAAAAAAAAAAAAAATCACAAATCAAGGAAGAAGAGTTTTCTTTTTACAGAGATTGTACCAGTCTGAACCACAGGATAAAAAATACCACTGAAAACTCCCAGAAAAAAGGAGGTGTTAAAGTGGGAAGATGAGAGAAGGTTCCTGAGAGCCCCAGCAGGCACAGGCTGACCCCAAAGCCCCTGCAGCCTTACCCAGGTAGGTGATGTTCTCAGCCAACTCACAGCCACTGACGTCTGGGAAGTAGCTCAGGGTGTCCGGGCTGTTGGCACCGAGCACGTAGGTTGGGATTGGAGCTGAGGGAGAGAACCCCGTGCACTCAGTGAGTTTCAACTGCAGCTCCCAGCCCACACTGCCCAGGAACCCCACCCAGCACCCTCTGGCAGCAGCAGCACAAGAAACCTTCCTGCAGAGTGAAGCTGGAGCTCCCACAGCTGCAGGAAGGGAACAACCCCTGCTCCTCCACACACATCTCGTGTAAAATTAACCCCAAAATGATGCACAGTCCTACAGGCAGGGGTGTTCCAGCCAGAGCCATCTTTCCCTCCTGTAGTATAACTGCTATAACAGCACAGTGCCAGCCCCCGTGCAGTGACACAGAGTGACACCGCCCTCCTCCCTCACCTTTCTTGGCCCCCGTGCGGTACTCGGCCCATTCTGCCTCGGAAGTGGAGCCAAAGAAATTCCCGACACACAAAAGCATCTAAAAACAGCAGATAAAGCAGGAGTTTATTTCACCACACACAGAACACGCACACAAAGGCTTTGTTTGCACCGTTTCAGCAGCACTTGGTTTGCTGAACTGAAGAGATTCCTCTCTGTTTATCTGCGTTAAACGCAACATCTAAGGGGTTTAAAAGTACAGGCAGCCGCTCTCCCGCCTTCTGTGCACAGATCACAGCTCCACACAATCGTTTGGGGCCGGGCAGGGAGGGCTGGGGGGCTGCAAACCCTTCCTCACACCGAGCAGAAAGAGAAGCATGGCTGTCACGGAGGGACTGGACAGCAACAGCCACCCGAGCACCGCGGGTATGGAAACCCCACCCCGGGCAGGCTCCGGCCTCGGCCGTGCCGGGACGGGAACGGGACCCCCGCGGGAACGGCACCACGTCCACCTCCCCCCCCACAAGCCCCACGAGCCTTACATCGAAGCGGCCGCTCTTGGCCTGGATGGCGCGGACCCGCCCGAAGATCGCCTCCAGCCGCCCCTCCACGTCTCCACACGCCAGCCTGCGGGACACCGCACGGTAAGAGCGGCCGACATGGCACGGTCCGGTCCAGCCCCGGCCCCACCGCCACCTCATCCCGTGTCCCGCCCCGTTCCCATCCCGTCCCGTCCCACTCACACGCGCAGCGGCGCCGCCGCCATCACGAAGATGCTCGAGCCGAACCTCCCGCTCCCGCCACTTCCGGGTGCGCCGCTCAAAGCGCTCCGCCGGTTGCCGGGTGGGCGGCGCCCGAAGCCTGACACACCGAGCTGGAATCGCCGGGAAGTTTAAATCCCGGTGTCCGCAGGGAATTGCGGATATTCCCGATGTGTGGTGTCTTCAGGCTGATGTGTGAGTGCTCCAGTCAGTGCTGGAACTAAACGTGGAAAAGCCGCGAAGAAGTAGAAGAGCTCATGGGGTAAGAGAGGGGTGTTGTCTCAGAAGTGACTGAAATAATCACTGCAGGTGATTATTTACACTAGTAAATTATGATAATGTTCATTATATGTGATAATACTATATTTCGACATGTATTTATAATAAATATATTTCCATAAAATACTATATTTCAATATGTATTTGTAATTGTTACGCTGAGCTGTTCCAAAACAAGCACTTCATCAGTCTGTAAACACCAGCCAAGCTCTCCTGGTTTTGACACCTTTTATAATACTTTATTATAATAATGCTTTATAAATAAACGATGCATTGCAAATAGCTTTTATAGGGGATTTCTAAATTAAATGTTTATATACTTTTATTAAGGTTTTACAATGTTACCATCTGAAGTCTGTAAATCTAAGTCGCTGCTGTTGGGGTTCGTTCCTTCTGTGGTATTGGGACCGAACCGTTCCACATTTCAAACAACAAGCACGAGAAATGTAAAGTAATAACTTTTTATTTTCTGCATCTCACCTGGCCTGAAAGAACCACAAAAGATTCATGGAATGGTTTGGGTGGGAAAGGACCTTAAAGCCCACCCAGTTCCACCCCCTTCCACTGTCCCAGGCCGCTCCAAGCCCCAAAGTCCAGCCTGGCCTCGGACACTTCAGGGAACCAGGGGCAGCCACAGCTGCTCTGGGTACACTGTGTCAGGGCCTGCCCACTCCTAAAAGCCAGCAGAGCCGATTGTTTACCGGCGGGATGTGGGAACCCGAGGAGGATAAAATCATAAAATTGATTTTCCCGGCGCTAACTGGGCCAAAGCACTCGCGGCGGTCGCGGGCAGGAGACCGCGCTCGGCGGCGGCTCCAGCGCGTCACGGAGGCAGCGAGGCCCCCCCAAGGCGCCCTGAGGGGCCGGGTGCGCCCCGCTCCTGCCCCGCTGCCGGCCCGATCCCACCGACCCCAGCAGGCCGTGGAGGCTACCAAACAAAGAGCTCCCCGCCATCACAAGCTCTCTAAGGGGCGCAGAGGCCGCGGCCACCCGGCTCGGCGAGGCCGCCGCTCAGCCACCACCGCCCCTCAGCGGGGCCGCCGCTCGGGCTGCCTCCAACATGGCCCGCCCCCCGCCTCCCCTCAGTGGTGCCTCCCCCCCGCCTCCCCTCTGCTGTGCCTCCCCTCAGCCCCTCCTCAACATGGCCAGTCCCCCGCCTCCCTTCAGCTGTGCCTCCCCTCATCCTCCCCTCAACATGGCCGGCTCCCCGCCTCCCCTCAGCGGCGCCGCCATGGCATCACCACCGCTTCCCGTCAGCGGGGCCGCCGCCGCACCGACACCGCCTCCCCTCAGCAGTGCCACCCCTCAGCCTCCCCTCAACATGTCCAGCCCCCCGCCTCCCCTCAGCGGTGCCTCCCCTCTGCCTGCCCTCAACATGGCCAGTCCCCCGCCTCCCTTCAGCTGTGCCTCCCCTCATCCTCCCCTCAACATGGCCGGCTCCCCGCCTCCCCTCAGCGGCGCCGCCATGGCATCACCACCGCTTCCCGTCAGCGGGGCCGCCGCCGCACCGACACCGCCTCCCCTCAGCAGTGCCACCCCTCAGCCTCCCCTCAACATGGCCGGCCTCCCGCGTCCCCTCAGCGGCGCCGCCGCCGTATTGCCGCCGCTTCCCCTCAACGGCGCCGCCGCATCACCACGGCTTCCCCTAAGCAGCACCTCCCCTCAACCTCCCCCAAACATGGCCACCCCCCGCCTTCCCTCAGCGGTGCCTCCCCTCAGCCTGCCCTCATCATGGCCGCCCCCCCGCCTTCCCTCAGCATCGGCACCGCCCCTCAGCTTCCCCCGCGGGCTCTTCCCGCCCGGCGCAGCCGCGGATCAGCAGCCCGGGCGCGGAGCGGGCGGGAAGGACGGTGGGGCGTTGGTCGCGGTGCTGGCGGGGCGGGATGGCGCTGTCGCAGCAGTGCGAGGCCGCGTTCGGTACGGCGGACCTGTACGGTGTGCTGGGCGTGCGGCGCGGCGCGTCCGAGCAGGACATCCGCCGCGGCTACCACCGAGCCTCGCTGCGCCTGCACCCCGACCGCGTCCCGGCCGAGCAGAAGGAGGAGGCCACACGCCGCTTCCAGGTGAGGAGAGACCGGGGGAGAAAGGGGAGGAGAGACAGAGGGAGGGAGAGGAGCGGTGGCGGCCACGGGTGAGACCGACCCTCCACTCCAGAAGGGACCGGTTCCCTGATCCGCTGAACCCCGGGCAACTGACCCTGAGTACCGACCCCACTGACCAGCCCCGACCCTGAGTGCCCACCCTGCTGACCAACCCAGACCCTGAATGACCACCCCACTGACCAGCCCCGACTCCGAGTGCCCACCCCGCTGACCAGCCCCGACCCCGAGTGCCCACCCCGCTGACCAGCCCCGACCCCGAGTGCCCACCCCAGTGCTCCCTGGGTGCCTGACCCCCGCGTGACCGCTCCCCGAGTGACCTCCCGGCCGCTCCCGTGTCCCGCAGATCCTGGGCAAGGTGTACGCCGTGCTGAGCGATGAGAAGCAGCGCGCAGTGTACGATGAGACGGGCATGGTGGATGAGGACGCCGAGGCGCTGCAGGACGGGCGGGACTGGCTGGAGTACTGGCAGCTGCTGTTCAAGGTGAGAGCGGGACGGCGCTGGGAGACACCTCCCCTTTTTGTTTTTATGTGTTTTCTCTTAAATCCTCCTGGTGAGTAAGTCCTGTAAGTCACAAAGCATCGCCTCTTTGCTCCAGGTCACCGTGAAAGACATCGAAGAGTTCAAGAGTACCTACAAGAACTCGGAGGAGGAGCTGGCTGATGTGAAGGCAGCGTACATGAACTTCAAGGGCGACATGGATCGGATCATGGAGTCTGTGCTGTGCGTGGACTACACGGATGAGCCCAGGATACGGGAGATGATCGAGCGAGCCATCGACTCTGGGGAGGTGCCATCCTACAAGGCTTTTGTAAAGGAGTCAAAGCAGAAGATGATGTCCAGAAGAAAGCGGGTAGGTTGCAGCAATTACTTAGCAGAACTTTTTCCTTTGGCAGAAATAAGTAACTCTGTTCCCAAGATGTTTGTCACAGGATTGCTGGGTTACACACCTTAGTGTTAACTTATGGTCACCCATGGTCATCACCCCCCAACCCAAATCATTGTGAAAGGCTTTTCTACTTCTTTATTTCCTTATGATACACAATGTCTTGTTAGAGTTTAGCATGTCCCTGCATTTATCTACAAAGCTGGGAGTTGCTGGAGTTAACAAAAACAAGCAAGTGACCAAAACACGTTTTGGTTGGCTCTGGCCTAAATGGACTCCTGTATGCTTTTGGACACTTTGCAGCATGTTATTTGCAAATCACAGCAACCTTTAAGTTATTGTAGTATCTACCAAAATAAAATAAAAAAAGGGTGTGGGAACAGTGGTGGGGACAAACATCACATGCAACACTGTGAAAGAGCAGAAAAACTTTCTGCTCTGCTAAATGGCGGAACCAGAATGGGCTTCCCTTGCCTGATTCTTTATGTGTGGCCAGACTTGGAAACCCTTTGCACTTCCCTGCAGCTATTTGTACACAGATGCCCAAAAAGCATTCAGCAAGTCCTGTAAGACACGGTCAGATAACATGCAAAACACTTCCTTAAAAAACCTTATTTGCTCTTTTAGGCAGAAAAAGAAGCTAAAGAGGCAAAAAAGACTCTAGATGAGCTGGGCCTTGGTGGAGAAAATGACTTGCAAGCACTGATTAAAGTAAGGCTTCTTCTGTTTCTTGCACATAATTTTGTAACTGGCTTACAATTGTGTTTTCCCTGAGCATCTTTGATTTTGGATCCTTGCATATCTTCTGAATTCCTGAGGTTAAAACCTGGCCTTGATGTTGACTATGTGCTTTAACTTAATTAGAATCAGAGTACAGTATGGATTTTATTACCTGTGTCTATTTTAAAATTTCCAAGAGTTAAATATTTGGAGTACTTATGGAGTAACTTCCAGTTTTAGGTTGTTTCACAGGGAGTTGTAATGATGATACTAAACTTCCTGTAGCTTGTCTTAAAATAGATGTAGTCCAAGATTTTGTGTAGCTATCAAATTTTAATGGGATAAGCAGTTTGGGAAGTTCCAAAAGGTTTTGAGTTTGGTTGGTTTTCTTTTCCCCTCCCCAGCGCCGAAGCAAAGAACGAGAAAAGGAAATGGATAACTTCTTCTCCCATCTGGAAGCAAAGTATGGCAACACTGCTAAGAAGGGGGAAAAGAAGACCTCAGGCAAGAAAAGAAAGGCAGAAGGAACAGCATAGACTGAAATACCAGGTTCCCCTTTGTGTGGAAACGTGGATTTGGGAGAATTTTGGGTGTTTTCCAGGCCCCTGTTTCAGACTGAGTGCATTGACTGGCTCTAAGTGGGAGGCATGACATGGAATCCATGCTGAAGAAGGAAGACAAGGCATTCCTGTGCCACTGTCCCCAACCCTTTGGGTGCTCTACAGTTGAGATCCATGTGTGCTGTTCACACATTTCTTCTGTAACAAACCTCCTGCTATTTTTAAAGGTCTTTGCACATCAGCTCAACAGGTCTTTTTCAGATATTCCAGTAGTTTTTGTAAAGATAGTTTGGAAAATTGCTGATTTAATAAACTAGAAGGTGGGGTTTTTTTCAGAGTTTTGCTTTCTCAGTTCTCTGTATGTTTTCTAAAAAAGTTATTTAAAACAAGCCAATTGTGTTGATTCTTCTGATTTCAGTCAAATCCTGCACACTTCCAGGGAGGATCATTTTTCAAAGGTATAGGAGTCTCAAGGTGAACATTTTGAGAGCTGAAGGCTCTCACAGTTCAACAGCAGCTCCTGGGGGGAAGCCAGAGGAAGATGGTCTCTCTGTTCCCTTTTACTTGTCTGCTCTGAAAACTAACCCCGATTCTGAGAAAGTAGAGCATATCATTGTGGTTTATAACACAGGGCTTGAAGGTTACTTTTATAACACAAAATAAATAAATAACAGTCCAGGAGCAGCCCCTGGTGTCAGCCATCTGTACAAAAACCAAAAATGGCCTTAGGAGGCGACTGCATTTTTTAAACCCACTGACTCCTCTAGGCTGTAAAACACTACATCATGTTTACAGAAGTCTATTCAAGTTTATTTGTCTGCTTTTGTGAGTCTTGTGCTACAGAAAACTCCCTCAGTCCCTGAGGAATGGCACAGATACCAATGGGATGTTATTTGCACTTTGCCTGACATAACTGACACACTGCACAGCGTTCCAGAAGAGAAATTGGATTTTGAATATTTTGAAGTGCTTTAGTGAGTAGAGGTCTCTGGTGAGCATCAGCTTCTCTCTCTGAAAACCTAAGATAGAGCTCAGAGCTGTTTTTTTTTTTTTCCTTTTTTTTTTTTTTAACTTCTGGAAATGCAAAGGCAGGTTAACCCAGTAATATTTGCACAGTTCTCTGGTTTTGATTAAAGCATGTTTGGATCAACTGCACTTGAGAGCTTCAGTATGGATGAGAAATTATTAGCTGGTCTGGAGTGGGGAAATAGGGGAGCCACATCATAAAGAATAACAACAAGGGTTTTTTTCTATTTTGAACTGTAATTTGAAGAATAATAAGAAAATACAGGAAAACAGTGCTCTTTCATTGGACTAGAAAGGAACAACTTTTTGTGGAGAGTCCTAACTTTGTTTAAATAGAGCCAGTGGTTACCTCAGCTTGTTTTTACATTTCAGTCTGGCACTTACTGCTTGGGAGTAAGACCTTCAATTAATCACTTATTTTGAGAAGCCTGTACTTCATGGTTTCATTTGTCTTATCTGGAGCCACAAGGCCAACTCCAGCAAATGCCTCTGCTAGGTCTGTCCACAGGGCAGACACAGCTCCTAAAAGCTCCATTGCATCAGTGGCTTCTGGAGCTCTACCTTGGAGTGAAGAAATCTTGTGTAATTACAGGTATTTTTCCAAAGGGACACTGAGCTATTCTGTGAAATTACCATAAAATGTCTCACCAGGAAGATTTTATTTTGAGTACTGTCTGAAACTACTTGTAGTAGGAAGTTTCTTTATGCCTGTTCACTGAGGAACAGGTAAAAGGTATTTTTGTAACTCAGCAAGAGGCAGTGGTGTGCTGCCCTTGGAGCTGCCAGGTCACCTGCTCTGCTGCCTTGGTTCTGCACACCTGTGTTCACACCTGCTGCAGCTGCCACAGCATTCATCACCTGCCAAAGCTGAGTGCTTGCTTTTGCTAGTACAATATTGCTTTAAACATATTGAATCATATAAATACATTTTTAAAAAATATGTAAATCACTATGTCTGTAGAAGGATTAACCTTCCTAAGGGAACAATGAGCAGGTCCTGCAGTGCCTGTAAGGAGATGAACCTGTCACCAGCCTCATGGCAAACAGCACAGGCACAGCCTGAGAGTGTTTGCTGGGTTTCCCAGGAGCTGGGCTTCACTGGAATGTATTCACCCTTCCACTGGAGCATCACTTTCTCTACTGGTCAGAAATGGAATGTTTGAGTGCACCCCTTCTAATCTTTGGCAGCTGCTGCTTAGATTTATATAAAAATAACTATCTGGAAGGAAGGGTGTTTGAAAACTCTGTGTAAACAACGTTGACCTTGCTGGGAAAGAGAGGTGGTTCATGACTCTCTGGAGAGGGATGGATGGGTGGATGCTCCTCCATGGCACATCAGTGCCTCTGTTTGCTCTTTGTGCCCGATCCACTTCGGCCGTGGGCTTTCACAGAGCCACGGGATGGAAGACCTGGCAAACAAGAGATCGTGCACAGCCTCAAGACTTTGGGAAGGAATTACAGCTAAGTATCAAATACACCTCCTCTAGCCTGAAACTAAAATCTCTTTTTAGTCTAACACATGGCTAGCAACTGCATTATTTATAACTTTCAAAAAGGGCAAAGCTTGTGCTTGCAGAGTTGCTGCGTTGCAGGGAGCGACTGCATTCCTTGATATTTCACTGAGTATTTGTGTCTACAAAGCTTTGCTAATTTAATTTGGTTTTGTCAATACAGCAGTCATAAAACTCATCTTGCATTTTTCTTTTGGGGGGGGGGAGGAGGGCAGATATTTAATTTCAGTAGGAACCACTCCTTGCTCGTTTACAAACAAGTTACTTCAGTTTTAGTGCCTTTGTTAACCTCAAGTTACTATTTCTGTTTAAGCTGACAACTGCTTTGAAAACTCGGATAATGAGAGGTGCTGGGGCTGATGACATTAAGCTTTCTTACTTAAGTATTTGGTGGTAATAAAAACAAAAAAAATCCAACAAAATGCACTCAACTATACTCTGGAGTACAGTAGGACATAGCAAGTATAACATCTGTATAATAGCAAATTAAAGACATGGATGGAACTCTGAAAAAGTGTAAATTACCTGTAGGAATGTACCCCTGTAGGAAATGCATCCCTGTCCCAAAAACCTCCTTTGTTTGGTCTTACTAAACCCTGTGACTGCTGGGCATACCTGAACTTGTGGATGCTCTCCTTGTCCAGGATTGATTAGTGTAATCAATAACAGTGCAAGAACGGCGGCGCTGGGAATGGGGCTGGAAAAACAGCTCAAGTTAGTTCTGTTTGCATGAAAAACCATCAGCAAGATTATAATACAACTAAAAACTACTTAAACACGTGTATTTGGTAATGAGTTACATGTTGTGAAGGTCTAAGAAAAGTTTTAAAGAAAGGTCAAATCAACTTTAGAAGTAGAAAATGCACTTTTCTAACACTTATTTAGAATGATCACTGGGCCAGTTAGAGGCAGTCTTTCCATTTCAGGATATTGCACTGTTCCAAAGCAGATTTTATAACTGCTGAGTCCAGGATATTGAAATTATACACAGAAACCAATCAAGCAGCTGTTTAAAAGCTGTGCTGAAATTACAACTGCCAAAGCTTAGATAAAAACACATTGTTAGATACAAGAAGGTACCAGTAGAGTAGGAGTCATTAAACTGAGAGTATTGAAACAGACTGGACATGGATTGATGTTAATTCTCAAAGCACCCTTTTCAGTAATTAAGGATGATGTGGTGTAATTAGCCATGCTTTACCGAGGATGTGCTGGTTGTGCTAGGCCTGGAGAAGGGATCAGGTAAGAACAGCTGCTCCTGGAGCTGCTGGTGAGTGTCCTCTTGTGCCGTGACACTCTGAGCACGGCTCGAGTTCCCTCGAGGTTTCTGCAAGGAGAAATAACAGAGTTATGGCTTTTTCTTAGTGCAGCAGTTCATTAAAAATAATTAACCCAGGAATTAAAGCTAATTTTCAAATTGAATTACTTTATACCCAGTTATGAGGAGGGAAACATTGAATTTGCATTAGAACTAAGCAGGTAAGTGTGGGTGATGCTGTTGCTCAAAACTGATACAACATTTTTCTATTTGATTATCTATTTGACCTTCTGTCACAAAACAAGAAATAAATTGGAACTCCTGGGCTGGGTAATTTGACCAGCAGTGATAACAACTTTAGATTACCCAGTAGTAAAATGAGATTCTTGTGCCTGTTACCGTTTGCCTGTGAGATCCTGTGGTGCTCCCATGCTCTGTGGTGGTGGCAATGGGTGGCAGGGGGTGATTTCTGTTCAGCAGCAGTGGGGAGGGTGAGGTCAGCTGCTCCTGTGCAGTCAGGCTGGAATGCACAGTAAGAACAGAGAAACACACAGTTAATATGTTTGGAAGGTGGAAAGGTGTGATGTTGTCCTTTTCTTTGGCCTTCTGGAATTGACTGTTCTGTAACAATACCTTAGAAAAGCTTCAAACCATCTAAAAAAGACTCTCCTAATGCTCTCTACTTACATTTTACAATACATTTTGTCCTGGATTGTCAAGCAAATTGTATTCTATTTGCCATCTGTATGGCACTTGTCTTCTGTTAAGTGGGCAGTTTTCCTTATCTCTTTCACAATCACTCCTCCTTCCAGAGAGACATCTGCTGATAACAGCTATTGAATGTCACTGCATGGCTGATAAGAGCTACAGCATCCCATTGGGAGATGTGGGCCCAGAGGGAGGAGCCAAGCATTGCTACCTAGATATAATCTGGAGATTCTGGAACACCAGCACGGCTTCTCCACTGGATTTCCCAGAGGAACAGCAGCTGCCTCATCTTCCACTGGATCTTCAGAGGAAGAATACATCCTTCTACAGGATCACTGCTCCAGCAGAACCAGCTCTGACACTCCAGGAGGGCTGCAGCCACAATTCCAATGGGACTGCTGCCAACACCCTGACCCACAGGGTGTCAGGTTGGATTCTGACTCTGTCAGTGTTGTTTTGGTTTACTGCATTGCTTATTTTATCCTTTCATTTTCTTCCCCATTAAAGAACTGTTATTTCCTGCTCCCATATTTTTTTATCTGAGAGTCCCTTAATTTAAAATTTATAGCAATTCAGAGAAGAGGGGTTTACATTTTCCATTTCAGGGGAGGCTCCTGCCTCATTTAGACACCTGTCTTTTCAAACCTAGACATATTTTAATAAAGCAGAGATGTCAGAATTTCTTACATTGACTAAAGCCTGAGGAAAGGGAACAGAAACACAAAATACTGGAAGGAAAAGCACCACTTATGAAGGGACAAGGAATAAGTCTCAATATGTGACAAGAAGGCAACAAACTGGATGAATTTATAGACAAACAACAAAACTAGAAGTAAACTACATCAATTTAGAACATGTGAAATAGACAGGTCCATCAAATCCTGCATTGTTTCCTGATACCCTGTGGTCCCTATAAATGACTCCATTCAGTCAGGTCATTGTGCAAAATAAAAGAAAGTTATTCTAGATGTGGTTGAGGGCTCACTAGGAGCCCTTTGGTCAGTCAGATAACCTATTTGAACATCTTTATAGTCCAGTCTGGGTTAGGATAACAACATGCAGTATGACCTCCAAAATATGCAGAATTTTAAATTTATATTGAAAATAGGCTGCAGAAAGAGACAGCCATGCCAAGGAGGAGATGGTGGCATTCACTTTGCTTGCAGAGGACAGACTGAGCTCTATTGCTCACCCGCAAAACTACCTGAACATGGGAATGTGTGTGATTCACTGAATCGCAGCTGGCAGCACACTGAGTTTAAGAACTCAGCCCTCTCAGGGGAGCTGTGCTTTAGGGGCAGCTCCTCTCCCTGCCCAGGGCTGCTCTCTGACCCGGGTGCTGCTTTGAGGACCTACAGGCGCCTGCAGACGTCATCGCCAGAGCGCGGGGTCCCGATGGGGTGCAGGGTCCGTGGGGGAGGGTTCCTCCTCCTGGTGCAGCGGGACAGGGACGAGGTGCTGAGCTCCAGGGGACGGTTTGGCCACGCCCGGGTGGAGAGGAGGGAGCTCGAACCTGGCCGCTTGTCCTCCAGGTCCCTAACAACAACAGCAACAAAATTACAACACCAAAAGACACATGGTCAGCTGTAGCCATGATATATTCTGAAAAATCCCTTTGCCAGGATTTTTTCTCCTGAAAAGCTGAGAGGCCTCAGAAACAAAATGTAAACAATAATCATCTGCTGCTGTGGAATGCAGCAGGTGCATCTGTGATTGGTCTCATGTGGTTGTTTTTAATTAATGGCCAATCACAGTCCAGCTCTCTCAGACTTGCTGGTCAGTCACAAGATTTTGTTATCATTCCACTTCTTTCCTTTCAAGACTTCTGATGAAATCCTTTCTTCTATTATTTTAGTATAGTTTTAATATATCTTTTACTTTTAATATAATATATATTATAATAAATCAGCGTTCTGAAACATGGAGTCAAGATTCTCGTCTGTTCCCATGTCGGGATTGCCTGCAAACTTCCAAAATCAGCATGACAACAGCTGTTAGCAAAGTGCTCACCTACAGGTGACTTTAATAATAAAATATGAGGGCAGAAATTATGTGTGTTGATTTTTAATGGAACTTGTGGTAATCACATATCCTCTGAACAGAGAGAGACGCAGCTCTCATAGGATTTTCCTGAGAAGCTGTGAGAAAGCTCAGAGAAAAGAATGAGAAACAATTCTATCTTCACTTGCTGCACCTGTTGTTGTGCAGATGTGTAATGTGTTATGGAGTTTGTTTACCAAAGGGTGGTTTCTTAACTGAACACTATTGATGGTGCTTGGATTCACTGACCAAATACCAGTCTGTATTGGACTGTCTCAAAAGGATGATCAGTTTCTTAGTGATATAGTTTAATAAAGCAATTAATCAGCCTCTACAATCATGGAGTCAATACTCATTATTCCCCAATCAGGGGCTCACTACTATGACAGTAACTACATCAATTTTCAGAGGACAAATAAATAACCAAGCAGGAAAATAACTAACAACTAACTGCTTTCTCTGACAGAGGAATTTATCTTACAAGGTTTTGGGTCAAATCCCTCTCACTGTGAGAGTGCTCTACTTTATTTACTATAGGTGATCTGTAGTTCTTACAGTGTTTTCTCCACTACAGGCAGGTTCCTTTGGTGTAACTGGATCCCATGGATCACCATCAAGCCATTCAGGTTACGCTGAGAACTACTACTTGAGCCTTGAGAGAGACTTACCTGAAATTAAAACAAAATAAGCAAATAAATTACTGTTTGGCAGAGACACACACACACACAAATATTTACAGACTTTGTATATCACTTTGGAGAAAAGTCATTAATTTCTTCCATGACATCCAGATATATACTCAGTTATATTATTTCTCAGTTATATATTTCTCCAGCTAGGGGATCTTAGCATTTAATTTTTTGAATGATAGTGCTTAGAAAGTTTTCCAACTGACTAGTTCATTTACTGATCTTCCAACAATGACTATAATCAGAAGCTTTACGAAAATACAAAAATAATTTTCATGTATATAGACATTTTATCTCAAGAACAGATCTGCAAAGTCCTTTTCTGAGATACAGACTGATCTGAAAAAAACCCATCATATTCCACCCACCATAAGAAGAGCAAGTAGAAAATAGCAGAGCTTGAATCCCATACATACTTGAGGTGTTTTTCTCCTCTTTTTGCTTTTGCGGCCACCTCTGGGTTTTGGGCACTACACACACAACAAGGGGACACAAGGGATAGGCAGGGGGAAGAAATAAAGGATAAAGAAATAAGAAGGAAATAGCTGAATTAAAATGGAATAAACAGGTAACACTTTGGTGCTCACCACTCCAGATGCAAATCATCTAAAGTAGATTATACAGTTAAATTCAGTGTCTGAGGGAAAAAACCTGGTTTAGAACTGCAGAAATTTCTCCCTTCTTGCTAGATGAATTAATTATTATTGTGAGAATGGGATCCCACACGCACACTCCTCAATCTCACCATTAAACTGTGGAAAGAACTACATCCTGAATCAACAGCCACCACACAGTCGTCATACACAGACATAAAATACTGTTTCAAGGAGGAAAGTAGGAATTAAAACTTCCAACTGAGTAACAACATGACTAAAGTGTCAGAAAGGATAGCCAGCACTCACACGAAGTACAAATCAGTTATTTACCTAAACAGAACCACTGTGTCTGCTGAGGTAACACTGTGATTCATCCCCACACAAAACACAACAGCTGGTTAAAAATCCTTACCAGATTTGAGGCCACTGAGGGCATCTTTGTGTGTGGCACCCGAGGTAACAGTGCTGGCAGAGGATCCAGCTGCAAAGGGCTTCTGGCATCTGCTCGTAGCGTTTCCACTGCTATGATATTTTTCTCATCATCTGTGCAAAGCAACAGAATTCCTGTCAATATTAGCATATTCATAGCCAGTGCTATGAACCAATTTTTTCTTTAGAGAGAGTCCCCTTGGATGATAAGCTCTGCTAAGTTTTTTGAAGATGTGTTTCACACTGTTAGCAGAATAACCTTTTTATTCCAACTGAAGAGATCATTCCCAAATATATCCCTTTGCAAAATTAGCTGAAATCCCCTTTTGAGCCCCTTAACTGTGAATCCTTACCAGAGGCTGACCCTTCCCAGTGCCTGCAGATCAATTCTTCCATGCAGACCAGCACTTCACTCCACACATCGTCAAACACAAAGGTGAGCACGGAATCCTTCATGCAGGAATAGGGAGAGACAGGAGGAAACCCCAATTTCCGTCTGCCAGAGGACAGCCCCATTTTCCTCTCATGCAACTCCTCCTCCCTGTAAAAATATAAGCATTACCTGCACCAGAAACTATATTTACTTTCAGTTTTCCCACTGACCTCAGTGAGAAATGACTGACCCACCCTGGTCTCCCTATACAGAATGATTATAAATCATACTCCATGAACAATAATTAACCCATGAGATCAAATTCACATAAAAAAATCAGAATTATTTGTTACAGTGATATTTCTTCATCACTTTGTTAGGCTCCATATCTAATGACAGGACAGAATCCTGAAGATAAGAGAGTGATATTTTTTGCTGCAGCAATGTCTCTCTAGTATGGTAAAACCAAAAAACATAACCATTTTAATTTAATGGTCCATGCAGATAAGTGCCTTTAATTATTAAAACAAATTAAATAGTCAGGAACTAGCAGCACCCTCCAGAGTCCTTACCCAGGTCATATGTTCATACTGTAGGGCTGGATAATGTAAAGGGGTAAAAAGGTAAATATAGTTGTAATTGTTTCTTGACAAGCATAAAATCCACTCTAGTTCTTAAAAATGCCGCTGAAAAAAAAATCCAGAAAGGTACAATTCCACCCAAAACAGAAGCAGTACAGTGCTCTTGCATAACTAACAGCAGTGAATTTGACATAGTATAAAAAATAAATGGTGTTTCAACACATATTATTAAATACTCAAGCTCTTAGGATGGAATGAATAATTCAA
Organism: Melozone crissalis; assembly: GCF_028551555.1. NCBI lineage: Eukaryota > Metazoa > Chordata > Aves > Passeriformes > Passerellidae > Melozone > Melozone crissalis. The sequence goes on along the minus strand of NW_026535840.1, from coordinate 4,348,718 downwards.
ACCAAGCACAAAAATGGACAGTGTGAAAAGCTATCAAAAAAATTCCTAAACATAATTTAGTGAAAGAAATTGTCATAGGAAATAGGTTGGGAAAATCCCCAGTGCCCAGGTAACCTCAGGCCTTTGAGAGCTCTGTAGAGAAAAGTTAAATCAATTAATCAAGTATGTGTATCTTAACTGCAGGAACCCCAGGACAGTATTTTAATCTTCAATACCTACACATCTCTGTGGTCAAATGCCAAGAATTCCTCCACTATGCCTTCGGAGAGAATGACTTCCTCTTCCCCTTCACCCCTCTCTGAGGAGCACAAGGTGGGACGCTTGGAAGGGTTGGTCTTTTTGTGAGCAGGAGCAACAAAAAGAGGCACCTTCTTGCCCACAACACTAAATCTGGACAGGTGACAGTTTTCAGAAAGCAGAAATAAAAATGAGTTGTTATTCCACCTCAAATACCTGAGAAACAAGTATGGTTGTTAAGGCCAAGCACTAGTGAGGCCAAAAAAACCATTCATTAAAGCAACAATGTTTGGTTTGGATACCTTTTAATTCTTGCTAAGGAACCTGAAACTTCAGGGACAAAATATCCAAAGCTGATTAGAATGCATTTTGAAACATTAAATAATAAAAGCAGCACTAACAGTGCTTTGTATTTTTTTAAAGTCTAGGCAAATTCAACAGATGATTAATAACAAAACAGTACACATAGTTCTTAATAACTACAGTACACACATATTCTTAAGAACTCAGCAGCAGCAAAGATATTTCTATTAACTGGCCACTTCACTGTAGTCAGCAAAAGCACAACTATGTGTTCTTGCTATTCTAAGTGTACTAAATTGAGTTAAAAAGGGGAAAAAGAGAGTGTGCTGTGTTCAAAACTCAGCCTAACAGGAAGGCTGCACACTCTAGGAAGCAGAGAACAAACCTTCCCTTCCACCCTGGCATGAGCCAGGCTCACTGCTGGTACTTACTCATCAGAATCCTTTTCCTGTGGTGAACTTACATCCGAGGGAGCCGAAGTGCCCGAGGGGGAGCTCGAGTACCATCCATAGCCTTCATCTGTGGGGGGCACCACCTGCTTCCCCACCACCCTGCCATGGCAAAAGCAAAGGACAAACACAGCAGAAAACCTTGGCAGTGCAGTTATTGAAGGGTGTAAGAACAGCAGCAAGCCCTAAAAGCTCTCCTGGGAAGCTGTGCAGTTTTCCTGGTGACACTTTCAGTTTTCTAAGAGAATTCTGCTCTGTTAAGGCCAAGTCAGTCACAGATGGCAACAAATCTCCGTCAAGGAACCACGTGTGAGGTAAGAGGATGTTTATTAATGACAGGCAGGCACATCACCAGAGTGATCTTTTTATCTCTAGCTACTGCATAGCTGCACAAACCCACCCTGTCCCCTGTTTTAAAAGCAACTGTGTGCCTTGTAGGGAAGGCAGCAGCACCAGCCCTTGAATAAAATACCTGAGGTGAGGAAAGCTGGAGGACCACTGGTGGCATTCTTCCCGCAGCCCCTCAACATGAACTGTCTCTTTCTGCTCATACAGAAGCTCATCAATTTGTCTGAACATCTGCTGAACTTGTTGTGTGGCAGCTTTGTCAAATTCCTGGAGAGGAAAGAAAATACCTCCTGAATAGCATTTGTACGGGTTTCTTTAATTGATCTTTTAAAATATAATTGGAACACACAACCATTTGTTTAGAGCTTAGCAGGAATGCAGAAAAAAGATTTTAACTTTAAATTATTTTCTCCCAGAGGTGATGCAGCCTGCTCTTAAGATGGATGGCAGCCACATAAAAAGCTTACATTGACACAGCAGAAAAAAATATTAAAACATTTTGAAATATCCATATCATTATATTAAGCTTAAAGGAATAGAAAACAAGAAGGATAAAAGTCAGTGATATTTTAATGCAATGGAGGATTTGTTGCTTCCAGTGTCCACCAACAGCAGCAACACAAAAAGCAGTGCAGGCTGGTGGGAAGCACTGAACCTGAGGGGTGGTCAGGCCCTTTGTTACATGTAGACAGAAAATTGGGTCAGTTCTGGGATCATGTAAATCTGAACAGCTCCATCTCACCTCCCAGAAGGCAGCAGCACACTTTGGTGGAAGGAGAATAAATCAAACATTTCAAAATGAAAATAATGTTTTAGGAGCTTCCCATATTTTGAGAAACATGCAAGGATGCAGAAGTTGGATAAACTCACACCAAGTATCTGAAAGTCATCCAGCCATGCCTGCAGTTCCACAATGACAGCATTTATAGATACACTCGGGCACTAAATGACTTGCATTTCCAAAATTTTTAGTGGAAATGAAGAATACTAACAGAATAGTATGAGCCTTATGTGTTTTGAATGGAAAGACGGAAAGCAGTAAAAAAGATGTTCTTTCTTTAATCAGCACCATGACTTTTTGATAGAGCCAATCATTTTTGTTCTGACATGTCTTTTCAGTGGTATTTGAAGTGTCTTTCTGCGCTCCATTTGGCTTGGATGATTATGTTCTACTCACGTCATAGCCCCAGGAGAAGACTGAGCTGTCTTCTGTGGAGGTGTCAGCACAACCCTGACTCGCAGTCCGTGCATCCCCATGATCATCGGATCCCTTACGGATTCCCGACTCCCTGAAATGCCCACGCCGAGCCAAAAACAAAAACAAAGAGAAAGCAAATCAGCCCACAATAAACAATGACAGAGCGAGTGTGTCAGTAAACGAAGCCCGGCTGTGCCAGAACAGCTGGATCAGATGTGCCACCACAAGTACCTGGAGGTCGAGGCTCGGTTTTCAGCCGTGGGTGTGGCTGAGCACACCTGAGCCCGCGGCTCTGGCGGTGGGTGATGCCTCAGGGCATGTTTGGGGAGTCCTCGTCTGTAAAAACAGAAGTGGAACTTGGCAAACCTCACAAGAATAAACATTTTCGGCGTTCCCGATAAGATTTATAGGCTTTTCTTTCCAGCTCCTCAAGGACTGTGTAGATATTTATTACTATTACAAAGCTAATTCTTCTCGCCAAAACTCTAGGTTTCAAGTGTCAAAATTAACTCCAGGATAAATATGGACTTTAAGGTCTTGGCTTCAAAATCAGCTAAACTTAACCTTAAAATGCTGTGAATTGAGGTACAGCTCCCTAAAAGCAGAGATGGCGCCATTATCCCTGTAGTTTAATTACATTGAATGAAATTAAATAGAACAAGAGTAAATGAGCCGAGTAAGTCAGAACTGACCCAACTCTTGGGTCAGGGGATAAGAGCCCGTTACAGGGATTTAATCGCGTTCTGTCCCACCGGTGTCCGGCCGGGACCGGTGCTCAGGAATCCGGGATATCCCGGGAATGCCGGGAACCATCTCCCGTCGGGGACAGGGGGTGACCGGGCCGTCCCGGGGCCCTGCTCGGTGTTGGGGGCAGCGCGGGCGCCAGGCCCGGGAGCGGGGCAGGGGGATCGCGACCGGGACCGCGCTGGGGCTCGGGGCCGCGCCGGGCACCGGGGGAGCGGCGGCCACTCACGGCTGCACCGGTTTCCGCGCGTATCGCGATATCATCCTCAGCGCCGCCGCCCCGCCGCCGCCATCGCGCCGCTCCTCCCCGGGGGCGGAGCGCTTTGGGCCTCGGCGCGATGGAGGCGCTGCGGCGGCCGGCGCTGCCCGAGGACGCGGTGCGCTACCGCCTGTTCGCGGCGGCGGCGGCGGGCCCGGGCGGCGAGGCGCTGCTGCGGCGCTGCGCTGAGCTGGCCCTGGTGCGCTTCGCTCCGCTCCTGGCCGCCTACGTGTGGCAGCGGCAGCCGTTCCGCCTGCGCTACGTGCCGGGCCGCGGTGAGCCGGGAGAGGGCCGGGAGGCACGGCGGGAGGAGCGCCCGGAGGCGGCCGGGGAGCGGGAGAGCGTGAGGGGGATCCGGTGGCAGGGAACCCTGGAGCCTGTGAGGGGAATCCGGCGGCCGGGAACCGACGGCGTTTGAGGGGAAAGCGGGAGTGGGGGGTGGTGTGAGGAGGACCCGGCGGCCGGAAACCGGCGATGTGTGAGGGGGGACCGAGGGAGTGTGAGGGGAACCCGGCGGCCGGACTCGAGGAGCGTCTCAGAGGGAACCGCGGGGGGGGGGGGGGGGGTTGGATCGTTTGAAGGGGATCCGGCGGCCGGGAACCGGGAGCTTGTGAGGGGCAACCGGGAAAGTGTGAAGGACAGCTGGCGGCCGGAGACCGGGATCTTTTGAGGGGGACAGCTGGCGGCCGGGAACCAGAAGCGTGTGAGGGGGATCTGGGCCGTGTGAGGAGGACCCGGTGGCCAGGAATCAAGGGCGTGTGAAGGGAAACCGGGGGGGGGGGGGGTGTGAGGGGAACCTGGCGGCCGGGAACCAGAAGCGTGTGAGGGGGAACGGGGATCGTTTGACTGGACCCGGCGGCCGGGAACCGGGAGCCTGAGAGGGGGACCCGGCCGGTTCGAACCGGGAACGAGTGAGGGAGAACCGAGGCCATGTGAGGGGCACACGGCGGCCGAGAACCGGGATCTTTTGAGGAGAGTCCGGCGGCCAGGAACCGAGGGCGTGTGAGGGGTACCCGGGGGCGGGAGTATGAGGGGAACCCGGCGGCCAGAAACCAGGAGTGTGTGATGGGGAACTGGGATGTGAGGAGAACCCGGCGTCCTGAAACCAGGAGCGTCTGAGGGGGAACTGTGCCGTGTGAGGGAGATCCGGCGTCCGGGAACTGACGGCGTGTGAGGGGGACCCGGCGGGCTCGAAGCGGGAGCGTGTGAGGGGGACCCGGCGGCTTCCCCGACTCTCGGTGTCACAGCACGGGTTAACCCAGTGAGGCATCTGGTGCCACCTCCCTGCTGCAGCCGGGCCATCCCCGAGCACAGGACACAAGATTGTGTCAGCAGGGTCTGGGATATCCGCAGTGAGGGAGACTCCGCAGCCCGTGTGGACAATCTGTTGCTGGGCACGGCGTTGCTGAGGCGCCTCTCCTGTCTGTGCCCCGTGCAGGCGAGATCCCGGCGCACTTGGGCGGCACCACGGAGTTCGGGGATAACGTGGAGGATGAGTGGTTCATTGTGTACCTGCTGCGGGAGATCACCAGAGAGTTCCCGGGGCTGGCAGCCAGGTAAGGCGGGTGGTGCTGAGCTGCTTTAGTGGGAGGGCTGCCAAGGGGCAGTGCCTGTGCTCTGAAGGTTCTGTCTTACCATTGCCCATCCTTGGAGGTGTTTCCCCATCCCAGACATGTTGGAAGCGTCCAAGGGCAGGTTGGATGGGGCTTGGAGCAGCCTGGGCTCGTGGAAGGTGTGCCTGGCTGTGGCAAGGGTGTTGGAACCAGAGGTTGATCTTTAAGGTCCCTTCTAACCTAAGCCTTTCTATGAGTTTATGAATATTAAAAAAAACCCCAGCAGACATGGATTCAGAAGTGTGGTGTTGTGCTCTGCAAGGCTTTTCCTGCTGAATTTCTAATTTCTCCTTGGCCAGTATTGATGACAACGATGGAGAGTTTCTCTTGATAGAAGCAGCTGATTTTCTTCCAAAGTGGCTGAATCCTGACAACAGTGAAAACAGGGTGAGTAAAACTTGTGTACAGTTGGCAAGGGGGAGCCAGTGGCCTTTTCTGTAGCAGCTGGAGTTTTCTCTTGCACTATTGGAGCACACCGCAACATTGCACCTCTAGCCAAGTGGTCTGACTGCCTCTGAAATTTCAGAGTGCTTTGTCTGGTCCAGGTGAAATAATGAGCAGACACCTTCCCCTGGATATGGATGGCTGCTAATGGCAGTGGATTAGAATGGAGATCATTAATTTGGTCATAGCAAAAAATTGTTCAATTCTTTTTCCCCTACTCCAAGATTCTTACCAGGGCTGGAACACAACACCAAAATGGATTGCAAGTGTGTACCTGGAGTGTCAGGCTCATACTTTCCTTTTGTTTGAGGGAACAGACAGAGTGAGGGGGTTGAGAACGTTGCATTCAGGGCTTTTCTTAGGATCAGGAACCAGCAGAGGTCGCCTGTAGCACCTGAAATGCTGCTTTTTAATGCCTGGGATGTTCTGAAGCAGTTAGGCTGTGCTGGTTCTCCTGAAGCACTTCTCTAGTTGAAGAGAAACGTGATATTATTGTTGTTAAGGAAACAAGGTATATTTGATGAAATTTGTTGCAGTTCAAATAGGGATTTTTCCTGGTTGGATCGTGGTCTCTGGCATCTCAAATAACCTTTTTAGAAAAGCTGTGCTGCTTCCTGCATTGGTTCTCTATTTGTCCTTTCTATTGTCAGTGTTCAAGCAGATGCATTTGTGTGTGCAATGAACTGTTCCATGGCTGTGTGTGAGTGCTCCTGCCCTGTGTGACGGGAGCATTCCTGCCTGCCAGGTGTTCTTTTACAAAGGAGAGCTGCACATCATTGCGCCGGGGGAGCCTTGGGAGCAGGGCTGGGCCCTCTCTGCTCCCCGTGCCACGGTGCCGCAGGCGCTGGCTCTGTTATCCACCCGCGCCAAGGAGTTCCTGGCTGCAGAGCCCATCAGAGCTGCGCTCAATAAACGCCTCCATGGGTACGTGGGGCTGCACTTGGCTCCTCTGCAGCTGTGGGGTTTGGGTCTGTGCTCCCTGGGCTTTCAGCGTTTCCCCAGCAGATGGGATCAAGTTGGTTCCTTTTCAGACACCAGCAGCTGGAGGTTTTTCTGTGGCACTCTTGGAAAGAGGGGGATCAGTGTCCTGTAGGCTGTGGTGTGGGGATCTGAAACTGGTTCACTGCTGTAATTCCAGCCCTGACAATGACAAGAGTTACTCTTCCTTCACATCTTCCTTAGACTGAAAACTCTGAAAGTTCCGTGATCTTTTAGGGGCCCTGTGCATGAAGAACAAGAGGATTTGATCTAAAATGTAGAAGCAGCAGAATTGTCAGGGCTTCAGCTTGTCACAGCTGTGCTCCACGCTGTGCTTTAATTTTTGCAAGGATTTGACAGCAAATATGGCAAAGAATACTGGAGAGCTGGGTATGTTGGTTAAGCCCACAGGGACTCATCTTACCCATGTGGGGGATTCAATTTTATGAGCCATGTACACTTCTATAAATGTGTATGATAGAAACAGCCATTCTAGGCATTAGATTGGCCAGGTTTGAACTCCAGAGTAATCTGACCCATGATCCCAGTAAATATTAAAGGGAAGGGGCCTCCTGCTGAAGAAGGAGTGGTTAACTGGCAGTGCCCTCCCACGCTCTGTTGGCGCTCAGGTATCCCGAGAAGATCCAGGCCTCGCTGCACCGAGCCCGCTGCTTCCTCCCGGCCGGGATCGCGGCCGTGCTGAGGCTGCGCCCGTCCCTGGTGGCTGCGGCAGTCCAGGCCTTCTACCTGCGGGAGCCGGGCGACCTGGGGGCCTGCCGGCGCCCGTTCAGAACCTTCCCTGCCGAGCAGCGAGTGATGGCCCTGGTAAGTGCTCTCAGAGCCGCTGACGGCCCTGCTGGGTGCTCCTGTAGGCGTGAATGTCCAGGTCCTTGCATTGAGAGCTGCTCTGGATCGGTGTGGCTGGACTGTCAGGGGGCTGATCCTGAGAGAATTGTTTCTGAATCCAGAGGTTGTGATAGCAGTTCCTCTGCTGAAGTGCCTGCTGGGTAAATTGATCTCCTTGTGTGATCAGAGCAGTTTGCCAGCCCTGCCAGCCAACGGGAGCAGTTGCTCCTAACCAGTTGTTCACTGCCAGGCTTTTCACCTTCTCAGCTGTGCTCTCACAGCTCTGGGAAAGCTTTTATGAAGTGTTGTATGAGCACTGTCCAAGCACTGTTGTATCTGATGCATTTTGTTACAGAGTTGTACCACCAGACTCCTGAAAAGAAGCTTTAGAGTCAAATTCTGCAGTTCCAAACTGTTGCTGAAATCTTTTAATTGAATGTCATTTTAATTGAAAATACACCTTATTAACCTGAATACAAAATACTGAGGGTTTTTCCTAATGTATTTATACTGACAAAAGTTCGTATTTACTTGGGTATTTCAATTTGGGACAAACTTTATAAGGCCTGAAAAGCAATTTATCAGAAAAATCTATCTAAGATGTATTTTGAATGCAGTCTCAGGCACTGCCTGTAATATGGGTGCCTTCAAAGGCACTCTGGTGACGTGGAGGGAGTTTGCTGGCTGTCCCCAGCCCAGTCCCGCTGCAGGGAGTGTTTGTTTCTGCTCTGGCTGTTGCAGGTGACTTTCACTCGGTGTTTGTATGCACAGCTGGTGCAGCAGCAGTTTGTTCCAGACAGACGCAGTGGATACACCCTGCCCGCCCCAGCTCATCCTCAGTACAGAGCCTACGAGCTGGGCATGAAGCTGGTAATGATTCCTGGGGCATTTTGGCCTTGGCTCATGCATGTGCAGGGAATGGCTCCTTGTCTGGAGGTTGCCTTCTTGTCCACAGAAATGTGAGCAAAGTCTGTCCCACCTTGAGAACCTCTTGTTGTTGCACCTTTTATCTGCAGGCCCATGGCTTTGAAATGTTGTGCTCCAAGAGCAGCAAAGTGGCTCCTGATGCCAAGAGAAACGTGTTAAGCGGTCCTCTGTGGGAGAGATTCCTCAGGAGCTTGAAGGAGAAGGATTATTTCAAGGTCTGTGATTATTTCAGTGTCTGTGGCTTTTAAACATTCCAGGGAAAATACATTTTAACCCTTGAACTGGTGTAAGGAGCTTGGATCCTTATCTCTGTATGAAATGAATTAATGTGTTTAAAGGGGACATGTGCAGATTGTTCCCCTTTGAAAGGAATTTATTTTGGAAATTAAAAAGGAAAAAAGCAAGATATGGGCATTGATTAATTCATCTAAAGCAAGGGGAGAAATACACTTGAGTGAAGAAAACCCCCATGTGTGATTGTGTGAGGTGTGACTGATTTCACTGGTTTACATTTCATTTCCACCCCTCTAGAATTCAATATTCTTCAAAATCCATACATAACACCATAGACCTGTCTGGGCCCATGCAAGTGGAATTTTTATGTGTCTGTGGGTTTTGTGACTTCTTGGAGTTTTGGTGAGGTTCAGTGGGTTTTTTTTTTTAAGATGCCTTTGACTAGTTTTTTCAAGTTAATAAATTGGACATAAATGGACTGCTTGTTTGAAGGTTATAAAATTGGACAACTTTATTGAGATTCTTAGGTTAATATCCTTTAATATACTTCAAATACAGGAGTGCCCCTTTGCTGTATTGAGTTCCAAGTGCACATGGCCAAGAGGTTTTAGTTGTTCTGGTTCTCTCAGCATTTCTGTGTGACCAACAGTCACCCTTAGGAAGCCTGACTGTGAGGAGGAAGGGGAGGGAGAATTGTTTGGGTTCATGCCTGTGGCTTGCATTCAATAGGGAGAAATGGAAGGATCAGCCAAGTACCTGGAGCTGTTGCACATGGCAGAAGATCACTTCCAGCAATCTGTTGCAGTGCCAGAAAGGTGAGAGCTGCTTGAAATTCATGAGTGTCATTACCCTACAAATCCTGTAAGTGTCCTTTGAAGTCCTTGTTACAGACACCTGAACCCTTTTCTGCCCTGCACATTGAACATGGGAGCTGTGGCCAGGACATACAAGTACTAATTCCTCTGGAATGCTCCACTGGGAGAAGTTCTGGCTTGAGTAACTCTTTTATCTTGGTTTTGTGAAATGCTGAGCTCTTCCAAGTGGATTCCAAGTGGTGACTGCAAAGCAATTTTTGCTTGGTTGACTGTAGAAAGTGTAGAAAAGTTTCATTGAAAAGCAGTTCCAGTGAATAATGAATATAGGGTAATCTGTCTCCTTTGCTCAAGGAGCTGGCTGTGGATTTCTCTGGAAGATCAAATCCAAAAAAGAAATCACTACAGAAATATCTGAGGCTTTACCAGCCCGTAATATTTTGACTGTTATTTTTTTGAGTTTCTAGTCTGTGCTGGTTGGGATCTGGCAATCTTAATATTTACCAAGGCAAATGAAATGTAAAGGAAAAGAGCCATGACCAATGGGTTTGGAGCCATCAGCTGGGAATTTCAGGGACTGACTGTGTCCTGTTTTGGCCAATGCTCTGTGTAGTGCTCTGGTACTTCCCCAGATTCATTTCCTTTTTTGATGTGTTTGCACAGAAGGAAAATGGAAGAATTCAAGTGAAACCCTGAATGCAGAGCATGTGATCCCATTGAATCCATTTCAGTCAATTGAATTTGGTTTTTCTTCCAGCTGTGATGAAGTGAGCCCAGGTGATGAAATCCTGGCACTACTACAGACAACCCCCATTGATGTGAAGGAATTGGAGAGAGAAGCAGCTTGTCTTCCTGCAGAGGATGGTGAGCTGGATGGGGGAATTATTCCTATTACAGATGGTTATTTGTGGGGGGAGAGGGGCAATGCTGACAGCTGTGAAGGGAGAGCAAATCCAGCCTTCCTCAAGACTAAACACTGGATTGGCTCTCCCAGTTTAGAGTAAGCCTTTCTTCCTCCACTGAGTGGCCAAAGGCTTCTCAGTGACTAGAATGGTCTCTCTGAGTTTGAGCTCTGCAAAGCAGAGTTTTTAAGTAGTGACAAGAAATCTGCACTCAGTTCTTCTCAGCCTCTCTCTCCTTTGCTGTGTGTGACCCAGGAGCAGCACAAGAGCTGAACTGCAGAACTGAGCTGCAGGATGGTTGCAGCCCTGTCAGTCAGCTGGTTTGGGCCTGTGGGCCAGCAGGCTTGTGCAGAGTAACAGATCTGTGCTGTGTCCTTGCAGATGACAGCTGGCTGGATATGACACCAGGTGCTCTGGATCAGATGCTGAAGGAGACAAGAAATGAGTCCCTTCCTTCCCCAAATGAGGAGGAGCAAAACTATGACTTGGAAACAGTTGCTGAGAGCATGAAGGCTTTTGTGTCCAAAGTGTCCACGCACGAAGGAGCAGAACTGCCATGGTAGTAGCACCTGGAGTTTGGCTCTGGTGTGGAATGTTGCACTGTGCTGCAGCCCTGTGCTTGGTTCTGTGCTGCAGAGAATCAGAGTTTGAAGGTGCTGTGCTGAGCAGGGCCTGAAGCAAAGGCAGAGCAGTGAACCTGTACTTGCTTTAAATCAGCTTGGTGCCACGCTGGCACTGGTGCAGGTTCAAGTGCTGCAAGCTGAGCTTCTCTCTGTCCCTCTGTTGGATTTTGTGGTCTTCACAATTTTTCTCTTTTTATGCCAAGAATTCTTCCACTCACTGTTTGATGTCTAATCCACACAGGCTTCAAACTTCTGAGGACTTTTAAATTCAAATGTCCCAACTTCAGTCCTGGCTTGAGAGAAATCAATATGGCTTGTGCCTGTGTCAGGCTTAGGCAAGCATAGAAGCTTTATTTCTTTAAAAATATTTTTATGTTTCAGGTCATCTGATGAATCCCAAGTTACCTTTGATGTGGATTCTTTTACAAAAGCCCTGGACAGAATTTTAGGTGAGATTGCTTCTTTCTTTGAAACAAATGCCAGCTCTGATTTCTTTGCTATTGTACTGACACCAAATCATGTGCAGGGGCAGACTCGGAGGAGCTGGATTCTGATGATGTGGATGAGGAGGAGGAGTTTGGTTTCTCAGATGAGGATGATGAAGAGCTGGATGGTGGGAATGGAAGGCAGGAGCAGAAGGTGTCTCCTGAGGAGCTCGTGGGCAGTCTCAAGGCGTACATGGAGGAGATGGACCGTGAGCTGGCACAGACCAACGTTGGGAAAAGTTTCAGCAGCCACAAGAGAGGGGTGAGTGTGCCTTGGGCTCTGATTTGCAGCAGTAATTTCCAAGCAGGAAATGTGCTGCAAGTGGCCATTCTGAGTGATGGGATTGGAACCTTCCCACGTGCAAGCAAAGTGTGCTGGACCTGCACCATCATACATTTTTTATAAACTGAAACTTACCTAAGCTTGGAATTTGCCCATCTTTTCCAAGGCTTAGTTTTAGTTTTCCCATCTTTTCCCTGTTTTTAGTAGTAGGGCAAGCAGCTGCAGCTTCACTTGTGAGTTCCTGTAGTAGTTCTCTCCCATAGGAAGCTGAGCCAGGACTCAGCAACACTTTGTGTCCTTCTCTTGGAACCTAATCTGGGTAATGGACAGTGGTGATTTTCAGCTGGCATGAGCATTTGGTGTCTGAATTCCTGTCTGTCAGGACTCAGGAGTGTACTGGACTTTGTTGGCTGCACAGTTGCTGTTTCTTTTCTCCTGTGATTTTCCCTTTTATTCTCCTTAAATCTGCTCCTGCAATTTGATAAAGCTTTCCCTTTGTACTCCCTGCAGGCAGGTTCTGTTGGAGCAGCCCCATGTGAGAGTGCTGGCCCTGACTGTGGAGCTGAGGCTGCTGAGCTGGCAGCCCTGGATGTGGACATGAACCTGGTGGCAAACCTGCTCGAGTCCTACAGTGCCCAGGCTGGCCTGGCAGGACCCACCTCGAGCATTTTACAGAGCCTGGGGGTGAATTTACCTGAGAGCACAGAGCTCCCTGGCAGCTGAGCAAGGCAGGGAGAGCCTTGGCACAAGGCATGGCTGCTGGGGAGATGGAGCACAGACACACGAGCAGGATGTGGGAGAAGAGGCCAAAGGTTTGAATTTGGAGCATTCTGTTCATTATGTGTCACTTCAGCAGAGTGAATTTACCTGCAAAAGCCTCTGTTTGCACACTGTCTTGGGTGGAAATGAGATTTTCCCAGTGCTAGCGCAATTTCAGAAAACTGAAAAATGATGTCGAATGCATGACTCAAATGATGTTTTCTTTTATTACAAAACCCCTCTCCCATTTTTCCTTTCAGTGATCCAATTTGCCACATTTCTAAAATGTCCTATTACTCATTGCTGAGTGGGTTCAATATCTGGGGAGCAGTTCTTGTTCTGAAAATGCTGCTGCCTTCAGGTGTAGGTGGGGAAATACCACACTGCAGGAAGAGTAATTGGATGAAATTTGTAAATATGGGCCAGAAGAATTTTTTAATTTTATTTCAATAAAAACACAAATACAACTTGATTACTGAATTTTTTGAAGATATGCATAACTTCCTCAGTTCTTGGAGTAAAAGTGTTTTTGTAATTGTTCATTTTCTGAATGAATTCCATTATTGCTGAATGTTGATATACAGCTACTGCTGGCATGATGTGAGCCCAGGCTGAGCAGTTTGGGGTTTTTTCAGTGCAAATGTGGCTGGAAGGCATGTTGCTTTCATGTGGAATGAAAAATCTTTTCTAAATATGACTACTTTAGTTTCAACAAGTTAAATTTGCAATAAAAAACATAGAAATTCTTGATACACAAACACCAGCAATGCAGTCCTGCTGGGTCCAAATCAGCTTCTTAATTTCTCTTTATTTCATTTTCATTCAGCAATTAATGAGTTGTCCTGCACTGATGTTGTGTAATTCACTTTGTCAGCAGTTCAGGGAGAGCACTGGCAGGTTGGACAGGGATTAGAGATGGACAGCAAGAGCTGGGAAGTGTGAAGAAGGTTCTGCTAAATTTCAAGGAATTTGGACTGCTGAGAGGTGAGAGAGACTCAGACAAATCTGTGGTGGAAAAATGGGGTTAACAGAGGGTTTTTAATTGAGACAAGAATAATGAGCAGTTAGTGGTGGAAAACAGAGGTACTTGAACCTTGGGAAGGGTTGGTGTTTGACCAGGGAAGGTAATTTACTCTGAAAATACATAAAATTCTCTACTGATGAGTAGCTAGATCAAGTTTAGATACCTTAAAACATAATTGAGTTGAAGAACATGATCCCATTGAACTGCTGTGTGGCCTGTGCTATAGAAAAGGTCCAAATAGATGGAAGGGCTCCCTTAGTGCATGAGGAGAACTCCTAAGCTGGGTTCAGAACAAAGCTGCTCTTTTGCAGACACTCCAGCTGCTGTTGCTGCTTGGATAATCTGACTTTTCCATCAGTGGCACCGGGATTTCTCTGGGGCTCTGCTCATCCCAACTCTTTCCATTTGTTCAGCAGCTTCCCAGGGGAGCCCTGCAAGGCTCTGGGAGTGCTCCCAGGAGAGTTTGCCATGGCAGAAGAAGCATTTCCATGCTGCCTCTTCCTCTGCTTTGAGGTAACACACCAGGCATCTCCACTTTTAATTCTGAGAGTGTTTTTAGTGAAGGAAGCCTGATGGAATTAATTAGGGAAGACAAGTGGTGTGTGGTTCCCTTTCAATGGATTTCTGTCCAAGTGTATTCTGGAGTTGTTTAACTGGTTAATTTTCCCTTGTTGTCTGTGTTTCAACTGGGGGAATCCCCATTCACCTGCAATGCTGAGGGGATCAATGGAAAGGAACCCTGCCTTGGCCATTATTTCAGGGCTATCAATGGATGGGGAATCCCCATTTTTTTACTGAAATAGATCAGGGAACACCCTTTGTGATGGGATTTTATAGGTTGGAAATGAGATAAAACCTTCAATTTTCATCATCTTTAAATTGACAAGGAATCTCTGTTGTGCCTTATTTTTAGGGTTGAAATTGGTAGAAACCCCCACTGATTCCTTTGAGGGATTTATATCGAGGGGCCACAAAGGCTGGATAAAAAGAGGCACAAAAGGTCAGCAAAAAAAAAGGTGGAAAAAAATTTGGTAGAAAAGGGGTGGAAAAGAAGGTCTCAAAAACAGGTGGCAAAAAAAGGGCAGAAGAAAAAAATGGAGGGGGAAAAAAGGGGCAAAAATTGGGGAAAAAAAGCAGCAAAAAACAGGGGGGGAAGGGCAGAAAAAAACAGGAAAACAGGCAGCAAAAATAAGGGGGAAAGAGCAGCAGGGAAAGGGGGGAAGAGTTAAAAAAATGAAGACTGCAAAATAGTGTAAAGGTGGCATTTAGGAAGCAAGAAAGCTCTATAAAGGTGAGGAGAAAAGGGTGCGAAACATGAGAGGAAAAAGGATGGGAAATATGAGGGGAAAAGAGCAGGAGTCCCAGAGACACCCCCAGAGCTCAGGCCCCCTCCCCAATGCCACAGACACCCCCAGGTACCCCCAAGAGAGCCCCTGCAAACCCCACAGACACCTGGGCCTGGATTCCTGCAGGAACACTGGGGAACAACTGGGCTCCTTGCAGCGGGATGGAAACAACGGCCAGGGCTGGGAATGTGTGCCCACCGTGCTGCCAGGCTGGCAATCAGCTGGGTGGGGCCGTGCCATGGCAAAGGCTCCTGAACAAGTGCCAGGTTTGTGGGCTGCAGCTGGAGCTGAGAAGCAAAGGGATTAGTGCAGGCAGGAGAACATCCCATCGTGGGGCACTGCTGCAAAGGGGCATGTTTGGAACAGAGCCTCTCCTTCAGCAGGGCAACGCTGCCAGATGGAAATGGCCAAGGGCACGAGGCTGGCAAGTGAAGAGCAGAGCTGCTGTGAAGGGAAAGCTCAGTTCATTCAGAGACATCACACAGGTCACTTGAGCACTGTTACAGGGAGGAAGCAGAAAATGAGAGATTTCCAGGAAAGCCTTTGGAGTTAGTGGGGAAAAGGAGTCGTGATACCCAGTGGCTGCAGGGAGGGTGATCCAAATTAGTTCTGAGCAGATTTCCTTTTTTTTTTTATTTGGTGAGGGTTATTAACCTTACCTGCAGTTTTAAGGCCAAATAGTTTTGGAATATATTCTAGTTTAATCTAGCTGTCCTCCATGCTGCATACTCACAGCAGCCATATTTGACTGTATGATGTGTGAATTTGCTTGTGTCCCTATCCCAAATGTCATCCTTCCTGGCTTTTCAGCTTCTTTTTAACATGCTAGTAAATCTTCTGCGTCCCTCTGCAATATTTCCATGGGTAAACCCACTGAAGAGCACAAGCTAAAGGATGCTACCTCCAGCTGAGCACAGGGAGCAGTGGGAAAGGATGTTCTATCAGCATTTTCTGTCCCTGTGCTGATACTGTTCTCCCTGGGAGGGAGCTGGGAAATCCCTATTTCTGCTGCTGTGCTCTTCCTGGTGTTTGTCACAGCTGATGCCAACCCCATTTTCCCAGTGTAATGATGATTCTGGACATCTCTGAGTGTACCTGCTGGCCTTGGAAATGTCACTGATGGTTATTGAGGAGAAGGCAAGTCCCAGCATTTCCGTGTGGGAACGGAAACGTGTGGCCGTGCCCCAGTGCAGCTCTGTTAGTGACAGCGGTCGGTGGCCATTCCTGGTGCAGTTCTGTTATCATTTTCTCTTATACCATTCTATTTTATTCCCTTCACACTTCCCACCCTTTCCTATTCCTCATTTCATACCGAGCACTGCCCCAATGGTCCCTGGGTGCAGCTCCTTTAGAGAACAGGGCCCGTCCCAACAGGCGGCTGCTGCAGGCAGGGCAGGGGCAGGGCAAGGCACATCACAACGCTGGTGGTGCTCAGAGACTGTTGGCTTTTGCAATTCAGGCAGATCAAATGAATCCCACGTGTCAGAGATTTCCACCACCTTCTACTGCTCGCCTCTTTTGTTCCATGGATTTGACAGCTCTTCCTTTCCTCGCACGCAACTGGAAAGCAAAATGCCCGCCTGCCCCATGGCCATCCCCGCCACCTTGTCCCTCTTTCTCCCACCTTTACTTTGCAGCACTCTCTCCCTCCTCCTCCTCTCCCTGCCAGCTGCAGCAAAGCCATTTCCCCCACTGGCACCAGCTGCCTCCTGTCCCTCGCTCCCATTTTGCCCACTCTGAACTCCTGGAGCCGCCTGCCCGCGGAGCTGCAGCCGCCGTGGGGCCGGGTAATGGTGCAGGGAATGCTGGCAGGGATTCTGGGGCTGGGCTGGGCCAGGCCAGGTGCCCGCGGCCAGCTCTGAGCCTCTGCTCCTGCCCCTGGGCAGGCAACAGAACACAGCAGGAAAGGCTCAGGGCTCTCAAGAAAGGCAGCCAGAGATCTCTTACCCATTGTGGGCAGAAGAGGCCTGGACTGGGGAAATTAAATTTAATTAAATTTATTATCAAACAAATCAGAGCAAGGGAATGAGATGTACACCAAATCCTAAAAATGCACCTTCTCCACACTGTTCTCTCCTTCCTGGGCTTCACTTGATCCCTGGTTCCCTCCCTCCAGAAGGAGCTGACTGACAAAGCTTTGGGAGGGGCTGAGGGTATAAAAGGCAGAGCATCCGCTTTGTAAACGAGCCCGTGGCTGACAGTCACAGAGATTCTCAGTGCTGTAATTTTTCCTTATTCATTCTGTTGTTGTATTTTTTGTTAAGGTTTAATTAACCATTAAAATTTTAAAAGTGAAGGTCCTTTCTCACATCATCCACAGACAGTCCAAATTTCTCGCCTTCAGGCCAGTTTGTGATGATTTCCAAAAGCCCAGAGTGATTTGGATTTCCCAGTCGAGTTTGTTGTGTGATATTAGAAATAAGAAAATATAGGTATTGGCTTTTGCATTTATGTACTAAGTTTTGTGTTGCGAGTTACTATTGATCACAAAATCCTGATACAGTGCAATTTGTAATTACTGATTTTGATATAGTGTAATCTGTCAGTTTATCTATGCACCCTATGGCTCTTATAAATAGTGGTGTCATGTATTCTATCTTAGACCATAGCTTAATAGAGACTGTGAAATGTTGAAATTACTTTTTCAAGTAACTAATGCTGCAAATGGTGTAAAAAAATTGACTTGCCAACTTTGGGAACTGTCTTATCTAAAAGACAAGATCATAGAAAGGGAAACCAGAGAATCAAAAAAAAAAAAGATTGTATAGACCCTTGTTATCAGGGAGTGAAAATACAATATAGAACCACAACAAAAAATAAAATATATTCATTTAATTGAGAAGATGGAACGAAGACAAGTCAAAGGTTCAAACCAAGCAAAAGAACATGTTAACTAAAATGAATGTTTCAACATGTATAAACGGTCATAAATATGCATAAAGGTTCGTAATGAAACAGTACATACAGAACACTGTTCAAGTTTTTGGTGTGCAAAGCGACAAGCAAACAAATGTGGGATTTTATCCCTTAATAAACTTCCATAAACATTTTAAGCAGAGTGCCGTGTTACCCACATATGAGGGCACCGCACTCACTGCAGGCAGCATCGGTGCCAGGATGGATTGCAGAGACTTTTCCTTTGCAGCCCCAGCCCAGCGCTGGCACTGGGGATGCAGAGGCACTGAGGTGACCCTGAGAGGAAGTGCAAGGCACAGGGCGCAGCTGAGGAAGGACAGCGCTGTGCTGGGCTCAGAGGTGAAGCTGGCACTGCCCAGCGTGGAGAAGGTCCTTTGTGCAGCCCCTGCTACAGGGGAGCTTGGGCCTTGCTGCAGACATACGGCCGCTCATGGGAGCAGTTGTTACTCCTGAATCTCTCATCAGACAGGTACACACACTCGGAATTGCCAAAGACAGGAACCCTGCAGGGAGGAGCTGGTTACCCGGTGCCTTAGGTTGGAAACAGGGTTTTTTATTCCCATCTGTTAGAGGAGGAGCAGTTATCTTCTGTTAAATGGGCAGTTTTCTTTATCTCTTCCATAATCAATCCTCCCTCCAGGAAATATATTCTGTTAATGGGCAAGTGAATGTTGCTGCATGGCTGATAAAATTCCATCATCCCACTGTGAGATGCTCCACCCAGAGGGAGCAGCCAAGCTTTCCTACCTGCATAGAATCTGAGGTTTGGAACACCACACAAGTAGGGGTCTTTTTAGCTTTTTGATTACATTTGTATTTTTAGTTCTTCTAGTCAAGAACTGTTATTCCTATTCCCATGTCTTTGCCGGAGAGCCTTTTCATTTCAAAATTATAATAATTCAAAGGGAGGGGTGTTTGCATTTGCCATTTCAGGGAAGGCTCCTGCCTTTCTTAACAGACACCTGTCTTGCCAAACCAAGATACCAGGGGAAGCCCTTGTGCCCCTGTGCCCGCAGGCCCTGCCCGGCTCCCCGGCACTCACCGGGAGCTGTAGCTGCTGCCGTCCCCCCAGTGCAGGCGCTCGCCCCGTCTGCGCAGCCCGAGCCAGAAATCGCCGTTCCCGCGGAGGCGGAAGAGCAAATCCTGCCCAGGAGAGAGGAGTGGGAGCTGCCCCGGCCCCTCGGGGGGACACGTGCCCGGGGCTGCCCCCGCACGCCGGGGCTCCTTCCCTGCAAGGCCCCGGCCCAGGGCTGCAGCCCCGGCCCTGCGAGCACCGAGCCCGGCCCAGGAGCGCCCCCAGGCTGCCCTCAGCCACCCCACACAGCCCGCAGCCCCTCACTCACCATGGCCTCCTCGTCCGGGGCAATGGCCAGGGAGGCATTGAGCTCGGAGCACCGTTCCTGACCCCGTTCCCATGTGCTGTAATCCCGTGACAAGTGGTAGCAGACCCCCTTGTGCCCAATCCAGTCCAAGGGACAACCCAGAACACACTGTGGAGTCGCAGGTGTGACTGGAAGCTGTGGTGCTGCAGGGGGAAGAGGAGAAGCTCTGAGGATTCCCCTGTGCAGGGAGCAGGGAGCCCGCTCTGCCCCGAGGGGCTGGGCCCAGGCTGCTGCCCCTCCCTTACCTGCCAGCACAGCCAAGGCCGCCCCCAAAGCCAGCACCAGCACCAGGAGCAGCAGAATCAGCACCGCCGTGCCCACGGGATGGCACCTGAACCATTCACCTGGAGCAGGAAAGAGCTGCTGGCTGCCAGAAGCAGAGCCGGCCCTGCAATCTGCTCAGCCCATGGCCAGGGAGCAGAGCAGGGAGCCCTGAGGCAGTGTGGGCCTCCCTCAGCTGGCAGCCAGAGAGCCAAGAGCCTGGCCACAGGCAGGGACACAGCTGTGGGCACAGACTGCAGCAGGAGAACTGCACAGCCTTGGGGGCAGCTGGGGCTCTTGCTTCCAGCCACGGATGGGGCCCAGCAGAGCACGAGGCCTCTTCCAGACATCGGGAAACAGCCACACACCTGCCAGCCCTGCCCTCGGGAGGGGACATGGGCCCCTGCCGGGAGGGCACAGGGGTGGCCCTGCACTCACCCAGGAATACTGAGAAGATTTTTTTGTGTTCATTGCCCGTTGCTGCTGTGCCCTGGGGAGCCAGGGGCTCCCTCACATTCCCATCCCTGGTGCAGAATCCATTCTCCACATCTGCACTCACGGCACGCTCACAAGTGCCATCCCCCTGCTTATGGCAAGAGGTTTCTTGGGCCCCAGGGAAGTGTGGAACCGCGGCTGCTGGTCCCTCCTGGAGATGCTGGGGCCCATTCGCAACTCTAGTCATGGACTCCATGGATTCACTCTTCTGCTCACAGCCAGCATCTCTTCACCTGGATCAAGTAGCACTTTGCTCCCGAGACATCAGGAGTGCTGACAAATCCTTTCAGGGCTCGGCCTCGGGAACAGCTTTGCAGCCGCGCTGATGGCACCCTGAAAGGGACACGGTGAGAGGTCGCTGCTGGTGCCGGCCGTGCGGGGGCTCAGGAGGGCGGTGGCAGCTGTGGCTGCGCTGTCGCCGCTGCCCAGAGGTGCGGCAGCAGGTGCGGAGACAAGCGCAGCCTGCGGGAGCTCTGCGGTGGCCGCAGCCGCGGCCCCTGTGGCTCTGCAGCCGCTGCAGCCCAGCTCCGTGCCGGGCCGGGCGCTGAGAGCGCCTGCGAGCTGCCGGCTGCTGCTGGCCCGGGGCAGCTGCGGCTCGGAGTCCGCCTGCCGAGGGGCGAGAAGCAGCAGCCCCGGGCTGCTCACCATTGTGCCCCGCATGATTCCCTGCCCCGGCGCCTCGGAGCCCGGGCACACCGAGCGCCGCCACGGCCGCTGCGGCTCCTGTCTGGGCACACGGAGCGGCTCCCGGCACAGAGGTGTTATAATGTATATTATATTCATCTTTTTTTGCAAGTATTATTATGAATGCTATATGTATAATGTTAAAAAAACTTTGCTTTTTTTGTTCTCTTAACAAAAAAAACCATTTTAGTAGTTTTAGCTGATATAGTTATGAGTGAACTGTTTGGTCAATATAACATCCACTGAACATGTAATGAGGACGCTGCTATTTTATATGCCAACTATTAGCATGTGCAGTCTGAATTATACCAAGGCACACACTGAAAGTGAAGCAGCCGAAAACTGCAGCCAAGAAATATGAATGCCCTACAAAAGCAGACCCAAAGAAGAGACCATGTAAAATAGTTCCTGGATTATGCAGAGAATTTTATCAGAAAAAATGAGTATCACATATTTTGAATATGCAACAGGTGGATGTAACGGTAAAAGGTATTTAAGGAGGTGTCTCCAAAGACAAAGGTGTGCTCTTAGCCGAATACCAAGCACTCGGCCTTTATTTCTGTCTCCTACAGTCTTTTTATTAAAGTCTGCAAATTTTTTGCAGGAAAGGAATCTCGTTTTTCAGAGAGCGCAGCGCCGAGAAGCCTCGGCCCCGGAGCAGGCTGCATGCGCCGCTTTGTGCCCGCACTCGGCGCCTGCAGCGCTTTGGGCTCTGAGGCACTGGGTTCAAGTTCACCCCGTGCCAGCCCCGAGCCGGGCACGGACACCTCCCGCCCGAGCAGCGGCCCCGAGCCCGGTGCCGCACGGGCGGGAACGGTGCCGGGCACGGAGCAGCCGCCTCCGTCCCAGCGAGAGCAGCCGCGATGAGCCATCGCTGCCGCGGCACCGGCTCCATGCCGGCCATCCGGGCACGGAGGAGAGCGCGAGCAGCCGCTCTCTCGGCTGCGATCCCAGCGCAGGGGGCACACGGGGGATGCCGGCACCAGGAACTCGGCAGAACCCTCTGGCCCTCACCGCGGCCCCCTCTGCCCGCAGCCAGCCCCGAGCTGGGGCAGCACCGACCGCGGTCCCACCTGGGCTGGAGCCGCCTCCGAGCTCCGCCACCGGAGCACCAAGTCCCCCCACCGCCGCCGCTCCAGTCCCGGCCGAAAAGGAGGCTAGAAGTTCCCGCTTCTGCATTTAAAGGATGATCGGGGTGGGAGGGATTTTGGCCGTTTAACTAATCAACTGTCGGAAAATCAGCCAATCTCGGCTCGGAGCGCCGCCTGGGCGCGCAATTCGGAGGCGTGGTCCCCGTACAGCGCGCCCGCGGGCCGCTCTCCCCGGGGCTCCCGCTGCCTTCTCCGGGATCGATTCCTTCACCGTTCCGGCGCCTCCCGTCGCTGCCGGCCCGGATTGCGGGATGTGAACCCGAGTCCCTTTGGCCCGGCTGAGCGCAGTGCAAACCCCCTGCGGTGGCGGCAGGCGCGGGGCTGCCCCGCCTCACCCCGAGCCCCGGGCGGGTCCCAGCTCGGCTCTCCCCGCTCGGCTTTGCCCTCGCTGCCGCCGGCGCTTTCCCCGCTCCCGGGGCTCGGCTTTGCCCGGCGGCTCCGCTTGGCCCCGGGCCAACTCACTGCGCCCCGTGGCTCCCCAGCCCTGCGGCGGGGCGAACCCCCGGCATTTGCCGAAGGGCTCTGACTGCCCCTGGGCACTGAAGCCTCACGGAATGTGTGCTAGAATGCCGGAAACATGTGCTGAAATGCTTATTTGAAGTTAGTCTTGTGTTTTTCGTGAGCTCTGATTTCTCTGAGAATTGTTACTGGAAATATTCAAAGCGGTAAATGTAGTGCCTCATTATCATGTGCAGCATAACACAATCGAATTTCTTTAGCAGAAATGGTGATAACATTTACCACATGGTATTACACTAAATAAAGTCTCGAGAAGCTCTCGATCTCTTGGACACTGCCAAATTCTACGTTGTTGTTTCTTTCGGTAGAATTGCACTTTAAAAGGTTTTAGTAAATTTCTGTTTTCTTAAAATTTGTGGCTACCATGGGTTTTTCTCAATGTTTAATTACATAGGGTCAACTTATTTGTCACACTTTTCTAATCCCTCCAGTAAATCCATCAGGCCGTTATTTCAACCATGCTTGGCTCACATATTCAGTGCCTTTTGGTATTAATAGCAGCAGAATAAGTTACATTTCGTAGTACCCAGAACTTTTAAGGATATTGATTCTTAGTTCAGTTACATTTTATTTGAATATGATTTTACTGTTTGTAACATTAAACAAAGTTGGATGTGAGTAATGTCACCTTCATTACTCCATTGACTTAATTTTTTTACTAAGCTTTTATGTCAATGTGAATTTCTGTCAGGTTTGTGTTGCTGAATTTAGACGAGATAAAGTTTAAGTCTTCTTCCCTTTAAGCCGTTTCATGTTCTATCCAAGTTTTGTTAAGATCAATTTTTATTCAGTATTAAAGATGTAACTATAATGCATCAGCAGTGTAACTATAAACCTCGAATTCTACTGAGGTGACACTGAACTACACTCCAATTAATTTTAGGCCCTAAGTTAATTTTGTTTAAATATGTTTGTCTACATATGCAAGATGTTTGTCTGCAAGATGTGGTTATTTCCTTCTAGAGATAAGACAGGTCCCACTGAAGCAGCTGTGATGAAACACTGATAAACACCTGCCTTTGGATAGAAGAAGATACAGTTTGTTGGGCCCTTGATCCTCTCACAGATTGCACAGGTGTCAGTGCTGCACTGCCTGACAGGATCATTGATTGTGATCTCTTCTGGTTTATCTTCCACAGATAACACAGGAGAGTGGGTGGTTGTTCTACATTATGGCTGTTATCCATTGTAAGCTGTTCAGTGTTTCATTGTATGGATACAGGAATGCTGGAAGAATATTGTCTCCAATTCCTGAGACAGTCACTGCTGATAGATTGGTTCCATCATGTGAATTCACTCATTTTTATAACAGGAATTATTCATAAGACACCATTACCTTATTTATAGCTGGCTTTTCATGAACTTTGACATATCTTTGTGTGACTATCTACAAGACATGGTGTCACTTCGGGATCTCTCTGTTTTGCTCTCCAGCTGCAGGTGCATCTCTTTGAACAGGCTGTCTGCAGCCGTTCCCTGCACTGCCTGCTCAGCCTTTAGTCCCTTCTCTTGTTCCAGCAGGGTTGCTGTGCTTTCACCCAGGGCTGTCTCGTGATTTTCCTGTGTTTTCAGAGTTCCAGGATGAGATCTCTGGGCTCTGTCAAAAGCCTCATCTGAGCTGAGGTCCTGTGGTCTTTCCTGACTCTTTTGTGCCACATCCTGATGGGACAGGGCTGTGACCTGCTGAGGGCAAGGCTGCTCCTGCTCTGTGGGAATCAGACTCAGCCCCAGGTATTCTCACAGAAGGGGATTTGCCTCAATTTAATCTCCTATAACGAGGGGAAATGTAGTTTCCCTCTTCAGTTTCCCTCTACAAAGACCATTCTGGGGGCTTTTGCACATCTTTTTCATCTATGAAGGTCCCTTCAAATGGAGGGTCCCCCTCAATGGAACTCTTACAGTGACACATCAAGAGGTTCCTCTCAAGGGAAGCCCTTTCAGACCAGGGACAGCCGTGTTTGCCCTCAGTTTGAACCTGAAGATGATGACAATGGGGCTCTTTCCCTCAATTCCAACAGCATCATAAAGGGTTTCTCCTTCTGTTTCAACATGAAAATCATGGAAAACGGACGTGCCACTAAGGGAAGCAATACCAAGGGAAGCACCCAAAATGATGAAAAAGGTGTGTTTTCCTTCAATTCAGACCCTTCAAATCACAGCTGAGTGGGGATCCTCCCCTGTGGAGACCTTTGTTCAGACATGGCTTATAGAAAAAGGCCATGGTCATATATAGCTGATTAAGTAAAAGGCAGCTGTAAGCAGCAAGTTCTCAGGCTTTTTCCTTAAAAACAGTAAACACCATGTCCTTGAGTAAGTGATGAGAAAAACATGGTGGAAAACATGGAGGCCTTGAGAATGGTCAATAACAAGTCAACAACAGGATGAGAAAAACAAGTATTAGCCTCAACAAGAAACCACAGGTATTAGCAACAAAGGAGGGGTTGGCATGTAATCTGTAACCAATGATGAGCTCAGGTTTTGCAATATGTATGAGCTTAATTAACACTACTATAAAAGTGTGTAAGCTGGATCGATAAATCTGAGATCGATGCGCATCAATCGGATGTGGTCGTCTCCCTTCACTTTCGTCAAATGGTGAATCCCGATCGTGATACTGCGATGCACCACGGAGGAGTGAAGAATCGAATTGAGTCCTGAGAAGCAGCCAGGACGGCAGAAAAGCGGGGAGGAAAAAAAAAGGGAGAAAAAAGAAGCTGAGACGTGCTGTGCCTCAGGCAATCGTAAAGGCAAGCCTGACCGAATACGTGCTGCCGCGACCTTGCAGAGCTGCAACAGCGCTGATGATTTAGGTATGGAAAGGCAAGCAGCATATGATTTATTTACTGCCTTTTTACAAAAAAGGCAGGTTAAGGGAATAGATGTGCAAAAGGATTTACCAGGGCTTTTGACTTATGGCTATGCTAGGGGAGTTTTTATTAACCCCCATACGGTTCACGAGTTAACGGAGTGGCGTAAATTCAGTGATTTATTATGGGAGGCTACTTTAGAGGACGATAAAACTGCCAAGAAGTTAGGTAAATTATGGAGGGTGGTTCACAATGAGTTATTGCAGCATCAGGCTGAAAGAAAGGCTGCCGAACAGGCAACAGCTGCTCATGGGCGTAATAAAGATTACGATCATTAGACGGGATCACCATTAGCTCCTGCAATGAGGACGGTTTTCTTACCTGCTTCGCCGCCCTCCTCTGCTTCAGAAAGCCAGGCTATACAGCGCTCTTCTGAGGCCTCCTGAACAACAGGAGCCATGGCCGAGACCACCCGATCATCTCCCGAAAATCAATGAGCCGATCCCTGGGGCGGAAAACGACCTAGCGGAGCCTATTGCAAGGGAGCGCAGGGGAGCCTGGGCTGCACTGGCAAGAGAAGCCATGGAAAAGGGGGATGAGGACGTTATCAGCGCTGCTACCCAGCTGCCTTGTCCTGTTGTATTCAATCTGCAGGAGAGAGGGGGCATGCAGGCTACCATTACAGCCCTTGATTGGAAATTGCTGTCTCAGCTGAGGTCTACTGTTAGTCAATTTGGAGTGAAAAGTGAGCCAGCCAAACAGCTGTTAGACTATATTTTTGATACCAGTCTTCTTTTGGTGAATGATTGTCGTGGGATAGCTAAATTGATCTTTACTCAACATCAGCAGTTGTTATTTAATGCTCATTGGCAACGGCTTGTGAACGAATGTGTGGCGGTACAGAGGCAGCAGGGAGACCCTCTCCATGGTATAACTGTTAATGAGTTCATGGGCCTGGGACCTTTTCTTCGTACTGAGGCACAAGGTTTGCTGGGGCAAGAGAAGTGCTGGGAGGCTATGAGGTTTGTCAGGCTCGCTATAGAGAGGGTAAAAGAACCAGGAGGGGTACCCGTGTATATGGGAATTAAGCAAGGGAGAGAAGAATCATTCGGCGCATTTATTGATAAAGCTGCTGCTGCAATTGAAAGAGCCAGGGTGCCAGAATAAATGAGGGGGGCATTACTTAAACAGTGCACTCTTCAAAATTGTAATTCTACTACTAGGAGTGTGCTTAATACCCTGGGTGCCAATTGGACTATAGAGGAGGCGTTAGAGAGAATGGCTTTGATGCCAACAGGACCGCAAGCCTTTGTAGTAGATGCGATCAAACAATTAGGAATAGGCTTACAAGAACAGGCAAAGTCCTCTCAAAGTCAGGTGTTAGCTGCTTTTGCACCGCTTCAAGCGTCAGCTGCACTGGCACCAGCAAATAGAGGGAACTGCATGAAATGTTACCGATGCGGAGGCATGGATCATATGCACCGGGAATGCCAAGCCACAGGACTCTGGTGCCAAAAATGCCGTTCGAATACTCACGGGTTCTTGCAGACAGAAATCGCAAAACTTCCCCAGGAGCGCGCACCGCAGCGACCGCACCCCGACACAAGTCGTCGCTGCAGCAGCAACAGCACTCCCTCCTGCCTCCAACCCGCCACAGCAGGGAGCCTCGGCATGGACCTGGCAGCCGCCGTACATGTAATGTTGATGACCCCACACCCGCAAAAAATCCCGACAGGGATTCAAGGACCTATCGTCATACAGGATAAAGCCGTGGGTGCGTTGCTTTTTGGAAGATCATCTGCATCTATGTTGGGATTATTTGTTTTGCCTGGCGTCATTGATGTGGATTACATGTGAGAAATTATGGTGATGGTATATACCCCTTTTCCCCCACTCCAAATCAATAAGGGACAGAGGATTGCTCAGCTGGTACCACTTGAGCAAATGACTAAGGGATTGCAGCCTATAAAAGGACAAGAGAGGGGGGAAAGTGGTTTTGGTTCTACTGGAGGACTTACCTTGTTGACTTTAAACCTTTCTGAGAGACCCAAGAAAAGGGTGGAAATAGAGTTCAAAGGATAAAAAGGGTCGTTTTCAGGTCTGCTGGACACTGGAGCAGATTCCAGCATCATTAGTCCTAGCTGTTGGCCTCAACACTGGCCTTTGCAGCCAGCAGCCACTACAGTGACCGGGGTCGGAGGATTTACCCTGGCTGGCTGTTCGCCTCCTCTCCGAGTTCGCATAGATGGAAAACAGCTAACAGCTATTTTTTCAGTAGTCCAGTTACCACCTACCGTGCAATGCCTTATAGGGCGGGACATTATGGCTCAATTGGGGGTGGTTTTAACTAATGAACACCCTTTGGAGTAAAAGCCATTGCTTGGACTTTCCCAATTCCCATCACCTGGACTGTTGACACTCCGGTATGGGTTAAGCAATGGCCCTTAAAAGAGGAAAGTCTTCAACATGCACATCAGCTGTGCATGAACAATTTCAACAGGGACACCTGCGGTTATCTACCAGCCCCTGGAATACTCCAATTTTTGTAATAAAGAAAAAATCTGGGAAGTACAGGTTGCTCCACGATTTGCGTGCTGTTAATGATCAAATGGAGCCTATGGGCGCATTACAACCTGGATTACCTAATCCTGCCATGATTCCAATGGATTGGCCTCTGCTAATCATCGACCTAAAAGATTGTTTTTTCACTATTGCCCTTCATCCACAGGATATGCGACGGTTTGCTTTTACATTGCCTGCGATTAACAGGGAAGGGCCTGATCAAAGGTTCGAGTGGACCGTACTTCCACAGGGAATGCGCAACAGCCCCACCTTGTGTCAGCTTTATGTTAATGCAGCATTGCAGCCATTAAGAAAACAATGGCCGAGCACAGTCATATATCACTACATGGATGATGTCTTGTTTGCTCAGCCCGTGCCTTTTACAGAACAAAAAATCCAGAAAATAAGGACCACACTGGCACAGTATTCTTTAGTGATAGCTCCTGAGAAAATTCAAACAACAGCCCCCTCGAAATATCTGGGATGGTCCATGTCAGAGCAAATCGTAAAACCTCAGAAATTGCAGTTGAAAAAAAAGATGGCAACTTTAAATGATGCTCAAAAACTTTTGGGTGATTTGCAGTGGTTAAAACCAATAGTGGGAATACCCAACAAACTACTAAATGAGTTGCACCCACTGCTAAAAGGAACTGACCCAACCTGCCTGGTGCGTATCACTGACAAACAACAGCGGGTCATTCAGCAAATTTTGGACTGTGTTACACATGGACACGTTTATGGAAGGGATCCAGAACTACCCATAGACCTGACCATTTGGAATGGTCCACAATATCTTCTTGGAGCACTAACGCAATTTAAAAAGAAAACGGGGGAGACACGGATACTAGAATGGATCTCCCCTCTGCTACAGCAAACTAAAACTCTTTTTCAAAAAGTTGAAATCTTAGCAGATCTAGTAAAGAAAGGCAGAGAAAGGATGTTACAGATGGCTGGGGTGGAACCAGCTACCATCAGGATGCCAATGTAAAAGGACACTTTGGATTGGTATTTGAATAATTCAAAAGAACTGCAGGAAGCTCTTGTAGGTGCATGTTGCCCCATTGAAACGGACAAGCTTTGACCAGCTCTGGTTCAGTGGGGAACTGGGACTGGATAACTCGCCCAAAGCAAGAAAACTCCCCTATACCAGATGCCATTACTGCATTTACAGATGCTGGCAGGAAGTCAAGAACCGCTGCAATAACTTGGCAAGAAAAGGGAGTATGGAAACATCACATTCTGCAAGCAGAGGCAGTGGACAGCCTACAAACCATGGAACTGTTAGCAGTGGTATGGGCAATGGCACAGCCTAAGGAACCTTTGAATGTTGTTACAGACTCTTTGTATGTTGCAGGAGTTGTAGCAAGAATTGAAGATGCCTCCATAAAGGAGGTACAAAATCAGAGACTGTATGAACTGTTAATGCAGCTGAAGAGGGCTACAAGATCAAGGGAGCACGCTTAAGCCGTAATTCATGTTAGAAGCCACAAATGGAATGTTGGTTTATGAGAAGGGAATGATAGGGCGGATAGATTGGTTACCATAACCCAAAACACACCCCTGTCAAATCACCAATTGGCACGAGAGGCTCACTCAATGTTTCACCAAAATGCAAAAGGCTTAAGTAGAGAATTTAAGGTAACACTCACAGAAGCAAAAGCCATCGTGAGGGCCTGCCCAATTTCTAGTCACCATAATGGGGGTAGTGGTTTAGGCCCAGGAGTAAACCCACGAGGCCTACAAACAAACGAGTTATGGCAAATGGATGTCACACACGTCCCTAGTTTTGGCAGGCTAAAATACGTACATGTGTCTATTGATACCTATAGCAAGTATATCTGGGCAACGGCTCAGACAGGAGAAAGAGCTATACATGTCGAACGACATTTGTACAGTTGCTTTGCAGTGATGGGTACACCAAAAAGAATTAAAACGGATAATGGTTCAGCCTATATCAGCCAGAGGATAGGGAGATTCTTAAGAAATTGGGGAATCGAGCATTTTACAGGTATCCCAAATTCCCTGACAGGGCAAGCCATCATCGAAAGAGCAAATGGTACCTTGAAAAGGTATTTAGCCAAGTATGAGGGAGTAAGTGACCCCCAGGCGAGATTGCTAAAAAGTTTATTTGTGATCGATCACTTGTGTGTATTTGGGGATGCAGGGCAACCCCCGGCAGAACTGCATTATAAGCCGCAAGAGGTTGCTGAGCAGAAAAAAAGAAATATGGGTAAGATACAGGGACCCCAAGACAGGGTTGTGGAAGGATCCTGCTAAGGTCCTGTTGTGGGGAAGGGAGTATCTCTGTATTTCCACCCCTGCGGGAGCACTGTGGGTACCTGCCAAGTGGACTAAACCTGTTCTTGATGCAGCGATTGGTGGACCACCTCACAGAAGGGGACAAGGAACGTCTGGAGAAGAAACTGCCCCTGATCCTGCCACCACTACTGCTACAGCTGAAGGGACACTCAAAAGCGATCGACAGGGCCATACCATGCCGCTGCCAGACGGCCAAGGAACTGATTGACACCGTCGAATCATTATCATCTTTCCACATAAGGGGACCGGCAGAGGAGAACTGCCTTGACTACCACAGCCCGAATTGTGCCGCTTGGGTCGCACTATATTGTGGGGGTTGTGGTAGGACCTTTTGGGTGGAACAGTCATTGCTTTGGCGTTTGTGGTGTAACACCTGTGACCATAAAAACACATGGGGCCATGATTGGGAATGGGAACTACGGAGACAGACAGGGCTAAATACAGCTTCAGCTTTAGATCTTTATGAGTCTCATGAGCAGAAAATCTTGGCTTACTATTGGTGGGAGGTACAGTATATTCTGAAAAGAGTTAATGTTCAAAGTAGGTCATTCATAGCCTCTGCAAGGTGTAGAAAGTTGGTGCCCTTAACACAGCATTCTGTTGTAGGACCCATTAGAGGAGATCCTGATAAGGCATTAGATCCCTGCATTAAGAGATTACAGGGGTGGAGACTACAAGTGTCAGGAGCAGTAAAGTTAAAGACTGATAAGAAAAAGAAAGCAAGAGAGAGAACAGAGAAATGAGGCTTATTTTTGTTATACTGCTTAGTGCAATGGTGGCTGCAGTAGTAGGGGTAACACAATTTAATCAACCAAGAGATAATATATGGATAACGCTTGCTAATTGAATTAACCAATCATCGCTTTGTCTCAGCCTTGGAGGCGTTACTAACCCATTTCGAACATGCTTGCTGGGACTCCCAGTGTGGTCTCCTCGGGAATTTTGCAGTCTGATCGACAACCAAACTCTATGCATGCGTACTATGACAAACATTAAATTGCCCGCGCAGCAAGGGTACACTGCAAGTCAGAGTGATGGCTACCGCCAATGTTTACTAATCCAATCACTTAATACTCCTTTGCACTCTCCTCCAGAGGAACTGGATCTTTTCGGAAGTGCAAACGCCAGTATGACAAACACCTCAAATGGCGGATGGTTCAGTTTTGATCCTTTAAATCTTCAGAAGTTGAATCAGCATAGAGTAACATGGGCTACTCTAGATTCATCTCTGAGTCTGGGCACAGTGTCTCAGCAACTTTACAGCCAATGTAAAGGCACTAATATCGTGACACCGATGAAATTACCCACAGGGATATTTTTAATTTGTGGGGACAGAGCCTTGAATGGTATACCAGCCCGGCCACAGGGTGGACCTTGTTATTTGGGCAAAATGTCATTATTTCACCCCAATGTATCTATACTAATGCAACTAAGCCAAAATGCAAGTAGACAGAGACGTAGCCTACATGACTTAGACTGTAGTCAGATAGGAGACTCACGGTTCTGGAGTGAGCTGAAACAAGTAGTGGTTTCAACTATTTTGCCAGGAGGTGCTGCAAACAAAGCTATGAACTTAGCAAAACAACTAGGGTGCTGGGCTAAGGGTGAATTGAATAAGACGTCACAAATTTTAGATAAGTTAACTGCAGATGTACAAAGTGTTAATCATGCTGTTTTGCAAAATAGAGCCGCTATAGATTTTTTGCTTTTCGCACAAGGCCACGGGTGTGAAGAGTTTGAAGGGATGTGCTGCATGAATTTGTCTGATCACTCTGTATCTATTCATGCTAAGATAAAAGAGTTGCAGCAAGGACTTCACAATCTCAAAGAAGAAGGACTGGGAATTGATGAATGGCTTAAATGTTTGGGACTTGGCCCGTGGCTAAGGAACCTTGTGACATATGCTATAGGGATATTAGGTGTGCTTTTAATGCTTTTGCTTATTTCACTTTGTAATTTTAATTGTATTCAAAATATGGTTAGTAGAATGATAGAAAAAACTTGTCAGACTAACCTCCTTGTGCAAAAAGAAAAAAACAGGAGAAGTGTGGAGAGCTTTGTTCAGACATGGCTTATAGAAAAAGGCCATTGTTGTAGTGTGTTTTTAAGTTTCTTGTTGTTGCTCCCCCATTTTATGTATTATTCCCCCCCTGTTCTTTGTAAGATGGTTCTTCCCCCTCCAGTTTTCCCGCCACAGAGCCTTTGGCAGTTATGTTACTATGGTTGCCCCTGCCCCCGTTAATTGTCAATCTCACAAGTTACATAACTGCTCCTCCCTTATCCCACCATATAAGTAAAGTTTTCCTCCTCCCTGAGCCCAGTCAATCACCCCCCACTCCTCCCTGCTTTCTAGAACATTCTTCTCTCTGGGGGTTGTGGTTGGTTGGCGTCTCGGGGCCCCTCCTTTGTTCTATGTTTATTGGATAAGTTCTTGTGTCAGTTTTCTTATGTACCTCCCAATATGTTCTCCCATTGGTTAGCTGGGCTTCCCTCCCTTCTCCACCCCTTCCCTGTAAGACTCTGCCTTCCCCCGTGTTTGTTGCCATTTGCTGTGGGTTTTCCAACTGTTGGTTTGCCCCTTTGCTGCCTGCGGGCTCTTCAATAAACCGATGTTTTACCCCCAGCAAGTGGTCGCCTCCTTTCCTCGTCTCGTCCAGCGCGTGAATCCAAGTCCGCTATCCAGCCCAGCCCGAGGCCAGGACGCCAAGGGGGGCTGGCCTCAGATGCGCAGGGGCGTCGGCCGCTTCACCCCTTCAGCTAGCCGGACTTAGGGCCGCCTACGCCCTCACTCGCGCAGGCCATGATCATATACAGCTGGTTAAGAAGTAAAAGGCAGCTTTAAGCAGCAAGTTCTCAGGCTTTTTCCTTAAAAACAGTAATCACCATGTCCTTGAGTAAGTGATGAGAAAAACATGGTGGAAAACATGGAGGCCTTGAGAATGGTCAATAACAAGTCAACAACAGGATGAGAAAAACAAGTATTAGCCTCAACAAGAAACCACAGGTATTAGCAACAAAGGAGGGGTTGGCATGTAATCTGTAACCAATGATGAGCTCAGGTTTTGCAATATGTATGAGCTTAATTAACACTACTATAAAAGTGAGTAAGCTGGATCAATAAATCTGATGTGGTCGTCTCCCTTCACTTTTGCCACTCCCCAGTTCAAACACAATTACAGAAAAGCTTTCCCCCCTCCATTTCAATCCCAGTTTTGGGGGCACTGGGGAGGGACTGGGGGCACTTCCCCCTCCTCACTGCTCACCCCTGGGGCTGCTGCCCCTTGCACAGTGCTGAGCAGTTCCCTCCCAGTTCCCTGCCAGTTTCCCTCTTCCTGGCGAGCCCCAGCAGGGATGGGGAGGGCACTGGGCAGGAGCTGGGAGCGCTGTTCCTTCCCAGGGCTCCTGATATCCCTGCCAGTGCTCCTTCCTGCTCACTCCCGCTGCTCCCACTCTCCCTCCCAGCTCCCTCCTGGCATTCCCTGTGCTCCCAGTTCCCTCCCAGTGTTCCCAGGATCCCTCCCAGTGCTGCCAGCGGCAAAGCCCTGGGGGCACAGCGTGCTCTGCTCTTGCAGAGGCGAGACTGGAGCTGTCAGGAGAGCAAACCCGGCTGGGAAAGCGTTCCCTGCACACGAAGGTGTCTCCCCTCTCTGACCACAGATGGAGCTCAGCCTCCGCTCTTGACTCCAAACCCTTCAAGCTCCGAGCCCGACTGCCCGAAATTGGCTCGGCCCCACTGCCCAGCGCCCTGCTCAGAGCTCACACGGCTGAGGGGGCAGTGCAGATTGAATAATGAACGCTGCTGGGCACGGCTTTAGCTCTGAACTACACACTGTCACACAGGAACAAAACCCTTAACGAGGATGGGTTCCTCTTGCTGGCACAAGGAGAGAAGCAGAAATCTGACAGGAATATTCTTCATCATTCTACCCAGGCTTTGTCAAACACTCCAGCTCTTGCACCTCGGGAAATAAGTGGCTTCTAAGCAGTGACTTTGATGTCAGTGAGCAGGTTATTATGGATTAATCTCAGACTGGAGAGCAGCCTTCACACCCTACTGCTCTTGGCATCACTCAAAGAGTCTGGAGGCTACTGCCCAGGGAGCTCCGGAGTTGTATCTTCCTTGTCAATCTTATCTGCCCCTTGTTTAATTGTGAAAACATAAATAAAATGCCGGGAGCATTGGCACAGGGTCTCAGGACTTGCATATCTCTTCCAAAGAAAGGGAAAAAAGAGTGTTTGTCCCAAACCACAGAGTTTAAAAGTTCGTGTTATGTACATATATTTTAATAGGGAAAAGAGGAAAAGTGAAATATGAATTACTGTGCCAGTGGTGCTCCAGCCTATTCCTGTTCTCTTCTTTCAATTCTAGCATCTCTATGAATACTTAATAAAACACTATAACTAAAAGAATATTTAATTCTAGCCGAAGGAGAAGCAATGTGGCTGCAGGCTTGTGGCACTCCAGTGCCTGGGTTCCAGTAAGGGAGCTCATCCCCTCTGCAGTTCCAAGCCAGATCCCAAAGTCCTGAGCATCAGCTTTCAGCTTTTTGAACACTGAACTGGAAGCAAAGCTGCTGGGGAGGGCCGTGCTCCAGGCACATCTGTGCCATTTCATCTCTCCAGCTCTCTCAGCTCAGCTCGGCTCTTTTCCTCTCCTTGCTGGCTTTGGCTCATGCATTTCTTGAGGGGCTGCCCTGCACTGACCAGAGCATGAACTGACCATCAGACAAACAGCTCCTGGCACTGTGGCTCTATCCTAAATGGACCATTGCCCAAAGGAATTCCAGGGCCTTAATTTCACTTAAAATGGCTTTTAAAGGAACCTGGTTTGATGCACTCCATTTCTAAACAAGGAGTGCACAACGCTCCTGCACTCCCTGCCAGGGGCATTCTTTGAGCCTTGCAGAAAGGCTTTAAAGCAGCACAGAGCTTGTTAAGCACCAGCAACTTCATCCAAAAGCCAAATTAATCACATGGACAGAGCCTGACTTTAAAATCTATTTTAAAAATGAATTAAAGAGCAGTTGCATTGCCAATTGACAAGATGAAAAAGGTTTCCTTAGCAGTTGTTGAGATGACAAAATAAGGGAGAGGACAGAGCACGGAGTGGGGGGAAGAAGGGGAAAACCTTCATTTGCACAGTGGGGTTTCAACCATCATGGTTAAACGCCCACTGTGCAAACCCATACCTCAAGGACTTGCAGAAACCATTCCAATCTCAAGAAAGGGAAAGCTTCCTGGGTGTTTTTCATCTCAGCAAGTGCCTAGGGAAGCGTTCAACAGCAGGAGATTGGAGTAATTTCCAGGAATCAGATATTTTATTGTCTATGACAAACACTGGAGAAGTCTAAGGGCCATTTCTGGGTTCGATGTGATTCTTTGGTAATTGTTCATTTATTAATTTTTTAATGGCATTTAGTTTTTTCCCTGCTGGCGGCTCCTGACTCCCTTAGACAGGGTTGTTAGTTTTTGACGATAACTTTGGAGTGGTCGGTGCTGCTGTGGCTCTCATTAAAAACTCCCTTCTGTTTCTGTTCTGCCCTGGGCCAGCGAGTCTCCCTTCTCTGCTGGGATGGGTTTGTGCCCCACGAGGGGCCGGGTGATCCTTGGCTCACCCTCAGCACTGGTGGCCGTCCCCATGAGCTCACTGTGCACACTCAGTGTGACTGTTTTGGCTCTTGGGAGAGCCCCCATGGGCACTGCCAGGTTGCAATGGCCGGGCTGAAGCACAGCAGGAATTGCAGTGCCCTCTGTGCCAGTGCCCAGCACAGCTGTGACATTCACTGTTCCCCTGCCCTGGCTCAGGCTGCCAGGGGGCTGTGGCTGCTCACTGGGGACACCTCCCACCCAAAGGCCATCAGCTGTGGGCTACAGCTCTCGGGGCTGTTCCTTGGTGCACAGTTGGCTTAGTTAAAAGCACAGGCTCTCCATGGATGTCTTGCTCAGTTACAGTCCCTGGCAATGCAGCAGTGATAGCTCTGAGTGGTTTGGGTTGAATTACTGCTGGAGTGCTGTAAGCAAGAGCTAAAGCTGTCACCTCTTGGTTACTGTGTACTGAAATAGTAGTTGGGAACACTGAAAATCTCAGAATTATGTTTTCCTCTCTGCTTAGAATTATAATATCTTCTCTCTATTGTGTAGTATAGTAAACCCTGTGGGCATAAATGGATGACAAAAGTTTGTTTAGAGGTATGTTAATGTAGAAGTTGTTAGTTTGCATCGTGCCCCTGGGGGTAATAATTCGGGGTTGCTCGGGAGATTTCTGATGATTTTACAAATTGCATCGGCTCTAAGTTTGTTTGCGATGGAGCCGCCGTTCTTTGTTTTGTGACACGGTGGCGCTGTGAGCTCTTGTTGAAGCTCCCGACAGAGGCTTTGCTGTTATGTTAAATTTGGAGCAGCAGCCATCGGTATAATGTCTCTCTTTTTTTGTACTGGGGGTAAGTATCAGGTGATTTTGTATTTTTCTCTGCTTCAGAACAGTCCTTTTTTAAAATTACTTAGGTTTTCTTGCAGTTAAAACACGGCTCTTTAATGGACTCTACGGCAGTGAGGGTTTCGTCAATAGTTTTGCCTTGAGCCTCAATAACTCTTTGGAATTTATTTCCCAGCAGATCTCGGGACTTTGTAAGTTGTTCCCCCAGTGCGGGAGCTTGTATGGTCACGATGTGCTGTGGAGTGCTGAGCTCGCCACAAGCTGGGAGCATTCGTGGCCCTGTTGGTGGCTGGTGTGGTAAAAGAACCCTTTTACATTTATTGTTTGTATCAGTAAAGGCAAGGCTTTAATTCCATGAGGATGTGCTGTTTCCTTGGGACACTGCTTTTGAACTGTTGTGCCAAGCGATCTAAAATGGCAAGAGAAGGTTGAGCTGTGGCTTGTTGAATCAGAGAATCGGCATTTTCAGGGGTTCTTGCGGTTGTACAGTTAAAAGAGTCTTTCTGGCTGCATTTCTAATATCTCTTGTTCCTGCTCTAGAAGGGGATTCGGCTTGGTCTTCAGCTTTATGGTTTGGAGGATCTCTGGCTATTTGACTGATTGTTAGTTGGGCATTAGGATTTCTAGCAGAGCTCTCCACTGATCTGTGAAGATGCTTTTGCTGTTCCAAGTCCCACAGAATATACTGTGAGTGTGTTAAAATTACAGATGAAATGTTACAGCAGTCTGAAGATGTGAGGAGATTAGAATCATATCTACTTCTCACTGCATTATTAAAAGACTGGGAGTTTAAGCTGTTGTCTTTAAAAGCTTTTCTTAACTTCTCAATATCCTCATGTGCTATAGGCTCCCACCGAGGATTAGCATTATTTTTCTTATATCGAACTGGCACAGCAAGGAGTTTTCTGTATGGTGAATGAAAATCTTTCTCTTGCACGAGTTTAGGTCTGATCTCAGCCCAATCCGTCAGTTCCCGTTGTGTGTTCACGGGGCTGGGATGGAACGGGTTAAACTCTTCCTCTGACCCAGAGTCCGTGCCCTGCTCCATTTCCCCATGGAGGAGTTTGCCAATCGCGGGTTTTTCTCTCGTTGCTCTCTTTCCCGCAGCCAGAGCTCGGGTTTGTGCAGCGCTGGCGGAGCAGCCTCGCTCCTTGAGCCGGGCAGAGCTGCCCTCGCTGCCGGCCGGGCAGGGCTGGGAGATCCCGGGCGGGCCGGGGATGGCAGCGGGGGCTGAGCCGGGAGAGCGGCGGGGGCTGCGGGGCAGCGCCGGGGGCAGCGCGGCTCCGCTCGGGCTTGCGGGGCCTCCGGGCAGGGCTGGAGGGAGGGAGGGCTCGGAGACACGGCTGGGGACGCGCAGGGGCTGCGCACAAGAGCGGGGAAGGGGAAAACTTTGCAATTTGCTTAAATAAGTTGATTATTACCTCATTTGTACGGGGGGAATACATTTGTGGTAATATGGTTTTGATTTACGGTAAAAGTGTTGTACAGTTTGAGTTTAACTGGGTCTCAGAGGGAGGGTGAACACAGAAGTATTATTTATAGTTGGAAATTGCTTTTGAACTTGAGATAGTAAATTTTTAGGTTTTGTTTTGGAATATTATAAAAATTAGATCTTTAAGGATCTTTCAGGCTTTTATGAACGTCTTTGGGTTGCTTGGATATTTTGTGCTGGTTTATGTTTTTTAAAGCTTGCTTGATTTTGTGTAATAGCAGATAATATTGGTTTCTGTTTGACTTGAGCTCATGATGTAGGTAAAAGTCTTGTCTGTTTTTTGGTTTTTTTGCAGAAGAACTAATTCTTTAGGGTCTTGTTTCTTTGTAGTAGCACTGAACAAAAAGTACTTTGAGGTTTTTTTACTGCTTAAAATATCGTTGAGTTTTTGTTCTTATTCTAATGGAAGTACTGTTTTCTTGTTTTTTTTAGTTTCTATAAAGTCGGGGTAAATGAGAAGTGTTTTAAAAGATTTTATTATTAGTCTTAATAAAGAATGAAACATAAGAAATATAAGCCTCAACTTTATTTTCTTAAAAGCTACCTTTTTTCTTAATTACAACACCTTACATATGCTTTTCAAGCTATAAGCTTTTACTACAAAATGCTACCATATTGCTTCTAACAAAAATCACCTCTATTTTTACATTGCATAGTCCTATTACAATGCATCTTTTATGGTTCTAATTCTCTAAAATATCTGCTCTTTTTCTCAAGCCTCATTTAAATATATACTCTTTTATATAAACTGATTGTATTTTACAACTTCTGAATTTTATTTTACAATTCTGAATTATTTTACAATTATTTTACAATTCTTCAGAATTGTATTTTACAATTCTGAATTTTGAATTCAACCAGACGATAATATCATATCTAGTCCATAGCTTTCCTAAGTCAACATACCTGATCTCAATATTTGCATACAGATATACATGACCGTGTGAACTTTCTATCAATTTTTAAAGATTCTGTACAAATCCGTTCCTCGCAGCTCCGGAGCAGCCAAAGCTCGGAGCAGCGCCCGAGGGGCAGCGGGGGCGCGGCAGCGGCAGCCGGGTGTGAGCAGGGCAGGGAGAGGCGAGCTCAGGGTCCCGGGCACCCGAGCAGGGGGGACAGGGCCCTGCGGCACTGAGGGGTGACACTGAGGGGCCCGTGCAGGGGCTGCTCTCACCAGCACAGGCTCAGCCCACAGCCCCACAGCAGGAGAAGCAGCTCTGGGCTGGGTTGTGGCGGTGGCACCGAATTCCCTTCCCCAAGCAGCAGCTCCGACCGTCTTCCTCCAAAGGCGACACAGACCAAGAGTCAGCAGCTGAGAGACCCTTGTTCAAAGTCAGGTGCCTGAAGCCAAAAGTGGGATTCCTGCTCAGCACGCGTCAGCGGTTCTTCCTCCTCTTCCAAAGACAGTCCAATAGTGCCACGTTCCGGCCACTTTGTGATGATTTCCCGGAGCCGAGGGAGATTCGGATTTCCCATTGGAGTTTATTGTGTCATGAAGGCAATGCACTCACTGCAGGCAGCATCGGTGCCAGGATGGATTGCAGAGACTTTTCCTTTGCAGCCCCAGCTCAGCGCTGGCACTGGGCATGCAGAGGCACTGAGGTGACCCTGAGAGGAAGTGCAAGGCACAGGGCGCAGCTGAGGAAGGACAGCGCTGTGCTGGGCTCAGAGGTGGAGCTGGCACTGCCCAGGGTGGAGAAGGTCCTTTCTCGCCAGAACCCCCCGGCCCTCACCGCGGCCCCTCCGCCCGCAGCGAGCCCCGAGCTGGGGCAGCACCGACCGCGGTCCCACCCGGGCTGGAGCCGCCTCCGAGCTCCGCCGCCGCCTCGCCGGGCTCCGGTGCCGCCGCCGCTCCGCTCCCGGGCAGACACAGCGGGCACGGCTGCTGCTGTCACCGCATTTATCCACAGCGAGGAAACGGGAGACGCCGCTTTGGCCCATTCAGCGTGCGGGGAAAGCGGCGAGGAGCTCCCTGGCCGCCGCCAGGAGAGGAGATCGTATGGATGTGCAATTAGTGTCAGGAAAGATGTTCTCAGATGTTCATGAGAACGTAGGATATAGAATGGAGTATTGAGATAAGCAATATCCTAAAACAGAATCAGTCTCGGGATGAGCAAAGTTGGGACGATTCCAAATATGGAATCTGCAATACCAGTCTTACGGGTAAAATAATACAGCTTAGTTCGAGCATAATGCTTACTTACATAACACAAAGGTTAATGCACATGCCCAACACTCCAGGTTATTCAGAGGACAGTGAGGAAGACAGTGAGCCTTCCTCTGAAGAGACCCCCGAAAAGCCAAAAGACCCCTCAGCAACAGGCGGAGCATGCACTGTGCAGTGCAGTGACATAGATTTAGAGAGTCGAAAATAGGAGGGGATTTACAGGAAAATATTGCTGAATATGTGTTAGCATACAGTATATAAGTTGTGTTTGGATCCTTTTGCCTTTTGTATGTGAGGCAGGGTGAGAAAAGGCCTCCCCGTACCCCGATTGATTTCACTTATGCTTTATCCAAACCACTGCCAAATTATTTTTTGCATCTGCTTGATTATTTTTAATTGTATAATTTTATATAAAATTGCTGCTCAATTAAAATTGGTGCTAAATTTTATTTTGTGGTTTATTAAATCAGACATATAGGGACTTCATTCATAACAATTTGGTGCCACAACCCAGGAACTCCAGCCCTGGGAAGGACAGCTAGCCTTGGGAAGGAGCTCCACACCAGTTTTTAGGTGGTTCTGAGGTCAGACCAGACTTCCTTGGAGAAGGAATTCCAGTTTTGATAAAGCATAAGCAAAAGAAGCTAGTGGTAGGAAGCCTCAAAGGGGCTGCCTTAAGAGTGCCAGCTAAAGGTGAGAGCACCCATAAAACTTCTGTGTGCACAAAAATCCTTGCGAGAAAAGGCAACTGTGAGTATCCCAAGGTGGGGTGAAGGCAGGTGTGTGCTTGCATTTGTATTTGTGTGTATGTGTGGGGTGCTTATGATGTGATCTCACACTCCGAGGGCTGCAGTAATCGCAGTCCTGCAAGGGGCTCAGCCGGCTAAGGAGAGGTGTTTGTGTGTTTGTGTGAGTGTTTGAAATGTGACCTAGTCACAGAGAGAGTGGGGATCTGTGTTTGTGTGTTTGAGTGTTTGAGATGTGACCTAGTCACAGAGCAGGTGGGCACCTGCATTTGTATGTTTGTGTGGTTGAGACGTGACCTCATCCCAGAGCAAGTGGGGACCTGTATTTGTGTCTTTGTGTGAGTGTTTGAGATGTGACCTCATCACAGAGCACCGCCAAGGGTCACAGTTCTGCCCTCCTGGCTAAGGAAGGAAGCGACAGTTTTGTTGTGTTAAGGGTTTTGGCCAGGCTTTGTAATTCCTGTGAGAAGGGGGTGAGCAGATGAGCTGACCCAGCTGTGCCGTGCGTGTATAAAGGGTGGGTGAGTGTGGTTTAATTTTAGCAATAGTAATAAAAAAAGGGCTTAGTAAGTGAGAAAGGAGGATTGTGGGGACTGAAGCCAGAAAGAGTGAGAGGCAGGAGCTTGTCATGGTGAGTGGAATCAGGCAGGAGCAAGTGGGTGACAAGACATGAGCAAGTATTAGAGGGGATTAAACCACGAGTGAAAAGAGTGAGTGAGGATTTCCCAGGTGCCTGGAACTCCTGGTTATTTACCTGCCAGAAACGAGGGCAAGAGAG
This sequence comes from Melozone crissalis, assembly GCF_028551555.1. NCBI lineage: Eukaryota > Metazoa > Chordata > Aves > Passeriformes > Passerellidae > Melozone > Melozone crissalis. Next base: position 4,307,189 of record NW_026535840.1, on the reverse strand, counting down.
GTGGCATCTTGTACCTGGGAGCGAGTGCTCAGGAGGGAGGCTTGCAGGGTTACCCAGAAACAAGGGGATTTCTGAACAGGGTGGGGAGCAATTCTCCGGGACAGTCCCCTGGGGATGGTAGTGAAGTTTTAACGGTTGCAGCATTTTTAAGAGGTTTGCATTAGCTTTTAGAAATGAACCCCAGTACTATATCTTGGGGAGACGTGATGAGCATATTAAATGTCTTGGTAAATTGAGAACAAGAGCTACAGAAAGTTGTAGAAAAAGTGCAGGAACTGTTTGTGTGCAAAGATTCAATGTGTATGAGTGCAGGGTGTGGAGGTTCAGGGACATCACACCATAACCAATATGATCCAGTGAAGCCAAATTCATTATCCCTAAAAAGACTCTATTTATAATAAATCTCTACTGTCCACGCATCTCTAGCTAATACACGATTGATTAATCCTAGCTGTTCACACATCTAAAATAGAATGCTGATTGGAGCATCTAATTTTTCTCGTGTCTTGCTGTGGTCGTCTGGCCCACCCATGATCCACTTTTTCCTTAATTTCCCAAGCTTGCTGACAAACTTGCTGAGTCCTGATGACTCTTCTTCTTGCATCTTTTTCAAGGATATACCGACCCCATTTCTGAATATGTCCATTTTTCATTGTTTGTGAATGTGTCCATTGTCCATTAGTACAAGCAGGCTGGATTGTGCATTGGCTGAATATGGCCACTGTCTAGCCAGAACTCCTCAATCTGCAAAAAACTCTCAACAGTTTCCCAGTTTTGTTCTTGCACAAGCCAGACTGATTTAAAAGCACGGTCAATTATTTTCTCTACACAGTGTAGTGAGCAAGGTGCTATAAGCAGAATTGAAAAAAGAATATAAAATATCATAATACCAAACTTTACTAAGTCCTTCAGCCAGCCTGTTATTCTGTCGGAGAATGACTTAAAGAAAAGGCCATGAGACATACAATTGAGAGAAAAGTATAGGGGAAAAATAAAAGCAGTTTCTAACAGTTCTCAGCCTTCTGATTTGTATAAACAATTAGACTCTCTCAGGCATCATTCTATAAACAATGGAGTTCTCAGATTGTCTTCCCATAACAAGTAGAACACCGTCTCTGGGAAGGCCTGCCATCCTGAGAACAGATGCAGAAGTTTTGGGAACACTGGTTTCTGTTTTAGCTTCTGGTTTCTGTTTTTGGTTTCCGTTTTTGATAAACAATTGTAGGTATTCTAAAACAAAGGGAGTGGTTAGAAGTTTCTCTGTTAGCCTATCATGACATTGGATTACAGAATATTCATGGCGTTCGTTAGCACTGTTATTTAAGGTGATTGATTGATCAATAAAGTCGGAGTTCGATGCATTACCAGGATGGTCGTTCTCCCCTTCACTTCAATATATGGTGACCTCCGACCGTGATAGCGAACACCACGGGGAAGCGAACGCCACGCGAAGTGAAGCCAGGTTCGGGTTCCGTAAGATCGAAACTGCAGCCGGGACGGCGAAGAAGCGCGGAAGACAAAGCGGAGGGTAACCCGCCGGCCCGCGCCGCGCTGCGAGCGACTATACAGATAGGCTCGTCCGATACATGCGGCCGCGACCTTGATTTGAAGAGCTGCAACGTGCGCACATAGGTATGGAAAGGCAAGCCGCATATGAACTTTTTATTACCCTTTTGCAAAAACGGCAAATTAAGGGAATAGATTTACAGAAAGAGTTACCAGGCCTTTTAGTTTATGGCCTAGAAAGGGGGATCTTTATAAATCCTCACACAGTTCACGAATTGTTGGAGTGGCGTAGATTTGGTGATTTATTGTGGCAGGCTACGTTAGATGATGATAAAACTGCTAAGAAGTGGGGTAAATTATGGCGGGTCGTTAACACCGAACTGTTGCGGATTCAAGCTGAAAAAAGGGCTGCTCACCAGGCTACTGCCGCTTACGATCGTAACAAAGAATGCGATCAAGATAGGGAATTTGATAAGAACGCGGGAATTCCTCTTGGCCCCGCGATGCGGACAGTTTTATTACCTGCTTCACCGCCTCCCTCGGAAAGCCAGGCTATGAGTCACACTATGAGCCAGGCGCAGACCGCCTCGCTGCCCGCCGCGCAGCCCCCCTTAACGGGCCAGGCTACAAGCCCGGCTACGAGCCAGCCTACAAACCAGGCTACGCAGACTGCTTTAGTACCCGCTTCGCAGCCCCCCCTAACCAGCCAAGCTCCGCGGGGTGCCTTGTTGTCTGCTTTGCCGCAGGCTACACAGAGCACTTCTGACTCTCCCGTACCTGCTGCGTCTCAGCAGCTGGGGCCAGATACGTGTACTCCGTTCCCGACAAGCAATCAGCCGGTCCCTGGGTCTGAAAACGACTTGGTGGCGGCGATTGCGAGGGAAAGACGGGACGCGTGGGCTGCCCTGGCCAAAGATGCAATTGACAGGGGAGATCAAGAGCTGATAAGTTCGGCTCGAGAACTGGCTTGTCCGGTTGTCTTTAACCCCCAGCCTGGAGGAGGTTTTCAAGCCGCAATTAACGCTCTTGACTGGAAGCTGTTATCTCAGTTGCGAGCTACTGTTAGTCAGTTTGGCTTTAAGAGTGAACCAGCTAAGCAAATGCTCGATTATATTTTTAACACCAGTATCCTCCTCGTTAATGATTGTCTTGGCATAGTTAAATTAATCTTTACCCACCATCAACAATTGCTGTTTAATGATCATTGGCGGATACTTGTTAGTGAGTGTGTGGTAGTTCAGAGACAGTCGGGTGACCCCTTGCATGGTATCACTATAAATGAGCTCATGGGGCTGGGACCTTTTCTTCGTACTGATGCACAAGCTTTAATAGGTCAAGAAAAGTGCCGGGAGGCAATGCGGTTAGTCAGACTCGCGATAGATATGGTGAAGGAACCAGGAGGGATACCAGTGTATATGGGAATTAAGCAAGGCAAAGATGAGACATTTGAAGCTTTTGTGGTAGATGTATTTAAACAGATAGGAATAGGTTTGCAAGAACAGGCAAGGTCCTCTCAGAGTCAGGTGTTAGCCGCTTTTGCACCCCTTCAAACGTCCGCTGCGTTTGCAGCATCAAATAAAGAGGGACGCACGAAATGCTGTCCATGCGAAGGCACGGGCCGCTTGCGCCGGGAATGCCAAGCACCAACAGAAGTCATCGCTGCATCATCGGTACCTTTTCCTGCCTTCAACCCGACACCACAGGGAGCCACCACGGGCGAAGCTGAACCGCCGCGAAGGGAGTGACCCGCAATGCAGAGCAGATATGAATTAGTAGAAGGATTTAACAGGACTTTGGACTTATAGTTACGGTAAAGGAATTTTCCATATGGTTTACGGATTAACGGTAATGTGTGAATTCGGTGATTTATGGTAGAATTGCAGTGCTGTGCTACTCCGAACTCGGCACGGGCGCGCCGGAGGCAGCGGCGGGAAGATCAAAAGCTGCCGCCGCAGGAGCCGCCGCGCGGGAGCGGCCGCGCCGCCCTGAGAACGGAGCCGCCGCCGCAGAAACCAAGCCGCGCCACCCCGAGAGCCGCGCCGGAAGTGAACAAAGAGCGCCGCGGTGGGAGCGACCGGAGCCGCATCGCCCTCATGTGTGAACTGGGGGCCAGATGTCCACGGGCGGCCAGTTGCTGCTTGGGAACAGTAACTGGACATCAGAGAGCAGGTGATGGAGGAGCAATCATGCTGTGCATTGATAGTTTTCGTCCTGCTGTTTAGATCGACCAACATCTTTTCTGGGCTCTGATGAGTGTCCAGCGCCATCCATTTTCAGGGCTAGTTACACACTCCTTAGCGGATTCCGACTTCAGAGTGCTTTTTCGAGCGGGAGCGTTTCTCCCTCCCCCCACAGCCGGCAAAAGCTACAGTTTGAGATCTAACAGCCGTAATAACTGTGACTCTTGTCAACAAAAGAAAAGATTCCTATTGCAATTAAAAGACTAGTGAAACTAAACAAGCGACACCAAGGACTATTGCTGTCAGGATGTTTTTCACCTAAGTTAGAGAGATCTTTTGTTCTCCCCAGCACAGACTGTAAAGCAGAAATCAGAGTAAATGAATGCGAGAGTCAAATTTCGGTCGATTTGGCTCGGCATTGGTTATGCTGTCTTGGAAACATCTGTATTACCAGAGACTTTGAACATCAGAAGCCCGGATGGCTGGGCCGGTGGAACATTAGACTTTAAAGCTGTGTTTTGAAAAATTTAAAAATGTTAAGATGTGTTGGAATGATTGTATGAGTGAGATGTAATGAGTGTGTTTTTTGTATTCTTTAAGCTTTGTTTAGATGTGATAGATGTAAAAGCAAACACTGAATTCAAAAGAATTTTTTCACAGGTGCACCTTAAATGAATTGTGTTTAAGTGTATTTAAGTATAAAAATGCTATAGCAAACAAGTGAAGAAAGTTATTTTAGCTTAATATTTTAGAATCAGGCCTGTAAGTAAGTTATAGTAAATGCTATATTTTATTTCTATAGTAGGTTTTATCTGTTATTAAGTAGTTTAAGTTAAGTTATCAATTAAGTGCCATTAAATGTTAAGGTTAAGTTTGTTGAGTTTGTTTTCGGTTGGGTTCGAGGTCTGCTAAGTTTAAATTATATATAGGTTTGAGTTGTGTGAGATTTAAAGAAAATTAAATTTTGTTAAGTATTATTAAGTAAGTTAAGTTAGATTCTGTTAAGTTTGAATTAGATTTAAGTGATTTTACATGATTTGCAAATAAGTCTGTTAAGTTAAATATTTTAAGTGCCTTAAATGCATACTATCTTTTCACCACTCCAAATTAACAAAGGACTGAGAATCTCCCAGTTGATGCCATTTGAGCCAAATGACTAAAGGATTACAGACTGAAAACTGACTTTGAACCTTTCTGAGAGACCCATGAAAAAAGGTGGATGTGATAACTTCAAGGACAGAAAGAATCATTTTCAGGCTTGTTTACGTCTCTCCAGGTTGCATGAATGAAAACAGTTAACAGCTTTCTTTTCTTAGTCCAATTACCACCTGTTGTGCAATGCCTGATAAGGCCTTAACACGACCAGAGAACTGATTGACATTATTGAATCATTATCATCTTTACATATACGAGGACTGGCAAAAGAGGACTGTCTTGAATGTCACAGCCCAAATTGTGCTGCTTGGGTTGCACTGTGTTGTGGGGGTTGTGATCAGTTGTTACTTTTTCATTTATGGTGCCACACCTGTAATTATAGGCACATCTGGGAACATAATTGGGAGCAGGCACTACGGAATGAGACAGGGCTAAACACTGCTTCAGCTTCAGACCTTTATAAATCTCATGAGCAAAAATCTTAGCTTATTATCAGTGGGAGGTACAGTGTATTTTGAAAAGGGGTTAAAGCTCAAAGTACATCATATATAGCCTCAATAAGATGTAGAAAACCGGTGCCTTTAACACAACATTCTGTTGTAGGCCCTATAAGAAGAGATCCCAATCAAGCATTAAATAATTGCAGTTCAGCTTTGATTACTCTAATTTCCAAAGGATGAGTCAGCATAAACAGATATGGGCTACTCTGGATTCATCTCTAAACCTGGAAATAGTGTCTAAACAGCTTTATAACCAGTGTAAAGGCTCTACTATTATGACGCCTAGGAAATTACCCACAGGGATATTTTTAATTTGTGAAGATAGGGCCTGGAATGGAATACCAGCCCAGGCGCAGGGTGGATCTTGTTATTTAAGCAAGTTATCATTATTCCACCTCTGAGCACTGGTTCTGATCCTTCTCCGCAGGATCACATTTCTGACACTGAGTGTCCTGTTTATCCTCAGGCCTTTGGTGCAGCTGAGCCCTGGCAGAGAGGGGTCTGCACTTCTCTTGACATCTGGTAATGCCTCCTCCACAAGAGTTTCTATGAGGAAAAACTTCACCATTATCTTACCTTGTTGCATTCAAAAAATAGTAAGATAATAGAAAAAACCTGCAAACTAACCTCCTTTCTTAAAAAAGAAAAAAACAGGCGAAATGTCGGAGAATGACTTAAAGAAAAGGCCATGAGACATACAATTGAGAGAAAAGTATAAGGGAAAAGTAAAGCAGTTTCTAACAGTTCTCAGCCTTCTGATTTGTATAAACAATTAGACTCTCTCAGGCATCATTCTATAAACAATGGAGTTCTCAGATTGTCTTCCCATAACAAGCAGAACACCGTCTCTGGGAAGGCCTGCCATCCTGAGAACAGATGTAAAAGTTTTGGGAACACTGGTTTCTGTTTTAGTTTCTGGTTTCTGTTTTGGTTTCTGTTTTTAACAAACAATTGTAGGTATTCTAAAACAAAGGGAGTGGTTAGAAGTTTCTTTGTTAGCCTATCACGAATCTGGGTTACAGAATATTCATGGCGTTCGTTAGCACTGTTATTTAAGGTGATGGATTGATCAATAAAGTTGGAGTTCGATGCATTACCAGGATGGTCGTTCTCCCCTTCACTTCAATATGTGCTTGCATTTGTGTTTGTGTGTATGTGTGGGGTGCTTGTGACGTGACCTCACACTCCAAGGGCCGCGGTAGTCACAGTCCTGCAAGGGGAACAGCCCGCTAAGGAGAGGTGTTTGTGTGTTTGTGGGAGAGTTTGAGATGTGACCTAGTCACAGAGCAGGTGGGCACCTCTATTTGTGTGTTTTTGTGTGTTTGTGTGAGAGTTTGAGATGTGACCTAGTCACAGAGTGAGTGGGGACCTCTGTGTGCTTGTGTGAGTATTCAAGACTGAGCTAGTCACAGAGCAGGTGTGTCACAGACATCTTTTGTGAAAAATCCTTTCTTTAGGATTTTTCCCCTTTCTGAGAAGCTGTGGCCTCAGCAACAAAGTGTAAACAATGATTATCTGCTGCTGTGGAATGCAACAGGTGGATCCATGATTGGTCTCCGGTGGATGTTAGGATTTACTGACCACTCACGGCAGAGCTGTTCTTGCTTTCTGCCTGCACACAGAACTTTGTTATTCATTCCTTTTCTATTCTTAGCTTAGCTAGCATTCTGAGAACTTTCTCTCTATTTCCTTTTAGTATAGTTATAATGTAATATATATCATAGACTAATAAATCAAGCCTTCTGAACATGAGGTCAACATTCTCGTCTCTCTCTTCACCCTGAAAAAGCCTTGCAAGCCCTGTAACACAGGTGGGCACCTCCCTTTGTGTGTTTGTGTGAGTGTTTGAGATGTGACCTCGTCACAGAGAGAGTGGGGACCTCTGTTTGTGTGTTTGTGTGTTTGAGATGTGACCTAGTCACAGAGCAGGTGGGCATCTGCATTTGTATGTTTATGTGGTTGAGATGTGACCTCATCACAGAGCGAGTGGGGACCTGTGTTTGAGTGTCTGTGTGAGTGTTTGAGATGTGACCTCATCACAGAGCAAGTGGGCACCACCGAGGGTTGCAGTTCTGCCCTCCTGGCTAAGGAAGGAAGCGACAGTTTTGTTGTGTTAAGGGTTTTGACCAGGCTTTGTAATTCCTGTGAGAAGGGGGTGAGCAGATGAGCTGACCCAGCTGTGCCATGCATGTATAAAGGGTGGGTGAGTGTGGTTTAATTTTATCAAAAGGAATAAAAAAAGGGCTTAGTAAGTGAGAAAGGAGGATTGTGGGGACTGAAGCCAGAAAGAGTGAGAGGCAGGAGCTTGTCAGGGTGAGTGGAATCAGGCAGGAGCAAGTGGCTGACAAGAGATGAGCAAGTATTAGAGGGGATTAAACCACGAGTGAGAAGAGTGAGTGAGGATTTCCCAGGTGCCTGGAACTCCTGGTTATTTACTAGCCAGAAACGAGGGCAAGAGTGGTGGCATCTTGTACCTGGGAGCGAGTGCTCAGGAGGGAGGCTCGCAGGGTTATTCAGAAACAAGGGGATTTCTGAACAGCGTGGGGAGCAATTCTCTGGGACATTCCCCTGGGGATGGTAGTGAATTTTAACTGTTGCAACATTTCTAAGAGGTTTGCATTAGCTTTTAGAAATGAACCCCAATAATAGATCTTGGGGAGATGTGATGAGCATAGTAGATGACTTGGAAAATTTAGAGGAAGAGCTTCAGAAAGTTGTAGAAAAAGTACAGGAACTGTTTATGTGCAAAGATTGTATTTGTATGAGTGCGGGGTGTGGAGGTTCAGGGACATCACACCATAACCAATATGATCCAGTGAAGCCAAATTTATTGTCTCTAAAAAGATTCTATTTATAATAAATCTCTACTGTCCATGCGTCTCTAGCTAATACATGATTTGTTAATCCTGGTTGTTCACACGTCTAAAATAGAATGCTGATTGGATCATCTAATTTTTCACCTGTTTTGCTGTAGTCATCTGGCCCACCCATCGCTCACTTTTTTCTTACTTTCTGAAGCTTGCTGACAAACTTGCTGAGTCGTGATGACTCTTCTTGTATCTTTTTCAAGGATATACCGACCCCATTTCTGAATATGTCCATTATTCATTGTTTGTGAACGTGTCCATTGTCCATTTAGAACAAGCAGGTTGGATTGTGCATCGGCTGAATATGGCCACTGTCTAGCCAGAACTCCTCAATCTGCAAAAAACTCTCAACAGTTTCCCAGTTTTGTTCTTGCACAAGACAGACTATTTTAAAAGCACGGTCAATTATTTTTTCTACACAGTGTAGTAAGCAAGGCACTACAAGCAGAATTGAAAAAGAATACAAAGTATCATAATACCAAAACTTACAAAGTCCTTCAGCCAGCCTGTTATTCCCCAGGATTTTAGCCACTCATTAAAAGAATTCTCTACTGTGAGCCTTTTCATATTTTCCTTAAGCAATGACAGCTGCTTGTGAATAGATTCAGAGTGGTCAGAGAGATTCGTGCAACACGAATCCCTTCAAAATCTTCACACCCATCTCCTTGTGCTAGCAACAAAATGTCTAGAGCAGCCCTATCCTGTAACACTGTGTGGCATATGCTACCTGCATCAGTGGTGAGCTCATTCAGTATTGCAGATGTAATGTTAATCTGTTTTCCTGTCCAACAAGCCAATAGTTTGAATTGTGTAAGGACCTGTGATGAAGCTACTCCTGGTATAAAAAGTGATGCCAGTATAACCAAAGGCCTGTTCCCCAATTCTACATTATCCTTACAGTCTGAGCCTAATAGATGCACACTATGTTTTGGATGTTGGAATTTGTGCCTGATGTGAAGCATCTGTTGAATGCTAGGGGCAAACAGTGTCAATTTCCTGAAAATATAAAATAAAAAATAGCACGGTCCTCCTCATGCTTTCTGAGGAATCGCAGGCTAAGCTCTATCTCCACAAATGAGAAAAACTCCAGGAGGTAACATCCTTGCTGATTTTTGTTTTAGGGACACAGACCATGTCCAATTGGCACAGTATGCTGTGGTATTGTAATATCAAGAAGAAATAGGAGATATCCAAGTGCTATCATCTCCAGGTTTTTCTGACTTCTCCCTAATCAGCTCTTTACCCTTGTAGTACTCAAAGAAACAAATGATAATTTCCTGGCACTGATCCCAAAATATCCAATTCCTGTGGTTCCTGACTTGTAGAATTTAAACCTTGAGTGATTGTAAATGCCTGAGGTCCTAAAGGATTTCTAGGGATTGTTTTGTTTTTCACACCAAGTTTCTGTGTTCATCGCATTTTGATTAGAACACCAATTTGACCAGGCCTTACTTAAGATGCCATAAATTTGAGCTCTGGTCCAATTTTCAAATCCTTCCATTGAGTCTAAGGGAATTCCAATTAAATAGGTGTGAAATGGATCAGAAGGTGTAGCTGGAGATAAGCAGAAAGATTCTTGCCTTGTTCTGTTAGCTCATGTAACCCACGTGTTATCTCGCTGCTCTGTGTTGTATACTCCCTGCGTTTCCTTTATCACTGCACTGAGTAACATTGTCAATATTTGCCAGACTGCTGCCATTGTTGACATTGTCATCAATCACAGCTGCACTTTGACCAAACTGCTTTAGCCTATTACCACTCAAAATCTCTAAAGTGGTGTCTTTGTGGTATTGCTATTCCTACTCCACATTCAGTAGCTATTATCTTCCTCTCTAGTACAATTTGGTTTACTATAACAATTAAAGCAAGATTAAACTGCACCCACAGGAACAATCTTTGCTCATATACTTCTATCAAAGATACATCCTGGAGAAAACTCTGACATCCTCCTGAGTTATGCCCTAAAAATTCAGCCAATGCTGCTCTTGGGGTAGTGGTGTTAAGTGTGTAAGAGCAGTTACTGCATATTAGGTTAATAGGCCTAAATTTTTGCTTTTTTCCCTCAAACCACTGCTAAATTATGTTCTTGATGAACTTGTCGCCAAGTTTTTAGGTTACACTTTATACAATGAACATGAAGCCATGGCTTACATGCACAACCATGCAGATAACAAGTATTTTCTATCTGATTTACAACTTGTGATGAAAGTGAAGGTAAAAGAAGTCTGTGTATATCTAACCCGCGTGTATTAAGCCAATGTGGAGTTACTTGTGCTTCCTTACCATACTCCAGCAAACTTGGTAGATATTCCCACCATTGTTCTGCTGTCAGGTGTTGAAGAATCGGATTCAGGGCTGTCTGGAATCGGTGCTTTTGCCGATTCTCCGCCTCTGGGCACAGCATGGGTTGGTGACGATGGTTTCAGATAGGGCTTCACCCACATGGCTGGAATCCAACAAATGCCTTTATCTGTAAGTAAGCACATAGAACCTCTTCCTCTTAATTTTACTGTCGCTGGTCCTTCCCACACCCCTGTTTCTGGAGTTTTGAACATGACTGGAATACCATTAGCCAGTTCCTCACTTGGATTACGTGTGAGAGCATGATGCACAAGAATAGGTGGATCATCCCTATCTCCTGTTGTTCTGAGGTAATTATAGTGCAAAAATGGCTTTAGCTGTTTTTTCCTCAGGGAATAACCCTGTAGTTCCCCCTTTTATTTTTTGCAGCATGCCCTTGAATGTCTGATGGGCACGCTCAATAATTGCCTGGCCAGTAGGATTGTGAGGAATACCAGTGTTATGTTGAATACTTCATAAATTACAGAAATGTTTGAATCTTAAGGAAGAGTAAGCAAGGCCATTGTCAGTCTTATTTCTAAGTGGATACCTAATACGGCAAAGCAATTGTACAAATGTTTCTCAACATGATGTGCTGTCTCACCTGTGAAGGGAGTAGCCCATATAACACAAGAATAGGTACCAATGCAAACATGTACAAACTTTTTCTGACCAAATTCTGCTACATGAATTACATCCATTTACCATAATTGCAAGGGTTGAATACCCCTAGGGTTAACACCATACCTAAACCAATGCCATCTCGTTGACAATCAGGACAGGATCGCACAATACCAGAAGCATCAGTAAGGGGAATACCAACTTGTTTAAACTAACATTTTTGCAGATTGATGAAGAAATGCATGGGAAGTTTCAGCTTGCTGAAATTTATCAGAGTTTGGCATTGGCCAGACAGTGGCTACCAACCGATCAGCTCGAGCGTTTCCTTCAGACAGACCAGGGAGAGCTTGATGACTATCAACATGAGTAATAAAGTGTTCCTGCCATCGTTGATTTAGGTTTCTAAGCAATTGGCTTAAAAGGGAATACAAATGCTCATTACTCACTTCCTTAAGTACTGCTCTTTCAAGGCCTTGGACACAGCCAACTACATAAACGGAATCGGAAACAATGTTAATGGCCACGGTATTCCAGTTTTCAAAAGCCCAAACAACAGCTATCAATTCTAATGTCTGCAATGTATCTTTTACCTCTCCAAAAATGACATGCTTTTTCCACACTTTGTCTTGTTGCTGAGTGCAGGCAGCCATTTTTGACGTTTTACCTGCATCTGTAAATACTGTCTGCCCAGACATTGGACAGTCAGATCTCCAGGGTTTGTCCTTCAGACGCTGATGCTCCAATAAAGATAACACCCGATACCGTGGATAAGTATTGTGAACTTTACCATCATAGCCAGCCAAAGCTTTCTGAAAAGGAATAGAATGCCTAATTCCCCATTCAAGATACCAGTTAGCCAATGGTGCTACAATTGCATATGGGTCATGTCCCCAGATTTCCAATATTCCCTCTCTGCCCTTCATAATCAAATGAGCAAAAAGTTCCAGTTTAGTGATAATAGATTTAGATTGTTTTACAGGTAAAAATACCCATTCCAAAATAACTAAAGGATTAGCCCGAGTTTTAACCCATTGATAAATCAAGGCAAAAGGATGCTTGGCATAACTGTCACTCTCCTTGCTCTGACTGATGATCATCAATTGTACTGGAACATCCTCAATCAGACTGTGTGCATGCAATGTAGCAACCTTTGTGGCAATGTGATCCTTACAAGGCTGTGTGACAATGGTAGCTTTGAACTGGCCTAACAGATCCCTACCAAGCAAACCTAGTAAAGTACCAGGCATTTGCATGACATAAGGCCTTGTAGATACATTCACTCCATCTGGGAAAGTAAAAGTAATTGCTTCCCTGCTCATCTGAGTTGCCTGAGTCCCTCCAATACTGGCAATGCCTAAAGCAGGATCTACCAATGCCCAATTTTCAGGCCATATTGTGTTTGAAATGATGGCTACATCTGCTCCAGTGTCAATTATGAGTTTCTTTGTAATAGAATCACCATTAGGATGTGTCAGGGTTGCCTGTTTGTCTGGTTTACCTCTTGTGATGTCTGTGGCCCAATATACTTCTGGTCTACCTGTGGAACCAAAGTTTCCTGTTCCCCGTTCCTTGTAGCCTGTACAGGGGACACAAGACTTAAAAGGAACAAGCTGAACAATTCGTGAACCTTTGGGAATAGATACAGGAGGGAAAAATGTTCTAACCATAATTTTAACACCCCCTTGATAGTCTGCGTCAATAACCTCAGGAATTACATCCAATCCCTTTTTACTGGCAGATGATCTCCCTCACAGAAAAGCATTAAGCCCATTCCCCCAGGGTCCTTTTACATTGGCATCTATCAGGTGCACAGCAGAGCCCGTGACGGTCACGTCCGCTGCGGTTTCCACATCCACTCCAGCGCTTCCAGCAGTTGACGATCTGAGTGAGTAAAGTCCATCTCCTCCTCCGTGGGAGGCTGAGCTCTCCAGGCAGCTCTCTGTACTTGTTTTGTGACACCTGGAGAGAAGGCGTTCCGAGACCCGTTTCCCTGGAACCGACATTCTTTAGTATTGTGGTTTCTTTCTTGCAGATAGAAGAATTTTTTTTTTTTTCATAGTTGCAGAGTGACACTGACTCCCAACATGTCTGATTTTACCACATCCAAAGCACTTAATGTTCTTTCCTTCAGCTCTTTTACAGTTTAGAAAACAGTGGTTTTACTGCATCCTGGACTGCAGCAGCTACATAGGCTGCTTTTTCTCTCTCTGTAGTTCTAGCCATAAGTTCCAGCATGTCTGAAACATCATCTCCCTTCTTTAATATTCCCAAAATCTGCCGAATTTTATCATTAGCATTGTCAAAAGCAAACATATTAAACAATTGTACCTTTGTGTCTGAATCCAAATCAGGATGATCATAGATAGCTTCATGCAATCTGTCTACAAATTTATCAGAGTCCTCATTCATTCCTTGGCAAATCTGTGTAAAAGACTTAGTGTGTAGCCCATCTGCAAGTGCAAGGATAGCATTATATGCCAGTTGTTGGCTCATCTGTAAGACTTGATCAATGCTCCTAGCCTGGGCAGTGGCAGTAGCCCAGGGCCCTTGGCCAAGTAACTGTTGTGCTGTTAAACCATACAGAGGATCCCCCTGCACTCTAGGTCTTGCTGCTTCCTGAGCACACTTTACCTCTCAGCTTTTATGAAACATCGCCTGCTGATGGGGTGGCATTATAAGTCGTATTAGGGTATACACATCAGTGGGAATTAATGTGTTAGATGTAAAAATATACTGCAGAAGTGACTGTGCAAGTTGGGATTTTAAACCAAATTGTGAAATTACAGCTCTTAACCTTTCTAAAATCTTCCAATCGAAAGGTTCCCAAACTATACCTGCAGTGTTAACCACTACAGGAAATGCCTCTACGTCGTTTGAGAGAAAAGTCCCTTCTACAACAGCTTCTGTAATAACTCCCTTCCACTTTCATTTCTGAGCTGCTTCTATTTCAGGGTCACATTCCGACTCTAATTCCACATTTTTTATAGCATGAGAGGGAGTATTTTGTTTAACCGGCTCAAATGCTGTCTCAGAGACAAACTGAGAGGGTGGTAACCACTTTCCTGGTTGTCTGTCTGAATCTACTATCACTGGCAAGCCTATTTTCTCAAAAGAAGAGTCTCTTTTGGGGACAACTGAATCCTTTTGTTGAATTACCAATTTTTGCAAATTGTCCACTAAAGATTTTAAATCCTCTTTGATAGAAATAATATTCATAATAACACCTCCTTCTTTATCCTTTTCACTTACAGTATATTTAGTTTCTAAATTATGTTATCAACAGTTTCTTCACTCTGAGTACAACTGTCCTTTGTTCTGCAGACTGATCCCCCCAAAGAAGGTTTTTCACTCCACTTACGACTGTCCTTTGGTCTGCAGGCTGACCCCCACAAGGAGGCAGCAGCTTCCTCATTCCCACTCTGAGCTGGAGGAGCAGTCGGTGTCATGCTCGATTCTGAGCTGAGGGGTTGTGGGCTGCGTGAGGGAATATCTAAGGTGGTAGAAAACAGTTGCTGAACTGAAATTCCTGGAAATGCCTGAGGCTCTTCTGACTCAGAGGCAAGGGCCGCACAAGCCGCAGCAGCAGCTTTCCTCTCTGCCTTTAAGCCTTGTGACACCTCAATGATTGTTTTCCACACGGTAGCGTATTTGCCTCATTCCCGCCGGATGCAATGCAATCCCACAACATCCACCCCACAATTTCCCATGTCGAAATCACAAAAGGAACCTGTGCTCCTGCTATGAGATTATGGTCCCAAGCCCATTGCAATAGTCTCTTCAAATTGGAAGCATCATACTTTAGTTCTCGCTTGGAGAGGATATGTTGGAGGAGTTTCTGAACACCTTCCCTTTCATGTTCAGACCCCATCTCCTCCCCGGCCGCTCACTTTGATCAGGGTGAGATTCAAGTCATCTACGACTGGAGCTCCAGTAACCTTTTCCTCTCCCCAGGGCAGTGAGGATACTTTCGACGGCTTCTCCGCTCCTCGAGGGTTGGCTCTGATCCTCTGCACAGCAGCCAAATTGCCAACCTCGAGTCCCTTTAGTGCTACAGCATTGGGCCTGCCCACGTTCTCCACCAGAAATGCAGGGTGCGGAGGTTCAGGGACATCACACCGTAACCAATATGATCCAGTGCACCAAAATTTATTATCCCTAAAATGACTATATGTATAATACATCTCTACTATCCACGCTAATACACGATTGGTTAATCCTAGCTGTTCACGCGCCTAAATTAGAATGCTGATTGGATCATCTAATTTTTCACACATCTTGCTGGGGTCATCTGGCCCACCCATGACTCACTTTTTTCTTACTTTGCCAAACTTGCTGACAAACTCACTGAGCCCTGATGACTCTTCTTCTTGTATCTTTTTCAAGGATATACCGACCCCATTTCTGAGTATGTCCATTATTCATTGTTTGTGAGTGTGTCCATTGTCCATTAGTAAAGGCAGGCTGGATTGTGCATGGGCTGAATGTGGCCACTGTCTAGCAAGAACTCCTCAATCTGCGAAAAACTCTCAACATATGAGGGTGAAGCACAGGGGAAGGGGAAGGAGTAGAGAGAGAGAACATTTTAAAACAGTGCGGAAAATGCAGAAGGGTTCACAAAAGCATTGAGACATCAGGGTAATCTAAATTCTACCCCTAATGACCCGAGACCCACCTGTTTCTATTGCCATGAGAAGGGACACCTGTGGAAAATTTGCACGAAAAGGAAGTAGGAGAAAAAGAGGTTTCAGGAGGCGTAGGGGTGTCATGGGCTCTATTTAATGAGGACTGAAACACAAAAAGAGCCCTGGATAAAATGAAGAATCCGTCCTCACAAGGACAAGCACTTTGTGATCATTTTATAAATTTTATGGATATATAGGAATATTGGAAATCAGAAAACAAATTACTCAGGGATGTTTCACATGTTAAAAAGTGAACAAAAAGTGTTGAGGACTCATCCTTCTGGGGGCTGCTATAGAGTATACAGGCCATTCAAAAGGATCCAGATTGATTTTACCAATTACCCAGAGTGGGCAGGTGGAAATATATATTAATTTACCCACTTTCACTCAGTGGGTAAAAGCATTCACTGCAGCTTGGGCTCCAGCTCAAACAGTAGCCAAAATTTTGTTGAAGCATATTATTCCAAGATTTGGATTACAATTTGAAATTATAAAGCCAAATAATTTGGGGTAAAAGTTTTTACAGGAATGAATGTATGTTTTATGTAGTTTGGCCAAAGTAAGTGTGTGAGTGTTTGATATGTGTTATTTGTTTTGTTTATCAAAGTAATTGTGTTGCAGCAGAGGGAAAATGTGCAATGTGTACCAAAGGCTGGCTAAAAAGTATAGTTTATGTCAACCAGAATTTTTTTTTTTATACACACTACTGATTGTAAGCTTGTAACTACTTGCTTACACTTGTTACTTGAATGTGACTATTGTAAGGAGAGGTTGTATAAACATTGTGGCAGAGGTTATCCACCATCAGAGCTGTGTCTGGAGCATAAACACGCTGATAAGTCAAACAGTAGTGAGCTCAGTTGGAACATAGAAACAGCTTGACTACAGATGAAAAACTTGGTAATTTTTTAGATGAAATTTTAACCTTTGCTCAAACACCAGCTTGCCATCAATTCTGGAATCATTGGGTTGAGTAACCCCACTGTATTTGGAGGCCAAACAACGTCACGAAGAATCAATTCAATGTCTCCTGAGACACTGGGATCAGGGACTAATGCCAGCAACAGAGGTTCAGAAAAAAACAGAGCACTGGATGTGTGCTGGGCATGGCCTAGGCTGTGCCCCGTGGGCTTGTATTGTCTGTACAGTTTAACTCGTGGGGGAAGGAAATCAAAATAGAAGAAGGGGGAAATCAACTGCTTTGTTTAACCTGCTTAAATCGCTTACGTGACCAGCTTACAATAGCATGCCTTTTCAGTGATTTCATAGGAACACCTTTAAGTAATAGAGATAGAACATTTCATGGAGCTGTTCAAATAATAGAAGACAGAGACCAACAAGTTTTAGCTGTAATAGCCTATGAACAGGCAAGAGAGAAGTGTGCCATTCTGTGATAGATAGTTGTGTTATCACTGATAGCTGTTGGGGGAAGGAAATCTATGAGTCACACCATAGATTTGTTTCTGCTACAGATAGATGGGCATTGCAGGTGTGTTTACAGGTGGCAAAGATTATTTAGTAATTATCCCCAACTTCAGAGTGCAAAGCAAACAGTCAGATCTTGTAAGAATTTTTTTTATTGCTTAACTAAATAATTTTAGTATTTATTTTATAGAAAAGAGTGTTAAAACATTACCTGTGGTTGGCACATCTCCGATGCCCCTTTTACTTGATTAAAAAGAGCTGTCAGTTAACCCAGGGAAAGCGATAGGACAGTGCCTCCAGACTGTAAGGATCCTGTGCCATCATCCTTGCACCCAGGCGGGCTACACAGAAATAGTATCCTGTGCTATAATCACTGTATCTGAGGCGTGCACACAGCAATAGTATCCTGTGCTATAATCATTGTATTGAGGGATGCACACAGCAATAGTATCCTGTGCTATAATCACTGTATCTGAGGCGTGCACACAGCAATAGTATCCTGTGCTATAATCATTGTATTGAGGGATGCACACAGCAATAGTATCCTGTGCTATAGTCACTGTATCCAAGGGGTAAGAGTGGAGATTGGCTCAGCAGAAATGGTACCAGCAATGAGGTTCCAGGACACAAACTCTGCTCCCGAGAAGACAATCTCAGCCCTTGGCTGCAGCCCAAGGGGCCGTGAGAGAGGTGGAGAGTCCAGACTCCTGAGGTACCTGCTCCTGACATGGATCCTGGTACCCTGTGCATCTGCAACCCCTGCAATAAATGCTACCAACTCATAGGGGACAGTCCCAATGTTACAACCAGACAAGTTTACAAACTTGCCACAGAAATGGCTGAGCCTATTGGGGGGGAGTTAATCTCAGATTGGGCCAATGGACGCCTTTATGCCCAGACTGCCCCACAGAGGGAGAATTCCTTTATTTCCCAAAAAGAGAAGAGTGGGGAAATTCAGAACAAAACCAGCAAGGTAAGAATAAAGGGAAAAATCCAAGGGTGTTGTATAACCAATGAAGGCAGCAAGACAGTGACTGGGACATGCCAACCTCATGTAGAAATCTTTTTGTAGACTTAATGAAAAAAATCACAACTGAGTTGGATTTATCAAGATTGGATTTATGGGGGAACTCAGACGGCTGAAAGATGGCCATGGAAGGGCGAACGTCTAGCTCCAGAACACTTTTGAAAAGGGAAATATACCCAAATTTCTGAGAAAATAAAATGGCCTGAAGGGTGGACTTTCAGTCACCAGGTAATTGGAGCAGTTTGTGTAACTTGAGAAGGAAAGAACTATACCAAAGGGGTGGGACATGCCCCCTGTGAATCTACCTTAATTGTAAATTCAGATAATAGAATGATGACCTCGTGGCCAAACAAAACCAATGGGTATTGGAGAACAACAAAGAGAAATGATTGCAAGTGGGACAGTCAAATTAATCTGTGCTGGTATAATAGTTCTGTAGCTGGCCCTTACCATTCCATAGAAAATACAGATCCCAACTGGAATCAACCAGACAATATAAGTAGAACATGGAAGGCCCCTGATGGGCTATATTGGATTTGTGGACAGCGAGCATGCAATCAGTTACCCCAGAGATGGAAAGGGACCTGTAGGTTAGGAGTTATCCAACCCTCCTCCTGCACCCTGCCCTGGTCCAAGGGAAATCCACTGGAGAAAGCCCCACTTGATAAAGCCATGGGCAATAACAAGGCAAACCTAAACCTTTTGATTAGGGGCAGCTGTAAATGGAGTGAAAATGAATGGCACACAGAAAGGATCATAAACTTTTATGATCTGGCTATTTGGGCTCAAAACAGATCTGGAGGATATAGAACTCCAAACAATAAGTTATATCATTTGATAAGACTGCAAAAGGTAATTGAGGTTGGTTGTAACAAAACAGCTACCCAACAAAGCATGCACCTGCTATTAACAGTCTATCAGAGCAGACTGGCCTTGGACTATCTAATGGCTGAAAAAGGAGGAGTTTGTGAAAAATATAACACATTAAAATGCTGTCTGAAACAAAAAAAAATATGGAAAAGTGTTGATCAAAGAAGCTAATTGTACCTGTTAAAAGTTGGAACCCCTTTGGGGAAATCTGGTGGCTTAAACTAGCTGGACTCATTATTGGAATTGTTGCCTAGACTATTTTTTATCTCCTGTGTTATGTAAGTGGAAATACCACATATTAAATTTAATCAAAAAGAGAAATGAGGGAATGTGAAAACCTGGATTTTTGGGGATGTAGATGATACTGAGATTCAGTCTTTTAATAGAAAGCATGAATCAATATGATCAAAAGAGAAAATGGGAGAAGTTGTGCTAAATGAATATGGTTCGTGCTAACAATTGTAACCATATCAATATTTTAGAAAATATTTGTTAAAAAGTAATAGAGGAAAAGGATATGTTATTACTGTCATGAAACAGATGTTTTCAGATGTTCATGAGAAAGTAGGATACAGGATGGACTATTGAGATAAACAATATCCTAAAACAGAATTGGTCTTGGGATGAGCAAAGCTGGGACGATTCCAAGTATGGAATCTGAAATACCAGTCTTATCTATGAAATAATAACGCGTAGATGGAACGTAATGGTGACTTATATAGCAAAAAGCTTAATGCACAAGCCCAACCTGCCAGGTTATTCAGAGGGCAGCGAGGAAGACAGTGAGCCTTCCTCTGAAGAGAACCCCGAAAAGCCAAAAGACCCCTCAGCAACAGGCGGAGCATGCACTGTGCAGTGCAGTGACATAGATTTCAATAACCAAAAAGAGGAAAGGATTTACAGGAAATTACAAGTATGTGTTAGCATACAGTATATAAGTTGTGTTTGGATCCTTTTGCCTTTTGTACGTGAGGCAGGACGAGAAAAACCCTCCCTGTACCCTGATCAATTGGTTTTGCTTATGTTTTATCCGAACCACTGCCAAATTATTTTATATATGCTTGATTATATTTGACTATATAATTTATATAAAATTGCTGCTTGATTAAAATTGGTGCTAAATTCTAATTTTGTGGTTTATTAAATTAGACATATAGGGACCTCATTTATAACAGCGTAGTCACTTTCATTTTATTCTCTGTGAGAGGACACAAAGTTGGCAAAGCTTTGGTAAGATTCTGATCCTCCCTCCTCTCCCAGAAAAACCCAAGTCTTACAGTGCACTGTGCAGTGGTTTTGGTGCTGATCAATCACTAGTGCACTCATTGCCTACTGTGAGATAAGGTTAGGACAAAGTTAAAGCAGGCTTAAAGCTTTAAAACGGTATAAAGAAAATTTTATTAATAGTAATTAAAAAAAATAGCAAGAATTAAAGCAAACCTTGTAGAAAACTTCTAAAACTTCTCCTCCTCCCACAACGTTTTCTTTGACACTGACAATGTAAAGAAACAAAACCGAAAATTTCCACTTAGTTTACTACCTCTAAAATAGTCTTTCTTCAGTTCATTTAGGGAGAGAAGTCCCTCTTGGTAATGTTATGGAGACATCTCAATGACAGGAAAGAGTTTTCTCCTGGTTCCTAATTTGGTCAGAAATCGCAGTTGCCGGGGAGAAATTCACCATGAAGTTTCTGTCATTTTCTACATCCTTCCTACAGATCACTGGGCTCTCTCAGGGTCCAGAAGCCACTTTTCCTTTTGGATGGATGGCCTGAAGGCACCCAGGTGCTGCAGGCTGGGACTGCTTCAGAAATCCCTTTGGCTTGGAAGGATCCTTCTACCTGAGAGCTGAATGGGCTGTGCCAACCCCAGAGCGAGAGGGACTCAAGGCAACAGAATTAAAGGCTGGTGAGAGAACCCAAAGAATAGACTGTAACATGCAGAGCAGGTGAGAGAGAACCAAAGACTGAAGATATCTGAAAAGTGGAGTCAAGCTTCCACCAGCTTGAAGATTGTTTAACTAACATTTTGGGCAGGGAGTTTGAACTTTATCATTTATTGATGTAGTTGTCCTGTTTAATAGATGAAAATCACAAGCATCTGTTGAGGGGAAGTACACAGGGAACCATCAGAGGTGTTGGGGCAGTTCCCTAAGGACCAACAAGCAGAGTGAAACAAGAAATAGAGGGCAAGACCAGGTTGGCCGCTGTGTTCAACACCGAGAAGATTCCATAGCTCTGCTGTGGGCAGCAATCCCATAGGCATGGCAAGGTGGGGGCAAGAAAGGCACCCCAGGCCTCTGTCACTGCTCAGCTGTCTTTTAAAAAAACAGGGACCAGAAGGCAAGACTGAGTTGGGCTCTGTACTCACCACTAAGAGCCACCTGCTATGAGTAGCAGCGACATGGGCACGGTAGATGGGAGTAAAAAAGGCACATCAGACCTTAGTCATCCCATTTTGTCCATTCCAAATAAGTGTGGCAAAGAAAAGCTGAGATTTTTTTCCTTCTGTTCCCACTCTCCTTGCCCACATCAACAAATACAAGTATAAATCATTAATTTTTTTTTCTTGTGAAGAGTTGATTATCTCAGTTGAAAATGAGAGTTAATTGTTTGAGCTGAAAGCTCATAGGAATGGAAAAGTGTGCTTTGTTATAGATGAATGATGTAGGTGTTGGGTCTCACAATTAAGAGACAGATATTACACGTACATTAAGAGAAGTTTGGTAGATGATTAGTGCTGCTACTGTTATGTATCTCCCCACAGTCCCCTTTCCCTCCCCCTTGCAGCAGCCTCAGTTCCCAGGGCATTTGGGGAGGGCCGGCTCATTACCAGGAGGGGCCACAGGACAACACCTGAGCTCCAGTCAAGGTGTGAGGAAGTGATCTCCACCTGTGGAAGGCAGAGAAGGAGCTGACTGACAAAACTCTGGGAGGGGCTGAGGATATAAAAGGCAGAGCATCCATTTTGTAAATGGGCACAGGGCTGCTTGTGTTCCAAAGCACCCCCAGAGCCTTAATTTTTCCTTATTTCGTCTGTTGTATTTTTTTTAAGGTTAAAAAAACCTTTAAGATCTTAAAAGTGAGGGTTGTTTCTTACATCTTCCAAGGACAGTCCAGAAGTGTCACCTTCAGGACAGTTTGTGATGATTTCTGGGAGCCCAGGGTGATTTGGATTTCCCATTTGAGCTTGTTGTACAATGTTAGAAATAACAAATATAGGTATTGGCTTTTGCATTTATGTACTAACTTTTGTTTTGCAAGTCAGTATTTGTGAAAAATCACTTGTTTTTAAAACTTTTAAAAGTTTAATCATGATAACATGGTTATAAAAACAGTAATACAATTACAGTAATAACAATTTGGACAACTTGAATTAGAACAATATGACATGACAAACACAAAGACTCAGGCATGACTGGGTACCTTTTTCTGGGCAGCACGAGTCTGAAAAAGGACACCTGTTAACAAAGGATTAACCCTTAAAAACAATAGCCTGTAGCATAGTCATACAACTCATACATGATGCATAAATTCCATTCAAACACAGGATTCCCTCTGGTCATCTTCAGCTTCTTCCTCTGAATCCTGACAGTGCCTTCGAGACAGCAAGAAGTTCATAATGAACAATGAATTCTTTTTCTCTGAAAGATTGAGATGTCCTGTGGCTGCTATCTCAGTGAAAGCCCTTTCTTTAAAAAAAGAACCTTGCATAGCATAGTTTGTATTTAACAATTTAGTCATAACCTAAAATTAAATTCAACACAAAACTTAAGAGAACATATGTACATTAAAGCTTTAAAACAAGATATATAATATTACATTACACCAAGAGAAAGGTAAAACAGACATGTACCAGTGTACATGTATTTAGACCAGTGGAGATACATCTGTCACCTAAAACAGACTTCAAAATTACATGGGGCCAGCCACATGCAAGAATTTATACAATAATAACTTTGTAATTGATAAAGAACAATTTCTTAAAAACAGTATCCCACATATAATGCGGGCAATGCACTCACTGCAGGCAGCATCGGTGGCAGGATGGATTGCAGAGACTTTTCCTTTGCAGCCCCAGCCCAGCGCTGGCACTGGGGATGAAGAGGCACTGAGGTGACCCTGAGAGGAAGTGCAAGGCACAGGGCGCAGCTGAGGAAGGACAGCGCTGTGCTGGGCTCAGAGGTGAAGCTGGCACTGCCCAGTGTGGAGAAGGTTCTTTGTGCAGCCCCTGTCACAGGGGAGCTTGGGCCTTGCTGCAGACATACGGCCGCTCACTGGAGCAGTTGTCACCCATCAATCTCCTGTCAGCCAGGTACACACACTGGGAATTGCCGAGGACAGGAGCCCTGCAGGGAGGAGCAGAGGCAGCGCTGGCTGCCAGGGGAAGCCCTTGTGCCCCTGTGCCCGCAGGCCCTGCCCGGCTCCCCGGCACTCACCGGGAGCTGTAGCTGCTGCCGTCCCCCCAGTGCAGGCGCTCGCCCCGTCTGCGCAGCCCGAGCCAGAAATCGCCGTTCCCGCGGAGGCGGAAGAGCAAATCCTGCCCAGGAGAGAGGAGTGGGAGCTGCCCCGGCCCCTCGGGGGGACACGGGCCCGGGGCTGCCCCCGCACGCCGGGGCTCCTTCCCTGCAAGGCCCCGGCCCAGGGCTGCAGCCCCGGCCCTGCGAGCACCGAGCCCGGCCCAGGAGCGCCCCCAGGCTGCCCTCAGCCACCCCACACCGCCCGCAGCCCCTCACTCACCATGGCCTCCTCATCCTTGGCAATGGCCAGGGAGGCATTGAGCTCGGAGCACCGTTCCTGGCCCTGCTCCCACGTGCTGTAATCCCGTGAGAAGTAGTAGCAGATCCCATTGTAGCCAATCCAGCCATGGGGACAGCCCAGAACCAACAGCGGAGTCGCAGGTGTGACTGGAAGCTGTGGTGCTGCAGGGGGAAGAAGAGAAGCTCTGAGGATTCCCCTGTGCAGGGAGCAGGGAGCCCGCTCTGCCCCGAGGGGCTGGGCCCACGCTGCTGCCCCTCCCTTACCTGCCAGCACAGCCAAGGCCGCCCCCAAAGCCAGCACCAGCACCAGGAGCAGCAGAATCAGCACCGCCGTGCCCACGGGATGGCACCTGAACCATTCACCTGGAGCAGGAAAGAGCTGCTGGCTGCCAGAAGCAGAGCCGGCCCTGCAATCTGCTCAGCCCATGGCCAGGGAGCAGAGCAGGGAGCCCTGAGGCAGTGTGGGCCTCCCTCAGCTGGCAGCCAGAGAGCCAAGAGCCTGGCCACAGGCAGGGACACAGCTGTGGGCACAGGCAGGGACACAGCTGTGGGCACAGGCTGCAGCAGGAGAACTGCACAGCCTTGGGGGCAGCTGGGGCTCTTGCTTCCAGCCACGGATGGGGCCCAGCAGAGCACGAGGCCTCTTCCAGACATCGGGAAACAGCCACACACCTGCCAGCGCTGGCCTTGGGAGGGGACACGGGCCCCTGCCTAGAGCCCACAGAGGTGGCTCTGCATTCACCCAGGAATCTTCTGAGGCTCCTTTTGTGTTCATTGTTGGTTGCTTCTGTGTCCTGGGGAGCCAGGGGCTCCCTCACACCCATCCCTGGTGCAGAATCCATTCTCCACATCTGCACTCACTGCACACTCACAAGTGCCATCCCCCTGCTTATGCCAAGAGGCTTCTTGGGCCCCAGGCAAGTGTGGAACCGCGGCTGCTGTTCCCTCCTAGAGATGCCGGGACTCATTGGCAACTCCACCCGTGGAGAGGAGTTCACTCTTCTGCTCACAGGCGCCATCTCTCTAGACAGAAGAAACAGTACCTTGCTTTGGAGACATCAGGAGTGCTGCTGGCAGATCCTTTGGGAGCTCGGCCTCGGGAACAGCTTTGCAGCCGCGCTGATGGCACCCTGAAAGGGACACGATGAGAGGTCGCTGCTGGTGCCGGCCGTGCGGGGGCTCAGGAGGGCGGTGGCAGCTGTGGCTGCGCTGTCGCCGCTGCCCAGAGGTGCGGCAGCAGGTGCGGAGACAAGCGCAGCCTGCGGGAGCTCTGCGGTGGCCGCAGCCGCGGCCCCTGTGGCTCTGCAGCCGCTGCAGCCCAGCTCCGTGCCGGGCCGGGCGCTGAGAGCGCCTGCGAGCTGCCGGCTGCTGCTGGCCCGGGGCAGCTGCGGCTCGGAGTCCGCCTGCCGAGGGGCGAGAAGCAGCAGCCCCGGGCTGCTCACCGTTGTGCCCCGCATGATTCCCTGCCCCGGCGCCTCGGAGCCCGGGCACACCGAGCGCCGGCACGGCCGCTGCGGCTCCCCGCCTGTTGGAAAAATGACCAGGTAATTTTGGCTTTTGCATTTTTGTATGAGCCTATGCACGTTGTTAGTGAGTATAATGATTTAGATATAGTATCGATTCTAACTCTTTTTAGCTTCATGTTAGTATAATATAATCTATCATCTTAAGTAGACACCATATTGCCCATAGAAATTGTAATGTTATGAATATAGTGTCTATGTATCACCTATGGAAATGATAGTGTGATGAATGTACTGTGTTATAGACCTGAGGAAAACAATGTGAAAAAGACTTTTTTGTGACTAAAAACAGTGTAAGGCCATCCAGTGACCAACCTGTCCAAGAGATAAAATAACGGTGGCAGAAACCAGAGCACCAGAGAACAATTAGAGACTACTATGTTAAAATTAAAGAGAACATACTAAAATCTTATCCAGAGGATGGGAAACAGCTGGATGGAGACACAAGAAGAAATAAAATATATGGATGGGACACTCAGGATGTTATACAGATAAGAGTGTGAAGAAGGCAGAGAAAGAAGATATGAAAATATCAGAAAGTTCAAAAAAAGTTCTGAATAATACATTAAATACCATTAAATATTTGTACTTCAGCGAGGTAACAGAATAAATAGAACATTGTCTGTTTACCCCGGTGTGTTCTTTCACTGTTGACCAGGAGCACCCAGTGCTCTAAGTATTATTCCCTTTTATATCCCATTACTATTATGACCATTACTATTATTGACCTTTCAAAAACACTAAGCAGTGAATTCCATTTTCCTCACCTGTCGAGGGGAGGACCCGGCACAAGGAATTCACCAGTACCCCCGACCCCCCCCCACCGCAGCCCCCTCCGCCCGCGGCGAGGCACAACCGAGCGCGGGTCTCACCTGGGCTGGAGCCGCCTCCGAGGCCCGGGCGGGTCCCAGCTCGGCTCTCCCCGCTCGGCTTTGCCCTCGCTGCCGCCGCCGCTTTCCCCGCTCCTCGGGGCTCGGCTTTGCCCGGCGGCTCCGCTTGGCCCCGGGCGAACTCACTGCCCCCCGTGGCTCCCCAGCCCTGCGGCGGGGCGAACCCCCGGCATTTGCCGAAGGGCTCTGACTGCCCCTGGCCACTGAAGCCTCACGGAACGTGTCCTAGAATGCCGTAATCATGTGCTGAAATGCTGCTTTAAAGTTAATCTTGTGTTTTTCGTGAACTCTGATTTCTCTGAGAATTGTTACTGGAGAGATTCAAAGTGGTAAATCCAGTGCCTCATTATTTTTATCATGTGCAGCACAACAGAATCGAATTTCTTTAACAGAATGGTGATATGCTATTACACTAAATACTATCTGGAGAAGCTCCCGGTTTTTTGCACACTTTGCCAAATTCTACATTGCTGTTTCTTTCAGTGCAATTGCACTTTATAAGGTCTTAGTAAATTTATGATTCCATAAAATTTGTGGCTACCATGAGTTTTTCTCAATGTTAAATTACATAGGGTCAAAGTATTTGTCACACTTTTCTAATCCCTCCAGTAAATCCATCAGGCCGTTATTGCAACCATTCTTATTTCATTTTCAGTGCGTTTTGGTAGTAATAGCATCAGAATAAGTCACATTTTGTAGTACTCAGAACTTCTAAGAATATTGATTGTTAGTTCGGTTCTGTTTTATTTGAATACGATTTTAGTGTTGGTAAGATTAAGCACAGTTAGATCTGAGCAATGTTAAGTGTTCCCAGGATCTCTCCCAGTGCTGCCAGCGGCAAAGCCCTGGGGGCACAGCGTGCTCTGCTCTTGCAGAGGCGAGACTGGAGCTGTCAGGAGAGCAAACCCGGCTGGGAAAGCGTTCCCTGCACAGGAAGGTGTCTCCCCGCTCTGACCACAGACGGAGCTCAGCCTCCGCTCTTGACTCCAAACCCTTCAAGCTCCGAGCCCGACTGCCCGAAATTGGCTCGGCCCCACTGCCCAGCGCCCTGCTCAGAGCTCACACGGCTGAGGGGGCAGTGCAGATTGAATAATGAACGCTGCTGGGCACGGCTTTAGCTCTGAACTGCACACTGTCACACGGGAACAAAACCCTTAACGAGGATGGGTTCCTCTTGCTGGCACAAGGAGAGAAGCAGAAATCTGACAGGAATATTCTTCATCATTCTGCCCAGGCTTTGTCAAACCTTCCAGCTCTTGCACCTCGGGAAATAACAAGTGGCTTCTAAGCAGTGCCTTTGATGTCACTGAGCAAGTTATTATGGATTAATCTCACACTGGAAAGCAGCCTTCACACCCTACTGCTCTTGGCATCACCCAAAGAGTTTGGAGGCTGCTGCCCAGGGAGCTCCTGAGTTGTATCTTCCTTCTCAATCTTATCTGCGCCTATTTTAATTGTAAAAACATAAATAAAATGCAGGGAGCATTGGCCCAGGGTCTCAGGACTTGCATATCTCTGCCAAAGAAAGGGAAAAAAGAGTGTTTGTCCCAAACAACAGTGTTTCAAAGTTAATGTTATGTACATATATTTCAATAGGGAAAAGAGGAAAAGTGAAATATCAATTACTGTGCCAGTGGTGCTCCAGCCTATTTCTGTTCTCTTCTTTCAATTCTAGCATCTCTATGAATACTTAATAAAACCCCATAACTAAAAAAATATTTAATTCTAGCCAAAGGAGAAGCAATGTGGCTGCAGGCTTGTGGCACTCCACTGCCTGGGTTCCAGTAAGGGAGCTCATCCCCTCTGCAGTTCCAAGCCAGATCCCAAAGTCCTGAGCATCAGCTTTCAGCTTTTTGAACACTGAACTGGAAGCAAAGCTGCTGGGGAGGGCCGTGCTCCAGGCACATCTGTGCCATTTCATCTCTCCAGCTCTCTCAGCTCAGCTCGGCTCTTTTCCTCTCCTTGCTGGCTTTGGCTCATGCATTTCTTGAGGGGCTGCCCTGCACTGACCAGAGCATGAACTGACCATCAGACAAACAGCTCCTGGCACTGTGGCTCTGTCCTAAATGGACCATTGCCCAAAGGAATTCCAGGGCCTTAATTTCACTGACTCAAGATGGCTTTTAAAGGAACCTGGTTTGATGCCCTCCATTTCTAAACAAGGAGTGCACAACGCTCCTGCACTCCCTGCCAGGGTCATTCTTTGAGCCTTGCAGAAAGGCTTTAAAGCAGCACAGAGCTTGTTAAGCACTAACAACTTCATCCAAAAGTCAAATTAATGACATGGGCAGAGCCTGACTTTAAAATCTATTTTAAAAATGAATTAAAGAGCAGTTGCATTGCCAATTGACAAGATGAGAAAGGTTTCCTTAGCAGTTGTTGAGATGACAAAATAAGGGAGACGACAGAGCATGGAGTGGGGGGAAGAAGGGGAAAACCTTCATTTGCACAGTGGGGTTTTAACCATCATGGTTTAACACCCACTGTGCAAACCCACACCTCAAGGACTTGCAGAAACCATTCTAATCTCAAGAAAGGGAAAACTTCCTGGGTATTTATCATCTCAGCAAGTGCCTAGGGAAGCGTTCAACAGCAGGAGATTGGAGTAATTTCCAGGAATCAGGCATTTTATTGTGTATGACAAACACTGGAGAAGTCTAAGGGCCATTTCTGGGTTCGATATGATTCTTTGGTAATTGTTCATTTATTAATTTTTTGAGGGTATTTCGTTTTTTTCCCTGCTGGCGGCTCCTGACTCCCTTAGACAGGGTTGCTAGTTTTTGATGATAACTTTGGAGTGGTCGCTGCTGCTGTGGCTCTCATTAAAAACTCCCTTCTGTTTCTGTTCTGTCCTGGGCCAGCGAGTCTCCCTTCTCTGCTGGGATGGGTTTGTGCCCCACGAGGGGCCGGGTGATCCTTGGCTCACCCTCAGCACTGGTGGCCGTCCCCATGAGCTCACTGTGCACACTCAGTGTGACTGTTTTGGCTCTTGGGAGAGCCCCCATGGGCGCTGCCAGGTTGCAATGGCCGGGCTGAAGCACAGCAGGAATTGCAGTGCCCTCTGTGCCAGTGCCCAGCACAGCTGTGACATTCACTGTTCCCCTGCCCTGGCTCAGGCTGCCAGGGGGCTGTGGCTGCTCACTGGGGACACCTCCCACCCAAAGGCCATCAGCTGTGGGCTACAGCTCTCGGGGCTGTTCCTTGGTGCACAGTTGGCTTAGTTAAAAGCACAGGCTCCCCATGGATGTCTTGCTCAGTTACAGTCCCTGGCAATGCAGCCGTGATAGCTCTGAGTGGTTTGGGTTGAATTACTGCTGGAGTGCTGTAAGCAAGAGCTAAAGCTATCAGCTCTTGGTTACAGTGCACTGAAATAATAGTTGGGAACACTGAAAATCTAAGAATTATGTTTTTGTTTCTGCTTAGAATTAAAAATTCCTGTCTCTGTTGTGAAGTACTAGTGACCCCTGTGGGCATAAATTGATGACAAAAGTTTGTTTAGAGGTATGTTAATGTAGAAGTTGTTAGTTTGTATCGTGCCCCTGTGGGTAATAAGTCGGGGTTGCTGGGGAGATTTCTGATGATTTTACAAATTGCATCTGCTCCAAGTTTGTTTGCGATGGAGCCGCCGTTCTTTGTTTTGTGACACGGTGGCGCTGTGAGCTCTTGTTGAAGCTCCCGACAGAGGCTTTTCTGTTATGTTAAATTTGGAGCGACAGCCATCGTTATAATGTCTCTCTCTTTTTTTTTTTTTTTTTTTTTTGTTTTTTTTTTTGTTTTTTAATTCAGGGTAAGTATCAGACGATTTTGTATTTTTCTCTGCATCAGAACGCTCTTTTTTTAAAATGACTGAGTATTTTTTACAGTTAAAACATGGCTATTTAATGGGATCTACCTGGAAAGCAGTGAGGGTCTCTTCAAAATAGTTTTGGTCTGAGCCTCAATAACTCTTTGGAATTTATTTCCCAGCGAATCTTTGGACTTTGTAAGTTGTTCCCCCAGTGTGGGAGCTTGTATGGTCACGATGTGCTGTGGAGTGCTGAGCTCACCACAAGCTGAGAGCATTCGTGGCACTGTTGGTGGCTGGTGTGGTAAAAGAACCCTTTTACATTTATTGTTTGTATCAGTAAAGGCAAGGCTTTAATTCCATGAGGATGTGCTGTTTCCTTAGGACTCTGCTGTTGAACTGCTCGTGCCAAGCGATCTAAAAAGGCAAGAGAAGGTTTAGTTGTGGCTTGTTGAATCAGAGAATCGGCATTTTCAGGGGTTCTTGCAGTTGTACAGTTAAAAGATTCTTTCTGGCTGCATTTCCAATATCTCTTATTCCTGCTCTAGAAAGGGATACGGCTTGGTCTTCAGCTTTATGGTTTGGAGGATCTCTGGCTAATTGACTGATTGTTAGCTGGGCTTTAGGACTTCTAGCAGAGCTCTCCACTGATCTGTGAAGATGCTTTCACTGTTCCAAGTCCCACAGAATATGTTGTGAGTTTGTTAAAATTAGAGATTAAATATTACAGCAGTCTGAAGGTGTGAGGTGATAAGAATCATATCTACTTCTCACTACATTATTAAAATACTGGGAGTCTAAGCTGTTGTTATTGAAAGGTTTTCTTAACTTCTCAATATCCCAATGTGCTATAGGCTCCCACCGAGGATTAGCATTATTTTCCTTATATCGAACTGGCACAGCAAGGAGTTTTCTATATGGTGAATGAAAATCCTTATCTTGCATGAGTTTAGGTCTAAACTCAAATCTCACCCCAATCAGTCAGTTCCCGTTGTGTGTTCACGGGGCTGGGATGGAACGGGTTAAACTCCTCCTCTGACCCAGAGTCCGTGCCCTGCTCCATTTCCCCATGGAGGAGTTTGCCAATCGCGGGTTTTTCTCTCGTTCCTCTCTTTCCCGCAGTCAGAGCTCGGGTTTGTGCAGCGCTGGCGGAGCAGCCTCGCTCCTTGAGCCGGGCAGAGCTGCCCTCGCTGCCGGCCGGGCAGGGCTGGGAGATCCCGGGCGGGCCGGGGATGGCAGCGGGGGCTGAGCCGGGAGAGCGGCGGGGGCTGCGGGGCAGCGCCGGGGGCAGCGCGGCTCCGCTCGGGCTTGCGGGGCCTCCGGGCAGGGCTGGAGGGAGGGAGGGCTCGGAGACACGGCTGGGGACGCGCAGGGGCTGCGCACAAGAGCGGGGAAGTGGAAAGCTTTGCAGGTTGTTCAAATAAGTTCATTAAAGTGTTATCTGGAGTTTACAATTTTGTGTTCGTGTGGTTTTGGTTTATGGTAAAAGTGTTGTACAGTTTGAGTTCAACTGGGTCTCAGAGGGAAGGTGAACACAGAAGTGTTATTTATAGTTGGAAACTGCCTTTCAACTTAAGACAGTAATTTTTTAGGTTTTGTTTTGAAATATTGTAAGAATTAGATCTTTAAGGATCTTTCAGGCTTTTATGAATGTCTTTGTGTTGCTTGCATATTTTGTGTTTGATTATGTTTTTTAAAGCTTGCTTGATGTTGTGTAATAGGAGATAACATTGGTTTCTGTTTGACTTGAGCTCATGATGTAGGTAAAAGTCTTGACAGTTTTTTGGGTTTTTGTAGAAGAAGTAATTCTTTAGGGTCTTGTTTCTTTGTAGTAGCACTGAACAAAAAGTACTTTGAGATTTTTTAACTGCTTAAAAGATCGTTGAGTTTTTGTTTTTATTCTAGTGGAAGTACTGTTTTGTTGGTTCTTTTAGTTTCTATAAAGACGGGGTAATTGAGAAGTGTTTTAAAATATTTTATTATTAGTCTTAATAACGAATGAAACATAAGAAATATAAACCTCAACGTTGTTTTCTTAAAAGCTAACTTCTTTCTTAATTACAATACCTTAAATATGCTGTTCAAGCTATAAGCTTTTACAACACAATACTACTATATTACTTCTAACACCAATCACCTCTATTT
Source organism: Melozone crissalis (assembly GCF_028551555.1). Lineage (NCBI taxonomy): Eukaryota > Metazoa > Chordata > Aves > Passeriformes > Passerellidae > Melozone > Melozone crissalis. Next base: position 4,274,916 of record NW_026535840.1, on the reverse strand, counting down.
TTACCTCACATATTCCTATTACAATGTATCCTTCATGGTTCTAATTCTCTAAACTATCTACTCTTTTTCTCAACCCTCGTTTACATATATACTCTTTTATATAAACTTATTGTATTTTACAACCTTTTTGAATTCAACCAGACGATAATACCATCTCTATTCCATAGCTTCCCTAAGTCAACACGCCTGATCTCAATATTTGCATACAGATACACAAGACCGTGTGAACTTTCTATCAATTTTTAAAGATTCTGTACAAATCCGTTCCTCGCAGCTCCGGAGCAGCCAAAGCTCGGAGCAGCGCCCGAGGGGCAGCGGGGGCGCGGCAGCGGCAGCCGGGTGTGAGCAGGGCAGGGAGAGGCGAGCTCAGGGTCCCGGGCACCCGAGCAGGGGGGACAGGGCCCTGCGGCACTGAGGGGTGACACTGAGGGGCCCGTGCAGGGGCTGCTCTCACCAGCACAGGCTCAGCCCACAGCCCCACAGCAGGAGAAGCAGCTCTGGGCTGGGATGTGGCGGTGGCAGCGAATTCCCTTCCCCAAGCAGCAGCGCGGACCGTCTTTCCCTGAAGCAGAGATAGAGAGGCAGCAGCTGACAGACCCTTCTTCACAGCCATGTGCCAGATACGAAAAGTGGGATTCGTCCTCAGCACGTGTCAGCTGTTCTTCCTCCTTTCCATGGACAGTGCAACAGTGTCGCCTTCAGGCCAGTTCGTGATGATGTCCAAGAGCCCAGGGGGATTAGGATTTCCCATTGGATTTCCCACTGGAGCTCGCTGTGTCATGAGGGCAATGCACTCACTGCAGGCAGCATCGGTGGCAGGATGGATTGCAGAGACTTTTCCTTTGCAGCCCCAGCCCAGCGCTGGCACTGGGGCTGCAGAGACACTGAGGTGACCCTGAGAGGAAGTGCAAGGCACAGGGCGCAGCTGAGGAAGGACAGCGCTGTGCTGGGCTCAGAGGTGAAGCTGGCACTGCCCAGCGTGGAGAAGGTCCTTTCTCGCCAGAACCCCCCGGCCCTCACCGCGGCCCCTCCGCCCGCAGCGAGCCCCGAGCTGGGGCAGCACCGACCGCGGGTCCCACCCGGGCTGGAGCCGCTCCCGAGCTCCGCCGCCCCTCGCCGGGCTCCGGTGCCGCCGCCGCTCCGCTCCCGGGCAGACACAGCGGGCACGGCTGCTGCTGTCACCGCATTTATGCACAGCGGGGAAATGGGAGACGCCGCTTTGGCCCATTCAGCGTGCGGGGAAAGCGGCGAGGAGCTCCCTGGCCGCCGCCAGGAGAGGAGATCGTATGGATGTGCAATTAGTGTCAGGAAAGATGTTCTCAGATGTTCATGAGAACGTAGGATATAGAATGGAGTATTGTGATAAGCAATATCCTAAAACAGAATCAGTCTCGGGATAAGCAAAGTTGGGACGATTCCAAATGTGGAATCTGTAATGGTAGTCTTATCTATAAAATAATATGGCTTAGTTTGAACAGAATGCTTACTTACATAACACAAAGGTTAATGCACATGCCCAGCCTGCCAGGTTATTCAGAGGACAGCGAGGAAGACAGTGAGCCTTCCTCTGAAGAGACCCCGAAAAGCCAAAAGACCCCTCAGCAACAGGCGGAACATGCACTGTGCAGTGCAGTGACATAGATTTAAAGAATCAAAAATAGGAGGTGATTTAAAGGAAAATATTGATGAATATGTGTTAGCATACAGTATATAAGTTGTGTTTGGATCCTTTTGTCCTTTGTATGTGAGGCAGGGTGAGAAAATCCTTCCCCGTACCCCGATCGATTTTACTTATGCTTTATCCAAACCACTGCCAAATTATTTTCTTTGAATCCGCTTGATTATTTTAATTGTATTATTTTATATAAAATTGCTGCTTAATTAAAATTGGTGCTAAATTTTATTTTGTGGGTAATTAAATTAGACATATAGGGACTTCATTCATAACCATTTGGTGCCCAAACCCAGGAACTCCAGCCCTGGGAAGGACGGCTAGCCTTGGGAAGTGGCTCCACACCAGTTTTTAGGTGGTTCTGAGGTCAGACCAGACTCCCTTGGAGAAGGAGTTCCAGTTTTGATAAAGCATAAGCAAAAGAAGCTAGTGGTAGGAAGCCTCAAAGGGGCTGCCTTAAGAGTGCCAGCTAAAGGTGAGAGCACCCATAAAACTTCTGTGTGCACAAAAATCCTTGTGAGAAAAGGAGTCTGTGAGTATCCCGAGGTGGGGTGAAGGCAGGTGTGTGCTTGCATTTGTGTTTGTGTGTATGTGTGGGGTGCTTATGACGTGACCTCACACTCCGAGGGCCATGGTAGTCACAGTCCTGTAATGGGCTTGGCAAAGGAGAGGTGTTTGTGTGTTTGTGTGAGTGTTTGAGATATGACCTTGTCACAGAATGAGTGGGGACTTCTGTTTGTGTGTTTCTGTGTTTGAGATGTGACCTCATCACAGAGCAGGTGAGCACTTCCCTTTGTGTGTTTGTGTGAGTGTTTGAGATGTGACCTAGTCACGGAGCAGGTGGGCACCTGCATTTGTATGTTTGTGTGGTTGAGACGTGACCTCATCCCAGAGCAAGTGGGGACCTGTATTTGTGTGTCTGTGTGTGTTTGAGATGTGACCTCATCACAGAGCGAGTGGGCACCGCCGAGGGCCACAGTTCTGCCCTCCTGGCTAAGGAAGGAAGCGACAGTTTTGTTGTGTTAAGGGTTTTGACCAGGCTTTGTAATTCCTGTGAGAAGGGGGTGAGCAGATGAGCTGACCCAGCTGTGCCATGCATGTATAAAGGGTGGGTGAGTGTGGTTTAATTTTAGCAAAAGTAATAAAAAAGGGCTTAGTAAGTGAGAAAGGAGGATTGTGGGGACTGAAGCCAGAAAGAGTGAGAGGCAGGAGCTTGTCATGGTGAGTGGAATCAGGCAGGAGCAAGTGGCTGACAAGAGATGAGCAAGTATTAGAGGGGATTAAACCACGAGTGAGAAGAGTGAGTGAGGATTTCCCAGGTACCTGGAACTCCTGGTTATTTACCTGCCAGAAACGAGGGCAAGAGAGGTGGCATCTTGTACCGGGGAGTGAGTGCTCAGGAGGGAGGCTCGCAGGGTTACCCAGGAACAAGGGGATTTCTGAACAGTGTGGGAGCAATTCTCTGGGGCATTCCCCTGGGGATGGTAGTGAAGTTTTAACTTCTTGCAACATTTTTTAAGAGGTTTGCATTAGCTTTTAGAAATGAACTCCAATACTAGATCTTGGGAAGACGTGATGGACATATTAAATGACTTGGGAAATTTAGAGGAAGAGCTACAGAAAGTTGTAGAAAAAGTGCAGGAACTGTTTGTGTGCGAAGATTGTATGTGTATGAGAGTCAAGCGTAGGGGAAGGGAAAGGAGTAGAGGGAGAGAAGGTTTTAAAACAACAAGAAAAATGCAAAGTGTTCACAAAAGCACTGAGACATCAGGGTAATCTAAATTCTACCCCAATGACTCAAGACCCACCTGTTTCTATTGCCATGAGAAGGGACACCTGTGGAAATTTCGCAGGAAAAGGAAGCAGGATAAAAAGAGGTTTCAGGAGGAGTAGGGGTGTCAGGGGCTCTATTTAGTGAGGACTGAAACACCACAAGCGCCCTGGATAAAATTAAGAATTTGTCCTCACAAGGACAAGCACTTTGTGATCATTTTTAAAAAATGTATGGATATATAGGATTATTTGAAATCAGCAAACAAATTACTCAGGGATGTTTCACATGTTAAAAAGTGAACAAAAAGGTGTGGAGGACTCATCCCTCTGGGGGCAGCTATATAGTATACAGGCCAATTAGAAGGATCCAGATTGATTTTACCAATTATCCAGAGTGAGCAGGTGGAAATATTGATTAGTTATTAATCGACTCAGTGGGTAGAAGCAGTCCCTGCAGCTCAGGCAACAGCTCAAACAGTAGCCAAAATTTTGTTGAAGCCTATTATTCCAAGATTTGGACTACAATTGAAAGTGATAAAAGCAAATAATTTGGGGTAAAAGTTTTTATAGTAATGAATGTATGTTTTATGTAGTTTGGCCGAACTATGTGTGTGAGTGTTTGATATGTGTGATTTGTTTTGTTTATCAAAGTAATTGTGTTACAGCAGAGGGAAAATGTGCAATGTGTACCAAAGGCTGGCTAAAAAGTATAGTTTGTGTCCACTAGAAATTTTTATACAAGCTACTAATTGTAGGCATTGGATGTAACTATTGTAAGGAGAGGTGGTATCAGCATTGTCGCTGTGGTTACCTAACATCAGGGTTGGTCCAGAGTGTGAACACACTGATACAGTAGTGAGCTCAGTTGGAACATACAAACAGCGTGACTACAGATGAAAAACTTGGTAATTTCATAAAATTTTAACCTCTGCTTAAACGCCAGCTTGCCATCACTTCTGGAATCATTGGGTTGAGTAACCCCGCTGTGTTTGGAGGCCAAACAACGTCATGAAGAACGAATTCAGCGTCTCCTGAGACACTGGGATCAGGGACTAATGCCAGCAGCAGAGGTCCAGAAAGAAACAGAGCACTGGATGTACTGGGCATGGCCTAGGCTGTGCCCCGTGGGCTTGTATTGTCTGTACAGTTTAACTCGTGGGGGAAGGAAACCAAAATAGAAGAAGGGGAAAATCAACTGCTCTGTTTAACCTGCTCTAAATAGCTAATGTGACCACCTTACAATAGCATGCCTTTTCAGTGATTTTATAGGAACACCTTTAAGTAATAGAGATAGAACCTTTCATGCAGCTGTTCAATGAACAGAAGACAGAGACCAATGAGTTTTAGCTGTAACAGCCTATGGACAGGCAAGAGAGAGAGTGTGCCATTCTGTGATAGATAGTTGTGTTATTGCCAATAGCTGTTGGGGGAAGGAAATCTATGAGTCACACCATAGATTTGTTTCTGCTACAGATAGATGGGCATTGCAGGTGTGTTTACTGGTGAAAAAGATTATTTAGTAATTATACCCAACGTCAAAGTAAATAGCAACCAGTAAGATAGATCTTATAACAATTTTTTTTAATTGCTTAACAAAATCATTTTAGTATTTGTTTTATAGAAAAGAGTGCTAAAACATTTCCTGTGGTTGGCACATCTCCGAAGCCCCTTATATTTAATAAAAAAGAACTGTCAATTGACCCAGGGAAAGTGATAGTACTGTGCCTCCAGACTGTAAGGGTCGTGTGCCATCATCCTTGCACCCAAGTGGGCTACACAGAAATAGTATCCTGTGCTATAATCATTGTATCTGAGGGGTGCACACAGCAATAGTATCCTGTGCTGTAATCATTGTATTGAGGGGTGCACACAGCAATAGTATCCTGTGCTATAATCACTGTATCTGAGGGGTGCACACAGAAATAGTATCCTGTGCTATAATCATTGTATTGAGGGGTGCACACAGAAATAGTATCCTGTGCTATAATCACTGTATTGAGGGGTGCACACAGCAATAGTATCCTGTGCTAGAGTCACTGTATCCAAGGGGTAAGAGTGGAGATTGGCTCAGCAGAAATGGTACCAGCAATGAGGTTGCAGGACACAATCTCCGCTCCCGAGAAGACAATCTCAGCCCTTGGCTGCAGCCCAAGGGGCCGTGAGAGAGATGGAGAGTCCAGACTCCTGAGGTACCTGCTCCTGACATGGATCCTGGTACCCTGTGCATCTGCAACCCCTGCAAAAAATGCTACCAACACCTGTGGGACGGCCACAATTCAGTGACTGTTTTTGCAGTACATCACTCTGTTGATGCAGAATGTTACAACCAGACAAGTTTACAAACTTGCCACAGAATGGCTGAGCCTATTGGGGGTGGGAGTTAATCTAGGATTGGGCCAATGGACGCCTTCATGCCCAGACTGCCCCACAGAGGGAGAATTCCTTTGTTTCCCAAAAAGAGAAGAGTGGGGAAATTCAGAACAAAACCAGCAAGGTAAGAATAAAGGGAAAAATCCAAGGGTGTTGTATAACCAATGAAAGCAGCAAAATAGCGAGTGGGATTTGCCAATTTCAGGCAGAAATGTTTTTGTAGACTTAATGCAAAAAAGGACAGCCGAGTTGGATTTATCAAGATTGGATTTATGGGGGAACTGCAAATGGCTGAAAGATGGTTATGGAGGGGACGAAGAAGCTCGAAGATGTCCAAAATGTGGAGTCAAGCTTCTACCAGCTTCAAGATTAACTAACACTTTGGGTGGGGTGTTTGAACTGTATTGTTTATTGATGTAATTGTCTTGTTTTTATAGATGAGAATCACAAGCATCTGGTGAGGGAACCATCAGAGGTGTTGGGGCAGTTCCCTTAAGGACCAACAAGCAGAGTGAAACAAGAAACAGAGGGCAAGACCAGGTTGGCCCCTGTGTTCACCACCAAGAAGATTGCATAGCCCTGCTGTGGGCAGCAATCCCATAGGCACGGCAAGGTGGGGGCAAGAAAGGCACCCCAGACCTCTGTCATTGCTCAGCTGTCTTTTAATACAGCAGGAATCAGAAGACAAGACTGAGTTGGCCTCTGTACTCACCACTATGATCCACCTGCTGTGAGCAGCAACCCCATGGGCACGGTAGATGGGAGTAAAAAAGCCACACCAGACCTCAGTGATCCCATTTTGTCCATTCCAAATAAGTGTGGCTAAAGAAAACCTGAGATTTTTTTCCTTCTGTCCTCAGCCTCATCAACAGATGCTGGTATGATTCATTAAAATTTTTTTTGAGAAGAGCAGATTATCAGAATCAAAAATTAGATCTAATTGTTTGAGACAAATGACTCATAGGAAAAGAAAAGGGTGGTGTGTCATACATGAATGATGCGGTTGTTGGCTGTCACAATTAGGAGGTTACTACATGTATATGAGGAGAAGTTTTGTAGATGAATAGTGCTAATAGACATATTAGCACTGTAATATGTTCCCCCACAGTGCCCTTTCCCTCCCCTCGCAGCAGCCTCAGTTCCCAGGGCATTTGGGGAGGGCCGGCTCATTACCAGGAGGGGCCACAGGACAACAGCTGAGCTCCAGTCAAGGTGTGAGGAACTGATCTCCACCTGTGGAGTGCAGAGAAGGAGCTGACTGACAAAATACTGGGAGGGATTGAGGGTATAAAAGGCAGAGCATCCATTTTGTAAATGAGCCCCAGAGCCTTAATTTTTCCTTATTTAGTCTGTTTTTTTTTTTTTTAAGGTTAAAAAAACTTTTAAGATCTTAAAAGTGAGGGTTGTTTCTTACATCTTCCAAGGACAGTCCAGAAGTGTCACCTTCAGGACAGTTTGTGATGATTTCTGGGAGCCCAGGGTGATTTGGATTTCCCATTTGAGCTTGTTGTACAATGTTAGAAATAACAAATATAGGTATTGGCTTTTGCATTTATGTACTAACTTTTGTTTTGCAAGTCAGTATTTGTGAAAAACCACTTGTTTTTAAAACTTTTAAAAGTTTAATAGTGATAACATGGTTATAAAAACAGTAATACAATTACAGTAATAACAATTTGGACAACTTGAATTAGAACAATATGACATAAACACAAAGACTCAGGCATGACTGGGTACCTTTTTCTGGGCAGCACGAGTCTGAAAAAGGACACCTGTTAACAAAGGATTAACCCTTAAAAACAATAGCCTGTAGCATAGTCATACAACTCATACATGATGCATAAATTCCATTCAAACACAGGATTCCCTCTGGTCATCTTCAGCTTCTTCCTCTGAATCCTGACAGTGCCTTCGAGACAGCAAGAAGTTCATAATGAACAATGAATTCTTTTTCTCTGAAAGATTGAGATGTCCTGTGGCTGCTATCTCAGTGAAAGCCCTTTCTTTAAAAAAAGAACCTTGCATAGCATAGTTTGTATTTAACAATTTAGTCATAACCTAAAATTAAATTCAACACAAAACTTAAGAGAACATATGTACATTAAAGCTTTAAAACAAGATATATAATATTACATTACACCAAGAGAAAGGTAAAACAGACATGTACCAGTGTACATGTATTTAGACCAGTGGAGATACATCTGTCACCTAAAACAGACTTCAAAATTACATGGGGCCAGCCACATGCAAGAATTTATACAATAATAACTTTGTAATTGATAAAGAACAATTTCTTAAAAACAGTATCCCACATATAATGCGGGCAATGCACTCACTGCAGGCAGCATCGGTGGCAGGATGGATTGCAGAGACTTTTCCTTTGCAGCCCCAGCCCAGCGCTTGCACTGGGGATGAAGAGGCACTGAGGTGACCCTGAGAGGAAGTGCAAGGCACAGGGCGCAGCTGAGGAAGGACAGCGCTGTGCTGGGCTCAGAGGTGAAGCTGGCACTGCCCAGTGTGGAGAAGGTTCTTTGTGCAGCCCCTGTCACAGGGGAGCTTGGGCCTTGCTGCAGACATACGGCCGCTCACTGGAGCAGTTGTCACCCATCAATCTCCTGTCAGCCAGGTACACACACTGGGAATTGCCGAGGACAGGAGCCCTGCAGGGAGGAGCAGAGGCAGCGCTGGCTGCCAGGGGAAGCCCTTGTGCCCCTGTGCCCGCAGGCCCTGCCCGGCTCCCCGGCACTCACCGGGAGCTGTAGCTGCTGCCGTCCCCCCAGTGCAGGCGCTCGCCCCGTCTGCGCAGCCCGAGCCAGAAATCGCCGTTCCCGCGGAGGCGGAAGAGCAAATCCTGCCCAGGAGAGAGGAGTGGGAGCTGCCCCGGCCCCTCGGGGGGACACGGGCCCGGGGCTGCCCCCGCACGCCGGGGCTCCTTCCCTGCAAGGCCCCGGCCCAGGGCTGCAGCCCCGGCCCTGCGAGCACCGAGCCCGGCCCAGGAGCGCCCCCAGGCTGCCCTCAGCCACCCCACACCGCCCGCAGCCCCTCACTCACCATGGCCTCCTCATCCTTGGCAATGGCCAGGGAGGCATTGAGCTCGGAGCACCGTTCCTGGCCCTGCTCCCACGTGCTGTAATCCCGTGAGAAGTAGTAGCAGATCCCATTGTAGCCAATCCAGCCATGGGGACAGCCCAGAACCAACAGCGGAGTCGCAGGTGTGACTGGAAGCTGTGGTGCTGCAGGGGGAAGAAGAGAAGCTCTGAGGATTCCCCTGTGCAGGGAGCAGGGAGCCCGCTCTGCCCCGAGGGGCTGGGCCCACGCTGCTGCCCCTCCCTTACCTGCCAGCACAGCCAAGGCCGCCCCCAAAGCCAGCACCAGCACCAGGAGCAGCAGAATCAGCACCGCCGTGCCCACGGGATGGCACCTGAACCATTCACCTGGAGCAGGAAAGAGCTGCTGGCTGCCAGAAGCAGAGCCGGCCCTGCAATCTGCTCAGCCCATGGCCAGGGAGCAGAGCAGGGAGCCCTGAGGCAGTGTGGGCCTCCCTCAGCTGGCAGCCAGAGAGCCAAGAGCCTGGCCACAGGCAGGGACACAGCTGTGGGCACAGGCAGGGACACAGCTGTGGGCACAGGCTGCAGCAGGAGAACTGCACAGCCTTGGGGGCAGCTGGGGCTCTTGCTTCCAGCCACGGATGGGGCCCAGCAGAGCACGAGGCCTCTTCCAGACATCGGGAAACAGCCACACACCTGCCAGCGCTGGCCTTGGGAGGGGACACGGGCCCCTGCCTAGAGCCCACAGAGGTGGCTCTGCATTCACCCAGGAATCTTCTGAGGCTCCTTTTGTGTTCATTGTTGGTTGCTGCTGTGTCCTGGGGAGCCAGGGGCTCCCTCACACTCCCATCCCTGGTGCAGAATCCATTCTCCACATCTGCACTCACTGCACACTCACAAGTGCCATCCCCCTGCTTATGCCAAGAGGCTTCTTGGGCCCCAGGCAAGTGTGGAACCGCGGCTGCTGTTCCCTCCTAGAGATGCCGGGACTCATTGGCAACTCCACCCGTGGAGAGGAGTTCACTCTTCTGCTCACAGGCGCCATCTCTCTAGACAGAAGAAACAGTACCTTGCTTCGGAGACATCAGGAGTGCTGCTGGCAGATCCTTTGGGAGCTCGGCCTCGGGAACAGCTTTGCAGCCGCGCTGATGGCACCCTGAAAGGGACACGATGAGAGGTCGCTGCTGGTGCCGGCCGTGCGGGGGCTCAGGAGGGCGGTGGCAGCTTTGGTGCGCTGTCGCCGCTGCCCAGAGGTGCGGCAGCAGGTGCGGAGACAAGCGCAGCCTGCGGGAGCTCTGCGGTGGCCGCAGCCGCGGCCCCTGTGGCTCTGCAGCCGCTGCAGCCCAGCTCCGTGCCGGGCCGGGCGCTGAGAGCGCCTGCGAGCTGCCGGCTGCTGCTGGCCCGGGGCAGCTGCGGCTCGGAGTCCGCCTGCCGAGGGGCGAGAAGCAGCAGCCCCGGGCTGCTCACCGTTGTGCCCGCATGATTCCCTGCCCCGGCGCCTCGGAGCCCGGGCACACCGAGCGCCGGCACGGCCGCTGCCGCTCCCCGCCTGTTGGAAAAATGACCAGGTAATTTTGGCTTTTGCATTTTTGTATGAGCCTATGCACGTTGTTAGTGAGTATAATGATTTAGATATAGTATCGATTCTAACTCTTTTTAGCTTCATGTTAGTATAATATAATCTATCATCTTAAGTAGACACCATATTGCCCATAGAAATTGTAATGTTATGAATATAGTGTCTATGTATCACCTATGGAAATGATAGTGTGATGAATGTACTGTGTTATAGACCTGAGGAAAACAATGTGAAAAAGACTTTTTTGTGACTAAAAACAGTGTAAGGCCATCCAGTGACCAACCTGTCCAAGAGATAAAATAACGGTGGCAGAAACCAGAGCACCAGAGAACAATTAGAGACTACTATGTTAAAATTAAAGAGAACATACTAAAATCTTATCCAGAGGATGGGAAACAGCTGGATGGAGACACAAGAAGAAATAAAATATATGGATGGGACACTCAGGATGTTATACAGATAAGAGTGTGAAGAAGGCAGAGAAAGAAGATATGAAAATATCAGAAAGTTCAAAAAAAGTTCTGAATAATACATTAAATACCATTAAATATTTGTACTTCAGCGAGGTAACAGAATAAATAGAACATTGTCTGTTTACCCCGGTGTGTTCTTTCACTGTTGACCAGGAGCACCCAGTGCTCTAAGTATTATTCCCTTTTATATCCCATTACTATTATGACCATTACTATTATTGACCTTTCAAAAACACTAAGCAGTGAATTCCATTTTCCTCACCTGTCGAGGGGAGGACCCGGCACAAGGAATTCACCAGTACCCCCGACCGCCCCCCACCGCAGCCCCCTCCGCCCGCGGCGAGGCACAACCGAGCGCGGGTCTCACCTGGGCTGGAGCCGCCTCCGAGGCCCGGGCGGGTCCCAGCTCGGCTCTCCCCGCTCGGCTTTGCCCTCGCTGCCGCCGCCGCTTTCCCCGCTCCTCGGGGCTCGGCTTTGCCCGGCGGCTCCGCTTGGCCCCGGGCGAACTCACTGCCCCCCGTGGCTCCCCAGCCCTGCGGCGGGGCGAACCCCCGGCATTTGCCGAAGGGCTCTGACTGCCCCTGGCCACTGAAGCCTCACGGAACGTGTCCTAGAATGCCGTAATCATGTGCTGAAATGCTGCTTTAAAGTTAATCTTGTGTTTTTCGTGAACTCTGATTTCTCTGAGAATTGTTACTGGAGAGATTCAAAGTGGTAAATCCAGTGCCTCATTATTTTTATCATGTGCAGCACAACAGAATCGAATTTCTTTAACAGAATGGTGATATGCTATTACACTAAATACTATCTGGAGAAGCTCCCGGTTTTTTGCACACTTTGCCAAATTCTACATTGCTGTTTCTTTCAGTGCAATTGCACTTTATAAGGTCTTAGTAAATTTATGATTCCATAAAATTTGTGGCTACCATGAGTTTTTCTCAATGTTAAATTACATAGGGTCAAAGTATTTGTCACACTTTTCTAATCCCTCCAGTAAATCCATCAGGCCGTTATTGCAACCATTCTTATTTCATTTTCAGTGCGTTTTGGTAGTAATAGCATCAGAATAAGTCACATTTTGTAGTACTCAGAACTTCTAAGAATATTGATTGTTAGTTCGGTTCTGTTTTATTTGAATACGATTTTAGTGTTGGTAAGATTAAGCACAGTTAGATCTGAGCAATGTTAAGTGTTCCCTGAATCTCTCCCAGTGCTGCCAGCGGCAAAGCCCTGGGGGCACAGCGTGCTCTGCTCTTGCAGAGGCGAGACTGGAGCTGTCAGGAGAGCAAACCCGGCTGGGAAAGCGTTCCCTGCACAGGAAGGTGTCTCCCCGCTCTGACCACAGACGGAGCTCAGCCTCCGCTCTTGACTCCAAACCCTTCAAGCTCCGAGCCCGACTGCCCGAAATTGGCTCGGCCCCACTGCCCAGCGCCCTGCTCAGAGCTCACACGGCTGAGGGGGCAGTGCAGATTGAATAATGAACGCTGCTGGGCACGGCTTTAGCTCTGAACTGCACACTGTCACACGGGAACAAAACCCTTAACGAGGATGGGTTCCTCTTGCTGGCACAAGGAGAGAAGCAGAAATCTGACAGGAATATTCTTCATCATTCTGCCCAGGCTTTGTCAAACCTTCCAGCTCTTGCACCTCGGGAAATAACAAGTGGCTTCTAAGCAGTGCCTTTGATGTCACTGAGCAAGTTATTATGGATTAATCTCACACTGGAAAGCAGCCTTCACACCCTACTGCTCTTGGCATCACCCAAAGAGTTTGGAGGCTGCTGCCCAGGGAGCTCCTGAGTTGTATCTTCCTTCTCAATCTTATCTGCGCCTATTTTAATTGTAAAAACATAAATAAAATGCAGGGAGCATTGGCCCAGGGTCTCAGGACTTGCATATCTCTGCCAAAGAAAGGGAAAAAAGAGTGTTTGTCCCAAACAACAGTGTTTCAAAGTTAATGTTATGTACATATATTTCAATAGGGAAAAGAGGAAAAGTGAAATATCAATTACTGTGCCAGTGGTGCTCCAGCCTATTTCTGTTCTCTTCTTTCAATTCTAGCATCTCTATGAATACTTAATAAAACCCCATAACTAAAAAAATATTTAATTCTAGCCAAAGGAGAAGCAATGTGGCTGCAGGCTTGTGGCACTCCACTGCCTGGGTTCCAGTAAGGGAGCTCATCCCCTCTGCAGTTCCAAGCCAGATCCCCAAGTCCTGAGCATCAGCTTTCAGCTTTTTGAACACTGAACTGGAAGCAAAGCTGCTGGGGAGGGCCATGCTCCAGGCACATCTGTGCCATTTCATCTCTCCAGCTCTCTCAGCTCAGCTCGGCTCTTTTCCTCTCCTTGCTGGCTTTGGCTCATGCATTTCTTGAGGGGCTGCCCTGCACTGACCAGAGCATGAACTGACCATCAGACAAACAGCTCCTGGCACTGTGGCTCTGTCCTAAATGGACCATTGCCCAAAGGAATTCCAGGGCCTTAATTTCACTGACTCAAGATGGCTTTTAAAGGAACCTGGTTTGATGCCCTCCATTTCTAAACAAGGAATGCACAACACTCCTGCACTCCCTGCCAGGGTCATTCTTTGAGCCTTGCAGAAGGGCTTTAAAGCAGCACAGAGCTTGTTAAGCACCAACAACTTCATCCAAAAGTCAAATTAATGACATGGACAGAGCCTGACTTTAAAATCTATTTTAAAAATGAATTAAAGAGCAGTTGCATTGCCAATTGACAAGATGAGAAAGGTTTCCTTAGCAGTTGTTGAGATGACAAAATAAGGGAGACGACAGAGCATGGAGTGGGGGGAAGAAGGGGAAAACCTTCATTTGCACAGTGGGGTTTTAACCATCATGGTTTAACACCCACTGTGCAAACCCACACCTCAAGGACTTGCAGAAACCATTCTAATCTCAAGAAAGGGAAAACTTCCTGGGTATTTATCATCTCAGCAAGTGCCTAGGGAAGCGTTCAACAGCAGGAGATTGGAGTAATTTCCAGGAATCAGGCATTTTATTGTGTATGACAAACACTGGAGAAGTCTAAGGGCCATTTCTGGGTTCGATATGATTCTTTGGTAATTGTTCATTTATTAATTTTTTGAGGGTATTTCGTTTTTTTCCCTGCTGGCGGCTCCTGACTCCCTTAGACAGGGTTGCTAGTTTTTGATGATAACTTTGGAGTGGTCGCTGCTGCTGTGGCTCTCATAAAAACTCCCTTCTGTTTCTGTTCTGTCCTGGGCCAGCGAGTCTCCCTTCTCTGCTGGGATGGGTTTGTGCCCCACGAGGGGCCGGGTGATCCTTGGCTCACCCTCAGCACTGGTGGCCGTCCCCATGAGCTCACTGTGCACACTCAGTGTGACTGTTTTGGCTCTTGGGAGAGCCCCCATGGGCGCTGCCAGATTGCAATGGCCGGGCTGAAGCACAGCAGGAATTGCAGTGCCCTCTGTGCCAGTGCCCAGCACAGCTGTGACATTCACTGTTCCCCTGCCCTGGCTCAGGCTGCCAGGGGGCTGTGGCTGCTCACTGGGGACACCTCCCACCCAAAGGCCATCAGCTGTGGGCTACAGCTCTCGGGGCTGTTCCTTGGTGCACAGTTGGCTTAGTTAAAAGCACAGGCTCTCCATGGATGTCTTGCTCAGTTACAGTCCCTGGCAATGCAGCCGTGATAGCTCTGAGTGGTTTGGGTTGAATTACTGCTGGAGTGCTGTAAGCAAGAGCTAAAGCTATCAGCTCTTGGTTACAGTGCACTGAAATAATAGTTGGGAACACTGAAAATCTAAGAATTATGTTTTTGTTTCTGCTTAGAATTAAAAATTCCTGTCTCTGTTGTGAAGTACTAGTGACCCCTGTGGGCATAAATTGATGACAAAAGTTTGTTTAGAGGTATGTTAATGTAGAAGTTGTTAGTTTGTATCGTGCCCCTGTGGGTAATAAGTCGGGGTTGCTGGGGAGATTTCTGATGATTTTACAAATTGCATCTGCTCCAAGTTTGTTTGCGATGGAGCCGCCGTTCTTTGTTTTGTGACACGGTGGCGCTGTGAGCTCTTGTTGAAGCTCCCGACAGAGGCTTTTCTGTGATGTTAAATTTGGAGCGACAGCCATCGTTATAATGTCTCTCTTTTTTTTTTTTTTTTTTTTTTTTTTTGTTTTTTTTTTTTTGTTTTTTAATTCAGGGTAAGTATCAGACGATTTTGTATTTTTCTCTGCATCAGAACGCTCTTTTTTTAAAATGACTGAGTATTTTTTACAGTTAAAACATGGCTATTTAATGGGATCTACCTGGAAAGCAGTGAGGGTCTCTTCAAAATAGTTTTGGTCTGAGCCTCAATAACTCTTTGGAATTTATTTCCCAGCGAATCTTTGGACTTTGTAAGTTGTTCCCCCAGTGTGGGAGCTTGTATGGTCACGATGTGCTGTGGAGTGCTGAGCTCACCACAAGCTGAGAGCATTCGTGGCACTGTTGGTGGCTGGTGTGGTAAAAGAACCCTTTTACATTTATTGTTTGTATCAGTAAAGGCAAGGCTTTAATTCCATGAGGATGTGCTGTTTCCTTAGGACTCTGCTGTTGAACTGCTCGTGCCAAGCGATCTAAAAAGGCAAGAGAAGGTTTAGTTGTGGCTTGTTGAATCAGAGAATCGGCATTTTCAGGGGTTCTTGCAGTTGTACAGTTAAAAGATTCTTTCTGGCTGCATTTCCAATATCTCTTATTCCTGCTCTAGAAAGGGATACGGCTTGGTCTTCAGCTTTATGGTTTGGAGGATCTCTGGCTAATTGACTGATTGTTAGCTGGGCTTTAGGACTTCTAGCAGAGCTCTCCACTGATCTGTGAAGATGCTTTCACTGTTCCAAGTCCCACAGAATATGTTGTGAGTTTGTTAAAATTAGAGATTAAATATTACAGCAGTCTGAAGGTGTGAGGTGATAAGAATCATATCTACTTCTCACTACATTATTAAAATACTGGGAGTCTAAGCTGTTGTTATTGAAAGGTTTTCTTAACTTCTCAATATCCCAATGTGCTATAGGCTCCCACCGAGGATTAGCATTATTTTCCTTATATCGAACTGGCACAGCAAGGAGTTTTCTATATGGTGAATGAAAATCCTTATCTTGCATGAGTTTAGGTCTAAACTCAAATCTCACCCCAATCAGTCAGTTCCCGTTGTGTGTTCACGGGGCTGGGATGGAACGGGTTAAACTCCTCCTCTGATCCAGAGTCCGTGCCCTGCTCCATTTCCCCATGGAGGAGTTTGCCAATCGCGGGTTTTTCTCTCGTTGCTCTCTTTCCCGCAGTCAGAGCTCGGGTTTGTGCAGCGCTGGCGGAGCAGCCTCGCTCCTTGAGCCGGGCAGAGCTGCCCTCGCTGCCGGCCGGGCAGGGCTGGGAGATCCCGGGCGGGCCGGGGATGGCAGCGGGGGCTGAGCCGGGAGAGCGGCGGGGGCTGCGGGGCAGCGCCGGGGGCAGCGCGGCTCCGCTCGGGCTTGCGGGGCCTCCGGGCAGGGCTGGAGGGAGGGAGGGCTCGGAGACACGGCTGGGGACGCGCAGGGGCTGCGCACAAGAGCGGGGAAGTGGAAAGCTTTGCAGGTTGTTCAAATAAGTTCATTAAAGTGTTATCTGGAGTTTACAATTTTGTGTTCGTGTGGTTTTGGTTTATGGTAAAAGTGTTGTACAGTTTGAGTTCAACTGGGTCTCAGAGGGAAGGTGAACACAGAAGTGTTATTTATAGTTGGAAACTGCCTTTCAACTTAAGACAGTAATTTTTTAGGTTTTGTTTTGAAATATTGTAAGAATTAGATCTTTAAGGATCTTTCAGGCTTTTATGAATGTCTTTGTGTTGCTTGCATATTTTGTGTTTGATTATGTTTTTTAAAGCTTGCTTGATGTTGTGTAATAGGAGATAACATTGGTTTCTGTTTGACTTGAGCTCATGATGTAGGTAAAAGTCTTGACAGTTTTTTGGGTTTTTGTAGAAGAAGTAATTCTTTAGGGTCTTGTTTCTTTGTAGTAGCACTGAACAAAAAGTACTTTGAGATTTTTTAACTGCTTAAAAGATCGTTGAGTTTTTGTTTTTATTCTAGTGGAAGTACTGTTTTGTTGGTTCTTTTAGTTTCTATAAAGACGGGGTAATTGAGAAGTGTTTTAAAATATTTTATTATTAGTCTTAATAACGAATGAAACATAAGAAATATAAACCTCAACGTTGTTTTCTTAAAAGCTAACTTCTTTCTTAATTACAATACCTTAAATATGCTGTTCAAGCTATAAGCTTTTACAACACAATACTACTATATTACTTCTAACACCAATCACCTCTATTTTTACCTCACATATTCCTATTACAATGTATCCTTCATGGTTCTAATTCTCTAAACTATCTACTCTTTTTCTCAACCCTCGTTTACATATATACTCTTTTATATAAACTTATTGTATTTTACAACCTTTTTGAATTCAACCAGACGATAATACCATCTCTATTCCATAGCTTCCCTAAGTCAACACGCCTGATCTCAATATTTGCATACAGATACACAAGACCGTGTGAACTTTCTATCAATTTTTAAAGATTCTGTACAAATCCGTTCCTCGCAGCTCCGGAGCAGCCAAAGCTCGGAGCAGCGCCCGAGGGGCAGCGGGGGCGCGGCAGCGGCAGCCGGGTGTGAGCAGGGCAGGGAGAGGCGAGCTCAGGGTCCCGGGCACCCGAGCAGGGGGGACAGGGCCCTGCGGCACTGAGGGGTGACACTGAGGGGCCCGTGCAGGGGCTGCTCTCACCAGCACAGGCTCAGCCCACAGCCCCACAGCAGGAGAAGCAGCTCTGGGCTGGGATGTGGCGGTGGCACCGAATTCCCTTCCCCAAGCAGCAGCGCGGACCGTCTTTCCCTGAAGCAGAGAGAGAGAGGCAGCAGCTGACAGACCCTTCTTCACAGCCATGTGCCAGATACGAAAAGTGGGATTCGTCCTCAGCACGTGTCAGCTGTTCTTCCTCCTTTCCATGGACAGTGCAACAGTGTCGCCTTCAGGCCAGTTCGTGATGATGTCCAAGAGCCCAGGGGGATTAGGATTTCCCATTGGATTTCCCACTGGAGCTCGCTGTGTCATGAGGGCAATGCACTCACTGCAGGCAGCATCGGTGGCAGGATGGATTGCAGAGACTTTTCCTTTGCAGCCCCAGCCCAGCGCTGGCACTGGGGCTGCAGAGACACTGAGGTGACCCTGAGAGGAAGTGCAAGGCACAGGGCGCAGCTGAGGAAGGACAGCGCTGTGCTGGGCTCAGAGGTGAAGCTGGCACTGCCCAGCGTGGAGAAGGTCCTTTCTCGCCAGAACCCCCCGGCCCTCACCGCGGCCCCTCCGCCCGCAGCGAGCCCCGAGCTGGGGCAGCACCGACCGCGGGTCCCACCCGGGCTGGAGCCGCCTCCGAGCTCCGCCGCCCCTCGCCGGGCTCCGGTGCCGCCGCCGCTCCGCTCCCGGGCAGACACAGCGGGCACGGCTGCTGCTGTCACCGCATTTATGCACAGCGGGGAAATGGGAGACGCCGCTTTGGCCCATTCAGCGTGCGGGGAAAGCGGCGAGGAGCTCCCTGGCCGCCGCCAGGAGAGGAGATCGTATGGATGTGCAATTAGTGTCAGGAAAGATGTTCTCAGATGTTCATGAGAACGTAGGATATAGAATGGAGTATTGTGATAAGCAATATCCTAAAACAGAATCAGTCTCGGGATAAGCAAAGTTGGGACGATTCCAAATGTGGAATCTGTAATGGTAGTCTTATCTATAAAATAATATGGCTTAGTTTGAACAGAATGCTTACTTACATAACACAAAGGTTAATGCACATGCCCAGCCTGCCAGGTTATTCAGAGGACAGCGAGGAAGACAGTGAGCCTTCCTCTGAAGAGACCCCGAAAAGCCAAAAGACCCCTCAGCAACAGGCGGAACATGCACTGTGCAGTGCAGTGACATAGATTTAAAGAATCAAAAATAGGAGGTGATTTAAAGGAAAATATTGATGAATATGTGTTAGCATACAGTATATAAGTTGTGTTTGGATCCTTTTGTCCTTTGTATGTGAGGCAGGGTGAGAAAATCCTTCCCCGTACCCCGATCGATTTTACTTATGCTTTATCCAAACCACTGCCAAATTATTTTCTTTGAATCCGCTTGATTATTTTAATTGTATTATTTTATATAAAATTGCTGCTTAATTAAAATTGGTGCTAAATTTTATTTTGTGGGTAATTAAATTAGACATATAGGGACTTCATTCATAACCATTTGGTGCCCAAACCCAGGAACTCCAGCCCTGGGAAGGACGGCTAGCCTTGGGAAGTGGCTCCACACCAGTTTTTAGGTGGTTCTGAGGTCAGACCAGACTCCCTTGGAGAAGGAGTTCCAGTTTTGATAAAGCATAAGCAAAAGAAGCTAGTGGTAGGAAGCCTCAAAGGGGCTGCCTTAAGAGTGCCAGCTAAAGGTGAGAGCACCCATAAAACTTCTGTGTGCACAAAAATCCTTGTGAGAAAAGGAGTCTGTGAGTATCCCGAGGTGGGGTGAAGGCAGGTGTGTGCTTGCATTTGTATTTGTGTGTATGTGTGGGGTGCTTATGACGTGACCTCACACTCCGAGGGCCATGGTAGTCACAGTCCTGTAATGGGCTTGGCAAAGGAGAGGTGTTTGTGTGTTTGTGTGAGTGTTTGAGATATGACCTTGTCACAGAATGAGTGGGGACTTCTGTTTGTGTGTTTGTGTGTTTGAGATGTGACCTCATCACAGAGCAGGTGAGCACTTCCCTTTGTGTGTTTGTGTGAGTGTTTGAGATGTGACCTAGTCACGGAGCAGGTGGGCACCTGCATTTGTATGTTTGTGTGGTTGAGACGTGACCTCATCCCAGAGCAAGTGGGGACCTGTATTTGTGTGTCTGTGTGTGTTTGAGATATGACCTCATCACAGAGCGAGTGGGCACCGCCGAGGGCCACAGTTCTGCCCTCCTGGCTAAGGAAGGAAGCGACAGTTTTGTTGTGTTAAGGGTTTTGACCAGGCTTTGTAATTCCTGTGAGAAGGGGGTGAGCAGATGAGCTGACCCAGCTGTGCCGTGCGTGTATAAAGGGTGAGTGAGTGTGGTTTAATTTTAGCAAAAGTAATACAAAAAGGGCTTAGTAAGTGAGAAAGGAGGATTGTGGAGACTGAAGCCAGAAAGACTGAGAGGCAGGAGCTTGTCAGGGTGAGTGGAATCAGGCAGGAGCAAGTGGCTGACAAGAGATGAGCAAGTATTAGAGGGGATTAAACCACGAGTGAGAAGAGTGAGTGAGGATTTCCCAGGTACCTGGAACTCCTGGTTATTTACCTGCCAGAAACGAGGGCAAGAGAGGTGGCATCTTGTACCTGGAAGCGAGTGCTCAGGAGGGAGGCTCGCAGGGTTACTCAGAAACAAGGGGATTTCTGAACAGCGTGGGGAGCAATTCTCAGGGACAGTCCCCTGGGGATGGTAGTGAATTTTAACTGTTGCAACATTTTTAAGAGGTTTGCATTAGCTTTTAGAAATGATCCCCACTACTAGATCTTGGGGAGACGTGATGAGCATATTAGATGACTTGAGAAATTGAGAGGAAGAGCTTCAGAAAGTTGTAGAAAAAGTGCAGGAACTGTTTGTGTGCAAACATTGTATGTGTATGAGTGCGGGGTGTGGAGATTCAGGGACATCACACCATAACCAATATGATCCAGTGAAGCCAAATTCATTATCCCTAAAAAGACTCTATTTATAATAAATCTCTACTGTCCACGCATCTCTAGCTAATACACGATTGATTAATCCTAGCTGTTCACACATGTAAAATCGAATGCTGATTGGAGCATCTAATTTTTCACGTGTCTTGCTGTGGTCATATGGCCCACCCATGATCCATTTTTTCCTTAATTTCCCAAGCTTGCTGACAAACTTGCTGAGTCCTGATGACTCTTCTTCTTGCATCTTTTTCAAGGATATAACAACCCCATTTCTGAATATGTCCATTATTCATTTTTTGTGAATGTGTCCATTGTCCATTAGTAAAGGCAGGCTGGATTGTGCCTCTGCTGAATATGGCCACTGTCTCGCAAGAACTCCTCAATCTGCAAAAAACTCTCAACAGTTTCCCAGTTTTGTTTTTGCACAAGCCAGACTGATTTAAAAGCACGGTCAATTATTTTCTCTACACAGTGTAGTGAGCAAGGCACTATAAGCAGAATTGAAACAAGAATACAAAGTATCATAATACCAAACCTTACTAAGTCCTTGAGCCAGCCTGTTATTCCCCTGGATTTTAGGCACTCATCAAAAGAATTCTCTACTGTGAGCCTTTTCATATTCTCCTTAAGCAATGACAGCTGCTTGTGAATAGATTCAGAGTGGTCAGAGAGATTCGTGCAACACGAATCCCTTCAAAATCTTCACACCCATCTCCTTATGCTAGCAACAAAAAGTCTAGAGCAGCCCTATCCTGTAACACTGTGTGGCATATGCTACCTACATAAGTGGTGAGCTCATTCAGTATTGCAGATGTAATGTTAATCTGTTTTCCTGTCCAACAAGCCAATTGTTTGAATTGTGTAAGGGCCTGTGAGGAAGCTACTCCTGGTGTAAAAAGTGATGCCAGTATAACCAAAGGCCTATTCTACAATTCTACATTACCCTTACAGTCTGAGCCTAATAGATGCACACTATGTTTTGGACATTGGAATTTGTGCCTGATGTCAAGCATCTGTTGAATGCTAGGGGCAAACAGTGTCAATATCCCAAAAATATAAAATAAAAAATAGCATGGTCCTCCTCATGCTTTCTGAGGAATCACAGGCTAAGCTCTATCTCCAAAAATGAGTAAAACTCCAGGAGGTGACATCCTTGCTGATTTTTGTTTTAGGGACACAGACCATGTCCAATTGGCACAGTATGCTGTGGTATTGTAATACCATGAAGAAATAGGAGATATCCAATTGCTATCATCTCCAGGTTTTTCTGACTTCTCCCTAATCAGCTCTTTACCCTTGTAGTACTCAAAGAACAAACAATAATTTCCTAGCACTGATCCCAAAATATCCAATTCCTGTGGTTCCTGACCTGTAGAATTTAAACCTTGAGTGATGGCAAATGCCTGAGCTCCTAAAGGATTTCAAGGGATTGTTTTGTTTTTCACACCAATTTTCTGTGATCATCCCATTTTGATTAGAACACCAATTTGACCAGGCCTTACTTAAGTTGCCATAAATTTGAGCTCTGGTCCAATTTTCAAATCCTTCCATAGAGTCTAAGGGAATTCCAATTAAATAGGTGTGAAATGGATCAGAAGGTGTAGCTGGTGATAAGCAGAAAGATTCTTGCCCTGTTCTGTTAGCCCATGTAACCCACGTGTTATCTCGTTGCTCTGTGTTGTATACTCCCTGCGTTTCCTTTATCACTGCACTGAGTAACATTGTCAATATTTGCCAGACTGCTGCCATTGTTGACATTGTCATCAATCACGCCTGCACTTTGCCCAAACTGCTTTGACTGTTCCCACTCAAAATCTTTAAAGTGGTGTCTTTCCTACTCCACATTCAGTAGCTATTATCTTGCTCTCTAGTACAATTTGGTTTACTATAGCAATTAAAGCAAGATTAAACTGCACCCACAGTAACAATCTTTGCTCATCTACTTCTGTCAAAGATACATCCTGGAGAAAACTCTGACATGCTCCTGAGTTATGCCCTAAAAATTTAGCTAATGCTGCTCTTGGGGTAATGGTGTTAAGTGTGTAAGAGCAGTTACTGCATATTAGGTTAATAGGCCTAAATTCGTGCTTTTTCCCTCAAACCACTGCTAAATTATGTTCTTGATGAACTTGTTGCCAAGTTTTTAAGTTACACTTTATACAATGAACCTGAGGCCATGGCTTACATGCACAACCATGCAGATAACAAGTATTTTCTATCTGATTTACAACTTGTGATGAAAGTGAAGGTAAAAGAAGTCTGTGTATATCTAACATGTGTGTATTAAGCCTATGGAGTTGCTCGTGCTGCCTCAGCGTAGTCCAGCAAATTTGGTAGATATTCCGACCATTGTTCAGCTGTCAGGTGTTGAAGAATTGGATTCAGGGCTGTCTGGAATCGGTGCTTTTGCCGATTCTCCGCCTCTGGACACAGCATGGGTTGATGACGGTGGTTTCAGATAGGGCTTCACCCACGTGGCTGGAGTCCAACAAATGCCTTTATCTGTAAGTAAGCACATAGAACCTCTTCCTGTTAATTTTACTGTAGCTGGTCCTTCCCACACCCCTGTTTCTGGAGTTTTGAACATGACTGGAATACCATTAGCCAATTTCTCCCTTGGATTACGTGTGAGAGCATGATGCACAAGAATAGGTGGATCATCCCTATCTCCTGTTCTTCTAAGGTAATTAAGCACAAAAATGGCTTTAGCTGTTTTTTCCTCATGGAATAACCCTGTAGTTCCCCCTTTTATTTTTTGCAGCATGCCCTTGAATGTCTGATGGGCAAGGGCAATAATTGCCTGACTTGTAGGATTGTGAGGAATACCAGTGTTATGTTGAATACTTCATAAATTAGAGAAATGTTTGAATCTTAAGGAACAGTAAGCAGGATTGTTGTCAGTCTTAATTGCTAAGTGGATACCTAATATGGCAAAGCAATTGTACAAATGTTTCTCAACATGGCGTGCTGTCTCACCTGTGAAGGGAGTAGCCCATATAACACAAGACTAGGTATCAATGCAAACATGTACAAACTTTTTCTGACCAAGTTCTGCTACATGAATTACATCCATTTACCATAATTGCAAGGGTTGAGTACCCCTAGGGGTAACACCAGTGCCTAAACCAATGCCATCTTGTTGACAATCAGGACAGGATCGCACAATACCAGAAGCATCAGTAAGGGGAATACCAACTTGTTTAAACTAACATTTTTGCAGATTGATGAAGAAATGCATGGGAAGTTTCAGCTTGCTGAAATTTATCAGAGTTTGGCATTGGCCAGACAGTGGCTACCAACCGATCAGCTCGAGCGATACCTTCAGGCAGACCAGGGAGAGCTTGATGACTACAAACATGATTTATAAAGTATTCCTGCCCTCGATGATTTCAGTTTCTAAGGATTCGGCTTAAAAGGGAATACAAATGCTCATTACTCACCTCCTTAATTACTGCTCTTTCAAGGCATTTGACACAGCCAACTCCGTAAAGGGAATCAGAAACAATGTTAAAGGCCTCATTATCCCAATTTTCAAAAGTCCAAATCACAGCTTTCAATTCTAATGTCTGCAATGTATCTTTTACCTTTCCAAAAATGACATGCTTTTTCCACACTTTGCTTTGCTGCCAAGTGCAGGCAGCCTTTTTTGATGTTTTACCTGTATCTGTAAATACTGTCTGCCCAGATGGGCAGTCAGATCTCCAGGGTTTGTCCTCCAGACGCTGTGCTCCAATAAAGATAACACCCGGTGCCGTGGATAAGTATTGTGAACTTTACCATCATATCCAGCCAAAGCTGTCTGTAAAGGAATAGAATGCCTAATTCCCCATTCAAGATACCAGTTAGCCAATGGTGCTACAATTGCATATGGTTCATGTCCCCAGATTTCCAATATTCCCCCTCTGCCCTTCATAATCAAATGAGCAAAAAGTTTCAGTTGAGCGGTAATAGATTTAGATTGTTCTACAGGTAAAAATACCCATTCCAAAATATTTAAAGGATTAGCCCGAGTTTTAACCCATTGATAAATCAAGGCAAAAGGATGCTTGGCATAATTGTCACCCTCCTTGCTCTGACTGATGATCATCAATTGTACTGGAACATCCTCGATCAGACTGTGTGCATGCCATGTAGCAACCTTTGTGGCAATGTGATCCTAAAAAGGGCTGTGTGACAATGGTAGCTTTGAACTGGCCTAACAGATCCCTACCAAGCAAACCTAGTAAAGTACCGGGCGTTTGCATGACATAAGGCCTTGTAGACACATTCACTCCATCTGGGAAAGTAAAAGTAATTGCTTCCCTGCTCATCTGAGTTGCCTGAGTCCCTCCAATCCCTGCAATGCCTAAAGCAGGATCTACCAATGTCCAATTTTTTGGCCATATTGTGTTTGAAATGATGGTTACATCTGCTCCAGTGTCAATTATGAGTTTCTTTGTAATAGAATCACCATTAGGATGTGTCAGGGTTACCTGTTTGTCTGGTTTACCTCTTGTGATGTCTGTGGCCCAATATACTTCTGGTTTACCTGTGGAACCAAAGCTTCCTGCTCCCTGTTCCTTGTAGCCTGTACAGGGGAAACAAGACTTAAAAGGAACAAGCTGAGCAATTCGTGAACCTTTGGGAATCGATACAGGAGGGAAAAATGTTTGAACCATAATTTTAACACCCCCTTTATAGTCTGCGTCAATAACCTCAGGAATTACATCCAATCCCTTTTTAGTGGCAGATGATCTCCCTCACAGAAAAGCACTAAGCCCATCCCCCAGGGTCCTTTTACATCGGTATCTATCAGGTGCACAGCAGAGCCCATCATGGTCACCTCTGCTGCGGTTTCCACATCCACTCCAGTGCTTCCAGAAGTCTATGATCTGAGTGAGTAAAGTCCTCCTCCTCCTCCGTGGGAGGCTGAGCTCTCCAGACAGCTCTCTGTACTCGTTTCGTGACACCTGGAGAGAAGGCGTTCCGAGACCCATTTCCCTGGAACCGACATTCTTTAGTATTGTGGTTTCTTTCTTGCAGATGGAACAATTACTTTTTATTTCATAGTTGCAGAGTGACACTGACTCCCAACATGTCTGATTTTACCACATCCAAAGCACTTAATGTTCTTTCCTTCAGCTCTTTTACAGTTTAGAAAGCAATGGTTTTACTGCATCCTGGACTGCAGCAGCTGCATAGGCTGCTTTTTCTCTCTCTGTAGTTCTAGCCATAAGTTCCAGCATTTCTGAAACATCAGCTCCCTTCTTTAATGTTCCCAAAATCTGCCGAGTTTTATCATTAGCATTGTCAAAAACAAACATATTAAACAATTGTACCTTTGTGCCTAAATCCAAATCAGGATGATCATAGATAGCTTCATGCAATCTGTCTACAAATTTATCAAAATCCTCATTCATTCCTTGGCAAATCTGTGTAAAAGACTTAGTGTGTAGCCCATCTGCAAGTGCAAGGATAGCATTATATGCCAGTTGTTGGCTCATCTGTAAGACTTGATCAATGCTCCTAGCCTGGGCAGTGGCAGTAGCCCAGGGCCCTTGGCCAAGTAACTGTTGTGCTGTTAAACCATACAGAGGATCCCCCTGCACTCTAGGTCTTGCTGCTTCCTGAGCACACTTTTCCTCCCAGCTTTTATGAAACATCACCTGCTGATGGGGTGGCATTATAAGTCGTATTAGGGTATACACATCAGTGGGAATTAATGTGTTAGATGTAAAAATATACTGCAGAAGTGACTGTGCAAGTTGGGATTTTAAACCAAATTGTGAAATTGCAGGTCTTAACCTTTCTAAAGTCTTCCAATCGAAAGGTTCCCAAACTCTACCTGCAGCGTTAACCACTACAGGAAATGCCTCTACGTCGTTTGAGAGAAAAGTCTCTTCTACAATAGCTTCTGTAATAACTCCCTCCCACTTTTGTTTCTGAGCTGCTTCTATTTCAGGGTCACATTCCAACTCTAATTCCACATTTTTTTCAGCATGAGAGGGAGGATTTTGTTTAACCGGCTCAAATGCTGGCTCAGAGACAAACTGAGAGAGTGGTAACTGCTTTCCTGGTTGTCTGTCTGAATCTACTATCATTGGCAAGTCCATTTTCTCAAAAGAAGAGTCTCTTTTGGGGACAACTGAATCCTTTTGTTGAATTACCAATTTTTGCAAATTGTCGGCTGAAGATTTTAAATCCTCTGGGATAGAAATATTATTCATAATAAAATCTCCTTCCGTATCCTTTTCACTTACAGCATATTTAGTTTCTAAGTTATGTTATCAACAGTTTCTTCACTCTGAGTACACCTGTCCTTTGGTCCTGCAGGACCAAAGGGCAGTTGTACTCAGAGTGTAATCTCCGAGCTAATCTCCCTGAAGAAGTTTTTTCACTCTGCTTACAGCTGTCCTTTGGTCTGCACGCTGACCCCCACAAGGAGGCAGCAGCTTCCTCATTCTCACTCTGAGCTGGGGGAGCAGTCGGTGTCATGCTCGATTCTGAGCTGAGGGGCTGTGGGCTGCGTGAGGGAATACTAAGGTGGTAGAAAACAGTTGCTGAACTGAAGTTGCCAGAAATGCCTGAGGCTCTTCTGACTCAGAGGCAAGGGCTGCACAAGCTGCAGCAGCAGCTTTCCTCTCTGCCTTTGAGCCTTGTGACACCTCAATGATTGTTTTCCACACAGTAGCATATTTAGACACTTGTTTTGCCTCATTCCCGCCGGATGCAATACAGTCCCACAACATCCACCCCACAGCTTCCCATGTCAAAATCTCAAAAGCAAACTGAGCTCCTGCTATGAGATTATGGTCCCAAGCCCAGTGCAATAGTCCCTTCAAATTGGAAGCATCATACTTTAGTTCTCGCTTGGAGAGGATAAGGTGGAGGAGTTTCTGAACACCTTCCCTTTCATGTTCAGACCCCATCTCCTCCCCAGCCGCTCACTTTGATCAGGGTGAGATTCAAGTCGTCTACAACTGGAGCTCCAGTAACCTTTTCCTCTCCCCAGGGCAGTGAGGATACTTTCGACAGCTTCTCCGCTCCTCGAGGGTTGGCTCTGATCCTCTGCACAGCAGCCAAACTGCCGACCTCGAGTCCCTTTAGTGCTACAGCATTGGGCCTGCCCGCGTTCTCCACCAGAAATGCGGGGTGCGGAGGTTCAGGGACATCACACCATAACCAATATGATCCAGTGAAGCTAAATTTATTATCCCTAAAAAGACTCTATTTATAATAAATCTCTACTGTCGATGTGTCTCTAGCTAATACATGATTGGTTAATCCTGGTTGTTCATGCACCTAAATTAGAATGCTGATTGGAGCACCTAATTTTTCACACGTCTTGCTGTGGTCGTCTGGCCCACCCATGGCTCACTTTTTTCTTACTTTCCCAAACTTGCTGACAAACTTGCTGAGCCCTGATGACTCTTCTTCTTGTACCTTTTTCAAGAATATACCGACCCCATTTCTGAATATGTCCATTATTCATTGTTTGTGAAAGTGTCCATTAGTACAAGCAGGCAGGATTGTGCATCGGCTGAATATGGCCACTGTCTAGCAAGAACTCCTCAATCTGCAAAACACTCTCAAGATATGAGGGTCAAGCATAGGGGAAGGGAAAGGAGTAGAGGGAGAGAAGGTTTTAAAACAACGAGGAAAATGCAGAAGGGTTCACAAAAGCATTGAGACAGCAGGGTAATCTAAATTCTACCCCTAATGACTCGAGACCCACCTGTTTCTATTGCCATGAGAAGGGACACCTGTGGAAATTATGCAGGAAAAGGAAGCAGGATAAAAAGGGGTTTCAGGAGGAGTAGGGGTGTCAGGGGCTCTATTTAATGAGGACTGAAACACCACAAAACCCCTGGATAAAATGAAGAATTGGTCCTCACAAGGACAAGCACTTTGTGATCATTTTTTTTTTAATTTTATGGGTATATGCGAATATTTGAAATCAGAAAACAAATACTCAGGGGCATCTCACATGTTAAAAAGTGAACAAAAAGGTGTGGAGGACTCATCCTTCTGGGGGCTGCTATATAGTATACAGGCCGTTCAAAAGGATACAGATTGATTTTACCAATTACCCAGAGTGGGCAGGTGGAAATATCTATTAGTTATTAATTGATTTAGTGGGTAAAAGCATTCCCTGCAGCTCGGGCTCCAACTCAAACAGTAGCCAAAATTTTGTTGAAACCTATTATTCCAAGATTTGGATTAGAATTTGAAATGATAAAACCAAATAATTTGGGGTAAAAGTTTTTATAGTAATGCATGTATGTTTTATGTATTTTGGCCAAACTAAGTGTGTGAGTGTTTGATATGTGTGATTTGTTTGTTTGTCAAGGTAATTATGTGTTATAGCAAAGAGAAAATGTGCAATGTGTACCAAAAGGTATGGTTTATGTCAACCAGAATTTTTTTTTTATACAAGCTACTGATTGTAAGCTTGCAACTACTTGTTTACACTTGTTACTTGAATGTGACTATTGTGAGGAGAGGTTATATAAACATTGCCACAGGGGTTATCCACCATCAGAACTGTGTCTGGAGCATAAACACACTGATAAGTCATACAGTAGTGAGCTCAGTTGGAACATACAAACAACTTGACTACAGATGGAAAACTTGGTAATTTTTTAGAAATTTTAACCTTTGTTCAAACACCAGCTTGCCATCAATTCTGGAATCATTGGGTTGAGTAACCCCGCTGTGTTTGGAGACCAAACAACGTCACAAAGAATGAATTCAGCTTCTCCCGAGGCACTGGGATCAGGGACTAACGCCAGCAACAGAGGTCCAGAAAGAAACAGACCCCTGGATGTGTGCTGGGCATGGCCTAGGCTGTGCCCCGTGGGCTTGTATTGTCTGTACAGTTTAACTCGTGCTGGAAGGTAACCAAAATAGAAGAAGGGCAAAATCAACTGCTTTGTTTAACCTGCTTAAATCACTTATGTGACCAGCTTACAATAGCATGACTTTTCAGTGATTTTATAGGAACACCTTTAAGTAATAGAGATAGAACCTTTCATGCAGCTGTTCAATGAATAGAAGACAGAGACCAACGAGTTTTAGCTGTAACAGCCTATGAACAGGCAAGAGAGAGAGTGTGCCATTCTCTAACAGGGAATTGTGTTATCACCTACAGCTGTTGGGTGAGGAAATTTATGAGTCACACCATAGACTTGTTTCTGCTACAGATTGGCATTGCAAGTGTGTTTACCGGTGGCAAAGATTATTTAGTAATTATCCCCAACATCAGAGTGCAAAGCAAACAGCCAGTTAGATCTTGTAAGAATTTTTTAAATTGCTTAATTAAATTGTTTTAGTATTTGTTTTATAGAAAAGAGTGTTGAAACATTTCCTGTGGTTGGCACATCTCCGAACCCCCTTTTATTTAATAAAAAAAGAACTGTCAATTAACCTAGGGAAAGCGAGAGGACTGCGCCTCCAGACTGTAAGGATCCTGTGCCGTCATCCTTGCACCCAGGTGGGCTACACAGAAATAGTATCCTGTGCTATAATCATTGTATTGAGGGGTGCACACAGAAATAGTATCCTGTGCTATAATCATTGTATTGAGGGGTGCACACATCAATAGTATCCTGTGCTATAGTCACTGTATCCAAGGGGTAAGAGTGGAGATTGGCTCAGCAGAAATGGTACCAGCAATGAGGTTGCAGGACACAAACTCTGCTCCCAAGAAGACAATCTCAGCCCTTGGCTGCAGCCCAAGGGGCCGTGAGAGAGATGGAGAGTCCAGACTCCTGAGGTACCTGCTCCTGACATGGATCCTGGTACCCTGTGCATCTGCAACCCCTGCAATAAATGCTGCCAACTCCTGTGGGACAGCCACAATTCAATGACTGTTTTTGCAGTACATCACTCTGTTGATGCTGAATGTTACAACCAGTCAAGTTTACAAACTTGCCACAGAAATGGCTGAGCCTATTGGGGGGGGAGTTAATCTAGGATTGGGCCGATGGACGCCTTGCTGCCCAGACTGCCCCACAGAGGGAGAATTCCTTTGTTTCCCAAATAGAGAAGAGTGGGGAAATTCAGAACAAAACCAGCAAGGTAAAAATAAAGGGAAAAATCCAAAGGTGTTGTATAACCAATGAAGGCAGCAAAATTGTGACTGGGATTTGCCAACTTCAGGTAGAAATCTTTTTGTAGACTTAATGCAAAAAATCACAACCGAGTTGGATTTATCAAGGTTGGATTTCTGAGGAAACTCAAATGGCTGAAAGATGGTTGTGGAGGGGTGAAGGTCTAGCTCCAGAACACTTTTAAAAAGGGAAATGCACCCAAATTTCTGAGAAAGTAAAATTGCCTGAAGGGTGGACTTTAAGTCACCAGGTAATTGGAGCAGTTTGTGTAACTTGAGAAGGAAAGAACTATACCAAAGGGGTGGGACATGCCCCCTGTGAATCTACCTTAATTGTAAATTCAGATAATAGAATGATGACCTCGTGGCCAAACAAAACCAATGGGTATTGGAGAACAACAAAGAGAAATGATTGCAACTGGGACAGTCAAATTAATCTGTGCTGGTATAATAGTTCTGTAGCTGGCCCTTACCATTCCATAGAAAATACAGATCCCTATTGGAATCAACCAGACAATATAAGTAGAACATGGAAGGCCCCTGACGGGCTATATTGGATTTGTGGACAGTGAGCGTGCAGTCAGTTACCCCAGAGATGGAAAGGGACCTGTAGGTTAGGAGTTATCCAACCCTTCTCCTGCACCCTGCCCTGGTCCAAGGGAAATCCACTGGAGAAAGCCCCACTTGATAAAGCCATGGGCAAAAACAAGGCAAACCTAAACCTTTTGATTAGGGGCAGCTATAAATGGAGTGAAAATGAATGGCACTCAGAAAGGATCATAAACATTTATGATCCAGCTGTTTGGGCTCAAAACAGATCTGGGGAATAGAGAACTCCAAACTGTACATTAAATTGCTTGATAAAACTGCAAAAGATAATTGAGGTCAGTTTGAACAAAACAGCTACCCAACAAAGCATGCACCTGCCAGTAACAGTCTATCATAGCAGATTGGCCTTGGACTATCTAATGGCTGAGAAAGGAGGAGTTTGTGAAAAACATAACACATCTAAATGCTGTCTAAAACCAAAAACCAATGGAAAAGTGTTGATCAAGTTGATCAAAATAAGCTAATTGTACCTGTTAAAAGTTGGAACCCCTTTGGGGAAATCTGGTGGTTTATACTAGCTGGACTCATTATTGGAACTGTTGCCTACACCATTTTTTATATCCTGTAAGTGAAAATACCACATATTAAATTTAATCAAAAAGAGAAATGAGGGAATGTGAAAACCTGGATTTTTAGGGATATAGGAGATACTGAGATTCAGTCTTTTAATAGAAAGAATGAATCAATATGATCAAAAGAGAAAATGGGAGAAATTGTGCTAAATGAATATGATTCATGTTAACAATTATAGCTATATTGACATTTTAGAAAATATTTGTTAAAAAGTAACAGAGGAAGAAGAATGTTATTAGTGTCATGAAACAGATGTTCTCAGATGTTCATGGAAAAATACAATAGAGGATGGAGTATTGAGATAAGCAATATTCTAAAACAGAATCGGCCTTGTGAGGAACAAAACTGGGACAACTCCCAAAGCAAAATTGGTCTCGGGATGGACAAAATTGGGATGATTCCAGGTATCTATGAAGTAATAAGGCTCATTTTTGGAATATAAGGCTGGCTTCTATAACACAACACTTGGGGTGCATGTGCAACCTGTGGGGCTGTTCAAAGGACAGTGAGGATGAGGAGAAGCCTTCATCAGAAACAACCCCCGAAAGGCCAAAAGACCCCTCAGCAACAGGTGGAGCATGCACTGTGCAGTGCAGTGACACAGATTTCAATAACCAAAAGGAGGAGAGGATTTACAGGAAATTATTTATGAGTATGTGTTAGCATACAGTATATAAGTTGTGTTTGGATCCTTTTGCCTCTTGTACGTGAGGCAGGGTGAGAAAAACCCTCCCTGTACCCTGATCAATTGGTTTTGCTTATACTTTATCTGAACCACTGCCAAATTATTTTATATCTGCTTGATTATATTTGATTGTATAATTTTATATAAAATCTCTGCTCAATTAAAGCTGGTGCTAAATTCTAATTTTGTGGTTTATTAAATTAGACATATAGGGACCTCATTCATAACAGTGTAGTCACTTTTGTTTTATTCTCTGTGAGAGGACACAAAGTTGGCAAAGCTTTGCTAAGCTTTGCTCCTCCCTCCTCTCCCTGAAAAATCCAAGTCTTACAGTGCACCGTGTAGTGGTTTTGGTGTTGATCAATCACTAGTGCACTCATTGCCTGCTGCTGTGAGATAGGGTTAGGACAAAGTTAAAGCAGGCTTAAAACTTTAAAAGAGTATAAAGAAAATGTTATAAATAGTAACTAAAAGAAAAAAAAGTTGGAAGAATTAAAGCAAACCTTTTAAAACATTTCTAAAACTTCTCCTCCTCCCACAACATTTTCTTTTACACTGACAATGTAAAGAAACAAAACCAAAAATTTCCTCTTAGTTTACTACCTCTAAAATAGTCTTTCTTCAGTTCATTTAGGGAGAGAAGTCCCTCTTGGTAATGTTATGGAGACATGTCCATGAGAGGAAAGAGTTTTCTCCTGGTTCCTAATTTGGTCACAAATCGCAGTTGCCGGGGAGAAATTCACCATGAAGTTTCTGTCATTTTCTACATCCTTCCTACAGAAAGTAAAATTGCCTGAAGGGTGGACTTTAAGATCACTGGGCTCTCTCGGGGTCCAGAAGTCACTTTTCCTTTTGGATGGATGGTCTGAAGGCACCCAGGGGCTGCAGGCTGGGACTGCCTCAGAAATCCTTTTGGCTTGGAAGGATCCTTCTACCTGTGACCTGGATGGGCTGTGCCAACCCCAGAGCGAGAGGGACTCACAGCAACAGAATTAAAGGCTGGTGAGAGAACCCAAAGAATAGACTGTAACATGCAGAGCAGGTGAGAGAGAACCAAAGACTGAAGATGTCTGAAAAGTGGAGTCAAGCTTCCACCAGCTTGAAGATTGTTTAACTAACACTTTGGGCAGGGAGTTTGAACTTTATAATTTATTGATGTAATTGTCCTGTTTAATAGATGAAAATCACAAGCATCTGTTGAGGGGAAGTACACAGGGAACCATAAGTGGTATTGGGGCAGTTCCCTAAGGACCAAC
Source organism: Melozone crissalis (assembly GCF_028551555.1). NCBI lineage: Eukaryota > Metazoa > Chordata > Aves > Passeriformes > Passerellidae > Melozone > Melozone crissalis. Next base: position 4,241,071 of record NW_026535840.1, on the reverse strand, counting down.
AAGCAGAGTGAAACAAGAAATAGAGGGCAAGACCAGGTTGGCCCCTGTGTTCAACACCGAGAAGATTCCATAGCTCTGCTGTGGGCAGCAATCCCATAGGCATGGCAAGGTAGGGGCAAGAAAGGCACCCCAGGCCTCTGTCACTGCTCAACTGTCTTTTAATACAACAGGAATCAGAAGGCAAGACTGAGTTGGGCTCTGTACTCCCCACTAAGATCCATCTGCTATGAGTAGCAGCGACATGGGCACGGTAGATGGGAGTAAAAAAGGCACATCAGACCTTCATGATCTCATTTTGTCCATTCCAAATAAGTGTGGCAAAGAAAAGCTGAGATTTTTTTCCTTCTGTTCCCACTCTCCTTGCCCACATCAACAAATACAAGTATAAGTCATTAATTTTTTTTTCTTGTGAAGAGTTGATTATCTCAGTTGAAAATGAGAGTTAATTGTTTGAGCTCAAAGCTCATAGGAATGGAAAAGTGTGCTTTGTTATAGATGAATGATGTAGGTGTTGGGTCTCACAATTAAGAGACAGATATTACACGTACATTAAGAGAAGTTTGGTAGATGATTAGTGCTGCTACTGTTATGTGTCTCCCCACAGTCCCCTTTCCCTCCCCCTTGCAGCAGCCTCAGTTCCCAGGGCATTTGGGGAGGGCCGGCTCATTACCAGGAGGGGCCACAAGACAACAGCTGAGCTCCAGTCAAGGTGTGAGGAAGTGATCTCCACCTGTGGAGGGCAGAGAAGGAGCTGACTGACAAAACTCTGGGAGGGGCTGAGGGTATAAAAGGCAGAGCATCCATTTTGTAAACGAGCACAGGGCTGCTTGTGTTCCAAAGCACCCCCAGAGCCTTAATTTTTCCATATTTAGTCTGTTGTATTTTTTTTAAGGTTAAAAAAACCTTTAAGATCTTAAAAGTGAGGGTTGTTTCTTACATCTTCCAAGGACAGTCCAGAAGTGTCACCTTCAGGACAGTTTGTGATGATTTCTGGGAGCCCAGGGTGATTTGGATTTCCCATTTGAGCTTGTTGTACAATGTTAGAAATAACAAATATAGGTATTGGCTTTTGCATTTATGTACTAACTTTTGTTTTGCAAGTCAGTATTTGTGAAAAATCACTTGTTTTTAAAACTTTTAAAAGTTTAATCGTGATAACATGGTTATAAAAACAGTAATACAATTACAGTAATAACAATTTGGACAACTTGAATTAGAACAATATGACATGACAAACACAAAGACTCAGGCATGACTGGGTACCTTTTTCTGGGCAGCACGAGTCTGAAAAAGGACACCTGTTAACAAAGGATTAACCCTTAAAAACAATAGCCTGTAGCATAGTCATACAACTCATACATGATGCATAAATTCCATTCAAACACAGGATTCCCTCTGGTCATCTTCAGCTTCTTCCACTGAATCCTGACAGTGCCTTCGAGACAGCAAGAAGTTCATAATGAACAATGAATTCTTTTTCTCTGAAAGATTGAGATGTCCTGTGGCTGCTATCTCAGTGAAAGTCCTTTCTTTAAAAAAAGAACCTTACATAGCATAGTTTGTATTTAACAATTTTGTCATAACCTAAAATTAAATTAAACACAAAACTTAAGAGAACATATGTACATTAAAGCTTTAAAACAAGATATATAATATTACATTACACCAAGAGAAAAGTAAAACAGACATGTACCAGTGTACATATATTTAGTCCAGTGGAGATACATCTGTCACCTAAAACAGACTTCAAAATTACATGAGGCCAGCCACATGCAAGAATTTATACAATAATAACTTTGTAATTGATAAAGAACAATTTCTTAAAAACAGTATCCCACATATAATGAGGGCAATGCACTCACAGCAGGCAGCATCGGTGGCAGGATGGATTGCAGAGACTTTTCCTTTACAGCCCCAGCCCAGCGCTGGCACTGGGGATGCAGAGGCACTGAGGTGACCCTGAGAGGAAGTGCAAGGCACAGGGCGCAGCTGAGGAAGGACAGCGCTGTGCTGGGCTCAGAGGTGAAGCTGGCACTGCCCAGCGTGGAGAAGGTCCTTTGTGCAGCCCCTGTCACAGGGCAGCTTGGGCCTTGCTGCAGACATACGGCCGCTCGTTGGAGCAGTTGTCACCCATCAATCTCCTGTCAGCCAGGTACACACACTCGGAATTGCCGAGGACAGGAACCCTGCAGGGAGGAGCAGAGGCAGCGCTGGCTGCCAGGGGAAGCCCTTGTGCCCCTGTGCCCGCAGGCCCTGCCCGGCTCCCCGGCACTCACCGGGAGCTGTAGCTGCTGCCGTCCCCCCAGTGCAGGCGCTCGCCCCGTCTGCGCAGCCCGAGCCAGTAACCGACATTGTGGCAGAAGCGGAAGAGCAAATCCTGCCCAGGAGAGAGGAGTGGGAGCTGCCCCGGCCCCTCGGGGGGACACGGGCCCGGGGCTGCCCCCGCACGCCGGGGCTCCTTCCCTGCAAGGCCCCGGCCCAGGGCTGCAGCCCCGGCCCTGCGAGCACCGAGCCCGGCCCACGAGCGCCCCCAGGCTGCCCTCAGCCACCCCACCCCGCCCGCAGCCCCTCACTCACCATGGCCTCCTCATCCTGGGCAATGGCCAGGGAGGCCCCGAGCTCGGAGCACCGTTCCTGACCCTGCTCCCACCTGCTGAAATCCCGTGAGAAGTAGTAGCAGACCCCATTGTAGCCCACCCAGCCATGGGGACAGCACAGAACCAACAGCGGAGTCGCAGGTGTGACTGGAAGCTGTGGTGCTGCAGGGGGAAGAGGAGAAGCTCTGAGGATTCCCCTGAGCAGGGAGCAGGGAGCCCGCTCTGCCCCGAGGGGCTGGGCCCACGCTGCTGCCCCTCCCTTACCTGCCAGCACAGCCAAGGCCGCCCCCAAAGCCAGCACCAGCACCAGGAGCAGCAGAATCAGCACCGCCGTGCACACGGGATGGCACCTGAACCATTCACCTGGAGCAGGAAAGAGCTGCTGGCTGCCAGAAGCAGAGCCGGCCCTGCAATCTGCTCAGCCCACGGCCAGGGAGCAGAGCAGGGAGCCCTGAGGCAGTGTGGGCCTCCCTCAGCTGGCAGCCAGAGAGCCAAGAGCCTGGCCACAGGCAGGGACACAGCTGTGGGCACAGGCAGGGACACAGCTGTGGCCACAGGCTGCAGCAGGAGAACTGCACAGCCTTGGGGGCAGCTGGGGCTCTTGCTTCCAGCCACGCATGGGGCCCAGCAGAGCACGAGGCCTCTTCCAGACATCGGCAAACAGCCACACACCTGCCAGCCCTGGCCTTGGGAGGGGACACGGGCCCCTGCCTAGAGCCCACAGAGGTGGCTCTGCATTCACCCAGGAATCTTCTGAGGCTCCTTTTGTGTTCATTGTTGGTTGCTGCTGTGTCCTGGGGAGCCAGGGGCTCCCTCACACTCCCATCCCTGGTGCAGAATCCATTCTCCACATCTGCACTCACTGCACACTCACAAGTGGCATCCCCCTGCTTATGCCAAGAGGCTTCTTGGGCCCCAGGCAAGTCTGAAAGCGCAGCTGCTGTTCCCTCCTAGAGATGCCGGGACTCATTGGCAACGCCACCCATGGAGAGGAGTTCACTCTTCTGCTCACAGGCGCCATCTCTCTAGACAGAAGAAACAGTACCTTGCTTTGGAGACATCAGGAGTGCTGCTGGCAGATCCTTTGGGAGCTCGGCCTCGAGAACAGCTTTGCAGCCGCGCTGATGGCACCCTGAAAGGGACACGGTGAGAGGTCGCTGCTGGTGCCGGCCGTGCGGGGGCTCAGGAGGGCGGTGGCAGCTGTGGCTGCGCTGTCGCCGCTGCCCAGAGGTGCGGCAGCAGGTGCGGAGACAAGCGCAGCCTGCGGGAGCTCTGCGGCGGCCGCAGCCGCGGCCCCTGTGGCTCTGCAGCCGCTGCAGCCCAGCTCCGTGCCGGGCCGGGCGCCGAGAGCGCCTGCGAGCTGCCGGCTGCTGCTGGCCCGGGGCAGCTGCGGCTCGGAGTCCGCCTGCCGAGGGGCGAGAAGCAGCAGCCCCGGGCTGCTCACCGTTGTGCCCCGCATGATTCCCTGCCCCGGCGCCTCGGAGCCCGGGCACAGCGAGCGCCGCCACGGCCGCTGCGGCTCCCTGCCTGTGGGAAAAATGACCAGGTAATTTTGGCTTTTGCATTTTTGTATGAGCCTATGCACGTTGTTAGTGAGTATAATGATTTAGATATAGTATCGATTCTAACTCTTTTTAGCTTCATGTTAGTATAATATAATCTATCATCTTAAGTAGACACCATATTGCCCATAGAAATGATAATGTTATGAATATAGTGTCTATGTATCACCTATGGAAATGATAGTGTGATGAATGTACTGTGTTATAGACCTGAGGAAAACAATGGGAAAAAGACTTTTTTGTGACTAAAAACAGTGTAAGGCCATCCACTGACCAACCTGTCCAAGAGATAAAATAACGGTGACAGAAACCAGAGCACCAGAGAACAATTAGAGACTACTATGTTAAAATTAAAGAGAACATACTAAAATCTTATCCAGAGGATGTGAAACAGCTGGATGGAGACACAAGAAGAAATAAAATATATGGATGGGACACTCAGGATGTCATGCAGATAAGAGTGTGAAGAAGGCAGAGAAAGAAGATATGAAAATATCAGAAAGTTCAAAAAAAGTTCTCAATAATACATTAAATACCATTAAATATTTGTACTTCAGCGAGGTAACAGAATAAATAGAACATTGTCTGTTTACCCCGGTGTGTTCTTTCACTGTTGACCAGGAGCACCCAGTGCTCTAAGTATTATTCCCTTTTATATCCCATTACTATTATGACCATTACTATTAATGACCTTTCAAAAACACTAAGCAGTGAATTCCATTTTCCTCACCTGTCGAGGGGAGGACCCGGCACAAGGAATTCACCAGTACCCCCGACCGCCCCCCGCCGCAGCCCCCTCCGCCCGCGGCGAGGCACAACCGAGCGCGGGTCTCACCTGGGCTGGAGCCGCCTCCGAGCCCCGGGCGGGTCCCAGCTCGGCTCTCCCCGCTCGGCTTTGCCCTCGCTGCCGCCGCCGCTTTCCCCGCTCCCGGGGCTCGGCTTTGCCCGGCGGCTCCGCTTGGCCCCGGGCCAACTCACTGCCCCCCGTGGCTCCCCAGCCCTGCGGCGGGGCGAACCCCCGGCATTTGCCCAAGGGCTCTGACTGCCCCTGGGCACTGAAGCCTCACGGAACGTGTCCTAGAATGCCGTAATCATGTGCTGAAATGCTGCTTTAAAGTTAATCTTGTGTTTTTCGTGAACTCTGATTTCTCTGAGAATTGTTACTGGAGAGATTCAAAGTGGTAAATCCAGTGCCTCATTATTTTTATCATGTGCAGCACAACAGAATCGAATTTCTTTAACAGAATGGTGATATGCTATTACACTAAATACTATCTGGAGAAGCTCCCGGTTTTTTGCACACTTTGCCAAATTCTACATTGCTGTTTCTTTCAGTGCAATTGCACTTTATAAGGTCTTAGTAAATTTATGATTCCATAAAATTTGTGGCTACCATGAGTTTTTCTCAATGTTAAATTACATAGGGTCAAAGTATTTGTCACACTTTTCTAATCCCTCCAGTAAATCCATCAGGCCGTTATTGCAACCATTCTTATTTCATTTTCAGTGCGTTTTGGTAGTAATAGCATCAGAATAAGTCACATTTTGTAGTACTCAGAACTTCTAAGAATATTGATTGTTAGTTCGGTTCTGTTTTATTTGAATACGATTTTAGTGTTGGTAAGATTAGGCACAGTTAGATCTGAGTAATGTTAACTGTTCCCAGGATCTCTCCCAGTGCTGCCAGCGGCAAAGCCCTGGGGGCACAGCGTGCTCTGCTCTTGCAGAGGCGAGACTGGAGCTGTCAGGAGAGCAAACCCGGCTGGGAAAGCGTTCCCTGCACAGGAAGGTGTCTCCCCGCTCTGACCGCAGAGGGAGCTCAGCCTCCGCTCTTGACTCCAAACCCTTCAAGCTCCGAGCCCGACTGCCCGAAATTGGCTCGGCCCCACTGCCCAGCGCCCTGCTCAGAGCTCACACGGCTGAGGGGGCAGTGCAGATTGAATAATGAACGCTGCTGGGCACGGCTTTAGCTCTGAACTACACACTGTCACACGGGAACAAAACCCTGAACGAGGATGGGTTCCTCTTGCTGGCACAAGGAGAGAAGCAGAAATCTGACAGGAATATTCTTCATCATTCTGCCCAGGCTTTGTCAAACCTTCCAGCTCTTGCACCTCGGGAAATAACAAGTGGCTTCTAAGCAGTGCCTTTGATGTCACTGAGCAAGTTATTATGGATTAATCTCACACTGGAAAGCAGCCTTCACACCCTACTGCTCTTGGCATCACCCAAAGAGTTTGGAGGCTGCTGCCCAGGGAGCTCCTGAGTTGTATCTTCCTTCTCAATCTTATCTGCGCCTATTTTAATTGTAAAAACATAAATAAAATGCAGGGAGCATTGGCCCAGGGTCTCAGGACTTGCATATCTCTGCCAAAGAAAGGGAAAAAAGAGTGTTTGTCCCAAACAACAGTGTTTCAAAGTTAATGTTATGTACATATATTTCAATAAGGAAAAGAGGAAAAGTGAAATATCAATTACTGTGCCAGTGGTGCTCCAGCCTATTTCTGTTCTCTTCTTTCAATTCTAGCATCTCTATGAATACTTAATAAAACCCCATAACTAAAAGAATATTTAATTCTAGCCAAAGGAGAAGCAATGTGGCTGCAGGCTTGTGGCACTGCCCTGCCTGGGTTCCAGTAAGGGAGCTCATCCCCTCTGCAGTTCCAAGCCAGATCCCCAAGTCCTGAGCATCAGCTTTCAGCTTTTTGAACACTGAACTGGAAGCAAAGCTGCTGGGGAGGGCCGTGCTCCAGGCACATCTGTGCCATTTCATCTCTCCAGCTCTCTCAGCTCAGCTTGGCTCTTTTCCTCTCCTTGCTGGCTTTGGCTCATGCATTTCTTGAGGGGCTGCCCTGCACTGACCAGAGCATGAACTGACCATCAGACAAACAGCTCCTGGCACTGTGGCTCTATCCTAAATGGACCATTGCCCAAAGGAATTCCAGGGCCTTAATTTCACTGACTCAAGATGGCTTTTAAAGGAACCTGGTTTGATGCCCTCCATTTCTAAACAAGGAATGCACAACACTCCTGCACTCCCTGCCAGGGTCATTCTTTGAGCCTTGCAGAAAGGCTTTAAAGCAGCACAGAGCTTGTTAAGCACCAGCAACTTCATCCAAAAGTCAAATTAATGACATGGACAGAGCCTGACTTAAAATCTATTTTAAAAATGAATTAAAGAGCAGTTGCATTGCCAATTGACAAGATGAGAAAGGTTTCCTTAGCAGTTGTTGAGATGACAAAATAAGGGAGACGACAGAGCATGGAGTGGGGGGAAGAAGGGGAAAACCTTCATTTGCACAGTGGGGTTTTAACCATCATGGTTTAACACCCACTGTGCAAACCCACACCTCAAGGACTTGCAGAAACCATTCTAATCTCAAGAAAGGGAAAACTTCCTGGGTATTTATCATCTCAGCAAGTGCCTAGGGAAGCGTTCAACAGCAGGAGATTGGAGTAATTTCCAGGAATCAGACATTTTATTGTGTATGACAAACACTGGAGAAGTCTAAGGGCCATTTCTGGGTTCGATATGATTCTTTGGTAATTGTTCATTTATTAATTTTTGAGGGTATTTAGTTTTTTTCCCTGCTGGCGGCTCCTGACTCCCTTAGACAGGGTTGTTAGTTTTTGATGATAACTTTGGAGTGGTCGGTGCTGCTGTGGCTCTCATTAAAAACTCCCTTCTGTTTCTGTTCTGTCCTGGGCCAGCGAGTCTCCCTTCTCTGCTGGGATGGGTTTGTGCCCCACGAGGGGCCGGGTGATCCTTGGCTCACCCTCAGCACTGGTGGCCGTCCCCATGAGCTCCCTGTGCACACTCAGTGTGACTGTTTTGGCTCTTGGGAGAGCCCCCATGGGCGCTGCCAGGTTGCAATGGCCGGGCTGAAGCACAGCAGGAATTGCAGTGCCCTCTGTGCCAGTGCCCAGCACAGCTGTGACATTCACTGTTCCCCTGCCCTGGCTCAGGCTGCCAGGGGGCTGTGGCTGCTCACTGGGGACACCTCCCACCCAAAGGCCATCAGCTGTGGGCTACAGCTCTCGGGGCTGTTCCTTGGTGCACAGTTGGCTTAGTTAAAAGCACAGGCTCTCCATGGGTGTCTTGCTCAGTTACAGTCCCTGGCAATGCAGCCGTGATAGCTCTGAGTGGTTTGGGTTGAATTACTGCTGGAGTGCTGTAAGCAAGAGCTAAAGCTATCAGCTCTCGGTTACAGTGTACTGAAATAATAGTTGGGAACACTGAAAATCTAAGCATTATGTTTTTGTCTCTGCTTAGAATTATAATATCTTCTCTCTGTTGTGAAGTACTAGTAACTCCTGTGGGCATAAATTGATGACAAAAGTTTGTTTAGAGGTATGTTAATGCAGAAGTTGTTAGTTTGCATCGTGCCCCTGTGGGTAATAAGTCGGGGTTGCTGGGGAGATTTCTGATGATTTTACAAATTGCGTCTGCTCCAAGTTTGTTTGCGATGGAGCCGCCGTTCTTTGTTTTGTGACACGGTGGCGCTGTGAGCTCTTGTTGAAGCTCCCGACAGAGGCTTTGCTGTTATGTTAAATTTGGAGCGACAGGGATCGGTATAATGTCTCTCTTTTTTTCTTTTTTTTTTTTTTTTTTTTTAAATTGAGGGTAAGTATCAGGTGATTTTGTATTTTTCTCTGCTTCAGAACTGTCTTTTTTAAAAATGACTGAGTATTTTTTTACAGTTAAAACATGGCTATTTAATGGGATCTACCTGGAAAGCAGTGAGGGTCTCTTCAAAATAGTTTTGCTCTGAGCCTCAATAACTCTTTGGAATTTATTTCCCAGCGATTCTTTGGACTTTGTAAGTTGTTCCCCCAGTGTGGGAGCTTGTATGGTCACGATGTGCTGTGGAGGGCTGAGCTCACCACAAGCTGAGAGCATTCGTGGCACTGTTGGTGGCTGGTGTGGTAAAAGAACCCTTTTACATTTATTGTTTGTATCAGTAAAGGCAAGGCTTTAATTCCATGAGGATGTGCTGTTTCCTTAGGACACTGCTGTTGAACTGCTCATGCCAAGAGATCTAAAAAGGCAAGAGAAGGTTTAGTTGTGGCTTGTTGAATCAGAGAATCGGCATTTTTTGGGGTTCTTGCAGTTGTACAATAAAAAGATTCTTTCTGGCTACATTTCTAATGTCTCTTATTCCTGCTCTAGAAAGGGATTCGGTTTGGTCTTCAGCTTTATGGTTTGGAGGATCTCTGGCTAATTGACTGATTGTTAGTTGGGCTTTAGGACTTCTAGCAGAGCTCTCCATTGATCTGTGAAGATGCTTTCACTGTTCCAAGTCCCACAGAATATATTGTGAGTTTGTTAAAATTAGAGATTAAATATTACAGCAGTCTGAAGGTGTGAGGTGATAAGAATCATATCTACTTCTCACTACATTATTAAAATACTGGGAGTCTAAGCTGTTGTTATTAAAAGGTTTTCTTAACTTCTCGATATCCTAATGGGCTATAGGCTTCCACCGAGGATTAGCATTATTTTCCTTATATCAAACTGGCACAGCAAGGAGTTTTCTGTATGGTGAATTAAAATCTTTATCTTGCACGAGTTTAGGTCTAATCTCAGCCCAATCAGTCAGTTCCCGTTGTGTGTTCACGGGGCTGGGATGGAACGGGTTAACCTCTTCCTCTGACCCAGAGTCCGTGCCCTGCTCCATTTCCCCATGGAGGAGTTTGCCAATCGCGGGTTTTTCTCTCGTTGCTCTCTTTCCCGCAGCCAGAGCTCGGGTTTGTGCAGCGCTGGCGGAGCAGCCTCGCTCCTTGAGCCGGGCAGAGCTGCCCTCGCTGCCGGCCGGGCAGGGCTGGGAGATCCCGGGCGGGCCGGGGATGGCAGCGGGGGCTGAGCCGGGAGAGCGGCGGGGGCTGCGGGGCAGCGCCGGGGGCAGCGCGGCTCCGCTCGGGCTTGCGGGGCCTCCGGGCAGGGCTGGAGGGAGGGAGGGCTCGGAGACACGGCTGGGGACGCGCAGGGGCTGCGCACAAGAGCGGGGAAGGGGAAAACTTTGAAGGTTCTTCAGAGAAGTTCATTAAAGTGTAATACGGAGGTAATAATTTTGTGGTTGTATGGTTTTGGTTTATGGTAAAAGTATTGTACAGTTTGAGTTCAACTGGGTCTCAGAGGGAAGGTGAACACAGAAGTGTTATTTATAGTTGGAAACTGCCTTTCAACTTAAGACAGCAATTTTTTAGGTTTTGTTTTGAAATATTGTAAGAATTAGATCTTTAAGGATCTTTCAGGCTTTTATGAATGTCTTTGTGTTGCTTGCATATTTTGTGTTTGATTATGTTTTTTAAAGCTTGCTTGATGTTGTGTAATAGGAGATAACATTGGTTTCTCTTTGACTTGAGCTCATGATGTAGGTAAAAGTCTTGACAGCTTTTTGGGTTTTTGTAGAAGAACTAATTCTTTAGGGTCTTGTTTCTTTGTAGTAGCACTGAACAAAAAGTACTTTGAGATTTTTTAACTGCTGAAAAGATCGTTGAGTTTTTGTTTTTATTCTAGTGGAAGTATTGTTTTGTTGCTTCTTTTAGTTTCTATAAAGACGGGGTAATTGAGAAGTGTTTTAAAATATTTTATTATTAGTCTTAATAACGAATGAAACATAAGAAATATAAACCTCAACGTTGTTTTCTTAAAAGCTAACTTCTTTCTTAATTACAATACCTTAAATATGCTGTTCAAGCTATAAGCTTTTACAACACAATACTACTATATTACTTCTAACACCAATCACCTCTATTTTTACCTCACATATTCCTATTACAAAGCATCCTTCATGGTTCTAATTCTCTAAACTATCTACTCTTTTTCTCAACCCTTGTTTACATATATACTCTTTTATATAAACTTATTGTATTTTACAACCTTTTTGAATTCAACCAGACGATAATACCATCTCTGTTCCATAGCTTTCCTAAGTCAACACACCTGATCTCAATATTTACATACAGATATATAAGACCGTATGAACGTTCTATCAATGTTTAAAGATTCTGCACAAATCCGTTCCTCGCGGCTCCGGAGCAGCCAAAGCTCGGAGCAGCGCCCGAGGGGCAGCGGGGGCGCGGCAGCGGCAGCCGGGTGTGAGCAGGGCAGGGAGAGGCGAGCTCAGGGTCCCGGGCACCCGAGCAGGGGGGACAGGGCCCTGCGGCACTGAGGGGTGACACTGAGGGGCCCGTGCAGGGGCTGCTCTCACCAGCACAGGCTCAGCCCACAGCCCCACAGCAGGAGAAGCAGCTCTGGGCTGGGTTGTGGCGGTGGCAGCGAATTCCCTTCCCCAAGCAGCAGCTCCGACCGTCCTCCTCCGAAGGCGACACAGATAAAGAGCCAGCAGCTGGCAGACAGACAGACAGACAGACAGACCGACCCTTCTTCACACTCAGGTGCCTGATGCCTCAAGAGGGATTCCTCCTCAGCACGTGTCAGCGGTTCTTCCTCCTCTTCCAAGGGCAGTCCAATAGTGCCACGTTCCGGCCACTTTGTGATGATTTCCCGGAGCCGAGGGAGATCTGGATTTCTCATTGGAGCTCCTTGTGTCAATGCACTCACTGCAGGCAGCATCCGCGGCAGGATGGATTGCAGAGACTTTTCCTTTGCAGCCCCAGCCCAGCGCTGGCACTGGGGATGCAGAGGCACTGAGGTGACCCTGAGAGGAAGTGCAAGGCACAGGGCGCAGCTGAGGAAGGACAGCGCTGTGCTGGGCTCAGAGGTGAAGCTGGCACTGCCCAGTGTGGAGAAGGTCCTTTCTCGCCAGAACCCCCCGGCCCTCACCGCGGCCCCTCCGCCCGCAGCGAGCCCCGAGCTGGGGCAGCACCGACCGCGGTCCCACCCGGGCTGGAGCCGCCTCCGAGCTCCGCCGCCGCCTCGCCGGGCTCCGGTGCCGCCGCCGCTCCGCTCCCGGGCAGACACAGCGGGCACGGCTGCTGCTGTCACCGCATTTCTGCACAGCAGGGAAACGGGAGACGCCGCTTTGGCCCATTCAGCGTGCGGGGAAAGCGGCGAGGAGCTCCCTGGCCGCCGCCAGGAGAGGAGATCGCATGGATGTGCCACTAGTGTCAGAAAAGATGTTCTCAGATGTTCATGAGAACGTAGGATACAGGATGGAGTATTGAGATAAGCAATATCTTAAAACAGAATCAATCTCGGGATGAGCAAATTTGGCACGATTCCAAATGTGGAATCTGCAATAGTAGTCTTATCTATAAAATAATACGGCTTTGTTCGAACAGAATGCTTACTTACATAACACAAAGGTTAATGCACATGCCCAACCTGCCAGGTTTTTCAGAGGACAGCAAGGAAGACAGTGAGCCTTCCTCTGAAGACACCCCCGAAAAGCCAAAAGACCCCTCAGCAACAGGCGGAGCATGCGCTGGGCAGTGCAGTGACACAGATTTAAAGAACCAAAAACAGGAGGAGATTTACAGGAAAATATGGATGAATATGTGTTAGCATACAGTATATAAGTTGTGTTTGGATCCTTTTGTCCTTTGTACATCAGGCAGGGTGAGAAAAACCCTCCCCATACCCCAATCAATTTTTCTTATGCTTTGTCCAAACCACTGCCAATTTTTTTTCTTTCCATCTGCTTGATTATTTTTAATTGTATTATTTTATATAGAATTGCTGTTCAATGAAATTGGTGCTAAATTTTATTTTGTGGCTTATTAATATAGACATATAGGGACTTCATTCATAACAATTTGGTGCCAAAACCCAGGAACTCCAGCCCTGGGAAGGACAGTTGGCCTTGGGAAGGAGCTCCACACCAGGTTTTAGGTGGTCCCGAGGTCAGACCAGACTCCCTTGGAGAAGGAGTTCCAATTTTGATAAAGCATAAGCAAAAGAAGCTAGTGGTAGGAAGCCCCAAAGGGGTTGTCTTAAGGGTGCCAGCTAAAGGTGAGAGAACCCATAAAACTTCTGTGTGCACAAAAATCCTTGTGAGAAAAGGCAACTGTGAGTATCCTGAGGTGGGGCGAAGGCAGGTGTGTGCTTGCATTTGTGTTTGTGTGTATGTGTGGGGTGCTTGTGATGTGATCTCACACTCCGAGGGCTGCGGTAATCGCAGTCCTGCAAGGGGCTCAGCCGGCTAAGGAGAGGTGTTTGTGTGTTTGTGTGAGTGTTTGAAATGTGACCTAGTCACAGAGAGAGTGGGGACCTGTGTTTGTGTGTTTGAGTGTTTGAGATGTGACCTAGTCACGGAGCAGGTGGGCACATGCATTTGTATGTTTGTGTGGTTGAGACATGACCTCATCCCAGAGCAAGTGGGGACCTGTATTTGTGTGTTTGTGTGGGTGTTTGAGATGTGACCTCATCACAGAGCGAGTGGGCACCGCCGAGGGTCGCAGTTCTGCCCTCCTGGCCAAGGAAGGAAGCGACAGTTTTGTTGTGTTAAGGGTTTTGACCAGGCTTTGTAATTCCTGTGAGAAGGGGGTGAGCAGATGAGCTGACCCAGCCGTGCCATGCATGTATAAAGGGTGGGTGAGTGTGGTTTAATTTTAGCAAAAGTAATAAAAAAAGGGCTTAGTAAGTGAGAAAGGAGGATTGTGGAGGCTGAAGCCAGAAAGAGTGAGAGGCAGGAGCTTATCAGGGTGAGTGGAATAAGGCAGGAGCAAGTGGGTGACAAGAGATGAGCAAGTATTAGAGGGGATTAAACCACGAGTGAGAAGAGTGAGTGAGGATTTCCCAGGTGCCTGGAACTCCTGGTTATTTACCTGCCAGAAACGAGGGCAAGAGAGGTGGCATCTTGTACCTGGGAGCGAGTGCTCAGGAGGGAGGCTCGCAGGGTTACCCAGAAACAAGGGGATTTCTGAACAGCGTGGGGAGCAATGCTCTGGGACAGTCCCCTGGGCATGGTAGTGAAGTTGTAACTGTTGCAACATTTTTAAGAGGTTTGCATTAGCTTTTAGAAATGAACCCCAGTACTAGATCTTGGGGAGACGTGATGAGCATATTAGATGGCTAGGAAAATTTAGAGGAAGAGCTTCAGAAAGTTGTAGAAAAAGTGCAGGAACTGTTTGTGTGCAAAGATTCAATGTGTATGAGTGCAGGGTGTGGAGGTTCAGGGACATCACACCATAACCAATATGATCCAGTGAAGCCAAATTCATTATCCCTAAAAAGACTCTATTTATAATAAATCTCTACTGTCCACGCATCTCTAGCTAATACACGATTGATTAATCCTAGCTGTTCACACATCTAAAATAGAATGCTGATTGGAGCATCTAATTTTTCACGTGTCTTGCTGTGGTCGTCTGGCCCACCCATGATCCACTTTTTCCTTAACTTCCCAAGCTTGCTGACAAACTTGCTGAGTCCTGATGACTCTTCTTCTTGCATCTTTTTCAAGGATACACCGACCCCATTTCTGAATATGTCCATTATTCATTGTTTGTGAACGTGTCCATTGTCCATTAGTACAAGCAGGCTGGATTGTGCATTGGCTGAATATGGCCACTGTCTAGCAAGAACTCCTCAATCTGCAAAAAAGTCTCAACAGTTTCCCAGTTTTGTTCTTGCACAAGCCAGACTGATTTAAAAGCACGGTCAATTATTTTCTCTACACAGTGTAGTGAGCAAGGCACTATAAGCAGAATTGAAAAAAGAATACAAAGTATCATAATACCAAACTTTACTAAGTCCTTCAGCCAGCCTGTTATTCCCCAGGATTTTAGCCACTCATCAAAAGAATTCTCTACTGTGAGCCTTTTCATATTTTCCTTAAGCAATGACAGCTGCTTGTGAATAGATTCAGAGTGGTCAGAGAGATTCGTGCAACACGAATCCCTTCAAAATCTTCACACCCATCTCCTTGTGCTAGCAACAAAAAGTCTACAGCAGCCCTATCCTGTAACACAGCGTGGCATATGCTACCTACATCAGTGGTAAGCTCATTCAGTATTGCAGATGTACTGTTAATTTGTTTTCCTCTCCAACAAGCCAATTGTTTGAATTGTGTAAGGGCCCGTGAGGAAGCTACTCCTGATGTAAGAAGTGATGCCAGTATAACCAAAGGCCTGTTTCCCAATTCTACATTATCCTTACAGTCTGAGCCTAATAGATGCACAATGTTTTGGATGTTGGAATTTGTGCCTGATGTCAAGCATCTGTTGAATGCTAGGGGCAAACAGTGTCAATTTCCTGAAAATATAAAATAAAAAATAGCATGGTCCTCCTCATCCTTTCAGAGGAATTGCAGGCTAAGCTCTATCTCCACAGATGAGAAAAACTCCAGGAGGTAACATCCTTGCTGATTTTTGTTTTAGGGACACAGACCATGTCCAATTGGCACAGTATGCTGTGGTATTGTAATACCATGAAGAAATAGGAGATATCCAAGTGCTATCATCTCCAGGTTTTTCTGACTTCTCCCTAATCAGCTCTTTACCCTTGTAGTACTCAAAGAACAAACAATAATTTCCTGGCACTGATCCCAAAATATCCAGTTCCTGTGGTTCCTGACTTGTAGAATTTAAACCTTGAGTGATTGCAAATGCCTGAGGTCCTAAAGGATTTCTAGGGATTTTTTGTTTTTCACACCAATTTTCTGTGATCATCCCATTTTGATTAGAACACCAATTTGACCAGGCCTTACTTAAGTTGCCATAAATTTCAGATCTGGTCCAATTTTCAAATCCTTCCATTGAGTCTAAGGGAATTCCAATTAAACAGGTGTGAAATGGATCAGAAGGTGTAGCTGGAGATAAGCAGAAAGATTCTTGCCTTGTTCTGTTAGCTCATGTAACCCACGTGTTGGCTCGCTGCTCTGTGTTGTATACTCCCTGTGTTTCCTTTATCACTGCACTGAGTAACATTGTCAATATTTGCCAGACTGCTGCCATTGTTGATGTTGTCATCAATCACAGCTGCACTTTGCCCAAACTGCTTTTGCCTGTTCCCACTCTTTGAAGTGGCGTCTTTCCTACTCCACATTCAGTAGCTATTATCTTGCTCTCTAGTACAATTTGGTTTACTATAGCAATTAAAGCAAGATTAAACTGCACCCACAGGAACAATCTTCGCAATCTTTGAATCTATCAAAGATACATCCTGCAGAAAACTCTGACATGCTCCTGAGTTATGCCCTAAAAATTTAGCTAGTGCTGCTCTTGGGGTAATGGTGTTAAGTGTGTAAGAGCAGTTACTGCACATTAAGTTAATAGGCCTAAATTTTTGGTTTTTCCCTCAAACCACTGCTAAATTATGTTCTTGACGAACTTGTTGCTAAGTTTTTAGGTTACACTTTATACAATGAACCTGAAGCCATGGCTTACATGCACAACCATGCAGATAACAAATATATTCTATCTCAGTTAGAACTTGTGATGAAAGTGAAGGTAAAAGAAGTCTGTGTATATCTAACCCACGTGTATTAAGCCTATGTGGAGTTACTTGTGCTTCCTTACCATACTCCAGCAAACTTGGTAGATATTCCAACCGTTGTTCAGCTGTCAGGTGTTGAAGAATCGGATTCAGGGCTGTCTGGAATCGGTGCTTTTGCCGATTCTCCGCCTCTGGGCACAGCATGGGTTGATGATGATGGTTTCAGATAGGGCTTCACCCACTTCGCTGGAATCCAACAAATGCCTTTATCTGTAAGTAAGCACATAGAACCTCTTCCTATTAATTTTACTGTAGCTGGTCCTTCCCACACCCCTGTTTCTGGAGTTTTGAACATGACTGGAATTCCATTAGGCAATTTCTCACTTGGATTATGTGTGAGGACATGATGCACAAGAATAGGTGGATCATCTCTATCTCCTGTTGTTCTAATGTAATTAAGCACAAAAATGGCTTTAGCTGTTTTTTCCTCAGGGATAACACTGGAATTCCCCCTTTTATTTTTTGCAGCATGCCCTTGAATGTCTGATGGGCAAGGGCAATAATTGCCTGACTTGTAGGATTGTGAGGAATACCAGTGTTATGTTGAATACTTCATAAATTACAGAAATGTTTGAATCTTAAGGAACAGTAAGCAGGACCGTTGTCAGTCTTAATTGCTAAGTGGATACCTAATATGGCAAAGCAATTGTACAAATGTTTCTCAACATGACGTGCTGTCTCACCTGTGAAGGGAGTAGCCCATACAACACAAGAATAGGTATCAATGCAAACATGTACAAACTTTTTCTGACCAAATTCTGCTACATGAGTTACATGCATTTACCATAATTGCAGGGGTTGAGTACCCCTAGGGTTAACACCAGTGCCTAAACCAATGCCATCTCGTTGACAATCAGGACAGAATCGCACAATACCAGAAGCATCAGTAAGGGGAATACCAACTTGTTTAACCAACATTTTTGCAGATTAATGAAGAAATGCATGGGAAGTTTCAGCTTGCTGAAATTTATCAGAGTTTGGCATTGGCCAGACAGTGGCTACCAACCGATCAGCTCGAGCGATACCTTCAGACAGACCAGGGAGAGCTGGATGATTACAAACATGAGTAATAAAGTGTTCCTGCCCTCATTGATTTAGGTTTCTAAGCAATCGGCTTAAAAGGGAATACAAATGCTCATTACTCACCTCCTTAAGTACTGCTCTTTCAAGGCATTTGACACAGCCAACTCCATAAAGGGAATCAGAAACAATGTTAATGGCCTCATTATCCCAATTTTCAAAAGCCCAAATCACAGCTTTCAATTCTAATATCTGCAATGTATCTTTTACCTCTCCAAAAATGACATGCTTTTTCCACACTTTGTCTTGCTGCCGAATGCAGGCAGCCTTTTTTGATGTTTTACCTGCATCTGTAAATACTGTCTGCCCAGACATTGGACAGTCAGATCTCCAGGGTCTGTCCTCCAGACGCTGTGCTCCAATAAAGATAACACCCGATACCGTGGATAAGTATTGTGAACTTTACCATCATATCCAGCCAAAGCTGTCTGTAAAGGAATAGAATGCCTAATTCCCCATTCAAGATACCAGTTAGCCCATGGTGCTACAATTGCATATGGGTCATGTCCCCAGATTTCCAATATTCCCCCTCTGCCCTTCATAATCAAATGAGCAAAAAGTTCCAGTTTAGTGATAATATATTTAGATTGTTCTACAGGTAAAAATAGCCATTCTAAAATATTTAAAGGATTAGCCCGAGTTTTAACCCATTGATAAATCAAGGCAAAAGGATGCTTGGCATAATTGCCACCCTCCTTGCTCTGATTAATGATCATCAATTGAACTGGAACATCCTCAATCAGATGATGTGCATGTGATGTAGCAACCTTTGTGGCAATGTGATCCTAAAAAGGCTGTGTTACAATGGTAGCTTTCAACTGGCCTAACAGATCCCTACCAAGCAAACCTAGTAAAGTACCGGCATTTGCATGACATAAGGCCTTGTAGATACATTCACTCCATCTGGGAAAGTAAAAGTAATTGCTTCCCTGCTCATCTGAGTTGCCTGAGTCCCTCCAATACCGGCAATGCCTAAAGCAGGATCTACCAATGCCCAATTTTTTGGCCATATTGTGTTTGAAATGATGGCTACATCTGCTCCAGTGTCAATTATGAGTTTCTTTGTAATAGAATCACCATTAGGATGTGTCAAAGTTACCTGTTTGTCTGGTTTACCTCTTGTGATGTCCGTGGCCCAATATACTTCTGGTCTACCTGTGGAACCAAAGCTTCCTGCTCTCCCTTCCTTGTAGCCTGTACAGGGGACACAAGACTTAAAAGGAACAAGCTGAGCAATTCGTGAACCTTTGGGAATAGATACAGGAGGGAAAAATGTTCTAACCATAATTTTAACAACCCCTTGATAGTCTGCATCAATAACCCCAGGAATTACATCCAATCCCTTTTTACAGGCAGATGATCTCCCTCACAGAAAAGCACTAAGCCCATCCCCCAGGGTCCTGTTACATTGGTATCTATCAGGTGCACAGCAGAGCCCGGGATGGTCACATCTACTGCGGTTTCCACGTCCACTCCAGCGCTTCCAGCAGTTGACGATCTGTGTGAATAAAGTCCATCTCCCCCTCCGTGGGAGGCTGAGCTCTCCAGGCAGCTCTCTGTACTCGTTTCGTGACACCTGGAGAGAAGGCGTTCCGAGACCCGTTTCCCTGGAATTGACATTCTTTAATATTGTGGTTTCTTTCTTGCAGATAGAAGAATTATTTTTTATTTCATAGTTGCAGAGTGACACTGACTCCCAACATGTCTGATTTTACCACATCCAAAGCACTTAATGTTCTTTCCTTCAGCTCTTTTACAGTTTAGAAAGCAGTGGTTTTACCACATCCTGGACTGCAGCAGCTACATAGGCTGCTTTTTCTCTCTCTGTAGTTCTAGCCATAAGTTCCAGCATTTCTGTAACATCAGCTCCCTTCTTTAATGTTCCCAAAATCTGCCGAGTTTTATCATTAGCATTGTCAAAAACAAACATATTAAACAATTGTAGCTTTGTGCCTGAATCAAAATCAGGATGATCATAGATAGCTTCATGCAATCTGTCTACAAATTTATCAAAGTCATCATTCATTCCTTGGCAAATCTGTGTAAAAGACTTAGTGAGTAACCCATCTGCAAGTGCAAGGACAGCATTATATGCCAGTTGTTGGCTCATCTGTAACACTTGATCGATGCTCCCAGCCTGGGCAGTGGCAGTAGCCCAGGGCCCTTGGCCAAGTAACTGTTGTGCTGTTTAACCATACAGAGGATCCCCCTGCACTCTAGGTCTTGCTGCTTCCTGAGCACACTTTTCCTCCCAGCTTTTATGAAACATCGCCTGCTGATGGGGTGGCATTATAAGTCGTATTAGGGTATACACATCAGTGGGAATTAATGTGTTAGATGTGAAAATATACTGCAGAAGTGACTGTGCAAGTTGGGATTTTAAACCAAATCGTGAAATTGCAGCTGTTAACCTTTCTAAAATCTTCCAATCGAAAGGTTCCCAAACTCTACCTGCAATGTTAGTCACTACAGGAAATGCCTCCACGTCGTTTGAGAGAAAAGTCCCTTCGACAACAGCTTCTGTAATAACACCCTCCCACTTTCGATTCTGAGCTGCTTCTATTTCAGGGTCACATTCCAACTCTAATTTCACATTTTTTACAGCATGAGAGAGAGGATTTCATTTAACTGACTCGAGTGCTAGCTCAGGGACAAAGTGAGAGGGGGGTAACCACTTTCCTGGTTGTCTGTCTGAACATACTATCATTGGCAAGTCCATTTTCTCAAAAGAAGAGTCTCTTTTGGGGACAACTGAATCCTTTTGTTGAATTACCAATTTTTGCAAATTGTCAGCTGAAGATTTTAAATCCTCTGGAATAGAAATATTATTCATAATAACATCTCCTTCCGTATCCTTTTTACTTACAGCATATTTAGTTTCTAAGTTATGTTATCAACTTTTTGTTCACTCTGAGTACAACTGTCCTTTGGTCCTGCAGGACCAAAGGGCAGTTGTACTCAGAGTGTAATCTCCGAGCTAATCTCCCTGAAGAAGTTTTTTCACTCCCCTTACGACTGTCCTTTGGTCTGCACGCTGACCCCCACAAGGAGGCAGCAGCTTCCTCATTCTCGCTCTGAGCTGGAGGAGCAGTCGGTGTCATGCTCGATTCTGAGCTGAGGGGCTGTGGGCTGCGTGAGGGAATATCTAAGGTGGTAGGAAACAGTTGCTGAACTGAAGTTGCCAGAAATGCCTGAGGCTCTTCTGACTCAGAGGCAAGGGCTGCACAAGCTGCAGGAGCAGCTTTCCTCTCTGCCTTTGAGCCTTGTGACACCTCAATGATTGTTTTCCACACAGTAGCATATTTAGACACTTGTTTTGCCTCATTCCCGCCGGATGCAATACAGTCCCACAACATCCACCCCACAGCTTCCCATGTCAAAATCTCAAAAGCAACCTGTGCCCTGCTATGAGATTATGGTCCCAAGCCCAGTGCAATAGTCCCTTCAAATTGGAAGCATCATACTTTAGTTCTCTCTTCGAGAGGATAAGTTGGAGGAGTTTCTGAACACCTTCCCTTTCCTGTTCAGACCCCATCTCCTCCCCAGCTGCTCACTTTGATCAGGGTGAGATTCAAGTCATCTACGACTGGAGCTCCAGTAACCTTTTCCTCTCCCCGGGGCAGTGAGGATTCTTTCGACGGCTTCTCCGCTCCTCGAGGGTTGGCTCTGATCCTCTGCACAGCAGCCAAACTGCCGACCTCGAGTCCCTTTAGTGCTACAGCATTGGGCCTG
Source organism: Melozone crissalis (assembly GCF_028551555.1). Taxonomy (NCBI): domain Eukaryota; kingdom Metazoa; phylum Chordata; class Aves; order Passeriformes; family Passerellidae; genus Melozone; species Melozone crissalis. The sequence goes on along the minus strand of NW_026535840.1, from coordinate 4,219,697 downwards.
CCCGCGTTCTCCACCAGAAATGCAGGGTGCAGAGGTTCAGGGACATCACACCATAACCAATATGATCCAGTGAAGCTGAATTCATTATCCCTAAAAAGACTCTATTTATAATAAATCTCTACTGTTGATGTGTCTCTAGCTAATACATGATTGGTTAATCCTGGTTGTTCATGCACCTAAATTAGAATGCTGATTGGAGCACCTAATTTTTCACACATCTTGCTGTGTCATCTGGCCCACCCATGGCTCACTTTTTTCTTACTTTCCCAAACTTGCTGACAAACTTGCTGAGCCCTGATGACTCTTCTTCTTGTACCTTTTTCAAGAATATACCGACCCCATTTCTGAATATGTCCATTATTCATTGTTTGTGAACGTGTCCATTGTCCATTAGTACAAGCAGGCTGGATTGTGCATTGGCTGAATATGGCCACTGTCTAGCAAGAACTCCTCAATCTGCAAAAAACTCTCAACATATGAGGGTCAAGCATAGGGGAAGGGAAAGGAGTAGAGGGAGAGAAGGTTTTAAAACAATGAGGAAAATGCAGAAGGGTTCACAAAAGCATTGGGACATCAGGGTAATCTAAATTCTACCCCTAATGACTCGAGACCCACCTGTTTCTATTGCCATGGGAAGGGACACCTGTGGAAATTATGCAGGAAAAGGAAGCAGGATAAAAAGAGGTTTCAGGAGGAGTAGGGGTGTCAGGGGCTCTATTTAATGAGGACTGAAACACCACAAAACCCCTGGATAAAATGAAGAATTGGTCCTCACAAGGACAAGCACTTTGTGATCATTTTTTTTTTAATTTTATGAGTATATGGGAATGTTTGAAATCAGAAAACAAATACTCAGGGGCATCTCACATGTTAAAAAGTGAACAAAAAGGTGTGGAGGACTCATCCTTCTGGAGGCTGCTATATAGTATACAGGCCGTTCAAAAGGATACAGATTGATTTTACCAATTACCCAGAGTGGGCAGGTGGAAATATCTATTAGTTATTAATTGATTTAGTGGGTAAAAGCATTCCCTGCAGCTCGGGCTCCAACTCAAACAGTAGCCAAAATTTTGTTGAAACCTATTATTCCAAGATTTGGATTAGAATTGGAAATGATAAAACCAAATAATTTGGGGTAAAAGTTTTTATAGTAATGAATGTATGTTTTATGTATTTTGGCCAAACTAAGTGTGTGAGTGTTTGATATGTGTGATTTGTTTGTTTGTCAAGGTAATTATGTGTTATAGCAAAGAGAAAATGTGCAATGTGTACCAAAAATGTATGGTTTATGTCAACCAGATTTTTTTTTTTATACAAGCTACTGATTGTAAGCTTGCAACTACTTGTTTACACTTGTTACTTGAATGTGACTATTGTAAGGAGAGGTTATATAAACATTGCCACAGGGGTTATCCACCATCAGAACTGTGTCTGGAGTATAAACACACTGATAAATCATACAGTAGTGAGCTCAGCTGGAACATACAAACAACTTGACTACAGATGAAAAACTTGGTAATTTTTTAGATGAAATTTTAACCTTTGTTCAAACACCAGCTTGCCATCAATTCTGGAATCATTGGGTTGAGTAACCCCGCTGTGTTTGGAGACCAAACAACGTCACAAAGAACAAATTCAGCTTCTCCTGAGACACTGGGATCAGGGACTAATGCCAGCAGCAGAGGTCCAGAAAGAAACAGACCCCTGGATGTGTGCTGGGCATGGCCTAGGCTGTGCCCCGTGGGCTTGTATTGTCTGTACAGTTTAACTCGTGCTGGAAGGTAACCAAAATAGAAGAAGGGCAAAATCAACTGCTTTGTTTAACCTGCTTAAATCACTTATGTGACCAGCTTACAATAGCATGCCTTTACAGTGATTTTATAGGAACACCTTTAAGTAATAGAGATAGAACATTTCATGCAGCTGTTCAATGAATAGAAGACAGAGACCAACGAGTTTTAGCTGTAACAGCCTATGAACAGGCAAGAGAGAGAGTGTACCATTCTGTAACAGGGAATTGTGTTATCACCTACAGCTGTTGGGTGAGGAAATTTATGAGTCACACCATAGACTTGTTTCTGCTACAGATTGGCATTGCAAGTGTGTTTACCGGTGGCAAAGATTATTTAGTAATTATCCCCAACATCAGAGTGCAAAGCAAACAGCCAGTTAGATCTTGTAAGAATTTTTTAAATTGCTTAATTAAATTGTTTTAGTATTTGTTTTATAGAAAAGAGTGTTGAAACATTTCCTGTGGTTGGCACATCTCCGAACCCCCTTTTATTTAATAAAAAAAGAACTGTCAATTAACCTAGGGAAAGCGAGAGGACTGCGCCTCCAGACTGTAAGGATCCTGTGCCGTCATCCTTGCACCCAGGTGGGCGACACAGAAATAGTATCCTGTGCTGTAATCATTGTATCTGAGGGGTGCACACAGAAATAGTATCCTGTGCTATAATCACTGTATTGAGGGATGCACACAGCAATAGTATCCTGTGCTATTCAGTGTATCCAAGGGGTAAGAGTGGAGATTGGCTCAGCAGAAATGGTACCAGCAATGAGGTTCCAGGACACAAACTCTGCTCCCGAGAAGACAATCTCAGCCCTTGGCTGCAGCCCAAGGGGCCGTGAGAGAGGTGGAGAGTCCAGACTCCTGAGGTACCTGCTCCTGACATGGATCCTGGTACCCTGTGCATCTGCAACCCCTGCAATAAATGCTGCCAACTCCTGTGGGACAGCCACAATTCAGTGACTGTTTTTGCAGTACATCACTCTGTTGATGCTGAATGTTACAACCAGATACGTTTACAAACTTTCCACAGAATGGCCGAGCCTATTGGGGGGGGAGTTAATCTAGGATTGGGCCGATGGACGCCTTGCCGCCCAGACTGCCCCACAGAGGGAGAATTCCTTTGTTTCCCAAATAGAGAAGAGTGGGAAAATTCAGAACAAAACCAGCAAGGTAAAAATAAAGGTAAAAATCCAAAGGTGTTGTATAACCAATGAAGGCAGCAAAATAGCGACTGGGATTTGCCAACTTCAGGTAGAAATCTTTTTGTAGACTTAATGCAAAAAATCACAACCGAGTTGGATTTATCAAGGTTGGATTTCTGAGGAAACTCAAATGGCTGAAAGATGATCATGGAGGGGTGAAGGTGTAGCTCCAGAACACTTTTAAAAAGGGAAATGCACCCAAATTTCTGAGAAAGTAAAATTGCCTGAAGGGTGGACTTTAAGTCACCAGGTAATTGGAGCAGTTTGTGTAACTTGAGAAGGAAAGAACTATACCAAAGGGGTGGGACATGCCCCCTGTGAATCTACCTTAATTGTAAATTCAGATAATAGAATGATGACCTCGTGGCCAAACAAAACCCATGGGTATTGGAGAACAACAAAGAGAAACGATTGCAAGTGGGACAGTCAAATTAATCTGTGCTGGTATAATAGTTCTGTAGCTGGCCCTTACCATTCCATAGAAAATACAGATCCCAATTGGAATCAACCAGACAATATAAGTAGAACATGGAAGGCCCCTGATGGGCTATATTGGATTTGTGGACAGTGAGTGTACAGTCAGTTACCCCGGAGATGGAAAGGGACCTGTAGGTTAGGAGTTATCCAACCCTTCTCCTGCACCCTGCCCTGGTCCAAGGGAAATCCACTGGAGAAAGCCCCACTTGATAAAGCCAGGGGCAATAGCAAGGCAAACCTAAACCTTTTCATTAGGGGCAGCTTAAAATGGAGTGAAAATGAATGGCACACAGAAAGGATCATAAACTTTTATGATCTGGCTATTTGGGCTCAAAACAGATCTGGGGATATAGAACTCCAAACAATTCCTTATATTGTTTCATAAGACTGCAAAAGGTAATTGAGGTTGGTTGTAACAAAACAGCTACCCAACAGAGCATGCACCTGCCAGTAACAGTCTATCAGAGCAGATTGGCCTTGGACTATCTAATGGCTGAAAAAGGAGGAGTTTGTGAAAAATATAACACATTAAAATGCTGTCTAAAACCAAAAAATAAATATGGAAAAGTGTTGATCAAAGAAGCTAATTGTACCTGTTAAAAGTTAGAAGGCCTTTGGGGAAATCTGGTGGCTTATACTAGCTGGACTCATTATTGGAATTGTTGCCTAGACAATTTTTTATCTCCTGTGTTATGTAAGTGAAAATACCACATATTAAATTTAATCAAAAAGAGAAATGAGGGAATGTGAAAACCTGGATTTTTGGGGATGTAGAAGATGCTGAGATTCAGTCTTTTAATAGAAAGCCTGAATCAATATGATCAAAAGAGAAACTGGGAGAAATTGTGCTAAATGAATATGATTCATGCTAACAATTATAGCTATATTGACATTTTAGAAAATGTTTGTTAAAAAGTAATAGAGGAAGAAGAATGTTATTAGTGTCATGAAACAGATGTTCTCAGATGTTCATGGAAAAATACAATAGAGGATGGAGTATTGAGATAAGCAATATTCTAAAACAGAATCGGCCTTGTGAGGAACAAAACTGGGACAACTCCCAAAGGAAAATTGGTTTTGGGATGGACAAAATTGGGATGATTCCAGATATCTATGAAATTATCAGGCTCATTTTTGGAATATAAGGCTGGCTTCTATAACACAACACTTGGGGCACATGTGCAACCTGTGGGGTTGTTCAAAGGACAGTGAGGATGAGGAGAAGCCTTTGTCAGAAATGACCCGTGAAAAGCCAAAAGACCCCTCAGCAACAGGCAGAACATGCACTGTGCAGTGCAGTGACACAGATTTCAATAATTGAAAACAGGAGAGGATTTACAGGAAATTATTTATGAATATATGTTAGCATACAGTATATAAGTTGTGTTTGGATCCTTTTGCCTTTTGTACGTGAGGCAGGGTGAGAAAAACCCTCCCCGTACGCTGATAGATCGGTTTTGCTTATGCTTTATCCAAACCTCTGCCAAATTATTTTATCTGCTTGATTATATTTGATTGTATTATTTTATATAAAATTGCTGCTCAATTAAAATTGGTGCTAAATTCTAATTTTGTGGTTTATAAAATTCGACATATAGGGACCTCATTCATAACAGTGTAGTCACTTTTGTTTTATTCTCTGTGAGAGGACACAAAGTTGGCAAAGCTTTGGTTAGATTCTGCTCCTCCCTCCTCTCCCTGAAAAAGCCAAGTCTTACAGTGCACTGTGTTGTGGTTTTGGTGCGGGTCAATCACGAGTGCACTCATTTCCTGCTGTGAGATAGGGTTAGGAGAAAGTTAAAGCAGGCTTAAAACTTTACAAGGGTATAAAGAAAATTTTATTAATAGTAACTAAAAGAAAAAAAGTTGCAAGAATTAAAGCAAACCTTTTAAAACATTTCTAAAACTTCTCCTCCTCCCACAACATCTTCTTTTACACTGACAATGTAAAGAAACAAAACCAAAAATTTCCACTTAGTTTACTACCTCTAAAATAGTCTTTCTTCAGTTCATTTAGGGAGAGAAGTCCCTCTTGGTAATGTTATGGAGACATCTCAATGAGAGGAAAGAGTTTTCTCCTGGTTCCTAATTTGGTCAGAAATCGCAGTTGCCGGGGAGAAATTCACCATGAAGTTTCTGTCATTTTCTACATCCTTCCTACAGATCACTGGGCTCTCTCAGGGTCCAGAAGCCACTTTTCCTTTTGGATGGATGGCCTGAAGGCACCCAGGGGCTGCAGGCTGGGACTGCTTCAGAAATCCTTTTGGCTTGGAAGGATCCTTCTACCTGAGAGCTGAATGGGCTGTGCCAACCCCAGAGCGAGAGGGACTCACAGCAACAGAATTAAAGGCTGGTGAGAGAACCCAAAGAATAGACTGTAACATGCAGAGCAGGTGAGAGAGAACCAAAGACTGAAGATGTCTGAAAAGTGGAGTCAAGCTTCCACCAGCTTGAAGATTGTTTAACACTTTGGGCAGGGAGTTTGAACTTTATCATTTATTGATGTAGTTGTCCTGTTTAATAGATGAAAATCACAAGCATCTGTTGAGGGGAAGTACACAGGGAACCATAAGTGGTGTTGGGGCAGTTTCCTTAAGGACCAACAAGCAGAGTGAAACAAGAAATAGAGGGCAAGACCAGGTTGGCCCCTGTGTTCACCGCCGAGAAGATTCCATAGCCCTGCTGTGGGCAGCAATCCCATAGGCATGGCAAGGTGGGGGCAAGAAAGGCACCCCAGACCTCTGTCACTGCTCAGCTGTCTTTTAAAAAAACAGGAACCAGAAGGCAAGACTGAGTTGGCCTCTGTACTCACCAAGATACACCTGCTATGAGTAGCAACCCCATGGGCATGGTAGATGGGGGTAAAAAAGGAACATCAGACCTCAGTGATCCCATTTTGTCCATTCCAAATAGGTGTGGCAAATAAAAGTTGAGATTTTTTTCCTTCTGTTCCCACTCTCCTTGCCCACGTCAACAAATGCTAGTCTAAGTCATTAATTTTTTTCTTGTGAAGAGTTGATTATCTGGATTGAAAATGAGAGTTAATTGTTTGAGCCAAAAGCTCATAGAAATGGAGAAAGGTGGTTTGTCATAGATGAATGATGTAGGTGATGGCTCTCGCAATTGAGAGACAGATATTAGGTGTATGGTAGGAGAAGTTTTGTAGACGAATAGTGCTGTTACTGTAACATGTCCCCCCCTATTCCCCTTTCCCTCCCCCTTGCAGCAGCCTCAGTTCCCAGGGCATTTGGGGAGGGCCGGCTCATTACCAGGAGGGGCCACAGGACAACAGCTGAGCTCCAATCAAGGTGTGAGGAAGTGATCTCCACCTGTGGAGGGCAGAGAAGGAGCTGACTGACAAAACTTTGGGAGGGGTTGAAGGTATAAAAGGCAGAGCATCCATTTTGTAAATGGGCACAGGGCTGCTTGTGTTCCAAAGCACCCCCAGAGCCTTAATTTTTCCATATTTAGTCTGTTGTATTTTTTTTAAGGTTAAAAAAACCTTTAAGATCTTAAAAGTGAGGGTTGTTTCTTACATCTTCCAAGGACAGTCCAGAAGTGTCACCTTCAGGACAGTTTGTGATGATTTCTGGGAGCCCAGGGTGATTTGGATTTCCCATTTGAGCTTGTTGTTGAATGTTAGAAATAACAAATATAGGTATTAGCTTTTGCATTTATGTACTAACTTTTGTTTTGCAAGTCAGTATATGTGAAAAATCACTTGTTTTTAAAACTTTTAAAAGTTTAATCACGATAACATGGTTATAAAAACAGTAATACAATTACAGTAATAACAATTTGGACAATTTGAATTAGAACAATATGACATAACAAACACAAAGACTCAGGCATGACTGGGTACCTTTTTCTGGGCACCACAAGCCTGAAAAAGGAAACCTGTTAACAAAGGATTAACCCTTAAAAACAATCGTGTAACATAGTCATATAACTCATGCATGATGCACAAATTCAATTCAAACACAGGATTCCCTCTGGTCATCTTCAGCTTCTTCCTCCGAATACTGACAGTGCCTTCGAGACGGCAAGAAGTTCATAATGAACAATAAATTCATTTTCTCTGAAAGTTTGAGGTGTCCTGTGGCTGCTATCTCAGTGAAAGTCCTTTCTTTAAAAAAAGAACCTTACATAGCATAGTTTGTATTTAACAATTTTGTCATAACCTAAAATTACATTCAACACAAAACTTAAGAGAACATATGTACATTAAGGCTTTAAAACAAGATATATAATATTACTTTACACCAAGAGAAAGGTAAAACAGACATGTACCAGTGCACATGTATTTAGACCAGTGTAGATACATCTGTCACCTAAAACACACTTGAAAATTACATGGGGCCAGCCACATGCAAGAATTTATCCAATAATAACTTTGTAATTGATAAAGAACAATTTCTTAAAAACAGTATCCTACATATAATGAGGGCAATGCACTCACTGCAGGCAGCATCGGTGCCAGGATGGATTGCAGAGACTTTTCCTTTGCAGCCCCAGCCCAGCGCTGGCACTGGGGATGCAGAGGCACCGAGGTGACCCTGAGAGGAAGTGCAAGGCACAGGGCGCAGCTGAGGAAGGACAGCGCTGTGCTGGGCTCACAGGTGAAGCTGGCACTGCCCAGCGTGGAGAAGGTCCTTTGTGCAGCCCCTGTTACAGGGCAGCTTGGGCCTTGCTGCAGACATACGGCCGCGGATGTGAGCAGTTGTCACTCTTGAATCTCTCATCAGCCAGGTACACGCACTGGGAATTGCCAAGGACAGGAACCCTGCAGGGAGGAGCAGAGGCAGCGCTGGCTGCCAGGGGAAGCCCTTGTGCCCCTGTGCCCCCAGGCCCTGCCCGGCTCCCCGGCACTCACCGGGAGCTGTAGCTGCTGCCGTCCCCCCAGTGCAGGCGCTCGCCCCGTCTGCGCAGCCCGAGCCAGAAATCGCCGTTCCCACGGAGGCGGGAGAGCAAATCCTGCCCAGGAGAGAGGAGTGGGAGCTGCCCCGGACCCTCGGGGGGACACGTGCCCGGGGCTGCCCCCGCACGCCGGGGCTCCTTCCCTGCAAGGCCCCGGCCCAGGGCTGCAGCCCCGGCCCTGCGAGCACCGAGCCCGGCCCAGGAGCGCCCCCAGGCTGCCCTCAGCCACCCCACCCCGCCCGCAGCCCCTCACTCACCATGGCCTCCTCATCCTGGGCAATGGCCAGGGAGGCATTGAGCTCGGAGCACCGTTCCTGACCCTGCTCCCACGTGCTGTAATCACGTGAGAAGTAGTAGCAGACACCCTTGTACCCAACCCAGCCATGGGGACAGACCAGAACCAACTGTGGAGTCGCAGGTGTGACTGGAACCTCTGGTGCTGCAGGGGGAAGAGGAGAAGCTCTGAGGATTCCCCTGTGCAGGGAGCAGGGAGCCCGCTCTGCCCCGAGGGGCTGGGCCCACGCTGCTGCCCCTCCCTTACCTGCCAGCACAGCCAAGGCCGCCCCCAAAGCCAGCACCAGCACCAGGAGCAGCAGAATCAGCACCGCCGTGCACACGGGATGGCACCTGAACCATTCACCTGGAGCAGGAAAGAGCTGCTGGCTGCCAGAAGCAGAGCCGGCCCTGCAATCTGCTCAGCCCACGGCCAGGGAGCAGAGCAGGGAGCCCTGAGGCAGTGTGGGCCTCCCTCAGCTGGCAGCCAGAGAGCCAAGAGCCTGGCCACAGGCAGGGACACAGCTGTGGGCACAGGCAGGGACACAGCTGTGGGCACAGGCTGCAGCAGGAGAACTGCACAGCCTTGGGGGCAGCTGGGGCTCTTGCTTCCAGCCACGCATGGGGCCCAGCAGAGCACGAGGCCTCTTCCAGACATCGGGAAACAGCCACACACCTGCCAGCCCTGGCCTTGGGAGGGGACACGGGCCCCTGCCTAGAGGGCACAGGGGTGGCCCTGTACTCACCCAGGAATCTTCTGAGGTTCCTTCTGTGTTCATTGTTGGTTGCTGCTGCTGTGCCCTGGGGAGCCAGGGGCTCCCTCACACTCCTATCCCTGGTGCAGAATCTGTTTTCCACATCTCCACTCACTGCACGCTCACAAGTGACATCCCCCTGCTTATGCCAAGAGGCTTCTTGGGCCTCAGGCAAGTGTGGTAGCGCGGCTGCTGGTCCCTCCTGGAGATGCTGGGGCTCCTTCTCAGCTCCAGGAATGGAGCAGACTTCGCTCTTCTCCTGCTCACAGGCGCCATCTCTCTGCCTGGAACAAACAGCACCTTGCTCTCGTGACATCAGGAGTGCTGCTGGCAGATCCTTTGGGAGCTGGGCCTCGGGAACAGCTTTGCAGCCGCGCTGATGGCACCCTGAAAGGGACACGGTGAGAGGTCGCTGCTGGTGCCGGCCGTGCGGGGGCTCAGGAGGGCGGTGGCAGCTGTGGCTGCGCTGTCGCCGCTGCCCAGAGGTGCGGCAGCAGGTGCGGAGACAAGCGCAGCCCCCGGCAGCTCTGCGGTGGCCGCAGCCGCGGCCCCTGTGGCTCTGCAGCCGCTGCAGCCCAGCTCCGTGCCGGGCCGGGCGCTGAGAGCGCCTGCGAGCTGCCGGCTGCTGCTGGCCCGGGGCAGCTGCGGCTCGGAGTCCGCCTGCCGAGGGGCGAGAAGCAGCAGCCCCGGGCTGCTCACCGTTGTGCCCCGCATGATTCCCTGCCCCGGCGCCTCGGAGCCCGGGCACAGCGAGCGCCGGCACGGCCGCTGCAGCTTCCTGCCTGTTGGAAAAATTGCCAGGTAATTTTGGCTTTCACATTTATGTCTTAGTCTCTGCATGTTTTAGTGATTGTAACTATTTAGATATAGTATCAATTATACCTCTTTTTAGGTGGATATATCAGCTTAATGCTTATTATGCATTGTATGGCTCATAGAAATAGTCCTGCAATGAATATACCTATGTATCACTTATGGAAATAAACGTGTGCAGACTGTACTGTCTTTTTGACCTTGCCATACATGCGATGTGAAAAAGGCTTTTGTGTAACTAAAATCAGTGTAAGGCCACGTAAGGCCATCCACTGTCCAACCCATCCGATTGTTATAAATTGTAAGAGGATTGGCTCTCGCAATTAAAAGATAACTATTGTATGAAAATAAGAAGAGCTTTAATGGTGTATAGTTATGTTATTGTAGTTTAGATGTCCTCTGCTCTCCCCATAGTTCCCTTTTCCCCTCCTGTATTGCTGCCATCAAACAGCCTGGGGTGTCTAGGACAGATAGAGAGGAGGCTGCACATGTGCCCCTGGCATGGGGCAGGTGGGAATGGAAAAGATTACTGCTAAGGGGGTGGGCGTGGCAACACCTGACCCCCAGTCCAGTTACAGGAAAGCAGTCTGCAGTGATAAATGGCAAAGAAGAGCTGACTGACAGACTTTGGGAGGGGCCAGGGCTGGCTGATGCAACCCCCCCAGGGGTATAAAGCACTGTGCTTCCACCTTGAAGATGAACCGGCCACGTGGTATCCAAGAGGGGGAGTTCCCAGCGCTGCAGCTTTCTCCTTATGTAGTCCTTGGTTTCATTTTTGTTAAGGTTTAATAAACCTTTTTAAATTTTCAAAGTTGTTATGAACAAAAATTTGGTTAATATTTTTTTTTGTGAGAAAAAGTTACAAAAAGGCAGCCAGATCACTGTAGCTGCCGAAGTTCTGCGTGTTTTGTCATTGTAATCACGGGTCGTTGTGGCTAATCGCTCCTTTTGTATTAGCAGAGCCTTGCCCGAGGCTAAATTGTACCTTTCCCAGAATAGTGAAGACACCTGAGAGGGTGAGGGGTGTTATGCAAAGTGACTCCATGACCAGAATGCTGTGTGGGTCCCCCGCTCCGAATGTACTGAGAAAAGCCCCAAAACAACGAGCCAAATAAGAGTTGAGAGACTGGAATGACGTCTGGATGTGAGGAGCGGAGTGCTGGGCCTGCAAAGATGCTGCAAGCCTTCATTGTTCCTCCCCCTGTCTTCGAGAGCCCCCGGGCCAGGTCTGGGAGGAAGCGACACTCAGCCCGAACCAACAACGGAAGGGGATCACCACGCCCTAAGGCTCCGTCCTGAGGTGCGCATTTCCACCTCCTCTGAGTTGCCTTGGGAGACACGACGGGAGACTGCAGCCCTGCCGAGCCGCCCAATCCTGAGCTGATCACTTTTAATAAAGGCATTAAAAAGGAGAAGAAGTCTCCTGGCCCTGTTTATTTCAAAAGTGAGCAGTAGTTTCTCACGCAAGTGATAAGATAACAGGGACACAAAGCAGAGCACCGGAGGACAATCATAGAATACCGTGTTAAAATTAAGGACTACAGCTAAAATTTTATCAGGGGATCTGAAACAGCAGGATGGAGGCACCAGAAGAAATAAAATATATTGACCCGACACCCGGAATGTCATACAGACAAGCCGTAGTGCGAAGAAGTCAGAAAAAGGAGTTCCAGAAACATCAGAAACTTCAAAAGAACGGCTGCATAATGCATGAAAGACATGAACATGCATGTGTCTTAGCGAGGTAACAGCATAATTATAACATTGTATATCCCGGTGTGTTCTTTAGCTGTTTGCTAGAAGCACCCAGCGCTGGAAATATTGTCCTTTTTTATCCGATTACTATAATTAGTATTACTAAACTTTCAAAAACACTTAGCAGTGATTTCTGTTTTCCAACACCAGTGAACGGGGTAAGCCGGCACCAGGAACTCGGCAGAATCCCCCCGGCCCTCACCGCAGCCCCCTCCGCCCGCAGCGAGCCCCGAGCTGGGGCAGCACCGACCGCGGGTCCCACCTGGGCTGGAGCCGCCTCCGAGCTCCGCCGCCGCCGCCTCGCCGGGCTCCGGACGCCGCCGCCGCTCCGGGATGTCACGAACGGGACGCCGCTGTCGCGGCTGCGGTGCGGGCCGGGGTAACGGAGCGGCCGCCTGTGCTCCAGACAGAACTAACAGCTGTTCGCGCGCTTTCGGCCGGGTTGGCCAATCAGCGTTCGGGAGCGCAGCCAATCGCGGCTCGGGAGGGCTGCTCGCACCCGCTGCTCGGAGCCGTCCGCGCCCTTCTCACACCCCAACCCCGGCCCGGCCCCTCAGCGCTCCCCGCTGCCTTCTCGGGATCGGCTCCCTCACCGTTCCGGCGCCTCCCGTCGCTGCCAGCCCGGATTCGGGGATCAGAACCCGAGTCCCTTTGGCCCGGCCGAGCGCAGTGCGAACCCCCTGCGGTGGCGGCAGGCGCGGGGCTGCCCCGCCTCACCCCGAGCCCCGGGCGGGTCCCAGCTCGGCTCTCCCCGCTCGGCTTTGCCCTCGCTGCCGCCGCCGCTTTCCCCGCTCCCGGGGCTCGGCTCTGCCCGGCGGCTCCGCTTGGCCCCGGGCGAACTCACTGCCCCCCGTGGCTCCCCAGCCCTGCGGCGGGGCGAACCCCCGGCATTTGCCGAAGGGCTCTGAGTGCCCCTGGGCACTGAAGCCTCACGGAACGTGTCCTAGAATGCCGTAAACGTGTGCTGAAATGCTTATTTGAAGTTAATCTTGTGTTTTTCGTGAACTCTGATTTCTCCGAGTATTGTTACTGGAGAGATTCAAAGCTGTAAATGCAGTGCCTCATAATTATTATCATGTGCAGCGTAACACAATCTAATTTCTTTAGCAGAAATGCTGATAACATTTACCACATGGTATCAAACTTAATACAATTGCGAGAAGCTCCGGATCTCTTGGACACTTTGCCAAATTCTACTTTGTTGTTTCTTGCAGCAAAATTGTGCTTTAAAAGCTTTAAGTAAATTTCTGATTTCTTAAAATTTGCGGCTACCATGAGTTTTTCTCCATGTTAAATTACATAGGGTCAAAGTATTTGTCACACTTCTCTAATCCCTCCATCAGGCCATTATTTCAGCCACTCTTGGTTCACATTTTCAGTGCCTTTTGGTATTAATAGCATCAGACTAAGTTACATTTTGTAGAACCCCGAACTTTGAATTATTAGTTTGTTTAATTATTAGATTAATAATTAAACTCGGAGGAGGTTGTGGGCAACGGCACTATTAGTTTGTTTAATTATTAGATTGTTACTTCAATTGTGTTTTATTTGAATATGATTTTAGTGTTGTTAAGATTAAGCAAGGTCAGATCGGAGTAATGTTACCTTTATTGCTCTATTGAGGTAATTTTTTTAAGAGTTATTTATGTCAAGGTGGATTTCTGTCAGGTTTGAGTGTTGCTGAGTTTGGAGGAAATAACGTTTCATTCTCCTTCACTTTAAGCCATTTCATGTTCTATCCAAGTTCTGTTAAGATCAATTTTTATTCAGTATTAAAGATGTTACCTTTAAGTTCTCTTAAGTGTACCTCTAATTCTATTGATGTGACACTGAATTACTCTGCAATTGATTTTAAGTCCCAAGTTAATTTTGCTTAAATATGTTTGCTTGCATTGCAAGATGTGGTTCTTTCCTTCTAGAGATAAGACAGATCCCACTAAAACTGCTGTGATGAAACACTGATAAACACCTGCTTTTGGATAGAAGAAGATACAGTTTGTTGGGCCCTTGATCCTCTCACAGATTGCACAGGTGTCAGTGCTGCACTGCCTGACAGGATCATTGATTGTGATCTCTTCTGCTTTATCTCCCACAGATAACACAGGAGAGTGGGTGGTTGTTCTACATTATGGCTGTTATCCATTGTAAGCTGTTCAGTGTTTCATTGTATGGATACAGGAATGCTGGAAGAATATTGTCTCCAATTCCTGAGACAGCCACTGCTGATAGATTGGTTCCATCATGTGAATTCACTCATTTTTATAACAGGCATTATTCCTAAGACACCATTACGTTATTTATAGCTGCTTTTCATGAACTTTGACATATCTCTGTGTGACTATCTACAAGACACGGTGTCACTTTGGGCTCTCTCTGTTTTGCTCTCCAGCTGCAGGTGCATCTCTTTGAACAGGCTGTCTGCAGCCGTTCCCTGCACTGCCTGCTCAGCCTTTAGTCCCTTCTCTTGTTCCAGCAGGGTTGCTGTGCCCTGACCCAGGGCTGTCTCATGATTTTCCTGTGTTTTCAGAGTTCCAGGATGAGATCTCTGGGCTCTGTCAAAAGCCTCATCTGAGCTGAGGTCCTGTGGTCTTCCCTGACCCTTTTGTGCCACATCCTCATGGCACAGGGCTGTGACCTGCTGAGGGCAAGGCTGCTCCTGCTCTGTGGGAATCAGACACAGCCCCAGGTATTCTCACAGGAGCACTCCAGCAGTTTGCTGTGTTTGGGGCATCTCATAGCTGCTACTATTGAGAGATTTGTTTTTGAGGTGTGTGAGGGAGACCCTCCCAATGAGGGTCTGGGCTCTGGCCAGGCCCTGGCTCTACCTGGTTGGAAAATTGCCAATAAACCCAGATGTTTTCTGCCTCAAAACTCTATTCAAGTCTCTTGGACTTGGCAATTTGACCCTATACCAATAGGAGAGCTGGATCTATTTTTAAAGTGAGCTTGGACACCTTTCCTGGGAATGGATCTCCAGGACCTCACTGAAATGAGGTTTGTCAGCTGCTGCAGGCTCTGGGTGATGGTGTAGTATTTAAGACATTGATAATCATGCAATTTCACAAGTGTTATTAATTACATGAATTATCTGATTTATTCTTGATTACTGTCAGTTTCTTGTTTCACTGCATGTATTGTTTTGTTTTGATGTTCCCTTCATGTTCATAGCAAGAGACATACATGTTATTTTTAAAGGAAAAAGAAAGGGGAATTGGCTCCTAAAGAATGTCTGAATAATGAAATATTTATATTAAAAGTATTTTTAAAGGCTTTTCTGTGTCACAGTGAGGGTGGCTGTGACAAACCTCTCTGCTTCCCTGACTTCAGGCCAGGGTGGTTAAGGAAAGTGAAGGGAGACTTACACATCTCTTCGATGATCATTGGTCTCAAATTTATTGATCCAGCTTACACACTTTTATAGTAGTGTTAATTAAGCTCATACATATTGCAAAAACCAAGCTCATCATTGGTTTATTATATGCCAACCCCTCCTTTGTTGCTAATACCTGTGGTTTCTTGTTGAGGCTAATACTTGTTTTCCACATCCTGCTGTTGACTGTTATTCACCAGCCTCAAGGACTCCATGTTTTCCACCGTGTTTTTCTCATCATTTAACCAAGGATACAGTGTTGTTTTTTTCTCGTAAGGAAAAAGGCTGAGAACTTACTACTTACAGCTGCTTTTTACTGCTTAACCAGCTGTATATGATCATGGCCTTTTTTCCTTCAAGCCATGTCTGAACAAAACTCTCCAACAGGTGGTGAAAATGAAAAGGAGCGGGTTCGATGGAGCTGCCCAGAAAGAACTTTCATAAAGGGTGAGAAACAACAAACATGGGGAAGCCATGCACAATAAGAGGAGCGGGATCCAGAGACCCCAAACAAAGGGGAAGCAACAATAGATACACTCAGGGGTGGAACATTCTAGAGCTGTAACCACATGGGGGAAACAAGTAAGCACCAGGGGAGCAGAACCTGGGCAATTTAACATAAAAACACCAAAGGCTCACGGGGGAACTCTCAGGCTGGCCCTGAATTAAACAAACGATTCCCAGGGCTGGAAACCAATGCCTGGCTCTTTTGGGGTAAAATCCAGCTGAGTCTGAGTCCCAGCTGGGCCAAGTCCCACACATGAGGCACTCCAGGTGCGTGTGCAATGGCAAGGCCTGGCTGATGGATGGACTGAGGCAGAAGGGGTGCACGTGTTTTATCATCAGCAGCTTTAAAGGGGTCACCTGCTCACCTGATCAGGCATCGATGGCCTCTGAGCAAGCGAGGCCCAGGGAGAAGAGAGGTGACCTTGTCCCCACTCAGCCTTGGTGGCCAGGACAGGGACAGAGGCAGGACTGCCAGCCCATGGCTGTGTCTGGAGACTCGGAGAGGAAACTGAACAGAGGCCTTCTGTCCTACAGTATTTACCACCCAGATGTTGTGTTCTACCAGCCCTCTTCAGCTATTCCTGCTCCAGGCTTCCAGAAGGACATTCAGTGATGCCAAGGCCAACATTCCCAGCTGCTGGGCTTCCTCCTGCCTGGGCAGCACAACCCCTGAGTTCCAGCCATAGGGACTTTAGAACTATGGTCATTTATTTCCATTCCCTAAGAGACATTGGACATGATCTTTGTGTTCTCCCATGCTGCAAGACCCTTTGTCAGTGACATGATTGGACTTGAGAATAAAAAAATTGGAGTATTGATTGACTGCAACCTGCCTTTCATGTGTTTATCCTGTACCTAAGAGATAACCAGTAATAACATTAAAAAGATAGTAATCTCAAAGGAGCCAACTGTTTTCACATCAGAATACATAAGCTTTTTGTTTTTTTAAACAAAAAGAAAAGGGAATTGTTGCATATTGGTAGAAATCCTATTAAATAAATGCCTTATAATATCATGGCTTAGGTCTGCTGATTTGGCTGGGTGCAGCTCACAGCTAGTCTGTAAATTCCCATGAGAGAGAATCAGAGGAATGAGAATCAGTCTGCAGAACAATCTATTGTTGTAAAGAAAAACAGGTGCACACTTTCAAAAACAAGAAATCTGTCCAATGCGAATCAGTGAAGAATACATGTAAACTAAGCAAAAATAGAGAGGTTTATTGCAAATGCAAAATGCCATTTACAGACCAATGAACTGTCAGAGTATTGTGACCCAATTAGATCCAACACAGTGCCAGTGATAATCTTCTAAAATATGAGCTGTGCAATAAAGATGAGCCTTTTCTGGATGAAGAAACAGAGTCCCAGCTGATTGTACTGTGACAAATCAAGGGGGATTTTCCCTCAATTTAGTCTTGTAAAATGAAGAGGAAATTCAGTTTCCCTCCTCAATTTCCCTCAACAAAAGACCACTCTGGGGGCTTTTGGACAGCTTTTTCATCTATGAAGGTGCCTTCAAATGGAGGGTCCCCCTCGATGGAACTCTTACAGTGGCACATCCAGAGGTTCCTCTCAAGGGAAGCCCTTTCAGACCAGGGACAGCCGTGTTTGCTCTCAGTTTGAGCCTGGAGATGATGAAAATGGGGCTCTTTCCCTCAATTCAAACAGCATGATAAAGACATTCACCTTCCATTTAAACATGAAAAAAGGAAAAGGTTGATTGCCTGCCTAGTGAGACACCCAAAATGATGAAAAATGTGCATTCTCCTTCAATTCAGACCCTTCAAATCGCAGGTGAATAGGGATCCTCCACAGTTCAAACACAATTACAGAAAAGCTTTCCCCCCTCCATTTCAATCCCATTTTTGGGGCTCTGGGGAGGGACTGGGGGCACTTCCCCCTCCTCACTGCTCACCCCTGGGGCTGCTGCCCCTCGCACAGTGCTGAGCAGTTCCCTCCCAGTTCCCTGCCAGTTTCCCTCTTGCTGGCGAGCCCCGGCAGGGATGGGGAGAGCACTGGGCAGGAGCTGGGAGCGCTGTTCCTTCCCAGGGCTCCTGATATCCCTGCCAGTGCTCCTTCCTGCTCACTCCCGCTGCTCCCACTCTCCCTCCCAGCTCCCTCCTGGCATTCCCTGTGCTCCCAGTTCCCTCCCAGTGTTCCCAGGATCTCTCCCAGTGCTGCCAGCGGCAAAGCCCTGGGGGCACAGCGTGCTCTGCTCTTGCAGAGGCGAGACTGGAGCTGTCGGGAGAGCAAACCCGGCTGGAAGGAGCCCGGGGCGGTGGCGCCCGGCAGGGCTGGCCCGGGAGCGCCCGGGGGCTGCGGAGATTTCCCTGCAGGGCCGGCCTGGAGCCCACGGGCACAGGGGGAGCGCGCAGGGAGCTCGGTGCGGCTCGGGCTGCTGTGACAGGGGTGCAGGTGTTTAATTTGCTTCTGTTTTACGAGAAGAAGGCAAAGCTTCTTCTTTCTTTCTTCCCTCACCCCATTTTTTTCTTCTTTCTTCCCTTTTCCTTTTCCTTTTCCTTTTCCTTTCCTTGCCTTGCCTTGCCCTTGCCCTTGCCCTTGCCCTTGCCCTGCCCTGCCCTGCCTTGCCTTGCCCTTGCCCTTTCCCTTTCCCTCTTTGTCTTTCCTGACCTGTAGTTACTGAGCACACGGCAGCTACAGGATACAGAGTCTGTGATTGTGGCAATAACACACGGAAAGAAGCAAGTCCGTAAGCCTGCAAAGAGAACAGGAAAAGTTACAAAAATATCAAACACGCGGTTTGCGTGTGCTTTGTTTTTCCCCTCCCTTTCACCATTTCCTGCCTTTGTGTCCCTTTCTCTGTGAGTGCAGATGTTATGCTGGAGCAATGTGAGAGCTGCCCCTCAGCATCCAGAGGCAGCTATTCCGTGGCTGTTCAGCTGCACAGCGCTGTTACTCCAGTGTGAGCCCACGCTGCCCTTTCCCTGCCCCTGCAGCAGCCCCAGCAGCCGGGGCACTGCGGGAAGGGCAGGCTGGGCACGGAGAGGCGCGGCTGGCACCGCCCGCCCTCCCGGCAAGGGGCACGAAAGCATCTTCACCGAGGGACAGCGAGCACGGCTGTCAGCGCTGACAGACCTTGGGAGGGCCGGGGCTGCCTGTGCAGCACCGAGGGCACCAAAGGGACAGCAGCCACTTCTGTCACCGAGTTGCCAGGCTGCAAACCGCGGGGGATGCAGGGCTGGGCTCCCAGCGCTGTGGTTTTTCCTTATTCGGTCCTTTGCTGTAATTTTTGTCTAGGTTTAATAAACCTTTTTAAATTTTAAAAGAGAGGGTCGTTTCTCACACTGATTTCCAATCTGATCTTGTAGCAGCAGACTGTCAGTAGTACTGAGGGTCACTACTGTGAGAGGACAGAGAGCTGGCAAAGCTTTGCGAAGCTTCTGCTCCTCCTTCCTCTCCTTGAAAAAGCCGAGTCCCTCGATGCTATGTAACCTCTGTTACTGCCTCAGGCATTTTCATTTGTGTGACTCATCGTGAAAATGTGACTGAGAAAACACCTCAAATGCAGTGTTGATTTCTTTAATGCTTTTCCTGAAATCGTTGCTTTCCAGTTGATTTTGATGCTGAAACCATTCATTGTAGCTGCTCTGCACACAAAGAAACCTTTAGACATGTTTACTCTTACTGTCAGTATAACAGAATTTTCAGTAATTTCTGCACTTTGCAGTAGTACTCCTAGTATTTGTGTGCATCAGTAATTGTTGTGGTTTGCAATAGGAGGAAAATTTCTGTTGAACCGCTGAGAAGCTGGACACGGCTCTGTGAAACACACAAGTTAAAGAGGAAAAAACCCAGGCACCTCCTCTTTCTTTCTTTCTTTCCCAGTGGGCGAGGAGGTGGCGGGCCCCGGGCAGCCCTGCCCCGGGTCGGACCCGTTCCCCCGGGCCGGGCCCTTCCCCCGATCGGCCCCGTTCTGTTCTGGCCGGGCCCAGCAGATCAGGGCAGGAACGGGAGGAAGCTGCAGAGACCAGAAAGGAGCAGGGCTGGCCCGGCTGTGAGATGTTATCAGTAAATCCTCTCCCCCCATGGCAGCTGGAACGGAAACCCGGCAGTGGGGAGGTCCCTTTCAGGCGCTGCACAGCCCTGAATGGGCTGTGCCAACCACAGGGTGAGACTCAGGGCAACAGAAAAAGTCTGGTGAGAGAACCCAAAGAATAGACTGTAACATCCAGAGCAGGTGAGAGAGAACCAAAGTAGCTCAAAGGAGTCCAGAAAATGGAGTCAAGCTTCCACCAGCTTGAGGATTAGCTAATGCTTTGGGTGGGGAGTTTGAACTTTATCGTTTCTTGGTGCAATTGTCCTGTTTTAACAGATGAGAATCACAAGCATCTGTTGAGGGGAAGTACACAGGGAACCATCAGCAGTATTGGGGCAGTTCCCGTAAGGACCAACAAGCAGAGTGAAACAAGAAATAGAGGGCAAGACCAGGTTGGCCCCTGTGTTCACCGCCGAGAAGATTCCATAGCCCTGCTGTGGGCAGCAATCCCATAGGCATGGCAAGGTGGGGGCAAGAAAGGCACCCCAGACCTCTGTCACTGCTCAGCTGTCTTTTAAAAAAACAGGAACCAGAAGGCAAGACTGAGTTGGCCTCTGTACTCACCACTAAGATACACTAAGATTATGAGTAGCAACCCCATGGGCACGGTAGATGGGGGTAAAAAAGCCAAACCAGACCTCAGTGATGCCATTTTGTCCATTCCAAATAAGTGTGGCTAAAGAAAAGCTGAGATTTTTTCCTTCTGTTCCCACTGTCCTCAGCCTCATCAACAGATGCTGGTATGATTCAATAAAATTTTTTTGAGAAGAGCAGATTATCAGAATCAAAAATTAGAGCTAATTGTTTGAGACAAATGACTCATAGGAAAAGAAAATAAATAGGTATAATAGATACTCTTTAATAAATAGGTATAATAGATACTCTCAGACTGTAACATAATAGAGACTGTGAAATGTGGAAATGATTTTTTCATTTGTAATTAACTCAGAAAATGGTGTAAAATAATTAAGTGATTTCCCACATTCAGGGACATCCATATCAAAATGACAAGATAACAGAAACAAGGGCATGGAAAACAAAATTTCAGGGAGTTAAAATACAAAAATATAGAACCACAAGGAAACATGAAATATACTCGTTGAAAGTGCAAAATGTCTTGAAGACAATTAAAAAGTTATAAAAACCCAAAACAATATGTAACTTTAAGTTACATGGCAATTCTTAACAACTCGTATAAATGTACAAGCAGATCTAAAATGAAACACTACATAGAGATAGAAAAAATAGTTTCACTTGACCACGTGGAAAGACACGCATCGCAGATCAGGATTTTAACTCATAATAAACTCTAAAAAAAAGTGCAAATAGTGAGCCATATTTCCCACACAAAATGAGGGCAATGCACTCACTGCAGGCAGCATCGGTGCCAGGATGGATTGCAGAGACTTTTCCTTTGCAGCCCCAGCTCAGCGCTGGCACTGGGGATGCAGAGGCACTGAGGTGACCCTGAGAGGAAGTGCAAGGCACAGGGCGCAGCTGAGGAAGGACAGCGCTGTGCTGGGCTCAGAGGTGGAGCTGGCACTGCCCAGCGTGGAGAAGGTCCTTTGTGCAGCCCCTGTCACAGGGGAGCTTGGGCCTTGCTGCAGACATACGGCCGACGATGTGAGCAGTTCTCACTCCTCAGTCTATTCTCAGCCAGGTAGACGCACTCGGAATTCCCATCGACAGGAACCCTGCAGGGAGGAGCAGAGGCAGCGCTGGCTGCCAGGGGAAGCCCTTGTGCCCCTGTGCCCGCAGGCCCTGCCCGGCTCCCCGGCACTCACCGGGAGCTGTAGCTGCTGCCGTCCCCCCAGTGCAGGCGCTCGCCCCGTCTGCGCAGCCCGAGCCAGAAATCGCCGTTCCCGCGGAGGCGGAAGAGCAAATCCTGCCCAGGAGAGAGGAGTGGGAGCTGCCCCGGCCCCTCGGGGGGACACATGCCCGGGGCTGCCCCCGCACGCCGGGGCTCCTTCCCTGCAAGGCCCCGGCCCAGGGCTGCAGCCCCGGCCCTGCGAGCACCGAGCCCGGCCCAGGAGCGCCCCCAGGCTGCCCTCAGCCACCCCACACCGCCCGCAGCCCCTCACTCACCATGGCCTCCTCATCCTTGGCAATGGCCAGGGAGGCATTGAGCTCGGAGCACCGTTCCTGACCCTGCTCCCACGTGCTGTAATCCCCTGAGAAGTAGTAGCAGACCCCATTGTACCCAACCCAGTCCAAGGGACAACCCAGAACACACTGTGGAGTCGCAGGTGTGACTGGAACCTGTGGTGCTGCAGGGGGAAGAGGAGAAGCTCTGAGGATTCCCCTGTGCAGGGAGCAGGGAGCCCGCTCTGCCCCGAGGGGCTGGGCCCAGGCTGCTGCCCCTCCCTTACCTGCCAGCACAGCCAAGGCCGCCCCCAAAGCCAGCACCAGCACCAGGAGCAGCAGAATCAGCACCGCCGTGCCCACGGGATGGCACCTGAACCATTCACCTGGAGCAGGAAAGAGCTGCTGGCTGCCAGAAGCAGAGCCGGCCCTGCAATCTGCTCAGCCCATGGCCAGGGAGCAGAGCAGGGAGCCCTGAGGCAGTGTGGGCCTCCCTCAGCTGGCAGCCAGAGAGCCAAGAGCCTGGCCACAGGCAGGGACACAGCTGTGGGCACAGGCAGGGACACAGCTGTGGGCACAGGCTGCAGCAGGAGAACTGCACAGCCTTGGGGGCAGCTGGGGCTCTTGCTTCCAGCCACGGATGGGGCCCAGCAGAGCACGAGGCCTCTTCCAGACATCGGGAAACAGCCACACCCCTGCCAGCCCTGGCCTTGGGAGGGGACACGGGCCCCTGCCTAGAGGCCACAGGGGTGGCCCTGTACTCACCTAGGAATCCTGAGGTTCCTTCTGCGTTCATTGCCCGTTGCTGCTGCTGTGCCCTGGGGAGCCAGGGGCTCCCTCACACTCCCATCGCTGGTGCAGAATCCATTCTCCACATCTGCACTCGCTGCACGCTCACAAGTGGCATCCCCCTGCTTATGCCAAGAGGCTTCTTGGGCCCCAGGCAAGTGTGGAACCGCGGCTGCTGGTCCCTCCTGGAGATGCTGGGGCTCATTCGCAACTCTACTCATGGAGCAGAACTCACTCTTCTCCTGTTCACATCCGGCATCTCTCTGCCCAGAACAAACAGCACCTTGCTCCTGACACATCAGGAGTGCTGCTGGAAAATTCTTTGGGAGCTTGGCCTCGGGAACAGCTTTGCAGCCGCGCTGATGGCACCCTGAAAGGGACACGATGAGAGGTCGCTGCTGGTGCCGGCCGTGCGGGGGCTCAGGAGGGCGGTGGCAGCTGTGGCTGCGCTGTCGCCGCTGCCCAGAGGTGCGGCAGCAGGTGCGGAGACAAGCGCAGCCCCCGGCAGCTCTGCGGTGGCCGCAGCCGCGGCCCCTGTGGCTCTGCAGCCGCTGCAGCCCAGCTCCGTGCCGGGCCGGGCGCTGAGAGCGCCTGCGAGCTGCCGGCTGCTGCTGGCCCGGGGCAGCTGCGGCTCGGAGTCCGCCTGCCGAGGGGCGAGAAGCAGCAGCCCCGGGCTGCTCACCATTGTGCCCCGCATGATTCCCTGCCCCGGCGCCTCGGAGCCCGGGCACACCGAGCGCCGCCACGGCCGCTGCGGCTCCTGCCTGGGCACACGGAGCGGCTCCCGGCACAGAGGTGTTATAATGTATATTATATTCATCTTTTTTTGCAAGTATTATTATGAATGCTATATGTATAATGTTAAAAAAACTTTGCTTTTTTTGTTCTCTTAACAAAAAAACCAATTTTAGTAGTTTTAGCTGATATAGTTATGAGTGAACTGTTTGGTCAATATAACATCCACTGAACATGTAATGAGGACGCTGCTATTTTATATGCCAACTATTAGCATGTGCAGTCTGAATTATACCAAGGCACACACTGAAAGTGAAACAGCCGAAAACTACAGCCAAGAAATATGAACGCCCTACAAAAGCAGACCCAAAGAAGAGACCATGTAAAATAGTTCCTGGATTATGCAGAGAATTTCATCAGAAAAAATGAATATCACATATTTTGAATATGCAACCGGTGGATGTAACGGTAAAAGGTATTTAAGGAGGTGTCTCCAAAGACAAAGGTGTGCTCTTAGCCGAATACCAAGCACTCGGCCTTTATTTCTGTCTCCTACAGTCTTTTTATTAAAGTCTGCAAATTTTTTGCAGGAAAGGAATCTCGTTTTTCAGAGAGCGCAGCGCCGAGAAGCCTCGGCCCCGGAGCAGGCTGCATGCGCCGCTTTGTGCCCGCACTCGGCGCCGGCAGCTCTTTGGGCTCTGAGGCACTGGGTTCAAGTTCATGCCGTGCCAGCCC
Source organism: Melozone crissalis (assembly GCF_028551555.1). Classification (NCBI taxonomy): domain Eukaryota; kingdom Metazoa; phylum Chordata; class Aves; order Passeriformes; family Passerellidae; genus Melozone; species Melozone crissalis. The sequence goes on along the minus strand of NW_026535840.1, from coordinate 4,195,439 downwards.
CGAGCCGGGCACGGACACCTCCCGCCCCAGCAGCGGCCCCGAGCCCGGTGCCGCACGGCCGGGAACGGTGCCGGGCACGGAGCAGCCGCCTCCGTCCTAGCGAGAGCAGCCGGGATGAGCCATCGCTGCCGCGGCACCGGCTCCATGCCGGCCATCCGGGCACGGAGGAGAGCGCGGGCAGCCGCTCCCTCGGCTGCGATCCCAGCGCAGGGGGCACACGGCGGAAGCCGGCACCAGGAACTCGCCAGAACCCCCCGGCCCTCACCGCGGCCCCTCCGCCCGCAGCGAGCCCCGAGCTGGGGCAGCACCGACCGCGGTCCCACCTGGGCTGGAGCCGCCTCCGAGCTCCGGCACCGGAGCACCAAGTCCCCCCACCGCCAACGCTCCAGTCCCGGCCGAAAAGGAGGCTCGACGTTCCCGCTTCTGCATTTAAAGGATGGTCGGGGTGGGAGGGATTTTGGCCGTTTAATTAATCAACTGTCGGAAAATCAGCCAATCTCGGCTCGGAGCGCCGCCTGGGCGCGCAATTCGGAGGCGTGGTCCCCGTACAGCGCGCCCGCGGGCCGCTCTCCCCGGGGTTCCCGCTGCCTTCTCCGGGATCGGTTCCTTCACCGTTCCGGCTCCTCCCGTCGCTGCCGGCCCGGATTGCGGGATGTGAACCCGAGTCCCTTTGGCCCGGCCGAGCGCAGTGCGAACCCCCTGCGGTGGCGGCAGGCGCGGGGCTGCCCCGCCTCACCCCGAGCCCCGGGCGGGTCCCAGCTCGGCTCTCCCCGCTCGGCTTTTCCCTCGCTGCCGCCGCCGCTTTCCCCGCTCCCGGGGCTCGGCTTTGCCTGGCGGCTCCGCTTGGCCCCGGGCGAACTCACTCCCCCCCGTGGCTCCCCAGCCCTGCGGCGGGGCGAACCCCCCGCATTTGCCGAAGGGCTCTGACTGCCCCTGGGCACTGAAGCCTCACGGAACGTGTGCTAGAATGCCGGAAACGTGTGCTGAAATGCTTATTTGAAGTTAGTCTTGTGTTTTTCGTGAGCTCTGATTTCTCTGAGAATTGTTACTGGAAATATTCAAAGCGGTAAATGTAGTGCCTCATTATCATGTGCAGCATAACACAACCGAATTTCTTTAGCAGAAATGCTGATAACATTTACCACATGGTATTACACTAAATAGAGTCTCGAGAAGCTCTCGATCTCTTGGACACTGCCAAATTCTACGTTGTTGTTTCTTTCGGTAGAATTGCACTTTAAAAGGTTTTAGTAAATTTCTGTTTTCTTAAAATTTGTGGCTACCATGGGTTTTTCTCAATGTTTAATTACATAGGGTCAACTTATTTGTCACACTTTTCTAATCCCTCCAGTAAATCCATCAGGCCGTTATTTCAACCATGCTTGTCTCACATATTCAGTGCCTTTTGGTATTAATAGCAGCAGAATAAGTCACATTTCGTAGTACCCAGAACTTTTAAGGATATTGATTCTTAGTTCAGTTACATTTTATTTGAATATGATTTTACTGTTTGTAACATTAAACAAAGTTGGATGTGAGTAATGTCACCTTCATTACTCCATTGACTTAATTTTTTTACTAAGCTTTTATGTCAATGTGAATTTCTGTCAGGTTTGTGTTGCTGAATTTAGACGAGATAAAGTTTAAGTCTACTTCCCTTTAAGCCGTTTCATGTTCTATCCAAGTTTTGTTAAGATCAATTTTTATTCAGTATTAAAGATGTAACTATAATGCATCAGCAGTGTAACTATAAACCTCGAATTCTACTGAGGTGACACTGAACTACACTCCAATTAATTTTAGGCCCTAAGTTAATTTTGTTTAAATATGTTTGTCTACAGTGCAAGATGTGGTTATTTCCTTCTAGAGATAAGACAGATCCCACTGAAGCAGCTGTGATGAAACACTGATAAACACCTGCTTCTGGACAGAAGAAGATACAGTTTGTTGGGCCCTTGATCCTCTCACAGATTGCACAGGTGTCAGTGCTGCACTGCCTGACAGGATCATTGATTGTGATCTCTTCTGCTTTATCTCCCACAGATAACACAGGAGAGTGGGTGGTTGTTCTACATTATGGCTGTTATCCATTGTAAGCTGTTCAGTGTTTCATTGTATGGATACAGGAATGCTGGAAGAATATTGTCTCCAATTCCTGAGACAGTCACTGCTGATGTATTGGTTCCATCATGTGAATTCACTCATTTTTATAACAGGAATTATTCATAAGACACCATTACGTTATTTATAGCTGGCTTTTCATGAACTTTGACATATCTCTGTGTGAGTATCCACAAGACACGGTGTCACTTCGGGATCTCTCTGTTTTGCTCTCCAGCTGCAGATGCATCTCTTTGAACAGGCTGTCTGCAGCCGTTCCCTGCACTGCCTGCTCAGCCTTTAGTCCCTTCTCTTGTTCCAGCAGGGTTGCTGTGCCCTGACCCAGGGCTGTCTCTTGATTTTCCTGTGTTTTCAGAGTTCCAGGATGAGATCTCTGGGCTCTGTCAAAAGCCTCATCTGAGCTGAGGTCCTGTGGTCTTTCCCGACCCTTTTGTGCCACATCCTCATGGGACAGGGCTGTGACCTGCTGAGGGCAAGGCTGCTCCTGCTCTGTGGGAATCAGACTCAGCCCAGGTATTCTCACAGAAGGGGATTTGCCTCAATTTGGCCTCCTAAAACAAGGGAAAATAGTTTCCCTTTTCATTTTCCCTGTACAAAGGCTAGGGGCTTTTGCACATCTTTTTCATCTGTGAAGGTCCCTTCAATGGAGGCTCCCCCTCGATGGAACTCTTACAGTGGCACATCCAGAGGTTCCTCTCATGGGAAGCCCTTTCAGACCAGGCACAGCCGTGTTTGCTCTCAGTTTGAGCTTGAAGATGATGAAAATGGGGCTCTTTCCCTCAATTCCAACTGCACCATAAAGGGTTTCTCCTTCCATTTCAACAAGAAAATCACGGAAAACGGAGGTGCCACCAAGGGAGGCACCCAAAATGATGAAAGAGGCGAGTTCTCCTTCAATTCAGACCCTTCAAATCGCAGGTGAATGGGGATCCTCCCCAGTTCAGACACAATTACAGAAAAGCTTTCCCCCCTCCATTTCAATCCCATTTTTGGGGCACTGGGGAGGGACTGGGGGCACTTCCCCCTCCTCACTGCTCACCCCTGGGGCTGCTGCCCCTCGCACAGTGCTGAGCAGTTCCCTCCCAGTTCCCTGCCAGTTTCCCTCTGCCTGGCGAGCCCCGGCAGGGATGGGGAGAGCACTGGGCAGGAGCTGGGAGCGCTGTTCCTTCCCAGGGCTCCTGATATCCCTGCCAGTGCTCCTTCCTGCTCACTCCCGCTGCTCCCACTCTCCCTCCCAGCTCCCTCCGGGCATTCCCTGTGCTCCCAGTTCCCTCCCAGTGTTCCCAGGATCTCTCCCAGTGCTGCCAGCGGCAAAGCCCTGGGGGCACAGCGTGCTCTGCTCTTGCAGAGGCGAGACTGGAGCTGTCAGGAGAGCAAACCCGGCTGGAAGGAGCCCGGGGCGGTGGCGCCCGGCAGGGCTGGCCCGGGAGCGCCCGGGGGCTGCGGAGATTTCCCTGCAGGGCCGGCCTGGAGCCCACGGGCACAGGGGGAGCGCGCAGGGAGCTCGGTGCTGCTCGGGCTGCTGTGACAGGTGTGCAAGTGTTTCATTTGCTTCTGTTTTACGAGAAGAAGGCAAAGCTTCTTCTTTCTTTCTTTCTTCCTCCCATCCCCTTTGTGTTTCTTCTTCCTTTCCTTTCCTTTCCTTTCCTTTCCTTTCCTTTCCTTTCCTTTCCTTTCCTTTCCTTTCCTTTCCTTTCCTTTCCTTTCCTTTCCTTTCCTTTCCTTTCCTTTCCTTTCCTTTCCTTTCCTTTCCTTTCCTTTCCTTTCCTTTCCTTTCCTTTCCTTTCCTTTCCTTTCCTTTCCTTTCCTTTCCTTTCCTTTCCTTTCCTTCCCTTCCCTTCCCTTCCCTTCCCTTCCCTTCCCTTCCCTTCCCTTTCTCTTTCTCTTTCTCTTTCTCTTTCTCTTTCTCTTTCTCTTTCTGTCTTTCCTGACCTGTAGTTACTCAGCACAGCAGCTGCAGGATACAGAGTCTGTGGCTGGGGCAATAACACACTGAAAGAAGCAAGTCTCCAAGTCTGCAAAGAGAACAGGACAAGTTACAGAAATATCAAACACTCGCTTAGCGTGTGCTTTGTTTTTCCCCTCCCTTTCACCATTTCCTGCCTTTGTCTCTCTTTCTCTGTGGGTGCTGATGTTGTGTTGGAGCAATGTGAGAGCTGCCCCTCAGCATTCAGAGGCAGCTATTCCGTGGCTGTTCAGCTGCACAGCGCTGTTACTCCAGTGTGAGCCCACGCTGCCCTTTCCCTGCCCCTGCAGCAGCCCCAGCAGCCGGGGCACTGCGGGAAGGGCAGGCTGGGCACGGAGAGGCGCGGCTGGCACCGCCTGCCCTCCCGGCAAGGGGCACGAAAGCATCTTCACCGAGGGACAGCGAGCACGGCTGTCAGCACTGACAGACCTTGGGAGGGCCGGGGCTGCCCGTGCAGCGCCGAGGGCACCAAAGGGAGAGCAGCCACTTCTGTCACCGAGCTGCCAGGCTGCAAACCGCGGGGGATGCAGGGCTGGGCTCCCAGCGCTGCGGTTTTTCCTTATTCGGTCCTTTCTTGTAATTTTGGTCTAGATTTAATAAACCTTTTTAAATTTTTAAAGAGAGGGTCGTTTCTCACACTGATTTCCAATCTGATCTTGTAGCAGCAGACTGTCAGTAGTACTGAGGGTCATTACTGTGAGAGGACAGAGAGCTGGCAAAGCTTTGCGAAGCTTCTGCTCCTCCTTCCTCTCCTTGAAAAAACCAGTCCCTCGATGCAATGTAATCTCTGTTACTGCCTCAGACATTTTCATTTCTGTGACTCATCTTGAAGGTGACTGAGAAAATACCTGAAATACAGTGTTAATTTCTTTAACACTTTTCCTGAAATCGTTGCTTTCCAGTTGATTTTGATGCTGAAACCATTCATTGGAGCTGCTCTGCACACAAAGACACCTTTAGTCATGTTTACTCTTACTGCCAGTAGAAGTGAATTTTCCGTAATTTCTGCAGTTTGCAATAGTAGTCCTAGAATTCGTGTGCATCAGTAATTGCAATAGAAGGAAAATTTCTGTTGAACCGCTGAGAAGCTGGACACGGCTCTGTGAAACACACAAGTTAAAGAAGAAACAACCCAGGAACCTCCTCTTTCTTTCTTTCCCAGTCGGCGAGGAGGTGGCGGGCCCCGGGCAGCCCTGCCCCGGGTCGGACCCGTTCCCCCGGGCCGGGCCCTTCCCCCGATCGGCCCCGTTCTGTTCTGGCCGGGCCCAGCAGATCGGGGCAGGAACGGGAGGAAGCTGCAGAGATCACAGAGAAGCAGGGCTGGCCGCGGCTGTGAGAATCTCATCAGCAAATCCCCTCCCCAGAGCGGCTGGAACGGAAACCCCAACAGCCCACAGCCTCACAATGTAAACCTGCGGTGAGAATTCAACACAGAAAAAACAACGACCAATCATGAAACCAACCTCAACACTCCCACATGCAGCGTCCTGTCACATTGAGCACAAAGAAAATGTTAATCTTTTCAATACTTCAATCCTCCCTCAGTCCCAGCTGCAGCGTCCCGTCACATAGACCCCAAACAAAATGCTAACCCTTTGAATACTTCAATCCTCCCTCGAGTAAAAGAAAAAGAAAATAAGCCAAGATACAAGCATATAAAAAGCCGACATACAACCATCAAAATCAGCAAAGAAGTTAAATCCCATATTTTAAAAAACGGGAACAATACCTTAATTTTAAAACTGAAATCCTCTTATAAACTTTGAAGAAAAAAACCTCTTATAAACTTTGAAGAAAAAGTAGAAATTTTTTTCCTATTGCACATGAAACTACAGAAAAATGAAAGTATTCAAATAATATCAAACCTCCTTCAAATAATAAAACCTCCATACTAAAATAAACAAATATTAAAATAACTATAATCCCATAAAAACTTTCAGCAAAAAAGATGGAAAAATAATCCTATACTTCTGAAAAAAGAAAAAAATATCTCTGTTCCCAGAGATGAAAATAATTTTAAAACTAAATTATACAGACTTCTACCTTTTAACAACTTATCTTCAAAACAATACCCTGTAAATCAACATAGTCCACCGACAAAGTATTAAAAAGATAAGAAAAATAAGAAAAACTTCACAATAACAAAGTTCCCCAAAAAACTACTATCCATAAGAAAATTAAAAACCACAAAAAAACCTGTTTTCTTTCATCTTATAAAGGAGTCTCCATAACCTTAACAAAAAAGAATTCTCTCCCTAAATAAACTAAAAAAAAATATTTTAAAAGTAATAAACTAACTAGAAATTTTAAATTTAGTTTCTTGACATTATCAGTTAAAAAAAAAAAAAAGTAAAGGAAAGAAAAGTGTTCTGAAAAGTTTATTTTAGTTCTTACTACTTTTTTCCTTTAAGTTACTTGCAATATAATTTTATACCCTTTAAAGTTTTAAAACTACTTTAGCTCTCTCCTAATCCTATCTCACAACAAAAAATAAATACCTTAGTCATTAAGCAACACTAAAACCCACCACACTCAACAACACATTAATTTAAAAATCTCAAAATTAAAGAAATCTGAAATTGACAAACCAAAACCACTACAGTAGTGTTCGTCCAGCCACACTTCATGTAAAAAAGAGAATTCCCAAAAAACTAATTATTCAAGTTGGAACAAAAGTGTTTCTGTATTTTATGTTCTTTTGTGTGTCAGAGAAGATTTGGGATTAAAAGATGAAAATATACCTCTGTTAAAAACAAAGAGAAATTTTACTTTTATGGAACCCTCATTTTACCTCAGATGTCTGTGACTCCTTATTGGTTTTGCCCCCTGAATGTGAATGCAATTTTCAGCACCAGCTGGGCTTTGTTGGAAATGGTATTGGGGACCCACAAGAAAAGTTCCTCATTTGAGTGGCTGAGACCATGGTGAGGTTTTTAGCATTTCCTTCTCTCAGGTGGGATCTGATGCCCTGAGGTGGCCTTGTCTCCTCAGGGATTTCATGTCCTGAGGAAGCAAAGGCTGATGGAATGTGCTTGATCCTCTCCTGTCTAATGGGGAGGAACAGCACCCAGCAGAGCTGGAATCACCTTCTCCATTCCTGATTTCTGCTGCCAACAGATCACTGGGCTCCCTCAGGGTCCAGAAGCCACTTTTCCTTTTGGATGGATGGCCTGAAGGCACCCAGGTGCTGCAGGCTGGGACTGCTTCAGAAATCCCTTTGGCTTGGAAGGATCCTTCTACCTGAGAGCTGAATTGAGAAACAGACAGATGTAGTGAGGCCAGGGAGCTCACTCAGAACTGATAGGAGGATCCCAGAGAAAAGATCCCTAGGAAAGACTGCAGTTGTTTTTATAACAAATTTTCTAGCAGAAGTTTCTGGACTCCAGATGAGCCATGGAATAATTTGGCAGTATCAGAAACAGGAAATCCACTCTTGGCCAGGAGTTCCCATCTCTTCCTGTGTTACTGGCGATAGTTCCCATCAGGATTTTTACCCAGCAGAAAACAAAGTGACCACAAGACGTGACATCATCTGCCTATAAAGTGAACTTGCCTTTACCTTTCCACTTTAATCTCCTGCTACCCAGCTCCTAGGGCAGCTCACAGTCCCCTGGGGACAGGGAAAGAAAAGCTCCAGGCCTCTCTGCAGGGGGGACAGGGACTTTGAAACAAAGGTGTTCATCAAGATTTCATCTTGGACTGAAAGGGGGAAAGGTGTCTGTGTTATGCACGGAAATTTGAGTGGAAAACAACTGCAATTTCTGATAAAGAATTCTCATCAATGTAAGGTCCCTTGCTTTCTAAAGAAGTTTTGGTTCAGTCAGACAGAAAATCACTTTCTGATGTACAGCTGTCAGTGCTGACTTAAGGTACACTTTGACAAGGCATAGATTCAATTTTCTACAGCAGTGCTAGAGATTCTATGAGCATCTGAATCCCTGCAGTGTAACCAAGCCTTTGAGACCCAGCTGTCAGAGGGCAGCCATGGGCACTGTGTGTGTGTGCTGTGCCCAGGTGTGAGGGCACATGTCCTGCTCTGCCATGGGCACTGTGTGTGTGTGCTGTGCCCAGGGATGTGCTGCCGTGGGCACGGGCTGTGTGCCCTGCTGTGGGCACGGGGGCTGCGTTGCACTCTCAGCTGTGAGTGGGGCTGTGCACAGCTCTGTGCTTGTGAGTGTGCACAGGTTCTGCAGGTGTGAGCAGGGCTCTCTGTGGGACAGGCGTGTGTTGCTGTGTGTGACACTGCACACGCTGCTGTGCTCAGGCTCCACGTGCCAGCAGGTCCCTGCTTGGGGCCCGTGTGCATTGGTAGGGGCTGTGCACAGGTGAGTGTCTGTGCAGCACAGGTGTGCTGCTGTGGCAGGCTGGGTGCACACAGGTGGGTGCTGCTGGCAGTGCCGTGGGGCACAGGAGCTCTGTGCAGGTGAGCAGGGCCCTGTGTGTGTGAGCACTGGCTCTGCACATGTCCCTGTGTGCTGCAGTGCCAGATTTCTTCAGCCCAGTTAACTCTCGACTCCGTGGGTGAGATTGGGAGCCCCAGAAAGCTGCTGGATCTGGGGTGCAGCTTTTGGGCACAGCTGCTCTACAGCTCGAGTAAACTGTGTCAGGGATAGGGAGAACGAACAGGGAGAGGTTGTCTCTATGTTTTCCAAAGGTGTTTATTCCCAGGAGTGTCAGCGTCTGAAAGAACCTGAACAAAGGCACACATCAACTTATATATGGGGGAGGTCTCAGGGGAGGGCACAAAACTTTAACCAATGAGGAAAAGCTGGGTGAGGAACACAAGACAGGGGATACAATGTTTAAACCAATAGGGGATTACAGGGGAGGAGAGCAGTTTAAACAAACCAATGGGGCCTCAAAGAATACAAAAATGACAGGGAGGTTTCTAGATATAGGGGCAGGCATGGGAAGGGATTTGCAGTCAGTGGGAGGAGGAACAGGGAACATTCCAGAACAAAGGCCAGGTCTTTGGGAAGATGGACAAGTAGGGTGAAACCAACAACACCGGGGGAAAGGAACAATCCATTAAGGACAAAAAATGTCATAACAATATAAAATAGGGGGGGTTATAAAACTGACTGCTATGGCTGAATTACAATTAAAACACGCACTGGAACACCTGTGTGCAAACACGGGCTGGGCATGCCCAGGGACACGGCTCTGGGTACATGGCTCCGTGCATCCAGCTGCTGTCCCACCAAGAAAAACAGACATTTATACATGTATATATAAATATATAAGCACATGTGTTTGTTTATATGTCACTACCTAGCTCTGCTGGCTGGAGTTTCCCCTGGCCCTCTGTGTACACCCTCTTCTTGTAAGGAGATGAATTTACCTCTACGTATAAGTTTGTCAAAAGGCTGATGTAAAGTCGTGTACAGTGATTTCCATCAAATTTAACACTGTTTATATTTCCATGGAATCCCCATAAACAGGGTATCTGCAATGGCTGTGACCCACTGCAGTTCCAACCCATGTTCCCTGGAAGCTGCTGCCATCAGAACGGGGTGCTGGGCCCAGTGCTGAGCCTCTCTGGGGCTGTGGGGCTTCCTGGGCCCCGCAGTTCCCTTGTGCCAGCAGTGCTGGGTAACTACTTTAACACTCAACTACCCTTTCAAATAATGAAACATTTGAGGCTGTGCTATGGGCATTGCCTTCAGTGTTAACCCCTCAGTGGGGAGGTCCCTTTCAGGTGCTGCTCACCCCTGAATGGGCTGTGCCAACCCCAGAGCGAGAAGGACTCATGGCAACAGAATTAAAGGCTGGTGAGAGAACCCAAAGAATAGACTGTAACATGCAGAGCAGGTGAGAGAGAACCAAAGAAGCTTAAAGACGTCCAAAGAGTGGAGTCCAACTTCCACCATCTTGAAGATTAACTAACACTTTGGGTAGGGAGTTTGAACTTTATCATTTATTGATGTAATTGTCCAGTTTAAATAGATGAGAATTACAAGCATCTGTTAAGGGAACCATCAGAGGTATTGGGGCAATTCCCTTAAGGACCAACAAGCAGAGTGAAACAAGAGATAGAGGGCAAGACCAGGTTGGCCCCTGTGTTCACCACCAAGAAGATTGCATAGCCCTGCTGTGGGCAGCAATCCCATAGGCATGGCAAGGTAGAGGCAAGAAAGGCACCCCAGACCTCTGTCACTGCTCAGCTGTCTTTTAAAACAAGAGGAGCCAGAAGACAAAATTACTCATATAGAAATTGTGGTTTGTTATAGATGAGTGATGTGGTGGTTGGCTCTCACAATTAAGAGATAGATATTATGTGTATGTGAGGAGAAGTTTTGTAGATGATTAGTGCTGTCACTGCAATATGTCCCCCCACAGTCCCCTTTCCCTCCCCCTTGCAGCAGCCTCAGTTCCCAGGGCATTTGGGGAGGGCCGGCTCATTACCAGGAGGGGCCACAGGACAACACCTGAGCTCCAATCAAGGTGTGAGGAAGTGATCCCCACCTGTGGAGGGCAGAGAAGGAGCTGACTGACAAAACTCTGGGAGGGGCTGAGGGTATAAATGGCAGAGTCTCCATTTCATGAACCACCAGTACTGATAGTTTCAGAGACTCCTAGCACTGTATTTTTTCCTTATTCAGTCCGTTGTTGTATTTTTTTGTTAAGGTTTATTGAAACTTTAAAATTTTAAAAGTGACGGTCATTTCTCACATCTTCCAAGGACAGTCCAGAAGTTTCACCTTCAGGCCAGTTCATGATGATTTCCAAGAGCCCAGGGTGATTTGGATTCCCCACTCAAACTTGTTGTATAATGTAATAAATAATGAATATAGGTATTGGCTTTTGCATTTCTGTACTAATTTTGCATTTATGTACTAACTTTTGTTTTGCAAGCTATTACTGATCACAAAAACCCTGATATAGTACAATTGTACTATAGTACAGTTTGTAATTACTGTTTTTGTTGTAGTCTAATCTGTCACTTTATCTATGCACCCTATAGTTTTTATAAATAAAGGTGTAATAGATACTATCTTAGACCATAGTATAATAGAGACTGGGATATCTGGAAATGACTGTTTCATGTAACTAACTCAGAAAATGGTGTAAACTAATGAAGTGATTTCCCGCATTCAAGGACTTTCTTATCAGAAAGACAAGATAACAGAAACAGAGCATGGGAAATAAAAAGCTTTTATGGACCCTTGTTATCAGGGAGTGAAAATACAAAAAGATGGAACCACAAGAAAAAAAAATATATATTAGTTTAAGGTACAAGATGGCCTGAAGACAAGTCAAAAGTTAAAAACAAACACAAACAACACGTAAATTGAAAGTTAAGTTTGAATTCTTAAAAACTCTTAAAAATGTGCACACAGCTCTCATATGTAACAGTACATAAAAGACATAGTTTAAGTTAACCATGTGCAAGCAGACAAGAATCCCAGGGCAGGACTTTAACCCTTAATTAACTTTTATAAAAATTGTAAATAGTGAACCATGTTTCTCGCGTGTAATGAGGGCAATGCACTCCCTGCAGGCAGCATCGGTGCCAGGATGGATTGCAGAGACTTTTCCTTTGCAGCCCCAGCCCAGCGCTGGCACTGGGGATGCAGAGGCACTGAGGTGACCCTGAGAGGAAGTGCAAGGCACAGGGCGCAGCTGAGGAAGGACAGCGCTGTGCTGGGCTCAGAGGTGGAGCTGGCACTGCCCAGGGTGGAGAAGGTCCTTTCTCGCCAGAACCCCCCGGCCCTCACCGCGGCCCCTCCGCCCGCAGCGAGCCCCGAGCTGGGGCAGCACCGACCGCGGTCCCACCCGGGCTGGAGCCGCCTCCGAGCTCCGCCATCCCCTCACTGGGCTCCGGTGCCGCCGCCGCTCCGCTCCCGGGCAGACACAGCGGGCACGGCCGGTGCTGGCACCGTAGTTTAGAGCGGATGTGGGTGTGGGAAGGATTTTTGCCGTTTTCAATTGTATGCGTGTAGGAAAGCATCTCGAGGCAAGGAGGTGGATTAGAGAGCGGGGAGGTGACTCGAGGACGGCGATGCTCCTGTTCCGTAAAATCTGTGCTAAAAAGAAAGAAAAAAGAAAAAAAAAAAAAAAAGAAAAGCAAAAGTCCCCACGCCGGAGAAGCTGCTGAACCCCAGCCCCGGGGATGCTGCTTCTGGGAGTCTCAGTAGAGAATAATGGCTGGGATTTTTGGGTTGGACTGGGCGGGGCCAGGTGCCAGGTGCCAGAAAAAGCGCTCTGTCCCTCTTCTCCTGCCCCTGGGCAGGCAACAGAACACATTATATAATTTACGCTTAATTATTTTAAATAAATAATTTAATTAAATAATTGAAAGCTAATAAAGGGGGTGTTTCCCTCAATTTAGCCTCCTAAAAGGAGCGGAAATGCAGTTTCCTTCCTCAATTTCCCTCAACAAAGACCATTCTGGGGGCTTTTGCACATCTTTTTCATCTGTGAAGGTCCCTTCAAATACAGGCTCCCCCTCGATGGAACTCTTACAGTGACACATCAAGAGGTTCCTCTCAAGGGAAGCCCTTTCAGACCAGGGACAGCCGTGTTTGCTCTCAGTTTGAACCTGGAGATGATGAAAATGGGGATCTTTGCCTCAATTCAAACAGCAAAATAAAAGTTTTCTCCTTCTATTTAAGAACGAAAATTATGGAAAACTGTGATTGCCCGCCAAGAGAGGCACCCAAAATGATGAAAGAGGCGAGTTCTCCTTCAATTGGGACCCTTCAGATCGCAGGTGAATGGGGAGCCCCCAATTCAAACACAATTACAGAAAAGCTTTCCCCCCTCCATTTCAATCCCATTTTTGGGGCACTGGGGAGGGACTGGGGGCACTTCCCCCTCCTCACTGCTCACCCCTGGGGCTGCTGCCCCTCGCACAGTGCTGAGCAGTTCCCTCCCAGTTCCCTGCCAGTTTCCCTCTGCCTGGCGAGCCCCGGCAGGGATGGGGAGAGCACTGGGCAGGAGCTGGGAGCGCTGTTCCTTCCCAGGGCTCCAGATATCCCTGCCAGTGCTCCTTCCTGCTCACTCCCGCTGCTCCCACTCTCCCTCCCAGCTCCCTCCTGGCATTCCCTGTGCTCCCAGTTCCCTCCCAGTGTTCCCAGGATCTCTCCCAGTGCTGCCAGCGGCAAAGCCCTGGGGGCACAGCGTGCTCTGCTCTTGCAGAGGCGAGACTGGAGCTGTCAGGAGAGCAAACCCGGCTGGGAAAGCGTTCCCTGCACAGGAAGGTGTCTCCCCGCTCTGACCACAGACGGAGCTCAGCCTCCGCTCTTGACTCCAAACCCTTGGAGCTCCGAGCCCGACTGCCCGAAATTGGCTCGGCCCCACTGCCCAGCGCCCTGCTCAGAGCTCACACGGCTGAGGGGGCAGCGCAGATTGAATAATGAACGCTGCTGGGCACGGCTTTAGCTCTGAACTGCACACTGTCACACAGGAACAAAACCCTGAACGAGGATGGGTTCCTCTTGCTGGCACAAGGAGAGAAGCAGAAATCTGACAGGAATATTCTTCATCATTCTGCCCAGGCTCTGTCAAACCCTCCAGCTCCTGCACCTCGGGAAATAACAAGTGGCTTCTAAGCAGTGACTTTGATGTCAGTGAGCAGGTTATTATGGATTAATCTCGCACTGGAAAGCAGCCTTCACACCCTACTGCTCTTGGCATCACCCAAAGAGTTTGGAGGCTGCTGCCCAGGGAGCTCCTGAGTTGTATCTTCGTTGCCAATCTTATCTGCGCCTATTTTAATTGTAAAAACATAAATAAAATGCAGGGAGCATTGGCCCAGGGTCTCAGGAATTGCAGACCTCTTTCCAAAGAAAGGGAAAAAAGAGTGTTTGTCCCAGACAAGAATGTTTAAAAGTTCATGTTATGTACATATATTTTAATAGGGAAAAGAGGAAAAGTGAAATATCAATTACTGTGCCAGTGGTGCTCCAGCCTATTTCTGTTCTCTTCTTTCAATTCTAGCATCTCTATGAATACTTAATAAAACCCCATAACTAAAAGAATATTTAATTCTAGCCGAAGGAGAAGCAATGTGGCTGCAGGCTTGTGGCACTCCAGTGCCTGGGTTCCAGTAAGGGAGCTCATCCCCTCTACACTTCCAAGCCAGATCCCAAAGTCCTGAGCATCAGCTTTCAGCTTTTTGAACACTGAACTGTGAGAAAAGCTGCTGGGGAGGGCCGTGCTCCAGGCACATCTGTGCCATTTCATCTCTCCAGTTCTCTCAGCTCAGCTCGGCTCTTTCCCTCTCCTTGCTGGCTTTGGCTCATTCATTTCTTGAGGGGCTGCCCTGCACTGACCAGAGCATGAACTGACCATCAGACAAACAGCTCCTGGCACTGTGGCTCTATCCTAAATGGACCATTGCCCAAAGGAATTCCAGGGCCTTAATTTCACTGACTCAAGATGGCTTTTAAAGGAACCTGGTTTGATGCCCTCCATTTCTAAACAAGGAGTGCACAACACTCCTGCACTCCCTGCCAGGGTCATTCTTTGAGCCTTGCAGAAAGGCTTTAAAGCAGCACAGAGCTTGTTAAGCACCAGCAACTTCATCCAAAAGTCAAATTAATGACATGGACAGAGCCTGACTTTAAAATCTATTTTAAAAATGAATTAAAGAGCAGTTGCATTGCCAATTGACAAGATGAGAAAGGTTTCCTTAGCAGTTGTTGAGATGACAAAATAAGGGAGAGGACAGAGCATGGAGTGGGGGGAAGAAGGGGAAAACCTTCATTTGCACAGTGGGGTTTCAACCATCATGGTTTAATGCCCACTGTGCAAACCCACACCTCAAGGACTTGCAGAAACCATTCTAATCTCAAGAAAGGGAAAACTTCCTGGATATTTTTCATTTCAGCAAGTGCCTAGGGAAGCGTTCAACAGCAGGAGATTGGAGTAATTTCCAGGAATCAGACATTTTATTGTCTATGACAAACACTGGAGAAGTCTAAGGGCCATTTCTGGGTTCGATGTGATTCTTTGGTAATTGTTCATTTGTCAATTTTTTGATGGTATTTATTTTTTTCCCTGCTGGCAGCTCCTGACTCCCTTAGACAGCGTTGCTAGTTTTTGATGATAACTTTGGAGTGGTCGGTGCTGCTGTGGCTCTCATTAAAAACTCCCTTCTGTTTCTGTTCTGTCCTGGGCCAGCGAGTCTCCCTTCTCTGCTGGGATGGGTTTGTGCCCCACGAGGGGCCGGGTGATCCTTGGCTCACCCTCAGCACTGGTGGCCGTCCCCATGAGCTCACTGTGCACACTCAGTGTGACTGTTTTGGCTCTTGGGAGAGCCCCCATGGGCGCTGCCAGATTTCAATGGCCGGGCTGAAGCACAGCAGGAATTGCAGTGCCCTCTGTGCCAGTGCCCAGCACAGCTGTGACATTCACTGTTCCCCTGCCCTGGCTCAGGCTGCCAGGGGGCTGTGGCTGCTCACTGGGGACACCTCCCACCCAAAGGCCATCAGCTGTGGGCTACAGCTCTCGGGGCTGTTCCTTGGTGCACAGTTGGCTTAGTTAAAAGCACAGGCTCTCCATGGATGTCTTGCTCAGTTACAGTCCCTGGCAATGCAGCCGTGATAGCTCTGAGTGGTTTGGGTTGAATTACTGCTGGAGTGCTGTAAGCAAGAGCTAAAGCTATCAGCTCTTGGTTACAGTGTACTGAAATAATAGTTGGAAACACTGAAAATCTAAGAATTATGTTTTTGTCTCTGCTTAGAATTATAATATCTTCTCTCTGTTGTGAAGTACTAGTAACTCCTGTGGGCAGAAATTGATGACAAAAGTTTGTTTAGAGGTATGTTAATGTAGAAGTTGTTAGTTTGCATCGTGGCCCTGGGGGTAATAAGTCGGGGTTGCTTGGGAGATTTCTGGTGATTTTCCAAATTGCATCTGCTCTAAGTTTGTTTGCGATGCAGCCGCCGTTCTTTGTTTTGTGACACGGTGGCGCTGTGAGCTCTTGTTGAAGCTCCCGACAGAGGCTTTGCTGTTATGTTAAATTTGGAGCGACAGTGATCGGTATAATGCCTCCTTTTTTTGTACTGAGGGTAAGTATCAGGTGATTTTGTGTTTTTCTCTGCTTCAGAACTGTGGTTTTGAAAATGACTGAGTTTTTTACAGGTAAAACATGGCTATTTATTGGGCTCTACCTGGAAAGCAGTGAGGGTTTCTTCAATAGTTTTGGTTTGAGTCTCAATAACTCTGGAATTTATTTCCCAGCGGATCTCGGGACTTTGTAAGTTGTTCCCCCAGTGTGGGAGCTTGTATGCTCACGATGTGCTGTGCAGGGCTGAGCTCACCACAAGCTTAGAGCGTTCGTGGCACTGTTGGTGGCTGGTGTGGTAAAAGAACCCTTTTACATTTATTGTTTGTATCAGTAAAGGCAAGGCTTTAATTCCATGAGGATGTGCTGTTTCCTTAGGACGCTGCTGTTGAACTGCTCATGCCAAGAGATCTAAAAAGGCAAGAGAAGGTTTAGTTGTGGCTTGTTGAATCAGAGAATCGGCATTTTCATGGGTTCTTGCAGTTGTACAGTTAAAAGAGTCTTTCTGGCTACATTTCTAATATCTCTTATCCCTGCTCCAGAAAGGGATTCGACTTGGTCTTCAGCTTTATGGTTTGGAGGATCTCTGGCTAATTGACTGATTGTTAGTTGGGCTTTAGGACTTCTAGCAGAGCTCTCCATTGATCTGTGAAGATGCTTTCACTGTTCCAAGTCCCACAGAATATATTGTGAGTTTGTTAAAATTAGAGATTAAACATTACCGCAGTCTGAAGGTGTGAGGTGATAAGAATCATATCTACTTCACACCACATTATAAAAACACGGGGAGTTTAAGCTGTTGTCTTTCAAAGGTTTTCATAACTTCTCAATATCCCAATGTGCTATAGGCTCCCACCGAGGATTAGCATTATTTTCCTTATATCGAACTGGCACAGCAAGGAGTTTTCTGTATGGTGAATGAAAATCTTTATCTTGCACGAGTTTAGGTCTAATCTCAAATCTCAGCCCAATCAGTCAGTTCCCGTTGTGCGTTCACGGGGCTGGGATGGAACGGGTTAAACTCTTCCTCTGACCCAGAGTCCGTGCCCTGCTCCATTTCCCCATGGAGGAGTTTGCCAATCGCGGGTTTTTCTCTCGTTGCTCTCTTTCCCGCAGCCAGAGCTCGGGTTTGTGCAGCGCTGGCGGAGCAGCCTCGCTCCTTGAGCCGGGCAGAGCTGCCCTCGCTGCCGGCCGGGCAGGGCTGGGAGATCCCGGGCGGGCCGGGGATGGCAGCGGGGGCTGAGCCGGGAGAGCGGCGGGGGCTGCGGGGCAGCGCCGGGGGCAGCGCGGCTCCGCTCGGGCTTGCGGGGCCTCCGGGCAGGGCTGGAGGGAGGGAGGGCTCGGAGACACGGCTGGGGACGCGCAGGGGCTGCGCACAAGAGCGGGGAAGTGGAAAGCTTTGCAGGTTGTTCAAATAAGTTCATTAAAGTGTAACCTGGAGTTTATAATTTTGTGTTTGTGTGCTTTTGGTTTATGGTAAAAGTTTTGTACAGTTTGGGTTTACCTGGGCCTCTCAGAGGGAAGGTGAATGTATAAGTATTTTTTCTGATTGGAAACTGCTTTTGGACTTAAGGTAGTAAATTTTTTAGGTTTTTTTTTAATATTATAAGAATTCGGTATGATTCGAGCTTTAAGGTTTTTATAAACCTCCTTGGGTTCCTTTGATATTTTGTGCATGATTATGTTTTTTAAAACCTGCTTGATGTTTTGTAATAGGAGATAATATTGGTTTCTGTTCCAGTTGAGCTAGTGATGAAGGGAGAAGTCCTGACTGTGTTGTTTTTTTGGTTTTTTTTTTTTTGGTTTTTTTTTTTTTTTGTAGAAGAACTAATTCTTTAGGTTTTTGTTTCTTTGTAGTAGTACTGAACAAAAAATATTTTGTGGATTTTTAACTTCCTGAAAGATAGTTGAGTTATTGCGGTTTTTTATAAGGGAAGTACAGTTTTGTTGGGGATTTTTGTTTCTATTAGGATGGGGTAACTGAGCAGTGTTTTAAAATATTTGATTTTATTATCAGTCTCAATAAAAATGAAACATGAGAAATATAAAACTCAACGTTATTCTATTAATAGCTAACCAATTTCCTAATTGCAATACCTTATAAATGTTTTTCAAGCTATTGGCTTTTAGCACACAATACTACTATTACTTCTAACACCAATAGCCTCTATTCGTACCTCACATAGTCCTTTTACTATGCATCTATCAGAGTTCTAATTCTCCAAAATATCTACTCTTTTTATAAAACATCTTTTACATATATATATATATGTATATATATATACACTCTTATATACACTTTTTATATTTAAAAACTTATTTCTAATTCAATCTCTCAACAATAAAATAGCTATTCCATAGCTTTCCTAAGTCAACACGCCTGATGTCAATATTTGCATACAGATATACAAGAACGCGTGATCAGTTTTTAAAGATTCTGCACAAATCCGTTCCTCGCAGCTCCGGAGCAGCCAAAGCTCGGAGCAGCGCCCGAGGGGCAGCGGGGGCGCGGCAGCGGCAGCCGGGTGTGAGCAGGGCAGGGAGAGGCGAGCTCAGGGTCCCGGGCACCCGAGCAGGGGGGACAGGGCCCTGCGGCACTGAGGGGTGACACTGAGGGGCCGTGCAGGGGCTGCTCTCACCAGCACAGGCTCAGCCCACAGCCCCACAGCAGGAGAAGCAGCTCTGGGCTGGGTTGTGGCGGTGGCAGCGAATTCCCTTCCCCAAGCAGCAGCTCCGACCGTCCTCCTCCGAAGGCGATAGAGAGAGAGAGAGAGAGAGAGAGAGAGAGAGCAGCTGAGAGACCCTTGTTCACAGTCAGTTCACACTCAGGTGCCTGATGCCGAAAGAGGGATTCCTCCTCAGCACGTGTCAGCGGTTCTTCCTCCTCTTCCACAGACAGTCCAATCGTGCCACCACATTCCAACCAGTTTGTGGATTCCAAGACCCCAGGAAGATTTGGATTTCCCATTGGAGCTCGTTGTGTCATGAGGGCATTGCACTCCCTGCAGGCAGCATCGGTGCCAGGATGGATTGCAGAGACTTTTCCTTTGCAGCCCCAGCCCAGCGCTGGCACTGGGGATGCAGAGGCACTGAGGTGACCCTGAGAGGAAGTGCAAGGCACAGGGCGCAGCTGAGGAAGGACAGCGCTGTGCTGGGCTCAGAGGCGGAGCTGGCACTGCCCAGTGTGGAGAAGGTCCTTTCTCGCCAGAACCCCCCGGCCCTCACCGCGGCCCCTCCGCCCGCAGCGAGCCCCGAGCTGGGGCAGCACCGACCGCGGTCCCACCCGGGCTGGAGCCGCCTCCGAGCTCCGCCGCCCCTCGCCGGGCTCCGGTGCCGCCGCCGCTCTGCTCCCGGGCAGACACAGCGGGCACGGCTGCTGCTGTCACCGCATTTCTGCACAGCGGGGCAAAGGGAGACGCCGCTTTGGCCCATTCAGCGTGCGGGGAAAGCGGCGAGGAGCTCCCTGGCCGCCGCCAGGAGAGGAGATCGCATGGATGTGCAATTAGTGTCAGGAAAGATGTTCTCAGATGTTCATGAGAACGTAGGATACAGGATGGAGTATTGAGATAAGCAATATCCTAAAACAGAATCAGTCTCGGGATGAGCAAAGTTGGGACGATTCCACACGTGGAATCTGCCATAGTAGTCTTATCTATAAAATAATATGGCTTAGTTTGAACAGAATGCTTACTTACATAACACAAAGGTTAACGCACATGCCCAACCTGCCAGGTTATTCAGAGGACAGCGAGGAAGACAGTGAGCCTTCCTCTGAAGAGACCCCCGAAAAGCCAAAAGACCCCTCAGCAACAGGCGGAGCATGCACTGTGCAGTGCAGTGACAAAGATTTAAAGAATCAAAAATAGGAGGGGATTTACAGGAAAATACTGATGAATATGTGTTAGCATACAGTATATAAGTTGTGTTTGGATCCGTTTGTCCTTTGTACGTGAGGCAGGGTGAGAAAAACCCTCCCTGTACCCCGATCAATTTTGCTTATGCTTTATCCAAACCACTGCCAATTGTTGTTTTGTTTTTTTTTTTTCATCTGCTTGATTATTTTTAATTGTATTATCTTATATAAAATTGCTGCTCAATTAAAATTGGTGCTAAATTTTATTTTATGGTTTAGTAAATTAGATATATAGGGACTTCATTCATAACAATTTTGTGCCACAACCCGAGAACTCCAGCCCTGGTAAGGACAGCTGGCCTTGGGAAGGGGTTGCACACCAGTTTTTAGGTGGTTCTGAGGTCAGACCAGACTCCCTTGGAGAAGGAGTTCCAATTTTGATAAAGCATAAGCAAAGGAAGCTAGTGGTAGGAAGCCTCAAAGGGGCTGCCTTAAGAGTGCCAGCTAAAGGTGAGAGCACCCATAAAACTTCTGTGTGCACAAAAATCCCCATGAGAAATGGAAGCTGTGAGTGTCCCGAGGTGGGGTGAAGGCAGCTGTGTGCTTGCATTTGTGTTTGTGTGTATGTGTGGGGTGCTTGTGACGTGACCTCACACTCCAAGGGCCGCGGCAGTCGCAGTCCTGCAATGGGCTTGGCTAGGGAGAGGTGTTTGTGTGTTTGTGTGAGTGTTTGAGATGTGACCTTGTCACAGAATGAGTGGGGACTTCTGTTTGTGTGTTTGTGTGTTTGAGATGTGACCTAGTCACAGAGCAGGTGAGCACTTCCCTTTGTGTGTTTGTGTGAGTGTTTGAGATGTGACCTAGTCACGGAGCAGTTGGGCACCTGCATTTGTATGTTTGTGTGGTTGAGACGTGACCTCATCCCAGAGCAAGTGGGGACATCTGTTTGTGTGTCTGTGTGTGTTTGAGATGTGACTTCATCACAGAGCGAGTGGGCACCACCGAGGGTCGCGGTTCCACAATTCTGGCTAAGGAAGGAAGTGATAGTTTTGTTGTGTGAAGGGTTTTGACCAGGCTTTGTAATTCCTGTGAGAAGGGGGTGAGCAGATGAGCTGACCCAGCTGTGCCGTGCGTGTATAAAGGGTGAGTGAGTGTGGTTTAATTTTAGCAAAAGTAATACAAAAAGGGCTTAGTAAGTGAGAAAGGAGGATTGTGGAGACTGAAGCCAGAAAGAGTGAGAGGCAGGAGCTTGTCAGGGTGAGTGGAATCAGGCAGGAGCAAGTGGGTGACAAGAGATGAGCAAGTATTAGAGGGGATTAAGCCACGAGTGAAAAGAGTGAGTGAGGATTTCCCAGGTGCCTGGAACTCCTGGTTATTTACCTGCCAGACACGAGGGCAAGAGAGGTGGCATCTTGTACCTGGGAGCGAGTGCTCAGGAGGGAGGCTCGCAGGGTTACTCAGAAACAAGGGGATTTCTGAACAGCGTGGGGAGCAATGCTCTGGGACAGTCCCCTGGGGATGGTAGTGAATTTTAACTGTTGCAACATTTTTAAGAGGTTTGCATTAGCTTTTAGAAATGATCCCCACTACTAGATCTTGGGGAGACGTGATGAGCATATTAGATGACTTGAGAAATTGAGAGGAAGAGCTTCAGAAAGTTGTAGAAAAAGTGCAGGAACTGTTTGTGTGCAAAGATTGTATGTGTATGAGTGCGGGGTGTGGAGATTCAGGGACATCACACCATAACCAATATGATCCAGTGAAGCCAAATTCATTATCCCTAAAAAGACTCTATTTATAAAAATCTCTACTGTCCACGCATCTCTAGCTATTACACAATTGATTAATCCTAGCTGTTCACACATCTAAAATAGAATGCTGATTGGAGCATCTAATTTTTCACGTGTCTTGCTGTGGTCATCTGGCCCACCCATGATCCACTTTTTCCTTAATTTCCCAAGCTTGCTGACAAACTTGCTGAGTCCTGATGACTCTTCTTCTTGCATCTTTTTCAAGGATATACCAACCCCATTTCTGAATATGTCCATTATTCATTGTTTGTGAACGTGTCCATTGTCCATTAGTACAAGCAGGCTGGATTGTGCCTCTGCTGAATATGGCCACTGTCTAGCAAGAACTCCTCAATCTGCAAAAAACTCTCAACAGTTTCCCAGTTTTGTTTTTGCACAAGCCAGACTGATTTAAAAGCACGGTCAATTATTTTCTCTACACAGTGTAGTGAGCAAGGCACTATAAGCAGAATTGAAACAAGAATACAAAGTATCATAATACCAAACCTTCCTAAGTCCTTGAGCCAGCCTGTTATTCCCCTGGATTTTAGGCACTCATCAAAAGAATTCTCTACTGTGAGCCTTTTCATATTCTCCTTAAGCAATGACAGCTGCTTGTGAATAGATTCAGAGTGGTCAGAGAGATTCGTGCAACACGAATCCCTTCAAAATCTTCACACCCATCTCCTTGTGCTAGCAACAAAAAGTCTAGAGCAGCCCTGTCCTGTAACACTGTGTGGCATATGCTACCTACATCAGTGGTGAGCTCATTCAGTATTGCAGATGTCATGTTAATTTGTTTTCCTGTCCAACAAGCCAGTTGTTTGAATTGTGTAAGGGCCTGTGAGGAAGCTACTCCTGGTGTAAAAAGTGATGCCAGTATAACCAAAGGCCTATTCTACAATTCTACATTACCCTTACAGTCTGAGCCTAATAGATGCACACTATGTTTTGGACATTGGAATTTGTGCCTGATGTCAAGCATCTGTTGAATGCTAGGGGCAAACAGTGTCAATTTCCCAAAAATATAAACTAAAATATATCACGGTCCTCCTCATGCTTTCTGAGGAATCGCAGGCTAAGCTCTATGTCCACAAATGAGAAAAACTCCAGGAGGTAACATCCTTGCTGATTTTTGTTTCAGGGATACAGACCATGTCCAATTGGCACAGTATGCTGTGATATTGTAGTACCAAGAAGAAATAGGAGATATCCAAGTGCTACCATCTCCAGGTTTTCCTGACTTCTCCCTAATCAGCTCTTTACCTTTGTAGTACTCAAAGAACAAACAATAATTTCCTGGCACTGATCCCAAAATATCCAGTTCCTGCGGTTCCTGACTTGTAGAATTTATACCTTGAGTGATTGCAAATGCCTGAGCTCCTAAAGGATTTCTAGGGATTGTTTTGTTTTTCACGCCAATTTTTTGTGATCATCCCATTTTGATTAGAACACCAATTTGACCAGGCCTTACTTAAGTTGTCATAAATTTGAGCTCTGGTCCAATTTCCGAATCTTTCCATTGAGTCTAAGGGAATTCCAATTAAACAGGTGTGAAATGGATCAGAAGGTGTAGCTGGAGATAAGCAGAAAGATTCTTGCCTTGTTCTGTTAGCTCATGTAACCCACGTGTTAGCTCGCTGCTCTGTGTTGTATACTCCCTGTGTTTCCTTTATCACTCCACTGAGTAACATTGTCAATATTTGCCAGACTGCTGCCATTGTTGATGTTGTCATCAATCACGCCTGCGCTTTGCCCAAACTGCTTTAGCCCGTTCTCACTCAAAATCTCTAAAGTGGTACCTTTGTGGTATTGCTATTCCTACTCCACATTCAGTAGCTATTATCTTGCTCTCTAGTACAATTTGGTTTACTATAACAATTAAAGCAAGATTAAACTGCACCCACAGTAACAATCTTTGCTCATATACTTCTATCAAAGATCCATCCTGGAGAAAACTCTGACATCCTCCTGAGTTATGCCCTAAAAATTTAGCTAATGCCACTCTTGGGGTAATAGTGTTAAGTGTGTAAGAGCAGTTACTGCATATTAAGTTAATAGGCCTAAATTTTTGGTTTTTCCCTCAAACCACTGCTAAATTATGTTCTTGACGAACTTGTCGCCAAGTTTTTAGGTTACACTTTATACAATGAACCTGAGGCCATGGCTTACATGCACAGCAATGCAGATAACAAATATATTCTATCTGATTTACAACTTGTGATAAAAGTGAAGGTAAAAGAAGTCTGTGTATATCTAACCCACGTGTATTAAGCTTATGTGGAGTTGCTCGTGCTTCCTTACCATACTCCAGGAAACTTGGTAGATATTCTGACCGTTGTTCAGCTGTCAGGTGTTGAAGAATTGGATTCAGGGCTGTCTGGAATCGGTGCTTTAACCGATTCTCCGCCTCTGGACACAGCATGGGTTGATGACGATGGTTTCAGATAGGGCTTCATCCACTTGGCTGGAATCCAACAAATGCCTTTATCTGTAAGTAAGCACATAGAACCTCTTCCTGTTAATTTTACTGTAGCTGGTCCTTCCCACACCCCTGTTTCTGGAGTTTTGAACATGACTGTAATACCATTAGCCAGTTCCTCACTTGGATTACGTGTGACAGCATGATGCACAAGAATAGGTGGATCATCCCTATCTCCTGTTGTTCTAAGGTAATTAAGCACAAAAATGGCTTTAGCTGTTTTTTCCTCAGGGAATAACCCTGTAGTTCCCCTTTTTTGTTTTTGCAGCATGCCCTTGAATGTCTGATGGGCACGCTCAATAATTGCCTGACCAGTAGGATTGTGAGGAATACCAGTGTTATGTCGAATACTTCATAAATTATAGAAATGTTTGAATCTTAAGGAACAGTAAGCAGGACCATTGTCAGTCTTAATTTCTAAGTGGATACCTAATATGGCAAAGCAATTGTACAAATGTTTCTCAACATGACATGCTGTCTCACCTGTGAAGGGAGTAGCCCATATTACACAGGAATTGGTATCAATGCAAACATGTACAAACTTTTTCTGACCAAGTTCTGCTACATGAGTTACATCCATTTGCCATAATTGCAAGGGTTGAGTACCCCTAGCGTTAACACCATACCTGAACCAATGCCATCTCGTTGACAATCAGGACAGGATCGCACAATACCAGAAGCATCAGTAAGGGGAATACCAAATTGTTTAACCAACAGTTTTGCAGATTGATGAAGAAATGCATGGGAAGTTTCAGCTTGCTGAAATTTATCAGAGTTTGGCATTGGCCAGACAGTGTCTAGCAACTGATCAGCTCGAGTGTTACCTTCAGACAGACCAGGGAGAGCTGGATGACTACAAACATGAGTAATAAAGTGTTCCTGCCCTCGATGATTTAGGTTTCTAAGCAATCGGCTTAAAAGGGAATACAAATGCTCATTACACACCTCCTTAATTACTGCTCTTTCAAGGCATTTGACACAGCCAACTCCATAAAGGGAATCAGAAACAATGTTAATGGCCTCATTATCCCAATTTTCAAAATTCCTAATCACAGCTATCAATTCTAATGTCTGCAACCTATCTTTTACCTCTCCAAAAATGACATGCTTTTTCCACACTTTGCTTTGCTGCCAAGTGCAGGCAGCCTTTTTTGCTGTTTTACCTGCATCTGTAAATACTGTCTGCCCAGACATTGGACAGTCAGATCTCCAGGGTGTGTCCTCCAGACGCTGTTGCTGCAATAAGGATAACACCCGGTGCCGTGGATAAGTATTGTGAACTTTACCATCATATCCAGCCAAAGCTGTCTGTAAAGGAATAGAATGCCTAATTCCCCGTTCAAGATAACAGTTAGCCCATGGTGCTACAATTGCATATGGGTCATGTCCCCAGATTTCCAATGTTCCCCCTCTGCCCTTCATAATCAGATGAGCAAAAAGTTCCAGTTTAGTGATAATAGTTTTAGATTGTTTTACAGGTAAAAATACCCATTCTAAAACATTTAAAGGATTAGCCCGAGTTTTAACCCATTGATAAATCAAGGCAAAAGGATGCTTGGCATAATTGTCACCCTCCTTGCTCTGACTGATGATCATCAATCGAACTGGAACATCCTCGATCAGAGGATGTGCATGCCATGCAGCAACCTTTGTGGCAATGTGATCCTAAAAAGGCTGTGTTACAATGGTAGCTTTCAACTGGCCTAACAGATCCCTACCAAGCAAACCTAGTAAAGTACCAGGCATTTGCATGACATAAGGCCTTGTAGACACATTCACTCCATTTGGTAAAGTAAAAGTAATTGCTTCCCTGCTCATCTGAGTTGCCTGAGTCCCTGCAATACTGGCAATGCCTAAAGCAGGATCTACCAATGCCCA
This sequence comes from Melozone crissalis, assembly GCF_028551555.1. Classification (NCBI taxonomy): domain Eukaryota; kingdom Metazoa; phylum Chordata; class Aves; order Passeriformes; family Passerellidae; genus Melozone; species Melozone crissalis. Next base: position 4,169,336 of record NW_026535840.1, on the reverse strand, counting down.
ATTTTCGGGCCATATTGTGTTTGAAATGATGGCTACATCTACTCCAGTGTCAATTATGAGTTTCTTTGTAATAGAATCACCATTAGGATGTGTCAAAGTTACCTGTTTGTCTGGTTTACCTCTTGTGATGTCCGTGGCCCAATATACTTCTGGTCTACCTATGGAAACAAAGCTTCCTGCTCCCTGTTCCTTGTAGCCTGTACAGGGGAGACAAGTGTTAAAAGGAACAAGCTAAGCAATTCGTGAACCTTTGGGAATAGATACAGGAGGGAAAAATGTTCTAACCATAATTTTAACAACCCCTTGATAGTCTGCATCAATAACCTCAGGAATTACATCCAATCCCTTTTTACTGGCAGATGATCTCCCTCACAGAAAAGCACTAAGCCCATCCCCCCAGGGTCCTTTTACATTGGCATCTATCAGGTGCACAGCAGAGCCCATGACGGTCACGTCTGCTGCGGTTTCCACGTCCACTCCAGCGCTTCCAGTAGCTGACAATCTGAGTGAGTAAAGTCCTCCTCCACCTCCGTGGGAGGCTGAGCTCTCCAGGCAGCTCTCTGTACTCGTTTCGTGACACCTGGAGAGAAGGCGTTCCGAGACCCGTTTCCCTGGAACCGACATTCTTTAGTATTGTGGTTTCTTTCTTGCAGATAGAAGAATTATTTTTTATTTCATAGTTGCAGAGTGACACTGACTCCCAACATGTCTGATTTTACCACATCCAAAGCACTTAATGTTCTTTCCTTCAGCTCTTTTACCATTTAGAAAGCAATGGTTTTACTGCATCCTGGACTGCAGCAGCTACATCGGCTGCTTTTTCTCTCTCTGTAGTTCTAGCCATAAGTTCCAGCATTTCTGTAACATCATCTCCCTTCTTTAATGTTCCCAAAATCTGCCGAATTTTATCATTAGCATTGTCAAAAGCAAACATATTGAACAATTGTACCTTTGTGTCTGAATCAAAATCAGGATGATCATAGATAGCTTCATGCAATCTGTCTACAAACTTATCAGAGTCCTCATTCATTCCTTGGCAAATCTGTGTGAAAGACTCAGTGTGTAACCCATCTGCAAGTGCAAGGACAGCATTATATGCCAGTTGTTGGCTCATCTGTAAGACTTGATCAATGCTCCTAGCTCTTTTTAGGGTATACACATCAGTGGGAATTAATGTGTTAGATGTAAAAATATACTGCAGAATATACTGCAGAAGTGACTGTGCAAGTTGGGATTATAAACCAAATTGTGAAATTGCAGTTCTTAACCTTTCTAAAGTCTTCCAGTCGAAAGGTTCCCAAACTCTACCAGCAGCATTAGTCACTACAGGAAATGCCTCTACATCATTTGAGAGAAAAGTCCCTTCTACAACAGCTTCTGTAATAACTCCCTTCCACTTCCGTTTCTGAGCTGCTTCTATTTCAGGGTCACATTCCAACTCTAATTTCACATTTTTTACAGCATGAGAGGGAGGATTTTATTTAACCGGCTCAAATGCTGGCTCAGAGACAAACTGAGAGGGTGGTAACTTCCTTCCTGGTTGTCTATCTGAACCTGCTATCCCTGGCAAATCTGCTTTCTCAAAAGAAGAGTCTCTTTTGGGGAGAACTGAATCCTTTTGTTGAATCACCAATTTTTGCAAATTGTCCATTAAAAATTCTATATCTTCTTTGATAGAAATATTATTCATAATAACATCTCCTTCCGTATCCTTTTCACTTACAGCATGTTTAGTTTCTAAGTTATGTTTCAACAGTTTCTTCACTCTGAGTACAACTGTCCTTTGTTCCTGCAGGACCAATGGAGAGTTGTCCTCAAAGTGTAATCTCCGAGCTAATCTCCCTGAAGAAGTTTTTTCACTGTGCTTACGACTGTCCTTTGGTCTGCAGGCTGACCCCCACAAGGAGGCAGCAGCTTCCTCATTCTCGCTCTGAGCTGGAGGAGCATTCGGTGCAATGCTCGATTCTGAGCTGAGGGGCTGTGGGCTGTGTGAGGGAATATCTAAGGTGGTAGGAAACAGTTGCTGAACTGAAGTTCCTGGAAATGCCTGAGGCTGTTCTGACGCAGAGGCAAGGGCTGCACAAGCTGCAGCAGTAGCTTTCCTCTCTGCCTTTAAGGCTTGTAACACCTCAATGATAATTTTCCCCAAAGTAGCAGATTTAGACGCCTGTTTTGCCTCACTCCCGCCAGATGCAATGCAGTCCCACAACATCTGTCCCACAGCTTCCCATGTCGAAATCTCAAAAGCAACCTGCGCTCCTGCTATGAGATTATGGTCCCAAGCCCAGTGCAATAGTCCCTTCAAATTGGAAGCATCATACTTTAGTTCTCTCTTAGAGAGGATAAGTTGGAGGAGTTTCTGAACACCTTCCCTTTCCTGTTCAGACCCCATCTCCTCCCCAGCCGCTCACTTTGATCAGGGTGAGATTCAAGTCATCTACGACTGGAGCTCCAGTAACCTTTTCCTCTCCCCAGGGCAGTGAGGATTCTTTCGACGGCTTCTCCGCTCCTCGAGGGTTGGCTCTGATCCTCTGCACAGCAGCCAAACTGCCGACCTCGAGTCCCTTTAGTGCTACAGCATTGGGCCTGCCCGCGTTCTCCACGAGAAATGCAGGGTGCGGAGGTTCAGGGACATCACACCATAACCAATATGATCCAGTGAAGCCAAATTTATTATCCCTAAAAAGACTCTATTTATAATAAATCTCTACTGTCCACGTGTCTCTAGCTAATACACAATTGTTTAATCCTAGCTGTTCATACACCTAAATTAGAATGCTGATTGGAGCACCTAATTTTTCACTTGTCTTGCTGTGGTCATCTGGCCCACCCATGGCTCACTTTTTTCTTACTTTCCCAAAATTGCTGACAAACTTGCTGAGCCCTGATGACTCTTCTTCTTGTACCTTTTTCAAGAATATACCGACCCCATTTCTGAATATGTCCATTATTCATTGTTTGTGAACGTGTCCATTGTCCATTAGTACAAGCAGGCAGGATTGTGCATCGGCTGAATATGGCCACTGTCTCTCAAGAACTCCTCAATCTGCAAAACACTCTCAAGATATGAGGGTCAAGCATAGGGGAAGGGAAAGAAGAAGAGAGAGAGAAGGTTTTAAAACAATGAGGAAAATGCAGAAGGGTTCACAAAAGCATTGACATCAGGGTAATCTAAATTCTACCCCTAATGACTCGAGACCCACCTGTTTCTATTGCCATGAGAAGGGACACCTGTGGAAATTATGCAGGAAAAGGAAGCGGGATAAAAAGGGGTTTCAGGAGGAGTAGGGGTGTCAGGGGCTCTATTTAATGAGGACTGAAACACCACAAAACCCCTGGATAAAATGAAGAATTGGTCCTCACAAGGACAAGCACTTTGTGATCATTTTTTTTTTAATTTTATGGGTATATGGGAATATTTGAAATCAGAAAACAAATACTCAGGGGCATCTCACATGTTAAAAAGTGAACAAAAAGGTGTGGAGGACTCATCCTTCTGGGGGCTGCTATATAGTATACAGGCCGTTCAAAAGGATCCAGATTGATTTTACCAATTACCCAGAGTGGGCAGGTGGAAATATCTATTAGTTATTAATTGATTTAGTGGGTAAAAGCATTCCCTGCAGCTCGGGCTCCAACTCAAACAGTAGCCAAAATTTTGTTGAAACCTATTATTCCAAGATTTGGATTAGAATTTGAAATGATAAAACCAAATAATTTGGGGTAAAAGTTTTTATAGTAATGAATGTATGTTTTATGTAGTTTGGCCAAACTAAGTGTGTGAGTGTTTGATATGTGTGATTTGTTTGTTTGTCAAGGTAATTATGTGTTATAGCAAAGAGAAAATGTGCAATGTGTACCAAAAAGGTATGGTTTATGTCAACCAGAATTTTTTTTTTATACAAGCTACTGATTGTAAGCTTGCAACTACTTGTTTACACTTGTTACTTGAATATGACTATTGTGAGGAGAGGTAATATAAACATTGCCACAGGGGTTATCCACCATCAGGGTTGTGTCTGGAGTATAAACACACTGATAAGTCATACAGTAGTGAGCTCAGTTGGAACATACAAACAACTTGACTACAGATGGAAAACTTGGTAATTTTTTAGATGAAATTTTAACCTTTGTTCAAACACCAGCTTGCCATCAATTCTGGAATCATTGGGTTGAGTGACCCCGCTGTGTTTGGAGACCAAACAACGTCACAAAGAATGAATTCAGCTTCTCCTGAGGCACTGGGATCAGGGACTAATGCCAGCAGCAGAGGTCCAGAAAGAAACAGACCCCTGGATGTGTGCTGGGCATGGCCTAGGCTGTGCCCCGTGGGCTTGTATTGTCTGTACAGTTTAACTCGTGCTGGAAGGTAACCAAAATAGAAGAAGGGCAAAATCAACTGCTTTGTTTAACCTGCTTAAATCACTTATGTGACCAGCCTACAATAGCATGCCCTTACAGTGATTTTATAGGAACACCTTTAAGTAATAGAGATAGAACCTTTCATGCAGCTGTTCAATGAATAGAAGACAGAGACCAACGAGTTTTAGCTGTAACAGCCTATGAACAGGCAAGAGAGAGAGTGTGCCATTCTGTAACAGGGAATTGTGTTATCACCTACAGCTGTTGGGGGGAGGAAATTTATGAGTCACACCATAGACTTGTTTCTGCTACAGATTGGCATTGCAAGTGTGTTTACCGGTGGCAAAGATTATTTAGTAATTATCCCCAACATCAGAGTGCAAAGCAAACAGCCAGTTAGATCTTGTAAGAATTTTTTAAATTGCTTAATTAAATTGTTTTAGTATTTGTTTTATAGAAAAGAGTGTTGAAACATTTCCTGTGGTTGGCACATCTCCAAACCCCCTTTAATTTAATAAAAAAAGAACTGTCAATTAACCTAGGGAAAGCGATAGGACAGTGCCTCCAGACTGTAAGGATCCTGTGCCGTCATCCTTGCACCCAGGTGGGCGACACAGAAATAGTATCCTGTGCTATAATCACTGTATCTGAGGGGTGCACACAGAAATAGTATCCTGTGCTATAACCATTGTATTGAGGGGTGCACACAGCAATAGTATCCTGTGCTATAATCACTGTATCTGAGGGGGGCACACAGAAATAGTATCCTGTGCTGTAATCATTGTATCTGAGGGGTGCACACAGAAATTGTATCCTGTGCTATAATCATTGTATTAAGGGGTGCACACAGCAATAGTATCCTGTGCTATAATCATTGTATTGAGGGGTGCACACAGCAATAGTATCCTGTGCTATAGTCACTGTATCCAAGGGGTAAGAGTGGAGATTGGCTCAGCAGAAATGGTACCAGCAATGAGGTTCCAGGACACAAACTCTGCTCCCAAGAAGACAATCTCAGCCCTTGGCTGCAGCCCAAGGGGCCGTGAGAGAGGTGGAGAGTCCAGACTCCTGAGGTACCTGCTCCTGACATGGATCCTGGTACCCTGTGCATCTGCAACCCCTGCAATAAATGCTGCCAGTTCCTGTGGGACGGCCACATTTCAATGACTGTTTTTGCAGTACATCACTCTGTGAATGCTGAATGTTACAACCAGACAAGTTTACAAACTTGCCACAGAATGGCTGAGCCTATTGGGGGGGAGTTAATCTAGGATTGGGCCAATGGATGCCCTGACTGCCCCACAGAGGGAGAATTCCTTTGTTTCCCAAAAAGAGCAGAGTGGGGAAATTCAGAATAAAACCAGCAAGGTAAGAATAAAGGGGAAAATCCAAAGGTCTTGTATAACCAATGAAGGCAGCAAAATAGCGACTGGGATTTGCCAACCTCAGGTAGAAATCTTTTTGTAGACTTAATGCAAAAAATCACAACTGAGTTGGATTTATCAAGATTGGATTTATGGGGGAACTCAAATGGCTGAAAGATGGTCATGGCGGGGTGAAGGTCTAGCTCCAGAACATTTTTAAAAAGGGAAATACACCCAAATTCTGAGACAATAAAATGGCCTAAAAGGTGGACTTTAAGTCACCAGGTAATTGGAGCAGTTTGTGTAACTTGAGAAGGAAAGAACTATACCAAAGAGGTGGGACATACCCCCTGTGAATCTACCTTAATTGTATATTCAGATAATAGAACGATGACCTGGTGGCCAAACAAAACCAATGGGTATTGGAGAACAACAAAGAGAAATGATTGCAAGTGGGACAGTCAAATTAATCTGTGCTGGTATAATAGTTCTGTAGCTGGCCCTTACCATTCCATAGAAAATATAGATCCCTATTGGAACCAACCAGACAATATAAGTAGAACATGGAAGGCCCCTGACGGGCTATATTGGATTTGTGGACAGTGAGTGTGCAGTCAGTTATCCCAGAGATGGAAAGGGACCTGTAGGTTAGGAGTTATCCAACCCTCCTCCTGCACCCTGCCCTGGTCCAAGGGAAATCCACTGGAGAAAGCCCCACTTGATAAAGCCATGGGCAAAAACAAGGCAAACCTAAACCTTTTGATTAGGGGCAGCTATGAATGGAGTGAAAATGAATGGCACTCAGAAAGGATCATAAACTTTTATGATCCAGCTGTTTGGGCTCAAAACAGATCTGGGGAATAGAGAACTCCAAACTATACATTAAATTGCTTGATAAGGCTGCAAAAGATAATTGAGGTCAGTTTGAACAAAACAGCCACCCAACAAAGCATGCACCTGCTGGTAACAGTCTATCAGAGCAGATTGGCCTTGGGCTATCTAATGGCTGAAGAAGGAGGAGTTTGTGAAAAACATAACACATCTAAATGCTATCTAAAAATAAATGCCAATGGAAAAGCATTGATCAAAAGAAGCGAATTGTACCTGTTAAAAATTGGAACCCCTCTAGGGGGAAATCTGGTGGTTTATACTAGTTGGACTCATTATTGGAATTGTTGCCCATACCATTTTTTATCTCCTGTGATATGTAAGTGAAAATACCACATATTATATTTAATCAAAAAGAGAAATGAGGGAATGTGAAAACCTGGATTTCTGGGGATGTAGAAGATACTGAGATTCAGTCTTTTAATAGAAAGCATGAATCAATATGATCAAAAGAGAAAATGGGAGAAATTGTGCTAAATGAATATGATTCATTCTAACTATTATAACTATATTGACATTTTAGAAAATATTTGTTAAAAAGTAATAGAGGAAGAAGAATGTTATTAGTGTCATGAAACAGATGTTCCCAAATGTTCATGGAAAAATACAATAGAGGATGGAGTATTGAGATAAGCAATATTCTAAAACAGAATCGGCCTTGTGAGGAACAAAACTGGGACAACTCCCAAAGCAAAATTGGTCTTGGGATGGACAAAATTGGAATGATTCCAGGTATCTATGAAGAAATAAGGCTCATTTTTGGAATATAATGGTGGCTTCTATAACACAACACTTGGGGTGCATGTGCAACCTGTGGGGTTGTTCAAAGGACAGTGAGTATGAGGAGAAGCCTTCATCAGAAACAACCCCCGAAAGGCCAAAAGACCCCTCAGCAACAGGCGGAGCATGCACTGGGCAGTGCAGTGACACAGATTTCAATAATTGAAAACAGGATTTACAGGAAATTATTTATGAATATGTGTTAGCATACAGTATATAAGTTGTCTTTGGATCCTTTTGCCTTTTGTACGTGAGGCAGGGTGAGAAAAACCCTTCCCGTACCTCAATCAATCAGTTTTGCTTATGCTTTATCCAAACCACTGCCAAATTATTTTGTATCTGCTTGATTATATTTGACTATATAATTTATATAAAGTTGCTGCTCAATTAAAATTGGTGCTAAATTCTAATTTTGTGGTTTATTAAATTAGACATATAGGGACCTCATTCATAACAGTGTAGTCACTTTTGTTTTATTCTCTGTGAGAGGACACAAAGTTGGCAAAGCTTTGGTTAGATTCTGCTCCTCCCTCCTCTCCCTGAAAAAGCCAAGTCTTACAGTGCCCTGTGTAGTGATTTTGGTGCTGATCAATCACTAGTGCACTCATTTCCTGCTGCTGTGAGACAGGGTTGGGAGAAAGGTAAAGCAGGCTTAAAACTTCAAACGGGTATAAAGAAAATTTTGTTAATAGTAACTAAAAGGTAAAAAAAGGAGCAAGAATTAAAGCAAACCCTTTAGAACATTTCTCCTCCTCCCTCAACTTTTTCTTTTACACTGACAATGTAAAGAAACAAAACCAAAAATTTCCAGTTTACTGGAATTTTTACTTTACTACCTCTAAAATAACCTTTCTTCATTTAGGGAGACAAGTCCCTCTTGTTAATGTTATGGAGACTTCTCCACAAGAGGAAAGACAGTTTTTTCGTTGTTCTTAATTTGGTCACAATTAACAGATGCCCAGGAGAAATTAATTGTGAAGCTTCCTTCATTTTCTACATCCTTCCTACAGCTTGTTTATGGGTCATGTTCACTTACGGGGTATTGTTTTAAAGATGAGCTGTTTAGAAGCGAATGTCCTTATTATTTATTTCTAAAATCATCTTCATCCCTGGAAACAGAGATTTTCTCCTGGCAGTATGGGATTACTCTTCTCTCTCTGTTCAAACTTCTCATGGGATTACAGCCACTTTAGCATCTGCTTACTTTAGTGTGGAGGCCTTTGTTGGATATCCATTTGAACCCTTCATCTCCCCCAAAGTTTTATGCGTTATAGGGGAAAAGTGTCTTATCTCCATAGCTTATAAGAGGATTTCAGCATTAAAATCAAAGCATCTCCTCATCCCTCCCATCTGGGATTTATTTCCTCCCCACTCGCCGTGATGTTTTCATGTTGTTCTTTTACACGTTTGCATCTTGTTCTTCTCTCTCACTCGAGTTAGGACTGAAGCACTGAAAGGGTTTCTGTGTGCTGCTTGGAGCCTGCAGATGTTTGCCCTGACCCCGTTCCAGACCCGGAGCTGCGGCTGGGGAGCGGCTCCGATCTGATCAGCCCGGCCGGAGCTCAGCAGCACCAGCAGCACCAGCAGCAGCAGCAGCACCAGCAGCAGCACCAGCAGCACCAGCAGCAGCACCAGCAGCAGCACCAGCAGCAGCAGCAGCAGCACCAGAGCAGCAGCACCAGAGCAGCAGCACCAGCAGCAGCACCAGCAGCAGCACCAGCAGCAGCAGCAGCAGCAGCGCTCGGGGCTGAGCTGGCTGGGAGAGGGGCGGCTTCTCCTTGCCCTGCCCGCTGGCCGCGGCCGCTTCCCTGCGGTTAAATCCCGATGCTGGCCTGGGGCTGCTGCCGGGGCTCGGCTGGGCCGGGCTGGGGCTGTAACAAGCAGCGAGATGAGAGCAAGGCCGGCTCCATCCGGCCCGCAGCATCCCCCTCTCCCTGCCCGGCAGCGGGGCTGGGATGGGGAGGGGGCCCAGCCCGGGCCTGTGGCAGCGCCCGCCCGGCTGTGGTACCTCACTGCCGGCCAGACGGGGAAGAGGAAATTCCCGGGTTCCTTTGATATTATCAGTGTCTTTAACAGAGGTGTGATAATGTGATAGCTTCTTAGTGGTTCAACAGTGCACTACGTTCCTGTAGTTAAAGAGCTTTTGTATCACTTCCCTAAATTCTTCCCATGTCAAACTCTGACTCATTGTAATGCTCTGTTACTGCCTCAGACAGTTTCGTTTTCAAGATGCCCCCGTCATCCTAAAATTGTGACTGAGAAAATACCGGAAATAGAGTAGGAAAAAACCACTGTTCCCTCTCATGGTCAAATGTAGAAGTTTAATAAAAGAGTTTAATAGGAGACAAAGACAACAAAGCAGAGGTTACAGCCAAGTGTGTCTTGGCCCTCAGCCAAGAGCACAGCTGCTAGTTTGGAAACAACCTTTATACAGCATTTCTATTGCATCTGCCTGGTGCATATTTAATCTTTTCCCCAATACCTGCTAGTTTGGAAACACACTTATACAGCATTTTTATTACATCAGCCTGGTGCATATTTAAATTTTTTCCAAGACTAGTTTACATGCCCCAAAAACTGTTTTGCATGGCTCCTCTTCGGGTCCTGCTTTTTAGAGCATGCACATTTCTTGGTTGTGGTTTTAGTCCATTTTATCATCACCTTCAATTCTTGGGCCTGGGTCCACACTGCCTTCAGAAGATGAGTGCTGATAGTTGGCATCATATATTCCTTGGATATTATCTCAACCAAGCAGGCATTTTAACACAAGCAGATCTAGATCAGCTATTTCTAAGTTTTAGTTAGCAACAGAAACAGTAACTATATGTTTATAGCAAAGCCACTTTAACACCACACATATAGCATCCATTTAGTATTTGCCAAATGCCAATAATACTATAGTATATTTCTATAACACAGTGTTCATTTTTTAACACTTTACTTGGAAATCATCATTTTCCAGTTGATTTTGATGTTGAAACCATTCATTGCAGCTATTCTCCATACAAAGAAACCTTTAGACATGTCTTACTGCCAGTAGAAGAGAATTTTCAGTAATTTCTGCAGTTTGCAGTAGGAGTCTTAGTATTTGTGTGCTTCAGTAGTGTTCATCCAGCCACACTTCATGTACAAATACAATTGCCAAAAAACAAATATTTCAAGTTGGAACTAAAGTGTTCATGGATTTTATGTTCTTTTGTGTGTCGGAGAAGAGTTGGGCTTAAAAGATGAAAATCTGTCTCTGTTAAAAACAAAGAGAAATTTTACTTTTATGTGCCACTTATTTTACCTCAGATGTCTGTGATTCCTTATTGATTTTGCCCCCTGAATGTGAATGCAATTTTCAGCACCAGCTGGGCTTTGTTGGAAATGGTATTGGGGACCCACGAGAAAAGTTCCTCATTTTAGTGGCTGAGATCATGGTGAGGTTTTTAGTATTTCCTTCTCTCAGGTGGGATCTGATGGCCTGAGGTGGCCTTGTCTCCTCAGGGATTTCATGCCCTGAGGAAGCAAAGGCTGATGGAATGTGCTTGACCCTCTCCTGTCTAATGGGGAGGAACAGCACCCAGCAGAGCTGGAATCACCTTCTCCATTCCTGATTTCTGCTGCCAACAGATCACTGGGCTCTCTCAGGGTCCAGAAGTCACTTTTCCTTTTGGATGGATGGCCTGAAGGCACCCAGGGGCTGCAGGCTGGGACAGCTTCAGAAATCCCTTTGGCTTGGAAGGATCCTTCTACCTGAGAGCTGAATGGGCTGTGCCAACCCCAGAGCGAGAGGGACTCAAGGCAACAGAATTAAAGGCTGGTGAGAGAACCCAAAGAATAGACTGTAACATGCAGAGCAGGTGAGAGAGAACCAAGGAAGATTGAAGACATCTGAAAAGTGGAGTCAAGCTTCCACCAGCTTGAAGGTTGTTTAACTAACACTTTGGGCAGGGAGTTTGAACTTTATCATTTATTGATGTAATTGTCCTGTTTTAATAGATGAGAATCACAAGCATCTCTTGAGGGGAAGTACACAGGGAACCATCAGAGGTATTGGGGCAGTTTTCTTAAGGACCAACAAGTAGAGTAAAACAAGAAATAGAGGACAAGACCAGGTTGGCCCCTGTGCTCACCACCAAGAAGATTCCATAGCCCTGCTGTGGGCAGCAATCCCATAGGCATGGCAAGGTGGGGGCAAGAAAGGCACCCCAGACCTCTGTCATTGCTCAGCTGTCTTTTAATACAACAGGAACCAGAAGGCAAGTTGGGCTCTGTACTCATCACTAAGATCCACCTGCTGTGAGTAGCAGCCCCATGGGCACGGTAGATGGGGGTAAAAAAGCCACACCAGACCTCAGTGATCCCATTTTGTCCATTCCAAATAGGTGTGGCTGAAAAAAAAAGTGAGATTTTGCCTTCTGTTCCCACTGTCCTCACCCACATCAACAGATGCTAGTATGATTCATTAATTTTTTTTTTTTGAGAAGAGCAGATTATCAGAATCAAAAATTAGAGCTAATTGTTTGAGACAAATGACACATAGGAAAAGAAAAGAGGGGTGTTTTTTTTGATGAATGTTGTGATGGTTGGCTCTCACAATTGACAGGCAGCTATTACAGGTATGTGAGGAGAAGTTTTGTAGATGTAGAGTGCTGTTACTGTAATATGTCCCCCCCTATTCCCCTTTCCCTCCCCCTTGCAGCAGCCTCCCCAGGGCATTTGGGGAGGGCCGGCTCATTACCAGGAGGGGCCACAGGACAACACCTGAGCTCCAATCAAGGTGTGAGGAAGTGATCTCCACCTGTGGAGGGCAGAGAAGGAGCTGACTGACAAAACTTTGGGAGGGGCTGAGGATATAAAAGGCAGGGCACCCATTTTGTAAATGAGCATGTGGCTGACAGTCACGGAGACCCTCCCCAGAGCTGCAATTTTTCCTTATTTAGTCTGTTGTATTTTTTTAAGGTAAAAAAACCTTTAAGAATTTAAAATTGAGGGTCATTTCTCACATCTTCCAAGGACAATCCAAAATTCTCACCTACAGGCCAGTTTGTGATGATTTCCAGGAGCCCAGGGTAATTTGGATTTGAGCTTGTTGTATAATGTTATTTATAACAAATATAGGCATTGGCTTCTACATTTATGTATTCGCATTTGTTTTGGAAGTTATTATGCATCACAAAAATCCTGATATAGTGCAATTTGTAATTACTGCTTTTGATACAGTATAATCTGTCAGTTTATCTATGCACCCTGTAGCTTTTATAAATCGTGGTGTAATAGATACTATCTTAGACCGTAGCATAATAGAGACTGAAATGTTGAAATTATTGTTTCATGTAATGTCTCTGTCCCTCTGGGAGCCTCTCAGGAAGTCCCCAGTCCCAGACACCGGGGGGGCAGCCCCGACCCGGCCGACAGTGGGGAGACACCCGAGGGTACTGAGGGCAGCTGGGCTGGTCACCTTTGCAGCAGAGGGGACACCAGAGACATCGGGAGAAGATAAAGGGCTGACTCTTAGCAGGGGTTAATCCAAGGTTTTATTCAGGGGCTCTGGGGAGCTCCTGCACCTCAGGGGGCTCCTGCTGAGAGCCCCGCGAGAGGGGCCAAGGTTACATTTAAAGGGAGGTGGAAACCAAAAGTAGATAACATTTTACTGACCAATGAGTGACCCTAAGGGATGGGTACTGGAGGATGCACATTTAGGACAGCGTACAAGACAAGGCTTGGGTCTTGGAAGGCCTCTGGCTGATCAGTCGACATCCTGGACCGAAGCTTCTACATGGAGGGGATGGGATGCTGAGTGATTGAAAAGAGCCAGAGTGGGGGTTTGGGGATGATCTCAGCCAGGGAGATGGATTACACAGGTAAAGGGAGGGGGGTACAATCTGGGATAAATCATTTGGGAAAAATACAGGGATACAACCAAAACTACTCCAAATTATTACAAAGTACAAAAACACACTACAACAACGTAAGTAACTCAGAAAATGGTGTAAAACAATTGATTTCTGTGGAGGATTTTATTAAGAGTTGGTTAGCTGAGAAAGGCCATACTGACATAATGCCACTGGTTAAGCTGAAAGAGGGAGATCAGCAGTCTCTGATTCAGTGACTGCTGACAGGCAAGAATGCCGGATGGCCTTGCTGCAACATGAGGAAAGGGAGGTGAGATTAGTCCTGAATATCTGCAGAATGTAACAGAAGAATAAGCACAAGAATGTAGAAGTAGGTGTAGTTGCTGATATGTAACTAACCAATCCTGAGCTCAACTTTTGCAATATGTATGAAGCTTATTAAGAACTATATTTAACCCGCCGTATTCGATCAATAAATTGGACTTGGATGAACCAACTGGTGTCTGGGTCTCCTTCCTCCGACAGATTTCCCACATTCAGGGACTTTCTTATCAGAAAGACAAGTTAACAGAAACAAAAACCATAGCATGGAACAAAAAGACTTTATGGACCCTCGTTGTCAGGGAGTGAAAATACAATAATATAGTACCCCAAGAAAAAAATTAAATATATTACTTTAAAGTACAAGATGGCCTGAACACAAGTCTATTAGAATATGGTAGCAAGGTCTGGCAGGCTGTTCTCCTCACCTGAACAGGACCCCATGGGCAGGAGGGGCTCCCCTATTCTCCTCTGGAAAATCGCTCACCAGAAAGGAGCAGCACTTTCCAGAGGCGCAGAGCGTTCCGCGAGACTTCTTGTGGGGTCAGTCCCAAAGTCTCTCTGGAGAGCGATGCAGCCAAAGACCTTCCAGTGGATGCTCAGATGCCTTAAAGTCTTCCCAAGTTCTGAGACTCCGAGAAGCTTTTTGGCGCTGCAGGGTGGATCAGCCGCACCAGTTGGGTGCCAAAACATTGGAATAGGATCCCAGTATTACCAGATGGAACGTGCCCGGGCTCGTCTGGCCCTTGCTGCTGGACCAAAGGCAGCAGCTGTGGTGTTTCACCTCAGAGACACCTTTGGCTGGCTGGATGTTGCAGATGGGCACTTGGGACAAGTCCAGGCAAGCAGGAACTCAGTATTACCTCTGGTGGAAGGTGAAGAGGAAAAGGAGATGGATTCTCCCGTAGGGTTTAATCCAGAGTTTTATTCCATGGTCACAGACCTCTGAATCTTGTAACAGCTACAACAGAATGCCAACTGCATGGTCTCAGTGTCCTTTTAAGCTCCGGGAGAAGGGGGAGGGAAGGGATAGGTGTGCCACCAACCAGGTGGGAAGGAGGGAGTCTCAGGGGACAATGACACTAAGACAGGCCAATGACCCCAGGGCTGAGAAGTATCTTTTGAACTTCTGCCAATCACAGCACGCCCTTGCTGGAAGGTTAAGCTGGACATACAGCACTCAGCAGGAGGCAAAGGGAGGGGAAGGGAGAAGGTATTGCCACACCAGGGAACGGATCAGGGATGGCTAAAACAGGAAATTGCAACACACTGCAACACAAATCAAAAGTTAAAAACAAACAAAACAAAGTGTAAATTCAAAGTAATGTCTGAATTCTGAAAAACTCGTATAAATATGCATGTAGCTCTAAAATATGGAAAACATAGTTTAAGTTAACTGTGTGCAAATAGCCAAGAATCCCAGGATGGGATTTTAACCCGTAATGAACTTTTCTAAAAAGAGTAAATACTGAGCCATGTTTCTCACATGTAATGAGGGCACTGCACTCACTGCAGGCAGCATCGGTGGCAGGATGGATTGCAGAGACTTTTCCTTTGCAGCCCCAGCCCAGCGCTGGCACTGGGCATGAAGAGGCACTGAGGTGACCCTGAGAGGAAGTGCAAGGCACAGGGTGCAGCTGAGGAAGGACAGCGCTGTGCTGGGCTCAGAGGTGAAGCTGGCACTGCCCAGCGTGGAGAAGGTCCTTTGTGCAGCCCCTGTCACTGGGGAGCTTGGGCCTTGCTGCAGACATACGGCCGCTCATTGGAGCAGTTCCCGCTCTTGAATCTCCTGTCAGCCAGGTACACACACTCGGAATTCCCATCGACAGGAACCCTGCAGGGAGGAGCAGAGGCAGCGCTGGCTGCCAGGGGAAGCCCTTGTGCCCCTGTGCCCCCAGGCCCTGCCCGGCTCCCCGGCACTCACCGGGAGCTGTAGCTGCTGCCGTCCCCCCAGTGCAGGCGCTCGCCCCGTCTGCGCAGCCCGAGCCAGAAGTCGACATTGTGGCAGAAGCGGAAGAGCAAATCCTGCCCAGGAGAGAGGAGTGGGAGCTGCCCCGGCCCCTCGGGGGGACACGTGCCCGGGGCTGCCCCCGCACGCCGGGGCTCCTTCCCTGCAAGGCCCCGGCCCAGGGCTGCAGCCCCGGCCCTGCGAGCACCGAGCCCGGCCCAGGAGCGCCCCCAGGCTGCCCTCAGCCACCCCACACCGCCCGCAGCCCCTCACTCACCATGGCCTCCTCATCCTGGGCAATGGCCAGGGAGGCATTGAGCTCGGAGCACCGTTCCTGACCCTGCTCCCACGTGCTGTAATCCCGTGAGAAGTAGTAGCAGACCCCATTGTAGCCAACCCAGTCATGGGGACAGCCCAGAACCAACAGCGGAGTCGCAGGTGTGACTGGAAGCTGTGGTGCTGCAGGGGGAAGAGGAGAAGCTCTGAGGATTCCCCTGTGCAGGGAGCAGGGAGCCCGCTCTGCCCCGAGGGGCTGGGCCCACGCTGCTGCCCCTCCCTTACCTGCCAGCACAGCCAAGGCCGCCCCCAAAGCCAGCACCAGCACCAGGAACAGCAGAATCAGCACCGCCGTGCCCACGGGATGGCACCTGAACCGTTCACCTGGAGCAGGAAAGAGCTGCTGGCTGCCAGAAGCAGAGCCGGCCCTGCAATCTGCTCAGCCCATGGCCAGGGAGCAGAGCAGGGAGCCCTGAGGCAGTGTGGGCCTCCCTCAGCTGGCAGCCAGAGAGCCAAGAGCCTGGCCACAGGCAGGGACACAGCTGTGGGCACAGGCAGGGACACAGCTGTGGGCACAGGCTGCAGCAGGAGAACTGCACAGCCTTGGGGGCAGCTGGGGCTCTTGCTTCCAGCCATGGATGGGGCCCAGCAGAGCACGAGGCCTCTTCCAGACATCGGGAAACGGCCACACACCTGCCAGCGCTGGCCTTGGGAGGGGACACGGGCCCCTGCCTAGAGCCCACAGGGGTGGCTCTGCATTCACCCAGGAATCTTCTGAGGCTCCTTTTGTGTTCATTGTTGGTTGCTGCTGTGTCCTGGGGAGCCAGGGGCTCCCTCACACTCCCATCCCTGGTGCAGAATCCATTCTCCACATCTGCACTCTCTGCACACTCACAAGTGGCATCCCCCCGCTTATGCCAAGAGGCTTCTTGGGCACCAGGCAAGTGTGAAAGCGCAGCTGCTGTTCCCTCCTAGAGATGCCGGGACTCATTGGCAACTCCACCCATGGAGAGGAGTTCACTCTTCTGCTCACAGGCGCCATCTCTCTAGACAGAAGAAACAGTACCTTGCTTTGGAGACATCAGGAGTGCTGCTGGCAGATCCTTTGGGAGCTCGGCCTCGGGAACAGCTTTGCAGCCGCGCTGATGGCACCCTGAAAGGGACACGGTGAGAGGTCGCTGCTGGTGCCGGCCGTGCGGGGGCTCAGGAGGGCGGTGGCAGCTGTGGCTGCGCTGTCGCCGCTGCCCAGAGGTGCGGCAGCAGGTGCGGAGACAAGCGCAGCCTCCGGGAGCTCTGCGGTGGCCGCAGCCGCGGCCCCTGTGGCTCTGCAGCCGCTGCAGCCCAGCTCCGTGCCGGGCCGGGCGCTGAGAGCGCCTGCGAGCTGCCGGCTGCTGCTGGCCCGGGGCAGCTGCGGCTCGGAGTCCGCCTGCCGAGGGGCGAGAAGCAGCAGCCCCGGGCTGCTCACCGTTGTGCCCCGCATGATTCCCTGCCCCGGCGCCTCGGAGCCCGGGCACAGCGAGCGCCGGCACGGCCGCTGCGGCTCCTGCCTGGGCACACGGAGCGGCTCCCGGCACAGAGCGCAGCCCGAGAAGCCTCGGCCCCGGAGCAGGCAGGATGCGCCGCTTGGTGCCCGCACTCGGCGCCTGCAGCGCTTTGGGCTCTGAGGCACTGGGTTCAAGTTCATGCCGTGCCAGCCCCGAGCCGGGCACGGACACCTCCCGCCCCAGCAGCGGCCCCGAGCCCGGTGCCGCACGGGCGGGAACGGTGCCGGGCACGGAGCAGCCGCCTCCGTCCTAGCGAGAGCAGCCGGGATGAGCCATCGCTGCCGCGGCACGGGCTCCATGCCGGCCATCCGGGCAAGGAGGAGAGCGCGGGCAGCCGCTCCCTCGGCTGCGATCCCAGCGCAGGGGGCACACGGGGGAAGCCGGCACCAGGAACTCGGCAGAACCCCCCGGCCCTCACCGCGGCCCCTCCGCCCGCAGCGAGCCCCGAGCTGGGGCAGCACCGACCGCGGTCCCACCTGGTCTGGAGCCGCCTCCGAGCCCCGCCGCCGCCTCGCCGGGCTTCGGGTGCCGCCGCTGCTCCGGAATGACCCGAACGCGCCGTCGCCGCTCCGGTCCCGGCCAGACACAGCGGGCACTGCCGGTGGTGCCGCGGGACGGACTCCGGGCGGCGGAGCCGATTGAGTCTTGTACTGCAGCGCAGCCCACCAGGCACTGGAGCTGACTCGGGCCGGTGCCGCGGGAAGAGCCGATGTGGGAGCGGCTTCTGACCAATCAGCGCGCGGGGCAGCAGCGAGGGGCGGTGACGAGAGGGAGACAGGGGAGCATCCAGCGGGGGGGGGGGGCAGGGCCGGGCGCGGCACAGGCACTGCCGGGGGCATCGCTCGCTGCCTGGCGGCGTTTGCCGTCCCCAGGGAGAAACTGAGCCCGGCCCGCAGCGCCAGCTCATCCTCACCCTTCCATTGCAATTGCTTTGTTATGAGTAGAAAAGTTGCCCATTTTTTAAAAAAGTGTCAGAGTTCACAGGTTTGTACAGTTGCTGCCAGGGTGGAGCTCTAACTGTTTGTTGTTATAATCACTTGTTGTTAATAGTTTTTCGCTAACTACCTGTTGTTGTTGGTTGGGAATTCCCCTTTTTGTTGAGTGGCACTGATGCTTCCTGGAGGATGGTACCCGGGACGGTGAAGAGGAGGGAACAGCGGGGTTGGCATGCAAATGAAGAAACCCATCGCCAAACCTAACAAAAACCCCTAAAAACAACGAGCCAACAGGGAACTGAGGGATCGAAGTGATGTCTAGATGTGAGGAACAGATTCCAGTGTCTGCTAAAGCCTTTTTACCCCTCACCCTAACCTGAGAGACTTGGCTGGACACAGGACCTCGAATGTCAAACCCAAAAACGGGAATCTCTTGGTGCTCTCATGAGGACAGAAGCCCCAGCTCTGACTGCAGACCAGCAGACAAAGCTGCGCTTTTCCTCCTCCTCCTCCTCCTCCTCCTCCTCCTCCTCCTCCTCCTCCTCGCCTTTCCTGGAAGCAGCAGGGCCGTGAGTGCGATCCTGTCGGTACTTCCCACCCGAGCTGATTTTTAATAAAGGCATTAAAAAAGGAGAAAGATCTCCTGCCTGTTTGCTTCAGCTTCAATAATTAAAACAAGGGAAAACTCCCCCTTGTCGCCAGTTCTAAGCCTTGAATCAAGGGGAGAACGGAGGTTCCCTCTCAATTTAGATCTCTAAATTATGCATAAGGATGGTCTCCCGTCAGTTTAATACCAAATAAAAAGTTAATCAGGGAATATTCCTCAATTTAGTCTCCTGAAAATAGGGGAAATGCAGTTTCCCTCTTCAATTTACCAAAGACCATTCTGGGGGCTTTTGCACATCTTTGTCATCTGTGAAGGTCTCTCCGAATGGAGGGTCCCCCTCGATGGAACTCTTACAGTGGCACATCCAGAGGTTCCTCTCAAGGGAAGCCCTTTCAGATCAGGGACAGCCGTGTTTGCTCCCAGTTTGAGCCTGAAGATGATGAAAATGGGGCTCTTTCCATCAATTCAAACAGCACCATAAAGGGTCTCTCCTTCCATTTCAACATGAAAATTATGGAAAATGGTGACTGCCTGCGTAGTGAGGTATCCAAAATAATGAAAAAACTGTGTTTTCCTTCAACTGACACCCTTCAAATCACAGGTCAATGGGGATCCCCCCAGTTCAGACACAATTACAGAAAAGCTTTCCCCCCTCCATTTCAATCCCATTTTTGGGGGCTCTGGGGAGGGACTGGGGGCACTTCCCCCTCCTCACTGCTCACCCCTGGGGCTGCTGCCCCTCGCACAGTGCTGAGCAGTTCCCTCCCAGTTCCCTGCCAGTTTCCCTCTGCCTGGCGAGCCCCGGCAGGGATGGGGAGAGCACTGGGCAGGAGCTGGGAGCGCTGTTCCTTCCCAGGGCTCCTGATATCCCTGCCAGTGCTCCTTCCTGCTCACTCCCGCTGCTCCCGCTCTCCCTCCCAGCTCCATCCTGGCATTCCCTGTGCTCCCAGTTCCCTCCCAGTGTTCCCAGGATCTCTCCCAGTGCTGCCAGCGGCAAAGCCCTGGGGGCACAGCGTGCTCTGCTCTTGCAGAGGCGAGACTGGAGCTGTCAGGAGAGCAAACCCGGCTGGAAGGAGCCCGGGCCGGTGGCGCCCGGCAGGGCTGGCCCGGGAGCGCCCGGGGGCTGCGGAGATTTCCCTGCAGGGCCGGCCTGGAGCCCACGGGCACAGGGGGAGCGCGCAGGGAGCTCGGTGCTGCTCGGGCTGCTGTGACAGGGGTGCAAGTGTTTCATTTGCTTCTGTTTTACGAGAAGAAGGCAAAGCTTCTTCTTTCTTTCTTCCCTCCATCCCCTTTTTCTTTCTTCTTCCTTTCTTCCTCCTTTCCTTTCCTTTCCTTTCCTTTCCTTTCCTTTCCTTTCCTTTCCTTTCCTTTCCTTTCCTTTCCTTTCCTTTCCTTTCCTTTCCTTTCCTTTCCTTTCCTTTCCTTTCCTTTCCTTTCCTTTCCTTTCCTTTCCTTTCCTCTGTCTTTCTTGACCTGTATTTACTCAGCACACGGCAGCTACAGAGTACAGATTCTGTGGTTGAGGCAATAACACCCTGAAAGAAGCAAGTCCGCAACTCTGCAAAGAGAACAGGAAAAGTAACAAAAATATCAAACACTCGCTCAGTGTGTGCTCTGTTTTTCCCCTCTCTTTTACCACTTCCTGCCTGCATGTCTCTCTTTCTCTGTGGTTGTTGATGTCATGCTGGAGCAATGTGAGAGCTGCCCCTCAGCATCCAGAGGCAGCTATTCCGTGGCTGTTCAGCTGCACAGCGCTGTTACTCCAGTGTGAGCCCACGCTGCCCTTTCCCTGCCCCTGCAGCAGCCCCAGCAGCCGGGGCACTGCGGGAAGGGCAGGCTGGGCACGGAGAGGCGCGGCTGGCACCGCCTGCCCTCCCGGCAAGGGGCACGAAAGCATCTTCACCGAGGGACAGCGAGCACGGCTGTCAGCACTGACAGACCTTGGGAGGGCCGGGGCTGCCTGTGCAGCGCCGAGGGCACCAAAGGGAGAGCAGCCACTTCTGTCACCGAGCTGCCAGGCTGCAAACCGCCGGGGATGCAGGGCTGGGCTCCCAGCGCTGCGGTTTTTCCTTATTCGGTCCTTTGCTGTAATTTTTGTCTAGGTTTAATAAACCTTTTAAAATTTTTAAAGACAGGGTCGTTTCTCACACGGATTTCCAATCTGCTCTTGTAGCAGCATACTGTCAGTAGTACTGAGGGTCATTACTGTGAGAGGACAGAGAGTTGGCAAAGCTTTGCGAAGCTTCTGCTCCTCTCTCCTCTCCCTGGAAAAGCCGAGTCTCACAGTGCAATGTAACCTCTGCTAATGCCTGAGGAAGTTTAGTTTGTGTCACTCATCTTGAAAATGTGACTGAGAAAATACCTGAGATACACTGTTAATTTCTTTAAGACTTTTCCTGAAATCGTTGGTTTCCAGTTGATTTTGATGCTGAAACCATTCACTGTAGCTACTCTGCACACAAAGAAACCTTTAGACATGTTTACTCTTACTGTCAGTATAACAGAATTTTCAGTAATTTCTGCAGTTTGCAATAGTAGTCCTAGGATTTGTGTGCATCAGTAATTGTTGTGGCTTGCAATAGGAGGAAAATTTCTGTTGAACCGCTGAGAAGCTGGACACGGCTCTGTGAAACACACAGGTTAAAGAGGAAAAAACCCAGGAACCTCCTCTTTCTTTCTTTCCCAGTGGGCGAGGAGGTGGCGGGCCCCGGGCAGCCCTGCCCCGGGTCGGACCCGTTCCCCCGGGCCGGGCCCTTCCCCCCATCGGCCCCGTTCTGTTCTGGCCGGGCCCAGCAGATCAGGGCAGGAACGGGAGGAAGCTGCAGAGACCACAAAGGAGCAGGGCTGGCCGCGGCTGTGAGATCTCATCAGGAAATCCCCTCGCCCACCACCGATGAGACGGAAACCCCTCAGTGGGAAGGTCCCTTTCAGGCGCTGCACAGCCCTGAATGGGCTGTGCCAACCACAGGGTGAGACTCAGACCAACTGAAAAAGTCTGGTGAGAGAACCCAAATAATAGACTGTAACATCCAGAGCAGGTGAGAGAGAAGCAAAGCAGCTCAAAGAAGTCCAGAAAATGGAGTCCAGCTTCCACCAGCTTGAAGATTAACCAGTGCTTTGGGGAGTTTGAACTTTATCGTTTCTTGGTGCAATTGTCCTGTTTTAATAGATGAGAATTACAAGCATCTGTTGAGGGAACCATCAGAGGTATTGGGGCAGTTCCCTTAAGGACCAACAAGCAGAGTGAAACAAGAAATAGAGGGCAAGACCAGGTTGGCCCCTGTGTTCACCACCGAGAAGATTCCATAGCCCGGCTGTGGGCAGCAATCCCATAGGCATGGCAAGGTGGGGGCAAGAAAGGCACCCCAGACCTCTGTCATTGCTCAGCTGTCTTTTAATACAACAGGGACCAGAAGGCAAGACTGAGTTGGCCTCTGTACTCACCATTAAGATCCACCTGCTGTGAGTAGCAGCCCCATGGGCATGGTAGATGGGGTAAAAAAGCCAAACCAGACCTCAGTGATCCCATTTTGTCCATTCCAAATAGGTGTGGCTAAAAAAAAACTGAGATGTTTTCCTTCTGTTCCCACTGTCCTTGCCAACATCAACAGATACTAGTATGATTCATTAAAATTTTTTTTGAGAGATTATCAGAATTTAAAATGGTGGTTAATTCTTCAAGCCAAATGACTCATAGGAAAAGAGGGTTTTTAAATAGATGAACATTGTGATGGTTGGCTCTCACAATTGAGAGACAGATATTAGGTGTATGTTTGGAGAAGTTTTGTAGATGAATAGTGCTGTTACTGTAATGTGTCCTCCCCTATTCCCCTTTCCCTCCCCCTTGTAGCAGCCTCAGTTCTCAGGGCATTTGGGGAGGGCCGGCTCATTACCAGGAGGGACCACAGGACAACACCTGAGCTCCAATCAAGGTGGAGGAAGTGATCCCCACCTGTGGGGGGCAGAGAAGGAACTGACTGACAAAGCTTTGGGAGGGGGTGAGGGTATAAAAGGCAGAGCATCCATTTTGTAAACGAGCACAGGGCTGCTTGTGTTCCAAAGCACTCCCAGAGCCTTAATTTTTCCTTATTTAGTCTGTTGTATTTTTTTTAAGGTTAAAAAAACCTTTAAGATCTTAAAAGTGAGGGTTGTTTCTTACATCTTCCAAGGACAGTCCAGAAGTGTCACCTTCAGGACAGTTTGTGATGATGTCTGGGAGCCCAGGGTGATTTGGATTTCCCATTTGAGCTTGTTGTAGAATGTTAGAAATAACAAATATAGGTATTGGCTTTTGCATTTATGTACTAACTTTTGTTTTGCAAGTCAGTATTTGTGAAAAATCACTTGTTTTTAAAACTTTTAAAAGTTTAATTTTGATAACATGGTTATAAAAACAGTAATACAATTACAGTAATAACAATTTGGACAATTTGAATTAGAACAATATGACATAACAAACACAAAGACTCAGGCATGACTGGGTACCTTTTTCTGGGCAGCACGAGCCTGAAAAAGGACACCTGTTAACAAAGGATTAACCCTTAAAAACAATAGTGTAACATAGTCATATAACTCATCCATGATGCACAAATTCAATTCAAACAGAGGATTCCCTCTGGTCGTCTTCAGCTTCTTCCTCTGAATCCTGACAGTGCCTTCGAGATGGCAAGAGGTTCATAATGAACAATAAATTCATTTTCTCTGAAAGATTGAGGTGTCCTGTGGCTGCTGTCTCAGTGAAAGTCCTTTCTTTAAAAAAAGAACCTTACATAGCATAGTTTGTATTTAACAATTTTGTCATAAACTAAAATTACATTCAACAGAAAACTTAAGAGAACATATGTACATTAAGGCTTTAAAACAAGATATATAATATTACTTTACACCAAGAGAAAGGCAAAACAGACATGTACCAGTGTACATGTATTTAGACCAGTGTAGATACATCTGTCACCTAAAACACACTGGAAAATTACATGGGGCCAGCCACATGCAAGAATTTATCACATAATAACTTTGTAATCGATAAAGAACAATTTCTTAAAAACAGTATCCCACATATAATGGGGGCGATGCACTCCCTGCAGGCAGCATCGGTGCCAGGATGGATTGCAGAGACTTTTCCTCTGCAGCCCCAGCCCAGCGCTGGCACTGGGGATGCAGAGGCACTGAGGTGACCCTGAGAGGAAGTGCAAGGCACAGGGCGCAGCTGAGGAAGGACAGCGCTGTGCTGGGCTCAGAGGTGAAGCTGGCACTGCCCAGCGTGGAGAAGGTCCTTTGTGCAGCCCCTGTTAGAGGGGGGCTTGGGCCTTGCTGCAGACATACGGCCGCGGATGTGAGCAGTTGTCACTCTTGAATCTCTCATCAGCCAGGTACACACAGTCGGAATTGCCGAAGACAGGAACCCTGCAGGGAGGAGCAGAGGCAGCGCTGGCTGCCAGGGGAAGCCCTTGTGCCCCTGTGCCCCCAGGCCCTGCCCGGCTCCCCGGCACTCACCGGGAGCTGTAGCTGCTGCCGTCCCCCCAGTGCAGGCGCTCGCCCCGTCTGCGCAGCCCGAGCCAGAAATCGCCGTTCCCGCGGAGGCGGAAGAGCAAATCCTGCCCAGGAGAGAGGAGTGGGAGCTGCTCCGGCCCCTCGGGGGGACACGGGCCCGGGGCTGCCCCCGCACGCCGGGGCTCCTTCCCTGCAAGGCCCCGGCCCAGGGCTGCAGCCCCGGCCCTGCGAGCACCGAGCCCGGCCCAGGAGCGCCCCCAGGCTGCCCTCAGCCACCCCACCCCGCCCGCAGCCCCTCACTCACCATGGCCTCCTCATCCTTGGCAATGGCCAGGGAGGCCCCGAGCTCGGAGCACCTTTCCTGACCCTGCTCCCACCTGCTGTAATCTCGTGAGAAGTAGTAGCAGATCCCCTTGTGCCCAACCCACTCAAAGGGACAGCACTGCAGAGTCGCAGGCGTGACTGGAACCTGTGGTGCTGCAGGGGGAAGAGGAGAAGCTCTGAGGATTCCCCTGTGCAGGGAGCAGGGAGCCCGCTCTGCCCCGAGCGGCTGGGCCCAGGCTGCTGCCCCTCCCTTACCTGCCAGCACAGCCAAGGCCGCCCCCAAAGCCAGCACCAGCACCAGGAGCAGCAGAATCAGCACCGCTGTGCCCACGGGATGGCACCTGAACCATTCACCTGGAGCAGGGAAGAGCTGCTGGCTGCCAGAAGCAGAGCCGGCCCTGCAATCTGCTCAGCCCATGGCCAGGGAGCAGAGCAGGGAGCCCTGAGGCAGTGTGGGCCTCCCTCAGCTGGCAGCCAGAGAGCCAAGAGCCTGGCCACAGGCAGGGACACAGCTGTGGGCACAGGCAGGGACACAGCTGTGGGCACAGGCTGCAGCAGGAGAACTGCACAGCCTTGGGGGCAGCTGGGGCTCTTGCTTCCAGCCACGCACGGGGCCCAGCAGAGCACGAGGCCTCTTCCAGACATCGGGAAACAGCCACACACCTGCCAGCCCTGGCCTTGGGAGGGGACACGGGCCCCTGCCTAGAGGGCACAGAGGTAGCCCTGTACTCACCCAGGAATCTTGAGAGGTTGCTTTTGTGTTCATTGTTTGTTGCTGCTGTGCCCTGGGGAGCCAGGGGCTCCCTCACACTCCCATCCCTGGTGCACAATCCATTCTCCACATCTGCGCTCGCTGCACGCTCACAAGTGGCATCCCCCTGCTTATGCCAAGAGGCTTCTTGGGCCCCAGGCAAGTGTGGAACCGCGGCTGCTGGTCCCTCCTGGAGATGCCGGGGTGTGTTTGCCGCTCCATGAATGGAGTAGAATTCACTCTTCTCCTGCTCACAGGCGCCATCTCTCTGCCCAGAACAGACAGCACCTTGCTCCTGACACATCAGGAGTGCTGCTGGCAGATCCTTTGGGAGTTCGGCCTCGGGAACAGCTTTGCAGACGCGCTGATGGCACCCTGAAAGGGACACGGTGAGAGGTCGCTGCTGGTGCCGGCCGTGCGGGGGCTCAGGAGGGCGGTGGCAGCTGTGGCTGCGCTGTCGCCGCTGCCCAGAGGTGCGGCAGCAGGTGCGGAGACAAGCGCAGCCCCCGGCAGCTCTGCGGCGGCCGCAGCCGCGGCCCCTGTGGCTCTGCAGCCGCTGCAGCCCAGCTCCGTGCCGGGCCGGGCGCTGAGAGCGCCTGCGAGCTGCCGGCTGCTGCTGGCCCGGGGCAGCTGCGGCTCGGAGTCCGCCTGCCGAGGGGCGAGAAGCAGCAGCCCCGGGCTGCTCACCGTTGTGCCCCGCATGATTCCCTGCCCCGGCGCCTCGGAGCCCGGGCACAGCGAGCGCCGGCACGGCCGCTGCAGCTTCCTGCCTGTGGGGAAAATTGCCAGGTAATTTTGGCTTTCACATTTATGTCTTAGTCTCTGCATGTTTTAGTGATTGTAACTATTCAGATATAGTATCAATTATACCTCTTTTTAGGTGGATATATCATCTTAATGCTTATTATGCATTGTATGGCTCACAGAAATAGTCGTGCAATGAATATAATACCTATGTATCACTTATGGAAATAAACGTGTGCAGACTGTGTTATTGACCTTGCCATACATGCGATGTGAAAAAGGCTTTTGTGTAATTAAAATCAGTGTAAGGCCACGTAAGGCCTTCCACTGTCCAACCCATCCAATTGTTATAAATTGTAAGATGATTGGCTCTCGCAATTAAAAGATAACTATTGTATCAAAATAAGAAGAGCTTTAATGGTGTATAGTTATGTTATTGTAGTTTAGATGTCCTCTGCTCTCCCCATAGTTCTCTTTCCCCCCTGTATTGCTGCCATCAGACAGCCTGGGGTGTCTAGGACAGATAGAGAGGAGGCTGCACATGTGCCCCTGGCATGGGGCAGCTGGGAATGGAAAAGCTTACTGCTTAGGGGGTGGGCATGGCAACACCTGACCCCCAGTCCAGTTACAAGAAAGCAGTCTGCAGTGATAAATGGCAAAGAAGGGCTGACAGACAGACTTTGGGAGGGGCCAGGGCTGGCTGATGCAACCCCCCAAGGGTATAAAGCACTGAGCTTCCACCTTGAAGATGAATCGGCCACGTGGTATCCACGAGGGGGAGTTCCCAGCACTGCAGCTTTCTCCTTATGTAGTCCTTGGTTGCATTTTTGTTAAGGTTTAATAAACCTTTTTAAATTTTCAAAGTGAGCAGTAGTTTCTCACGCAAGTGATAAGATAACCGGGACACAAAGCAGAGCACTGGAGGACAATCATAGAATACTATGTTAAAATTAAGGACTACAGCTAAAATCTTATCAGAGGATCTGAAACAGCAGGATGGAGGCACCAGAAGAAATAAAATATATTGACCTGACACCCGGAATGTCATACAGACAAGCCGGAGTGCGAAGAAGTCAGAAAAAGGAGTTCCAGAAACATCAGAAACTTCAAAAGAACGGCTGCATAATGCATGAAAGACATGATCATGCATGTGTCTTAGCGAGGTAACAGCATAATTATAACATTGTATATCCCGGTGTGTTCTTTAGCTGTTTGCTAGAAGCACCCAGTGCTGGAAATATTGTCCTTTGTTATCCGATTACTATAATTATTATTATTATTAAATTTTCAGAAACACTAGGCAGTGATTTCTGTTTTTCACACCAATGAACGGGGTAAGCCGGCAGCAGGAACTCGCCAGGACCCCCCGGCTCTCACCGCGGCCCCTCCGCCCGCAGCGAGCCCCGAGCTGGGGCAGCACCGACCGCGGTCCCACCGGGGCTGGAGCCGCCTACGAGCTCCGGTGACGCTTCGCCAGGCCCCGCCGCAGCTCCAAAAGTAAGCGAACCTTTATGTCCGCCATTTCGCCATAACTCAGAGGCCGGGGCAGTGTGGGACGGTCGTGGCCGATTTCACCGTCAGCGTGAGGGGAAGCAGCGACGGCAGGGGCGGCAGCGGAGACTGGAAAGGCCGTGTGCAGCAGCAGCGGGGGAGGCGAGCGCCCTCAGATACCGCCCACATTCTAATTAACATTCTCCTCCACGCCCTCCGCTCTGGCGCCCTTTTCCTTAGCGCGGGCTTTTCGGGACGGTACCCTCCCCCGACTCCGCGGAGCCTTTGTGGTTCAAGCAGATTAAATGAATCCCAATTGTCAGCGATTTCCACCACCTGCTATTTCTCCCCTCTTTTCCTGCATGGATTTGACAGCGCTTGGTTTCCTCCCACAGAACTGGAAACCAAAATGCCCGCCTGCCTCATGCCCCGCCCCGCAGCCTTCCACAGCTCCAGCCTTGTCCCTCTTTCTCTCCCATTTACTTTGCTCCACTTTCTCCCTCCTCCTCCTCTCCCTGGCAGCTCCAGCAAAGCCATTTCCCCCACTGGCACCAGCTGCCTCCTGTCCCTCGCTCCCTTTTTGCCCACTCTGAACTCCTGGAGCCGCCTGCCCGCGGAGCCGCAGCCGCCGTGGGGCCGGGCAATGGTGCAGGGAATGCTGGCAGGGATTCTGGGGCTAGGCTGGGCCAGGCCAGGTGCCCGGGGCCAGCAAAAGCGCTCTGAGCCTCTGCTCCTGCCCCCGGCCCGGCCGCCTCATGGCGGCTCCTCACCCGCCCTTCGAGCTGCCGGCTGCTGCTGGCCCGGGGCAGCTGCGGCTCGGAGTCCGCCTGCCGAGGGGCGAGAAGCAGCAGCCCCGGGCTGCTCACCGTTGTGCCCCGCATGATTCCCTGCCCCGGCGCCTTGGAGCCCGGGCACACCGAGCGCCGGCACGGCCGCTGCTGCTCCCTGCCTGTGTGAACGGAGGAAGCCGGCATAAGGAACGCGCCAGAACGCTCCCGGCCCCCTCCGCCCGCAGCGAGCCCCGAGCTGGGGCAGCACCGACCGCGGGTCCTACCTGGGCTGGAGCTGCCGCCGAGCTCCGCCGCCGCCCCGCCGGGCTCCGATTGCCACCCAGCGCGGTTCCCGCCCCGGCTTGACCCAGACGGCACGGTGGCTGCCATCCGGGCCGATTTACCCAGCAGCAATGAATGGAGGCCACGAGCGTGATGGCGCGCTTTGCGCCGATTGGACCAAGCAGAGGGAACACACCCATCGCGGAGCACCTGGAGTGGGCAAAGAAGGAGAAAACTTTTATTTGCACAGAGGGGTTTTAACCCTCATGCTCACACCTCAAGGAATTGCAGAAACCATTCTAACCTCAAGAAAGGAAAAGCTCCCTGGATATTTTTCATTTCAACAAGAGCCTAAGGAAGCCCTCAGCAGCAGGAGATTGGGATAACTGCAAGGCTGGTTTCTGGAGTAGAGGGAGCAGGGGTTGCTTCTCAAAGCCAGACCTTCACCCACAGCAGCCAGAAGGTAGAAAAACAAGGATACGACAAAGCCTTATGTGAGGAACGGGTTATCGAATGGTTTTATAAGGAAAGAACAAGTTCTGGGAAACAGGACCTGGAAGGTGAGAGAGAAGGGAAACAGGGAGGCAGATGAGCCCTCTTCAGATTCGAAAACTAAAAGGAGGAAAGAAAAGGCTGGCCCTAAATTCCAACACAGCCGGCACGGCCGCTGCGGCTCCTGCCTGGGCACACGGAGCGGCTCCCGGCACAGAGCGCAGCGCCGAGAAGCCTCGGCCCCGGAGCAGGCTGCGTGCGCCGCTTGGTGCCCGCACCCGGCGCCTGCAGCGCTTTGGGCTCTGAGGCACTGGGTTCAAGTTCATGCCGTGCCAGCCCCGAGCCGGGCACGGACACCTCCCGCCCGAGCAGCGGCCCCCAGCCCGGTGCCGCACGGGCGGGAACGGTGCCGGGCACGGAACAGCCGCCTCCGTCCTAGCGAGAGCAGCCGCGATGAGCCATCGCTGCCGCGGCACCGGCTCCATCCCGGCCATCCGGGCACGGAGGAGAGCGCGGGCAGCCGCTCCCTCGGCTGCGATCCCAGCGCAGGGGCCACACGGGGGGAGCCGGCACCGGGAACTCGGCAGAACCCCCCGGCCCTCACCGCGGCCCCTCCGCCCGCAGCGAGCCCCGAGCTGGGGCAGCACCGACCGCGGTCCCACCTGGGCTGGAGCCGCCTCCGAGATCCGCCGCCGCTGCGGAATGGGGCGAACGCGCCGCTGCCGCTCCGGTCCCGGCCAGACACAGCGGGCACCGCCGCTGGTGCCGCGGGACGGACTCCGGGCAGTGGAGCTGATTGAGTCTTGTACTGCAGCACGGCCCACCAGGCACTGGAGCTGACTCGGGCCGGTGCCGCAGCACAGAGTCCCCGGGCACTGGGGCTGATTGTGCAGCACAGAGCCCATGTGGGAGCGGCTTTTGGCCGGTTTGACCAATCAGCGTGCGGGGCAGCAGCGAGGGGCGGGGCAGCAGCGAGGGGCGGGGCAGCAGCGAGGGGCGGGGCAGCAGGGGCTGGGCCGGGCGAGTCATGGAAATCTCCGGAGCCTTTTTTGCTCTTTTGTATCAGAATAATCCCCGGTGCCACACTGGGAGCCAGAGCCGGGGGCATCTTCAGAAGCAGGAGCCACGCGAGGGGAGCAGTCAGGTCACTCCTGTGCTGCAAAAACCTTGCTAAGGAAAAGGGCCCCACTCTCTTGGAGCTGGTGAAGAACCGGAGCCCCGGGGAAGCCGCTTCTGGGGCTCTCAGCAGTAAATCTCAGCAGGGATTGTGGGGCTGGGCTGGGCCAGGCCAGGTGCCCGGGGCCAGCAAAAACGTCTCCCTCTCCCCCTGGGCCTGCAACAGAACACAGCAGGAAAGGCTCGAGGATCGGCAAAGGCCAGGCAGAGATCACTCACCGGTCACTGGTATAAAGGGACACGACTGGGGGAGCCATTTTAATTTATTATGGCACAAATCACGGCAAGAGAACGCGCGGTGAAGCAGCAGGGTCCAGCCTCGGAACCAGGACTGTGCCCTCGGCCCCGGCAGCCGCAGCAGGGGGATAAAGGATGCCCGGGCCGAGCAGCGGCTCTGCCCCAGCACGGGGATGTGTCCGGAGCCCCCGCTCCGGGCCGGGCTCGCAGGGCCGAGCGCGGAGCAGGCGCTGAGCTGCTCCTGGAGCTCCCAGCGCTGCTGGATCCGGCGGGCGCGGCACAGGCACTGCCGGGGGCATCGCTCGGTGCCTGGCGGCGTTTGCCGTCCCCAGGGAGAAACTGAGCCCGGCCCGCAGCGCCAGCTCATCCTCACCCTTCTATTGCAATTGCTTTGTTTTGAGTAGAAAAGTTGCCCATTTTTAAAAAAAGTTGCAGAGTTCACAGGTTTGTACAGTTGCTGCCAGGGTGGAGCTCTAACTGTTTGTTGTTATAATCACTTGTTGTTAATAGTTTTTCGCTAACTACCTGCTGTTGATGGTTGGGAATTCCCCTTTTTGTTGAGTGGCACTCTGCTGCTTCCTGAAGGATGGTACCCGGGACGGTGAAGAGGAGGGAACATCGGGGCGGGCATGCAAATGAAGAAACCCATCACCAAACCTAACAAAAACCCCTGAAAACAACGAGCCAACAGGGAAATGAGAGATCGAAGTGATGTCTAGATGTGAGGAACAGATTCCAGTGTTTGCTAAAACGTTTTTACCCCTCACCCTAACCTGAGAGACGTCGGCTGGACACAGGACCTCGAGTGTCAAACCCAAAAACGGGAATCTCCTGGTGCTCTCCGGAGGACAGAAGTCCCAGCTCCGTCTGCAGACCAGCGGACAAAGCTGCGCTTTTCCTCCTCCTCCGGGCCATTCCTGGAAGCAGCGGCGGCGTGAGTGCGATCCCGCCGGTTCTTCCCACCCGAGCTGATTTTTAATAAAGGCATTAAAAAAGGAGAAAGATCTCCTGCCCTGTTTGCTTCAGCTTCATTTATTAAAACAAGGGAAAACTCACCCTTGTCGCCAGTTCTAAGCCTTGAATCAAGGGAAAAACGGAGGTTCCCTCTCAATTTAGATCTCTAAATTATGCATAAGGAGGGTCTCCCCTCAGTTTAATCCCAAATAAAAAGTGAGTCAGGGGATTTTCCTCAATGGAGTCTCCTGAAAATAGGGAAAATGCAGTTTCCCTCTTCAATTTACCAAAGACCATCCTAGGGGCTTTTGCAAATCTTTTTCATCTGTGAAAGTGCCATCAAATGGAGGCTCCCCCTCGATGGAACTCTTACAGTGGCACATCCAGAGGTTCCTCTCAAGGGAAGCCCTTTCAGACCAGGGACAGCCGTGTTTGCTCTCAGTTTGAACCTGGAGATGATGAAAATGGGGCTCTTTCCCTCAGTTCAAACAGTACAATAAAGATATTCTCCTTCCATTTAAACATGAAAATCAAGGGAAACGGTGACTGCCTGCCTAGTGAGACACCAAAAATGATGAAAAAGGTGTCTTTTCCTTCAACTGACACCCTTCAAATCACAGGTGAATGGGGATCCCCTCAGTTCAAACACAATTACAGAAAAGCTTTCCCCCCTCCATTTCAATCCCATTTTGGGGGCACTGGGGAGGGACTGGGGGCACTTCCCCCTCCTCACTGCTCACCCCTGGGGCTGCTGCCCCTCGCACAGTGCTGAGCAGTTCCCTCCCAGTTCCCTGCCAGTTTCCCTCTTCCTGGCGAGCCCCGGCAGGGATGGGGAGAGCACTGGGCAGGAGCTGGGAGCGCTGTTCCTTCCCAGGGCTCCTGATATCCCTGCCAGTGCTCCTTCCTGCTCACTCCCGCTGCTCCCACTCTCCCTCCCAGCTCCCTCCTGGCATTCCCTGTGCTCCCAGTTCCCTCCCAGTGTTCCCAGGATCTCTCCCAGTGCTGCCAGCGGCAAAGCCCTGGGGGCACAGCGTGCTCTGCTCTTGCAGAGGCGAGACTGGAGCTGTCAGGAGAGCAAAGCCGGCTGGGGAAACTACACACTGTCACACAGGAACAAAGCCCTTAACGAGGATGGGTTCCTCTTGCTGGTACAAGGAGAGAAGCAGAAATCTGACAGGAATATTCTTCATCATTCTGCCCAGGCTTTGTCAAACTCTCCAGCTCCTGCACCTCGGGAAATAACAAGTGGCTTCTAAGCAGTGACTTTGATGTCAGTGAGCAGGTTATTATGGATTAATCTCGCAATGGAAAGCAGCCTTCACACCCTACTGCTCTTGGCATCACCCAAAGAGTTTGGAGGCTGCTGCCCAGGGGGCTCCTGAGTTGTATCTTCCTTATCAATCTTATCAGCCCCTTGTTTAATTGTAAAAACATAAATAAAATGCAGGAATCATTGGCCCAGGGTCTCTGGACTTGCACATCTCTTCCAGTGAAAGGGAAAAAAAGAGTGTTTCTCCCAAACCACAGAGTTAAAAAATTCATGTTGTCTCCATATATTTTGAAAAGGAAAAGAGGAAGAGTAAAATATTAATTACTGTGCCAGTGGTGCTGCAGCCTATTTCTGTTCACTTCTTTGACTTGTAACATCTCTAAGCATACTTTAAAGAACCAAAGCAAACAAACAAACAAACAAACAAAAAAACCACCACCAACAAAAAAATTTAATTTTAGCTGAAGGAGAAGCAATCTGGCTGCAGGCTTGTGGCACTCCACTGCCTGGGTTCCAGTAAGGGAGCTCATCCCCTCTGCACTTCCAAGCCAGATCCCAGAGTCCTGAGCATCAGCTTTCAGCTTTTTGAACACTGAACTGGAAGCAAAGCTGCTGGGGAGGGCCGTGCTCCAGGCACATCTGTGCCATTTCATCTCTCCAGCTCTCTCAGCTCAGCTCGGCTCTTTCCCTCTCCTTGCTGGCTTTGGCTCATGCATTTCTTGAGGGGCTGCCCTGCACTGAGCAGAGCATGAACTGACCATCAGACAAACAGCTTCTGGCACGGTGGCTCTATCCTAAATGGACCATTGCCCAAAGGAATTCCAGGGCCTTAATTTCACTGACTCAAGATGGCTTTTAAAGGAACCAGGTTTGATGCCCTCCATTTCTAAACAAGGAACGAACAACGCTCCTGCACTGCCTGCCAGGGGCATTCTTTGAGCCTTGCAGAAAGCCTTTAAAGCAGCACAGAGCTTGTTAGGCACCAACAACTTCATCCAAAATTCAAATCAATAGCATGGGCAGAGCCTGACTTTAAAACCTGCTTTACAACTGAATTAAAGAGCAGTTGCATTGCCAATTGACAAGATGAGAAAGGTTTCCTTAGCAGTTGTTGAGATGACAAAATAAGGGAGACGACAGAGCATGGAGTGGGGGGAAGAAGGGGAAAACCTTCATTTGCACAGTGGGGTTTCAACCATCATGGTTTAATGCCCACTGTGCAAACCCACACCTCAAGGAATTGCAGAAACCATTCTAATCTCAAGAAAGGGAAAACTTCCTGGGTATTTATCATCTCAGCAAGTGCCTAGGGAAGCGTTCAACAGCAGGAGATTGGAGTAATTTCCAGGAATCAGACATTTTATTGTCTATGACAAACACTGGAGAAGTCTAAGGGCCATTTCTGGGTTCGATATGATTCTTTGGTAATTGTTCATTTATTAATTTTTTGAGGGTATTTCGTTTTTTTCCCTGCTGGCGGCTCCTGACTCCCTTAGACAGGGTTGTTAGTTTTTGATGATAACTTTGGAGTGGTCGGTGCTGCTGTGGCTCTCATTAAAAACTCCCTTCTGTTTCTGTTCTGTCCTGGGCCAGCGAGTCTCCCTTCTCTGCTGGGATGGGTTTGTGCCCCACGAGGGGCCGGGTGATCCTTGGCTCACCCTCAGCACTGGTGGCCGTCCCCATGAGCTCACTGTGCACACTCAGTGTGACTGTTTTGGCTCTTGGGAGAGCCCCCATGGGCGCTGCCAGGTTGCAATGGCCGGGCTGAAGCACAGCAGGAATTGCAGTGCCCTCTGTGCCAGTGCCCAGCACAGCTGTGACATTCACTGTTCCCCTGCCCTGGCTCAGGCTGCCAGGGGGCTGTGGCTGCTCACTGGGGACACCTCCCACCCAAAGGCCATCAGCTGTGGGCTACAGCTCTCGGGGCTGTTCCTTGGTGCGCAGTTGGCTTAGTTAAAGGCACAGGCTCTCCATGGGTGTCTTGCTCAGTTACAGTCCCTGGCAATGCAGCCGTGATAGCTCTGAGTGTTTTGGGTTGAATTACTGCTGGAGTGCTGTAAGCAAGAGCTAAAGCTATCAGCTCTTGGTTACAGTGTACTGAAATAATAGTTGGGAACACTGAAAATCTAAGAATTATGTTTTTGTCTCTGCTTAGAATTATAATATCTTCTCTCTGTTGTGAAGTACTAGTAACTCCTGTGGGCAGAAATTGATGACAAAAGTTTGTTTAGAGGTATGTTAATGTAGAAGTTGTTAGTTTGCATCGTGCCCCTGGGGGTAATAAGTCGGGGTTGCTTGGGAGATTTCTGGTGATTTTCCAAATTGCATCTGCTCTAAGTTTGTTTGCGATGGAGCCGCCGTTCTTTGTTTTGTGACACGGTGGCGCTGTGAGCCCTTGTTGAAGCTCCCGACAGAGGCTTTTCTGTTATGTTAAATTTGGAGCGACAGTGATCGGTATAATGCCTCCTTTTTTTGTACTGAGGGTAAGTATCAGGTGATTTTGTGTTTTTCTCTGCTTCAGAACTGTGTTTTTGAAAATGACTGAGTTTTTTACAGGTAAAACATGGCTATTTATTGGGCTCTACCTGGAAAGCAGTGAGGGTTTCTTCAATAGTTTTGGTTTGAGTCTCAATAACTCTGGAATTTATTTCCCAGCGGATCTCGGGACTTTGTAAGTTGTTCCCCCAGTGTGGGAGCCTGTATGCTCACGATGTGCTGTGGAGTGCTGAGCTCACCACAAGCTGAGAGCATTCGTGGCACTGTTGGTGGCTGGTGTGGTAAAAGAACCCTTTTACATTTATTGTTTGTATCAGTAAAGGCAAGGCTTTAATTCCATGAGGATGTGCTGTTTCCTTAGGACACTGCTGTTGAACTGTTGTGCCAAGCGATCTAAAATGGCAAGAGAAGGTTTAGTTGTGGCTTGTTGAATCAGAGAATCGGCATTTTCATGGGTTCTTGCAGTTGTACAGTTAAAAGAGTCTTTCTGGCTACATTTCTAATATCTCTTATCCCTGCTCCAGAAAGGGATTCAGCTTGGTCTTCAGCTTTATGGTTTGGAGGATCTCTGGCTAATTGACTGATTGTTAGTTGGGCTTTAGGACTTCTAGCAGAGCTCTCCATTGATCTGTGAAGATGCTTTCACTGTTCCAAGTCCCACAGAATATATTGTGAGTTTGTTAAAATTAGAGATTAAACATTACCGCAGTCTGAAGGTGTGAGGTGATAAGAATCATATCTACTTCACACCACATTATAAAAACACGGGGAGTTTAAGCTGTTGTCTTTCAAAGGTTTTCATAACTTCTCAATATCCCAATGTGCTATAGGCTCCCACAAAGGATTAGCATTATTTTCCTTATATCGAACTGGCACAGCAAAGAGTTTTCTGTATGGTGAATGAAAATCTTTATCTTGCACGAGTTTAGGTCTAATCTCAAATCTCAGCCCAATCAGTCAGTTGCCGTTGTGTGTTCACGGGGCTGGGATGGAACGGGTTAAACTCTTCCTCTGACCCAGAGTCCGTGCCCTGCTCCATTTCCCCATGGAGGAGTTTGCCAATCGCGGGTTTTTCTCTCGTTGCTCTCTTTCCCGCAGTCAGAGCTCGGGTTTGTGCAGCGCTGGCGGAGCAGCCTCGCTCCTTGAGCCGGGCAGAGCTGTCCTCGCTGCCGGCCGGGCAGGGCTGGGAGATCCCGGGCGGGCCGGGGATGGCAGCGGGGGCTGAGCCGGGAGAGCGGCGGGGGCTGCGGGGCAGCGCCGGGGGCAGCGCGGCTCCGCTCGGGCTTGCGGGGCCTCCGGGCAGGGCTGGAGGGAGGGAGGGCTCGGAGACACGGCTGGGGACGCGCAGGGGCTGCGCACAAGAGCGGGGAAGGGGAAAACTTCGCAGGTTTTTCAAATAAGTTCATTAAAGTGTAATCTGGAGTTTATAATTTTGTGTTTGTGTGGTTTTGGTTTATGATAAAAGTATTGTACAGTTTGAGTTTAACTGGGTCTCTCAGAGGGAAGGTGAATGCAGAAGTGTTATTTATAGTTGGAAACTGCTTTTGAAGTTAAGATAGTAAATTTTTTAGGGTTTTTTTTAATATTATAAGAATTGGGTTTGATTCGAGCTTTAAGGCTCTTATAGACGTCTTTGGGTTGCTTGGATATTTTGTGCTGGATTATGTTTTTTAAAACTTGCTTAATGTTGTGGAATAGGAGATAATATTGGTTTCTGTTTGAGTTGAGCTAGTAGGTTTAGTAGGTAGAAGTCTTAACCTTTTTTATTTTTTGTAGAAGAACTAATTCTTTAGGGTCTTGTTTCTTTGTAGTAGCACTGAAGAAAAAGTATTTTGAGTTTTTTTAACTGCTTGAAAGGTAGTTGAGTTATATGTTTTTTTATAACGGATATACTGCTTTGTTGGGTTTTTTAGTTTCTATAAAGACGGGGTAACTGAGAAGTGCTTTAAAATATTTGATTTTATTACCAGCCTCAATAAATATGAAACATGAGAAATGTAAAACTCAACGTTATTCTATTAAAAGCTAACTTATTTCCTAATTGCAATACCTTAAAAATGTTTTTCAAGCTATTGGCTTTTAGCACACAATACTACTATACTACTTCTAACACCAATCACCTCTATTCGTACCTCACATAGTCCTATTACTATGCACCTATCAGAGTTCTAATTCTCTAAAATATCTACTCTTTTTCTAAAGCATTGTTTACATATATATATATATATACACTCTTATATACTCTTTTTATATTTTAAAACTTATTTCTAATTCAATCTCTCAACAATAAAATAGCTATTCCATAGCTTCCCTAAGTCAACACACTTGATCTCAATATTTGCATACAGATACACAAGACCGTGTGAACTTTCTATCAATTTTTAAAGATTCTGCACAAATCCGTTCCTCGCGGCTCCGGAGCAGCCAAAGCTCGGAGCAGCGCCCGAGGGGCAGCGGGGGCGCGGCAGCGGCAGCCGGGTGTGAGCAGGGCAGGGAGAGGCGAGCTCAGGGTCCCGGGCACCCGAGCAGGGGGGACAGGGCCCTGCGGCACTGAGGGGTGACACTGAGGGGCCCGTGCAGGGGCTGCTCTCACCAGCACAGGCTCAGCCCACAGCCCCACAGCAGGAGAAGCAGCTCTGGGCTGGCTTGTGGCGGTGGCAGCGAATTCCCTTCCCCAAGCAGCAGCTCCGACCGTCTTCCTCCAAAGGCGACACAGACCAAGAGTCAGCAGCTGAGAGACCCTTGTTCACAGTCAGGTGCCTGAAGCCAAAAGTGGGATTCCTGCTCAGCACGCGTCAGCGGTTCTTCCTCCTCTTCCAAAGACAGTCCAATCGTGCCACGTTCCGGCCACTCTGTGATGATTTCCCGGAGCCGAGGGAGATTCGGATTTCCCATTGGAGTTTATTGTGTCATGAGGGCAATGCCCTCACTGCAGGCAGCATCGGTGCCAGGATGGATTGCAGAGACTTTTCCTTTGCAGCCCCAGCCCAGCGCTGGCACTGGGGATGCAGAGGCACTGAGGTGACCCTGAGAGGAAGTGCCAGGCACAGGGCGCAGCTGAGGAAGGACAGCGCTGTGCTGGGCTCAGAGGTGGAGCTGGCACTGCCCAGGGTGGAGAAGGTCCTTTCTCGCCAGAACCCCCCGGCCCTCACCGCGGCCCCTCCGCCCGCAGCGAGCCCCGAGCTGGGGCAGCACCGACCGCGGTCCCACCCGGGCTGGAGCCGCCTCCGAGCTCCGCCGCCCCTCGCCGGGCTCCGGTGCCGCCGCCGCTCCGCTCCCGGGCAGACACAGCGGGCACGGCTGCTGCTGTCACCGCATTTATCCACAGCAGGGAAATGGGAGACGCCGCTTTGGCCCATTCAGCGTGCGGGGAAAGCGGCGAGGAGCTCCCTGGCCGCCGCCAGGAGAGGAGATCGTATGGATGTGCAATTAGTGTCAGGAAAGATGTTCTCAGATGTTCATGAGAACGTTGGATACAGCATGGAGTATTGAGATAAGCAATATCCTAAAACAGAATCAGTCTCGGGATGAGCAAAGTTGGGACTATTCCAAATATGGAATCTGCAATACCAGTCTTACGGGTAAAATAATACAGCTTAGTTCGAGCATAATGCTTACTTACATAACACAAAGGTTAATGCACATGCCCAACACTCCAGGTTATTCAGAGGACAGCGAGGAAGACAGTGAGCCTTCCTCTGAAGAGACCCCCGAAAAGCCAAAAGACCCCTCAGCAACAGGCGGAGCATGCACTGTGCAGTGCAGTGACATAGATTTAAAGAGTCGAAAATAGGAGGGGATTTACAGGAAAATATTGCTGAATATGTGTTAGCATACAGTATATAAGTTGTGTTTGGAT
This sequence comes from Melozone crissalis, assembly GCF_028551555.1. Classification (NCBI taxonomy): domain Eukaryota; kingdom Metazoa; phylum Chordata; class Aves; order Passeriformes; family Passerellidae; genus Melozone; species Melozone crissalis. The sequence continues at coordinate 4,130,132 of NW_026535840.1, read as the reverse complement.
CCTTTTGCCTTTTGTATGTGAGGCAGGGTGAGAAAAGGCCTCCCCGTACCCCGATCGATTTCACTTAGGCTTTATCCAAACCACTGCCAAATTATTTTTTGCATCTGCTTGATTATTTTTAATTGTATAATTTTATATAAAATTGCTGCTCAATTAAAATTGGTGCTAAATTTTATTTTGTGGTTTATTAAATCAGACATATAGGGACTTCATTCATAACAATTTGGTGCCACAACCCAGGAACTCCAGCCCTGGGAAGGACAGCTGGCCTTGGGAAGGAGCTCCACACCAGTTTTTAGGTGGTTCTGAGGTCAGACCAGACTTCCTTGGAGAAGGAATTCCAGTTTTGATAAAGCATAAGCAAAAGAAGCTAGTGGTAGGAAGCCTCAAAGGAGCTGCCTTAAGAGTGCCAGCTAAAGGTGAGAGCACACATAAAACTTCTGTGTGCACAAAAATCCTTGTGAGAAAAGGAGTCTGTGAGTATCCCAAGGTGGGGTGAAGGCAGGTATGTGCTTGCATTTGTGTTTGTGTGTATGTGTGGGGTGCTTGTGATGTGACCTCACACTACGAGGGCCGCGGTAGTCACAGTCCTGCAATGGGCTTGGCTAGGGAGAGGTGTTTGTGTGTTTGTGTGAGTGTTTGAGATATGACCTTGTCACAGAATGAGTGGGGACTTCTGTTTGTGTGTTTGTGTGTTTGAGATGTGACCTCATCACAGAGCAGATGAGCACTTCCCTTTGTGTGTTTGTGTGAGTGTTTGAGATGTGACCTCATCCCAGAGCAAGTGGGGACCTGTATTTGTGTGTCTGTGTGTGTGTTTGAGATGTGACCTTGTCACAGAGCAAGTGGGGACTTGTATGTGTGTCTGTGTGAGAGTTTGAGACCTGACCTCATCCCAGAGCAAGTGGGCACCTGTATTTTTGTGTTTGTGTGAGTGTTTGAGATGTGACCTCATCCCAGAGCAAGTGGGCACCTGCATTTTTGTGTCTGTGTGTGTATTTGAGATGTGACCTCATCACGGAGCGCGTGGGCACTGCCGAGGGTCGCAGTTCCGCAGTCCTGGTCATGGAAGGAAGCGACAGTTTTGTTCTGTTAAGGGTTTTGACCAGGCTTTGTAATTCCTGTGAGAAGGGGGTGAGCAGATGAGCTGACCCAGCTGTGCCGTGCATATATAAAGGGTGGGTGAGTGTGGTTTAATTTTAGCAAAAATAATAAGAAAAGGGCTTAGTGTGTGAGAAAGGAGGATTGTGGGGACTGAGGCCAGAAAGAGTGAGAGGCAGGAGCTTGTCAGGGTGAGTGGAATCAGGCAGGAGCAAGTGGGTGACAAGAGATGAGCAAGTATTAGAGGGGATTAAACCACGAGTGAGAAGGGTGAGTGAGGATTTCCCAGGTACCTGGAACTCCTGGTTATTTACCTGCCAGACACGAGGGCAAGGGAGGTGGCATCTTGTACCGGGGAGTGAGTGCTCAGGAGGGAGGCTCGCAGGGTTACCTAGAAACAAGGGGATTTCTGAAGAGGGTGGGGAGAAATTTTCTGGGGCAGACCCCTGGGGATGGTAGTGAATTTTAACTGTTGCAACATTTTTAAGAGGTTTGCATTAGCTTTTAGAAATGAACCCCAATACTAGATCTTGGGGAGACGTGATGAGCATATTAGATGAGTTGGAAAATTGAGAGGAAGAGCTTCAGAAAGTTGTAGAAAAAGTGCAGGAACTGTTTGTGTGCAAAGATTGTACGTGTATGAGTTCAGGGTGTGGAGGTTCAGGGACATCACACCATAACCAATATGATCCAGTGAAGCCAAATTCATTATCCCTAAAAAGACTCTATTTATAATAAATCTCTACTGTCCACGTCTCTCTAGCTAATACATGATTGGTTAATCCTAGCTGTTCACACATGTAAAATAGAATGCTGATTGGACATCTAATTTTTCACGTGTCTTGCTGTGGTCGTCTGGCCCACCCATGGCTCACCTTTCCAAGCTTGCTGACAAACTTGCTGAGTCCTGATGACTCTTCTTCTTGTATCTTTTTCAAGGATATACCGACCCCATTTCTGAATATGTCCATTATTCATTGTTTGTGAACGTGTCCATTGTCCATTAGTACAAGCAGGCTGGATTGTGCATGGGCTGAATATGGCCACTGTCTAGCAAGAACTCCTCAATCTGCAAAAACCTCTCAACAGTTTCCCAGTTTTGTTCTTGCACAAGCCAGACTGTTTTAAAAGCACGGTCAATTATTTTCTCTACACAGTGCAGTAAGCAAGGCATTATAAGCAGAATTGAAAAAAGAATACAAAGTATCATAATACCAAACCTTACTAAGTCCTTCAGCCAGCCTGTTATTCCCCTGGATTTTAGGCACTCATCAAAAGAATTCTCTACTGTGAGCCTTTTCATATTCTCCTTAAGCAATGACAGCTGCTTGTGAATAGATTCAGAGTGGTCAGAGAGATTCGTGCAACACGAATCCCTTCAAAATCTTCACGCCCATGTCCTTGTGCTAGCAACAAAAAATCTATAGCAGCCCTATCCTGTTACACTGTGTGGTGTATGCTACCTGCATCAGTGGTGAGCTCATTCAGTATTGCAGATGTAATGTTAATCTGTTTTCCTGTCCAACAAGCCAATTGTTTGAATTGTGTAAGGGCCTGTGAGGAAGCTACTCCTGATGTAAGAAGTGATGCCAGTATAACCAAAGGCCTGTTTCCCAATTCTACATTATCCTTACAGTCTGAGCCTAATAGATGCACACTATGTTTTGGATGTTGGAATTTGTGCCTGATGTGAAGCATCTGTTGAATGCTAGGGGCAAACAGTGTCAATTTCCTGAAAATATAAAATAAAAAATAGCATGGTCCTCCTCATGCTTTCAGAGGAATCACAGGCTAAGCTCTATCTCCACAAATGAGAAAAACTCCAGGAGGTGACATCCTTGCTGATTTTTGTTTTAGGGGCACAGACCACGTCCAATTGGCACAGTATGCTGTGATATTGTAATACCATGAAGAAATAGGAGATATCCAAGTGCTATCATCTCCAGGTTTTCCTGGCTTCTCCCTAATCTGCTCTTTACCCTTGTAGTACTCAAAGAACAAACAATAATTTCCTGGCATTAATCCCAAAATATCCAGTTCCTGTGGTTTCTGACTTGTAGAATTTAAACCTTGAGTGATGGCAAATGCCTGAGGTCCTAAAGGAATTCTAGGGATTGTTTTGTTTTTCACACCAATTTTCTGTGTTCATCGCATTTTGATTAGAACACCAATTTGACCAGGCCTTACTTAAGTTGCCATAAATTTGAGCTCTGGTCCAATTTCTGAATCCTTCCATTGAGTCTAAGGGAATTCCAATTAAACAGGTGTGAAATGGATCAGAAGGTGTAGCTGGTGATAAGCAGAAAGATTCTTGCCTTGTTCTGTTAGCTCATGTAACCCACGTGTTATCTTGCTGTTCTGTGTTGTATACTCCCTGTGTTTCCTTTATCACTGCACTGAGTAACATTGTCAATATTTGCCAGACTGCTGCCATTGTTGACATTGTCATCAATCACGCCTGCACTTTGCCCAAACTGCTTTGCCTGTTCCCACTCAAAATCTCTAAAGTGGTGTCTTTCCTACTCCACATTCAGTAGCTATTATCTTGCTCTCTAGTACAATTTGGTTTACTATAGCAATTAAAGCAAGATTAAACTGCGCCCACAGTAACAATCTTTGCTCATATACTTCTATCAAAGATACATCCTGCAGAAAACTCTGACATCCTCCTGAGTTATGCCCTAAAAATTTAGCCAATGCTGCTCTTGGGGTAATGGTGTTAAGTGTGTAAGAGCAGTTACTGCATATTAGGTTAATAGGCCTAAATTTTTGCTTTTTCCCTCAAACCACTGCTAAATTATGTTCTTGACGAACTTGTCGCCAAGTTTTTAGGTTACACTTTATACAATGAACCTGAAGCCATGGCTTACATGCACAACCATGCAGATAACAAATATATTCTATCTCAGTTAGAACTTGTGATAAAAGTGAAAGTAAAAGAAGTCTGTGTATATCTAACCCGCATGTATTAAGCCAATGTGGAGTTACTTGTGCTTCCTTACCATACTCCAGCAAATTTGGTAGATATTCTGACCGTTGTTCAGCTGTCAGGTGTTGAAGAATCGGATTCAGGGCTGTCTGGAATCGGTGCTTTTGCCGATTCTCCGCCTCTGGACACAGCATGGGTTGATGACGATGGTTTCAGATAGGGCTTCACCCACGTGGCTGGAATCCAACAAATGCCTTTATCTGTAAGTAAGCACATAGAACCTCTTCCTGTTAATTTTACTGTAGCTGGTCCTTCCCAAACCCCTGTTTCTGGAGTTTTGAACATGACTGGAATTCCATTAGGCAATTTCTCACTTGGATTATGTGTGACAGCATGATGCACAAGAATAGGTGGATCATCTCTATCTCCTGTTGTTCTAATGTAATTAAGCACAAAAATGGCTTTAGCTGTTTTTTCCTCAGGGATAACACTGGAATTCCCCCTTTTTGTTTTTGCAGCATGCCCTTGAATGTCTGATGGGCAAGGGCAATAATTGCCTGACTTGTAGGATTGTGAGGAATACCAGTGTTATGTTGAATACTTCATAAATTAGAGAAATGTTTGAATCTTAAGGAACAGTAAGCAGGGCCGTTGTCAGTCTTAATTGCTAAGTGGATACCTAATACGGCAAAGCAATTGTACAAATGTTTCTCAACATGACGTGCTGTCTCACCTGTGAAGGGAGTAGCCCATATAACACAAGAATAGGTATCAATGCAAACATGTACAAACTTTTTCTGACCAAATTCTGCTACATGAGTTACATCCATTTACCATAATTGCAAGGGTTGAGTACCCCTAGGGTTAACACCAGTGCCTAAACCAATGCCATCTCGTTGACAATCAGGACAGGATCGCACAATACCAGAAGCATCAGTAAGGGGAATACCAACTTGTTTAAACTAACATTTTTGCAGATTGATGAAGAAATGCATGGGAAGTTTCAGCTTGCTGAAATTTATCAGAGTTTGGCATTGGCCAGACAGTGGCTACCAACCGATCAGCTCGAGTGTTACCTTCAGACAGACCAGGGAGAGCTTGATGACTACAAACATGAGTAATAAAGTGTTCCTGCCCTCGATGATTTCAGTTTCTAAGGATTCGGCTTACAAGGGAATACAAATGCTCATTACTCACCTCCTGTAAGTACTGCTCATTCAAGGCCTTGGACACAGCCAACTACATAAAGCAAATCAGAAACAATGTTAATGGCCTCATTATCCCAATTTTCAAAAGCCCAAATCACAGCTTTCAATTCTAATGTCTGCAACGTATCTTTTACCTCTCCAAAAATGACATGCTTTTTCCCCACTTTGTCTTGCTGCCAAGTGCAGGCAGCCATTTTTGATGTTTTACCTGCATCTGTAAATACTGTCTGCCCAGATGGGCAGTCAGATCTCCAGGGTCTGTCCTCCAGACGCTGATGCTCCTATAAAGATAACACCTGGTGCCGTGGATAAGTATTGTGAACTTTACCATCATATCCAGCCAAAGCTGTCTGTAAAGGAATAGAATGCCTAATTCCCCATTCAAGATACCAGTTAGCCAATGGTGCCACAATTGCATATGGTTCATGTCCCCAGATTTCCAATATTCCCCCTCTGCCCTTCATAATCAGATGAGCAAAAAGTTCCAGTTTAGTGATAATAGTTTTAGATTGTTTTACAGGTAAAAATACCCATTCCAAAATATTGAAATGATTAGCCCGAGTTTTAACCCATTGATAAATCAAGGCAAAAGGATGCTTGGCGTAATTGTCACCCTCCTTGCTCTGATTGATGATCATCAATTGAACTGGAACATCCTCGATCAGACTGTGTGCATGCAATGTAGCAACCTTTGTGGCAATGTGATCCTAAAAAGGCTGTGTTACAATGGTAGCTTTGAACTGGCCTAACAGATCCCTACCAAGCAAACCTAGTAAAGTACCGGGCATTTGCATGACATAAGGCCTTGTAGACACATTCACTCCATCTGGGAAAGTAAAAGTAATTGCTTCCCTGCTCATCTGAGTTGCCTGAGTCCCTGCAATACTGGCAATGCCTAAAGCAGGATCTACCAATGCCCAATTTTTTGGCCATATTGTGTTTGAAATGATGGTTACATCTGCTCCAGTGTCAATTATGAGTTTCTTTGTAATAGAATCACCATTAGGATGTGTCAGGGTTACCTGTTTGTCTGGTTTACCTCTTGTGATGTCCGTGGCCCAATATACTTCTGGTCTACCTGTGGAACCAAAGCTTCCTGTTCCCTGTTCCTTGTAGCCTGTACAGGGGAGACAAGACTTAAAAGGAGCAAGCTGAACAATTCGTGAACGTTTGGGAATAGATACAGGAGGGAAAAATGTTCTAACCATAATTTTAACAACCCCTTGATAGTCTGCATCAATAACCCCAGGAATTACATCCAATCCCTTTTTACTGGCAGATGATCTCCCTCACAGAAAAGCACTAAGCCCATTCCCCCAGGGTCCTTTTACATTGGCATCTATCAGGTGCGCAGCAGAGCCCGTGACGGTCACGTCTACTGCGGTTTCCACGTCCACTCCAGCGCTGCCAGTAGCTGACAATCTGAGTGAGTAGAGTCCATCTCCCCCTCCGTGGGAGGCTGAGCTCTCCAGGCAGCTCTCTGTACTCGTTTCGTGACACCTGGAGAGAAGGCGTTCCAAGACCCGTTTCCCTGGAACTGACATTCTTTAGTATTGTGGTTTCTTTCTTGCAGATAGAAGAATTATTTTTTTTTTCATAGTTGCAGAGTGACACTGACTCCCAACATGTCTGATTTTACCACATCCAAAGCACTTAATGTTCTTTCCTTCAGCTCTTTTACCATTTAGAAAGCAGTGGTTTTACTGCATCCTGGACTGCAGCAGCTGCATAGGCTGCTTTTTCTCTCTCTGTAGTTCTAGCCATAAGTTCCAGCATTTCTGAAACATCAGCTCCCTTCTTTAATGTTCCCAAAATCTGCTGAGTTTTATCATTAGCATTGTCAAAACCAAACATATTAAACAATTGTACCTTTGTGTCTGAATCCAAATCAGGATGATCATAGATAGCTTCATGCAATCTGCCTACAAATTTATCAAAGTCCTCATTCATTCCTTGGCAAATCTGTGTGAAAGACTCAGTGTGTAACCCATCTGCAAGTGCAAGGACAGCATTATATGCCAGTTGTTGGCTCATCTGTAAGACTTGATCAATGCTCCTAGCTCTTATTATGGTATACACATCAGTGGGAATTAATATGTTAGATGTAAAAATATACTGCAGAATATACTGCAGAAGTGACTGTGCAAGTTGGGATTATAAACCAAATTGTGAAATTGCAGTTCTTAACCTTTCTAAAGTCTTCCAATCGAAAGGTTCCCAAACTCTACCTGCAGCATTAGTCACTACAGGAAATGCCTCTACATCATTTGAGAGAAAAGTCCCTTCGACAATGGCTTCTGTAATAACTCCCTTCCACTTCCGTTTCTGAGCTGCTCTTATTTCAGGGTCACATTCCAACTCTAATTCCACATTTTTTACAGCATGAGAGGGAGGATTTTATTTAACCGGCTCGAATGCTGGCTCAGAGACAAACTGAGAGAGTGGTAACTTCTTTCCTGGTTATCTATCTGAACCTGCTATCCTTGGCAAATCTGCTTTCTCAAAAGAATAGCCTCTTTTGGGGACTGAATCCTTTTGTTGAATCACCAATTCTTGCAAATTGTCCACTAAAAATTCTATATCTTCTTTGATAGAAATATTATTCTTAATAACATCACCTTCCGTGTCCTTTTCACTTACAGCATGTTTAGTTTCTAAGTTATGTTATCAACAGTTTCTTCACTCTGACTACAACTGTCCTTTGGTCCTGCAGGACCAAAGTCGGTGTCATGCTCGATTCTGAGCTGAGAGGTTGTGGGCTGTGTGAGGGAATATCTAAGGTGGTAGGAAACAGTTGCTGAACTGAAGTTCCTGGAAATGCCTGAGACTGTTCTGACTCAGAGGCAAGGGCTGCACAAGCTGCAGCAGCAGCTTTCCTCTCTGTCTTTAAGGCTTGTAGCATCTCAATGATAATTTTCCACAAAGTGGAATATTTAGACGCCTCTTTTGCCTCACTCCCACCGGATGCAATCCAGTCCCACAACATCTGTCCCACAGCTTCCCATGTCGAAATCTCAAAAGCAACTTGTGCTCCTGCTATGAGATTATGGTCCCAAGCCCATTGCAATAGTCCCTTCAAATTGGAAGCATCATACTTTAGTTCTCTCTTGGAGAGGATATGTTGGAGGAGTTTCTGAACACCTTCCCTTTCCTGTTCAGACCCCATCTCCTCCCCAGCCGCTCACTTTGATCAGGGTGAGATTCAAGTCATCTACAACTGGAGCTCCAGTAACCTTTTCCTCTCCCCAGGGCAGTGAGGATTCTTTCGACGGCTTCTCCGCTCCTTGAGGGTTGGCTCTGATCCTCTGCACAGCAGCCAAATTGCCAACCTCGAGTCCCTTTAGTGCTACAGCATTGCCCGCGTTCTCCACCAGAAATGCAGGGTGCAGAGGTTCAGGGACATCCCACCGTAACCAATATGATCCAGTGAAGCCAAATTCATTATTCCTGAAAAGACTCTATTTATAATAAATCTCTACTGTCCACGCATCTCTAGCTAATACACAATTGGTTCATCCTGGCTGTTCTTGCACATAAATTAGAATGCTGATTGGATGACCTAATTTTGAACACATCTTGCTGTGGTCATCTGGCCTACCCATGACTCACTTTTTTCTTACTTTGCCAAACTTGCTGACAAACTTGCTGAGTCCTGATGACTCTTCTTCTTGCATCTTTTTCAAGGATATACCGACCCCATTTCTGAATATGTCCATTATTCATTGTTTGTGAGTGTGTCCATTGTCCATTAGTACAAGCAGGCTGGATTGTGCATTGGCTGAATATGGCCATTGTCTAGCAAGAACTCCTCAATCTGCAAAAAACTCTCAACATATGAGGGTCAAGCATAGGGGAAGGGAAAGGAGTAGAGGGAGAGAAGGTTTTAAAACAATGAGGAAAATGCAGAAGGGTTCACAAAAGCATTGAGACATCAGGGTAATCTAAATTCTACCCCTAATGACTCGAGACCCACCTGTTTCTATTGCCATGAGAAGGGACACCTGTGGAAATTATGCAGGAAAAGGAAGCAGGATAAAAAGAGGTTTCAGGAGGAGTAGGGGTGTCAGGACTGAAATGAGGACTGAATGAGGACTGAAACACCCCAAGAGCCCTGGATAAAATGAAGAATTGGTCCTCACAAGGACAAGCACTTTGTGATCTTTTTTTTTTTAATTTTATGGGTATATGGGAATATTTGAAATCAGAAAACAAATACTCAGGGGCATCTCACATGTTAAAAAGTGAACAAAAAGGTGTGGAGGACTCATCCTTCTGGGGGCTGCTATATAGTATACAGGCCATTCAAAAGGATACAGATTGATTTTACCAATTACCCAGAGTGGGCAGGTGGAAATATCTATTAGTTATTAATTGACTCAGTGGGTAAAAGCATTCCCTGCAGCTCGGGCTCCAACTCAAACAGTAGCCAAAATTTTGTTGAAACCTATTATTCCAAGATTTGGATTAGAATTTGAAATGATAAAACCAAATAATTTGGGGTAAAAGTTTTTATAGTAATGCATGTATGTTTTATGTATTTTGGCCAAACTAAGTGTGTGAGTGTTTGATATGTGTGATTTGTTTGTTTGTCAAGGTAATTATGTGTTATAGCAAAGAGAAAATATGCAATGTGTTCCAAAACATATGGTTTATGTCATTCAGAATTTTTTTTTTTATACAAGCTACTGATTGTAAGCTTGCAACTACTTGCTTACACTTGTTACTTGAACGTGACTATTGTGAGGAGAGGTTATATAAACATTGCCACAGGGGTTATCCACCATCAGGGTTGTGTCTGGAGCATAAACACACTGATAAGTCATACAGTAGTGAGCTCAGCTGGAACATACAAACAGCTTGACTACAGATGAAAAACTTGGTAATTTTGTAAATGAAATTTTAACCTTTGCTCGAACACCAGCTTGCCATCAATTCTGGAATCACTGGGGCGAGTAATCCTGCTGTGTTTGGAGGCCGAACAACGTCACAAGGGAACAAATTCAGCATCTCCTGAGACACTGGGATCAGGGATTAATGCCAGCAGCAGAGATCCAGAAAGAAACAGAGCACTGGACGTGTGCTGGGCGTGGCCCAGGCTGTGCCCCATGGGCTTGTATTGTCTGTACAGTTTAACTCGTGGTGGAAGGGAACCAAAATAGAAGAAGGGGAAAATCAACTGCTTGGTTTAACCTGCTTAAATCGCTTACATGACCAGCTTACAATAGCATGACTTTTCAGTGATTTTATAGGAACACCTTTAAGTAATAGAGATAGAACCTTTCATGCAGCTGTTCAATTAATAGAAGACAGAGACCAACACGTTTTAGCTCTAATAGCCTATGAACAGGCAAGAGAGAAGTGTGCCATTCTGTGATAGATAGTTGTGTTATCACTGATAGCTGTTGGGGGAAGGAAATCTATGAGTCACACCATAGATTTGTTTCTGCTACAGACAGATGGGCATTGCAGGTGTGTTTACAGGTGGCAAAGATTATTTAGTAATTATACCCAACGTCAAAGTAAATAGCAACCAGTAAGATAGATCTTACAACATTTTTTTAAATTGCTTAACGAAATCATTTTAGTATTTGTTTTATAGAAAAGAGTGCTAAAACATTCCCTGTGGTTGGCGCATCTCCGAAGCCCCTTATATTTAATAAAAAAAGAACTGTCAAATAACCCAGGGAAAGCGATAGGACTGTGCCGCCAGAGTGTAAGGATCCTGTGCCATCATCCTTGCACCCAGGTGGGCTACACAGAAATAGTATCCTGTGCTATAATCATTGTATTGAGGGGTGCACACAGCAATAGTATCCTGTGCTATAATCACTGTATCTGAGGGATGCACACAGAAATAGTATCCTGTGCTATAATCATTGTATCTGAGGGGCACAGAGAAATAGTATCCTGTGCTATAATCACTGTATCTGAGGGATGCACACAGAAATAGTATCCTGTGCTATAATCACTGTATCTGAGGGATGCACACAGCAATAGTATCCTGTGCTATAGTCACTGTCTCCAAGGGGTAAGAGTGGAGATTGGCTCAGCAGAAATGGTACCAGCAATGAGGTTCCAGGACACAAACTCTGCTCCCAAGAAGACAATCTCAGCCCTTGGCTGCAGCCCAAGGGACCTTGAGAGAGGTGGAGAGTCCAGACTCCTGAGGTACCTGCTCCTGACATGGATCCTGGTACCCTGTGCATCTGCAACCCCTGCAATAAATGCTACCAACTCCTGTGGGACAGCCACAATTCAATGACTGTTTTTGCAGTACATCACTCTGTTGATGCTGAATGTTACAACCAGACAAGTTTACAAACTTGCCACAGAAATGGCTGAGCCTATTGGGGGGGAGTTAATCTAGGATTGGGTCAAGGGACGCCTTCCAGCCCAGACTGCCCCACAGAGGGAGAATTCCTTTGTTTCCCAAACAGAGAAGAGTGGGAAAATTCAGAACAAAACCAGCAAGGTAAAAATAAAGGGGAAAATCCAAGGGTGTGGTATAACTAATGAAGGCAGCAAAATTGTGACTGGGATTTGCCAACTTCAGGTAGAAAACTTAATGTAGACTTAATGCAAAAAATCACAACTGAGTTGGGTTTATCAAGGTTGGATTTATGGGGGAACTCAAATGGCTTAAAGATGGTCATGGAGGGGTGAAGGTCTAGCTCCAGGACATTTTTAAAAAGGGAAATACACCCAAATTTCTGAGAAAATAAAATGGCCTGAAGGGTGGACTTTAAGTCACCAGGTAATTGGGGCAGTTTGTGTAACTTGAGAAGGAAAGAACTATACCAAAGAGGTGGGACATGCCCCCTGTGAATCTACCTTAATTGTAAATTCAGATAATAGAACTATGACCTGGTGGCCAAACAAAACCGATGGGTATTGGAGAACAACAAAGAGAAATGATTGCAAGCGGGACAGTCAAATTAATCTGTGCTGGTATAATAGTTCTGTAGCTGGCCCTTACCATTCCATAGAAAATACAGATCCCAACTGGAATCAACCAGACAATATAAGTAGAACATGGAAGGCCCCTGAGGGGCTATATTGGATTTGTGGACAGCGAGTGTGCAGTCAGTTATCCCAGAGATGGAAAGGGACCTGTAGGTTAGGAGTTATCCAACCCTCCTCCTGCACCCTGCCCTGGTCCAAGGGAAATCCACTGGAGAAAGCCCCACTTGATAAAGCCATGGGCAAAGACAAGGCAAACCTAAACCTTTTGATAAGAGGCAGCTCTAAATGGAGTGAAAATGAATGGCACTCAGAAAGGATCATAAACTTTTATGATCTGTCTATTTGGGCTCAAAACAGATCTGGGGAATACAGAACTCCAAACTATATGTTAAATCAGTTGATAAGACTGCAAAAGATAATTGAGGTCAGTTTGAACAAAAGAGCTACCCAACAAAGCATGCACCTGCTGGTAACAGTCTATCAGAGCAGATTGGCCTTGGGCTATCTAATGGCTGAAAAAGGAGGAGTTTGTGAAAAACATAACACATCTAAATGCTATCTAAAAAAAAATGCCAATGGAAAAGCATTGATCAAAAGAAGCGAATTGTACCTGTTAAAAATTGGAACCCCTCTAGGGGGAAATCTGGTGGTTTATACTAGTTGGACTCATTATTGGAATTGTTGCCTAGACCATTTTTTATCTCCTGTGTTATGTAAGTGAAAATACCACATATTAAATTTAATCAAAAAGAGAAATGAGGGAATGTGAAAACCTGGATTTTTGGGGATGTAGAAGATACTGAGATTCAGTCTTTTAATAGAAAGCATGAATCAATATGATCAAAAGAGAAAATGGGAGAAATTGTGCTAAATTAATATGATTCATGCTAACAATTATAACTATATTGACATTTTAGAAAATATTTGTTAAAAAGTAATAGAGGAAGAAGAATGTTATTAGTGTCATGAAACAGATGTTCTCAGATGTTCATGGAAAAATACAATAGAGGATGGAGTATTGAGATAAGCAATATTCTAAAACAGATTAGGCCTTGTGAGGAACAAAACTGGGACAACTCCCAAAGCAAAATTGGTCTTGGGATGGACAAAATTGGGATGATTCCAGGTATCTAAGAAGTAATGAAGCTCATTTTTGGAATATAAGGCTGGCTTCTATAACACAACACTTGGAGTGCATGTGCAACCTGTGGGGTTCTTCAAAGCACAGTGAGGATGAGGAGAAGCCTTCATCAGAAACGACCCCCAAAAGGCCAAAAGACCCCTCAGCAACAGGCGGAGCATGCACTGTGCAGTGCAGTGACACAGATTTCAATAATTGAAAACAGGATTTACAGGAAATTATTTATGAGTATGTGTTAGCATACAGTATATAAGTTGTGTTTGGATCCTTTTGCCTTTTGTACGTGAGGCAGGGTGAGAAAAACCCTTCCCGTACCTCAATCAATCAGTTTTGCTTATGCTTTATCCAAACCACTGCCAAATTATTTTGTATCTGCTTGATTATATTTGACTATATAATTTATATAAAATTGCTGCTCAATTAAAATTGGTGCTAAATTCTAATTTTGTGGTTTATTAAATTAGACATATAGGGACCTCATTCATAACAGTGTAGTCACTTTTGTTTTATTCTCTGTGAGAGGACACAAAGTTAGCAAAGCTTTGGTAAGATTCTGCTCCTCCCTCCTCTCCCTGAAAAAGCCAAGTCTTACAGTGCCCTGTGCAGTGGTTTTGGTGCTGATCAATCACTAGTGCACTCATTTCCTGCTGCTGTGAGACAGGGTTGGGAGAAAGGTAAAGCAGGCTTAAAACTTCAAACGGGTATAAAGGAAATTTTGTTAATAGTAACTTAAAGGAAAAAAAAGTAGCAAGAATTAAAGCAAACCCTTTAGAACATTTCTCCTCCTCCCTCAACTTTTTCTTTTACACTGACAATGTAAAGAAACAAAACCAAAAATTTCCTGTTTACTGGAATTTTTACTTTACTACCTCTAAAATAACCTTTCTTCATTTAGGGAGACAAGTCAATCTTGTTAATGTTATGGAGACTTCTCCACAAGAGGAAAGACAGTTTTTTCGTCGTTCTTAATTTGGTCACAATTAACAGATGCCCAGGAGAAATTAATTGTGAAGCTTCCCTCATTTTCTACATCCTTCCTACAGCTTGTTTATGGGTCATGTTCACTTATGGGGTATTGTTTTAAAGATGAGCTGTTTAGAAGCGAATGTCCTTATTATTTATTTCTAAAATCATCTTCATCCCTGGAAACAGAGATTTTCTCCTGGCAGTATGGGATTACTCTTCTCTCTCTGTTCAAACTTCTCATGGGATTACAGCCACTTTAGCATCTGCTTACTTTAGTGTGGAGGCCTTTGTTGGATATTGATTTGAACCCTTCATCTCCCCATAGTTTTATGCATTATAGGGAAAAAGTGTCTTATCTCCATAGCTTATAAGAGGATTTCAGCTTTAAAATCAAAGCATCTCCTTGTCCCTCCCATCTGGCACTTATTTCCTCCCCACTGGCCGTGATGTTTTCATGTTGTTCTTTTACACGTTTGTATCTTGTTCTTCTCTCTCACTCGAGGCAGGACTGAAGCACCGAAAGGGTTTGTGTGCTGCTTGGAGCCCGCAGATGTTTGCCCTGACCCCGTTCCAGACCCGGAGCTGCGGCTGGGGAGCGGCTCCGATCTGATCAGCCCGGCCGGAGCTCAGCAGCAGCAGCAGCACCAGCAGCAGCACCAGCAGCAGCACCAGCAGCAGCAGCAGCACCAGCAGCAGCAGCAGCACCAGCACCAGCACCAGCAGCACCAGCAGCACCAGCAGCAGCACCAGCAGCACCAGCACCAGCAGCAGCACCAGCAGCACCAGCAGGAGCAGCACCAGCAGCACCAGCAGCAGCAGAGCAGCAGCAGCAGCAGCAGCAGCAGCAGCAGCGCTCGGGGCTGGGCTGGCTGGGACAGGGGCGGCTTCTCCTTGCCCTGCCCGATGGCTGCGGCCGCTTCTCTGCGGTAAAATCCCGATGCTGGCCTGGGGCTGCTGCCGGGGCTCGGCTGGGCCGGGCTGGGGCTGTAACAAGCAGTGAGATGAGAGCAAGGCCGGCTCCATCCGGCCCGCAGCATCCCCCTCTCCCTGCCCGGCAGCGGGGCTGGGATGGGGAAGGGGCCCAGCCCGGGCCTGTGGCAGCGCCCGCCCGGCTGTGGTACCTCACTCCCGGCCAGACGGGGAAGAGGAAATTCACGGGTTCCTTTGATATTATCAGTGTCTTTAACAGAGGTGTGATAATGTGACAGCTTCTTAGTGGTTCAACAGTGCACTACGTTTCTATAGTTAGATAAAGAGCTTTTGTATCACTTCCCTAAATTCTTCCCATGTCAAACTCTGACTCATTGTAATGCTCTGTTACTGCCTCAGACAGTTTCGTTTTCAAGATGCCCCCGTCATCCTAAAATTGTGACTGAGAAAATACCGGAAATACAGTGGGAAAAACCACTGTTCCCTCTCATGGTCAAATGTAGAAGTTTAATAAAAGAGTTTAATAGAAGACAAAGACAACAAAGCAGAGGTTACAGCCAAGTGTGTCTTGGCCCTCAGCCAAGAGCACAGCTGCTAGTTTGGAAACACCCTTTATACAGCATTTCTATTGCATCTGCCTGGTGCATATTTAAATTTTTTCCAAAACTAGTTTACATGCCCCAAGAACTGTTTTGCATGGCTCCTCTTCGGGTCCTGCTTTTTAGAGCATGCACATTTCTTGGTTGTGGTTTTAGTCCATTTTATCATCACCTTCAATTCTTGGGCTGGGGTCCACAGTGCCTTCAGAAGATGAGTGCTGTGAGTTGGCATCATATATTCGTTGGATATTATCTCAATCAAGCAGGCATTTTAACACAAGCAGATCTAGATCAGCTATTTCTAAGTTTTAGTTAGCAACAGAAACAGTAACTATATGTTTATAGCAAAGCCCCTTTAACACCACACATATAGAATCCATTTAGTATTTGCCAAATGCCAATAATACTATAGTATATATCTATAACACAGCGTTCATTTTTTAACACTTTACTTGGAAATCATCATTTTCCAGTTGATTTTGATGTTGAAACCATTCATTGCAGCTATTCTCCATACAAAGAAACCTTTAGACATGTCTTACTGCCAGTAGAAGAGAATTTTCAGTAATTTCTGCAGTTTGCAGTAGGAGTCTTAGTATTTGTGTGCTTCAGTAGCGTTCATCCAGCCACACTTCATGTAAAAGTAGAATTCCCAAAAATCAAATGTTTCAAGTTTGAAGTAAAATGTTTCTGTATTTTATGTTCTTTTGTGTGTCAGAGAAGATTTGGGCTTAAAAGATGAAAATGTGCCTCTGTTGAAAACAAAGAAAAATTTTACTTTTATGGAACCCTCATTTTACCTCAGATGTCTGTGACTCCTTATTGGTTTTGCCCCCTGAATGTGAATGCAATTTTCAGCACCAGCTGGGCTTTGTTGGAAATGGTATTGGGGACCCACAAGAAAAGTTCCTCATTTTAGTGGCTGAGACCATGGTGAGGTTTTTAGCATTTCCTTCTCTCAGGTGGGATCTGATGCCCTGAGGTGGCCTTGTCTCCTCAGGGATTTCATGCCCTGAGGAAGCAAAGGCTGATGGAATGTGCTTGACCCTCTCCTGTCTAATGGGGAGGAACAGCACCCAGCAGAGCTGGAATCACCTTCTCCATTCCTGATTTCTGCTGCCAACAGATCACTGGGCTCTCTCAGGGTCCAGCAGCCACTTTTCCTTTTGGATGGATGGCCTGAAGGCACCCAGGGGCTGCAGGCTGGGACTGCCTCAGAAATCCCTTTGGCTTGGAAGGATCCTTCTACCTGAGAGCAGAATGGGCCATGCTAGCCACAGAGCGAGAGGGACTCACAGCAACAGAATTAAAGGCTGGTGAGAGAACCCAAAGAATAGACTGTAACATGCAGAGCATGAGAGAGAACCAAAGACTGAAGATGTCCGAAAAGTGGAGTTGAACTTCCAGCCAGCTTGAAGATTGTTTGACTAACACTTTGGGTGAGGAGTTTGACCTGTATTGTTTATTGATGTAATTGTCCTGTTTTAATAGATGAGAATCACAAGCATCTGTTGAGGGGAAGTACACAGGGAACCATCAGAGGTGTTGGGGCAGTTTCCTTAAGGACCAACAAGCAGAGTGAAAAAAAAAAATAGAGGGCAAGACCAGGTTGGCCCCTGTGTTCACCACTGAGAACATTCCATAGCCCTGCTGTGGGCAGCAACCCCATAGTCATGGCAAGGTGGGGGCAAGAAAGGCACCCCAGACCTCTGTCATTGCTCAGCTGTCTTTTAATGCAATGGGAACCAGAAGGCAAGACTGAGTTGGCCTCTGTACTCACCACTAAGATCCACCTGCTGTGAATAGCAACCCCATGGGCACGGTAGATGGGAGTAAAAAAGGCACATCAGACCTCAGTGATCCCATTTTGTCCATTCCAAATAAGTGTGGCTAAAGAAAACCTGAGATTTTTTCCTTCTGTTCCCACTGTCCTTGCTCACATCAACAGATGCTGGTATGATTCATTAATTTTTTTTTTTGAGAAGAGCAGATTATCAGAATCAAAAATTAGAGCTAATTGTTTGAGACAAATGACTAATAGGAATAGAAAATAATAGCTTTAATAAATAGGTATAATAGATACTCTCAGACTGTAACATAATAGAGACTGTGAAATGTGGAAATGATTTTTTCATTTGTAATTAACTCAGAAAATGGTGTACAATAATTAAGTGATTTCCCACATTCAGGGACATCCATATCAAAAAGACAAGATAACAGAAACAAGGGCATGGAAAACAAAAGTATTTACTGACCCTCAATTTCAGGGAGTTAAAATACAAAAATATAGAACAACAAGGAAACATGAAATATACTCGTTGAAAGTGCAAAATGTCTTGAAGACAATTCAAAAGTTATAAAAACCCAAAACAATATGTAACTTTAAGTTACATGGCAATTCTTAAGAACTCGCATAAATGTACAAGTAGATCTAAAATGAAACACTACATAGAGATAGAAAAAATAGTTTCACTTGACCACGTGGAAAGACAGGCATCGCAGGTCAGGATTTTAACTCTTAATAAACTCTTATAAAAAGTGCAAATAGTGAGCCGTATTTCCCACACATAATGAGGGCAGTGCACTGACTGCAGGCAGCATCGGTGCCAGGATGGATTGCAGAGACTTTTCCTTTGCAGCCCCAGCCCAGCGCTGGCACTGGGGATGCAGAGGCACTGAGGTGACCCTGAGAGGAAGTGCAAGGCACAGGGCGCAGCTGAGGAAGGACAGCGCTGTGCTGGGCTCACAGGTGAAGCTGGCACTGCCCAGCGTGGAGAAGGTCCTTTGTGCAGCCCCTGTTACAGGGGAGCTTGGGCCTTGCTGCAGAGATACGGCCGCTCATTGGAGCAGTTCCCACTCCCGAATCTCCTGTCATCCATGTACACGCACTGGGAATTGCCGAGGACAGGAACCCTGCAGGGAGGAGCAGAGGCAGCGCTGGCTGCCAGGGGAAGCCCTTGTGCCCCCAGGCCCTGCCCGGCTCCCCGGCACTCACCGGGAGCTGTAGCTGCTGCCGTCCCCCCAGTGCAGGCGCTCGCCCCGTCTGCGCAGCCCGAGCCAGTAACCGACATTGTGGCAGAAGCGGAAGAGCAAATCCTGCCCAGGAGAGAGGAGTGGGAGCTGCCCCGGCCCCTCGGGGGGACACGTGCCCGGGGCTGCCCCCGCACGCCGGGGCTCCTTCCCTGCAAGGCCCCGGCCCAGGGCTGCAGCCCCGGCCCTGCGAGCACCGAGCCCGGCCCAGGAGCGCCCCCAGGCTGCCCTCAGCCACCCCACACCGCCCGCAGCCCCTCACTCACCATGGCCTCCTCATCCTGGGCAATGGCCAGGGAGGCATTGAGCTCGGAGCACCGTTCCTGACCCTGCTCCCACGTGCTGTAATCCCGTGAGAAGTAGTAGCAGACCCCATTGTAGCCCACCCAGCCATGGGGACAGCCCAGAACCAACAGCGGAGTCGCAGGTGTGACTGGAACCTGTGGTGCTGCAGAGGGAAGAGGAGAAGGTCTGAGGATTCCCCTGTGCAGGGAGCAGGGAGCCCGCTCTGCCCCGAGGGGCTGGGCCCAGGCTGCTGCCCCTCCCTTACCTGCCAGCACAGCCAAGGCCACCCCCAAAGCCAGCACCAGCACCAGGAGCAGCAGAATCAGCACCGCCGTGCCCACGGGATGGCACCTGAACCATTCACCTGGAGCAGGAAAGAGCTGCTGGCTGCCAGAAGCAGAGCCGGCCCTGCAATCTGCTCAGCCCATGGCCAGGGAGCAGAGCAGGGAGCCCTGAGGCAGTGTGGGCCTCCCTCAGCTGGCAGCCAGAGAGTCAAGAGCCTGGCCACAGGCAGGGACACAGCTGTGGGCACAGGCAGGGACACAGCTGTGGGCACAGGCTGCAGCAGGAGAACTGCACAGCCTTGGGGGCAGCTGGGGCTCTTGCTTCCAGCCACGCATGGGGCCCAGCAGAGCACGAGGCCTCTTCCAGACATCGGCAAACAGCCACACACCTGCCAGCCCTGGCCTTGGGAGGGGACACGGGCCCCTGTCTCGAGGCCACAGGGGTGGCCCTGTACTCACCCAGGAATCTTCTGAGGTTCCTTTTGTGTTCATTGCCCGTTGCTGCTGTGCCCTGGGGAGGCAGGGGCTCCCTCACACTCCCATCCCTGGTGCAGAATCCATTCTCCACATTTGCACTCACTGCACGCTCACAAGTGGCATCCCCCTGCTTATGCCAAGAGGCTTCTTGGGCCCCAGGCAAGTGTTGAAGCGCGGCTCCTGGTCCCTCCTGGAGATGCAGGAGCTTTTCCTCAACTCCATGAATGGAGTAGATTTCACTCTCCTCCAGGTAGCAGCCGGAATCGCTCCGCATGGAACATTCACCACCTTGCTTCTGACACATCAGGAGTGCTGGTGGCAGATTCTTTGGGAGCTCGGCCTCGGGAACAGCTTTGCAGCCGCGCTGATGGCACCCTGAAAGGGACACGATGAGAGGTCGCTGCTGGTGCCGGCCGTGCGGGGGCTCAGGAGGGCGGTGGCAGCTGTGGCTGCGCTGTCGCCGCTGCCCAGAGGTGCGGCAGCAGGTGCGGAGACAAGCGCAGCCTGCGGGAGCTCTGCGGTGGCCGCAGCCGCGGCCCCTGTGGCTCTGCAGCCGCTGCAGCCCAGCTCCGTGCCGGGCCGGGCGCTGAGAGCGCCTGCGAGCTGCCGGCTGCTGCTGGCCCGGGGCAGCTGCGGCTCGGAGTCCGCCTGCCGAGGGGCGAGAAGCAGCAGCCCCGGGCTGCTCACCATTGTGCCCGCATGATTCCCTGCCCCGGCGCCTCGGAGCCCGGGCACACCGAGTGCCGGCACGCCCGCTGCGGCTCCCTGCCTGTGGGAAAAATGACCCACTAATTTTGGATTTTTCATTTATGTATTAACCTATACATGTTGTTAGTGATTATAATGATTTAGATATAGTATCATTTATAACTCTTTCTAGCTGGATGTTTGCATAATATAATCTATACCCTGAAATACAGACTGTATTGCTTGCAGACGTAGTGTAATGAATATCTGTGTATCACTTACAAAAATAACAGTGTGATGAATGTACTGTGTTGTAGACCTTACCAAAACATCAGATGTGAAAAAGGGTTTTGTGTAACTAAAAACGGTGTAAACCATCCACTGACCAACCTGCCCAAGAGATAAAATGTCGGTGACAGAAATCAGAGCACCGCAGCACAATTACACACTACCACCTTAAAATTTAGGAGAAAATATCAAATTGTATCAGAGAATGTGAAAGAGCAGGATGGAGACACAAGAAGAAATAAAATACATTGACCTGACGCCCAAGAAGTCATGCAGATAAGAGTGTGAAGAACTCAGAAAAAGGAGTTCCCTAAACACAAGAAACTTTGAAAAAATGTTTGGATAATGCATTAAATACACGAATATGCATGTACATCAGTGAGGTAACAGTATAAATAGAATATTATCTGCATACCCCAGTGTGTTCTTTCGCTGTTGACCGAGAGCACCCATCGCTGGAAATACTATTCCTTTTTTATCCTATTACTATTACAACCATTTTTATTATTTACCTTTCAAAACCACTAAGCAGTGAATTCCATTTTCCTCACCTGTGAACGGGAGAACCTGGCACAAGGAATTCACCAGAACCCCCCACCTCCCCCACCGCAGCCCGCTCCGCCCGCGGCGAGGCACAACCGAGCGCGGGTCTCACCTGGGCTGGAGCCACCTCCGAGCCCCGGGCGGGTCCCAGCTCGGCTCTCCCCGCTCGGCTTTGCCCTCGCTGCCGCCGGCGCTTTCCCCGCTCCCGGGGCTCGGCTTTGCCCGGCGGCTCCGCTTGGCCCCGGGCGAACTCACTGCCCCCCGTGGCTCCCCAGCCCTGCGGCGGGGCGAACCCCCGGCATTTGCCGAAGGGCTCTGACTGCCCCTGGGCACTGAAGCCTCACGGAACGTGTCCTGGAATGCCGGAAACATGTGCTGAAATGCTTATTTGAAGTTAATCTTGTGGTTTTTGTGGAGTCTGATTGTTCTGAGAATTGCTACTGGAGAGATTCAAAGGGATAAATGCAGTGCTTCATTATTATTATTATCACGTGAAGCATAACACAATCTAATTTCTTTAACAGAAATGCTGATAACATTTACCGTATGCTATTACATTAAATACAATCTCCAGAAACTCCGGGTTTGTTGGACAGTTTGACAAATTCTACAATGTTGTTACTTTCAGTACAATTACCCTTTAAAAAGTCTTACTAAATTTATGGTTCCACAAAATTTGTGGCTACCATGAGTTTTTCTCAATGTTCAATTACACAGGGTCAATGTACTTCTCACACTTCTCTAATCCCTCCAGTAAATCCATCAGGCCGTTATTTTAACATGTGTTGAAATTGTTGCTTTGTTTACATTTTCAGTGCCTTTTGGTATTAATAGCAGCAAAATAAGTTACATTTTGTAGTACCAAGAACTTTTAAGGGTACTGATTGTTAGTTTGGTTCTGTTTTATTTGGATATTATTTTAGTGTTGGGAAGATTAGGCAAAGTTAGATCTGAGTGATGTTATGTTTTATTACTCTATTAAGTTAATTTTGTTAAGAGTCATTTATGTCAAGGTGGATTTCTGTCAGGGTTGAGCGTTGCTGAGTTTGAATGAGGTTACGTTTAAGTCTTCTTCACTTTAAGCCATTTCATGTTCTATTCCACTTTTATTAAGATCAGTTTTTATTCAGTATTAAAGATGTAACTGCAAGTTGTCTTAAGAGTACCTCTAATTACACTGAGGTGACACTGAATTCCACTGCAATGAATTTTAAGTCCTAAGTAAATTTTGTTTAAATATGCTTGTTTACATTGCAAGATGTGGTTATTTCCTTCTAGAGATAAGACAGATCCCACTGAAACAGCTGTGATGAAACACTGATAAACACCTGCTTTTGGATAGAAGAAGATACAGTTTGTGGGGCCCTTGATCCTCTCACAGATTGCACAGGTGTCAGTGCTGCACTGCCTGACAGGATCATTGATTGTGATCTCTTCTGCTTTATCTCCCACAGATAACACAGGAGAGTGGGTGGTTGTTCCACATTATGGCTGTTATCCATTGTAAGCTGTTCAGTGTTTCATTGCTGTGGATACAGGAATGCTGGAAGAATATTGTCTCCAGTTCCTGAAACAGTCCCTGCTGATAGACTGGTTTTCATCACATATATTCACTCATTTTTATCACAGGAATTATTCATAAGACACCATTTCCTTATTTATAACTGGCTTTTCATGAACTTTGACATATCTTTGTGTGACTATCCACAAGACATGGTGTCACTTTGGGCTCTCTCTGTTTTGCTCTCCAGCTGCAGGTGCATCTCTTTGAACAGGCTGTCTGCAGCCGTTCCCTGCACTGCCTGCTCAGCCTTTAGTCCCTTCTCTTGTTCCAGCAGGGCTGCTGTGCCCTGACCCAGGGCTGTCTCATGATTTTCCTGTGTTTTCAGAGTTCCAGGATGAGATCTCTGGGCTCTGTCAAAAGCCTCATCTGAGCTGAGGTCCTGTGGTCTTTCCTGACTCTTTTGTGCCACATCCTCATGGGACAGGGCTGTGACCTGCTGAGGGCAAGGCTGCTCCTGCTCTGTGGGAATCACACACAGCCCCAGGTATTCTCTCAGAAGGGGATTTTCTCCCAATGTAGCCTCCTAAAACGAGGGGAAATGCACTTTCCCTCAACAAAAGACTACTCTGGGGGCTTTTGCACATCTTTTTTATCTGTGAAGGTGCCATCAAATGGAGGCTCCCCCTCGATGGAACTCTTACAGTGGCACATCCAGAGGTTCCTCTCAAGGGAAGCCCTTTCAGACCAGGGACAGCCGTGTTTGCTCTCAGTTTGAGCCTGGAGATGATGAAAATGGGGCTCTTTCCCTCAATTCAAACAGTACCATAAAGGGTTTCTCCTTCCATTTAAACATGAAAATAATGGAAAACGGTGACTGCCTGCCTAGTGAGACACCCAAAATGATGAAAAAGGTGTGTTCTCCTTCAACTGACACCCTTCAAATCACAGGTGAATGGGGATCCCCCCAGTTCAAACACAATTACAGAAAAGCTTTCTCCCCTCCATTTCAATCCCATTTTTGGGGCACTGGGGAGGGACTGGGGGCACTTCCCCCTCCTCACTGCTCACCCCTGGGGCTGCTGCCCCTCGCACAGTGCTGAGCAGTTCCCTCCCAGTTCCCTGCCAGTTTCCCTCTTGCTGGCGAGCCCCGGCAGGGATGGGGAGAGCACTGGGCAGGAGCTGGGAGCGCTGTTCCTTCCCAGGGCTCCTGATATCCCTGCCAGTGCTCCTTCCTGCTCACTCCCGCTGCTCCCACTCTCCCTCCCAGCTCCCTCCGGGCATTCCCTGTGCTCCCAGTTCCCTCCCAGTGTTCCCAGGATCTCTCCCAGTGCTGCCAGCGGCAAAGCCCTGGGGGCACAGCGTGCTCTGCTCTTGCAGAGGCGAGACTGGAGCTGTCAGGAGAGCAAACCCGGCTGGGAAAGCGTTCCCTGCACAGGAAGGTGTCTCCCCTCTCTGACCACAGAGGGAGCTCAGCCTCCGCTCTTGACTCCAAACCCTTGAAGCTCCGAGCCCGACTGCCCGAAATTGGCTCGGCCCCACTGCCCAGCGCCCTGCTCAGAGCTCACACGGCTGAGGGGGCAGTGCAGATTGAATAATGAACGCTGCTGGGCACGGCTTTAGCTCTGAACTGCACACTGTCACACGGGAACAAAACCCTTAACGAGGATGGGTTCCTCTTGCTGGCACAAGGAGAGAAGCAGAAATCTGACAGGAATATTCTTCATCATTCTGCCCAGGCTCTGTCAAACCCTCCAGCTCCCGCACCTCGGGAAATAACAAGTGGCTTCTAAGCAGTGACTTTGATGTCACTGAGCAGGTTATTGTGGATTAATCTCTCACTGGAGAGCAGCCTTCACACCCTACTGCTCTTGGCATCACCCAAAGAGTCTGGAGGCTGCTGCCCAGAGAGCTCCTGAGTTGTATCTTCCTTGTCAATCTTATCTGCCCCTTGTTTAATTGTAAAAACATAAATAAAATGCAGGGAGCATTGGCCCAGGGTCTCAGGACTTGCATATCTCTTCCAAAAAAAGGGAGGCAAGAGTGTTTGTCCCAAATCATACAGTTAAAAAGTTTTTCTTATCTACGTGTATTTTTAAAAGGAAAAGAGGAAGAGTAAAATATCAATTACTGTGCCAGTGGTGCTCCAGCCTATTTCTCTTCTCTTCTTTCCCATGTAGTTTCTCCAAGAATGCTAAAGAATAATTACCAACCACCAAACCAAAAAAAAACCCATTGAATTTAAGCTGAATGAGAAGCAATCTAGCTCCAGGCTTGTGGCACTCCGCTGCCTGAGTTCGAGAAGAAAGACAAACAAGGATCCAACAAAGCTTTAAGTGGGGAAGGGGTTATTAAGGGTATAAGGAAAGAGCAAGGTCTGGGAAACAGGATTTGGAAGGCGACAGAGGAAGGAAATAAGGAGGAGGCTGCGGCCGATTTAAATTCGAAAAGAGAAAATAAGGGAGGAGGAGGAGGAAAGAAAAGGCTGGCACTAAATTCCAACGCAGCCGGCACGGCCGCTGCGGCTCCTGCCTGGGCACACGGAGCGGCTCCCGGCACAGAGCGCAGCCCGAGAAGCCTCGGCCCCGGAGCAGGCTGCGTGCGCCGCTGGGTGCCCGCACCCGGAGCCTGCAGCGCTTTGGGCTCTGAGGCACTGGGTTCAAGCTCATGCCGTGCCAGCCCCGAGCCGGGCACGGACACCTCCCGCCCGAGCAGCGGTCCCAGCCCGGTGCCGCACGGGCGGGAACGGTGTCGGGCACGGAGCAGCCGCCTCCGTCCCAGCGAGAGCAGCCGCGATGAGCCATCGCTGCCGCGGCACCGGCTCCATGCCGGCCATCCGGGCACGGAGGAGAGCGCGGGCAGCCGCTCCCTCGGCTGCGATCCCAGCGCAGGGGGCACACGGGAGAAGCCGGCACCAGGAACTCGGCAGAACCCCCCGGCCCTCACCGCGGCCCCTCCGCCCGCAGCGAGCCCCGAGCTGGGGCAGCACCGACCGCGGTCCCACCTGGTCTGGAGCCGCCTCCGAGCTCCGCCGCCGCTGCGGAATGATCCGAACGCACCGCCGCCGCTCCGGTCCCGGCCAAACACAGCGGGCACCGCCGCTGGTGCCGCGGGACGGACTCCGGGCAGTGGAGCTGATTGAGTCTTGTACTGCCGCAGAGCCCACCAGGCACTGGAGCTGACTCGGGCCGGTGCCGCAGCACAGACTCCCCAGGCACTGGGGCTGATTGTGCAGCACAGAACCCATGTGGGAGCGGCTTTTAGCCGGTTTGACCAATCAGCGTGCGGGGCAGCAGCGAGGGGCGGGGCAGCAGCGAGGGGCGGGGCACCAGGGGCTGGGCCCGGCGAGTCATGGAAATCTCCGGGGCCTTTTTTGCTCCTTTGTATCAGAATAATCCCCCGTGCCACACTGGGAGCCAGAGCCGGGGGCATCTTCAGAAGCAGGAGCCACGCGAGGGGAGCAGTCAGGTCACTCCCGTCATGCAAAAACCTTGCTAAGGAAATGGGCCCCACTCTCTTGGAGCTGGTGAAGAACCGGAGCCCCGGGGAAGCCGCTTCTGGGGCTCTCAGCAGTAAATCTCAGCAGGGATTGTGGGGCTGGGCTGGGCCAGGCCAGGTGCCCGGGGCCAGCAAAAACGTCTCCCTCTCCCCCTGGGCCTGCAACAGAACACAGCAGGAAAGGCTCGAGGACCGGCAAAGGCCAGGCAGAGATCACTCACCCGTCACTGGTATAAAGGGACACGACTGGGGGAGCCATTTTAATTTATTATGACACAAATCACGGCAAGAGAACGAGCGGTGAAGCAGCCGGGTTCAGCCTCGGAAGCAGGACTGTGCCCTCGGCCCCGGCAGCCGCAGCAGGGGGATAAAGGAGCCCCGGGCCGAGCAGCGGCTCTGCCCCAGCACGGGGATGTGTCCGGAGCCCCCGCTCCGGGCCGGGCTCGCAGGGCCGAGCGCGGAGCAGGCGCTGAGCTGCTCCTGGAGCTCCCAGCGCTGCTGGATCCGGCGGGCGCGGCACAGGCACTGCCGGGGGCATCGCTCGGTGCCTGGCGGCGTTTGCCGTCCCCAGGGAGAAACTGAGCCCGGCCCGCAGCGCCAGCTCATCCTCACCCTTCCATTGCAATTGCTTTGTTTTGAGTAGAAAAGTTGCCCATTTTTAAAAAAAGTGTCAGAGTTCACAGGTTTGTACAGTTGCTGCCAGGGTGGAGCTCTAACTGTTTGTTGTTATAATCACTTGTTGTTAATAGTTTTTCGCTAACTACCTGCTGTTGATGGTTGGGAATTCCCCTTTTTGTTGAGTGGCACTGCTGCTTCCTGGAGGATGGTACCCGGGACGGTGAAGAGGAGGGAACATCGGGGCGGGCATGCAAATGAAGAAACCCATCGCCAAACCTAGCAAAAACCCCTAAAAACAACGAGCCAACAGGGAAATGAGAGATCGAAGTGATGTCTAGATGTGAGGAACAGATTTCAGTGTTTGCTAAAACGTTTTTACCCCTCACCCTAACCTGAGAGACTTGGCTGGACACAGGACCTCGAGTGTCAAACCCAAAAACGGGAATCTCCTGGTGCTCTCCGGAGGACAGAAGTCCCAGCTCCGTCTGCAGACCAGCGGACAAAGCTGCGCTTCTCCTCCTCCTCCTCCTCCGGGCCATTCCTGGAAGCAGCGGCGGCGTGAGTGCGATCCCGCCGGTTCTTCCCACCCGAGCTGATTTTTAATAAAGGCATTAAAAAAGGAGAAAGATCTCCTGCCCTGTTTGCTTCAGCTTCATTTATTAAAACAAGGGAAAACTCCCCCTTGTCGCCAGTTCTAAGCCTTGAATCAAGGGGAGAACGGAGGTTCCCTCTCAATTTAGATTCCTAAATTATGCATAAGGAGGGTCTCCCCTCAGTTTAATCCCAAATAAAAAGTGAATCAGGGGATTTTCCTCAATGGAGTCTCCTGAAAATAGGGGAAATGCAGTTTCCCTCTTCAATTTACCAAAGACCATCCTAGGGGCTTTTGCACATCTTTTTCATCTATGAAGGTGCCATCAAATGGAGGCTCATCCTCGATGGAACTCTTACAGTGGCAGATCCAGAGGTTCCTCTCAAGGGAAGCCCTTTCAGACCAGGGGCAGCCGTGTTTGCTCTCAGTTTGAACCTGGAGATGATGAAAATTGGGCTCTTTCCCTCAATTCAAACAGTACAATAAAGATATTCTCCTTCCATTTAAACATGAAAATCAAGGGAAAAGGTGACTGCCTGCCTAGTGAGACACCCAAAATGATTAAAAAGGTGTGTTTTCCTTCAACTGACACCCTTCAAATCACAGGTGAATGAGGATCCTCCCCAGTTCAAACACAATTACAGAAAAGCTTTCCCCCCTCCATTTCAATCCCATTTTGGGGGCACTGGGGAGGGACTGGGGGCACTTCCCCCTCCTCACTGCTCACCCCTGGGGCTGCTGCCCCTCGCACAGTGCTGAGCAGTTCCCTCCCAGTTCCCTGCCAGTTTCCCTCTTGCTGGCGAGCCCCGGCAGGGATGGGGAGAGCACTGGGCAGGAGCTGGGAGCGCTGTTCCTTCCCAGGGCTCCTGATATCCCTGCCAGTGCTCCTTCCTGCTCACTCCCGCTGCTCCCACTCTCCCTCCCAGCTCCCTCCTGGCATTCCCTGTGCTCCCCAGTTCCCTCCCAGTGTTCCCAGGATCTCTCCCAGTGCTGCCAGCGGCAAAGCCCTGGGGGCACAGCGTGCTCTGCTCTTGCAGAGGCGAGACTGGAGCTGTCCGGAGAGCAAACCCGGCTGGAAGGAGCCCGGGGCGGTGGCGCCCGGCAGGGCTGGCCCGGGAGCGCCCGGGGGCTGCGGAGATTTCCCTGCAGGGCCGGCCTGGAGCCCACGGGCACAGGGGGAGCGCGCAGGGAGCTCGGTGCTGCTCGGGCTGCTGTGACAGGGGTGCAAGTGTTTCATTTGCTTCTGTTTTACGAGAAGAAGGCAAAACTTCTTCTTTCTTTCTTTTCCACATCCCCTTTTTGTTTCTTCTTATTTTCTTTTTCCATTCCTTTTCTTTCTTTTTCCCTTCCCTTCCCTTCCCTTCCCTTCCCTTCCCTTCCCTTCCCTTTCTCTGTCTTTCTCTGTTTTCTCTGTCTTTCTCTGTATTTCCCTGTATTTCTTGACCTGTAGTTACTCAGCACACAGCAGCTGCAGGGTACAGAGTCTGTGGTTGGGGCAATAACACACAGAAAGAAGCAAGTTCTCTGCAAAGAGAACAGGACAAGTTACAAAAATATCAAACACTCGCTTAATGTGTGCCCTGGTTTTCCCCTCTCTTTTACCACTTCCTGCTGCATGTCTCTCTTTTTCTGTGGGTGCTGATGTTATGTTGGAGCAATGTGAGAGCTGCCCCTCAGCATCCAGAGGCAGCTATTCCGTGGCTGTTCAGCTGCACAGCGCTGTTACTCCAGTGTGAGCCCACGCTGCCCTTTCCCTGCCCCTGCAGCAGCCCCAGCAGCCGGGGCACTGCGGGAAGGGCAGGCTGGGCACGGAGAGGCGCGGCTGGCACCGCCCGCCCTCCCGGCAAGGGGCACGAAAGCATCTTCACCGAGGGACAGCGAGCACGGCTGTCAGCACTGACAGACCTTGGGAGGGCCGGGGCTGCCTGTGCAGCACCGAGGGCACCAAAGGGAGAGCAGCCACTTCTGTCACCGAGCTGCCAGGCTGCAAACCGCGGGGGATGCAGGGCTGGGCTCCCAGCGCTGTGGTTTTTCCTTATTCGGTCCTTTGTTGTAATTTTTGTCTAGGTTTAATAAACCTTTTTAAATTTTTAAAGAGAAGGTCTGTTGCAGTGGAGGCGGTCACGACACAAAGCAGAGGCGTTGTGTCTTCTTTTTCCATTCCTTTTCTTTCTTTTTCCCTTCCCTTCCCTTCCTTGCAGACACAAGCAGTCTGCGTTGGCAACACTTCATTAGTGAACATGGCTGATCTTTTATACACTTTCCAATTGTTTACCCTTCTTCTACCTTGACTATTGGCCACAATAAGTCAATACCATGCTATTGGTGAAAAGTTATAGTGACTTTACCTAACTTTCTAAACATGCTTCGTCCAGCTGCAAAGTGCTCTTATCTTTCTTCTCTCGATCTCCTTGGTTACAGCCTTGGAGAAAGCTCCCTATCAGCTTCTTCTTACTTCTCGGCTTCTTCTCGCTCCTTTAGCTAACAAGCCCGCTGTTAGCCCCTTCCACAAGGGTCGTTTCTCACACTAATTTCCAATCTGCTCTTATAGCAGCATACTGTCAGTAGTACTAGGAGGTCATTACTGCGAGAGGACAGAGTTGGCAAAGCTTTGCGAACCTTCTGCTCCTCTCTCCTCTCCCTGGAAAAGCCGAGTCTCACAGTGCAATGTAACCTCTGCTAATGCCCGAGGAAGTTTAGTTTGTGTCACTCATCTTGAAAGTGTGACTGAGAAGAGATCTGAAATACAGCTTTAATTTCTTTAACGCCTTTTCTGAAATCGTTGGTTTCCTGTTGGTTTTGATGCTGAAACCATTCATTGTAGCTGCTCTGCACGCAAATAAACCTTTAGACATATTTACTCTTACTGTCAGTATAACAGAATTTTCAGTAATTTCTGCACTTTGTAGTCGTAGCCCTAGTATTTGTGTGCATCAGTAATTGTTGTGGTTTGCAATAGGAGGAAAATTTCTGTTGAACAGCTGGACACGGCTCTGTGAAACACACAGGTTAAAGAGGAAAAAACCCAGGAACCTCCTCTTTCTTTCTTTCCCAGTGGGCGAGGAGGTGGCGGGCCCCGGGCAGCCCTGCCCCGGGTCGGACCCGTTCCCCCGGGCCGGGCCCTTCCCCCCATCGGCCCCGTTCTGTTCTGGCCGGGCCCAGCGGGTACCGGCAGGAAGGGGAGGAAGCTGCAGAGACCACAAAGGAGCAGAGCTGGCCCGGTTGTGGGATCTCATCAGCAAATCCCCTCCCCCAACGCAGCTGGAACGGAAACCCCAACAGCCCACAACAACCCACACATTGAAACTGCCGTGAGAATACAAATTTGTTTAAATAAGAGAACAATCATGAAACCAATCCTATCACAGTCCCAGCTGCAGTGTCCCGTCACATAGACCGCGAAGAAAATGCTAACCCTTTCAATACTTCAATCCTCCCTCGACTAAAAGAAAAACAAAACAACCCAAGATACAACCATATAAAAAACCAACATACAACCATCAAAATCAGTAAAGAAGAAGTTAAATCCCGAATTTTAAAAAAAGGGAACAATACCTTAATTTTAAAACTGAAATCCTCTGTTAAACTTTGAAGAAAAAAACCACATTTTTTCCTATAACACATGAAACTATAGAAAAATAAGTTTTCAAATAATATCAAACCTCTTTCAAATAATAAAACCTCCATACTAAAATAAACAAATATTAAAATAACTGTAATCCAATAAAAATTTAAATAAAAAAGAGAGAAAAATAATCCAATACTTTCGAAAAAAGAAAAAAATCTCTGTTCCCAGAGATCCAAATAATTTCAAAAATAAATTATAAAAGTTTCTACCTTTAAACAACTCATCTTAAAAACAATACCCTGTAAATCAACATAATCCACCAACAAACTATTAAGAAATCTATCAAAATAAGAAAAACTTCACAATAGCAAAGTTCCCCAAAAAACTACTATCCATAAGAAAATTAAAAACCACAAAAAAACTGTTTTCTTTCATCTTATAAAGAAGTCTCCATAACATTAACAAAAAAGAATTCTCACCATAAATAAACGAAAAAAAATATTTTAAAAGTAATAAATTGACTAGAAATTTTAGGTTTAGTTTCTTTACGTTATCAGTAAAAAAAAAGTAAAGGAAAGAAAAGTGTTCTGAAAAGTTTATTTTAATTCTTACTACTTTTTTTCTTTCAGTTACTTTCAATAAAATTTTATACCCTTTAAAGTTTTAAAACTACTTTAGCTTTCTCCTAATCCTATCTCACAAGAAAAAATAAATACCATAGTCATTACGCAACACTAAAACCCACCACACTCAACAACACATTAATTTAAAAATCTCAAAATTAAAGAAATCTGAAATTGACAAAGCAAAACCAGAACAGTAGTGTTCATCCAGCCACACTACATGTAAAAATAGAATTGCCAAAAAACAAATATTTCAAGTTGGAACTAAAGTGTTCATGGATTTTATGTTCTTTTGTGTGTCAGAGAAGATTTGGGCTTAAAAGATGAAAATCTGTCTCTATTAAAAAGAAAGAGAAATTTTACTTTTATGTGTCCCTCATTTTACCTCAGATGTCTGTGACTCCTTATTGGTTTTGCCCCCTGAATGTGAATGCAATTTTCAGCACCAGCTGGGCTTGTGGAAATGGTATTTGGGACCCACAAGAAAAGTTCCTCATGTCAGTGGCTGAGACCATGGTGAGGGTTTTAGCATTTCCTTCTCTCAGGTGGGATCTGATGGCCCTGAGGTGGCCTTGTCTCCTCAGGGATTTCATGTCCTGAGGAAGCAAAGGCTGATGGAATGTGCTTGATCCTCTCCTGTCTAATGGGGAGGAACAGCACCCAGCAGAGCTGGAATCACCTTCTCCATTCCTGATTTCTCCTGCCAACAGATCACTGGGCTCTCTCAGGGTCCAGAAGCCACTTTTCCTTTTGGATGGATGGCCTGAAGGCACCCAGGGGCTGCAGGCTGGGACTGCTTCAGAAATCCCTTTGACTTGGAAGGATCCTTCTACCTGAGAGCTGAATTGAGAAACAGACAGATGTAGTGAGGCCAGGGAGCTCACTCAGAACTGTTAGGAGGATCCCAGAGAAAAAGATCTCTAGGAAAGTCTGCAATTGTTTTTATAACAAAGTCTCTAGCAGAAGTTCCTGGACTCCAGGTGAGCCATGGAACAGTTTAGCAGTATCAGAAACAGCAAATCCAGTCTTGGCAAGGAGTCAGGGTTAGGGTTAGCAGCTAAGCCTAAAACTCTTGCTGTGGCACTGGCAGTAGCTCCTGTCAGCATGTTTACACAGCAGGAAACACACACAACCACAAGACGTGACATTCTCTAGTTAAACTGGGCTAACTACAGACAGCTAATTTTCTCCATGTGACTACCCTCTGACAGCTGGGTCCCAAAGGCTTGGTTACACTGCAGGGATTCAAATGCTCATGGAATTTCTAGCACTGCTGTAGAAAGCTAAATATATGCCTTGTAAAAGTGTACCTTAAGTCAGCACTGACAGCTGCACATCAGAAAGTGACTTTCTGTCTGACTCAAGCAAAACTTCTTTAGAAAACAGGCGACCTTATATGGATGAGAATTCTTTATCAGAAATTACAGTCGTTTTCCACTCAAATTTCCGTGCATAACACAGACACCCTTCCCCCGTTCAGTCTGAGATGAAATCTTGATGAACTCCTTTGTTTCAAAGTCCCTGTCCCCCTGCAGAGAGGCCTGGAGCTTTCCTGTCCCTGTCCCCAGGGCACTGTGAGCTGCCCTCCCCAGCACCAGAGCCACACGTTCCCCTGCTCAGGTGAGGAGTGAAAGGGGCCCTGGACAGAGCACAAGCTGCTGGGGCAGTGGGCTCAGGCTGTTGTGAGTTCCTGCCCCAACAGCCCATGGGAATGCAAGGGGTGAAAAATGCCCCGAGTGCTGAGCACCAGCACTCGGCCCTCAATCAACCTTCCCAACGCTCTCCCTCGAGTTCCTCGGGCTCTGGGGAACACAGGACAGCAAAAGGGGCTCAGTTTGGCCCTGGCAGGGTGAGAGGCAAGCAGCAGAATCCAGCCTGGTCTCTCTCTGACCTTTCCTTTAGCACAGGCCTGTGTGTCCCCAGCCCAAAGGCACAGAGGGGGCTGGTTAAAAGGTGCCACAATGTCCCCGTGCCCACCGTGTCACTGTCCCACAAGAAGAGAGCCCGGGGGCGTCGGGGCCAGGAGATCTGTGCCAGACAGCTGTGCCCGAGTGTGCCCGGCCCTGTGTGCCCGTGTGTGCTGTGCCCAGGTGTGAGGGCACA
This sequence comes from Melozone crissalis, assembly GCF_028551555.1. NCBI lineage: Eukaryota > Metazoa > Chordata > Aves > Passeriformes > Passerellidae > Melozone > Melozone crissalis. The sequence goes on along the minus strand of NW_026535840.1, from coordinate 4,096,198 downwards.
CGTCCTGCTCTGCCATGGGCACTGTGTGTGTGCTGTGCCCAGGTGTGAGGGCACACGTCCTGCTCTGCCATGGGCACTGTGTGTGTGTGCTGTGCCCAGGTGTGAGGGCACACGTCCTGCTCTGCCATGGGCACTGTGTGTGTGCTGTGCCCAGGTGTGAGGGCACACATCCTGCTCTGCCATGGCCCTGTGTGTGTGTGCTGTGCCCAGGTGTGAGGGCACACGTCCTGCTCTGCCATGGGCACTGTGTGAGTGTGCTGTGTCCAGGTGTGAGGGCACACGTCCTGCTCTGCCATGGGCACTGTGTGTGTGTGCTGTGCCCAGCTCTGTGCCCAGGGACACAAGCAAACACAGTCACATACTCCAGCCACGGAGAGCAGTAGATGATTGAGAGGCAGGAAGGGTGTGTTGTATGGAGTTCTGATGGGCTTCATTTCAAGCACACACTAAAGGGCTGCAGGGACAATTTTGATTGCATTTATTATTAAACAAATCAGAGCAAGAAAATGAGAGGTATGCCAAACCCTAAAAATGCACCTTCCCCACACTGTTCTCTCCTTCCTGGGCTTCACTTTATCCCCGATTCCCTCCCTCCCTAGTCCCCACACAGTGGCACAGAGGGATGAGGGTTTGAAAGACAGGGATCTGCTAAGGAAGGCAGGAGCCTCCCTGGCAATGGAAAGCGTAAACGCCTTCCCTCTAAATCATTATAATTTTGAAATTAAGGGGGTATCAGGCAAAGATGTGAGAATATTAATATAAACCTGTATTAGTATAACAAAGAATAACCAAGTCTAACATCCAGCGCGGCGCTGCCCGAGCAGGCCCAGCCCCAGCCCCGCCTCTCTCGCTGCAGTTCCGGGCGCGGCCGGCAGGGGCGCTGTGGGCAGCGGCAGCCGGGTGTGAGCAGGGCAGGGAGAGGCGAGCTCAGGGTCCCGGGCACCCGAGCAGGGGGGACAGGGCCCTGCGGCACTGAGGGGTGACACTGAGGGGCCCGTGCAGGGGCTGCTCTCACCAGCACAGGCTCAGCCCACAGCCCCACAGCAGGAGAAGCAGCTCTGGGCTGGGTTGTGGTGGTGGCAGCGAATTCCCTTCCCCAAGCAGCAGCTCTGACCATCCGCCTCCGAAGGCAGCAAAGAGCCAGCTGCTGACAGACCTTTCTGCACAATGAGGTACCTGATGTCAAAAGTGGAACTCCACTTCAGCACATGGCAGTGGCTCTTTTCCCTCTTCCAAACACAGTCCTAAAGAGTCATGTTCAGTCCAGTTTGTGATGAATTCAAAGAGCCCAGGGCGATTTGGATTTCCTATTGGAGCTTGTGTTGTCATGAGGGCAATGCACTCGCTGCAGGCAGCATCGGTGCCAGGACGGATTGCAGAGACTTTTCCTTTGCAGCCCCAGCCCAGCGCTGGCACTGGGGATGAAGAGGCACTGAGGTGACCCTGAGAGGAAGTGCAAGGCACAGGGTGCAGCTGAGGAAGGACAGCGCTGTGCTGGGCTCAGAGGTGAAGCTGGCACTGCCCAGCGTGGATGTTATGAACAAAAATTCAGTTGATTTTTTTCTGTGAGAAAAAAGTTACCACTACTGCTGGACTGCTGCCTGTGTTATGGTAATTATGGGTCGTTGTCGTTAATGGTTGTTTTTGTATTAGTAAAAGCCCTGGCTGGGGCGAGTTAATGGCTCTTCTCCTGATACAGTGAAGGGTGGGGACCTTCCTGAACAGTGAGGAGAAGAGACCTAGAGGGGAGGGGTTATGCAAAGTGACTCCAAAGACCAGAATGCTTTGTGGGACCCCCGACTCCAAACCCATGAAGAAACCCCAAAAACAACGAGCCAAATAAGAGTTGAGAGACTGGAGTGATGTCTGGACGTGAGGAGCCGAGTGCTGAGCCTGCAGAGATGCGGAACACCTTCGGAGCCTCTCGCCCTCACCATGGGAGTAGCCCCCGGAGATGAGGGCCTGCTAAGACAGCCAGCAAAAGTAAAAACTACTGCAAGGGATCAGCAGGCCCTAAAGGCTCCCACGAGGACTGGATTCCCCCAGCTCTGCCCCTGGTGGACAGAGCTGTGCATATCCTCCTCCTCTGAGTCGCCTTGAGAGATGATGGGACGCTGCAGACCCGTTGAGCCACCCAATCCTGAGCTGATCACTTTTAATAAAGGCATTAAAAAGGAGAAGAAGTCTCCTGGCCCTTTGTTTATTTCAGCTGGGGGCGCTCGTCCGGGATAGCCACGCCGCAAGAAGACTCAGGACTGGCCATCTTGGATCTTCAGAGGACAGCTGGCTACCAGGACCAGAGAGATCGGCTCAGGACAGTGACGCAGAGGAGCACCGGAGCACCGGACTGGTGAGAAACCCGGTGGCGGGAGTGGGAGACGTGAGCATGTGTGTGTGAGTGAGACGCGGGCCAGCAGCTGGACCCTCGACCTGAGAGTGGACCCCTTAGTACTGCGTTTCCGGTTTTTCGCAAGAAACCCGGCCAGGAACAGGGGGAAGTGAGTGGAATTAGTGCGAGCGAGTCTCCCAAGGGGGAATAAAGGGCCCCCCCCCCCCCCCCTTCGGGCGTGCGAAGGGAATTTGTGTTTAAGTGGCACGCACCCAAAGTAAGTCCTGATAGAGGGAGGTCAGGCACATTTGTCAGTCTCGAGAAGGATCCGAGTAAGATTTGTCAGTCCCGAGAAGGATTCGGGTGTTTCACAAGCCCTGCAGGCAAAGTAAGTCCTGACAGAGGGAGTCAGGCACAAACCCCAGCGAAGGAGGCTGTGGTTTGCTTTTAAGTCCTGATACAGTGAAGCCTAAAAATTGGCGAGTTAGGCAAACTAAAAATCAGGCAGTTGTTTTTCCTGACTGAGGGAGTCAGGCACGATCCGAGTTCTTAGGCCGAGGCATCGTGTGTTCAAGTCCCGATAGATGTAAGACCTGACGTTGGGAAGTTGGGCAATCAAGAGATTGGGCAGTTGTTTCAATATAAAGTCCTGAGCATCAGGCAGAAATTTGAAGTTCAGTGGAGGAGGCTGAAGCTCCTCAAACAAGGTTTTTTTGGAATTCCTGGTCAGTAGAGGCGCCTTTGGGACTTTTTATTGAGGCCTGAAAAATGGGAGGGTGTAATAGTAAGAAGATGGGCAAGAGACTAAGGAATATTCCTCCCCATAGTCCCTGAGGAGAACTGTTAGTAAAATGGGATTCTATAGAGGCCACAGAGGGATTAGATAAAGTGAAAATGATCCATTATTGTATGGAAGTCTGGCCAGAATTAGAGGTGCAAGGGGGATGGCCTTGGTGTGGGACAAAGGATAAGTGGATGTGCCAACAATTAAATAATTATCTGACAGCTCAAGGCGATACTGATCCTGAGCAATTACTGTATATATCTTGCTGGGTAAAGAGCGCTATTGGGGATGAAGGGGTGCGAATTTGTAAGGTACAGAGGAAGAAAGAAGGGAATGAAGGAGGGGATGATAGAACTAGTAAAAGATGGGACCCCCTGGATTATTTGCCTCCTTCTGCCCCTCCACTTTATAATCCTCTTCTTCAAGCACCTCAAATGGCAGGTCCGGTTCTTCCCCCGGCTGCCATCTCATCACCACCTGCTCAAATTCCTCCTTCTACCTCTTCAGCTTCCGCTATGATAAACCCAGTATCTCCTCCAGTTCCTTCTGCATCACCACAAGCGCCTCCTCCACCTGCTGCATTCTCCACCCCTTCTCCAGCTCCACTTAATATTCACTCAGGCTCTTCTCCCCCTTCTATTGCTGTCCCTTTACCTCCTCCTAGTTGGGACACAAATGCCTCCTCGCCCGATGAACAGCTATCAGCAAATACACCTGCTGATGGGCAGAAAGTTCAGGGTAACCCAGATATTCCTCAAAGTATTTTGGCATTTGAAGATGGGCCATACTGCAGCACCAGATCCAAGACCTCCAAGGCGGAGAGACTCTTTCCCCTCAGAGAGGTTCCTATGGGAGGAGTAGCGGGAGGTGTTGGCTTTGTGAATGCTCCCCTAACTGCTTCTGAGGTGAGAGGATTCAAGAAAGAGTTGGGGCATTTAGTGGAGGACCCAGTGGGCATAGCCAACCAAGTGGAACAATTTCTAGGTCCAAATATCTACACTTGGGGGGAGATGAATTCCATCCTGAGTATATTATTTTCCCCAGAAGAGGTCCAGATGATAAGGGCGGCTGGCATAAGAATTTGGGAGAAAGATAACCATCCAGGACCCCAGGTGCCATCAGGTGAACAGAAATTGCCACTAACGGAGCCTAGCTGGAACCCTAACCAGGAGGAGGGGAGGAAGGCCATGAGGGAATATAGGTCTTTGATAATACGGGGGATCAAAGAGTCAGTTCCCAAAGGAACTAACACCCAATTGGCATTTGAGGGTACACAAGAGAAGGATGAAGCTCCTGCTGCCTGGCTTAATCGCCTAAGGCAGAACTTCCAGTTGTACTCTAGAATAGACCCAGACACCCCGGAAGGTCAAATGCTGCTAAAAGTCCAATTTGTTACCAAATCTTGGCCTGATATAAGGAGAAAACTGGAAAAGATGGAAGATTGGCAAGAGAAGGACATTAATGAGTTATTAAAAGAGGCATTGAAGGTGTATTTAAGGAGGGAGGAAGAAAAAGCAAAGGCCAAGGCTAAGGTCATGGTTGCTGTAGCTAGAGAAAGTGCAGGGTGGGCGGGTCCACCACCAGGAGGAGGCAAGGATAGGCCTCTTGTACTGTCAGGTGCAAGAGGGATGGAGACACCTCAAGGCCCTTTGAGAGAGCAACATTGCTATTACTGTGGAGAGCCAGGACACGTCAGGAGGTTTTGTAGAAAGCTCAGTCTCGATGCGGCAATAGCCAGGGAACAAGATAATTTAGGGAAGATCCTTAAAGGTGATGATTGGAGGGTCAGGGTCTTTACACTTTAGGGGACCTGTTGCCACATCTAGAAGAGCCCTTGGTAAATTGAGGTGGGACCCCTACATCAAGAATTTGAATTTTTGACTAGATACAGGAGCAGGTAAGTCCTGCCTCAATGAAGTACTAAAAAGTATAGTATAGTGAAAAAACATCTGAAGTTAGACAAAAACAGCTAGGTAGAAAGGATATCCAATAGCACCAAAACTGGCCGGTAATACTTAACTTGTAATAAATGATGTGAATGTAAAAGATACCTTATTGTTGTCTTGTTGTGTGTGTGAGAGTGAGTCACGAAGTCAGCCTCAACTTCCCGGGCAGGTGGGAAGGGGGCAGTGAGAGTGTGTGTGACCTGCAATACGAGGCCTGTGTCCCCCAGGCGGGTGGGGGCTGGGGCCAAAGAGTGTGTGTGACCTGCAAACCAGACTAGGGCTCCCCAGATGTGTGAGGGAGCTGTAGCTGTAAGAGCGTGAGTGACACGCAGACAGCCTCACAGGTGAATGTGCACCAGAGGCAACGAGAGTCAGGGCCCTTCCAAGAGGCCCAGGGATACTGAGACCTGTGGGCCAACCCCAAGGTGAGGGGCTACAGGGACCCGTGATTATCTAGGAATAATGATCCAGTTTGTGTCTTGAGGATGTGAAGGAATGTGTGAGAGTGAATATAGACAAATTAGAATAGAGGTAATGTAGATTGTGCATTATAAGTTTTACCACATCTCCTTAGAGGGAAGTGTATTGTGTAGAAGAATGGTGTAAGAAAAAAAAAACCAAAAATTTAAGTGTAAGGGGTTGAAAGAAGTATTTAAGCTGTAAGTGAAGGTAAGAAACAGAAAACCAGTGAATAAAATACACAGAAAAATAGGGAAATAAAAATACTTTGGGAGTTAAGTTAGCTGAGAAATACAACTCCTTGCAAAATACAGAGTATGTAGAAGTTGATGAGAGAAATATTCAAGCTATGGAAAAAGAGAAGCTAAGCAATAACATTAGACAGAGAAACTGAGTTTTGATAAAATCATTAAATAGCAGACCATTAATGCCTGTGTTTGAAAGCCCCTTTCAGGTACTCTTCATTACTAATTTGACGGTGCAGACCAAAAGAAAAAGGTTGGACTCACATCACTCTCACCCCCTGGCATTGGACCAGGATTCAACACCAGGTTTTTTTTCCCTCTGGCATTCTGGCATTGGACTGGACTCCACCCCATTCTCCCTCTGGCATTGGACCGGACTCCACCCCTTTCTCCTTCTGGCATTGGGCCAGACTCCCAGTTTTTCTCTCTGGCATTGGGCCAGAGTCCACACCACTCTCGCCCCCCGGCGCTGGACAAGATTCATCTGCTTCACAAGCTAAATCACCTGAGTATACTGTGGTAAAAGGACCAAAGGATTTAAAGCTGACTCTCAGAAGGAAGAGTCAAAAAGACTGAACTGTGTGGGAAAAAAATTGGTATCAAGAGTTCTAATATTGCTTAAAAAGATTTCAAAACTGTTTTGTGTAAACTATGATGGTAAAAAGTTTAAGACTGTAAATAAGTAATTCTAGTTAAGTTCCCCAATTTATTTCTAAAGACTCCAGGTTAATCCTCTATAGAACACTCCCCTGGGAGGGGAAACCAAAATTGGTAGGGAACAGACCAAGAGAGGTTTAACCAGAGAAGTGGGTAGAAGGGACTCTAAAGAGCTTGGAAGCTTTTCCTCAGAAAAATTCCCCAAGAGGCAAGGCTGGGTGGGCAGGCTGTGCAAGATGACCCATACCGGACTCTTGGGAAGGGCAGTAATGGCTCTGATTGCTGGTGGTGCTCGGGGGAAGCCCAGCTGAGCCGTGCAGTGAGTGCTACCAACCTCTCTATGAGGAGGAAGTGAGCTCCTTGTCGAGAGTCCACATCAGTTCTGACCCTGATCGTGTTAACCCCTCCCAATTGGTCCTTTATCAGAAAAATAAGAGAGTGTATTGGATAGCATACAATACTGCCACTTTTAGGCAGCCACTCCTAGGAGAGTGCCCTATAGGGGAAGCCTGGTTGTGCTTTGAATGTGATGCTGCTGAAACAAGCTCAGCAGATCTAGTAAAAAGCAAAGAAATGGTGAAAATGGTAAGAAAAATAGTTTGTTACAAGTATTTATATGAGTGTACTGGAAAGGAGATAAACCCCTTTTGGAACACATTTCAGGGGAGCTCTAAACCCCTAGGTTTGATCTCGTCTGGTAGCTGCATTGCTAGAGTGATAAAACCAATTTTCTTATTACCTAAAGAAACTGGATCAAGTTTGGGAGTTCCTATATATAATGATTTGAGAGAAAATAAATAGAACCGGGAAAGTGAAATAGAAATTGGGAAAATCCAAAATTGTAAAAGCCAAATTCGAATCCCAATTTCTATGTTAAATGAAATAAACAGGGCCAGGAGACTTCTTCTCCTTTTTAATGCCTTTATTAAAAGTGATCAGCTCAGGATTGGGTGGCTCGACGGGTCTGCAGTCTCCGTCGTCTTCCCGGGCGACTCAGAGGAGGAGGATATGCGCAGCTCTGTCCACAAGGGGCAGAGCTGGGGGAATCCAGTCCTCATGGGAGCCTTTAGGGCGTGATTCTCCGTCAGATGGTACCTTTGCCGGCTCAGTCGGCCTGGTCTCACCGCCGGGGTCGTCTCTCTTGGTCAGGGCGAGAGGCTCCGAAGGTGTTCTGCATCTCTGCAGGCTCAGCATTCGGCTCCTCACGTCCAGACATCACTCCAGTCTCTCAATTCTTAGGTGGCTCGTTGTTTTGGGGTTTTCTCCGTACAGCGGGGGGACCCATGCTGCATTGTGGTCTTGGAGTCACTTTGCATAGCCCCCCTCACCTTCTCAGGTCTCTTCTACTGTTCGGGAAGGTTCCCACCCTTCTGGGAAAGGTACAACTTAGCCTCGGGCGAGGCTCTGCTGATACAAAAGGAGCAATTAGCCACAACGACTCGTGATTACAATAACAAAACACGAAGAACTTCAGCAGCTACCCGTGGTCTGGCTGCTTTTTGTAACTTTTTCTCACAAAAAAAATATTACCCGAATTTTGTTCATAACAGTCCCCCCTCTTTTTCTTTGATCGAGCTTAAATTCTAAGCTCGCATCAACTCACAATTTTTTTTTGTTTTGAATCTACTATAAATCTCTTGTGCACTTTGGTAATCATGGTTACTTAACCTTGTTACTTTCCTCGGTTTCTTCAGGTTGGTCTGCACGGCAAGTACTATTCTACTAAAACAGATAAATAAGCATAGTAAAAAAACCAATCCTCCAAGTACACGCACAGTGAGAAAAACTACCTTTTCCCATACATCCTTTTTGAAAATCTCCAGGTTCTCCCACCCACTGGAATCAAGTGTAGGAGTTTGTTCTTCATTATTTACACATGCTAATCTTTTTATTTCGTTTGAAATGTTCCTAATAATTGAATTCTTTATTTTTAATACTGCTTGGAGCCGGATTAATTTGTTTAACATAGATATTGGGATCCCAATTTGGCTTTTACAATTTTGGATTTTCTCAATTTCTATTTCACTTTCTCGGTTCTGTTTATTTTCTCCCAAATCATTATATATAGGAACTCCTAAACTTGATCTAGTTTCTTTGGGTAATAAGAAAATTGGTTTTATCACTCTAGCAATGCAGTTGTCAGACGAGATCAAACCTAGGGATTTTGGGCTCCCCTGAAATGTGTTCCAAAAGGGGCTTATCTCTTTTCTAGTACACTCATATAAATACTTGTAACAAACTATTTTTCTTACCATTTTCACCATTTCTTTGCTTTTTACTAGATCTGCTGAGCTTGTTTCAGCAGCATCACATTCAAAGCACAACCAGGCTTCCCCTATAGGGCACTCTCCTAGGAGTGGCTGCCTAAAAGTGGCAGTATTGTATGCTATCCAATACACTCTCTTATTTTTCTGATAAAGGACCAATTGGGAGGGGTTAACACGATCAGGGTCAGAACTGATGTGGACTCTCGACAAGGAGCTCACTTCCTCCTCACAGAGAGGTTGGTAGCACTCACTGCACGGCTCAGCTGGGCTTCCCAGAGCACCACCAGCAATCAGAGCCATCAGTACTACCCTTCCCAAGAGTCCGGTATGGGTCATCTTGCACAGTCTGCCCACCCGGCCTTGCCTCTTGGGGAATTTTTCTGAGGAAAAGCTTCCAAGCTCTTTAGAGTCCCTTCTACCCGCTTCTCTGGTTAAACCTCTCTTGGTCTGTTCCCTACCAATTTTGGTTTCCCCTCCCAGGGGAGTGCTCTGTAGAGGATTAACCTGGAGTCTTTTTTTTAGAAATAAATTGGGGAACTTAACTAGAATTACTTATTTACAGTCTTAAACTTTTTACCAACATAGTTTACACAAAACAGTTTTGAAACATTTTAAGCAATATTAGAACTCCTGATACCAATTTTTCCCACACAGTTCAGTCTTTTTGACTCTTCCTTCTGAGAGTCAACTTTAAATCCTTTGGTCCTTTTACCACAGTATACTCAGGTGATTTAGCTTGTGAAGCAGATGAATCTTGTCCAGCGCCGGGGGGCGAGAGTGGTGTGGACTCTGGTCCCGTACCTGGGGGTGACACTGGCCCTTTTATTCTTGTAATATGAGTCCAACCTTTTTCTTTGGTCCACACAGCTGAAATAGTGATCAGGAGCACCTGGAAGGGGCCTTCAAATTTAGGCATTAATGTTCCTGTATTCCATGATTTTATCAAAACCCAATCTTCTGGGCTAATGTTGTGAACTTTTGTGTCAAGAGGGGAAGTTTGAGGAAGGTATCCTTTCTTTCTAAGTCCCTCCAGAGTTCTTCCAATTATTTCTAAATACTTTCTGGTAGCTTCTTCCCCTTCCAGATAGTCTCCTGTGCTATAAGGTGTTAACAAGAATGGCAGCCCAAACATCATTTCATAAGGTGAAATTCTTATGTCAGCCCGAGGTCTTGTTCTGATGCGCAATAGCGCTAGGGGCAAACACTTCAGCCAATTCATTTTTGTTTCTTCAATCAATTTAGTTAACACATTTTTGAGAGTTTTGTTCATTTGCTCCACCCTCCCAGAACTCTGGGGGTGCCATGGAGTATGCAACCTCCATTTTATTCCTAAAGCCCCAATTATATTTTGTAATGTTTGGGACACAAAATGTGGACCTCGGTCTGAATCTATGGTGTTCACCATACCATATCTGGGGATAATGTTCTCTAGGATTGCTTTTGCTATGACTTGAGCCGTTTCCCTCCTGGTCGGGAAGGCTTCTACCCAGTGTGTGAGATGATCAACTATAACCAGTAAATATCTGTACCCTTGTACTGGGGGCATCTCAGTGAAATCTATCTGTATGCTTTGGAAGGGTCTCAGGGCTAATTCCCTTCCTCCAGGTGCTATTTTTCTCATAACTTTCTGGTTCACTTTTTGACAAATGACACACCCTCTGGTAACAGCCTTAGCCAGGCTATATACACCGATGCATAGGTTATTTCTTAGGAAATGATCACATAGTCCTTGGACTCCCCAGTGAGTTAATTTATGTAGTTCTGTTAGCACTGTCCGAGCCAGTGCTTTATTCAAAAATACCCGTCCATCTGAGGTTACCCACTCCCCCTGTTGTCCTTGATGTAACTTTAAATCTTTTATTGCTTCTAATTCTTCTTCACTAAATACAGGTTCTTCTCCTTTTTCAGGTGTCATTTTTGTCTTCAAAATTTTTACTGGATCCCCTGGTTCTAAAGCTGCTTCTTTGGCTATCTGATCAGCCAGTCGGTTTCCCCTAACTTCTAAACTGTCTCCTCTTTGGTGCCCCTTTATATGGACCACTGCTATTTCTGTAGGTTTATGTAGGGCTTCTAATACTGATCGGACTAGGTTCTCATGGGCTAAGCTCTTTCCCTTTGAACTTAAATACCCACGTTCCTCCCATATTTTCCCAAATGTGTGAACTGTCCCATATGCATATTGGGAGTCCATATAAATGGTTCCCTGGTCCCCCTCCAGTAGGTCCAGTCCCCTTTTCAGGGCATATATTTCGCAACTTTGGGCTGACCAGTTTGGGGGTAGTTTCCCTTTTTCTGCAATTTGTAATGTTTCTCCATCTATAATGGCATAACCGGAAGCTCTTTTTCCATTTACTACCCTCGAAGAGCCATCTATGAATAAGCTTCTTCCAGTTGCTAGAGGCTGATCTTCCAAATCTTCTCTTACTTTTGTTTGGAGATAAACCAATTCAAGACAATCATGTTCTAAATTTTCTATAGGCTCTCCCATTAAGAATTGTGCTGGATTGAGGGCATTTGATGTGATAAATTCTGAGTCCTCTGTATTCATTAGTATTATCTCATATTTTAATATTCTAGCATCGGTTAACCACTGCGGAGCTCTCTGTCTCAGTACTGCCCTAAGATCATGAGGGGTATGCACTTTAATTTTTCCTTGTAAGGTCAATTTTTGAGTCTCCTCTATCAGAACTGCGGTTGCTGCTACTGCCTGTATACAAACTGGCCAGCCTCTAGCTACTGGATCTAACAATTTGGATATGTATGCCACAGGTTTCCTGCACCCTCCCCACTCTTGAGTTAATACTCCATAGGCTATACCTCCTTCTGCACTCACAAACAGGTCAAAGCCCTTCCTGAGGTCTGGTAAGCTTAAGACTGGGGCAGAAGACAATTTGTTTTTTAAGTTTTCCAATTGTTGATCATCTTCAGCTGTCCAAATAAGGGGTTCTGGATCCACTAGTTTATTGTACAGAAATTTCACACTCTGTGTGTATTGGTCTAACCATAACTTACAATACCCAAACAAGCCCAGGAGTTTTCTCACATCCCTTTTCGTTTTTGGGGCTGGGAGAGCTAAAATACCTGAAATTCTGTCAGGGCTTAATTTCTTATACCCTCCCCCTATTATGTGCCCCAAGTATGTTACTTCTGATTGCACAAATTGTAGTTTCCCTTGGGAAACTTTTAGTCCTTTCTCCCCTAGAAAATTCAAAAGTTTAATACTAGTTTGTCTGACCTGATCTTTTTCCTTTCCTGATACCATCAGGTCATCAACATACTGCAGGAGCTGCACTTCTTGTTCAGGGACAAATTGTTCCAACAAACTCTCTAAAGCTTGTCCAAAGAGATTGGGGGATTCAGTGAATCCCTGTGGTAATCGGGTCCACCTTAGCTGTTGTCTCCTTTTCGTACTCGGGTCCTCCCATTCAAAGGCAAACCAATCCCTACTTTCTGTTGCCAGAGGACACGCCCAGAAAGCATCCTTCAAATCTATGACAGTGAACCAAGCATGTTCTCTTGGAATTCAGCTTAGGAGACTATACGGGTTGGGCACAACTGGATGTCTGGCAATGGTTCTTTTGTTGACTTCCCTCAAATCTTGCACCAGCCTATATTTCCCTTCAGCCTTTTTAACTGCCAGTATAGGGGTATTATGTGGTGACATGCAGGGTTCTAAAATTCCCTCTTGCAACAGTTGTTCAATGACTATAGCAAGCCCCTTCTTTCCTTCTAGGGAAATCGGATACTGTTTAACACGTATGGGTGAGGTATCATCCTGCATTTTTATTGTTATTGGTGGAATGTCAAATAAGCTTCTCTTCCCCCCCTCAGCCCATACCTCAGGATTTATCTCTGCAACATCTCCTTGAGACAGCTTCATCACTTGTACTACCATTCTCCCTTCCCTTGGAACAATCCCAACCCCCAAATGAACTTGCAGATCCCTTCCTAACAAACTTTTTTCTAAGTTAGGCAGATAAAGAAAATTAGCTTCACACTGCCTTGAGTTTCGAATTATTTTCACTTCTTCAATCACCGATGCTCTAAATGGTCTCCCCTCCGCACCCAATACTTCACAAAATTTTCTCCCAATTTCCATACCTTGTGGTATTTTGTTGAGACAAGACTTATCTGCCCCTGTATCAACCAAAAATTCAAATTCCTCATTTAGGGGTCCCACTTCAAAGTTTACCAAGGGCTCTTCTAGATGTTTCATCGGGTCCCCTATAGTAAAAAGCCCTTGGCACCCCTAGTCCTCCCCCTTAAGAATCCTTCCTAAATTGTCCTGTTCCTTGGCTATTGCCTCATCGAGACTGAGCTTTTTACAAAACCTCCTGGTGTGTCCTGCCTCCCCACAGTAATAATACTGTCGTCCTCTCAAAGGGACTTGAGGTCTCTCAATCCTTTGTGCACCTGTCAGTACTGGCCTACCTCTGCCTCCTCCTGATGGTGGACCTGCCCACCCTGCACTTTCTCTAGCTACAGCAACCATGACCTTAGCCTTGGCCTTTGCTTTTTCTTCCTCCCTCCTTAAATACACCTTCAATGCCTCTTTTAACAATTCATTAATGTCCTTCTCTTGCCAATCTTCCATCTTCTCCAGTTTTCTCCTTATATCAGGCCAAGATTTGGTAACAAATTGGACTTTTAGCAGCATTTGACCTTCCGGGGTGTCTGGGTCTATTTTAGAGTACAACTGGAAGTTCCGCCTTAGGCGATTTAGCCAAGCAGCAGGAGCTTCATCCTTCTCTTGTGCACCCTCAAATGCCAATTGGGTATTAGTTCCTTTGGGAACTGACTCTTTGATCCCCCGTATCATCAAAGACCTATATTCCCTCATGGCCTTCCTCCCCTCCTCCTGGTTAGGGTTCCAGCTGGGCTCCGTTAGTGGCAATTTCTGTTCACCTGATGGCACCTGGGGTCCTGGATGGTTATCTTTCTCCCATATTCTTATGCCAGCCGCCCTTATCATCCGGACCTCTTCTGGGGAAAATAATATACTCAGGATGGAATTCATCTCCCCCCAAGTGTAGATATTTGGACCTAGAAATTGTTCCACTTGGTTGGCTATGCCCACTGGGTCCTCCACTAAATGCCCCAACTCTTTCTTGAATCCTCTCACCTCAGAAGCAGTTAGGGGAGCATTCACAAAGCCAACACCTCCCGCTACTCCTCCCATAGGAACCTCTCTGAGGGGAAAGAGTCTCTCCGCCTTGGAGGTCTTGGATCTGGTGCTACAGTACGGCCCATCTTCAGATGCCAAACTACTTTGAGGAATATCTGGGTTACCGTGAACTTCCTGCCCATCAGCAGGTGTATTTGCTGATAGCTGTTTATCAGGCGAGGAGGCATTTGTGTCCCAACTGGGAGGAGGTAAAGGGACAGCAATAGAAGGGGGAGAAGAGCCTGAGTGTATCTTAAGCGGAGCTGGAGAAGGGGTGGAGAATGCAGCAGGTGGAGGAGGCGCTCGTGGTGATGCAGAAGGAACTGGAGGAGATACTGAGTTTACCATAGCGGAAGCTGAAGAGGTAGAAGGAGGAGTTTGAGCAGGTGGTAGTGGAATGGCAGCCGGGGGAGGAACCGGACCTGCCATTTGAGGTGCTTGAAGAAGAGGATTATAAGGTGGAGGGGCAGAAGGAGGCAAATAATCCAGGGGGTCCCATCTTTTACTAGTTCTATCATCCCCTCTTTCATTCCCTTCTTTCTTCCTCTGTACCTTACAAATTCGCACCCCTTCATCCCCAATAGCGCTCTTTACCCAGCAAGCCACATACAACAATTGCTTAGGATCAGTATCTCTTCGAGCTGTCAGATAATTATTTAATAGTTGGCACATCCACTTATCGTTTGTCCCACACCAAGGCCATCCCCCTTGCAGTTCTAATTCTAGCCACACTTCCATACAATAATGGATCATTTTCACTTTATCTAATCCCTCCGTGGCCTCTATAGAATCCCATTTTTCTAACAGTTCTCCTAAGGGACTATTGGGATGTATGTCTCTCAGTCTCTTGCCGGTCTTTTTACTACTACAACATCCCATTTTTCAGGTCTCAATAAAAAATCTCAAAGGTGCCTCAACTGACCGGTAGTTTCAAAAAACCTTGTTTGAGGAGCTTCAGCCTCCTCCACTGAACTTCAAATTTCTGCCTGATGCTCAGGACTTTATACTGAAACAACTGCCCAATCTCTTGATTGCCCAACTTTCGTCAGGTCTTATATCTATCGGGACTTGAACACACGATGCCTCGGCCAAGAATCCGGGTCGTGCCTGACTCCCTCAGTCAGGAAAAACAACTGCCTGATTTTTAGTTTGCCTAACTCGCCAATTTTTAGGCTCCACCGTATCAGGACTTAAAAGCAAACCACAGCCTCCTTCGCTGGGGTTTGTGCCTGACTCCCTTTGTCAGGACTTACTTTGCCTGCAGGGCTTGCGAAAACACCCGAATCCTTCTCGGGACTGACAAATCTTACGCGAATCCTTCTCGAGACTTACAAAAGTGCCTGACCTTCCTCTGTCAGGACTTTGGGGTGCGTGCCACTCATACACAGTAATTCACTCCGCACGCCCGGAGTGGGGGGGCCCTTTATTCCCCCTTGGGAGACAACTTCACTCACACTAAGTCCACTCACTTTCCCCTGTTTCCGGCCTGCCCCTTCGCAGGAGTCAGGAAACGCGGTACTAAGGGGTCCCACTCACTTCGAAGGTCCGGCTGCCGGCCCTCGTCTCACTCACACACTTGCGCACGTCTCCCACTCCCGCCACCGAGTTTCTCACCAGTCCGGTGCTCCGGTGCTCCTCTGCGTCGCTGTCCTGAGCCGGTCCCTCTTGGTCCTGGTAGCCAGCTGTCCTCTGAAGATCCAAGATGGCCAGTCCTGAGTCCTCTTGCAGCGTGGCTATTCCGGACGAGAGCCCCCAGCTGAAATAAACAAAGGGCCAGGAGACTTCTTCTCCTTTTTAATGCCTTTATTAAAAGTGATCAGCTCAGGATTGGGTGGCTCGACGGGTCTGCAGTCTCCGTCGTCTTCCCGGGCGACTCAGAGGAGGAGGATATGCACAGCTCTGTCCACAAGGGGCAGACCTGGGGGAATCCAGTCCTCGTGGGAGCCTTTAGGGCGTGATTCTCCGTCAGATGGTACCTTTGCCGGCTCAGTCGGCCTGGTCTCACCGCCGGGGTCGTCTCTCTTGGTCAGGGCGAGAGGCTCCGAAGGTGTTCTGCATCTCTGCAGGCTCAGCATTCGGCTCCTCACGTCCAGACATCACTCCAGTCTCTCAATTCTTAGGTGGCTCGTTGTTTTGGGGTTTTCTCCGTACAGCGGGGGGACCCATGCTGCATTGTGGTCTTGGAGTCACTTTGCATAGCCCCCCTCACCTTCTCAGGTCTCTTCTACTGTTCGGGAAGGTTCCCACCCTTCTGGGAAAGGTACAACTTAGCCTCGGGCGAGGCTCTGCTGATACAAAAGGAGCAATTAGCCACAACGACTCGTGATTACAATAACAAAACACGAAGAACTTCAGCAGCTACCCGTGGTCTGGCTGCTTTTTGTAACTTTTTCTCACAAAAAAAATATTACCCGAATTTTGTTCATAACATTAAATAAAGTAATCCGGCTCCAGGCAGTATTAAAAATAAAGAATTCAATTATTAGGAACATTTCAAACGAAATAAAAAGATTAACATGTGTAAATAATCGAGATCAAACTCCTACACTTGATCCCAGTGGGTGGGAGAACCTAGAGATTTTCAAAAAGGATGTATGGGAAAAGGTAGTTTTTCTCACTGTGTGTTTACTTGAAGGATTGCTCTTTTTACTATGCTTAATTATCTGTTTCAGTAAAATAGTACTTGCCGTGCAGACCAACCTGAAGAAACCAAGGAAAGTAACAAGGTTAAGTAACCATGATTACCAAAGTGCACAAGAGATTTATAGTAGATTCAAAACAAAAAAAAATTGTGAGTTGATGCGAGCTTAGAATTTAAGCTCGATCAAAGAAAAAGAGGGGGGACTGTTATGAACAAAAATTCAGTTGATTTTTTTCTGTGAGAAAAAAGTTACCACTACTGCTGGGCTGCTGCCTGTGTTATGGTAATTATGGGTCGTTGTCGTTAATGGTTGTTTTTGTATTAGTAAAAGCCCTGGCTGGGGCGAGTTAATGGCCCTTCTCCTGATACAGTGAAGGGTGGGGACCTTCCTGAACAGTGAGGAGAAGAGACCTAGAGGGGAGGGGTTATGCAAAGTGACTCCAAAGACCAGAATGCTTTGTGGGACCCCCGACTCCAAACCCATGAAGAAACCCCAAAAACAACGAGCCAAATAAGAGTTGAGAGACTGGAGTGATGTCTGGACGTGAGGAGCCGAGTGCTGAGCCTGCAGAGATGCGGAACACCTTCGGAGCCTCTCGCCCTCACCATGGGAGTAGCCCCCGGAGATGAGGGCCTGCTAAGACAGCCAGCAAAAGTAAAAACTACTGCAAGGGATCAGCAGGCCCTAAAGGCTCCCACGAGGACTGGATTCCCCCAGCTCTGCCCCTTGTGGACAGAGCTGCGCATATCCTCCTCCTCTGAGTCGCCCGGGAAGACGACGGAGACTGCAGACCCGTCGAGCCACCCAATCCTGAGCTGATCACTTTTAATAAAGGCATTAAAAAGGAGAAGAAGTCTCCTGGCCCTTTGTTTATTTCAGTGGAGAAGGTCCTTTGTGCAGCCCTTGTTACAGGGCAGCTTGGGCCTTGCTGCAGACATACGGCTGCTCATGGGAGCAGTTCCCGCTCCTGAATCTCTCATCAGCCAGGTACATACACTCGGAATTGCCAAGGACAGGAGCCCTGCAGGGAGGAGCAGAGGCAGCGCTGGCTGCCAGGGGAAGCCCTTGTGCCCCTGTGCCCCCAGGCCCTGCCCGGCTCCCCGGCACTCACCGGGAGCTGTAGCTGCTGCCGTCCCCCCAGTGCAGGTGCTCGCCCCGTCTGCGCAGCCCGAGCCAGAAATCGCCGTTCCCGCGGAGGCGGAAGAGCAAATCCTGCCCAGGAGAGAGGAGTGGGAGCTGCCCCGGCCCCTCGGGGGGACACGTGCCCGGGGCTGCCCCCGCACGCCGGGGCTCCTTCCCTGCAAGGCCCCGGCCCAGGGCTGCAGCCCCGGCCCTGCGAGCACCGAGCCCGGCCCAGGAGCGCCCCCAGGCTGCCCTCAGCCACCCCACACCGCCCGCAGCCCCTCACTCACCATGGCCTCCTCATCCTTGGCAATGGCCAGGGAGGCATTGAGCTCTGAGCACCGTTCCTGACCCTGCTCACAGCTGCTGTAATCCCGTGAGAAGCCGTAGCAGACCCCGTTGAAGCCCAACCAGCCACGGGGACAGCCCAGAACCAACAGCGGAGTCGCAGGTGTGACTGGAAGCTGTGGTGCTGCAGGGGGAAGAGGAGAAGCTCTGAGGATTCCCCTGTGCAGGGAGCAGGGAGCCCGCTCTGCCCCGAGGGGCTGGGCCCACGCTGCTGCCCCTCCCTTACCTGCCAGCACAGCCAAGGCCGCCCCCAAAGCCAGCACCAGCACCAGGAGCAGCAGAATCAGCACCGCCGTGCCCAAGGGATGGCACCTGAACCATTCACCTGGAGCAGGAAAGAGCTGCTGGCTGCCAGAAGCAGAGCCGGCCCTGCAATCTGCTCAGCCCGTGGCCAGGGAGCAGAGCAGGGAGCCCTGAGGCAGTGTGGGCCTCCCTCAGCTGGCAGCCAGAGAGCCAAGAGCCTGGCCACAGGCAGGGACACAGCTGTGGGCACAGGCAGGGACACAGCTGTGGGCACAGGCTGCAGCAGGAGAACTGCACAGCCTTGGGGGCAGCTGGGGCTCTTGCTTCCAGCCACAGATGGGGCCCAGCAGAGCACGAGGCCTCTTCCAGACATCGGCAAACAGCCACACACCTGCCAGCCCTGGCCTTGGGAGGGGACACGGGCCCCTGCCTAGATGACACAAGGGAGGCCCTGCACTCATCCAGGAATCTTCTGAGGTTCCTTTTGTGTTCATTGTTGGTTGCTGAGGGAGCCAGGGGCTCCCTCACGCTCCCGTCACTGGTGCAGATTCCATTCTCCACATCTGCGCTCGCTGCACGCTCACAAGTGGCATCCCCCTGCTTATGCCAAGAGGCTTCTTGGGCCCCAGGCAAGTGTGGAACCACAGCTGCTGGTCCCTCCTGGGGATGCTGGGGCTCATTGGCAGCTCCAGGAATGGAGCAGAATTCACTCTCCTCCTGCTCACAGCTGGCATCTCTCTGACAGAGATAAACACCGCCTTGCTCCAGAGATTTCACGCGTGCTGACAAAGCCTTTCCGCGATCGGCCTTGGGAACAGCATTATGCCCGCGGTGATGGAACATCGAAAGGAAAATGATGAGAGGTCACTGCTGGTGCCGGCCCTGCGGGAACCTGAGACTCACGAGGGCGGTGCCAGGTCTGGGGGTCTACCGCGGCACCGGCTCCATGCCGGCCATCCGGGCACGGAGGAGAGCGCGGGCAGCCGCTCCCTCGGCTGCGATCCCAGCGCAGGGGGCACACGGGGGAAGCCGGCACCAGGAACTCGCCAGAATCCCCCCGGCCCTCACCGCGGGCCCCGAGCTGGGGCAACACCGACCGCGGGTCGCTGCCGGGCTGGCGCCGCCTCGCCGCGCTCCGCCACTGCTTCGCAATAACACAAACGCGCCGCCTCCCGCCGCTCCGGTCCCGGCGAGACACCGCAGGTCCGGCCTCTTCTGCCTAAGTTAAAATACCGGTGTGGGTTGTTTTTTCCGATTTGAGCAATCGACGTGCGGGAAAGCAGCGAGGGGCGGGGAGGAGGCGGGGAGGAGGGGAAGTCACGTCAGGTCAGGTCGTTTCGGATTCCTTTCCCGTAAAACAGTAGTTAGAAAGAATCGTAGCTCCGCTGCAGGGGGTGGAGAGGGTGGGGGAGAGCTTCTGGAGGTTTCTACAGGGAATTCTCGCAGGGATTCTGGGGCTGGGCCAGGGCAGGTGCCCGGTGCCAGCGAAAGCGCTTTGTGCCTCTGCTCCTGCCCCTGGCCAGGCAACAGAACACAGCAGGAAAGGCTCGAGGACCGGCAAAGGCCAGGCAGAGATCACTCACCGGTCACTGGTGTAAAGGGACACGACTGGGGGAGCCATTTTAATTTATTATGACACAAATCACGGCAAGAGAACGAGCGGTAACGCAGCAGGGTTCAGCCTCGGAACCAGGACTGTGCCCTCGGCCCCGGCAGCCGCAGCAGGGGGATAAAGGAGCCCCGGGCCGAGCAGCGGCTCTGCCCCAGCACGGGGATGTGTCCGGAGCCCCCGCTCCGGGCCGGGCTCGCAGGGCCGAGCGCGGAGCAGGCGCTGAGCTGCTCCTGGAGCTCCCAGCGCTGCTGGATCCGGCGGGCGCGGCACCGGCACTGCCGGGGGCATCGCTCGGTGCCTGGCGGCGTTTGCCGTCCCCAGGGAGAAACTGAGCCCGGCCCGCAGCGCCAGCTCATCCTCACCCTTCTATTGCAATTGCTCCATGGTTAAACCAAGGGGAAACTCCCTCTTGTCGCCACTTCAAAGCCTTGAGTCAAGGGGAGAACGGAGGGTCCCTCCCGATTTAGATCCCGAAATGATTGTGAGAAATACGGTTTATTTTCTTGGTAAAATTTAAAAGTTTCATAAAGCACAATAGGAGACAAATACAGTAAAGGAAAAATTACGGTCAGGTGCATCCTGGCACTCAGCCAGGTGCACACGCTCTTTTTGGAAACACTTTTAAAATACTGTTTCTTTGCATCATCTGTTCTAGATTTAAACTTAAAAAATAATTTACATTATTTTAAAACTGTTTCGCTTGGCTGTTCTTCGAGTCTGCCTTTTTAGAGCATGTGTATTTGTTGGTTGTGATTTTAGTCTATTCTTATCTTTATTTTTAGTTATTGGGCTTTTTATAGGAGATGTGAGCTGATAGTTGGAACATTAGTTAGCAGGTCTTCATCAAATGTTCTTTGGATATTATACCAACCAGGCATTTTAACTCAAGCATATTTGTATCAGCTACTTTTAATTTTAGTTAACACTAGAAATTAAAATTATATTTCTACAGCAAAGTCATTTTAACACTGCACATACAGAATCCAGTTTAATATTTGTAAAAAGCTAATACTGTAATATGTATCTATAACATGATGCATAAAGAAGATCTACCCTCAATTTAATCCTGAATAAAAAGTGAATCAAGAGGGGTTTTCCTCAATTTAGCCTCCTAAAATGAGGGGAAATGCAATTTCCGTTTTCAATTTCCCTCAACAAAGACCATTCTGGGGCCTTTTGCACATCTTTTTCATCTGTGAAGGTCCCTTCAAATGGAGGCTCCCCCTCGATGGAACTCTTACAGTGGCACATCCAGAGGTTCCTCACAAGGGAAGCCCTTTCAGACCAGGGACAGCCGTGTTTGCTCTCAGTTTGAACCTGAAGATGATGAAAATGGGGCTCTTTCCCTCAATTCAAACAGCACCATAAAGGGTTTCTCCTTCTATTTAAACATGAAAATTATGGAAAATAGTGTTTGCCTGCCTAGTGAGTCACCCAAAATGATGAAAAAGGTGTGTTTTCCTTCAATTGGGACCCTTCAAATCACAGGTGAATGGGGATCCTCCCCAGTTCAAACACAATTACAGAAAAGCTTTCCCCCCTCCATTTCAATCCCATTTTTGGGGGCACTGAGGAGGGACTGGGGGCACTTCCCCCTCCTCACTGCTCACCCCTGGGGCTGCTGCCCCTCGCACAGTGCTGAGCAGTTCCCTCCCAGTTCCCTACCAGTTTCCCTCTTCCTGGCGAGCCCCGGCAGGGATGGGGAGAGCGCTGGGCAGGAGCTGGGAGCGCTGTTCCTTCCCAGGGCTCCTGATATCCCTCCCAGTGCTCCTTCTAGCTAATCGGGGAGGCAGGTTTTTTGCCAGGAAAGCCTGTAGTTTGCCAATTACGTGGCCTGTTTACAGAGTCTGTGGTTCGAGTGGTAGCATTAACACTGAGATCAAGTAGGAAATCCACAAAGAGAAAAGGAGGAAATACAAAAATGTCAAACACAAGCCTTGTGTGTGCTTTGCTTTCCCCTCCCTTTTATCACTTTCCGCCTTCCTGTCCCTTTCTCTGTGGTTGCTGATGTTATCCTGGAGCAATGTGAGAGCTGCCCCTCAGCATCCAGAGGCAGCTATTCCGTGGCTGTTCAGCTGCACAGCGCTGTTACTCCAGTGTGAGCCCACGCTGCCCTTTCCCTGCCCCTGCAGCAGCCCCAGCAGCCGGGGCACTGCGGGAAGGGCAGGCTGGGCACGGAGAGGCGCGGCTGGCACCGCCCGCCCTCCCGGCAAGGGGCACGAAAGCATCTTCACCGAGGGACAGCGAGCACGGCTGTCAGCACTGACAGACCTTGGGAGGGCCGGGGCTGCCTGTGCAGCGCCGAGGGCACCAAAGGGAGAGCAGCCACTTCTGCCACCGAGCTGCCAGGCTGCAAACCGCGGGGGATGCAGGGCTGGGCTCCCAGCGCTGTGGTTTTTCCTTATTCGGTCCTTTGTTGTAATTTTCCTCAAGGTTTAATAAACCTTTTTGAAATGTTAAAAGAGAGGGTCGTTTCTCACACTGATTTTCAATCTGGTTTGTAGCAGCATACTGTCAGTAGTACTGAAGGTCTTTACTGTAGTCACTTTTATTTTATTCTCTTTGAGAGGACATAAAGTTGACGAAGGTTTGTGAAGCTTCTGCTCTTCTCTCTTCTCTCTGAAAAAGCTGAGTCCCACAGTGCAGTGTAACGATCTGCCCAAGGCAGTTTAGTTTGTGTGACTCATCTTGAAAATGTGACTGAAGAAAGATCTGATATACAATGTTAATTGTTTTAACACTTTGCCTGAAATCGTTGCTTTCCAGTTGATTTTGATGTTGAAACCATTCATTGTAGCTGCTCTTCATACAAATAAACCTTTAGACATGTTTGCTCTTACTGCCAGTAGGAGAGAATTTTCAGTAATTTCTGCAATTTGCAATAGTAGTCTTAGCATTTGTGTGCTTTAGTAGTGTTCATCCAGCCACACTTGATGTACAAATAGAATTCCCAAAAAACAAATGTTTCAAGATTGAACCAAAGTGTTTATGGACTTCATGTTCTTTTGTGTGTCAGAGAAGATTTGGGCTTAAAATATGAAAATCTGCCTCTCTTGAAAACAAAGAGAAATTTTACTTTTATGGAGCCCTAATTTTGCCTCAGATGTCTGTGACTCCTTTTTTCCTTTTTTTTTTCCCTAAATGTGAATGTAATTTTAAACACCAGCTGGGCTTTGTTGGAAATGGTATTGGGGACCCACAAGAAAAGTTCCTCATTTCAGTGGCTGAGACCATGGTGAGGTTTTTAGCATTTCCTTCTCTCAGGTGGGATCTGATGCCCTGAGGTGGCCTTGTCTCCTCAGAGATTTCATGCCCTGAGGAAGCAAAGGCTGATGGAATGTGCTTGATCCTCTCCTGTCTAATGGGGAGGAACAGCACCCAGCAGAGCTGGAATCACCTTCTCCATTCCTGATTTCTGCTGCCAACACATCACTGGGCTCTCTCAGGGTCCAGAAGTCACTTTTCCTTTTGGATGGATGGCCTGAAGGCACCCAGGGGCTGCAGGCTGGGACTGCTTCAGAAATCCCTTTGGCTTGGAAGGATCCTTCTACCTGAGAGCTGAATTGAGAAACAGACAGATGTAGTGAGGCCAGGGAGCTCACTCAGAACTGTTAGGAGGATCCCAGAGAAAAAGATCCCTAGAAAAGACTGTAATTGTTTTTATAACAAATTTTCTAGCAGAAGTTTCTGGACTCCAGATGAGCCATGGAGTAATTTGGCAGTATCAGAAACAGGAAATCCACTCTTGGCCAGGAGTTCCCATCTCTTCCTGTGTTACTGGCAATAGCTCCCGTCAGGATTTTTACCCAGCAGAAAACAAAGTGACCACAAGATGTGACATCATCTGCCTATAAAGTGAACTTGCCTTTATCTTTCCACTTTAATCTCCTGCTACCCAGCTCCTAGGGCAGGTCACAGTGCCCTGGGGACAGGGAAAGGAAAGCTCCAAGGCCTCTCTGCAGGGGGACAGGGACTTGGAAACAAAGGTGTTCATCAAGATTTCATCTCAGACTGAACGGGGGAAGGGTGTCTGTGTTATGCATGGAAATTTGAGTGGAAAACAACTGCAATTTCTAATAAAGAATTCTCATCAATGTAAGGTCCCTTGCTTTCTAAAGACGTTTTGGTTCAGTCAGACAGAAAATCACTTTCTGATGTACAGCTATCAGTGCTGACTTAAGGTACACTTTGACAAGGCATAGATTCAGTTTTCTACAGCAGTGCTAGAGATTCTATGAGTATCTGAATCCCTGCAGTGGAACCAAGCCTTTGAGACCCATCTGTCAGAGGGCAGCCATGGGCACTGTGTGTGTGTGCTGTGCCCACGTGTGAGGGCACACGTCCTGCTCTGCCATGGGCACTGTGTGTGTGCTGCTGTGCCCAGCTCTGTGCCCAGGGATGTGCTGCCGTGGGCACAGGCTGTGTGCCCTGCTGTGGGCAGAGGGGCAGCGTTGCACACTCAGCTGTGAGTGGGGCTGTGCACAGCTCTGTGCTTGTGAGTGTGCACAGGTTCTGCAGGTGTGAGCACGGCTCTGTGTGGGACAGGCGTGTGTTGCTGTGTGTGACACTGCACACGCTGCTGTGCTCAGGCTCCACGTGCCAGCAGGTCCCTGCTTGGGGCCCGTGTGCATTGGTAGGGGCTGTGCCCAGCTGAGTGTCTGTGCAGCACAGGTGTGCTGCTGTGGCAGGCTGGGTGCACACAGGTGGGTGCTGCTGGCAGTGCCGTGGGGCACAGGAGCTCTGTGCAGGTCAGCAGGGCCCTGTGTGTGTGAGCACTGGCTCTGCACATGTCCCTGTGTGCCGCAGCGCCAGATTTCTTCAGCCCAGTTAACTCTCGACACCGTGGGTGAGATTGGGAGCCCCAGAAAGCTGCTGGATCTGGGGTGCAGCTGTTGGGCACAGCTGCTCTACAGCTCGAGTAAACTGTGTCGGGAATAGGGAGAAGGGACAGGGAGAGGTTGTCTCTATGTTTTCTAAAGGTGTTTATTCCCAGGAGGGTCAGCGTCTGAAAGAACCTGAACAAAGGCACACATCAACTTATATAAGGGGGAGGTATCAGGGGAGGGCACAAAACTTTAACCAATGAGGAAAAGCTGGGCGAGGAACACAAGGGGGAGATACAATGTTTAAACCTATAGGGGATTACAGGGGAGGAGAGCAGTTTAAACAAACCAATGGGGCCTCAAAGAATACGAACATGACAGGGAGGTTTCTAGAGAAAGGGGCAGCCATGGGAAGGGATTGGCAGTCAGTGGGAGGAGAAACAGGGAACATTCCAGAACAAAGGCCAGGTCTTTGGGAAGATGGACAAGTAGGATGAAACCAACAACACTGGAGCAAAGGAACAATCCATTAATGACAAAAAATGTCATAACAATACAAAATAGGGGGGGTTATAAAACTGACTGCTATGGCTGAATTACAATTAAAACATGCACTGGAACACCTGTGTGCACACACAAGCTGGGCACACTCAGGACATGGCTCTGGGTACACTGCTCCGTGCATCCGACTGCTGTCTCACCTAGAAAAACAGACATATATATATATTTATATACAAATATATAAACACACGTGTTTGTTTATGTGTCTACCTAGCTCTGCTGGCTGGAGTTGCC
This sequence comes from Melozone crissalis, assembly GCF_028551555.1. Classification (NCBI taxonomy): domain Eukaryota; kingdom Metazoa; phylum Chordata; class Aves; order Passeriformes; family Passerellidae; genus Melozone; species Melozone crissalis. The sequence goes on along the minus strand of NW_026535840.1, from coordinate 4,070,762 downwards.
CCTGGCCCTCTGTGTACACCCTTTTCTTGTAAGGAGAAGAATTTACCTCTACATATAAGTTTGCCAAAAGGCTGATGTAAAGTTGTACACAGTGATCAAATTTAATACTGTTTATGTTTCCATTAAATCCCCATAAACAGGGAATCTGCAATGGCTCTGACCCAGTGGTATTCTAACCCACATTCCCTGGAAACTGCTGCCATCAGAACAGGGTGCTGGGCCCAGTGCTGAGCCTCTCTGGGACTGTGGGGCTTCCTGAGCCACGCAGTTCCCTTGAGCCAGCAGTGCTGGGTAACTACTTTAACACTCAACTACCCTTTCAAATACTGAAACATTTGAGGCTGTGCTATGGGCATTGCCTTCAGTGTTAACCCCTCAGTGGGGAGGTCCCTTTCAGGTGCTGTTCACCACTGAATGGGCTGTGCCAACCAGAGAGAGAGAGCGGACTCACGGCAAAAGAATTAAAGGCTGGTGAGAGAACCCAAAGAATAGACTGTAACAACCAGAGCAGTTGAGAGAGAGCCAAAGAAGCTCAAAGATGTTCAAAAAGCATACTCCAGCTTCCACCAGCTTGAAAATTGTTTAACTAACACTTTGGGCGGGGAGTTTGAACTGTATAATTTATTGATGTAATTTTTCTGTTTTAATAGATGAGAATTACAAGCATCTGTTGAGGGGAAGTACACAGAGGTTTTGGTTTGGAAAATCAGGAGTCTGCTAAGGAAGGCAGGAGCCTCCCCTGAAATGGAGAATGTAAACCCTCCCCACAACTCCGAACTGCTACAAATTTTAAATTAAGTGGGGCTCAGGCAAAAAATATGGGAGCAGGAAATACCAGTTCTTTAAGTAAAAAAAGAAAGAAAAAAAGAATAAAATAAACAATGCAGTACACTAGAACAACACTGACAGAGTCAGAACCCAACCTGACACCCTGTGGGTCAGGGTGTTGGTGGCAGTCCAATTGGGAATGTGGCTGCAGCCCTCCTGCAGTGTCAGGGGTGGTTCTGTTGGAGCGAGGGGGATCTGTAGAGAAGGATGTATTCTTCCTCTGAAGATCCAGTGGAAGGAGAGACAGCTGCTGTTCCTCTGGGGAATCCCGTGGAGAAAGCCGTGCTGGTGTCTCAAAAACCTCTGGATTATATCTGGGTAGCAATGCTTGGCTCCTCCCTCTGGGCAGAGCATCTCACAATGGGATGTTATAGTTCTTATCAGCCATGCAGTGACATTCAATAGTCTGTTATCAGCAATGTCCCCTCCCGAGGGAGGTGTGAATGTGGTCACTCAAAGAGACAGATAAGGCAAACTGCCCACTTGACAAAGGTAATCTGCCATACAGATGGTAATAGAAAACATCTTGCATTGCAATCTTCAACATAATCTACTTCTTTTTCTATTTCCATCTGCATCACAAAGAAACCGTACACACAGTTCTCACTTAAGACTTTACCACAGGTTTCCCTGTGGTACGCAACAGCTTTCTCCATCTTTCTGCATTACCCACCAAGTGTAACCAGGTTCTTGAGCAAAAACAATTCCACGGATGGGTTTGTCTTTGCCTGAGGTGGGAGTAATCCAAACAGTCTTTCCTAAGATACCTTTCATGTGTACCATAGGGAGTTTATCTGCATCCACTGTGTGCAGGGGTTCAGACTGGGCAGGACAAGCTCGATTGATGGACCCTTGGGTGTTGACCATCCAGGTGGCTTTTGCTAGGTTCATTTCCCAATTTCTACAAGTCCCGTCCCCCCCCCAAGTACCTTCAGGGTAGTTTTAGGTAGTCCATTGCACAGTTCAAGTTTCCCGGCAGCTGGTGCATGGTAGGGGGTATGACATGTCCATTCAATACCATGTTCCCTGGCCCAGGTGTTGATAAGGCCATTCTTAAAATGGGTCCTGTTGTCTGACTCAGTTCTCTCAGGGGTGCCATGTCTCCACAGGATTCGCTTTTCCAGGCTCAGGATGGTGTTTCAGGGAGTGGCATGAGACACAGGGTGGGTTTCCAAACATCCAGTGGTGGCTTCCACCATGGTCAGCACGTAGTGCTAACCCTGGCATGTCTGGGGCAGTGTGATGGAGTCTGCCAGTCTGCCAGTCCACCCCATACTTGTACTTGGACCACAGCCCACCATACCAGAGGGGCTTCACCCGCTGGGCCTGCTTGATGGCAGCACACGTCTCACAGTCATGGATAACCTGAGAAATACTGTCTATGGTTAAATCCACCCCTCGGTCTCGTGCTCACTTATGGGTGGCATCTCTGCCCTGATGGCCTGAGGCATCATGGGCCCATCGAGCTAGGAACAACTCCCCCTCATGTTGCCAATCTAAGTCTATCTTTGACACCTCTATTTTTGCTGCCTGATCTACCTGCTCATTGTTTCAGTGTTCCTCATTAGCCCGACTCTTGGGGACATGAGCATTCACATGGCGGACTTTCACAGGTAGCTTCTCTAACCGAGCAGCAATGTCTTTCCATTCATCAGCAGCACAAATCGGTTTTCCCCTACGCTGCCAGTTGGCCTCTTTCCACCTCTCCAGCCATCCCCACAGAGCATTGGCTACCATCCATGAATCAGTATAAAGGTAGAGATTTGGCCACTTCTCTCTCTTAACAGGGCCAGCTGAACAGCTTTGAGTTCCACAGGTTGACTTGATCCACTTTCTCCTTCGGTAGCTTGTGCAACCTGTCATGTGGGGCTCCATACGGCTGCTTTCCACTGCCGGTTCATTCCTACGATGCGACGAGAACTGTCAGTGAAAAGAGCGTAGCGTGTTTCCTCTGGGGGCAGTTGGTTATATGGAGGAGCTTCTTCAGCCCATGTCACTGGTTCCTGTTCTTTTTTATCAGTCAGATCAAAGTTCTCACTTTCTGGCCAGTTTATAATTATCTCTAAAATCTCAGGGTGATTCAGGTTTCCAATACAGGTGTGTTGTGTGATAAGAGCAATCTATTTACTCCATGTAGCGTCAGTGGCATGGTGGGTGGTGGGAACCTTTCCTCTGAACATCCACCCCAGCACCAGTAGTCGGGGTGCCAGGACGAGTTGTGCTTCCGTGCCAATCACCTCTGAGGCAGCCTGGACTCCTTCACAGGCAGCCAAGATTTCCTTCTCTGTGGGAGTGGAGTTGGCTTCGGACCCTCTGTAGCTTCGACTCCAAAATCCCAGTGGTCGACCCCGAGTCTCCCCAGGCGCCTTCTGCCAAAGGCTCCAGGACAAGCCATGGTTCCCAGCTGCAGAGTAGAGCACATTCTTCACTTCTGGTCCTGTCCTGACTGGGCCAAGGGCTACTGCATGAGCAGTCTCCTGCTTGATTTGTGCAAAGGCTTGTTGCTGCTCAGGGCCCCAGTGGAACTTGTTCTTCTTGTGGGTGACCACATAGAGAGGGCTCATGATCTGACTGTACTCAGGAATGTGCATCCTCCAAAAACCTATGGCACCCAGGAAAGCTTGTGTTTCCTTCTTGCTGGATGGTGGAGACATCAACATGATTTTGTTGATGACCTCAGTGGGAATCTGATGCCATCTGCTTTGCCACTTCACTCCCAGGAACTGGATCTCTCGGGCAGGTCCCTTGACTTTACCCTTCTTGATAGCGAAGCCGGCTTCTAGCAGAATCCTGATGATCCTCTCTCCTTTCTCAAATACTTCCATTGCTGTGTTCCCCCACACAATGATGTCATCGATGTACTGCAAGTGCTCTGGAGCCTCACCCTTTTCCAGTGCAGCCTGGATCAGTCCATGGCAGATGGTGGGAGCGTGCTTCCAACCCCGGGGCAGTCGGTTCCAGGTGTACTGCACGCCTCTCCAGGTGAAAGCAAACTGAGGCCTGCATTCTGCTGCCAGAGGAATGGAGAAAAATGCATTGGCAATGTCAATAGTGGCGTACAACCTTGCTGCCTTGGACTCCAGCTCGTACTGGAGTTCCAGCATGTCCAGCACAGCAGTGCTCAGGGGTGGAGTCACTTCATTCAAGGCACAATAGTCCACAGTCAATCTCCATTCTTCTTCAGATTTACGCACAGGCCAAATGGGGCTGTTGAAGGGTGAGTGAGTCCTGCTAACCACCCCTTGGCTCTCCAGCTCACGGATCGTTTTGTGGATGGGGATCACAGCATCTCGATTCGTCCGATACTGCCAGCGGTGCACTGTCGAGGTGGCAATTGGCACTTGTTGCTCTTCCACCTTCAGGAGACCTACTGCAGATGGGCTTTCTGATAGTCCAGGCAAAGTGTTCAACTGCTTGATGTTTTCTGCCTCCACAGCAGCTATGCCAAAAGCCCATCTGAGTCCCTTTGGGTCTTTGTAATAGCTGTTTCGGAGGAAATCTATGCCCAGAATACACGGGGCCTCTGGGCCAGTCACAATAGGATGTTTTTTCCACTCTTTCCCAGTCAGGCTCACCTCGGCTTCTAACAGGGTCAATTGCTGTGATCCCCCTGTCACCCCGGCACTGGAAAGAGGTTCTGCCCCCACATATCCCAATGGCATTAGGGTACACTGCGCACCAGTATCAACAATCGTACTTTCGTGGTTCTGATGTGCCAGGTCATCAGATCCACACCATTCAGAAAATCCGGTTTTCCTGTGCCTCTCCCTGGCTAGAGGCAGGGCCCCTTTAACCCTGGGTACACATGGTAGAGGTACCTTCTGGGGATCTGACAGATCATACTCAGCAGCTCGGTAATGGGAAGTTGAGGCTACCTTCACTTTACTGGAGTTCCCTCAATTAGTGCTTCCCTCTTTGAGTTGATACACCCATGCTGCCAGGACAGAAGTGAGTTTTCCATCCCACCTTCCCATGTCTTCCCCATGGTCACGCAGAAAAAACCACAGGTCAGCCCGTGGGGTGTACCCTTTCTCTCTAGTTGGGAAATGTTGGGCTCTGACTCTGGGGCCTGTGACTCACCGTGGTGCAATGTGGGAACTGTTCCTCCTCACCTCCTCCTTCATCTCTCCCATCTCCTCTCTGAGTTCTTGGACCATGGCAGAGACATGAGCCTGCATTGGGCCATTGATCACACTTTCGTAATTCCTAAGCTTGTTGGCCACAAAACCCACTGTCTCTCGGTTGGTGTTGGCATTCATCATTGCAATGAAGGTGGCGTATTGGGACGGCCCCAGATTTGCCAGGCTCCACAACATTTGCCCTGTGCACCTGACTTGGTCAGGGTCATTGTCATGCTGTCCATCCCTCCCAAAGAGTACCTCCAATACTGCCACTTCTCTCAGCTGTGGGATCCCTTCCTCAAGAGTCTTTTAGCACATTCTATGGTGCTGGTCCTGCATTCTTTCTCTGTGGACAAACCTCTCTCTGACACTCATTAAAAGCCGCTCCCAGAGGGAAAGGGACTCTGGTTGTCTTACAAAAATCTGATTGATACCTGAGTCCTGGGTCAAGGGTCCCAGATTCCTTGCCTCACCACCATCCATCTGGACGCCTGTACCCATAAGATTCCAGACCCGAAGTAGCCAGGTTGTATAAGCCTCACGTCCCTGTTGTACACTGTCTTTGTGCAGATTACGGAGAATTTCGTATGTCAGGGACTCGGTGATGATCGCAACCTCTGGCTCCCCTGTGGGTTGTGAAGGCCCTCCCTTATCTGGGTGCTCTGCTTTCATCTTAGATCTCCTTGTTTCTACAGGGGCAACTGCTGCTGGCTGTGTCTGCCTTTGAAATTCAGCTGGAACCTGGACAGTTGTAACATCTGTGGGTTCCACTGCTGCACTGTTACTCTCCCTCTTCAAGGCAGAGGGAGGCCTTCTCACCAGCTGGGGAAGTGTATTCCTTCAGCCCCTGGCCCGTATCACATATCTCCTTCACCAGACTCCCATCTAATCTGGGTAGTTCACATCTGGGGTGGGCTGTAGGGCAGGGTCAGGCTCTGGGGCAGCAGCATCCCTCGACTCTGGTGTTAGGTTCTGGGGTAGGTGTCATGGTAGTTATCCAGGTTAGTCTCCCCTTCTCTCTAAATGCTAAATAGAGCAGGCCTATCAGCAACACCAGTCACTGTATGATATCATTAATATTTAGAGTGGATCTGAACCCTTCAAAAACTGGTGGAGCGGACCCAAAGACATGGTTAAAGGGCTGGGAGAAGATTTCGCCTGGTGTCATTTCCTTACAGCAGGTGCCATTATTAAAGTAACCTCAAAAACATACAGTTAGTGTGTGACAGCTGTGAATCCATGTGCCTGCTTTCCAGAGGAAGTTAAAAATCCATTACTTCCTCACCTTATTTACCCGTAAAACAAAGGTTTTATGGGTATAACAGACACAGTAGCCTTGGTTATAGGACCCATGTTTAGATAAGAGCCTACAAATGGGAGAAATTCAGCCACGATCACATGCCACCCAAACCAGGGCAAGCTGGACCACATGATGTGGCTTAATGAGGTTTCTATAGCCACACACAAAATTAGATTACTCAAGAACTGTTACTCCCTTTTTGTTTCTGTGCCCTCGAGCTGCATGTTGGGTGCCAAAATCTGTCTAGGTTTGGAAAGACAGGAGTCTGCTAAGGAAGGCAGGAGCCTCCCCTGAAATGGAGAATGTAAACCCTCCCCACCCCTCCGAATTGCTATAAATTTTAAATTAAGGAGCTCCCAGGCAAAAAATATGGGAGCAGGGAATAACAGTTCTTTAATAGGGAAAAGAAAAAAAAGAATAAAATAAACAATGCAGTACACTAGAACAACACTGACAGAGTCAGAACTCAATCTGACACCCTTTGGGGTGTTGGTAGCAGTCCAATTGGAAATGTGGCTGCAGCCCTCCTGGAGTGTCAGGTGTGGTTCTGTTGGAGTGAGGGGAATCTGTAGAGAAGGATGTATTCTTCCTCTGAAGATCCAGTGGAAGGAGACACAGCTGCTGTTCCTCTGGGGAATCCTGTGGAGAAAGCCATGCTGGTGTCTCAAAAACCTCTGGATTATATCTGGGTAGCAATGCTTGGCTCCTCCCTCTGGGCAGAGCATCTCACAATGGGATGTTATAGTTCTTATCAGCCATGCAGTGACATTCAATAGCTGTTATCAGCAGATGTCCCCTCCCGAGGGAGGTGTGAATGCGGTCACTCAAAGAGAGAGATAAGGCAAACTGCCCGCTTGACAAAGATAATCTGCCATATAGATGGTAACTGAAAACATCTTGCATTGCAACTTGCAACACCAGAGAATCATCAGAGGTGTTGGGGCAGTTTCCTTAAGGACCAACAAGTAGAGTAAAACAAGAAATAGAGGACAAGACCAGGTTGACCCCTGTGTTCGCCACCGAGAAGATTCCACAGCCCTGCTGCAGGCAGCAATACCATAGGCATGGTGAGGTGTGAGAGACAGTCTGGAATTCCCCTCTTTTGCCTCACGACCGTGGCAAGGACAAGACATCGGGACCCTGAGGGCTCCGATCGGAATTCTGGTCTGCCCGTGGTGGATGAATGCCAAATAATCGTGAGGCCCCTGAGCAGAGTTCCGGCCTGCCAAGTGATTGTTCAATTGTTTGCAGCTGTGTCTACAATGACTGTGTCTGGCAGTGCCTGCCAAGGGGGCCGACTCGCCCTACCTGCCTGCACCTATTTTCACAACAATAGCCCTGGAATTTCCTTACCTCTTGGCCTGGTTGGACTTTTCTGAGGTAACCTTTGGTGGTGCCCATGGAAGACCTGTCATCTGCTTTACAACCACCGTGATGGATTAAGATGGGAGAAGCCTCTCCCTCAAGGACTGAGACAGACATGAAACTCTTATAAGAAGAAGCTCCCCTCCCTCAAGGACTGAGACATGAAACCCTTATATGAAGAAGCCCCCCTCCCCCAAGGACTGAGACATGAAACCCCTAATACGGGGGAAGTGTGTGGGGGAGGCAACCTGACCAAAGTGAGATGTTTGCCTGTGGATGTGTTTGCTGGACCCAGACTGGTTTCCCATAGAAACCAGCCCTGAAACAATGGGTCCTGCTCACTGCTGATATTGACTTATCCTGCTGAGAACATGGACTGTCTGTACCCATCTTCAATGCCTTCTTTTCCCCTCAGTAATTTCAACGGACTTATGCTTTATTGTATCTGTTCCCCCTCAGTGATTTCAAGACTTATTCCCTCCTCAGTAATGGACTATAATAGAACCTTGAGTTAGTCAGGACTTCGAGTTCACCCCTGATATGACTAGGCAAATGCTGTTGACTGGACTTCAAAGGACCTAATCTTTCTATGTTTGGTAGCTATACCCACCTTCTCTTTCTCCCTCTCTTTCCCTATTCTTTCCTTTTCCCCAGTTTCTTTAACACATTTGCTGTGGTCATTTCAATAAAGTGCATTAATTCTGATTGATACTGCAATCCCCTTTCCATGTTGGTTTTTGCACTCTGAGGACAGTAAAACAAACCATCATGGCTCCCCACCATAGAGTGGACTATGACATAAGATGGGGTCAAGAAAGCCACCCCAGACCTCTGTCATTCTTCAGCTTTTATATACAGCAGGAACTAGAAGCAAGACTGAGTTGGCCTCTGTACTCACCTGCTATGAGTAGCAACCCCACGGGCATGGTAGATGGGGTTCAAAAAACCATACCAGACCTCAGTGATCCCATTTTGTCCATTTCAAATAAGTGTGGCTAAAGAAAACCTGAGATTTTTTCCTTCTGTTCCCACTGTCCTCACCCACATCAATAGATGCTAGTGTGACTCATTTAAAATTAATTTTTGAGAAGAGCAGATTATCAGAACCAAAAATGAGAGTGAGGAGTTTGAGCCAAATGACTCATAGGAATGGAAAAGGGTGGTTTGTTGTAGATGAATGTTGTGATGGTTGGCTCTCACAATTGAGAGACAGATATTATGTGTATGTTAGGAGAAGTTTTGTAGATGATTAGTGCTATTACTGTAATATGTCCTCCCCTATTCCCCTTTCCCTCCCCCTTGCAGCAGCCTCAGTTCCCAGGGCATTTGGGGAGGGCCGGCTCATTACCAGGAGGGGCCACAGGACAACACCTGAGCTCCAGTCAAGGTGTGAGGAAGTGATCTCCACCTGTGGAGGGCAGAGAAGGAGCTGACTGACAAAACTTTGGGAGGGGTTGAGGGTATAAAAGGCAGAGCATCCATTTTGTAAACCAGCATGTGGTTGACAGTCACAGAGACATCCAATGCTGTAATATTTCCTTGTTCAGTCTGTTGTTCTATTTTTTTCTTAAGGTTTAATGAAGCTTTGAGATTTTAGCAATGAGGGTCGTTTCTCACATCTTCCAAGGACAGTCCAAAAGTCTCTCCTTCAGGCCTGTTTTTGATAATTTATAAGAGCCCAGGGTGATTTCCCAACTGAGCTTGCTGTAGAATGCAATAACAAGTTAATTATTACTAACAGTTAAGAGACAACAGTTATAAAATAACAGTTAGTTAATAAATAACAAATATAGATATTGGCATTTATGTATTAACCCCTTTTTTGCAAGTTTTTACTGATCAATAAAATCCTGACATAGTATAATTTGTATTTACTGCTTTTGATATAGTGTAATCTGTCAGTTTATGAAAGCACCAAATAGATTTATAAAAAGTGGTGTAATGTATTCTATCTTAGACCATAGCATAATAGAGACTGTGAAATGTTGAAATGATTTTTTCATGTAACTAACTCAGAAAATGGTGTAAAAGAATTAAGTACTTTCCCACATTGAAGGACTAATTTAAATGGAAGACAAGATAACGGAAACAAGAAACCAGAGAATGGGAAAAAAAGAAGAATTTATGGGGCCTTGTTATCAGGGAGTGAAAATACAAAAAGATAGAACCACAAGAAAAAGTAAAATATATTAGTTTAGTCAAGAAGATGGCAGGAAGACAAGTAAAAGGTTAAAACCAAACAAAAGAAAATGTTAACTCAAAGGAATGCCTGAATAGGTATAAAGTCTTTTGAAAATGCATGTAGCCATATAATGTAACAGTATATAGAGAACACAGTCTAAATTAACTCTGTGCAAATGGACAAGCACCACATGTGGGATTATATCCTTCAATAAAGTTCTATAAAAAGTTTTAAATAATGAGCCATGTTTCCCACATCTAATGAGGGCAATGCACTCACTGCAGGCAGCATCAGTGGCAGGATGGATTGCAGAGACTTTTCCTTTGCAGCCCCAGGCCAGCGCTGGCACTGGGGATGAAGAGGCACTGAGGTGACCCTGAGAGGAAGTGCAAGGCACAAGGCGCAGCTGAGGAAGGACAGCGCTGTGCTGGGCTCAGTGTTATGAGTAAAAAAAAGAGTTACTCTTGTTTTTAAAAAAAAGGGTTGCAGAGTTACAAGTTGAGTTGGGAGCTGATTGCTGGCCAGGAGAGTTCTTTGTTAGCTGCATGTTGTGTTCACCTATTAAGTGTCCGTCGTTAACCCTCTATTGTTGAGGATTCCCCTTTTTTGTATCAGTACCGCCCTGCCAAAGCCAGGTTGATGGCCTTTCTCGGGCAGTGCAAGGAAAAGACATCGAAGTACATGCAGATAACCTCAGACCCAGAATGCAATGAGAGAGGACCCCTACCACACTCACTGAAACACCCCAAAAACAAGGAGCCAACACAGACTTAAGAGATCAAAGTGATGTCTGGACACAAGGAACAAAGTACAGAGCCTGCAGAGACACTGAGACCCTTTTTTGTCCCTTGCCCTAGCTAAGGAAGGACCCTGGCTAGAGGCAAGAACCTGGGAGGCAAAACCAAAAGTGGTAACACAGGGGGTACCCCCATTGCTCTCGTGAGGATGGGAGCCCCAGCTCTGTCCCTAGGGGACAAAGCTGCACTTTCCTCCTCCTCCGAGCCACTCCTGAGGGCGACGACGGCAAAACCGCAGACCTGTCAAGCCTCCCAGTCTTGAGCTGATCACGTTTAATAAAGACATTAAACACGGAGAAAAGATCTCCTGCCCGGTTTATTTCAGCTGGGGCGCTCGTCCGGGATAGCCACGCCCGAAGAGGACACCAGGACTGGCCATCTTGGACTTCGAGGACAGCTGGCTATCAGGACCAGAGAAGATCGGCTTGAGACCAGTGACACAGTGGAGCGCCGGACTGGTGAGAAATATCCGGCGGTGGGACTGGGGGCAAGCGAGTGGAGTGTGAGTGAGACGAAGGCCGGCAGCTCAACCCTCAGACGAGAATGGACCTCCCAGTACCGTGGTTTCAGACTCCCTCAAGGGGGCCAGCCGGGAACGGGGGGAAGCGAGTGGAATCAGCATGAGTGAGTTGTCTCCTAAGGGGAAGAGAGGACCTTAGGAGACGACTCACTCACGCTCCGGGCATGTGGAGGAAATCCTGTGTGTGAGTGGCACACACCCCAAAAAGTCCTGACAGATGTCGCAGACATCTTTTCATGAAAATCCTTTCATTAAGATTTTTCCTGCTGAGAAGCTGAGAAGTTTCAGCAACAAAATGTAAACAATAGTTATCTGCTACTGTGGAATGCAACAGGTCCATCTGTGATTGGCCCATCTTCGATGTTTACAATTAATGGCCAACCACAGCCCAGTTAGCTTAGACTCTCTGTCCGAGACACAGACTTTTGTTATTTGTTCCATTCTATTCTTAGCTTAGCTAGCCTTCTGAGATGAACCTTTTCTTTCTATTCTTTTAATATAGTTACAATGTAATATATATCATAAAATAATAAATCAAACCTTCTAAAATATAGAGTCAACATTCTCATCTCTTCCCTCATCCAAGAACCCCTGTGAACATTGTCACAGACAGAGGGAAGTCAGGCACATTGCAAGTCCCGAGAAGGATTCGGGCAAGCTCACAAGCCCTGCAGGCAAATCAAGTCCTGACAAAGGGGTCAAACACAAATCCCAGTGAAGGAGGCCAGGATTTGTTTTTAAGTCCTGATACATAAGAAAAATCAGGCAGCTGTTTTTCCTTACAGAGGGGAGTCAAGCATGAATCAGGCTCTTATGCTGGGGTTTTGTGTTTTTAAGTCCTGACAGATATAAGACCTGACATTGGTAAAGTTAGGCAATCGAGAGAGCAGGCAGTTGTTTTGGTGTAAAGTGCTGAGCGGTCAGACAAATCTGAAGTTCGGTGGAGGAGGCTGAAGCTCCTCAAACAAGATTTCTCTTGAGATTACCTGTCAGTAGAGGCACCTTTGAGATTTTTTCTGTTGAGACCCGAAAAATGGCAGGATGTAATAGTAAGAAGATGGGCAAGAGACTAAGGAATATTCCTCCCCATAGTCCCTGAGGAGAACTGTTAGCGAAATGGGATTCTGTAGATGCCACAGAAAGATTAGATAAAGTTAAGATGATCCACTACTGTATAAAAGTCTGGACAGAATTAGAGGTGCAAGGAGGATGGCCTTGGTGTGGGCCAAGGGACAAGTGGATGTGCCAACAACTAAATCATTATCTGACAGCTCGAGGAGATATTGATCCTCAGCAATTATTGTATATAGCTTGCTGGGTAAAGAGCGCTATTGGGGATGAAGGGGTGCGAATTTGTAAGGTACAGAAAAAGAAGGAGAGAAATAAAGGAGGGGATGATGGAATTAGTAAAAGATGGGACCCCCTGGATTATTTGCCTCCTTCTGCCCCTCCACCTTATAATCCTCTTCCTCAAGCACCTCAAATGGCAGGTCCGGTTCTTCCCCCGGCTGCCATCTCATTACCACCAGCTCAAATTCCTCCTTCTACCTCTTCAGCTTCCCCTATGATAAACCCAGTATCTCCTCCAGTTCCTTCTGCATCACCACAAGCGCCTACTCCACCTGCTGCATTCTCCACCCCTTCTCCAGCTCCACTTAATATCCACTCAGTCTCTTCTCCCCCTTCTTTTGCTGTCCCTTTACCTCCTCCTAGATGGGACACAAATGCCTCCTTGCCTGGTAAATTGTTATCACCAAAATACACCTGCTGATGTGCAGAAAGTTCAGGGTAATCCTGATATCTCTCAAACTAGTAGTTTGGCATCTGAAGATGGGCCATACCGCGGTACCAAATCCAGGACCTCCAAAGTAGAGAGACTTTTTCCCCTCAGAGAGGTTCCTATGGGAGGAGTAGCGGGAGGTGTTGGCTTTGTGAATGCTCCCCTAACTGCTTCTGAGGTGAGAGGATTCAAGAAAGAGTTAGGGCATTTAGCTGAGGACCCAGTGGGCATAGGCAACCAAGTGGATCAATTCTCAGGTCCAAATATCTACACTTGGGGGAGATGAATTCCATCCTGAGTATATTATTTTCCCCAGAAGAGGTCCAGATGATTAGGGTGGCTGGTATGAGAATTTGGGAGGATAACCCTCTAGGACCCCAGGTGCCAACTGGTGAACAGAAATTGCCACTAACAAATCCCAGCTGGAACCCTAACCAGGAGGAGGGGAGGAAGGCCATGATGGAATATAGATCTTTGATAATTTGGGGGATCAAAGAGTCAGTTCCCAAAGGAACTAATACCAAACTGGCATTTGAGGGTGCACAAGAGAAGGATGAAGCTCCTGCTGTCTGGCTTAATCGCCTAAAGCGGAACTTCCAGTTGTACTCCAAAACAGACTCAGACACCACAGAAGGTCAAGTGCTACTAAAAGTATTTGTTACCAAATCTTGGCCTGATGAATGGAGAAAACTGGAAAAGATGGAAGATTGGCAAGAAAAGCACATTAATGAGTTATTGAGAGAAGCATTGAAAGTGTATTTAAGGAGGGAAGAAGAAAGAGCAAAGGCCAAGGCTAGGATCATGGTTGTGGTACCTAGAGAAAGTGTGAGGGCAAGCAAGGTAACAAAAGAGTGGGCAGGTCCACCACCAGGAGGAGGCAAGGATAGGCCAGTACTGTCAGGTACAAGAGGGATGGAGACACCTCAAGTCCCTTTGAGCAAAAGGTGCCACTATTATTGTGGAGAAACTGAACACATTGGGAGGGTTTGTAAAAAGCTCAGTCTCAATGAGACAATAGTCAGGGAACAAGAAGCCTTAGAGAGGGTTCTTAGAGAGGACAATTAGGGGTATCAGGGGCTTTACACTTTAGGGGACCCGATGCAACATCTAGAGGAGCCCTTGGTAAACTTTGAGGTGGGACCCCTACATCAAGAATTTGAATTTTTGGTGGATACAAGAGCAGATAAGTCCTGTCTCAACAAAGTACCGGAAGGTATGGTAAAATGCCCAAGAGCATCTGGGGTTAGACAAATCAGCTTGATGGAAGGATATCCAATAGCACTGGGATGGCCAGTAACACCTAAACTTATACTAAGTGATGTGAAAGTAAAAGGTACCTTATTGTTGTCTTGTTGTGTGTGTATGAGAGTGAGTCACACACAAAGTCAGCCTCAACTTCCCGGGTGGATGGGAAGGGAGAGGCAGTAGAAAGAGGAGTGTGTGACCTGCAAACCAGGCTACTGTTCCCCAGGCAGGTGGGAGCTTTGGCCGAAAGCTGTGTGTGAGCTGCAAACCAAGCTAGTGCTCCCCAGGTGTGTGAGGGGGCTGTGGCTAAAGAGTGTGAGTGACACACAGACAGCCTCACAGGTGAACCTAGCACAGGAGGCAGCCAGAGTCAGGGCCCTTCTAGGGGGCCTGGTGACACTGAGACCTGGAGGCCAACCCCAAGGCGAGGGGGGCCACAGGGACCCGCGATTTTCTGGCAATAAGGATCCACTTTGTGTCTTGGGGGGGTGAAGGAATGTGTGAAGGTGAATGAGAAATAAAAGTGAGTGAATGTAGACAAATGAAAGTATAGGTAATGTGGATTGTGCATTTTAAGTTTTACCACATCTCCTTAGAGGGAAGTTGTATGGTGTTGAAAAGTAGTGTGGGGAAAGTTTGTTTTAGGTGTAAGAGGTTGAAAGAAAAGTGATATTTAAACTGTTAGTGAAAGTGAGAAACAGAGGCAGGAGATTAATAGATAAGATCTTGAAAATGGAACAGAAAACCAGTAAGTTAGATACAGAGAAAAATGGGAGAATAAAAACATACTAGAAGAGATACCACCAAATAGCCCTTTGGGAGTTAAGTTAGCTAACAAGAATACAACTCCTTGCAAAATACAGAGTATGCAGAATTTGAGAGAAAAATGCAAGCTATGGAAAAAGGGAAATTAACCAATTATACATAACATTAACCCAAGAAATTGGGTTTTGATAAATTCATAAAATAGTAGACCATTAATGCCTATATTTAAAAGCCCCATTTCAGGTACTCTTCATTGCTAATTCAACTGTGCAGACCAGAGGAAAGGGTTGGACCCACACCACCAGATTCTACACCACTGTCACCCCCTGGCATTGGACCAGATTTAACATCAGTTTGTTCCTCTGGCATTGGACCAGACTTCACACCAGTTTTTCTCTCTGGCATTGGACTGGACTCCACACCACTCTCACCCCCTAACTCAGGACAGGATTCAACAACATCACGAGTTACTTCACCTGAATATACCATTCTAAAAGGACCAAAAAGACTTAAAGTTGACCCTCAGAAAGAAGAGCCAAAAGGAATGATCAACTGTATTGGAAAAAGAGTTTGGTATCAGAGCCATACCACATCTTAAAGTGTTTTAAGACAGTTCTGTGTTTAAAATAAGTTTCTAAAAAAGTTAAAGACTGTTAATAAGTAATTCTGGTTAAGTTCCCCCAATTTGGTTCCAAGGACTCCATGTTAATCCTCTACAAAGCACTCCCCTAAGAGAAACCAAAATTGGTAGGGAACAGACCAAGAGAGGTTTAACCAGAGAAGCGGGTGGAAGGGACTCTAAAGAGCTTGGAAGCTTTTCCTCAGTAAAATTCCCCAAGAGGCAAGGCCGGGTGGGCAGGCTGTGCAAGATGACCCATACCGGACTCTTGGGAAGGGTAGTAATGATGGCTCTGATTGCTGGTGGTGCTCGGGGGAGCCCAGGAGAGCCGTGCAGTGAGTGCTACCAACCCCTCTATGAGGAGGAAGAAGTGAGCTCCTTGACAAAAGTTCACACCAATACTAAGCCTAATTGTGTTAACCTCTCCCAATTGGTCTTTTGTGAAAAGGATGAGAAAAAGGATTGGATGGCCCAGAATACTGCCACATTTAGGCACCAGCTCCTGGGAGAGTGCCCTGTAGGAGAAGTCTGTTTAGGCTTTGAACGTGATGTTACTGAAGCAAGCTTAGTAGATCTAGTCAAAAGAAAAGAGATGGTAAAAGCAGTAAGAAAGATGGTTTGTAATAAGTATTTAGCAGTAAAGAATTCTGCTACCGGGTGGATCCTAAGAGACCCAAATAAATTAAGAGTCTGTTGAGAAAAAAGAAAGAGAAAAGTGTATTGTTATGAACAAAATTCGGGTAATATTTTTTTTGTGAGAAAAAGTTACAAAAAGCAGCCAGACCACGGGTAGCTGCTGAAGTTCTTCGTGTTTTGTTATTGTAATCACGAGTCGTTGTGGCTAATCGCTCCTTTTGTATCAGCAGAGCCTCGCCCGAGGCTAAGTTGTACCTTTCCCAGAAGGGTGGGAACCTTCCCGAACAGTAGAAGGTGGGGGGGGCTATGCAAAGTGACTCCAAGACCACAATGCAGCATGGGTCCCCCGGTGTACGAAGAAAACCCCAAAACAACGAGCCACCTAAGAATTGAGAGACTGGAGTGATGTCTAGACGTGAAGAGCCGAATGCTGAACCTGCAGAGATGCAAAACACCTTCAGAGCCTCTCGCCCTGACCAAGAGAGACGACCCCGGCGGTGAGACGAGGCCGACTGAGCCGGCAAAGGTACCATCTGACGGGATCAGCAGGCCCTAAAGGCTCCCACGAGGACGTGATCCCCAGCTCTGCCCCTGGTGGACAGAGCTGCGCATATCCTCCTCCTCTGAGTCGCCCGGGAAGACGACGGAGACTGCAGACACGTCGAGCCGCCCAATCCTGAGCTGATCACTTTTAATAAAGGCATTAAAAAGGAGAAGAAGTCTCCTGGCCCTTTTTGTTTATTTCAGCTGGGGGCTCTCGTCCGGAATAGCCACGCCGCAAGAAGACTCAGGACTGGCCATCTTGGATCTTCAGAGGACAGCTGGCTACTAGGACTAGGGATCGGCTCAGGACAGCGACGCAGAGGAGCACCGGAGCACCGGACTGGTGAAAAACCCGGTGGCGGGAGTGGGAGACGTGCGCAAGTGTGTGAGTGAGACGAGGGCCGGCAGCCGGACCTTCGAAGTGAGTGGGACCCCTCAGTACCGCATTTCCTGACTCCTGCGAAGGGGCAGGCCGGAAACAGGGGAAAGCGAGTGGAATTAGCGTGAGTGAAGTCGTCTCCCAAGGGGGAATAAAGGGCCCCCCCCACTCCGGGCGTGCGGAGTGAATTACTGTGTATGAGTGGCACGCACCCCAAAGTCCTGACAAAGGGAGGTCAGGCACTTTTGTAAGTCTCGAGAAGGATTCACATAAGATTTGTCAGTCCCGAGAAGGATTCGGGTGTTTTCGCAAGCCCTGCAGGCAAAGTAAGTCCTGACAAAGGGAGTCAGGCACAAACCCCAGCGAAGGAGGCTGTGGTTTGCTTTTAAGTCCTGATACGGTGAAGTCTAAAAATTGGCGAGTTAGGCAAACTAAAAATCAGGCAGTTGTTTTTCCTGACTGAGGGAGTCAGGCACGACCCGGATTCTTGGCCGAGGCATCGTGTGTTCAAGTCCCGATAGATATAAGACCTGACGAAAGTTGGGCAATCAAGAGATTGGGCAGTTGTTTCAGTATAAAGTCCTGAGCATCAGGCAGAAATTTGAAGTTCAGTGGAGGAGGCTGAAGCTCCTCAAACAAGGTTTTTTTGAAACTACCGGTCAGTTGAGGCACCTTTGAGACTTTTTTATTGAGACCTGCAAAAATGGGATGTTATAGTAGTAAAAAGACCGGCAAGAGACTGAGAGACATACCTCCCGGTAGTCCCTTAGGAGAACTGTTAGTGAAATGGGATTCTATAGAGGCCACGGAGGGATTAGATAAAGTGAAAATGATCCATTATTGTATGGAAGTCTGGCCAGAATTAGAACTGCAAGGGGGATGGCCTTGGTGTGAGACAAAGGATAAGTGGATGTGCCAACAATTAAATAATTATCTGACAGCTCGAGGCGATACTGATCCTGAGCAATTACTGTATGTATCGTGCTGGTTACAGAGCGCTGTTGGGGATGAAGGGGTGCGAATTTGTAAGGTACAGAGGAAGAAAGAAGGGAATGAAAGAGGGGATGATAGAACTAGTAAAAGATGGGACCCCCTGGATTATTTGCCTCCTTCTGCCCCTCCACCTTATAATCCTCTTCTTCAAGCACCTCAAAGGGCAGGTCCGGTTCCTCCCCCGGCTGCCATCTCATTACCACCTGCTCAAACTCCTCCTTCTACCTCTTCAGCTTCCCCTATGATAAACCCAGTATCTCCTCCAGTTCCTTCTGCATCACCACAAGCGCCTACTCCACCTGCTGCATTCTCCACCCCTTCTCCAGCTCCGCTTAATATTCACTCAGGCTCTTCTCCCCCTCCTATTGCTGTCCCTTTACCTCCTCCTAGTTGGGGCACACATGCCTCCTTGCCCGATAAACAGCCATCAGCAAATACACCTGCTGATGGGCAGAATGTTCAGGGTAACCCAGATATTCCTCAAAGTAGTTTGGCATTTGAAGATGGGCCGTACTGTAGCACCAGATCCAAGACCTCCAAGGCAGAGAGACTCTTTCCCCTCAGAGAGGTTCCTATGGGAGGAGTAGCGGGAGGTGTTGGCTTTGTGAATGCTCCCCTAACTGCTTCTGAGGTGAGAGGATTCAAGAAAGAGTTGGGGCATTTAGTTGAGGACCCAGTGGGCATAGCCAACCAAGTGGATCAATTTCTAGGTCCAAATATCTACACTTGGGGGGAGATGAATTCCATCCTGAGTATATTATTTTCCCCAGAAGAGGTCCGGATGATAAGGGCGGCTGGCATAAGAATATGGGAGAAAGATAACCATCCAGGACCCCAGGTGCCATCAGGTGAACAGAAATTGCCACTAACGGAGCCCAGCTGGAACCCTAACCAGGAGGAGGGGAGGAAGGCCATGAGGGAATATAGGTCTTTGATGATACGGGGGATCAAAGAGTCAGTTCCCAAAGGAACTAATACCCAATTGGCATTTGAGGGTGCACAAGAGAAGGATGAAGCTCCTGCTGCTTGGCTAAATCGCCTAAGGCGGAACTTCCAGTTGTACTCTAGAATAGACACAGACACCCCAGAAGGTCAAATGCTGCTAAAAGTCCAATTTGTTACCAAATCTTGGCCTGATATAAGGAGAAAACTGGAAATGATGGAAGATTGGCAAGAGAAGGACATTAATGAGTTATTAAAAGAGGCATTGAAGGTGTATTTAAGGAGGGAGGAAGAAAGAGCAAAGGCCAAGGCTAAGATCATGGTTGCTGTAGCTAGAGAAAGTGCAGGGTGGGCACGTCCACCACCAGGAGGAGGCAAGAATAGGCCAGTACTGTCAGGTGCAAGAGGCATGGAGACACCTCAAGGCCCTTTAAAAGAGCGGCATTGCTATTACTGTGGAGAGCCAGGACACATCAGGAGGTTTTGTAGAAAGCTCAGTCTCTATGCGGCAATAGCCAGGGAACAAGATAATTTAGGGAAGATCCTTAGAGGTGACGATTAGAGGGTCAGGGGCTTTACACTATAGGGGACCCGATGCAACATCTAGAAGAGCCCCTTGGTAAACTTTGAAGTGGGCCCCCTAAATGAAGAATTTGAATTTTTGAGTAGATACAGGAGCAGATAAGTCCTGTCTCAACAAAGTACTAAGAAGTATAGTATAGAATAGTGAAAAACATCTGAAGTTAGACAAAAACAGCTAGGTAGAAAGGATATCCAATAGCACCAAAACTGGCCAGTAATACTTAACGTGTAATAAATTATGTGAAAGTAAAAGGTACCTTATTGTAGTCTTGTGTGTGTGAGAGTGAGTCACGAAGTCAGCCTCAACTTCCCGGGCAGGTGGGAAGGGGGCAGTGCAAGTGTGTGTATGTATGACCTGCAAACCAGGCTTGTGTCCCCCGGGCGGGTGGGGGCTGTGGCCAAAGAGCGTATGTGACCTGCAAACCAGACTAGTGCTCCCCAGTTGTGTGAGGGAGCCCTAGCTGTAAGAGCGTGAGTGACACACAGACAGCCTCAGGTGCACCAGAGGCAACCAGAGTCAGGGCCCTTCCAAGAGGCCCAGAGATACTGAGACCTGTGGGCCAACCCCAGGGTGAAGGGGGCTACAGGGACCCGTGATTTTCTAGCAATAATGATCCAGTTTGTGTCTTGAAGGTGTGAAGGAATGTGTGGGAGTGAATATAGACAAATTAGAATAGAGGTAATGTAGATTGTGCATTATAAGTTTTACCACATTTCCTTAGAGGGAAGTGTATTGTGTAGAAGAATGGTGTAAGAAAAAAACCCCAAAAATTTAAGTGTAAGGGGTTGAAAGAAATATTTAAGCTCTAAGTGAAAGTAGAACAGAAAACCAGTGAATTAAATACACAGAGATATAAGAAAATAAAAGTACTTTGGGAGTTAAGTTAGCTGAGAAATACAACTTCTTGCAAAATACAGTGTATGTAGAAGTTGATGAGAGAACCAATAACATTAAACAGAGAAACTGAGTTTTGATAAAATCATTAAATAGCAGACCATTAATGCCTGTGTTTGAAAGCCTGTTTCAGGTATTCTTCATTACTAATTCGACTGTGCAGACTATTGAAGTGAAGGGGAGAAACGACCATCCTGGTAATGCATCGAACTCCAACTTTATTGATCAATCAATCACCTTAAATAACAGTGCTAACGAACGCCATGAATATTCTGTAATCCAATGTCATGATAGGCTAACAGAGAAACTTCTAACCACTCCCTTTGTTTTAGAATACCTACAATTGTTTATTAAAAACAGAAACCAAAACAGAAACCAGAAACTAAAACAGAAAACAGTGTTCCCAAAACTTCTACATCTGTTCTCAGGATGGCAAGCCTTCCCAGAGACGGTGTTCTGCTTATTATGGGAAGACAATCTGAGAACTCCATTGTTTATAGAATGATGCCTGAGAGAGTCTAATTGTTTATACAAATCAGAAGGCTGAGAACTGTTAGAAACTGCTTTACTTTTCCCCTATACTTTTCTCTCAATTGTATGTCTCATGGCCTTTTCTTTAAGTCATTCTCCGACATTTCCCCTGTTTTTTTCTTTTTTAAGAAAGGAGGTTAGTTTGCAGGTTTTTTCTATTATCTTACTATTTTTTGAATGCAACAAGGTAAGATAATGGTGAAGTTTTTCCTCATAGAAACTCTTGTGGAGGAGGCATTACCAGATGTCAAGAGAAGTGCAGACCCCGCTCTGCCAGGGCTCAGCTGCACCAAAGGCCTGAGGATAAACAGGACACTCAGTGTCAGAAACGTGATCCTGCGGAGAAGGATCAGAACTAGTGCTCAGAGGTGGAAAAATGATGACTTGCTTAAATAACAAGATCCACCCTGCGCCTGGGCTGGTATTCCATTCCAGGCTCTATCTTCACAAATTAAAAATATCCCTGTGGGTAATTTCCTAGGTGTCATAATAGTAGAGCCTTTACACTGGTTATAAAGTTGTTTAGACACTATTTCCAGGTTTAGAGATGAATCCAGAGTAGCCCATATCTGTTTATGCTGACTCATCCTTTGGAAATTAGAGTAATCAAAGCTGAACTGCAATTATCTAATGCTTGATTGGGATCTCTTCTTATAGGGCCTACAACAGAATGTTGTGTTAAAGGCACCAGTTTTCTACATCTTATTGAGGCTATATATGATGTACTTTGAGCTTTAACCCCTTTTCAAAATACACTGTACCTCCCACTGATAATAAGCTAAGATTTTTGCTCATAAGATTTATAAAGGTCTGAAGCTGAAGCAGTGTTTAGCCCTGTCTCATTCCGTAGTGCCTGCTCCCAATTATGTTCCCAGATGTGCCTATAATTACAGGTGTGGCACCATAAATGAAAAAGTAACAACTGATCACAACCCCCACAACACAGTGCAACCCAAGCAGCACAATTTGGGCTGTGACATTCAAGACAGTCCTCTTTTGCCAGTCCTCGTATATGTAAAGATGATAATGATTCAAAAATGTCAATCAGTTCTCTGGTCGTCCGGCAACGGCGTGTTAAGGCCTTATCAGGCATTGCACAACAGGTGGTAATTGGACTAAGAAAAGAAAGCTGTTAACTGTTTTCATTCATGCAACCTGGAGAGACGTAAACAAGCCTGAAAATGATTCTTTCTGTCCTTGAAGTTATCACATCCACCTTTCTTCATGAGCTTCCCAGAAATGTTCAAAGTCAGTTTTCAGTTTGTAATCCTTTAGTCATTTGGCTCAAATGGCATCAACTGGGAGATTCTCAGTCCTTTGTTAATTTGGAGTGGTGAAAAGATAGTATGCATTTAAGGCACTTAAAATATTTAACTTAACAGACTTATTTGCAAATCATGTAAAATCACTTAAATCTAATTCAAACTTAACAGAATCTAACTTAACTTACTTAATAATACTTAACAAAATTTAATTTTCTTTAAATCTCACACAACTCAAACCTATATATAATTTAAACTTAGAAGACCTCGAACCCAACCAAAAACAAGCTCAACAAACTTAACCTTAACATTTAATGGCACTTAATTGATAACTTAACTTAAACTACTTAATAACAAATAAAACCTACTATAGAAATAAAATATAGCATTTACTATAACTTACTTACAGGCCTGATTCTAAAATATTAAGCTAAAATAACTTTCTTCACGTGTTTGCTATAGCATTTTTATACCAAAAACACACTCACAACATCTCACTCATACAATCAATCCAACACATCTCAACATTTTTAAACTTTTCAAAACATAGCTTTAAAGTCTAATGTTCCACCGGCCCAGCAATCCGGGCTTCTGATGTTCAAAGTCTCTGGTAATACAGATGTTTCCAAGACAGCATAACCAATGCCGAGCCAAATCGGCCGAAATATGACTCCTGCATTCATTTACGCTGATCTGCTTTACAGTCTGTGCTGAGGAGAACAAAAGATCTCTCTAACTTAGGTGAAAAACATCCTGACAGCAACAGTCCTTGGTGTCGCTTGTTTAGTTTCACTAGTCCCTTAATTGCAATAGAAATCTTTTCTTTTGTTGACAAAAGTTACGATCATTACAGCTGTTAGATCTCAAACTGTAGCTTTTGCCGGCTACGGGGCGGAGGGAGAAGCGCTACCGCTCGAAAAAGCACTCTGAAGTCGGAATCCGCTAAGGAGTGTGTGACAACTCACTTGCCAAATCAACTAGCCCTGAAAATGGATGGCGCTGGACGCTCATCAGAGCCCAGAAAAGATGTTGGTCGATCTAAACAGCAGGACGAAAACTATCAATGCACAGCATAATTGCTCCTCCATCACCTGCTCTCTGATGTCCAGTTACTGTTCCCAAGCAGCAACTGGCCACCCGTGGACATCTGGCCCCCAGTTCACACATGAGGGCGATGCGGCTCCGGTCGCTCCCCCCGCGGCGCTCTTTGTTCACTTCCGGCGCGGCTCTCGTGGTGGCGCGGCTTGGTTTCTGCGGCGGCGGCTCCGCTCTCGGGGCGGCGCGGCCGCTCCCGCGCAGTGGCTCCGCTCTCGGGGGCGGCGCGGCTCGGCTCCTGCGGCGGCGGCTTTTGATCTTCCCGCCGCTGCCTCCGGTGCGCCCGTGCCAAGTTCGGAGTAGCACAGCACTGCAATTCTACCATAAATCACCGAATTCACACATTTCCGTTAATCCGTAAACTATATGGAAAATCCCTTTACCGTAACTATAAGTCCAAAGTCCTGTTAAATCCTTCTACTAATTCATATCTGCTCTGCATTGCTGGTCACTCCCTTCGCGGCGGTTCTGCTTCGCCCGCGGTGGCTCCCTGTGGTGTCGGGTTAGGGGCAGGAAAGAGCACCGATGATGCAGCGATGACTTCTGTTGGTGCTTGGCATTCCCGGCGCAAGCGGCCCGTGCCTTCGCAGCATTTCGTGCGGCCCTCTTTATTTGATGCTGCAAACGCAGCGGACGCTTGAAGAGGCGCAAGAGCGGCTAACACTTGACTCTGAGAGGACTTTGCCTGTTCTTGCAAACCTATTCCTATCTGCTTAAGTGCATCTACCACAAAAGCCTGCTGCCTGGTAAGAATAAGAGCCATCCTCTCTAATGCTTCCTCTACAGTCCAATCCGCACCTAAAGCATTAAGTATGTTTCTAGTAGCAGAATTACAATTTTGAAGGACACACTGCCTGAGTTGGACCTCGCGCAAATATTCTGGCACGCCTGCTCTCTTAATTGCAGCCGCAGCTCTACCAACAAAAGCATCAAATGCTTCCTCTCTGCCTTGCTTAATTCCTACAGACACTGGTATCTCTCCCGGTTCTTTCACCATGTCTATTGCGAGTCTGACTAACCGCATTGCCTTCCGGCACTTTTCTTGACCTATTAAAGCTTGTGCATCAGTTGGAAGGAAACGTCCCAGACCTATAAGTTCATCAACAGTGATACCATGCAAGGGATCCCCCGGCTGTCTTTGAACTGCCACACACTCATTAGCTAAAGCTTGCCAGTGGGCGTTAAACAGCAATTGTTGATGTTGAGTAAAAATTAATTTAACTATCCCACGACAATCATTAACAAGAAGGATACTGGTGTCAAAAATATAATCGAGCATTTGCTTAGCTGGTTCACTTTTAAAGCCAAACTGACTAACAGTAGCTCGCAACTGAGATAACAGCTTCCAGTCAAGAGCGCTAATTGTGGCTTGAAAACCTCCTCCAGGCTGGGGGTTAAAGACAACCGGACAAGCCAATTCTCGAGCCGAACTTATCAGCTCTTGATCTCCCTTATCAATTGCATCTTTGGCCAGGGCAGCCCAGGCGTCCCGTCTTTCCCTCGCAATTGCCGCCGCCAAGCCGATTTCCGACCCAGGGACCGGCTGATTGCTTGTCGGGAACGGAGTACACGTATCTGGCCCCAGCTGCTGAGACGCAGCAGGTACGGGAGAGTCAGAGGTGCTCTGTGTAGCCTGCGGCAAAGCAGACAACAAGGCACCCCGCGGAGCTTGGCTCGTTAGGGGGGGCTGCGAAGCGGGTACTAAAGCAGTCTGCGTAGCCTGGTTTGTAGGCTGGCTCGTAGCCGGGCTTGTAGCCTGGCCCGTTAAGGGGGGCTGCGCGGCGGGCAGCGAGGCGGTCTGCGCCTGGCTCATAGTGTGACTCATAGCCTGGCTTTCCGAGGGAGGCGGTGAAGTAGGTAATAAAACTGTCCGCGTCGCGGGGCCAAGAGGAATTCCCGCATTCTTATCAAATTCCCTATCTTGATCGCATTCTTTGTTACGATCGTAAGCGGCAG
Source organism: Melozone crissalis (assembly GCF_028551555.1). Classification (NCBI taxonomy): domain Eukaryota; kingdom Metazoa; phylum Chordata; class Aves; order Passeriformes; family Passerellidae; genus Melozone; species Melozone crissalis. The sequence continues at coordinate 4,045,426 of NW_026535840.1, read as the reverse complement.
TACCCTGGTGAGCAGCCCTTTTTTCAGCTTGAATCCGCAACAGTTCGGTGTTAACGACCCGCCATAATTTACCCCACTTCTTAGCAGTTTTATCATCATCTAACGTAGCCTGCCACAATAAATCACCAAATCTACGCCACTCCAACAATTCGTGAACTGTGTGAGGATTTATAAAGATCCCCCTTTCTAGGCCATAAACTAAAAGACCCGGTAAATCTTTCTGTAAATCTAGTCCCTTAATTTGCCGTTTTTGCAAAAGGGTAATAAAAAGTTCATATGCGGCTTGCCTTTCCATACCTATGTGCGCACGTTGCAGCTCTTCAAATCAAGGTCGCGGCCGCATGTATCGGACGAGCCTATCTGTATAGTCGCTCGCAGCACGGCGCGGGCCGGCGGGTTACCCTCCGCTTTGTCTTCCGCGCTTCTTCGCCGTCCCGGCTGCAGTTTCGATCTTACGGAACCCGAACCTGGCTTCACTTCGCGTGGCGTTCGCTTCCCCGTGGAGTTCGCTATCACGGTCGGAGGTCACCATATATTGAAGTGAAGGGGAGAAACGACCATCCTGGTAATGCATCGAACTCCAACTTTATTGATCAATCAATCACCTTAAATAACAGTGCTAACGAACGCCATGAATATTCTGTAATCCAATGTCATGATAGGCTAACAGAGAAACTTCTAACCACTCCCTTTGTTTTAGAATACCTACAATTGTTTATTAAAAACAGAAACCAAAACAGAAACCAGAAACTAAAACAGAAAACAGTGTTCCCAAAACTTCTACATCTGTTCTCAGGATGGCAAGCCTTCCCAGAGACGGTGTTCTGCTTATTATGGGAAGACAATCTGAGAACTCCATTGTTTATAGAATGATGCCTGAGAGAGTCTAATTGTTTATACAAATCAGAAGGCTGAGAACTGTTAGAAACTGCTTTACTTTTCCCCTATACTTTTCTCTCAATTGTATGTCTCATGGCCTTTTCTTTAAGTCATTCTCCGACAGCAGACCGAAAGGAAAAAGGTTGGACTCACATCACTCTCACCCCTGGCATTGGACCAGGATTCAACATCAGGTTTTTTTTCCTCTGGCATTGGACCGGACTCCACCCCTTTCTCCTTCTGGCATTGGGCCAGACTCCCAGTTTTTCCCTCTGGCATTGGGCCAGAGTCCACACCATTCACCTCCGGGCACTGGATAAGGATTCATCTGCTTCACAAGTTAAATCACCTGAGTATACTGTGGTAAAAGGACCAAAGGATTTAAAGTTGACTCTCAGAAGGAAGAGTCAAATAGACTGAACTGTGTGGGAAAAAAATTGGTATCAGAGTTCTAATATTGCTCAAAATGTTTCAAAACTGTTTTGTGTAAACTATGTTGGTAAAAAGTTTAAGACTGTAAATAAGTAATTCTAGTTAAGTTCCCCAATTTATTTCAAAAAACTCCAGGTTACTCCTCCACAGAACACTCCCCTGGGAGGGGAAACCAAAACTGGTAGGGAACAGACCAAGAGGGGTTTAACCAGAGAAGCGAGTAGAAGGGACTCTAAAGAGCTTGGAAGCTTTTCCTCAGTAAAATTCCCCAAGAGGCAAGGCCGGGTGGGCAGACTGTGCAAGATGACCCATACCGGACTCTTGGGAAGGGTAGTACTGATGGCTCTGATTGCTGGTGGTGCTCTGGGAAGCCCAGCTGAGCGGTGCAGTGAATGCTACCAACTTCTCTGTGCGGAGGAAGTGAGCTCCTTGTCGAGAGTCCACATCAGTTCTGACCCTGATCGTGTTAACCCCTCCCAATTGGTCCTTTATCAGAAAAATAAGAGAGTGTATTGGATAGCATACAATACTGCCACTTTTGGGCAGCCACTCCTAGGAGAGTGTACTGTAGGGGAAGCCTGGTTGTGCTTTGAATGTGATGCTGCTGAAACGAGCTCAGCAGATCTAGTAAAAAGTAAAGAAATGGTGAAAATAGTAAGAAAAATTGTTTGTTACAAGTATTTATATAAGTGTACTGGAAAGGAGATCAACCCCTTTTGGAACACATTTCAGGGGAGCCCAAAATCCCTAAGTTTGATCTCATCTGGCAACTGCATTGCTAGAGTGATAAAACCAATTCTCTTATTACCCAAAGAAACTGGATCAAGTTTGGGAGTTCCTATATATAATGATTTGGGAGAAAATAAACAGAACCGGGAAAGTGAAATAGAAATTGAGAAAATCCAAAATTGTAAAAGCCAAATTGGGATCCCAATATCTATGTTAAACAAATTAATCCGGCTCCAGGCAGTATTAAAAATAAAGAATTCAATTATTAGGAACATTTCAAACGAAATAAAAAGATTAGCATGTGTAAATAATGAAGAACAAACTCCTACACTTGATCCCAGTGGGTGGGAGAACCTGGAGATTTTCAAAAAGGATGTATGGGAAAAGGTAGTTTTTCTCACTGTGTGTGTACTTGGAGGATTGCTTCTTCTACTATACTTATTTATCTGTTTTAGTAGAATAGTACTTGCCGTGCAGACCAACCTGAAGAAACCAAGGAAAGTAACAAGGTTAAGTAACCAGGATTACCAAAGTGCACAAGAGATTTATAGTAGATTCAAAACAAAAAAAAATTTGTGAGTTGATGCGAGCTTAGAATTTAAGCTCGATCAAAGAAAAAGAGGGGGGACTGTTATGAACAAAATTCGGGTAATATTTTTTTTGTGAGAAAAAGTTACAAAAAGCAGCCAGACCACGGGTAGCTGCTGAAGTTCTTCGTGTTTTGTTATTGTAATCACGAGTCGTTGTGGCTAATCGCTCCTTTTGTATCAGCAGAGCCTCGCCCGAGGCTAAGTTGTACCTTTCCCAGAAGGGTGGGAACCTTCCCGAACAGTAGAAGGTGGGGGGGGCTATGCAAAGTGACTCCAAGACCACAATGCAGCATGGGTCCCCCGGTGTACGAAGAAAACCCCAAAACAACGAGCCACCTAAGAATTGAGAGACTGGAGTGATGTCTAGACGTGAAGAGCCGAATGCTGAACCTGCAGAGATGCAAAACACCTTCAGAGCCTCTCGCCCTGACCAAGAGAGACGACCCCGGCGGTGAGACCAGGCTGACTGAGCCGGCAAAGGTACCATCTGACGGGATCAGCAGGCCCTAAAGGCTCCCACGAGGACGTGATCCCCAGCTCTGCCCCTGGTGGACAGAGCTGCGCATATCCTCCTCCTCTGAGTCGCCCAGGAAGACGACGGAGACTGCAGACGCGTCGAGCCGCCCAATCCTGAGCTGATCACTTTTAATAAAGGCATTAAAAAGGAGAAGAAGTCTCCTGGCCCTTTTTGTTTATTTCATGTGTCTACCATGAAGTATATGAACTTTATGACTGTACTGAAAAAGAGATAAACCCCTTTTAGAAAATGAAAGAACTGTGTAAATATTGGGAATGCCCAACAGAAACTAAGAACACATTTCAGGAGAGCTCTAAACACCTGCTTTTCATCTCTGGTACTAAAGCATACACTAAATAGTCAGGAGAATGGTCTGGCAGTTGCACCCCTGAAATTATAAGACCAGCTTTCTTTTTATTACCCAAAGAATCTGGATCAAGCTTAGGAGTTCCTATACACAATGTTTCAAGAGAAGCCAAACAAAAGAAGCAAAGTGCAATAGAAATTGGGAGAATCTAAATCGTAAGGGCCAGGTTCAGACCCCAATAACTATGTTAAGCAGAATCATCAGGCTCCAGGCAGTATTAGAGGTAAAGAATGCAATCATTAGAAACATCTCAAACGAAATAAAAAAACTAGCATATGTAAATAACCACGAACAGCCTCCTACACTTAATTCCAGTTGGTGGGATAACCTATGGACTTTTAAAAAGGATTTATGGGGAAAAAGTAGCTTTCCTCACTGTGTGTTTACTTGGAGGATTGTTCTTACTATGCTTACTTCCCTGCTATATTAAAATAGTGGTATTGGCCGTGCAGACCAACCTAAAGATCTCAAAAAATTTAACCTGAAGAAACCAAGAAAAGGAACAAAGTAACCATGATTACAAGAGTACTCAGGAAATTTATAATCAATACAAAAATTAAAGAAATATGATGCTCATGAGTCAGAAATTGCAAGTTGATATGAGCTTAAGTTTAAGCTTGATCAAAGAAGAAGATGGGGGACAGTTATGAGTAAAAAATGAGTTACTCTTTTTTTTGTTAAAAAGGGTTGCAGAGTTACAAGTTGAGTAGGGAGCTGATTGCTGGCCAGGAGAGTTCTTTGTTAGCTGCATGTTGTGTTCACCTGTTAAGTGTCCGTCGTTAACCCTCTATTGTTGAGGATTCCCCTTTTTTGTATCAGTACCGCCCTGCCAAAGCCAGGTTGATGGCCTTTCTCGGACAGTGCAAGGAAAAGACATCGAAGTACATGCAGATAACCTCAGACCCAGAATGCAACGAGAGAGGACCCCTACCACACTCACTGAAACACCCCAAAAACAAGGAGCCAACACAGACTTAAGAGATCAAAGCGATGTCTGGACACAAGGAACAAAGTACAGAGCCTGCAGAGACACTGAGACCCTTTTTTGTCCCTTGCCCTAGCTAAGGAAGGATCCTGGCTAGAGGCAAGAACCTGGGAGGCAAAACCAAAAGTGGTAACACAGGGGGTACCCCCATTGCTCTCGTGAGGATGGGAGCCCCAGCTCTGTCCCTAGGGGACAAAGCTGCACTTTCCGCCTCCTCCGAGCCACTCCTGAGGGCGACGACGGCAAAACCGCAGACCTGTCAAGCCTCCCAGTCTTGAGCTGATCACGTTTAATAAAGCCTTGAAAAATAAAAAAAAACTTCTTACTACTTTATTTGAGTCATTTTTATTTAAGACAGAGTTGATGTTGGCATTTTAAAGGTTGGAGAAGGTCCTTCCTGCAGCCCTGTTACAGGGGAGCTTGGGCCTTGCTGCAGAGATACGGCCGCACATTGGAACAGTTCCCACTCTTGAATCTCTTGTCAGCCAGGTACACACACTCGGAATTCCCAAAGACAGGAACCCTGGAGGGAGGAGCAGAGGCAGCGCTGGCTGTCAGGGGAAGCCCTTGTGCCCCTGTGCCCCCAGGCCCTGCCCGGCTCCCCGGCACTCACCGGGAGCTGTAGCTGCTGCCGTCCCCCCAGTGCAGGCGCTCGCCCCGTCTGCGCAGCCCGAGCCAGAAATCGCCGTTCCCGCGGAGGCGGAAGAGCAAGTCCTGCCCAGGAGAGAGGAGTGGGAGCTGCCCCGGCCCCTCGGGGGGACACGGGCCCGGGGCTGCCCCCACACGCCGGGGCTCCTTCCCTGCAAGGCCCCGGCCCAGGGCTGCAGCCCCGGCCCTGCGAGCACCGAGCCCGGCCCAGGAGCGCCCCCGGGCTGCCCTCAGCCACCCCACCCCGCCCGCAGCCCCTCACTCACCATGGCCTCCTCATCCTGGGCAATGGCCAGGGAGGCATTGAGCTCGGAGCACCGTTCCTGTCCCTGCTCCCACGTGCTGTAATCCTGGGAGAAGTAGTAGCAGGCCCCATTGTTCCCAACCCAGCCATGGGGACAGCCCAGAACCAACAGTGGTGTGACTGGAAGCTGTGGTGCTGCAGGGGGAAGAGAAGCTCTGAGGATTCCCCTGTGCAGGGAGCAGGGAGCCCGCTCTGCCCCGAGGGGCTGGGCCCAGGCTGCTGCCCCTCCCTTACCTGCCAGCACAGCCAAGGCCGCCCCCAAAGCCAGCACCAGCACCAGGAGCAGCAGAATCAGCACCGCCGTGCCCACGGGATGGCACCTGAACCATTCACCTGGAGCAGGAAAGAGCTGCTGGCTGCCAGAAGCAGAGCCGGCCCTGCAATCTGCTCAGCCCGTGGCCAGGGAGCAGAGCAGGGAGCCCTGAGGCAGTGTGGGCCTCCCTCAGCTGGCAGCCAGAGAGCCAAGAGCCTGGCCACAGGCAGGGACACAGCTGTGGGCACAGGCAGGGACACAGCTGTGGGCACAGGCTGCAGCAGGAGAACTGCACAGCCTTGGGGGCAGCTGGGGCTCTTGCTTCCAGCCACGCATGGGGCCCAGCAGAGCACGAGGCCTCTTCCAGACATCGGCAAACAGCCACACACCTGCCAGCCCTGGCCTTGGGAGGGGACACGGGCCCCTGCCTAGAGGCCACAGGGGTGGCCCTGTACTCACCCAGGAGTCTTCTGAGGTTCCTTCTGTGTTCATTGATGGTTGCTGCTGATGTGCCCTGGGGAGCCAGGGGCTCCCTCACACTCCCATCCCTGGTGCAGAATCCATTCTCCACATCTGCGCTTACTGCACGCTCACAAGTGGCATCCCCCTGCTTGTGCCAAGAGGCTTCTTGGGCCCCAGGCAAGTGTGGAACCGCGGCTGCTGGTCCCTCCTGGAGATGCAGGAGCTTCATCAACACTGCTGGCAGATCCTTTGGGAGCTCGGCCTCGGGAACAGCTTTCCAGCCGCGCTGATGGCACCCTGAAAGGGACACGGTGAGAGGTCGCTGCTGGTGCCGGCCCCACGGGGGCTCAGGAGGGCGGTGGCAGCTGTGGCTGCGCTGTCGCCGCTGCCCAGAGGTGCGGCAGCAGGTGCGGAGACAAGCGCAGCCTGCGGGAGCTCTGCGGTGGCCGCAGCCGCGGCCCCTGTGGCTCTGCAGCCGCTGCAGCCCAGCTCCGTGCCGGGCCGGGCGCTGAGAGCGCCTGCGAGCTGCCGGCTGCTGCTGGCCCGGGGCAGCTGCGGCTCGGAGTCCGCCTGCCGAGGGGCGAGAAGCAGCAGCCCCGGGCTGCTCACCATTGTGCCCCGCATGATTCCCTGCCCCGGCGCCTCGGAGCCCGGGCACACCGAGCGCCGGCACGGCCGCTGCGGCTCCTGCCTGGGCACACGGAGCGGCTCCCGGCACACAGCGCAGCCCGAGAAGCCTCGGCCCCGGAGCAGGCTGCATGCGCCGCTTTGTGCCCGCACTCGGCGCCTGCAGCGCTTTGGGCTCTGAGGCACTGGGTTCAAGCTCATGCCGTGCCAGCCCCGAGCCGGGCACGGACACCTCCCGCCCCAGCAGCGGCCCCGAGCCCGGTGCCGCACGGGCGGGAACGGTGCCGGGCACGGAGCAGCCGCCTCCGTCCCAGCGAGAGCAGCCGCGATGAGCCATCGCTGCCGCGGCACGGGCTCCATGCCGGCCATCCGGGCACGGAGGAGAGCGCGGGCAGCCGCTCCCTCGGCTGCGATCCCAGCGCAGGGGGCACACGGGGGAAGCCGGCACCAGGAACTCGGCAGAACCCCCCGGCCCTCACCGCGGCCCCCTCCGCCCGCAGCGAGCCCCGAGCTGGGGCAGCACCGACCGCGGGTCCCACCTGAGCTGGAGCCGCTTCTGAGCTCCGCCGCCGCCTCGCCGGGCTCCGGGTGCCGCCGCTGCTCCCGAATGACCCGAACGCGCCGCTGCCGCTCCGGTCCCGGCCAGACACAGCGGGCACTGCCGCTGGTGCCGCGGGACGGACTCCGGGCGGCAGAGCCGATTGAGTCTTGTACTGCAGCGCAGCCCACCCGGACCCCGGAGCTGACTCGGGCCGGTGCCGCGGGAAGAGCCGATGTGGGAGCCGCTTCTGACCAATCAGCGCGCGGGGCAGCAGCGAGGGGCGGTGACGAGAGGGAGACTCGGGAGAATCCAGCGGGGGGGGCAGGCAGGGCCGGGCGCGGCACAGGCACTGCCGGGGGCATCGCTCGGTGCCTGGCGGCGTTTGCCGTCCCCAGGGAGAAACTGAGCCCGGCCCGCAGCGCCAGCTCATCCTCACCCTTCTATTGCAATTGCTTTGTTTTGAGTAGAAAAGTTGCCCATTTTTTAAAAAGTTGCAGAGTTCACAGGTTTGGACAGTTGCTGCCAGGGTGGAGCTCTAACTGTTTGTTGTTATAATCACTTGTTGTTAATAGTTTTTCGCTAACTACCTGCTGTTGATGGTTGGGAATTCCCCTTTTTGTTGAGTGGCACTGCTGCTTCCTGGAGGATGGTACCCGGGACGGTGAAGAGGAGGGAACATCGGGGCGGGCATGCAAATGAAGAAACCCATCACCAAACCTAACAAAAACCCCTAAAAACAATGAGCCAACAGGGAACTGAGGGATCGAAGTGATGTCTAGATGTGAGGAACAGATTCCAGTGTCTGCTAAAACCTTTTTACCCCTCACCCTAACCTGAGAGACTTTGGCTGGACACAGGACCTCGAATGTCAAACCCAAAGACGGGAATCTCCTGGTGCTCTCCGGAGGACAGAAGCCCCAGCTCCGTCTGCAGATCAGCAGCCAAAGCTGCGCTTCTCCTCCTCCTCCTCCTCCTCCTCCTCCTCCTCCTCCTCCTCCTCCTCCTCCTCCTCCTCTTGGCCATTCCTGGGAGCAGCGGCGGTGTGAGTGCGATCCCCTCGGTTCTTCCCACATTAAAAAAGGAGAGAGATCTCCTGCCCTATTTACTTCAGCTTCAATAATTAAAACAAGGGAAAACTCCCTCTTGTCGCCTGTTCTAAGCCTTGAGTCAAGGGGAGAACGGAGGTTCCCTCTCAATCTAGATCTCTAAATTATGCATAAGGATGGTGTCCCCTCAGTTTAATCCCAAATAAAAAGTTAATCAGGGAATTTTCCTCTATTTAGTCTCCTGAAAATAGGGGAAATGCAGTTTCCCTCTTCAATTTACCAAAGACCATCCTAGGGGCTTTTGCACGTCTTTTTCATCTGTGAAGCTCCCTTCAAATGGAGGCTCCCCCTGGATGGAACTCTTACAGTGGCACATCCAGAGGTTCCTCTCAAGGGAAGCCCTTTCAGACCAGGGACAGCCGTGTTTGCTCTCAGTTTGAACCTGGAGATGATGAAAATGGGGCTCTTTCCCTCAATTCAAACAGTACCATAAAGGGTTTCTCCTTCCATTTAAACATGAAAATAATGGAAAACGGTGATTGCCTGCCTAGTGAGACACCCAAAATGATGAAAAAGGTGTGTTCTCCTTCAACTGACACCCTTCAAATCACAGGTCAATGGGGATCCCCCCAGTTCAAACACAATTACAGAAAAGCTTTCCCCCCTCCATTTCAATCCCATTTTTGGGGGCACTGGGGAGGGACTGGGGGCACTTCCCCCTCCTCACTGCTCACCCCTGGGGCTGCTGCCCCTCGCACAGTACTGAGCAGTTCCCTCCCAGTTCCCTGCCAGTTTCCCTCTTGCTGGCGAGCCCCGGCAGGGATGGGGAGAGCACTGGGCAGGAGCTGGGAGCGCTGTTCCTTGCCAGGGCTCCTGATATCCCTGCCAGTGCTCCTTCCTGCTCACTCCCGCTGCTCCCACTCTCCCTCCCAGCTCCCTCCTGGCATTCCCTGTGCTCCCAGTTCCCTCCCGGTGTTCCCAGGATCTCTCCCAGTGCTGCCAGCGGCAAAGCCCTGGGGGCACAGCGTGCTCTGCTCTTGCAGAGGCGAGACTGGAGCTGTCAGGAGAGCAAACCCGGCTGGGGAAACTACACACTGTCACACAGGAACAAAACCCTTAACGAGGATGGGTTCCTCTTGCTGGCACAAGGAAAGAAGCAGAAATCTGACAGGAATATTCTTCATCATTCTGCCCAGGCTTTGTCAAACCCTCCAGCTCCTGCACCTCGGGAAATAACAAGTGGCTTCTAAGCAGTGACTTTGATGTCACTGAGCAGGTTATTATGGATTAATCTCGCACTGGAAAGCAGCCTTCACACCCTACTGCTCTTGGCATGACCCAAAGAGTTCGGAGGCTGCTGCCCAGGGAGCTCCTGAGTTGTATCTTCCTTGTCAATCTTATCTGCCTCTTTGTAATTATAAAAAACATTTTTAAAATGCAGGGAATATTGCCCCAGGGATTCAGGATTTGCATATCTCCTCCAAAGAAAGGGAAAAAAGAGTGTTTGTCCTAAAATACAGAGTTTTAAAATTTCATGTTGTCTACATATATTTTGAAAAGGAAAAGAGGAAGAGTGAAATATCAATTACTGTGCCAGTGTTGCTCCAGCCTATTCCTGTTCACTACTCTCACTTATAGCATCTATAAGAATACTTAATAAAAGCCCAAAACTAAAAGAATATTTAATTCAAGCTGAATGAGAAGCAATGTGGCTGCAGGCTTGTGGCACTCCAGTGCCTGGGTTCCAGTGTGGGAGCTCATCCCCTCTGCACTTCCAAGCCAGATCCCAAAGTCCTGAGCATCAGCTTTCAGCTTTTTGAACACTGAACTGGAAGCAAAGCTGCTGGGGAGGGCCATGCTCCAGGCACATCTGTGCCATTTCATCTCTCCAGCTCTCTCAGCTCAGCTCGGCTCTTTTCCTCTCCTTGCTGGCTTTGGCTCATGCATTTCTTGAGGGGTTACCCTGCACTGACCAGAGCATGAACTGACCATCAGACAAACAGCTCCTGGCACTGTGGCTCTGTCCTAAATGGACCATTGCCCAAAGGAATTCCAGGGCCTTAATTTCACTGACTCAAGATGGCTTTTAAAGGAACCAGGTTTGATGCACTCAATTTTTAAACAAGGAGTGCACAATGCTCCTGCACTGCCTGCCAGGGGCATTCTTTGAGCCTTGCAGAAAGGCTTTAAAGCAGCACAGAGCTTGTTAAGCACCAACAACTTCATCCAAAATGTAAATCAATAGCATGGACATTAAAACCTATTTTTAAGATGGAATTAAAAAGCAGTTGCATTGCCAATTGAGAAGATGAGAAAGGTTTCCTTAGCAGTTGTTGCGATGGCAAAGTAAGGGAGAGGACAGAGCATGGAGTCAGGGGAAGAAGGGGACAACTTTCATTTGTACAGTGGGGTTTTAACCATCATCAAGGAATTGCAGAAACCATTCTAATCTCAAGAAAGAAAAAGCTATCCAGGATATTTGTCATTTCAGCAAGAGCCTAAGGAAGCCCTCAGCAGCAGGAGATTGGGATAACTGCAAGGCTGGTTTCTGGAGCAGGGTGTGTTCCTCAAAGCCAGACCTTCACCCACAGCAGCCCGAAGGCAGAAAAACAAAGATACAACAAAGCCTTAAGTGGGGAACAGGTTATCAAGGGTTTTATAAGGAAAGAACAAGGTCTGGGAAACAGGACCTGGAAGGTGAGAGAGGAAGGAAAAAGGGAGGCAGCTGAGGCCTCTTGAAATTGAAAATGAGAAAAGAAGGGAGGAGGAAAGAAAAGGCTGTGACTAAATTCTAACTCAGCTGGGGCTGGGTTCAAAGGTAACAGAGGGAAGCTCTGATGAGGAGATTTCTTTATAGTTGCAAAGTACTGGGATAAATTCACAAGAGAAACTGTGAAATCTCTATCAGCAGCAGCTCCCTGCAAAGAGGTCAGGCATCCATTCCCCATGCCAAAACCAGGCTCAGGGAACTGGGCCAGATAACATCCCCAGGTTGATCCCAGCCTCATTTTACAAAAATTGCTCAAAATTGTCATTGTGCATTAACAGAGCAAAGTCTTTTTTTCAGCTTATCAGGCTTTGAGATGCCTCAGATTGAGATGCAAACCCAGCTCCTGTCCCTTTGTTGTGCTCAGACTTTCCCCCTTTCCCTGACCCAATCTCTTTAGCAAGCAACAGCTCATCGGGAGCCAGCCAGGCCAGGGGCTTTTCCACAGCTTGTTCCAGGCAGAAGGAAGGAGAAACATAAAGAAAAAGGAGGACAAAAGGGAGGCTGTCCTGGAAAGTGCAGCCTGGCAACCTCCAGACAATGAAACACAAAGCACTCAGACAGCTCCTTGCAAGTGGGGGGCTCACAGGGCTGGGGGGGAGTAGCTCTTTTTATACATCTCACCACAGCCTCAACCCCAGTGTGGGCTGCTTTCCTCCACAAAATCCATAGGTGTGTGCTTGCATAGGAAATTGCTGAACAACTGCTTAAAAAAATACAGGTGGGAAAGGGCATTTCTGCCTTACAGACCAGGTCAGGTGGGCTGACTTAAAAATTACACATATATATATATATATATATATATATATATATATATATATATGTGTGTGTGTGTGTGTGTCTGGTGCAAAACCAGGCCTGTAAATATGTATTTATATAATATATATAAAACCCTTTCAAACCCCAAAATTAACTGAGCAGAATTGATTTTTTTCTTAAAATTGTGTGGTTTTTACCCAGTTCACACAAGCACCAGTCATATTTTCCCCTTGCTCACAGGGCAGGGGATTGGCTCCTTTGCAGGAGTAGAAATCATCTCCTAAGGAGACCCCAGCTGAGGCTCATTAGAGTCATTAAAGCTCATTAGGGCCCTCAGGTGCTCACTGGTCACACCTGGGGCCTCTTGACCCACACAGCCCCAGGAAATCTCTCTGTTCAGGGATTTTGGAGAGCTTTGAGTGCCACCAGTGCAATCATGTGGGAGCTGCTCACCCCCCTTCAGTTTTTCTCTTCGAGGGAAGGATTGATGGAGCTTGTTGGTAGAGTCAGGGCTTTCCCTGCCACTGCAATGGCAAAAAGGGAGGTGGCAAGGCAGGAGAAGGTGCTGGGCATGGGGTGGGGGCACTTTTGGAGCTGAAGGTCATTTGGAAGAGGAGGAAATTGGGGTTTGCAGGCTGTGATGCAGCAGCCCCTGTGGCTTCCATCCAGGCGAGTGCAGCCTGGCCACCCTTTGCCAAAGTCCAGCCTGATGTCACAGCTCAGGGTGGTGAGGTCCCTGTGTGCCTCTCTGGCCTGGGCGCGGTGACCTGGGCACTCTGAGTGCCCCTGCTCTGCCCTGCCCTGCTCTGCCCGTGGGTTTCAGAGCTGCCACACCAGGCCCTGCAGCCAGGATCCCCCCTGGTGGCCCAGCAGCCAGGGCCCTTCACTGGACAGAAGTGGGAGCTCACACTGGGGTGGTACACGAGGGGCTGGGGGAGCACCCAGGATTCCAGCAGCACTGATTTTAGAACATTCATCTGCCCATAGGTGTCCAAAGTTCCATAAGGCACCTTTCCAAGAGCATGGCAACCCCAGATGGATTTGAGAAGAATGCTTCACAAAGCTTTTAACTCCCTCTGGCTTCTTCTGGTTTATTCTTTTTCACAGATTCTCTCAGTGACAGAAGGAAGAAGCAGGTTTGGAGAAAGAAAAACCAGGTTTTCTCACAGTTTTTCACATCCTAATCCTGGAAACTTTTGGCAGCCAGACCTAAACAACCAACCTGCCAAAGTTCAGTTTCCCTTTGAGGCCTCCTTATCAGCAGGTTTTTTTCACAGGCTATTTCTGTTTGCCTTTCCTCTCCAGGTATTTTATTGAGCTGCAGCCAGCAAACATTCTGGGACCTCACCTTCAGGGCTCAGACCCTCCACAACCACCTCACCCTGAAATATTTCCTTTTCCCCCATGCTGGGTAAACAACTAAGGCTTCCTGTGTTCAGCAGGAAGTTTTCATGCTCTGAGAAGTGTGCTTTGCTCTCACTGCACTGCAGAGCACAGATCCCCCAGAGCCACAACATGGTTTGTGTTGGAAGGAACCTTAAAAATCACCCAATTCCAACCCCCTGCCATGGGCAGGGACAATTTCCACTATCCCAGGCTGCTTCAAGCCCTGTCCAGCCTGGCCTTGGACACTCCCAGGGATCCAGGGGCAGCCACAGCTGCTCTGGGCCATGGGCTTCTCTGCCCTTGCCAGGGGGTTGAGAGAAAATGGTCTTTAAGGTCCCTTCCACCTCCAACCATTCCATGAGTCTAGAAAAGCTAAATGAAAATTCTGAAGAGAATTGTATTATTCAAATTAAATATGGGGCATTTGTCCATAAAGACCACAAAAGACCAAGTGAAGACACCACAAATGGGAAAGCTATAACTGGAATTTTCCCAGGTTTCTCTCAGCTGGATCTGCTTTCATTTTCTGATCACAGTAGAGGCCCAAAAGCCCAGTGGTGATGCAGAGCTGGGAGACTTGCCCTTGAAAATGCCAACACACCAAAGTCCTGGGGCTCTGATCCCACTGCAATATGCAGATCACTTCCAGAATGACACGTGAAGTGTCCCCCTCTTCCACCCCCCCATTCTTTTTAGCAAAAAGCCTTCCCAGGACCCTGATCTGCATCAGCAGCCCTCACTGTGGTGTCTTTAGAAAACAATTAAACTCAGCAATCAGAGGGTTCATGCACTAATAAAAATGCTGTATGGTCAGTGGGCCAAGGGGTTTGGAGATGGATTTCCCAAGCCCTTTCCCATTTCTTTCTGGGGGTAGCAGTGCTCCCAGTCCCCTCCAGCCTGGCCCTTTAAGTAACTTGAGCCTCCAGGCTGCCAATCCCAGTCTCCAGCTAAAAGGATGGAAAAGCTGTTTCCCCCTTCCCCCTTCTGGGGCTTTTCTTTTGAAAGGAACTGTTTTCTATCCCGTGATGGGAAGAGACAGATCTCCAAAAGACAGAGCAGCTTTCTGAGCATCCCCCTCCCGTATCAGGACAAACTGACAATTCCTCCTCCCCTCAATGCTTCTGGCTGCTCTTTTGCTCCCAGCTTTCCTCCCCTCCCGCCGGCCTTTGGCGAACCCCAGCTGATTTCCAAACCCTCCGCGGCTGCTGGGGGTTGGTACAAAGGTTTAATTATTTCCCTTTCTTTGGGTGAGGCGGGGACAGGAGAAGGTCGGGCCCCATCGCCCGGCACTGCTGATCTTGGCACTTTTGCTGTGCGGTTCCTCTGTCCCTTCCCTGCCTCCTGCCCTCTGGATGGGCCCTGGAGCCCACCATGGACCCACAGGCACTTTGGGGATGCTTGTGCCTGCTTTGCTTTTCCCTCCTGAGAGCAGCAAAAGGTAAGAGAGGCTTTGGGCTGGTTTGGGTCCAGGGACTCGATGGGGTCCGGATGCCCGGAGAGGTGAGATGCTCGTCCCAGCATTTATCCTCCCAGACTGCAGCCAAGCAGGGAACAGACTCTGGCAAACTGCACACAGCGTGAGCATCTCCTGAGGCTGGGAAATTCTGGGGATTGTGGAAGTCCTTTCCATAATGGGATGGGGAAAATCAGAGAGCTGGAGCTTTTTAAACTGCACACAGAGCAGAACTGTAAAAATTCCTCAGTCTGTCTCACCGAGGAAAGCCCCAGGGACTGAGCTGGACTTCCATTGATTAATTTGTTGTTAAAAGCAGCAAAGCTGTAAAACGTTTCAGAAGTCCAGCAAGTGCATCAAATTTGCAAGAGAATTTCAAGTGACTTCAGAAAACAGATTTGTCTGCTTTTGTCATGGCAAAGGCAACCAGCCCCCCTTCAATCACACTTGTATATGAGCAAGAGAAGGGACTTCAAATAAGTCTAGGAAAAAAAGATTAAAGCAGAGAGTTTTGAACTAATGCTGTCCCACCAACTTCATTTTGCCATAGCACAGAGACAGCGATTTAATTAGGAGTTAGAAGTTCTGATGGAAAACTCATAATATGAAGGATTCTGCTTCTTTTCTCCCCTAAAAGTGTCGATTGTACCCCAGTTAATGCCCAGTGCTGAAAAGGCACTGGAGATATCCCCCCTGTCCATGGGCATGCTCAGGAAACCTCCCTTCAGGATTAAAGTGTGTTCCTTGGGCATTTCTAAAAGTGCCCAAGCAGAGCTGCTGCTCCAGCCATCCTTTCTGAGGCAGGGCTGGAAACACAAGCAGGAATCAGCTGTCAGCCTGGAGATCACCCAAATACCCAAACCACAGGCACAAATATTTGCCCAGGAAAACCTTCCCATCAGCTGGCCTGCCCTCCCAGGGGGTGCAGTGACCCAGGTCATCAGCACCTGCGAGTCCAGGTGCCCTCTGGGATGGAGGTGATCCATTGTCACCATCGAGTCAGGAACGGGAATGGAAGTGACACGACTCCATACTGGTCAGAAGACCAAAAACTTACTTTATTACAGTCTCGTGATATTTATAACCAACATAATTCATCCAGAACCTGACTGGTTTTTAATAACACCTGTCACCCAATTGATTAATTAAGGAACTGCTGTTGTAGGGGTTTCTCTGATGTGGGTGTAATTAGTATTGACTCTAAGATGTAGAAGGTTGAACCATTGTTTTATCTTTTTATTCTATACTATTATTATATTTTTAAGAAGCTTGTAACTTTTTTTAGTTTGCTTGATACAGCTTTGACCTTACTAGTTAAAGAATTAAAACACTATTACTCTTTGGTAAATAAATCTCTATAACACATTCTATATATGCTTAGTAACAGGTGTAGCAGGTGGAGATAAGAATTGTTTCAATTCTTTCTCTGAGCTTTCTCGCAGCCTTCCCCAGGGATAAATGCCTGGGAAAGCCTGTGCCTGCTCTCTGTGGCCAGAGAGCTGCTGCCACAAGGGACCACCATTCCAAACACCTCATGAAAAACAACTGTTCAAAACACCAGCTGCAAAACCTGAAGATAAGAATAGTTTTGATTCCTTTCTCTGAGCTTCTCACAGCTTTTCCCAGGACGATGCCTGGGGAATGATCCGTTGCTATCATCTCAGCATCCACAATCCATGACTATAGTAGGAGTCCTAGTAAAATCTATGTATTGTATAAGTGGCCTTGCCCCAGTCCTAGTTGTTCTAAATGGGCTGCAGCTGTGATGTCCTTAATTGGGTGGCTGCTGTGGCCAATGAAGATCACTGGGATAGAAGGGGGTGGGTTGGCTGGTCAGGGAGAACCTTGGAGGAGTCCTGATGAAGAAGCAGGAGCAACATTGCTGTGAAGAGCTGCCCCCAAGAAATATCATCCAGAAGGTATGGGACTTTAGAATTATGGTAACAACAGTAAGATAACAACACGTGACTGCTTCCCTCCAACACTTCCATCTTTCCCCAGGGAATCTGCTGCCTTCTTTCCATCCCAGGAGCCTGTATCAGTACCGGTACTCCCTGGCTGTCCAGCTGCAGCACACCTCCTCACCATCCCCGTGGGGAGCCCGGCTGCAGGCTGAGGCACTGATCCGTCTGCAGCAGCTCTGGGGGGACCCAGGCGGGGAGGAGCTGCTCCAGCTGCAGGTGGGTACAGGGGGGTACAGCCATCCCAGCTAGGAATTCCTGCTGGGAACACCCCAGGAGCTGCAGGTGGGTACAGGGGTGCTACAGCCATCCGAGCCAGGGGTTCCTGTATAGGGGTGCTACAGCCATCCCAGACAGGTGTTCCTGTACAGGGGTGCTACAGCCATCCCAGCCAGGGGTTCCTGTACAGGGGTGAACAGCCATCCCAGCCAGGGGTTCCTGTACAGGGGTGCTACAGCCATCCCAGACAGGTGTTCCTGTACAGGGGTGCTACAGCCATCCCAGCCAGGGGTTCCTGTACAGGGGTGTACATCCATCCCAGCCAGGTGTTCCTGTACAGGGGTGCTACATCCATCCCAGCCAGGTGTTCCTATACAGGGGTGCTACAGCCATCCCAGCCAGGTGTTCCTGTACAGGGGTGCTACAGCCATCCCAGCCAGGGGTTCCTGTACAGGGGTGTACATCCATCCCAGCCAGGTGTTCCTGTACAGGGGTGCTACAGCCATCCCAGCCAGGGGTTCCTGTACAGGGGTGTACATCCATCCCAGCCAGGTGTTCCTGTACAGGGGTGCTACAGCCATCCCAGCCAGGTGTTCCTGTACACGGGTGCTACAGCCATCCCAGCCAGGTGTTCCTGTACAGGGGTGCTACATCCATCCCAGCCAGGTGTTCCTATACAGGGGTGCTACAGCCATCCCAGCCAGGGGTTCCTGTACAGGGGTGCTACAGCCATCCCAGCCAGGTGTTCCTATACAGGGGTGCTACAGCCATCCCAGCCAGGGGTTCCTGTAGAGGGATGCTACAGCCATCCCAGCCAGGGGTTCCTGTACAGGGGTGCTACAGCCATCCCAGCCAGGGGTTCCTGTAGAGGGATGCTACAGCCATCCCAGCCAGGGGTTCCTGTACAGGGGTGTACATCCATCCCAGCCAGGGGTTCCTGTACAGGGGTGAACAGCCATCCCAGCCAGGGGTTCCTATACAGGGGTGTACATCCATCCCAGCCAGGGGTTCCTGTACAGGGGTGTACATCCATCCCAGCCAGGTGTTCCTGTACAGGGGTGCTACAGCCATCCCAGCCAGGGGTTCCTGTACACGGGTGCTACAGCCATCCCAGCCAGGGATTCCTGCTGGGAACACCCCAGGAGTTGCAACCCTGTTGGTTTTTCTGGGTCTGGATTGAAGGCACTTGAGACAGCAGCTCATGTTCAGATGCAAGTGTTTATTATTGCTTATCAGTAAAACAGTCTCACTGCTGTGAGTTTGGCCGCTGTGGTCACCAATTGTTGTGGTGTTGTGGGTCCCCAGGATGTGGTGAGAGATGAGAATCTGACTCCAAGTTCTTAGAATCTTACTGATTTTGTACCTCTTGGTTCCTATCTGTCCCTCTCTCTTTGTCCCTCTTTTTCTCTCACACCTTCCTTCTTTCACATCCTCTTACACTATACTAAAGACAGATAGAAAGGAGACATCAGGAGGCTAGACAAGAATGAATAATAAAACTCATGACAGACTCAGAGAGTCCAACACAGCTGGCTGGGATTGGTCATTAAGTAAAAACAATTCATATGGAACCAATACAAGATGTACCTGTTGGTGAGCAACCTCCAGACCACATTCCAAGCAATCAGATAATTATTGTTTACATTTCTTTTCTGAGGCTTCTCAGCCTCTCAGGAGAAAAATCCTGAAGGGATTTTTCAGAAAATATCACAGTGACAGGCAGCTTTTCATTAGAAGGCACCAAATGGCCAACAATCTCTTGTTCCAAGGGCTTTTAAGACTAAACTATCCAGTTAAGAACTGTCACCTGGATTATTTTCCCTTTTAACCCAATAACTGATCCCACAGAGCTGCAATGGGGACTTTTCCACCCAATTACAAAATGCCACCCAAACCCATGGAGAAGGAGGAAGAAGAAGCATGAAGAAGAAACCCATGATGACACCCTGTGCCCTCCATCTTGCTGCCATCCACAACACACTAAAAATCCCAAACCCTCAATTTCTCACCAAGTGACACACCTACCCTGCTCTCTATAATCTATTGCACACTTTTGTGGGTTCCAGTCTATTCTGGAGTTTAGGAAACTTTCTCCATGGATGAGGGTCAGAGTCAGTGCTCCCCTGGGGGTCAGGACACCCCAGAGCAGACAGAGAAATATTCCCACTGCTCTGGGTTTCCACACAACCCCTTCCATATCTAGCCCACAACAGCAGACCTCTCTGACCAAATTCACTGCCTGCAGGGGAAATGCACACCAGCCTCAGAGCAGACACTTGGTCACTGCTTTCTGCATCTTCTGCTGTTGTAGATCCATGACCTGAAGGCCCAACACCAGCCAGAGGAGCAGAGGAGCCAGGACAGCACCGGAGGCTCCCCTGTAGAGATTGCCCTGAGCCCAGAGGCACAGGCAGAGCTCCAGCAGCCAGTGTTCATCTCCTGGAGCAGTGGCAAGGTCAGCTGGACACCTCCTGGGCTTGTTCATGCCCTCTGCAAAGCATTCCTGTCCTCATCCTAGATTTTCTGGGCTATGAGGCCCATGGGAGCTCCTGCTCCCCCTCTGATTTCAGAGCAGAAGGAACTGGCCAATGTTGAACCCTGCAAGGAGTTCCATGTTCCAGAAGGACTCAGCTGGAGCTGCAGAATCCCGTGTTAAAGCTCTTCAGCCCTAACCATGGGATATAAGCTCCTTTCTGGCCTTCTCCTCTGAGGCTGTGGAACCCCAGGGTGGGAAGGAAAGGGAAGTTTTGTGTTCCTGCATTCACAGACCTCATGCTATTGAGGGATAAGAGCCTCCTTGAGAAAATTCCTCAGGGGTCTGCAGGGTGTTCTCAGGTTCCCTTTTGTCAGGGAAGGCAGCAGGGAGCCTGCAGGGACCCCAGAGATGTCCCCTCAGTCAGGCACCCCCTCCTGCCCTCCCAGGTCAAAGCTTTCTACGGGAATGAAGCAGAAAACACCCTCATCTCCAACCTGAAACGAGGCATCACCAGTCTGTTCCAGCTTCAGCCCCATGCCGGCACCACAGTGGAGGTAGGTCCAGAGCTGGGACCAAAACCCAGAGATGCACCAGGAGAGCTGGCCCTGGAGCCCAGCCAGCCCATGAGCTTCAGCAGAGGGGGCAAAATTCAGGATAAATAACATTGGGTCTGCTGCTCCAACCTGGCTGTGAGCAAGGATGACTCTTGGAAAGGCAGAAGAGTTAAAATAAAATAATCCAATTTTCAGCAATTGGCACCCCTTACAAAATCACAGCCTTTCCCTGGACAGTAGGAACAGCAGAGGGAAAACTCCACAAGTATTCCTGCCAACAGGATTTGCTTTGCCAGCAGCCAGCTGGAATGACCTGTGAACAATATGAAATAACCTCAGAACCCCAAATGCAGTCGCAGAGGTGCTTAATTAAATCTTAATTTAGAGCCTGAATTTACAAAGATGGACTTGGAGCTGTCCAACCACCCTCTGATTTGTCCCACATTCTGGATTTTAGCTGCTGTTCTCTTTGCTGGGTTGGCCTTTGTGTCTGTCCTCTCCACAGAGTGTTTAACACTCGTGGTCACCCCCATTTGTGTTTCAGGAAGATGCCTCTGGAAGCTGCCAGGTCACCTACACCGTGTCCAACCATTCCATCACCAAGACCAAAGATCTCCTCAGCTGCTCGAAGCCAAAGTCTGGATTCACCTCCATGAACAAAGCAAGTCCATTGCTCTCGCTGTGGGGGGCTCGGCAGGGCCACCCCTAA
The DNA here is from genome assembly GCF_028551555.1 of Melozone crissalis. Classification (NCBI taxonomy): domain Eukaryota; kingdom Metazoa; phylum Chordata; class Aves; order Passeriformes; family Passerellidae; genus Melozone; species Melozone crissalis. Next base: position 4,024,762 of record NW_026535840.1, on the reverse strand, counting down.
AATCCTTTGGCAGGTGGGCTTGGATTCCCATTCCCAGCTGGCTTCAGCCTTCTGCCCCAGCTTGGGATGGGACTCTTAGACCCATCCCCAAAGTGGGATGCACCAGCATCCCTCAGGAGGGTCTCGAGGTGGGAAGGAGCAGCAAAGGTGCTCTGGGTCACCCCATCCCTGCTCCTGTTATCAGTTCTGAGCTGTCAGCTGATCCTGCTTGGGAAGCTGGAGATGCAGGGATGGTTTCTGGGTCTCAGACTCATTGCATGGGGGATTAGTTTGACAGGATTCTGTTTTGCTGAAAGCAGTAGCCTGTGCTCAGCCCTGACATACACAGAGGAAATCCCGTGGGTCTTGATGCAGTCATACCTGCCATAACCAAAATTTAAGAGGTTTTTGAAAATATACCAAATTCTTCTGAATGCAGTATAAAAATGGGCATTCCCATGGAGACCCCAGGGTCCCTGGCAGGGGTCTCAAGACCTCCTTGTTGTGCAAGTCCCTGTGGTGTCACCGCTCTGCCTGCCTGCATCAGCCATGGCTGGGAGCATCCCCTTGCTGGTCCTCACCTGGTGGTGCCTTCTCCCACACCTGGGAAGAAGGTGGGCTCTTATGGATTTTCCTTTCCTACATTTTGCAAGTGAAGTAGGTGACTTGGTGGGCTGGAACGTTCTTTTTCTGCTAATGTAAAGCGAGAAATCTCCTGGGGAGAGGGCAAGGGGAATAAAAAGTTGCTTTTTTTTCTCATTGCCTTTCCTTTCCCAAGATTTTTGGAGTGGAGTGGCAGCCCTCCAGCAGAAGCCAGTACGTGGTGAGGGACAGCCTGCTCCAGTCAGTCCTGGCAGAGGAAAGCCACGTGGTGGCTCCAGCCCTGAGATCCCGCTCCGGCATCAAAATCAGCTCAAGGTGAGGGATGATCCCAACCCCTGGCCATGGAGGGTGGGAATCACAAAACTTCCCAGTGACTGTTTCTCCCTTCACAGGCAGCAGCTCCAGCTGGTGTCTCCTGCAGTGCCTGGGCTGGCGGAGGTGCCTGGACAGAGCCTTGAGGATGTGCTGGCTGGCACGGGGGCACGGCCCCAGCCCCTGGGCATGGCCAGCCTGCCCTTCAGGAGGGTCTGCACCCACTGCCCGTCGGTCAGTGATGCTGCTGAGCCCCAAAACTCCCCCTCAGGCTGGGCACTCGTGGGGTTTGGGGTTAAACCCCAGTGGTGCTTTTGGAGGGGCTGCTTTGGTGCAAATGTTACCCTGCGATAACATGGGAAAAGAGGCTAAATCCCCCCCCAACAAACCTCACCTTTGCAGCTGAGAGCCTTCCTGAAGGCGTTTGACAGGCAGAGAGTCAGAACAGACACCTCGAGGGTGGCGACAGCCTGGCAGTTCCAGAGGTTCATCCAGATGCTGCGCAGTGCCAAGAAGAGGGATGTGCTGCAGCTGCTGAGGAGAGCCCCCGAGGAGGCACGGTGAGAACCCCTGGAGCTGTGGCTCCAAAATTCCGAGCGCTGGGCGAGACAGACGGGGATGGTTGGTGCTGCTCCATGGCAGCTTCTCCATCCTGCCTAGTGGCAGCGTTCTCTGGCTTCTCCTAATGCCTGTCCTGCCCAAGCACTGCAGGGTTTTTGTGCGCTGTGCCTCTGCTGATTTCCCTCCTCCTGCTCCAGCCCCTTCCTGGTGGAGGCAGCGGTGGCCACACAGTCGGTGGCTTCCTTGGCAGCGCTGTCAGAGTTCCTGGATTTCAGCCAGGAGCCCAAATTCCTCCTGGAGAAGTTTCTCTATGCAGCAGCTTTCTCTCCCCGGCCTTCAGGAGAGCTTCTCCAGCTCGTCCTGGTGAGTATGGACATCTCCCCCTCTTCCCCATCCTGGGATGGATCCACACTGCATGGAACAAGGGAAGCCTTTCTGTGGAAATTGATTTTCCTGCTCATGGGATTGTTTCGTTTGCATTTAGTGGGATGGGAGTAGATGCTTTCCAGAGGAAAAGAATCCAGCAGAAGATGCTTTGTATCAATGCATTAAAGATAATAAAATCTCAATTTAGAGCCACAACATTTTATCCAATTAAATCATGCATGGCCTCCTTCAAGGCAGGTAAGAACTAGTTTTCCCTGACTGTGGGAATCCATAAAATCAGAGGGTTTTGGGAAAGCTGCAAAAGGCAGGCCCCAGACGCAGTCAAACTGTGATTAGAGTGAAGCAACAGCCATGAGAATGGTCAGCAGAAAAATTATTTCAACTGTAGAAAAGCAAGGACAAATAGGACAATGGTCTGTGTATTAACGCTTGTCTAGAATAACTCCCTAAGCTACAGAAAAGTTTATCTAGCAGGATATTAGGAAGGTTGAAGCTTAATAATGGAGCTCTGTGCACTGTGTTTAAGGCTTACAAGCAGGTGTTGTATTTGAAATAAGCAAGAATTGTTTTAACCAAAGGTACCTGTGCTTATAGTGCTTGGATGGAACTACTGACAATGTGCTTTTGCTTTGTGTGATTGGTCAAGAAGCTTATAAAGTAAGTTGTACCATTAAGTTCTGGATCTGCTGCCTGGGATGTGAGCTGCTGGCATCTTCCCATTGTCATAACCATGTAATGAGACTGATGCTGGAAAATAAAACAGCTCAAGGCACGTTCCCAGCAGTCCTGTCCTGTTTGTGATTTGTACACAGCCCCCAGCCAGTGACACCTGACTTGCTTGAGATAAGAGGTAAAGCAAACTCCTTCTCTTTTCTTTTTTTTCCCCCCTCATTTCTTCTTTCCTGCTTCCTGTTGCCCCTTTCCTGATGCCCAGGACAAGCTGGATGGGAGGCAGCTGGCACCTGAGATCTGGGAGACAGGAATAGTTGCTGTGGGCTCTCTGGTGGGCAAGCTGTGCCAGCAGAAGCTCTGTGGGCTGCAGGTGGGTCCTCTGCAGTCCCTCACACTTGGCTTTTTGGGACACCCCCCAGTTCCAGGGTGCCCAGAATGTCTCCTGTCCCTCACCCCCTCTCCTCCTGCAAATCCCGAGCAGGTGGTGGAGCGTGGGGTGGAAACCATCCTCGGGGGGCTCAGAGGTGCCCAGGAGGAGCCCAGGGTGGTCATTTCCCTGCTGGCCCTGGGCAATGCAAGGCTCCCTGAGACCATCCCCACCCTCCTGGAGCACGCTGAGGGCGGTCCCACGGCTGTCACCACCGCTGCCACCTCTGCCCTGCAGCGATTCCCCGCTCCCCACATCTCCAGCAAGGTAGGAGAGGAGGTTGTGTGAGGCTTGGTGCTCCCCTGCCCACTCAAAGCCAAGCTGCTGGGGTGCCCTTCACTCTCAATTACCCCTTCCCATCAGGTGAAGCAAGTGATGAGGAGGATTTTCCACCAGAAGAGGAAGAGTTATGACAAAACCTGTCGCCTGGCAGCTGCAGAAATCCTCCTGGATAACCACCCCCTGCCCATGGATGTCATCAACATCCTGCTGGCCACCACCGAGATGGAGACAGAGGTGGCCGCGTTCCTGCTGCTGAAGGTGCAGAACAGCCTGCGTGACCACCACCACCTGGCAAGGTGGGGCTTGAGGGCATGGGGCATATTGCCTCTGCTCTGCATCACCTTTCTCTCCTCCTCCTCCTCAATCCAGCTCTGGGGTTTGGACCAATATATCTTTAAAATGTGCTAACATCACTTCGTGGGGGCTGCCTGGATATCCCTGGAGTAACCAAAGGGATGCAGATGTCACACAGTCTCAGGCAGAACCTGATGTTCCTTGTCATGCTGCCTCATGGCAGCAGAACCCAGGCTTGTGGGTTCAGCAGAGTCCTTGGAGGCTGAAGCTCTGGCCCCCAGGGCAGTGCACAATTTGTGCCTGCATTGATCTTCCTGTCTGCACAGAACAAACCAAGCACTCACGTTTTTCAGAGCTAAGCAAAAGCTGCACAAAAATATATTGCCTGGTTTATCCTAATAATCGAGAGGAAAAAGGAATTCCAGGGTAGCCTACATCTAAAGCTTTCATTTTTTTACTCACGCTGTTCTGGGCAGTCAGCAACATGAGAAACACTTTGGCAAATTATATTTCCTTCTGTAGGGACCACTGACCTCTTGCCTTCCCTCCCTCCCAGTGCTGACACATCCTTTCCCTCTCTTTTCCAGGAAGATACTGAAAGACATCATGGCAGACCCACGGATCAACAATTACAACTTCTTCTCCAAAGCTGGCATCTCCTCTTCTTTCTCAGGGCCTCTGGCAGGTGACAGCACAAGGGACACCTTGGTCCCCTCAGAGGGTTAAAGGAGGGGTTGGTGGGAAAAGGCAGCTCCAGAGGAGGATCCAGGTCTGTAGAATGCCCCAAAATCTCAGGGAGGTTTCTGAGAACATCCCCCACTGCCAGAGATATGAACATGCCCTTCTCTAACACAAGCTTTTGCCAAATCCTGCTGGTTTGAAAGAGGAACTTCAGCTGGAAATGAAACCAACAGCAGGTTGCTGGTGGGAGTTTCCGTGCTTTCCCTGACAAGTTCCTTTGGTATTTTTAATAAGATCTCCAGAGAGGAGGATTCTTGCACTGAGATTTAAAAGAAAGAATCAAATTTCAGAGACTGCAAAAAGCAGCTCTTGCTAAATATCTGCTGAATTCTTCACCCCTCATTTCTGCCCCTCTTCAAATTATCTCAGTCTGGCCTTGCAGAGGGTCAGTGAAGGTGGAATAGCCAGGGAGAAAATAAAAACCAACCTTGCAATGCTGAATAATTTGAGTGTTGCAAGAATGAAAGGAGAAGATGCAGAGTGGTACCACAGGTTTGGGTTGGAGGGGACCTTAAAGATCATCCTGTTAGCACCCCTACCACCAGACACCCAGGGGTGCTCATGGGCATCTCTCTGCCCTTCAGTCACCCAGGACCTGACCTCCACTTTTGGGCTGGACCTGCTGTTTTTGGAGGGTGGATTCCTGAGGAAGAGCGTCTCCGACTTCTCCCTGCTCAGCCATGGCCAGCGGCTCCGTGCAGCTCAGGTGCCACTGAGAGAGGGGCTGGGGGCTGCAGGGGGGTGACAGCACAACCCAGGGGTGCCACTGCTGTCCCTGTGTCCCCTCTTCACCTCCCCGTGGTGCTTCACCTCTGTGCTCAGCACGTCCTGTGTCAGAAAAAGGCAAATTCCCAAATGACCAGTGTGAAACCAGATACTCCTGCTCTGGAGAGGGGAGCTCCCTGCTCCCCAAAAACCAGAGGATACAACACTGGTGCCTCAGGGTGCTCAGGGATGGCTTGGGTGCCACACTGGTACCTTGGAGTGCTCAGAGATGGCTTGGATGCCTCAGTGGTACCTCAGGGTGCTCAGGAATGGCTTGGATGTCACACTGGCATCTCAGGGTGCTCAGGGATGGCTTGGATGTCACACTGGCACCTCAGGCTGCTCAAGGATGGCTTGGATGCCTCACTGGTACCTCAGGGATGGCTTGGCTGTCACACTGGCACCTCAGGCTGCTCAGGAAAGGCTTGGATGTACACTGGTATCTCAGGGTGCTCAGGGATGGCTTGGATGCCTCAGTGGCACCTCAGGGTGCTCAGGGAGGGCTTGGATGCCACACTGGTATCTCAGGGATGGCTTGGATGCCTCACCCAAGTCACTCCATCACTGATGTCCTGCTCCTGTCCACCTCTATCTTCCAGGTGACCTTTGAAGCGCAAGGGATAGAGTCGCTGATGGGAGAAAACCTCTCGGAAGGAGAAGAGGAGCCAGAGCTCATGGCTGGGATGGCAGCCACCTTCTTTGACGTCCAGCTGCGGCCAATTGTCTTCTTCCAGGGATACACAGACCTGATGGGCAAGGTCCTGCTGAGCAGTGCAGAGCCCACCAGTGTGGTCAGGGGGAACCTCCTGCTGATGGACCATCACCAGGTACTGGCTGGGGAGGAAGCAGTGGCCTGTCTGCATATCCCAACTGAGCCTGTGGGTGTTGCACACCACAGACACAGATCTGAGAGCGAGGTGGCGCTGCCAGATGTGTCTTGGGGTCGGTAAAGCGGTGGGATGGCTTGTTCTGCCATGGGAGACCCGTGGCTGAGGTGCAGGGCTGGGATGGACATTCCCAGCAGCCACAAGGCCCTGCTGGTGCCAGCACTCATCCAGGAGCAGTGCCTGGCCACAGGGAGCTCTGCCTTTTCCATCTTCCAGGTCATTCCTCTGCAGTCTGGCCTCCAAGTGACCGTCAGACTGCAGGGTGGGCTGGGGCTGGACATCTCAGCTGACATGGACGTGAGCATTTGGGAGCAGGAGCTGAAAACCAGCGTCAATGCCAGGTCAGCCTGGCTCTGGGAATGGGAATACCTGGGGGGCAAGGGTGGATTTCCACTTGTCCCTGCTCTTCTCCTGGTGGGTCCAGCCTTTCCTGGTGCTTACACAGACATTTTCCATGGCCAGGCCTCTAACTGAGGTGTTCATGGAGTTGTTTGGTGCCCAGCTCAGGCCATTGCTCTGTGACCAGACCCTACGTGCTTCTCTCTCCCAGGGGAAGCCTTGCCATGGATTTCCAGGCAGAACTGGATTCCCCTTTGCTCCAAGCCGCCCTGAGGAGCCAGACAGAGGTGGAGACCTCCATCCACTTTGACACCAAGCTGAGGTTTTCCAGCAGCCCCGTGCTCATGTGCCTGCAGCTGAGAGAGGAGCAGGTCCCATACAGGTAGCACCAGATCCTGCAGAAACATCCTGGTGGGCTTGAGAGAAAGGAGGGAAGGGGAGAGGATTAATGGTTGCACTTATTGGGTGGGAATTGGTAGGGATGAGGGAAGGGCACCACAAGCTCCTGATATGAGTGGAAGCATCATCTGTGATGGTGTTCACAGGGGTTCTTTGATGAGGGAAGAGATGAGGATCTGACTCCATGTTTCAAAGGCTTGATTTATTATTTGATGATATATATTACATTAAAACTATACTAAAAGAATAGAAGAAAGGATTTCATCAGAATGCCAGCTAAGAATATAAAAAGAAAGAATGATAACAAAGGCAGCTGTCTGGGACTCTCTGTCTGAGCCACCTGGGCTGTGATTGGTCATTAATTACAAACAACCAACATGGGCCAATCACAGATGCACCTGTTGCATTCCACAGCAGCAGATAATCAATGTTTGCATTTTGTTCCTGAGGCCTCTCAGCTTCTGAGGAGGAAAAATCCTAAGGAAAGGATTTTTCATGAAAAGATGTCTGCGACAATCATCCATAAGTGTTGCTCTGATTTTTTTAGGATTCTCTAACCCTTCTGATGGTGACATTCTTGTAGCAAACTTTCTCACACACTTTCTGTAAATAACTGATTGTTTTGCATTCTTTTATAGAAGAGGAGAAATTTGATAGACTGTTGGTTTGTCCAGTGTCATCGGAGAGGTGGCACTGTCACCCTCCAATCCACTGTCACTTTTAGAAATCTATAAATGTTGGAGCCAGAAAATGAATTTCCCTTTTTTCCTCACCTTGAGAGCAGCGGTGTGTGCGCTCGTGTTGTTCCGTGTCCTATAGCAACACATGAGACCATCAGGAGATGGCGACTGGGAGGAGAAGGGTGAGATCCACCACCCCCACCAGAGGCTCCTGACCGTGCTGCTGTCCCTCTGTCCCACAGGGAAGTGCTCTCAGTGTCCCAGTCTGCCGGCAGCCGGAGCAGCACCGCTCGGAGGGGCCGGCGCGGCGCTGTGCCCGGGAGGGAATTTGCCCTGCACCAAACCAACTCCAGGGTCTGCAACCTCCTGCTGGCTGCAGAAAAGGAATAGGCAGCCAGAGCACCTCGGGATTCTCCTCCACAACCACTTTTGAATGAGGAGAATGCTGCAATAAGGACACCAGAAGGATGATGAGGAAGGACAAGAGGAGCTGCTGAAGAACAGACACATCCCGTGCCCCCAAACCTGCCCTCACACCCCAAAGGCTGAGATTTCCCTCTCCTGGACTCATCCCTTTCATGGGGCAGGGTCTTGCTGGAAGCCAAGCTTTTCCTCATGGAAAACAGCCTTGTTTTGCAAGTGTATGAGTTCCTGAGAGCCCAAGAAACCCTCCTTTGGGAGGACTGCATCCCAAAATGCAGAGTTTTCTCCCTGTTTACCAAAGCTGTCAGGAGGGGACACATCTGCAGCCAGCTGGAAGTCCCCAGTGGAGGGAATAAATGACCTTCCTTGCCCAAGCTGAATTGTTGTCATCCACCCCACCCAACACCTCCAGGATCAGAGGGCTGGTGAGGAAAAAGCAGCATTTCTCCAATTCCTTCCTGGTAGTAATGTGCCTTGGAAGTCTTTTTAGCCATTTTTTTGTGGTGTGTGTGCTACAAAACAAGGTTTTTAGGAAAGAAAAGAGGGACATGGAGTACATATTCTTGTGTTAATTATGAGCCTGAAATGTTAGCACTGAGTCTCCTGGTTCAGGGGAGGAGACTTGCCTGGTTTTCCATCTGGATACACCAATTACAAGCGCTTTGGTTATGCACAGAAATAAATGCCCTGTATTTTCATATTGTCTCTGTTTGACTCATAACTCTCCTGGACACATGAAAGAGCAGAAGGAGGAGGCACTTCCAGCAAGAACCTGCTTTCTAGGTCTGTTTTTAGGGTGCTGCCTTTCCTCTTCCTCCTCCTCTAGAGATTGACAAAGGCGGATTTGCCATCCAGCTGATATTTACCCCAAATCAGCTGAACTCCTAGTCCCAAAGGAGACCTGTCCTGCCAGAGGGACCAGGTCCTGTAGCTGGGATTGGTGTTGGGAATGTGTTTCCAGACTCTTTGGAAGGGGGAAGGACATCTGAATACAGATTTCACCAGTTTGCATTGCTGCTGGCAGCTTTGCTGCCCTGCTGAATCCTTGCGTTTTCCAAGCCCTCCCAAGGATTTTATTTTTCCCAGTACTGGTTAGATGGTCAAACAGCAATGAAGGACCATTGGCCTTTTGGTAAAGTCACCCATTTCCTTGGCAATGGCTCCAAACCCTCCCAGAAGGGACCTCTCAGCCCCAGGTCCCCACTAAAGGTGACACTGCTCCCGCAGAGCTGGAATGGAGTCCCCTCAGTTTGGATGGGCAGAAAGGGACCGGGATGTGAATTTATTTTACCCATTCTGTTCCAGTGCTTGCCAGCCCTCTCCGTGAAGGAATTTCCCCTCATTTCCAGCCTCCCCTGGCCCAGCCTGAGGCCCTTTCCCCTTGTCCTGTCCCTGTTCCCTGGCAGCACAGCCCGACCCCCCCTGGCTGTCCCCTTCTGGCAGGGAGTTGTGCAGAGCCACAAGGGCCCCCTGAGCCTCCTTTGCTCCAGGCTGAGCCCCTTGCCAGCTCCCTCAGCCTCCCAAGGAGTCCCTCCATCCAGCAGCGAGGGACAGGGACAATCGGGCGGGGTCGGAGTGCCAGGTGTGACTGCTGGTGAGGATCCCCAGGGCAGCCTCTGTCCATCCATCTCCCAGGGATGTCGCAGCGCTCCTGTGGCCCCTCCAGGAGCCGCGTTCCGTGCGGGGCTGCAGAGCAGCAGTGACCTCCAGCGGCTGCAGCCGCATCCCGAACCCTCGCTCCGGCTCCCAGGGATGTCCCACGAGCGGCACAGGAGCTCCAGGGACCTCTGCGATGGACCAGGGCTGGCCCTGGGCAGCCCTCACCCCCTGAGCCGGGTTCGGGGTGGCAATGCCGTCCCCTCCTGCCTCCAGGTGTCACCTTTAGGTCGGACGTGACAAACATGTCATTAAGGTCTAAAAAGAAATAAGTTTTTTATTCTGTGTGTTCTCCAGCTTATATTCTCTTAACAAAGTCTTGTCGCAGACATTTTTTCACAGAAATCCTTTCTTTGGGATTTGGGCATCTTCTGGGAAGCAAAGGCCCCAGAAGAAGAATGTAAACAATTGTTATCAGCTGCTGTGAAATGCAATAGGATGCACCTGTGATTGGTTCATGTTCCATGTGTACAATTAAGGGCCAATCACAGGAGCAAGCTCGGGGAAAGATTCCCTGGACTCAGAACTTTGTTATAGATTCTGTTCTATGCTATTCTTAGCTTAGCAGCCTTGGCAACTTCTCTCCTTATTCTTTTTAGTGTAGCTTTAATGTATTCTATATCATATATCAATAAATCCAGCCTTCTGATCATCAAACAAGATCCTCATCCTTCTCTCACCCCAGTGACCTCCTCAGGACGCTTTAATGAAGTGTGATCTTAAGTCATTTACTACATCACAATAACTTATTGTATTCATTGGTGCAAAGCAATTCACGTCAATATAATTGATAAAAGTTTTACAGAAATTGAATAAGGCACATACACATCTACTTATGCTCATAGTCTAGCTTACAAAAATTGTCATGTATCTTTTCTATGATACACGCTGACAGCCTTGTCTTCTTCCTTGCTATGGATACACTCGAAAATCATTAATTGTTATTTTTTCTATTAACTCAGCTTTGCTTGCAGCCCTGCTGTCAAGCCCCTCCATATCCAGGCTTGCCAGCACAAGCAGTTTTCCGTGTTTTCTTTCCCCCTGCAAGTCACTCTTATTGCCAGGACATCCCCTCCAGCCCTCAGGAGAGCACATGGACATCACCCTCCAAATGGGGCAATAAAACATTGTCTGTCTGTCTGTCTGTCTGCCTGTCTGCTCCAGCTGGCTGCAGAGACAAAACTATCATGAGGAAGAGTGAGGGAACGCAGCTGAAAGAATGGTGAGGATCAGCTCTTCTTGTGAGTTTAGTGGGGAGGCAGCTCTGAAGTGCTGGACAGAGCTCTCTCTGATCAGCCACTGCTCTCTCCTTCCTAGGCAGCCTGAAACACAACGAATTGTATTTCCTTACTGCTGGCCCCCAGAGAGTCCTCAAACTCCACAAAAAACAACAAAAAAATTTTAAAAAATCAGTTTATAACTCACCAAAGCAGAGGTGGAAATCCCAGCACTGAACTGTGGCAACAGCAAACCTCACATGAAGCTGCACATCCCAAACCTCTACTGCAGGGCTGGCAGCTGCCCGGGGGCATGCACATCACAGCAGGATCCCTGCAGGCCATTCCTGGGACATGCACATCACACCAGGATCCCTGCAGGCCATTCCTGGGACATGCACATCACACCAGGGTCCCTGCAGGCATTCCTGGGACAAGCACATCACAGCAGGATCCCTGCAGGGCATTCCTGGGACATGCACATGGAACTAGGATCCCTGCAGGCCATTCCTGGGACAAGCACATCACAGCAGGATCCCTGCAGAGCACTCCTGGGACATGCACATCACACCAGGATCCCTGCAGGGCATGTCTGGGACATGTACATGGAATCAGGATCCCTGCAGGGCATTCCTGGGACAAGCACATCACAGCAGGATCCCTGCAGGGCATTCCTGGGACATGCACATCACACCAGGGTCCCTGCAGGGCATTCCTGGGACAAGCACATCACAGCAGGATCCCTGCAGGGCATTCCTGGGACATGCACATGGAACTAGGATCCCTGCAGGCCATTCCTGGGACAAGCACATCACAGCAGGATCCCTGCAGAGCACTCCTGGGGCATGCACATCACACCAGGGTCCCTGCAGGCATTCCTGGGACATGCACAGCTTCTCTGACAGCCACAGGGGAATCAGTCTGGAGCATCCCAGGAGCAGCAGCTGGCAGGGTGCTGTTATAACCTGCCCAGCTGTCAGGAGTGCAGGGGCACAGCTGGGAAGCTGCACAGGACACAGCAGAAAAGCACAGCAGCTGTGCCATGAGCAGATCCCTGCAGGAAAAGCTGGGGGGAAAGCTCAGGGCCAGGGCTGGTGAGTCAGGCAGGGAAGTGGCTGAGCTGAGCCAGCAAGGCTGAGATTAAATCCTTTGGCAAAAGCCATGGGAAAGAAGGCTGAAGCTTTCCTAGAAAACTGTTCCACCCACTCCAGTCCTGGCCAAGAGTGTGAGTACTGGGAGGGACGCAATAACTGCAGCAGGGAAATGAGCAGTGAAGAAGGTGAGACACAGCCATAATTCCAGTTCTGGTGGGGACAAGCACCTGCTCTGCCCCATCTCACAGAACCCAAATCCCTGACTGGTTTGGGTTGCAAGGGACTTTAAATCTCACCATGTCACAGACATCTTTTCACAAAAAATCCTTTCCTTAGGATTTTTCCTCCTGAGAAGCTGAGAGACCTCAGGAACAAAATGTAAACATTGATTATCTGCTGCTGTGGAATGCAACAGGTAGATCTGTGATTGGTATCATGTGGTTGTTTGTAATTTATGGCCAATCACAGTCAGCTGGCTTGGACACAGAGCCCAAGCCACAAACCTTTGCTATCATTCTGTTCTATTCTTAGCTGGCCTTCTGAGGAAATCCTTTTCTTCTAATCTTTTAGTATAGTTTTAATGTAATATATATGTCAGAAAATAATAAATCAAGCCTTCTGAAACATGGAGTCAGATCCTTCATTTCTTCCCTCATCCAAGAGCCCCTGTGAACTTGGTCACATCACCTCATTCCACCTCCTGCCATGGGCAGGGCATCCTCCACCAGACCAAGGTGCTCCAAGACCCATCCAGCCTGGCCTGGCCTGGCCATGCCAGCAACAAAAGCCACAACCACACCAGCTGCAAGCATTTCCTGTCCCTTACAAACACCAAAATCCCTCCTTGCCCAAATACTGTGGCTGCTGCAGCCTAAAGAGCTGAAGGTGTGATGAGCTGTAGTGATGCTGTGTGGAAGGGAAGCACCCAACAGAGAGGTGGAAGAGTTTTTCCATGGTAAAATCCAGGCAGGGTTTGCAAAGCACTTGTAAAAGCAGGCACTGCAAAGGTCCAGAGGAATCCAGTGTGGCTGGGATTTAAGGAATGACCTGGTGGGGTCTGGGTTTCAGCTTTTGGGAGGGGCCATGAAAAACACAAGGGCAAGGACAGAGGGACTTCATTACACCAAAAGAGGCAGTGGTTCCACCATCACTCTGAGAACCAGAGGGCTGCAGGAGACATTTCAAAGGGTGTAAAGCAGCAAAGAGGAAAATAAAGCCTTTTTTGAGGGATTACAGCAGCCCCAATGGCCACCAAAGAAGTAAATTGTCAATCACATGAAGTCAATCACCAACACCTGAAGTTCCCACAGGAAGCCCCAATTTGTGTGAGGTGACTTAAGAGCAGCTCCCACACCCCTGAGGGCAAAGCCACGTTGTGCTCACCTCCCTCCCATGCAGGTGCCCCCAGCTGGGCATTGCCACCATGGTCCTTGACAAAAAGTGGCCCTGGGGACCACCCAAGTGTCCCCTCCCAGCCCTGCCCTGCGTGCAAAGGGCAGGAAGCAAGGCAGGAGTGGTCCTTGAGGGGGAACAGCTGCTCTGAGGATGGAGTGGAGCATCCATGAGCTGGGACAACTGAGGCAGCACCAAACCTTTCAGAGAGTTTCCCTAAAAACCCCAGCAACAGGAACTGGGTTATGGCATCAAACAGGAAAAGGGGGGCTGCCAAAACACACCCTGACACTTCCCTCTGGCCTCATCCCCACCCTGGTTTCACCTTTTTACATTTTCTACCTGGCTGTGGCATCAGGGGCTCTTTTTGGCCTGAACCAGTGACACATCAATATTTGTTTTTGCACTGGTTTAACTATTTATGTGTGTGTATCTATATATGACAGTGTTCACAGGGGTTCTTGGATGAGGGAAGAGATGAGGATCTGACTCCATGTTTCAGAAGGCTGATTTATTGTTTTATGATATATATTACATTAAAACTATACTAAAAGAATAGAAGGAAGGATTTCATCAGAAGGCTAGCTAAGAATAGAAAAATAAAGAATGATAAAGGTTTGTGGCTCGGGCTCTCTGTCCAAGCCAGCAGACTATGATTGGCCGTTAATTACAAACATCCAACATGGGCCAATCACAGATGCACCTGTTGCATTCCACAGCAGCAGATAATCAATGTTTACATTTTGTTCCTGAGGCCTCTCAGCTTCTCAGGAGGAAAAATCCTAAGGAAAGGATTTTTCATAAAAGATGTCTGCGATATCTATATATGTGTATCTCTAGAGATTTTCTTCCTCCTCAAAACAGCCATGTGAAATTCTGGTTGATAAAGAGGAGGGACTGGGTTGAAGTAACACAAAGTAAATCCATTTCAACAACCACACATGGGTCATGCTCATATTTCCTCCTCCACACACACATCCCCAAAACAGATCAACAGCAAGAGATTTTTATGTGGGTTTATTTTTATTTTTTTACATTATGTTAGAGTTCAAAAAAAAAAAAAAAAAAGAACCCAACAAAATTAATAAATATTAAAAGTTAAAAAGCTCTGAATCTCATATGTACAAAACTTTATACATCAAGGTAACACTGGACAAGGTTACAGCACAGGAACGACTCCATGCACCCCCCTGCCCCAGGAGGGTGCAGGGGATCAGAGTCACCCTCTCCTCCTGGAGGCAGGACCAGAGACAGGACAAAGCCACCCAAGCTCAGCCTGCCTTCAGCTGGAATAAATCCCCCTGGATCCCTGGGAGTGTCCAAGGCCAGGATGGAGCAGCCTGGTCTAGTGGAAGGTGAGGAGGGCTGGAACCAGGTGAGCTTCACAGCTCCTTCCAGCCCAAAGCACCCCAGGATTCCGTGAGACACGCAGAGCTGGGTGCCAGCCCTGCAGCACCACCACCCCAGAGCACCCCCACTGCTGGGGGGGTTATCCCAGCCTGCTTTAGATCTCCCCCAGCTCTCAGGTGATCCTGAGGTCAGGATCAGCACCCACAGTGCAGCCCCCTGCCCAGACACCCCCAGGGACTGGGTCAGTGCCCAGCCCCAGCTCTGCCCTGAGGGGTAGGGAGGGACCACTGCAAATATTCCTAAAGCAATAAAGCACCAAAGCCTAGGCCAGCAGGGAAGGGAGGGGAGCAGCGGGAATTTCGGAGGAAGGCCATCACAGCCCATTTTTGGGGGGAAAGAAGGTCTTTTTGTTATGCTCCTTGGAGAGCAAACAAAGCGTTATCTTTGGCACAATAAATAAATGCTGGCACTCCCACGGAGGGGCTGGCAAGGGGCATGGCAGGAGTGGAGGCATCCCAAGGGATGAACCCCACCCTGGTACCCCCACAGGATCCCCTGTGGGTGCCAGTACCTGCCTGTCCTGGGTCTGGGCACTCCATGCGACCACTCCCGTGAGGTGTGCCAGCTGTGTGGCTCAGACAGATGGGGGGCTTTGTTCCAGGTTTTGGGATGCCCACCTAAGGCCAAAGGGCAGCACCCAGGAGGCCAAGGACCTCCAGCCTGAGGTGCTTCAAGAGGAGTTGGAAAAAAGCTCATCCAGCTGTGCCTCAGCAGCAGGAGAGTGTGGGGAAACTCTGGGGAAGCAATGAAGAGTCCAATACTTGAAACATCCAGAATGCAGAGGGGTCTCCATCCATTTCAGGCAAAGCAAGCACCTCAACCCTGTCACAATCCATGGGAAAATCACCCAGGCCACCTCACCAGCCAGGCCTGGCGACCTGCAGAGCTCACACTGTCCCTAGGGATGCCACATCCTACTCCTTGGACACCAGGGAAGCAGCAGCCTCAGGGCCAGCACCCACACCATGCACATGCTCCCAAGGACATCCCTCTTGGCAATGCCAAACTGGTCTGGCTGCCAAGCCTTGCCTTCCTGGGGCTCCACCCCCCGCTTCCCAAAACTTCCTCCCCCACCTTCCCCTGCCACTGCACCCAGAGGTACCAAAGTACCAAAACCATGGAAGCCCCCTCAGGGACACCATTTGTGGGAGGTTTCTGAGGACTGAAACTTGTCAAGGCAAACCCTGTGCCCAGAGCTGGCCCAACACCCAGCAAGGAGAGGGCAGCCCAAGGCTCCTAAAGTGCTGTGCAAACGTTTAGTACTTGGCACAATAATGTGTAACGGCATTAATCACCCCCTCTCCACCCCTTCCCAAGCAATGAGAGGTGCAGATGAATCCTTGGCTCCCTCCTCTCTTTGTGACTGCCCTAAAATGCACTCCTGGCTCCCCACTTCCCCCTGGAAGCTGTTGCTGCCCCAGAGGCACTGGGTCCAAGGGTGCAGGGATGATCCTGGTGATCCTGGGCATTGGTATCAACTCAGGGCTGGCCAAGGGCAGTACTGGCTGAAAAAAGTCACCCCCAGGTGACAGGCATATTTGACACCAATTTTTGGTCTTTGACCTGTGGTTCTTATTGCTCACTTTGGAATCTCCTGGACCATCTCCTGCCTCCAGGACAGAAGCAGCTCTGTGCTTGGCACGTTCCACCTTCCCCCAGGCACGTTTCCCAAACTCTCTACCCCACCAGGGACAGCCCAAAGCAGCAGTTTGGGATTTCCCCACATTTCCCCTCTCCTCACCTCAGCACCTCCCCTCCAATTTTCCCCACCAGATTCCCAGGATCCTCCCATTGCTCTCCCCAAGCTCCAGGGCTGAACCACCAAGCCAGGACCCTCCTGTCCAGCACATCCTGTGCTGCTGCTTGGAGCAGGGGGAAGGAAAATGCAACATTAAAGCCATGTCCCTCCCACATCTTTTTAGCACCTTGGGAGGAAGCAGCCTGTGTACCCACAGCTTTTTTTGCTCTTTTCCACCTTTTTTTCCCCACAGCACTGTCAAAAAGCACCATGGCACGGCTGGGAGGGCAAGCAGGACCATGGGAAATGAGTGGTTTTCCCAGGAATTTCTGGGTGTGGAGCCAGGTCATTCCCAAACCTGGCAGTGCCACCCATGAAAACCATCGCTGGAAGTTGGGGGAGAGGAAAAAGGTGGAGAGAACGGGAGGGAAGGGGAGAAAGGCTTAGCCAGCCTCAGAGGGAGGTGGTTCTGAGCAGGTTACCTGGCCCCCTGGCCCCTTCCCTGCTCCCTGGGGGCTGGCAGCTCCCCTGGGAAAGCACTGCTGAGTAGCCCAGGTGCCACAGTGGGGTCCCCAGCAGGCTCCCCCTGAGCTGGGGCAGTGGGGTAGGGGAGGAGAGGCAGAGCAGGGCTGGGAGTGGTGGATCCCGGGGGAATGCTGGTGGCAGGGGGTGAGCCCGTGGTGGAGGAGGCTTTCTTCCCACAGGATTCACAGCAGAGCTTGTTGTATCCAGGGATGGAGCAGTAGCGAGCCAGCACCTCCATCTGGCAGAAGATGGACTTGTCCCCGAGGCAAGGCTCCCCTGGAGAGGGACAGAGCAGCACAAAATAAGGTGGCATTGGGCTCCCAGCCCTGCACCCCCCTCACATGGGATTCCCAAAGGGAAATTGCAATGCAAGTTGTTTTCAATTACCATCTGTATGGCAGATTACCTTTGTCAGGTGGGCAGTTTGCCTTATCTCTCTTTGAGTGACCACATTCACACCTCCCTCAGGAGGGGACATCTGCTGATACTGCTGATAACAGACTATTGAATGTCACTGCATGACTGATAAGAACTGTAACAGCTCATTGTGAGATGCTCCGCCCAGAGGGAGGAGCCAAGCATTGCTACCCAGATATAATCCAGAGGTTTGTGAGACACCAGCAAGGCTTTCTCCCCAGGATTCCCCAGAGGAACAGCAGCTGTCTCTTCTTCCACTGGATCTTCAGAGCAAGAATACATCCTTCTCTACAGATCTCCCTTGTTCCAACAGAACGACCCCTGACACTGCAGGAGGGCTGCAGCCACATTTCCAATGGGACTGCCACCAACACCCCACAGGGTGTCAGCTTGGGTTCTGACTCTATCAATGTTGTTCTAGTGTACTGCATTGTTTATTTTATCCTTTTATTTTTTTTCCTTCCCTATTAAAGAACTGTTATTTCCTGCTCCCATATTTTTGCCTGAGAGCCCCTCAATTTAAAATTTATAGCAATTTGGAGTGTGTGGGGGGGTGGGGGTGTTTACATTCTCCATTTCAGAGGAGGCTCCTGCCTTTCTTAGCAGACTCCTGTCTTTCCAAACCAAGACAAGGGTGCTGCCTATCCACATAGGAAGCAGGCAAGAGGGACCTGGAAAATGAAGCCAAAGCACTGAAAGATTCTGTGCATGGAGAAAAAACAGAGAGCAAGGGATGCTGCAAACCAAGATGCACTGAGCCCCAGCTGTGAAGGACTCCGAGGAGGAAAAATCAGAAGCCATTTCCCTGCTTAAAAAATTCTAAAGTAAAAAGGAAAGGGCATAAAAACCAGGAGGCAAAAGGAGCTCAGCAGGGAAACTGCAGGACCTCGCAGGCCACGAGATGGCAATGTAGCACCGCGCTCTGGAGCAGAGGCAGCAGCGGTGGCTGAAGCTCCCCGGGAGCGGCGCTGGGTGCGCTCCCAGCTCTGCCCTGCCTGCAGGGAGCTGCTCAGCTCCTCGGGAGGGGTATCCCAGGGAGCACCGCCCTCACACAAGCACTTACTGGAGGAGATCTTGCTCACGGGGTTTTTGGCTCCCTCCTGGGGCACCCGCTGCCCTTTGGTCGTGCTGTGGTCACCGGCATCAGCACTGGAGGTGATGCCAGAGAGCTTCCCTGCAGACAGAGCACCACAATGCCCAGCAGCCACGGAAGGCTGAGGGCACTCAAAACACCTCGGGAGGGTGTTTGGTTCGTTTTGCAGGATCTCCTTAAAAATTAAATCCCTTAAGCACCCAGCATTTAAGCACCTCAAACCCCACCCAAGATAAACTCGAGGGTGCCCATCTCCACCAGCTCATCACGAGTTCAAACTGCCAGAAAACCCAAAACCAGCCAATGCCAGGGCTAAGAGCAGAGAAGGGAAATATTTTGGCTGGCTTTTAACTTTTTTTTACTGCCAGCCACATCAGGGATGTTCAACCCAACCTCCTACACTGGCATCCCCTGAAGGCACAGCAGGCTGGAGGCATTCATGGGGGTTGATCCCCACCAGCACATGCCCCATCCCAATGCCACCTCCTCCTCCCCTCACCTGGGCATACGGCCACGTGGCAGCCCTGGATGGCCTCTGGCTTGTCACCCTCGCAGCGCGCGCTGCTGTCACTGCCCTTGCACACCACCTGCCGCTGCTGGACGCCTTCCCCACAGGTCACCGAGCACTGCGCCCAGACAGACAGGCAGTCAGTGACAGCCCCCACAGCCCCCCAGCATGTGCTGCTGACTGTTCCAAACGTGGATTTTGCTTTCTGATGTGGGGTTTCCCTCCCTGTCTCCCAAACCCCCACACTCTTTGCACAGGGATGCTCTCCCCTCTCACTTTTCCTTGTACCCTCATCCATGGAAGCTTTCAAAGCCAGGCTTGGAGCAACCTGGCCTAGTAGAAGGTGACCTGACCAAGGGGTTGGAATGAGATGGGCTTTAAGGTCTCTTCCAACCCAAACCATTCCAGCATTCTGTGAAAACATCACTGTCTCTTGTACCCTTATCTCCACCAAGGCCAGGCTGGGTGGGACTCTGAGCAACCTGGTCTGATGGAAACTGTTCCTGTCCATGGCAGGGGGGTTGGACTGGGTGACCTTTACAGCTCCCTTTGAACCAAACCAGTCTAGGATTCTACTCCATGACCCCTACAAGCCCCTGACCTTCACGCCCACCTGTTGAAGATTGTAATGCAAGATGTTTTCAATCACCATCTGTATGGCAGATTATCTTTTGTCAAGGGGGCAGTTTGCCTTATCTCTCTCTTTGAGTGACCACATTCACACCTCCCTCGGGAGGGGACATCTGCTGATAACAGACCATTGAATGTCACTGCATGGCTGATAAGAACTATAACATCCCATTGGGAGATGCTCCGCCCAGAGGGAGGAGCCAAGCATTGCTACCCAGATATAATCCAGAGGTTTTTGAGACACCAGCACGGCTTCTCCACTGGATTCCCCAGGGGAACAGCAGCTGTCTCTTCTTCCACTGGATCTTCAGAGCAAGAATACATCCTTCTCTACAGGACTCCCTGCTCCAACAGAACGACCCCTGACACTCCAGGAGGGCTGCAGCCACATTTCCAATTGGACTGCCACCAACATCCCACAGGGTGTCAGCTTGGGTTCTGACTCTGTCAGTGTTGTTCTAGTGTACTGCATTGTTTATTTTATAATTTTATTTTTTTTTCCTTCCCTATTAAAGAACTGTTATTTCCTGCTCCCATATTTTTGCCTGAGAGCCCCTTAATTTAAAATTTATAGCAATTCGGATGGGTGGGGAGGGTTTACATTCTCCATTTCAGGGGAGGCTCCTGCCTTCCTTAGCAGACTCCTGTCTTTCCAATCCCAGACAGCACCCTCATACCCTCCTCCTCACCTCGGACCAGGCTCCTGTCCTCCACTGTGCGGGGCAGGGCAGGCGGCCGCAGGGCCGGCGCGTCTCAGGGCGCTGCCCGGGGCAGTTCTTGCTGTGCAGGGTGCGGTTGGTGCCATCCTGCAGGCGCTGCATGCACTGCACCGCCCGCGCCTGCACCCCCAGCTTCCCGCAGGAGCGGCTGCAGGCGCTCCACTCCTCAGCCACCCACCTGCCAGCGGGGAAAGATGGACAAGGAGAAGGGGTTTCAGGCGATGCTTATGCTGGAAACGCTCCCAATCCAACCCTGAACTGCCCCCATCACGAGTGGGAACACCTTGGGCCACGCAGAGAGGACTTACATGGGCTGGGAGCATTCCTGGAGGTTACAGCGCCTCCGGATTGGCTTTGGCTTCTTGCTGTTGTCACAGAAGTTCCTATGCACCATCCGGTTGTCGCTTTTCCGACGGCAGCCGTACTTGGTGTACTGGATGCCTGAGGGGGCAGAGCGTGGGCAGTGAGGGGATGGGTGTGGGAGACCCTCCAGAATCCCCCAAGTCCTTCTCCTGCATCATATCCTGCTAGGATATCCTGCATATCCCACATATCCTGCTGGGATATGTGCTCTGAGATGTCACCACTCAGATGGGACCAGAGGTTTGCTGACGATGCTCGTGTGGCTGCTGGACCCACCCCCAGGGTCCCCCAGGCTGTTGTGTAGTGCACACAGCTTGTATAAAATGTCCCAGTCCGTGGCAGGGGTTTGGACTAGGTGGCCTTTAAAGCTTCCTTCCAACCCAAACTACTCTGATTCCCAGAGCACAAGGTGCCCCCCACAATCTGAGGGTCAGATCCCAGTATGGAAATGAGGCTTTCACCAGCAAACCTCACGCCTACTTCTGTGCAAACTTTAGTAGTGATCATCTTCAAAATCACTGTTTCTTGGCTCTAAAAACAGCCAAGGAATTTAAAAATCCTAGCAGGTCTATGGACAGACAGACAAAGGTACACACACACAATCATGCAAGCCTGTTTCTCTAAGAAATCTGGCTAAAATGCTCACTTGAACTGCTTTGCAACAACTTCTCCTAGCCAGAGATGCCCCAAGGGGCTCACACACTCTCTACCATATCCAAGCACCCCCCAAGCATTCCCTGTAGGCTGCTATGAAGAGGAAGGTACCTCCTCCACACGCCTTGGAGCACTGGGACCAGCTCTTGAGGGCCCACTCGTAGGAATCCATCTCCTCCAGCAGGACATTGTTATTTCCAATCATGGGCAGCAGGTCTTCGTGGATGATGTACCTGTACATGAGGCTGCTCCTCACCTCCTCCTCCTGAGGGATGACCTGCAGACACAGAGGGAGCAGTCAGAGAGGGGGAAGAATAACGCCATGGGAAAGGGACCACATGGCAAGGCGGCCTCTGCCCAAAACTGGGACACAGGGATGGATGGGAGCGCAGACCTGCCATTCCCTGCATGTCCAGGGAACCCAACCTCTAATTCCCCACATACCAGCATAACCAAAATGGGATTTGGAGTCATAAGCAACTGCTGCAGAGCAAAATGCAGCGACATATCCTTGTACTATTCCCTCGCACAGCTCATCACCCCTTGCTTTTCGTTGGCTCATTCCCTGGATTTAATGACATGGCCTCTTCCTCCACCCACATCCTTCCATCACCTGCCACATCACACCTCAGACCAGCTCCCCTGTCTGTGACAGCTGTCCCCAAGCCCCCCAGTGCCAGCCAGGCTTACCAGAACACTGATGGCCTCATGCAGGGGACCGCTGGTTTTCAGGCTCTCCTTGCCTTGTTCCACAGTGTATTCCCACTCCAAGCCCATCTCAATGAACACTTGGCTTTTGGCTTCTTGGCCCTTGGCATTCAGGATGAAGTTCCCCGTGGCTTGATTCTTAACAGCTGGAGGAGAAAGGGGATATTTTCAATATCATTCCCTCCGGTCACTCGCTTTGGAGGATGGGAATGACCTAAACAAGACCCTCTTTGGTGGGAATTATGAGAGAAGGATTGAGAAAGGGTGAAGGGAAAGGTGCACTAGGGCATGCTCACCAATGCTGTGGGATGCTGGCTCCATCTCCTCTATCTGAAGGTGCCTTGCTCCAGCTGGGATCTCAAACATCTTCAAAACACCTGAAAGGGAGGGAAGAAGGATGGAGGGAAGAGAAAGAGCAGGTTTCCTCCAACTGGACACACGAATCCAGCTGGTGAATCTGCTTCCAAGCCCACCCACGCCTCTCACCTGGCTGCTTGGGGGTCTTGGCCAATGTCCCCTTCACCGTCCGGCAGTGGGAATTGTCCCCCCCGCAGACCCCACACTTGTCATCCTGCTTCAGGGAGCCAACCTCCTTGTCACAGCCGACGTGCTGGCACCCGGGGGATGAGAGGACAAGCCTGGGTTACATGCTTGAGGCCCAGCCAGGGATTACAGCCCTGCAGCCCAGTCCAGGGTTACAGCCCCGTGGCCTGTGGAAACCCAGAGCACTGGGAATATTTCCCTGTCTGCTCTGGGGTGCCCTGACCCCCAGGGGAGCCCTGACTTAGACCCTCATTCATGGAGAAAGTTTCCTACACTCCAGAATAGACTAGAATCCACTAGGGTGTGAAGTAGATTTTAGAGAGTAGTGTAGGTGTGTCACTTGGTGAGAAATTGAGGTTTTGGGATTTTTAGTGTGCTGTGGATGGAAGCAAGATGGAGGGCACAGGGTGTCATCCTGGGCTTCTTCCTCATGCTTCTTCTTTCTCCTTCTCCATGAGTTTGGGTGGCATTTTGTAATTGGGTGGAAAAGTCCGCATTGCAGGTCTTTGGGATCAGTTACTGGGTTAAAAGGGAAAATAATCCAGGTGTCAGCTCTTAATTGGATAGTTTAGCTTTAAAAGCCCTTGGAACAAGAGATTGTTGGCCATTTTTGCAGTGCTTTTCCAGTGCGCTGAGCCTGGTGTGGACAGGGTGCAAAACTTTAGATAAGATAACAATAAACAAGAACCTGAAGACCAAAAAGGTCCAGTGTGTCTCTCTTTCCTGACACAAGACCACTCCAGGAAGGTCCAGCCCTGGGACCCTGGGAGGGCCCAGCCAGAGTCACGGAAATCAGGGAATCAGCAACAGGTACCTGACAGCGGCCCAGCCCATCGCTCTGCCATCCCCCTTTGCTGCACACAGGTTTGGTCCTCAGGGACAAAAACCCGTGCCCCCATGGGGCTGAGCTCCCTCCTGGCCAGGGAAAGGATAGAGACAGCCCCACAGGAGCTCCTCACCAGGCACTCGCCCCGGACACAGACGCTGTAGGGGTCTCGGTAGCTGCAGCGGGTCCCGTCGTGAACCACCTGGTTCATGAACACCACATCCCCCGTGCCCTCAGACTGGCAGATCAGCTCACACTTCTGAGCATCTGTGGCACAGGAAAAGAGAAGGGGGAGAAAAAGAGAGGTGGGAGGAAAAAGGGGGTTGTAGAAATTCATTGGGGCGAGTGAAGGCAGAAACTCATCTCAGCTTGTACCCCTGAGCACAGCCACAATTCCAAAGGCCAGGACATTCATGTGGCTGATCTCCATTTGCAGCTCAGGAGCCTGCACTTCTGCCTGGTACACTCAGGAAATTAAGGGAAGGACGGGACATGCTACATGAGGCTGCAATGCAAGTAGGCAGCTCTGCTCTGGAAACAGGCTGGGAGAGCTGGGAGCATTCAGCCTGGAGAACAGAAGGCTCCAGGGAAACTTAGAGCCCATTCCAGTGCCTGAAGGGGCTCCAAGAAAGCTGGAGAGGGACTTTGGACAAGGAGAAAGGTGTGACACATTAAACCCCATAATGGGGTTTAACCATAGAGTAATAAATCAAGCCCTGGATAAATCATTTGAAAAGATTTTTTTTTTACCCCCATGAAATTTTCCACAAGAAAGAATAAAGTTGTGGGAAGCTTTCTCTACAAGGGGAAGGCCAATTCATTTTGCCTAGGATGAAAATTGGATAAATTCCCAACCAAAGAAGCTGTGGATAGGAGATGGGACAAAGGAATATGAAAAGGCAGGTTTTTGTAAGGAAGACTCCAGTAAGAATTGGAAGGAGTACAAAAGGTTCTCCACAGGAGAATGATGGTGAGAAGCAACAACCTGGAAAATATTTCATTCTGAGCACAAGCACCCTTCAGCTTGTGAAGACTGGGAATGACTTCAAACTGTCAGAAGGCAGGGTTAGGTGGAGTATTGGGAAGAAATTCTGTATTGTGCAGGTGGGGAGGCCCTGGCACAGGCTGCCCAGAGAAGTGTTCTTCCAACTGTGAGTAACCTGGTCTAGTGGAAGGTATCCCTGCCCACAGCTGCAGGGTGGAAATGAGAACATCTTCAAGGTCCCTTCCAACCCAAACCAGTCTGTGATTCCGTGATTTTAAAAAGCTGCCTGCCTGATGTCGGCTTATTGCACAATGGTTTCCAGCTCAGGAACTTCCCACAGCCCAACATCTGTGCAGCTGGCACAGTCTCCATTCCAGGGTGATGGCCACCACGCAGAGGAATTCCTCTGGAGGAGTCTGGCTGCTGCTCTTTTGCCAGGACCCGCCACCACTCACCGTCATGGTGCTCGTAGGGAAGCCAGGAGTGTTTGCTGTTCTGGTGGGTGTAGTAGGAGTTGCGCTTGGAGCACTGCTGGGCACGGAAATCCTGGAAGGGCCCCGGGCACTCCTCGGCATTGCACACCTGGTACTCGTAGGTGGCTCCCGGGCACGGGTGCCCTCCGTATGCTGGGCTGGAAAAAAAACCCAGTGGTTTGTGAGAGGGCTGGAGAGGGGATGGTGCTCAACCCCAGCACGGCTCAGTGCCCCAACACATGGCACAGTGTGGCATTCACATTTTCTGGAAAAATCCCTTTGCCCAGGATTTTTCTCCTGGGAAGCTGAGAAGCCTCAGAGAAAAAGGAAAACAATAATTATCTCATTTGCTTCTCCTGTGTTTTGCTGCTTTGGAATGTGTTTGGAGATTGTTCCAATTGGTGCTGATCAATCCAACTGGTTGATCCAACAGGGGCTTGTTACACTGGTTTCATGTGAATTGTTTTGACCTATTGGCCAATCAGGGTCAAGGTGTGTTGGACTCTGGAGAGAGAGTAATGAGTTTTCATTATTATCTTTTTAGCCTTCTGTAACTATCCTTTCTGCATTTTTTAGTATAGTATAACATTATTTAATATAATATAGTATCTTAAAATAATAAATTAGCCTTCTGAGAACATGGAGCCAGATTCATCATTCCTTCCTGCCATGGGGCACCCCACCAATACAACAGCACAGCCCCCGCAGGAACAGATGTCCCCATCCCTGCCAACAAGGGGAAGAGGCAGGAACCCCTGGCTCGTGGGCAGTTCCAGGTGGGCAAAGGGAGGGAGGCAGAGTCCAGACGTACGGTGGGTTGTCACAGCTCCGGCTGCGGGACCGCACGCCTCCCCCACAGGTCCTGGAGCACGAGCCGAACTTGGACCAGGAGCTCCAGCTGCCATCCTGGCTGTAAGGCTGCTCCGACGTCTTCCAGATGCAGTGGCCCTTGAAGCACCACTGGAAGGGAGGAGAAGGAATGAGTTCCAGGCCTCTTCCAAAGCGCTCAGCACCAGTGGAGAGCCCTCCTGCGCCCACAGCACTACAGAAAGGGTACAGCACAGGAGGGAGGTTCTCTTCATGGTGCCCTCGGACACATCCCTCCCAAAGGAAGCAGGACCAGCCCCTACCTTGCCAGGAGAGCACTCAGTGCCATCCAAGGGTGGCCCTTTCTTGGTCTTGCAGAAGTAGGGGTTGTCCGGGTGGCTGCACCACAGCTGCTTGCAGGGGTCGAAGGTGCGGAACTGGGGAGAACAGAGGAGCTGGGCTGGGACAGCAGTGGCGAGTGCCAGCAGGCTGGTGGCAGCCAGGCTGGCCGGGGACCCGGGGGAGGGGGGACAGCATGGCTATGCAGCCCCTACTCACCGCCGTGCAGGTCTTGTAGCCCACACCGAAGTCGAAGCGGCACTGCTCATCCATGGAATAATTAATTCCTGGCAGCTCGGGTAGTGTGGGCCACTGGTGCTCAAAGGGGTCATCCAGGAGGCAGTCGTAGGAGCTGCAGAGTCAGACAGAGGATTTCTTGCGATCACCCCATCCCTCAGCTCCAGGCCACTCTCCAAATTCAGCTACCAAGAATTTGAATTATCATGGAATCCCAGAATGGCTTGGGTTAGAATGGTCCTTCAAGGCCATGGAGTACTTCCACTAGACTAGGTTGCCCCAAACGCCAGTGTCCAGCCTGGCCTTGGACACTTCCAGGCATCCAGGGGCAGCCACAGCTTCTCTGGGCAGCCTGTGCAAGGGCCTCACCTCTCTCACAGGAAATAACTTTTTCCTAATATCCCCTCTAACCCTACTCTCTGTCAGTGGGAAGCCATTCCCCCTTGTCCAAAGTCCCTCTCTGGAGCCTTTAGGCACTGCAAGAGGCTCCAAGGCCTCCCCGGAGCCTTCTATCCTCCAGGCCGAACACCCCCATCTCTTCCAGCCTGTCTCCAGAGGCCCTCCAGCCCTGGGAGCACCTTTGGGTACCAAAAGCCACCAAAAGTGTGGGTCTGAGGGGTGGCCGTGCCCTCCCAGCTGGAAGGGGCGTACTGGATGTAGCGGTTGAGCTCCTGCTTGCTGCAGCGGGACCAGTGGTAGCGGTGGAAGGCGGCCTGCACCAGCGGCGCCATGATGCTCCCCATGCTGGTCTCGTCGGCGCAGCGGTTGCCCTGCCCGTCGTGCTCCATGCCCAACCTAGAGGGGAAGATCCCAAGGGATTCCCAGCTGCAGCAGCAGAAGGAAAACCCCCTTTTCAAAGGGAGGGGCACCACCCCAGTCAGCTCTGCCCCCAGAACTTACACGTGCCCAGTCTCGTGGGCCACCACAAAGGCCGAGGAGAAGCCGTCCTCGTGGTTGAGGGTGCAGCTGCGGAGAGGGTGGCACATCCCTGTCACGGGAGCGTAGCCTGGGGCAAAGACAGGAGGGATGGACAGAGGAGGGGAGGAGAGAGAAAACCTTTGAGAGAGGAAGGGAAAAAATGAAAAATTAAGAGAAAAAACCCCCACAAATACATAACCTGGCTTCGCTGCCAGAAGAGTAAACAGAGGGGGAGGCACTGGAGAGGAGGGGCTGCCCAGGTCACTTGGGTGGCAGCCCAAGGACAGGCTCACCAGTGTGTGCCAAAAGCCAGCAGAGGTTGCTGTGGGGCTTGCTGGCACCACTGTGCCCTTGTGCCAACACACCTGGGCAGGCAGGAGGGCACGAACAGCCCCCACAACACTCTGCCAGCAAGGGTGGCCATGGCCTCCCAGGCCAGGAATGGCCTTCCAGCCCAGGAATGGCCTCCCCTGCATTTTTCTTCATTTAAAACAAATAAAGAAGGAAAATGAGAGAGGAGAAAAGGCGTGAGGCTCTCCCCAGAGCCCTGCCAAAACCACAGCCCTGCTCCCACAGGGCGCACCCGCACATGCACCCGCCCCGGCCCCAGGACCCAGCCCTCGATCAAGTGCAGTGCAGTGGGGTAGCTGTGGGCAGAGGAATCTTCCCCTGTCCAGGCAGCAACACATCACCTCCATTTTGGTCACTTTTCCTTTCTTTTTCACCTTATTTCTGCCCAATTCAATTAGCTTGTTGGTACACTCCATAATTAACTCCCAAAGTTGTTTTTTTTACGTGTGTTGGTTTTTTTTGAGGCTGACCCTTTTTGGCATCAAGGGAGTTAGTGAAGGAAGGACTTAAAGGTCAGAGAGGCAAAAGCAGGGCAGGACCATGCTGGATGACTGTGCCCTGGGGGCTGGGATGCTGCAAGGGGAGAGCTCAGTCAGCCAGGAGTGGGCAGCAGCAGGAGAGGGGTGCTGAAGAGCTGAGGGAGATGCACATGCCCTACACCCACCCTGGCCAAACCACAGGGTCCACAGAGACCCCGTCCTTGTGGGATACTTGATCCACACCAAGTCACTCCCATAATGGGGTTTAACCATAGAGTAATAAATCAAGCCCTGAATAAATAATCTGAAAAGATTTTTTTTACCCTCATGAAACTTTCCACACAAGAAAGAATAAAGTTGTGAGAAGCTTTCTCTACAAGGGGAAGGCAAATTCATTTTGTCCAAGATGAAAATTGGATAAATTCCCAACCAAAGAAGCTGCGGATGGGAGATGGGACAAAGGAATATGAAAAGGTGGATGCTCACAAAGGCAGGTTTTTGTAAGGGAGACTCCAGTAAGAATTGGAAGGAGTACAAAAGGTTCTCCATAGGAGAATGATGATGAGAAGTAACTACCTGGAAAATATTTAATTCTGAGCACAAGCATCCTTCAGCCCAGGCCAGAAAACCCCTCTGTGCCACCCACTGCAGAGAGACAAGACCTCTACAGCAGCAATTAAAGTTTACAGCCCATCCGTCCACTGCTTTTCTCTTCAAAGGGCATATTTGGGATAGTTTGGTGCCACACTCTAGTCCTTCATTCCACACATCCCTGAGCTTAACAGAGTGTCGGGGGTCCACAAGGACTTTGTTTTGGAGAAAAGAGGCAAGAGCAAGCACGGTGTTACTATTCCAGCAGCCCAATCAGAGGGAGATTCCCAGTGGATGAGGAGCTCCTTGTGCCATGCAGCACAGCCAGGCAAGGACACGGGGATTCTGCAGAAAGTCCTGGAGGTGTGTGACAAGCAGAGAGCCAGATCCACAGGGAAAAGGGGAAGCAGCTGCTGGAAGGAGCACCCCTGGAGCAGGGCTGCTCCATGGATCTCACAACTCCTTCCCACCAAGGGGCAGCCTAGGGAGCCTCCCCCTTCTGCCAAAAAAGGTCCTCTCACCAATGCCTTGGGACACAGTCACTTTGCCAGGAAGGGTCTAGAAAAACGAAACAAAAGCTGGTATTGCACCCGTGTGGCTCTGGACAAGGAGACCAGGGCAGGCCACCAGCTTGGGACAACCCAAGGCCTGCTACTTGGTGGCCACAGGACCACTGGCACACTCAGGAGGGTTTCCAGCTGGATGTCTCCTGAGGTTCATCTCCTGCTGAGGGGGATCCTTCTCAGGGAGGTCATCCAAGTTAGGACAGGTTTCCTTCTCCACCTTTCCTTCCTCCTGTGCACACCAGGAGGACCTGTGCTACAGATCAGGGTGACAATACCCACCCCATCCACGGCATCAATGGAGCCTCCTGATGGAAATCCAGACCTGGCCACCAGCGTGGAAAGGAGGAGATGGGAATTTGGAAGCAGCAGGCTCAGAACAGGGAAAGTCACCTCTCCTGGTAACACCAAAGCACCTGTTTTCCTAATGAAGTCATGAAACATCAGAAGGTTTTCCTGAAAACTTTTATTAGCAAGGCCTCCAACTTCTCAGAGCACACCAGCACAATCTCTGCACCAAGAGGGTGAGAGATTCCTGCAGTAGAACTTCCTCTTTGGCCCAGGGTTTATTGAATGCTCCCATGTCCAAGAAATAAATCCATATAAAAACAGGTTTTAAAGGTCCTCCAAGGGACAGAATAAATTGATTGTCCCCATGGGGCTTCCTGCAGTAGTTCATCTTTTTTTATCTTATTTTTATATTTTTAAGGCATTTTGGGCCAAGGAGAGGACTGGTAAATGAAATCAATGAGCAGGAGAATAAATAAATAAAGACATTTTATCCATTCAGGTTGATGCTCTGGATTAATTCTCTGTCTCTCTCTTCCTCATCATGGGAAGAAAAAAAAAAGTACTGATTTTTATAACTTTTTCTGGACCTTGCTGGCCAAGAAACTGCGCTCGCAAGAAAATCCTCTCACCCCTCGCTGGCTTTTCCCCCCGGGCAGACTGCACATACCTGATCGAGACAAATACAGTACCTTGCATACCTGCGGGCCCAAAATCTTGCCTGGTGAGGAAGACGGCGTGGTCGTGGTGCTCGGCGTGCGCGGGGTCGGGGCGCTGCTGCGAGTGCGCCCAGCGGCACACCTGCTCCAGGCTGCGCGAGGGATTGCCCCGCTCGATCAGGCTCACCGACTGCAGGGAGAGCAACGGGAAACCCACTGCT
The DNA here is from genome assembly GCF_028551555.1 of Melozone crissalis. Taxonomy (NCBI): domain Eukaryota; kingdom Metazoa; phylum Chordata; class Aves; order Passeriformes; family Passerellidae; genus Melozone; species Melozone crissalis. Next base: position 3,994,607 of record NW_026535840.1, on the reverse strand, counting down.
GGGCAGGGCAGGAGCAGCTGCTGCCCTTCCCCTGCAAGCCAAGGAGGTGCTGTCCCAAGTGGGGTGGTTTGGGGAAGAAGGCAGGAAATGCAAGCATTTCCTTCACTCTCCCAAATGTTCACGCATTCTTCACCCCCGGCAGCTGTCAGGAGCTGGAGCTCCAAATTGAGAGAGGGTAGGGGTATCTCCCTCTCCTTCTCTCTGCTTCTCCTCCCTCTCCTTCCTATCTCCCAAGAGGGAAGAAGAAACTTGTCCTGGATTGCCAAGCAAATTGTATTCTATTTGCCATCTGTATGGCACTTGTCTTCTGTCAAGTGGGCAGCTTTCCTTGTCTCTTCCACAATCACTCCTCTCTCTGGGGAGTCACCTGCTGATAACAGGCTATTGAAGGTCCCTGCATGACTGATAAGAACTATAGCATCCCATTGTGAGATGTGAGCCCAGAGGGAGGAGCCAAGCATTCCTACCCAGATATAATCTGAGATTCTGGAACACCAGCACGGCTTCTCCACTGGATTTCCCAGAGGAACAGCAGCTGCCTCATCTTCCACTGGATCTTCAGAGGAAGACTACACCCTTCTACAGGATCCCTGCTCCAGCAGAACCATCCCTGACACTGCAGGAGGGCTGCAGCCACAATTCCAATGGGACTGCCGCCAACACCCTGACCCACAGGGTGTCAGGTCGTGTTCTGACTCTGTCACTGTTGTTTTGGTTTACTGCATTGTTTATTTTATCTTTTTATTTTCTTCCCTAGTAAAGAACAGTTATTCCTGCTCCCATATCTTTGCCTGAGAGCCCGTTAATTTAAAATTCATAGCAATTCAGAGTTGGGGGTGGGTTACATTTTCCAATTCAGGGGAGGCTCCTGCCTTCCTTAGCAGACACCTGGCTTTCAAACTAAGACAAAGCTGCAGGAGGACTCACTCAGGAAGCATCAGATCCAAACAGTGAGCTGAGGTCTCTCCTGGATTCCAAAAAGATTCATCCATTCCTTCTTTTCTACATCATCCCCTGAACCTGAGAAGTGACGTAGCTGGACAAAGCAGCTGCCTCCAGAGCTGACTTTGGGGAGGAAAAATCATCCCTAACAGAGCCTGGCAGTTCCCACCCTGCTCTATCACCACAGCTCCAAATCCCTTCCCCTCCTCAGATCAACCTCCAGCCCAGAGCACAAACATCACTGGGATGAAGCCAAATGGATTGTTGGTTTTCTCAGCTAGACATTATGTCCCTGGTTCCATGGAAGCCTCCAAAAATGGGCCAGCCTCCATCCTTATCCCTGCTCCTCAGAACCATCCCTGGATCTCCAGGATGTATTTGGGTTTCTGCCAGCCAAGCATAATTCTATAATAAGGAAGTTTTTTCCAATACCTAACTGGTCTTATTTGCAGATCACACACAGAGACATCACTGTGTTGCGTCATTAACACCCTTGCTAGAAAACTTCCTGTGGGACAGGGGCTTGCCCCAAAAAAGTACAGAAAATCACATTGTTTTAAAGAAAAATCTGACTGCTGTGCTCGAACAAGCGTTAAAAAGTAAGTGCAGCCTGAGAAACCACAGGAAAACTTCTCAGGAAACCTTCCCACGCTTTTCCTGGCCATGCCCAAGCCACACGAGAGCTACAGGACAGCCAGGGAGATGAGTCAAGGAGATCCCAGCCTCAGCTTCTCCTCTCAGTATGGGAAGCCACCTCTACCCCATCACCTCAGAGCTCTGAGGAAGCCTCTGTGGTTTTCCCCACATCCCAGAGCAAGCAGGTACCAGCAGATCACATCCACCCACCCACCACCTCCCTCAGGGGCTGTCCAGGCCCTCAGCCCCCAAAATCCAGGCTAAGGAAGGTTCAAATTCACCCCTGCCCAGCACAGTTGTCACCCGTGCTCCGACAACTGCCACATTTTCCCAAGGCTGGGCTTACCTAAGTGCTAAATAAACATTAGAGCACGTCCTGCTCTAACCCGAGCGCCGGATTTACCTGGCGGTATCCCACCATGATCATCCTGACCAGCACGATGTTGATGTGCACACCCAGCGACTCGTCGTGGTAAATCTCATCCACCTGAGGGAGGGAGTGTGAGAAACAGCTGCTCACTTTTCATAACTCAGGAAGGTTTATTAAACCTTGTCAAAAATACAACAGAAGACTGAATAAAGAAAAAAGGTTATGGTGCTGGGAGCAAAAAGTTTTCCCCGCCATGTGCTCAGCTCCCTCACAATGGAGGTTTTACCCTTTTTAACCCTTTAACCCCTCCCAAAGCTCTGTCCATCTTCACTGTCCAGTAGAGACCTCTTCCTCAAATCCTGATTGGAGGTCAGTGTTCTATAATGACAAGCCAGCCCTCCCAGATGTCCCAACTCCAGTTGTCCCTTGATAACCACGTGAGAGGGTACAGGGTAACTGTAAACTTATAAACTTTTCTGAACCTATATACATGATATTTGTCCATTAATTGTGAGAATCAATCATGGCATCGTTCATCTATCACAGGAGGGAAATCCAACAGGGAAGGAGTTAAGGCCATCCCAGCTCTCAAGCCCCTCCTTGCTCCCATGTTCCACACTCTTCCAGGCTTTCCAAGGCCAGGTGCAAAGATGTCATACTCCTCCTCCCACTGTGGGGAGGGTTTTTTTTCCCATTTTCCCACGTGTAACAAGCACAAAGCCAAAAAGCCAAGCTGGAATAAGCCAAAATTTCCACAGGAATGGCTCAGATGGTCAATGACATCACCCATTCCCATCAAGGGCTGCGTTTCCTCCACCACATTTCTCAATGAGCCGTTGGAATACGAATCCCTCAGGGGGATGGAAATGCTCCAGACTCCAGCACCCAAAGGAAAAATGGCTTTTTGATACAATCCTTTGCCTCTCCCCAAAGCCAGGGCTTTCCTCAGTTGAGTCAAACCTGACCTATGGCTCCAGAAATCCCAGGAAAAGGCAACACAATGGAGAGAACAGGGAGGGCTCGTGACTCAATGGGATTTGTACCATCCTCAGCTATTAAAAATGACCTTGCAAAGGAAATAACCAGCTACAACCTCTTCCTTCTGCGTTTCCAGGATGAAATTCTACTCCCAAATGCTACCAAGAGAGTAGGACACCCAGATGGGAAATGTCCCTGAGAGCTGAGCCCAGTGACATGGAGAGAGGCACGGAGTGGGCAGCCACAGACCCACATGAGGCCCTGCACCTCCTGCAAAGCATGTGGGAAAACACAGCCCAGGGAAGAGGAACACCCTGATTTTTGAGAATGGGGCTTTCTTTTTCCCAAAAGGCCTCTCAAATTAACAGTTCCACAAATTGGGTTTCACTGCAGAAGTCAAAGAAACTGAATTAAGACAATTTTTAATACTGACTAGAATTCATGTTTTAATTAAAATACACTTTTTCGGCTTTGCCCATGGGTGGACTAATTTGCCTCAGCTCTATCATAGCCTTCCAGACTAGATGAAGGTTATGAAGTCAGATTTATGGATCTTTTCTATTTTTTCCTCTATTCCTTTGGGGTTTTGCAATTTTACATCAAGGGTTGGGTGACAACTACCCTTTTACTGCTGTCCAAGTCCATGTCAGCCACTCCCCAGTGTTTTACAAGCCTCCCATTCTCCAGCCTGGGATTCCATTTGAAATACCCACTCAAGCCATTTTTAAACCCAAAAACGCAGTGCTAACCTTTTCCCTATGACAACCAATACTCCCAGGAGGTGCCTCCGAGCCATGCAGAGAGGTAATGCAGATCCTGAGCCTTGAATGCAGCTAAATTGATTATAAAAAATTAAAATTAATCAATGAACTGCCAGCCCATCCCCGTTAATGCCTCCCTTTGGATGCAGAAGCTGCAAGAGCCGCCGGGTATTTTATCCATCAGTGTGGAAAGATGGTGCTGGTCAACCCATCCTCAGCTCATCCCTGCTTTCTGTGGCTGGAATGCCCCTTCACCCTCCCCCTTTTGTAAGAATAATGAGGATATGGTGGATTTTTTCTGATGCCAACCCTATTTTTTTGGGGGACATGCACGGAAGGGTGGAAGGTCACACAGTACTGCAGCTGCAAACATTAGTCAGGCTCCAGACCCACTGAGGTGTGAAGGATCCAGCCCAGCAAGGAGATGCAGCTCCCCAGGGATGTCAGGCTGGGTTTTAGCATGTAGGAGGCTTTGGCATCGCAGAAAAATCCCACATCCTAAGTTTGATCCCTTACAAAAATATTGGCAATGTGGCAGAGTGGGAAAGCAAGGAGAGAGGGAGAAATTAAAGCCATGCTTGAAGAGGTGCAGAGCTGGAGCTGGGGGGTGGTGTGGGGAACAGGACAGGAAACACAACCCTTTCCTTCACTCTCCCAAATCTTCACACCTTTTCCTTCAGCCCCAGCAGCTGCCAGGAGCTGGAGCTCCAAACTGAGAGAGGGGAAGGTTAGATGGGATATTGGGAAGGAACTGAGGGATGGGTTAGATGGGATATTGGGAAGGAACTGAGGAATGGGTTAGATGGGATATTGGGAAGGAACTGAGGGAGGTGAGGCCCTGGCAGAGGCTGCCCAGAGAAGCTGTGGCTGCCCCATCCCTGGAAGTGTCCAAGGTCAGGTTTGATTTGGCTTGGACCAGCCTGGGATGGTGAAAGGTGTCCCTGCCCATGGCAGGGGGTAGGAATAGAATGAACTTTCATCTCCCTTCCAAACCTCTCCATGATTTCAGGATTCTGTGGTTGTCCACCAGCGCTCTGCTGCTTGCTGCCTGCTCCTGAGGACCCCTCAATCCATCAGGATGAGCCACATTCCTGCCTTAGGGACCCCTCTACCAACCACAACCTGACCTTGCTGTGGCTGGGAGCACCACGTGGAGCAGCACAGACCTCTCCTTCCCAGCTGCACAGGATATTTGGGCAGGATGCTCAGTAGATCCTGCTGTATTATTCCAAGAAGGGATTTAATTCCATAAATCTTCCTTATAAAGCAGGGCTAAATCCCACTCTGCTCCAGCTCACAGGGGCCTGGTGCTCCTTCAGTATGGTGCTCCATTTCAGCCCTTCCTGGTGCACCATTTCAGCCTCTGACATGAAGAGTCAACCTAAAGCCCAGCCCCTGTTTAGTCCAGGGTTTAGGCAGGGATCTGCACCTAACAGATACCAGCTCAGCAGTGACCTTTAGGGTTAATTCAGAAAGCAGATGTGGAACCACACTGCCCAAGGCTGCAGACCTCCCTTCACAGCCAGATATAAATAATTGATTGGGGGGGGGAGAAAGAATTATATCAAAAGGGTTTGGTGCTGGCTGCTGCCAGGGCTGCAACCCTGCAGGCCCCAAATTTTGGGGCAGGGGGGGAACATCAGCAGGGCCAGATTCCCCCAAGTGCTGCAGGGCCTGTGGAAGAAGTGGGGATGGAGGTGGAGGGGTTGAGCATCGCCTTGGAAATGGGAATTCACCTGGAGAGAAATGGGAATTCGCATGTGCAGGCTTGGCACAGCTCGCCCTGCCCCCTGCAGATGCCAGTGTCTTCAGAGAAACCCCTTCCCCCCAAAACAGCTGTTCAGCAAAGGGCTCCAGTAAAAAAATACCAATTTTTATAACCCACATCCCTGAAGCTATGGGATAAAGATCTTCTTATCCCTCTCATCCTGTTTCACACCATCACCTGCTCTCCTCTTTCATTTAGAATGGAATTTTCCCACCTATAGACAGCCCAGCCCTTAAGGCTCGCTGTGAGTTAAGGGCAAACCAGCAGGAACATCCACCCCACAGGACTGGCCCCAAGCCCTGCAACACCAAGGAGGCAGTGGCACTGCTTTCCAGTGACAGGAACATTCCACCCTGAGAGCAGGGCAGGCTGCCCCCCCAAATCCCTGCAAAGCCCGGCCAGCCCCGAGCCGGCAGCCCCAGACGCGAGATCCCGACAGCAAAACCGCACTGGCAACGAGGTCTAGACCTCGCTGTTCTTCAGGGAAGGAAAACAAAGGGAGAGACACGAGAAGAATTTGCCAAAGCAGCAGAATAGCTGACATTTCAAAACGCCGGGATCGCTTACTCGGAACAGCCAAGTCATCTTTAAACTCCTTTCTTTTATTCTCTCGCTCGGTTTTTACGCTGGTGGATTCACCCTGAGCCTCTCTGCTGGGGCTAGGGGGTTAGGAAGGGAGGGGAAAATCTCCCTTACCACATTTTTGGGCTTGTATAATGCATAATGTCACCTCTGTGAGGGCTGACCCACATTATCTGTGGGGAGGAAGAGAGGAATGGGAGAATTGTTCTGCGAGGTAAAGACTAGATTTGATCAGAGCTCCCTACAGAACAAGGAATGTTGTCCCAGAAAAATAGCAACAAACATGTAAGCCTATACAGAGGGTAGGGAAAAGTGCATGGACACATGAGAGACACCAGAGGTATTTTTGTTATTATCAGTTACCAAGGAAGTGGCTTGTAAACCCCTCACCTACTGGAAAAAACATACACAGGTTAAAATTAAAGCTGAAGGTTTAATTTTTGTTCCCAAACCTCCTCTTCTGTGGGGTCTCAGTAGCACTCTTTGTTGCTCTGCCCTTGGGAACAATAATTTCAGCTGGAGCCAGGCAAGTCCCAGCCTGGAGAGGGCTCTGACTCAAGGGGTTTCCCTAGTAACTCAAAACAATGGGAAAACACCAAAAACCTTTGCATCCTTAACCAAATCATGGGCAATTTCAGACAAAAGCCCAGGAGCCCACTTGAGGCCAGGGCCAGGTTTAACACAGCCACAGCTTGGCTTCTCCCCTCCAAGTGGAGCCACCCCAGACCCGAAAGGATCAGGGATGAGCAGTGGGAAGTCTGGAGGAGAAAACCAAGAAGCCCAACTCCCTGAAGGCAAGAGACTGAAAAGCAGAGCTGAGCACCGAGTATTTCCTCTCCTCCTCTTTTCCAAGGTGCTGGATCCCCTCCTGGTTCCCAGCCCTTGATCTCAGCAGCCCCCATGGATGGGAGATCCCAATTTTCCTTCTGTAACATCACAACCCCTGCCACAGGCAGCAAGCAGAGAGGGGAATGGCTTTCCAGAGGCACCACATCACCCAACATTCATCCCAAGAGCCCAACAGACCAGGTCTGGTTAGGTGGACAGAGCAAAGCTCAGCTCAGAGCAGAGATAAGCTCAGCTACTGATGGCAGAGCGGGAGCTGTGCCTTTCCCACTCACTCCAACCTGACCCCAAATTCCTGGGCAGCATCTGAGCCAAAAAGGGAAGGGCAGGCTGGGAATGCAGGCTGGGAGCTAGCAGGGAAGGCAGCCTGCCTGCAGGGAAGCTCTTAGATGCACAAAAGGAGCAGTCATCCTCATGTCAGCCTCCCGGGACTGACACAGCGCCCTTCACTGAAAAGCATCCACATCTCTGGCAATGAAATAAGGGCTGTGGGGTTTGTTTCTTTTCATAAAAAACCTCCTCCGTGACAAATCATTTATCACCAAGCTTCAGCCGACACAGAGTTCCTAATAAAGGGTTTTGTGTCTTGGGAAGAGCCCCGGGACCCTACCTACAGCAGCGCTGGGAAGGGATCCGCGTCCCACTGCTCCCTCGGCACTCAGTGGAGACCTCAGGGAAAGCCAGGAGAGTTTATCATTACTCCCAAACCCATTGCCCCCGTTCCTTGGGATATATCTTGATAGGAGAGCTCCTAGACAGGAAAACTTTCCCAGTTGGCTCCCTGACATACTCCAGCCCAGCTCGTTAAGTCCTTTCCTCGTTAGAGGGCTGGCCAAGCCTCTCATCCTTCTTCCCTTTGCCTCCAACTAATGGGATTAATGTTCAGCTGTGTGGTCCCAGCAGGCTCCTCCTCTCTCTCCCTCCCTCTGCCACCCAGGCCAGAAAGCAGGACTCTTTTTTTCTGCTGAATCGGGTGTTTTAAGGCAATCTGAGCCGGTAAGGAAACGAGGCGGCGCCAAGGGAAGAGGAGGCGGACGGAGGTCACGGCAAAGCTGGAAAGAGAACGCACTAAAAACCAGAAAGAAAGAAGGGGAAGGGGGTGGGGGGGAGAATATACAGAAGGAAATAATAGTTGGGGGGAAGTATTTGTTGCCTGTATTATCCTGGGGCTTTCCCCCCCTCATTAAAGTCTCCAGCGCCGCCTTTAATTGAATAGGCAGCGGGTCCTCCCTTCTCCCAGCGCAGCATCCCGCGCATTCACTCCCTGAAAAGTCCTGCCCGCGGGGTAGGAACCATGAAATGCGCCTGAAAACCGACCTTTTGATCAGAGCTGACAATCCCCGGGGCTCAAACTGGCCATCCCGAGCCCCCTTCCCCCCCGGGATCCGAAAGGAAAAATGACATCATCTCCGACCCCCGAAACGTGGGAAGAGCCGGAGGGCAGAGCAGGGAACCCGGTGGCTTCCCTTTAATTTAATGTTCAGAAAGTGAATTTTAGTGATGCTGAGAACATCGGGATAACGTGCCAGAGAATAAAACATTGTGATGAAGGTGTTTGCTTCTTCAACACTTTCCCTATTTAGGACCAGCCACTTCACTCATCGTTCACCTCATCACCCTTTAATCACACAAATCCTCCCCCCACCTGTGTTGATAATTCCCCCTTCGTTGCTGGACATGTGGCAGAAATAATGTCCAAAGCAACAACCAAGCACCCAAGAGCATCTTTATAACTTGGCCATTCCAGAGCTGGTTGAGCCTTTTGAACATTTCCCACCACTATGTCAAGGAACACTTAAAGAAAAGTAAATAAATAGAGGTGATAATAAAGCATGGAAAACAAAACAAAATTGGGACAGAGGAAGAGATCCTTGAGCATAGATCTTATTTGCTGACATTCAGGTGCTGGAGGAGAAAACCTCCCTCCAGATGACTGGATGTATAAATATTGATCCTTCCACATCTCTCAGGACTCAGGGAATATGGATGTTTTTACCTTAGAAAGGAATGAAAAGGGGTGTAAGGAACCACCACAGGCTGCCCCGTGCCTCAGAGTGAGGAAGGGTGCAGGAACTGTAAAGTTGCTTTAAACTCCTTTTCAAACATATCCTGAATGGTTATCCAGGTGCAAAAAGCTCCTGAAAACCTATAAAAATATTTCCTCTACCAACAAATAGTATTCAGAATAAATCATGAACATCATCACTGCAAAACAAATTACAGATATGGTCATTTCTAACTAAGTAAGCCATGACCATTCTCTTTTCTAGCGTTTCCTGAGACTTCGGTGAAGAGGAGGAAATGTTCTCAGCCAGGATAAACTTTTGGACTCAGGTGACAGACAGTGACAGCACTGACACACCAAACCCTGCCATTGGCAAGGGGAAGGTGATGGAGATGGCCATCAAAGGGCTCTGCTTTCCATGCCTCCAATTCCCACAGCTATTGAACACCAGAGCCGGCGGTGTGAAGGCACAGCCCTTCCTGCAGCCCTGCTCCCCCTCCCAAACCCATTTCTCTTCCCAGGATAACAGATCTGCAGCACCAGAAGAGCACTAAAACCCAGGGCAGGGTGGGATCCACATCCCCCAGAGCCGAGCCTTACTATGTTCATGAGGGTGAGGACGTAGTTCTGGACGTGCTCCTTGCCATGGAAGCGCACCACGGAGTCATCCACGGCCAGCAGCACCTCGATGTTGTAGTCGTCCTTCCTGGCGTGGCGCCGCTTGCGCTCCGCGTCCCCCAGCCGCTCCGCCAGCAGCTCCAGGGAATTGGGCAGCTCACCCACCTGCACCCCGGGCCCTGGGCAGGAAAAGAAAGAGCCCTTGAGGTGATCTGGCACCACAGTGACCCTCCACATAAGTAGGAATGCAGCAGGGAAAGCAGATATGAGATTTAACTCTAACGGGATATTGAGGTCCGGCTGGTTGCTGGTCCAGCCCACCCAGTGGCAGGTGAGCTCAGAATGGCTCTGAATTGTGAGGACCAGCACTAAAAGATATGTTAATGATTGGACTTGAGAACCTTAAATGTTTTTTCCATACTAAATGATTCTATGATCTGTGAAAAAGTCAAATCCAGGCCACATTTTGTAGAACCATCACAGAATGGTTTGGGTTGGAAGGGACCTTAGAGCTCATCCTGTTCCAGCCCCTGCCATGGACAGGGACACCTTCCACTATTCCAGGCTGCTCCAAGCCCTATTCAGCCTGGCCTTGGACAATTCCAGGGATGCAGGGGCAGCCACAGCTTCTCTGGACAATAACTTCCAGTACCCCAACACTCTCACAACACAGGTGATCAAAGCAAGGCTGCAGCACCTCCAGCCCAGCATTCCCTTTCCTTCTTCTTGACTTTAGCAGTTAAACTGAGCCTAAAGCCACAGGGTGAGATATACAAGGGCTTGTAGAAGGAGAAGTCCTCTCCCCAGGTGAAATATTGATTACCAGTTTCTGGGATAGACTGGATTCCAGCAGCCCCTACCTTCAGGGTGGAGGTCGTGGGGCGGCTCGGCGCCGTCCTGCCGGATGGCCGAGCGCCGATAGACCACGTGGGCCCTGCCGTGCTCCTCCGTGTCCTGCTGGCCCCTCTCCAGGGGCTCGATGAAAAACTCGTTGCTGTCTGTCCGAATCAGGCCAGCCTGGACTCCACAAAGAAACAAGGAAAAGGGGGGGAAAAATGGTGTGGTTTTATATAACTGTAGGGGGACATACATACTCACTATGCTCGTTAAAGATTAATGTAGAGCACACACAAATGGGAAAGGCATCCCAAATAATCTTGTTTTGATCCTACTCCATGACACCAGGATGGTTCTAATACCATGTTCATCTATGACAACCCTTAATTTCTCATGTAGATGGGGAAAAAAAAAAAAGGTAAAGAAAACGCAAGCAACAAAAAAAAAAACCCTAACCTGGCTGCAATTCAATTTGTGTCTTTATATGGCTACAAAAGTCAGTTCTGCCTCATCTAGGAGTTGTGTTGGACCCTGAACTCAGGGATACAAGGCTGAAGGGGCTCCCAAGACACTCCTGAGCCTCCCTGAACCCTCCCCATTCCATTCCCACAGTGCCTTTAGGATATCTGCTATTTCACTGACACAACGAGCCGCAACAAGAAGGAAAGAGAAACCATTCTCTCTGCCCCACAAAGCACTTGAGAATTAACAGAGGGGAATCCCGTCGGGGCAGAAGCTGGAAAGCATTACAACTCCACCTCCCAAACACAGGGAAGATGAATGACAGGGCAAACATCGCTGGAAATGTTGTCCTGGCTACCGACCTGCTCCTAATTAACACCAAGCTCCCATCAAATCCCCCTTACATCAGCCTGAGCGCTCACACCCCGCAGCGCCGGCCGGCTCAGACCTCGGGCAAGGAAAAGGATCACCAGGATTTGGCTTCTCTCCCAGGGCAGCCCCCCCAGCTCGGCATTTTTCCCAGCTCCCTCCGTGGCGCACGCGCGCGTTCCTTCCCCTGCTGCTGAAGGGCTGCCTGGAAAGCACCAGCAGAACTTTTGGATCTGTTTTTGGAGCAAAGCCTCCAGCAGCGTGGACCTACTGGAGTCCTCAAAAGGGTGTTGGGGTGTTGGAATGGTCCTCATCAAATCAAATAAAAGTAAAATATATACAGAGATGTACTTTGGACAGAGGTTGGGGCTCTTCCAAACCCGCCTGGCTCTTTGGGTCCCCTTCATGTTTGCATCCCATTGGATTAATCAGGCAATGGCCAACCTGGCTCTCTTGGATTACACCAAATTTCCTGCTCTACTTGGGTTTCATTAACTGCTTAACTCCACTGCAAAGTGGGGTTTTGGCAGGTTTTGCTTCACCTCCTTCCCGAGGAATCCAAGTCCTTGCCTGACACATGTATCTCAGGTTCTTCCCACAGGAGACATCCAGGTCAAACCAGGGCAGCCAGGGATTGTGCCCCCACCCTCAGCCAAGGAGATGAAGAACACAGCCAGGTTTAACCAGGGCACCAGGCAGGGTGGTGGTGATGAGGCAGGGAACAAGCCAGGGAGTTAAACCACCAGTCAGGCTCAGTGATGGCTGGGTGAGGCCATGATGATGGGGCAGGGCACAGAATCAGGGAATCCCTTAGGCTGGAAAAGCTCTCCAAGATCATTGAGCCCAACCATTGACCCAGCACTGCCAAAGCCACCACTAAAACACATCCCCAAGTGCCACATTTATACATCTTTCCAATCCCTCCAGGGATGGGGAACACAAGCCTGTGCCCGGACCTCACAACTCCTTCCATGAAGAAATTCTCCTAATTTCCAGCTCCAAAACATTGCTCTTCATTATACAATAAGAGAAGGAGCAGAAGCAGCCCCTGCCCCAGGAGGAGCTCTTCTGGGACACCATCACCCCCTCCCAGCCCTGCCACGGGGCGTTTCACTCGGGGCCAGGCACCCCAAAGCCGCTTTATGGGTTTAGGGCCAAAGCCGGGACTTGCTGAGTCAGGCGGCCGGAGGAAAGCCGTGCTGCAAGGCTGGATTAAAACCTGAAAGAGCCTGGTCCCAAGCCACAGCCCACTTGGGTTTGAGCTGCTCTACGGCTCGTGACTAATTATATCTGGCTCAAGGAATAAAGCAGCCCAGACTTTCTCCCAAAGGCGGGATGCAGCGCGCCGCCGACTCCGGGGATGACCGAGGGCAAAGGGGACGATGCTGGGATTTTGTGTCCATCTGATCAGAGCAGCCCAAGAAATGAAACAGAAGCTGCAGTGGTCACCCTGGCACTCACAAAAATAAATTAAAAAAACAAAACAACTCAAAAAACACCATTGCAAGAGGCACGTACCAACCTGCCTGCTCACAAAGAGGAGCAGCTCAGGCTGTATTTCAGCATTTTGGGAGGGTTGTAACAGTAGAGAGGCAGCAGAAAAGGTCAGATGCCACCCAAAAAGTCCCACTTAGCTTTTCTTGGGCTTTTTCCAAGAGTTCAATCCCATCCTCAGTGATCAATTAGCCATATGCTTCCTAGCCTTGATTTTAATTTGGTTTAATAATACCAAATCGAATTAAATCAATTGGCAGAACTATTACCACTGCTTTTCAAACATGAGATGCTGTCTGCAGCTCTCAGTGAAGGCACTCCCCAACCAGAAAATGGCCCTTTAAAGGCAATTCCACTGGAAAGAGGGAACACATACACCAAACTCACCCTCACAGAGGGTGAAGTGTCTTCTCCAGCTCTCCTGTGCCTCCCCAGGCTAAGGGAGAGATGAACTCCTGCCTCACTAAGGGGACCCCCCAGGACCCCGAGGAAGAAACTCCTCCTCTACTGCTGGGTAAAAAGCTCCAACTCCCACAGGAATTCAGGAAATTCTGACACTTTACCCAGCTGAGATGTGGAAAAATTAATAAAGCTGCTGCACTCGACCAGGGAAGCTAAGAGCAGGGGGAAATCCAGCTGCATGTACGGTATGTATTTTTCCTCTAAGATTCACACATAATTGGGACAAAAAGTCCTAGAAAACCAGGCAGTGTGAACACAGACACCACAGATAACAGCACTCCCCTTCCATCCAGAGGGCATCAGGCATGATCCATAGATGCTCCATCACTATTTTCATGCCTCTCTGCAGCACAGGCTTTGCAACCCATCAAACACAACACTTTGCCTTCCTTGACTCCTTTTCCCTGCTCTTTGTGCCCAGGTGAGAGGTTTTTGGGGTGGCTACAGACCAGGCTTTGCCAGGTGAGCTCAAATGTAGCTCCTGGTGGAGTGAGGACATGAAGACACGCTTGGCACTAATTAATTAATTGGGTTTTCAGTCCCAACAGGGCATGGTTTGCATCTCACTGCCAGAACTTGGGATTATCACCTGGGAGAAAAGCCCTCATATCCATATAACACCCACACCAGCTGAGGCCAGTGGGATCTATGTGACCAAAGGGACATCTCGCACCCTTTTCCTCGCAAAAATCAACCCTACAGCTCAGGAACTGCAAGGAAAATCCTGGAAGACCAAGCCACCCTTTTTTCAGTGGGGCATCATTTTGGGGGCTGTTTCTCCCTCCCTTCCCTATTAATTACTGTTTCTGAGGGCTTCTGTGTCCTGCTTATCTGCTGCCACCCATCTGAAGCAAGCCAGGGCCACGGGGATGGAAAACGCTGGCTCTACAGTTTGCAGCACTACGGCAAATCACCCCAGGGCAAAGCCAGCCCACAAATATGGTGTCTGTGGGTGATAATCCTCCACCCATCCCTGCAAACCAGCAAAGCAGGAAGGAAACAAGGTCGGCCACACGCTGCTGAAGCTGGCGGGGAATAATCTGGGATGCCTCCACTGCAGCGTGTCCGCCGGCGGAGATTCCTGCCTAACGCTGCTTTACCAGTCAGGAATTTGGTGGCTTAGATCGGCTTTGAAATTACATTATGGGCCACAGCACCTTCCCACCCTGGTACGAGACACCCCTGCAAAGCATGCAAGGCCAGATTCTCACGCGTGGGTGCCCGCAGGGAACGACAGCCATGGAAGGTGCCACGGCTTTGGCATCTGGGAAAAGCATCGGCTCGCTTGCGCGGCTGAATATGGATTTAGGAAAGACTTTGGGTGGGCTCTCTTTTTCACGAGCTGGGTTCAGGTTTTGGGGGATTTTTCTCCCTCTCCTGACCTGCACTCCCCCCCTGTTATTTATAATCTCAGTCTCCATTTATGCACGGCCTAATCTCTCTGTGTACACAGGCCTCATCCGCAGCATCCCGGAGCGCTTCCTCTGCCCAGGAAGCGCCTCCCACGCGCGCTATCCCGGGATGCAGGAACCACAACCCCCTTCCAAAGGTCATGGACACCTCCCAGCTAAAGTCCACAGCAATTCCAGGGTCCTTGCTCATGGAAGAGTTTCCTCCAGCCCATCAGCAACATTCCTAACTACGTGCATCCCTCCCAGCTGCTCTGCTGCTTCTCCGACAGGTCATCAGCATCATCTTCCCATCCCATCCACTCCTAGAACCAGGATTCGGTTCTGTTTCTTGCTCTGTTTCCTAAATCAAGCTCTTTTCACTGCTTTTAGGGAATCCTCTTGATCTCCTCACTCCTCCAAAGCTGAGATCCTGAGCAGATTGAAGATGTCAGACTCACTTAATCCAGAGGGCCAAACAGCAGAAAGTCCATGGAAAAGAGAAACCAACTGTGATGTTGGATGTATCACAAGGGCAAGAGAGCTGAGCACCTGCTTGTCCCCTCAGCCTCGTGTCCCTCACCAGACCAGCTCCGGAAATTCCTGGTGGAAGCCAGGATATTGATTCGTTGGCCACCCAGCAATAAATTTATTGTGGGAAATAGAAAAAAATGTCCTTATCGTGGGGGGAAAGTCACTTCTTCCTTTACATGAGCTTAAAAGAGTGGGCTTACCCATGGGTGGCAGGATATGGCTGCATAAATCCCCATGGAAAAGCATCCTGTGGTACAAGCTACACCCTAACCCAGCTGGAACAAGGGCAAAAAGAATGACAACCAACAAGGTGTGCAATGGGCTGGGAGGGGAAAACGTGGGGCTAAAGCCTAGGAAACCCTGGAAAAGTTAAATTAAAGCCTGCTTGGGATTGACACTAACAATAGAGTGGGCTCTGGGGAAGAAAACTCCCAGAGCTGTGCCACAGCAGGACACAGATCAGCTGCCAGTGGCCTCCAGCATCCTTTAGCTCCTGATGCCAAAGGGAATGAGATCTGCCAGGGAACCTGCATGCTCCCAACCTTGCTCTGTGCTCCAAACCCTGCTCTGTGCTCCAGACTCGGCACTCTCTGCTGGGTCTGTAGGAAATGCCTTTAAAGCTTCCAAGCCTGCCCACACCGGCCAGCCCCAGCACAATCCGTGCCCCAGAGAAATGTCTGTGAGTCCACAGCCTCAGCCCATTCCCAAAAGGATGCTTCAAAAGGTGTGGATTACGTGCTAAAAAAATGTGATTCCTGTACGTAGGCGAAATACGTATTTCTAGCTGTGCTGCTCTATCATTTCTGCTTGTACAGTAGCATCAGGCACTGTATAAAAAGAAAGGAATGCCAAATTGTTTGTGCTGGTGGCCAAAATTGGCTTAAGGAGCTCCCAGAATAAAGCAACTAAAAAAGAAATATATACAAAAAATATTTTTAAAAAGGCACAAAAAAAGGCATTTCTTCCAACCCAGCAGTAAGTTTAAGTGGCACCAGGAGAAAACAGCAAACTCTGGCATCTAAAAAAAGATTTAAATTGGCTCAAAGGAAATCTGAAGGGCAACGGGCCAAGGGTATTAAAAAATAAGCGCTTCCCCAAGCATATCAAAGGTAGGGAACCCACAGGCAGAGCAGATGCTGGGGATAATGAGGTAACAGAGCCATTTAAAGGAATTAAAGCGCTGTGGCAGCAAGTTACTGATGCTGAACTGTGCTCAGAAAGCCAAGAGCCTCCCAGCCCCTGAGTGATTAGGGAGAAAAAAAAAAAAAAAGAAAAAGACATCCTCCTGCAAAAAGATGCTTGGTGGGAGCCAGACTGCAGCTAGCAGTGATTTCAGGAGGTGCTGCAGCTCACACAGCACCATTTAAGAGGCAGGAAACACAGAGGAAAAGTTTCCAGAGCAGTCCCAAGGTAAAACACGGGTGGGCAAGGATGGAACAGCGTCACCATGAGTGTGGGTCCCTGTCCCAGAGGCTGGGCACAGCCCATGGAAGCAACAGCATCTGGGCAGGAGGCACTTCAGGCACAGGGCTGGCAAGTTTTCCAAGCCTTTAAAATAAATACTGGTGCACAAACCACCCTGATGGAGCAGGCAGATAACACCCAGGGGAAAGGGGACCTGCTGCTGTCAAGGCCTAAAGGGCAACATATGGCACAGACACCTAAAGCATCACCAAAAATTCAGATTTCAGGACACCAGGATTCATCTCTTTGGAGGAAAAGGCACCAAAACACAGGCAGCACACACAAAGCACCTGTGGTGGTTCTGCATGGGAGGCGTTTAGGGAAGTGACAATTTTACGTTTTGTTTCTTTACATTGTCGGCGAGAAAAGTGTTCTGAAGGTTTCGGTGTGATTTTTATTACTCTTTCTTTTAGTTACTGCCAATAATTTCTTCTTTATACTCTAGAAAAGTTTCGAGCTTACTTCACTTTTCTCCTAATCCTACCTCACAGCAAAAAGGTAAGTGATTATCCAGCACTAAAACCCACCACACCCACTAGCACACTAACCGGAAAATCTCGAAATTTACAAAATCTCGAAATTAACAAAATCTCGAAATTAACAAAATCTCAAACTAACAAACCACAACCACCAGCCCCCAGCTTACCAGCCCATCGCAGTTGCTGATGGCCACGGCAGCTCCGGGCATGCCGGAGATGTCGCCGGTGAAGAGGCAGCGCTGCTGGAGGGGCTCCCGGAACAGCACCTGGAAATCCTCCTGCCACTCGGCCACGGCTCCCGGCGGCACCAGGCGCTGGTTGGGGCTCAGCCGGAGGTGCAGCTCCGTCCCGAACACCGTGACGTTGAAATAGAGCAGGCGGCGCTGGGGGGGCTCCTCCGGGGGGCTGCGGCGGGGCCGGGGCCGGGGCCGGGCCGGGAGCGGGGCTGGCTGCGGGGCACAGACGGGCTGCCCGAGCCCCGCCGCCGCCTCGCCGGACACCACGTGCGACAGGAAGCGGCCCCGGCAGTCGGTGCTGAAGGGGACGATCACTCCATACTCGCTGAGCTTGCCGGACAGGAGGAGCTCTGCGGGGACAGCGGCGAGCAAAGGGCCGTGAGCACGCACGGAGCATCCCGCCGGGGCCGCCCCAGCCTGGGGAGCCTCTCGGGGCCCGACGGACCCCACAGCAGCTTCTCCGTCCCGACCCGGCTCCGCTTTGTAGTTTTAAGCGGGTGCGTCCAGCGTAGCAGAAGGAACTCGGGCTGACGTCCCCTCGCACGCCGAGCACGCCAACTATTTCTCGCCCAGCCTCCATCTCCCCCAATTCCCGCTGAAGCCTCCCCCCAGCAGCAGCGGGATCCCTCTCCCTTCTCCCCATCCGCAGCCACCTGTCAGCCCCCCTGTGCCCCCGTACCTGGGGCGCTGCCGGCGGCCAGGCAGCCGTGCAGGGGGACGAGGCAGGAGAGCACCAGCCGCAGATAATCCATTTGGGGCCGGCGGCGGGATGCGGGCCCGGCGGGATGCGGGATGCGGGGCGGGCGGCGCCCGGCGACCGCCTCCCCCCGCCGCCGCCGCCGCCGGGGCCACCGGCGCTCCCGCCGCCGCCGCTTCTGCCGCCTCCCGGGCGGCGTGGGGCGGGCCGGGGGCCGGGTCTGGGCCAGGGGGTGGGAGGTCGGGCTCGTTTTAATTTAATTTCTTTGAATTTTTAAAAATTTTTTTAAACATAGTTTTCTTATTAAAGACGCGGAGCCGGGGGGGGTTGGGGGAGTGGGGGGGGGGGGGGGGGGGAAAGTTCTCGCGTTGCCTGTGGATCGTTCTTTTCTTGGAGATTTAAAAAAAAAAAAAAAAAAAGCCTTTTCGGGCAGCCCTCCCTCCCTTTCCTTTCCTCCCTCCCACCATCCCGCCTCCCCATCGCTCCCCGCCCCGCGGCCGCCCGGCTCCAGCGCTGCCCGAACAAAGGCGAGGCGCGCCGGGAGCCGGGGAGCGCCCCCGGCCCTGCCCCGGTCCCCAAATCGCACCCCCGGCCCCGCACGGAGGGAGATGCTCCACACGGAGACCCGAATCCTCCCCCAGCTCAGGGCGCTGCCGCCGTGTGAGCTCTGGAGGTAAACGTCCCGTTTGGAAACAGCTGGGATATCTTCCAGATGTGGAAACATCCCTAAGAGAGAAACTGAAAATGCCCCATCCCTGGCAGTGCCCAAGGCCAGGTTGGATGGGGCTTGAAGCAACCGGGGGTAGTGGAAGATGTCCCTGCCCATGGCAGGAGGCTGAAAAGCAATAAGTTTTAAGGTTCTTTCCAACCCAAACCATCCCATGATCCCATTTAATTTTTCTTTCTTCCCTCTCCTCCTGTTTTTGGGGGGCAAACAGTCAGAAGGAGGTCCTGGCTTTGCTCCTGGATGCCCTCTTGCTGGCTCTCCAAGGAAAACCCACACTCCTTGGGTTTTCCAAAGGGCATCACCACAGCTCCAGAGCTGGGAGCCCGCAGCTAACACGTGCTGTGCTTCCTCAGGCTCCTCCTCCTCACCACCCTGACAAGGGGCAAATAAACCCAGTACTCCCCTAAAAAAACTCAGCAGAACTCAACAAACCCAGCACTGTGCTAAAAGGGCTTCCCACATCATGGAACCATGGAATGGTTTGGGTTGGAAGATCAAGATCATCGTGCCATGGGCAGGGACACCCTCCCCTATTCCAGGTTGCTCCAAGCCCTGTCCAACCTGGCCCTGGACGCTTCCAGGGATCCAGGGGCATCCATCAGCACAGAGCAACAAACCTCCTGGCACTGTTTCCATTTGCTGTGTCCAGCTAATTTTTCCTTCTGAACAGGACTCCAGAAGTGAAGGGGCTGTGCTGGACACCAGTAACACCAGTTGTGCTGATTGTGCTGGGATTTTACTGCTGTGGGGCCCAGCAGCTCTTGGGGTTACACTGAGCAAGCCAAAACCTTTCCCAAGAGGTGATTCCTGCCTTGAGGAACTTTCATCCAAGCTGCCACACAGGCCAGAGCATGAGGGAAAAGGCAAGCAGGAAAACAGCGTGCCAGCCTGCAAGCTTACCGTCAGGAACTGGGATTCTGGTTTTGGACATCTTTGGTAGGACCCCAGCTGGAGCTTTGTTCCATCAGCACAGCAATGCCCAGAATGGTAGGAAAGGATCAGAATTTGGGAAAATGCCCTGCTTACCTCCCCTGCAGGTATGGGAGGATGGTGGGGCTGCTGGTGCCAGGAGGAGGATCCAGAGGTGGAGATGGGGAACCCCTTGGAGATGGTCCTGCTGCAGCCATTTCTGGAAAGGCACCACTCTCCTGTGTCCTGCTGCCAGAGCATCCCTCCAGAGGAAGGGAGAGCTTTGCCTTCCAGCTGGGTGACTGGGTTGGGTTTTGGGGCAAAGAGGAGAAGCTGAGGCTGCAGTGATCAAAATCCAGTCCAGAATTCCCTGTAGCTAAAGCCACAGGATTCCCCCAAAAGGAGAGAGGAATACACTTACTTCAAGTAGAGAATTTCAAGCTGGAAGAAAACCAGATTTTAATTCCCACTCTAAGTCCTTTCATGCTTCTGTTTGCTTTGTGCAATCTATAATTAAAGAGGAGAAATGATCTGCAAGGGATTCTTTGCAGAAGAGATAGAAAAAGAATTTGTGCTCCGAGCATTTAGGATGCTTTTGGAAGATTCGCACCCGCTGGAGCATCAAAGCTGGAATGAGCCCTTAGTTTGGCTGAAAAGATTTATGAGGAAACATGCAATAAAGGGCATGCTTTACTTGTGAAGAACAGCTCTGGAAAGCATTATTTAACTACTGTTTTTCAGAGGCAAAAACTATTTCTTCATCCACAAGATCTGTGAATTCATCCAGTCCCTCTAGAGCTTTGTGCCTCCCCTGATGTTACCAAATCTCTGGCTTTGGCAGCAAAAGCTTGGCTGAATGACAATGGCAATGACCTGACACACAGCTTGCCTCATTTATTACCTTCTAAAGGTAATAATTAAACAGGTTTGGGTACCTGGGACATGCTGGACCTGGTGAAAAGACAAATTCCAAGGGGATCTCTTGGGCTACCATATGACAAGGTGTTCATTTCTCACCCACACAGTGGCACTAAGTGTTGGTCTTACCTGCCTGAAATATTCATATAATAATATTGGTGTGGATTTTGGTGTTATCTCTATCAATACACCATCATTTAAGTCAGAAAAAATTGTTTATTCCAGCCTTTTTCTTCCCAGTTCTTGTCACAGAGGATGGAAAGAGAAGCAGCAAAGCAACTTGTCCTTTCCTTCTGCTTTGGCCCCTCCATTCTCCCCTTTGTCTCCTGGCTTTGCCTTTCCCAACCTTTAACTCTGTCCCAGCCTTCTCCTTGACTTTAGGCTTAACCTTTTCCTTTCCATTTTGGAGTCCAAATGGCTCCTTTTCCTGTTCTTCCCCTCCTTGGGCGCTATTTTATCTCGTGCCCGCATTTCCTCCATGGATAATGCACAGTCCTTTATGATTCAAGGCTTCCCTCTGCAGCCTGGAGATTCACCAGTGACGTGGCTTTGGGCACTTTCCCATTATTTAGGTGACCTCTAGGCCTGGGGAGGAGCAGGTTTTCCTTCCAGCTCCCAGAGAAGAAAGCTGACAACAGCTGCTGTTTCCAAAACCCCAAATCAGTCTCCTTTTCCCGCAGGAGGCTCCAGCCAGTATTCCCAAAGCCTGATTTCCATCTGGCAGCGCCATTTTCTGGCCATCCCGGAGTGCTGCAGTGTCCAAGCCCTGCCTGACCCACCAGGTACTACTCAGAGCCAGGGCCCAGGTGAAATGTTCCAAATCCCCTCCACCAGCAGTAGATGCAGCTATTGGCCCCCAAATACAATTAATCTTGATTTTGAGGCTGGAAAAACCTTCACAAAAGGCTGGAAAGATTTCTTACAAGAAAAAAAAAAATCAAACAAAACAAAACCCCAAAAAACTAACAACAAACCCACTTAATTGGGTCTATTTTTGTGCCTTTATGGGCACTGGTTACTTTGCTCAGTCGTGCAAACCTCCTGGAGGGAAGGGCATTAGGGCTAATAAAATTGTAGCAATCTCCACCAATTACCTAAACTGGCTTTTCTGCCCGTAATATCATGGGTTTGGGAGCCAGGAGCTGGGGGAGTACCCGAGTGAGGAGACAGGCCTGTATTTCCAGCCCTAGCTCATCACATGTCTCTTCCCAGAGATGTAAACCTCTGTTTGTTAATCCAAAAGGCTCTGAAACAGCTGCCCCTGCACTCAGGTTGTGCAATCACCTCCTCACCACGGGCTGATTTATGGTAAGAAGTGGTCAAATCACCAAAAAAAAGAAAATGTAAAAGAGAAGAAGGGAGGAAAAGTGTTTTGCAGCTGTTTGGGTTAGTCTGAGGTTTTAAAAGCAGCTGGAAGAAGGAAGAAGCACAGGGAGGGATGGCCCAGCATCCCAGGCACAGGTAAGATGGGCAGAGGCACAGCCAGGGATTTTACTTGATGCTTATCCCCACCCAGGTGCAACACATTGATCATTGTCACTGCTAGAAATGAAAGGATGGGGCTATTTTCAGGCTCAGAAGGATTTATTGCTCAGATAAACATCAGTCTCAGAGGCACTGAGGTTTTAGAGGAGCAAGCAGTCGGCCACAGCTCAAAGTAGTCCCAAGTTCTTTGTTACAAGGCAATGTAGAACTTTCTAACCCAATGGACAGATCCCACAAGGTTCATTTTGCTTTTCTAACCTATCACCTTTACGTCTACTGCACTGCGGATATTTTCATCCAATGGGCTTCTAACTCACATGCACATGTATGCTTCTATTATAACTTCTAAACTCTCAGCTTATTCCATACAATCACACCCCTACATTATAAACCCTTCACCATCTTATCAATACAGTTTTCTATCTTATAAACCCTTCACCATCTTATCAGTGCAGTTTTCTACATTATAAACCCTTTACCATCTTATCAATACAGTTTTCTACCTTATAAACCCTTCACCTTCTTATCAATACAGTTTTCTGCCTTATAAACCCTTCACCTTCTTATCAATACAGTTTTCTACATTATAAACCCTTCACCTTCTCATCAGTGCAGTTTCTCACTTAAGGCATATTCTTAGTTACAACTATAGAAATACACGTTAATGATTTTTCTGCTTAATGTCTGTGTGTTTTATTTTTAGATCAATCGAAGCTTCTCCCAAGGCTGCAGATCAAACCCTTCACTGTGGAAGTTTCTGTTTTCCCGATTCGCACTCGCATCCACGCTCGGAGCAAGGCGTTGTTTGCTCAGGGAAGCATCCCCAAGGCACCGTGCGGGGACCGGGAGCCCCAGCAGGCTCCAATCGCCCCCTGCCCTGCCGAGGGAGGGAGGGATGGAGGGATGGAGCTCGGCGGGCTGTGGGTGAGCGAGCATGACCTCATCCCTCAGCCACGCCGGGATCAGAGCCGGGAGCAGCCGCTGCCGCAGCGCCGGGGCAGGAGGGGAGGGAGAAACCCCCGAGCATCCTCCCCTCCCTCTGCACAGCTGCCCCGGCCCGGAATGCGCCCCTTCTCCAGGATTTCAGCTCTTTTCGGGGGGATTTTAGGAGTCCAAGAGCTCGAAGGGGAGTCACGGAGATGTTGTGCTGGTCCAGGAGAGGAGCAGGAGAAGCGGGAGCCCGGATTTTGGAGGCAGGCAGGCAGGCAGGGAGGGAGGGAGCTGACAGACAGACACATCATCTGGTCTCCGGCTGCCCCGAGGCACGATCATTCCTGGCAGATCTCTCCCTAATCCCTACTTTAAGACCTCCAAAGATGGAGGGAGCCTCCACAAGCCAACATTTCTTTTTTTTTCTTTTTTTTTTTTTTTTTTGGCCATGTCTTGCTTTTCTTATCCTGAAAAGTTTTCCCACTGGTTAATCTGTATATCTGCAAGTTTGGCCCGGGTAAAACACTGATCCTGGTATATCCTGCTACCAAACTCTTCCTGCCAGCATGCCAAAGATTCTGGATGCTGTCACAGAACCAAGTGACAATGGCAGCCACTGGCAAAGGTCTTCCACGAGGCCCCAAACCCACTGGAATCAGCACAACCCTTTATAGGTGAGGCTTCACTGGAGATGGAAAATGAAGGGTTTGTACGGATTTAGCACACAGTGCTGTGGATTCCTGAGAGGACCCAAGCTCCCCATGCCTTTTTCCAGGACCCAGAAGAGAGAGCTGGGTGTGCCAAGCAGGTGATCCAGCCAGGGTGGGAAACCATCCCTTCCAAGCCTCTCCCCATGGCCAGCTGCTCTGCATCCCACATCTCCAAAGGCTGCCATCCTCCCTGCTTCCCCAGTGAGCCCAGCATCCCACAGCTGAGACAGGAGGCCATTCCCCTGCAGCCAAACCCCTGGAAGCAACGGGACAGCACAGATGACACAGAGTTACCGCAGGAGGTAGCAAGGGTGACAGCAAGAAACCTCTGGAGAGGAGCAAACTCCTGTTTAGGCACATCAAGGCAGGAACAGAGCTCAAATCTTACCAAGGCTCATCTCCTGATGGCACCTAGGCAGTGTTTTTTGGGATCAGAGCCCAGTGTTCAGCCCAATCCAAACAGAAGCATCTTTCCCTCATCCCACCAAACTGCATCGGGCTGCACTTCCGAGCATCGCTTCTCCTCAGCTACAGCTGCATCTGCAAATTCCTGCCAGATGTTTGCCTTGGCAGCCCTGCTGGGAGGTTTTCTAGGGGCTGGGAGTCCCCCCTCACTGCCTTGCCCACCCAGGGATGAGCAGACAAGCTCAGGAACCCAAACTGTAAAGCTGGAAAAGGGATAAATGAGCCAGAAAGTGGAAGCCGACGCCGGTCCCGGCTGAGCTGCGAGTTAAGGGATGGTGAAACAAGGTCAGTGAGATTTATACCGACAGCCTTGGATGGCTTCCAGCCCCTACTGTCAGCAGCAGAGTCTTGGAAAAGAGCAGGGAAAAACTTGCTCTCCTTCTAGGAACCGCGCTGCAGAGAGAGCTGTGTTGGCGTGGCCGCATCCCCACCGTGGGGAAGCAGAAAATATCCCCAAAATCTCTGTTTTTCTAAGCACAGCTGCAGCAGATGCTGAGCTCCAGGTCAGCAGCACTGAGGTGGTCACTGGGGTGAGGGGCTCCTGCTGCCATGGGTGGGAAGCCATGGAACCCTCCTTGCCAAAAGCACAGAGCCTTAAAGCTCCCTGGTGGCCGTGGCACCCAAGGGAAATGTTATTGTGTTTGTGGCAGGAAGGGATGATGAATCTGATTTCAAGTTCTCAGAAGGCTAATTTCTTATTTTATGGTACTATATTATATTAAAGAATGCTATACTAAACTATACTAAGGAATACAGAAAGGATACAGACAGAAGGTTAAAAAGATAAGAATGAAAACTTGTGACTCTCTCCAGAGTCCCAACACAGCTGATTGGCCAATAAGACCAAATAATTCACACCAATAATTAATCCAATGAAACGACCACCTGTTGGATAAACAATCTCCAAACCCGTTCCAGATGTGCACAACACAGGAGAAGCAAATGAGATAAGAATTATTTTCCTTTTTTCTCTGAGGCTTCTCAGCTTCCCAGGAGAAAAATCATGGGCAAAAGGATTTTTCAGAAAATGTGAATGTGACAAAACATGTGCACCCTATCCAGGGGATCCAGCAGGGTGCCAAAGCCTCTCTTTAGGACCAAAGTCCCACCAGCATCCCTTCAGCTCTGGGGATGGCAGCTGGGATTCATCCATCCCTGATACCTCGGCATTCCCAGCCCTTCCCTTTCTCTTCTCCCTGCTGATGCTCAGTACAAACTGGATACAAACTAGGCTACCCTTGCCCAGCATCCCCCCCAGATCAGCCTTTCCCTCTCCACACATTGACCACCTCATTAATTTTTTATCATCTTCCTGCCAGAATTAAGCTTACTGCCATGTAAACCCCAAATCCTTCTTTTTCTTTTTTCCTTTTTGACCTCTTAAATCGAACTTCTGAGCATTTCCCAGTCCCCAGGGCCTTGCTCATCCCCTCAACCCACAGATATTTTTCCAGCATGACCCCCACCAGCCAGAGAGTGCTTTCATTGAGCCCCATCTCCTCTTTTAGCTCGAGCTGGGGAAAATTAATTTTTCATTTGCTTGGGGCCAGAAGCACCCTGAGGTGGTGGAGGGCTGGAAAACAACTGCTTTTTTTCCCCTTCCCCTGCAATATTCATGTAAGAAAAGTGAGAAATAGAAGGAGAAAGTCATTCCAAGCCTGCCCTCCATGGTTTATGCACATTTTGCTGCAATAAAAAAAAGCCAAGCCTGATTCTTTGCACGATGTCCCTAGGTTTTGGAGCTTTGGAAATCCTCCCCTTGCTGCCACCCTCTGCACAGGTCAGCATTGCCATTGCTCTTCTGAGTTTTCCGCCAAAAATCCCACTTCTCTGCACCATCCCCTTTCAGCCCATGATTTATTCCTGCTCCCCTGAACAGGGGCTTGGCCATGCCCAGGGTCCAGTGGAGCTGGGAGGGTGAAAACGGGGGGAAAAAGGGAATTTCTGGTGCTTGGAGGTCTGGTATTGTGCCTGGATGGCTTTTATTTTTAGTTTTTCAAGCCCTGGCTCTGCAAAAGCATCTTAATTACTATTCTTCAGCTGTAAAAATGAAACCCAGATGTGCTCCCTCTGCAGAGGTTTCATAGGGGAGGTTCTGCTGGAGGGGGGACATCCCAGCAAGCAAAACATGGAAATTAATATTATTATTAATATTATTTTAGGAGCTCTCATGTCCAGAGCTATTTGTGGTGGCCCCAAGCCAGCACATGCTTCTTCCCTGCTGCTGTAAATAGAAATTATATCACCCCAGCCCCAAACACCCTCAATTTTCACCAAAATGAAAGGGAAACACTCCTGAGCTGGGCCTTGAAAAGCTGATGGCTCTGGGACTTGGGTGCCGCTGGCAGAGCTGCCACAGCTGGGCAGAAAAACAGAAAAAAATGGGAATTTTGGGGGGAAAAACAGAGCCCTGAAGGCTCTGATAGCTGCAGTGATTTGGCTGGGGCTGTGGCAGGTTTCCCCTTGCAGCCCCATGTGCCAGTGGAACATTGGCTCCTCGGCACACTTTCCCCTTTGGATGGATAAAAAACACAAAGACACGTGAAGTTCAGCTTCCAGGGACTGCTGCTCACCCCCGAGAGGAGGAGCAGGAATAAAATCCCTGGCTGAGGTCAGAGCAGCCCTGTTCCTTTCACCTCTGTGGAGCCCAAGGTCCCTTTGCCAGGGCCCCTGTCTGATGCAAAAAGGGAGAACCTGGCCAAGACCAGCTGCATTTTTGTACTTTAAATAAAATTAATAATTAGAAAATTATAATAAAATGTAAAATTATAAATAATAAATAAAATAAATAAAAATTTTAAAATAAAATAAATAAAATAAATAAAAATTTTAAAATAAAGAAAATAAAAACAACATAAATAAAACCTTTAAAATAAAATAAAAACATAAATAAAATAAATAAGACTTACAAGTAAAATAAAAATTTAAAAATAAAATAAATAAAAACAACATAAATAAAAACTTTAAAATAAAATAAAAACATAAATAAATAAATAATACTTACAAATAAAATAAATAAAAATTTAAAAATAAAATAAATAAAAACAACATAAATAAAAACTTTAAAATAAAATAAAAACATAAATAAAATAAATAAGACTTACAAATAAAACAAATAAAAATTTAAAAATAAAATAAATAAAAACAACGTAAATAAAAACTTTAAAATAAAATAAAAACATAAATAAAATAAATAAGACTTACAAATAAAATAAATAAAAATTTAAAAATAAAATAAATAAAAACAACGTAAATAAAAACTTTAAAATAAAATAAAAACATAAATAAAATAAATAAGACTTACAAATAAAATAAATAAAAATTTTAAAATAAAATAAATAAAAACAACATAAATAAAAACTTTAAAATAAAAAAACTTAAATAAAATAAATGACTTAAAAATAAAATAGATAACAAATAAAAAATTAAATATAAATAAAATTAACATAAATAAAATAACATAAATAAATAACAATATAAATAATAATAAATATAATATAATAAAATAATTAAAAGTTTTTAAAATAAAAGTATTTAAAATTATAATCTGGAAAGAAATGTGATCTCCCAGGCCCATTTATCTGGGGAGAGTTTCACAGACAGATGGTGGGGTTGGGATAAAGTTTCTTGCCACCTTGTCACCACCCACACAGAGGATTTATATATTTATTTCTTATCTCTATTATTGTTCTCCCAGAAAAAAAATAAAAAAGGTTTCTGGCAGAAAGCTTTTCTTTCTCTGGAAGGAGGCAGCCTTCCAGCCAAGATACACGTGGTGCAAAGCTCCACTGAAATATTCCTGCCACCAAAGAAGCTCCAGCCAAAGGCAAAGGCTGAGCAGTGAGAAAGAGCGTCGGTACCCACCTCTGTACCCACCTCCTCACAGGGGGAAGAAATATGGGGATGCCTCCACTTCCAAGGCAGATTTTGACCTGGAACTCCCCATGGATTGAGTCACAGGGGTTTAAATCTGTTCCAAAAAGCTTTTCTTCTATTTTTTTGGGGAAGTGTTTTATATTAAAATAGGTTTTGATAGGCATTTAAAAGAGAGGTTTTGTCCCTGTATGAATAGCAAACACCATTCAGCCAATGGTCACAGGTTAATCATGCCTCCATTTATAAAATGTTTTAATTACAGCCTCAAACATCACCTTTGCTATGGGACAAGAACACGAGTGCAGCACAGAGAAAAGCCTGGAAAGGACATGTCAGCATAGCCCAAACCCTCAGGGATGCGGAAGGCAAGCAGAAGCATTAATAATCCATCAATTAATTATCCATGTCAAATATGATCTCGTTAGGCAGCAGCACAGCTACAAACAGCCCCATTGCCACATTACCCCCACAGTGCAGCCAGAAAAAAAGGGAAAAAAACCCATTAAAACCCTCAGTGCTTTCATGCCAATGCAGCCAGGCCCCAAAAATCCTCTGTGATGATGATGATGCAGGGTGTGCTGGTGTGGAGGAAGGAGCATCCCCTCTTTTTCCTCTGTGCTTCCTGAGCAGCAAGGGGGGGAACTCGAAGGAAAATTTGGGGAGGGCACAGGTGCCCCTGGTGTGGGTTTGAGCTCCAGGGAGGGGCTCAGGGCAGGTCCCACCCCAGGGCAATTCATCCTCACTGCCCTTGAGGCTGCAGCATCCTGGGGAGTGGTGTGGGGCAGCCTGGAGCCCATAGGCAAGGCTACTCTTTATTTAAATAATATATACAATATTATTTAAATAAAGTCCCCCTCTGGCAATACATACAAATATATTTAAATAAAGTCTCTCTCCTCCTCTCTGTCACAGGTGAAGCAGGCACTGACACCATTTATTCAGGCAGCTCGGGGCCCCCTTTTAGTGCTCTTCACATTTCACCTCTTCTAAGCTCCAGCAGCACCAGTGCCACGAATAACTTTTTCCATAGGTGGAATAATGGGTAGATTTGGGGTTTTTTTAAGGGATATTCAGAGTTTCCATGACCCACCCCAGCCTGTGTGTACAACCAAGAGGGCAGTGGGGTGATTTTGGGCACTGCTGGGGCTTCCCCTTGGCTACAACACAGAGCTTGGCTCTTCCCCATTTCCCTGTGAGCCTGCAGCTTTGGGAAAAAGGGGACAAAACAAAGCCCCAAAATATGGGAGATGGCACCCAGAGCTGCAGGGATACCCTGTGTCCCCATGGAAATGAGATGCAGACAACCAGGCACAGATCTGTGTTTCCTGCCCTGAGATCAATCCCTCAGCACTGCTGGCTGGGATTTAATATTTAATATTTAATTCCCTACCCCAAAACAACCTCAGATCCCCTTGGCTGTACTCCCACACTCCAAGCCCTGAACAAGGCGAGGGAAGTGGAGAATTAGGAGTTAACTGAGGGTCAGGAACCCGCAGAAAAGCAGTTTCCATGAAAATCAATAAAATTGATCAACGAGCTCTTGGTGTTTTAATGGAAAAACACACTTTGAGGTTTTTTTTTTGCAGGTATTTTAGTCCACACAGCCTCTTGCTGGTGCTTCCCTGGGAAAAGCTGCTGCTCCTCCAGGGAATAAACCCCAGTGAGGCTGGAGGCCAGCTCATTAACACCATCCAATTAATTGCTGCTTTTTACCCTCCTGCCATGGGACACCCTCCACTAGCCCAGGTTGCTCCAGGTTGTTGTTATACAGAATTTAAAATATTTCATGTATTTAATATTTCTAGAATTTACATGGTATAGAATAATTCTAGAATGCGTATTTTCTATCATTATATATTAAAATTCATATTTTTATATAATTTAAAATATATAATATTTTAAAGATATATTAAATATTGTATATATTTTCAATATAGAATTTAAAACATGTATTTTATATTTAATGTATTTGATATTTCTAGAATTTACATTGTATAGAATAATTCTAGAATGTGTATTCTCTACTATTATATATATAATATATATATTTTTCTATCATTATTTATAAATGTATATATACATTTATATATAATATATACACAGTATATGTAATAAATCTATGCTATAGACATACAGCATGTAAAATTCACAATATACACTCAATAATGATTTTATATTTTAGATATATCCTATATGATACATAACCCCTTGTTTGCTTTGTCTCTGGCTGAATGCTTTCAGAATTGCCAATCCTTTTCCCTCAGAGCAGAAAATCCAGGCCATTCAGAGCCAGGTTTTAACTTCTCATCTAGGAGAGGGATCTGGGTTTCTGCCTCCCCAGCCTGGGGAAAACAAGGAATAAACACAGCACGGTTGATTTTTCACATTCAAACACATTCCCATCTCCCAGGATATTTTCTTTTTCCCAGGCAACTGCTGCAGCCCTGCTTTGGAAATCACTTGTTAGGATGGTGGGAAAGCAGAAAAAGAGCCTTTGAGCCCCTCAGACCAGGTGATGCAAAGCTCCAGCCTTCATTACCAAGATTAAAAGAGGCTGGGATTTCCTAAGCAATTAAAAACTCTGCCTAATTAATACAGGGCTAATAGGCAGGACTTCCAAGGGCTGCTGCTGGGGCAGGAGAAGGATTTGCAGCAAAAGAGCCTGCAGGTAATTGCTTTGGTAAGGCAGAATAAATGGGGATGTGAGGATAGAGAGGATGTGCTCTGTTAAAAACTAAAATAAGAGGGGAAAAAAAGAGAGGGAAAATAGCATCAACAGCCTCTTGAAATTACTCAGTCAACTGTCTGACTGCATCAGCAGCAAGTTATCCAAACACTGCAGCACTCAGCGAGGGGCAAAACATTCAGGCAGGTATTTCTGCCTGAAGAAAGGAAAAAAAATTAAAAGCACACCCCCGAATGTGCGGCTAAGCCAAAAAAAAAAGAAAGTGAGGGACCCCTTGGGACCTGGGTCTGTCACAGCCAAGGCTGAAGAAAAAGCAGCACTTTGCTATTTTAAAACCTTGTTTTTCTTTCCAGCCTCCACCTTTGAATTTCTGCCACCTCCCGGCGCTGGCAGGGGATGAAAGCGGCGGCCGGGACAGACGGACGGACAGCGTGCTCCTGCTTTTGTGCTTCCCATCCTGCCCTCTCCTCCCTCCAGGAGCCTTCCCCCTCACCCCACTGTGAGCCCAGCAGGGCACTGGGACCCCTCATTTATATCACCTCCTCTGGACTCACTTCATTTTTCACTCTTTCCTTAACAAACAAAAGAACCCCCCCGGCATTAATTTTGCTTTTCTGCCTTTGCTGAGCAGCTCAGCCCCCTCTGCACCACTCAACTTGCTGCAGGCACCCCAAAACTGGGTACCACAGTTGCCATTCCCCCAGTTAAAAAGAGCTGGGAAGAATCAACAAATGTGCCCAAGCCCTAAAAATACCCAGGTCTGATGTGACTGGGATTTCTGTGAGTCCTAATTCTGGCTGCTGGCGTTTATGGCTCCATATATACATGGAGCCATAAAAATATAACCATATGTATATACATTTATGTGTACATAGACATGTACATTTGTGTGTTTATGCACATAAACACACCTCTGTGTGTACAAATATAAAAATTTGTGTAAATGCCGCGCTGCCTCGGGGAGAAAGCGAGGAAGGTCTCGGTTTTTAATTTACAACATTTTTATTGCGTCCAAAAGAACCCCAGAAATCCTCCCATCCTAAGGCAGCTTCGAGGCTCGCCCTTCCCTCCCCACACCCTCAGATTTGGGGAAAAACAGTCTTTTTCTCCTTCCCCACCCCAGAGCAGGCAGCAGGGCCCCTTTGTGCTACACGAAGTCGCCGCGGAAGGGCCGGGCCGTGGCGCCCTGTGCCTGCCAGCGGCCCCGCAGCGTGCACAGGGCTCTGCCCTCCAGGCTCTCCAGCTCCGGGAACCCCAGCTGGTTCAGCACCTCGTAGACCCCGGCCACTGCTGCCACCTGCAAACAGAGGGACAAGGGACATTGGATCCCCCTCTCACCCCGGGGATGCTTCTGCCACCTCCGGGGTGAAGGTCCCCTCCATTCTGGTAGCACCCCCTTCACCTCCCCCAGCCTCTTTCCAGCCCCAGTTTATCCATTTTCTAAGCCTCTTCCTTGCTGCTGGGGTCAGCCATCACAGGGTTTGTTGGCTTTGGCACCCTCCTGCCAAAAAGCTACAATGGCGCCTTGTTTTTGCTGAAAACGCCGGGATTATGCAGCAGGAAGGGGCGCCCCGGGGGTCAAAGGCTCCTTGTATCCACAGGTTGGGTGTTTTTCCCTCCCCTCCAGCAGACAGGGGGAGTGGGGAGGGGGAGGGATGGAAACCCCACACACAGGAGATGTGGCATTAAAAGGAGCAGCACCTTTTGGGGCTGCACTCAAAAGAGATGCAGCGCCCAAAGAAAGATGCGGCGCTAAAAGATGCTCCAGCAAAAGCGGGGACAGAGAGCAGATGCAAATCCATGTGCTGGAAATGCAGCCCCAAAGGGCACTGCTTTAAAAAATACAGCCCCAAAAGGTGCAGCACTAAAGGATGTAGCCCCAAAAGGCACTGCTTTAAAAGGTGCAGCATTAAAGGATGCAGCCCCAAAAAGTGCAGCATTGAAGGTGCAGCATGAAAGGACGCAGCCCCAAAAGGTGCAGCACTAAAGGATGCAGCCTCAAAAGATGCTGCTTTAAAAATACAGCATGAAAGGTGCAGCACTAAAGGATGCGGCCTTTACCAAAAGGTGCAGCATTAAAGGTGCAGCCCCAAAATGTGTAGCAC
This sequence comes from Melozone crissalis, assembly GCF_028551555.1. Taxonomy (NCBI): domain Eukaryota; kingdom Metazoa; phylum Chordata; class Aves; order Passeriformes; family Passerellidae; genus Melozone; species Melozone crissalis. The sequence continues at coordinate 3,961,868 of NW_026535840.1, read as the reverse complement.
TAAAGGATGCAGCCCCAAAAGGTGCAGCACTAAAGGTGTGGCCCCAAAATGTGTAGCACTAAAGGATGCAGTCCCAAAAGGTACTGCTTTAAAAGGTGCAGCACTAAAGGATGCAGCCCCAAAAGTTCAGTATTGAAGGTGCTGTCCTAAAAAGTGCTGCACTAAAGGTGCAGCCCCAAAAGATGCAGCACTAAAGGATGCAGCCCCAAAAGGTGCTGCTTTAAAAGGTGCATCATTAAAGGATGCTGCCCCAAAAAGGTGCAGCACTAAAGGGCGCAACCCCAAAAGATGCTGCTTTAAAAAGTGCAGGATTAAAGGTGCAGCCCTAAAAAGTGCAGCATTGAAGGTGCAGCATGAAAGGATGCAGCTCCAAAAGGTGCAGCACTAAAGGATGCAGCCCCAAAAGGTGCTGCTTTAAGAATAGACCACTAAAGGTGCAGCCCCAAAAGGTGCTGGTTTTAAAAATACAGTTTCAAAAGGTGCAGCATTAAAGGATGCAGCCCCAAAATGTGCAGCATTAGAGGGGCTGCTTTAAAAAGTGCAGCACTAAAGGATGCAGCCTTTACCAAAAGGTGCAGCATTAAAGGGGCAGCATGAAAGGATGCAGCCCCAAAAAGTTCAGTATTGAAGGTGCAGCCCTAAAAAGTGCTGCATTAAAGGTGCAGCCCCAAAAGGAGCACCACTAAAGGATGCAGCCCCAAAAGGTTCTGCCTTAAAAAATACAGCCCCAAAAGGTGCAGCACTAAAGGATATAGGCACAAAACATGCGGCACTAAAGGTGCAGCACTAAAGGATGCAGCCTTTACCAAAAGGTGCAGCACTAAAGGGGCAGCATGAAATTATGCAGCCCCAAAAAGTTCAGCATTGAAGGTGCAGCCCCAAAAGGAGCAGCACTAAAGGACACAGCCCCAAAAGGTGCAGCACTAAAGGATGCAGTCCCAAAAAGCACTGCATTAAAGGTGTGGCCCCAAAACGTGTGGCACTAAAGGATTCAGCCCCAAAAGGTACTGCTTTAAAAATACAGCATCGAAGGTGCAGCGCTAAAAAGTGCAGCATTAAAGGTGCAACCCCAAAAGGTGCTGCTTTAAAAGGTGTAGCCCCAAAAGGTGTGGCACTAAAGAAGGCAGCCCTAAAGAATGCAGCCCTAAAGGATGCATCCCCAAAAGGTGCAGCACTAAAGGGTGCAGCCCCAAAAAGCGCCACATTAAAAACTGCTGCACTCAACCTCGGGCCTCCCGCATCCAGCCGGCAGCAAACATCCCAAATCCCCACCAAAGCTGCTCCAGCCCCAGCGGCGGCTGCCGGGCAATGCAAACACGGCATAGCCGGGATGCCAGGGCGCCCGCACCGGCCCCAGCTCCGCCCTTCCATCGGCCGCGGATCAAAGATGCCAATAGGAATTAGCAGCGCCGGCCTGGAAGGGGGGAGAAAAACTCTCTGCACCACAATAGAAGTAATAGATGGAAATGACAAAACAAATTTTAAAATAACTGAAATTATAGGGTGCATCGATAGAAGTAACGCAATAAAAGAACAAAAATTAAGAGTGAAAATAGTAAGATAGTCGTGCAATGATAAAATTTAAATAAATACAAATAATTTAAATGTGACAATATTAATAGGAAAAATAGGAAGACTAGGAATAATAATAATAATAATAATAATAATAGCAGCAGCATTATTAAAATTGCCATGTCCTCAGCTTCCCCTTTTTCCCCTTGACTCTCCTTTCATGCAGAAGAACCCCCCAGCCACCAGCACACACACCCCACAACACTTGTACTACCTCCAAAGTCCCTTTTCCAGGGAAATTTACAGCCCCTTCCCAACATTCCCATTCAAATCAACGTGTCCCAAATAAATCTGGCACCTACATCCCTCCCAAGAAGGCAATATGGGTAATTTGGGGTCTCTTACCCAGCCTGCCCCCACTCCATAAGGATAATTTAGGGTGTCTCACTTACCCCCATTCCATTTTTCCAGCTGGTTCCCAATCCCCTTGGATATTCAATGCCACCATCCCATGTCCCATCCCCTGTGCCACCTGTCCTGCTCAGGCAGGTTTGGTTGGTGGGCCCCCAGCCCCAGATGCTGCAACCTCACCAAAACCCCTAGGAAACTCAAAAGAGCAGGTTTGGGGTGGGAGAGCTCCCCCTCTATGTGGTGGGATGCCAGTGGGATCTCCAGTGGGTTTCCATGAGAGTCACCAAGCCAGGGAGCAAAAGGACACGGATGATGCCCCAACAAGCCCAGAAATCAGGTGCAAGCTAAGGACAGTGCCTGCTTCCCAGTAAACTCCTGTATTCCCACATAAACACGGGGTGGCAACCTGGGAGAACCTCACCTCACGCATCCAGAGGCTGAAGGGCCTCTGCCAGGAGTCCTTCTTCTCCAGGTGCAGGTAGGTGTTGAAGAGGATGAGGAAGATGTAGCGCTCCAGGTACTGCAGGCTCCTCAGCTGCAGCGTCCGCGCCTCCCGTTCATCCTTGCTCGACTTGCCCTGGAAGGAACAGGAGCCTGCCTGAGGCACCTGTGGCACCCCCAGCGGGGCTCCTGCACCCCAGCCCCAGCCCCAGTCCTGGGAGAAGCCTGGGAAGGGCACAGGAAGAGGGAGGAACACTCTGGGGACAGAACTGAGCGCATCCGTCCAGCCCGCTCCTGCTGGGGCTTGGCGCTCCAGGCTCTCATTTCCCTGTGGTTTCCAGTGGGTAACAACATTCCCAGAGCTCCAAAATAGGTGAGGGATGGCTAAACGTGGGGGGCAGGAGCAGGAATAGGCAGCCAAGGGAGAACTGTACCCCAAACCAGGAGGTTTTGGACTGTAGAGCACTTCCCCAGGGAAAAGCATCTCCCTGCAAGGCATTCCCACCTGGATTCGGCCTCTGTTTCCAGAGGAAGGGAAGAAAGAAGGGAGAGAAGGGAGAGAAGGGAGAGAAGGGAGAGAAGGGAGAGAAGGGAGAGAAGGGAGAGAAGGGAGAGAAGGGAGAGAAGGGAGAAAAGGGAGAAAAGGGAGAAAAGGGAGAAAAGGGAGAAAAGGGAGAAAAGGGAGAAAAGGGAGAAAAGGGAGAAAAGGGAGAAAAGGGAGAAAAAAGAGAGAAAAGTTGATGGCCATCACATCTCCCAGTACTGTTTTATATATATAAATATAAAGAGTACTATAAAGAGTACTATTTTATATATATAAATATATAAGAGAAAAGAGAAGTTGATGGCCATCACATCTCCCAGTACTCTTTTATATATACAAATGTAAATACTATTATATATACATAAAAATTATAAATATATCTCTTCTATCTTATATTTTTATATATATTATAGTGTTCATGCATTCATTATTTCTATTTATTGCTTTATTAGATATTGTATGTAATTACACAGTAATTTTTACTAGTATTATTATTGTCATTATTTTAAGCCCTGCATGCTGCCCTTTCTAGGAGTTAATAAATACTAATAAATCAAAGCCCTGATCCCACAGGCCACCCCAAAAAGCAGCAATTCCTCACTCCAGCTCTTCCCTTGGGAAAAGGTGTCTCCTCCATGTGTGCCAGTATTTGTAGAAAGCAAATCCTATAATCCTGTTATTTATCCTGGTACTGTATTACCCTATTTATTTTTCATTCCATTATCCTATTATTTACCATGTTGTTGTATTATCCTACTAATTTTTTATCCTATTATTTATTGTTTTATTCTATTATGTTATTTATTTTTCTTCTGTTACTTATAATTTTATTCTATTATCCTACTTAATTTTCTTCCATTATCCAATTTTCTTCTGTTACCCTATTACTTCTCATTTTATTCTATTATCCTATTTAATTTTCTTCTATTGCTCTATTACTTCTCATTTTATTCTATTATCCTATTGATTTTTCTTCTATTATCTTATTATTTACCATCTTATTATCCTACCTTTTATCCCATTATTTATATTTTCCTACATTTTCCTCCCAGTTTGGGGTGGGAAGAGGTCAGAACAAACCAAACCAAGCCCCTAAACCACCTTTCCCTTCCCTTCTGTTTGCCCTAACCCTGAAAAGCATCTCCCAGCAGGCTCCCAAAATCCCAACAATTCCCACCATTCTCTTCTCCAAGCTGCTCATCACTGAGGAAAAAAACCAAAAAACAAAAATTAAATTAAAATTACAGAATTTTTTCAGGGCCAAGCCAAATCAAATGGGACGGATGGAGCAGCCAAGGGGCTCTTCCCTGAGCACAGGGAGTGGATGAACTCTTCTTTATCTTGCCTTCCCACCAGGATGCAACCTGGAAATGGGATACAGCCCAGGATTCCCCCTGTGCTAAGCCTGACAGCCAAGCAGGTGAAACTCCCCACATGGCCACATGCCCAGAGTAAAGGAGGGAAAGCCAAAATTAAATTAAAGTACTTATCCTGAATGAAGATAAATTAATAAAAAATAAATGTGACTATAAATAATTTATAATCGCTACGTCTGCAAATAGTTTTGTCTCCAGAGGTTTTCTCTCCCAGCTCCCCAAACAATGCAGAGGATCTCAGGAAGCAAATCCCCAGGAAGCTGCAGATGTTCCTGGGTGATTGAACATTTTGGTTTTCCTTCCCTCCATCGATCATTGGCAGTCATTAATTGAAAACACAGATCTGGAGCAGGAGCAGCAGTGAGGGATTCCCAGTGGGATGTGGCACAAACAAACCACCCCAGGAATAACACCAGGCCCTGGCCTCTGCCCTATGATACAGCTGCACAGGTTGGAAACATCCCAAATCTGGTTAAAATAATCCTTTTTGCTTCCTCATCAGCTGCACAGAGTGAAACAGGGCTGTGGAGCACAGGCTCAGCTGGCCATGGATGAGTCCATTCCCAGGGGCAGCTCCTTTCCCAAAGCTGAACCTCCTTCCCAAACTCTGAGGAGCCTCTGGGGCTGGGAGTGGAGCGGGACAGAGCAGCCCTGCCCTCTGCAGGCTGAGCCTCGGGATGGGATTTGGGATAATGGATGGGATGGGATAATGGTATGCTGCAGTACAGGAACGTGGGATGCAGGCTGGACTCTGGGAGGAATGCAGGACAGCAAGGGACAGCACAGGATGCAAGGGTGACCGTGACCATAAGGGCCCTGGTGTCACCATGATATTTTCTGAAAAATCCCTTCACCAGGATCTTCTCCTGGGAAGCTGCGAGGCCTCAGAAAAGAAAGTAAACAATAATTATCTGATTGTTTGGGAATGTAGTCCAGAAATCATTTACCAACAGGTGAATGTTTCACTGGTTCCATGTGAATTGTTTTTAATTAATGACCAATCACCATCAGCTGTGTGGGACTCTGAGTCAGTCACAAGCTTTCATTGTCATTCTTTTCTAACCTTCTAATCTATCCTTTTTCTTTCTTTAGTATAGTTTTAGTATATCTTTTAATATAGTATCATATCATAAAACAATAAATCAGCCTTCTGAGAACTTGGAGTCAGATTCTCATCTCTCACCTTGCCCTGGGGACCCACAACACCCTGGCACCTCTCTGGTGACACTCCAGAGACCTGCAGCCTGAGAAATGACCCATGTTCCAGATTGCAAGGCAAGAGGTATTCATTGCCATCTGTCGCAATTGGCTTTTGTCGATGGCACTTGGTTTTTGTCAAGTGGGCAGTTTGCCTTATCTCTCCCACAATCGCTCCTCCCTCGGGAGGGGGCATCTGCTGATAACAGGCTATTGAATGACTGATAAGAGCTACAGCATCCCATTGTGAGAGGCTCCACCCAGAGGGAGGAGCCAAGCATTGCCACCGAGATATAATCCAGAGGTTTTTGAGACACCAACACAGCTTTCTCCACTGGCTTCCCCAGAGGAACAGCAGCTGCCTCCCCCACTGGATCTTCAGAAGATGACTGCGCCTTTCTACAGGATCCCTGCTCCAGCAGAACCACCCCTGACACTGCAGAAGGGCTGCAGCCACAATTCCAATGGGACTGCCACCAACACCCTGACCCACAGGGTGTCAGCTTGGGTTCTGACTCTATCAGTATTGTTCTAGTGTACTGCATTGTTTATTTTATCCTTTTATTTTCTTCCCTAGTAAAGAACTGTTATTCCTGCTCCCATATCTTTGCCTGAGAACTATAAATTTTAATTTAAAATTTATAGCAATTCAGAGGGGTGGGGAGGGTTTACATTCTCCATTTCAGGGGAGGCTCCTGCCTTCCTCAGCAGACTCCTGTCTTTCCAAACTGAGACACCCCAGCTTTGGCAGGGCAGGTCCCAGAGCCCAGCTGCAGCCCCTGGAGCTGCCCAGTGCCCATGGAAGGGGGCTCACCTGGCGGAAGGTGCAGATGATGATCTCCCTCAGGTGGTAGTGCATGGGGGTCATGGTCTCGCTGACCGTGTCCAGCGCCATGTCCACCTCCTTCTTCATCCGGTGACCGTCAGGCAGGAGCTGGACCACCTTCATCACCACCTGGAGCACGGGCAGAAGCTTCACCACCCTGCCTTGTCCCACTGCCCCCACCTCCAAACAAGCAGCTGTAGTTGAGGGAGCAGAGGGAGAACACCAGGACTCACCTCGAACTCCCCCTTGGTATACTTGGCGTCGGGCACACTCACGATTTCCTCCTCACTCATCTCAGGGATGCCCTGGGGTGGCCAGAGGGGAATGGGTCATTATGGGCTGCACAAAAACACAGAGCCTGTGCCCAGCCCAGCATCCCCCACCTTCCCTCTGCCGGGCACAGAACATGAATATTTTACCCCAGCCCGAGAAGGGAGCCACATGTCTGGATAGACAGAGGACTGTTCCAGGCACTGGCTCAGGGTGCCCAGAGAAGCTGTGGCTGCCCCTGGATCCCTAAAAGTGTCCAAGGCCAGGCTGGACAGAATTTGGAGCCACCTGGGATAGTGGAAGGTGTCCCTGCCCATGGCAAAGGGGTGGAACAGGATGATCTTTAAGGTTCCTTCCAACCCAAACCATTTCACATTCCATGCTCTCTCCTGCCCTTAGCCCTTCATCCTGGGGAGGCAGCTCTCAGGGAAGAGGGGTAAAGGCTCACCAGGGATCCACCCAGGCTTCTGGAGCTCACTGGGAGTCAGACACAGCAAATGACAACACACAGACAGGTGTCCACCCCACATTCCACCCCGTCCCTGCCCACACTCCTTCCAGCCCTCTGGCTGTGTGTGACACAGCTGCCATGGGCTCTGCAGAGCTTCCCCAGGAGGCCCAGCAGGGGTTGTTGCAGCCCCTGGACTCACGTTGAAGTGCCACAGGGTGAGCACAGCGATGACCATGGCCGTGGTGGTCCTGCCCCGGCCACTGGAGCAGTTGAACACGAAGGCTGCCCGCGAGTCCTCGGCCAGGGCGCTCTTCATGGCCTCCAGCAGCCGGTCAAAGTCCTGCCAGGACGAAGCCAGCGCGTTTTTAGGCATGCAGGGCTTCCTCACCTTGGGATCCCCTTTGTCCTACAGCCTCCAGGTTGAACTCCCTGTTTCCTCACTGCCAGACCCATCCTTGCCCACCTGAAGGCACCCAGCCTCTGTGTGCAGCACCTCCTGGGATCCCCCCTGCCCTGTCAAGCACCGAGCACCCAGGGGACATTCCTGCACAGCAGCAGGGCTGGGATGGAGGCAGCAGCACCCTCCCTCCCTGGGTACCTGCTCCTTGGGAGCACAGAAGTCGGGGATGGGGATGCGGCGGTAGGTGAGTCCCTGGCAGGAATTCTTCTGCTGGCTGAATATCTCCTGCATGGTCAGGCAGCTCTTGAACATCTTCATCTGCTTCTCTGACTCCAGGTACACCTCCAGCCACTTCTGGCACTTCAGCAGGTCCCCCTTCAGGGCAGCCTCCAGTTTCTGCAGAGGACGGAGAAACCCTCGCTGTAACACCCACCCCTCCTAATTTTTAATTAGGATTTTAATCAATATTTTTAGATGCAGGTGAACACCCCAAACCCCACACCAGGTCCTGGGCAGTTCTGCCCAGGTCCCTCTGTGTTTGATGGGAGCCCCAGGAGCATCATTTCCCACCACACCAGGCAGCTCCTCCAGCCAAGTTCGGCCCGTGCCTGTCTCCCCTGGAAATCCAGCTGGGAACATCCGCTCCCCTTTCCCCAGATGCCTTTTACCCTTGCTCTCAAGGCATACTATAAATTCCTCCAGGGTAGATCTTTCTCTGCTTTGCTCCCTTGTTCCCAAAGGAAAACAAACCCAGCAGCTCCAGAGGGCGAGGAACTATGAAAGCCTGCAGAAATCACCCATGAGGGTTCCTGGGAACCTCCACAGCCCCCAGCACCCCCCAGAGCTCACCTCCAGCTGCTGGGGCGAGGCAGCAGGCACGGGGATCAGCTCCTCCAGGAGCCCAGGCTCCCGCAGGGTGTAGATCTGCTCGTTCCCCTCCAGGACCGCCTCCTCCCGCAGGCTGACCCAGAGGATGCGCGAGTGCTTCCTCTTGGCATCCGTCAGGTACCGCAGCACGCTGCCCAGGCTCTGGGGGAAGGGGGGCAAGGGTGATGGCAGGGCTGGGAGCCAACGTGGGGTCCCTGCCTGTCACATTCACATTCTCTGGAAAAATCCCTTCGCCCAGGATTTTTCTCCTGGGAAGCTGAGAAGCCTCAGAGAAAAAGGAAAGCAATTCTCATCTCATTTGCTTCTCCTGTGTTTTGCTGCTTTAGAATGTGTTTGGAGATTGTTTACCCACAGGTGTTCCATTGGTTTCATGTGAATTGTTTTGACTCAATGGCCAATCAGTGCCAAGCTGTGTTGGGACTCTGGAGAGAGTCACGAGTTTTCATTATTATCTTTTTAGCATTCTGTAAATATCCTTTCTGTATTCTTTAGTATAGTTTAGTATAGCTTTCTTTAATATAAGATAGTATCATAAAATAATAAATTAGCCTTCTGAGAACATGGAATCAGATTCATCATTCCTTCCTTCCTCGGGGAACCCCACAAATCCAATGCCTGCCTGACATGGGATGGTGTCCCTCACCTTGGAGCTGGGCTGTGCCGTGCCATAGACGGGCATCTTGGGCACCCTGCGGAAGTTGGCCACGCTCATCTCCTTGGCAGTGCTCAGCACATCTGGGCAGAAGCGCTCATCCGCCACCTGGAACAGAGCAATGCCCAGGCAAGGGATGTCCCTTCCCACCCTCAGCCCTGCAGCACTCCACAACCCACAGACCCTGCTCAGGACAAGCCCCCAGACCTTTCCAACAGCAGCACCCAGGGCTCAAAGCTGCGTTTCCAAGGTGGGACAGGCTCTTCTTGCAGCACACGGCACCAACAGCCCCGGCCTCCTCCACCCCACCATGGAGACATCCAGGGCTCAAAGCCCCATGGCTGCGTTTCCAAGGTGGGACAGACTCCTCTTGCACCAACAGCCCCAGCCTCCTCCACCCCACCACGGAGCTGCTGCCCAGGCTCACGTCACAGGATGCTCCAGACACATCCACCTGCACAGGGATCTCTGGCCACACATTTACCCTCATGTGGCTCAGGCTGGAAGGGACTTTAAAACCATCTAGTTCCATCCTTGCTGAGGGTGCCTGCAGGAGCTGCTGGAGCCAAGAGCCCACGACACCTGCCCTATAACAGGGAACCCTTTGGGAATGTCTCCGACCCACTCCTCATTCTGCAAAGAGAACCTCTCACCCCATGTTCATGTGGCAACACAAGGAGTTTATTCTCAAGCCCTTCTTTATAAAGGACATTTGAAAAACCAGGTCTGGATAGCTCATAGGTCTGATTTTTTTACTCTCCCCAAATCCTAGACCAGCAACATGCTGGCAGCTTAGGAAGGAAGGTAATTGGCTGAAGTTCCTGTCAGTCAGCCCAGGGGCTAGTTTATGGAGCTGGCTGAGTTGAATTAATTTGCCCATTAAAGCCAGCTTGTACTGTGATATAACATGGGAACATCTCCTCTTTTTTTCCTTTATTAAAATTGCAACCTGCTGTCTGTCATCCATCTGTAAGGGTGTTGCAGTAAAGTGGAAAAATTGTAAGAAAAAGGTCTCAAAAATCAGGCATGCTCTGGCTAGTCTGTCATTTCTTCTAAGTCAAGCTAGCCCTTTGCAAGTTCCCATGTGAAAGCAATCCTGGTGTGAGCAGTTCCTTAGCATAACTATCTATTCCTGGGTAAAAGACAACCAGCACCTGCATAAACTTTTTTTATGCTGTTAGACAAAAAAATTAAAATTACCTGTCACAAACAACTTTTCCTACATGTAGACATCATGGGTTTGAGTGACCAATCAATGCAGGGTGACAACTTGTTAATAACCATTAAAATAATTGTCAAGAAAGCTCCTGACCAATTGGAGTCACACATAAGGTCTGTAAAACTGTATAAAAACTGTATGTGACTGAAGAAGGGGCTTTTTCCCCCATGAAGAACATGGAGTCTGCATGATTTATTCCCATACAAGGGCCCTTTGCAAATTGTCTGACAGAAGGCAGCACAGGTTTAATCTGCATGAGACCACAGATCACTGGAGCTGCAGCACTCACCTCTAGGAGTTAGGTGACAACTTAGGCTAGCCCATCACAGGCTTAATGGGGTTTTAAAGGGGTTCTCCCAGCCCTCCACATCCCTCTGGCTGTCCTGGATGGCTCCAGCCCCTGCCAGGGGGCTCAGGGACCCTGGCACAGAGCCCAAGGCACCTGGGACTTTGATTATGACCCATGGAGCAAATCACCACCTTTATATGAAGGATTACAAGTCAAGAGAGTTTAAGCAGAATAACAATTAGTTGTCACAGGGTGAAAAATAGATTTTTGGGCTTTTTAGAATGGGAGCTCAGGGTCCCAAGATGGAAGAATTTGGGCATGCCCTGCCCTTATTCTTTCTTCTTCTTGGCCTCCATCTTCTGGGTGATGGTGGCACTGTTGGATTGGTTTAGAGTAGAAGCTCACTGTCTAACATAGGTGATAGGTATTGGGAAGTTATGGTAAATAATGTACATGTAGTTTTAGTATTAAAAGATAACACCAGTGTGCCTCAACCCAACCTGCCAGACAGACCTGCGGTGGGTCGGAGAAAGAATGTCATACATAACAAAAAAATAAACAACCTTGAGACCAAGAACAGAAGAATCCTAACTCCTCCTTCGACTGCTGGGCTGGGAAAAGAGACTTGTACCTGTCTCGGGGTCGCTGTGAGCAGCAGAAGCCCCGGGAGCACTCACCAGCACGCGGGCGCCCTTGGTGAGGAGCTCGGCGGTCGCGGTGAGCTCGGCGCGGTTCATGTCGGCCTGCAGCCGGTACAGCTCCGGGCGCCGGCACATCCACCTGCTGAAGCTGAGGGCAAAGCCCAGGGGGTACTGCCGGGGGGGGGAGGCACCATCAGCCTGGGCTCTGAGCCCCCTGCCCGCCGCCCCACCCGGAGAACCCGCTGGGAAAACTCCAAGGGGGATGGAGCAGCTGGTTTGGGGGATCCTCGGGGTGGCCCCTAAGCTGTGTGTTCCCTGGGAGCAGCAGGCAGGGAAAGAGACCCCACAGGGCTGCTGAGGGTGCTGATTAGATGGGGGTTTATTGGGGTCCCACCCCTGGGAGCAGCATGGTTCCAGAGGGAGAAGGGAGGGAAGGGGAAAGAGGGAGAGCCAGGGGAGAAAAGCGCCAAGAGCATCTCGTCTCCCTTGCACAACTTAACAGAGAGATTCAAGTCTTGGGCCAGTGGGATTACAGATCCATGATACTTCTGGAGAGGATCACAAGCTGGGAATAAACCCTACATTTTCATTTTGGAGGGGTGAGACAGAGCATGCCATTGAAATAAAATGTAACACCACAGGGGGAAGCCCCTGCCCTCCCACCACATGACAGAGACAAAAACAACAGAGGGAAAGGAAGGTTTTGGGTTGTGCTGGAGGTTTTTACCTGCTCATGAAGGTAGTAGTTGAAGGCAATCAAGTAGAAATAGCGTTCGAGGCTCTGCAGAGTCCTCTGGAGGAAATACTCTTTGGTGCTGCTCCCCTGGAAGCAAAGGACAGGGAGTCTGTGATGCTCAGAGCTGACCAGCCCTGCAGCCCCCAGACCAGGAGGCTGGGAAAAAGCCCTACAGACATTTTGGATTAATTGTTTTTACTTTTTTAATGAAAAAAGTTTTTCAGTTTCCAGTTTCCCTTATTAAATGATGCTCAAAGGCATAAATTCACATTTCAGATCAAAACAGAAGCTTTCCCTTAGCACAAGGACACACCTGGAGCAGTTCCAACCGGTCCATGCTGTCACAGGGACACACTGTCCAGCTGGGACATTCAAACCCAAGGGGATGGGTCTGGAAAATGCAAGGTCCTGCCCCCATTCCAGCCACCTCCATGGCCTTTGGATGAAATGCTCAGGCAGTGGCACCCCTGGGCCAGCCACACACCCTGCAATATCCTTCTTTTCCAAGTGTCTCCCTTTTCCATGTCCAGAAGCACCCTGATACCTATGTTTCCAGCAAGTTCTCCTCCTCCTCCTCGTCTTTATCATCACCTCCACAACCCAGCATATTCTCCACCACAGCTGTCCCCTCCCAGGGAGGAAACTCAAACCCTCGGGATTTTCCGCAATTCAGAAACCTCGTGGCGGGGGGGTGTTTGTACCTCAGAGCACCCCATCCAACAAATGAACCTGGCACCAGGTAAGGGACACCCAGCATGGCATCTACAAGCATCCCCAGGAGCCTGTGGAACCCATTTCCAGGCCAGGATGGAAAACCCTCCAAGATGGGGCCGCATCCAGGCTCAGCTCAGCGAGCGGGGTTTGCTCATCCCGGACACTCCGTGGCTGACTCATGAATATTTACTTGTTCTCCACAAGAGAAATCCGGCCTGCAGCCATTTATCAAGAGGAAAGGCAGTGGGATTTGCTCTGGAAACTCAAAACAAAGCCTGTGGGGATGGAGCCGTGCCAGGTTTGCCGGCAGCACCGACAGCAGAGCGGTGCTGCTGCTTCCCGAGCACTTGGATTCCTGCAAAAAAATCCACCCCAGTGCTCCCACCCAAGGCAAACCTCCCAACATTCCCCTTGAACACCCTGTGGGTGGAAAGGGGAATGATCCACTCGGGTTTCAGCCGTGGAAAGCCAGGTACTGTGGGAGTCTGGCTGCTCAGCATCCCACACCAGGATTCACCTGCACCTCCATCACTTGAGGGCTTGAATCTCCATTTCTGCCCCCCAAACCCAGGCAGAAACCCACAGACATCACTTCTCCATGCCCAGAAAAGCCCTTTTTCCCCCCGAGAACCAACCAGTTCACCCAGCACCACTCCAACACAAAGAAGTCCAGGCTGGTTTTCCAAGGACTGAGCATTATCCGCTCTCCCCTCCTCACCCTCCATGTGCCCCCAGCACATTTTCCTGGCCCCTTGCCACTGTTTAAACCTGCTCTTGCTCCACAAAGACTTCAAATAAACACTCCTTGAGGCTTATTTACGGCAGTCCCCAGCCGTTTGTTGTCCAGGAGTCCAGGATGACACAGAGCAGCTTTCCCCAGCAGGGATAAGCCAGGGAAAGGCTTCAAGGCAATGGGAAAATCCCCTGTCCCATGCCCAACCTTCCCCTGCTGGACAAGAGAACCTGCCAGCACACAAACAGCACCAAATCCACCCTAAGAGGGAACAGGAGATTATAAAATTTGGGATTTGCCACTAGGCACCAAAAAAGTGACAGTAAATGCCTTCTTTTCCCATTGCTTAACCATTTTCATGGGTTTTTTTGGCACAGGGCAACTGGTTTGAGGTTGCCCTTTACAGCCAGCTCCAGCACTTCCACTCCACGTTCAACATTTAAATGGAAAAATTAATCTCCAAAGAAACTGGGATCAGGGCAGCACTTCTACCTGAGCATCCAACCTCCTTCCATCACCTGGTGAGGAGCCCCCTGGCTGGGCAGGGAAGACCCCAGCATGGAAAGCCACCCTGATGGTGCTTCAAAACAACAGGAAAAAACATAAATCCACAACTAGAAAAGCCTGACCTTGGGTGACTACATTTGCAATGATCCCTCCCAGCTCCCAAGGACTTTTACCATCCAGGCTGATATCGATTTTCCAATTTTAGAGCTGATGAAATCAGGGCACAGGATATTATTTGCCCCCAAGGTCATCTACCAGAAGCAGTAGCAAAGCCCAAACCAGTCTGTTTCCCCCCAATCCCAGCCTGCTCCATTTTATGGCTTTTAAAACAACTGAGGGGGAAAAAAAAACAAAAAGAAAGAGACACTCCACAACCTTCCAGGTTTCATATCCCTGGGAAATCTCCAGCTCACAGGAAACTTTGGGTTGCCAGAATTTACATTCTTCTCATCCCGGCGCAAAAACAGCTCAATAAATTTCCCGGTGCCGATGCCTCCCATCCGAGCACTCCTCTGATTACCTGGATCTGATAGTCCTCCCCAATGCCTTCCAGCTTCTTCTTGTTCTCGTAGATGGCTTCCTTCATGTCGTGCATCTCCGAGCAGGAGGCGATGGCGCCGTCCACCTCAGAGGGAAATTGCTCCGTAAGCCTCGGATCTGGGGGGAAACTCCATCCCTCCCTCCCAGCCATCCTGCTGGAGGGTTCACCAGCACGCCCTTACCTCCTCCACTATCTGCTGGCCTTTGGGGACCATCTCCATGAAGGCCTGGATGACCCGGAGCCTGTCCCTGGGAGACGTCTTGGGCAAGGGGGGGAAGCTGTGGTGGGAGAAGGAGGAAATCGAACCAGCCCCAGGGGGAATGGGCATGGCCCCAGTCCTACCCTGGGGGCTGCTCTGCTTACTCAGGCTTCTGGGCAGCTCCTCGGTGGTGGTGGAGGACCAGGGTGCCCATGGCCATGGCCAGGTTGGTCCTGCCCACGCCGGTCTGGCAGCCGAAGAGCAGCGCGGGCGGGGGCCGGCCGGGGTCCCGCAGCAGCAGGCTGGGGCTCTCCTGGGAGGGAGGGACACAGGGATGGAGGGAGGGAGGGATGGAGACCCCAGCAGCCTCCAGGAGGGCCAGGTCTGCCCCATCAGCGGCTGGGATGGAGGCCATGCCCAGGCATGGAGGGGTGGGCGGCATCTCCTTTTTGCTCAGGGTGGATGGAGAACAGGACAATGGGTGGCCTACCCACTGCATTCCCCTGCCCAGTGCCCTCTCCATCCACCCCACTGGAGATGCTCCCACCACTCATCCCCAGCCCACTGAGATTTCATCTTACAGAACGTTAAAGAAAAAAAAAGCAGCTCTGACGTGGAAAACCTTTGCACCAAAGGCAAATCATTCCTGCCAAAGCCACTTAGGGAAAAGCTGCCTGGAGGTGGCCAGGGATGGTCATTTCTAGCCAGGGGTAGGGATGAACTGCTGGACAACACTGACATCTCAAGCAGCATCCTACAGCAAGGAGAGTGGGATCTGCAGGCACAGACACCTCTAACAGGCAGAGTTAAGGAAAACCAGAAGATGCTCTCATGCAGTCATGGTCTCCACACAGCACAGGAGCAAACCCCACCCCAAGGAGGCTCCACAGACCAGCTGCTTTCCCTGTGCTCACTCTGAGGCAGCGGATGAAAGCATCAAACTGCTCCTCCAGAGGGGCTCCCTCGGCGGGCAGGGGCAGCCGGTGGTACCTGCGGGGACGGGGACAGCCCTGTGAGGATGCCACCACCGAGGGGCTCCATCCCCACCACCACGGGGGACACGCGGCTTGAGGGGTGCCAGGAGGAGGAGGAGGAGGAGGAGGAAGGACCTGTAGGAGGGCTGGAGGAAGACAGGCCTGCGATAGACCTCGTCGGTGACCTGGATGTCCTCGTCGCAGTGCACGCGCACGGCGTGGGGCTCGTCGCGCAGCCGCTCGATGTCGTTGTACACGTAGTACACGCTCTCGCTCAGCTGCGCGAAGTCACGGATCTGCGGGAGACGGGAAAAGCCCCGTCACAAACCCTCCTCCGGCCTCTGACCCCCTGGGATGTGCCCCCATTCCCTCCCAGCTCACCTCCTTGCGGATGGCCAGCTCCAGGCTCTCGGCCCGCAAGCCGCGCTGCAGGCGCTGCAGGTTCTCGTGCAGGTTCTCCTTGCCCCGGGGCGTGTAGGACACAAAGTCCCCCTCCAGCCGCAGGAACACCACGGGCTCCTCGCGGACACAGAAGAAGACACATTCCTGCAAAGAGCAGGGGAGAAGCTCTAAAAGCTGTGCCGGCTTTTTCCCCACCCCAGTTCCTACCTCCCCACCAACCTTGTGGCCTTCTCTCTGCAGCTTCTGCAGCACCAGCTTGAAGCCGTTGAGGCTGGGCTGCCCCATCCCGAACACGGCGTAACCTCCCTTGGCCTGACGGAAGTTGGGAGCGCCGCAGCTGCCAGTAGTGTTCAAAACATCCAATTTTCCATACACATCCCTGACCATGAAGTATTTCCCCTGCAAAACAACAGAAGAGAGAAGGTGGATTTGAGCAAGGTGGGACTTCAACACAGCTCAGTGCAAAAGTGGCTTTTTCTATGTGATCTTTAAAATGAGCCCCCCTAAAAACTCCCGAGGTCCCCAAAGGCCAGGCTGAAATTGGGTGGGTGATGAAACCGGTGGCAGAGATGCTCACCTGCACCAGGTAGTGCTCCAGCGTGGCCTCAGAAATGCGCCCCACCGTGTAGTTGGCCTTGAGCAGGTCATCGTGGATCTGGAACTCCTCCCTGCAGTTGTACCTGCAAGAACCACACTCACGCAGGTGGGTAAAGGGAAAAAAACAATGGCATAGGTCAAGATCAAAACAAACCCCAATATTTAGAGGAAGAAGGTGGAGAAACCCAGGATTCTGGAGGCTGCCGAGGACTTACGTGATGACCACGGGTGCCACTTTGTTGGTGATGATGGACTTGGCCTTGCTGTTGTGGAGCCCCAGGGTCTGGAAGGAATGGATGCTGAGGGAGTGCTGGTCCTCCATGCTGCCGTCTCCCGGCGCCCGGCTCTCCAGGGGCGATGCCGAGACCGCCTGCTGCGCCGCGCTGGCCGTCGTACCCATCATCAGTGGGCAGCTCTGCCAGGGCGGGGATGGAAGGGGGAAAGGCAAAACGGAAAACAAGGAGGTGGGGGAAGAAAGAAAAGGGAGGAGGAATTTATTCTTCAGCCGGTGCTGATTTAGGATGGGAAAATCCCAGGCAGGCACAGGGCAACCCCCTGCTGACAGGCGGCCAGGGAGGGAAGCTCAGCCAGCCCTTTCCTCCCGCTCCCACAAAAGGCTTTCTTCCTGCCTGCCATGCAGCTTGCTCCATCGGGGAGGTGAAAGTAGGGCTGAGGAGGGAGGGGAGGGGAATGAAGGGCAAAATGCTGGATCCGGTCGCTGAAATCTGCTGAGTCAGCACATGGCACTGCACAGAGCCTCGTCCCCTGCTGTCCCAGCACCCACAAACCACTCCCGAGTCCCTCCCCGCATGGAAAACTCTGGAACAGAGAGCACATGTTACTGGGGGTTTGGTGTGTGCCAGCCTGGAAGCAGCCGGTTATCCCCATCCCAGGGGAGCACCCAGGGCAGCAGGGACCCCAAAAAGCAGCCCCTGCTCCATCCCCAGGGAGCTCATCCCTGCACAGGGATGGAAGGGAAAGGGCCAGGCCTGGCGGCGGCCAGGAGCATCCCGCCACACTCCAGCGGGCTGGGACAATGAGCCGACTGTCTGCGCCAGCCAGGGCCGGATCCCGGCTTCCCAACAAAGCCAGGGATGGCAAAGGGCTAGCCTGGAAAAGACAAAACTCTGCCCACTCCTAACGAGACAGTTCCCAGTGAAACCTCCTTTGTGCTGCATGGGAATAACCCGGGCAGCACCCGAGAGGGGACGGTACCTGCTCCAAGGCGATGCTCAGCGCTGGGAATACCGGGAATGGCTTTAACCCCGGGAATGGCTTGAACCCAGCCCTACAAACCCTTCTGCAGCTGCTCCTCCTGCCTCACAGGCAGCCCAGGATCAACCCCTCACTGCAATCCCTGCGAATGTGATGCCCCCAGCAGCTGCAAATGCTTCAAGCGGGGGGAAAAGCCTGCGGAAAATGTGCTATTTCTAGACCGCTGTGCCCAGGCACACATTTTCCCCTCCTCCCCATCTTCCTTCCCTGCTCCACGGAAAACTTGTTGCTCTACTGTGAATTTTCTGCACCATTAGGCAGCCTGGTTTCTTTTACACACAAGAGCAGAGGGGGGGGAAAACAAAAACAGCTGTTTCAGGCCAGTGCCGTCTCTCCAAAGTTGGCTTGAGTGTTTCTTTCATGGAAACACTGTGAGGGCAAAAATAAAGAAAAAAAAAAAAAAACAAACAGGGAGGTTTTGAGTGTTTCAGAGCAAGTGCTCGAGGCTTTGGAGAGCTCAGGCAGCAAGCAGGAATGGGGAATCCAGCCAGGATGCTTTTTTTCCCTAATCTTGCTCAGAATGGGTGCACTTTTCAACAGTGGGATGGATCAGTTCCTCTGGGTTTGCTCCAGCCATGCCCATGCTGCAGGATGGAGATTCCACCCCCCAGTTCCAAGGCAGGCAGCTCCTGTATGTCTTTTGTCCTTCTCCCCTCCCCACAGACACCCACTTTCACCCTAAAACCCCCAGGGATATTTTCTTTCCCCGACAAACCACACCAAGAAATAACAGGCATAAAAGACGCCGGGCAGATTTGGAAATTGCCTTTCAAACCACAAAATGAACGGAGAGAGGAAATCACATCTCAGCTTCTTCCCCTACTCCCTGCTTAGGCTGGGCAGGCAAAACCAAGCCAGAAAAGTACCGAAATTACCCAAAATGGGTGCTGAGGGAAGCCAAGGGAACTGCTCTAAAAAGCTACGGGAAGAGGGAAGTTCTGTGGTGTTATCCAAATGGGAGCAGCTATTTACTGGTATTGCTGCATCTGATGGGAGCAGGAGGATTTACATCCCCCAGTGCCCTCTCTGCAAGCTGGGACACAAACTGGGATGGGTAGGGAATCAAAACCCTACCCCAGGAAAACAGATAAAATGATCTTGACTGAAACTTTACCAAATATTGCTGGTGGCTGCAATGGGAAGAGATGCAATGAAGTCACCATCACAGGCCAGCCAAGGGAAGCAGGAGCCCAGAGCCCAGCCTGGTGGGGACCAGCCCACCAAAGGATTAGCCCAAATATCAGTTTTCAATATCATTGTTTTCCCCATCACTGGCCACAGGTGGCAAACACCATGAGATGTTCCTGCACTGGAACAGAACGCCCAGACAAGTTGTCAATGCCTCTCAAAGTGCTCAGGGCTGGATGGAGCTTGGAGCAGCAACATGTTCTAGTGGAAGGTGTCCCTGCTCATGGCACGGGGGTGGAACATGATCTCTAAGGTCCTTCCCACCCCAAACCATTGTGGGATTCTGTGATTCCAGGTTAGGAGGCTGGGAAGCCAGCCATGTGGATTTTACAATGTCATTAGCCATCAGCTGGCATGGGCTGGTTTTGAGCATCTCTCCCCTTTCACCACACTCTATTTGGGGGTCTCCTTCCTAGGAGAGAGAGGACACAGAGACAACATCCCCCTGCACAGCATCCTGGCCTCCTGTCTCCCCTTCTTTTTTGGGGACAAACTCCAGAAATATTCCTCCAGCTGGCAGCTCATCCCTTCACAGACCCCAAAGCCAAGCCTAAGATCAGTCATGGCCAAGGCTCCTGAACAAAGAGCCCATTTTCTCCCCAGCTGCCAAAAGAGCCAACACCCTGCACGAGGGCATCCCACCAAACAAACCAGCAGTGTTCCTCTCCAGGTGTTTTCCCTAAATTCAAAGCGCTGCCGATTAACTATTCTTGCTGCCCAACGAGAAACCAGAGCCCCGGGTGGGCAGGGCAGAAGTGCTTCCCTTCCCCTCCAGACCCTGTTTCAAACCACCCAGCTCTGCCAAGCTTGGACAGGGAATACCAGAGGAGGCACCAGGAGCATCCCAAGAATTCCACTCGAGCATGCCGAGGCATCCTGTGCGTGCAATGCCGCAGCCTCTCCCACAGAAGCCACGACGCTCTAACAGCGCTCTGCCCTCCATCTTCCCACCTCTCCCACCCTCCACCCGGCCCAGGGGTTATTCCCACACCCGGGGACCTGGAGAGGACTCAAAGCTGGAGCAAACAATGGACTAAATATAGTGGGAGGTGGTCAGGCTGCAGCTGCAGGATGCATCTGCCCCGGCCACCGCGCCGAGGAGGAAGCGTGCACTTGCCTGGCCGCCTCATTGTCAGCAGGAAATAAATCAAATAAATCTCCTCCCGTGCATCCTCGGGATATTTTATAGCTTTTAAAGCTCCTCTAAACGAAAAGCAAAGCCCTTTGGGAAGAAGCAGCATCCTCCTAATGAATCCATCCTTCCTCGGTGTGGGGCAGCCCCTGTGGCTTTTCAGCATGGAGTTGGCGTGGATGCGTCCCCGAGGGACTCAGGGGCACCCCTGGAGCACTGCTGAGCCAAGCAGGGAGGCAGGAAACACCTCAGGCCAGCAGGAAGCTCTGGTGCAGCCAGAGGGGCATCACTGGAGCCTGGAGGAAGCGGAGCTGGAGCTGAGCCCCCCGCCCCGGCGTGCTCTTTAACCCCCTTCTTCAAAAAAAAAAACAGCAGAAATGAAATCCCACACAAACAGCTTCTGTGGGACAGCCTGGAGATGTCCCAGAGCCAAGGCTGCATGGGAACCAGGCTCCTGTTGTTCCAGGTGATGCTGGAAGGAAGCGGCTTGGCTTCTCAAAAGCACATAATAAAACAAAAAATAAAGGTGAGAAATAACACATTAAGCTGCGGATGATTTGGGATGTGTTGTCCTGTGAGGGTAAAATAAGGCAAAGAACCAAAATGCCACAAATCAGCCTAAAAGCGCTTTGCCACAGGCAGGATAAGGCCCTGGAAAGGCAACTTTGCAGCAGACAGCTCTGCTTTTACAAGCCTTGATTGATTTATTAACATCTTTAAAGGAGCGAAAGTGACTGCCCTCCATCCTCAGGAGCTCCTTGGAGAGCCGGTGGTGATGGCCAAAAATACCACGAAATAAGCAGCGTTTCCTGGAAAGTCCAGAGGTGTTTCCCAGTCAGGCCAGGATGGGTGCTGCCAATCCCCCCACCAGCATCTGCCGAGCACCACAGGACAGCATCAGTGAGATGTCTGCCCCCAAATCCGAGCAGGAGCATCCAGAACAACGAGGATCAGGCATTTCACACCCCCTCCCCAACATGCTCCTGGTTTTTGGCAGAAAACCCGAGTGCCACATCCCCATCCTCCATGTGACCAACTTGCCTTTAATTAATTGACTTAAATCCCCCACCCTGAAGCCAGGGAAAGCTGTTTGGGACAAGAAATGGAGGAGAAAAAAAGTCACCCCAAAAGTGGGGATGCCAGTCTGCTCCCCACCATGAGGAGGATGCTAGTATCCATTGGGAATGGTATCCAGGCTGCAGTCCCTCTTCACAAACCTGGCTTGCATTATTAATCAGTATAATTAACCTGCCTTGCCTTGCTAAGCACAGCCTGGGAGGAATTACATTCCTGGAAGTGTTGGATAGGGCTTGGAGCAGCCTGGTCTGGTGGAAGGTGTCCCTGCCCACGGCAGGGGCTGGGATGGGATGCCCTTTAAGGTCCTTTCCAAACCACTGAGTGGCTCCAGGGTTTTGCAGAGAGCCCACCTGTAACTGCTGCCTCACACCACACAAGTTTCAAGGCTGCTGGCAGGTTCCATCTGCCCCTGGGCTGCTGCTGTTTGGGCAGGCAGGAGATGCTGGGGCTGCCTGCTGTTGGGGTGAGGGGTTTCACCAAGGAGCAGCCACGGAAAGAGGAACAAAGCCCCGATTGGGAAGCACCAGCGCTGCCAGCCGTGCCCTCAGCTCACTGCCAGTGCTCCCAAGGTCTGCCTGAAGGGTTTCCTTTCAGCAGCACAAAGCAAAAAACAAAACAAAATGCCGTAAAACATGAGGATAAAGGCTGGGGGGCATCTCCAAAGAGACCAGCGCCCTGTGGGCAAAGCTTTTGTCCGACACCAAACATTCCCCAGCCTGCCAGGAAGCTCCACAGCCCCACACCCAAACCAGACCTGCCAAGCTCTTCCCTGACGGAGGTTGTGCGGTGTGACCCCGCTCTGGGGCAGCAGGGTGTCCCCAAGGGTGGGGAGCCCAGCCTGTCCCCCCAGCACAGCCCCGGGATGGGCAGCGCCAGGCGGAGCCGGCCTTTGGGAAGGCCAGGGCTGTGATTTTGTGCTATTCATAGCTGACCACGGCTCCCCTCCCAACGCGGGGAAGGCAGCCGGAGCAAAGGGACGGCTCCATTTACACGGGGCCGCTTCTCCACGCCGACCACACCTTTGCCAGGACAAGCAGCACCTTATGCACACCAGCAGCGTGGTATGGGTTCGGGTTTGGGATGCAGCAGGACTCACAGATCTCCTCTTCCCCGCCCCGCTCTCTTAATAAATAAAGCAAAAATCAAGCAAATCCCAGGGGAGTTTCGCTCACAGCAGAGACCTGCCCGTTATTTTTAGGCTCCGTGCACAGACATAATCACTTCCTGCCTTCCAGGAAGGAAATGTCCCACCGCCGCTGCCTGCCTGCCTCCTCCTCAGGCACTGCCTCCTCCTCAGGCAGCCCAGCCGCCCCAAAACCCTCTGGTTTCTCCCGCCCAGGGCAGGAAAACAAGCTCGGGGTGTAAGGGGTGCCACGGCCGGGGGAAGGCGAGGGGGTGCTGGCTCCCCCAGCACCGAGAGGATGCACCGGGCAAAGGGCAGGGAAGCAGGTCCGGAAAAGTCGGGCAGCCATCGGGAAGGCAGCCTGGATGGGCTTTCTGGAAGTTTTCCGCCCCGAGGAGCTGGGCAGGAGCTGGGCGGGTGCCGGCAGCCCTGCTCCCGGGACATTCCCGCCGGTGACTCGGTGCCACAGGGGCTGGAGCCCACCGGGCTCGGCGCCATCCATCCATCCCCACGTGCCAGCGGGAACGGAGCCCATCCCAGCCTTTGGCTGCCCGGCCAAACCTCGGCTACATCTGCTCCTCTTCCTCCTCCATCTTCATCCCCCGGCCATCCCCGCTCCCAGAGCCTGCTCCCCGGGCGGCTTTGGGGGTGCGAGGGAGGCACAGCCGAGAGATGCAAATCCCAAAACTCGCTCTGGAGCCGCGGCAGGCACAGCCGGCACCGGCCCACAGCCGTGCTGGGCTCCCAGCCGTGCTGGGCTGGCTTCCAGGCCAAAAGAGGGAGAGAAAAAGCCCCTTTTAAACAGCAAACGCAACTCACAGGCAGGAGAGGTGGGAGGATGCCATCCGCGGGGCGCACGCTGGGCCTCAGCACCAGCGATCCATCTATTTTCCAGAGGTTTGGAGCCCACCCTCGGGTCCGGATGGACCCTCCTGGCCACGGCTGGGGTACCTCATGGCCACGCCGTGGGCTCTGTGCTCCAGGGGCAAACAAACCTCCCTCCATTGTCCCGCCCGCCTTGCCTTGGGGGCGCCCCCGCCCAGGAAGCCCCCGGGTGCCCGTCACAAACCCCCGGAGGGTGGGGGGACTCTCGAGGGCCCCCATCCATCCCCTTCCCACCGCACCGGGCCGGGAAACGAGCCCCTGCACCCCGGGGAGGGCATGAGAGGGGCAGCCGGTCCCGGGGGGGCTGCCCGGGGCCGGGATGGGGCGCGGAGCGGGGCAGGATGCCCGGAGCCGGGGCTGGAGCGGGGGAACACCCAGTCCCGGGGCTCGGGGGGAGAATTCCCGGTTTGGGCTCGGGGGATGCGCGGTCCGGACGGGGGTTCGGTACCTGGGGGCTCCG
The DNA here is from genome assembly GCF_028551555.1 of Melozone crissalis. Taxonomy (NCBI): domain Eukaryota; kingdom Metazoa; phylum Chordata; class Aves; order Passeriformes; family Passerellidae; genus Melozone; species Melozone crissalis. The sequence goes on along the minus strand of NW_026535840.1, from coordinate 3,938,208 downwards.
GGCTCAGCTGCCGCGCCGGGCCGGCCGCGCCGTCGGGCGCCCCATGGGGGCGGCGGGAGCGGTGGCGGGAGCGCAGCCCCGCGGCCGCGCCGACCGCCGGCGCCTCGGCGGGGAGGGACCGGGGCGGGCACGGGGCCGGGGCCGAGGGGCGGCCGGGACCGCCCCCGCCTCGGAATACGCCCCCTGCCCCGCCCCCTGCCCCGCCGGGACACGGCACCGGCACCGCGGCGACACCGGGCCCGCAGCACCCCCAAACACAGCCACTGTCACCTTAAGAACCCCTAACAAGCATCCCCCATGGTCTCGGGGACACCCAGCCCGCAGCATCCCCAAACACAGCCACTGTCATCTTAGGGACCCCTAACAAGCATCCCCCATGGTCTCGGGGACACCCAGCCCGCAGCATCCCCAAACACAGCCACTGTCACCTTAGGGACCCCTAACATGCAGTCCCCATCACCTTGGGGACCCCTGGCACGCAGCACCCCCGAAACTCAGCCACTGTGCCCTTAGGGACCCCTGACACACAGCCCCCATCACCTCGGGGACACCCGGCACGCAGCGCCCCCAAACACAGCCACTGTCACCTTAGAGACCCCTGACACTCAGCCCCCATGGTCTCGGGGACACCCAGCCCGCAGCACCCCCCAAACACAGCCATTGTTACCTTAGGGACCCCTCACATGCAGTCCCATCGTGTTGGGGACACCCGGCCCGCAGAACCCCCAAACACAGCCATTGTCACCTTAGGGAGCCCTGACACACAGTCCCTACCATCTAGGGGACACTGGGCATGCAGCACCCCCAAACACAGCCACTGTGCCCTTAGGGACACCCAGCACGCAGCCCCCATCACCTTGGGGACACCCAGCACCCCCAAACACAGCCATTGTCACCTTAGGGACCCCTGACACGCAGCTCCATCACCTCGGGGACTCCCGGCACGCAGCACCCTCAAACACAGCCATTGGCACCTTAGGAACAACCAGCATGCAGCACCCCTAGACTCAGCCACTGTCCCCTTAGGGACCCCTGACATGCATCCCCCATGGTCCCGGGGACACCCGGCCCGCAGCACCCCCAAACACAGCCATTGTCACCTTAGGGACCCTGGCATGCAGTCCCCATCTTCTCAGGGATACCCAGCACACAGCACCCCCAAACACAGCCATTGTCCCCTTAGGGACCCCTCACACTCAGCCCATCACCTTGGGGACACCCAGCACCCCCAAACACAGCCACTGTCACCTTATGGATCCCTGACACACAGCCCCATCACCTCTGGGACATCTGGCCCGGAGCACCCCCAGCATGCCGATCCTTCCCTCATGTCCTGGTGACAAGCCAGAGAGGGGTTGGGACAGAGAGGGGACTGTCAGATGCCACCACCCCAGCCAGGTTTGCAGTTTTGGGGACATCAAGGCACTGCTGGCACCTCTCAAAGGCAAAATGTGCTTTTCCTTCCCAGACATGGGAGATGGGGATGTGTGTGATGGAAGGCCAATATTCCATCCAACCCTGCCCTCTGGTTGTTCAGAACCATTCCCCTTGTCCTGGCACTCCATGCCCTTGTCCAAAATCCCTCTGCAGCTCTCTTGGAGCCCCTTTGGGCACTGAAAGGGGCTCTAAGGTCTCCCTGGAGCCTTCTCTTCTCCACATGAACACCCCCTGCCCTCCCAGCCTGGCTCCAAAGGAAACATCAGGGCACTCCCAGCTCTCTGAGCCATCCTCCCATGCTCAGGCCACTCAGATTCCTGGGAAATAAGGCTGCTGCCCACCTGCCCAGCTGCTTCCCACACCCTGCAGGGTGCCCCGTGGTGGGCTCTTGCCATGGCTTCACCAGTACCAGCAGCTCCAGCACCCAGCTCTGCTCAGAGTCCATCAGGCCACTTCAGGCTCCCCTCAATGCCACACAAGGATGCTATTTCAGCTAATCCACAAAACCCCAATCCTTTCAGCTCCTACCTGCCTTGCCACATTCCATTGGGGTTAGAACAGTGGCTCCCAGAGCCCCCCAGGTAGGACCCCAGCCCCACCTCCCCCTGAGCCTCCCCAGCGTTACAGCCCTGCCCACACCCAGCACCATCCAGGGCTGCCGTGCTGCTCCCAATCAGTGCTTGGAGGACACCAGCAGGGCGAAGGAGAAGGAGAAAAACGGCATCAACACGTTCACTGGCACTGGGAAGGAGGGCCAGGAATGTAAACGCAGCCCAGAGCTAGTCCGAAAATGGTAACAGCTGGAAAGGAGGGCTGGAAAGTTTGTTCCTCAGGATCCGAGATCCTAGCCAGGCTCCCAGCATCCAGCCCAGCCAAAATACCCTGCCCTCAGCTGCTCTGCTGCATTTACAGTCCTGGATTGAAATTTTAACACTTTTGAAATTGATTTTAATTCTCTGGTTTAAGATCCCAAATCAGCATCTAGAAGTTCCTTAGGGAGGAGCACACCAAAACCCAGGGATTCACACACACATCTCCTCACTACAGGGGCTTTGATAGCTGCGATTAACACATAGAAAACACCCAAAATTCATGAGGGAACCGGTTGTCACTGGCATTGCCTGGCCTAAACCAGATTCAGGGAACAGCAGCTCCCAAACGCCTCGTCAGCAATTTTCCTCGCCGTGTTCCTCTCCGTACGCACGCTCCAGATTTCCCTGACTCTGCAGAATTAAACTGCTGCAATATGAGCACAATCCACGGGAGGTCATGGCAGGACCACTCCGAGTGCAGCCAAAGCAGGGTGCTCCAGGAGGGCCCCCCCAAACCCTTGGAAACGCCCCCCAGCCTCACCCCTGGGATGTGACTGCTTTGGGAATGTGATGTGCTGCTGTGGTATTTCACACACACAGCTGAGGTGCCCGCAGGGGATGATTCCCCAAGTGATGCTGGTGGTTTGCTGAGGCACCCACAAAAATTTGGGGGCACCCTCTGTAGGCAGAGGGAGGGGACAGACATCCCATTGCTGCCCCTCCCTCATCACCCGAGTGGGGGAAAAGGACTTTGCTGCTCAGACCCCTCCCCCAGTTACAGTGGATGGTATAAAAAGAGTTAAAAAATGGTTTAAAAATTTCAAAAATATATTACAATGCAATATATTAACATATATTAATGGTGTCCTATCCCTGAAGGCTTCAAGGCCAAGGTTGGTGGGCACCTTCCACCAGACCATGTTGCTCCAAGTCCCATCCAAAAAGTCCTTGAAGACTTCCAGGGCTGAGATCAGGACAAATGATCAGTTTGGGCCAGTTTTACACATGGGAGACCGATGGGAAAATCAGGCTTCTTTGTGTGTGACATTTTGCAATTTCACCCTCAGCTGCTGGTTCTGGGTTTGACCCTTCCCTGCTCTCTGGGCACGACTGGGAGAGAGCCCATGAGGGGAGTTTGCTCCAAAGGGAAGGGAAAACCCTCCCCACCCCCTGAATCACAGTCCAAACCACCTTGATTTAGTAGAACCAAAATCTTTATTGATCTCACTGTAACAGCAACCACTGGCGAGAGCTTTTCTCCTCCCAAACACCTGCTTGAAGAGACGGTACAAAACAACAGAAATCCCAAACGGAGCCCCTGACTAGCAGAGGGACTCTGACTAGCAGAGGAACACCCCGGTGAGGCCAGGCACTCCTCCCTGCTCAGCCCCCAGCCCGCTTACAAAAGAGAACCTTTGGGCAGAAAAGTTGCTGGGATGGGGAACGGAGACACAGGGAGAGTGGGAAAGGGGGCATTTAGAGAAAAAAAAAAAAAAACAACAAAAAAGGTTTCCCTCCGGCTCCTGTCGATTAAGTCACATTGTCCTTGGATATGGTCTGATTGTTTTTGGCTAGCAGAGCAGGTTTTTCCCAAAAGGAGCAGCTGTGCTTGAGGGCGCCAGCTGCCTGTATCCTCTGCCAAGGATGTCCTCGCCCCCTGCCCCTGCCCCTCCCTCGATCCGAGGGCCTAACCGACCTCCTAGGATCTTGGCTTCAAGGAAAATATATTTATTTCTATATAATATATATATTTGTGTGTGTCTCATCACCACCCACCCACCCACACGCGCTGCCACTCGCACTCACTCACTCGTGCGCCCACGGCTGCCGCGCTCACCTCACCTCCCACACCAGGGCAAGGATGGCAAAGACAACCCCATCCCCTGGGGCTGTGCTTTTGCTTCTGCCTCCCCCACCCCCAAAACGAGGGGCAGCGCCCCCTCCCTGTGAGAAAAGCAGCTGGAAGACGGGAGCTGGCCACCAGCGCCGTGCCAAACACACCTAGAGAAATAAATTACGGGATGGAAAGTGCACAAAGCCTGTGGGGTGTCTCGCTCCCCAGCACGGGTAACGAGGTGTGGGGAGACCCCAGCGAGGGAGGGACCATGGATGCAGCAGGCACTCAGGTGGGGGCTGATAAAATGGCACTTGAGAAGGTTGCAGAGCTGGTGATGGCTCCCAACAGTAAAAAATCAGAACTGGGGGGCTGGTGGGACTGGGGGGCGCAGCCGTGCCCAGCGCTGCTGGTCAGGGCAGGAGTCACACGGAGAGAGGGGCAAAAAGAAACCCCATCTCCAGGGGAGGTTCGAGATGGCCACGCCATGCCAGGCTGGCAAAGGGGAGGTCGATGTGGAAATGCTTTATCCACGACAGCATGATCCAGCTGGGAGAAATGCCATCCTGAGAGCTGAGGGTGGCATCAATGGCAGCGCCCTGCGAGGGGGGAGAGCGCCCCATCCCTGCGTGTCTGGCGAAGCCCCCACAGCCCCCAGGGACACCCAGCGATTCCTGAGACATCCAACGGTGCCAGAGGGATCTCCCCCCTGTAGGATTCACATTTTAAAGGGCTGGGGGGTAAAAAATCCCGAGCACTACAAAGCACTTTCCCAGAGGCGCTCGGCCCCAGCCCAGACAAAGTCGTTGGGGGTGAGGTGCCCCTTTTTAGTACCAAAAATAAAAGCAAGGGGGTTTTATAACATGGCTACATTGCTGTGAGTCCTGGCTGGTGGGTGGGGGACACAGCCCCTGGCTGGAGGGCCAAGATGAAGAAATCCACATAGGAGAGATGTGGACAAGCTGGCTGATTCCATCAGGGACTACATCGGACCCCTGGAGCACCGAAGGGAACAGGGTCCCAGTGCTGTCCTTTGCTGAATGCCAACACACCCCAGGGAAACTCAAGAAACACCCTCCCCAGGGTGCAAGCAGGTGCATGATTTTAGGAGTGGTGTTTCGCCCTCCTCTCAACAGGCTGCCCAGATTTTCCAGGAGAAGGGGGCACAGTGGGTGACACAGCTCCAGAACACCAAGCTGCTGGCCATGGGAGGCTTGGGTAACAGGAGAGGGGAATTTTGTGGGGGCACGAGGCAGCAGAAGAGGCAAAGGGATGTTTTAAAAAGAAGCCTGGTGGAGATCAGGCTGCTGGCAGGTGGAAGAGGAGGAATAGGGTCGGATCCAGAAGGGATGCTCCGTCTGGCACATGCTGGGACCGCTCACCCGCAAAGGGGGAGAAGACAGAGCTGCACTCCCCCCAGAAAAGAGGGGGAGGAGGAGGGCGGGGAGGGGACGCTGGTGGGGACCACTGCCACCTCCACCTCGCCGGGACGGATCCTGCTGAGCCGAATGGGGGTGCACAGGGCTGGGGAGTCGCTGCCTCTCCGTGGTTCCCGCTCAGATATCCATCTCGAACTGAGCTTCGTCCCCTGGCAAGAGACAAGGAGAGCAGCGTTAGGGGCGTCATCCTCCACCCCAAATCCCTCCTGTCCCGCCCCGGGGGTCCCTTACCCATGGAAGCAGTGTTTGGGGTGTCATCCTCCATCCCAAATCCCTCCTGTCCCGCCCCGGGGGTCCTTACCCATGGATGGCTTGCCCTCCTGGTGGTTCAAGCTGTTGGTGTCCGCTTTGGGCTCCTCGCCGGGCTCGCCGGGGCTGGTGACGCCGGGGATATTGGGGAGGTGACAAGGCGGGGTCTTGGCCATGGGGGAGTTGCGACGGTCCAGCAGGAACTTGCGGTCGTAGATGATCCGGGTGCCTGGGGGGAGGACGGGAGCAGAGTGGGGGAATCCGGTTCGGCAGCGCGTGTTTGCCGAAGGAGTTTCCCGGCGGGACGGGCCAAGGTTCTCCGCCCGGGGATCGGCGGGGAGGGCTGGGGGTGCGCGCCGCCGCTCTGCCCGCTCTTATCTGGGCACAACAGGCGATAATTCGGCCAAACACCCCGGCCGCAACCGGGTCCCGGCTGCCCGGGGGCGCTCCACGCTGTCCCGAGCAAGCTCACCCTGTCCCGGGGATGCCGGTGGAAGCGGCACCCCGGATCACCACGTGTCCCCCTGCGCTACACGGGGACAGCAGGCGTGTCACCGCCCCGCGGCACCGGGCCGGGGCACGGCCGAGGCACCGAGCCCCGCTGCCCGCGTCCCGCGGGGAGCTCCCCGCCAGCCCGTCCCGGGAGCAGCTGCCGCCCTGCCGGGACCCTCCGCGCTGCCGGAAAAACAACAAACCCATCCCCACGCGTGTGCGTGGAGGAGAGCGGGCGGAAAGCGCTCCGTACCCACGGCATACAGAGGGGATACGGGCGCGGCACGCACGGTCCGCCCGCGACACGCGGCGCTCGGGCTGGCCCGGGCGCGCTCCCCCGGAGGCCCCGGCGGGCGCGGCGCTTTTACCTCCGGGCGTGGTGGAGAAGAGCGTCCCGCCGGGGGTGGTGCAGTAGTCGGCGGGGAGCTGCGCGGCGTCGCTGAGCGTGACGGTGCGGGTGGGGATGGCCCGGCTCTGGCTGGGCTGGCGGCCGCCTGCGGACGACATGGCCCCCGCTCGGCGCCGCGCTTTGTCCCCGCCGAGCGGGCGGGCGGAGCGGGACCGCCCCTCCCCGGGACCGGCCCTGGAACCTCCCCGGGCCCGCCCCGGCCCCGGGCCCGCCTCAGGACCGCCCCGCCCCGGGCCCGCCCCGGCCCCGCCGCCGCCAGGGGGCAGGCGTGCTGCCGCGCCACCCTGCCCGCGCCTCCCACGTGGTCTAGCGGTTAGGATTCCTGGTTTTCACCCAGGCGGCCCGGGTTCGACTCCCGGCGTGGGAAGCCAGAACTTTTCGGTTTTGTATTTTTTTTGGGAGGGGGGCAGGAAGGGTGCTGGTGTCCTGGTGTCCTGCCCAGGATGCCTTCGGCCAGAATGTTTTGGCTACACCGAGCTGAGTGAAGTCACCGGGAAAAGGAATGCATCCAAATATCCCAAATCAGGAAATGGGTTCTGTCCCCATATCCCATATCAGCAAAGGGGTTGTATGCCTGTATCCCATACCAGGAAATGAGTTGTAGCCCCATATCCTCTCTTAGGAAAGGAGTTGTATCCCCATACCCCAAGCCAGGGAAGCGGTTGTAGCCCCATATCCAAACCAGGAAAGAGGTTGTAGCCCCATATCCTGTATCAGGAAAGGGGTACTGTCCCCATACCAGGAAAGGGGGTTTAGCCCCATATCCTGTATCAGGAAAGGGGTTCTGTCCCCATATCCCATACCAGGAAAGGGGCTGTATCCCAATATCCCATACCAGAGAATAGCATTCATCTCCACGTCCCAAACCAGGAAAAGGGCATGGATCCCTATATCCCAAATAAGGAAAGGGGTTGCATCCCCTTATGTCAAACCAGGGAAGAGTATGCATCCCCATATCCCACACAAGGAAAGGACACCCATGCCCATGTCCCAAACCAGGGAAGAGGATTCATCCCCATATCCCAAACCAGGAAAACAGCATATCCAATACTAGGAAGGGGGAATGCATCCAAGTATCTCAGACCAGGAAAAGGGATGCACCCTCATTTCCCAAACCAAGAAAGGAGATGAATCCCCATATCCCAAGCCAGGGAATAGGATGCGCCTACATACCCTAAAAGCAGCATCCTGGAAAACTGGGAATCTCACCCTGATGCTTTCTCATTTCCCAAACCAAGAAAGGAGACAAATCCCCATACCAGGAAAGGGGATGCATCCTCATTCCAAGCCAGGGAATAGGATGCACCTACATACCCCAAAAGCACCATCCTGGAAAGCTGGGAATCTCACCCCGAGGGACATGCCAGCCCCAGCACAGCCTCCCTCCCTCCCCTGGGAACACTGATCCCATCGGTTATTTTTAGCATCCCTCTCCCGGAGAAGAGAGGCTGGTTTCTCCCTCCAGCCTGGATCCCGCAGGGCACAGCGCATTCCCGGCGGGCCCGGCCGCCCTCCTGCACCGGCGGATGGGCGAGGCGGTGGCCCGGGTGGCCAGGAAGGTGAACGACACGGTGGAGAACAAGGCGGATTCCCTGGGTAAGGCGGGCGGAGGACAAAGCGGATTCCCGGCGCTCCGTCCCGGGGCCGCGCGGGGATCGGGTGGCCGGAGCTGGGCTCTGTGTTTCACTGCCACAGCCTAAAAAAAGCTGTCGGCGCTCCCTCCCCGCGGCTCTGCAGAAGGGAAAAGCTCCCCCAAAGGGCCCTCAAAGCCAGAGCAGGTTCACATAATCCCGTGGGATGTGTCCCCTCCTTGGGAGCAGCGGCAGGAGCAGATTTTTCCCCGCGTTGCCGTGTCAGATTTGTGTTTTCCTGCCGTTTCCCCGTTTCCAGCTAATTCCCAAGAGCGGGGTGCAGTTCATCAAAGGAGAGAGATGAAAGCCACTCATTTTTATTCCCACTGGATTCCCCGGCCTGGGATATAAACCAGAGTATGGCAGGAGCTGGAGCTTCATCTCTGAGGCTCTCCACATCCCCTGAGAGAAACGTGGGAGGCTGGAACTTGCTCCATCAGCCCCCACAGTGGCTTTGGGGAATGGGCAGGAAGCAGAGCCCATCCTGGGGCTGGGATACAGGCCTTCCATCCCTGGAGTCTCCTGGGAGAGGAAAGAGGAACAACTCAGGAGAAAACAAGGAGGCCACGAAGTGAGAGGAACAACCAAATCTTTTTTCCCCTCCCCATCGCTTGCCGTGGGACAACCAGCCATGACCATGAGAAATCCAGCCAGGAATGCCCAGGGAAATCCCTGCTCCATCCCCCAGCAGTGGAATAGGCATCCCTGGGCTGCTCAGCTGCCCCCAGGGAATTGTGGACACAGGGGGAGCAGGGGACTGAAGTTGTTAGACCCTTGCCTGGGTGTCGCAGACATCTTTTTATGAAAAATCCTTTCCTTAGGATTTTTCCTCCTGAGAAGCCGGGAGGCCTCAGGAACAAAATGTAAACATTGATTATCTGCTGCTGTGGAATGCAACAGGTGGATCTGTGATTGACCCATGTTGGATGTTTGTAATTAATGGCCAATCACAGCCCAGCTGGCTCAGACAGAGAGTCCTAAACAGCTGCCTTCCTTGTCATTCTTTTCTATTCTATTCTTAGCTGGCCTTCTGATGAAATCTTTTCTTCTATTCTTTTAGTGTAGTTTTAATGTAATATATATTACAAAATAATAAATCAAGCCTTCTGTAACATGGAGTCAGATCCTCATCTCTTCCCTCATCCGAAAACCCCTGGGAACACGGTCACACCTGGGTCTCTGTGTGCGCAGATCTGGCCAACTGCAAGCTGATGTCCTTCCCTGTTGGAGTCTACAAAGCCGTGAGGAGCGTCACCGAGGGCATCCACCGCATCTCCCTGGCCAACAATGAGCTCAAGTCCATCACCAGCCGGTTTGTCACCACCTTCAGCCAGCTGAGAGGTAAGGCCCTGCCATTCCAACCCTCCGGGGCACGCCAGGAGCCCCCAGATTGCTGCAGAGGGGGCAAAGCGGCCACGAGTCTCCCCTGAGCTCACACCTCGTTGCAAGCGCTAGTTCTGACCCCAAAAAATCCATTTTTGGTTGTACCTTCCGCCCCTTGAAGGACGAGGACACCGGTTCTGCTCTCACCCACCCTTCCAAACTGGTTTCAGGCTGCTGTGGGGTCACTCAGCACCCCCAGATCCCTCCAGGGATGGAGAACAGGAAAAGCAGCTTGGGGATAACAACAGAGGCATGACAATCCCGGCTGCGCCGACTAATTAGTGCTCGTAGTGCGACATCAATGAGAGCTAATCACTGCAGGAGATGGGAGCGATCATCAGCGCGGGGGGACACCTCCCGGAGAAGGCAGCCCGAGGCTAATCCGATAGAAAATGGCCATGCAAGCATCCAGAGCATCCAACACCGCGAGATTGAGCGCTGAGGGCGGCGCTGGGGATGCTCTGGCCGCTTCTAAAATCAATTTTGATTCCTATGAGGTACCACACAAATGCCGCTATGATGGGTGCCTGGGGAGGTTTCCCTTGTCCTGGAGCTGCAGCATCGTCTGTGAGAGCACCCCTGGGCTGGGGAAAGGAAACACATGCACCAAAGGAATCAATTTCCATTTTCTAGACAGCACAACCAGCCCTGAAGGGGAAAAAAAATGACTTTGCTTCCCAGCAAGGGCTTTTTCTCCACCAGCGGACCATTCACTCCTGCGATGAGCTGTGCTGGGTCTCAGCAGGAACAGATGCCCCAGGGCTGGGGACAGGCTGAATAAGGCAGGACCTATAAATACCAGGTATTAGCAGGGGCAGGGCGGCTTGTGTGGGTATTTATAGTGCAGAAAGCCCCGTGTCACCGGAGAAGGGCGCTGGGACAGCGGGATTTGGGTTCTGTGCCCGGAGTGCTGCTCCTGGCCCCACAGGAGCTCATTTCTGGGGCGGGAAAGCATCACAGATGGGTAAACTGTGACAAACAGGTATTTTTCACAGCTAAAGACCTCTCTCCCACCATTCTGTTTATTGCTCAGAAGGGGTTCAGGCACATGAATGCAGAGGGCTAGCCTTAAGCCATGACAAATGACCATTGGGGAGGTAATTGCGCTGAGTTTATGGGGAAATATTCCTTGTTTTTTACAGACTCTGCTTGCAAAAGGCTGCACAATTTCATTAGGAAAGCATTGCTCCTAAATGTGGCATTCCCAGCAGGCAAATCTACAATGACAGCCATGGAAAACAGGAAAAAAAAAGAAAGAAAGAAAATTAAAAAGCCCAATTTTTTGGAGCTGGAATCCCACTGATGGATTGAGGCCAGAGGCTGTGAATCAAGCTGTACATCAGTTATTTCCCCACCTTTTTCCCAGCATCCCACCACCTCCCTTCTCTGTTCCCAGAGCTGAACCTGGCAGGGAATTACCTGCACCGGCTGCCCGAGGAGATCACGTCCCTGCTGCACCTCCGCACCATCGACCTCTCCCGAAACCGCTTCCGCCGCTTCCCGGAGCCCCTGGCCACCGTGCCCGCCCTGGAGAGCATCGACCTGGAGGAGAACGAGATCGCAGGTGAGGAGAGACCTTTTCCCACTGGAAAAAGGCGATTTAGCACTGTGAGAAACGACTGCTGGCTTTGGAAATGTAAAGAGGTTTGTTAAACCTTAACAAAAATAGAACAAACGGACTGCATAAGTGTGAAGAACGCCAATCACTTGTTCTTTTTCCATTTTTAAAGTTTAATAGTAATAAAATGGTTACAAAAATAGTAATGTAATTAGACTGATAATAATTTGGACAATTTGGATTAGGACAATATGAGACAATAAAAACAAAGAGTTACAGACAGTCCAGGTACCTCTTTCTGGGCAAAATAACCCACGTTAACAGAGGATTAACCCTTAAAAGCAACAGCCTGTTGCATATTCATACACCTCATCCATGATGCATAAATTCCATTCAAACACAGGATTCTGTCTGGGCAGTGTCAACTTCTTCCTCTGAATCCTAAGGGCATCTTCAGGGCTGAAAGAGGCAGGAAGGAGTTCGTTTCTCCTGATAATGGAGCAATAACTTCTCTTTCTCTGGAAGATTTAGGTGTCCTGTGGCTGCTATCTCGGTGTGAGTCCTTTCTTAGAAAAAGTGTCTTACACAGCATAGTTTCTATTTTAACATTTTGTTATAACCTAAAACTATATTTAACACACTACTTAAGAAAATTAATACAGCATAACTTTCTAACACAATACATATAATATTCATTTGAATATTTGCGAAAAGCCAATCATAAAATACACATTTTTCACATAAGGAAAAAGCTGCAGTGCTGGGAACTGCCCCTCATGGGCCAGTTCATCTTCAAGAGGGAAGCTCAGTGCTTTATACCCCTGGGGGTTGCATCGGCCAGCCCTGGCCCCTCCCAAAGTCTGTCTGTCAGCTCTTCTTTGCCATTTAGGAGTGCAGACTGCTTTGTAACTGGATATGGGGTCCACCCCCTAAAAGCAGCAAGCTTTTCCATTCCCAGCTGCCCCATGCCAGGGGCACATGTGCAGCCTCCTCTCTATCTGTCCTGGACACCCCAGGCTGTCTGATGGCAGCAATACAGGGGGGAGAGGGAACTGTGGGGAGAGCAGAGAACATCTAAACTATAATAACGTATTTATACACCACTGAAGCTTCTCTTAATATTCACACAATAGTTATCCTTTGATTGCAAGAGCCAATAATCTCATTATCCATCTATACCAGCATCACCCAGGGCTGTTGCTAAATAATCAGAGCCTGCTCAGCCATTTGCCTTTCCCAGCAAAGGAAATTTGCCTTTCCCAGGGCAAAGCTGCTGCAGGCACGGTGGGAGCCAAGCCCCATTCAAGCTGCCCCATTCACCACGCTGGGATGTAGCTCCTAAAGGCACCTCCAGCTGGGGTGACCCCAAAATCCTCGGATTTCATTAAAAAACCAGATCTGACTGCAGAACCCAGCCCCAGTCTGCTGCCAGGCTAAGCAAGAACACCTGAACATTTCCCAGAACAAACAGCAGCTGTTTAACACTACAAAATCCCCTAAAAATTAAATTAAAGGAATGGCAAGAGCCGCTCATCCCTCAGCCCTGCAGCGGCAGAAAAATTGTTCATGTGCAAAAAAACTGAAGGCTTTGGAGTCTGTGAAAGCTGAGCAAAAAGGGGCAGCTGTTGTACACAGATAAAAGTGAATTTATTTAGCAGGCAGCCTTCAAAGAGCCCAGGCTGGAGCATCCCACAGCCCCACGGAGCCCCAGGGAGGCGAATCTCGGAGCCCACTCAATTTTGCTGTTTTATCTGGGGTTGCTTCAGCTGCTGCTGGGAAACTGCTCCCTGCAACAGGAGGTTTGTTGCCAGCCTCACATCAGCTGCTCCCCACCTGTGCCTGCAGAAACACTGGAATTAAAATCTGCTTCCACAGGAGCCAGAGAAAGAAAGACACAGCTTTTCCTCACCCTCTTTTTCTCTCCTGCCTCCTGTCTCGCTTTTAGCTCCCTCTGTCACTTTTTGAGTTCAGCTGGCTGATTTCAACCCAAGCTGATCCCCAAACTGCATTTTCCCCCGCTGGTTTTGTGGAAGCAGGGTGCTGCAAGGAGGGAATGCAGCTTTTTGGTGCCTTTTTCCCTGAAAGCTAAAATGCAGGGAGGAAAGGCTGCACGCAGGGTTGCACCCAAGCTGGGGGAGAGGGTGGCCTCTCTTGGTTTGGTCACCTCCCAAGCCAGGTTTGGTCACCTCCCACCAGGCTCCCCTCGGATGGGAGGTGTCCTCCAGATGTGGGGAAAATAAAAGCAGAGTAAAAATTGACAATTCCAAGCCAAGCTGTTGTAGGGACATGTGTGAGTAGTGCACATGATGCTGCCTGGCTGCAGAAATGGGTGATGTGAGCCTATCTCACACATTCCCTGGAAAGGGGAGAGGAAGACACAGGAAGGCCAGGGGGGTTCAGCCCCTGTTTTCCAAGGAAACAAAACCCCGGGCGATCGCACTGCTGCCACCAGCCCTTCCCAAGCAGGTTCCCTGCAGGTGAGCTGGTGTTGGCAGGGCTGCCGTGCCCTGGTTTGGGGTGCTGTGCCAGTGCTGGTGCTGCCTGTGCCCCTGTGCCATGCCAGGGGTGCTGAGAGGCTCCTGCCAGGGCTGCAAACCCCGTTTGAAATTTCCTGCTGAAAGAGCTGAGTGACTCTTGCTAAGACAAATGGAGCTGGAGGTGGTGGGTGATGTTTTCCAAAGGGAAACAAGAGTGAAAGGAGATTAATTAACGCCTGCCTGGAGCCTGTGGGCTCTGTGAAGGGAGACATTTAGTGCCACAAGCCACCCTTTTCATCCAAATAAGCTCTTAACCCTGGACTGTAATTATGTATATATTACTGTCAGTGCTTTTAACTCTTTCCCTGGTAATTAGAGTTATGTCAAATCAGCTTTTAAAGCTCCCAAATCCATGGGGATGTTTTGGTGCCTGGAGCTTCAGCTTCTCCTTCTCTTATTCCTTGATTAATGGTTTAATAGGGATGATGTTGAGGCTGCTGCCAATGCTGGGGACATCACTGCTGGGGCAGCTGTGGTTGATTTTGTCCTCCTGAGGATGTTGAGATGGGACAAAGGGGATGGTTTCCAACTCAGAGTGGGGCTAGATGGGACATTGGGAAGAAATTCTGCCACAGAGACACTGTGCATTCCTGGCAGTGCCCAGGGCCAGGCTGGATGGGGCTTACAGCAGCCTGGGGCAGTGGGAGCTGTCCCTCTGTCCATCCAGGAGGGCACTGGATGAGCTCTAAGGTCCCTTCCAACCCAGACCATGTCACATTCTGCTTTAATTATGTAAAAAAAGCCTTTTCCCTCCCTGTCTTTTGCTTAAAATCCTGCATGAATAATTCAGGCTCAAATGCAAGTGCCTTATCTGTTGGGAAGGCAGCAAGGGAAGTTTTGGGTTGTTTTTGGAGGAATTTGTGGCTGGCAGGGCACAACCCTACAGCTACAGGCTGCCCTGCCTGTCCCTTCATGCCAGGCTGAGTCACTGCTCCTCACCTGGAACTGAGGTGCAGAGCTGAGCTGCTCCCAGCCTGGGAAGGTCTTGGTCCCCAGAACACTTCACTAAACTCCCTAATCTGAGCAAAATGGGTGAAAGCACTCTTAACTTTATCATGCTGCGTAAGAGGATGATTAAACTTCTTATTCTCCACTGCATTAGGCCATGATTAAACAGGGAGATGTATGAGGCAAAATATATTACTTTTGTGCTTCAAGGGGAAAAAAATCCAAGCAAAATGAAACGGGGGAATGGCAGTGAACAAATCCACCGTGAAGAGTTATTAAAAAAATTCATGTGAAGCTCTGCCTGATGAGCTGTGCTCTCCTAGGGAATTTGTGTATGGAAAATATCACCATTTTCCAGAGGAGAAAGAGGGGGAAAAACAAAGGCATCAAAGTGTTTGATTCTTTTTCCAGCATAAAATAAATTTAATGGTTTAAAAATCACATAACCATCTACCAGATATAATTACAACACTGCAATTCTGCTCCAGGTTCTGGCAGAGGAAACAAGAGCTGGGGTGGAAAAGGCTCTTGTTATTTTGGTGGCCAAATTAAAGAAGAAATTGGTTTAGGTAAATCAGACAAGTGGGCGTTGCTAGCCCCAAAATATTGTGAATTGTAGCAAAATCCATCATCTTTTAATGAGCTTAATTAGGGTTAGGTTTTCATATCAGCCTCAGTGGATTCGCACTGGGACCATCAAGCTGAGCTGCACCCTTTTTTTTTAAACACAGTTTGTAAATGTCGTGTTTTCTAAAGGCCAACACCCAAATTCGTGGAAACTGCAGAACAGAAGGGGGCCCGTGGGTGGCTGAGAGCCATTTGCAGCCTGTCCAACCAGGGCAAAGACCACGAGCCTTCCTGTGAGCCCGGAGAGGGCTCCTGGGCATTGCAACACCGGGGAGAAAATCAGGGAAAGGGCTTTGAATCCCAGTCCCGTGTCCCAGCAGGGATTTTATTACCCTGGAGAACTGGGGGGCAGTGCCCACACTGCACATCTGGGTGTTTGCACCTCCCTGACACATTCCTCAGAACCCCAGGATCATTTGGGTTGGAAAAAAACTCTATGTTTACCAAACATTTGCCTGAGCAGTTGGATAAATTAATATTTCATTGTCTTTCTGTTTCGATCAAAGCCTGCAGACAGGCTTAACATCAACAGCAAACCTTTGTTGTTAAATTCAAAAAACCCCCTCAAATTACCACCATGCCTCAACACAAGTAGTGGTACCTCCTTACAATCAATTACCCAATCAAATAATATTAATACCTCAATCATTTATCCCTCAATCAACCATTCCTCAAATAATCCCAACTCAATACCCTCAAATTCAAAATTCAAATTAGCCTTCTCAAAATTAATACACCTTTTAAATAATTTTTGTTATGAAAGCATTCCCACCAAAATTGCCAATTTTTTTCAACAAAACCATTTTTTTTTAATTCTAAGCAAAGCCAACAGCAGAATTTTTAAACTTTCAATCCTTCCCACCATTATTTCAATAAATTATTAAAAAATTCATAATTTTATCTCTTACATTTATATTCCTGTAGTAATTCCACCAAAACCACCTATAACTATTACATTTCTTTTACCCATAAACACACCCAAACAAAACAACTTTCCGAAAAACTCAATTATGTCTGTGCCATTTATTGTCTCAAATCCTAAAATCTTTTAAACAAAATGTTTCAAAACACAACCAACCGAAATTAACTTACAACCTAACTCACCATAATAAAACAATTTACATTACAAACGTACCAAATACTAATGCAGATGTCGCTATAATTTCTCACATGTTTTAACCCAATAATTTGGGTTAAATATAGGTATAGATATACTTATATATATAATATATAGTATATAGTATATAGTATATAGTATATAGTATATAATATATAATATATAATGTATTATGTACTATGTATCGTATTATATAATATATACTATAAAATATTATATTTCTATTTTATATATTATATATTATATATTATATATTATATATTATATATTATATATTATATATTATGTATTATATATTATATATTATATATTACATATTATGTTATGCATATATTGTATATATATGATATATTATTATATATTGTATATTATATATTATATATTATGTTATTTATATTATATTATAGTATATTATATTATATTATATTACATTACATTACATTACATTACATTACATTACACTATATTAATTATATATTATATATCTATAATAACTATAACTGTAATGATTAGATACAGATACAGATACAAATATAGATATAGATATAGATATAGATATAGATATAGATATAGATATAGATATAAATATAAATATAAATATTAAATATATCCTGTATCAGGTTTGCTTCAGGCTGTCCATCAAGAGGAGCTTTCACCCCTCCACCCCTCCAGGACGGATTCTCACCTCCCTGCTCTCTTTCCAGAGGTGCCCACGGACAAATTGGCCTCCATGGCGCTGCTGCGGAGCCTCAACCTGCGAGCCAACCCCGTGGGCCCCGAGGTGCGGCTGCTGGTCCGGCCCCTGGTTCCCTTCGAGCTGCTGCTGTCTCCAGAGGAGCCCATCCATCCCTGAATCCCGGCAGCACCCCCGGGTGCCCGAGCTGTCCCCAGGGGGAGCTGCCCACCACAGGGGTTTGGCTCGGCTCAGTCCCTGCTGCTCCCCCGTTTCTGCCCCAAAGCGGGTCCCAAACCCGAGCCTGTGCCTCGTTTTTCCCGTGGAGGGATGGCTCTGCCAAATCCCGAGCCAGGCAATCTCCTGCTTATGCGTTTTGTGGGTACAGAGGAGCTGCAACACGTGGGGTGGGAGGTTGGGGTGGAGTGGGGGGATCTGGATGTGCAGCTCTCCCACCCGAGACCATCGGCATGGTGGAGGACATCCCTGCAGCTGGAAGGGCTCTCCCTGGAATTGCTGACACGGTGGTGGTGTGCCAAGTGCCTGATTAAATGCTTTCCTGTTACATCGGGGGCTTTGTGTCTGATTAAATTCCAATTACCAGCCTTGTCCTTGGAGAAGCCCCTTTGCACAGCTGCTCTCTGCAGCCTCCAGGCTGGATTCTCCCAGACCCAAGCAGTATTTCCCTGGAATATTCCTTGTTTTCCAAGGAACTTTTCTTCCCTCCTGTGTTTCACCGTGGAAGCCAAAGTGACCCAAAGCCAGTGGCTGTCCCCAGAGGTGTGTGCCCACCTCTCTGGTGCTGTGGGTCCTCAAGTTGTGCTGATCCCTTCCCAGGAAGAAATGTCCTGGAGAGAGTGCCTTCTCGGTGGCAGGCAGGACACTGCCGAGCACACCCATGTCCCTTAGCAGCTGGCTGCCTGCAAAAAAACCCAAAAACTTCCTGGGAGAAACCCCAGGTGTTGTCTCCAAACGCCTTGTTTAAACATCTCCCTTGTTCGTTCCTTTGGGTGTTTAAGGGACAAACACTTCCCAATGGTGTGTGCGGGCTGGGGACAGCCAGGAATGGTAAATCCTGTAAATATTTGACTTCTAGACTTGCCAAGCTTTGGCACAAGATTATGGTAAGAGATGTTAGTCATGCTGGAGGAGCTGGGGTTGAGCGGAGCAGCCTGAAGCCAAGACCAGCATCCCTGAACATCGCGCTGCTTCTCCCTCTGGTGGATTGATGCATGGGGGATCCCCCCACTCGTCTTGAGGCTCATTTTCCTCCCGCGATGGCCAGGAGCGCTGCTGGGGACACCGGCCATCAGCTGCCAGCATCACTGCGGGGACCTCGGCGGCAGCGGGGGGACACAGACCGGGACCCGCCATGGGGGCGAACCTGCTCCTTCCCTCCGTCCCCGTGCCCGGCGTGGGCTGCCCGCCCCCGCGCCGCCTCTCCCGGGGGGCAGCGTGCGGGTCCCCCGGTATCCATGGCGATGGGAGGGAGGTGTTTCCCCCCGCGCCCCCTCCCCGCCTCCGCTGCAGCCGCCGAGCAGCCGCAACCGGCGCCAAGCGGCACCGGGGCTCCGGAGCGGGCGGGAGGCACGGAGCGAGGCACGGAGCGGGCGAGCCGTGCCCCCTCCCCGGGCAGCGCATCCCCTGCACGGCAGCGATGCAGCCCCCGGAGCCGGCTCGGCCCGGCGGAGGTGAGTGCCAAGACCTGATTGATTTTATTCCCCAAAAAAGCGATCCACTCCTCATCCCGTCCCTGTTCCATCAGACCAGCCTTTCCCCGCGGTGCTTTCCCTGGGCAGGGAATGCGGGTGGTCCATCACCCTCCGTGCGGTCCCCCCATCCCTGTCACCACGTCCGAGGTGTCAGTGAGTGCTGAGGACGCCTGCATCCATCCATCCACCCACCCATTCATGCCCCCATTCATCCTCCACCCATTCATCCATCTATCCACTCACTCACCCATCCAGCACCCACCCGGCTGCTCAGCAGCTCCTTATTTTCCTTTCCCCATCTTCCACCTTGCTTTAAAACCATATCCAATTCCACAGGACACCAACCTCCTGCTCATGCTGCACTGCAGCCCCAAAAGATAAAGTCCAGCAAAGTTTTAGGCTTAATATCACAGGTTTTGGGCAATCTCATTGCAGTCTTTGCTATTGCTCCTGCTTACAGAGCTGGTTCACACATCTGATACCGACTATCTGGAGAATCTTGCCCCCTCCATCCTGCTACTCCCTTTCCTCTCCAAGAGGCTCCTTCGCCCGTGTCGACTGCAAGTCCCCTATCAGCGCCTTTCTGAATCCCCACTGGAAATGTGTTGCCCAAATCCTGAGCCCAGGACTGGGGTATCGGGGGCTGGATCGGGCCCTCCTGCCTGCCCGAACCCTGAGGAAGCCGCTGGTCCCGGGGGCTGGAAAAGCATCTCGGCTGGAGAGCTGAGCACCGTCATGGACTCAG
The DNA here is from genome assembly GCF_028551555.1 of Melozone crissalis. NCBI lineage: Eukaryota > Metazoa > Chordata > Aves > Passeriformes > Passerellidae > Melozone > Melozone crissalis. The sequence continues at coordinate 3,918,605 of NW_026535840.1, read as the reverse complement.
GGATGGGGGATGCTCCAGCCGCCCAGGGCTGACCTGCAGGCGCTCAGGCTGAGCTCAAAGCTCAGATGTGCCTTTCCTCGGCTCAGCACTGCAGCCCGGATCCTCCCGGAGCCGGTCCCGTCAGCGCTGCAGGCAGCTCCTGCCCACGCCCCGCATCCTCCCGCATCCCCGAGCGGCTGGGGATGCCCGAGGGTGGGAGCTGCCGAGCCCCGCTCCCCGCTCAGTCCCCAGTGACAAAATGCCACCCCCGCCTCCACTAGATAATGATCAGAATGACAATTATCGCTTTAGATGGGAGGGGAGGGTGTTCTCTGCCCCAGCTCCTCTCCCCGGGTTCTTGCAGCTTCGCCGGGGAGAATAAGATTTTGTGGAATATGGAATTGTAAACCTTGGAAGCACAAGGAGAAGCAGGGATGCTCCCGTGGCTGGGACCACACAGATGCTGCTCCCATAAGGCCAGAGCACTGGAGTGTCAGGATGTGGATTTGTCTTCCTTGCATCATCCCTAAGTAAAAAAAAAGGCCCACGAGATCAGGATGTCTTCTGGGCCGTTCTAATTCTAAAAGAATGATACCAATAATAATGATATCCAGTAATAATAATATCAAACAATAATTGTATCTAATAATAATGATATTGATTTTATAAAAAATTAATGAAATTGATGGTATCAAACAACAATGATGTAAAAGAATAATTCAGCAGAGGTGCTGCAGAGCCTGGAGCTGAGTAACCCAAGGAGGAGGAGACTTGTTGGGGCACAAAGAAGAGTCCAGCAGGACATGTCCCAGCCAGTCTGGGCACTGGAATAAATACAGAAATCCCCCTCTGGAAGCATTAAGAAATTAAGGGAATTACTGCTTTATTCTCTCCCAGCTTCATTTTCCTGCCTTCCCTTCCCCAGGCCCTTCCAATGTCACCTGGTGGCCCAACTCCAGCGCCAGCCACCTCCCGAGGGAGAACTACACCTTCCTGGCGTACTACCAGCATTCCTCCCCCGTGGCCCTCATGTTCATCCTGGCCTACACCTTCATCTTCCTCATGTGCGTGGTCGGCAACGTCCTGGTGTGCTTCGTGGTGGTGAAGAACCGCCAGATGCGCACGGTCACCAACATGTTCCTCCTCAACCTGGCCATCAGCGACCTGCTGGTGGGCATCTTCTGCATGCCCACCACCCTGGTGGACAACCTCATCACAGGTGAGCGGGGCAGAGGAAGGGAAAAGACTTTTTTTTTAATTTTTCTTTGAGGTTCAGGCCATTTGTGGTAAAATAAGTTTGGCCCTAATGCTGCATTTGCATATTTGTTTGAAGCAACGTTAAAAAAAAACCTCCCTTCTGCATTCACCTTTTCCTGTGCTGGCTCAGCTCTGCCTGTTGACCTTTCCAAAGATAAGGGAGTTGGGAGGGTTCAGCTGCAGCAGCAGCCAGGCCATAGGGCAGGGTTTGTATTTATTGATTTTGGGGTGTGATTTATTTATTTATTGGTATTGCGGTCAAGAAACAAGATGAAAGTCCTTCTGATTGAGGGTCCCAAAGTCTGTAGGAAAAATGACAGCCACCATGTTCCTTGAGTCTCTAAGTGTCACGTGTATCTTTTTTACCAATTTTGGGGTTCCTCTTCAAGGATCCATGCCGCTAAAGGCTATCTCCACACCAGCTGGGAGCAGGACTTAGCATCCCTCAGCAGCAACCCAGTGGGTGGGGACACCTGAAGGGAGCTGGGTGAGCCAGAGGCACCCACAGCCTGCGTGGTGTCCCCTCACAGGTTGGCCCTTTGACAACACCATGTGCAAGATGAGCGGGCTGGTGCAGGGCATGTCCGTGTCCGCCTCGGTTTTCACGCTGGTGGCCATCGCTGTGGAGAGGTACGTTGGCATGGGGGCATGGGGACATGGGGACCAAACCATCTCCAGCAGGTCCAGGTGCCCTGTGCCGTTGCCATTGCAGGAAAGCTCCTGGGAATGTCAGGAACCTGTCACAGCTCCCCAGGAGCACCACAAAGCTGTCCATGAGGCATTCCAGCAAGGTGTCCTTCCCCACACTGGGATGAACACACCAACCCAGCTCTGCCCCCAAAAGACACGTGTAAAGACACATCCACCTCACCCTCCATTCCCACTCCTGGGTCCTGGCCGCCCTCCTTCCCCAGGGATGTCCCCACCAGGTGCCCAAAGCCACCATGAGCTGTTCTCCCCCCCAGGTTTCGCTGCATCGTCCACCCCTTCCGGCAGAAGCTGACGCTGAGGAAAGCCCTGCTGACCATCGCCGTCATCTGGGTGCTGGCCCTGCTCATCATGTGCCCGGCTGCCGTCACCCTGACTGTCACCAGGGAGGAGCACCACTTCATGGTGGACACCTACAACAACTCCTACCCCCTCTACTCCTGCTGGGAGGCCTGGCCCGAGACGGGCATGAGGAGGATCTACACCACCGTCCTCTTCTCCCACATCTACGTGGCTCCCCTCGCCCTCATTGTCGTCATGTACGCCCGCATTGCCTTCAAGCTCTTCAAGTCGGTGGCGCCCGCCCAGGGCGGAGAGGAGCCGGAGGGGAGGAGGATCTCCCGGAGGAAGGCCAAAGTCATCAACATGCTCATCATCGTCGCCCTCTTCTTCAGCGTCTCCTGGCTGCCCCTCTGGACGCTGATGCTGCTGACGGACTACGGGCAGCTGAGCGAGGCCCAGCTGCGCCTGCTCACCGTCTACGTGTACCCGCTGGCGCACTGGCTGGCCTTCTTCAACAGCAGCGCCAACCCCATCATCTACGGCTACTTCAACGAGAACTTCCGACGCGCCTTCCAGGAGGTGTTCAGGGCCCCGCTCTGCTCGTGGCACTGCCAGCGCCGGCCCTACACCCCCCGGAGCCACGGCCCCGGGACGCTCTTTGGCCCCCGTAACCGCATCCTCAGACAGGCGCGGGCCAGCGCCTCGCCCGCCGTGTCCGAGTCGGGGCCGCTGGCCCCGCGCCGCTCCGGCATCCCTGCGTGGGACGGCTGAGGCCACCAAACCCCTCTGCACCGAGGGACTGCGGGGTGGGGAGTGGGGATTGGCCACAAGACATGGAAATAAAGGTGTGTCCCACTGATGCCTTGTTCCTGGCTAGGCTCCTCCACTTCCCACCATGGCACTGAGCCCCCAGGCCCTGCCAGAGCCCCCTTACCCAGCCCAGTCCAGGCACAGGGCCAAGGAAGGCAGGGACCCAGGAGAAGTGTGGGAGAACGGGCCATCCTGTCCGGGCCATCCTGGCAGCCAAGCCACGCTGCCATGGCCATGCCAGGCAGGACCAAGCCGGATTGTGCTGGAGAATGCTGTGCCATGCGGGACCGTGCCAAGCCATGGCTGTGCCAGGCAGGACCAAGCCGGATTGTGCTGGATCATGCTGTGCCATGCCACTCCATGCTACCCCATGGCCATGGGGAATGGACCATTCCAGGGCCATCCCATGGATGGGCGATGCTGTGGCTTTGTTGTACCAAGGCATCCCATGCTATTGTGACCCTTCTAGACCAAACCACGCCATGCAGGACAATGCCACTCCTTGCATTTGTGGCCATTCCTGACCACATCCCACCACACTGCAGTGCCCATGCCATGCCAGTCCATGCCACCCCATGCTGTTACACCCATGCTGGGCCGAACCATGCCATGCCAGATTGTGCCAGTCCACCCTTGTGTGGCCATGCCAGGCAGGATCACACTGTGCTGGACCTTGCTACTGTGGCCATGCTGAACCATGCTGGGCTGGGACTGCTCTGTGCAGGTACATGATAGCCCAGGCTGCTGTGGCCATGGTGAGCAGGACCGTTCCAAGCTGGCAGAGGCATTACATGCCAGGAAGAACCATTCCAAGCTGGGAAGAACCATTCAAAGCTAGGAATAACCATTCTCAGCTGGGCAGGGCCATTCCAAGCTGGGAAGAACCCTTCCAAGCCAGGCAGGACCATTCCAAACCATGAAGAACCATTCTGAACCAGGAATAACCATTCCCAGCCAGGAATGACCATTCCCAGACAGGCAGAACCATTCTCAGCTGGGAAGAATCATACCAAGGTGGGCAGGGCCATTCCCGGGCAGGAAGAACCATTCTCAGCTGGGAAAAATGATTCCAAGCTGGGAAGAACCATTCCAAACCAGGAAGAACCATTCTAAGCCAGGCAGGGCCATTCTAAGCTGGGAAGAATGATTCCCAGCTAGGAAGAACCATTCCAAACCAGGAATAACCATTCCTAGCCAGGAAGAACCATTCCCAAGAGGGAAGAACCATTCTAAGGTGGGCAGGGCCATTCTAAGCCGGGCACAGCCGTTCCAAACCAGGAAGAACCATTTTCAGCCAGGAAGAACTATTGCCAACCAGGAATAACCATTCCCAAACCAGGAATGACCATTCCCAGCCAGGCCGGGCCATTCCCAACCAGGAATAACCATTCCCAAACCAGGAAGAACCATTCCCAGTAGGAATTACCTGTTCCAAACAGGAAGAACCACTCCCGGCCGGGCAGGGCCATTCCCAACCAGGAAGAACCATTCCCAGCCAGGAAGAACCATTCCCAACCAGGACTGAACATTCCCAGCCGGGAATAACCATTCCCAAACCAGGAATGACCATTCCCAGCCAGGCCGGGCCATTCCCAACCAGGAATAACCATTCCCAAACCAGGAAGAACCATTCCCAGTAGGAATTACCTGTTCCAAACAGGAAGAACCACTCCCGGCCGGGCAGGGCCATTCCCAACCAGGAAGAACCATTCCCAGCCAGGAAGAACCATTCCCAACCAGGACTGAACATTCCCAGCCGGGAATAACCATTCCCAAACCAGGAATGACCATTCCCAGCCAGGCAGGACCATTCTCAGCCAGGAAGAACCACTCCCAGCCGGGAAGAACCATTCCAAGCTGGGAATAACCTTTCCAAACTAGGAATGACCATTCCCAGCTGGAAGAACCATTCCAAACCAGGAATAATCATTCCCAGCCGGGAAGAACCATTCCAAACCAGGAATTACCATTCCCTACCAGCACTGACCATTCCCATTCGGGCCGGGCCATTCCCAACAGGGACCGACCATTCCCAGCCGGGAATTACCATTGCCAAACCAGGAATAACCATTCCAAACCGGGAATTGCCATTCCCAAACAGGACTAACCATTCCCAGCTGGGCTGGACCATTCCAAGCCGGGAAGAACCATTCCCAGCCGGGAAGAACCATTCCCAACCAGGACTGACCATTCCCAACCAGCATTGACCATTCCCAGCCGGGAAGAACCATTCCAAACCGGGAATTACCATTCCCAACCGGGACCGACCATTCCCAACCAGCATTGACCATTCCCATTCGGGCCGGGCCATTCCAAACCAGGACGGACCATTCCCAGCCAGGAATAACCATTCCCAGGCGGGAATAACCACTCCCAGCCGGGAAGAACCATTCCAAACCGGGAATTACCATTCCCAACGGGGACCGACCATTCCCAGCCGGGAATTACCATTCCCAAACCAGGAAGAACCATTCCAAACCGGGAATTACCATTCCCAACCGGGACCAACCATTCCCAGCCGGGAATTACCATTCCCAAACCAGGAAGAACCATTCCAAACCGGGAATTACCATTCCCAACGGGACCGACCATTCCCAGCCGGGAATTACCATTCCCAAACCAGGAAGAACCATTCCAAACCGGGAATTACCATTCCCAACGGGGACCGACCATTCCCAGCCGGGAATTACCATTCCCAAACCAGGAAGAACCATTCCAAACCGGGAATTACCATTCCCAACCGGGACCAACCATTCCCATTCCCTGAGGCGCCGCGTGGCGCAGGGCGGGCCGGCTGCGCGGGCGGCGCATGCGCACTGTGCCCCCGCCACACACCCCCTCCCGGCGGCGGCGGCGAGCGCGGGCGCGTGCGCGGCGATGTCGGGGTACGGCGTGGAGGAGCGCGCCGGGCCCCACAGCCCCGAGTACCGGCTCTTCTTCAGTGAGTGCCGCCCCCGCCGCTCCCCGCTGCCCCCGCGGCCCCTCACACCCCGCCGGAGCCCGCCTGAGCCCGCCCAGGTGTGCCCGCGGTGTGTGACTGGACTCCCTCCCCTTGCCTTGCAGAGGATGGCGCCGGGCGCTACATCTCCCCCTTCCACGATATCCCCATGTACGCGGACGCCGGGAAGGTAAGAGCGGGTCCGGCGACACGCAGGGCATCGGGGAGTCCTGAAACAACCGGGAGATGCGGGGTCCGGGAACATCCGAGGGACCGGGGGGTCTGGGAACACGCGGGGGACATGGGAATCTGGGAACACACAGGGAACCAGGGGATGTGGGAGCACACAGGGGATCTGGAACATCCTGGGGGCCAGGGGATCTGGGAACACACAGGGAACCAGGGGATGTGGGAGCACACAGGGGATCTGGAACATCCTGGGGGCCAGGGGATCTGGGAACACACAGGGAACCAGGGGATCTGGAAACGTCCAGGAGATCTGGGAACAGGCAGGCGATCAGGAGATCTGGGAACACACTGGGGATCGGGAGTCCTGAAACATCCAAGGGATCAGGGGATCTGGAAACATGCAGGGGATCAGGGGTCCTGGAACATCCAAGGGACCAGGGGATCTGAGAACATACAGGGGATCTGGGGATCTGGGAACACAGAGGGAATCAGGGATCCTGAACCATCCAGGAGATCAGGGGGTCCTGGAATATCCAAGGGATCAGGGGATCTGAGAACATCCCATGGTCAAGGGGATCTGGGAACCTTCTGGGGACCAGGGGATCTGGGGACATCCCAGAGTCCAGGGAATCTAGGAACACACAGGGAACCAGGGGATCTAGGAACACACAAGAGTTCAGGGGATCTGGGAACACAGAGGGGTCCAGGGGTCCTGAAACATCCAGGAGACCAGGGATCCTGGAATATCCAAGGGACCAGGGGTTCTGGAACATCCAGGAGATCAGGGGGTCCTGAAACATCCAAGGGACCAGGTGACCTGGGAACACACAGGGGATCAGGGGTCCTGAAACATCTGAGAGATCAGGGGGTCCTGGAATATCCAAGGGACCAGGGGATCTGGGAACATCCTGGGGATCAGAGGGTCTGGGAACCCAATGGGGACCTGGGGTCCTGAAACATCCAAGGGACGTGGGGATCTGGGAACATCCAGGGGATCTGGGAACACACAGGGGATCATGGGTCCTGAAACATCCAAGGGACCGGGGAATCTGGGAACATCCAGGGGATCTGGGAACCCAATGGGGACCTGGGGTCCTGAAACATCCAAGGAATGTGGGGATCTGGGAACATCCAGGGGATCTGGGAACACACAGGGGATCCGGGGTCCTGAAATATCCAAGAGACGTGGGCGTCCTGCAGCCTGAGACCCCTGGGGCAGGCTCACCCTACAAGGAATGGGATTCTCTCCATCCTGGCCTCGGGTGGAGCAATCCAGGAGAAGAGAATGGATGATCTCATTCCCATTTCCTGCGTCAGAGATGTGAGTGGCTGGCTTGAGCTCACCCATGCAGGCATTTTGGGTTGGCTAAGCAAAAAACTGCTTTTTTTGCAATGCCTACCCCCATTCCTATGGGTGCTGCATGGTATTTCAGGCTTGGGGTTTGACTGCAGTATGGCCTGCAGTAAAATCCAGCAAAGAGCAGAGGGTGAAGATGAGCAGGTTAAATTCCTGCTGGAGCATCTCCTGGGAGCTCTTGCCTGGCAGAACCTGCCCCTTGCAGTGCTGCAGGGCTTTCACATCCTTCTAGCAGCCAGTGGTTAGGCAAATTGGGCTGTTCTGAGTAAAAAACGGCCCAGCTTCAGGAAATCAAAATGGTTGTGTTTCACTTTTCATTTAATGTATTTTCAGTGGTGCCTCAGGCTCTCTGTTTCCTTTACTGATGTAGCTTGTTCCTTTCTCTGGCTATAAATCTGTGCAGCTTGGGAAACGTAGTGGAGCAGCTATTACTTGTTGGAGAGAGCTGAAATTCAGAGGTGGGGGGGAGTGGTTCTGGAAAGGAAAAAGGGAAAAAAAGCTCAGAGATGAACCTCAAGAAAGCAGCTGATTGAGCTGCTGAGGTGAAGGTGATGGAGCTCCCTGAGGCGCTCTGGGAAGTGTGTAGTGGCTTTTGCCTTCACAGAGGAGAAAAGATGGATTGTGGTCATTCAGGACTCAGTAGGGAAGCAATTCCCAGTGCAGGTAACCCAGACAAGGAAAACCCAGATAATGCCACACCTTGCAGATGCCTGCAGAACAGGGGAGGAAGGAGCAGGGGAGTGAGTACAGAGGTGAGGGGGAGTTCCTTGACCTGGTAGTGCTTCACAGGGGAAGCTGGTGTGCCCTCAGGCATGCAGTGCTGCTGCCAGCACCTCTGTGCCAAGTCATTCAGAGAAAAAAGTCCCAATAGCTGAAGGTCACAGTCCCTGCAGTTACACAATAGTGCTGCTCCCTCCCACGGGGCTCTCTCTGTGGCTGGAGTGCCTCAGCACTGAGTTTTACCCATCACTTAGCAGGTGGGCTGCCAGCCACAATGCAGAGCAAAAGCTTGTCCCACTCTGTCTGGGCTCCTTGATCTTTATCCTCAGACTCCTAAGGCGCTGAGAGGATTGCAGGGTGCTTTTTTCAGCTCAGGCTGGGCTGTGCTGACCTTACCCAGACCTGTGTCATTGCAAAGGGATGACCTTGAGCTGCTCTCTGTGTGTCTTTGGCCACGTTGGACCACGGGGAGGCTTCAGTCCTTACAAAGATGCAGCCCCAAGTCATCTTTCCCTGCCTGCAAAGCCATAAGCTCCCAGCCCAGCCTGTTCCAGTTGCCTCATTCCTTCCCTGGAGTTAGGAATAAACCCAGTTCTGGGCCTTTCTGCAAAATGCAAATGAGCAGTGAGCCCCTGCAATTAAGGGGCTGTGATAAAGCTCTGCTGGGGAAGGGTGTGGGCAAAGTCAGTGATGTAACAGCACTTGTTGCACAATATCAATCCAATTATGGGGCAATACAGGTTCCAGGGACTTTGCCATGCTAATACTGCTTAAGGTGGAGATTAGAAACCTTGCCCAGGCCAGGGAGCAAGGTTTGACTTTTTGTTAAAAAGCCGTAATCTCTTCAAACAGCAGATGGTAAGGTTCAGGTGTGGAAAAGCCTGTTTTCCCAGAGAAGAGGCTGGCATGGAACTCTCAGCCCAGCTGGATAAACAGGAGATGTTTTCAGGTGTCACCTGTAAATGAGATACAGTGAGATGTGGTTCTGCACTTCTCCCCCACGTTTTCATCCTCACTCCATGCCACTAGCAAGGTCTGCTGTTACAGGAGTGTCAGCCTGGAGAAGGGGCATCCTTCCCTACATTATGGCTGGAATATTTGGGAGTGATGGTCTCACTCATTCAGGGCTGTCATGGATACCCACACTATTAAAGAGATGGCTTGTCCTGTTGGTCTTGTATTTTCTGGATGGCCAGAGTGGCTCTTTGTATTTAATAAATATGGCCCAAACCCCATTTTGTTATGTCCAGGGTAGTTTGTATGCAGCTGTTTGCCATTGATTTAACCTGTTCCTGTAGCCTAGGAATGGGATGGGGATGTTTGCAGGTGGCAACTGATGGAGAACATGTGGGAACCTCAGTCTGGCCTTTGGGATGTTTTGTGGGATTCAGCTTGGAGTGATGGCAGGTGACTGACTGGGCTACAGGACTTTTATCAAAAGTCTCAAAACTAGGACTGAAAAAAAAAAAGCAGAAAACAACCATGATTTCAGGTGAGCTGGCTGGTTTTTATGCTCACTTTATGTGTTCCCTAGTTTAAAAGATTCCTTCCCACTCACTGCTTTTCTGCCTCCTTCAGAATGTGTTCAACATGGTCGTGGAGGTGCCTCGATGGACAAATGCTAAAATGGAGGTAATTGACAGCTCCATCCTAATCCTTGGCTTTGCCAGTCCCTCCTCAGATCCACCTCCAGAATCAGAGTGCTTTCTAACTTCTCTCAGTCCCTGCTTGGTGCTGGGGGTCTGGTGTGGAGGCTGAGGTTGCAGATGTTGGAATGCCATGGGTTCTCCCTTCTGATTAAAGCAATATTTTATAGCTCTAAGCCCCATGGGATTCCAAGGCTTGTAAGTCTGATGGAAACCCTATCCCAAGGGATGGCATTGCAACAGGAGGTGTCCAAAGTCTGCTGCTGGCATCAGCATCATCTCCTGGTCTCTTGGCTTGTCAATTCCATTAAAAGAGAATTACTTTATTATTCATAAAGGGTAAAGCATAGGGATTTATTTATAACTGTATCAATATAATATAATGTAGGAATAATTATAGTAATATGAATAATACAATAGTATAGTATATTATAATAATTTCTATAATTATTGTGAATATAATATAATATAATATAATGTAATGTAATATAATGTAATGTAATATAATGTAATATACATATTATATATTATAAGATATTATATATTATAATATATAAATATATTATATATTGTTAATTATATATATAATAATATAATGTTATATTATATATTGCTATATTATATATAACATAATATACATATTATATATTATAAGATATAGTATATATAATATATATTATATATTATTATATTATATTATATTATATTATATTATCTAAATATATACTATTATATATAGTGTATAATAGTATATAATTATATAATAGTGTATAATACCATATAATTATATAAACTATTATATATATTATAGTATAATAATTAAATATATGCTATACTATGCTATAATATAATATTATATAATATAATAGTATGGTAGAGTATATTATAATAATTAAAAATGTAACATAACATAATGTAATATAATGTAATATAGTATAATAATGCAGTATAGTAATACAGTATTAAATTATATTACATTATATTACATTACATTACATCATATTATATTATATCATATTAATTTATATTATAACGATTATAATATATATTTATAAATGTTTTATATATTTATTTATTTATAACTCTTCTTTCAGATTTCCACCAAGGAACCCTTGAACCCAATTAAGCAAGATGTGAAGAAGGGGAAGCTGCGCTTCGTAGCGAACGTGTTTCCCCACAAGGGCTACATCTGGAATTATGGTGCCATCCCACAGGTGCTGTGGTTTATCCCAGTGGCTCATCCCTCCAGTGGGGGAGCAGGGAGGGTTTCTGTGCCTATATTTATGAGCAGAAAGGTCAGGAGAGAGCCTGGTCTGGAGCGTGGTGTATGTTGCCCTGCTGAGGGAGAGAACCTGTCAGGAAAACAGGGGTATTTTTAAGCAGAAATTCCAGGTTTTAGGCTTCTCTCTGATGTTATAAACAAGCTCCCTGAGGAGGAGCTGCTGCTGCTCAGAGCTCGGCTGGGCAGGAGCTGGCAGCTGCTTCTGTGGCTGGAGGGAGCTGTCATGGTGCATGTGGCCATGCAGTGCCTTCCGTTCCTGCCTGGCAGAGCACGAGGCTTTATCCTGAGGCTGCAGGATTGAGGCTGAATCTTTATGGGAGACTCTTCTTGCCAACGCCCAGCACTGCACAGATGTGCTTTCCAGAAACAGCTGGCAGGGTGGCACCACGATAGTGACATCTGCACACGTGCTCCTAAATGGCTGGGGGCTGCCAGATAAAGAGGGACTTCAAACCAGGCTGTTTGCCTGTGATGTTCTCTGAGGCTGGGGTTTCCTGCAGGGAAATTAGCTGTGAGTGTCAGATCACAGGCAAACACTCCGAGTTTGGTGTTTGTGCTCCTGACAGCAGCACATGTCGAGTGCTTTCCCCACGTGGCTTTACAGGTTGAGTTGTTTCCTGCTTGAATGGGTTCTGGTGCCTGTTTCTTTGTGTCTTTTGAAGCCTTTGCTCCTGTCATGTATTTGTGGATCAAAGGTGTTTGTGCATCAAGAGCTTAACACTTCCTGCTAGAGAAGTGTGATAGTGTTTGTGGCCCCACAGCACCACCCAGGTGTCAGAACATCTCCCTGAACACTTCCTGAACATCACAAGGTCCTGCCTATACTGGGCTCGTCCTGGTATACAGAAGGTGGAAAGAACATTCCTTTTTATATCTCAGCCTCCTTAGGGAGTACTTCCTTATGATGGAAGTGGGCATGGAGTGCTTTTCACTCCTGATCAGGAGCATGTTTCTAACAGCTCTTGTTCTTGGAGTCAATTAATTGGCCTCTGGAGTGGTGTCCTTCAATGTGCATTCACCACTGTGGGTGAGATGCACTGGGGAGCACAGTGGGACTCCACATTCTTATCACTTCTCCAGGGTTAACAGTGTCTTTAATTGTTTAATTAAAGGGAAACAATACACCCTGCCTGTCTTCCACCTCTGCTGGGCTGCTATCTGGAGTTCAGGAAACTTCTGCTAAGGAATGAATAGGGAGAGGAACAGGCAGGAAGCCAAATCAACAATTGCCCTTTATAGATGTGAACTTCACCTTTATGCAGCTGTGGGACAGAGGAGGAAGTCTGGAAAGTTGTTGGAAGGGGGTTTGTGGGTAGGAAGGGGCTGCTTACCTTGTGGAAGATGAGAGCTTTTAACTTGAATTCCAACTTCCCGGGCCCTAGGGAAGCAGTAGCCCAAATGCCTGACCTGGCAGCAGGTATGAAGTGGGCCATGCTCTGTTTATTCCAGGCAACTTGCATGCCCAAAATAAACCTGCTTTTTACTGCCTCTTTAAACCTGTGGGTTCTTATGTGTGGTTGATTTTGGTGTTGTTTTGGGGTTTGTTTTTCAGACTTGGGAAGACCCAAGTCACAAGGATGAAAATACTGGTTGCTGTGGAGATAACGATCCCATTGATGTGTGCGAGATTGGAAGCAAGGTAACACATCCTCAACGACTCCTGAAACGTGTAATTAATGTCTGCAAAGCCAATTATCCAGGGCCATTATTCATTTCCTACCTCCCCTCCCTTAACAATGTGCTGTTTCCCTCGGCTGCCTCTGGAGATTGCTGCTGAGATGAGGCAGGGCTGCTGAGCTGCTGACAGCCAGAGCTCATTTCATGGTGGCTGCCTGCTGCTGAGCCCCTGCACAGCCTCCTGTCCTGCTCTCCCTGGGTGCAGCAGAGCCTTTGTCCCTGTCCTGCTCTCCCTGGGTGCAGGATGGACAGCAGGGCCTTTGTCCTGGCAGGTGTGCTCCAGGGGAGAAGTGATCCAAGTGAAGGTGCTGGGCACGCTGGCCCTGATCGATGAGGGAGAGACAGACTGGAAGGTCATTGCTATCAACGTTGAGGACCCCGAGGCAGCCAGCTACAATGGTGAGTTCTGGGGGTGTTCCAGTGCTTCACTTCCTCCCGTGGGAGCCTGCAGGAGCTGGGGACAGGATTTGCTCCTTCTGTGCCCTGCTGGCAATCAGGTGTGGTGCTGGAAGGACAATCCTGGAGTGTGACGGTGTTCACAGGGGTCTTATGTTGAAGGAAGAGACGAGGATCTGACTCCATGTTTCAGAAGGCTTGATTTATTATTTTATGATATATATTACATTAAAACTATACTAAAAGAATAGAAGAAAAGGTTTCATCTCAGAAGGATGGCTAAGCTAAGAATAGAAAAAGAAAGAATGATAACAAAGGTTTGTGGCTCAGACAGAGAGTCCAAGCCAGCTGACTGTGGTTGGCCATTAATCATAAACAACCTCATGAGACCAATCCCTGATGCACCTGTTGCATTCCACAGCAGCAGATAGCCATTGTTTACATTTTGTTCCTGAGGCCTCTCAACTTCTCAGAAGGAAAAATCCTAAGGAAAGGATTTTTCATAAAAAGATGCCTGCGACACTGGAGCAAAACATTTCACTGCTGTTTGTCACATGTGGCCATTCCTCTGCACAGTCTGGCATTCCAGCCCAGTGAAAGGGAAGGGATTGTCCCCCAAGCCCCTAATCCAGGCTGTTTAAATGTGTCCATGCTCCTGGGGACACAGGATACACACCCTGGTGATGAAACACTAACTTCCCTGCAGAGATACTCACTGGGACCTCAGGGAGCCCGTCTGAAATATTGCTAAGGCTGCTTGGAGAGGGGCTGAAAGAGGCACAGCCCAGAACAACTCAGCAGAGCCACTTAAATTCTGTAATTCACTGCATTCTGTTACTGTTTCTGGCTAACAAACCCCCTGTCCCCTGCCAGACATCGAGGATGTCAGGAGGATGAAGCCTGGATACTTAGAAGCTACCGTGGACTGGTTCAGAAGATACAAAGTACCTGATGGCAAGCCAGAAAACCAGTTTGCCTTTAATGGGGAATTCAAAGGCAAGGTAGGATCACCTTCCTGTGCACAGAGTCCCAAAGCTGAGCTCAGGCTGGGCGGGGACACGAGTGAGGTGCTGAGAGAATTGATTTTTATAGGGTTGCTGGGAGTTGATTTCAGTTCATCCTGCTGGTTTTTTTTCCAGCCTAATGAGTGCAGGGATACCAGAAAAAAATGCCTGGGGTTATCACCGTGGTGTTGTTGAATATTTTTTTCATGTGGGATCACTTCAGGGCTGGGAGCCTTGGTGTCAGGACCAGGTGGAAAACACCAGGTTTGTTTGCTCCAGCTCTGGAGCAAAGGCAGCTTGGCATCACCCTTTGCCTCCCTTACCCGTTGGCTTTGTTCCACTGCAACCTGGTGCAAGTTAAACTTAAGTGAGAAGTTAAAACACTTCTTCCTTCAGGCATGAAGTGTTCCCTCACACCCTGTGAGTAAGGCTCTGCCTTGGCAGCGCTCTGCCTCTTCTCTGGGTTGGATCAGATAAGTTACTGCTCCTGAGCAGGTGAAATCCTGTTCTGGTGTCCTCACTCCTGCCCTTCCTGAAGTGCCAGGAGGGGTTTAGTGAGGTGACTCAACTCCCAGGGCTCCAGAGGTGCTGCAGAGGAGGGGAGCTCTTCCCAAAGCCCTCTGGAACAGAAAATGGAAGCCATGAAGGACTTGTCCCCTTTGGCTGTAGCACAGCACTAGGCTGGTCAGGCTGGAACACCTTGCTGCCCCTCAGGATGGGTAAAACTCATCAAGGAAACTGGAAAATCAGGATAAAGAACCTCAGACATGCTCTGCAGTGTTTTATTTGGCTCTCTTTGGTATCAAACCAGGACATTTAGTGCTGGTGTTCACACCAGCAATGAACTGTGTGTTTCCTTCTCCAGCTGACAGGTTAATGCTTGAGCATATATTGCTCCTTTTTAAGGGAAGAGCTTGATCTGCCTGGAAACAAATGGAGTTTTAAGTAGTTGCAAAGCCAGCTCAGCTGCATGTCTCTTCCTGCTGCTCTGAATTGTTTGCTGGAGTGCAGGGAGCTCCTGGCCAGGCCTGGATCAGCAGCTGCTGGAGACAAAGCCAGTGGGAGGAGCAGCAGGGTGGAGGTGCTTCTAGAATGGAGCCCTGGCCCAAGACTCTGTTCAGTTTCTTTTGGCCCCAAGCTCGCTCTGTGACCTTGGCAGATCCTCCCATCTTGAAAGCAAAACAATTCTGCTGCACAGTCCTGGTTGTTTCAGCTGTTGTGTGGTGGGAGTTTCTGCTCTTCCTGAACAGCACTGGAGGGGAAGAGGTTTCTTCCAGCCCCTTCCAGAGCTGCCTAAAATCAGCTGCTTGTGAGTGATGGTCTGGAGAAGGTGGTCTGGTGCTTCCACATGACATGATGTTTGTTCTCATCTCCAACTTCAGGATTTTGCCCTGGATGTCATCAAAGGCACCCATGAACACTGGAAAGCTTTAATAACAAAGAAAACTGATGGAGGGGAGATCAACTGGTAGGTCAATGCTTGTGTGCCCCTTCCTCTTCCCTGAGCTAAAACCCCTGGAACATCCCTTCCTGAGGGGTGCTGTGCTTTCTGTGACCTGCTGGCTGCCTTCCCCCTCCACCTGGCAGCTGAGACCCTTAATATTCCATTATTTACTGCTCCTGGGGGGAGGCTGGGCTTGCACCTTCTCACAAGTGGCCAATGTCTTCCAGCACCAACCTGACAGTGTCTGACAGCCCCTTCTGCTGTAGTCAAGACTGTGCAAAAGCTACTGTGAATGCAGTGAGTACCAGTTTGAGTGGCCAAATCCTGGTGTTGTTATCAGGGAAAATGGTGCAATTTGTGTGGTGAGCTGTCCTGTCTGTGTGGATGGCATGCTCAGAGTGTTTTGTGTGGCTGAACACCTGCTTCTGGTTAAACAGGATGGATGTGGAGCCAACCAGACATTCCCCCAGAGGCTTCTCCCTGCCCTTAGTCACCCAAGAGATGGAATCCCAAATGGAGTTTGCATGGAGGGCTAAACTTCTGAGCTGTAGCTTGGCTGTTAGCTGTTCTGAGAGGGTTTTCATGTTTGGGCTTCCAAGAGCTTCACAGTGCAGGTCTCCCTCTGAGAAAAGAGAGTCCAATTCCCCAGGGATTTTGCATCTTCAGGATGAAGAGTTTGACATTCCTGGTGTAGTTCTCCTGTCCAGCCTCAGGAATTAATTGTGTCTCCCTGGGCTTGAAGAGTACTGCTGTTGGCAACCTGAAAGGGCTTAGAGGGAGGGGACAGGAAAATCAAAATGCAAATCTTGCATCCCTTCCATAACTGGAAACCTGAGTCTCTCTGTAGCCTTGGAAAGATCTTTAAAGCAATTGTGTATTTTTCTTAAGTGCTGCTATCCCAATTAGGGATCTCAGTGAGGTTTTTGAAAGCCCTCATGGAGGTTGTGTCACCAGACAGGGATTTTCTCTGTCTTGGGTTGTTGAAAACCAGGGAAAGCTCTTCAGAGGAGTTCTCAGAGAGCCCTTCATGCCTCTATTCCCCCATATTTTTTAAACCAATGTTGTAGGTTTAAAAATAAAGCAGCTGCCTGCACCTGTGTAGGGTCTGGAGTGGGAACTGCTTGTGCTGGGAGTGGCCCTGGAGCAGAGCCCCTGGGGCATCCCTGGAATGGGGAGGCTCCAGGAATGACAGGACACTGCATGGGAGCTCAGTTGTTCCCCCACAGCTGCCACAGGGGCTCAGAGGGTGCTCAGGAAAGATTTGTGCAGCCCTAAATGCTGTGAGGAGAGTGAAGGACTCCTCTGGTCTCTGATGACAAACACCCTTCTTGTTTCAGGCGCCGCCGTGTAAAGCTGCCAGCCCCATCCCACCTGAAGGTGAGCCCAAAACCCCCCTGAGACCCCAGCATGGAGCAGGGGCTTCCTCAGGGGAGCTGTCCTTGGGAAAACAAGGGGCTCAGCTAAACCTGGATGGTGCTGCAGCCAGGAGAATGAGGGGCTGGACTAAACCTGGATGGTGCTGCACCAGGAAAATGAGGGTCTGAATTAAACCTGGATGGTGCTGCACCAGGAAAATGAGGGGCTGGACTAAACCTTGATGGTGCTGGAGCCAGGAAAATGAGGGGCTGGACTAAACCTGGATGGTGCTGCACCAGGAAAATGAGGGGCTGGACTAAACCTTGATGGTGCTGGAGCCAGGAAAATGAGGGGCTGGACTAAACCTGGATGGTGCTGTACCAGGAAAATGAGGGGCTGAACTAACCTGGATAGTGCTGCAGCCAGAAAAATGAGGGGCTGAGCTAAACCTGGATGGTGCTGCACCAGGAAAATGAGGGGCTGAGCTAAACCTGGATGGTTCTGGAGCCAGGAAAATGAGGGTCTGAATTAAACCTGGATAGTGCTGCACCCAGGAAAATGAGGGGCTGGACTAAACCTGGATGGTGCTGGAGCCAGGAAGATGAGGGGCTGAACTAACCTGGATGGTGCTGTAGCTGAGGGTGGTGTTGGGAGCAGAAAGAGGAGCTGGGCTGACTCTTCCAATCCCTTCATGGGGAATAAACCTGTGGAGGTTTATTATTTTATTAAAAATGTGTGTCTCCCACGTGGGCATGGGAGTTGGAGGCTTTGCCTCCCTGACTCAGCTGAGCCAGAGGGAAGCCTGGCTTGCTGTCCTTGCCTGCACCAAGTGATGGATGCTCCTGATGGCAGCCTGAGCAAGGCTGACTGCCCTGGGAAAACAAATCCACACAGACAGGGTTGTGCCAGAACCTGTTTGCTGTCTGAGGAGCTGCTGCCAGGAGCAGAGGAAGGCCCTGAGCTGGAGGTGACACACACACACACACTGCCACGTAACTGCTTAATAACTGGGTGGCTCACAGGGACTAACCCCCTCCTTTTCTCTGCCCCACACAGTTGACAAATGGTTCTACTACCAGAAGAACTAAGTCCTGAGGATGGTGGTGAGACAGCTGTGTCCTTCCCACCGAGGAGCTGCCTCATGCAGGAATAGACCAGAAAAATAGCTTCAGTGTCAGCAAGAAGACCTTGCCTGTAACTTTGCTGATTAGAATTCCATACCTAGCAGTGACGTGTCTGCTGAGGCCTGGTGGAGGCTGGAAGAAATAATTTATGAAATCCAAACACCCTGCTTTGTGCACAGTCATGTGGTGTGCTCTAAGTCGTGACAGGAGATCCCTCACCTGGGGTGTGTATGGATGCTAGAAATAAAAAACTACTGAAACCCAGTGCTGTGGGGCTGCCTCTCTGTGAAAAACACCCATCACTTGGTTTTAAAATTTTACAAGTTTAATAGTAATGAAATGGTTATAAAATTAGTAATATAATTAGAGTAATAATAATTTGGACAATTTGGATTAGGACAATATGAGACAATAGAAACAAAGAGTTACAGACCATCCAGGTACCTCTTTCTGGGCAAAATAAGCCCAAAAAAGGACTGACGTTAACAGAGGATTAACCCTTAAAAGCTACAGCCTGTTGCATATTCCTACACCTCATCCATGATCCATAAATTCCATTCAAACACGGGATTCTGTCTGGGCAGTGTCACCTTCTTCCTATTGATCCTGACGGTGTCTTCAGGGCTGAGCAGGCAGGAAGAACTCGATAATGGAGCAATAAATTCTCTTTGAAAGATTCAGGTGTCCTGTGGCTGCTATCTCAGTGCAAGCCCTTTAAAAAAAGTATCTTACACAGCATAGTTTCTATTTTAACATTATGTTATAACCTAAAACTAGATTTAACACAGTTCTTAAGAAAATTAATACAGCATAACTTTCTAACATAACACACATAATATTCATTTGAATATTTGCAAAACGGCAATCATAAAATACGCATTTTTCACACTCTCCTTTCCCTCCCTGGAGCTGAGGGCTCACAAAATCACAGAACCGCTGAGGCAGGAAAAGGCCTCAGAGATGATGGAGTCCAGCCTCGCACCGGTTCCCCACCTTGGTACCGAGAGCTCCGGTGCTGCTCACACTTCCCACTCGGTGTCCCATCACCCTTTCCATGGACAATTCCCTGCTCGTGTCCCGCCGGGAGCTCCCGGGAGCAGCGCACACCGCGTCCCTCCCGCCCGGGGCCGGTCTCGAACCCGCGGCCTCCCGGTGCCGCCCGCCGCAGCCGCCGGCGCGCGGGGCCAGCGGGGCCGGAAGCGGGCGGGGCGCGCGCTGACGCGTTTCCGGCGGGGCGCTGGCGGCGGCCGCGGACGGGACTCGGTGGCGGCGGCGGCGGCGGCCCGGGGGCAGCCGGGGGTGAGCGGCGGCGGCGGCCGTGCGGGCCGCGCGGGCCCGGCGGGGCGCTCGGCGGGGCGGTGGCCGCCTGGCGGGCCCGGGAGAGGGGCGGCGGCGGCGCGGGGGGTGACACGCAGGCAGAGCGGGGGCGGGGCGGGGGCCAGGCCGCGCCGCCCGCCCTTGAGGCCGGTGCCCCTCACCCGGTGCCCCTCATCCCCCGTCTCCTCCATCCCCGCTCCCCCCGACCCCTCCCGCTCCCGGGACCCCCGATCCCCGTCCCGCACCCCCTGCCCGCGGCGCCTTTGGGCACGGACCCTTCGTAACTCGGGGTTCGGGGTTTGTCCCCCGCAGGCATTTTGTTTCCAGAGATGTCTTTCATCTTCGAATGGCTCTACAACGGCTTCAGCAGCGTCTTGCAGTTCCTAGGTAATGCCTGGCAGCCCCCTCGGGGTGGGTTTGGCCTCTCCCGCTGCCTGCACCCCGTAAGAGCCGGGGCTGGGGGTGAGCAGCAGCTCTGGCCATGCACAGTCTGCTGAGGCAGCTCTCTATCAATAAAGGGACTTTTACACCGGTGCAGAGAAACTTTGGGGGTATTTAGGGGTGTTGGGTTCCCACTCAGTGTTTCTGTTGCCCTTTGGAAGCCTGTCCTGCCCCAGGCACAGGTGCTGCCTCGCCAGGGAGGGAGCCCCATCCTCCCCATCCTCCTTCCAGAGTCCTGGATTCCAGTGGAACTCCCTGCTGGAGGATGGGGTGCACATTCTCCTGATCCCCTCTTGAAGGGAGGATGAGAGATGGGGTGAGAAAAGGTCCCGTTGGAAACCTCTGGGAGCTTTCCTCTGGCCGGCAGGACAAAAATCAGTTTATGCCAAGAAGACAGCTCACTGTTCCCTGCTTTGCACGTTTTCCTGGACAGCTCACTGCTGTTCTTTTATGAGTTTGTTCAGTTTTCACATCTTTTGAGGGGACAGACTGATCCATAATGCTGTGCTGCACACTGCTGGGATAGAGGAAGGAATGGAGCAGGAGCTGAGGAGATGCCCATTGCTGTAAACATGCCCTGGGAAAAGGCTGTTTGAGCTGTGTGTGTGTTCCCTGCTGCCCCTGGAGTGTGCACAGGTGGCAGCAGAGCTCTGGGAAAGGCTTTCCCCAAAAAAAGCAGCGTGGCATTCCGGGTGAGCCCGCTGGAGTTCTCCTCTTGCTTTCTTCCTCCTGCTGGCAGGTTTGTACAAGAAGTCTGGAAAGCTGGTGTTCCTGGGCTTGGATAATGCAGGGAAAACCACTCTGCTGCACATGCTCAAGGATGACAGGCTGGGCCAGCACGTCCCCACGCTACATCCCAGTAAGTGTCCCTGGAAAAGCCTCCTGGTGTGGCTTTCCCTCTGGAATTGGGGGGCACGGTGGAGGAGGGAGCTCTGCCTGGGGGATTTGAGGGTCTCAGATCCATTTCAGCTTGGGGAACCATAGTGCAGCTCGAGTTCTGTGTTTTCCTCTCTAGAAATGCCCAGCAACTGGTGTGGTTCTATTAATAGAAAGGGAAGATTTTCATAATGAAAAGAAGGATAATTGAAGCTTCAGTGGGAAGCAGGAGGAATTATTTTCTGCTGCTTGTGATTTTAGGAAACTGCTCTTGAATTCCCCAGGAAGTTCAGGGAATTCCTTGCTAGAGGAGTGTGTGTGACACCCAAGAAATTCTGTCTGTCACAACTTGCCTGTTTTCCTGGATCCCACCTGTGCTTTCCATTTCAGCATCAGAGGAGCTGACGATTGCTGGAATGACCTTCACGACTTTTGATCTGGGTGGACATGAACAAGGTAAGGAAAAAAATGACCAAAAATTGATCCTGAGGGTGTCAGCAATTAGCAGTGCCTAATTGTTTGTTGCCTGGATTTATTTATGGAACAACACGTGGAAGCAGCCTCCTGGCTGTAGGATTGCTGGGAAGGAAATGCTGCCAGTTCTTGCCCTGCTGCCTGAAGTATTTTTAGCTGTGGAGGACTCAGATATAATTTAGTGTGGATAATTGCTGGATTTTTATTTCTGCACTTTCTAGAAGTTTTAAACACAGGTTTTTTGCCCTTTTATACACGGAACTACTGGAAGAAAGGCAGCCTGGCTAAAAAGGCAGCCGTGCTTGCTGAGGTTTGGTGGATTTTTCCCGGTGTGGAGATTTCACAGGGCTGTGTTTGTCCCCTGTGTTTTCCAGCTCGCCGGGTCTGGAAGAACTACCTGCCTGCCATCAATGGGATTGTGTTCCTGGTGGACTGTGCAGATCACTCACGGCTTATGGAATCCAAAGTTGAGCTTAATGTAATTACACTTCCCTTCTTTCCCTTCTCCAGCCCCTCTGATCAGCTGAATTACGGATAACAGCCATCTCTCCCAGAGCTGGAGCAGCCTGGGTGTCCTTGCTCTGGCCACTTGGGTTCGGGGGAGGCTCAGCTTGGCCAGCAGCAGGAATTTCTGCATGGAAAGGGTGCACAGGCCTTGGCAGGGGCTGCCCAGGGAGCTTTGGGGGTGTCCCAGGATGGGCTGGAGGTGGCACTCAGTGCTCTGGGCTGGGCACAGCTGGGACTCCATGGGCTGGGAGGGATTTTCCAGCCTGAGTGATCCTGTGGAGTCTGGAAGCCCCAGAAACGAGCCCTTGTTGGTCCCAGAGCTCAAACAAAACCGTTTCCTTCAGGCAAGGACTCCTTTTTCCACCTCCCTGCTCAACTCTTGTTGGCTCTTGCACGCAGGCATTGATGACAGACGAGACAATATCCAACGTGCCAATCCTTATCCTGGGAAACAAAATCGACAGACCAGAGGCCATCAGCGAGGAGAAACTGCGGGAGATCTTCGGGCTCTACGGACAGACCACAGGCAAGGTAGGAGCCATCCACACCTTGCCTTGGCACGGGCAGGGAGAGCCTGCTGCTTCCTTGGATTGAGCCCTGATCCAGCTGGGATTGATGGGAATTTGTCCATTAATTGGTCCAGGTTAATCAATGATAATAATGATGGTGTGCCTGAAGGGAGGCTAGGAGAGAGGGACTGGCTTCCCACTGCCAGAGGGCAGGCTCAGATGGGAAACTGGGAAGAGATTCTTCCTGTGAGGGTGGGCAGGCCCTGGTGTGGGAATCCACAAAAGCAGAGGGTTTTGGGAATGCTGCAAAAGGCAGGCCTCAGAGACAGGAGAACTGTGATTAGAGCTAAGCAGTAGCCATGAGATTGGTCAGCAGAAAAAGAGCTCAAGGCACGTTCCACAGCAGTCCCGTCCCGTTTGTGATTTGTACATATACCCCTGGCCGGTGACACCCTGGCACAGAAGCTGGGGCTGCCCCTGGATCTCTGGAAGTGTTCAAGGCCAGGTTGGACAGGGCTTGGAGCACCCTGGGACAGTGGGACCAGGCAGTGGGGTGGAATGAGGTGATTTTTAAGGTCCCTGCCAGCCCAAAGCTCTGATGCTGCCCTGAGGCTGCCGGGATTGTCCAGAATGCAGCACACACACACAGGGCTGGTGAGAGGAGCTGCCCTGGATGGGTGCGGCTCGCTGGGCGCTCCCCCGAGGGCAGCAGGCTGCAGATGTGACTCCAGTTTGGATTTCCCCAGGGAAACGTGCCGCTGAAGGAGCTGAACGCGCGCCCCATGGAGGTGTTCATGTGCAGCGTGCTCAAGAGGCAAGGCTACGGCGAGGGCTTCCGCTGGCTATCGCAGTACATCGACTGACGCCCACGGACGCGAGAGTCAACTCCTCTGGACTGATCCTGTTCACTTCAGCTTCCTATGGACTTTTCTATTAGAACATGGAAGGCTTTCCTGGCGTTGCCCAAGAGACTCCTGGTTTCCAGCTGCCCCTATGGCACAGTGGTGACACCGCTCTTTTCCGGAGGCAGCGCCGTCCCTGGGTTGTCCCTGCCAGTGGGGTGACAGCGGGGCTGCTCCAGCCTGGGAAGGCAAAACTCTGCACGCTGCAGTGTAACAGCTGAAAAAGAGAGCACGTCTCACCACTGTGGTCAATTGACTTCAAAAACAAACAAACAAACAACCAGAAAAGGAAAAAAAGCAATTATATTTTTTAAAGAAAGTGTTAATGTAAATGGCGTCCCTTCTAACTTTTTAGTTTAACGTTCATCTTGTTTAGTCCAGAGTCTGGTTTAGGGTTTTTTAAAAATATATTTAACGGTATTTAGGTATTTCACAAATTACTGAAGCAAGGTATCACGATATTAGAAGTCCTCAATAAACATAGCATTTGGGCTTAACTGAGCTGTAGGGTGGCTGTGCTGTGTCACGCTGACCGACGACGGCGAGCTGCCGTTGGGACTGAGGTGTGCAATCCCAGCTTCTTTAGTTTACAGGGATTTTTATTTTATTTTATTTTTTTCCTAGTTGGGGAGGAGCACCTGGTGCAGGTGTTGGGGGTGGTGTGCAGTGGGAAGGGGCTGCCTGGTTCCCCTCAGGCCAGACCCTCCATCGAGGCTCCTCTGGCCACGCCATCACAGTACGAACCACGGAGCTGTTTGGTGGCTGTAGCATGGAAGTGTTTGACATTTGCATATCATGAGGTGATTAATGTAGACTAAACTGGTTTCTTTTATACTCTCAACGGACTTTTTTTTTTGTCTGAAGTTTCATTGCTGTCTGGCACTCATTTTCAGTTCAATAAAGACATGTCTTTCTCCTCCGAAGGGGCAACGAGCCTCAGTCTGGCTTGGTGTTTGCTGGGCCTTGGGGCCATCAGAACACCAGCCACAGAGTTCCAGGAGCCTTTGGACAACGCTCTCAGGCACAGGGTGGGATTCTTGGGGCTGTCCTGTGCAGGGCCAGGAGCTGGGCTCAATCCTTGTCGCTTCCAATCAGGATATTCATTCAATGATTCCAATGTTTTGTGACCTGCGTGGTGCAGCCAGAGAGGGAAACTGAGGCAGGATGGAAGAGCTGCTTGCCTCTAGGCAAGAGCTCATGGCTTGCAGGGGTTTTGCTCTTGGTGTGACGAACCCACACCGAGCCCAGGCAGCCAGGAAGGGGCTGGGAGGCTTTGGCTCTGCCTCCCGGTATCCGGGGAGATTTCAGCTCTCCCAAAGGGATTCTCCCGGTCCCGGTACCTCTGTTGGAAATAAAGGTTTGGTACTCGTTCGTGCTGCGGGTGAGGTGGGAACCGAGCGGGCCCGTGGGGTGTCCGGGCCGAGGGTCCCGGGGAAGGGGGGCCTGTGCCGGTGTCCCGAGGGGCAGCGCTGGGCCCTGGGGGCCGAGGGGCGGCTGCGGGCTGGTGATCCCCCTTCTTGCAGAGGCCGAGGGAGGGCTCCGAGCGGGCACCCCTGATGTCCCGGGAGCGGGCCCGGGGTCGGCCTGGCCCGGCGGTCCCGGCAAGCGAGGCCGGGCCGGGCCCCGGAACCCGTGAGGGCCGCGCGGGGGCGTGTCCGCCACGTGCGCGCCCCGCCCCGGCCAATGGAGAGGGCGCGCTGCGGGGCCGCAGCCAATGGGCGCGCGGGGCGGGCCCGGGGGCGGGGCGCGGTCGTGGCGGTGATGGCGGCGGCGCCGCCGTGCTGCGCGGTGCGGGTGCGGAGCGCGGGCGGCGGCGATAGCGATGGCGGCGGGGGCAGCGGGCTGGTGCTCAGCCGCCGCCCCGGGCTGGTGCTCTGCCACGCCGCCGTCTTCGCCCCGTTCCTGCGCGCCGGCCCCGCCGCCTGGGCGCGGCCCTCCGCGCTGCCGCCCTCCGCGCTGCGGCCGTGCCCGCGGCTCAGCGTGGTGCTGCGCGGCGAAGCCGGCGGGCTGCGGGAGCTCGGGGCGCGGCTGCTGGCGCTGGTGCCGTGCGCGCCGTTCCGGCGGGCGCTGGAGCGCGGGCTCGGGCGGGCGGAGCGCTGGCGGTTCGGGGCCGAGGAGGAGGCGGCGGGCACGGACCCGCGGGCGCTGCCTTGGTTCGCCTGGCTGCGGGTGCCCGGGCTGGACGCGGCCGAGGGCGGCTGGGCGGCGCGGGCCAGCGCCGGCTGCCTGCGCAAGGGGCAGGCGCTGCTGGCCTGCGGGTCCCCGTTCGGAGACCTGTGCCCCGAGCTCTTCCTCAACACGCTGAGCCGCGGCGTGGTCAGCAACCTGGCGGGCGAGGAGAACGCGCTGGTGCTCACCGATGCCCGCTGCCTGCCCGGCACCGAGGGCGGCGCCGCCTTCGTGCCCTCGCCCGCCGGGCCCCGCGCCGTGGCCGTGATCGCCGCCTCGCTGTGCTGGAAGGGCGCCGAGTGGGTCGGGCTCACGCTGCTCTGCTCCCTCGCCGCCATCCTGCGCTGCAGCGCCGCTGTCCTGGGCGAGGCCGGGGTCGCGGTGCCGCCCGTGCCCGCCTGGGTGGCCGCGGTGCCGGCGAGCGGCGGGCGGGACCCGCTGGGCTGGACGGCGCTGGTGGAGTGCGGGGCCACCTGGGGCTCCGGGGTGCTGCTGGCACCGCGGCTGCTCCTCACCTGCCGGCACGTGGTGGAGGCCAGAGCCCCGCTCCGTGTGACACCGGCGGCCGGCGCCGGGCAGTGAGTGCGGCTGTGCCCCCCCAAACCTCAACCCCCTGACCCTGCGTGTGTCCCCCGCCCTGACATCCCGTTAACCGTGTCCTTAGGGATGCCGCCGCCGTGCTCTGGGGCCGTGTGGTGTTCGCCACCGAGGAGTCGTCCCCCTTCGACGTGGCCGTGGTGGAGCTGGAGGAGAGCGTGCCAGGCTTTGTCCCGCCGTGCCTGGCCAGCACCTTCCTCCCAGGTACGCCCGGGGGCACACGGGGTGTTCCATCGGGGCTGCCTCGCCCCCTTGTCCCCACCTGCTGCCTCTCCCGTGCCAGGGGAAGAGGTGACCGTGCTGGGCTTCGGGGCGCTGGGGCGGGCGTGCGGCCCCTCCGTGACCGCGGGGATCCTCTCGGCCGTGCTGGCGGTGGCCGGGCGCCCCGTCATGCTGCAAACCACCTGCGCCGTGCACGGCGGCTCCAGCGGCGGCCCCCTGGTGTCCTCCGGCAGCGGGAGCCTCATGGGTGAGCCAGGGCTGTCCCCGTGGGTGTCCCATGGGTGGGTGTCCCCCGGCCGGGCCCACTGACGCGGCTGTCGCTCCTTCCCCGCCAGGCATCGTGGCCAGCAACACGCGGGACACCGGTGCGGGAGCCACCTACCCGCACCTCAACTTCTGCATCCCCATCACGGTCCTGCAGCCGCTCGTGGCGCGATACCGCCGCACCCGCGACCCCGCCGCCTTCGCGGGGCTCAACCGGGCGGGGGACGGGGTGAGAGCGGCTTGGCAGCTCCAGCAGCGGCCAGGCCCCCCCAGCAAGCTCTGAGCCCCCTCCCGGGGACCTGTGGCAGGGACCGAGGTGCCGGGGGTGGCGCTGCCGTCCCCTCTGCAGCCCCGGTGCTGCGGAGCCCAGGCGCCTTCACTGCACGGAGCCGGTGGGGCACGGGCACCCCGGGGCAGGGGATATGGCACAGTGCCTTGGACAGCTGCTGACAGCCCCAAGTGGGGAGGTTTGGGGTCTGTACGATTGTTTTATTTTCTCCCCGGGGCCATAAATGCTGTGAGTTGAGGCCCTGGTGTCCCGTGTGCTCAGTGGCTGCTGGGGGTGGTGGAGGCCCTCGCCAGGGCCTGGGGTGGGTTCTGGGGGCAGGTTGGTCCTGGGAGGGATCCTCTGGGTCAGGGGCAGGATTGGGTTGGGGTCTTGTTTGGGGCTGGGGTAAAGCATGGGGGAGGGGGGGCAGTTCTGAGCCATTCCATGGCTCTGGAGCCCGTGAAAGGGAAGGTGTGGGGTCATGGAGAGGGTCAGGAGCTGGGGAGGGGCCATGTCCCTGGGGAGGGAGGCCATTCCAGCTTCATGGCAGCCGAGTGCAGGAGCCAAACCCGGGCACTGACAGGGACACCCCCACCCCAACCTGCTCCCAGCCCGCTCACGGGGGGCACGGCCCCGCAGCACCCCCTCCCCAGGACGGGACAGGGCAGGAACGGGCGGGCCAGCGTTTGACACAGCACGGGGTATTTATTTCACAGCCGCTACACAACGCCGGGGCCGGGGCAGCCACGCAAGCACAACATGAGGGGGGATGCGGGGAGGAAGGGGGGGCAGCTTATCTATAAGGGGGTTTGTTGGGTTTTTTTTGTTTTTTCCTTTTTTTTCCCACTTTTATTAGCGCCATTTGCCCGGTTGAAGACCACGCAGCAGCACACTAGGCCTACAAGGCTCTACCCAAAAAAAAAAAAAAAAAAAAAAAAGCTCAAATTCGCATAAGAGCGGCCCCCCCCGCCCCGCGAGCGCCCCGTGTCCCCGTCCCACGCGGGACCGGAGGGGGAGCACCCACCCCATGCCACACCGGCAGCGGGGGCGTCACGGGGACCCCCGGCTCGGGGGCTGCCTCCCGGCCGTGCCGCCCACCGGGCTCTCCTGCTCCTCTACCAGATGTAGCCGCCGTCGTCGCCCTCGCCTGCTTCGCCCTCCTCTTCCTCGCCTTCCTCGCCCGCCTCCTCCGGCTCCTTCTCCTCCTCGTCCTCCCAGCCCACGCTGCTGCCGAAGTCTCCCGAAAACCCCGTCGCCTCATCTGCAGGGGCGAGGGGCAGAGGCTCGGGGGGGCCCCGCGCTGCAGCCCCGTGCCTCGGGGGCTCCCCCGCAGCTCTCACCGCAGTCGGGGCTGCCGTGCCCGCGGGTGCCCGTCAGCTCGGCCCCGTGCTGATCCACGCACCAGCACTCGCCGCCGCCCGGCTCGCACTGCGCCCGCCGGTAGTAGCCATCCTCATCGCAGCTGGGGATGAAGGTGCCTGCAGGGAAGCCACGGCCCCCCACCCCCCCGAACACGTGCAGTGCCAAACCCCCAGGCAGGGCCCCATCCTCATCCTCATCCCGGCCCGGCTGCGCGGGCACTGCTGGGGAAAGGGCCCTGGGCTGCCCCACTCACCCAGCTTTTTTTTGGTCGCTTCTTGGATCTGGATCTTCTCCAGCTCCCTCAGACAGGGCGGCTCTGCAGCAAGGCCACGTGCTGCTCTTAGGGCGGGCATGCAGCCCCCCAGGGTGGGCAATCCCTCACCCCACACAGCATTCGTCCCTGTGGTGTGCATCCCCCAGAACTCCACATTCCCCCATGGAGTGCAATCCCCCAGACCCCACATTGTGCATTACCCGTGGTGTGCATCCCCACGGTGTGCACCCACCCTGGCCCGTGGAGTACATCCCCCAGCACCACAGTGTGCATCCCCCAACTCCACAGTGCCCCCCTGGCCCTATGGAGTGCATTCCCCAGCTCCACAGTGTGTATCTCCCATGGAATACATCCCCCAGCTCCTCAGTGTCCCCCTGGCCCCATGGAGTGCATCCCCCAGCACCACAGAATACATCCCCCAGCTCCACAGTGTGTATCCCCCACAGAATACATCCCCCAGCTCCACGGTGTCCCCCTGGCCCATGGAATACATCCCCCAGCTCCACAGTGTGTATCCCCCACAGAATACATCCCCCAGCTCCACGGTGTCCCCCTGGCCCATGGAATACATCCCCCAGCTCCATAGTGTGCATCCTCCAGCTCCACAGTGTGTGTCCCTCTGGCCCCATGCTATGCATCCCCTAGGATGCACATCCCCCTTCACCCAAGCTGTGCTTCCCTGTGACCCACAGCATGCATCCCTGCATGGTTTCCAGCCCCCTCCCCCTCCAAACCCTGTGGTGTATCTCTCCCCCTAAAGCAAACATCCCAAACCCACAGCAAGGATTGCCCATTACCCCACCACATACATCCCCCATGATGTACCTCCCACACCATGGATCCCCCACAACCCCACGAGGCACAACCCCAATCCCGCAGCAGGGATTCCCCGTTCCATGGCATGCATCCCCCGGGACACAGATCCCCCAGCCCCACAGGGTGCCTCCCCCTGACCCCGTGGTGTCCATCCCCGGCCCTCAGCGCCGTGTCCCCCTGTCCTGACGCACTTTCCCTCCAGAAGCAGAAGCACCACTCGGGGGCGGACACGCGGCCGTCCTTGGAGGTGTCGCAGGAGTTGAAGAAGGCGCGGATGCACACCTCGTACTTGTCCAGGTTGATGGCGGCCAGCTCGGCCGGCTCCAGGAACAGGTCCCCGCTGGTGTCCAGCCGGGCGAACATCCACCCCACCGCCTCCTTGCAGGCGGCCGCCACGCTCCTCTCCAGCGCTGCGGGGCAGGATGGAGCCCGTGGCTGCCCGGTCCCTCCCGGGACAGCAGCCCCCGCGCCCTCCCCGTGTGGCAGGGACCGGTACCGGAGCTGGGGCTGGCGGGGAGCCCCGCGGTGCCGTTCTGCTTGGCGTTCTCCCGCAGCAGCTGGAACCAGTCGCGCAGGCGGTCGCCCAGGTCGGCCAGGTCCTGCCCGGTGCACAGTTCTGGGGGCGCGGCGGGGCAGCGTCAGGCCGGGCCCAGCTCGGGACGCTCCCCCGGCGCCCCGCACCGCGCTCACCTTGTTTGGTGTCGCCGGCGGGGCTGTGCGGGGTGGGGCAGGGGCACTGCCCCTCGCAGCGCACCGTCAGCTGCTTGCTGGCCAGGCACGCCTGCTGCTCCAGCTTGCACTGCGGGGCGGCACCGGGATATCGGCGGGGGGACACGGGGGGACCCGCGGCCCCGTCCCCGCGGCGCCGCCCCGTCCTTACCGCCGAGCTGTACGTGTGGCCGTCGGAGCCGCACACGGCGGCCAGCGGGGCGGCGTGGCAGGGCTTGCAGCCGCCGTGCGCCTTGGGGCCCAGCGGCTTGATCCTGCAGGGGGAGAGGCGCTGAGCGCCCGCCTGGGCCCCCTTCCCTCCGCCCGGCTCCTGCCCCGCTCCTACCTGTGCTCCAGCTTCTTGCGGCTGATGCACATGGCGCGCTGGTAGCCCTGCGCCACGCACACCTTGTGCCGGCTGCACTTCACCTTCTGGCACGGGTCCTTGGTGGTGTCCAGGGCTGCGGGCACAGAGGCGCTGGGGCGGGGGGCGCCCGGCAGCGCCGGCACAAAGCGCCACTGACCGCAGCCCCGGCTCCAGCCGCTGCTCCCGGCTCGCAGCGAGCCCGGCACCGCTCCGAGCGGAAGGGAAAACCCGGGGGTGCCAGCAGGGAGTGCGACCCCCCTTCCCGCCATGCTGCCTGGCACCGAGCCCACTGCGCTCCATCCCAAACCCATCCCAGCGGTACCTTCATCCCCGGGCTGGTTGTCCTCCCAGCTCTTGATGTAGTCATCCTGCGAATCGGGGAGAGCCCGCATGAGTGCGGGTGGCGGGGATGGTGACACCCCGCCGGGCGTGCCATCCCCCGGCTCGGGGCCACCGCCACACACCCCAGGGCACCCCCGCGGGGCAGGGACGGGGAGCAGGGACCCCAGGAGAGGGTGCCATCCCCTCGAGGCTCACCTCCACCTCCTGGCGGCACGGCAGCGACACGGCCCAGCCGGCACCGACAAAAGAAAAAGAGAGAAAGAAAGAGAAAGAGAAAGAGAAAGAGAAAGAGAAAGAGAAAGAGAAAGAGAAAGAGAAAGAGAAAGAGAAAGAGAAAGAGAAAGAGAAAGCCCACCGTCAGCTCAGGGGCACCCAGAGCGCTGCTCCCCGCCCCAACCCACAGTGACAGGCACCCTGTGCCAGCGGGGCACCCCGACCTTCCAAAGCTCTCGCCACCAGCCCGGGGTATCACTGGCACCAACACCAACGTGCTCCCCATCTCTGGCTCTAGACCTGTAATCCTGGAGAGCCTCCACACAGGATAACGCCTTCCCCCATCAGCCAGCTGGGAGAGCCAGGGAATGGGGATGGAAATGGCATCGGGCGGAGGAAGGGAGCCCTTGGGAGCCCAGTGAGGAGCTCGGGGGATCCCCACGGCGCTGCCACAATGGTGAGCCCAGGAGGAGGGGGCCGAGGTGGATGTCGCAGCCTGGGGAGGCAGAGCTGCTCCCCCAGGACCCGAGAGCATCCCGGGGGTGCGGGGGACAGCAGGGACCGAACCCTCCCGCAGCAGCACCGCCCGCCCCACGGGACGAGCTCTGCGCCAAGGCAGGAGCATCCCCGCCGCCTGGGGAGGGCGGGCAGGCTCTGGGACGGCAGCAGGGAGCGGCGGCACGGGAGGCAGCTCCGGAGGGGATGTGTCGCTCCAGCACGGCGGTGTTTGCACCGCAATCGATAGCCGCGCTCCCGTGCCGTGATTGGTAACGCTGCGGCGCCCGGCAGCTCCCTGCGGCCCCGGCCTCCCCCCCTGCATCCCCCCGCCGGCGCTGCTCAGCGGAAAACCCCACAAATCCATGGATTTGCTTATTAATCCAAGCTAACCGCCAGGAGGGCTGCAGCCCCGCGGCACGGCAGCCGAGCCCCGGCAGGGAGGGCCCCACGTGTGCTGGGGATGGCATGGGGCATCCCCCCGAACCCCGGCATGTCCACAAGGCTCCCTCCCCTCGGGCACCGCAGCCAGCGAGGTGCCCGGGGCTGGCATTGCCAGCGGGGGTGTTGTGGGCAGGGCTCTCCAGGGGGGGAATTTACACCTTGGCACGCTCACCCGTGCTCTGCCCCCCAAATGGTTTATTTCGGGGGTGGTGCCCCCTGCCCTGCCCTGCGGTGGGCACATCTCCCTTGCTGCCTGCCATCCATCCATCCATCCATCCATCCATCCATCCATCCATCCATTCATCCATCCATCCCCTCCTGGCTGCCAAGGTGAACCCGGGTGTGCATCTGAACAAAGACCACGGGGGGCTGGCTCGGGCTGTGCCCCCTCCCCGCCCGGCTGCTGCAGGTGCCCTGGGCCCCCCCCGGATGGGGCTGCAGCACCGTGTCCCCCACCCGGGGGACACGAGCAGGTGTAAAACGAGCCCAGGAAAAACCCCGACTGCTCCATAACATTAAATGCTGCAGCTGAATGCCATCGAGGCTGCTCGCAAGGGCTGTGGAGCAGCGAGGGGTGACAGGATCCCGAGCCCGCTGTGCCAGGTGTGCCAGCGCTCCTCCAGCACTGCCTGCATCCCCATCCTCCCTTCTGGCGTCCCCCCCATCCCCAGGGGTCACCACCCGCCGAGGCAGCGCCGGCCCCGGCTGCGGCACCGCGCGGGCTCCGGAGGCACCCGGAGGGCTCGGGGAGCGCAGTCCCGGGGGATGCCCGTGCCCTGCGCTCTCACCGAGGGTTCCGGGCCACGGCGCAGCCCCGCCTGCACCCCCATGTGGGGCACGGGCGGAGGGTGCGGGGCACAGACAGCACCCCCGGTCACCGGAGAGGGTCGCTTTGGCATCGAGCCCTGGCCACGCAGCTTTGGCGTCGGGCAGGGAGGCGGCGGCGCCGCCGGAGCCGGTGAGCATCCCCCGGGCACCGGGGCCGCGGAGCATCCCCCGGGCACCGGGGCCGGCAGCCGCCCACGGCCGCGGCGGGATGCGGGCACCGCCGTGGGGCCGAGGCCGGGGAGGGTCGTGCTGCGGCAGCCGCAGCGGCGGGCGGGGAGCGCGGGGAGGCGGGGAGGCGGGGAGGGGGCTCCCGGTGCCCGGCAGCGCGTCCCGTCCCCCCCGCCCCGCCGCCGGCGCGGACTCACGTCTCGGAAGCGGTTCCAGTGCTTGATCCTGCCGCCGTACTGGGAGATGGACGAGAGCCACTGCTCGTCCTCCATGAAATTGCCGGGGCTCTCCCCCGCCGCGGCGGGCCCGGGGCCGGTGGCGGGGCCGGCGGCGGGCCCGGGGCCGGCGGCGGCGGCGGGCAGGAGCAGGGCCAGCAGGGCCAGCAGGGCGCGGCGCCCGCCGCAGCCCCGCATGCTGCCGCAGCGCCGGGGGGAGCGGGCGCGGTGCGGAGCGGTGCGGTGCGCACGGGGAGGCGCCGCCGGCGAGTGCGGCCGCGGGGCGGCACCGGGCGGCACCGGCGGGAGGGCCGGGGCGGGGCCTCCGCCGCGCCCGCCGCACCTGCGCGCCGACACCGGGGCGGGGGAGCCGCCGGCACGGCTCGGCACGGCTCGGCACGGCTCGGCACGGCCGCGGCACCGGGCCCCTTCCGTCACCGTCCTGCACCCTCGTCCTTGACCTGCCCCCGTCCCGCGTCCCCCATCGTGCGCCCCGCATCTCCTGCCGCACCCCCATCGTGAAGTTCTCGTCCTGCACTACTGGTCCCCACCGCGTCCCCATCCTCCATCCCTGACACATCCCCTCCCGCATCCTCTATCCTGCATTCCTGGTCCTTATCCCGTCTCCATTCCACACCCCCATCCTGCACCCCTCATCCCTGGTCCTTACCCAGTCCCCATCCTGCATCCTCCATCCCCATCACATCTCCATTCCACACCCCCATCCTGCACCCCTCATCCCTGGTCCTTACCCAGTCCCCATCCTGCATCCCCCATCCCCATCACATCTCCATTCTGCATCCCCCATCCTGCAGCCTTGGTCCCTACCCAGGCTCCATCCCACATCCAATGTTCTGCATCCCTTGGTCCCTGCCATGTTCTCATCCTACATCCCTCACACAGCAGCCCTGGTCCCTGCCAGGTGCCCACCTCACATCCCCCATCCTGCACCCCCTGCCACATCCCCATCCAGCACCAGTCATCCCACATCCCTCACTCTTACCATGGATCCATCACACATCCCCCATTCCTTCCACATCCCCACCTGCACACCCCATCCTGCATTCCCAGTCCCATTCCCAGCCCCATCCCACAGCCCCCTGTCCCTGGCATCTCCCATCCTCCAACCCCTCTCCTTGCAATGCTCACACTGTGGTTCCCACTCCTTGGCCATCCCACCACGGCATTTTAGGGCCCCAGGGAAGATTCCCCCCTATCCCAAGGTTTTGCTTCTGGATTTTCCCCTCTTCTCAGCGGGGGGAAATCTGGGTAGGCAACAAGTGACAACTCACCCCAGCTGCAGCTCCTTCACAGCTTCAGCTGGGGATGCCACAGCACACATCCAGCTTCTCCTCTCCCTGCCAGGATGCTCAGGACGGGAGGGAAAACTGCCAGCAAACCCCAGTGATGTCAGGCAAAAGATCAGAATCCTTAATTCTGCCTGGGGAAGGAGGTGTGAAATGAATTTTGCTGTGCCAGGCTAGAGCAGCGGGATAAGCCGCTTACCAGCGAAATTCAACCAACTTCCCAAAGAATTGCCACTAAAACATGTTTACACAAGTGGGAAGGGGAGGAGCATGCTCCAATTGTCAAAAACCCGTGTTTGCCTCAACTTCCCATTGAGAGTTGTTAAAAACTCATCAGGCAGAAGCTTCCCAAGGTGCACCTCCCCTTTCCTGGTGGCTGCGTGAGCAGCTCCCGGGTCTGTTCCAGAGAGATTTGCCAAGTACCTCTTCAGGCTGGCGGAAAGATGACAGCAACTGGTGTTAAGTGCTCTCAGCACCTCCCTGTGAGTGCGTGCTGTGCTCTGCTCCCCGAGGGAACCGCTTGCAAGGCGGCTTTTGGAGAGCACAGAGGCGTTCTGACGCCAAGGAAAGGGACACAAACAGCCCAACGGCTCTGGCTGGGGACAAGCAAGGGCACCCAGCAAAAGCACAGATGATTTGATTGCCTGACAGACAGGCAGGCTTGAAAGCAGACAGGCAATTTGGTCTGGGAAACATACACAGCAATACATTTGGAGGGAAAAAGCAAAGCAATCCCAGTTCCTGAATGACTCCCACTGCTGTTTGTGCACGGCCAAGCAGCCAGCTCACTCTGGAGGGAGGAAAAGGGGTGAAGGTCTCTTAGAAATTACCACTAGGACATGTGGGTGCTGCTGGAGCACCCCTATCCCTGGCTGAGACACTCTCCACCTCTACCACAGCATGATTCCATACCCATGGAAGCAACTAGGAATGGGCAGCAGCACCTGTTGTGTTACAAAACACCCAAGCACCAGCACTTCCATTTTCCAAAGCGTTCATCTTAGGGCAAGTCGAAATCCTGTGTCGCTATTTTTACCAAATGTGGAGATTTACAGGGGAAAAACAACTTTGTCTTGAGATCTCTGAAGGATTCACAATGGAATCAAAGAGCTTGGTGCTGCTTTTAATGGAGAAACCACCTACAAGGCATATGTTTTTTGACACGCTCCGAAACGGTCACTGGAAAGAGCTCTAACCGTCAGTGCTTTCTTATTATCATAGTTATGTGCTGTGCTGGAAGTTTAATTACAGAAACTATCAATGCAACAGGAGATAAACACTTTGCTTTTGAAGGGAATTAATTTATTTGGAGATCCACATCACACAGGCACGCTGCTGGAGATCCAAGCAATGCCTGACCTCAATATCGTTAAATCGTGCTCCGGCGAAGCTCTTCTGGATTTTAAATACTTATTTTAAGAACAAACTTCCCTCTTCTGAAAAAAACCCCATATTTAAACACCAGTGATGCCCCAAAAGCCCCAGTTCTAGTCGTTTTCTTGGAAAACCAGCAATCCACAGACATCAAAGAGGAAACTTTGTGATGTTTGGGGAAAGGAGGAGGAAGGCAGCCGTGAAGAAGAGGGCAGCGGGAAAAGCTGCACGGAAATGCCACAGTTCCCATGCTTTGGAGGAGTCATGAGGCAACCCAGCTTGGAGTTCCCAGGTTTCCATTGAAGATTCATGTCCTATAAAACCTTTCACTGAGGGATCATGCCCACAGCAGACCCACCATGGCTGCCTCAAGAGAAGCACAGCTGCCCAGATGTGGCGTAGTAGCCAGAGGCGTCCGAGGAGAACCTCTGGGAGAGACGCACCGAGTCCAGCTGCACCTCCCCGAAGTGGAAGTTCTCAAAGAGCTGAAAGGAAGAAGAAAAAAAAACCACTTGAAGGGCACCAGAGGGATGGAGCCTGCAGCTGGCCCACGGCTCTCTCGCAGGAGCTGGTCCTGTCAAAAGCCTCTCCTCACAGATTGGCTTTGCCTTTACATCAAAGTGTTCTTTAGGTTATTTTTCCCACTAAAGGCTGCACTTGAACTCTTTTTATCTACAGCAGCAGCTGCTGAAACCTGCCCTGTTTTGCTCCCTGTGTCACTGAGGGAGCGTGGGGAGGCACCACCGCTCTGGAGGCACCACCCAGGGTGGCTCTCGAGGTCACAGGCTCTGCAGCAGCAAGGTTTGAGGCCAGCAGGTTTGCACCAATCCAGGCCACAGGACGCAGGACTTAACAGCCACAGCTCAGTCCTAATTCAAAGTAGCAGGCTGGAGGCACAGGGCTCCTCATCCCAGCACTGACCCCGCTTTGTTCAACAAATCCGTCTTTGTTCCGCAAAGACTTGAGTGCAAATTAAGGAAAGCAAGCCAGCTCGGAGCCCAGGGGGTGTGGCCCTGCCCATTAATCCAACCCACCGAGCAGACCAAGAAAAATGACATCAGAATTCCTTACAAGAAGTTACTGCTGGAAAAGCATCGTGGCATCCGAGTGCAAAGTGCTCCTCCCGTTCCATTAAGCAGCAGGAAATTGCTCTACCTGGGAACATCAGCTGTGCCTCAGGAAAAGCTTCTCGGTGGAGATGCTAATTTGGAAAGCTCTGTTTAACAGGAGAGCTGTGAGTCACTGAGAACCCGAGCCGTGGCTTCTCCCCACCTTGGAGATCTCCAAAATGTCCATTCCATCTGTCTCCTATTCAATTTTCTATCTGCCCCTGCAGGCGTGGGCTTGAGACAGTCCCCCAGCCCTTGCTGCCCTTTACAGAAGGCAAGAAGGAAAGCCAACACATTAATCCTCCTGGAGCCAATGGTGCATCAATTCCTCCATAGAGGGACTGACTGAAATCCCAAATAACTACTTAGCATCTGAAAGGCTGCACTTCACCTCCTCCAAAGAGGCATTTGGCTCTGCCTGGCACTGATTTGGGCACAACCGCTCTTTTGTTGTTGGTCCCAAGAGTATTCTGTACCCTTTTTTCCAGAGGAGACCAGCTAGTTTTCTTTCAGGACAATTCCTGGGTTTGCTGTCACTCCACAAAGGAGAAGAGCCGTAGGGAAAGTGATTCCCTGCCCATCTTGGGGCAGAGCAAGAGACCCCAGGGCAGCAGCGTGGCCTCAAGGGACACTGTGAGTGGTGGCTCCACGGGGTCAGTGCCCTGAGGAAGAGCAGCCAGCAGAAAGAAGCTGTGCTAAGGAAGCATCTCCAACCAGGAGAGGAGGAAAAGAGAGGAAGAGAAATGATGACAGCCACACAAACTCCATTTCACACAATTAAAGATTTATACAAGAAAGATTAATTATGTTCCCAAAAGCCTGCGCCGTTCATGTTGGAGGACTTAGGATAAAATATCTCATTAATAAGAGATGGCAGTAAAAAGGGGTTGGTCACCTTTCTCTTTGTTTTGGCTGACCTCAGAAGGGAGGATGGTGCTCTTTGGGGCTGCCTGCAATGCTCTGTGCCCACTCACCCCAAACCTTCACACCTGTCCCTGTCACAGTGGCTGCTCACAGTCACTCCTTCCCAACACAGAGCCCTCTCCACCCTGGAAAAACAGAAATTACCTCTCTCTGGATTCCTGACAGAGGGAGTGGCAGGTGTGCTGGGAAGCAAGGAGTACTAAAGCTTGACAAGAGCCACCTCCAGTGCCTAAAGGGGCTCCAAGGGAGCTGGACAGGGACTTTGGACAAGGGCATTGAGTCATGGGACAAAGAGGAATGACTTCCCACTGCCTGAGCATGATTCAGATACTGGGAAGAA
Source organism: Melozone crissalis (assembly GCF_028551555.1). Taxonomy (NCBI): domain Eukaryota; kingdom Metazoa; phylum Chordata; class Aves; order Passeriformes; family Passerellidae; genus Melozone; species Melozone crissalis. The sequence continues at coordinate 3,880,604 of NW_026535840.1, read as the reverse complement.
ATTCCTCCCTGTGAGATGGGCAGGCCTGGCACAGGGTGCCCAGAGAAGCTGTGGCTGCCCCTGGATCCCTGGAAGTGTGCAATGCCAGGTTAGGAGGACCTTGGAGCACTCTGACCTAAGGTGTCCCTGCCCACGGCAATGGAACAAGGTGGGCTTTAAGGTCCCTTCCAACACAAACCATTCCAGGATTCCATGAAGAAAACAAATTAAATGCTGACATGTGCCAGACCCATCAGCATTGCTAGAAGTCAAACCTTTCCACAAAATGACCCAAGGAAGAGTTTTGTTTATGCAGTTGCTGCACACCACAACCTGTTTTTCTCACTAAACACATGTACTTCAAAGCAAAACTAAGTTAATGAGACAAACCTCCCCAAGCCCCTCTTGCCTCACACAGCCTCAGGCATGTCACAGCAGAAGGATGATTGGGAAGCCTCAGAAGACACTGCCCAGGTCAAGGGCCCTCCATTTGTACACTGCTAAAAGTGCAGCAAAGCCATTGTAGCAAAGCACTTTGTATTCCCTTGGCTTTTTTAAGATTCACCACCTCCCGTGTGTTCGAGCAGCTGTGTGTTTCCCAGGGAGGAACGCTGCTAGAACTATTGATTTTTGGTAATGTGGCTGTACTTTCTGAGAGTAAACATGCTACGAGATTTAGAGGACAACCACAGACACTTTTTTCTGCTCTTGTTTCAGGCTGGCTTCTCACTGATGCTCCTTGTGCTCCCTGAGGCTTCCCATGACAGAAACCACCGGACTCCAGGCACGGAGATCACAGCACAGCTGAGACCTGCCTCAGGCAGTGAGGAGAGAGGCCCCTCAAACGTCATCCTCAACACCTCTGGAGCACCAGGAACCCTCCAACACCTCTGGAACACCAGGAAGTGGCTTCCCATCACAAAAGCATCCTGCGCTCAGGTCTCTGGGGACTTGGGAAGATATTGCAGAGAGCCAAGGCTCTGCTTTTGACTTTCGCTTCTATTTATCTTGAGAAGAAGCCAAGCAGAGACAAGAAAGATATTTATAACTCCCCCCTCTCCCCAGCCACCACGGAAACGCTGTGGTTTTGGAGGAGCCCTGGAGCAGAGCTGATGAAATGCCTCCTGGGAAAGCATCTCAGCATTTTCATTCTGCACCAGGGAAGGAGGTACCTGGAGGTTGTTGCCCTTCAGAAGCAACCACTGATAACCCCAAGATTGGCTGACTCCCCTTCCCATCCTTCCCTCTGGCTGCCAAGGGCCCACCTTTCTCTGGAAAGGCTGCAGGGAGCACGAGGAGATGTAGATCAGGAGCAGCACGGAGGGAGGCAGGGGAGGAGAAATGCAATCACCCGCAGAGCCGTGTCATTTGATTGGAGTGGGACGTGAGGCTCAGCAAAAGCACAGTAATTCCATAAATCCAAACATGCCAAAGGATTTATGTCCTCGATGCCCAAGGAATAAATAAGAGGATGGAGGCGGGGATTTTTTTTAAGTATTATAAATGAGAATGAACCTGATGGAGGTAAAGGTCAGCTTACAGAATCAACACCACACATGCAGTGCTCCCATCAAGGGAATAGCACTTAGAGGACTAAGTGCCCTCCATCTCCCTGCTGCCTTCCCAAATTGAATTAGAATGGAATAAGGAAAGAGCACTGTTAACTTTTAACCCCAGACCCAGCACCTCCAAGCTAGCTCCAGGGATGTGCCCTGCCTTTCAAGCCACAGCCAAAGGTTTGGGCAATGCTCAGAGAGGATGCCTGCATCTCCCATGGGGACAGAGCAGGTGCCTGGAGGGTGGCAGCAGCAGCAGCAGCATCCCAGGATCTGTGGGGGATGGCACAGACTACAGCCACACTGCCCTCCCCAAAAGCCATGAGCTCCCAAGAGAAGGACAGAACTGGATGATGGATAACCCATATTTCACAGGTCAGCCTGCTAACTACTGTAGGTCCAAGTGCTCCTCTCTCTCCCTCTCCCATCCTGGGGACTGGGTCCAAGGACACACCACTCAGGTTGTGATGAAAGGCAGGCAGCGCTGTGGTAGCTCCCAGAAAGCAGGTTTTCCTCCACTTCTCCTCCCAAAGTCGTTTATCCTGAGCCAGGAAAAGCCAGCAGCACCAACTGTCATTTCTGACACCACATTTTCTCCCTAAAGACAATTCTGTTCACATGCTGGAAACCCTTCTCCCTCTGAGGTCTGTTCCCCTCCATTACCCACAAATTACCCAGCAGACCTCCCTTGGGATGAGACAACCATTTTCTGAAGGAAGACAAGAGGCTGAAGACTTGTTTTGGGAGAGAGAGAGAATCACACATCAAACCGCTCTCTCCTTGCAAACCTGAGCCAAAACTGCTTGTACAAACTTCAACCCCTAAACCACAACAACTTCCTTATCAAAGGCAGAGCAACAGATCAAACCCAGGATGCCTCTCTGCCACATTTTCTTCCCCTTTTCAAGCCTGTGAAGTAAGTTTTGCTGAGGCAAGGAGGAGGATGCCTCCTCAATGAAGAAGTTAAAACAGGCGCCTCAACGACGTCGCGTTCCCAAGCGCGGGTGTTTGTCAAGCTGTCCTCCTCGGGGGGCTCACTTCCCACAGACATCCCTCCCTCCTGGAATGAGCCAGCACCTCTGTGCTCCAGCCTGCCAGCAACAGCAATAAATCACAGCCAATCCACAGCAGGACAGCAGCGATGTGTTTCGGCTCTGGTTATGAAGAGCGGAGGTGCCAACGCAAACTGGGGCTTTTAAATCACCTGTCACGGGCTCAACAAGCATGAGAAATGTGAATGGATCTGGCTGGAGGAGCACGGGGAGGTGGGAGGACAAAGCAAGTCCAGGGAAGGGAAGGGAGTCAGAGGTGTTTAAAACTTCCTTCACGTAATCTGTGGCTCACATTCACACCGCCTTGGCCTGGATTTTGCCACTGCCATCAGGATTATTGATCAGTTTTTAAAGCCTTACGTCGTTTACAGTAGGCAGCCAAAAAAAGACCCACCCTGAATTAATGAAAAAGTCCAAGCAGCTCTGCTGAGAGCCTCGGAAACGCCGAGGGAGCAACAACTCACTGCGATGCTGGCAATTAAAAATTCCCACTCACAAGCAGGGATACCTCGGGACAAAATGGATGTGCACGCGCACACACACACACACACACACACACCTCTCCCTGGACTGCAGGCAGTTCTGCTGTGAACTCCAGCCCAGAAAGCAGTGCCTGAGGGCTGGGCTATTACAGATCAACAGCACAAAACTGTCCCTGGTGACTCAGCACTGTAATGTCATTAGCCTGTGACAATCCACCTCACAAACCCCACTGCCCTCGGCAGGGAGCTGAGGGAGGGTCCTGTTTTCCATGTCTGGAATGAATACAGAAATTAGCAGCTTCAGAGAGGCTGGGAGGAAGAGGCTCATAGCTCCAGGAGCTATGGATGTGGATGAGCTTGTTGTCATTCCCGCTGCGTGGTCCACGCTGAGGATGGGACACCAGCAATCCCTCCTCTGCTGTTTCTCCTGGGTGGAAGATGTTTATCCACCCCAGGATCCCACCCAGGAAGGGTGTGAACAGCCTGAGCACCACTGGGCTGTGCCTCCATGGTAGAGCACGTGCAGGAGGACCATGCTGACAGACAACCCAGTGCATGGACAGCTCCAACAAGAGATTAAAGGGAGGCTTTGGAGGATCTGCAGCCTTTACAGCCTCAGCTGCTCTGCACAGAGTGACAACGCTCTCCAGCACAGCCCCAGCGTGTCCCCATGGGCAGCAGTGGTGAATGAGGGCACAGGCTTGGAGAGCCAGGAGCTCTCTGTTGGAAATCAGCATGTCATGGTGCTGCTATCCCCTCTGGGGAAGGGGAGGAACAAACCAAATGCCAGGCACCCACTGACAAGCATGGAGAAAAATTAAACAGCATTTCTGAAGAGGTGCCTCAACACAGAGCAACAAAACCTGTCTGTCTGCAGACTTTCTGCACTTTCCTCTGGAAATCTTTCCACCTAAGGGATGATATACTTGAATTGAAGCTTGTATAACACGTCCACAGCTTGGGATGGAAAACACTGGAGAAGAGCAGAGAACAATCACCCTTCCAAATCATCTGGCCAAAGCACAAGGGCAGATCCCATGCCAGACACAGCAGAAAGGTGCTGACTCCACCAGGCAAAAAGGACTGATGGAGGAAATGGCAAAAACGTGGAAAGATTAAAAATCTTAAAAAATTAAATCCTGAAATGTGAATGTAACACTCAAAAACACTGATGGACTCTAAGAGAGTCCACTGAACTCCACAAACTCTGTCCATCCGAGTTCCTCTGATTAACCTCCTTTGCTGCACAAAGCACAGCCTCCAATTCTGCTTTTGGGATCCCACCTACTTGTTTAATGCACCTCAGTCCTGCAGCCTCCCACACAGGCCTGCCAGGACCTCTCCACAAGGCTGTTATCTGTTATCTCCACACCTGTCACAGCTCCCAGGCTGCAGTATGTGCTGGCAGAGCTCCTTCTTCCCCATCCCAAAAAATTCACCAAACCCCATCCCAGCTATGACCCAAACTCCCCCAAACTATGACAGACAAACCCCAAACCAAAGCCCCTGGTGGCTCCCAGAAGATGAGACACAACCAGGCAAACTGTCAAAACCTGGGCAGTTTGTCAAATGAGTAGATTATTTTTCCTTCTCTTTTTGACTTTCAAAATTTTCTGCAACAATTTGGTGCCAAAAAAGGAAATACCTGATTCCTGTGTTATTCACCCTGGACAGCACTCCACCAATGATTATCTGTCAGAGGTTTAATTGTGCTTGGGAGCTTGCCAGCAATAATGCACGGGAAGCGCAGGGAAAGCAGGCAGACATTCACCCAGAGAGGCAGCTCTTCCCAGCATTCCCAACCTCCTCCCCAAATCAGCAACTGCTTCTCTTCCATGGCTTTTTAAAGGATGGCTGGCTGGCCATCCAACACTTGCCAAGGCTGTTCAGGTGTTACAGCCCTGGAGAATGTTGTGCAGAGTCACAAGGGTGGAAGAGGGGTGGGAAGGACAGAGAGGGCAGTTGTCACCTGGGCTGTCCCCAGCAGCACCAGCACAAGGCTGCAGATTGTTTTGTTCTGCAAGTGTGCAGCTGGCTCTGGAGTGTCTCTCCATCCCCAATATAGCATCCAGTCCTTCCACAAGGAACAGCCCTTCCCCTCTCCTTTTCTTCCAGCCTCTGGCAAGATTTAAAAGGCAGCAGCAGAGACCTTTTCACCTCATCTCCCTCAGGAAGAATAAAGCAGGCAGACTTCAGGAGGGAGAAAATCTTGTGTCATAGGAGTCCCAGTGGCCTCTCTCTTGGGAGATACCCAAGGCAGGGCTATCTCCTCTGTGACACAGGAAAATCCCTTACAATTACACCCCTGGTGCAGTCCCTTGGAAACAACATAACCATCTCTCTCTGGCAAAGTGCTGCCAACATAAAAAGCAGCAGCAAATGCATGGAGAAAGATCCAAGGCACATGATGGGAGGTTTCTTTTTTATATTTTTATTTCCTGAGCCAAAGCAAATGCCACATAAACACCAAGAAGCTCTGGGTACGTTCCCAGATGCCATCTCATGGGTGCTCTGCACACATTCCATGGAGGAATCATGAAGGGACAAACTGAAGAAAGGACCAGTGAAGGTCATCAGCTCCACCATCCTCCCCTTCTCCAAGGCAGGAGGAGCTTGGTGGTGGCAGATCCTGGATTGACACCTCTGCTCCCTCAAAACAATCAGGACTCCCTTTTTCCAGCTCCTCTAGAGCAGTGCCTCCTTATCCTCCCCTTTACAAAGACTTTCCTGATCCCTTGCTGCAATTTAAGCCCATTATTTATCACTTTATCATCCATTACTGGCAAAAGCATTTCTAAGCTTCAAGAGTTTTTCCTACATGCTGCTCTCCTTCCCTTTGTTATCCTTGAAAGAACTCTTGCAGCCCCAGCTTGAAGACATTTTCCACCCCTCCAAGGATCTTACTGTTGTCCCCTGGGCTCTTTGCACCCAAAATCCTTCAGCTAAGCATAGTCAGAGGTTCACTTTAAGGACATTTGCCTCTTTTTTTTAATTTCCAAGGGCAGACTCAGTCTGGAGCAGCCCCCCATAAGCCAAACCCTGGCCTGTTGGGCTGGTATTGAGGAACTTCTCCATCCCACACCGGTGCCACAGCTCCCTCCTGGACGTGTCCTTGTCTGCAGCTGCCTGTTTGTTTCTGCCTGATTTCCCAACATGGTTTGGAGCTCTGTTCCCTCCTGCTCACGTGTGCAACATCCCTGCCTCTCCCCAGCTGGGTTTCACCTGCAGAGCTCAGAGCGCATTTCATGCTGCCCTCAACACCCTCCTGACCTCCACGGGTGGGATGAGCATGAGGTTTCCAGCTCTGTGAATACGGAAGCAGCTGATCCTTCTGTGACTGCTGCCATGTGAAACCTCAGCTCAACTCTCGATAAAACTGGAGCAAAGCCACCCCAGCTGCCAGAGGGTGATGCAGCAGTGGGAAGGGTGACATTCAGCAATAGTCTAAATTAATGTGTCAGGCTGGATTTCTTTCAAACAGAACTGTTCAGGGCTGGGTGCAGGCCTTTGTTCAGCTGAGATCCCCTCCCTCCAGGATCCCCCCCTCCCCACAAGCCAAACCTAGTGGTGCTCCTGCCACTTCCACGCTGCAAAACCTTTGCTTTAGCTCACAGTTTTGGGTCTGTTCCCCCCATCACAAATCCATGAAAATTCATGTGCTTCAGGAAATCAAACCCCAGTTGCTATGGTGAAAGGCATTCTGCAAACTAAGAAACAAATACAAGTGGGACATTTGGAGGTTACCAGATTTTTGCACATCTTTCAGACAAGAATAAAAACCCCTTCAGCAAATTAAAGGCTCTGATAAGATCCCAGACCTACACCTCCAACGTGAAGGATTTGCAGTACAACTTAAGGAAATTAATAATCAAACAGTGCATTTCTCCACAGGAGCCTCATCCCCATGGCTCCTATTACAGCAAATGCAGCAACAGTTTCTGAGAGCTGGGCTCTCTGCCTTTGCTGCAGGGATGGCAGGAGGCCGGGGAGGGACACGGAGCTGCCGTCACTGTGACCTCTCACTACGCCCACCGAGCACCAGAGGAGGAGTCTAGCTACAGAGCCAGGAAATTAATTCAGACAGACACAGAAAATTATCCAGCAGAAGGGTCATGGCACCTTAGGGATGAACTGTCTACTTTTGCTAATCAGTGGGTTGGGGTTTTTTGCATTTAATGTGCTGGGTCCTTGCCTTCTATTAAGGCACTGCTGTAATTCAACCCCTGCCAGCTCCACGGAGAAAAATTGTCCTCTTAAGATGAGAGAGGTGACACTGCCCTGGCTGGCTGGTGGCACAGCAGGGAGCTCAGGGAAGTGAGGAGGGGGGATGCTCACTGGGTGGGAGGCAGGGGCACCCACAGAACCTCCAAAGGGCTCAGCTGCTGGCCTGGGTGGGAGCGCAGAGGTGCAGGGGAAAGAGCATTCAGAGCTCTTTTCTCCCCAAACCATCCTCCAGCTCTCACAGATCCTGCTAAAATTAGTCAGAGGGGTGTAGAGCACCTCTGAGAGGAAAAAAAAGGCTTTTCCGTTTCTTGGTAAGGTCACCAAAGAGATCTCTGTCATGCAAAGGCAGCACAAACCTTTTGCACTGCGCTCTCCTCAGCGCCGTGGCTCAGCCTTCCCCCAGAACCTCCAACACTGCCTCCAAGGCCTGAACACTCCAACAAAGATATCTTCCCTCCTTTGTCTGCTCTGATTTTTCAAATGCCACTTCAGATTCCTGTTTCATCAAATGCAAATAACATGAATATGGCTTTTTCTCCCCCTGAAGAATATAATTCACAGGAAAGCATTTTCACAGCAACCCCAATTTAATCTCCTTCTTTTTTTCCCCGTGATTATACAAACTGATCTCCAGTCTCATCTGCTCAACTGTCACATCCTCCCATCCCACTGTTGCTCTAATTGCACACTGCTGAGCCCCCTCGATTGTTCCGGTACCTCTGGGTAATGGCAGGAATTCTCCCCTCTGCAAAGTGCCAGCACAGCCTTTCATTTCTGCTTTTGATTCTTCTCTAAAAACGAGGTGAGGAAAGCACTGCCTTATTTCTGAGATCCTGATGTTGCACCACAGTCTCTTAGTCCTCCCTCACCTCAGTGGATTCTTTGTTTGGTATTTTTAACTCTAAACTTTCCAAGCAGCCACCTCCTGTGAGGTATTTGTTCCAGATGTCAGTCCTACTTTGGATCTACATCTTTACCACCTTGCTGAGGATAACAAGATGTTTTTACCCTTTCTGAAAACCAGGCAGTCTTGATCCCCACCTAACACCGGTTCTTTGGCTCTTTGATTCACCTCAGCTTAGAAATATATCAGGAAAAGACTCAGCCTCCTCAAATCCACAAACAAAAACTACACAAAAGGCCTGGGTTCCAACTGCTGCAGAACACAAGACACACTCCTCATTTGCAAGTGGAGCTGGCTCTACACACGTTCATTTGTTTAGAGCTTGGTGGGCTTGGGGTATTTTGAGAGGTCAGGGGTTTATTCAGACCAAGGTTTTTCTTTTCCATTGCACCTCTCTGTGTGGCATTGCATCAATGTTTTAAACTGAACTGCTGCATGCCCCAGCCACCACACTGCTCTTACCCAGCAGGACAGACAGGCTGGCAGGGAACACCACTGGCTCTCCAGAGTATCAGACAGTAAATGCACTTTCCCCTGCTCCCAGTGGAAGCAGGTACAGTGCCAGAACTCAATACACTGATGCAGGCCTCAAAAGAGAAGGAGCCTCATCAAATGATGCTTTATCTGACCTAGAAGCCCTCCCCGGGCACTCTTGCAGCCCTGCTGCTGGACTAGGGCACGGCAGCATGTGTCACCACCTTGGCTGATCCCATTCCCAGTCTTCCATCCCAGCTTAAAGTCTCCCCTAATGCCCTAAAGACATAAGATGTGCAGCTTTCTGCTGCTGTACCTCAGTAGCTGTTCCCTCAATATTTAATCTTGTAAGCTGTTAATGCACGGATCTGTGCTAAGCAGCAGAGTTCAGCTTTTTCTGCACTCAGAATTTGCTTCCTTCTTGTCTGAGCATGGCAAAGGCCATTCACTTACTTCTCAGACCCCAACTCAAGCCAAAATTCATTCCATTTGGACCCAGTGAGAGTCCAGGTGGTTTTCTTCCTTTCCCTTAAACGCGCCACAGAAATTTTTGGCCAGCCGGCCTTTCTGCGTTTCTTTCCCTTTTCATTTATTCACTGCAGCCTTAGTTGGGTTTTTTCCCCTAAACAAAAACAAATAAAAGCCCGGAGGCAGCGCAGCCTCGTCTCTCCGGAGATGCCAGCAGCTGCCCTGGGTGCCTCGGTGCCAGCTGCAGCACAGGGACACGGCAGGGCTCTGCCAACCCAGCAGCTCCCCCAGGCCTGTGCTGCTGGGGCCTTCCAGCAGGAATTGCTGCCTCCTCCCTCCGCTCTCCTGACCAGAGAACGCTTTTGGCGCATGGCTGGGATGTTCAAAGCCAGCCTAGAGGGAATACGTATGGCTCCATGTCCATGAAGCATCCCCAGCTTTATGGCATGCCCAAAGCTCTGTTGGACACAAATCTCACACAGCCCCTTGGGCTCTCAGCCCCACCTATGCCAGGAAACCTTTTCAGGGATATTCTTCAAGACAGAAGTAATTTAAACTCCCAAACGCAAGTCATCCTACAGGATCTATTTTCTGAGCAGTGTGGGAAGGTACCGGCCTGCACAACCATTTATTAGCACAAATAGGAGTGTATGTTTTACTCTGTGGAATGGGTAGAACAAAGGATTATTAAATAAAATTCTGATTAGTTCAGCTGAAAGCAAAATACCAGCTGGAGCCTGGTGTAGTGCAGGCATGTTATCAGCAAACATGTGCTGCCAGCGCATCTGCACACACGCACAGACAGACAGACAGACACACAGCCCAGCTCTGACCATGGAACAGCAGAGCCACAGCACTCCCATCCTGCTCTGTGCCCCGACAGCTCCAGCCCTGCCCTGAGCCTTTGGCCCTACAGGGCTGCACAATGGCAGTGAGAGTGATGAAACCTGAGTTTTCCCACTTCCCCTCCTACCAGCAGCCATGCTTTGTTAGCGTTCCAAGTGGGAACACAGCCACTCAGCAGAGCTCTCACAGAGTCCCACTGCCTGGAATCACATGCAGGGCACATGGCCCTCCCTCCCACCAGCCTGCCTAAGTGCAGCCATATTCATTAACAGCCCTTCCTTTAGATCCTGGTGCAAAAGTTAATGAAGCCACTTTGTGAGAGGGCAGCCTCCCCAGCAGAAGATAAATAATGGATATAAAAGCAGGCTGGGAGGGAGCTGGCGCATCCCTGCAAGGTCATGCTGGAATGCATCAGTGCCTCACCGAGGCTGGGCTGCTCCGGTAAGGAGCCTGCAGCTATTTATGACTCACGTAATTAATTAATGCCAACGGGCCTTCTGCTGCAGGCACGTGGGAGACCAAAGGGAAATACGAAGCGGGCAGGTTAGGAAATGTAGTGGAGGTGGGAGAGAAGGATGACATTTCTTGTGGCAAGACATGCTTTGAAGTAATTACCAGCAGTCCAAACAGCCAGCAGCTCTTTTGGCTACGTCAGAACAAAATCAATTAGGAGCTTTAAAAATGCATCGGGCTCTTATTCCCGAGAGCATCAAGAATAAGAAGTAGCCTCGGAAGGAGTGCGGCTGCATTTCCAAGCACCGCGCACCCTATGACCCTTCCCCAGATCCTCAGGCCCCACAAACGGTGTGACCAGCAGAGGGAGCATCGTTAATACCGTCCCAGTCACACTCGCTTTGGGATGAGAGCACGGAGGAAGACCCACAGTTTGATTTCATGTGTCTCTAAAGCCTGAGGACAAGTTCAACAGAAGCAGGAGAAAGGAGTGAAGGTGAACGTGGAAAAAGGGGAGTCCTGCAGGCACTCAGGGCTCCTGACACAAATCTCCCCCTTCCAGAGCTGCCTCTCCCAACAGTGGGAGCTATCTAAAACTGCAGATCACATCAAGAAAGGGACCAGGGCTGTGGCTTCCCTGCTCCAGCTTGCAATACTGCAGTCTCACACTGCACACTCAACACGTGGTGACGCTGAGTCATGACACCACGCTCGCACAGACCGTTTGAGGACAATGAGAGCTTAACCTAATTTTGTCCCTTTGTTTGTCCTCTGCACACAGATCAATCAGTTCCACTCCCTGCCTTCACATCCCCCTGCATCCAGTGCCTGATACATTATTAACACTGTAAATACAAATAAAGCTCACTCTTCCCCTCCTCCGGGAGGGCTCTGAAGTCCTTCTGGGTTGTCCAGCTCCCACCCAGCCTCCATCCTCTCTCATGTACCTTCGTTGCCAGAATATCTTCTTACCCTTCCCAAATGTACCCACACATTGTCCTCGCTCCCTCTTATCAGAGCTGCCTGCAACAAATCCTCTCACACAATGAGGATTGCACATTTGCTTACATGCTGGTGCTGTTCTCCATTTCTGCTCCTCTGAGCATCTCTTTTCTCTCCGGACACTTGCAGGGGTCAAGCAGCACAGCATCAGTCTGCCACAGCCATCTGGATGAGCAGCAGAGGCTGCTTGCAGCCCCAGCCCTGGCTGGCAAAGCCTGGGAGTCTGCAGTGTGCTCCCCTTTGAGCCTTTCCCAACCTCCACAGTCTGGGGGATTGTGTTTTCTAACCTCTGATCACTGCCAAAGCCCTTGGATCCTGGTGGGACTCCCTACCACTACCCAGTATCTTTCTGGAGCAAATCAATAGCAGAGATTAAAACCCAAAAAGGAAAGAGTAAGTGAAATGAGAGTGGGGTTTAGTTTCATAAATATATATGAGTAGAACAAGAGCAACGAAGTGCTTCTTTCTGGTGGGCTGAGAATCAACTCGAGCCTGAGTCTCCAGGGTAAAACAGGAGCGAAGTAAACGACAACACGAACACCCACTTAGCATTGGTGCTTCATATCCCTGCTCTGAGCCTCAGCAGCTCCAGGAACGCTCCTGTTAAACACTCTAATGCTCCCAGTCACCAGTGATCTGGACTGGTTATTTTCTAAACAGATTCCCCCCTTCCCCCCCACCCCTCCCAAGCCCCAGGAGATCCCATAAGCCCAAGACAAAAGCAGTTTAGAAGAGGTGTTTCGACCTCTTCTGGCTATACAATATCCACGGCTGGCTCCATTTCCCTAATTGTTTCATACTGACCTTGAGGATATTCTGGCCATTAAATGACTCCCGCTCCTTGAAAGATGATTTACCAGGCATTGTGTTGCTTCGTTCTTCAGCTGTAGAGAGAAAAGCCACCAGCAGAATGAGCTTCAGATGGGAGAACTCTGTGTGCTGTACTTCACCCCCCACTCTGTCCCTCCCCAAAGTCAGCTGCCAGCTAATAAACCATCTTTTCCCAGTTCTCAGTGCAAATAAAAACCATTTCCACTTGGATTTTAGGAGGAAAAGGGCTGGAGCTGGTGCCTCTATGGGGATCACCTCTGTTATTACCTGGAGGAAAGGCCCCAAATCACAGCTCCTGCCATGGTGACTGTAGGGCTGACTGCTCAGTGCAACACACCTGCTTCTCCCTGGCTTGTTTTCATCCCTCATCCTGCCATGGCAGGGTGTGAGACAGCACTTGCATGGCCTGGAACAGCCCCAGATCCCAGGCTGAGCGTGCCAGCACAGCGCCAGGCAGGATGGGGACAGCCCTGACACAAACCTGTGCTGCCTGCACCCCGTATGTGCTGTGGATGCCTCTGTGGGGTGGGCACACAGCCACACACAGACATTCAGAATAGCAACCCAGGCCTGCAGCAGCTGCCAAAAGCCTACATGCGAGATCCATTTCCCCAGAGCACGGCTGGGTTTTTATATAATTCCCAAGTACATGATCTGTGCCTTCCACAGCACCTCTGCCTCCCTCAGTGAATACATTCAGTATTTCTTTTTCATCTCCATCATTAACTGTGAACATCCAGCTTGCTGTTCAGATCCTGTATGGAATACAAAGAGACTCCTATGGCTGCCTGAGGAATGCTCTCCCCATTGTGTCTGAATGCCTCTCGTGCCTCATGGGGCTGTGCAGAATATAGACTGAGGATGCCAGACCAGCTGCCCACGTGCAGGGCCACAGCAGCACTCTGGGGTCACATTTCCAGGGCTCTCAAACTGAGCCCTCTCTTTACAGGGTTTCTACACCCTGGGTGTGCTTGTTTGACTCCAGCAGCAGTCAGAGCCAAAACCTGCCCAGAAGACAATGGCACAAATCACCTGCTGTTATCACTGTCCCTGCAGAGATTCAGAGAGGCAACAACTAAAGAATTCCTGACACAACCTATTGCAGTGCACAGGGGCCAGAGCACACATGTTTGCACATGGAGAACCAGGCTGTAACACACTGCCCCTCCCCAAGGATGATGCTTTTAGGGTTGCTTTAGAAAGTAATGTGATCAGAGTGATGCTAGAGACAGCTCAGAGCAGACAATCTCTTGGCAGAGACAGCAGACGCCATACACTCAAGAATAGCTCACATTCAGCTTCGCATCACATTCATCTGTCTGCATCTGATTTAAGGAGAAAGACAATGGAATCACTTTCCTAAAGAAATGGGCAGTCTCTAAGTTAACCAGAGAGGATTATGTTTTCATCTTGTTTGAAGGTCAGCACAACACATGGAGTTGTTACCCAGTTTCAATTTAACACTGGGACACAGAGTGCCCAAGATCTCACCTCCATGAGGAGTGGCTGAGGTCACCTGCTCTGTTCAGCCTGAAGGAGGCTGAGGGGACACCTCATCAGGGTCTGCAGCTTCCTCACAAAGGACAGTGCAGGGGCAGCTCTGATCTCTGTGACCAGGGACAGGACCCAGGGGCATTGCTGGAGCTGTGCCAGGGGAGGCTGGATATTGGGAAAAGGTTCTTTGCCCAGAGGGAACACTGCCCAGGCTCCCCAGGAAATGGTCAGAGCTCCAGGAGTGTTTGAACAACGCTCTCAGGCACAGGGTGGGATTGTTGGGGTGTCCTGGGCAGGGCCAGGAGCTGGGCTGGATGATCCTTGTGGGTCCCTTCTCACTCGGGACATTCTATGATTCTACTTGAACATATTTTTCCCTAGCAGGGCTACAGGGTGCCAAGGTTTTGAATCTATGACTTTTGTTCATTGCTTCTGGGTTTCATCTGCAGACATCTCCCCCCCAGCCCTGTAAGTAAGAAAAACCACACTGAAAAAGCAAACAAAAGCATCTGCTGAGCAAAAGGACTACTTCAAATGCATTGAGCAGCAAGGATGAAGGCTCTGTACGTACTTGGATCTTTCCTGAAGAGAGTGTTCATGACTGTGGCATGCAGCTTCACCCTGTCCCACTCTTTAAGCATCAGGCCAGAGGCCACAAAGCGCTCCACCAGCTGATCAGCCAGCACCTGCAACCTGGGAAGCAAAGGGAAAGAACAGGGCCACGTAAAACAGGGAGCCTCTGCAGCACCAGCTGTGGGCTCTCCAGCCAGAAGGGCAGCAAGTGTGAAATGAAGTCTCTGCCTGCACACAGGAAAGGGAGCCAGTCCCTGATGGAAAGCGAGCAGAGGCATCAGCATTCAGCTCTAATGCAAAAAGTTCTGAGTGTTGCACAAAGCTTCCTCTGTGATCGCTTCTGCTGCAAATATTCCAGGAGGAAGGGCAGATTTAGCACAGCACAGAGCTCACTCACAGTGACAGATGTTACTGGGAGCTGAAGGATGCATCTTCCTACTGCCAGGAAACACAATGTGACTCTCCTTGCAAATGCTAAAATCTGCACACCCGCAGGGGCCTGGGCACCTTGGCTCCCAGGATGTGCTCAGGGATTGCTGCAGCCTGGCTCCTCTCTGCCCCAAATAACCAACCCAGCCCTGGGCTTGCTGTCTGGCAACGTGGTGACAGGGCCACAAACCCTGCCAGCACATCCTGGTGAGCACTCCAGCCTTGGAGCTACTGAGCAAGCAAAATCCAAGGACTCATTCCCACCTTTGTGTCTGGCCTTGACTCTCAGGATCTGAGGGCAGACCCATCCTAGGACAGGGATCAGAGCACTGTGCTCATGTCTAAGGAGCTGAAGGAGCTTCCAGGCTGCTGCTGTGCCCAAAAGTCTCTGCAGTGCCTGATTCTCACCAAAGGTGGAGAGGATATGGCACAATGAGAGCTTCCCATCTCTGACAACAAGGCCAGAGGGTTTTCAGCCTGTGCAGAAGAATCTGAGCTTCCCCAGCACATCCCAGGGATCAGAAGCTTTCTGCTCTGAGGTCCCACCATGGTGTCTGAGCTGTGGCAGAGCATGGCCTGTCCCCAGAGCCTAGGGCTGCCAGCTCTGACCCCACTGCTGCCTCTGGGCTGCCCCTCACAGGCTGCCAGCCCCCTGTGACCATTCCAAGACTCTCAAACTACCAATTGTCATGGCTTTTTACTATTTTCTGGCTATAGTTCAGTGATTGTTAAAATTAAGCAATGACAAAGATTAAATGAATATCATTACAGACAATACTAAAACAAATTAACAGAGAATAGCTCAAGTGAAAATGGTGCTTTATTACGTTATAAAGTTAATCAAGGAAATAAAACAAATTAGAATGAATTATAATGGAAATTATTTGCCATGTGGGAGGCATCAGAGCATGATCCCTCTTTCAGTCTGAGCCATTATATGTGCAGAAGGGCTTGCCAACCCCTAATTCTGTCTGCAGTTATGCAAGCTAAGTCAGGATAAATCAAATCTCCTGCTTTACAGCTTAAGCTGATCAAGATCATCCAAAGATCAGGAAGGAACTCCACCCCTCAGCCATGCCAGGAACTCCACAGAGCTAACAGGACATCTTGCATGAGACAGGAAGGCACACACCTCTCTCAGCACAGGCTGCAGCACTCTGATCCAGCACAGGAAGCCACGTGGCTGCTGCTCTCCTCTGGCATTGGCCGGGCAGCTCATAAACTGCTTCCCCATTTCCCTCAGCAAGGCACAGCAGGTTCAGGGAGCTGCTCAGCAGTGACCTGTGTCACAGGCCAGAAAACAAAGCAGGGCTTTCTGGAGGCATCACCATTTGTCCTCTCTATAATCAGTGCAGGTCCCACACAAGTGTCTGCTGGAATCTCAAAGGAAGGAAAAGCTGCTCTCCATCAATACAAAAATACCTTTTTTTTTTTCCCCTCTGCAAAGCTAAATGTTTTTCTGGATGCTTGCTAATAGCTAAGGAACTATATAAGGGGAGAAGTGCCAGGTAAATGGTATCAGGAGAAGGTGCTTCACCCAGATGGTTGTGGGGCACTGAACAGGGAATTGGCACTGGCCCCAGGGCTGCCAGAGCTCCAGGAGCACTTGGACACCACTCTCAGGGACAGAGTGGTGTTGTTGGGCTGTCCTGGCCAGAGCAAGGAGCTGGACACAATGACCCTGACTGCTCCCTTCCATCTCAGCCTGTTCTGTGGTTCTGGGAATTAATCTGCAGGTGAGGGCAGCACCAGCCTGGGCCAAGGATTAGAACTTCAAATTGCTTGGCCCTCTCTGAGCCTGCTGCTATGCAAAAAGCAAATCAGGTGCTGTGGAAGAGAAGCCTGGCAGTTTCCAGGTGCCATGCAAAGCACAAGGTCTGGTTTTGGTCAAAACCTCAGCTAACAGATTACTGTGAAGGACAGTGGAGACATCAGTCCCTTATTGGGGGTGGGAGTGCTGTTTTCAGTTTCAAGCCCAGGTGGGTTTGAAGACCTCCCCTCTCTCCCCTGCCCAAAGCAGCTCTGCCAGCCCTGATGCACATCAGCACCTCCTCCAGCATTATGCCCAAGTGTGTTCTCACCACACAGGGCACAGCTGGCATCTGAAACAGAGCAGGGTGCAAGTGCCAACAATTCCAGCTGTCCCCAGAGGCAGGCAGGCATCACTGTCAATTCAGGCCCTGCTTTATGCTCTGCAGCATTCCTCTCCCAGCTCCTGAGGCTGCAGATTTATTTTCAGATGCAACCAGACTGGCAAGCCTTGCACCTCAGAGAGAGCCAGAGCTTGGTGACTCAGGAGGAGAGGCCCAGAGCTGGTATTTTAGATGCTCTCTACAGCAAACCCACCAAAGGACATTTGGGTCATGCAGTGTCTGTCTCCATCTCATCTTTCCAAGTGCTCCTGCTCTCCTCCCTGTGCTCTGGCCCTGACTGATCTCTGCCTTGCCCTGCTTCCCCACCTGCCCCATTTGTTTTTACCTCACCTCTTCCAGGGTAGGACAGACTTCAAAGTGGCAGAGCCAAGAAAAGACTTCAATTCCTACTGCCTCTCAGCAGCTCTTGCATTTTTCATTTTCCCCCTCATTTCCTTATCCCACTTCCGATCTCTGCCTCCAACACAGCCTCCAAAGTGTGGCTTTAGCAGGGCCCCCCCTCAGCATCTCCTCAGCCCTCAGGGAAAGGATATGCCAGCACACGTCCCTTCCTCCCTGAGCCAGTCCCTGCTCACTGCCCCCCTCTTCCATGCTCCTCTGCTAGCTCCTGCTGTCCTCTGGCAATGGGAACACACAACAAAGGGCAGTGCTGGCAGGCAGAGAGGGCTGAGGCTCAGAGACAGCAGGTAAAGCTCTTTTGGCTACTCCCCTTCCCTGTTTCTGGCACCCAGCAGCATTGAGCACAACAACTCTTGGGTTAATCACAGAATCTACAGTGGTTTGGGTTGGAAGAAGTGTTGAGGATCAGCTGCTTCCAAACCCTGCCATGGGCAGAGACACCTTCCACCAGACCAGAGTGCTCCAAGCCCCACCTGTGCTTCCTCAGTCTGCCAGAAAGCACCAAGAGAAAAGCTGGTGCTGCCACTGGTGACACTGTCCTTGTCAAAAACAAGATGAAGGAAAGTTGTCCAGACAGTGGCACATCCTGGGCAGGGCTGAATGCAGAGCTGAAGCCATCAGCCACAGTGGGGAACAGCACAAACACTGGAGCTGACACCAACCAGGCTTCAGGATCCTGCAGCAGCAGCTCCAAAAGACATTTCACAGCCAGCACCCATTCCAGGCTGCTGCAGGCACACAAACCAGCTCTGCAATCAGGTCATGCTCTTCTGAGGACCTTCTGGGCTAACTGGGTTTAAAGAATAATTAAGTGCTGCAGAATGGAACACACCAGGCTGTCCAGATTAATCTGGACTGCAGGTTGGGAACCAGACAGCAGAGGCCAAATCCTCCTGCCTTCTAAGTCTTCTCAGGAGCATCTCCTTGGCCATCTGATCCCTGTGTGAGCTGTGACTCCATCACTCACCCTGACAGACTGCTGCAGAAACAAATAACATCCTTCAGCTGCAGTGAGTGAGGTAAAGAGCAAACACATCACTGCCTTGACTGCTTCAGGAAGCAAGGATGACTTCATCTTGGTGACTGCTGGCCTGAGGACTGCCAGAACACCCACCAGCTCCAGAGGGCTTCCCTGGCACTCTGGGGAGGAAGGGGACACAGGAGCAGGGGGAACTCACCTGTCTGAGCCATCCTTCATGTGGACTTTGGCATAAAGGACATCCGTCATGGCAGGGTCATCGTTCATGTACTCCACTCCTGCCACCTCCACTGTCAGGGGCTGGCCTCCAGTAATTTGGCTAAAATTCAAGAAATTCCTGATGTTAAAAAGCAAAACATCACACCAGCTCTTGAAATGTAACACATAGTGCTCCTTGTGCACATACCAAATATTTGGGCTTACTAGGAGAATGAGATTAGATATTCCTTTTGCCACAGTGGGACTTAAATGTTATACAGAGCCTATGGGGCACTGAACTCCACCCAGGAGTTCTTCTCTGTCCCCTATTTTTCAGCTTGTTAGCACTGCAAAAACTCAAACTCAAAAAGTCTCCCTAATTCCTAAAACTCAAAAGCCTATGGCTCTGTTGCCTTGTCACTCTGAGTGGTAAAACAATTTGAGTTCATACATTTGGTGTTTCAGACACACATTAAATCAACTTGTCAGTGCTCACAGGCCAGGCCAACATGGAGATCTCCATCCACATGTCAGAAAACCCAGCAGAAGGAAATGGTCCAAGTTCTCATTCCAGAGAGGCTCCTGCCTCCCTGTGAAAAGACCAACCATAAAGTCTCTGATATTTGCTGGAAAGGTCCTTGACACAGAACACAGTTCTGAGTGCAGCATCCAGCCAGGAAACAGAGCTGGTTTGAAATCAGCTCCAGCTCTTCATGCAGGATATAATATGCACTCCCACACCTGCAAACACCCTGCAGAGTGTACCTGCTTCCCAGCACTCTGCCTCCTTGCCTTTCCCAGCACAGCACCCTGGGGAGGCTGGTGCCACAGCCAGTGCTCCCTGTGAGTAAGTGATGCTTTGTTTAACACCCAGGGCTCATGCAAAGAACAGGGAGTGTCTGGGCAGGCAGATGTAACTAACACAAGGTAACAAGGTGAGTGTGACTTTGCTCTGACCTTGCTCACTCCTGTTCAGCTTTGGAGGTGCTCAGCAAAGATTCCCAAGTGAAATAAGCAGTGTGATTTCCCTTTCCAGTATAGTTACTGGGAGGGAAACTGCACAAATGTACTATTATGGACACCAAACTAACAGCACTAAAGGTCACATATTCTAAAAAGGGTCAGAATGGTCACAGAGGGCACTGGCTGCACTTTAGAAAAGGAAATGAAAGCTAATGAAGGTTTATGTAGGTGGAAGGGAGCCTAATTAATTTTCCAAGTATATTTACTTGGGTGTGGAAGGGGAAATAAACTAAAGGTTACCTTCAAGTGTTGATTCCCCCTTCACTAAAGGAAACAGGGAGCAATGATTTTCTCGGCATCAGTTCAATCCACTTCTGTGGAAGCTGGCACTTTCCAAACATTGCATTCAGAGCCTCCCCCTGGAAACACACTTGCATTTCTGTTCAACAGCTGAACTGAAGCCATCCTTTTAAAGGCAGAGGTATGAATTCTGGCCATGCATTAATTCCCACAGATATTAGCTGGCACAGCATGGCCAATTCTTCATGCACCGAGGCAGCAAATGAATGAATGCAAAGGATCCGCGCACTGTGTGCAAAGGCTTTGCAGAAATAAATAAATAAATAAACAAACAACCCCCTCAGGCCATCTCCAATTACTAAGCTGACCAGAGATAAGCTAATTAAGGTGTCACTGGAGCACACTTGCAGCCAAAGCCCCAACATCTGCAGCTGGGTGTTAAGAGGCAGCGAGGCAGCCGCGCTCCCAGAGCAGCACGGGCGCTCTCAGGCTGATCACCCACAGGGCTCCTGATGGCTCCCCTCGCCCAGGAATGTGTGTCAAGGACACCTCAGCATCTGCTCTGAGGCAGGAGGGGAGTGCCAGAGCCAGAGCCCACTGCAGGCAGCGTGCAAAGGTAAGGGAGCTCAGCCCTCCCTCTGCTGCAGGCAGGGGACAGCAGCAAAAACCGCTCCGGCACAAAGGACGGGGATGCACGTGAGGAGGAGAAGGGAGCAGAGCAGGTTTTCAGGGAATGCTGAGGGTCTGAGCTGAGCTACAGATGCTGTAAGGCTCTCTGTGGCTGCTCAGTGATTTCTACTGCCCCATTTGAAACATTTCTAAATGTTTCAAAACATTTCTAAATTTTTCTCAATTTCTAGAGTTGCAAGAAGACTACTGAGCTGCTCTTCTCTTCACTGTTCCTCATCAAGACAGAGTGCTGCCTTCCCCACTCTCCAGGCCTTGGTGATGACATCCCTCTCCCACCACTTACTCCACAAAGTCCTCTTTGCACTGCTGCAGGAGGTCACAGGCTCTCTGGATCTCTTGTTCGTTCAGGAGCACCAGCGTCCCGATAGTCAGGTGGAGCTTTGCAGGGTTCTGGAACAGGCTGCTGCTGACCCCGTGATCCTACAAATCAATCCATCACACAGAGGTGTCTTACCTCATCCACACACACCCTGCTCCACCACAGGGATAAACACCACAGAGAGCAGGTACCAAGTCACTGGCATCAATCCCTGTATCTCTGGTTGGGTTGGTAATGACTCAAAGTTGAAAATTTCTCAGCCTGGCAGATGAGCTGCAGTCCCACCACTGCTCCCTGCCTGCTCTTCCATCAGAGCTGCTCAACAGCAGCCTGAAGATCGGGACAGCAGGCTGTAACTTGGTACCCAAGACCTGCAACACTCACTTGTATGGGGTTTTTTGGGAGGAGACTTCCACAGGTGTCGACACAGCATCTGCTACCAGCAATGAACTCAACACAAGCCAGGTCAGATTTAAAACTTCAATCCATTTCTTGTGCAATAAAACTGAGACCAGCTGTAGTGACAAGCTCTAAATGGTCTCTAAATCCTGTCTAAACACAGGTTGCACCTCACAACAGAAGCACAGCTAATACCAGCTCTGATAATTATACTTTTCTGCTTCCCATACACCCTATAGTTTGCTGAGGTGAATTAAGTTTAAATTCCCTTTATAAGAAGAGCTGTGTGTTGTTGCTGGGGAGGAACTGCTCCCAGGTGGAGCAGTGGTTACATCCAGCTTTAAGAAACGTGCAATTCTCTTCTAGGATACTTATAAAAATACCTCAAGGATGGTTAACACGCCCATATTAAAACAATTATTTCCACTTAGTGGCCACTTCCCATCAGCGCATTAAATAACCTCCAATTTTAACTCCAGAAGAAGCCAACCTGCCAGGCCATGGAAGCCTTTCTGCATCTGAAAAGAGTGCACCAGCTGAGAACAACAGCTTTCAAGTTTCTACTGTGCTCCAGAGTTTGAAATAAAACCTTTCAGACGTTTAAATGCTGCAGTATCTCAGCCTGTCAAGAGTTTCATGCCCCACATCTCGCTCAGCATTTTTCATGCCTAATGATCACATGCAGACCCTTCTCTACAGCACAGCTTATGGGCTGGATTAGGGACAAGGCAGGCTGCAAAACAGAGGCCAGGGGCTTGCTCCAGCAGCCACAGCCTGGCAAACACCAGGGATGGCCCCATCTCACTTCTTCCTGCCTTCCCCTCCCTGCAGTAAAAGCTTTGTGGCTTCTCCAATTCATGCTGCTGTTCACATGCATGACAGGACATGATTTCTCTCTGTCAGCCTTTTTTCTCCAGTGATATCTACAGTCAGAGAATATCTGGCCCTTCACAAAAAACCAGCTTGGGTAGCAGAACCTGGGAGAAGGTTTGATTCAACCTTGCCACTGATAACCAGACGAGGCCACAGAGTGCACGGATGAGGTGCAGCAACACAGCCCTTTGCAGCTCAGAAGGCCAAAGCCCTGCCCTCATTTTCTGCCCCAGCACAATTTGTGCTGTAAACATGACCCTGCCCCAAAAGCAGCATTTTCCCCTGAGGTTTTCAACACCTGAGTGTGGGCTGAGCTGACAAAGGATGGCACATCACCTCCACGAGCCACACTGCTGCTGCTGGGGAGCTCAGCAGGGAAGGGCAGCGCACAGTGAGCAGGCCCAGACCTAGATAATCCTCCTGCTTTACTCCCCAGTATTTCAGGCAGCTCCTCAAAACCCTGCTTGCACTCCCTACTCTTTCACAGGCCGGCAGATCCCACTTCTCCCACACAGAAAAGAGATGCTGCGTCAGAGCTGGCTCTCCCTGGAGCAGCCAACGTTCCTGGGGTGTCTGAGCAGCCCTTCCTGGCTGGATGCTGCTCACCAGGATGCAAAAAGGCTGGAACTCAACTACTCCAACCCCAGATCATGATGTGTGATCAGCAATCACTGAGTCACCTCAGGGAAACCTGCCCTGTGGTCTCTACAAAAATTTACTGTTCAAACCTGGGCTCTTTAGGATGTATTGAGAGGCAGGAAGAATAATCCCTTTATGCACTACCCATATGTGGTGACTGTCCTTTTCAGCTTATGCCTCTCCCTAGCACTGCCCTGTCATGGTCAAAAAAACTCAACTCATTTCCATTCAGTCATTTTTTCATCCCCCTGCTACCCTCTGCTCTCCTTCTTTAGAAAGGACACAGAAACAGTTTTATTTGGGGTCTCCAACTCCTTGCAAAGCCAATGCATGTTGTCCCTCCAAATGTAAGACCCTGTAGCAGGGAAACCCTAAATTAAACACACTTCAGCCCAGGGATCAAGCTCCTTAGCTCTTCCACCCTGGCCCTGCCCTCCCTACTGTTTTAGAGCTCCCAATGTTTGCAGACAGATTTATGTTTTTCAGGATTTTTTTCCTTAAGAGCAGGATGCTGCATGCCAGCTCTGTGCCCTGTGCCACCCTGATGCACAAACAAAGGAGTAAGCCAGGAAAACAGTATTTGCACAGGATTGACTGGAGAGCTACAGGCTCAAAAACCCCTCCCACTTTCTGTCCCTTTCACTCTGAGATAAAACACCTCATTAGCAATGTCTGGTATTTACAGGTTGCCATATATGAGAGCAATCACGTTTCTTTCCCTGCCACAGCTGCAGCCTGTTCAGTCTGCAAAGGCTGCACAGCTCTCAAAGACCCAACTGTGATTTTTCACTGCAAAGTCTCTTCCCTTTTCCACCTGCATGCTCAGACAGACATCTCAGCTCTCCTCCCTCTGACTGTGAGAGAGAGGACACTTCCAAGGTCATCCAGCTGTCCAGACCTCCCACTGCACCACATCAGTGATGAGCCTGTCCAGGTGAGCCACCTCCCCATATTTACATTAAATTAACCTAAAAGAACCTCCCCTCAGCCCTGCTTCATTTCCCTGCCAGCCCTGACGGCACAGCATGAACAACACCTGAAGGGTTCTGTATTTCAGCACAAGGTTTATCTTCTAAAAGCATTTAAAGACACACACAAAAAAACTTAGAAAGCAAATACCTACCAACAAAATGCTATAAAATATAAATGAATGGTTGTCATGGTAACTGCTTCAGAGAGAAACAGAGTCCCTCACAAATGCTCAATGGCCAGAAGAGATTCTCACACACACAACGTACACAAACATCCCTGCCCCTTTCCCTTCCTTGCCATTATTATCCCTCATTCAAAGGCTGAAGTTCACCTCATTCTGTGATGTTTTGGACCAGGTAGAGAAACACCCCACTTCTGTCACTGAAACCCATTCAGATTTCCTCAAGTATTCTGAGAAATCCCATTGCTTTGGACAAATCTATAAGCTCTTTTATTGCTCTGTGAGGCACAGTTTTGAATTACTGTTTTTCATTACTGATGTGCTTTCTAGCAGACCCTGCTGTGAGATAAAGTGGTATTAGAGTGGCATTACTGGCTGCAGGAGTGATTGAGGGAGGCACGGGGCTGCACTGCACTCCACAACTAACAGGAAGCAATAAATATATCCAGAAACCCTTCTGCTAATACCAGGGGAAGGAAGGGCAGGAAAATAAAGCACTATATATTCCTAGGCCAAGCATATGCAACCCCCTGAATACCTGTTACTGACTGAGTTCTACATTTCAAACTCAAAATTGAAACTCTACAGCTGGTGTAAGCAGTGCCAGGAACACTTCAGGCCCTTATGGGACTTGGAGCTGTCCAGACACAACAAAACCTGCAGGACAGACAGAAGGACAGGCAGGAGGAGGAAAGATGAACATGGCCAGTGCTTGGTCTCAGCACTTCTCTGGCCAAGGCTGGATTGCTGCAGTTTTCTGAGACAAGGAGCACGTGAAGGTTTGCAGGCAGCTCCTTCCAAAAGTGACTGACAGCACTCGAGGAATGCACAAAGTCTGTGTGAGCACGTTTTTAGGAGATGGCAGACAAACCCCCTCTCCCCAGAGATGCAAACTGACATTTCAGAGTAAACAAGAGACACAGTGTGGCAGACAAGACCAGGAGGGGTTCGGAGAGCAAGCAGGATCACCAGTGCAGGAGGGCTGCAGAGATGCAACCCACCAAGGA
This sequence comes from Melozone crissalis, assembly GCF_028551555.1. Lineage (NCBI taxonomy): Eukaryota > Metazoa > Chordata > Aves > Passeriformes > Passerellidae > Melozone > Melozone crissalis. The sequence goes on along the minus strand of NW_026535840.1, from coordinate 3,855,765 downwards.
GGCAGGAAAATGAGTGCTCTGCAGGGAGAAGGGCTGGGCCTGGCTGAGCCTGGTGTGCTGCAGGACTGAAAACACTGGAGGGGAGCACAAACTGCAGCACTGCCTGCAAAGGTGGATAAAACACACATCTTAGAAACTGAAAGGACTTAGAAAGGTCCTTGGAGGATTCATCCAACAGCAAGGCAGCCTGGAAGCCAGTAGGTGGTATGGGATAGACTGAGGTTACTGCAGCAGGCAAGGCCACAGGGAGGGACCACAGAGATCCACAGGACCTCCTGGCAGACAGCTAGAGGAGGAGGAGGATCAAATACATGGAGTCCAGGATGCCAAGCCTTCAGGCACAGCAGTGCCAGATCTCCAGGAAGGCCAGGTGAAAGGGCTGCAGCAGCCATAAGCCCAGGCAGAAAGGGATAAAGGGCAAGAGAGAGCCCATGCTGAAATAAACAGCCTCACTCCAGAGCCAATGGCACAGGCAGCCCCTACAGAGCCCTGTGCAGCCCCCAAAGAGCTGCTCCTCTCTCACTGCACCCTGGTGTGTCCCTGCAGAGCCCTGTGCAGGCCACCAGCCCCTCCCTCACTGCACCCTGGTGTGTCCCAAACAAAGCACGAACCAACAGAGGGAGCCAGGCCATCACTGATGCCAGCCCCAGGTCCCAGCTCTCTGTCCAGCCCACACCTTCCCAGGCTAATGTTTCCATGTCCCTGCCTGCAGGGCATTCCTTTAATCAAGGCGAGCTTTAATAAAGGAAGTGCTGCTGGCTAATGAGGAGAGATCATCCTCCTAGCCTGAGGGAAAGGTTCTCCTGGCATTGCACTGGCTAATCCCTGGAACTGCTGGCCAATTTCAGCTGTATTTAATGTCAGGTGATAGAAAGCTCCTAAGGTGTCAAGGAATTAAGCAGCTGGGAGGAGAACAGGGGCTTAAATCCCGACTGCCAGGAAAGACAAGACTGCACAGACAGCTCATTTCTGCTCTTGGAGATGAAACAGCTGACGTGCAAGTGACCATGAGAACTTGAGCAAGAACTCCTATCTCCCCAGATGTCAGATAATTCACACCCATGGCATGAAGACATAGGAAACTAAACTTCTTAAGCTGTGTTATCTGCAAGATTGCATTTTCACCTTAGCAAGGCACCAGAAGAAGTGATGGAGATGAAAGTGAAGAGAATCAGCCACAGAGCCCTGCAGTGTGCCTGCAATGCAACCTGCAGGAGCCACAGAGAGACCTCTCTCCTGCCTAGAGATGTCCTGCAGCAGACAGAGAGAACATGGCAATTTAATAACACCATTCCCCCTCCTTAGTCCAGCCCTGTGCACTGACACACCACTTCTGTCAGCCCAGAAGCACACTAAAATAAACCAGGCAATGCAGAGCTTTCCCTTCATTTTCTTCCTCATTTCCCTATGCCTAACTATTTCCTGCTCCTCCCAACTCAAGATCTGAAGGCAAGTAGGAGTGCTGTCAGCACAAAGTCTCCTGGGGAAGAAGGGAAGTGATGAGATTTGCAGGATGGCATGTGCTACCAAGTCATTCTCACTCAGCTCTGGCAATGACACCCATCTTCCTGCACTGGCAGGAGCCAAAAGGAAAGTAAAACAGAAGCAGCAGCAAATTTGTAACTTCTTACCTAATTTGATGGTTATGTAAAAATCATATAAAATGTAGACAGGTCCACTACATTATTTAGTGACTTTCCTATTAAAAACAAAAAACCCCAACCCTTTTGAAACTTAGTGAATTGTTAGTAGAGACTTTCCTAGATGGGAGGATATCTAAGTAAACCATTCCACTTTTCAGAAAATTTCACAACAGCACTCAACAAACTCACAGCAGACCCACTGACTTAAAGTCTTCAAGAAAAATGCCAAAGAGCTCTCGCAATAAATGAAACAGGATTAGAGTGCTGTTCCATGGGGATCCCTACCTTAGAGCACTTGTGCAGCACCTCCTCCTTGAAGTGCAGGAAGCTCTGCTGGATGGCAGGCTGGTTGAGGGGCAGGGACAGGAAGTGTGTGAAGGGCTGTCTCCTGCGGAAGCTGTCCAGGAGCACCTCGAGCCGCGTGCGCGCAGAGATGACCCCGCTCCGCTGCTGCCCCGTGATCACTGCAGGCAAACACAGCAAAAACAGCCCCTCTGCTTCCCTGAAGTTCTCTGCTGTTAGTCCCAGCCTCCCAAGGAAGCAGCAGGAATCAAAACCCCCAACCATGCACTGAGAAACCTGCCAGACTCCCTGCTTGGCTTAAAATGCCTGACGCAGCTGTGCTTTGCTCAGCAAAGACAAGGTGATGCCATCAGAGGCATCCCTCTGCTCTGAGGGCCCAAAAACACTGAGAGCCACCAATTCAGGGACCCTTCAGATTTCTAGAGTATAATTTCAAGTTTTCAGATAGGCAGAGTGAAAATGCCATGGAAATCTATCAAGGATCAAATAACTGCTCTCTGTTATTTGTGTGTGCACTTCAAGGCACCAAACAGAGAACCACTTAAGCTCAAAAGGAAAGAACAGCAAGGAGCAAAATTTCCTTAGCTTCCTATTTTGCCATGTTTTCAAAATCTCTCAACCTTCCTAACAGTCCTTCACAGTTCTTGGGAAGAAGTCAAGACCCACTCCTTGAGAAGCAGCACTGTGTTCCTGCGCAGCATCACAGTGGGATCCTCCCAGCATTTCCTCCTCAGAGCTCTGTCACAAACATCCCTGTGCCAGAAATCTCTGGAGCATGCCTAAGGAACCCTCCAAATACCCACTCTGGCAGAACCCACAAGGGTCAGCCCTGATGAGCAAGGTCTCCTTTCTTTTTAAATCCCTGGAATTGATGAGAGGGAACATATGGTACAAGAAGCCCTGCTCTGACTGCTGGGCTCTAGTGCCAGCAGCAGAAAGTCACGAATGTCATCCCAACCCTTCTCATATTAAAGCATGTGCAGATGTTTACTTTGCACACAGATAAACAAGCATTTCTATGAATGCTTATTTCAGTTATTTATTGATGGGATACTATTTTAAAAGCAAAACAAAAAAAAAATATACAACACATTCAGGATCCAAGTTCTCATGTCATTTAAAGCCTAGAAGTGACTTCTTAAAAAAAAAAAACTGACACTGTTTAATAAGGATTATAGACAATAAAAATAAGCTCAGGAGAAAAGTGAAGTGACTTTCCCAGGGCCAAAAAGTGAGTCAGGGCTGTGTAAGAAGTAGGAATTAAAGGAAAACACCTCCAGTACCCCCTCCCTGCTTAAACTGTGCTTGTGCAAGAGCAGACAAAAGCACATCCATTTTGTGGATGTGGATTTACTCACCAATTTCTCCTTCCACTCCAGGCTTGGGAATGCTGATGGAGGTTCGAGTCTCTGTTTCTAGCCTCTTCTTGGTTTCCCCTTTCTTCCCAATGATGTATCTGGAGGCAGAAAGTGCAGGAGTTTCCCTCACACAGTGACACTGGGCACTCTCCATCACTCTGTGCTGGATGGAAGCACACACCCAGCTCCAGTGCAGGCACAGAGGTGATCCCCAGGACCTCACACATGGCCAGCCTGGGACAATGCTGAGCTATGGCTCACAACTGCTTTAAGTTAAAATAAGTTGGTAGGGCCACAACAGCTCTGCCCACCACATCCTCTCCCTCAGCTGGGTTATGTCTTTTCCCATTATCCCAGCTGAGGAAGAAATAAGGGCTCTTTTTCTGCTTTTTGCTTTGCTCAAGGTAGTCATTTGCCAGCATCCAAATACACAATGGACCACTTTTCCTTCTCTGTATTTCAGCAAAACTATCTTAACTTATAAAACTGTCAAAAATAACTAGATAAAACTTTGAACACCACAGGTTCCCCAGTGAACAAGGGATTGGAGTCAATAGTCAATTCCAGTCATGTGTGCTTTCTCTGAAAGCTCCCACAAACTTCCCCCTGCCAGGCTGCTCGCTCCAGCTCTTCCTCCCCTTCCATCTCCCAGCCTCCCTGATGCTTTTATGTTCAAGGGAAGAGATGTAAGAGATGTTCAAAGCCTCTCCTGCCAGCCAGCAAGCACCACCTGCTGCCCCTCCCACGGGGCCGGTGAGGAGTCAAGCAAGGCCCAACCGCACTTCAAGGCGCTGCCAATTTCCCCTTCCCCAGCGCTCCAACCCCGAGCACATCCCAGAGATCCAAACCTCCAAAAATAAATATTCTGTGCTCAACTTCTTCCCCAATAAGCCACAGGCTCACTTGTACAGGGGGCTGGGAACCTCCAGGCGGCTCTGGAAGCCTCGCTCGGTCTCCTCCACCACAAAGGCATCGCAGGGCTCGTCCGCGCACTCACCGGGGCCTGCCACGAAAACCACATCAAAACCAGACCTCTGTTACCTTTGGCAGGGCTTCATGGAGGACAACAGCCTCCTTCCAGCCTTCTCTCAAGGTGAAATGAAGGAAGGAATGGGCTTCTCTCTGCTGTGGGTAACTGTTTTGTATTTATCACCTCACTACCAGAAATGACAGCTTCTAAATGCAGCTGGGAGGGAGGCACAGGAAGCAGGTAGTTACAGGCCAGGGTTTTTCTCAGCTGGGGTTTGTGCAATTCCCACACAGTGAGAATGGCCTCTTCTGGCAGACAATCCAGAAATTTAAGGCTGCAGAAGAAGACAGAGGAAAGGTGAGGAGAGTTTTGGTCTGAGGGTTCAAGCCAGTGATTTAGAAACAGATGCACCTTTCATCCGCAGGCTGTTGGGTTGTTCTCAGATCAAACAGAACACCCTGGAAGAATCCATGCTGCCTATTCCCTTTCCAACACAAGCAGGGAAGGATTTGAATGGAAAGCACCTGGTTAAAGCTTTGTGCAATCCACTGGAAGGCAAGGTGGGAGGAGAAACAGGACACAATGCCACAGCCCCATCTGAAAAGTAACACTGGAGCTTTTCTGTGGCCACGACAACTCACACACAACTACAGCAAAGATACAGGCAGAAAGACAAAAGAACACACCAGGGCACGAAGAATTTTGTCCCCAAAAGGCCAGTTTTAAAGGCACAAACATTGCAAGGACAGAGGGTCTTTAGCAAGCAGCTGCCATATCTGCAAATAAAGATAGTAAGGGAAAGAAAGAAACCTGGGAAAAACAGATCTACACAGCTCATGTGGTTTTCCCTTTTCCTGCAGTTCTCCCACAGTCAGCAGGAAAACAGAACAGTCAGCAGCACAGTCAGCCAACCCACCTGGGATAGCTGGGACTGCTTCCACTTTGGGCAGCAGGATCATCAGGGACCAACACAAAGCCTTCCTCTCCCTCTTGAACACCTCAATCCACCACATGGGCAGGTCTCTGCCCACAAAGGCATCAGAGTTGACTCTGAGAGCTCCCCAGCTCCCCAGTGCTGATGTTTACACCCCCTGAGCATCACCCCTTACCTGCACAGAACTCCTCCTCCTCCTCGTGTGGGAAGGGCTGCTCCTGGATGAGGTTTTTGCGGTACACTCGGCCCCCGATCCTTATCAAGGGGGGCCTCAGCACATCCATCCTGCTCCTGCTCCTCCTACTGCAACAACACAGACAGCTCTGCCAACCCAGGCCAAGGAGAAGCTCCTTTCAGTGTCTCCTTGCACACTGGGTTGGCAGGGACCATAAAGCTCAGCTCGTTCCAATGCCCCGCCATGGGCACCTGCCACTATCCCAGGTGCTCTGATGGGGATTCTGTGAACACCCTGTGCCAGGGCCTTGCCACACTCACAGGAGAACAATTTCTTTCTAATATTCAATCTCAGCCTCCCCTCCCTGAGCTAAAAGCTCCTCCATGTAGACTCTTCAGAAAGGCAACACCTCCTCAAACCTTACGTGTTTCAGTCACAGAGCAATTTGATGAGAAATCACAAGTACATAAAGCACAATCAAGTGGAAGCAGGAAATTTAAGCAGTGTGAGCTATGTAACTCTGAAACTTACAGGTTTCAGCTAAAAGTCACTGTAACCTCAGGCAATGTGACATTTCATAGTTTCTTTGGGCTTTAGCTGGCACTGAGTTAAAAATGTTCAGAGTGGAGAACATTTAATGGTGCTAAAACAAAGAGCCAGCAGTGTTCTGTCAGAGACCTCACATCCCCAGCATTAAATTTCTATATTCACTGGCATGGTTAATTTAATATTGGATCTCAATTTTTAACCAGAATCTGTTACTCAGAAAATAAAGTTTCCACCCAAAAATTCACCTTTGTCAGAAGGATTACCTGTCCACTGCAACAGAACAGGAAAAAAACAAGAGCTGGCCACAGAAGCAACTAGCATTTATCACAGAGTGACATCAGGCTGAGAAAGTCAATGTTAATACTTCTCCCTTCAGTTCGAGCCCCACCTTTTGAAATGACTCACAATCATGTGAACTTACAGGACAATAAAAACCATTACACTTCAATAAAAGTAATAATTCCTGTGGCTCAAGGGAACCAGTGGAGAGGCCAACTGTGCACAATGACGGGAAAAGCCATGAAAAATCAGTCGCTGGGGCTTTTGCTTACAGGCTTTTTTTCGGGGGCGGGGGGGGAGGGGGGGTTGTTTTTAATACTTTAATGTCACAATTTTTTGACACAAGGACTTCTGCAAAGCGAGCAGCGACAGCGGGAGGCCGAGCGCAGCAGGGGCTGCTCCTGACGGTGGCATCCAGAGGGGCTCCGCGGGAACCGGCTCCGGGCCAGCCGGGGAGGGCGGCAGGGCCCTCACCGCACAAATTCCCGGGGCCCCGCGGGTACTGCAGCAGCAGAACCCCTCGGCTTTAGGCTGACACCGCTGCGGGAAGGCGGCGAGAGCAGCGAAGCGTCCCTGCTCCCTTCACCGCCGCCATTTTGTCCCCGCTCCCCCCCCCCCCCGCCGGAAGTAGCGCGCGCCCCGCCCCATCATGCACCGCGAGCGCGGCCACGCGCGCCGCCCGCACCGAGCCGCCGTCCGGGCTCCCGGGTGAAGGAGAGAGGGCTCGGCAACGGGACCGGGGAGCGCCGGGAGGCGGCGGCGGCCCGGAAGGTGAAGGGCGACAGCATGAGAGCGCGGGGAGGGCAGAGGCTGCGGCGGCGCGTGGGCTCCGCACTCACCGGGAAGCGGCTCGGAGGGGCCATGGGCGGGAGGGCGGGGAGGAGGCGTGGCCTGCGTGGGGGCGTGACCATGGGCGGGAGGGGGCGTGGTCTCTGGGGCGGGAGCGCGGGTTTCCTCGCCCCCAAGATGGCGGCTCCTGAGGCGCCTGAGGCGTTGGCTGGAGGTTCCTGTAACAGGCCCAGGCATCGCCCTGACCTGCCGCCTCCTCTCCTCTGCGTTTGTTTAAAATAAACCCCCTGCAGCCACACTTAAGGGACTGTCATGTCTGCGAGCCCCGGCTGGCATCGTTTCAGCGCAAACGATCGTCGCACCTCCCTTGCGAGCAGGGAGCTGAGCGTGAGGGTTTGCTGAGGGAGGTGTTGCTGGGTGTAGCGTGGCAAAAATAAAAGTTTGCTTTATGCAGGCGTTTTTCGTCACGGCCCTTAAGCGCCCAGGCTCCTGTGAGCTGCTGTTTTCTGTGGTGCACTCAGTAACATTGAGCACTCTTGAGAAACTTATTTACAAGGGCTGGAGGAACTGGACAAAGGGAACAGCTTCCCACTGACAGAGTGGGAATATAGGTGGAATATTGGGAAGGACTTATTCCCTGTGAGCCCCTGGCACAAGGGAAATGATTCCCTGTGAACCCCTGGCACAGGGTGCCCAGAGGAGCTGTGGCTGTCTCATTCCTCTGAATGTCCAAGGCCACTTTGGATGGGGCTTGGAGCACCCTGGGATAGTGGAAGGTGTCCCTGCCCATGGCAGGGAGTGGAATGAGATGAGCTTTAAGGCCTTAAAACCCCATTTTGTCCACAAAACCCTCGAGTGCTTTCCAAGGGCACTGTGTTTGTACCCTGCAGAGCCTGCAGCAGTATACTAAATACGATAACAGAAGTGAATTAAATGGGCAGGATAATTTGGAAGTGCTTATAAGTATTTGGAGGAGCAACAAGTGCTGTCACTGATAAGGGCCAAGTGACACCTTTTGTACTATCAGAGAGGGACATGAGGAGTTTTAATTCCCACGTTGTGACAAACCCAGTACCTCTTAAAAACAAGGCTGAGACCGTGCGAGAGGCAGCGGGAATTGTGCTGCACAGTGCTGGACCCTCAGGCACTGCCAGTTTAAGTCAAAAGCAATGTTTTAAAGGCAAAAGCACGTCTGGAGTGATGCAGAAAGCAGCTGCTGCGGGTTAGGCACGGCGTGGCTCCCTGCAGGATGTGCTGCTGGAACTGGCAGTCCCGCAGCCTTCCAGGTTTTATGAGGCAGCAGCGCTTCTGTGTTTGTGCTCCTGGAAACGAGGAGGAAAAAAAGGAAAGAAACCCCGCCTTTTATGGCCCTGGGCAGCGGGACCGGCGCCAGGGCAGCTGAAGGTCGGTGAATTCAGGCCAGCAGCCTGCACCTCGTTACTCTGTGCACGCTCTGGATGAATTCCCAGGGGAATTCCGAGGGGTCGGAGCGGGGGTTGCCTTCAGTTTCGGGGTGTGACAGCTCCGTGCCCGTCCCCACAGCGGGCACAGGCAGCTCTCCCACACACACAGGGCAGCCTGGGCAGCGGGAGCGGCTTCATCCTGCCCCTCGCTGCCTTCATCCCTCCTAACGCCTGCTCTGTGTCCCGCAGGCTGGCCCGGGGTGCCATGGCAGCCTCCTCCTCATCCTCCTCGGCCGGCGGAGTCAGCGGCAGCTCCGTGACGGGCTCGGGGTTCAGCGTGTCGGACCTGGCGCCGCCCCGCAAAACCCTCTTCACTTACCCCAAAGGAGCTGGGGAGATGCTGGAAGGTGATTGCTGCTGCCCTTCTCCTTCCCCGCTCCTCCTTCAGCTGCTGAACTTCCCACCCCGCTGGCAAAAGCTGGAGGTAGAAAGGAAGCACCGGGGTTTGGTTGGTCCCGGCTTTCCCACCAGTCCATGAAGAAGGGATTTTTCTGGCTGTCACCTCCTTTTTATCTCCATGACAACACTTCAGACCAGGAAGTATCTACCTGAAAGGGAACATGACGGTGTTAATTGCTCATTGTTAGCTAATCCTTTGATGTCGGGCAGGGGTTGCTGCGGGGATAGCTGAGACAGGAATATTTTTCTTGGCAGAAGTAGTAATTTTCTTGGTTTGGGTTGGATTTGACTGGGTTAGTCCAGGAGGCAGCTTTTCTCCCTGCCAGCCTGCATCTGGGTGCCTGAGCCCTGCCACCAGCTTCATTGGGATTGTGGAAGGAGAAGCCCAGGAAGCTCTGGGTGAGGTAGGAAGGGCAGGTCCTCCAGGTGACAGGGTTAGACCAGTGTCTGCTCCCCTTGAACTTCCCTTGTCACCGTGGCACGGCTGGAGTGTCCCTGTGGCAGCCCAGGGCAGCTGGGAGCTGCTGGCTGTGCCGTTGAAGGGTTGTTTTTATTACACATTAGAGCCCATATGCCAGGCTATTGAAGTAATTATGACTAAAGGTTTGCTCACAGAACTTAACAAGCCCTCAAAACAAATTAAAGTAATGAAGCACCTCGTGTTACCAAATAGACAGGCAGCTGTTCCTCCTGAGAGCCACTCAGCAGGACAGACAGGGAATTGGAGCAGAGAATCCAACATTTAGGTTGGAAAAGGCCTCCAAGACCATCGAGTCCAGCCTGTGACCAATCCCCACCTTGCCAGCAGCACCAGAGCACTGAGTGCCACATCCAGTTGTTCCTTGCACGCCTCCAGGGACAGTGACTCCACCACATACCTGGACAGCCCCTTCCAATGTTTTTCCCTGAAAAAGTTCTTGCTGATATCTCCACAATGTATTTGGGGCAGCACTTGTGAGAGGAAGCTCTGAGCACAGTGAAACTCCAGCTCTTTCCTGGGGTTCGGCTTTGGATTAGATTTTCCCAGAGTTTTGTCTTTGAAACTGCTCTCCAATTGTTGTGGCACAGAGCTTTAAATGGGTTGTGCTTTGGGCTGACCTCTTTACCAGGATCACAGCAGTTCACCTGCTCTGGGTGGCAGCAGCAACCAAACACTGTCCCTGTTGCAGGAAGCTCTAGGCTGGCTTTTGAATTTCTGACACCAAAGGTGATACACTCATTCTTTCATCAGGCAGCTGCCAGGGGAGAAGCTGCAGTTTCCTCTTCGAAAATTCCCACTGTCTGACTGATTTTTATTGCTGCTTTGGCTATCTCACTTGTTTCTAAATAAACCTGTAGGTATTTTGGGGTTTTTTAGAAGGAGGCAGTATAAACTATGGCAGTGCTTGGTACACAATTAGCTATGTTTCCCAGATTGTTTTATTTCTGAGTCACTTACATGATCAATTACTGACTTGGATGGCAAGATACACATTATTAGAAACTCTGTGTAGGGTTATGGTCTGAGCCCATGGGAAATCCTAAAGCGTTCTAAGGACACGAGCGTCTGAGCCCTGAGGGAGTCAGAGACTGCCATAACATTACCTGGCTTCTCCTTAGCTTAACTTCTATTTAAAATGCACTAAAATTGCTTGTCAGAGGGAATGTAACAGAATTCCTCCTGGGATGTCTTCTCAGGCAGCTTCAGGAAGCAGCCAAAGCCCTGTGCAGGGTCTGTAGTCAGCACAGGGGAAAGTGTCAGAACAAGGCAAGAGTCAACCCACACTTCAAACATAAAAACAGGAGGTCAGGGGCTCTGAAGGCTGCTCAGCCTCAAACTGGGGTTCAACCATCTCCTTTTTCTGTTCACAGATGGCTCTGAGAGGTTCCTGTGTGAGTCTGTGTTCAGCTTTCAGGTTGCATCCACACTGAAGCAAGTGAAGCACGGTAAGCGTGTGGCTCGGGGAGGGCGGCGGGGGCAAAGCCTGCCCTGCTCCGGGCTGTCAGCCACAAGAAAGCAGCGTGAGTGCTCAGTCAGGCCACCACCGAGTCCTTTTGCCAGCCCTATGCAAAGCGCTGGGAGCCCACAGAGGCGGGGTGGGAACGGGCTGTGCCTCCGACGCTTGTTTATCCCTGGCCGTGTGGCAGCACAAGGTGAGGCGGGAGGAGGAGGAGGCTCTGGGCAGGAAACGCCCACGCTCTGATCTGGGCCCGGCGCTGAGTGTCTCTGCCTGGGGCACAGGGACGCTCCACTGCACCTTTGTTTCTCTGCTGAGCCCTCGTGGCCTGGCAGGGTCAGGTGAGGTTTCCCCAGTCACTGGGGAGGCGGCCGCGCGTGGCGTGGCGTGACAGGGCTGAGAACGCTCACTGCCTCCCCAGGGAGCAGCCTGACGTCCTGTTTGAGCCTCTGCTTCCCTGCCAGGCCCTTTGCCCTCGCCCAGGTGCCTGTGACCCAGCCGTGGGCTGGGCTGCGTCACAGCTTTGGTTCTCACAGAGCCCAGCAGCAGATCCTGTCTGCTGCTCGAGGGTCACATCCTCTCTGGTCCCCACCTCTGTCAGCCAGAATGGTACTTCCACCTGTTGTCTCTGAATGGAGAGGTTTCCTGTCCTCCTCCGCCTGTGGGGGTGTGCAGCAGCTTGCAAGGCCGTGATCCTGTATTTCTGCACTAGAAAGCACAGCTGAGCTCCAGAGCCATTGTTTCCAGAGCTCTGCTGTGGCTGTAGCTACCAGGGGCTGCTACACAGCCTGGCACCCCAACAGACACCAGCCTTTGGAAGTGTGGAGCACCTCCCTGTTTGCTCCCTGTAAGAAAGGTGGAGGGCTTAAAAAAAAAAGATCGAGGTCATCATTTTTTGGCTTGTTTGTTTGACAGTTTCCAAAAGGGTGCAGGAGGTGGGGTGAGACCAGTCCCTCTTAAAGCACCCACCGCTGCAGTCAGCACAAATCACACACAGTTTATGTTACGCCTCTTGCTAGCCCTGGGCCGTCTCTCCAAGAGGCTGCAGTGAGCTTACAGCACTGTTAGACCTCAGCAGAGCTGGGAGAAGGGATGTTCCCATCTCTGCCCCACTGCAGCACATCTAACTGAAAATGGACCCTGTGTGCCCAACTGGATATAAATAAACCTGAGGGGAAGATCTTGTCTGGGGACCTTCCTCTCATCAGCAGGCTCTGGTTGCAGAGCCTCTCTGCCACCCTCATCCAGGTCCTCCTCCAAGGACCTTCATCAAAAGCACAGTTCCTCCTGCTGCACCCAGCTCTACCGTGGGCTGACCAAGCCCTCTCTGAACTTCTCTGTTCTTCTGCACTATAAATATTTATGCTTTATGAAATGAGCTTCATCCTGTTTTCACCCCCGTACACTAATGGGCCTGATGTTTCCCTGTTGGGACTTGAATGTACGTGGCACGGGCAGGGATGGGTAAACACACACTGGGGCAGAAAAGCCTGTCCCTGCTTTCTCCTCACTGTTTGCACAGAGTGGGTTTCAATTCAAATGGGCTCCGTGGGTTTCATTCTGCCCTGCTCCCCACTGACAGCTGGGAATTTGCATCTAATTGAAAGGTTTAATTGCACTGCCATTGCAAACCACAGTTACCTTTGAACTCCTCGCAGATCAACAAGTCGCAAGGATGGAAAAACTTGCTGGTCTGGTGGAAGAGCTGGAGGCAGATGAGTGGAGGTACAAGCCAATAGAGCAGCTCCTGGGATTCACTCCCTCCTCAGGCTGAGCATGTCTGGATCGCTGCTGTCAGGGAGCAGAAGAAAAATGTTCCCTGGCTTGGCTCCAAAACACCCCCCATCTATCAGATGCTGGCAGCTGCATCGGCAGGATGGGGCTTTGGGGTTTTTTTTGAGAGTGGGGATCCCCGGTAAAGCTGCCAATAAACGGAAATGACGAGATTCTGTAGGTCCTTCCAGGCTGGCAGGGCTTGGTTTCTGTAAGTTAGAAGGCAGGATCAGCTGTACAGCCCCTGGATAATCTCTGTGTTGTTTACAGAGGGGGGCACAGGGACAGTGTGGGGAGGGCGACCTCGTAACTCGGCCCGGGTTCCCGCTGGAGCGCAGCCGGAGCGCTGGGTGAGCGGGGAAACCCTCTGGAACAAGTGCCAGAAGCCTCAGCCCCTGCCGTCCTTCTGGGGGATGGACGCAGACTGTCACAGTGCTGGGTGAGGGGACAAAGGTGTCACCTCCTGCAGCAGTGCCTCGGCCACTGCCCAAGCCCTTCCCTCTCCATCGCCGTTTCTCTGGTAGCGCTGGCAGGACACTGCTCGGTCTTTTAATACCCTGAAACTTTGTCCTCTTTGTTCTGTATTAGATTTCTCTGTGACAATAAAATAACTCTGTCTTTGAAACTCTTTGTCTGGTCTGATGAGGGAAACAATCAGCTGTTTGGGAGTTAAGGAGGTTTAGTGAAGGTCAGAGGCAGATCGACTGTCATGATGGAGACTGAAGTTCGATGTGAGAGGAACCAAACCATACTCAAAATTGGCTTGGTTTAAGTCAGATTTGAATCCAGGTTTAACTCAGCCAGAGTAGAAGACCCTGGTTTAAAACCATCTATTTTAATCGTCTTGTTTTTCGGTTGTACTTCACTTCTGTTCTTGGAGGGAACTGGATTTCCATGTTCTGGCGTAACCATTTCAACATGTTGATTTTCCATGGATGAGAGCCTTCGCCCCATGTCTCTGCTGGCCAGCAGGGGGTAGGAGCAGCACCGTATGTAAACAATTATTTTATTTACTGCTCCAGATGCCTAATTTTTCCATTTTCAACATCTCACTTACGAGATGATTGTATTTTTTACTCACTATTTCAGCCCAGCCGCATCTGCATTGAAACAGATTAACTGGGATCCGTTCCCATTTCAGATCACCAGCAATTAGCTAAAACGAGGGGGAAAAACACACAGCCGCCTTCTGTGTGTGTGTTGCTGTGCATAAATCAGTTGCAGTGCCAGAGCCAGCTGTGGGCAATGCAGAGCCCCCACGCTGCCTGAGCCGCGGTGAAGCCGCAATTCCAGCTCCGTGGAAATTCACCGCGCGGCTGCGGGAGCGGCGCAGGGCCGTTCTCACGTAGGGCTGAGCTCAGCTGAGACTGTCCCACGCTGCCTGAGCCCCAGCCCCGGCCCCAGCCCGGAAAACCTCCTCCCCAGCCTTGGAGAGCTGCCAGGCCCTGCTCTGCGGGGGCCTCCTGCACACTCAGCGGCTCAAACGTGACGGCAGGCGGGATTCACGCTGCATCCATCCCAGATGGGCTTGCTCGGGAAAGGAGGGAGCGCTTCAGCCCTCCACTTTTTTGTTTGCTCGGCGGCATCTATTTTTAATCCTGCTCACTCCAGCCACCTACATCTACCTTGGCCAAACCTGCCAAAATCCTCACCCCATATCATTGTGGGGTTTGGGAGCGGAGCAGCAGATCCCCCAAACTCCCTCACCCACACCCGGTAACCCCTGCTCGCTGACCCAGCGCAGTCAGGCACAGAAAGAGCTTTTCCTTTTCACTGCTCTGCTTGGGAAACTTTCCACCCTGCCAGCCGTCCTGGGATGCCAGGGGCTCCGTGCCTGCAGCTCTGCCCAGGGGATGCAGTGCCCCAGCATTGCCCAGACTTCCCCATCCGGATCCAGAACACGGCGGGGCTGAGATTTATCCCCCTCGCCCTCCTCCCATTGCTTGTTTTGCAGCAGTTTCTTGTGCTGGGACAGAGCAGGAGCAGGGAACGTCCCCAGCTCTGTGCTGTACATGGTGTGTTTGTATGTGTGCCCAACACCAAAATAGACACATGTGTGAGAGCCATTGAGAGGAAGTGAAAAGTTCACCCTGTACAGTACTACGAATGCAAAAACATGTTGTTGGCCGTTCCCTCCTCCCTCTCAGTAAACACTTTATGTAAGGCAGGGAGAACTGGAGGGATCCGTACGGGCAAAGCCTGCCATGCTCCCCCTCCTCCAAACCCAGGTTTTCCCTGGCAGCTGGAAACTCCCAGACCAGCCTATTTCCTGCCTTGCAGATCGGTGGGGCTGAGCCAGCGGTGGGTATTTCTCCTTGGGGTGTGGAAGCCCCACGTCCCCCTGGCCCGGGGTCCCGGGAGCTCGGGGGGCCGCAGGGGGGAGGGAGCTCGGCAGCTGCCAGAAAAACTTGATGCGGGGAGGGGAGGGAAAATAAAAAAAGAGCCGAACAAAGAGCCTCGTTCAGAGCTGCTGTTGGTTTTCCTGTGGGTGCTCGCAGCAGAACGTTATGTACCGGCACAGGCCCCGCTCACACCTCCCCTCCCCGGCTCCTCTCGCCGCTGGCCAGACCCCAGCGCCGGCCATGGAGCCAAGGCACGCGCTCGCCTCGCTGCCCGGGCAGGCCGCCCGCAGGGAGGGCCTCTCCCAACATCCAGGATGCTGCAGTGTGGGGCAGCACCCCCAGAAACACCCTCTGCCATCTTCTCCCCCAGAAGCACCCACGGCGAGAGGAGTTTCACAGCCCACACCCTGCCAAGGATACGGTGCCCACCTGGCACTCAACCCAGCACTCAATCCAGCACTTAACCCAGCACTCAGCTCGGCGTCCCGGCTGCCAAAGCCCGGCCACCACCCTCATGGCTGCACGTTCCCCGTTCCCCGCCCGGCTCCTGCCGCTGCCTGTCCCGGGGTGAGCTCCGGGCCCGCGAGGTTTGGCTGTGGCACAGGCCTGCCCGGCCGGCGGCACGCCGGGACCTGCCACCGCGGCCCACGCAGCCAGAGCTCACCTGCCGGGCTGGCCACGGGCTCGGGGCTGCAGGGTCACCCCTCGGTGCCTGTCACCCCCAGCCACCACCAGGGACCCGCTGTGAGGGACACCCACCCCACCAGGCACGGAATAAACCATGGCCTCAGCCCCTCTGTTGCTTGGACACAAAGGATCCCGGCGGTGTCAGTGCCAGCCCAGTGTGACAAAACAGGGTGTAAATTTAACTAAAAGCGATTTTTTGGGAAAAAAAACGAAGCCAGGAGCTCCTCCATAGCAGTAGCCCATGGGGCAGGAGTTTGCTCCCCACTGCACAGTGTGCAGCGACGTGAGCCAGAGCACTCGCTGAGCCCCTCAGTACATCTTCTCCCTTCCTCCTCCTCCTCCTCCTCCTCCTCCTCCTCCTCCTTCCCAGCCCCCTCCCCTGCAGCCTGCAAAGCGCTGAGCTCAGCACATCGGGGCAGGGGCCCGGCCAAGGACCCTCCCCAGTGCCAGCCGCTCCCCCGGCTCCTGCTTAACCCTTTGCACTGCCGGGCTGGGAATCAGAGCGAGGGAGTCAATCCCAGCCCAGACACGGGGGGCAGGCACGGCTGGCTGGGAACAGGCTGGGAACAGGCTGTCCAGAAAGCCTCAATCCCTGCTCTCCCAGAAAGGACAGCAGGTCAGGGGGAAACACACGCCGCTCCTGCACAGAAACCACGCCGGGTGCGCTGCCAGCGGCAGCACCAGGGGAGGGGAAGTGCAGGGATTACCAACGCTAAAACTTTGCTTTCCAGCCCAAACCCGTTCCTAGAGGCCCTGCTGCAGAGGAGTGGCCTGGATCTCAGCTTCTTTTGGGAAGCAGAAGGAGCTGCCAGCCCCACATTGCCTCCCCTCCCCTCCCAGCTGGGTTATTTTATTGCAGGGATCAAAAATTACATTTCCCTTTAAAACTTGCCATCGCACCAGAGCTGCTTGCTCTGCTGCCTACTAGGAGATGTTATGGCAAAGAAAGAAAAATATTTATGCTTGGCTCTAGAATTCCAGCTTATTTTTAGCAGGGCGCCTTCCCTGTGGTCCTTTACCTCTTTTTTGTTTATTTGCTGCTTCCCCCCTCCCCGTTTTGACCCCCCAAACCAGCAAATCCTCCTCTATTTTCAGCCTCAACCAGCCGACGTTTGTACCAATGACTTGGTGGCTGTGGAAAGAAATAACCCACGAGGTGCATTTTGTGAAAAACAGGATCCCAAGCAGCATCCCGCTGAGTGTGCAAATATTGGGGTGTATTTTTAACAGCTGGGGGCTGGGGGATTGTTCATATTTTTTTGTCCCAAAAACCGAGGGAGTATCTCTGCAAGCTGTGGGCGCAAGCCAGGACTTGTTCCCAGCTCCCCACAGCTCTCCTCTGCTCCCTGGGATGCTACCCACTCCCCAGCCCGGACTTCCACGCCCAGAATGCAGATGGATTCAAGCTGTGATCCCCCAAAAGCAGCAGCAGCTGCCGGTGGGGTGCCCGGAGCCCTTTGTGCCCCTTTGGGTGGCAGCGGGTGCGGCCCCGTGTGCCCCGTGAGCCCCGTGTGCCCCGTGAGCCCCGTGAGCCCCGTGAGCCCCGTGTGCCCCGTGAGCCCCGTGAGCCCCGTGTGCCCCGTGAGCCCCGCTCCGCTCCGTGTTTATCGCCGGGCTCTGATCCCCGCGGGCTCGGCAAGGACAGCGGCCGAGATAGAGCCCGGGCTGCCTTCGGAGCCTGCTCAGCCCCTCCGATAAAGCCGCGGGCAGCGCGGCGGGAGGACAAACAAAGCCCCTTATCTGCCACCGCCTCCTTCGCTCCGCAGGGGCTGCCCTGGGAAAGGGAAAGGTCACGGACGGGGGGACCGGCACGGCCGCGGGGGACAGCGGCACGCACACCGGCGGGAGGTAGGGGGGGCAGATGGGGGTGCCAGAGCCTGGCACTGAGTGAACCTCGTCCCTGATTTAGGGGGTATCAGGGACGGCAGATGGGGTGACCACAGCCTGGCACTGAGTGAACCCCATCCCACATTTAGGGGACACCAGGGAAGGGAGATGGGGGTACCACAGCCTGGCACTGAGTGAACCCCATCCCAGATTTAGGGGGTATCAGGGACGGCAGATGGGGTGACCACAGCCTGGCACTGGGCAGAACCCCATCCCAGATTTAGGGGACACCAGGGAGGGCAGATGGGGTTACCCACAACCTGGCAGTGAACAGAACCCCATCGCAGATTGAGGGGACACCAGGGAAAGCAAATGGGGTTGCCACAGCCTGGCAGTGAACAGAACCCCATCCCTTATTTAGGACACCCCAGGGAAGGCAGATGCCAGTGCCACAGCCTGGCACTGGCAGAGCCCTATTCCAGATTTAGGGAACACCAGGGACAGCAAATGAGGTTACCCACAACCTGGCACTGAGTGAACCGCATCGCGCATTTAGGGAACACCAGGGATGGCAGATGGGGGTACCAGAGCCTGGCCAGTGCCCTGCTCAGTAGCAGAACCCCATCCCAGCCTGGCCGTGCCCTGCCCCCGGCACCCCTTGATCTCCAACAAAGTTCACTCCACCGTCCGTTCCTGCCTTAGGAAAGCGGGACAAGGCCAGGAACGGGACCCCGGTGTGCTCCCGGTGGGGCTGGTCCCGGAGCGGGGTGCAGGGCTCAGCTCTATCCGTGCCAGGGCAGCAGCACCCGCCGGTGCCACCGCGCAAACAGCCCCTGGCAGACGGGGCGGATGGAACCCCAGTAACCCACAGGGGAACCTTCATCGGCTTCCCGGCCCACGGAGGGTCGGGGACTGCGGGGACACGGCGGGTATCCCCCTCCCCACCGGACCGTGATGGTGTGCCCGGGCGGTGGGCTGGCCCGGGGGTGATCCCGGGCACGGGGGGTGTCCGGGGGTGCTGTGCGGGCACGGGGGGTGTCGGGGGTGCTGTGCGGACCGGGGGTGGGTGCGGGGCAGCCCCGGTACCCGGGCCGGCCCTGACGCAACCGCGGCTCCCGTTTGCAGCGCCCGGGGCCGCGCCGGCCGCCAGGGGGCGTGGCCCAGGGAGGGGGCGTGGCCTCTCCGCTGTCACCGGGCAGGAGAGACGCCGCGGACGTGCCCCGCGCTCCCATTGGCGGGCGCGGGGAGGGGGGCGTGGCTCAGCGCCCCGCGGCTATATAAGGGTGGGGCGCGGGTAGTGCGGGCAGAGCGGCGGCGGAGCCGGGCCCCAGTGGGTGGTGCTGTGTCCGGAGCCATGCCCGGGCTGTGGGAGCGGCTGGCGGGCGGCGAGCGGGGCCGCCTGGAGACGTCCGACTGCGAGTCTGTGGGCAGCGCCTCCGGCTCGGAGGGAGGTGAGTGCGGGCCCCTCAAGGGCCGGAGGATGGATAGATGGATGAGGGTCCCTGGGCGGAGGGGTGGAGGTGCTGTGCCAAGCCCGCAAAGCCCTGGGTCGGTGTATCCCAGAGCACCCCTGGTACAGCCCTGAACCGCTGCCATCGGTGTCTCGGGGTTCTGAGACCTCCGGCGCTGACCCGCCTTGTCCTCCCCGCAGATGCCGAGTACGCCGAGGGTGTCTCCCTGCCGGACATGGACCTGGAGCTGCTGCACGACCCCGAGGACGAGCTGCTGTGCGCCAGCCTGCTGGACGAGGTGCGGGCCGCGCTGGGCCGGGCCCCGCTGGGCTCCAAGCGCTGCTGGCGGCTCCTGATGCCGGCCCAGCTGCAGGCGCAGGTGCGGGCGGAGCTGCTGCGCCTGGCGTGCAGCGAACCCTGCGGGCTGCGCGGGGCCCTCCTGGACCTGTGCGTGGAGCACGGCAAGGCCTGCCACGACGTGGGGCACATCGCCGCCGACCCCGGCGTGGTGCCCACCTTCCAGCTCACCCTGGTGCTCCGCCTGGACTCCCGCCTGTGGCCCAAGATCCAGGGACTCTTCGCCTCGGGGCCGGCCTTCGCGCCGCTGAAGCTGAGCACGGGCTTCAGGGTGATGAAGAAGAAGCTGTACAGCTCCGAGCAGCTGCTGATCGAGGAGTGCTGAGCGGCCGCGCCGGAGGAGCCATTGCCGAGTGCTTCGGAAGAGCCGGGCAGAGCGTGGCGGCTCCTGCAGCCGCTGTAGTTTAGTTAGGCTGGAGTAGGGCGGGCTGTAGGTGGAAGTAGCTGGGGCGGGCCGAGCTCCCCATGGCCCTGCCCGAGCCGGGACATCCCTGCCGTGGAGCAGCCGGGACGTCCCGGGCGGAGGTCGCTCCCCGCCGTCGGTGATTGCGGGGTGATCCCGGCGCTCCGGAGGCGGCAGCGGGGCTGCTGGAGGGGTGCCGGTCTCCCGATGCCTGATCAATCAATCATGGGGGTTTTTTTTTTGTAAACCAGGATTGTAATCAATGGGGTCTCGGGGAGGGGAGCGCGGCGGCCGAGGGGGTCTGGATCAAAGGCCGAGCCCGGCTGGAATTGTGTCTTTGATCGGGAGAGGGGCCGGAGGGCAGGACCCTGGCCCCGGCACGCTGGGGGCGCTCCGTTGGTTACAGTTTACACTCATACACTTGATGTTCAAGTGCGACAATTCCTATGCAATCGTGTCGGGTGGTTTTTTTACTTTTCTAATAAAACTTGTCTTGATTGATAAACTGCCGTCTGTCTCGCTGTTGTCACCTCTGCTGGGGGAGGGATGATGCAACCCCTGCTCTGAAATTCCCAGCCTTTCCCTGGCAGGGCAGCCCTGCGGTGGGAGCTGGGTGTTTTGGGAATGGTGGGGAATCCCAGTGCACCCATGGGAGCCACGGGGCTGTGACTCAGGGGCTGAGTCAGGACCCCGAGCTGCTCCAGGAGCCCCCAACACCCAGCGAGGGGCTGCTCCTCCCCAGCGGCCTCATTGGGGCAGAAACCCCGGAGAACGGGCTCGAACTGGGACTGAGGAGGAGGAGGAGGGTCACACCTGCCGGGGAGGGGGAGCACGGCCCAGCCCAAACACCCTCTGCAACACCGAAGCCAATTACCCAAACCTGCAATTAGAGGCCTCGGGGAAGAGGCTTTCACTCAAGGGTAATTGAGCTGCTTGGCAAACGAGGAGCCCGTGGAAGGTGAGGGGGGATAAAACCAGCCTGAAAAGCCATTTCCATTCACATGCGAGCTCCTCCTGGCTCAGCCTTGGGTTGGTTTTTGTTTGGATTTTTATTTTTAATAGCCCTGCAGACAAACTCTATCACTGTGGACAGACAAACAGTGACTTTTTGATGAGCATTTTAACCATAAAAACCTTGTTTTTGATATGAATGACCCATAACTGGAGTTTTGGAGCAGAGATTGCTCACTGGTGTAAATATCACCTCACAGCAGTCAGGGCAACGAGCAGAGCCAGGCCCACACAGCTGGGAACGCACCTTTACACAGACATACACCTGTGCAAAGAGGGGAGGATTTCCCCTGAAATGTTGGGGTTTGGAGCATTTCTCAAAGGATCACATGCTAGAGCGTGCCCCCTTCACGTGAGGGGCAGCCCCTGTGGGGTCACCCAGCACAGAGCCACCCCTGGGGACACGGAGAGGGGCGGAAAGGGAGCTCCAAAGCCGCAGTTCCTGGGGCAGCCCGGGCCGGAGGCAGCGCCCATCCCAGGGAGGGCACAGCAGGAGATTGGCAGCACAGCCAGCCCGGCCCCTGGCTCTGGCAGTGAATTTACAGCTCCAGAAACACGGGCAGTTTTAAACACCCAGCTCCTAAAGGGGTGGCCCTGCCCCTGTGCTGCCACAGCAGCGTGACCCTGCTTGTCACCCCCACCAACCACTCTCAGGGAAGGCGAAGGGCTCCGCATCCAATTTTTTATATGATCACACCAAGAAAACAAAAAGAAAACCCCACCAAAACTCCCAAAAGTCAACACAGCCTCTGTCCTGCGGGTGCCCACCAAAACATTCTGTGTGGCACCACCCAGTCACAGCCCCAGCTATGAAGGTGAAACTTTGCTTTTATTTATAGCAAAATGGCCTTTCCCTGACAAATTTGGGGGAGCCTCAAGGTCCCTGGGGTTTGGCAGCTCCCTGGGAGGTGCAGAAGCTTCCAGCGAGGCTGGATCAGATGTCTCCCACGGCAGGGGTTACACAGAGGGATATTTTGGGACCTGGGAAGAGTTGGGCTATTTGTGGCACCAGCATCAGCCCAGGGATCCCAGGTGGCAGCAGAGGAAAGGGAGAGTTTTGGGGGCATCAGCAGCAATAATGCAAGTGAGGGTTTAAATCCCAGGATAGTGCTAAACCCTCGTGGTTTTGCTACCAAAAACAGTGATGGGGGAAGAGGGGTCTCCTTGGCTCCCCACCTGCCAGAGGAGGATGTTCCTGGAGCACCTGCCTGCCTTTGATGCCTCCCTGCCTTTGGCAGCCGCTCCAATTAAAAGCTTGGGCTAACGAGCTAATGGGCAGCTCAAACCACCCACACCTTTGGTGAGTGGGCAGGGACCAGCACACCCTGAAATTCAAGAGTGTCTCCCATTGCTCCGGGCTGGGAATGACCCAAAATGCAGCAAAACCTCCCCAAAACCTGGGCTGTGTGCCCTGTGCCAGCAGGGCTGACTCACCACAGAGGGGAAATGGCAGGGATGTGACCCTCGGCCTCTGAGAGCAGGGGAAAAAAGGGAAAGGGGAGAAATTCCCACTCTTGCCTCTGAGAGAAGGAGGAAAAAGGAGAAATTCCCACCCAGAGCTTCCAGCACTTTGGTGTACCAAAAGTACTTCCACTGCTTCCTCCACTGGGGGGGGAAAAGAGACCCATCCCAAATCACACCAAGGCTCTGGGGCCAGCAGATTCCAGCCCCTGCCAGCAGGAAGGGCACCCAAGGCAGTGGCTCTGCCTGGAACAAAGGCAGCCCAGAGTGTTCCTGCCCACCTGATGGCGATGGTGCCCACAGGGCTCCTCCCAGTGCCAGGATAAAGCTGCCAGGTGGCATCCTATGGCGAGAATAAGGCTCAGCCAGAGGATGAGGGGCCATTGGGAGGAAGGCCCGTCTGGGAACACCCCAGCAGAACGGGTCTGAAGCAAAGGTGCCCTGCTGGGTGTTCACTATCACTGTGCCAGGGGCACCACGTCCTCTCCATCCCCTCCCTGTCCTTCCCTCTGCAGCCCCCACAGGACCATGGGATGGCAAAGACCCCAAATTCCATCCACCACCGAGGAGCTGCAAAACCAGAGCTGGCTGGAGCAGGGAATCCACAGGACACCAACCCAGCTGGAGCCTTTCACATTATAAACATTTATTTATAGATGTACAATTGTATAATTAACTAAATCAAGAGATACAGCCTCTGTGAGCATCCACTGGGAGCGATGCCTTCTCCCTCCTTGTGATCCGTGGGCATCTACCAGGAAAAAGAACCTGAAGGTTTTGGCAGGCAGGGAATGGCACTGGGCAACACATCCAGCTCCTTCTGTGAGCAGGATTTTGGTTTAACCCCGTCCCCATCATCCCTGTGCCTCTATCGAGCGCCATTTCCAATCCTGAACGTCCACCCTATTTCTTCTGAAGGTGGAGGAACCATTAAAAAAGAAAGAAATAATAACACCTCTTAAAATCAGGTCCAAGCCATGGTGGCTGTGGGATAACAGGGCCTGCAGCCAACGGGAGGCTGAGATTTAGCAAAATAAATAAACAGCCAAGACAGAGCGCATGGATTCCTAAGGACAACGGGATAAAACCTCCTCTGCCAGCCCACCCGGGAGCTGCTGTGCTCCCAGCTCACTCCCCTGACTGTGCCAGGGGATGGTTTGCACTGGAAATGTCTTTAGACACAAATGAGCTGCAGAGCAGCAAAAAAAAAAAAAAAAACAAACCCCAAAATTTAAATAATCAATCCAGTTTATTCCATGGGAGGTGGCTCTGCTCGTGCTGGCTTCGCTTCCAAGAGATGGCTCCTCACCTGGGGCAGCTCACGCTGGTCCTGCCCGTGGTGGGGCAGGCACAGGGCAGATCAGACACCCTGATCTCCCCCAGCAGAACTTCTTCCAGCAGAATGCTTTGTTCCTTATGGATCTGTGGCCTTTCCAGGTGTCCTGCAGGAAACACGAGGTGGGTGTGAGGGCAGGGCCGGCTGCACCCGCCTGGAGGGATGAGCACAAAACCTCCCAACAAAGGGCTGTTGGAAAGCCCTCTCTGCCCGGAGCACGCTGATTACCAGGCACAATTCCAGCAGACTCGGCAGAAAAAGGAGTTACATGCACAAATCAACCAAAGACTGACGAGCAAAATCCATCCAGGACAATCCTTCCCCCGGCGAGCGGCTCAGCTGACCCCGGCTCCGCCGACGCTGCAGATCCACGGCTCTGCACGGGCTCCCCCTTCTCTGGGAGCCCTGCACCTTTGGGGTTTGCTGGGATCAGAACCCCAAGAGCAGGTGTATGCATGTCCCCATCCACACAATGTCCTCCCAGGAGCAAAGGACAGCAGCTGCAAAGGGATTCCTGTTTGCCAGGCAGGAAAGTGCTGTGGACAGAGACACGCTGGGAGGAGGCTTCCTGCTGCCCTGCTCCCCAAAATGGGCAGAAACCAAAATAATTTAATCATCCAACCCCTGCATAGTTTAAAAGTACAACATATATACAGCTATAAATTAATGCTAAATAGATCATATTTTCTTTTTCTTTAGTGTCTTCTTTTATCAACAAATCCCACTTCTCTCTCCATTGGCAGCAGCGAAGGGTCTCCTGCTTCAGGCTTCTGCAGTTAGTTTGGGTTATTTTACAGTCTGTGTGTCTGTTCCAGGGGCTGTGGGATCCTTGTGGGATCCTGGGAGCACGCCAGCAGCGTCGGGAGGGGAGGAGGAAGACAGAGAGCTGGATTTCCTGTCCCAAGCGCTGCCTGCCATCGCCAGAGAGAGGCAAAGAGAAGAAAGAGGGGCAGTTGTGCGTTGCTAATTCTCCAATTCCATGTTTAATATAAGGTTTGATTCTTTTTAAAGAGCAAAGTCTGTCACCTCGGCTCAGTGCACTTCCCCAAAGTCTTCGGGCGTTTGGACGCTCTGGGAACAAAAGCGGCAGCGGTGTCAGTCTCAGGCCAGTCTGGGACTCCCCCTCGCTTCCCACCCCACAGCACAGGCAGCAGCTTTTCCAGGCTCCTTCCAGACCATGGGTGCAGGGAGGGAGTTAAAGAAAAGCAGGTAATTAACACCAGAAGAGGCGCAGTCATCCAAAGGAGAGAGCGGGAGGATCAAGGTAGGAACGGATCCAAAACCGGGATACACCCAAGGAAAAGCCCAATGTACCCCAGAGGATTTGCTTTAAAGGCCAAACTTTCAGATGCTGAGGAAAACAACCCCCAAAAGTGCAAATCAAGCAGCTCAGCAGCCAGCATCCTCAAGGAGTCCCTGTGAGCTGGAACGGTGTCCACACAACACCTGGAACAAGCTTCACCCAGGAGTTTTTCTATAGAAATCCTGTGCTCGG
This sequence comes from Melozone crissalis, assembly GCF_028551555.1. Taxonomy (NCBI): domain Eukaryota; kingdom Metazoa; phylum Chordata; class Aves; order Passeriformes; family Passerellidae; genus Melozone; species Melozone crissalis. The sequence goes on along the minus strand of NW_026535840.1, from coordinate 3,830,823 downwards.
ACAATTCTGGGGATCTGCACACTTCACAGGCAGCCCAGCAGTACCTGGTAGGTGAAATCAGCCCAAAAATTTATGCAGAAAAAGGACTCCAAACCCCGTGGCAATTTTTTTTCATTATTTTGGTGCAGTTCTCCCAGCACATCTGATCTCACATGTGTTATCCAGGCTCTCCTTAATCCAAGCTCTCCAACCCCCAAATCTTCCAGACCTCCCTCCCAGCTGCTCTTACTTTGATTGCCAGTTTAACCCAGTAAGTTACTTCTACAACCTGCTGGGAACATTTGCTTTGTTCTCCTTGAATGGGAAGGCAACAGGAGGGGGGACAAGGAACATCTGTTGGGTGGGACTCCATTCCCTGTCACGTGCCAGGGCCAACAGCTTTCCCAGCAAAACAGACAACAAAGCAACCAAAACCAAGGGCACATTAAAATGTGGGGGCTGGATGCCACAGCACCTAAGGAACTCCCAACCTCACCAAGGGATTGTGCCCTGCTTCTAGAGGCCAGAGAAAAGAGGGAGCCTGGAGAGAGCCGGGGGTGCCGACATGCAAACGAAACCCAATCGATTGTCGGAGGGGAGGCTGCGGTGTGCGCCCCGAGGACACTCCTGGAGGGCTGTGTCTCACTCAGGGCTCTCAGTGACCAAAGCACTGGGGTTTCCCGCTCCCAGCTCGTACTTGGGCTGGCACTATCCGTGCAGGGAGGCCTGGACGTCTGACAGTCTGCTACAGCTGGGGGTGCCCATCTTCTGTGCCCGCTGGTACAGGTCCGAGTCCCCGAAGTAGCGTGCCCGGTACAACAAGCCTTCCTCTGCAAAGGGAAAAGCTCAGAGTCAGGAATGCCCTCTGGAAGGGACTCCCCTGCCAGGCCCTGCTGGGAACAGGAGGCACCTCCAGCTGTCCAAGGTGGAGCAAAGGGTGAGGATGAGGATGAGGAAATGCCCTGCGCCCTTTGGGACAGGATGGGCGTAAGAGCTGCTGACAGCTCATCCATCCTGGGAAAAGCCAGGAGAGCCCAGCTCCAGTCCCAGGACATGCAGGGGCAGCCCACACAAAGGTTACCCCAGCAGGGCTCTGTGAGTTTGGCACCGCCCAGGGATGATCACAGCCCCTCTGGCATTCCAGAGCTGCAATCCTACCCCAGCCACTGCTCCCAGAGCCGTGACCACCACAGCAGCCAGAGCACACAGGCTGCCCCTGGACTCGCTGCCCTCACCACCCTCTGCTGCCAAGATGTCTGGCTGGATCAGCTGCCTGGGCAGCCCCCTGGGAGCAGGGGTGGGATGTGGGACCACGACACCATGGGCAGCAGACTTTCCAGCACCGTCCTTGAACAGCTGAAATATGACACGGGGCTAGCAGGGATCCCAGAGGTTCTACCTTCCCCCTGCACTGGAAATCAGAGGTATCCTGCTGACACAGCAGGGGAACCTCTGGGGCACAGCTCCTGTCTGACCAGTTCTGCAGCAGCATTAAAAAGCAAAACAAAACAAAAAAACCCCCACATACCGGGCCTGTCATGAAGTCACAGACTGGAAAAAACAAAGTCAACGACACAGGAAATGTGCTGGCACCGTGTTAAAGTATAACTTCAGCACGACTTAGTCCTCAGTCAAAGACATTCCAAAGGCAGCCCATGGACCCCTCACTACTCACTCTGCTGCTTCTCCCTCCAGCAGTTGTTCCTAAGGTTTGCTATGTAGTCGTCCTCCACGCTCCGCTCCACGTTCTTCAGGTTCGTGCCCGTGTACTCCTCGGCAAAGCTCTCGGACACGTAGTAGGGGACTTTCAAGTGCTCTGTGACCCTCCTGTGTGTGTGACCCACAGACCTGGTGCAGGGACAAGAGCACAACAGTTTCAAGGGCACAGCAAAGCCCCCAGCTCGGGTGATGTGATTCCAAACAGCAGGAAACATCCCTCACCCCTATCCAGCCACTGGCTTGGAGGGTGGAAGGGAGCAGCATTTCTGGTGGAAACCAACCACCAGCACAGGGAGAGAGAAGCTGCCAGGCCTCCAGCTAGGTGGGCAGAGCTCTGAATACACACATAACTCCAAGACACATTGCCCATTAATTAAAATAAAATGTTCCTTGGAATTTTCATTAAATCATGAAATTTGTGATTTCCTCCATTTGTAAGACGGGACGCGCTCTGTGCCCCAGCCTGCATCAACCAGCACAGAAAGCACTTTCCAGAAGGAAATCTCCTCCTCCCCTGGCCCAGTGGATTTGCATTTCAGACAAAGCCCTGCTCTGCTTCCCCTGACAGCCCAGCAAACCTAGAGACCCTCCCTAGGGCGTGTGTGTGAGCTGTAACACAGGAGCTGGGCCCAAACGCTGGATTTGCCAGGACAGCTCCACCTGGAGACGTGCCCAAAGTTCCTGTGATAAATACCAGCTGCTGCTGCTGCTGCACTGGGAGCAGCCTGGTTCTTGAGGCAGCTCTAAACATGAACTCATCCAGCCCAGCCTTCAGTCTGTATCAGAGGATACAGGCGGGATCCCAGGGCTCCTGCACGTTTCCCCAAGGCCCAGTGCTGGGTAACTGAAGGGACTGAACAGGAGCACAGAGCTCTGCTGGGATTTCTCAAGGCAGAGGTGCAGCCTGGAAAAAGCCAAGTTCACTATTTTCCCTGCCAAGACAGAGCCCTGAGCTCTCCCAAAGCTCATATTCCTCTCCTGGATAAAGATGGACTACAGAGTGTGCCCTCACAGGAGGACTGGGAATGGCAGGGCTGCAGCAGCACACTGGGGTGTGAAGCAGGAAAATCAGGGCACAGAAACCTGTCACCTGCAGTCAGACATGCAATTAACTCAGGCCAATTCCATGGGGTGTTACTGAGCAGTAACAATCAGGCCCACAGCCAGGCAGCTCTTCCAGCAGGAAGATCCTTTTGGGAAGGGATTTACAAAGGTGACAGTGGTTTTTCAGGACTCTGCCCTCCTCAGTGACACCTCCGCTATGGAGGAGTGGCATTTAAATCTGCGGGGTCAAAGCTTCTGCTGCCCTGCTCCTGAGCTGAGGCACAGCTTTCCCTTCCCAGTGAGCGATGCAGCAGCTCCTCCTGCCGGCCCTGCAGCACCTCAAACCAGCTCAAACACCCTCCCTGCTCGGGAAGCCTCTGGCAAGGCTGCAGGAGCTCACTTCCCACCCCTGTCCAAATCCAGCCTTGGAAATCGGGCTGCTTGCTGCTACCTGAGTGTGCAGAGACAGGGACAGCACAGGGAACAGGGATGGGGCAGCAGAGAAACATCTGGGGCTCAGGGATGGCTTCTTCTGGCAGCTGGCAAGGCTGGAAGCAAATCCCTGCCCATTTAAATGCTCCCTCCCTTCTGTGTCTTCTCACCCCACAGACTCTTCACCAGTATAAACCAAACTGGTGAACGTGGACAGTGCTTAGCTTTACAATGCTAATGCCAGCTGGGGAAGTCACAGATCAACACCCTTCACCCTCTCAGAATAACCCTTAACTGTGCCAAAACCATCCCACCTTTTGGTCCCAAGCACCAATGTCAGTCTTTGCTCTGAATCTCAAAGCTAAGCTGGGTTTTGCAGTATTTAACACCATGCCCCTCCCCTGGAATTGCTCAAGGCCAGGTTAGATGGGGCTTGGAGCAGCCTGGGCTTGTGGGAGGTGTCCATGGCCATGGCAGGGGGTGGAACAAGGTAACTTAAAGGTTCCTTCCAATCCAAAGCCCTCTGGGATTCTGTGATCAATGGCAAACATTGCTACCTGTGAAAACAGGCAGGGACACCAGGCTGGAACCAGGTCTGCCCTCTCTAAATGCACATAAGAGCTCACACTGAACGAGCACCAAGCCTTTGCCAGGAATGATGCAAGCAGCAGAAATCAAGCCTGTTTCCCCACTCTTTGTTAGCACTGCACAGTGACTAAGAATGAGGACACGTTCCATTAGTCACCAGAGGGAGCAGATGGGGGCATTTCCACAGGACCTAGAACAGAGCAGTTTCACTTTCACATCCCCAGTGTCTGGCCAAAGCTGTTTCATGGCAAGATGAGAGTTCAGAAACAGGGGATTTCTCTGGGAGTGACTTTTATTCCTTATCCTCTTCCTCTATTGTGCTGCGCTAAGGCTTTCATGGAGAACATGGCTTTTGTTTTTCACACTCTGCACCTCAGTTTGTTCCATATGGGATCTCAGTGCTGGGCTGCAGCCTCCCCAAACCATTTTATCCCTTTCCATGACAGACACAGCTGTGGGTATGGACTGCAGAAGGTCCCTGGCAAGGAACTCTCTCCATCAGGGCAGTGAGCACCCTCCAACTCACCCTGCACCTTGTATCTCACACCTGTGTGAGAACCACAAAGACTTCTCTGGCAGCAGGAGCCATGGGGTCAGGGGATAAAGCAAAGAAACCCAAAGGAAGAACAGAGGCAAGATCCCTGTCCCACCACACCCCCCCAGAGCCCACCCCCTCCCCATGTGGGTAAGGTTTAGAGGAAAGGGTACGAACAGCCTGTGGCTCAAACTGTAGGGTGGGCTGGAGACCATCATCTGGCTGAGAGCTGACACGATGATGAGGATGAGGATGGGCATCAGCTGGACAAACAGCCCAAGGCCACCCTGAGGAAACACAAACACACAGTGCAGTGCCACCCACCCAGCTGGACAAGGATCCCATGGCACCTCCCTCCCTCCTTCCCTCCCTCCCAGTGCTCCAACACAACCTCCTCTCTCCTGCTTTGCACAGGGAGTAACCCAAACCACAGGACAGTGTGACTCTGAAGGTCCTTCTCTGGATGTGACAATGGGATGTGACAGGGGGAGCCCTGGCAGGGAATTCCAAATGCCTCATACCCACAGCTCATTTTTCTAGAGCAAACCAGTGAGCAGGACTGGTTTTATGGATGGCTTCTCCCCTTTTCAGGGCTGGACAGATGAAGGTAATTCCCCCTCTCCCTCACCTCCCTCACCCCCCTTCAGTTCCACCTTCAAGCTTGAGATAAAAACATTCAGGAAGTTCCTGTTTGTTTTTTTACAATAAAATTCCTCTGCCCAGACAACAGCCATAATAACCCTGGCTCCAGCTTTCTGTTTGGGAGGGTGGCAACAAGCAGGGCTGCTCACAAGCCGGGCCCAGGAACCAGCTCCCAGTGCTGTGCTGGGAAAACCCGCAGCCCCCCAGCCCCCAGGTGTTTTCCACTTACATCCCCCTGGTGCTCCCTCCTGTCCTGCCTCTGGTGGTAGGTGTACCTCATCCTGCCATTGCTGTACACGTGCACATTGCCTGCAGGGAGAAGAAAACTCTTACCCCAAAGTCACAGTGCGGAGTGGAGAGTGCTGCTGCCTGGCCAGGGAGTGACCATGAAAGATGAACATGATCCATGTTTCACCTGCTTCCAGGCTGAAACAGGACATTCCTGAGGGGGTTTGAGTGCAGGGTGGGCAAAGAGCTCCTTCTGTAAGATTCTGCAGGATTGTATGAAAACTCAGCTTGGAAGTGACCTCAGGAAGTTCAACCTCCTGCCCAGAGCAGGGTCAGCCACAGAGAGAGAACAGCCTGCACAGGCCTTCTCCCGTCTGATGGAATAGATTAAAACCAGTCACAAACAGAAATCATTCTGAGCTCTTCCCCACCCTGCCAACAAAGCTCTTCCATGTCCTGTTTTAAATGTCAAAGCTACAGCTGCAAAGGTTTCCAGGCTGAGAGAGCAGCCCTCAATTCTCTCGGGACAGCGAGGAAAGGGAAAAAGAGACTGAGCTGAAATAGCAACATGCTGTTTTTGCAGGAGCAGCTTCTTGGCCTCTGTGCCAGGCACAGCACAAATGCTGCAAAAAGCTTCCAGATGCTTTTGAGCTGCTGGTGTTGGGGTGTTAGTGCTCAGATTCCAGGTAGGAAAGAGCTACCAGAGTGAATTTTCTTAACTGAAACCAAATTTTTTTTTCCAAGTTGGTCCACAGAGGTCAAGAAGCCCTTTGTCCACTTCCAGTCAGACCTGAGTGGAACAAACACAAAGGAGTCTTCCAAAATACCCTTCTCCTGACATGGAATCTGTGTCTGTTGAGCAAGTAAAGGAACAGATTCTTTCCTGCTCCCCAAGCCATGGTCAGCACTGTGGACAGACAGGATGCAGACTTATTTTTCAATTCACAAGGTCTAAGTTATGCTGTAGAAGTATTGTTTTCCTTTTTTTTATGGGGCACAGGGGAGAGAAGGAAGTGACCACTGATCTTGGAGAACCTGTTTAGCTACGCGGTGAAGCAGAGATCAAGAACAAGGCCCAGGTGTTACCACAGTTTGCTCTGATAAGAAGATTTAAATTCCAAAACCACCAGGCAGAAAAGCCTTCCTCAAAACAGGATTATTTCCCCAACAACCCTTAAAACAAGTCCCTTTTTGTTCTAGCATTCAACCCAACCTAACAGCAGCTGATGCTGCCAGCATGCAAGCAAACACCTGAGGCTGGGAAGGAGTCCAGCTCTGATGGCTGCTGAGCCCTCCAAGGATGAACCACTCAAGAAACTCAAGGCCACACGTGAGGGAGAACTCCCCCTCACCGAACCCAGCGCAGCCTCAAGAGCCCCGGCTGCACCGAAAGGAGGAGAAGGAACACAAGACTGAAGGTGCTTACTGGAAGGGAAGCCCCCCCCAAAGAACATGTTGAAGAGGTCCTCGGGGGAGATGTCGGCCTCGAAGCCGCGGTGGAAGTCGGCGTGGCCGTGGCCGTGGCGGGCGGCGCTGAGCTTCTCGTCCCCGAACTGGTCGTACTGCTTCCTCTTCTCGGGGCTGCTCAGCACGGCGTACGCGTTCCCGATGGCTGCGGCACACAGGGCAACAATCAGCTCAGCCAGCTCCCCCCTGCCCTGCAGCCCTGCACGGTGCCAGCACCTGCCTTTGTCATCGGGCAAAGCCACAGGCTCGGCTGCCCCTGCGCCTTTGCAACGGGCGCCCGGGCAAATCCAGGCAGGAGGAAACCACACAGGGAAAAATACCTCAATTCATACAAATGATAAGGGTTTGGTGCATGTCCCCAGAGAAACCCTTCAGCTGTGTAGGGAAATCAAATTTTAGTTGACAAATTTTATTCAAAAGCGGCATTAAGGGAATTTATTGTCAGAGCCTACAACTAGAACTGCCAAGTGTCGCAGACACCTTTTCATGAAAATCCTTTCCTAAAGATTTTTTCCTCCTGAGAAGCTAAGGAGCCTCAAGAACAAAATGTAAACAATAGTTATCTGCTGCTGTAGAATGCAACAAGTAGATCTTTGATTGGCCCATCTTAGATGTTTATAATTAATGGCCAATCACAGCCCAGCTGGCTCAGACAGATAGTCTGAGACGGCTGCCTTTGTTATCATTCCTTCCTATCCTATTCTTAGCCAGCCTTCTGAGATGAAACCTTTTCTTCTATTCTTTTAGTATAGTTTTAATGTAATATACACCATAAAATATTAACTCAAGCCTTCTGAAATATAAAGTCAGATCTCTGTCTCTTCCCTCACCCTAAGACCCCTGTGAACACCATCAAAGCAAAGAATTTAAATACATGCTAAATCCCTGAAAGAGACTTTGAAACTTTCCATAAAAGCTGATAAGGAAACATTAGCCAGAAGTTGCATCCATCAGCTAAGAGTTTCAGCACTTGCAGATGCCACATGCAAGGTGCATAATTACAAGGACTGTTAACCAGTGCCTGAAGCTGGGAATGTACTGGAACTAAACCCCTGCCAGGTCTCTGGTCCCTCTCCTTCCAGCCTCAGGAGTTTGAGCCCCTTTCCCAGAATGTCTGCCTGCCACCCTCCTGTTTCTGTACTCACCTCTCTGCACATTCCAGCTTCCCTCGGTACCAAGCCACCCCAGGCCTGCCTGTGTCACAAGGACCCAAAATGCCCACAGCAGCAGGTGCCTGGTGTGTAAAGGCAGGGGCAGAAGGGATGGAAAAGGGGGAAAAGGGGGATGATGGGCCCATTTGGAGGAGATCAGCTCCAAGATTCAGCATTTCCCCGTGGTCAGATGGAGGTGTACGGTTACTTCTTGGAGTGGAGATTTGGAGGGCAGAGGATGTAATGTCAATACACTCCTTCTCCTTCTTGGTTATAATTAGTGCACCCAGAGCAAACATTTCTAGAGCCAGGCAGGGAAGCTGCTGGACAAGGAGTGACTCAGAGTGCATCAACCACACAGCTGGGAAGAACAAGGGAAGCAATGACAACGGAGCGGTTCAGGGTTTCTTCACTATCTGACTTTGTGCTGACAAAGCCCATGAAATGCCTCATTCCAAGGCAGGATTTTAGCTCCAAGTAGCCAGGCTGAAGGCTTTTCCCAGGAGCAGACAGGCAGTGATGCAGATCTGCCACGAGGCAGCCTGCAGCCAGCTGGAACTGTATCCTGAGGCACGGGCTCAGCACCTTATCAGCGTCACCGGGAAGGCAAATGCCAAGGCTTCAGCTGATCCATCAACATAAGGAAAAATTAACTCATATCCTCACAGCAGGGCACGTTTCCCCCTTCACCCTCTGGAAGCAAGCAGCTGGACTTCAGCTCAGCCCAGGGGCTGAAGGACAGGAAGCCAGGGAGGCAAGGCCTGGAGGAGATAACCCTGCAGCGGGGGATAAAGGGCACTTTGCTTAACGCTCCACTTCTGGCACGTAGCTCCTGCCAAAGCCTTGGGCAAACATCATTATTCAAGATTACAGGTGAGGAAACCTGCCTTTGGCCACTAAGGGATCCAAGGATGAGCTGTGCAGCAGCAGCTCTGCACAGGCACAGCTGAGAGCTGTGTGCAGATGCCCTTCCATCGGCCCCCACGCCAGCAGGGGCTCTCCCAGGTAGCTGGGGCTCAGTCACTATTTGCTAACTCTTATCAGGGAAGGACTTAAGTCTTAAAAGGCTTGAACAAACCTTACCCAAGACTTTTACTGCTGAATTTGCGTCTGTGAGGAGCTCACCTGGATACTGTACCAGTGCACTGACATCAGGCCAGCCCTGCTCCCTGCTCCAGCACAGGGCTCATGCATTTCACTCCCAAAATCTGGCTGCTCTGGGGTGGAAGGTGCCTTGGACAGAGACACCTTCCAATATCCCAGATTGCTCCAAGCCCTGTCCAACCTGGCCTAGAAAACTTCCAGAGAATCCAGGGGCAGCCACAGCCCCTCTGGGCAGCCTGTACCAGAGCCTTAGCACTGTCTTGAGTAGAGAATTTATTTCTAAAAAGTGGCCAGAATCAGATTATTTTAATGGCTTCCAAACCAGTGCTGTATGACTGGCACCAAGGTGTTCTGTGTTTAGCTCAATGACAATAATCAAACTTCCACAGCTTGCAGGGGAAAATGGGATTATATGTTCCAAGCCACAGCATCTCTCTTGGAAAATTTCTCCAGTCTTAAGGTGTCTCATTACCCAAGAGACATCCCTGTTGTATTTACAGAGAGGCTCTGAGAATTGGGCTCCTTGCAGCACAACCAGAGCTCCTTTTCTGAGTTCTGGCTGGGCTCACTTGTATGGCTGCTGCAGCTCCACCCTAGAAACTTCCACTTGGGATTTGTATCCACCAGTACCATCCACAAATAGTTGGGTGCTTCCTGAAATGTTTTTCCTGAAGGGTTTGTGAGCCCTGAGTCTGCCTCTGGTGTAACTGGGTTAATCCTGACAGAATTCCCTCCTGAGCAGTGAGACAGGAGCTTGGAATAACACACAGGGAAGGGAAGGGAAGGGAAGGGAAGGGAAGGGAAGGGAAGGGAAGGGAAGGGCTGCTGGGGAAAGAGAAGGAAGGCTCCTCCTTACCCAGCCAACAGAGGTGAGTCCTACCTTGCCAAGCTGTGTTTATTATTTTAAGCTCATACTTTGGTCATGACATGAGCAGCTCTGAAGGGAGGCAGCTTCACAAAGAGCAGCTTTGTGTCACTGCCTGACTTGTGGGGCTGTTTTTAAGGGTTCCCTCAGTGAGAGCTGGAGGCAAAGCACAAATGTGGAGCTGCCTTTACCTTTGAATGCCTCTGTGGCCCCTGGTGCGTGGTTCTTGTCCGGGTGGAACTTCAGGGCCAGTTTCCTGTAGGCCTTTTTCAGATCCTCATCAGAAGCTTCTCTGCTGACTCCCAGAATTTCATAGTAATCTTTGCACTGCTTTACCCTGCCAGGGGAGAGGGGAGCAAGCACTGAGTTCCAGGAATAAAAACCTCTTTGTCTTGGATACCTGTCAGCTCTGAGCCTCCTCAGGCAGCAGTTTCAGGGTGCTGCTCAGGGATCTGTGCATTACTCAGCCCCTGCTCTCAGAGGGTGACCCAGCACAGAACGAGTTGGGCCAGTGCAGGAGGAAGGGCCTCCCTCAGACCCACACAGGAACGTGACTGGCAAATAAACTTCACATTCATCATGTGCCTGTGCTGGAGGCTGCTTGGGAAGGACTGCAGCACCTGAAGGATATTGGCCTTTCCCTCCCACCTCAGCTAATTCCCAGATGTAAGACTTGCATCAGCTGAATTGCAGAGAAGGAAGGAGGGAGCAGCCCAGGGTGGGCAGCCCATCCTGCCTGGGCACACTCAGCCCAGCCAAGGCTTCTGCTGCTCACATGGTGAGACAGAATCCAGCATATGGGTTTTTGGAGAAGTGGATGATGTAACAAACATTCCTGCAAGTCCCTTGAAGTGGTTCTTGCACAATTCAGGCCGTGCCCATAACCTTAAACAAAGTTTACCAAGTGACTGCACCTGCAGCTCAGTCCTTCAGCTGCCAGGATGGGCAAATGGGACAAAGGAATAAAGGGAAGCCTGAAACAGGGCTTGGAAAATGAGCAGACCCCATTAATCCTCCTGGGCATGCTCTTAACACTATTCCAAGTGGTTCAAATCTGAAATCTTTAAAATACTGTGAAAAGCAGACGGGTACCATGTGATAGAGCCAAGCAAATGCCCCAGAGAGCTGTGCACAAACCTCTTCACTGCATCCAGCTGGTCCTGAGTGTAGCCCTTGGGGGCCTCCCCCCCAGCCTCTCCGTTGGCTGATGGGAAATCTCCACTCATTTTCCTGAACTGAGGGTTGGTGGATTCCCTGGGCTGGGACTGCCCATTGGCTGACTGCTCCTTCTTGTTGAGTGACTCAAGCAGAACTGAAAGGAGAGAAACAAAAACATAGAGAGCAAAGCACCAAGCTCAGCCTGCCTTTCCAGCTCTCCCATGGAGAGACTCCTCCTCATCTCTGCCACCTTCCCAAGGCCCCCCCAGCCTTCCCCCTCACCTTTCCTGCCAGGTAATCTCTCAGCTCCTGCTGCTTCTCACCCAGGTGTGGGGGCCACTCCTGAAGATGTTCTGCTGCTCCCAACACACACAACCCCAGCACCACCCAGACAGACAGTCCAGGAGCCACAGCAGATCAGCAAAGCAGTGTCTCCCTGTCCTTTTTCCCCTTCCATCTGTCCTTGACAGCAAAGCATGTCCAAATGTGTCTTCTAGCACATTATAAAGTGTATTATTCTTCTTTATCTCCTGCTTTTCAGAGCCTACAGTGCTGGGGAAGTGATGTGACGATGCCATATCTTTAGAGAGCTTAGAAAACAACTCTGCGGGCTGCCAATCCCACGGGGACACTCCCCTTCTGGGGACAGAGCTGCAGCACTGCTGGCTGCCAGCTCCTCACTCAGGTGCTTTGTTCTCCTGTCACTGCCTGGGGGCTGGGAGCAGCTGTGAAACCCATCCTGCCTCAGTTACTGGGGGGACAAATTCACCTTCCCCTTCCTCCTCCTCCTTGCAAGGCTCAGGCACTGTTTTCCATCCTCTCCAACATGCAGGCCTGGCCCAACCACCCAGGTGACACAATGGAGGGAGGCTCCAAGCATCCCTCCATCGTGCAGCTGCACAGCACCATCCTTTAAAACTGCTTTTTGAACCAACATCAGACTGATTTCTTCACCCCCACTCAAAAGAACAGGCACACATGCTGCAGTGAAACCCAGGCAGGGATATTTACACAGCCCCAGCGTCCTGAGCTTGCAGTCCTTTATCCAGACCCCAGAACTGGGGGGGATGTTCCACCTCCTCCCATGGACTGCACAGCACAGACCTTGCACTGTGGGGCATCACCTTCTTCAGGCAAGTGCAAACAACACTGGCAGGCCAGGAGATGAGCCAAGATATCCTATCTGGGCCCAGTGCTCAGAGGGGGCAGGAAAATCCACTCAGGAATCCAAAAGCCAATAGAGGATGGGGGATGCCAAGGACAGTGGGCTAGGGAGCAGTAACTGGATGAGCTTTTGGGCTTGGGACCTACACAAATTTAAAATTAATTTATTTTAGACAAGTAAATTTTTCCCTCACTCATATTTCCGGTGCTTCAGCGCTCATTGAATGATAATCTTTGGTTCTGCTCCTTCCCAACCTGGAGCAATCTCCAGGTGATTTTAAATTTCCCCTCACAAGGCTGTTCCCCACCTACCTCCTTCCTGCTGCTTTGGGCTTCATTCCCTACAGCTTGCCAGGAGATTCTGATCCCAGAACAGTTTGGGTGGGAAGAGACCTCAAAGCCCATCCATTCCCACCCCCTGCCATGGCAGGGACACCTTCCACTGTCCCAGGCTGCCCCAAGCCCCAGTGTCCAGCCTGGCGTTGGGCACTGCCAGGGATCCAGGGGCAGCCACAGCTGTGCCAGGGCCTGCCCACCCTCACAGGGAACAATTCCTAATGCCCAACATCCCATCCATCCTTGCTTTCTGGCAGTGGAAGCCATTCCCCTTGTCCTGCCACTCCAGTTCCTGATGAAATCCCTCGCAAATTTTCTTGCAGCCCCTTCATGCCCTGGAAGGAGCTGTGAGGTCTCCCCACACCCTTCTCCCAGCCCCAGCTGTGCCAGCCTTTCCTCCCAGCAGAGCTGCTCCATCCCTCTGCCCATGCTGGTGCCTCCCCTGGGCTCTCTGCAGCAGCTCCAGGTCCCTCCTGTGCTGGGGCAGCTCTGCAGGTGGGGTCTCACCTGAGCAGAGGGGCAGAATCCCCCTGTCCCTGCTGCCCAGAGTGCATTTCCCCAAGCCAAGCACAGAATCCCCCAGCTGGCCACAGCTCAGTCCCATTTTGCTGTACAGCCCCACACCTGCTGCCTTCTGCACCCTCTGTGCAGCCCCAGCACAGCAGAAACTCAGAGTGCAGAATTAAACTGCAGCTCTGCCAACCCAGCTCCTCCCCAGCACGTGCCATGGGGCACTTTTCCTCCCTTGTTAGCCAACATTTGCCCAACTTCCCATAAATTTCCCCATCTCCCCCTGCAAGGTGACCAGAGTGTGAGTGTGTCCCAGCCAACGTGCCCTGACACAGGAGATTTCTGCTGCAATCCCCTTGCAAAACCCTTCCCTGATCCCAAAAAGCCCAGCCAGGGTCAGAGTTTGCAGAGTGTTGCCAAACCCTGGGGAATTCCTGGGGAAGAGATTTAGAGATTTCCCAGGAGCTGCTCAGAGGCTCAGGGACCACCAGGGCATCTCTGGCAGCATTTCCCAACCCAGAGCCAGCAGGGCATGGAGCAAAGGGTCCTTGGATGAGAAACTTGGTTGGGTTTGGCCATAAATCAGTACAAATGTTGTGTTTAACATTAACCTGCCCTGCTGGCTCTGCCTTCCTCCAGAAGGCACTTTTCCTACCCAGTAATTTTACCAAAGTATAAATTCCAGAGGAAAGGGAGGGGAGGGAAACCACAGCACAGCACACACTGTGTTTGAGGCAGAGGGGAGAGCCCTGCTGCAACCAAAACCAGGATTACAGGAAGCCTTGGGGCAAACAAGCTGCACAGCTCAGCCAAAGAATCCAAACTCTGATGAGGTCAAAGAAAAAAAAATTAGATCCACAGCTTTTTACACAATATTCTGCCATGTAAGAACACGCAGGGGAAGAGCAGAGTTTGGCTGCTTTCACAAACCACTTCCCATATGAATTAAAGCTTTCAGGAAATGATGGAAACAAACAAAAATCTGGCACAAAGTCTTGGGGAGGAGTCTTGTTTTGTTACACGTGTGAGAGCCACGGCATGTCTGTCTGTCTGTCTGTCTGCAAACAGAGCAGGAACAGGGCACGGAGAGCAGGAATATGATGGAAACGGGAGGAACAGCAAGAGAAAAGGAGGAGGAATGGAGAAGGATGAGGAGGAGAGGACGGATAAGAGGGAGAGATGAGGAGGAACAGAAGGAGAGAAGGAACACGAGGGGAAATGCAGGACCAGGGAGGAGAGGAACGGGAGAGGGAGGGGAGGAATGGGAGGAGGAGGAGGAGAAACACAGGAAGAGGAGAGGAACAGGAGGAGGAGGAAAAGAACAGAAGGAGGAGAGAGACAGAAACAGGGGGAAAAGAACAGAAGGAGAGGAGGAATAGGAGCGGAAAAGGAGGAATATAAGGAGGAGACGAGCAGGAAAAATGTAATAGGAAAAGAAGTAAAGGTATAGGAAAGGAGGAGTCGGAGGAGGAGAAGGGCTTTTCACAGCCCCCCGAGAACTTTCCCCTCGCCTTACCAAGCCCCTCGCCTCCCCTCAGCGCTGCCCCGGCAGCAGCGGGGGCTGTGCCCGCGCCTCAGGGCTGCCACAGCAGCGCGGAGCCGGCTCCCCTTCCCAGCGCCCTCCTCACTGAGGGCCCCCGCTAACGACAGCGGCCACGGGCCGTCGGTACCCGGTCCCGATCCCGGCGCACCGGTACCCGGTCCCGGCCGGTACCGCAGCCCCAGACCCCCGGACACGCCCCGGGCCCCCCGATGAACTCGCTTTCCCGGCGTGCCCCGCGCGCACCGCGCAGGCGCCGTGAGGGTGAGAGGTCAGGGCCGGCGGCGGCCGCGCAGGCCGCGCTCCCCCGGGCCCCCCGCCGCGCCCCCGGCCCGGCGCTCACCGCGGACCCGCTGCGAGGGGTACAAGCGCTGCGCCTTCTCCAGGAAGCGGCGAGCCTTGTCGGGCTGGTTGGCTTTGATGGCGGCCAGCGCAATGCCAATGCACCGCTCCGCCTCGTCCCGGTTCGACTCCATGGCGGCGGCGGCCGGGCGGGGGGGCGGAGGGGCGGGGCCGGGCGCGGACGGATGACGTCACGGAGCCCTGCCCTCCTCAGGCGGGCGGGCCCGGCCGAGGCTCCGGGGAGGCAGCGGAGCTGTGGGGGGATTCAGCGGGGCCCAGAGCTGGGGGGAACCAGTCGGCCCCCAACAGGGGAGGGCACGCCAGAGGGCACCCCGGGATCCTGCTCAGGGTGGATTATTAACAACTCCTCATTAGAGCCTCCTCCTCATGGAGTTCTGCCCTTGCAGAACTGGGGCCTGGCTGCAGGGACCGCGCCCGGCACGGGCTGAGGGCACCCTGAGGAGGGTGAGGCTGCTCGGGTGTCGGGACCCGGGACATCCCTCTGGCTGCCCTGGGTGATTCCAGACCCTGGCACGGGGCTCAGAGACCTTGGCACGGAGTCACAAACACCTCTGCCTTTGATTTTAGCCCATGGAAACAATTACCAACTTTGTGTGAGGAGTTACAAGCCACAAGGGTTTGAGTAAAATGATAGTGAATTTGTCACAGGGTGAAAAAGCAGAATTTTGGGGTTTTAGAATGGGGTTCAAGAGGCAAGATGGAGGAATGGATGGGCATGTCCTGTCCTTCTTCTTCCTCCATCTTCTCCTGGGATGGTGACACTTCTGGATTGGTTTAGAGTAGGAACACACTGTCTAACATAGGTGATAGGTATTGGGAAGTTATTGTAAATAAAGTAAACGTAGTTTTTAGTATAAAAGGTCAACACCACCCCAAGGGCAAGGACTGTGCCACAACCCAACCTGCTGGACAGAGCTCAGCAGGTCAGAGAGAGAATGTTACAGATAATAGAAAATAAATAACCTTGAAAAGCAGAACCAAGGAATTTCAACTTCTTCTTCAGTTGTGGGGCTGGGAAAAAGACTCTTTAATACCTCGGGGGCCATTTCAGCAAGGCAAAACCCAAGATTTGGGGCTGCGTCACATTGTTTCACATTCAGTCACAGCAGGGATGGCAGGAACAACCTTCATCCCAACAGAGAATTCAGAGACAGTGACAGATCCTGGAGGCTGGCCGTGGGGAGCAGGCAGGAGAGGCAGGAAGGTCTGTGGGTGTGAAGTGAGTGACAGCACAGGGACCCACACCCAAACCACCCAAAAACAGCCTGGGAAATGAGGGGGAGAGGATCAGGATCAATATCCCTGTGTGAACCATGGAATCCTACAATGGTTTGGGTGGGAAGGGACCTTAAAGCCCATCCAGTGCCGCCCCTGCCATGGCAGGGACACCTCCCACTGTCCCAGGCTGCTCCAGCCTGGCGTTGGGCACTGCCAGGGATCCAGGGGCAGCCCCAGCTGCTCTGGGCACCCTGTGCCAGGGCCTGCCCACCCTCCCAATGTCCCATCCAGCCCTGCCCTCTGGCTGTGGGAAGCCATTCCCCGTGTCCTGGCACTTGAGGCCCTTGTCAATATTCCCTCTCCATGTTTTTGTCACCTCCTCCAGGCACTGCAAGGCCACAGTGAGGTCACCCTGGAGTTTCTCTCCAGGTGAACAATCCCAGCTCTCCCAGCCTTTCCTCATGGCACAGATACTCCCATCCCTCTGACCACCTCGTTGGCTTCCCCTGGACTCTCTCCAGCAGCTCCTTCCTGTGCTGGGGACAGAAAGGATTCCAGGAGTGACTGATCCCCTTTGTCCTTCCAGCTCTGGAAATTCACAGAGGTTTCCCCCACTCCCAAAGCACCCACGTTCAGTGCCTGAGCCCCAGTCCTGGGGGAGGATGTGGAGCAATGCAGACACAGAGCCAGGCTGCAGGGAGGAACATCTTTACAAGGAATTGTACAGAGGACAGTCCCAGCAACCCACACCTTCCAGCCCTTCCCAGCACAACTCCCCAGGCAGGGAATCAGCCTGGGAGCTCCTGCTTGTGCCAGGCAGGAGAGCTGCACTGCTTTTAGCTGCCCTTCTGCAGCAGGTGCAGCTTTAGGCTGGCCGCAATCCTGGCCTGGGATCCAGGGAATGCAGGAATTTCCTGGCTTTTCTCAGGAGCAGCCTGAGAATCAAAAGAACCCCCCATGCCATTTTTCATAGCATTAAATAAAGGTGATTTGGGGCCCAGCTCCGGAGCAGGGCACATCGTGCCACGGAGGTGCTGGCAGTGAAAGTCCTTTCCTTGTTCCTGAGAGAGAGGAAGATGGAGGAGCCAGCAGCAAGCACATTCAGCAGGTGTGGATTTCTAACAAAACCCTCCTGGCACAGCCAGCCTGGGCTCTCCAGAGCCTGGTGCCAGCCTGCTGTGCCCAGGGGCTGATCCAGGGAATGGGGGTGCTCCTTCCCAGCCCTGCTACTGCTGCTTGGGAGCTGTGAAGTCCCAGGCTGTCTCCTGGGCACACTTCCACATGGCCCTCATGAGCCGAGTGAAGCCCATGTCCTTGGGCTTCTCCAGGCCGCGCATCAGCCGCTGCTTCATGATGGCAACAAACTCCTTGTTGCTCAGCTCCCCATTCCCTGCAAAAAGGAGGAAAAACAGTCAGAGACCCACCAGCAACCTCGTTGGAATGACAACTTTAAAGGGCAGCAGCCATGAGTGTCCTTTCCTGCAGAAACACAGACCACATTCGGCTCCCACCTCCCAAAAAATATCCTGCTGAGCAAGGGCTCCTGAGCCACAGAGTTTAAATCCCAACCCCATGGATGATGCTCCTTCTGCAGGAGGCAGAAAAGCAAATGCAAACCAAATGTCCCTGTCCTGCCAGGAAACACTGCTTTAAGTGGTTTAGGAAATTGTAGGTGCACAAATTTTCCTAATGGAGTAGAAGGGAAGATTTGTTGATCTGATGAATGAGGTTATGCAGAATGCAGCCACTGGGCAGCAGAATTCCAGCAAACTATCAAGGGTTGAGCAAAATTGCCTCCAGTGCTGCAGGTTTTTATTGCCTGTAAACACTGATGTAGTGAAAACAACAAAATAATAATAATAATAAAAAGCTGTCTGTGCCTGCTTTTCCACTTGGTTTCTTCCTCAGGGGACTCCTCTGGCAACCAGAGTCTTTCCCCCTAAAGATTTGCTATCAAAATATTTAGGAGATTCTCCTCTGAGAGAAGGCAAACAGGGAATATTTGGTTACACTTCAGCTCACTCTGATCTCCAGCCTGATCATCTGGCATGAAGATTGTATCACAACAGTGGTGCTGAAGCACAGAGGAAAATAAAACAGGAGATGTGACCTTAGAGAGGTGCAAAGGAGCTGGTGGGGCTGAAACCAAGAGGGACAACAAGGAATAAATTAATTAAATACATTTTTAAATGTTCATACTTATGCAACAGTGCTGCCACTCAGAGCTGCCAGATGCTGGTGACTGCTGGAGAAGCAGGGTGCCAGCCAAGACTGATTTTGGCCTGGCAGTTTTGGGCAAATGCAGAATTTCCTTCTTTCCAAGTCAGAACTGCTGTCACCTGGCAAAGGCTCCAGTAACTCCCGTTAAATTGAGCCAGGAGTGCTTCAGTGTGACAACAACCACCCCAGGGCACTCACAGCCTCTGCAAAGCCAGTTTCCAGCAGGGCAGAGTGCTGCTATTAATTAATTAAAAATTAAGCTGACATTTGTCTAGGACTTTGGAGATAAAGCCCCAGCCTGGCTCATTTCCAACACTGGAGCACAAGAGTTCATTCTGTTCGACCAACTGAAGCTCTCTGGGTGGGGGAAAAGGAGCAAAGTGTGCACACCAAACCTTCCCATCTGTGCTCCAACATCCCCATCTCACAGGGTGGGTACCCCTGGATACCCTTCCCAAAAGAGCAGGAGGAATGTGGGAAATGGATTTGTAGAGAATTGTCAAAGCCTGACAGAAGGTTTATACAGTGTGTGCATCTGTGTGCAAACTTTGAGAGAAGAAATGGAGCTAGAAACAAGTTTCAAAGGATGGCCTTGTAAAAAAGACTGGATATTTTGGAGAAATAGAGCTATGAAAGATGCACTGTGTAGTGGGCCCCATGAGGGGTAATTTGAGATGATTTAAGGCATGGCACATTTATATTTTCTGGAAAAATCCCTTTGCCCAGGATTTTGCTCCTGGGAAGCTGAGAAGCCTCAGAGAAAAAGGAAAACAATAATTATCTCATTGCTTCTCCTGTGTTTTGCTGCTTTGGAATGTGTTTGGACATTGTTTACCCACAGGTGATTGTTTCATTGGTTTTATGTGAATTATTTTGTCTCACTGGTCAATCAGGGCCAAGCTGTGTCAAGGCTCTGGAGAGTCACGAGTTTTCATTATTATCTTTTTAGCATTGTGTAAGTATCCTTTCTGTATTCTTTAGTATTTTATGATACTATATTATATTAAAGAATGCTATACTAAACTATACTAAAGTTTAGTATAGCATTCTTTAGTATAATATAGTATCATAAAATAATGAAGGATCCTTCTGAGAACATGGAGTCAGATTCATCATTCCTTCCTGCCACGAGGCACCCCACAAATACAATAAAGGCATTTACAGCATGGTGTGGCTAAAGCTGATAGGCCAAGAAACATCATGTAATTAGGAAATGGTTGGCTTGTGAATGTGATGGTGTGAATTACAACATCTGTATTGTCTCACCCTTCTCATGAGACTGAAAACGGAGTGTAAGTTTTTAAATCACCTCTCAGTTGCCCCGTCTCTGGGTCAGAAAAGGCATAATCCAACAGGGGATCACCTGGACACAGAGCATGGCAGGAAGAAGCATTTCCCCCAGGGTTCCTGCCCTGGGCTCCCCCAGCCTGGCCGAGCTGTGCTCACTCACCGTCGCAGTCGAAGAGCGCGAACACCACGTCGCACACGTGGTCTGACAGCTCCACCTTGGCCACGGTCCTGGCCACCTGCTGCATGGTCACTGCAACACACGGAGGGCACAGGGTCACACAGGGGCCAGCCACAGCAGCACACTCCTGTTCCTGGGGGAAACCAGCCCTGGTGTCCTCAGAGAGGCTGCAATGAGCTTGACCAACGAGGCAGCTCCTCCTGACAGCACTCCAAGGAATGCTATCCTGTCACAGACCTATTCTATCAAAAATCTTTTTGCTAGGATCTTTTCTCTAAAGAAGCTGAGAAGCTTCAGCTTCTCCATGTTTTGCTGCCTTAGAATGTGATCTGGAGAATTGTTTACCCAGCATGTGAAACTGTTTCTACTTGATGACCAATCACAAGTCCAGCTGTGTTGAGACTCTAGTCAGTCACAAGACTTTGTTATCATTGCTAACCTTCTGATGAAATCCTTTCTTCTTTCTTTAGTATAGCTTTAATATATCATTTTATTTTAATATAATATATAGCATAAAATAATAAATCAGTCTTCTGAAACATGGAGTCAAGATTCTCATCTCTTCCCTCATCCTGAGACCCCTGCGAACACCACCACATTATCCAGCATTCAATTCTATCAATCAGGGAATTCCAAAAACTCCTTTTCCTGTTGCAACCCAATAACTGCAGAACAAACCCACCCACCATCCTGCAGGGAGCAGACCAGATTAACCTTGCAATAAAAAAAAAGAGTTGTAAGGAATTATTTCCCTTTTCTCCCTAGACTGGCAGCAGAGAAGCAAGCACAAGTTTTATTCCCCACCTTTAGAAAATTCCATCCAATTCATGGAGCTATCAATCTGGCAGGGTTAGGCAGTTGATTTTTGCTGCACAAATGGGAAAAGAAAAGCCCCCTCACTAGGCTGGTGTGAGTGTATTTAAAGTTAAATTGCTTCTCTACAAAGCCTGACCCAAGGAAATGCCATCCACAGCACCTGGGATCAATGTTTAGCTGTGGAGCAAGGGAAAAAGGGAAGTGGTGCATCACAAAACCAGACTGAAACCACAAACAGCCTCTGCTTTCCTCCACAGAATCCTTATGAGCTTCTGCCCCCCTAGTCCTTCAGGAATTTTGGAGAGTTAAGTGTGTCAGAATGGAAGAAATAATAATCCAATATATACTGTAACTGGATTAATTACAAACTCATAAAATATTTCTAATGAGATTTTTTTCATTGATGTTTACATTATTGGTATCTTCCACCCTGTTTCTGCTCCCCTGAGTGAAATCTGGGGTTTTCTGAGAGGAATTCACAGCCACCATCAGCTCCTTTTCCCCATAAAACCTCTCCTATTACTAAATAATGCAGGAGAAAATTGAAATGATGCATTGTAAATGTAAAATAGATATAATCTCAAGTAGGACCCTGCTTTTCCCACATAATTATTCTTTCTGAGTGAAATTCCCTTTCTCCATAAGTGATGTAGCTCCAGCAGTTATTACTTTGTATTTCCTCAAACAACACCAAATTTCACTTAATTTGTATTGGTAAATGTAAAATTTCTCTTGAGATCCTTCACCTTGATGCCATCCTCCTCTCCTGGAGTCCTAGGTACCCTATGGCTGTAGCCTTACATGTAAAAAAAAAAAATTAGAATGATTTCTTCATCACAGAATTCCAGAATGGTTTGGGTTGGAAGGGGCCTTAGAGCACATCCAGTGTCACCCCTGCCATGGCAGGGACACCTTCCACTGTCCCAGGCTGCTCCAAGCTCCATCCAGCCTGGCCTTGGGCACTGCCAGGGATCTGGGGCAGCCCCAGCTGCTCTGGGCACCCTGTGCCAGGGCCTGCCCACCCTGCCAGGGAACAATTTCTCCCTAACACCAAATCAAAATCTGCCTTTCAATTTAAAACCATTGCCCCTTGTCCTAATTCCTTTAATTATAAGTTATGCTTTTCTGCTGAGATTTTCCCCACTCCTTCCATCTCTGCAGGGAGTCTCCTGATCCCTCCCCTCCTGTTTGTTTTTCTCTTGATCCCTCCCCTCCTGTTTGTTTTTCACAGCCACAGTTTTCCCAGCTGGAATTTGCACTCATGGCCAGCAGTTCTTGCTTCCTCTCTTATTGATCCAAGTGCACAAGTGTCAGCTCCATCCCATCGTTCCTGCTTGATGCCGGAATGACTCCACAGGGGCTGCAGGACTGTGCTGTGCTGGTTTTTAAGGAATCAAAAGGAGGAGGGAAAGAGTCTCTGCTTTCACATCCTCACACATGCTCCAGACCACAAGGCAGCTCAGGAAGGCAAATAAAATCGAAGCAAACCTGCTGGAATAATTTCTTTACCATGAAATGGAATAGGTGCTGTCTGGGGAACATCTCTTAAAGCCTGTGATGGTTTGGAGTTCTGGGATAGAAATTCTCCTGGATTTCACATCATCAAAAATGAGTTCCACATTTCTATCTTGAAAAGCTTCTAAAATTTCATGCATTGGTATCTCCCACTGGTTCCTTTAATGAGCCATCTGAGTGATTTTATGCAAATTTAGGGTCTGACACAGTTATCCTTTTTTTCCACTCTGATTCCCAGAAGTGCACTGTGAGCAATGCCTCACTGAGTGCTGCTCCAGGCCAGGGCCTCAGCAGATGGCAAACTTCACTTTTCCTTCCAGCTTGGGATTAATCACACATGTGGCCAAAAGAATGGACAGCTGGGCTGCTGCTTTGTTTTCCAAATGGCCCTGGGGGGATGGGAGCAGAGCTCCTGCCCTGGGCATTCCAGGATGGAAAGGCAGGACACACATGTGGTTTGGGCTCCCAGAAATCAGCCTCACGTGGATGCATACATTTCATTTCAGGGCTCCCAGGTGGAAATGTTGAATGCTATCACTGGCAGCATAGCTCCCAAAATCTATTAACTTTTTCCAAATCATTTGCATGAGTATGTGCTGGAACACCCATCCAGAAAGAGATGGGTAAGCCTTGTGCAATCCTGTGTGCACAGCACATCCTCCTTGCTCTTCTCAAGCTGCAGCCCTGCAGCAGAGCAGAAGCTGTTTTCACATCAAAGGCAGCATGACAGAAAGTCACAGAGATCAGGGAGAATAAAAAAGAAAAAGGCAGAGCTCCCAGACCAGAGCAGAGCTGTTGGTGCAATATCCAGAGCCAGACACGTGGAAAGAAAGGAGATTGCTTGGAGACACCCCAAACCTGAGTGCAGGGGATCCTGTTGGACACCAGGGTCCCAGAGCCCCCTCCCAGCACTGCCATTCCTGCACAGGAGCACCCCAAGCTGTGCTTCCAGGAGGGCTGGTTTCTCCCATCCCTCTCCAAGGCAAAGCAAGCAGCAATTCCATGGCTGCACCCCAGCTCACCTCAACCTGGTTACTGAGAATTTCAGACTTCCTGACTCCCTGTCCACTCTGCAGCCGTTTCAAGCAGCATTATTCTAACAAAATGATTTTCCATGAACCTCTCTGGGGCTCCAGCCCTGCTCCAAGCCATGGATCAGTGGGATCAGCTTCTCCCTGTGCTTTGGCCCATCCATGCCTTGCCCCAAACCCCACAGGAGTTATCCCACAGCTCCCTGCTGGCAGCAGGGCTGCTTGGAAAGCCTGGCTGCACACAGTGCCAGGAAAAGTGCAATTCACACTCTCCTAAAAGGGGAATAAGCATCAAATTCAGTTCCTGTCCTGCTTCCAGCTGTGAGCCCAGGCTGGGGAAGTCTCCTAAGGAATGCTTGTGATTTAGGAGAATGACAGCTATTATGTTGCTGGGAAAATGAAAGATGGGCTAACAAATAATCTGTGTGTTTTTAAATGGGTCATTAAAATACAGGTTTATGATCCTTTTTAGAAGAAGAAGAGATGTTAATTCAGCACAGAAAGCAGGCTGTCAGGCTCTGGCTGTTTGGTAGCAGCCATTTTTTCCCCTCTGAAATTTTAAACAGCCCTTTTAAAATCATAATAATGTTTGCTGCATTGTTAACAGCAAATTATTACACATACCAACCTCTTCCTAGTCCCCATGCCAGTGTAATTTTTACTTTGTTAGTTTGTAACCAGCAACCTCGTGAAAGCTTCGCTTTTGGGAGGGCTCACCCCATTTATGGTTTATTTAAATCTGATCCCTGCCTAAGGAAGGTTCCCTTAGCCCAGCCAAGCATTCCCAGCTCAGTGGCTGCACAAGCTCATTAATGACACATAATTAAAAAGCAATCACACTGATTTACCAACTGCACACAGACCTAAATTCTGTGAAAATGTATACTCCATGACAGGACAAATGCTAATTTCCTGTAGGCACTGAGTAAATTTGATTTGCTGGGCTATCACCTCCCCTGGGATGCTGCAGAAAGGGCTCAGAGCAGCAGCAGCACGCCCAGACTTGGTATTTTACTTTTAAATGAAGGAAATCCTATCAGGTTCTTTTAAGTCCTAAGGTAATGATGTTCTAAACCAAAGATACAGATGATTTCCCCCAAAAAATTCAAGATGAGAAGGGCTGCTGACACACACAAGAAGAGATGTGACACATTTGTTTCCCTCTGTAATTCCACTGCCCCCAAACCTATTAATGCCTTAATATTCCCCCAACAGCAGCAGTTGGAATAGCTGGCTTCTAAAATGTTTAATTCTGCAGCTGCCTACATGAATCAGCTTTAACTTTGTAGCAGACAAGAGTTTCCACTTAGCCTAAAACTCTTTTAATGAGTTTGCCATCTTTATTTTATATCCTCAGTCTGTTAAAAAAATTCCCTCTTAAAAAAACCCAAAGACCAAAGCACTTGTGACAGACCCTGGCAGCAGGGTGGGACTTGGTTTGAAATATATTTGGGGGATTTTTTGCCTTTTTTAAAAATCAGTGTGTCAGATCTAAGAACAAACCTGAGACAGAGCAGCTGAGAAAAGGAAACATGATGAGAAGGAGAAGGATATGGATTGGGCTGATCAATAAACCACACTATTAGCAGGGTCCCCAGGAAACACCAGCTCTGAGGTTTGTTCAGTCCACTTCTCTGGACTGTGGGTTATCTGAAATTGCGTCTCTGGACAGACTTTAATGCCCAGTCTGGGACCTCAGTGGTGTTCCAGTCTCCCCCTCTTTCCCTCCAGCACTCCCAGGAGCTCTGCAAGTGTTTGCCACTGCTTGGCCCAATCAGAAATGCAGCACCCAGCCCTTATTTCTAGGCAAAGTCTAGGATTTGTGAGCAAAGCTGGAACAAACCAAGGGTTGAGCAGTTCCTACCTCCAGCCCACTGCTGCTGTGCCTCTGCCATGGGATCAGAGACCTGCACAGAAGACGACTCTGCAAGAATTCTTTCACACTCATTTATGAATCCTTTGTATAAGGAGGAAAAAAGGCCACTTCAGAAGATGGGGATGAAGAGGAAACAGTGGTGTCTCTGGGATCTGGGACCACAGCCTGTGGCACACTCATTAGGCCACCTTGCCTCTGCACACAGCAGAAAGGTCCCTCTCAAGGTACCACCATGAAATCTTTGCTTCCTCATCCATTCAGGCTACACGTGCCAGCCTTGCTTCTCCCTCCATCTAAAACTGTGGGAGTGTAAAACCTGAAATCCCTCTTTATCCATGGATGTAGTGAGCCAAGCACCCCATTACAGGGAGGAACTGCAATTTGGCTACATTTTAACCTGTCAGCCTGGCCTTGTCTGACACCTTGCAGCTCCAAAGCCACAGTATGAGTTGTGCTCCCTCAGGCTTTCAGCACCTGAACACCCCACAGGTTCCAGTACCTTTATCAAGAGAAGCTCCAGCCATGTGGTAGAAGCTCAAAGCTGTGTCCACATCATTGATGTTCTTCAGAAAGGTGAAGAAGTTCTCCACCTCCTCAAAAGTCAGCCCCTAGGACAGAAAAAAGACACTCACATGGTGATGGGACAGAGATCATGGGCACTCCTGGAAACGACACAGTGACTCACTGGCCCAAAGCTGCAGCCAGAAGTGCAGAATTCATCTGCACGCTGCAAAAACTCAGCCTTGGCAGTTTGGATGTTTGGGCTGTGATCTGTACTTCTGTTCCCCTCCTGGCCCCACCAGTCCCACAAAGGGAAGGAACTGAAAACCATTTCCCAGGTGAGCAGACCTCAGATGCAGGAGACCACTGCAAACAGGGGAATTGATAAATTCATTTGAAGCCTGCACACTTGCAATGGCAATATCAAACAGTCCATGTTTGATATTTTGATTTGATATTTTGATATATTGATATTCTCAGTAACCTTTCCTGGTTATTGAGAATTTCAGACTTTCTGTGCTGACAGACACTGACCCCCAAGAAAACATTACATTTAACCTGAAGCCATAGAAAAGGCTTCCAAAATTCAATAATAAAACTAAGATTATAGGTGTGTAGTTTGAATAAAAGTGTGTAATATCACGTAGTAAAAAACTTAAGAGTTTAAGATTTTAAAATACAGTAGTATATATAAAGCAACATAAAAGTTTTAGAGCAGAAGCTAGTCCTTCTTCTTTCTTCACCTTCTTCATGAGTTTAAATAATGTTGTGCAGTTGGATAAAAAAGTCCACATTGCAAGTCACAAGTAGTTAGTTATTGAGTTAAAAGTAAAAATAATTTAAGTGCCATTTCTTAATTAAACAGTTTATCTTTAAAAGACCTTGTAGAGAGAGATACATCTCCACTTTGTAATTTTTTAGTAAAGTGCTGTAGAACTCAGAGTTTATGAGACTGTAATACAGATAAGAACTAATAAACATCTGAATCCAAACAAGAAATACCATCTCACACATTTAATCCCAACCCTAACAACAAAAAAAGATAAAAACTCAACAAGCCCATAGACTGTAAGGCCTCTCCCAGGAGATCCAGGAGTCCCTAGGGGAATCCAGGTCCTACCCAGTGTGGCAGAAGGTGACACTGAAGCACAGAAGTGTCCCAGTTTGCTTTGCTGCTGGAGGCAGGATCCCTGCCTGCTCCATGTACCTGGGCCAGGTGCTCAGTGAGAGCCACACTCTGGGATAGCCATGGAAATACATCCTGAGACCCCCAGGAAAGAACTGCTGCTGAGCACAGCTCTGAACCCCACCTGGTTACACTGATTTTATCACCCTGTGCAGCTGCAGCACCACCACAGCACTGCTGGGGATGCCTTGGGAAGGCTGAGCTAGAACAGAGGCCAGACAGAGCTAAAGAATAAAGCAGGGATTTATTAACAGGCTCCATGGATCCACCTTGGGCAGCACAAGAGCCCAGCCAGGGCTGCACCCAAGGTGAACCCAAATGGGCACAAAATGCACAACTGGTCATGAGGTCTCTCACTTTTATCAGCTCTGCTCCTTTTGCATCTTGCAGTTCATTGTCCAGTTCCAGCTTTAGCCCATCCAGTCCCATCCTGCTTGTTTTTCCCTCTCCAGCCTGCACTGTTTGTGCTCCTGGGCCTGAGATTTGGATCATTTGTCCTTGGTCCCCAGCTGGAGCAGGAATTGTTTTGTCTCCCTGCTCTGTTCACAGAGCTCACCATCCCTTAATGTGAAGCTCAGACCCACACACTAAAGCAGCACAGAGTCTGAAATATAAAAGCTAAACCTGAGGCATCAGTGGGACAGGAGCTGGAGCCTCCAACTCCAGCAGAGCCACGGCAGGGAGCCAAGGAGGAGGTGAATCATCACCACAGTAATAACCACTCAGACTCCCTCTCTGGGACACATAAATCAGCTTGTCAAGAGTTCAGCTTCAGGCTCCTCCTATCCTGCCTGGCATGACAGATTAATAGAGCAAGATATTAAAAATCCAAACTGCAGAACACAGCCCAGCTCCAGGACCTGGATGTGTTCAGCGGGTACTGTCAAATGTAAATTTACACAATCTGCTGTAACTCTGCTCAAACAACTTCTAATCAGGGAAGAAGCCACCAATCTTTTGAAAGAAAAAGAACATTTTTAAGGTCTTTCCATACAAACATTTGCAGCTTGTTCCTATCTTTGCTGTAAGGGAGTATGTGGCCCTGCAGTGATGATCTGTGTGTGCACTGATACATGCAACAGCAGCTTTGTCAGCCCTGGACTCATGGATCTGGGCCAAAAAGGATGAGATGGCAAAATGGGAGAGCACATGTGGACAACAGAGCTGACTGAGGAGAGAAATCCCTGGTGACTCTGCAGGGAGCTTTCCTTGAATGTCTGCCTGCTCCTCTTCCTGAGGGGAACACGAGGATGCACAGCAGAATTAAATTAAATACTGTCCTAGGGAGAAAATAATCCAATAAATCAGGTGCTTCTGCAGGAAGCAGTGCAAAGATCCCTCTGTTTTGTGCAATGGTTCTACAAGAGAAAACATCTTTGCAATTACCATGATGTCTCCCTGCCAGAGCAGGGCACTGGGAGAGTGGAAAGCCTGGAGGAACCACGAGGAGTGTGGCCCTTCCAGGCCAGCAGAAGT
Organism: Melozone crissalis; assembly: GCF_028551555.1. NCBI lineage: Eukaryota > Metazoa > Chordata > Aves > Passeriformes > Passerellidae > Melozone > Melozone crissalis. The sequence continues at coordinate 3,802,691 of NW_026535840.1, read as the reverse complement.
GATCTTGTGCTGTGATCTGCCTGCTCTGTCTGGGACCTCTGGGGGTTGCAGTGTTATGAGCAAAGAGCCATAAACCTTGTATTTCCTGGGATTCCCAAAATGGCATTTGCCAAGGCCAAGCAGCACTGCACTGCTGTCTGTGCAGAATGGAGCCCAGTTTGGAATCCTGCAATGGTTTGGGTGCGAAGGGACCTCAAAGCTCATCTCATTCCATGGTGTCCCATGGGCAGGGACACCTCCCACTACCCCAGGATGCTCCCAGCCCCACCCAACCTGGCCTTTGTGACCCTTTCACCAGCTGAAAACACAAAACCAGTGACACAAGTGTATCCTACAAATCATGGCTTTCATGTGGACAAAATAACTGAATCTCTGTAGCAAGAATACCACCAGTGTTATGAAATTTCGTATTTTTTGAGGAATCCTATAGGTGGGGCTGGCATCAATGCTATCTCTGTTCCAGATACCAAAATAAAATAAAAATCAGAGACTGGGACGGCCTCAGGCAAGCTAACAGATGAATGATCATATCTTTCAAGGCATTTGTAGCTCCAGCTGTTAATTCATAATCAGCTGAATCCCTTCATCACCCAAGTAATCCTCACAAAACATAAACAGGGAAGGTCCAGAAGCACTTACCTGCTTGTAACACAACAGCTCAAATGAGGGCTTTTCACCTGGGAACCCAGGTCCAGCCAGGAATTCCAGCTCACTGCCACCCCTGCCAAAACCCCAGGCAGCCCTTGAAGCCCATGTGGGAGATGACATGAATCACTGATTTCTGAAGAGATAGCTTGGTTTCCCAGCACTTAGGGGGGCATAAACCAAGTAATACATTGCTTGTGAATATTGCTGATGGCTCGGGTCCTTCTTACCAGGAGAAAAGCAGCTGTGTGAGTGCAGCCTGGGGAGGACACTCATAAGCAATGTCAGACAAAACAGAGAGTGGCAGCTCTGCTGAATAGGCAAAGTTCACCTACCCAGGGTAAGATGGGATTTTTCCACAAGGAAAAAAAATAATGAAAGCAGATTAGCAGTTAATAGAAGAAAACTTGTCACTCTCAAAAGCAGGAATGAAGAATAACAGCCTTGGAAAACAGCTAAAGATTAGATTAAACCCAGAGTTTTATTGTTTTGGAGGCTGCCAGGGCTGCCTTGTGCAGTCAAGGTAATTGCACCAGACAAAGAAGACAAGGTTTGGCAGATTCCATAAGAAAGCTCTCTCAAAAGAACTGTACTTCCAAGGGAAAGCCTTGCTGGGTGAGTTTGGGACATTTTCTGGGCATTTCACCCTCACCAGTGTAAGCAATCATGAATTTTTCACCACTTCTGTTCCTTAAAAGTGTTTTTTTTTTTTGTCCTATTGCTCATTTTCTCTCCTTGAAAGTCCTTGGAATAAAGGAAGATAAAGATTTGCTCTGAATCTGGCTGGCTGTAAATAGAAAGACAATCTGGCTGATTTGGGGATGAGGAATAAGGTAAGAACAAGAAGTTCTTCCTCTAGCACAGATGTCAGAGTCTTGGCTTACACATGAAAGGAAGAAAACATCTGCTGTAGGAAACCTTCCAAAATAAATTCATTTGCCTCTTTTCTCACACAGCCGGCTACTGTTCAGTAATATCTACAGACACACACACACACACATATGTATATAAACCCAAAAATCACAGCAAAAAAATCAACAATTTGCAAACTTCAAAAGCAGAACTGATATTTTTCTATTAGACACACATTGCATTTAAGCACTTTTTTCTGGAGAAATCAAATTATTCCTGGTAATGTAGGAATCCCATTCAGGAACAAAAAGAGCTGCAGACCCTGGTCAGAACTTGTGTTTTATAACACACTTGGCACCTAAACCAGTTAAGAAATAAACTCTAGTTCTGAAGTCAGAAGAAAGCAGCTCTAAAACAGCCAGCCAAAGACTTTCCATTCATTCTCGCTTGATGAATTGCTTGTTTATATCCCAGTTAATAAAAGAACATTCTGGCTTAATAAAAGAACATCCATTACAGGGGCAGATGTAAAATTCTAATGCTCAATAATTTCTCAGCCCATACTTGCCTTACCTGATAAAGCACATCTTGTGGTATGGATATCTTATTCCAAGGACTCTCCCTGAATTAATGAGTGTAGGGTCTGCAAACTTACTCCTCACTAAATTGTGAGTAATTTTTCCCAGAAGTTAATAACTAAATAATAAACAGCCTGCTCACAGCAGCTAACGAATCCAAGGTCGAGCCAGGAACTGGGAGCACGGCTTCAGTGTTTGTCCTGGCTCCAGACCCAGGCTGCCATTCAGCAAATTGAATTTTTAAAATTACAGCATCTATTTTCATAAGGAACAAACCTACAGCCTGCACTGGACACCAACCACTGCACTCCCAGCTCTTCCCTCTCTCCCACAGCTCAACACGGAGCGGACGCTTTTACAAAGAGGACGGGGATTGCTTAACTCATTTCTCAGTGAGAAATTTTCCCAAATTTTCCATGAATGCCACTGACCTCTCCATCCTGGAAGTGCTTCTTGAGCTGCTTGAGCATGACAGTGAGCTTCTTGGACTGCACCCCGCTGTAGGCCAGCAGCATGCTCCCGAACTGCCGCTCCGTGATCCGCCCCTCCACCGGGTCGTGCCGCTCGAACTGCCAGGGAAGGGACAGGGAGGTGAAAACCAGGAGCAGCACAAAGCTCCACCTCAGCTGGGAGGCATAGAAAAGGCACCATAAAGGATTAACATTGCAGGAAACTCTGGGGAGGGAGAAGTGCTGATGGGTTCCAGCATCTGCTTTCCCCAGGATTGTCTCTCTACATTCACCCTCTGTGCAATTCCTTGGACAGCTCTTGGGAGAAGCCTCTGCTGGAGTCCTGGATGCTGAGAATTTTAGACTTTCTGTACTAAGAGTCTAACCCCCAAGAGAACACTGCATCTCTCAGAATTCACAGAGTCACAAGGCTGCAAGAGACCTCCAAGATCATCCAGTCCAACCCAGCCCCAACACCCCAACTAAACCCTGGCACCCAGTGCCACATCCAGGCTTTGTTAAACACACCCAGGGATGGTGACTCCACCACCTCCCCGGGCAGGGCATTCCAGTTCTTTATCACTCTTTATGTAAAAAAACCTTTTCCTAATATCCAACCCATATTTCCCTTGGCACAGCTTGAGTCTGTGTCCTCTGGCTCTGTCAGTGCTGCCTGGAGAAAGCTCAACCCCACCTGAGCACAGCCACCTTTCAGGTGAGTTTTCATTTGACCTGAGAGAAAGCTCCCAAAATTGATTGATAGCACTAAGATTATCAGTGTGTAGTTTAATTAGAAGTGTGTAATATCACAGAGTAGAAAACAAGAGTTTAGAATTTTAAAATATAACAATATATGAGACAAAATAAATGTTTTAAGACAGTAGCTAAATGTTTTTCTTCTCCTTCTTCTTCATAAATTTAAGTATTTTTAAATATTAAAATATTAATTAAAGTATTATAAAATGTTGTTAGTTTTATAATTAAACAAAAAAATTTCCACATTGCGGACTTCAAGTAATTAGTTATTAAATCAAAAGTAAAAATAATTTCAGTGTAATTTCTTAATTAAATAGTTTAACCTTAAAAAAACCTTATATAAAATTTAAGTATTTTATAACTTTAATAAAATACTATAAAACTCACAACTTTTAATATAAATAAAAATAATAAACATGTTAATCTAAATACAAACTATTATCTCAAGCACTTCAATCCCAACCTTAACAAAAGTAAAAAAACCCCCCAAAACCAAAACAAACCCTCAAAAACCAACATTTAATGGTGCCCCAGTGTGAGGACACCTGTTGAGGTCAGGACCTCCCTGAAGAAACAGAGAATGTGCAGCTGTAAGCAGCAAAGAAAAAATCCCCAGGGAAAAGCAAGAAGAAAAAAGGAAGAAAAAAGAACTCAGAAAACCCTCCCAGCTTTATCCTACAGGACTGGGCTGATGAGTGGCTGCTCTAAACAGGGACAGTGGTTAATAAACCAAAGAGAAGTCCTGCAAAGGTCTAATTTTACTCTTCTCTGCTTCAAGGCCAGTGTCCCAGCAAGGGAAGGTTCATGGATATCTCCAGACTTCACCTTCCCCAAGTTCTCATCCTCAGCCCCTTCCATCCCTGACTCTTACAAATGCTGCTGTGAGGCCCCTGCAGAACTTCCAAAAAGCCCTTTTGGGAAGGGCAGAGAAGGTTTTCTCCACTCATCCATCTCTCCTGCAGCGGTTTGTCTCCTGGCTTGCACTGCAGGGGAGGAGGGAAAAGCCTTTCCGCAGCCTGGGAAGGTGCTGGCTGGGAGCCCACCTCTGAATAATGAGAATTTCATCCTTTTCTCTTCTCCCATCTCTGTGAATCCACCAGCATCAACATCAGATTTCAACCAGCTTCACAGATCTCAGCGCTTGGGACAGATTATGTCCCTCCAAATTTACCAGGAAACACAAGACCAACACTCCAGCTGATCACAAGGCAGAAGATGACATTTAACAACAAAATGAATTTTTAAACTCATGGGGAACAACTTGGTACCAGTGACTGACATTCTGCTGCCTGCTGAGCTGACCATTCCAGCCTCAGCTGCTCTTCAGTGCTAATGAATTTTTAATTATTACCACATCAACCAGACTTTGGCTGCTTTTCCCAGCGGGAAACCAAGGAATGCCTGGTAAGTGGAGCACCAGGGCTGGAGGGATTTGTATGGGTGACTCTGGCAGGAGGCAGATCCCAAATGGAGAAATTCTCTGCTCCTCAGCCCCTTGTGCTTTCACCTGAGTGGCCCACACAGTTTTGGGGGAAAATGGTAATTTTTACTGTCATCTATACAGGCTTTGGGGCTCACTCATCATGCAAAAGGTGGGCCTCTCCTGTGCTGGGGAAAGGAGAGGGAGAACTCATTTTTGGAAATGTTCTTCATTAAAAAGCAGAAGTAGTAGTTTCTGCCATGCCTGAAGAATGCAAAGAAAATGCCCCTGAGACTCAAAAATTTTCCATCAGTGCTGCTTGTGAAGCTTTCTTCTGCTGTAATATTCCTAATTTCATCCCCAAAGACACAAATCAGCATTTTTCTACCAACAGCCTTAAAATACCCCAGGTTTTAGCAGAGCTTTAGGTAGAATCTTTAATTAAAGGCTAGGAAATGTGTCCAAATAGCTCAGCTCAACCTCCTAAGTGGTGACTATGCTCAGAAAATCTCAAGTTGGTGTCTAAAGCCCATCAGCCCCTCTCCCCCTGCCCTGCACTCAAGATCAGCTCCATGGGGTAACACAAGCAAGCACAGTTCCCTGCAGATGGGGAAATAAAGAACCAGCTCCTTGCAGCTTTTTTGGAGCTAAACTTTCAGATTGTGGTCAGTTTTGCAGTACCAGATGCAAAAAAGATCAGGAAGGAAAAATGTAAATACTTTTCATCTTCATTTTTCTACTGATATACCACACAACTATTCACAAGAAATAAAAAAAACCCCTGGAAATTATGGAATTTATGCTGCTTATTATTTATCTCATTTTAAAATGAACATTTTTAACATTAAACCACGACACTCAGATGCCCACTGTCACGTACAGCCAGGTCAGCCCAGACAGGGACTGGGAAGTGAGAGCTGGTCCACATCCATTCCCAAATTCCAACAGAAGCACCACTGAACTGAGCAAAAGCAACAGCATCACAGTGAGGGATAAAGAAAGTTCAAATCTTGCCTCCAAGCTGCTGTCACATGCATTTAAATTAATTACAGAAGGGATAAGCAGGCCATGTCATTTAATTTCAGGGAGGGAATTCTGTTTATTTTTTTCTGCTATGTCAGAGATGGTGTTGATCCATAAAGAAATTGGCTCCAAAGGATTTGTGAGTGGAAACTTATTGATTCCTGATGAAAGACAACCCCCAGGTACCCCTGACACCCCTTTCCTGGGAGCAGAGGTACCTCCTGCTCCTCCACCCTCTGGAATGTCTCCTAGCCAAACACAACTCAGCACTGGGAGATGAAGGAGGGTGCAAAAACTATAGGAATTTTCCTTTCAGTACTCAATACACAGCCTACAAACAGTGTTAAAATCCTCTGGGTATTCGAAAAAGCAGGAGAAATAGTGCCCATTCCCAGGGAATCACAATGATCTGCCCTCAGGCACAGGATGATACTGTACAGGTGATTTCTGTGTTCTCTGGGGGGAGAAATAACCCCACACTCTCCAGGGAGGGGGTGCAGGGCACAGCACACTGGGGTTTATTACAGCTACCAAGTCCTCTGACAGCCTTTTCCCTTTATGGATCTCAAAGAAGGAAAAGCAGGCCCAAAGCAGAGCTCACCTGGCATTATCCAGAGGGGGATCCAGCTCCTGCTCCCACCATCCCACCAGGACAAACAGAGGAGAGGGAGTCCTCTCAATCAGCACCCACAACCACACACCCACAATCAGCCAGCAAACCAAAAACCTCCGGAGCAGCTTCCACCGGCAGCCACTTGGTGCCAGCAGTGGATTCTGCATCTGCACCAGGCAAGGAGAGGGGACAGAATGCTGGCCAGGGTTCCTCCTGCAGGCCAGGACACCTGAGGTGCTGAAGAAATTAGCTTGAAATATAACAAGGCTTGAAAGAATTTTGATATTCATTCAGAACCAATGTGTTGTGAAAGGAAATCTGAGGTGTTTATGGAACTGGAGGGACAGGACAGGAGGGAATGGCTTCAGACTAAAATAAGGGAGGTTTAGATGGGATATTGGGAATTAGGAATTGTTCCCTGGGAGGGTGGGCAGGCCCTGGCACAGGGTGCCCAGAGCAGCTGTGGCTGCCCCTGGATCCCTGGCAGTGCCCAAGGCCAGGCTGGACAGGGTTTGGAGCACCCTGGGACAGCAGAAGGTGTCCCTGCCATGGCAGGGGTGGAATGAGATGAGCTTTAGGTCCTTTCCAACCCAAACCATTCTGGAATCCTGTGGGGGGAAGAAAGCAGCAGAAACGGGGTGCAGCCCTTGACTTCACCACCTTTGCTGGCCCAGTCCCTGTAGCCAGTCCAAACACACAGCAGGGTACTCCCTGACTTTTTTTTGTTATTTAAAAGATTACCCATAACCTTACGCACATGTTAAATAGCCCCAAACTCCCCCAAACCTGACAGGATGAGCACATTCCTGCTACTCTATAAGATGAAATTCCCAGATTTTTTCAAACAACACCACTCTCCTTCCTTGTGAGAGAAAAGCTTTCTCACATGAGGAGAGCAGAGGACAAAGAAGCAATTTCCCTGCTTCTACATCTCCTTAATTGCACAACTTTATGGAAAGGCAATACAAAGAGCCATCATAAAACAACAGACCCATAATATCTTTTCTTCCTTGCTTCATTGTTTTTTTCCTCCACTAACTCAATCCATCTTCCCCTGCAGGAAATCAAATCCCAGGCTCTGAGGAGCATCCAGCCCAAAGCAACTGAGAGACACCACCATGAGAAACATCCTGGTGGAGAAATAAAACCTGCTGCAAGTTCCTAGATGCAGACATTGGTTTCCTTTTATTTCTCCTTCTGCCAGCAAGGCTCACCAGTGGGAAATGAAGCATGTCCCATGGCCTCAGAAAAAGGCCAAGTTTGGGTACCACACACTTCTCAGGGGAAGGTTTCCCTTCCCAGCTGACTCTCCTTCCTCAAGAAATTTGTCCTAATCAATAGTGCTAATAGGGAAAGATTCTACCTAAAACTCCAGTGCTACAATTTGTGGGAAATGGATTTGTAGAGAATTTTCAAAGTTTCACAGAAGGCTCACATAGTATGTACTTGTATGTAAACTTTGAGATAAGAAATGCTGATTTAGAAATGTCATGGAACAGGACAGACATTGCTGAGAGAGAAATGGAACTAGAAACAAGTTTTAAAGGATGGTTTTGTAAATAAGATTAGATACTCTGGAGAAGTAGAGCTGTGAGAGATGTATTGTAGTAGGACTTCTGAGGGGTAATTTTAGATGATTGGTTTTAAGGTATTTACAGCATGGTGTGGTAAAAGTTGATAGGTTAAGAAATGTTTATAATGTATTGTAATTAGAAAATAGTTGGCTTTGAATTGGGATGGTGTGATTCATAACATCTCTGTTGTTTTACTCTTCACATAAGACTGAAAATAAAAGTTTCAAAAACATTTCTTGGTCGTTTTATTTCTGAGTTCTCAGTTGCCCCATCTCTGTGTCAAAAAATCCAACAAATATCCTCTCAGAGAAGGGGAGTTTAAAAAACTGCATCAAAAAGGAGGAGCAGTGTTTTGTGATTGCTGCCACCAGACCCCAGTGGGCCCACGAGAGCAGCCCCTGCTCTGCACTGGGGAGGGGACACCAAAGCCCCAGAGAGGGCTCAGCAGCACAGACAGCCACGAGTGCCTGGCAAAACCTCCCATGGAAAAGTGGGATAAATTGATTATCCCCTCCTTCCTAAGCTGGCATTTTTGGGCTGGACACACACTGGTGGCTTGTGTCTCCTGCTTTGTTTGCCGCAGAAGAAAATGGCTGAAATAACCTCTAGGCCCCTGCACTTGCACAGGCACAGAGAGCATCGGGGATCCACCAAATCCCATCGGTGCAGGAGGGAAACACCCAGCTGTAACTGGAGCCAGCACCATGAAAACACAACTCAGACTTTTCCTAAAGCAATGCCAAAAGGATATACTCCCTGTCCTCTTCAAACACTCACATTAGCTAAATATCCAGCTGTATTTTAGCAGGCTCCTAAATTTCTAGGAAGGTTTCCCCTAAAAACCAATCAAACAGATGATGTATTCCCTGCAACCTCAAAGCAAGGATCTTAAATAAATAAATGTATGCTGCCACATTGAGACAGCAAAGAGAAATACATCTTCAAGGACATTTGGATGGGAGAGAAGTGTTGAGGGATGATCCCTGAGCTTCTTTCTGCAAGTTAAATAAAAAACATCCACAGGAGAAATCTAGCTAATACTAATTCCATCAGGTTTAGGGGTAGTGGGAAAAGGTGACCTGTTCCCAGAGCTGCTCTGTGCATAAGGAATCAAAAGGGTCTGGGAAATAATGATCTGTAGGGTAATACTCAGATTCATAATATATGACCCTTTAAAGTGGTATTTGCTCAAAGCTTTATTTGACAGGCTGTAATACATTATTTATCTGCAAACTACTGCAGCACTGGCTCTGTTTACTGTTCTGGAGAAGGAGGCTGCCAGGATCTCTTGTCAAGTTGCATATACAACTATGACAGGAAGAAAAAGAAAGGGGAAAACACTATATATCTCCCTAAATCCCAGCAACCTCGTCCATCCAAAAAAATTTAATGTATTTGTGAGTAAGCTGAAGTGTTTGCACAGGCACTGAATTACTGCCAGAAGAAAAGAAAGGGAAAAGTTTCTAAAGGCTTTTTGTTTGGGAAGATTGAAGATTTAAAATACTCATTTTTCAGAGGGGGATAATTTATGCTGAAAGGTTTCTTCTCTGGACATGGATCTAAAGCACTGGGTTTTGCAAGATGAAGCTCAGCCTGCTCTGGACACAGCCTACAGAGCCCCTGGGTGTAATTATTGCTTTATTCAGTAAAACCCACCCAAAGACACAGCTCTAAAGATCTTCAGAGCTGCCAAAGCAGGAGGAATGAAAATGGGCAGGAGGAAATGCCAAACCCAGCCTGGACCATGGCTTCTTTTTTACCTTAAAAAATAATAAAGAAATGAAGGAAATGGGAGCTATTTTCACATGAGAAAAATCCAATCTTCCAAATGCTCTCCCTGTTCACACCTTCTCCCCTCTGCCTAAGTGAATATGTAGCAGCCAGGTTCAAAATGTCCATCTGTCAGCAGCAGTGCAATCCCAGCAGAGCTGATGTTGGAGAGAAGCTTTGGAGATTTCATTGACCTTGGAAAGCCACTGCTGCCTGCAAGGGGGAAAAATTCATTGCCATCACCAGCCACTTGTTCTGCTTTAATGAGCAATTAAAGAAGGTTATGTAAAGATGGCTGCGCCTGAACTTCAGCCCCATGAATGAAAAGATCTTCCTGCAGGCTCTGAGCAGATCAGTGTTTTGAAATTCTGTGCAGTGAGGGAATGACAGGAAGGAAACCTGAAGAAAAGGAATCAGTAATGCTAAGGAAAAAGGTCTGACAAATTAAAGGGATGCTGAGGGGGAAGAGCTGAGCAATCTCCTCCCATGCCTGCTCTCCAGACCTCGCTGCCATCCCTGCCCTTGACAATGCTCCTGGTGCCATGGAACACAGCAGGTTTTCTGTCCTGCATGCTCCCTGAATAAAAGGAAAGTTCAGAAGCAGAACAAACTCCCAACCCTCCTGCAGGAAAACACACAGGACAGCAGAGCTGCAAGAACCCGAGTGAAGCCATTACTCTGAAAAATCCCAACATCTAAGTCTCCATGGAACTGCTGTACACAGTTTTATTAAGAAATACAGCTCCCTCACTGCCTGTTAAGAGTTCACATTGTTTTCTGCTTGACCTTGGTGTTCAATTCTCCAAGAAGAACAAGTTTGCAGGAGTTTAATTCAGCCTAGCAGGGAAAAGGGTCCTGCTTCCATGTTCCTCCTACATCAGCAGAAGCAAAGGCAGGGCTGAAGCACAGCCAGCAAGGTGAGGAGCTGCAGAACAGCTCTGAATTCAGAGCCTGGAAGGGGAGAAGGAGCAAGAGGACTGAGTCTTTATTTATCCAGCAGCAGGAGGAGGCACAGGTCAGGTACCTGCTACAAGAATGTGCTCACACAGACATCCCCAGCCTCTGCCCCCCAGCTTTTGCTGCTCCCTGCTGTTGGCTAACTTGGTTGTGCACACATCAAAAGAGCATCTATGCAGAATAACTCACATTTCCTAATTTATGGACTCTGATACCAACCTCCACACACTCCTGTGGCAAGGTAATGAATGCAAAGGGCACTCCTGGGATTTTATTTGCAGGGGTCCCACACAAGGCTCTGCTGCACTGCAGGAGCTCAGCAGTGGATTTACACACCCCTCATAAACCAAAGGAGCCTCTCGGTACAGAGCAAAGCCTTCCACTGCTGCTAATGATGCAATAAATAGAAATTCCAATAAAACCCTCCACAGCTTCCCCTGCAGAGCCACTGCATCAACCAGGCTGAAGTCACCTGGTTCTAACACAAGCAAGGCACTTCTTCCCTCCCCAGGGGGGTGCCCCATGAAGCATCCATCCCAAACAAGAGGGTGCCACAGCTGCTCCTCTGTGTCCCAGCCATGCTCACAAGCAGCTGCAGCACATGAACTGCCACACACACCCTGCCAGCCTCACTGGCACACTGCTGGATCACTGGATATTTTGGTGACCAGTGACAGACCCAAGGGAACAGCCTGAAGTTGTGGCAGGACAAGTTTAGGCTGGATATTGTGCAAAGGTTCTTCCCCCAGAGGGTGATCAGGCTTTGAACAGCTTCCCAAGGAATGGGCATTGCCCCAGGGCTGCCAGAGCTCCAGGAGTGTTTGGAAAATGTTCTCAGGGACAGGGTGGGATTGCTGGGGTGTCCTGGGCAGGGCTCCATGATCCTTGTGGGTCCCCTCCCACTCAGGGCATTCTGTGATTTTACAGCTGACATGCAGTTGCTCAGTATGCTCTTATAATCCTGAGGCCCCCAGAACCACCCCACAGACTCTTTCAGAGTGAGGCTGGGAGGGTTTGATTTCTCTGGCACAAGTTTCCTCACCGGGACTAGGGAGGAATCAGTTAGGAACAGCATTTATGGCATCTTCTGACTGAGGGACAAAGCCCAGCTTTTGGTAACTCCCCTGTGACAGTGAAACCCCACCCAGCATCCCCCTGCTCCATGGAAAAAGGGACTGGAATTCAACTGCCTTGGATTTCAACTAAACTTCCCCTGGTGCACACTTAGGCATTTCATTACCTACTCTGCTGTTCCTGATTGATGAAAATGACTTGCCTCAGACTCCTTTATGGTGACTCCTCATGTTTCCTGAGACAGTTATGTCTCCCTTCTGCCCTTCCTTAAGCTGCACATACCATGGCCTCATAACTTATCCCTAGGCTCAGATATTTTTTCCATACTAATGTTCCACTCTGAATTCTCCGCAGGTCTCTGGCTGACAGTGGACAGGAACTGAATGGCAGCTTTTCCCCAAAGCTGAGATGCTGCAGTCAACCTGAAAGCTGCATGAGACCCTTTCCACTCACATGCCAAGACAAAAGCAGGCTGCCAGCTCTGAATGCTGTCAAAACCAGGCTGAGCTGTCCAAGTCACTTCCACTGCCTGCCCAGAAATTCCCAGATTCCATCTGTGTATGCTGGACTGTGCCTGCTTAACTGCAGAGCTCCCTGATGTGAAACTATTCACACTGCTTGGATGACCCCACTTTTAACTGGGCATGTCACACAATTCTGTCACCCAGCACCCTTTCATGGCCATCCAACAAAGGCAGGGACATCAGCCTCACTTTGTCCCCTCAACTCCTACCAGGGAAATGCAGAAGAAGGAATCTGTAGGTCTGCAGGGTCTCCTGGTAACTCCCCTCTCCTTGGCACTAAATCCATCATGGCTTTGTCCATCTCTGACTCCACTAAATAATTCTGGAGGGCACAGCCTCCATATCCAGATCCTCTTTTCCTCCAGAGCTGTTTAAAGGTTATTAGTTATCAACACACCTTTTATCTAGTCAGGGCCTGACAACACTGACACATCACTCATCCTCTGGGACAAACAGAGCACTCATGGGGCACGCTTTGGGCACACTTCAGGCTTTCTGTATTTAGCCATCAGCCCATCCTCCTCTCCTTCCCCTGCAGCCAGGCCAGGAAATCGCCAGCAGAGAACACAAACAGCTTTTGTACCTGTCATTAATTGCCCTACTGAAGAAGCAATTCCACAAGTGCTGGTTTGGCTTTTCAGATGTAAGGATCACATGAAGGAAGAGAAAGCAAATCTAAACTAAAGCAGGAGTTGTAGATATGCAGGATATAGATACAGAACTGACAGAACTGTGTAAGTACACAAAATCCATCACAGGATTGCTGAAAAGGCAGAATTCATAAGGAAAAAGGGAAAACATGACATTCCCCACCATTGTTCCCACAGGGGCTGGGTCAGGTTGAGGCTGAAGTGAAAGGATCAGCAGGTAAAGGGAACTGAGAAATAACACAGCTGATCATGACACAGATTGTCATAAAAGTGACTTAAAACCAAACAAAAATGTCTTGTGCAAGTTCAGCAGCAAACTGATCTCTAAAAGTCTGAGTTTTGGGCCCCTCCTTACCAAGCTCAGCCAATCTGACACTGCCAGACTTCATTTTTCAGGCTACTCAAAACCATTTACTTAAGTTACTCATTTCCTCCCTAAATGACTGCAGCAGAAACAAAGATATGTGACTCATTACTGCAAGTTTTGTTACTGTTAACAAATCACTGAAAAGCTGTATTGCTCTGCCAGCCTATATAAAAACCAGGGCAGAATCCCAAAAAATCTCGAGTAAGCTGGTAACAACAGAGCAGTTTTTAATACCTGCTACAGGATTACTTGGAATCTAACTATTCCAACACTGGGACTCAGAAAGGCACTGAAATATTTAAGTTATTACCATAAAACCCAATTCTGAAACCAGAGTATTTTATAAGACAGGCCTGAGATCCCAAAGGATTGAGGACTTTCTAATGAGCTTTGTGCAGATGGAAGAGCATCCAGCACCCCTTCTTCATGAAAACCAAATCAGGCAGTAACTGTATTGGCATTGGCCATGAAAACAGGAATTTCCAGGATAAAGAGGTTACTCCCACATCACCTGTCAAAGAACAGACACAGAAAATAAGGAATTTTCCAGATGACAGCAGTGATGTCTTGTACCTTTGCCATATTCTTAGAGAATCCCATTTTACTTTGCTTGGGAGGGACATTGGGGCATCCTTAATCCTTAGGAAAGAGGAAAAATATGGAGATGAAATCAGTGCTATCAGCAGGTTTTGGGGTGCCTTGCAGGAGTGACAAAGAAAAGGAGAACAAAGGGCTCACACATCTCTTCTAGGTGCTCTTCCAGAATCCTAAAAAAATTTAGGCTGGGAGAGCCCCAAAGGCTGGCTGGGACTCCTTCTGGTCCTCCAAGGACACAGGAATATCTGGGACAGGCACTAACAAGCAGAAATAGCATAAACAATGATGTCAAATCCTATTCATCTTCCAGACTCACAGAGATCTTCCACTCAAAACCCAAAAACAGAGCCCAACACCACCTGTCCCAAGGGGACATGTGAGAGCTGCAGAGCCTGTCCAGACAAACTTGTCACTGTTTGTCAAAGGAAGCCACCAGGAAAAAGGAGTTCTGGCTGTAGGAGCTTGCCAGGAGCCCCGTTTGCTGGGCTGGTTCCTGTGGCTCAGCCTTAGCTAAGCAGGGCCACCCCATAACCCAAAAACTGACCACAGCTTTCTCCAAGCAGCCAAACCCCAAAAGGTTGAAATAAGGTATTAAAAGTTTCTCCTCTACCTCTGGCTGTGGTTACTTTCCTCATCCTTCCCTTCCTGCAACTGAGTTGACTGCTGAGTTTTCATAAAATGATGGAAAATATACTTGCATAAAAAAAGAAATAAAAGCAGAAAAGAAGAAAACAGCAGGCCATGGTTATTTAAACCTGCTATCAACACTTCAGCCATAAGGAACACTGAAACGTTCAGGGCTTTGTCTGAGTTAATTCCTCTGTGAGAGCTTCTGCTGAATCCTAGCAAAAAATATGCATGGATATTTTGATTTAAAAAAAAAATGAACCAAAATCAGTAAGAGGAAGATAAAGTGCGTTCAGATGGTCAGAAACTATTGTTCCACCTTCAGTCAGCAGAAAACAGCTCAAGGGGATGAACTGCAGAAATGCCTGGATGCTGAGCTGAAGGGAAAAAGCTTTTTAAGAAAGTTCTTTCTTAAAGCAGCTTTCTTTCAGATGAGACAAAGCCAGCATCCCAGTTGGGGAACAGAGACTCTGGGTCACTCAGGGGCTGCAGCAGCCCCAGGAGATTCTTCAGACCTGCATTGCCCCAAGGACCTCCCCAGAGCTCTGAACATGAACAAAAACTGGGTTTCAAATCAACATCCCAGCTTCAGGCCATGCTCCAGTTTTACTGAGCCAGCAGAGGATGAGCAGATGAGGGAACAAGAGTTCAGCACAGCACCACTTCTCACATTCTCCTGATTTACATGGGTCAGGGTAAACCCCTCTCTTCTCAGGAGAATCTCGTCTTGAATTGCTGTGCTTTTCCAGCAGCTGAGGGCATCAGGGCACTCCCTGGCAAAGGAACAACACAAACCCACCAGACACTCTGGGAAAAGCTCCTTAAGTGTGAACAAACACATCAAATGTGAAGCAAGGAGGAAAGGTGGAGATCAGGTGAAAAGAGATAAAAGCTGAAGAGGAGAGAAGCCCCATTGCATAATGTGGGGACAGAAATAGGCCAGTTTTGCCTAAATCAATGAGAACCAGGAACAGGAAAATCAGGGCTTTAGTAGCATGAACTCAAGGAAAAGTTCAGTTTGGCAGAGCAGAACCATCCATGTTTCAGTGGAAATGAGTATCAGCCTGGTGCTGGCAGGGAGTCAGTAATGATGCCTTCATGATATTTGATAACTTACCCAGACATAAATATCTTTTATTGTCCCCAGTTATAAATAACCTGTTAGAAAAGCAACTACTATTAGCCAGGAGATGCACAATTGACTGAAATCATCAAGAACTAAATTGTCACAGCGGAAATGGAAGAACAAGTATCATGAAACTGAAAAGAACAATCCCCACTGCTTCTTAATGAGGGGAGTGGGGAGCTGTGGAGGGAGCACAGGGTCAGGAACACCTCAGAGGCCACCCTGGAGTGAACAGGGGAAAACCAGAGCATAGAATAATCTCTGCTTCTCTTGCCTTTACATTCAAGTTACACCTGATGTTTCTTCACCTTAAAGAGTATTTTATTCCTTTCAATTTGCAGAGGCACTGAGGAGCTGACCCAGTTCACAAAGAACATTGTCTTGAACAACCAATTCCCCCTGCAAAGGCAGGGCCACAGCACCTGCTTTAATGGCCAGGAAATGAAGGCAGTGAACCAAGCAATTGCCTCCGCAAAAATAAAATAATCAGTCCTTGGGTCAGTTCCTTACTTGGATTTGTAAATTCCAAACAGAAAAGGGAATAAATTCAGTTTTAAATTGCAATGACTGACTTGATCAGAATTTGAGAAAATGCTGATCACACAACCTGAGCATGTGAGCAATAATACACCAGACTGAAGAGACAGAGCTCTGAATTCTGTTATCCTGACAGGCTGGGGGACATCTTCTTATGCACAAATCCTGATTTCCAATGCAAATAAAAGCCTGGTTTTGCTCAAGCCAGGTTGAACCCTGCAGCCTGATGCAGTGATGGGCACCATTTCCAACTGAGTCAGGTCTACCTGGGAGCTGAGACAGACCAACAAGTCCCCTGTTGCTGTCCTTCTGCTGATTTTATACAAAAGAACCAAATTTTAAAGGGTGATGCTTAAATTCAGGTTTTGTGAATAGGAGCAGGAGGCTGGGAGCTGCTGTTAAAACTCAGGGCAATGCAAATTAAAAAGGAGATTAAATTCACTAGAGATGGACAATATTTCTCATAAAACATCCAGCAGTGAACAACAGAGGTCACATAACAGAGACCACCTATTTAGGAGGATCCAAACAAGCCATGAACACTTTCCCAGCAGAAACATTCAGGATAATGAAGCAAACAGAAAAGGTAGGGATAAAAGCAGAGATGAAGTGTAGTATTTTTGGGGTTCCCCAGACAGAGGAGGAATGAAGGAATCTGACTCCATGTTCTTAGAAGGCTAATTTATTATTTTATGATACTATATTATATAAAAGAATACTATACTAAACTATACTAAAGAATAGAGAAAGGACACAGAGAGAAGACTGAAAGATAATGAAAATTCATGACTCTTTCTCAGAGTCCAACACAGCTGGCTGTGATTGGTCATTAAGTTAAAACAATTCACATGAAACCAATGAAACAACCACCTGTGGGTAAACAATATCCAAACCACATTCTAAAGCAGCAAAACATAGGAGAAGCAATCAGATAATTATTGCTTTCACTTTTCTCTGAGCTTCTCAGCTTCACAGGAGAAGAAATCCTGGCAAAGGGATTTTTCAGCAAATATGATGGTGACAATGAAGAGTTTTGGGAATGTTATAAATCCTGGTCCTTTAGGGCCCAGCTCACTGATTAGGATTGAGACCAACCTTCCTCAGCAAGGCAGCAACAGGCCACTCACAACCTCTGCTGTTTTTCCCTTAAATCATCTCCATCAGCAGAGCCAAGGCAACAGCCAGGCTTTTAGAGGAACACACACCCAGGATGTACCAAGAGCAGCCACCAACAAATGCTGGAGATGTTCCTTGGGGAGTGCCACAGGCACTGAAATGCTCATCAGGAATTTAACAGCTTGGATCTGCAAGTCACAACTGTAGAAATTCCCCTTGCACCCTTCCCAGGCTCTTGCTCCTCCTCCAGAAGCCCCACCATGAAAAATGCATATTTTATGATTGGCCTTTCACAAATATTCAGATAATTATATGTGTTGTCTTAGAAAGTGATGCTGTATTAATTTTATTAAGTAGTGTGTTAAATCTAGATTTAGGCTATAACATAATGTTAAAATAGAAACTATTTTAAGTAGTTAGATACTTTTCTATAAAGAAAGGACTCGCAGTGAGGTAGCAGCCACAGGACACCTGAATCTCTCAGAGAAAGAGAATTTATTGCTCCATTATCGAGTTCTTCCTGCCTGGCTCAGCCCTGAAGACACCGTCAGGATTCAGAGGCAGAAGCTGACACTGCCCAGACAGAATCCTGTGTTTGAATGGAATTTATGCATCATGGATGAGGTGTATGAATATGCAACAGGCTGTTGCTTTTAAGGGTTAATCCTCTGTTAATGTGGGGCTTTTTTGGGCCTATTTTGCCCAGAAAGAGGTACCTGGACTGTTCATAACTCTTTGTTTTTATTGTTTCATATTGTCTCAATCCTAATTGTCCAAATTATTATTACTCCAATTATATTACTAATTTTATAACCATTTTATTATCATTAAACTTCTAAAATTAAAAAAACCCAAGCGATTGGCGTTTTCCACACCCACCCTAAGCACAACCCATGCTGCACTGCCCTCCCCTGGACAAAAACAACCATTCCAAACCTCAAGTTTGAGAATGTCGTGCTGCAGCTTGCGCTGGAAGTCCAGGAAGTGGGAGATGGTGAGCTTGCCCTTGAGGTCAGCCCCGAAGAAGTAGGTGGTGAGGGCGGAGTTGAAGCCGGTCTTGAGGGTGTTGCCGGTGGTGGAGCGGTCCCGGTGCCGCATGCCCATGCTGGTCTGCGAGCGGATGATGCTCTGCACCTACAGACACAGCAAGGATGGCACAGTCAGAACCAGTCAAGAGCCTGTGGCATCCTTGGTGGGGGTACCAGCTGCTGGTTTCTCTGTGCAAGGAAAATGAATCCACAAACATCAGAGGTTTATTGTGACCGTGTTCACAGGGGTTCTTGGATGAGGGAAGAGATGAGGATCTGACTCCGTGTTTCAGAAGGCTTGATTTATTATTTTATTTTATATATTACATTAAAACTATACTAAAAGAATAGAAGAAAGGATTTCATCAGAAGGCCAGCTAAGAATAGAAAAAGAAAGAATGATAACAAAGGCTTGTGTCCTGGACTCTCTATCTGAGCCAGCTGACTGTGATTGGCC
This sequence comes from Melozone crissalis, assembly GCF_028551555.1. Classification (NCBI taxonomy): domain Eukaryota; kingdom Metazoa; phylum Chordata; class Aves; order Passeriformes; family Passerellidae; genus Melozone; species Melozone crissalis. Next base: position 3,783,951 of record NW_026535840.1, on the reverse strand, counting down.
ATTAATTACAAACATCCAACATGGGCCAATCACAGATGCACCTGTTGCATTCCACAGCAGCAGATAACCATTGTTTACGTTTTGTTCCTGAGGCTTCTCAGCTTCTCAGGAGGAAAAATCCTAAGGAAAGGATTTTTCATAAGAGATGTCTGCAACAGTTTATGTCCAAAAAGGAGACAGAGGAGTCCTTGACTTTATTCGAATAAAGGAAGAGGCCATGGAGCAGTTCCCTGGGATCTCTCCAATTTTTGGGGGATGCAGCCTCTTTTTTATCCCAATTTCCCAGCCCCATTTCCCTTCTCTCTTTCCCCATTGGTTGAGGTACTTGGAAGGTACAGACTTCCCAAAACACCTGATCCCATGTTGGAATTCAGGGCATCTCTCTGGCTATCCCAAATTGCCAGGACCCCTGCCAGGGGGCTCAGAGACCCTGGCACAGAGCCCAGAACATCTGTGGCTTTGATTATGACCCATGGAAAAAATTACCAACCTTATAAGAGGATCTGCAAGCCACAAAAGTCTAAGTAGAATAATAATTAGTTTGTCACAGGGTGAAAAATAGATTTTTTTTGATTTTTAGAATGGGGGTTCAGGAGGCAAGATGGAGGAATCTGGGCATGTCCAGCCTTTCTCCTTCTTCTTCTTGGCCTCCATCTTCTGCTGTGATGGTGGCACTGTTGGATTGGTTTAGAGTAGAAGCTCACTGTCTAACATAGGTGATGGGTATTGGGAAGTTATGGTAAATATTGTACACATAGTTTTTAGTATAAAAAGATAACATCATCCCAAGAGTGTCAGTGTGCCTCTGTCTGTCTTGCTGAGTGGACCTCAGCAGGCCAGAGAAAGAATTTTATAGATAAGAAATAATAAACAACCTTGAGAATGAGAACTGAAGAGCTCTAACTCCTTCTTCAGCTGCCAGGCTGGGAAAAGAGACTTTCAAACACATCTTGGGGTCCCTGTGACCAGCTAAAGCCCCGAGAACACCAAAGATTTCCCTCTAATGTATAACCCTCCCTCTTAATTTTTAATTCTTATGGAATTTAGGGATTTTTCTTCCCCATTATTTCTTTTATCTTTCAATGTCTAATTTTGTTTATCAGCAAACAAAGTTTATATGTAAAAGCAAATCTCTTTTTCCATTCATCAATCAGTGGAATCCTTTCCATTGTTTCTTTTATCTCCCAGTGCTGGTTTTATCTACCAGCAGACCCACAGCTTGTTTGGAAAGACAAATCTGCTATTCCTCTCATCTGGGTCTGGATTGAAGGCACTTGAGACAGTAGCTCATGTTCAGACTAAGGTGTTTATTATTCCTTATCAGTAAAACAGCCTCACTACTGTGAGTTCAGCAGCTTTTCATTAGAAGGCACAAAATGGCAACAATCTCTTGTTCCAAGGGCTTTTAAGACTAAACTATCCAGTTAAGAACTGACACCTGAATTATTTCCCCTTTTAACCCAGTAACCGATCCCACAGAGCTGCAATGGGGACTTTTCTGCCCAATTACAAAATGCCACCCAAACCCATGGAGAAGGAGGAAGAAGAAGCATGAAGAAGAAACCCATGATGACACCCTGTGCCCTCCATCTTGCTTCCATCCACAGCACACTAAAACTCCCAAACCCTCAATTTCTCACCAAGTGACACATCTACACTGCTCTCTATAATCTATTGCACACTTTTGTGGGTTCCAGTCTATTTTGGAGTTCAGAAAATTTTCTCCATGAATGAGGGTCAAAGTCAGGGCTCCCCTGGGGGTCAGGGCACTCCAGAGCAGACAGAGAAATATTCCCGGTGCCCCGGGTTTCCACAATCCTTCTTTCTTTTCCTTCTAAAACAATTCTCAGGAGACACAACAATTCAAAAATTTGGCTAAGCTTAAGAGAATCACAGAATGATTCAGGCTGGAAGTGACCCTTAAGACCATCTAGTTCCAAAACCCTTCCATGGGCAGGGACACTTCCCACTAGACCAGCTTGCTCCAAGCCCTGTCCAGCCTGGCCTTGAACACCTCTAAAGATGAGGAGTCCACAAACTCTCTGGCCAACCTAGGCTTTGGCTTTTTCAAATGCTTAAAACGAGTTTTAGGAAACAATTCAGCCAGTTTGCAGATAAACATTCTAGAGCTGATCCCACCCCTGGTCAGCAGAGCAGCTTCTTCCCAACAAAATCCCAGGAGGTGTGGAAGCTGCAGCAAGCACAGAATTCACAGAATCACCAGGTTGGAAGAGACTTCCAAGATCATTGAGTCCAATCCAGCCCCAACACCTCAACTAAACCCTGGCACCCAGTGCCACATCCAGGCTTTTCTTAAACACATCCAGGAATTGCAGGGAAGAAAAAACTCTTCAAATGTTTTAGAGCTTCTATTACAGCACTCTGAGTGGGTCGCTGGTGGTGAGAGAGAGATGGTGAATCTTGTTTCTTGATCAGAAGGCTGGATTTATTGATATATAATATATAATACATTATAACTATACTAAATAGAAAAATAAAGAGTGAAGTTTGCAGATGTTGCTAAGCTAAGCTAAGAATAGAAAGAAAGAAGAATCTAAAACAAAGTTGTGTCTAGGGACTCTGTCCCTAGCTTGCACTTTGTGATTGGCCTCCAATTATAAACATGGAATATGAGCTAATCAAGGTGCCCCTGTTGCATTCTACAGCATCTGATAATAATTGTTTACGTTCTCTTTCTGGGGTTCTCAGCTTCCCAGAAAATGCAGAAATCTGAAAGAAAGGATTTCTGTGGAAAAATGTCTGCGACAAGCTTCCACTCCTTTACTTCCCATTCTTGTGAGCTCACAGCACCCCCAGTTTGCTCACAACACACTTCTTCCCACTCATGCACAAATTCTGAGGTTTTCAACCCAAGGGCACCCTCCTCTCGTTGCTGCCTGCTGCTCTCTGCCACAGTTGGGAGTTCCTCCATCCCTGGGGCTGTGCCACCCACCACAAAAGGCTCTTCAAAAGAACTTCCCTACTCCATAAAAGATGCCAAAAGGTTGACCTTGAAGGATGTGACAGCCTGAAAATCCAAGAGTGTGTTATTTTAAGGGTTCTGGGCATATTTAAGAGGGCAGCCAAGCCAAATGCAGCCATGTCCTCTCTCCATCCTCAGGTATCTCACTAAGCTACCAAGTCCATCCGAGTGATTATTGCTGGGGTATGAGAAGCCAGGCTTATTCTCTGTGTGTAACTTACCTCTTCCAACAAGGCAGCAAAAGGATTCATATTAAGGACAACAAATTTGAAATAGAAGGGAAAAAATCCACCTGACAGCCCAGGCTTCCCAAAGCTCCAGCAACCACCCCTGCTTTGCCATCAGCCTCTTCCCCCTGCTGACAAAAGCTGGAAGGAGGAAGAAAAGCAGCTGCCAAGAGCTCCAGCTGTCACAAGGATGCCAGAACCTCATTATTGTGGTATTCAGTGTGTTCAACCTTTTCCTAATGAGAGTGAGTGCTGGAACAGCCCCAAAGGAGATGCTCTAGAGGAAAACATCCACACTATTGCTGCTGGGTTCACCTTGCTGGAAACCCTGCATCCCAACCAGAGACTACTGTTCTCCCACAAGGAAAATCAACTAGAGGAGAAAATAAAGAGGAAAAAAGTACAGCAAAGAGGTTTTGAGGCTTTTTGGTTACTCTGATGTGAGGAAGGATGTGGGGTCACTTAATTATGGCCTTTCAGTGCCTAAAGGGAGCCTGCAAGAAATATGGAGAGAGACTATTTACAAGGGCAATGGCTTTATACTGAAAGAGAGGAGCTTTAGACTGCATTTTGAGAGGAAATTCTTCTCTGTGTGGGTGGTGAGGCCATGGCACAGGTTGCCCAGAGAAGCTGTGGCTGCCCCATTCCTGGAAGTGCTCAAGGACAAGCTGGACAGAACATGAAACAACCTGAGACAGAGGAAGGTGTCCCTGCCCATGGCAGGGGGTAGGATTGAGTTGATCTTTAAGGTCCTTTCCAACCCAAACTATTCAGGAATTCTCTGATTTTTCCACTGCAACTCCTCAGTTTGCTTTGTGCTTCACTGTTAACTGTGAGCTCTGCATGCAGCACAGTTTGGAGACAAATATTTATAAACTGTCTGAAGCAAGGCAATTTAAGGCCAGCTTGGAAAAGTGCCCCTGTTTCTACATCAGTGTTTACCACACTGCAGACTGCTCCACAGAGCAGCTTTTCCTGCCTGTTATTTATGTGGAATCCTATGGCTCTCTTTTCCTCTCCCATCTGTAACAAGTGTTGGACAGGTTGAAAATCCACCTGTGGGCACTGGAGCCACAATGATTGAAGCAGTCCCTGTTTTGGGTAATCCTTTCAATGATCCAGGCACCACTGCAAGGAGCTGCCCTCACCCCACAGCTCATCAATCCTGCAAGGACAGGGAGCTCTGAGATGCTCCACTCTTTTTTGTTCCTATTTCAGCTTAAGTGTTTGTCATGTTTCATCTTTTGTACCAGATGAGGGGAAAAAACCAGATTAAAATAGTTAAAGACTCAAACAGAAATCACCAGTAACACTGCATGCACGTTTTCTACTTTTCAGACAGCTTTTCTTTAAAAACAGAGGAGTAAACTCACAATTTATATGCCAAAGGATGAAGAATTGAAGGCAATACTGATGTAAGCACCACATTTTTCAAGACTAAGCACTAACCACATGCCTCAACTGGATAAAAACCCTGAAATTCTTCATCAAGGCAAGAAGAAATGAACTGGTTTTTTATTAGGCAGTTAAAGCCTTCAGCTAAGTCACATATGAGCTAAATTACTGCAGTAATTTTCTTTCCTGATGAGGTTTTCCAAGATCAGTGAGAAGAGGGACCTGCTGTTGGCTGCCTCCAAAGAGAAGGTGTGAGGGAGGAATAGGAAGTTCATTCCCACATGCTCACAGCCAGCAGGGATGGAGTGATGCTTCCCTGGTGTCCTTTTCTTCCCCCTCTTCTTCCACCCATTCTCGCCAAAATGATGTTGCTCTTTTAAAGTGCTGCACAATCCCCTGAGAGGGTCAGTTCCAGCTGCTCCTGCCAGGTGAGATTTACAGGACAGAGCTGCAAACACCTGCCATCCTTCATGGTCTTCCTGAGGTATTTCCATAAGGAGTGAAAAACAGGATTTACCATATAAACAATTGTTTGTAATGTTAGATGTTTGCATAATGAGATATATGTGCCTCCCACTGGAGCTGTGTTTGTTCTGGCAGCAAATCAGTATCTTCACAGATATCTTCTCACTTTCCAAAACAGCTCCTTTATCCTCTTACTCTCAGCCTTCACCCAAATATTCTGATGCTAACCAGGAACTTTATTCCTTTCTATACAAGGAGTGACACAGGTAAGCAGCTTAACAAAAATACCTTCCCCTTCCTAAGGATATTTATGTGACTTAATGCACGCACAACTTCCCCTGGTCTACTGGATGATTTGAAATAATTGAATTCAATTTTGTACCCTCATCTTCACAGCAATTAGGAAACATTCATCTTGTAGAAATGCTCCTTTTTCATTTTAGGTGGCTCTAATAAAAAAGCCAAACGTGACACCTGAGTTAGCACCTTGGCACCACTGCATTTTTAGTAGGAGGTTAATTGTTCTCTGCTTTTCTTAAATTCATCTATCTCCATAATTGATTTCATTCTAGAACACTGCAACTACCATAAATCACCTTTTGGGCTGTTCAATATGATCACATAGCTGCAGTGGAGTGCTGTCTCCATGCACTATGCAGATAGAAGAACTGTGATTTTTACTTGGGGAAAGGAAGGTGTCAGGACCAGGGACATCCCTCTGGCTGCCCTGGGTGATTCCAGACCCTGGCATGGGGTTCAGAAACCTTGGCATGGAGTCAAAAACACCTCTGCCTTTGATTTTAGCCCATGGAAACAATTACCAACTTTGTGTGAAGAGTTACAAGCCACAAGAGTTTGAGTAAAATAATAGTTAATTTGTCACAGGATGAAAAAGCAGAATTTTAGGGTTATAGAATGGGGGTTCAAGAGGCAAGATGGAGGAATCTGGGCATGTCCTGTCCTTCTTCTTCTTGTCCTCCATCTTCTACTGTGATGGTGACACTGTTTGATTGGTTAAGGGTAGAGACAGACTGTCTAACATAGGTGATAGGTATTGGAGAATTATTGTAAATACAGTACAGGTAGTTCGTAGTATAAAAAGTCAACACCACCCCAAGGGCAGGGACTGTGCCACAGCCCAACCTGCTGGACAGAGCTCAGCAGGTCAGAGAGAGAATGGAACAGATAAGAGAAATTAAACAACCTTGAAAAGCAGAGCTGAGGAATTTCGACTTCTTTGGTCACAGGGCTGGGAAAAGACTCTTTAATACCTGGGGGTGATCTCAGTCACAGAACCCCAAGAGGAAGGAATGTGACCAAAACCCCAGGTTTACATAAAAGCTGCCAAGTGAAGTGATGTCAGACTGCAGATCAACACACTCCAGTCTCCTCAGAGTACAAAGAGTGCATCTAAACCCCTGCACTTCCCCAGATCTATTCCATGGCTCTGGAGCAAGCTCGTGATGATGACATCATACACACAGGTAATAATTTAAGGAGGATGACAGCAAAAGATTAGAGAGGGATGTAATTCAACAGACCTCCTTTGCCACTAGTTCTTCCCATTTATAGCAAGTGCCCCAAGCACGACCTTGTGGAGACTCTTCTGCAGTTAATTACTCATGGAGCCAACTCATGAGTAAGAATCTGTCCCTGGATTCTCCAGGGCTGCTTTGTTCTTGGGTAGCACTTTGTAAATGCATTTAAATTTCCTTTTATGAATAGCACACACTGGTGATTCAGGATGTGATTTCAGGGTGTTTATAAGTTCCCAATTTCTTAAGGCTAGAAATAGGCAAGGAAAATCACACTCTTCTGCCTGGGGAGGGCAAATCTTTTCCCCACTGATCCTTCAATCTATTCTCACTCAGACACGACCATAAATCACAGCTTACAGGAAGAGCTCACCAGTACCAGACATGAAGGCTAAACTCATTAAAACACCTGCAGCAAAGTCCCTGTTGATGAAGCCTTGTAAGAAGTAGAGGACTAATGAAAATATGCTCTCAATAACACATTTTAGGATTACACTGGAATAAGTGGATAAACCCTCCTCTGAAGCAGACTCACCTTGGCTATTCTCTGAAGACAAAATTAAGGAATGCAGTAGAAGCTGTGAAGGCAGTAGGATCAAAATCCCACTTTATAAGTAGAGTGAAAAAAAGTTCTTTTTCTACCTTGAAGGTGACTTTTTGTAAGGAAAATGTTACAGAATCACAGAATGGTTTGGGTTGGAAGGGACCTTAAAGCTCATCCAGTTCCACCCCCTGCCACAGGCAGGGACACCTTCCACCAGACCAGGTTGCTCCAAAGCTCACACAGCCTGGCCTTGAATGTTGGTGGCAAAGTCACAGGAAACCTGAGTTTGTCCTGCTGCTTGTCCTGGTTGAATGAAAAATTTTCTCTTGACACATGCAGTTTAAAGAAACAAACAGTAGCACTGAAGCAGCACAGCAGAGCGCAGAAGGGAAAGGTGCAAACCAGCACTGAGCACAAAAATGAAGGCAGTAACATCACAGAGGGATGCTGTGCTTATGGCTCAGGTGCCACAGCACTGATTGCTCAACTTGCCTGCTCAAACTCCTCCATGTCCACCTCGCCGTCGCCGTTCAGATCAAACATCTTAAAGGCAATTTCAAAATTCCTCTGGGGAGCTACATGAAAAACCCAACAAAACACAAAAACCAGTTAGCAAAGATACAAAAGCTCAATTAAAAAACAGCACAAGTTCTGAATGACTTTATCCAAAAGAAATTTTGCTCAATTCTTTCAATTTCAGTGGAGAAAGGCAGCTTCTAGGAACCTCTGGCTATGAGCTTCAGGGTCCTCCTTTTACCAAAGGTCTTGACAAGGAGTTGTAAGGAGGAGATGTTTCTGGAACATTTATTCTATTTACAGGTGGGAAAAGCTGGAAAGCAAGATGCCACCTGTTATTTCTAATGACAGTTAACAGAAAATGAAGCTGCAGCAAGAGCTCCAGCCTGTTCCATGCAGTCCAACACCAGTTTGGCCAGGGGATGTTCCCCAGGCACTGCACTCCCTGTGCTTCCCATGGGTGAGGAGCAGAGCTGGGATCTGGGCACTTCTCAGCTCCTGCCTCCCTGCACAAATTTTAACAAATCATGCCCACCCTGTCTGAGCCCAGTCATGGCACTGAGATGAGCTGTGGGCTGCAGCTCACGAGCTGAGACGTGGCTGTACCTCATTTTTCATCGCATTTAGTCTCTGCTGTCACGGTCTATTTAGTCAGAACTGCAAAGGCATCACTTCCCAGCCAGCCACGCTCTTTTCCCTGCAGCCCACCACAGGATTTCAGTACATTTCCATTTTGGGCTCTGGAACCCATCACTGTTTGAAGCTACAACGCAGTGCCACAATTTTTTCCCAAATTAAGTTAATATATGAAGATTTATCATGCTCTGCTACTTTCAAATACACACCTCCTACAGGATTTGTGGTGTTTGCTGGGATTTCTAGGGAATCCTCAAGGTTATAACTAATGCTAAGCCTATCATCTTAAGTGATCAGTTAAACTTAGCTGCTTTTTTCATTTCCCACATCTAATGTAGATCACTGGTGAGGTTCAGCTCTCTTGAATTTCATCTGTGCAATCAACTTTTAATGTTTCCAGTGGATGCTCAGGGTATAATGAGGTTTTGCATCCACTCTTCTGTGGGAAGGCACTTCCCAGACGGGGGTGGCAGAGGGGAGACAAAGAGGAATCACTCAGACAAAAGGAAATGAATATGGAATTAATTGAACTGGATTTTTGTTACAGCTCCAGTTCAAAACTTTCACACTGTGTTTTCTCCTTGCTATAATAATGACTAGCACTTTATCAGGAAAGGATTCAGCAGACAGGTTAATGAGACCCTTTTCCCAAACACTCTGTGCCCAAAATAGATGAGTAAGGGCATTGGGGCTGATGGCAGGGACAGCCTGCCAGGACCTGCTTGATATCCCCAGCACACGTGGTGCTGCTCTTATCATCCTGCACCTCCAACTTCCCCCTGCCAACCCCTCGAGCCTGGAATTCCAGACACCACGAGCAGGAGCAGCCTCTCCTGTGACCAGAGCCACGTGCTGGGTCATCCCCCCCCTTCAGCCACATCCCTGCTGGGCCTCCCACAGCTCCTCTCTCCTCCCTCCTTCACCCTCATTAACTCAGTGTTAATTGACCTGGGGACAGCCAGTCCCCAGCACCACCTTCATAATCTCTCCAATGATACATCAAATTTAAGGGATTAAGCCTCCTCTGTATCCATCCAGTGTCTCCAGTGATTAAGTCCCCATTTTCTTGAAGAGCAACAAGCTTCCAACTACCCCATTAATATTTCAAGAACATGTACAATTTTATTCACTTTAACTGCATGAAAGTCTGGTGGCAATTTCCTCTTATTAGCCCCAAAATCTGGCACTAGGGAAATGGTGTTTCCTCTGTGAGGAAGAGGAGGAACAGACAAAACTCTAATGTAGTTACAAGGTTGTAGAAAAAGAGCAGTCAACACCTATTTCTTACCCCATTTTCTCTACCAGGATATAATGATGTTGATTTAAAGATTGGGACATATTTCTTACCCCATTTTCTCTACCAGGATATAATGATGTTGATTTAAAGACTGGGAAATTTGTTATTCCTTGTGAAAAACTGTCACAGGTTGGGGTTTTTTCTCCCCTTTTTATGGAAATAGATAATAGCACATCCCATTTGTGCAGAACAGAGTAAAATACTCACTTGTCCCTCACAAGGGCCATTTCCCTCCTTTTCCATCTCTAAACACACATTTCCATGAGTAATGTATCAAAGCCCCAGAGGAGAACAACACCTCCAAAATTTAAATGAGCAGTTCACATCAAAAATCTGCAGGATCAGTATTTTCTAAAGGCAGGGAAGGGTGGCTTTAAATTGGCAAATTCAATTACTTCACTCCTTCAGCTAATAAATGGCATGGCTGGTTTCCTCCTTTGATCTACATATCCAGCTCCAATTACCTGGAATGACACTTCCATCCCAACAGTGTGACCCTGAGCCAGGGGAGCAGAGGGCACCCACGACAATTAGCTCATCCCACTGCTGCTCAGGAAGGAATGTTCATTAGAGATGCACACCCCTGGTGCCCAGGACTGGATTTATGGGGCCTGGCTCAGATGATTTCTGCCTCTCCCCTTGGCTGGGATGCTTCTGGCCAGGATTTATGTGGGAAGAGCTGCCCCAAGAGCTGCCAATCCCACTGTGCCTGCCTTGCCCATTACCTCAGCCTGCACAAGCTCCATTCCCTTCCTCTTCCTGCACTTACATCCCTCAAACTTATAAACCATAAAGCAGCAGACACAAGATTGCCCAGCTAAATGTGGCCTTTCCCTCCCTCTTCTATTTTGCCCCCCAAATTTTACCATTCCCAACTGCAGCATCTCTAAATTTCCCCACTGCCTCCTTAATTAAGATGCCACCAAACAAACCCAAAATTCCTCCTGCAGTGGTGTCCAAAGCCATTTAAAGGATCTTTGGTTCTCATATGGCCTAATGCCTGCCTTGGTAAGGGAAAACCACCTCTGGATTTCCCCCAAGTGCTCTGCTGCATTCCCAGCTCTCTGGTTGTGTGAGCTGTCTCCTCACCATCCTTTTCTACATTATTAAAAATAGAGACTGCTTCACTGCAACTGATTTCCCTTGGGCAATGAGGCAGAAACTGTTCAGGGCAACTGCAGTTTCTTTTTTAGCTTTATTTCTATCTTTAGATGTTCAGGAGGATCCTCCAAAGCATTAACATGGAAGCATGGAATGGTTTGGGTTGGAAGGGACCTTAGAAATCACCAATTTCCAACCCCTTCCATTGGGCCAACATGAGAGAAAATGTGGAGTTGAAGCACACACCACTATCAGTGAACTCCTAGCTCAGAGATATATGGAAATGCTCATATATACAGACCTAGGCATAGATACATGGAAAGATCTGGATGAAATGATCCTTTAGATCCATAACAGCACCAGCTCTCCATGCCAAGTTGTTTTTTCAACTAACCCAGGATTTAGTGCAAAAGGCAATTAACACTTTTCTTGATTCACTTGTTCCAATCAAATATTTGGGGACAGAAAGAAAGCAAATAAAGCAGAACCCAAACACAGGAATGGTGGAGAGATGAGTGTCCTCCAGCAGCAAACAAACAACAAGCAGCAGCACTGACCACAAGGAAAAAACCCACTTGGATCCGGCAGGATAAAGCCCCTGGGAAGCCCTGAGGGATGAGATGGCTTCATTAGGCATCTTTAAGCCAATGATGCCATTTTAAACTATTTTCAATTATTCAATGGACCAATTTGCAGCACTCAATTGCTCTTTACAGCCCTGTGCTCTCAGCAGAAGCAATGCACTCTGAAAGACATTAAAAGCTTGCTGATGAGAAAGGCCACATTTCCTTGGCTTTGTGCTCATTTGGGATCTTTTATTTCCCAAAAACTCAACATTTGGAGACCCCTCTCAGTGTATCTTGCTCTCTGACCTCCAGCAGAGAACTGAATTTTAAGAAAACCAAAGTCTTACCACACTTTTGGGGAATACCCATTGCTCCCTCCTCATGGAGCTGGGAATTTCTTTGCCAAAACAGGGTGATTTTTGGTGATGTTACTTAGAGGAAGTAAAACTTCTGGCTACTCCTTAAAAAACACTGGAATATCTTGACTTTTGGTGGGAATTTATACACAAAGCAGCTCATGGCTCCCAAGGCTTAATAACTCCCCAAGCAACTCCAATGTGGGAAGAAGGATCAGGAACTCAGCTGGGAAAAATCAGTCATTTGGAGTTAAATATCCTAGGGTTGCTTCTTCTCCATTTATCCCAAAATGAAGAAAAATAGATGTGCAAAGGCCACAGTACCCTGAAAGTGAATCAATCCCCAATTAACAGAGTCCTGAAGCAGAGACAGCTATCCACAGAATACAGATGGCTGAGCCCCAGCTGCAGTAAATATAGGGAAAAAAAACCCATTAAACTTAATGTTGCAGATATTTTCCTTTCATTATTACTCCACCATTTCAGAAAATGAATCCAAATCACACCAAGTTGGTTTTTTTAATGTTAATCAACCCAGAAATGTAAGTAACAGGCAGCTAAAAAACTGAGCCCACAGCACTGAGCCACAGTATCATAGGTTCTAGAGGAGAAATGGGTTATTTCTTCTCACAAAGAAGGATCAGAACTAACTCTGAAATAAGGCAAGTGTGTCAGCTTGGGATACCAGGGAGAAATTCTTCCCTGGGAGGGTGGGGAGGCCCTGGCACAGGGTGCCCAGAGAAGCTGTGGCTGTCCCTGGATCCCTGAATCCCCCATCCCATCCCACCCCATCCCACAAATCTGAGGGATGAAGAGATGAACAGAGGAAGACCAGGTGAAGGGTACAGGCTGACAGAGCCTCTCATGCCCCAGTCTGAGTTTTCAAATCACTTGGGAACATCCCAAACTGCCAATTGTGAAAAACCATTCCATTTCTGTCCTTCAGCATGGCACAAGTGGGATGCCAAGCCAGAGGGCTCTCCCTGTGCCAGGAAGCAGCCAGGCTTGTGTTTGGAAGCTGGGATATTCCTTGGAAGATGCTGCTCAGACACATCTTGGAAATGCCACAGCAGTGACTGGGCTGGCAGAAAGGCAGGGAGACATCCCTGCTCCAAACAGTGAAGGTGGGATGGACCCATGGAGGGTCTTGAAAGACTGAAGAGAAAATTAACATGAACAGGACTACAAACAAAACCAGTCCTGTAAACTCAAAGCAACCTTTTCTTGAGGGAATGGGTGCTGTGGCACAGGGCACAGCAGGATGGAGGCACCACTGGTGAGGTAAAGGTTTCACCCATGGCAGGGATGGGGCTGAAGACTTTCCTTCAGCCAGGAATAATTTATTTAGAAGTCATGGTCCAAAGGGACCCTGGGGATCCATCCCAGTGTGGGAGAAGAGGTCCCTCCATCCCAGGGACAGGCACAGAGCTCAGTATCTGGCCAGAGCACAATTTGCAGAGTTAGATGGCTTGAAATTTATTCGCTACACACAGGACAGAAAAAAAATAACAGTGTATCCTAAATGAGAGTTACCTGCTGTGGTGGGAGAAGGAGCTGCAGGTCTGCTAGGAGAGCCCTGGCAAAAGGCAAATTATTGTGGCTTCAGCCAATGTTATTTAACCCTCCTGCCAGGAGAATTAAATCCAGACACAGCTACAGTCCAACTGTGGAAACAACACCAATTTATTCTTCTAATGCCCAGCTCTCCTCAGTAGCTGTTAATGAAGGCAGAATTAGTGTGCCTTGCCATTTGCTGGGCAATTGCAGTCACTGGCCACAGAACAGTTCTTTTTCTCCTTCCTCCATTTGTTTTGCAAGTCCCAAAGCAAAAACCTCTTTGGTCAGGGAAGCCATGTCTTTGTTTTCCTATAACATTCAAAGGATCCGTGCAGGGGAAATTCCATCAGAATTTGCTCATCTTTCTACCTCTGCCCCAAAACACAAGGAGCAACAGAAACTGTCGAGTTTCCTCAAGGTCCCTCAGCTCTCATTGCCTTTAACAGAAGGCTGACTTTCTGAATAGCTAAAATTTATTAGTTGTTTTAAAAGAAAAACTTCACAGAAATCCAGCAACCAAGGAGAACAGACAGTGCTGGGGTGAGAAATGGCTCGTAAATAAGATATGGTGACAGGCTCATTTCTGAGCAATGTGCAAACAGCTGCCTGAGAGCAACATGAAATGAAGCCTCCAGCCCTCTCTCCTCCTCTCACTCCCCATTTCACAGAACTCAGCTGGAGGAGCTTCAGGTAGAGCTGCAAAGACAACTGCATGAGGAGTTTGGGGAAGCACAACAGAGCCCTTGGGGTTTCTTGTTTGCCAAGGCTCTCATTGATCAGTTTGGAATGCAATGAGCCAAAGCAGACCATGATGGATCTCTCCCCATCACTCTCCCTCCTGCCTCACCCCCAGACCCAATCTCCCACTCCCCCTTTTGATTATCCTGCTCAGTGCTCAATATGCCACCTTCCTTTCCCAATATTTATTTGGTTTTATCTCTTTGGTGTAATCTACAGCTCCACCTTGTCCAGATACTTCCTTAATGTTTGGGTTATTTAAACAACACAGGGAGAAAACCAATATTGAACTGTCACATTTAAGATTTACTTCCCTCATTCTATTTTATTTATTTATTTCTAGGGAAAAGAACCCAATCAGGAACTACTGGATTCCTGCAAGGCAATGTTCACTAGTCAGAGAGGAAACCAGTGGGGTGCAACAGTGAGTTTTCTATTTAGCCACAGGGTAAGGCTTGGTTGGGAGTTTATTTTACAACAGCAAATGCTTTAAAAATGAAACCCAAACTCTTCCTCTGGGGAATCACTGTTTAACAGGAGCTCCAGAGATATTCCTCCATCCTCAGGAATCATTTAGCAAATTCCCCAAATGTCTAAAAGTCAGCCTCAAAGCCCTGGAATTTTTTTTTCCTCCTTTTTTTTCTTTAATTTTCCTTTTTGAAAGCTCCTGCCTTGCCCTCAAAGGCCCAATGTGGCTCCTCAAGGCCAGTTCTGTCTCCTCATTAATCTAACTCCCCTGTAATTGTGGACACACACAAAAGCCCAAGAACAAGAGGAATAAAACCCTGTCCCTCCCTCACAGCCTCCAAAACAAGGCTGGCTGCTCCTCCAACACAAGGTGGTCCTTGCCTTTTATTCTCACAACAAACAGGTTAAAGCAAAGCAAGAACAATTTCTCTTACTGCTGCCTGTGGAAGCACATGAAATTCATTTTGTGCCCTGTGCACTTGATTAGGGGGTTGTTCACCACCAGCACAACCATAAAAACAAGGGCAGGAGCGTTTCCAAACCACACTCAGTAATGTGATAGCAGAGGTTTGAGAGTTCATTGTCATGTGTGGAGGCTCAGATGAAAAGCCCTCATGTGAATACCTGAGATCATTTTGGCACAGCCCAGCTGAATGTAAGAAAGGAACTGCAAAGGTCTTAAGAGCCAGTTTGGAGACTCAGACAAATAAAAAAAGCAAATTAAAGTCATAAAACAAATTCCCTGGCTTGAACCAGCTTTATCTCTCTGTTTGTTTTCACAACATGAAGGTCACACACAAGTCTGCCCCCGCCAGGTCCATTTGACAACAAACCAGACCTTGAGCATTGCTGCTTGCCAGGAATAGATCCTCAGCTAAGGAAGAGCTGCCTCTCCTGTCTCCTGTTACAACATGCAAGAACATGGGGCAGAATAAAGCACCTGTTGCTGTGACAAAGCACCAGGGATTAACCCAGCTGACTCCCTGAACAGCACTGGGCTCTGCAGGTAACTGGGAACCATCCAGTTTTCTAATTCCACAAAGCAGGTCAGCATGGAATACTCACTACATTAGATGGCCAAGTTTTCTCTTTTTAAATCTAAAAATAAAATGTCTCAAGTTTATTTGGACAGTGGCTTATTCCCCCTTATCCCACATTTTCTAATGGGGCTGAGAAACTGCCATTGACTTTCCTGTTTATGGTACAGCACCTTCCAAGCAGTCAGAGAAGCTCTGCAAATGAGGTTTTGAGCTTGACTTCCACGTGAAGAAAGTCTAGAAAAGCCATTTGACATTATCAAAGGCTTCAGTTTCACTGGTTCTTGCCAGCAAAGCAAACTTCTCAGTGCTGGCACTGGGAGTGCAGACAACTTTGCTGGAACAGATTAGCAGATCATGGAAATATCACACATGCAAGTCAAGGGCAGCAGGGTGAAAAGACAGAAGGTATCTAATGATACTGCTTGAAATGTAAACAGCTTAACTTCTCTCCTCATTGGATTACATCACTCACAAACCCAAGCTCACCCAAGTGAAAATACAGCTGGAAAAGAGAGTTTGGAGAGGTGAGAAACCAGTGAAGAGCTGGAGAGCTGTGTTCATCCAGATCCAAGACAATATCACATGAACACAGCTCAAGAACACTTCTCCATTTACAGATCTGAACAGCAGGTCAAGTGACTCATTAAAAAAAAATTTGTCACATTTCAAAAAGAGAAATAAATCTTCAGAAGCCATCAATCTGCTTGTCTTCTCAAAGCACTGGAAAGCTCAGGCTAAAGCAGATCAAGCAACAGCAATTGCTCAGCTCGAGTTGCAGCCAATCCAGAAGGCCTTTTAGGGATATGCATGTCAACAAGCTATTACTTGTGAACCCTGAAAACTTCCAAAAAAGCAGGAATTGCAGGGAAATCCCAGTGTACTTACTGGAGAGGACAGTGGTGAGGAAGATGTAGTCGGAGAAGGAGATGAGGCCGCATTCTCCGAGCGCGTAGAAGATGCTGTCCTCGTCAGCAAACTTCTCCCTCTCCTGGGACAGCTTCTGCTCATCCAGCCAGCCACACCCCAAAGAGAGCACAGAAAGCACCAGGTCAAACACAGAATAAAAGGCTGGATTTGTATCCTTAGCACCAAAAGCCATTCCATGGACACACACCCCTACTATCTCCATCCATATCCAGTGGACCTTTTCCAACCTTTGGATCTGATCAGAAAAGTTCTGCAAAGATCAGTGCTTGACCATCCCAAATGAGGATAAGGAATTGCATGGGATTCCTTTGTTGGTTCAGCCCAGCTGAAATAAACATATAAATTTATGTTTATTACATTATTATGGCCAGTTTGCCTAAAATCTTTGAGATTAGTGGTGAAAAATTCAGACTTTAATACAGGATTCAAAAAGGAAATTGTATTGCACTGACAGCTTTTTAGTTAGACTCTGTTGTAGAAAGGAGCCAAGAAAGGATTATTTGACATGAATATAAAGTCTGATCAAGGTTATCCAAACTGTGTGAGTGTATGAGCTCAGAGGGAGGACCAGCCTGAAACTAAATTCAATCCCCCTCTTGCTCCAGTTCTTTTCCATTTATCAGCTCACAATATCTTACTAAGCTAAAAATCCGAGTCCCTTTGATCTGCAGAACCCCCAAAGGCTGAAAAGGATCCATAAAACTGTTAGGGAATCCACACTGGTGACCCACTTTAAGGACACAGCAGGAGGAGGCACACGCACACGCAGAGGAGAATTCAATTAATACACAGGAGAGTAGGGGTGGGTGAGGTTATTCCATGGAAACCAGGCCATGCAAGCACACACAGGCATGGTGAAAGCAAGGCTGGATTTAGGAATGGTTTTAGGAAAAACCACCAACAAACACCACCACAAGAGGGTCCAGCTCCACAACTGGCCCCCAGCGTTACCTCAGTCTAGCGGAGATCCCATCATATACAAGATAAAGGAAAGAAAACTGGTTAACCAACAATAAAACAGGCAGGCAAAACATCACATCAAGTTGACTGGTTAGGCTTGCCAAGAGCAAGGAAAGTCTGGAGCAACCGGGTGGCTGCTGTGACTGGAAGCCTATGGAGATACCCCAGCAAGTGTTAGCTCATAGCTTCTCCACTGTCTGCAGCTGATGTCTCTCATCCACCTCAAGTTTTTGGTTTTTTTTTTATTTTTTGAGAGAGAACTCACCATTGTATGTGACTGCAGAGTGGGGATGAGCTCAGCTAATAATTTAGATGTAAATTTAACCTGTATCTGGCTTGGAAATCACAAGAAAAGAGACAAAAATAATCATATAGATCACAAAAAAAAAACCAGTTTCCAGGGAAAAATACTTCACTTCTATTGATCACATAAAATTGTTCCCAGTAACTCTGCCTTTACCACCTGGAGAGCACCAGGAATTTAATAAGAGGTGAGTCACTACCAGCAGACAACAGCTAATGACCTTCATTTGATGCAAGATAACAGCCAGTTATGATTATGGGGTACCAGCTTGAAATATCATTCCCTCAAAAAATCGTTCTGCTTCCATTTCCATCAAGATGGAGCCAAAGCAAAAAATATAACATTGATGCTGAAGTGAAGAACAAAAACATCTGGTTTTGCTTGGAACCAGAGGCAGGATTTGGGGAGAGCAGCTCCCTGTGACTGCTGCTGGAGGTGTTGCCAGGAGCATCCCACCTGCTCCTGTGATTTATTGCCTCTCCTGGGCAGCATTGATCATGATCTAGCTATTGGCATCTTGCTTGAAGAATCCCATGAAAAAGTTCCACAAGGTGGTTTATTAATTTTTATGGGTTTCTTTGCTGCACTTAAAATTCATAGTCAGCATCAAACAGCTCAAAATATTCCTCATAAGAGGAAAGCACATCAACAGATTAACAATAAAAGAGGATATTAAGTTAGTTGGTCTCTGAAATATAAAGACAGATGGGAGGGAGAAGCATTTACCCATTTGCACCTTCCTTTGAGCAAACATAGTAAAAAAATGTTATTTATTTCTACTAAAACCAGCATCTACTTGTCACTAACCCAGGGAATGTAACTACAGTGCTCAGCTGCCTGTAGCTTGTGGAAAAGGGAATTCCTCCCCCTGATTTTAAGAGAAAACAACTGCCCTGATCAATCAGATTTGCAGGTTCCCAGCAGTAGAACAGAAGCTGTAAAAGTTTCCCATTTGTTGTCCTCTGTCTCAGTGAGAAGCTGTGTGTTTGACTGCTTTCCATGAACTTTGTGGGAGGCTCACCCCACTATGGGAAAGGCTCAAAGAATCCTTTTCCCAGCAGTTGTTCCCCCACCACCAAACATTGCTGAAAGGAATTATATCTAACCTTCAGGAAAAATAATAGAAAATAAATCAATCCATTTATTTCACAAAGCACGATGTGGGCTGTGGTCACCCCTCAAAGTTCAAGGACTGACTCAAAGTCAGTCCTCACTAAGACCTCAAACCACCCTTTTCCACACCCACCTTCCTTCCAGCACACTCCCACTCAGCCAGAAAGGTGATGCTTGGTATCAGAACACCAGGAAAAATCCCTTTCCAAACCTCCACCTTCTTTTAGAGACAAGTCATCTCCACAAATAATTATCCACACCCTTTTGTATCTGAGCACAAGGTAATTCTCAAAGTGTTCAGTTAAAACAGTCAAATTCTTCCACTTAACCTTTTTTCCATGTTAAATCCACTCCCAAAACCAGAGTAATTGGTTAAGATCATTCAGCACACCCCAAAAAACCCCATTTAAACCCAAGCATTCGCAGGTGAGCAAGCCATGGGGAACAATTTAAAATTATGATGTATTTTTTAATCAAGCAGTAGATTCATATTTAACAAGCACACAGACGAGCAGACATCCAAATTAACATGTAAAAGGAAAAAGAAACCCAAATATCTCACTGCTTTTGGCACAAGCACGGCTGTGTAAGTTCAGTGAGAAGCCACCAGTCCAGTCTGAGTGGAACAAAACTTGTGACAGGTGTACAGGCAGATTCTCTTACAGCTCCAGACACTGATGACAGGTCAAAAAACTGACTCAAATTCAAGATACAGAGTTTGCTTTGCCCTTCCCAACTCAGGCTCCAAGCTCAATCAGCACCAAGATGTGGCTGAGCAGATCAATGCAGTGACCAAGCTTCCCCAGAGCCACGTGCTAGAGGAAAAATCTTGTGCTGCATGCAGGCAACTCCCCACAGTTCCTTATGTACAGGCTGGCTGCAAAGCACCCAAAGGTACAAGACAGACTTCACATCTTCCACCCCAAAACTCCTCTGCTGCTGGAGCCTCCCTTAAGCTGAGGACATGGTACAGCTTCCAACAAGGGTTGGTGGAAACCCCACAGAATCCTTATGTTCCTCGCCAAATATTAACTTTTATTTTGGATTTTCAAATGGTTTTCTCAGGGCTAAGTGAGGAGAGAAACATGGTAATATTGAATTATGCAAATGTGAAAAATAAAGGTGTGTTTTTGTACATGGAGGGATGCTTTCTCTGCAGAGGCAGAGATGGGCACACGGTGCTGCTGCTCCCACTCCTAATGCAGGACTAGAAAAGCCTGACCACCTAAAAACTGGCAGCTCCACTTCAGCTGGCATCCCAGAAACAACAGCACTGAATTTGGGAAGAACACATCCTTGGGAAATCCTAATTCCTAATGCAGGGCTAGAAAACCTGACCACCTAAAAACTGGCAGCTCCACTTCAGCTGGCACTCCAGAAACTACAGCACTGAATTTGGGAAGAAGACATCCTTGGGAAATCCCTCAGAGCTGCCAGTTTGGGTTGCCATCTGGAGAAGGAAAGGACATTTTGAGCATCTTGCTTCCTGTAACTTACATTTCAGCACCACATTTCAACTTCCATGAACCAAAGCTTCAGGAATTTATCAGCCCAATGTGACAACTTTTGCCTTCCAAAACAGCAATAAAATAAACATCCATGAGAAATAATGGGTGTTTCTCCAGAACCAGGAACAATTCTGTCAATTAGCAAGGGATTTTAGATGAAGAATAAACCACTTTTTATTGACAAACATCATTGTAGTTGGTTTGTTCCTTTTGAACAGAAACATTTTCAGGTGACCATTATTGTACTGAGCAAATACAAACCCGTGAGTGTAGAGTGAAGTCAGCTGGATGCAAAGCAATTCTCTTTCAGTCCCAACTGACCACATTCAGTTATAACTATTTATTATTATAAAACAATAAAATAAGACATCTATTAATGTATTTCTTTCTTTCAGTTCTATTAATGTATGTATTTCATGGTTAACTGCAGGCATGTAGGAAAAGAAGTCCTATTTGCCAGCAGGACAGTGTGGATTATTGCAGCTTTTTCCTGTTGAAAATCCAGGGAAATAAATACTGAGAGACTTGGTAACAGACAAGGGAAAACCCTTAAAAAATTCCAGTGCAAAACCTGGAAAACCAAATTTTGCTGTGGTAATTGAAAATATGAACACTTTCAACTCTGAATCAAAACACTGAACTGATAAAAAGGAGGACTTTAAACTTTGCTAATTTTTTTAAGATTTTAAAACTTAAAGAGTCAAAGTCATGTATCTAGAGATTTCAGGCACCTCACTTTAAGAAAGCTGAATAAAGAAATAAAAAGGTTTTCAGGATCAGATTTAAAAATTGAGCCTTTCAGCCCAAATGTTCCAAAGTCTTTTAGGGAAAAAGAGATTGGGGAAGTCCCTCTGCACTATGAAACATGGACAAAAATGGGACCTGGGGGAAAATCGAAGGATTTAGGAGTTTTTAAAGTCAGCTCCATAATGTGGATGCAAAATAATTTTAAATGCACTGCCTGGCTTTTTCATATCACTTTTACTACATCATTAAATAAGAAAAAAGTGTTTGAGGCTGTGATGAAAACAGCACAAGGACCTTTTGAAACTCATAAACCTCTTTTAGCCATGGGAAAGCTCACATTACCTGGAGCCACCAGGAATGGTAATTTGCTATGAAGTCTGCACACCAACACAGGCAAACACAAACAGGTTCTCCATGGCAAATTGTGGTGGCTGAGTGCTGACCTAAGAAAATGCTTAAAATTTACTGCTGGCAGATAATACTGCATAATTGGCAGATAATACCTTTCAAGAGTATATTTTAATTGGGAGGTTTTAAAAACTTTTGATTTTGGGGGGTTATTTTATCTGTGTATCTACAGAGGGGGACAAAAATACAGAGTTGGACATGGTTGTCCTGCATGTTCTCTCACTCTGAATTTCAGCACGTGCAGAGAATGAAAACCTGGGCAGCAATTCTTACTGCAGGTGGATTCCTGTGACTGGAAAGAGAAATCTGCATTCTCTCCCTTCCAGCAAGGCTGTAAATATTCAAACCACCTTTCAAACAAAGGGCACCTGAAATGCAAGGCCAGCATTCTGTACAACCCAGAAAATCAACAACACAGACTCTCCCAACCCGTGGCAGGCAGCAGAGCCCTCATGCAAGGGAGAAACCCCTGCAGGAAAAGCAAATTGGAAATGCCTTGGAAAAGGGACAGTCTACACTTGTGCTCCCCTCAGCCCTCTGCAGGGTAATGAAATCACAATCTGCAGGAGCACAGGGGCATTTTGCATTGAAATTTAATGGGAGGATTGAAATTAGGGTCCTTGATGGCCCACGTCAGGCCTCTAAAATGAGCTGAGTTTTGCCACCTTTGAATTTAAATAGTTGTTTAGGTCCCTGAAGGAAATTGAGATGCTGCTCTCCCTCATCTCAGCCTGCATGACCAAGATGAACTCATTGTGCTGCTCCTTCTGTCAGGCAGAAATCCCAGTGTGAAAGGACACCAGGAGGAAAACAATAATTCTCTACAAAAAGTGATGATTAAACATAGGCTCAGTTGATGAGGTTAGGGCTGCACACTTGGTACTTACCACCAAAATCTTGTGAATTCTCTTTCCCTCTCTCAGTCCTTTTTGTTCTTCACCTGCCTCTCCCATCCAGACTTTACCTCCTTTTGTAGCCAAATGAGTTCAAGCATCTCCTAAAGCACTCCCTGCCATCCTCTCCTTCCATACTAACACCATGTCACCCAAGGACAGAGCTCTCAGAGCTTGTCTTGTGTCCCTCAAGTATTAAGCATTAAGCTAACACAAGCAAAACTATCAAAGAAATTAAAGCCAGAAATACTCCAGAATCCATTTTTGATTAAAAGACTGCCTACACCCACTGAGGGCTTATTACCAAATTGTTTATTTTTCCCTAACTTTCCCTGTGGATTTCATTAAGGTCACAAAGCTACAGGGCAAACTCAAAGTGCTTAAAGATATTTTCCTCTTTACTTACTAATATTGAATGAACTCCCCTTTGGTTTCTAGTACTTTTTCCTACTAAACATTTTTAGAACTACAACAACTAAATATCTACTACCTAACATATTCTTTAATACAGCTCACTCTACATAATCCTGTAACTTGAAAAACTCAAGTTTGCAGATGTAGCCTTTCCCAAACCTGCACACCTTCAAATAGATGACATTCCCCAGAGCACTTGGCCAGGGAATCAAACTAACTTGGTGGCCTCAAAGGGAAAACACAATTTTCCAACAGAGCCAGCTCTATCACAGTCTCATTGAGCTGCAAAATAAGACAGAAGCCTCAGAGGACTCTGTGAAACCAGGAGGGCAGGGAGACACACATCTGAGCTTTGCTCAAAGCAGATCTGTTAACAGAGCCAGGTATTAATGGTTACCCTGAGGACTGTTCCTTCCACAGGCCAAACTCAGGTGTTCTGCACTAAATCCTGCAGGCTGAGATCAAGGAGAGCACTCAGGAGTATTTACGAGAGGAGCAGGGGGAAGAGGTGAGAGTACACTGTCCCTTTCACATGAAAAGTGCATTTTATGAGGTCTGAAGCACAAACTAATCAAAGCACATGCTCTCTGCTTTGTACCTGCCAGAAATCCTGGTGGGAGAGGAGAGGGTTAGAAAAGGAAAGAAAATGAGGGAATGCTTGGTTACACCAAAAAAAAAGCACAAACCAGAATTAGAATAAAGACAAGTATCAGAGATACTAGCAGCTGGAAGAAACACCTGCCAGGGACCTGGAAACCAGAACAAAAGAGGACAAAGAACAACCAGAGGATTTTAGTAGGAGCCCTGTGGAAACAAGCAGCAGAATTAGGGATACACAAAGATAACAGCACAGAGAGCTTTGTCAAAGCCAAAATACACCACAAATGTTTGGTAGAGGAGTTAGGAAAGGAAGACTCTTGTTCTGTACCTAAAGCAGCCCAGGTGCCCATAGGGATGTTTGTGCACTGTGTTAGAAGCAATTAAGAATTTTCTTTGATGAAATCCAGTTTTATTAAAAACAAACCAAGAAAAGAATTTGCACATTTCAGTGTCCACACAGGTCCCAGCAAACAGAGAAACTCAGAACTAACTGAAGCAGACAGGAGGGTCAAGTTGGGCTGGGAGGGGAAAACCAACAAGCAAAGACACCAACCAACATGGACAGGGTGTCAGCAAAGAAACCAAGAAGATAAAAACCTTCTCAGCTCAGCTTGGCTGGTTATCTGCAATAAACTGCATCTCTGCTTGCTTCCACAAAGCCACAGGCAAGGATTCTGTCTCACCACTTCCTTTCAGCCCTTTCAGGCATGGCAGAGGAATGTTATACAGATCAGAGCAAGGTTATTATCCATGTAAGAAGGTGCCTCTTGGTTATTATGCAAATACTATCTGTGCTGAGATCAGAGAGTGCAGGAATTTAAAAGCAGGGAATCTGAAGTTGGACAGTGACATTTCCCAAGGATTATGGACCAGAATGGCCAAACACTTCAAGGTGTCTCCAAGCAAACCATAACCCAGCCCCATCAGCTCCAGCTGGGGACACTGGGGACACATTCATTTCAAACTCTTGTCACAACAGATGCTGGCAAGACCCCACACAGTTGGATTTAGAGGACTCTTCACCTGTTTTCATGGCATTTAACCTGGAGAACACACCAAGTGTCCTCCAAGTGCACCTGCACTTTATGCTGCTCTTTACAGAATTGTGATACTAGCTTTTGGTAAGGCAACATTTAGAGCTGCATCCTTTGGAATTAAGGTTTCAGAGGCACTCACACCTCCAGGGAGCTCAGAGCTCTGACCCAGTGTTTGGCTCCTGAATGACAGCAGGATTTTAGGCTTGTCTCACTTGCTGCAAGTTTGGGTGCATGGCAGCTTATCAAAGTCTGTGGGAGCATCATGCTCCAAGCAAAGCTCATCCACAGAGCAAAGGATCCCAGAAACTCCAGCTGATAAATCAAGGCTCCTTTCCTTCCCACTCTTTCAAACCTGTGAGCAAGATCCTTCAACCCACCAGAAAAGGATGGTGCATCTACCCCTCCAGTCTTCTCCCTGGGGATCTTCCTCAAGTACTTTTTTCAACTCCTCTGCTCCTGAGATGCTCTTTAAATCATCTGGAAAGAAATCTGCCTGCTGAGCTGACTCCCAGCAAGTGTTCTTTAATGGACACACACCTTCAGGTCAGGGCAGCTGAAGATACTCATTGCATTGGTCCATGATATGACCCTGCATTACCCAGTGCAAGTGAATTTTAGAGATGTTTTACTGGCACTTAGAGGCACCATTTGAAGTATTTTCCTTGTCCTTCACCTTGCTTGGCCTCACTTTATGGCATGCCCAAACATCTAGAGAAGTAAACATAAATGCTGGCAGGAAATACTTAAGTCATAAATTTAATTAGAGGGCACTGAAAGCCTCTCTAATTACTTACTGCAGGAGGGGAAGCTGTTGCTGGTAGCTCGAAGGCTCTTGCCCTTATTGAGCAGCAGCAAGGAATTCTCCCCACAGGAGAAAAAGGAGCAAGTCAAGTGTATCCTAATTAAACTAATAAGCCATCTACAGTGGGGCTTTTATTTCCTAAATAGACCAGAGGACTCTTAAAAGCACTGCAGCTCACCTCCACCTTTCCACCAGGCTGCAGTGCTGGGGGACACCTGGGAGCTCCCGTGCTGGCTCACCAGGCTGGGGACAGGGTGGACATGCAGCTCACAATTCAGAGCAGTAACATGAGCACCATTGTTTCTTTGTTTTTTTGAGAGATGAAGCTTGTCAATCATTAGTGCATAAGCCAAAAAAAATAAACAGAGAGAGCACAAGAAATTTTTTAACAAACTCTGCACGACAACTTACGTAACGTTAATGAAGCTTATGCCAGGTTGGATGTGCTAAGAAATCTCTACTACTTAGTGAGAGCACATTCATCACTAAAACATGAGCTATTTCTCCTACAGATGGGTTAAAAATGCATTTGCTTTCCCACTGCCCAATGCAGGAGGGAAGAGACAGTGGAAACACAGCAGACAGACAATCGTGGTCTGGGCACCTCCATGCCCTGAGAGTGTGCCTGTTCTCACATCAGCCTTTTGCTCAGGCTCCCTATGAAATGTCTGCAAGCTGATTAATACCTCCTTTCTACTCTGAATGAATAGTAATCAATGCCTCTTTTCCCCTGCTTTGCTGAGTTTGCTTCCCAAGGGAAGAAACCACCACTCTTAGACAAAAATGGAGCCACAGGTTGCCTCCCTGTACACACGAGTATGAGCCTGTGCTGGCACACACATCTGACCAAAGGTTTGTGCTGGCTGAGTGTCTCCAGGGTTTTTGGTCTTGCAGGAGTGAAGAAAAATCATTTAGGCTCAAGTTACAGGAGCATTGTTGCCATTAAAAAGGCAGTAACATCTACCTCCCTCTCCAGTAACTCTATAAATTACCAGTAGGAAGAAGGAGGGGCAGGAAGAAGGGAAAAATGTGGATTTTATCTTCTCACCCTGGCACTCAGTCACGTGCACAGCAAGCTGGCTCAGAAACCCAACAAAAGCACAATACAGAGGCACATCACTCCCCAAAATCCTTTGGCAAGATCAGCCCTGATCACCCCACAATGGCCAATTTGTTGTTTTGATGGCAGCTTTGCCTAAATAAAATGGGTTCTGGGAAAGGAGCAGCTCTTACATCATCCCACTAATGCTGCAGCACCTAGATCTCAAACACACATGCTTGAAATTGTCACAGATGCTACAAACACTGTCCTGGAAGATGTCATTAAAATGCAACTAACTGCACAGACCTTTTAACTGAATCTCCCTCTAAACCACTGCTTGCATGCAGACACCACGTTTGGAACTTTGCTTGGAACTAAAATCAATCCTCCTTCCCACTCTTCAGCCAGGGTCTGGCCTCTGGATTGTCAGTGCTTTGCAGCAGCACAGCTTGCTTAGTCTGACAGTTCACAAACTCCTTTTTCCTTAAAAAAGGAGAAGAACTGTCCAGTGACCAGGCCTATTTTTGAGTACCACAATTCCCATTTCTCTGTGTAATATCCATAAGGATGCTTAGGGGAACAGGGATGACCCTCTCCCCCTTCTGCCTGAGCTCAGCAGCTCCTCCTGCACACAAAGGCAAATCCCCTGCAAGCAGAGGCTGCTTTGATAATCTAAGAGGAATGTGTGGCTGGAATCAGGCATGGAGGGAGAGATGCAAAAGGGTTTTATCACTATGCAAGTGAAACTCAGAATGTGTGAGGTCAGCTCTGCAGCCCCTCACTTGTGCTTGGCTGATAGAAGCAGTGTTATTTTTTTCAACTGGAACCCAAAGCAAGCAACAAAATGAGAACAAGTTGCTGTCAGATCAATCTACTGTCAGCTTCCTTCATTACCAAGGGAGAGCCAAGGCCAGCTCATTTTATCCTCTCCTCAAATTATCTCTCACCTGGACATTACCACTGCCCTAATAGCCACAGCCAGATGTAGCCAGTCCCAAAGTGTCTTTAAGCAGACAGCCAAGCAAACAAGAACCTCTATTTCTTCATTTTCAGAGTACACTGCTTCCAGGGTGTTATTAGGCTGTGGAAAAATCAGGTCCCAGGAGAAGACAATAATAAAGCAAAGGCCACTGCAGTCCCCTCAATCTGCTGCCTCACTTTCAGGCAATCAAACCACAGCATGGACACATCCAAGTGCAGCAGCAACATCTCGAAGTTATATAAAAATATAAAAAGCTATTTCAGTCTACTACAGGTCAGAGCCCTGGGTGCTGAGGGGCAAAGGAACAG
Organism: Melozone crissalis; assembly: GCF_028551555.1. Taxonomy (NCBI): domain Eukaryota; kingdom Metazoa; phylum Chordata; class Aves; order Passeriformes; family Passerellidae; genus Melozone; species Melozone crissalis. The sequence continues at coordinate 3,756,482 of NW_026535840.1, read as the reverse complement.
AAAGTTGAGTTCAAAGGATTTGCCTTTGGATCTTTTCTCCAGAGTGCTGGGAATTGCCTGCAGAGTGCTCAGGAGCAGGAGAGCCATTAGCACAAACAGTGTGGGATTCAGCACTGCTTCCCTACAAACAAATCCTGTTTATGTAAAGCCCAGGGGATGAGGGTGATAAGATAAGGGGGTGAGCTTGACAAGATAAAATGATGAAAGTGAGTGAATGCAAAACAGACTGTCATGAAACCACAGAGAGAAACACTGGGTATTTTGCAAAGAATACACATCCTTCCTTTGGCTGGGTTGTTTTTTTAATCCCAAAAAGCAGACATCACGTTTGTGGCAGGGGGGAAAAGAAAACAGGTGCTCATGACACGCTTTGGAGCTTTATGTATCAAAACCAACTGCCAAAATCCACCTCCCTGTTGTCTGTTTTCCAGCAAAACCCTGCTCTGCTGCCTGGGTAACCACACACTGGCCCAGTGCTCATACAGGGACCCCAGGTATTTGATCATCTTGTTGTTACCTGTGCCTGCTAAACACAAACCAGGGAATGAAACATGTTCAGCCCACACTGGGTTTATATAAAGCTTTAAATTCTTTTTTTCCCCCAGTGTCGAAGCTTTCTGGAAATGCCTGACACTGTGCCAGGTGCACCCTGCAGCAACAGGGGGGAGATGCTGATGTCCCTTTGAAAGCTTCATTTTCACATGGTGCAGATGAAAATGCTGCTAAAAGCTGGAGGACCATTGTGTGATGTGATGGAAAATTAACTAACCTGCAGTTATCTGCATCAAGGAGTCCATCTGAGCTGCCAGTCCTGGGACAGAGCTGCCTTTACCACCCCACTGGGATTTCCAGTGGGGATAATTAGGTCTGTGGATAATTAGGTCTGTGCTGTCCACAACAAGTGGGATGCTACGTGGCTCCTCATTCACAGGGAGACAAGACTAGATCAGAATTATGATTTTTACCTCTCACAAACACCCAGAACAGTTGTGCAGTGCTGCAGGAAGAACCTGGGCTCAAAGGGGGAACAGAGAAAGGCTGTTCAATAGGGGGTAATACCTGGGTGAGACACAGAAAAAAACCACAAGAGCATCTCCTTCCTTTAGAAATCTGGAGATGAGACTGGAAGGGAAAGGTCCAGAGAGTTTCCCCTGAAATGATTTAACCTGTGGGGCTCTCACACAGTCAGAAAGAAGTCTGGGAAAGGGAAAGGTCCAGAGAGTTTCCCCTGAAATGATTTAACCTGTGGGGCTCTCACACAGTCAGTAAGAAGCAGCAAAGAAATGTGATTACAACCTATGATTTCCCAGCCCACCAGCATATAGGAGTGGTAATATTTTGTCTGTAAACATTAAAATAAGGTCTCTTTAGAGAAACAATCTTTCTGTCATTACAGAAAAAGCACTGCAATGCTGCTGCAAACCAAAATGCCCAGAAGAGAACACTTGACACACTTCATTTAACTTCCACCCTCACACAGGTAATAACTGAAGGATTCTAGGTCAAAAAAAACATTAAATAAAATACATTTAGCAGTGCAATGTGCTCACCTTCCCATCATAGCGTTTCACTATGAACTGGTCCAGGCCCAGGTCTGCAAGAGAAAAAAAATACAGAAAAGAAAGCTTTTATGGCATAGAATTAAATATTTCTTGTGTTTTCTGTTTGAGAGGACTGGAAAGTAAAATGCACAGTCTGAGTAACATGTGTAGGAAACATAAGGACAGGAGGAAAATTTTGTTTGGTTTTGTACATTTTGTACTTTGTATTTTGAACACAAAAAGCCAACAAACTCATGAAATCAGAGAAGAAAACCCCCTTCTACAGCAGGGCCAGCAAGAGCTCAGCAATCAGCACCTCTCAGGAGCCTGAAATACCCTCCCCAAAGCAGATCCCTGCACCATTACCAGGCAAACATTTCACCTGTGACCCTTGGTGCTTTTAATAACACCTTTCAAATGGGCCACAAAGGGGAAAAAATACTTGCTCCCATAGTTAACTGGGATGTCCCCAAGCAAATCCAAAGCTTGTTCATATCTGAGTATAAAATAAATAGAGTTTAAAGGAGATAAGTTTAGATGCATTTGTAAGAAGTGGAGTCCTTTAGCTGGATTGGAGAAAGGCAAGGAGAGGGATTGTTTATATCAATAAAGTCTCTGATACCTTCCCAAAATGTTTATTTATGTTGAAGTGGGGAAAAGAACATCCCAGCCTTAGCTGAGTTAAGGCACAAAGCCCAGCAGGCTGCATCTAACACCAGTGACTGAAAGTATAAGCAAGATGACAAAAAAAATTCAGGAAGATTAATTATCTGAGCTTTGCAATCCAAAGTGAGGGAGCTGCATCCTGAGAAGAGATTAAGCAGAACTCAAGTTGAGCATTTCCAGTAAAACTCAGGAGAGCAGAGGCTGATTTTTGGTGCTCTGAGAAATGAAACCTCCACAGAGCGACGTCCTGTGCATCTTCTGCCACTGTTTATGGTAATTAGCACATTCTCATTTCAATTTTAATTAGAAAATAAAATGGAAAAACCAAAAGAAAGCCTTCCCCACGCCTGCTGTGTCACCTGCTTTTGAAGGAGGATAATGAAACCCTTCCTGCCTGCCGGAAAGTTTCATGGCATTGTGCAGAAAATGGAATTATTCATTGCTCCAGGGTGACCCAAAGCAGCTCCAACTCCTCTGCCACCAATTTCAAAGGTCAAGGCAATTGTCACAGGGCTTTCTGCACTTGTGACAATTCCAGCCAGAAAGCACCTTCTCAATATTTTGTGGGCCTGATAACAATGCAAATTGCATATTCATACACTTTTTCAGACTTCAATCTTCTGAATTGTGTCCTTCTCCAAGCTGTGAGTATAAATGCAGTAAGTATTAGTGCATTTAGAGGTAAGATTTGTCTGATAAATGTGATTATTTTATCACAGATACTTTATGTGGTCAGAGCTCACCCTGACCATCCATCTGCATGGTGACATAAGCTGAGCTTATGTGCATGTGACATAATAAAGTCATTTCTCAGGGACACCTCCTTTTCCCATGCCAGGAAATGCTGCTGAAAGGCAGATTCCTGACAGCCTGACATTACACATGTACTCATGGAAAGCCAAAAAAGGGACAGGGGTTAAAAATAGACAGTGAAAGTATGTCCTAATGGCATCTCCTGCAACTGGACACTGGGAAAGCACAGAGGTTTCAATAGAGAGCCAAAATGAATGGATGATTGTCGCAGACAACTTTTATGAAAAATCCTTTCCTTAGCATTTTTCCTCTTGAGAAGCTGAGAGGCCTCAGGAACAAAATGTAAACATTGATTATCTGCTGCTGTGGAATGCAACAGGTGCATCTGTGATTGGTCTCATAGAGTTGTTTCTAATTAATGGCCAATCACAGTGAGCTGGCTTGGACTCTGTCTGAGACAGAAGCTTTTGTTATCATTGTTTTCTATTCTATTCTTAGCTGGCCTTCTGATGAAATCCTTTCTTCTAATCTTTTAGTATAGTTTTAATGTAATATATATCATAAAATAATAAATCAAGCCTTCTGAAACATGGAGTCAGATCCTCATCTCTTCCCCAATTCAAGAACCCCTGTGAACACCGGCACAGACGATTGTGTAGAGAACAGCAAGAAAAGATAAGCTGATAATATAATTTTTTATATATAAATGCCATATGTTTCTAAATAACTATAAATATTCATTGAATAAATAAATGTGGAAATGATGGCTCCTGGGCTGTCCCAGCAGGGGTGTGGGCACAGGCCCAGGGCTGTCACTGTTCCCCTGCTCAGGGACATCCAGGGCTGTGTCCAGTTCCCCAATCCAGGAAGGACCTGCAGGGGCTGGAGCGTGTCCAGGGCAGGGAATGGAGCCCCAGGAGGGGCTGAGGGAGCTGGCAAGGGGCTCAGCCTGGAGCAAAGGAGGCTCAGGGGGCCCTTGTGGCTCTGCACAACTCCCTGCCAGGAGGGGACAGCCAGGGGGGGCCGGGCTGTGCTGCCAGGGAACAGGGACAGGACAAGGGGAAAGGGCCTCAGGCTGGGCCAGGGGAGGTTTAGGTTGGGTATTAGGAAAAATTCCTTCACCAAAAGGATGTCAGGCACTGGCACAGGCTGCCCAGGGCAGTGGTGATGTCACCATCCCTGGAGGGATTCAAAAGCCATGCAGATGTGGCACTTGGGGACATAGTTTAGTGGTGGCTTGGCAGTGCTGGGCCAATGGCTGACCTCAATCTCAAAATCTTTTCCAACCCAGATGATTCCACAATTGTACTGCACACACAAGCACATTGGCTTCCCCCAGTGTTTGACATGGTCACCCTCCCAGCCATGCACAATGTCCCCTCTCCTCTGCTGCTTTAATTAAGCTGCACACTCAAATTCCTCTGTGAAATTCTCCTGACATTGGTCCCGAGAGAAGAAGCCAATTCAAAAGCTAAAAGAGGCATTTTTGTTCAATTCATACACTTTTACTCTATACATTTTCCTTTTCCCAGGACAGCTTTATTTTCTTTTTTAAGCACTTAGCTGCCTGTTTTTCCATAAGCCTTTAAACCTGACAAAAGGAAACCAACAAAGAGGGTCTGTTACCTGATGCCTGGGGTCTTCCTTTAAATTAGATAAAAACACCAAGAAAGTGCAATAGGAATTCAGCATTTGTGTGGGCTGGTGAGCCAATAGGACACTGCATGGATGAGGACAATCCCAGAGAAGAGGGAAGGGAAGAATGGCAGTTATTGCACATCTGCTTTTCAAAGGGCAGAGTGGTGTTAGAGCCACCACAGGATTGTCTCTAAGTGCCACACTCCCAAGACAAACAGCCCCTGGCTGGGCTATTGTTGCTGAGCTGCAGGAACACAGGCTAATAGGCATGTTGAACCAGGAAAAAAAGAGCTTTTCCATCTTTACTGAGGGGCAGGGGCTGAAAAAGCATTCTCTCAGAAGTAGTTGAAAGGATTTCCTCAAGAGAGGCAGCAATGAAAGCCAGGAGTCATTTCAGAAAGATACCTGGCTGCCTCAAGCTTTCCTGGGACATACACATGGCTAGCCTGGATTGCAGTGATCACCCAGAGTTTCCACCATGATCTGCCCCAGAATACACTTATATTTACCTGAGACCCTGAACAACCCCTCACCTTTCCCTACACATCCCTTTTGCTCCTGCAGCCAAGGGCTCTGCACCAGCCCCCCACTGCCAGCAGCATTTCAGGGACCTGCAAGGATTCCCCAGTCAGCTTCCCTGGAATGTTTAACCACCCCTGGTTATTGCCCCTGCAAATTCTGATGGCACCTACCAGGAGCCCCAAATAAACAGCAGCACTGCCATGGAGTATCTAAGCACCACTAGAAATGTTATTTCAGAGTAGACTGACACCATTTACTCACCAATACCAGGGATATAGGCTGCCACTTTTATTCGTGTGATGGTACTTTCACAGCACTCTAAAAATAAAAATGATTCAATATAAAGCAAAAATTACTGAACACTCACTGCCTGCCACAAAGCGGAGAAGGTGGTGTTCAACAGCAGAACCATACTCCCTGCATTTACTTCTCTCATTTTGGAGGAAAGGAATGAATTTTCATGGAGAAGGAATGAATTATGTTAAGGAAAAAACACAGAATAACTTGTTCCTGCTCTTGTTCAGCAATAGCCAAATCTAAAATCAAATGCTTATTATATTCCTATTGATTAACAAAAACATACTTTCCATGGATTTTCTCAAAGCCAGTTAATTACCACACTTGATAAATATGCAGTCAATTACTAAGCTCTTCATGTTATCTTGTAAAAATAAATCCATAGGCAGTAGGTTATAGACTGCAGTTCTAAAAAACATTTTAAAAAGGAGCTTCCAGGAGAAGGACAATTATATTATGCCAAGAACGCAGTTGAGATCAATTAGAAACCACCATGATTTCCTCTGGGACACCAGCAGCTTCTCACTGATGGAAAAACCTTTTCAATTCCTTCCAAGTCTTGATATCCTTGTCAGATTTTGCACATTATTTGGGTAACATTCACTCATGATCTGCTTTTTTTTCCCCCACTGCTTAATATATACCATGGACTCCTTTACTGCTAGCAGATGAATAAAAGGGCTAATTATGAAGACTGAAAAGCTGCTAACTGTGCTTGTGATATGCCACATTATGGCAGGAGAAAATGCTGGAGCAAGCTTTCCCCTCCAGAGCTGTAATCCAGCATCTGATTGTTGTATTCAGAGTATTTCCTCTCTGAATCTAAAATGGAATCTGCAAGCAAACAATGAGCTGCCTCAGGGGACAACAGCCCTGAAGGACAACAGCCCTGAAGTGCTCAGCTTCAATTCCAGGACTGCTTTGCTCCAGGAAGGAAGCAGCAAGGGACTTGGTTCTCATCTCTCTGCTCCTGCTCCATCAAGGCAGTTTCCCTGTGAGACATGCACTCCTAACACACCTGCTCAGCCACACCTGGCACTGTATGGAAGCCTCCTTTGTGTGACTTTCAGCACATAAGCATAGAGGTAAATGCATCTCTTGCTCCTCCTTGGCTCTTTTCCTGGGCTCTCATATCAGGCCTGACAGGCTCAAAGATGATTCTTGCCCAGGCATTTTGTATTTCCACGGAAAAAGAGCCCCACCTTGGTCAGGAGACAAATGGATTTACCTCTCACTCACATCCTTGCTCCAAAGAGCTCTTCAGCAGATGTACCAGGGAAGAGTAGGGAGAGAATTCCCAGAAGGATTGGAATCCCAGAATCTCTGGCTTCCTTCTAGGTCTTAAATATCCCAGCTGATCATTTTGTGTAACTTTAGGGATCTGTACCAGCCCAGGGAGTTCTCCCCTCCTCATTACATGAGTGCTTGTCTCAGCTCCTGGCTGATGGTTGTACAGGAGATCAGATCCACATTTCATAAGCTTTAATCAAAATTACAAATAATCACTCATGCACTGTACCACCCCAGAGGCCAGCTTGTGCTCAGCTCCCCATGCAGCTCAGACGTGGAAAACAAACATTTTCTACCAGGAGAAGCAAGCTGCACACTCTACCTCTGCCACCATCCCCTCACAGAGACACAGCTGCTGCTTCTGCCTGGCCTTCAGCAGCATCTCTGGGGTCTCTGGCACTCAAACAAAACAAACAACCCAACCAAAACACCTTCCAAGAGTTCAGATATTTCACTTGCTGCTCATTATGTGGTGAAGCTCAAATGCATCTTTCCTCTGGCAGGAGTCTGGGATAATCAGCCAGGTCAATACAGGACTGGTTTGGGAAGAACCTGCTTTCATTACAACATGCTGGGATGAGATAGAAGTAGTATTTTTTACTTCTTTCAGTCCTTATTGCAAAGGCCATAGGAAAGCTGAGCATGACACAGCTCCTTCTTAGTCCAGGATGCTCCAAAATACTCGCTTTCCTCAGGAAAATGATCAGTGCAGAATGGCCCAGATAAACCTGGGGAAATGGAGGGAATCCTTGCACTTCCCACCAGAGACAGAGAATTTTCAGCTTATTTTCAGCTGGTTTGGGACTGGGGTTCCAAGGAAGCACCAGGCAGGAAACAGCCATCCCTTCCCATCCACTCTTGGAGCAAATTTAACCTCTCAGGTATGAGAGGACATAAGAGAAATAAAAATAATACAGGACTGCAGGGAGCAGAAATCACCACCCACGCTTCTCCTGGCACTTGAACTTTCCAGATAGCACAGAAAGGAATTTTTTTTTAAAGCAGCTTTCAAGTTTAATGCCATTCTTTGGCTTCTTCTGACAAACCATTCCAAGCTCAGCAAGCTCATGTCATTACTTAAGCACAGCTTGCCTGTTTGGGAATGCTGTGGCAAGAAGTTTGAGTGAAGCAGAGAAAGCAATCTGCAGGAGCTGAGGGATTGGCATTCATTTTCCCCAAGCTAGCAAAACACAGGCCAGAATTAAGCTGACACTTTATTGACAATAAATCAAACTTTCCCCTAAATCCATAAAAATGAATCAGGCACACAATACCTTCACAGAGGATGAGCAGTTTAAAAATAAATACAACAGAGACTGAGGCACCTCGTTACTCCAGATCACTTCTACTCCTCAGTGTTTTCTCTCCCTAAAACAGCAGAGGCTTTTACAAGAAGTTACTCCTTGAAATGATGAGCTGCAGCTTGAGCACACTGAGGGATTACCTCCAGGAGGTTCCCCAGGAACACACCAGGCTGCACCAACCCCAAGGAAAGGCCTGGGATGAAGGAGGATGCTCCAGCCCCAGTGCAGGGCACACCCAGGCTGTGACTCAGGATGAAAGCAGCCCCAGCATTTCCCAGCTAACCTGGAACCTAAATTACCCTGTGAGTCAAAAGCACCAGCAGGGTGTGAAGTACAGAACTCATCTGGCCAGCAGGTAGCACTCTTTGTTTTCCATTTCTGATCTGAAAACCAGACCTATCTTCCTTTTATTTTTTACTACCAGCTTTAAAAACATTTCAGAACAAGGTTATGGCTGGTTTGACTTTATTGTAGCAATAACTGTTTTACTCTTCTACTGTTCATTATGTGTTAAAAAAACCCATTTACTGTGATTGTGATGATGTACAGAGCTGGTAAGGAACAACCACAGTAGAGCAGCTCCATCTAGAAGCAAATCCACAAAATTTCTTTAAGTGTTCTGAAGACAGATTTTTCAACTCAACAAAATCCAAGATGCCTCCCTTCCTGCCCTGCCCAAGCTCAGCTCCCATCCCATTCCACTTGCTAGAAACACCTAAATCCACTTTCTTCCCTCCCAAGCTGCTGTGTGTCACTCACTGGCAGCATTTGCAGGCACCATGGGGACAACATCAACAGCCAGGACAACAAAGGGAATGCAATGGGAAGTGAGTGGCTAAGACTGATGAATTAATTATTTCCCATTAGTCACCTCTGCTTGTCTCTGAGGGAGGTGTTTGCTCAGCATACTTGCACCTATTTGCTGTACACACCCTAAAATGCACCAAGCACGTGGAAGAACTAAAAGAAGAATCAGATGTGCTGAAAGAAACACAGGATGTTTTCAGGTTTTAAGCTCCCAGACAGGTGCTACTGCTTTTCTAATCACCAATTCAAGGAGTCTGAGACAGACAAGATGGTAACCTACAGCCATGAATTCACATGGGAACTACAGCCATTTCCAGGGAAAATGGAAATTTAGGATGGAAACCTAAATATCAATTCACCTACATGCTTTAAACACTAATGCCAGGGTTATTTTTTCTTCCCTCCTGCACACACTTCATATTGTTATTTTCTAAGCACAAGGGTACACAGTATTTAATTAGCAGCTGTCATCTAAGATATCAAAACAGTTTCACAATTTGGACATAAAACCCCACACTCAAATATTTAACATTTGGGGACTGCAGTTCTTCATAAATGTCTGCAGAGACAAGGGAAGTTTTAATTTGACAAAAACCTGATTCATTCTTTGAGATATAATGTGGGAGATCAAAAAACATGATCACCCACATCTCACCCCAAACTCTAAAATGAATCTCTAAAATGGAGACAAAATGAATCTCTAAATGGAGACCCCAAACATGAATCTCTAAATGGAGACAAAAATCTCTAAAATGCAGACAAATGCCTCCTGCTACACAATCAACACCAAATATTAAGGACACATTTTTCCAGACAAGAGCAAGGTGTCTCTCTCCCACTTTTTGATTGCCAAAACCTCCCCAGGTACTACAAGTGTTTGTCTGCAACCCACAGGGAATTTGAAGATGGCAGAGATGAGCCCTACCCTGACCACCATCACATGGGGCTGCCTCAACCCCTTTGGAACCATTTAGGTTGGAAAAGACCCCTAAGATCACCAAGTCCAGCCTTTATTGCTGATGTTTTCCTTGCCAAAGCAACCTCCTTTTGTAGGTTTGGGAAGTGTTTCAGTTCAAGGCAATATTTCCCTATTAAATATAGGAGGCAAGGCATCCCATCTGCTCTTCAGGGCTCACACCAGCCAGCTCTGCTACACTGCAACAGCATTTTGGGAAACATGAAAGGACTCAGGCTAATTTTGGGCTTGGAGCAGGAGACCTTCAGGAGATGTTTCCTAGCCCTGGCAATCAGAGCTGGGAAGTTTACAGAGCAGGTGAGCAGAGCCTGGGGAGTGTCAGCTCTCCACAGCAGCTCCCCTGCAGCACTCACTCTCTGGCTGCTTCTCGTTGGGGGTGATGGATCTCACAAAGTCCTGCGGGGTCATGAACACCTCGGACTCGCCGTGCTCGTTGATCACCTTCAGCGTGGCAAAGTACCTGAAGATTTTGTCTGGTGTGGAGTAGGCTCTGATCCTGTTCTCATATTCCATCACCTGAAATGAAATTCAGCCAGCATTAGATGTGCACTGTCCCTGCCCCACGCTGATTCTCAGTCCTCCAAGAGATTTGCCACAGGACAAGTTGCATGCAGAAACACAACTCTGGACTCTTTTGGCATTACTCCTTTCAAAGACCCTTTAAATATCCAGGAAAACTGGCCATATCAGCTGCTGATGTCCCAGGATGAAGAACAAACACTAAAAATCTTTACTATGAATAAATTTAGACTCTTCATGGTCGCAGAAGAAAAACAAATTCACAAAATCCCTGAAGGTGTTTTAAAAACATGAGCATAAGAAAACACACTGGCATCACATTTGTGAATCTAAAGCAGCCCAACATCTTCGCCACAGTGCTGAAGGGTTTGATTTGTGATTAATATATGAAGTAAAAAGTCTTGGAAGGCTGGGAGAAACCTTTACTTTCAAGCAGAGTCTTGGAAAAAATCACTTGGAGCCGCAGCTGGTTGCTCAGTCACCCAAGCTCATTTTTTCCTCTTTTCTATCACATTGGCAGAATTCCCCAGAAACTCAGTCCTCCCCACCAATCTGCTTCTTCCTAACTCTGCCAGCAGTGATTTTATTTTTTTTTGGTACCTAGAAGCAGCTTCCCTTCAAACAGCTGGAATTAATCAAAGACAACGACAGCTTTTCTAAACAAAATCCCAGCACAAGGCCACAAGGGTGGAAAAAGGCACACACACCTACACTCCATCATGTATAGCACAGAAAACTTTCCTCCTTACTTCAGCTCTTCATTCCTGCCTTATATGCTGTGCTTAACAGTCCATAATGTACTTGAAACCTGCAGCTGGCCAAGAGCTACAGGAGGAAAAAATCCCCTCCAAAGATGTGCTGCAAGAGAACAGGCAACATCAAGGGTACTGCCAAGGCAGCTGTAGATCATTCCTGGCTTCGGTCCTGGCTCAGCCTTGTCCTTAAATTCCTGAACAACTTCCTCAGCCTGATGTTTATCACACAGAAAACACCCTCTTTAGTTTTTCTTACTTCTAGGATAAAAAAAAAAAGCCAAATGTTTCAAATCCTCCAAGCCAGGCCTTGGTAAAGCAAAGCCTCCCTCTTTATTTGCCCCAGATGACATTCCCTGGAATGACAACACCTAAAGCATTCTCCCCACTCCTCTCTGCATCACCACAGCTCTTCCAGAATTCACATGTCCTTGCATCAACCACTGCAGGAGAAAGTGGTTTTTTCCCTAGGGCCTTTGTACCTCTAATCAACAAACCTAATCCCACTTTTATTGCTTCAGTCCACAAGGTTCTGCACAGCTAAGGGCATTGGAATGAGGAAAATTGCTTTATAGCCAAGCTCCAAGTAAAAGATGACACCCACTTTTCCACCTCTTTCTGGCTTTGTCTACTGCTCCCCCCTGGCAGGAGGCAGCTCCTTATGCCAAAGTGATCCTTCCACTTGTGGGTGCAGGCCATATCTCACTCCTGCCTGATCTCATGAATAACACCCCACCCAGCTTAATCAGCCAGAAACAGCTCAGTATTTTTACCTTCAAGGAAGGCAAATAAAACAAGGGCAGTATGAAACCCCAGACTGGAGCCAAGAGCAGACACCACAGACCAGCTCCCTCCATCCATGGCAACCCTTCCACACTGCCTGCTTTCTAGCTAAAAAACCTCATCAACCAAATCTTCCAAGCCTGTGGTAAAGTTTCTTGCAAGGCACTATGAAGTGCTTTCCCTCAACCCAGCTGGGCACAACCCAACAGCCCCACTGCTGCACCAGAGACAGAGTCCTGACATTCTCCACTAAAACCATGTTTCATTTTACCCCACTTGACGCCATATCCACAATGGCTCTTCCCTCCACATCTGTTTTAATCCCCTGCCAAGATGCTGCTCTCAGGCTTGTTGCTTTCAGGTGCTTTTCTCCTCATGTTTAGAATATTTAGAGTATTACTTGCACAACAACAACAGCTTACTAACAACATGGGCTCAAAACCACATCTCCTGTCTCATCTTACAGCACAAAAACGCACAATGTGGACCAAAAGAGTAGAATCTAAACTGCTTTTTAGCATCTCACATGCTGCTTTCATCACAACTGAAATCTCACTTCTTCCACAAGCTTCCCTACAAGAAGGGAACAAATGCAGCCACACTCCTTCCCCTTTGCCTGCAGCTGAACCCACAATTACATCATTCTTGGTAATGAGCTAATCAGCTGGCAAAAACTGACAAATGTTGCAGCCCATCCCTCTGGCTGCAAGGCTGGGTGCAACACGAAGCCAGGTCAAGAAGGGAGCAGCCAAGATGCTGCAAATGGGGAAAACCTCATTTATTTGTGCCTGTGCTGAACATCAAGTGGGTGCTAACAAGGGTGGCCTGATCCCCCAAAACAAATGTGGAGTTAGGAGCCCATGTCTTGGGTACAGACAACCATTTGTGAGGGGTTTTTGCACTGCTTCAAAGCTACCTGGACTGAAATCCATGCCAGGCAAGTGTCTCCTCTCCTGACCTCTCACTTTTCTGCAGTACAAACCAGTCCTTGATGCAAGGAAGACCAGTCAAAATTCTCCTCCTGTCTCCAGAAATGCAGCCTCAGGTAATCAGGCACCTTGAGAAAGATGATATAACCCAAAGGGAAAAATCTCTTTTTTGCATTTATGAGTAGAGCATGTGCTGGAGGAGAAAGACAAGTAAGTAATCCCTGCTGCTCTACAAGAGTGAAGGTGCTGTTGAGACTGTCAATGTTTATGCCAAGCCTCAGGTTAAAAGAAAAAAAACCTAAATTCTATGCTGACATGAAAATAAAGCTCTAAATTAACATCTCAAGGCACAGAGCACCACCAGGGCCTCCCTGACTATGCAGCAGCACACATCTTTACAGGGGAAATTAATTAGGACTCATTTTCTTCGTGCTTCCCCCTGTGACACACACCCAAATGAAGGCTCAGCACGAGGAACACCCCAAGGCAAGATACCTGCAGGACCCAAACACTGCCAGTACATCTTGATAAGTCAGCCCTAGTGCTGCATGCAAACACTTTTAGCAAGTTAATTAACACATCAGCCCGCCCCCATCCTGTATTACAGCTCATTAGCCTTCAAACTATATTGAGGCACTCAAGTAATCTTTTTTTCTTTTCTGCCCTGCTGCACAGACAACACTTGCCTGGGAAGCATCCACACACAATCCCAACACCTGAGAGTGCTTTATGTTCTTTGTATCTCAGCTTCCCCCTCTCACTGGATCACTATCTAAAACAGCAATGTCAAACTTAATTTACTGCTTCGCCACTAATCATCATCTTCATTAAAAGCAACATTAGGATAACAAACAAGTGTTAAACACTTCCAATTAGGCTTAATTTTTTCACAAGGAAAATCCCACGCTATTTTCAATTAATTATGGGAAGAGCTGGGAAGAGTTTGTACTGTGGGTGGTGCTTTGTTGGGGTTTTCTCAAACAGACAGAGGAGTCAAGAATCCCCGGGGTGCTGCACAGTCAGGGGAGCAGCACATCCGGGGAGCAGCCCTGATTTGAGTCAGGAGCAGGGCACACCTTCCCCTGACATCCGAGCTGGCCACATTCAAACAGCTCCGGGTGACTCACTGCAGCAGCTGCTGACCAAACACCGAGCAGGCACCCGGGACAATACCTGGCACATCCTGCGTTTAAAGGAGCTTTTGCAACATTGGCATTCGGGCCACACAAGGCACATTCTGTCTGGAGGCTGCAGAGAAAAGGCTTGTGTTGGCACAAAGATGGTGAGGGCTGTCCCCAGGGAAATTGCTGCTCCTGCTGTTGGAGAAGGCACTCTGGGATGGGAAAGGATCCAGGCCACGCTCTGCTCCCACCTTTTGGGCACACCTGGCTTGTGTCTCATTTGGAAATCATGGTCATATTCCTCCCTGCCTAGTTTGGGAAGGAAGGAGCTGGTCAGCACATCTCAAACAACTGAAACAATAGTCCTTGCATGTAGAAAACTTCCTGTGGCTGCCCCAGCAGCAGTCACGTCACACAAAAATCAATCTTTGCACTCACTTTATTCAAAATTAAGAGCGTGGGTGGAGGTGGACCGTGGTTTGCTCTTTGCAACCTGCCTCCATCTGCTAACACTGGAAAAAAGCAATAACCTGCTTTTCTTGAGCGATACTGGCAAGAGCTGAAGTTGTCAGAGCACCTGACACCCAGCTGCCATGAAAACTAGCAAGAACCCACATTCCTGGACAATTCTGAATATCTCACTACATAACTTCACTGAGCTGCCACCAACAGTCACAACAGGAGAGAGTCTGGAGCCCCAAACACCACGAAGCACTTGAAGTCTCAAGTTGTGTAATCTTTTCTGACCAGGAACCAAAATGATTCAGCAGCTCTAAAGGAAACAGCTCTTAATTTTTCATGAGAAGCTGTTAAGCCACTCTATATGACTACCCACAATTTAACAGCTAATGAGATGCAATCTCCAGAATACAGGCTTAAAAATAAGTATCAGAAGCAAGTCATAACAAAATGGGAGTAGATGCTCTTCACAACTCCTTTCTCCCCTTTGGTGCTGCAAAGATATTACATCATCCAACACAGCCCTATAAAATTGACATCCAGATGGGCTTAAAAAATAAAATACTGCTGTCTGCCAGCTCCCAGTTAGAGGACTCTGCCAGATCAAATTACACATCCTTTAATAACGGTGGTTTCAGACAGTGCCAAACCAGTTGTCAGTTCTGAGGTGCCCAAAGCTCCTGGAACTCCCCAAGAGCGAAGGCAGGTCACAAGCCAACAAGAGAGTTTATTACTCAAGCTTTCCTCCTCTTGAAAATGAAATAGCCAGAAGCATCAAGAGAGAGCCAGGACTAACCAAGAAGGGGAACTGAGCCTGCATTTCAATAAGTACATTTGCACAGAATAATGAAATGAATGAAATCAAGAATTAAAGTACACCTTTCCTACAACCCTCCCTTCCACATTCACCCTCTACTTCTTCCTGTATGTACTTTGTATATTCACAGGCAAAAGGATGGACTCAGAGACACACATGCTGAATATCCCAGATGGTTTAAAAGCTTTGGCAACAATTCCCTGCTTTGCATGCACCATCCTAACAGCCATCAGTGCAGGAGCCTTGATTACCTTGGACATGTAAGTGGAGGTGGGGAAAGAGGTCTCCATTTCAGAGATCAGTGTACTGTGCTTTCCAAACACACACATTTCAACCTGCAGAAACTCATGGCTACATGCTGAGAAAGCAGGCTCCCAAAAGAGTGAGGTCCCTTAGCAAACACAGACAGGTACAGAGCAAGTTTTCCTCTTGCAAGCTGCCCGAGTTTGGTACCTTGCGGTCCCTGAACCCCGAGCGTTTCTTCTTCTTCCCTTCAGCCGGCGCCTCCTCATCGCCCGAGGCCACAGCCCTCCTGCCCTCACTGCTGCTGCTGCTCTCCTCCTCCTCCTCCTGCTTCATCTTCTCCCCTGGCTCTGCCCTCGGGCCGTGTCTGACAGAGTCCTCTGCATAAGCCCTGCAGCGGGAAAAGAAAACACCGGTTTAGGAAGTGACTGAGGGGTGACACAAATGGTCCTGCCAGGCTCCACCGGTTACAGTGCAGCAGGGAGGGCTGCAAAGCAAAAGCAGAGAAGTGACCAGTCCTCTTGGAATGCTTTCCCCTGCTGCAATCAAATTTCCACCCCACATCAAACCCCAGACTAATGGCCACAGTAAGTTTTCCCAGTCCAAATCACTCAGTGAATTATGACACCCTCTCCCAAAACCCAGACATGCAAGAAACCCTGGGAGAAAGGCATATCATACCTCCTCTAGCACTAAATTCCACCTCTGCTTCCCCAGAAAGATGTATTAAGTGACAGAAATGTGTTTTACCATCAGCACTGCAGGATTCAGGATGAACAACCTTTTTGTTTCAGCTCAGCTGATTTATTTTCTATCTCCAGGAGCTGACAAGCTGTTTTATCCCCTTATTCCACCAATGACTCTTCTAAACACCAGTGCTGCAGGATTTGTGACAACAAAACTGGAGCTGTTTGTCCTCAAGGTGCAAATAAAACTCTGGCAGAGCCCAGAACCCCTTTTCCCTTGCTGCTCAAACACAAAGATCTTCAGTCAACTCTGCTCATAGACTCCACACTTCAAATCACTCAGAATCAGGAGCAACTCTCAGAACTGCAATTGGCAATGGGATGATTAAATAAAAAGCAGGATAAATCCCTAAGCCAAGCAATGCTCTGGCTTTCCCATGCTTTACTTGTAAAGCAGTTCAGAATGAGACAGAGCTCAGACCACATTAACATCAGCGAAATGATAATCTCTGAGGAGTGGCACAAGCAACACAGCCAACGGTTTGACAACATTATTTCTCTTTCTAAAGGACTCAAACAGCTCAGGGAAACATCCCAGCCTGCCCATAATTTAAACAAATCTGCCTTTACATTGCATTCCTGGTGATTTATTTTGGACTAATCACAGGGTATGCAGCTTACACACAGGTGCTGCTCCTTGCCCACTTTGGTACTGCCTGGAGCTATGAATGTGGTCATTTACAGCTGTGTGAGTTTGTTTTAAAAGAGCTGCCCTGGGAGAAAAACAAAAACAAACCAAGATTTTTGAAGTCTCCCAAGCTCTAAACAAAAGGCTACACATACTTCATCCTGCCAGTTTCCTGGAAAACACAGATGTGCTGTGTAATACTAACAGAAGAGCCTGTGTCTGTTTCCCCAGGAATCACAGAATCATGGGATGGTTTGGGTTGGAAGGGGCCTTAAAGATCCTCTCCTTCCACCCCCTGCCATGGGCAGGGACACCTTCCACAGCTTGCAGCAATCTCAGCACATCAGCTTCCAAGAAGGAGCAATGAGGGTAAGTGATCCATCAATTAATTTAAATGCTACCAAAAGAAAAGACAACTCTCTCCTTATCAGCATCCAATAATTCACTGACAGCACAGAACAAGACAGATGGGAATGGGCTAAAGAACTGCAAACTGCACAGTACTGGTGGCAAGAAGACACTTTATCATTTATGGAATGGTTTGGGCTGGAAGGGATCAGCTCAGACAGGGATTCAGAGGTTTCTGGTCCACAGTGGGACAGAACACAGCCCCATTACAGGGGTCTGGTGCAATAAAGTACACAAATGTTCAGTGAAGAGCAATATTAATCCTGCCTTTTTACATTAAAATGGAGCTTTGCACACTTCCTCTTCTGAAAAGGCCCTGAGTCTCTATAATTTGCTGATATATATTTGTGAGTCTTACAGCAAAGCACCATCTCTATGGCCTCACTGAACCAAACTCCCAGAGACAGGATCCAAACCAGGTCCTGCACAAGGATCTTAAGGGAGGGAAACTCTTTCCCCAGAACAGTCCTGCAGCTGATCTCTCCTGGAGAGCTTGAAGTCCATGCTGGCACCTGTCCTGAAGCCTTTCCTGAAAGTTTAATCAGCACTGGCACACCCTTGAGGGGCTGTGGGTTTGGCTGAAAAATGCAGTTGCCAGTGAGGCTACACCAGCAGCACTGACATGGAAAGCCCCTGTGCAGGCAGGACATCCATCTTAAGCATCTCTGAGGGAACCTCTTGGAGAAAGGGATAGAAAAGCAACAGGAAATCAACTGCCTATCTCCACAACTAAGGTGTTCCATAGCAAACATGCAGGAGAATAGCTGTATCAGGAAACATTTGCTCCTGTAGGGCTTGACTGACAGCTAGCAGCCCAGGGAAGGGATAGATGAAATTGAAAAATCAAACTTTTCCAGCACATCCCACGCATTCCCTCAATCCATCAGGCTGTCAAGTCAGTTGCTGCAGTGATACAGACGGAGGCTGTTTGAATACAGGCAGCTTTTTCTTCCCTCTGGTTCATCCAGGTAATGAACTCTGCTCCACACTCAGATCACCATCCCAGCATCCAGGAAAACAAGCTGAGGAGAAAGGCAGAGTCTGGAGGCTGCTTCTCAAGCAAGGTTTAACAGCTATTGCTGAACTAACCACTGAAGGAGCAGCTCTCTATGTGCACCCTCTCTGTGTATTTTACCTCCCTCTGCTGAAATCCTTGGCTTCCAACAACTGCAGCTTCCATACTCAGCCCACATAAAAAAGCCTTTCAGTGCAGATGTCAGAGTATGGCTGGAGGAAACAAAAGCCCATGGCTTCAGAAATATCCACCCTGCTGGACTTCCCTCAGCAAGTGGGGACTCTCTCTTCTCCTGCCCTGTTTGATGAGGCTGACTTTCCAATGAAATTCCTGGTGCTGCAGCTTCTGCACAAAAAGGGAAATGAAAATACAAAGCCTCCCTTCACTGTGTGCCAAGACCAGCCACCAGCCTTTCCCCACAGAGTGTGCCTGCCCTGGCTCCTGAGCCCTACTGCCATGCTTCAACCATTCTCATCTCTTCAGACTTTTTCCCCTCAGTGAACTGAATTTGAATCAAACACTACTCCCCACCCACTCAGCAATATCTCCTTTGAACCCCTGGAGAAAGCCAGCAATCAAGTGTAAGATTGGATTCCTCATCCTCCCCTAAAACACTGAGCTACCAAAGGGCTGCAATGATAAATTCTCTCTTGGGGAACCATGCTTTAAGAGAGCCAAACACATGCAACCATGGGATATCCATGCAGGAAGGGTGCTGGGACTCACACTGGGCATTGGCACAACACTCCAAGTTACAGGTCCTGCAGATGTTCCAATGAAACACAACCCCTCCCTTTACAGTATTTTTCTTCTTTGAATGACAGAAGCAGAACAGCATGAAAAAAAAATCACACAACTTTGTGCCAGAGATGACAGTGCTCAGTTATTCTAATCCTGGAGGCAGTAGCAAAGTATTCAGTATTGAGCTATCAGTTGCTGCTCAGTGTCAGAGGGAAATGGAAGAGATGGGCACCCAGGAGTCAGCAAAGCTGCTGTCAGCACCCAGGGGCAGGAGGGAGGAACCCTGCCTGACACATGTGTTCCTCAGCTGACTAAGAGTTGCCATTCTCCCTGGATGTAAACAGCTGGGGACATCCCAGAGAGGTTTAAAAGCCACTGAAGACTTCAGGGCTTTCATGCTGTAATGCAAAAGCAAGTTAGGACATGACATTCATAAAAACAGGCAACCTCCAGGGATCAGGAGAACTTTCAGAAGGAGCTGTGGCTCATCCTCAGCTCAACCACATTCAGCACCCAAATTAGTCACCTGAAACTTTAATAGGGAATTCACCAGAGAGTTTTCAGGGTGTTGCCACACTCACAGGGCTCTCTACTGCTTTGCTTCCCTCCTCATCTCTCACACACTCAACACCAACATAAACTGGCACAATGAATTTGTGGCAAGAACTTCACAAAGGCAGCCACCCTAATGACACCCTAATGCTGTGGTGTCCTGACATTACCCCAACATCCCTATGAGCAGAAATCTGCTATTTCTTAATCCAGGAGATGCTGCTTTCATTTCCAAACAGAGCTCACCACAGTGGGGTTCAGGGCTGATCCTTTCCTTCCCCAGTGTCCATGGAGAAAATCCCTCAGTGTTCAGCCAAAAGCCACTGGAGAGAACACTGAGTTCTTTCAAGACCCCACTCCCAGACCAATGTGTCATGAAGTCTTAGGAAAAACCCTCAGCACAGCAATCCCAAGGAGAGTCTCTTGAGTGTGTCACCTCTCACAAAGAATTAAAAAAGTATAAAATCACAAAATGGTTTGTGTTGGAAGAGACCTTAGAGATCAGCTCGCTCCATCCCCCTGACATGTAAGCACATGAGGGCTCTAAAAATAAACTCACATGAATAATACCTCCAATTTTTCATCTTCTCTCCCAAACATTAGGTTAAGTTGTACCTGATACATCTACAGCAATAAAACAGGTTTCTTCCCTCTTGACTATGATTTATGTGGTTTCCTTTGTTTTACTACAAGAGAGAATTTTGAAGTCTCTGTTTCAGCTGGCATAAGATATATCCAGCAATTCTCCCATTAAAAATGTATTCTAGGCAAATTACTCTAAAGCCCTCGGGACACTGGTGCAAAAAATCGCTGCATTCTTAAACAGAGTTACAGAATCCCAAAACAGCTTGATTTGGAAGGAGCCTTAAAGCCCCTCCAGTGCCACCCCTGCCATGGACAGGGACACCTCCCACAGTCCCAGGCTGCTCCAAGCCCTGTCCAGCCTGGCCTTGGACACTGCTAGGCAGCCACAGCTTCTCTGGGCACCCTGTGCCAGGGCCTGCCCACCCTCACAGAGAGCAATTCTTTCCCAATATCTAAACTAATCCTGTCCTCTGGCAGTGGGAAGCCATTTCCCCTTGTCCTCAGTCCCTCTCCAGCTCTCCTAGAGCCCTGTCAGGCACTGGAAGGGCCCCAAGTTCCCCACCTCAATCCCTCTCCTCTCCAGATGGGCACTCTGAGCCCCACCAGAGCAGAGGGGCTCCAGCCCTGGAGCAGCTCCTTGGCTCCTCTGGACCGGCTCCAGCAAGGTCCATGTGAGGCAGCAATTTCCAGAGCAACACAGGTGTCCTACCCTTACTCTCACCACTAATTTATTCACAGAAGGATAAGAAAAGGATCATTAACTGGGTATTTTCAGTCTGTCAGGAGCAGCACTGGTAAGACTCTGCTTACAGAGGTCACTCTGTGCCCCCAAAGGTACCTTTGCTCCCTTCCTTCACTCAGTGTCAGACTGATTAACAAGCTTCAGCACCAAAATGCCAATTTAAGGGCTTTCAGAGGCCCACAGATTCAGCCAACAAGTGTGACATGAAGAACAGATCTGCAGCCATTTCCCAACACTCCAAATGGGTATCAGGAACTAGAAAGTATAAGTTTTACACCAGGATCAGTAATGGAATATTTTTTACAACCGTTAAGCTTGCCACAAACTGTGAGATTTAGTACTTCTCATATATTAGTGCCTCATTTAGAGTAGCCAATGACTGCACCAAGATTAATTTCAATTAATTCAGTTCATTATGCCAATGCCCAGATACTTAATTGCTTCTCTTGCCAGCTGGAAATCCTCAGAGTTTAAGTTATTGCTGAGAAAGGGTAAACTTCATCAGTCTTCTAAGCTCAGCTATTTGCACTGCTCAAGTATTCCCTGCCACAGCAAAGCTGAGCAGCATGAACTACTCCTGCTGTATAATAATTGAGAGGAGATTCATTCCCCAAAAACAGGCAGCAGGACTTGCCAGAGGGCAGGGAAGGCAACAAGACCAACTCTTACCTGCAGTGGAACAAACAAAGATGCCACCAACCCACCTCCCATCTTAGGGAGACACAATTAAACCTGCCTTGCCTCACACAACCAGAGGATTTTTCCATACATCTCTTTTCACTCTTTGATTTCTTCTCCACCTTTGTGTGAGCTTCCTTACCCCAGCACTGGCTGCTGCTGCTGTCAGAGCACAACCCACAGAATCCGCCTGAAATACACTGGGTTCAGACTGCACCTGAGAATTCCTGTCTTTCTTCACTCCGCCATCATCATCTTCTACTTATTTAGCCCAAGAAACTTAAATTTTCCAACTGCTTCTTGATCTGGCCTGGTACATCTTCAATGCCTTAAATGTAAAGAAATATTTACATATTTATCTCTTAGTACTAATTAATTATACTTACTGCTACTTCCTGTGCTAACTCAGGATACACCTGAGTAACTGAGGATGTCATTGCAAACATTCTGTACTCACCTGCTCTCAAACTCTACTGATCACCCAATATCCACTTTCAGAAAGAAAAAGGAAATTTACACTTCATCCCTTATTTCTTTAAACAAGGCTAAAATGCCCACTTGAAAGTCCATTTAAAACTTCCACAGATGTCAGTATGAAAAATTTTCTACATCAAACATATCAGTTTTGTTCCTTGTTTAATTCAACAGCTTTGTGCCAAGTAATTAAATTAATATTGTAAGCTTGGGTGCACTTTTATTTTACAGTTGCTGACGTTGAGGATTTATTTCATGGCTCAGATAGGAAAGGAATACTTGAATGCCTGTACAATTCTATTTAGTGCTTTCTAAATGTATAAAAGATGAAGGAGACAGAGCAAGGAAAGGCAAAACAAGTAATAACAGCAAGTCAGCCTCTCCCGATTGATGAGAGCTGTGTCTCAGTGACTGGTTTCTGTCAGTGCTCTCAGCTGAGGAAGGTGCCCAAGGGCCTCCAAGGAACAGCAAAGTTCTCCAGGAGCCAAAAATCCCTCTCTGACCCAGCCCTCCACACAGCACAAGCACCATCCTCCTGATAAAAGCAACAACAGCACTGAAAATGTAGCTGGTGTGAAAAGCAGAGGGACCTGCTAGAGAAGGGAGATATTGACTCCATGTCTCTGGGACAGCTTCACACAGGACATGATGTCCTACTGACTCTCTGATCATGCTGAGGACAAGGTTTGAAGTGGAAAAACCCCACTCTCCTCCCTGCTGGAAAAGGGGAGTTATCCTGGCCATTCCCTCAGAGGCACTGACTGCATCAGTGCAGATCATTACCAAAATGCAGCACCAAATGACACTGTGCTGGATCACAGTGTTCTTCCTCCACTGAGCAGCTCCTCTTAGCACAGAGCCAGCTCTGACAGCTCTGCGGAACAGCCAGAACAATTCCCATCACCTTTCTCCCACTGCATTAAAGCTAAAGCCTTCCAGCCACAGGCGAGCAGGAAACCAGCAACAAATCACCTGAGTATCAGAATGAAAAGAACACAGGCTTTCAGCAAATACTTTATTTTTAGACTCTAATTGCAGTTATGTGCTTGAGTGACAGTGCTGGTGCCACGCTGAGGAAAGAGAAGGGAGTCCCTGTTTTACTCCAGACATGGCACAGCCCCAGGGTGCAGTGAGAGTCAGCTCAGGAAAGCCCAAACATCCCCTTGCACCTCAGGTACAGGAAAGAGCTTTGAGCCCCAGAAACCATGAGATATCCTAAGGCTCTGACCCTGAAAATGCACATAAATCCTGTGTGCTGCTACCTTCCCACCCAAATACAGACTGTCCCCTTCTGCTCCTCTGCTGCATTTTATACATCAAGCAGCCAGCAGACCGCACAAAAAAAAGAGAGGAGCAAACCCTGCCCAGATGTGCTGTTTCAAACAGAAGTTGTGAAAGTGAAGGGTTCTCTCTACACACCACCACAAACCACCAGGCAGGGAGGAAACGAGGCAGGAAACCACATCAGAGAGCCCGTGTGAGACCACGCCTCACCCCAGCTCTGCTGCATCCCTGAGCACGGCCAGCAGCAAGGGAGCTCCTCAGGGAATCACCCCCGGGCATGCACAGAATCACCCAGGGATTACCCAGGGAATCACCCCCAGCCCTGCACAGAATCACCCAGGGAATCACCCCCAGCCCTGCACAGAATCGCCCAGGGAATCACCCAGGGAATCATCCCCAGGCATGCACAGAATCACCCAGGGAATCACCCAGGGAATCACCCCCGGGCATGCACAGAATCACCCGGGGAATCACCCCTGGGCATGCACAGAATCTCTGGGTTGGGTTGCAAGAGACCTCCAAGCTCATCGAGTCCAACTCAGCCCTAACACCTGAACTAAACCCTGGCACCCAGTGCCACATCCAGGCTGTTTTTAAACACACCCAGGGATGGTGACTCCACCACCTCCCTGGGCAGACCATTCCAGTTCTTTATCGCCCTTTCTGTAAAAAACCTTTTCCTAATATCCAACCTATATTTCCCTTGGTGCAGCTTGAGGCTGCGTCCTCTGGTTCTGTCAGTGCTGCCTGGAGAAAGAGCCCAACCCCAGCTGAGCACAGCCACCTTTCAGGAGCTGTACAGAGTGATGAGGGCACCCCTGAGTCTCCTTTTCTCCAGGCTGAGCACCCCCAGCTCCCTCAGGGGTTCCTCACAGGGTTTGTGTTCCCAGCCTTCCTTCCGTGCATCAGGAGGACAAGCAGGAGCACCACAGGTACTTACCAGGAGCAGGCAATACATTAGCAATGCACGCATTACCTCTGCCAGAGGAACCTGGCACTCGCCGTGGCCGCAGAGGTGCCGAGGAAAGCCGCCAGCAGGAGCCTGCGCCGGGTGCCGGGGTGCGGGGCCGGGCCCTGGGAACGCCGCGCCACCGCCGCCAGCGCCGCGGCCGCGGGCAGGAAGCGCAGCCGGAACATCCTGCGGAACGAGAGCGCTGCTTTAGCACACAGAGCTTCCCAGGGCTGCCTGGCCTGAAGCGGGGAAACTTCCACACAATAACTCACGGGTATTCGTTACCTGTCCTGAGAGAGGCACGTAATCTGCTTAATAAATAGATTAAATACCTGTGAGTGTTAGGTATTGGCACACACCTGGCTGTCACATCCAGCTGCTTATCAGAGTTATTCCAATTGCTCAGCCTTTCCCCAAAACCCTCATCAAGAGGGAATCTCACCTTCCCACAGAGGCTGTGTGTGAAAAATGTGTATTTTATGATTGGCTTTTTGCAAATATAAAACGAATATTATAGATGTTATGTTAGAAAGTGATGCTGTATTAATTTTATTAAGTAGCGTGTTAAATCTAGTTTTAGGTTATAACAATGTTAAAATAGAAACTGTGCTATGTAGGATACTTTTTTTAAGAGAGGACTCACACTGAGATAGCAGCCACAGGACACCCAAATCTTTCAGAGAAAGAGAATTTATGCCTCCATATCAGAAGAAACAAACTTCTTCCTGCCTCGCTCAGCCCTGAAGACACCATCGGGATTCAGAGGAAGAAGCTGACACTGCCCAGACAGAATCCTGTGTCTGAATGGAATTTATGCATCATGGATGAGGTGTAGGAATATGCAACAGGCTGTTGCTTTTAAGGGTTAATCCTCTGTTAACGTGGGGCCTTTTTTGGGCTTATTTTGCCCAGAAAGAGGTGCCCAGACTGTCTGTAACTCTTTGATTTTATTGCCTCATATTGTCCTAATCCAAATTGTCCAAATTATTATTATTATTCTAATTATATTGCTGCTTTTATAACCAATTTATTCTCATTAAACTTTTAAAATTAAAAAAAACCAAGTGATTGGCGTTTTTCACACTTGTGGACTCCACATCCCTGCAAATGTTCAAGGCCAGGCTGGATGAGTCTTGAGCAACCTGGTTTAGTCAAAGTGTCCCTGCCCTGCAAAGGGTTGGAGCTGGATGATCTTAAAGGTCCCTACCAACCCCAACCATTCCATGATTCCATGGAGTATTTACAGCCCATCCCATCTCTCAATTCCCAAGACATGGAAGATGGCAATAGACCTGATTAGCAACTACAGCAGGTAAGAGACATTTGGCCAGAAGCAAAGTCACAGCTGGATTTTAAAAGGCAAATTTAGCCAAATAACAAGCAAACTTATCAAACAAAACCCAACCCAGGCATTTAAATTTTCCTAAGAAAACCCTACTGTTCTTAAATCCCTTTTTTTAGCTAGCCTGGAGCAAAACATTTACATGCAACTGATATAAGTACAGGGCCAGTTTCAAAGTGTCAAAGTTATAAAATCCAATCCATACCCCATCCAACAGAACAGAGACAAATGGGAAAGCAGAGCTACAAATCTAAACATAATTACACCAGAACCACAGAAACACCACCTCATCACACACCAGCTGCAGGAGGCAAAGCAATTTTGGTGGCTCACAGCACTGAAGGCACAGGGTAAATGCTGCCTTTGAAAAGAAAATCTGCTGCATGTTCTTGTGAAATAAAGGTTTCATTTCAGGAGGCAAATGCAATTTTTTCATTCATAAGGTCAGGCTTAAAATTGGGAACAGAATGGTAAAGGAATTCCCAAAAAAACCCCACAGAGCAGAGGAGCAGCAGCCTAATTTTTCCTTTTATTCCCCATTCTTGCCATTCTACTCACATATTCCCAGGCAGTGAATAACCACAGAATACAAAAATAAAGCCACAACTGTTGTTTTCTATTTGCTTCTGCAACACAGGATGCCACCACAGCATTCTGCTAAACCTTCACTTCCAAAAATGAGGATCCTGGGCCCTGTCTGTGCCACCAGCCCTCAGGTGTGTGGTGTGTTAGGCCATTCCCACCTGCTGCAGGTCAGGGTTCCACAGTGGAGGGATGCACAATTTGGGATGGGAACAGAGGAAGAGGCAGGGAAGACACATCAAATATCCAGCAGATAATTCTGAGGGCTGGAGCTCAGTGTCTTTAAGGCAAGAGGTGGTGGAGAAGGCCCTGAAGACTTCATGGCACAGTAAAAAAGCAATGAAAAATCGTTAATAAATCTTTTAACAGTGGGTTTCTTCCCAGCAGATGAAAACTTTTGTCTTAAGACGAGGGAGGTGGGATGGAGCACAAGAGAAGGTGGAGGTGGCAAAGCCACAGGCTGCCCATCCATCCCCACCCTGGTTTATGGGCAAACACCACAAATTTCAGTGCTCACAGTGAATCCATCTGATATTCATCTGTGCTCCTATTAAAACTGGCATCATGGCTTTGCTTATTCCTTTTCAAATAAACAGGTTTAAAATTCAAATGTTAACAGAATGCAGGCAGCTCACAGCACTGATCCTCCAATCCTCTCCAGCTCTGAACAACAATGAGATGCTTATGAAAAACAACTCTGATTTCAAGTTTTAAATTATTTCCACTCTACACAAACCTGATGTTCCCATTTGGTCTCCAGGGATGAATTTCTGTTCCATATGCAGAGGAAAATCTGCATGTGCTCCTTTCCCCAAGGAGCTATCCCTGCCCTTTCTAGGGTTCCCCATCCCAATTCCAGCTTTATATTCCTAACATGTATTGGGGAAGGGAAATATTGCCAGTATCATTTCATCAACCAAAATGAAAATTAAGCCCCACAGCGTTTACTCGGGAGCTTGAAGAGATTTTTTACAACATTTCTGATTGTTGGCTTTAGTACTGCATAAATGTTTACTCTGCCTGAGCCTTAAGAAACACTAAATTATCTGCCTTGTCCAAGCAATCTCCATCCTTGGTTCTGCTGGGATGTTTACCCAGAGTGTTCACTGGGTACCAACTGCCTGAGAGAGCTGAAAGCAGCCAGTTCTCACAATCACCCCAAAATAAAGAGCATCCTTATCTCACAGCAATTAAAAAATCCCTCCGGAAGTGGAATTTTCCATTTGCAATTTCTGCAATCTCTCACAGTTTTCTTTTTTTAAATCAGAAGTGCCATGATATTTGGTATATTTGGTTAACAACTCCAGGCACTGAAGTCAAGACCACTTGAGAGAGCTGATGCTCACTTTTTGAAAGATTAAAAATAAGCACCTTGCCCTGTGCAACAAAAAATTCAACACCACAGTTTGCAGTAGGACAAGGAATAAAACTGAGATCAAGTATAAAACTCCCATCAACTGATGTGATTACAGCTTACAATAAGAAACAATCCCAATTCCTGAATGATTTACTGTAATAAAAGATTATTTTTTTATAGGATACAACAAAGCAGCCCAGAGGGAAAGGAAAAAAAACAACAAAGCAAATTTTTATCAAAACATTTTATGTTTGCTTATTTTCATTATTTTGGAGTTATCATGATGCTCTAGCACTACAGCTACAAGGAAATCTGTACACTGTATTTATGTTTCCAAGAGATAAGCCAAGCTTACCTTAAATTCTTGCTCAGAACAGCTCTGTAGTTACTTTCAGAGGTTGAATCAATACCCTTGGACAAATGAAGCAGTTGGGGCTTTTTCCCAGACCAGAATGACCCACCTACTTGTATTTATGCCACAATTCATAGGTGGTTTTGTTTAAGCAGAAGAATCAACAGAGAGACTCAAACCCAGCAGGAAAACACCACCTCCATCCAAACTGAGACCAGGCAGGTCAGGTGAGAAGAAGAAATGCAACATTATTTCACAGTGACACCAGTTCTGGCTCAATGTGGGTGTTTGATTTCCCCAGACAATGACCCTCTGCCAATCTGCTCTCCAAGGAAACTGAGACCAGCTGTCCACCCCTGGCCTTTCCAAGCCCTAGATTGCTCCAGATAATGCAGATAAGAATTGGAAGATCCCAACTCTTGCACCCTTTTTCAGATACCAAAAGGAGAGAACAAAGGCTTGCTCCTGTTTTTCCAGCCCCCTAATTAGCTCATGGTTCCAAGACTGAAAGCACTGAGCAGCTCAGCCTGGGGAAAAGGGACTTCCCACACTTGGGTGCCCCCCAGCACTGAACTTTCTTGGATCTTTTGGGGATCCAGAGCGGATAAAACACTTGAAGCAGCATTGTGGTGTCAAAGCTGGCCTCCCAAAGCACGTGAGAGGGAGAACAGTAATTCAATAAGCCAGTGGGTGTTTAATTTTTCATCAGAGAAGGGGGTCACAGGCACTTTTTTGAACAATTTTACAAGAACATGGTAAGCCCATGAATTAGTGCAGAATGTCAATTGTAAATTTAAATATATACTGCTATGCAGGAAAATATTCTGGAAAAAATTCTGTATTTAGGAGGCACTATTTAGGCATAAAAACTCCTGCAGAGACTGGCTGAGATGGAGCCACTAAGAGCTCAAAGAGCTTTCTGGAGCTGTGTGTTTGTTAAAGAGCCAAGCTGGACGTTGCCAGAGCACATCAGGACATCCTGACCCACCAGATGCTGTAGGAAAATTCCTCACCTGTTCCCACCTCAGCCCCTGACTGTCAATTATCCCTCAGCCCTGCTCACTGAAGCCAGAACCAACAGCAGAGGAGTGAGGGTAACAGCTCCCAGCCCTCCTGAGTCCATCTCCTTGAGAGGATTGGGAAGAGGGGAAGGAAAAATTAAAATGGGGGAAACAGCCCAACAAATCCAATGGAAAGGAAAAGTCAATATGCAAGGGAAAGGCTGAAGCAATCAGAAGAGAAGTTTCACCATTAACACTGAGATTCAAAAACCAGCAGTAAAGAAAACCTCACAGCTTCAACCTGCCTCCCCCAAAATCAGCTATGACTTCTCCTTCCCAGAGCAGCTGGGGCTGCCCCTGGATCCCTGGCAGTGCCCAAGGCCAGGCTGGAAGGGGCTGGGAGCAGCCTGGGATAGGGGGAGGTGCCCCTGTGGCACTGGATGGGCTTTAAGGTCCTTTCCAATGGGAATTATTCCATTATTCCATGCAATTTGTACAAGAATAACTCCTGAAGGGGTGCCAGGAGGTGCATTGCAGCTAATGAAACACCTGGATCCCCTCCTTCCCCCATTTCCAGGACAGACCCAACAGCTCCTGCTCTTTTCCCCTCCAAGCTTTCAGCTTTCCGAGCACAGTTTTGACAGAAAGGATTTCACACCTTACTGAAGTTATTAGCCTACCAAGACACATAAATCAGTTTTGGGAAAATGAAATCTAGCAGCAAAAGTAATTTGTCCTCAGGTAGGAGATTGGGGCAATATTTGATCACATTAATTTTGCTGGAGAGGAACCACATTTGTTTCAGAGCACGACTCAAATTGATGTAGAGTCTACCAAGTATCAATCAATGCAGGAACCTCAGCCACAGCCCAGCAATTTCTTTTTAACTGTCACTGCAGGAAAGTTCCACCTCTTCCTAAAATCCTCAGCCCTGGAAA
The DNA here is from genome assembly GCF_028551555.1 of Melozone crissalis. Lineage (NCBI taxonomy): Eukaryota > Metazoa > Chordata > Aves > Passeriformes > Passerellidae > Melozone > Melozone crissalis. The sequence goes on along the minus strand of NW_026535840.1, from coordinate 3,726,688 downwards.
TGACCAATCCCAAGTCCACAGCTCTGTAACTGCACCCAGCCATGGCTCAGGGATGATCAGTGACACCCTCCCCTCATGAGCTGCTTTACTCTGTACTTTACAAATAATTGTACTGATTTTCAGGAGAGATGATGCATTGCAAACACACAAGCTTTTAGATTTAGCTTTAAGAAAGCATTTTCAGAAATTGCAGCTGGATTATTTATAAGGATTTGGGACAGTAGCTGGCTTGGGCTACCCTTGCAAGGGAGACAGGAGTGTTTACATCCTGAGGAAAGACTTTGGTGCCACTACACTGGCAGAAGAAACTCTGCAAACTCAACAGCAACCCCACATTTCACCTGAGAGCTGAGTGGCCTGAGGATCTGAGAGTGGATGGATGCAGCCACCACAAAGCACAGCTTTGGAGACACAAATGAAAAAGGAGTGTATCCAAACAGAGTAACCTGGGCCCATCTGTGGCAGCAGCACTGAAAACAGCACCTCCAGCAAGGCTACACCATTTCCTTGCTACCTCAGACTGTCAGACTCCAGCAATGCTCTGCAGGTTTCTAAGAGGCAGCTATAAACTTGCAAGAAACAAATGCCAAATGCTGCTTTTTCCTGATCCAAGCTTCCCTTCCCTTCCTGCACTCAAAATGCAGCACATCCCTTCAGCCTTTCCACCTAGAAAACATTACAGTAAAGCCCAGCCATGAAAAGCTCCCTAAAAACACCTCCAGAGATGTCAGAGGGAATTTAGGAGAGGTGTAAAAATAAAAACCAACCAAAAAATTTCTCACCCCTTTTTGAGGATAACAATCCTGCCTCACAAGCTACTTCTACCCTGCCCAGAAGTGTGAAATTTCCTTTTCCCAGTGCTATTCTCAAATAACCAGGCTGCCTTTGCAAACCAGCCACTGTGCACCAGAGCACAGGTATTTCCACCCTGACTTGAGGAGCAAAGGATCACCCAAGAACTGCTGGCAGAAGGGCAGAAAACATTACATGGCTGCCTTTTCCTATAAAAACTTACAGCCAGCAGGAATGCATCTGCTTAATGGCTGACTCATTAAACTTGCCTTGCACAATCTGTGGCCACAGGGCACGATTTCCCTGAGAATTCCTGACTTTTCCACAGAATGGAGAGACTCTCCTTGAAGCTCCATCCAACAGACATCCACCTGCATGTACCTCACAAGAAACAAAAAGTATCTCAGAGTAGTCATATTTAAGAAATGTTTATGGCCCACTGGGCTCTAGGGAAACCCTGTTAATTCCTAATGGATAAACATGAAAAATTAATTCTGGAAGAGAAACATTTAGAACAAAGCAAAAGCCTCCCTAGGCTGACAAGGCGGCAGTTTGGCAGGTTTGAGTTACCTGCAGATACAATTCCAGCTCCAGAAAGAGACAAAGGTTTTTTGCGGGGTGGCAGACAGTGGATTGTCTCAGAATTTGATATGGTGAAGGCTGAGCTCCTCTGTGACAAGGAGGAAAAAGATTTGTGAACCCCCCAAGAACCTGAATATCACAATGTGGTAATTTCTCCTAGGCTGAAGTTGCCTTTTAAACAGAAACATCATCTACAGCCACATCTTCAAGAAAATGTTTCTTCCTGGCCAAAGAGTCACGCTTTGGGGACTTTCTTTTCTATACAAAGAAATTTCAAATTAAAAACTTACTGAAACAAACCAAAAAATTCACAGCACCTGTGTTTCATTTACCAGATGGAGGTAATTTGGGAAATCAGGAGAAGAGGACAGCATTGCTTTCCCCCAAAAAGGAAAAGCAGGTCTGAATCACTGCAGCTGCTTTTCCAGCAACACATTGTTGGATTAGCTTGAGCTTCAGAGAGGAGAACATGGATAAGCCAGGCTGGTGCCCTGTGCTTTCAGGACACAGCCTGAGGGCTCAGTCTCAGCAGGACAAAGCCAGCAGCAAACACTTGGCTGGCTCCATCCAAAGTGGGCAGGCAGGAACACCTCAGGCACCTGTCTGTATCACAACTGAGATTTTGTGACAAAAACCCCACTGCTCTTCCAGCTCCTGAAGCAAAAACGCCAGAGGTGGGAAGTTTGCACCAAAGAAATGAAACACAGAGATTCAGGTGGTGGCACAGAACACAGCTGGTCCATACAGACACTGGGGCTGGTGGGTGGCAGCACAGCAGCTCTGCCTGCATCACACACAGCCCATGGATTCCCTGGGCTCCTGTTCCAAGCACAGCTCGGCTGCAACTTCTCTTGTCCCAAACCACGACCTTCTTTCTTGTTCTCTACATGAGGAGCTCAGATTCCACATCACAGAGCCAAAGTAAGAGAAACTGTGGTGTTGTGAGCTCTTCAGGATGGGCTGAGAGATGAGAATTTGACTTTATGTTCTCAGAATGTTGATTCATTGTTTTATGATATTATATTAAAAGAAAAGATATACTAAAACTATACTAAAGAAAGAGAAAGGATACATTAGAAGGTTAGAAAAGAATGATAATGAAAGCTCCTGGCTGACTCCTCAGAGTCCAACACAGCTGATGGTGATTGGTCAGTAATTAAAAACAATTCACATGGAACCAATCCAACATTCACCTGTTGGTAAATGATTTCTAGACTATATTTCCAAACAATCAGATAATTATTGTTTTCATTCTTTTCTGAGGCCTCTCAGCTTCCTAGGAGAAGAAATACTGGCAAAGGGATTTTTCAGAAAATATCATGGTGACAAGAAACAACTACAGGAATTTTAGCTTGAAAGACCTTGGAGACCCAGAAAAAAATCCCCAACCCAAACCTTGTGCCAGTCTCAGCACAAAATTCCCAGTTACAACCATCAGTGCTTTGGTTCTTCCAACCTTATCCTGCCCCACAGCCACAGCCAAGGAGCTCCTCACATGACTAAAATGAAGAGCTGCTCTCAAGAGAGGTGAAATGCAGAATGCACAGAAGCAAACTCCATGGGAAGTGTCTCTGGGGACAAACAAGTCACTGTGCTCACAGACAGCGCAGCAGACAAACAGAACCCAGAATTTACTACCCAAGGACTTTTCAGGTAAGTGTAGAAGCCACAGTAAAACAATCCATGATCTAACAGTCTGCTTTTCCTCTTTTAAAGTGTCTTAAATCTAAAACTCAATTCATGATCTAACAGTCTGCTTTTCCTCTTTTAAAGTATCCTAAATCTAAAGCTAAGAGGTGAGGCTGCCACAGCCTTGGGATGGTGTGTGCTTAGGGAGACAAAGTGCCTCAGGCTCCACTCACTTTCTGCTAGGAGTCTGTGTATTTTCTGCTTGAAGTGTCAAATGCATCACCCTGAAGATAAATATTCATCCTCAGCCTTTCAGTGCCAACAAAAGGGATGGAAAATGATTTTGGACATGGAGCAAAAGGACAAGGGAGAAGGGGCTCCCACAGCCAGAGGGCAGAGATGGATGGGATTTTGGGAATTAGGAATTGTTCCCTGGCAGGGTGGGCAGGCCCTGGCACAGCTGGGGCTGCCCCAGATCCCTGGCAATGCCCAAGGCCAGGCTGGAGCAGCCTGGGATGGTGGAAGGTGTCCCTGCCATGGCAGGGGTGGCACTGGATGATTCTTAACAGCCTTTCCATGATTCTGTGTTTAAGAGGGAGCCACCATGCAACCATTTGCACTCTTAGAACACTTAGAACAATTCAGTTTAAAAAAGAAAGGCAATATTCATCTCAAAGGTGTACAACACCAAAAGACCCTGCGTAACTGCTTCCTGCTGAATTACCCCAAACAACATCATCCCACTGGAGTCACATCTACACCAAGACACTTTGGCACCCCTTCAATGTGCCAACAGGAAATCACAGCAACTGGAATTAATATAATTAAAATTAAGTTTATTTTTATTGTTGTACCCAAGCATCCTCAGCCCTACTGCACTGAGCTAAAATATTGAGCCCCAATATGTCAACTGGGAACCTGGGAAGAAAAAACCAAGTACCTCCATATCCCAGGAAGTGTTACTGCAGCAACTGCAACATCATGAAACAATGTGCTTTTATAACAATAATATGATTGCTACAGAACTTGTTTTGCTCAAGAAAATAAAAATAGTTATTGCCACATGCCAGACCTAAACAAGGTGATGGCTCCTTCAGTTATCATCTGAAAAAAAAATAATTTCTGAGATGCTGCTTCAAGTGATCAGCAAGGAAAACTGAGGACAACTGGATCATCTCTCCTCAAGCTCTGCCAGGAGCTTACCCAGGAACCTGCAGGGAGCAGTGACACAGCCACAGGGGCACACAGAGCACCCCAGAAGGTGCCCAGCAGGCAGACAGTAGTGATGGAACCAAGGCCCATCATTCCCTTTCCTCCAGGGTTGGCATTTCAGCTCCCTTGGTTCAGGAAGCATGAGGGAATAACACAAAGGCTGCTGCAGGAAATGGGTCATGGGGAGAACAAGGCACTTCCACAAGGAAATAAAGAGGGGTTACATGAGCTTAAGATTCACTGTTCAAACACATTTTTAGTCACCACTTGAGGTTTTTTTTGTGTTGGGAGTTTTTTTACATTTTATGGAAATGCTGGAACAGCTGAGGTGGTTTGACAGAAAGCTCCAGGCAGACAAACTTCTTGCAGGGCTCAGTGTGCCCAAGCACTTGCACCAGGAAAGTCAGCACAACTTTGCACACTGCAAAAAAAGGCAACTCATTCTCCTATAGCTTTGAGAAAAGCCCTAAGAGAACACTCCAGGACAAGAATAATTCTACACAAGGTATATTAATCAGCCAAATGATGAATTCAGCAGTTAAAACACCTGAGAGCAGGGAGTTGCACAGCACTCAGCAACACCATCCTCACCTGAAGTGTATTTGCTCCCAGTTTGCAGGTCAAGAGGTCACAGGGAACACAGGGAAGTATTTCTCAGCTGGGGCCTGTTCTAAAAATGAGAAAGAAACATAACAAAGATGACAACTTGGTGCTGCACCCAATTTCCCTCCTGGCAGTCATGCCCTGCAGTGCTCACACGTATCGACCTCAGGAAATGCATCTCGGACTGAGCCAAAAAAAGCCAGGAGGAGGAGAAAAATGGTCAACAGCTGAATAAAGGAATTAAAGATAAGCCAGGCCTTTAATTCAAGCCCCAGCTGGCAATGAGGATTCTAAAGGAGAAACCTCCAAAAATCCTGCCTGGTTTGACCTGCCCACCCCCCCCAGACCCCACTAAACACAGCCAGGTTTACCATCCTTCCCAAGCAGCTCATTAAACTACAGGCAAGCACAGAACACATGAATCACGTTGTGATAAACATCAGGCATTTCTGTGCTCCGAGCAGTACATTAACTGGAATTCACCCTAAAGGTTTTCCGACACAGACTGCAGATCAAGCACAGCTGGGGCCATTCAGCGCAGTTAAAGCTTTAAGGAACCTCTATCAAGAGAACGTGGTTTGACGTGAGGGTGATAACTCACACAGCCCGGGCAGCGCTGCCGGCGATCCCACAACAGCAAGAAAAGTAACTCAAACCTACTCTCCACGGTGGGAGCTCCCCAGAACTCCCTGCAGGGCCCCGGTACCGAACCCCGGCGGGTCCCTCCCTCCGAGCGCCGCCAGGAGCCCCAGCCCCGCGGGGTCACTGCCCGGGGGAAGGCACAGGGACACTGCGGGACACGGGACGGAGCAGCCACAAGAACACGGCATGCCGAGCCCCGCGTGGCCCGGAAAAACCGATTGTCCCGGGCAGCAGCGCTGTCTTAGCCCCAAGGCCCAGCACCCAGAACCCTTCACTGCCGGGGCCTCGGAGTCCCCCAGCTCCGGGCGGCAGCATCCTCCTATTCCCTCGTCTCCGGGGGGCAGGACCCTCCTATTCCCGGGGCCTTGGGGTCCCCCAGCTCCGGGGGGCAGGACCCTCCTATTCCCGGGGCCTTGGGGTCCCCCAGCTCCGGGCGGCAGCACCCTCCTATTCCCGGGGCCTTGGGGTCCCCCAGCTCTGGGCGGCAGCACCCTCGTATTCCCGGGGGCTGCGACTCCTCCTAGCCCCGGAAACCCCAGCTCGACTCCCGGGACGCCCCTCAGCCCTCTGGCCTCAGCAGACCCCACATTCCGACTCCCCCGAGACCCGGGAACCCCAGCTCAGCCCTCAGGACTCCCCTCAGACCTCCGGCCTAAGCAGACCCCACATTCCGGGGCCTTGAACTTCCCCGTGCCTTGGGAACCCCCCTTCCCCGCCCAGTTCCGGGCCCTGGCATGCACTCAGCCCGGGCCCCCATCACTGGGGCCGGGAGCACCGCAGCCCCAGCACCGTGAACCCCCCAGCCCTGAGCCGTGCCCTCTCCGCCACCTCCGGCCCCTCAGGACCTCGCTCACCTCAGCCCCGCCGCCGCTGCCGCCGCCCCGCCCGCCGCGCGCGCTCTTCCGGGGGCGGGGCCTGGGCGGCTGTGGGCGGGGTCTGCCTGTGGGGGCGTGGCCTCGGCGCCCGCCGGGCGCCGTGAGGGGCGGGGGGGTCGCTGCGGGTTTTGGGGAATCCGTGCGGGTGTAGGGGTTCCAAAAGCTCTTAGTGTAGGTCAGGAGAGGCTTTATACAGCGTGTGGTGAGTGCTCCTACGGGTCCTGTGTGTGGGGGCTGAGGGGAGTGGGTATAGGGCATTGAAGAGTGTGTGGGGCCTCAGGGGCTTAGATGTACTTGAAGGCCTATATACAGGGTCTCAGAAGTCCATATATATATATATATTAAAAAAGAAAATATATATATGTGTATATACATATACACATATTTATATATGCATACATATATATATGTATGTATATATATATATATATATGGGTTCTGTGAGGTCTGTACATAAGGTCTGAGGGTCCCACCTATCTATAGGTAGATAGGTAGTCTGAAAGGTCTGTATATAGAGTCTTAGAGGCCTGTCTATGGTGTGTATATAGATATATATATAGATATATATGCTCTGAATGGTCTGTATATAGGGTCTCAGGGGTTCATATATATAAAAATATACATTAAAATTATATAAATATAAATATGTGCATATATATATTTATATATGTATATATATTTTTTATATATGCGTATATATATACATATGGGTTCTGTGACGTCTGTATATAAGGTCTGAGGGGCCCACCTATATATAGGTAGATACATAGTCTGAAAGCTCTGTATATAGGTTCTGAGAGGCACAGATAGAGGTTCTGAAAGGTCCTTAGATAGGATCTGAGGAGCCTATATACATATTTTATATATATATATATATTCTGAAATGTCTGTATATAGAGTGTCAGAGGCCTATCTATGGGGTATATATATATACACACATATATATATATATATATATATACACACACATATATATATAGGTCTCTCTATAGGGTCTCAGGGGCCCATACCTGTAGGTCCCTCAAGGCCTGTGTACAGTGTACAAGGAGCATATTTCTAGGTCCTGAATGGCCTGTCTGTATGGTCTTAGAGGGTTATGTACAGGTCCTGAAAGGCTTGTATGCACTGTACAAGGAGTGTCTCTATAGGTCCTGGATAGCAGGGCTGAAGGGCTTGTGTATAGGGCCTGAAAGAGTGGTAAATGGGATCTCAGGGGCTTTTATATATCTTTATAATCATAGAATGTTAAGGGGTTGGAAGGGATCTTAAAGCTCATCTTGTCCCTGTGCACAGGGACACCTTCCAGCATCCCAGGCTGCTCCAAGCCCTGTCCAACCTGGCCTTGGGCACTGCCAGGGATCCAGGGGCAGCCACAGCTGCGCTGGGCACCTGTGCCACCCTCAGAGGGAGGAATTCCTCCCTCCCCCAGGGCCATGGGGAGGTGTGGCAGCAGCTGCAGCCGTGTCCCGTGGCCAGGAATGGGATGGCAGCAGGAAGGGAAAGTGAGAAAGGCACGCCTGGGTCATGTGCACCTCGGCATCCAGATCAGAGGCAGGACTGTCTGCTGAGGAGGCTAATTTTAGCTGCTTTAATTTTAGTTGCTTCCAGATGCCTCTTGGACTGGCTCTCCTCAGGCTTTAATGTACCCCCCCCCCCCCCATTAAAAACCACATTTTCCAGAGGTATAAATAGACAGTGATTGCTCTTGAGGAATCCAGGAGGCTGCTGAATCCTGACAGTGCCCTCCCAGTGTCACTGGGGGTTTTTAGGATGAACCTTTTGGCCAAGCTTAAAGGGATCCCAGAGAGGCTTAGAGGGGTCTCTGTGTGGCTGAGGTGCAGATCCCAAAAAGGGGGTGGGAGAAGCAGCCAGCAAACACTGGCATGTTTGGGTAGCTCAGGTCTGAGCTGGGATGAGACAAGGATTGCCGTCCTGCCCAGTCCAGGGGAGTTTTCCCCTCCTGTCCTGTTGCTCCATGAGAAGCTGGGCAGTGTTTACAGAGGGTGGCCAACACCATTCCTTCATTGGCCAGTAGACTCTGCCCCCACCTCAGGGCTGTGCTCTTTTATCTGCAGTAACCTGGAAGCACCAATGTTTCTTCTAAATAAAAGGAGATAAAAAGCACTTGGACCTGGGATCCTCCTGAATTTCCTGCTCCACCCATGCCTAGTGCACCTGCAGGATTTTGCCCAATTCTGCTGTATCACAGCCCTGGACATCTGTAGGGGCAAAATTAGCTAATCCAAAATTTAAATAACACAGATACATTGATGAATCTATGGACTAAAAGATAATTTAGCTTTTGTTCTTCCTAGCTGGTTTATTTAATCCAAGAACTCTGGGGCATGGGCAGGTTTTCCAAAGTGATGGCTTTGCTATGGCTTATCCCACACTCACCTTCTCTTCCATCAGTGTTTTATTTGCAGGAGGGAACAATCCATGCCTCTCTCAGCAGTGTCAGGATGGTGGATGAGGGTTTGAAGCTTAGGTTTTCCACTTTCCCACTGCAATAATATTAATTGCAAACTCTGGTGGGCTTTTCTCCAGCCATTCTTCTCAGGAGCAGCTTTCCAATATTCAGCCAGGTGTAATTATGAGCACCAGGAGAAAGCCTTGTTAAATACATTGTTTTATTTAGGTTTTCCAAGAGTGGAAGATGCTTCTAGCAGGAGCCATTTGACATGAAATGACAGGGTTTCATTTTGGTGCCAATATCCTCGCCCCTCTCTCTCCCTGAGCCTTGGGGAGCCGTTCCCTGCTGGCTCCTTTAATTGCCTAGGGTATTGATCTCAGGGCTCACATTTAATTCCCATTTTTGTGCTTTGTAATGAGTGCCCACACACTCAGCACGGGTTTGCTAATGAATTTTTGGTCTTTCTGCTGCCCTCAGCTTTTGCTCAAAGCCCATCTTCCCCCACCTCTGTCAAACATTCCTTGGAAATGTGTAAACTCTGCCAAAAGATTTTACTTTGGGGTCATTCCCGGCTCCTCCTTAATGATAAATAAATATCTAAATGCAGAGTGTGAGTGGCTGGAGGAGTAGGGGATAGCAGAGAGCTGGGGCAGGGGGTGCTTGCTGTGCCCATCCCTGTCCCCCTCAGAGTTGATCCCTGTAGGAAGCCCCACGAGGAGGAGAGCACAGGCTCATCCTAAATGTGTCTGTGCTCCCCAGGCAAAAGGAAGATTTGGGGTGGGGAATTCATGGGGAGAAGATGTGGCTCTGCCCCCAAGGGACCTTCCCCATCCTGGGCCTTCCTTCCTGCCCCTTTCCTGCCTTTCTAATCTTTCTTTTCCAGCTGGCCCAGCTGCATTGAGCACAGTTGGGCCATTTTTAGGATTTAATCCCACTGGGATGCTGGGAGCTGTCCCAGGGAGAGGCTGGGGTGCTGCAGAGAGGGAAACCCTGGCTGTGGTCCATGAGGTGACTCCTTGGCTGAGATGTGTGTGGGAAGATCTTCCACTGTGGAGTCATCACTGAGGGCTTTGCTACTCGAAATCCTTGTTCTGAACCATTTTTCCTTTCGCCATGGGTTTTCAACGTGACAGGAGAGGGAAACACAGCAAGCAGGGAGCAAGCAAAGGCTCTGTCAGGTCTGAACAACGAGCTGCTGCTGCAGTTTTTCTCCTTGGTTTTCCAAGAAAATGCAAATAACAATTGAAATGCTAAATGTGGGAAGTTGGAAAGACAGTGGGTAAATCCTTCCAGAAGGACACAGTCGAGGCTTCCACCTCTTTTCCCAACCAACAAAGAGAAAGAAGGGAAAGCTCATGCCTGCATGAAAAATCCAGCCAGAAATGAGGACTGAGGTGGAGCATTTCTCAGGGACAGACTCCAAAATGACATTGCTTGGGGGAAAGCTTAGAACAACCCATCAGGCAGCTCTGGAGGGAGGTGGGGATGGAAAAAGGAGTGTTGTGATGGTGTGGGTGATGGTGAAGCACATCTGTGTCATCCCATGACTTGGTCGTGCTCCTCTCTGTATTTTTAGAAATGCAGAGGGATAAATAACAGGAATTCAGAAGGAGCTGCCATCGGTGCTGTAGTAACTCCCAAGGCCAGAGGAAAAAAGTCTTTTCTAAGTAAAGTAATCCAGGTACATCACCTTCCAAGAGAAAGCTGAGCACACATTGCTTATTTAGCCCAGGTGCTGCAAGGTCTGTGCTGGCAGCCCAGCCCACCATGTCTGCAATACATATATATATATATAAAATAAATATATGTATGTATATATGTACACACACATCTGTATTCATACACACACACACACATATATATATATCCAGATATTTTTTATCACATACTTTTCTTACCCTTCACCGAAGCTGCTGTTGGCTGGGGTGCCAGTCTGACCCAGCGCCCCAAATCCCTGTGCCACCCCTACGCCGTATCCCTTGTGGTATCTTTGCTGCACCCCATCTTCCTGCAGCCTCTCCCCGATGATCTCTGCTTCCCTTGGAGCTCCCCATCTCCAGGGAACCCCTTTCCCGGTGCATCCCACCTCTCTGCACCCCTTTCCCGGTGCTCCCCACATTCCCGTATCCCGTCCCTGGCTGTTTCCCCTTAGGGTTCCCCCCGCGCCCCCTCTTTCCACGCCAAGCCCCGCCCATCATTGGCCCCGCCCCCTCCCGACCACGCCCACCACAGACCCCGCCCCCGCGGCACACCCGCTGAGGAGTTTCCCTGCCCTCAGGCCCGCGCGCAGCCCCGCCCACCGGGCCAATCGACTCTCCGGGCCGCCCACCCGCTCGGCGCCGATTGGCTGCACGAGCCCCGGGCCGGCCGGAGGGGCGCAGCGATTGGCCAGCGAAGCCGGCTGGCCCCGCCCCGCCTATCCCCGCCCCGCCCGCCCCGCCCGGGCGGCAGCAGCACCGCCGCCGCCGCCGCAGCGTGGGGCGGCTCCAGCGGCGCGATGGCGGCCACGGCGGGCAGAGCGCTGCCGCTCCTCCTCTGCGGCCGCCGCCCCGCCGCGCTCACCGCCGCCGCCGGCCGCTTCCCGGCGCTGGGCCGCCGCCGCCAGCAGCAGCAGCAGCGACACCGGACGGTGAGTGAGGCGGCAGCCGTGTGCCCTTCAGAAGGCGGGCGCGGTGCCGGCGGGCGGCGCGGGGGCCCCGGCTCCGCGGCTGCTCCACGGCGGTTTCGCGGCGCTTCCTGGCTCCGCCAGCTGCGCGTTTATTCTTAGCACCGTCACCGGGTGAAACTTGAGCGCGGCGGCGGGCGGCGGCAGCGGAGCTCTCCCGGTGGCGCTCCGGCAGCGGCAGCTCCTGGCCCGCCGGCGCCGCTCCGGGAGCGGGCGGTGCTGCCGGCGCTGCCCGGCGTTCCGGGGCCGCGCTCCCGGGGCGGGGGTCGCGGGGAGCCGCCGCCAGGTGGCGCTAGGGGCCGCCGGGCGGGGAGGGGGCGCGGGGCCCCCGCCGGGAGCGGCAGCGGCGGCACCGGCACCGAGCGGGCAGCGCAGCGCCTCTGCCCCGGCTCTGCCGCCTCCCGCTCTTCCCGCCCCCATCAAGGTCAGCCGAGGCAGAGGCGCTCGGGGGGCTCCCCGGATGCCGCCCGGTGCGGAGGGACCGGGGCAAAGCCAGCCGGGCTCTGTGCGCTCCCGTTTCCTCGGGGCTTTGCCAGGAAAAGAGGGACTGGCAGCGCACGGCTTTGCTGGGTGTCTCACGGCGGAAAAAAACTGTAAAGGCAGCAGGTTGCGTCTTGGAGCTCGAAAGATTTGCTAAAAATACCGGGAGGGTTTTTTCCCCTCTTTTTTCTTTTTGAACTAAGGGAACAGTGTGTAACCGTGGGTTATCCTTCTGGCTTTTGCCACAACGTGTTTTAGTGCTGCCTCCAAAGGAGCTTCTGCCGGGGGTGTGCACCTGTCGCTCCCTTGTTGTGCTCCGAACAAGTAACCACGGAACTCCGGGGAGGCACCAAAATCCCGGATTAAAGCAGCGGATCCACGGCTGTGCTCCCTGCGGTGCTGTTTGAGGAGGTGTTCGTGCCGGGTACCCCCGGGTGCCGCTCGTTCCCCCGCCGCTGCCGGTGTGTTCTGGCATCACGGGATGCCGGAGGTTCCGTGCGGATCGGTGTCTCCGTCCCGGCGGTCCCGCTCCTTCCCACGTGTGAGCTGCGGCTTGTGGGTTCATCCCGGCACCTGCTCAGGTGTGGAATGGCCTTTCCAGCGCCCCTAATTAATGTTTGAGCTGTCTCCTTCAGCGGTGTGGCCCTGGCAAATAATTTGTGTTTGTCTAAATTTAAATTGACCTTTGCGATTGATCTAACGGAGACTCGGATTCGGGCTTGGTTTCACTCCTTGGGCTAAGTGGAGCAGTAAATGTGTGAGAAAATGATATAAAAAAAAAAAAGCATTAAAAGGCCGTGAATCTGCTGTGCTTGCCCAGGATAGCGAGTGGACGTGACTGAGGTGTGGGCATGTTAAAATCCCACTGTCAGAGCTGTCTCCTGCAGGAGCCTGGGAAAGGAGGAGAATTTTGCTCCTATCCTGGGGACTGATGATTAGAAAGCCCTCCTGCCTTTAGCTGGGCTCTGTGTGATTCTTGGCAGCCTGGCTGTGGTGTTGCAGTCATTGGTTTTGGGGTTTTTTCCAACAGGGAGGTTGTATGCAGGTTGGTTGGGTTGAATCCCTGAGACCCAAGAAATGGGAATCCAGGATCCTGGCAGATCCCTCTGGCAGCATCTGTGCTGTGCCTGTTTGTCCCCTCACAGCGGAGATGAGTTCTCCTTTCCCTCACTCTGCACTTGAGAAACTCTGCAGAGCACTGGGAAACAGCAGCTGAATCCTGGAATAAGCGATGTGCAAGGAGAAATTAAAGGAACTGGAGCTAAGTGGAGCAGTAAATGTGTGAGAAAATTGTAAAAAAAAGGCATTAAAAACCCCTGAATCTCCTGTGCTTGCCCAGGATAGCGAGTGGACGTGACTGAGGTGTGGGCATGTTAAAATCCCGCTGTCAGAGCTGTCTCCTGCGGGAGCTTGGGAATGGAGGAGGAGGATTTTGCTCCTGTCCTGGGGACTGATGATTAGAAAGCCCTCCTGGCTTTAGTTGGGCTGTGCTGTTTGGTTTTTGGCAGCCTGGCTGTGGTGTTGCAGTCATTGTTTTTGGGGTTTTTTTCAGCAGCTTGGTTGGGTTGAATCCCTGAGACCCAAGAGATGGGGATCCAGGATCCTGGCAGATTCCAGCATCTGTGCTGTGCCTGTTTGTCCCCTCACAGCAGAGATGAGTTCTCCTTTCCCTCACGCTGCACTTGAGAAACTCTGCAGAGCAACTGAATCCTGGAATAAGTGATCTGCGAGGAGAAATTAAAGGAACTGGAGCTTTCATAATAAAGAGGAAATTGAAAGGAAGTGTTTCTGCAAAGGGGAAGCAGAAAACCAGACAGATCCTCGTCAGGTGGGGGCAGGAATGGGCTCACAGTGTGAGCAGAGGGGTTTGGGTAGGTGCTGGCAGAGTTTACTGACAGTAAGAGCAGTGGAATGCTGAATTATTTCCTGGGAAGGCTGTTCAGTCTGTGCTATCAGAGGTGGTTAGGACAGGTTAGGCTCACATCAATCAGCGATGGCTGATGAGGAATTGATCCCTCTCTGTCGTGGGGCTGGGATGTACAAGCTTCCTGACACCACAGATTAAATTAGGAAAGATGTGGGAAGAGTTTGTATAATATGGGTGTAATTAATAGAGTGGTTACATCAGGTGTTTCTGTGCAGTGTTGTTTTTAGTACCATCAATTCTACTTGGGTACTTCTCAGGATGGCTGGTTTCTCACAGGGGTGATAAATTAAATGGGCTTTCTTTGAGACAGGGTGGAAATGCTAAATGGCCTTATGGATGAGTTCTTTCAAAAGCAATATAAATATTGCTGGAAGAAACTGTACCAGCAGACCAGGTAACTGTGAGAGGACAGAGCTGTAAAATAAACAAAAAAAACTTCTCCAGATGGATGAGGTACAGAGGAGGAGGTTTTGATACCACCAAATGGAGAGAGGGCGAGGAGGTGAACAAATCCTTGGATTATGAGGGAACAGTTGGGAGTACATCAGTACTGGGGGACGCAGGGCTTGAGGGAAGCATTCACAGCCTGCTGGAGAGTTCTGGAACCTGGGGCAGCTGGGAGAGCTCAGTGGGCTCAGCATGGAGGTGTTCCCACAGGAACAATCCCACAGGGAGAGGACCACGAGTCTGTCCTGAACAGGATCACAAGGGGTGAGAGACCTGGGGAGGGGATGCAGGAAACTTGAATGAGAAGTTTGTTCATCGATCTTGGAGTGGGGATGAGCAAGAAGAATGAAGTTTTTACTGATATTTGTAGATTTTCCCCTGTGAGTGGGTGGTGGTGTGCATTGCAGGGTGGCTGGCCAGGGTGAGGAGGCCTGACCATGGAGCAGGTGGGTTTGGGATCCACAGCGCTGGGAGGGTGTGACAGAGCTGAATAAATGAACCTGGAGCAGAAATGTCAGAGGCTGCATCTCTTCCCAGTGTCCCTGTTTGGCTGCACACACGTGAGGGCGGAGGAAGCAGAGTTCCCAAATGTGTCTGCAGTGGGGAAGGTGCTGGGGGGTTGTGATGTGTGGGAGGCCACACGTCCTGTTGGACAGCTTGGAGAGAGGATTGAAGTGGGGCTTTTCCTCAAAGGAAACTTCCTAATGGAACAAGGGAAGGCCTTTCCTGGCTCCTGCTTGTCCCAGGTGCTGTGGAAGTTGAGGGTCAG
This sequence comes from Melozone crissalis, assembly GCF_028551555.1. Taxonomy (NCBI): domain Eukaryota; kingdom Metazoa; phylum Chordata; class Aves; order Passeriformes; family Passerellidae; genus Melozone; species Melozone crissalis. The sequence continues at coordinate 3,711,652 of NW_026535840.1, read as the reverse complement.
CTTCCCAAGGGCTGGGAAGCAAGCCTGGAAAAGCCTCACAAGGAACCAAGCTGTAGATGGTTTGCAGTGATGTGGAGGTGGACAAAATCCTTAAATGAAACACTCTGCTTTTGTGTGTTGAACACCTAATCCTCGTGGCTTTCTTCCTGCAGAGATTAGAGGCTCCCGTTCCTGCATTTCCTGGTGCCTGTAGCCAGGGGTTGGGTTATGCTGGGTTGGAATGTAATCAGCTGGTGCAGAAATACCCACAGAAAATCAAGGGCTTGGCTGTGTGTGGCATTCCTGTGGTGGTTCATTCTGGCAGCTCTGGGCAAATCAGGAATATTGACTCCTGGTGCCTTCTTCCAAACCCAAGAAGAAAAAACTGAACCCATCTGAGCTGCAGCCAGATTTTGGGTGGCTATTGGACAACCTGCAGGTTTGTCTTTCTGCTCCTGATGAGAACCAGGCTAACCTGTGCTGATCCATCCTGCAAGCCAGGTAGGATTTTTGGTGGCCCACGTTTGAGGATGTAGTGGAGACTGTATCCTGCAGAGATCTTGCTCTGTGCCAAGGAGAGATGGGCTGAGCCTCAGGAGGAGGATGCAGGGCACATCCTGCTGCAGCTGTCCTTCATCCACCACAGATACAATGTGTACTTAGTGAGGTTTTCCCTCTGCAGCACTGACCTCCAGAGAAGCTGTAGCTCACTAGTGTGGTCACAATTTCCTGTGGGACCACCTCAAGCCCTGAAGGTAAGACAGGAGGAGGTTCTGCTGCTTTTTGCCAGGGGCAGAGTTAAATGTGTGAGATGGTATTTCTTGCTGGGACTCAGATGTTTGTTAGTTCTTATCTCAGTTACAGTCTCACAAACCCCGAATTCTACAACACTTCCCTCTAACAAACTAAAAATGGAGCTCCATCTCTCTCTCTGCAAGGCCTTTTAAGGATAAACCGTCCAATTAAGAAATGACACCTGAATTATTTTCACTTTTAACCCAATAACCAACCACCCATGGCCTGCAATATGGACTTTTTTATCCAATTACACAAAACCACCCAAACCCATGGAGAAGAGGGTGAAGAAGAGGGACCAGCCTCTGCCCCAAAACCTTTGTCTTGTTTCTATATATTACTGCATTCTAAAACCGTAAACTCTGAGTTTCCCACCATGTGATGTCACACAGGTCTATTCAAACTCCACACCAACAATCCCAGATTATGGCAAGAATTGAATCCCACCATTCATTCAGATAGAATTGAATTCTATTATTCAGTTTTGGAATCCATCTCCACAGCCTCAGGTCAATCCTGTGTTTTCTTGAGGCCCAGTGCCTGTCAGCACAGAAAGTCAGAAATTCTCAGCACCCAGGGTTCCAGCACCTCCCTGTCACCACAGCTGCAGTTCATTGTCCCACTGCTGCCCAGCCCCTGCAGGGAACTGCCAGGTGAAGCTCGGGCAGTGGCACTGGGTGGCTGCAGGGATGGTGGCACTTGGAACGCTCTGGGGTGTGTTTTTGCTGAGGATGGAAGCTGGCAGCCTTGTTTAATTAACTGTACTGCTGTTTTCCTGACCTGGCATATTGCTGATTGTGATTTTCCAAGGAATGATTAAAAACCTGTGCTAAAGGGGATGACCAGCAAATGTTTTTGGATGTATGAAAGTGGCTAAAATCAGAGAACACACTTTCAGGGCTCTCTCTGTGTGAGGGAAGAGCACAATACATGGACTAAATATTGGTTTGTGGGTTTTTGACAGTTATATGGTACTGTTACCATTTTTTATCACATGGGAATAATAAAGACTGAATTTAGGGAAAGGAAGTTACAGTCATGATCAAGTTGATGCTGTCACTAATATAAAAATTTCAGGGCAGTTCTGTTTCCACAAGGGAAATGTTTCTCAGCTGTGCTCAGACAAGAGGGGTATAGCTCTCCTGACCAGAGCCAGGTCTTAGAAAGAGAAGAAAAAAAAAAAGTTGCTCTCTCTCTAAAGCTCTTTTAAGATTCATCTGAAAGAGGAAACTTTCTGTGAGGTAAGGCTCCACCCAGTCTGGAGGGTGCAACATAACTTTTATGACTTAATTTCTGATTTGTGCTATGAGTCACCAGTTTGCCATTCTATAAAATAGCATTGAGCTGACTCAAATGTGCAATTTAAATTATTCTCCTGATTGGATGTCTGTGGAAATGTAGAGATTGTTTTAGATTTGGGTGACTTGTTTTTTTTTAAAAAGTAATTATTCATTTATTGCAGTGTCAGTTGGTGGTCAGCCACTCTTCCTAAAATCCCAACTGCTGCTTTCTGCTGCTGTGACTTCTGGTAGCACGAGGAACTGTACTAAAAAATGTGAAATTTGTTGAAACTAGATGAAGCTGTGTTCCCTGTGCTCACCATGGGGGCATACTTCTTATTTCTGAAGTGCTCTTGAGACCACCTGTGCTATTGCTGGTGGGGATTTGATCACATTTTCACTTTCCCTACAAACTACAGCAATCAGGCTTTAAGGGCTATTTTGTCCTTGAGTATTTAATGCTGAAAATGAAATGACCTGTGCTTCTGCTGTTGAAGATTCTGCAGAGGGTTTTCTCCCTGTTATTAAGGTCTCAATTGGTCATCAAAATGAGATGTCATCTTAATGAAGATGAAAATATGCTGCACTTGAGTGGGATGTGGAATTGGTTTCCAGCAGGACGAGCCTGTGGGGTATGGCTTTTGCCTCATGTCAAACACAGAGCATGTCCACTCTCTTTTCCTGCATTCTTGGCAGCTCTTTAGGAATTAGGAAATGTAGAGCTCATTTCAGCAATTTGCTCTTGTTGGCTTCCCCAGGAGGAAAGGGCTGCCGTGCAATGTGGAAACTCTCAATCTCTGACACGCCCTGTTGGAATAATTAAAACTCCAATTGCACTCAGATATAGATATGTAACTTATGATCTACAAGGGAGCAGCCACCATAAAAACATAAAAACCAGCTCTGGGTGATTGTCAGTCTTGACTCAAACCTTTGTTTTCTTCTGCCCCGACTGGCTCCTGGTGGTGCTGAGCTCTTTTGGGTTTGCAGCTGGAACCTGCAGAAGGAGCAGCAAAAGGATGTTTGCTGGCCAGGGTGCAGATTGTGAGATGGAATCGGAGTAGGAAGGAAATTAGTTCTGACAGATTGTTGTAAGAGGAAATAGTTATTCATTCCACTTCAACCATTCTTTAAAAATACATCCTCATCATTTAGCCTCGTCATTTTTCTTAGATGTTTGGACTTAAATGAGAATGAGTTTTCTGCCTGGCAAAGCAACTCCAAAAATGACAATTTTAAGTACTGCTCTGACAAATGAAGATATTAAGAGAAAATGGGCTGCCCGAGATAGCACAAGAGTGATGTGGGATATTTTTTTTCAACTTGTGTGTTAAAAAGAAATATCTGGGGTCTGGATGATGGTTTTCCTATACAAATTTTCCCGCATGGATTCTGTTCTGTCATTATTCATGCTTGCCTCTGAGAATAATTTGAGATCCCACGTCCCGCTCGTGTTTTCTGCTTCCAGACAAAACTCACACACTGTGACTGTGCAGAGCAGCAGCAACCTTTTAATAGTCATTTAAATTAATTGGAAGCCTGTCCCAAACATTACAGAGATTCCTGGCAGGGGGAGATGGGAGGGAAAGCTGGCAGCAAAAGTTATTTTCTCCCCGAAATAACAGTGAGCTGCAAAACTGCAGAGATTTCCCAGGGGGAGGAAAATGTGATTCCTTTTTTGGAATGAAAATGCCCTGGTTCATCATGTGACTTGGGAAATCCTCTCGGCTTCCTGCAGAGGGGGAAAGGGTGAGTTGAAGGTTTGGTTGGATGTTTGTGATGCATGAGGGCTCCCCTGGGAGCCTCCTGCTTGCTGCAAGGCTATTCCTGTTATCAGGGACTCTTTCCCGAGGCAGTGACAACAGAAATTTCATTGTCTAAATATTGAGTGGATGGGATAATTGCACTCCTCAGCGCTGTGTGGTTTCTCCCGAGTTTGGGGGTGTTGTGGTGAAGTGGAGAGTGGGATCCTTCCCTTGGAATTTGGTGTAAGGGATTCAAGGAACCAAACCCAGTGTCTCTGTTAGGAGTTGTTTGATGAGCAGTGTGTATTGCTAGCAGTGAAACCAGCTCCAGACACTCCCTTCTGCACGAAGGGAACGGATTAAAAAGTGTTCCCTGCTCAGGATGAGCTGTCCCTGTGCTTCATGAGCTGCCTGGAAACCTCTGGGGCTGCTTTGGCTCGGGCTGTGGCCAGTGCCTGCCTCACACAGGGGCACTGGGGTTGTTCTGGAGCCTGGAAACCCCTGGACTCGCACTGCTGGTGCTGAGACATCCGTCCCTCCTCTCTGGGCTGGGGACGTGAGGCTGATTGCTAAGGAACAGAAAGCGATGGGCCAAAACACAGCTCTGGCCTGGGGCCAGAACACCACGGCGCTAAGATGGGCTTTATTTTAAGGGTAATTTTGTCCAAAGACAAAGACTGTGACTCAGATTCGCACATGTTCTCGTGGAAAACAAATCATGGTTTCGAGCTCGTGTGTGTGGGAGCGAGCATTTCCATATTTCCTCTTGGCATTTAGTGCTCCAGAGACTCATTTCAAACAAACAGTTTCACAAAGTGCCTCATTACTGAGCAGGGCAGGATGTGACACCACACAGATATGGGGTTTTGAGCTGGCAAGGAAGTCAGGATTTTGAGAACAGCATTGATACTACGAGAAATTGATATTATGTGAATTGAATACTTATTGGTATTGGTATTATTATTATTGATATTGTTATTGCTATTATTATTGGTATTATTGCTATTATTATCTATATTATTATTATTGGTATTATGTGAATTGAATACATTGATACTATGTGAAATGAATTGTTTTGTAAATCATTGTGTTTTGTGAGGGTCCCAGGACAAGGAAGAGATTAATTTGACTCCATATTCTTAGAAGGCTATTGTATTGTATTATATTATATTATATTATATTGTATTGTATTGTATTGTATTATATTGTATTACTAAAACTGTGCTAAACTATAGAGAAAAAATACATCAGAAAGCTAGAAAAGAATAAATAATAAAAACTTGTGGCTCCTCAGAGAGTCACTCATAAGTAGCTTTAATTAGTCATTAATTAAGAACAATTCACATGTTTGGATAAACAATCTCCAGACCACATTCCAGAGCAGCAAAACGTGCAGAAGCTGAGGTTTCTCACCTTCCCAGGAGAAAAAAATCTTGGCGAAGGGATTTTTCAAAGAATATCATAGTAACAGTAAATAACATTTTTAACAGGCGTTGGGGTTTTTTTCCATTTTTACCCAAAGGTGGGTTGTTTGTGGTTGTTTCTGGTGGCTGTCCCTGGACACCATTCAGCTTTCCAGTGCACAGAGCTCCTGTGCTTGTGCTGCATTTTGTTTGTTCCCTTTGCAGGCAGCGGTTCCACTGGCATCCCCTGCAGGATGCCCTCCTCTCCCACGCAGGCACGCTGGGAGCACACAGCTCCACTCAGGGCTCTGCATCTGGGGCAGGCACTCTGCTGGAGCTGCTGCTGCCATGACCTACTTCTTCATGGAATAAAAAACTGCTCCTGGTGGCTCACAAGAGAGATTTGGGCTTTTTTAAAAAAAAAAAAAAAAAATCAGGCTCCAGTTTGATGCAGTCATCCCCCTCGAGGTTGTTCCCTGAGTTATTCCAGTTTCAGTGGAAGGCAAACACAGGAGCACCTGTGCCTAGAGCAGCGTGGCTTTGGGGGTTTGAAGCAAGCTCTGTGTGTTCCTGAGTGCCACTGGGATATTTTATGAAAAAATCCCTTCACCAGGATTTCTTCTCCTGGGAAGCTTCAGCTTCTCTCTGTTCTGTTGCTTTGGAATGTGATTTGGAGAACTGTTTACCCAGCATGTGAGTTTATTTTAATTTAATGACCAATCACATCCAGCTGTGTCGGACTCTGAGTCTATCATGAATTTTTTACTATCGTTCTTTTCTAGCCTTCTAGCTGTAGCCTTTCTTTATAGCTTTAGTATAGAATAAAATAGAATAGAATAAAATAGAATATAAGAATAGAACAAAACAGAATAGATAATATAATATATACAATATATTTTATAATATATTATATAATATATAATATATATATAATATATAATATATATAATATATAGTACAATATAATATATAATGCAGTATGATATGATATTGATATGATAATGATACAATACAATACAATATAATACAATACAATATAATACAATATAATACTATACAATACAATATAATACTATACAATATAACATACTATACAATATAACATACTATACAATATAACATACTATACAATATAGCATAATATAATCTACAATATAATACAATATAATACCATATAATCAGCCTTCTGAGAACTTGGAGTCAGTTTTCATCTATCACCTCGTCCTGGGGACCCACAACCCTGCAACACCTGAGGAGCTGTTTGTTGTTGTGGTCAGTCAGATGTCATTAATTCCTCCATTTCTCCGTTTGTAGAGGGGTAGGTGTGTAACTGACTCATTCTCAACACTGTACCTCCTGTTTTTCCTCAGTTTAGGACATTTAGCAACACTCAAAACTGAGCTGCTGTGATTAGCCTGACATTTTATGTAACAGAGTGCCCCAGAGAGGGCTGTTTGTGCTTGGAATTGCAATGCCAGAGCACCACAGCAGGTTTCAGGGCAGCCTTCCCATAATTTGTGTGCATTTCCACTGAGATGGAATCACAGGAATCCCCTCCCATTCCCTGGGTGTCCCTGCAGGGGTTTCATGGCACAGTCGGAGCTCTGCTTGCCTCCTGCAGCAGCGGAGGATGCTCCAGGCAGGTTCTGGCTCACAAACACTTCCAGGCTTCCTTACAGCCTTGGAAAAACGCAGCCTGAGAGCTGAATTCCTGCCCTAGCCATGCCATCCCACTGAGGGCCTGGAGACACCCCCACTGGCTGGGTGTCAGGTCTGTGTTTTCTCAGTTTCCTTGGCTAAAAAGTTAAACCTCCTTTCCACGAACACCCCCAAAACCCCACCTCTGACTGTTTTCTGTTAATGTATTTTAATGTGCTCCAGCTCTGTTACTCTGCCTCCTCCAAGCTTTTCTAAACAAAAGTTATAAAAAAAAATAATAGTAAAGCTTGCTGCCTTCCATTGTCATGCTTTCCATTTTTATAATAGCAACTAGCATCCCAAGAGTTGTTTTTAGATTAGGCTCATTTAGTTCTCAAGTGTGTTTCCCTTTTTTTGCCATTTGTGAGCACAGGGTAGTTTAAAATGTGTATTATTTTGGCCATTATTTGTCTTGGAAAAAGCATTCTCTGGAACACTTTAATTCAGTTATTTAATAGCTGTAAATAACAGAACTGCTGGAGAACAGCTTGGCTGACCAGTGGCAGTAATATCCATGAAGCTTATTTAATCCTAAGTGATTAAACTTGAATTTTATGGGTTGTGTTTACAGCTGCAGTTCTCCAGCTCTGATTTCCTTTCTGTGCTGCTTGAACCTTAATATTAATTTTCAGTCCTGGTGATCCCTGACTTTTGTGTGAGGCTTTCCCCATGGCCAGATCTACCTCAGTCTGGTTTCTGAAGAAATGTAGCAGTCAAAATAGAAGAAAATACTTTTTTTTTTTGGTTGCTGCTGTTATTGTATCTTCCTCCTACTGCTCTGGTGTTTTGCTGAGTCCCCCAACTTCTGCTCTTGGCTGTTTGAGATGCATGAAGAGCTCGTAAATAAACATGAGAGAAATCCATGCAACTTCTTAGCAGAGAAATTTTGATTTATTGCACATTACCTGAGTGCAAAACCCTTCCAGCTCTTGCTGTGAAAAATATCTGCCTATTTCCTTGTAGGTCTGAGGAGCATCACCCAGGTTAAAATGACATTGTGAGTATAATAACTTCATGTTTTTGCAATCAGTTAATGAAGTTCAGGTTGTGTGATACTCAGAGTCAACTGGGTAATTTGCTGATCTGAGGGAATAAATCCCACAGACTCCCTGGGAAGGAGGTTATTTCCCAAAATTGAGGGAAAGGACAGCTGCAGACAGACAATCAAAAATAGTGGGGGTGGGAAGAAGGTAGATGAAAAATAGGATGCACTTGAGCTGTTGCCATCCATCACTATTACTGTAATAAGCACAGGAATTTGAAAGGGCATGAAAGCACTTGAGTGACTTCTCCTGTGCTCCTGATTTATATTCTGGGAATTTTGGTGCAAAGATGCTGTTCTTGCTCATCCCTTGGTCTCTCTGATGCTGTTGCTGCAAGGTTACTTTCCCCTCCTTGTTTAGTTGTGTACCCATAATGATAAACACAGGTTTTTTCCCTGTGCCAAGGCTTTTATCTTGCAATAATTAATATTAATACATATATCAATTGTATTATGTCAATAATTAATATTAATACATATATCAATTGTATTATGTATTATATATAATATATATATTAATATATATTGGATTATATTATACAATCCAGTAATAACTGGGGTTTTTCCCCGTCATCCTTGCTGTGAGAACAAGACTACCAAGTCATTTTGGGAATATTAATTGCAGTTTTTCACAAGAGACTGAAGGAGCAAAACCTTAATAAGAAGTCTTAACTCTCAACAGTTCTAATTGCTGTTTGCAGCTTTAATTGTGATGAGGCTTTTCCAGGTGGATAATCTGATTTTAGAAGAATAACCAGGCTCTGAGCAGACACTTGCTTCATTTCTGCCCACAGCTCTGGCCAGCCATTAATTTCCTTTTTCTCTCCTCAGTAATTAGTGTGGAGCTATGAAGCTCAGAGGTTGAGCACAGTGAATTAACCCTTGTGTCCAGGAGAGAGGAGATGGGAGTGTTGGCCTCCTGTGAGAGTGCTTTTTGTTGAGCTGATGTTCTTGAAGTCTTTCCTTTATAGAAAAGCTTTTAAGTAGTATTCAGGTAGGATTTAAATAATGAAGTTAAATAAAATGTGTGCCCCTTTGCTGCTGAAGCTGCTTGTTTCTTGTTTTTCTTGGTAGGGCTAAGGACCAGTGGCCAGCAAGATTAATTTTATGTGATGTGCTGAATTAGCACTCCAGAGCCTCCAGTAATAAAGAACTTTCTCCCTGTCCTCTCCCTTTTCTCCTGTCTCCCACCAAGTTCAGTTTCCAAGGCACAAACCCAGGCAGGATATGTGGAGGTGTAAAATCTCTGCTTCAGCCAGCATGAGCCATTAATCCCTCTCTGCATGGTTTTACATTTCTACAAATGAATTTTTTTGATCAATAGTTAGCAAAAAAATTGTAAGAGAGTGCGAGTGAAATAGCAAAAATTAACCAACCATGTTTGAGAGCACTGGTGGTTGAATCATCTCCTTCAGACCTTTGCCTGGTGATTATTTTTGGACCAAATTGTTGCTTCCACTCTTAATTCCTACACTCCCACTGAGAGGTTTGGGGGAGCCTCAGGGTTCTGGGGGCAGCTTTCACTCAGAACAGGTCACAACTGATTTTTAAAAGACAGCTTTGGAGAGCACTGATTTCCAGACAAACATCTTCTCTTTACTGTGCTTGTGTTAAGATTATCCTAGTTTAGAACAATAATCTGGCATTAGTGTCAGTGAGACAGTAATCTGGCAGAGTGCAGGTTTAAATGGATACTGCTACAAATGCCAGGCAGCGAACTGAGCAGAGCTTCAGCTCAAAACATTTCCAGTTTCTTGTAGTTTTCTACATTCTTTACATTTTGCTGATTATTTCACAGTTGAGACAGTGAAAAATTACTTGTACCTTTTGAGTTTTAGGCCCACCATGAATTTTTTTCTACCCTCTCTTGATCTCCTCAATGTTTTTTTTTGGCAGAGCTGCTTTGCCAGGCACCCATCACAAACCTGAGAATCCCGGACCATGCACAACCCCACTGATGTTGCAGTTGTAGGATGCTGTGATTTACATGTTTGCTGTGGGGGATATTTGTTAATATTTGTTAATATCTGGCTTGGGGGATGGCGAAACCTGGTGTTTTCATGCCCCTGAGGGTGTAAAATGTGCCGAGGAGCAGCTGGTGGCTCTGCAGGAGGGTCACAGGGCTTGGGGTGCAGCAGCTCCAGGGTGGCTCCGTGGTCGCTGCTGCCAGGGGGGACTCAGAGGAGGAGTTTCTGCAGTTCCTGTGCCAGCAGATGGTTTCCCATTGTGAATCCTTCCTTGCCTGGATGCAGAAGAGCTTTCCAGGAAAGGCTGAGGCGGCCGTGGGGATTCCCTCAGGTTTTTTGTGAGTAAATATTTAATTTCTAAGAATGGCTGCCCTTTGAGTGGTGATTGTGAGTCCCTTCCAAAGCAAAGGGCTGTTTGGACCTCTTGGAGCACTTATGGCCTCTGACATTAAATTTGCCGTTTGGAAACTCTTTGGGAGTGCAGAGTAGCTCCTGGTGCAAGTGTGAGCTGAGAAGAAGGAGGTTTAGCTGCAGACAGATGGACACTGGGCTGGGTGGGAACTGGGTGTCCTAATGCAGCTTATGTGGCTTCCTGGGGGATAAGTAGGAATGGATTGTGATTTAATGCCACTCAGTGGGGAAAAAAAACTTAATTAGTGTTACATTTACTCTGTATAGATAGATAACACTTAATCTACAGATGTGTTTTCAGAGCAGTTTTCCTTCAACTGATAATGCCAGCCATAAAAATTCCACTTCTGCAGCATGGCCATAAAAAATAATGACCTATTCCAGAGTGCTATTCCATTCCTGAGCTTTAGGAAGTGTCTGAGGGGTCAAATCTGCCCTTGGGGCTGTGCTGTGGAGCAGCAGGGTGAGAGCTTGATTTGTATGTGAGGGGTGGCTGCTGCTGCAGAAAAGGAGGCAATTTGTGAGTGCTTGAGGAAAGAGCAGGGAGCTTGAAGGGCAGAGCTTTTGTCCCTTCTGCCATTGTGTGCCTCTTCTCCCACTGCAGGATTGAACTGGGCACTTGCTCTGTGCACTGGCTAGAAAACATTTATCTACCAAGTTTTGATGTTTTAATCCACAAGTGTTAGGATAGAGATGAAGCCAATTAACAGCTTTGCTAATGTATCACAGGATCCCAGAATGGTCTGGGCTGGAAGGTGTTGGATTGAGCCCTTTTCTGACCCAGAGATGGGGCAACTGAGAGGTGATTTAAAAACTTTTATTCCATTTTCAGTCTCATGAGAAGGGTGAGACAATACAGATGCTATAATTCACACCATCACAATCAGAAGCTGTTTCCTAATTACATTATAAGTGTTTCTTGGCCTATCAGCTTTTGCTGTAAATGCCTTAAAGCCAACATCTAAAATTACCCCTCATGGGGCCCACTACAATGCATCTTTCATAGCTCTATTTCTCCGAAGTATCCAGTCTTTTTTACAAGCCATCATCTGAAACTTGTTTCTGGTTCCATTTCTCTCCCCACAACGTCTGTCCTGTTCCATGGCATTTCTAATTCAGCATTTCTTATCTCAACGTTTGCACACAGACGCACACACTGTGTGAGCCTTCTGTCAGGCTTTGAGAATTTTCTATAAATCCATTTCCCTCATTGACCTTAAATCCATCCCAGTCCATCCCCATTTATGGGCAGGATCCCACTGTCCCAGGCTGCTCCAATCCATCCAGCCTGGCCTTGGGCACTGCCAGGGATCCAGGGGCAGCCACAGCTGCTCTGGGCACCCTGTGCCAGGGCCTGCCCACCCTGCCAGGGAACAATTCCTAATGCCCAATATCCCATCTAAACCTCTCTGTTGGTGTGAAGCCATTCCCCCTTGTCCTCTCACTCCATGCAGTTGTACAAAGTCACTCTCCCTTTTTTATAATCCCCTTTTAACTGGAAGGAGCTCCAGCTTTCCCTGGAGCTTTTTCTTCTCCAGGCTGAACATCCCCAGCCCTCCCAGCCTGCAGCAGGGAACTTGGTTTCAGAAACAATTCCCAAGGGGGAGCACAGGGGGGATTTCTGTGTCCCTTCAGCAGCTTTGCTCAGTGCCCAGGTCAGAAGCTGCTGGGCAGTGGGTACCAGCCCCTCCCTGGTGGGTGTGAAGGGATCATTCCCACCTGGAATTAGGCCCAGCTGAGGGTGGTGAGCAGAATAAAAAGGTGGGAGAGCCCCCGCTCTCTCTCTGCTGGTGCTGCCTCAGTTCTCTGCCTTCCTCAGCCTGGAGCCTGTGGGCAGCAATGCCTCTTGTTTCTGCCTGCAGAGTTTTGGGCCTGCAGTTTGCTTTCCAAGGTACCCGGTGTGCTGTGTTGTAGTTATCTGGCATTTCCAGTCTTCCCATCTTGGGCCACAGCTTGGGATGTGGGTTAGGAATTCTCAGCAGCTGGGGGAGTAAACTTGTTGTAGAGAGAGAATTCACCTCTTGCCACCAGGACACACCTGGGGGAAGTGAAGTTTTTGCCTTCCAAGCCTTGTTTTCTTCTCCAGCCTTTCCCCACAGCTCAAAGGTGTACCTAACAAAGTTGAAAACTCTGTCAGGGATGTTTTGGTGTCTCTTTTGTGTCTCTATTAGAGGCACAATATTATTCTAGATTATATTATTATTCTATACTATTCTTTTATTATTATATATTATTTATATTATTACTACTCTATATTACTCTATATCATTATTATTCTATATTACTCTACATTATTATATTACTCTATATTGTTCTATGATTCCATATTATTCTATTATTCTTCTATATTATATAATTCTGTGTTAGAATTCTTGAGGTCTTTGAGTAATGGCGATTGCACTGCAGAGCAACAAAAACAAGACAGGCTATGTAGGAATTGGGATACGGATTAAGGAAAAATTTAAAAGAGAGGCAAAGCAGTGGGTATGAGAAGGGAATGAATGATAACTGGATCAATAGACTTTAAAAACAAGTGTATATTTTAGTTACTTAAACATAACTTTCTTTATGCTTATACATTAGTAGAAAGTCCATAAAAAAGTCTCAGTTCAGGAGAAAAACTGCGAAGGTTTACAACCAGCTTGGTTATGTGAGTACTTGGATCAGAATGAGCCTTTTGTATTGGCAGGGTAAGGGACAAAGAAATGCTTTGTAAAGTATGCAGGTAGTTGGATAAAGTAAATGAAGGTGAAGGCACACAAATATTTGTCTGCTGCTTGGATTGGGTGTGATGGAGTGCTGGATATGGTGATAAAAAATTCCTCCTTTTTGTGTCCAAAGTCAGTTTTTATTCTTGGTTTCCAGGCTAACAAAGAGGTCAATATTAAAACGCTGCTGTTACTTTTTGAAGGAAATAATGTGGGCAGGATTATCTGGCTTTTCCTAGAGACAGAAGTCTAAACAATTTTCAATAGCAGATGTTTTGTGTAAGGCTTTCTTAAAATTGTCACGTTGCTTTTCTCATGACAGAATTTGACTAAACCTGAAGTTACATGTATCTTGTTTTTTCCCTGCTAGTCTGTGTGGGGTCTCACAGTATTTACGTGCCAGGAGTAGGGCTGCTGCAGCAGGAATATTGACCAGCAAAACTATGAAAATCCAGCTCCTCTGGATTAAAACAATGTGAATTAACTCTTTCTACACAAAATTAACATCCAGTCTTACCCTGGATGTTGATTTTGTGTAGAAAGAGTTAATGAATTTACACAGAGTTTTAATCACCTGAGCAAGAACTGCTGAGGAGCCCTCCCTGTTGTTGAAGGAGTTGCAAAGTAGCAAATGCTAACATTGGTAAAAAACCAAGTTCTTTGCAAGATAAATATGTGTGGATTTCTTGAAAGTTCTGTGTAATGCCAGCAAAAATCCAGGGTTTAGTGCCTGAGTGACCCCTGGGACAGGGTGTTACTGCAGGTGTACCTTGGTGATTTAATTAGATGTAATTAATGGAGATACTCCATGAGCTCCTTCTGAAGAGGGAATAGGTTTCCTTTTCCTCCTTTTGCCAGGCTGGGTGTGGAAGCTGTGTCTGAGCATGGATACAGCTCCTGGGTGATTTTGGTGGCACTGGGACCATGTGAGAGATGGGGGAAATGAAAACTCAAATTCCCAGTCAGATGGTTCAAGGTTTGAAAGGCACTGGGATAACTCCAGGTACCAGTGGGTGCTGTTGTGGTTTGAGAAGTTACCATGGCTGAATTCTTAGCTGAAATTGCAGCCGACTGGGGCTCTCAGCTGGGGCTGATCATCCTCTGAGGGGCACAAAGGTGGTGAACTGCTCACACCTGGTGGTTAAAAGTGCTGTTCAGGGCTGGCTGCTGGTGATTTGCTTGGTGCTGCATGAAACCCCTGTGGGTTTCTGCATTGGGAGCTTCTAGATTGAAGAATTAGATCATCTTGGAGGAAGTTAAGATGTTTTGATTTATCCTTATCATGGTTTAGTCAGTGTTCAGGCTGGAAGGAGGTCACATTTTACAGGTTTTCCTTATGGCTGTTAATCAGCAGTAAACCTGAGCAGTTCTTGGGAATGACTGGGTGGGTTTTTGTTGGAGGGACTGTGCAGCTTGGCAGCTTCCACCTTTGTGGAGGATTCAATGCCACCTCAGGTTGCTTAAGGCCTTGTAAATCTTGGTCTTGAAGTGCCTGAGCTCTGGGGCTGGATACTTTTAATCCCAGGAAACTCAATTTTGGAGATGGGCAGTGCTGTTCTTTCCACACTTTAATTAAAACTCCTGCCTGCCTAATGAGGTTGTTCATTGCTTCCCTCCCACCCCTGCCATGTAATTTGTTCTCTGCTGGCATTTTCTGTTCCTCTCTTCCCTATTTTATCATCCTGATCTCCATCCTTTTGTCTTCCAGCATGAAAATAAAAACCTGGAAGTCTTGGGCAGTAAAGATTTCAGCTCTTGGAGGGGTTTTGAGAGGTGTTGAACATCATCATTGATTCAAGTTTCAGTGTCCTTGGCAAGGAACTTCTGGGGCATTTTACATAACATGTAAAAGGAGATAGCTTTTCTTAAAGCTCCATCAAAGACGTGAGCTGGGAATGTGGTTGGAGAGTAACTTGAAAAATTGCACCTGAATCCAAAAGGCTTTTGACTACATTGGATGTATCCTCCTGTTAACTGGGAAGTGTGACTGAAAAATAATATGGAAGAAAGTAGATGGGAAAGCAGCATTAATCTGCGTTTGTTTAAGGTTAGCAATGACTGATACATTTTTGAGTAGTAACAGAAAAGGCTGTATGAATTGCTATGGTTGAGATGGGAGTTTATAGGATTTTCATTATCTGCTGATAAGGGAAATTGTTGTGGCATTTCTGAATGAGGTCGATGTAGAGACCAGCTCATTTCATCACAGGCCTCTGGCTTTCTGCATGAGGGATTTTAAGTGTGCAGGAAAATTCTTAAGTCAAATAATCCGCATTCATTATGGAATTGTTTTTTAGAGCTCTGTCTTGCTGGGGAACTGGCTGGATGTTTGCCCAAGTGAAAGCTTTTATTTGAAGTGTTCCTTTTGTAGGCATTTAGGCAGATTCAGGGGAATGATCACCATAATTGTCCCTCTTCAGGCTGCAGCAGTGCCTTAGATGTCTGTTAAACTTCTGAGCACTGACAGCAGCTGATGGTCTGCTCCTCTGAAGGCTGTCAAAGCACCTCATTCTTTTTTCCATTCAGGCAACCCAGTAGGAGAAAGCAATTGGGAGATTTTCCTAGCAAGGAGTGTTTCAGCAGGAAATCATCCTAGGTTACAGCACCCTGGATTTTACCAATCAAACCATTCCCCTTCCTCCTGTTTGACTTACAGGTGATGGCACTCTGCAGTGTTTTCAATGGCAAATAATGTAATGGCAAATAAATTCAGCTTTCTGGTTTAGGACTGACTCCTCCTTCCCCCTGTGCCTCCAGCCCAGAATGCAGAGTTGTGTTCTCCATGGTGAGACTGTTTTGTTGGAATATCTCACACGTCAGCCAGAGCCAGTTTGGCAAGATCTGTTCTTGGGGTGGGTTTGTCTTTCCTCTTTTGAAAATATTCAGTTTTCTGAAGGCTGAGCAGGTGGTAATGAGGGAGTTTTTATAGCTCCATGGCTTCTGCTGGAGGCTATAAACAGCAAGAGCAGGAGGATGGATTTACATTCATGGCTTTATTGGATGAGGGTTTGTAGAACCTCTGAGTACTATGACAATTAATCCTACCTGCACCCTCCTTTGCTGCTGGGCCATCCCTGGCTTGCTTTTCCAGGGGGTGTGCTGAGGTTTTTGCTGATACCCTGAAATTGTAGGCTGGGCCTGTATTTGTGCACCAGCTGTACATTGTGGATAGCTGGCAGTCCCTTTGCTCAGTTCTGTGCCATTGTGGCTGGGCAGAAAATGATTTGTGCACCCAGTTCAGCCTGTGGAAGCACACAGTGGGACAACTTGCCTTCAGTGGGACAACTGACCTCTGTCTCCTCTCCAGCCAGTCCAAGGAATTAATGGAAAAGCCTCCCATGGCTTGTCTGATCCTGTCTCAGACTGCAAGAAATTCTCTCAAGTGTCTCATGCAATTAATACTTTTGCCTTTTCTAAGGTGGATTTATTCCTATTGTGGGCTGCCCTGACTGAGAAGGGGGTTGGCTGATATTCTGTATCTGGGACAAGTTCTGTTCAGTGAAATTGTTCTGAATGGTTAAAAAACCCCAAAACCTAAAAACCCCACCATGCATTAGAGACTCCTCTCTTCTCTGCTTTGCCTTTGTGGTGGATTTTGGCAGTGGGGGGAATGTGAATGTGTGAGTTGGGTTAAAGGGAATTTGGTTCTTGGTTCCAAACTGCAGCTGCTGCCCTGGTGTCACACTGGGGTCTGGCATTACAGGTGCTCAGTGCTTTTCTTCCTCCTTGGTCTGTTTGGCACAAGTAACCCAACATTTGTGTTTTGAATGGGTAGTGCACAGTTTACAAACATGAGAGGTTTTCTTTCTTTGCTGTTATCTTTCCTTCCTGAGGTGTTTCAGGCTGGAGTCCCTGATGGGCTGGGATAAGTGCAGATAAGGAATGTTGCCTTTTTCAGCTGTGAATCAGTTTGGCTTTATTCAGGTCAAAGTGAGCACCTTGCACGGTTTTACAGACATGTAGCAGGGGAAAAAAAACCACTAAAACCTTCAGCACAGACTGTATCAGAGCTGTTCAAAATGGAAGCAAAACTTGTGTGATTTTTCAGGGGATAAACACAGTTCACATGCTGATCTCTGTTTTTTTAATGAATTAATTTAGTTCCTTTAGGCTCCCCCGAGTTCATTTCCTCCATAGGCTAAACCAGGGAGAACTTTACTCATATCTTCATAAGCTGAGAATCACTTTGGCTTTGGTGTGTGAACTGTGTTTATCACCTAACAAACCACACAATTTTAATGTTAAATGCACACATAAACCTGGCAGCAGGCTCTGGAGAACAGATTCCAGATTTCTAAAGCTGATTGAACCAAGCTCACTGCTCCAGACTTGGATTCCAGTGCCCAATTTGTTTGCAGGTAAACATGTGGAGGAAGGTGATGGCAAGTATTTGTGGCTGTGCACTTGTTAGGGCTGCACCAGTCAAATATTCCTTGGGATTTTGAGGTCTGTAGATCTTTGCTGATCCTGGGCTGGGTGTTTATACCTCCAAGGCATTGTCTGGGTTTGTTGGGTTTTGTTGGTTTTTTTTTTTTTTTTCCCTGCCCCTGGAAACATATATAAATGTAGGTGTAATAGAAAGGGATTTCTCAGTAGTTTTTAAATGAAGATCAGGATCAGACATTTATAATCCAAGTCTGTATGATAGCAGAGATCTCAGGTGAGCCTGGGCCTCTCCTTGGGGCTGCTGGTTGGATGGGATGGGCAGGGCAGGCAGGATGTGTCCAGCCTTAGCCCTTACAGCCCTAATCTCTTGCAAATTTACCAAAATCAGAGACTTTTATCAATGTGCAGAGAGATTTGTGTGTCTGTAAATAGTGTGAGGATGTTCAGACTTGTGTGGGTTGGTTTGTTTTTTTTCAGGTTGTTTTTCTCCTGGTGCTTCCCCTTGTGTCCTTTGAGGAGATAGTGGGGGCCATTAGGTACTGATGATTTGAGAGGAGCTTTTTCATTGTTTTTGGTTTCCTTCTTTTGTTGGGGGTTCTATCAAGGCTTACCAAAGTAGTATCAGAGGGATTCCTGAAATACAAGACAGGATCCAGTCATTCTTTCCTCATGTGCTGGGTGAGAGTTTTGGTGCAATTTTATTAATACATGACTGTGATTTCTGGTTTTCAGTGCTGCTATTCATTTTTTCCCCTACTATTGCCATAATCTTTGGGATAAATCCTGCTTGCAGAAGTGTTGTGATTTGGGTGATTTTGTACAAAGCCCAATTTGCAGGCTGGGACCAGTGCAGTGTCTGAGGCTGGCTCTGTTGCTCATGGCTGCAAAGCCAGGTGATGTTGGACAGGGGGTTTTATGTGGAATATAAGTTTGGCAGCTTCATGATTTATCAGGATTATTAAACTGAGGTTGCCCCATGCCTGGAAGTGTCCAAGGCCAGGCTGGATGGTGCTTGGAGCACTCTGCGATCATCAAGCACCACGGCAGGGGATGGAATGAGATGAGCTTTAAGGTTTCCAACCCCACCATTCTGTGATTCCATCTGGGGGGGCTGGATGGTATTTAGAGCTTAGAAAGCCCATGGAGAGTCAGAGGGAGCCTTGCCATGAATGCCCCAGCTGCCTGACCTGCTCAGCTCCTGCTCCTGCCTGGGTTATTGACCTGCTTGGTGTCCCCTGCACTGGTGACAACTGTGCTGTGCCACACCTGGCTGAGTGTTACTCCCTCTTCAGGGCTCTGCAGTCCTTTGGCAGTGCTCAGAGCTCCCAGCAGACACACGTGGGTGCTTTGTCACTGTTTTATTTGGGGCAGAAATGGGTTGCTGATCTGAAAGTTCAGTTACCCACGTTTCATGTGGATCACTGGTGTGCCTGTTGTCCATGTGGGCAGTGTGGCTCCAGCTGCGGACACCTGTGTGTGTCAGGTGTGCATAACACGTGGGTTATAAAAGTTGGTTTAATTCCTACTGGAGCCTTTGCTGGTTGTTTCCAAGCTGGGTTTAAAAAAAAAAAAAAAAAAAAAGGAGGAGAAAAAGTTTAGGAAAACTGCAGTCTGAAATATGTGTCAGCTGTTGGAATAAAGTCTGCCTTGTGTTGTGTGTGTGTGACTTCTACTGCACTGTGGTGATGCCTTGAGAAGGCTGAGCTAGAGCTGAGGCCAGACAGAGCTAAGGAATAAAGCAGGGATTTATTAACAGGATCTCCTCCATGGATCCACCTTGGGCGGCACAAGAGCCCAGCCAGGGCTGCACCCAAGATGAACCAAAATGGGCACAAAATGGACACCCGGTCACGAGGTCTGTCACTTTGATCAGTTCTGCTCCATTTGCATCTTGCAGTTCATTGTCCAATTCCAGCTTTAGCCCGTGCAGTCCCATCCTTGTTTTTCTCTCTCCAGCCCACGGTATTTGTGCTCTTGGGCCTGAGATTTGGATCATTTGTCCTTGGTGCCCAGCTGGAGCAGGAATTGTTTTGTCTCCCTACTCTGTGCACAGAGCTCACCATCCCCTGATGTCAAGCTCAGAATTACACTCTAAAGCAGCACAGAGTGTGAAAAATATAAAATCTAAAACCTGAGGCATGAGGAGGGTGCTGTGGAGGGTGATTCCTGCTGGGTCACCAGGCTGTTGGACAGAGGAGCAGAGCTGTCAGGTTGGATGTTTCGGGACGTGTCCTGAGGTAGCACAGGCTGTGCTGGTGGCCTGGGAGCTCTGCAGGACTTGTCAGAGCTCCCCACTGGCTGCAGCCCAGCTCAGGCCTAGCAGGATTCTGCAGCAGCAGCAGAGTTGTGTGGGAGAAGGTTTTTTTTTTATTTTTTCCTTTTTTTTTCTTTGCAGCACCTTGGAAGTAGGAAAGCTATTTCAAACCCTTTGCTTTATGTGCTTTCCTAGAAATTCATGTGGACCAAGTGGAGGCAATGTTCGCCAGCTGCAGGGTGCTTTTTTTGCTTAGATGTGTGTATTTTACAGCTGCTCTGGGGTGAAGGGGGTGTGTTACTGCGATGGGGAAGCTGACTAGAGGAGGAACAGATGTGTGTGGCAATAAGGAGCTGTGCAGGGGTCACACTGAGGCGTTTTACATCAGTGGGAACAGATGGATCCAGCCCTGTGAGTAATGGAGCTGTCTCAGAGGCAGAGAAGTTGTTCTGACGCGGCGGTGCCGCACAGTGCCCGAGCCACAGCTGCCCCCATCCCTCAGTTCTCTTCCTGGGTTACTGACAGAGCAGGCTCTGGCTGCTTTTTTGCCTTTTGCCGCAGATCAGCTGCTCTCTGGGATCCTGAGGCAGGAATTCTGGTGCTTCTGTCCCCGTCCAGCCTCCCTGCAGGCAGCAGCTGTGAACAAAAGCCCTGGCACACCCCAGAGCATTGCAGTGGCTTCCAGACAGGAGGATCCTGTTGGATGAACCTGGTGGGTCCCTGTTCCTTCTGTCCTTCCCTCTGCTGCTCCCAGGAACCCCCCAGGCTGAATGGTCTCCAGGTTTGGGGAGCAAGGGTTGCTTTTGGGCATTTTAAGGTTGCCATGTGTACAGATATTCTTCTAACAGGCAGAAAAGATTTGTCAGATTTTACTGCTGAGCGCTGCTGGAGTTCTCCCATTCAAATTTGGTACTCAGGCAGGGAAGTTTATGCAGAACACCTATGTATTATAGATAATTTTTAAATGCTTAGCATCATTTTCACAGAAGAAAATCCTGTGGAGAATGGATTTCCTCTGTGAGTCCCTGTGGCTGTAATAATGATGTTACTTTTGGCAAAAATGACACAGTTTAATCCTGCTTAATGCACAGTTCCTGATTTAACAGGTGACAAAGGAACTGTAAATCACATTTCTCATTTCAGTGAGATGGGGAATGTCCACATCTAACTTTTGACAAGTGAAATTAATTATGGCAGTCTTGCTCTGGAGTTGGGTGCACAAAAATATAATGGAAATCCAGAAGTTCTCCAGACAGTTCTGAGCCCAGTTTTTTGTTACCTCATTTTTCACTTGTGTTCAGAGCCTGTCCAAACATACATTGGGCTTTCCTTTTCCCTCAGTGTGCTTTCCAGAGCCCTGTGCTGGCTCCTGGAGTTACACCATGTCTGGCAGGGAGCTCTGAGCCCTTAGGAAGAAGGGGAATGCTTTCCCCTCCTGTTTCCCACGAGGGAAGCGCAAGCAGCTGCAGTGCACAGCTCTACAGGTGCACTTTGGGGGTTTTCCTGGTGCCTGTGCTCATGC
The DNA here is from genome assembly GCF_028551555.1 of Melozone crissalis. Lineage (NCBI taxonomy): Eukaryota > Metazoa > Chordata > Aves > Passeriformes > Passerellidae > Melozone > Melozone crissalis. The sequence continues at coordinate 3,690,462 of NW_026535840.1, read as the reverse complement.
TTGCCGGCCAGTTTTCCCTCTAGGGGTTTGGGAAGCACAGCTGGCAATAAATACAATGTATGCAATAAATACATTTCTATAATGTATAGGTAATAATACATTTATGTAATGTATAGAAAATAATCCATTTATATAATGTACGTTTATTATATAGAAATAAATATTTATATACAATAAATGCCATAAATATATTTATATACTATATAGATAATGCATTTATACAATGTACATTTATTGTATAGAAATAAAAATATTTATTTATTTTTAGACAATAAATACAATGTATGCCATAAATACACCAGATCTTCAGCTTACATTCTCCTTCTAAAGCTGAAGAGAAATTTAAATATTGGGGTTGCTGTGTAGGGTTTTCCAGCCAGTTTTCTCCTTAGGGCTTTGGGAAGCACAACTGGCAATAAATACAATGTATGCAATAAATACATTTATATAATGTATATATAATGATACATTTATATAATGTACATTTATTGTATAGAAATAAATATATTTATATACAGTAAATACATTGTATGCAATAAATACATTTATATAACGTATATATATTAATACATTTATAAAATGTACATTTATTTATAAATATATTTATTGTTTTATACAATAAATGCAATGTATGCCATAAATACACCAGATCTTCAGCTTGCATTCTCCTCCTAAAGCTGAAGAGAAATTGAAATTTTGGGGCTGCTGTGTAGGGTTTGTTGCCAGAAGTTTGTTCTCCTTTAGCTCTGTGTGGTGAATGTGTGGTTCTCAGCCATGGGGAGGCACAGGATGCCTGTCAGGGATGGATGCTGTAGGGAAAAGGAAGGATGAGGTGCAGAGGGATGATGGAGGCTGTAGGGAAAAGGAAGGATGAGATGCAGAGGGATGATGGAGGCTGTGGGGAAAAGGAAGGATGAGATGCAGAGGGATGATGGAGGCTGTGGGGAAAGGAAGGATGAGGTGCAGAGGGATGGAGGTTCTGGGGAAAGGAAGGATGAGGTGCAGAGGGATGGAGGTTCTGGGGAAAGGAAGGATGAGGTGCAGAGGGATGGTGGAGGCTGGAGGGAAAAGGAAAGATGAGGTGCAGAGGGATGTGCTGAGTGGCTTCAGCTGATGAAGGTTTCGTTGTCACACCGTCAGGGCACTGCAGCCTGGTAAACTGATGTCACACCCTGTTCTCACTGATGTCACTTATTGGAAATGACACTTTATCTTGCTTCCATTATAAGCACTCAGGAAATGTGTGCATTTACCTGGGGGTTGGTGTCCAGCTCCTGCAGAAGGGCACAAACCCCTCGTCCTTGGTCCCTGCTTGCCGCTCTCCAGGCGTCCCTGGCTGGGAGCTCTTCTGGCAGGGAGTTTGTTCTTGGGAAAACTGCGCGTGTCTGAATAAAAACAAAAGCTCTGCCAAGCTCCTCTGGTATTCCTGGTATGAAACTTTCAAGTCAGGAACACCAAGGCCTCCATGAATCTTTTGGTTCTGGCCTCCATTCATTCAGCACGTTCCCAGTGATCAGAGTTACAATCGTGCTCTGTATAAAATGATTTGTGTGCTTTGAATCCGTATAAGGATCTTGCTGTCAAAACCACAGTGTCATCAAAGGCCTCTTTCTGGAGGAGAGCTTCCATATAAATGCTTCTAAGATTATGCAAGTTGCTTGTTTTTGTAATATTGGCACCAGAGCTGCTTGCTGTGAGTTCCTCTTTCTCCGTTACAGGGAGGCCGTCGCTGGTTGTGATTCTAAAAACAAAACAAAAACAACCTCCCCCTCAAATTACTCATTAGAGGCAGCTTGGAAAAATAATGACATCTCCAAATATCTTGGACAGGAAACCTTATCTGAGTCTCCATCTTGAAAAGAAAAATGTTTAGCCTCAGAGTTTTGCTTGGAATTTGCTCTAGAAATTGTATCAGTTATGTGGAGTAATGAGACTTTCTTTGGCAACATCTTGTTAAAATATTAATAATTTTTGTCAATAATTCCATTCTAAACAGCATTTATTTAAAAAAAGGAGGTCCTTCTTACAGTGGAGCAATATTTTTATAAAAGCAGATGAGTAGATCCAGTTGAGCTTCACTGGACAGTTAAGAATGGGGTGTTTTGGGTTTTTAACTTACCCCTCCTGCTTTGGGCAGATAAAAGTTGTGGTCACCATCAGTTTGTCACATCCCTGGATAAGGGACAGATGTTCTTCCTTCCAGAGTCTGCTAGAGACGTTCTGAGCTGTTGTGCTCCCTGTTAAAGCTGGAGGAGAAGAGGAGAACAGCTTCAGGTGTCTGGGAGGTCCCATCCAGCCTGGGCTGTGCTGCTTGCCTTGTCCTGTCCTTGCTGCTTTGCAAAATAATTCACATGGAAGAGAATGTTGTCTCATAGTGACCTCAAATCCTCCTGGGACCTTCTGTTTCTCCAGGCAGTTGGCAGAATTGGAGCTAGAATAGGTTTGAGACAAAGGAGAAATGAACTCACCCTACCAAAAGGGGCTGTTTCAGCTTCTGGGCTGGAGCCTCTTGGTGCCAAATAATTCCATGCTCTCAGCTGGAAAGAAGCTGCCTCATTCCCTCTAGCAGAATATAAAATTAATTTCATGTGATTGGCTGCTCAGCCCTACTTGAACATCCTGTTTGGGAGTTTTCTGAACTGTCAAAAGGGTGAAGTCAAGGCCAGTGAGGAGCTGCTCTGCTTCTTAAGTGGCTTGGATTGATAGATGCTTACCCCCCTTTGTTTGTTTGTTTGTTTGGTGCCTTTTTTTGGGTTTTTTTGTTTGTTTGGGCTTGTTTTGTTTTGTTTTGTTTTTTAACCTGCCTCCAGTGCTTGGCAGGAGTTTTGCTGAGTTCAGCCTTGCAGAAAGCACCAGCCTGGGCTGTAGGACAGCAGTGTTCCTGCTGGAGTTGGTAGGGGTGGTGTCTGTGCTCCAGATAGAAGCCTTGCTTCATTTAAAGTCTATTTTTTGTAATCCTGGCCAAATCCTTGGATTTTGTAATCCAAGCCCTCCTTGAGGGGAGGTGCTGCTGCACGAATTACTGATTGCACTAGTTTTAAATCAATGTGACCTCTGCCTCCTCTAGTGAAAGATTTTGCCAAGCCTTCAACCCAAAGGAATTAGCCTAAAAATGGGAGTGTGAGGGCTTGATTGCTCTTGTAATCCCCCACGCCTGGAAAAACACATCCCAAAACTGGAGATCCAAGCCCAGTGGTGTAAATGGAGCTGCCAAAATAAATGCACTGCAAGAACTGATGCAGAGTGACAGTGAGCACCTCTGGGTGTAATTATGCATTAGGCAATTGGGAAGTGAACTACACCTGCTAAAAGGAGAGGACAAGTGCCTTCATGTGCTCTTAATTGGGTGCTTTCCTTCCCCCACCCCTCTTTGGCTGTGAGGTGACTTGGCTGGGAGCACTGGAAGGTACCTGAACATCATTAGGGGTTCTGACACATCCAGCCTTCCTGGCTTGGGGTAAATAATTTCCCTTTCCTCTGAGGTAACCACACTGATGAGCAGCAGGGTTCTGTGTGAAGTGTTGGCTTTCAGGTGCTGGAGTTTGGAGTCTCTCTCAGTCCTCGTGTGGTCTTTGTTCCCAGAGCAGCCAGAGGGCTGCAGCACTGGGAATGAATGCAGTGTAAAACCTTGGAAAACACAGGGATGATTAGAGAAAACAAATGTTAGGAGACCCAACAAAGCCCACTCTTGCTTTCCCTTGGAGCAAATTCACCTTCAGAATTCACTCCAGGTAAAGGGAATTCATTTTCTGAGCTGATAGAGAACATAGTGACAAAGGAGCTTGCAAATTTGCAGCCTTCGTTTTATATATATATATATATATATATATATATATATATATATATAAATATAATATATATATTATATATATATATACATTATATATATGTACACACACACATATATATTATATATATACATATATATACACATATATATGTATATATACACACAATATTTTGAATGGTAATTTAAAGTTTATATTTTTTTATATATATACACAGAGAGTATTCTAAATGGTAATTTGGCTGGGATTTGGGGTGCTTGTGAAAAATGAATGTCTACAGAAAGAAAAAATGGGCCATGAAAAACCTGTTGAGTAAATGGTGTATTTGATAGAGGAAAAACCATTATTAATGGTTCAGATATATCCAGGGGGGTTTAAAATCCTGTTTTCTCCTTTTTGCTGAGGGCAAGGCTTTTTCCTGTGTGGGAGAGCCTGGAGCACTCTCCCTGTGTAGCCTGGGCTTTCCCTTTCTGCAGGGTGTGTGGAGCTGTCCCTGTGCTTTTGTAAGCATGACTAATCCTGCAACTTGAGCTTCTCCTTCCTGAAGGAAAAACCTCTTAAAGATGGAATTGAATTCAGTCCTGCAGCACCCACCTCCTATGGCTTGTAATGAGGTTTTGATGTCTCATGGCAGCAGGTCATCTTTAATGATGAATTAATTTTGAGTGAGGCATCAACTGTGGTGTTGAATTTAAGCCTCTGGAATTCTCAGTGATGCTAAGCCTGGTGTAATTCTTCAGTTAAGGTGCTCTGAACCAAAGTGGCCCTGATTTGGCTTTGCTTTCTTGCTTCTGTCCCAGTGTAGAAAACCCCTGGTTCATTTTTTTTTCCCCCAGACTTCCTAATCCTGGTGGAGCTTTTAAAAGCCAGAAAATACTTGCTGTGGAGTTAAATGCTGACTTACTCTGCAATCCTGGATACTGGGTTTTTTTTAGAGAGACACTGCAATTGTCTCTTAGCAGCTTAATTGCTGGCTGAGCTTTGAATGAAAAAGAAATCTGCCTGAATTACAAGGACAATTTCTCCTTTGTGTGGGGAAGCCCTTGTCAGATATTATGAACAGCCTGAAATGACAGAAGTGCTTTAGGCAGGGCTCCAGAACTGCTGGATTGTCCCTCACCAGGGAGGGAGTGGGGAGCTCATGGGGCATTTTGATAAGGGAGTTGGGTGTCTTGTCTTCAGTGACTGGCAGCACACTGTGACCTCTCTCAAATACCCCTTCAAAGACCCTTTCCTCTCTCAAATACCCCTTCATAAACCTTTTCCTCTATCAAATACCCCTTCAGAGACCCTTTCCTCTATCAGATACCCTTTCAGAGACCTTTTCTCCCCGAGATGTGTTAGAAAGTCTCTTTTCTCAGCCCGGCAGTCAAAGGAGGAATCAGAACTCTTCATTTCTCAGTCTCAAGGTTGTTTATTGTTTCTTATCTATAAAATTCTTTCTCTGGCCTGCTGAGGTCCGTTCAGCAGGTCAGACAGAGGCACGCTGGTGTTATCTTTTTATACTAAAAACTACATGTACAATATTTACAATAACTTCCCAATACCTATCACCTATGCTAGACAGTGAGCTTCTATCTTAAACAAATCCAAAAGTGCCAACATCACCCAGGACATGGAGGCTAGGAAGAAGAAAGAATAAGGACAGGGCATGCCCAAATTCCTCCATCTTGAGACCCCAAGCCCCATTCTAAAAACCTCAAAAAATCTGTTTTTCACCCCATTTCAAACTATTATTCTACTTAAACTCTTTTGACTTGTAATTCTTCATATAAAGGTGGTAGTTTGCTCCATGGGTCACAATCAAAGTCCCAGGTGCCTTGGGCTCTGTGCCAGGGTCCCTGAGCCCCCTGGCAGGGGCTGGAGCCATCCAGGACAGCCAGAGGGATGTTCTGGGTTCTGACACTTTTCCTCTATCAAATTCACCTTCAGAGGCTTTATTGGGAGCAAAGTCTCCCTGCATCCAGTGGGTTTTGGTGTTGTTTAGACAGTGAGGCAGCAAACTGTTCCTGGTGGCTCTGGTGGAGCCAAGGTCCCTCCAGGGCAATAAACAAATCAAACTGAGCCATAACACCTGCTGCTCTCTTTGCTTTGGGCTCTTGCTTTCTGTGTTTCTTGGGCTGAAGATACGTTGGTCATGGTTTCCAATTCTTTCTTTACAAGGGGGTTCTTGTGGGCAGGTGTTGAAGTCCTCTGCAGGGGTTTATTCCATGGAAATCACTGTACAGTTTGGTGATGTGTGTCAGGTGGGAGCCCAGGTCAGGTTCAGCTCAGAGGCAGAGTGATTTGAAAAACCCTGTAGCGATATTTGCATGGGAATACTTTAGCAAGTGATAAACATTTGTGTTGGTAACTACCCAAAGCAAAACCTGCAGTTAGCTGTTTTCAATAGGCACATTTCAGTAACTTCCCAACATTTAATCTGTTTATTTCACCAAAACAGCAGGAACAGAAACCTCCTGACTGTTTGAGCTGAGCCTAGTGGGCCTTAATTTTGATAGTTTCTCTATAGCTGTGCCAAGTAGCTGCTGCCTTGGAGTAAATCCTGGTCTCTTCAGTCTCTGTGCTGATTTTCCCACTCACATTGCAGGACCTGTGCTCCTGTGGCCTTTGTGCTGAATGTTCCAGCAGCGATTCCTTTTCCCCTCTCTCCTTGGTGTCATCCCAATTTGCTATGCTGCCTTCTCATTCCTGTGACATTGTAACCCAGTCTGCTCCTACTGAAAAATCCTCCTTTTGACACCCTCCTAAATGGGACAGAAACATCCCTGCAAGCAGCTTTTTGGAGAGAGTGCAGGGAATAAACCCTTGTTTAGACCAACACGGCTCCTGTCAGTACTGAAGAGCAGAGATGCTTCTGGTTTCCTGCCAGTCCTGAATTTAAATAAATGTTTCTGCTGAGGGAAAGGTTTTAAGGAGAGAAGCGTGGTCAGTATTTCTGGTAGGACCCTGTACAAGTTGTCATGAATTCCAATATCTCCAAAGTCAGAGTCAGTCATGCAGTGCCTCCCTAATTTGAAGTGATGAAGGATCCTGAGTGTTGCTTGAGGTGAGAGCTGGCACCTTAATGTTGTTTTGGTATCAACATTGAGTATCTGTGGTCTTTAAAGGAGGGCTCAAAATTGAGACTTTGAATTCCCCTGGAATTACCCCTTGCTCTGGCTGCACTGCAAGCCTCTGTGGGATGCACCATGTTGGGAATTTTCTGGGAGCTTTTAGAAATTACTGTGGGATTGCATCCTTTTCTTGTTTCTTTGTGTGGTTGCATCCTTTATTTGTTTCTTTGTGTGACTGCACCCTTTTTCTTTGTTTCTTTGCTTGTCAGCTCTGACCATAGAAGGGCCCTGTGAGGGTCTGTGGTGAAGCAGTTTGAGCTCAGCATCATGTCATGAGGGTGGCTTTGGGTTATCAGTGTAGAGGAAACCTGAGTGATTTGGGAGCAGCCCTCACCCACTGCACTTCTTCTCAGATGGAACTCTATAATCTCTTCAGTTTTTTATTTTTGTGGCTGCTTGGCAAATGCCTTAATCCAGAGATCCTTTAACTTTGGGTATTGTACCTGTTGTGCCTGTGTTGGAACCCTGGGTGCTGAGAATTCCGGTCTTTCTGTGCTAGAAATAAATATATAAAATAAATATATAGAAATAAATATAAATAAATTCTGTGCTGCCAGGCACTGACCCCCAGGAGAACACTGCATTTGACCTGAGGCTGTGGAGAAGCTTCCAAAATGGAATGATAGAACTGGGATTGTGGGTGTGGAGTTTGAACAGAAGTGTGTGATATCACATGGTGGAAAACAGAGTTTAGGGTTTTAGAATATAGTAATATATATAAACAAGATGGAGGTTTTAGGGTGGAGGCTGGTCCTTCTCCTCCACCTTCTTCCCCATGGCTTTGGGTGGTTTTGTGCAGTTGGATAAAAAAGTCCTCATTGTGGGCCGTGGGTGGTTGGTTATTGGGTTAAAAGTGAAAATAATTTAGGTGTCATTTCTCAATTGGACAGTTTATCCTTAAAGGACCTTGTAAAGGCCCTATGGGGCCATTTTGTAGTTTGTTGGTGAAGTGCTGTAGAACTCATGGCTTGTAAGACTGTGATGTAGATTAGAAATAATAAACATCTGAGTCCCAACACAAAAGACCATCCTGAGTGCCTTCAATCCTGACCCAGGTAGGAAAAGAAGATAAAACCTGACATGGCTGCAGCTCATTGTTTAGGCTGTAACCTCTCCTCCCAGGCCTCTGTTTCCCTGTGTCATTGCTGCCCTGATCACAGGGCATTTTTGGGAGAGAGGGTTTATCTGTGCCACAGAGAGCTCTTCTGTTCCCTTCCCCTCTGTGTAATTTCTGGCATGTTGTGTGTTCAGGAGGGGTGGCAGCTTTCTCAAGCTCTGCTCTCTGCTGCTTTTGTTGCTTATTCCTCCCCCCTGTGTGTTTGCATTCCCAGTTCAGGCTTGAATAGTGAGCTGGGAAAGGTTTGGGATGTTGAGGGAGGTGGTGAGGGCTGGGGCAGGATTTCCCAAAGAGCAGGGAACATTTATTTATTCCTGATGTGTGAGCAAGGTGAGTAATTTATCCTCCTCTCCTAGAGAGAGAGAGAGAAGGGAATTTTGTTCACCTTTTTCCAGTTGAGTGTTCATGAGATGTTTCCCCAAACATGCCTTATGTTTTAGCTTTGTGACCTGACAGGATGTGCTGGAATCCCATTGGCCTTCCATGCACACAATAAAAGGTGGGAAAGGCTTTTTGCATTCCTTGAGCTTTGCCCAGTCCACCTGCTGGGAAGTTTTTTTTTGTTCAGGTGATTGTGATGACCTGATTAATATTATATTTCAGAGCTGATAGCTGATATTTCAGTCTCTACACTTTGCTTCTGGCTGACATGGGAGACCTGCTGTCCTTTCCTGCAGGGAAAGGGTGGGGATGAGAGGAGAAGCAATACTGATATTGCCAAGCAATGTTTATTGCTGGGTGGAATCAGTGGAAAGTTCCAGGCTTTGCAGAGGGGTTGTGCCAGGGAGCCTGTACACCTTTGGGTGTGTGCAGAATATTCTAGAAGAGTGTTGGGGAGCTGATTCCTCACCTGTGTGTGCTTTGGTGCACATCTGGAGAATGCTTGTTCCCTGTCTTTAAACTGCTTTCTTGGTGTTTTTACTGATTTTGTGTGATTTTGCTGTGCTTTCTTGTGCTTTTTGCCCTCTCACACAGTGCTGCACATAACAAGTGCTTTTAGCTGAGCTTCCCAATTTTGTAAAACTTGGCTTGAAATCCTTCAGCAGAAGATCCAGGGAGAAGTGTCTGGAGCGAGGGATTTTGGTTGTGGGGGGTTTGTCTATAAAAAGATCTGATGAATAATGCACTGTGCTGGCAGGAGTGTCAGGCTTATCCTGGTGCTGGGAGTGCCACCTTGTAGTAGATACCATTGCCTGGGCACTGCTCTGTGCCCCCAGCAGCAGCTGTGGGCAAAAAATCCAAATTCTGTGGTGTCGCTGAATGCACAGCAGAGAATTTAGTGAGATGTGTTCTGAAATAAAGCACTTAATGTTCAACCCCTATGAAAAAAAAAAAAAAAGTCTGCAGCTGCTTAAAGGGAAAATATTATTACAAAATGCTGTAGGAGCCCAAATGTTTTTTATAGGGTCATTGAGGCTGGGAAAAACCTTCAGGATCATCAGGTCCAAGCTGTGCCCACCTTGTCCCCAGCCCAGAGCACTGAGTGCCACCTCCAGCCCTTCCTGGGACACCTGCAGGGCTGGGCACTGCAAAGCTCCCTGGGCAGCCCCTGCCAAGGCCTGAGCACCCTTTCCATGCAGAAATTGCTGCTGCTGTCCCAGCTGAGCCTCCCCTGGCCCAGCCTGAGGCCCTTTCCCCTTGTCCTGTCCCTGTTCCCTGGCAGCACAGCCCGGCCCCCCCTGGCTGTCCCCTCCTGGCAGGGAGTTGTGCAGAGCCACAAGGGCCCCCTGAGCCTCCTTTGCTCCAGGCTGAGCCCCTTGCCAGCTCCCTCAGCCCCTCCTGGGGCTCCAGACCCTGCCCTGGACACGCTCCAGCCCCTGCAGGTCCCTCCTGGGTTGGGGAACTGGACACAGCCCTGGATATCCCTGAGCAGGGGGACAGTGACAGCCCTGGGCCTGTGCCCACACCCCTGCTGGGACAGAGGCATCAAAAGAGGTTCTTGTAAAGAAGTCCTTTGGAGCCAGCATATTGTCTACAGACTTACTTTGTTTATATAGATACAAAAAATAAATCGATGGGATAGATTTGCTACATACCAAGAGGTTTTGGTTACCTGGAGTGAGTGGAATGGTAAATGGCACCCCCAAAGCCCTGAGCTGTGGGATGGGATGCTGGGGAACAAGCCTCAGTGTGCTGTGAGCTGATGCTCTCTTCAGGGTCTGTTGTGACACCAGCTGTGTGGCAAATGGAGACTTCAATGTCTTTAGTTCCTCTGCAGGTTTTGCAGATTATCAATTACTTCCTCTCCTGCTTGCAGAGCTGTAGGTAAGAAACCCCTTGAGAACCTGCAGTGAAAAGGGTGCAAAAACTTCCCAACTCCCGGTCTGCATCCAGGGCTTCCCATGCCCATCAGCAGCTGCTTGCATCACCCCCAGGCTGTGCTTTGGTCATTTTGGCTCCTGATGTGCTGGGTGAGGAGCACAGGGAGTGGAATGGGTGGTGCAGTGCCCAGTTGGGTTTTCTCTGCTGCATCTTGCTGTTTCATCTCTCTGCTTTGAAATCAGAGTTCACTGGAAGAATCCTCCTGGGGACGAATCTGGATGTGATCTGGCACTCCTGAGAGACAAGAAGAAAGTCTCTTTTCTCTGTGTGTATGTGTGGGGGGAAGTATAATTAGCAGGATCTTGGGTACCTGAATTGTTTTGGAATAAATTTGTTGTGCTGGAAAACACAGATCAATTGAGGTACCAAACCTGCCTGAAATGGAGATCTGAAACTGCTGGAATTTGAGAGGAAAAAGGGAGGTCACTTGTTTTTCATGGTGCTGCCCTAGAAATCGTGGGGTTTAGCAAATTTTATTTTTGATCGTGTATTGTTTTTCTGTAATTTTTTCCACTGTAAGCTGCCAGCAAGAACAGCTGAGGCTCCGAAGAGCTGTTTAAAAGAAAAAGTGGGGACTTGGGGATTCTACCATGAAATTAGGAAGAAATGAGCATTACTTCTGAGAAAGCTTGAGTCCTGTGAAAAAGGCATCACTGAATGATGCAGCTGGTGGAGCAAACAGAACAAACCGCTTTGCTGCGCTGTCAGTGACTGACAAAAACCCTGCAGTCCTCTTGGCCTCTCCTCAAGCCATTTTTACTTCCCCCAGTGCTGTTGGGGAGTGCTGCAGCTCTGTGCCATGACTGCTCCTGGGCTGGGCTTTGTGTGTTTCGTTGTTGGCTCGAGGAAAGCTCTCCAGGATCTGTGCTCGCTGAGCTTGGGCTGCTGGAGCTCTGCCCGCTCAGCCTTGGCCGCTCTCTGCCGGATGCTGGCGCAGGAAACACTTGGGGTTCAATGTGCAGTTAATAAAGGAGAAGTGGTCAGTGAGAAGCAGGTGCCTCAGTGGACTGCTCCAGCAGTTTTATGGCCTTCCTTTGCTCCTAAACAGCCTTTCCTGTCAGCAGGGATGGTAGCTGATAGCTCTGTTAGCAGGGATGTGGCCACAGGAGGGGAGCGATGCCAGCAGGGCTGTGCTCGCCCTTCAGGGTGTGAGGGAGCAGAGGTCAGGCTCTTTATTTCATGTGTTGGAGCAGGGAAATGCTGGCACTGCCTGATTCCAGCTCATGCAGACATCCTGCAGCAATCCCCTGTCTGCCCTGGGCCGTGGAACAGCAGCAGCTGCAGCTCGGGGTGTCCCCGGCTCAGGAGCCCTTCAGAGGTTCCTTGTCCCCCTGGCCCTGAAATAAAAATCATCTGCCTTCTCTTCCTGCAGCCAGGATTTAGAATTCCCTGTGGATTTATTAGTGGGCAAGGGTTTCTTTTAGGCAGCAGCATGCAGAAATGGGCATGGTGAAGCCCAGGCTGCAGTCAGTCCTGCTAACAGTGGGATTGAGGAGCTCTGCTTCCCAAAATTTGGGCTGCTCTCTTTCCATAGTGACTTGCACTGTGAGTTCTTTTTGCATGTTGTTAATTAAAAGTGTTGATAGTGATGATGGGAAAGTGGAATCAGGGTTAGCTGGGACTCTGATGTGCAAAGCAGAGAGAGCTGGGAGAGCTGTTTCTGTGGTGGGTCTGTGCTAGGTGGGTATTTTCTGAACTGACCCAGGTTTGAATCTCCCTTCACAGGACTGTGTGGGCTTTTTGCATTATTTATTGAAGAAAATGCGTAATCAGGCCTTTTTTTTTTTCCTATTTCTGTCTTAAAGCAGCAGGACCTCCACAGCAAGACAGAGTTCCAGGTGCAAAAGGCAATGCCGTTTATTTTCTCAAATGCAGAGAAATCAAATCAGAGGCAGGAATATTTCTGTCAATTCGAACATGAGGTTCCCACTTCAGTGCTGCAGTGGTTGAAGCACGGCCCAGCTCTCCTCCTTAGCAGGTGAGGATGGCACTAATGCAGCCTGGGAGTGCAGTGGATCTCACCATCCATCCTGGCTGTGGTGGGAGGAGATAGATGGATGGAAGGGCTTACTCCTTTGTAAGCTGCTTAGATCAGGGACAAAGCTGATGGGCTGAGTGCCACCTGGGTGCTGTGCCATATGCTGCCACTCCTCAGTGTTATCTGCTGCTGGTGCTTATTGTATAGAATTTCAGTTCTCTTTAAAGGGCAATCTCTGCAGAAATATCTTCTGACTTGGAAGTGGGGGGATACAAACAGCTCCATGTGAGCTCTTGCAGGGGGAAGAGGTGCCTGTGTTAGGAGATATAATTGTGTTAAAAGGAAAATTGCTGTCAGCCTGGACAGGCAGCTGCCCAGCATCAGAATTTGGCTTGTGCTGTCTTTGACCTTATAGAAGCATGTCTTGGACAGTGGCTGCCTTTCCTGAGCTCCAGGAGGGATGGGTGAGTCATCTGGAAATTGGGAATGCCCTCTGATGGGCTGGGGCCTAGATAGTTTCCATCCTGGCTTTCTGTGCTGAGCTGAACCCCAGGGAGCCAAGGAACATCACATGGGGAGCACTTGGATGCTTGCCGAGCCCTGATGAAAAGAAAACTAAAATTGCAGGTTTGCTGACACTGTGAGGCTGTTGGAGGGATCAGGGGAAGGGTCCAGGGTGTTTTCCAGTGTCCTGGCTGTGATGCAGACCCTGGGTGTGTGAAGCTGTGGATATTCCATGGCTGATGGGAAGGTGAGAGTACAGCACAAGGGAATAACCTTTGTGCTTCCTGCTGCTGTTTCCTGTCCCAAACATAAAAGATTGTGCATCTGCTGGATATCACAGGTGTCATTAAATCAGGCAAACAAGAGATTGCTGTTCACCTGCTCTTGCCACCTTGGGCTGAGCCTGAAGGCAGGGAGTGCCTGGAGCTGTTGGAAATGCAGTCAGGCACTCTTCAAATTCATCAGCAAGTTTGTCATAACCTATTGCCACAAACTAATTCCCAGTGTCCTTTCAGAGACCTTTTCTGCATAACTGGTGGAAATAAAACAGCAGCCAGATCCTTGCTGGCAGGTTCAGCTGAATAATTAGACACTGCCTCCCCCCCAAAATAATATTCAAATAAGCTGAGCAATCTAAAACCCTTTGGCTTCAGGGCACAGCCATGCAGTGTGTGGGTGTTCTTGTTTTCTGTGTGTTTTAATAAGAAAATCGTTGGGAAGGTGTTGAAGGGCATCTCCACCAAAGTCAGACCCAGGGTTTGCAGAGGTCCCTTCACACTGAGGAGTTTTCCTCATTAAAAACCTTCCAAAGGGGGAAAGAACTGGGCTGCACTGGGCTGCTGCTGCTGTCTCAGGTATCCCTGCCCAATTTGTGGGAATTGGGGTAATGAAGATCTGGTAAATGACACAAAAATCCCTTTTATACTGTCCCTGTTGAGTGGTTTTTTTGTGCTAATAGAAGAAGTGAAAAGTGTTGCTGTACCTTTCCTGCTGCAAGCTAACATTCCTGGAAAATAATGCCATAAAACCAGAATCTTTGTAGGAGAACTGGAGATTTTGGCTGTGTTGTAGCCAAATAATGATATGATAACATATGTTGTGAAGCTGCCCTACATAAATGCATGAGGAGAGAGCTTGATTTTCTGAAAGTCATCCCTTGAGATATGTGAATGCACAGTGTTAGTCAAATATGCTGCTAAAATTGTCTGCAAATCCTCACCAGGATAATTCAGTGTGTGTTCCTGTGTTTCCCTTTCTACATAAAGTGGTTTATAAATATCTCAAACCTGGGCACTGCTGTGTGTGCCTGTCTCAAGGTACATGGGGGTGATGATCCCAGGAGTAAAAGGTCCTGGGAATAGCTCCAAGTGCAGCAGTGAGAAGGATAGAGGTGATACGGTGTGGACAAGAGCAAATCTTAAAGCTCAGCTCATTCCAGCCTGGCCTTGGGCACTGCCAGGGATCCAGGGGCAGCCACAGCTGCTCTGGGCACCCCGTGCCAGGGCCTCAGCACCTCACAACATAGAATTCCTTCCCAATATCCCACCCAGCCCTGCCCTCTGGCACTGGGAATCCATTTCCATGTCCTGTCCCTCCGTCCCTCGTCCCCAGCCCCTCTCCAGCTCTCCTGGAGCCCCTTTAGGGGGCTCTGGTTCTGAGCTCTCCTGGTTTTCTCCAGGTTCAACCTCTGCTCCCTCAGGCTGAGATCTTTCAGCTGCTGCCGGCAGCATTAATTTGTGTGAAGTGCCTCTGGATTGACTTTCACACACGTTGGGAAGTCAGATTGAAGAGCTTCCTGCAGAAGGCACTTGGATATAGATAGGCTCCCTAATGATGGGTATGAAAAATGTTCAATCAAGCTTTGTGGTGGTGTTGTGTGAGTTAACTGAGCTCACAGCTCCATTAGCAAGGATGTCTCATGGCCTGGAATGCTCTGCCATGTGGACATTTGGAAATAGAAATCTCTTGTCAATATTTCCCAAGGAACTCTTGCTTTTGTTCCTCCCCTGCAGCCGTGTTGCAGAATGCTGTGTTCTCTTTCACAGCTATTGATTGAAATATTTTGGGGTTTTTCGCTGCTCCATTTAAAGCCATAGTAAAAAGATGCTGGAAAGAACTCTTTTAAAAAAAGCAGCTTCTTCCTTGGGTGTTTTTAATGCACTGCCTAGCCAAGAAAATTTCCCCTCAGAGCTGCAGCAGGTTGGGTTTGATGGGAAGAACAGTGGCAGCTCCTGAGGCAGCAGTTAGTCACTGTCTGAGGAGATGTGAGGAGCTCTGCAGAGCTCAGGGATGTGCAGTGGTCATCTGTTCCTGCTGCCCTGCTTTCTCCACCTTTGACCCAACACCTCCCTGGGAATTGTTCTAAAGACAGAAAAATCCTGGGCTTGTTTTTTTGGAACAGACTTCTGAGCTTTATTGGCATTAAAAAAACAAGAGCTTGTTGTAGGTGATGGAATTCCTCCTGCTCTTCAGAGCTCAGAACAAGCAGCTGGCGCTCCAAAATGCACTCGGGTAAGGAAGCCCTGGAGGTGTCTGAGTGTAATGCAATAAATACCTGCATTCCCTCTGCCCCTTCCATGGAAGTGTCTGTGTTGCCCTTTTGATGCTTTTCTGGAGAAGGTGAAATGACCTCTGATTTGTGAAATGCCTCAGGAAACTTTAATTGCTTCAATACCTGAACCCTCAGCTGGTTTTGCTGGAGATGAGCCCTGGCTCTCATGACAGTAGGACTGTCCCTATTTAGGGATGTCCAGAGCCTCAAACACCAAGGAAAGGCTTTGGTGAAATTCCTTGGGACTTTCTCATCACAGCCTTCATTGTCATGTTGCTGTGGAAAAGATGTCTGCCTCCACATTTTATTATGGAAAAAAAAGAATCTTTAATATTAGAAGTGCTACTTTCATTCACCTTTAGGGAACTGAGGTTAATTCAGGGAGTGAGAGGAATTCTGAGGCTGCTCTATAAATAAAGATATATGTTTTTATATATAATATAAAATAATATATATAATATATATTTTATGTATTTATGTTTAATATATATAATATAAAATATAATACAATAAATATAATACAATAAATATATATTATAATATAGTATAAAGATATAATATATTTAATATAAATAATATAATAAAGATATTCTTTCTATAATAAAGAACTTGAGGTTTCTGGTACAGCAAACAGGGAAGTTGTGTGATGGAAATGTGGTCATAAGAGGTGGGAAGAAAGGGGAGATGTCTCAAAGCTTGGAGCTGAGCAGAAACATGCAAGATCTCTAATACATAGGTTGGTTGGGGTGCTTTTTTAGTCCTTTGTTGTGATTGAAATCTTTCTCTAGTGGCTTTATCAGTTCAGCTGTGCTCGGCAAAGGAACCTCTGTGAGGTTCATGAAGTGTTGTGCTGCAGGGCTGGGGCTGCGCCTTTCCTGAGCTGGGGGTGTCACTGTGATATTTCCTGAAAAACCCTCTTTGCCCAGGCTTTTCTCCTGGGAAGCTGAGAAGCCTCAGAGAGGAATGAAAACAATAATTATGTGATTGATGCTCCTGTGTTTGCTGCTTTGGACATTGTTCACCAACAGGTGAATGTTTGACTGGTTCCATGTGAATTGTTTTTAATTAATGACCAATCACCATCAGCAGTGTTGGACTCTGAGGAGTCAGCCATGAGTTTTTCATTATCATTCTTGTTTAGCCTTCTGATGTATCCTTTCTCTTTAGTATAGCATTCTTTAATATAATAGAATATCATAAAATAATAAATCAGCCTTCTGAGAACAAGGAGTCAGATTCTCATCTCTCATCTCATCCTGGGGGACCCTCACAAACACCACAGGTGGAGTTCAGGTTGTTCAGTACTGACACTGATTTTCTAAATTAATATCAAAACTAGAAACTGACAAAGCAGGTGATTCTCTAAATGAATTTCTGCCTCAGAGGCAATCCTGAAAAGAAAAAAAGAGGAAGACAGCATTTCATTAGATGCCACAAGAGGCTGGAGCTCGTGTTTCCCTTTCTCACCCAGCTGAAACCAGGATGTTTTGTCCTGATGTCACTGTGATATTTTATGAACAAGCCCTTCACCAGGATTTTTCTCCTGAGGAGCCTCAGAAAAGAAATGTGAACAATAATTATCTGATTGCTTGGAATGTGGTCTGGAGGTTGCTGACCAACAGGTGCATCTTTGATTGGTTCCATGTGAATTGTTTTTTAATTAATGACCAATCCCAGCCAGCTGTGTCAGACTCTGAGTCTCTCATGAGTTTTTATTCTGTCTGTATTCTTTCTCTTTCTTTAGTATAGTTTCAGTACATAATTTATTTTAATATAATATCATAAAATAATAAATCAGCCTTCTAAGAAATACGGAGTCAGATTCATCTCTCCCTCATCCGGGGACCCACAACAACACAACATCCCAAGGCCTGGGAATCTCCTGCTCCTCCCACTCCATTTGTACCACACAGGAGAGGGGCTGTTCTCACTTGTAGGCAGCCAGGTAGGACCGAACTGAGAGCTTCAGTGAAACCCTTTTACATTGCTGGTTGCTGCAGGCTTGCAGATCGGTTTATTCCTGCGTGTTCTTCCTCTGTGAACCCAAAGCAGGGCTCGCTGCTGCCCAGGTGGGGTGAAGCTGTGGGCACACAGAGTCTCTCCACACTCTTCACGTGCTCCAAAGCTCGGTGCTGAACGTGCCAGAGCCCTGAGAACAACTTGCAAGCCAAGCTGGGGGATTCCCATGTCCATATCTGGTGTTGCTCGGGGAGGTTTTTAATGTGCAGTGTCACTCAGGGAGCTTTGCTGCCTGCCACCACCTTTGCAGTCAAATCCATGCTCTTTCCCCTCTCCTTGGATGCTGCTGGTACCGCTGGCACAGATGGGAATGTGCTCCCCCAGCCTGGGAACTGCTGTCGTAGGGAAATCCTAGAGCAGAGCCTTGAGGAACAGCAAGGGCAGGAGGGTGTTTGATTTTGCTCTGATTTAAAGACAGAAATGATCTCATTGTGGAGCATATGCATTTTTCTTGCTCATTGATACTGTGAACATGAATTTTTCACCGAAGGGACACGTTATTTCTTGGGAAGAATGATTAGAAGTCTTCTACTTCTTTGCTGCCTCCCAAGCAATTTTTTGTGCATTTTGTGGTATCCAAAATGTGGCTGACATTTGCCCATTTATCAGTTTTACTCATTTATCAGTTTTACTCATTTATCAGTGTCCATTCTCCCTGGGTGTTCATAAAATGAAGCATATAGCAGGATATTGGGTAAATGCACTGAGCAGAATATGCCTGTGTCCACTAAACAACCGGGTTTAAATTGGAAAATACAGTTTTGTGTTCTGGCTGCAGCTGAAGGGTGATTTTCCAGATGAGTTATTGAAATAACTCCCAGTCAAATGTTGACCTTCATTTAAACCTGATTTCACCCCTCCCCTTCCTGTAACACTGGGCTGTGGCTGCAACAGGGGGAGAAGTTGCACTCTCATTTTCCTTCCCTGTAACTGCTTGAGAAATGCTGAGCTCTGTGGTTTGAGTGTGAGCACTCAAATATCTGCAAGAAAAGCTCCAGTCCTAAAAATTCAGTGTGTAATTTAGGTACAGGTGTGGTGGAGCTGCCAGCATGGGCAGGATGGTAAATTCCTCTGAGCTTCAGAAATGGAGCCAAATCCTGGTGGGGAGAATGTTCATGCGCTTCAGAAAATGTACAGAGAGGATTTGTGTGCAGGGGTGGGACATCTCGAGTGCCCAGTTTTGTGTTTGTGGAAATGTTGTTGTCAAACATGAACTCTTACCTGCTGTGTGGGTCTGGTGTCTGCACTGAGCGAAACAGATACCTAAACAAATATAAAGTACAACAGATACCCAAGCAAATATAAAGTACGAGTAGAGAATGGATGGCGTGCAGAGTGCAGTTTGTTGCTGCACAGGAAGGCAGCAGGTGACGGGATCCTGTGGGGTTGCCGTGCTCTGCCTGGGGCACGGCTCTTCCCCTGCCCAGGGAATTCTCAGGCACTCCTTTGTGTCCAATGGAACAGCATCTGTGGGAATAGCAATGCTTGGTTAAACCTCCAGTGGGGAAAATGGGCTTCTGAGGGAGCATGAAAAGAGAGAAAAATCTCCAGGGGCTTTCTGTTTAATATAAAGATTGTGGTGTCTAAGTTTTGTTTTTCTAGTTAAAATCCCTGTTTGTGTTTCAGAACTAAAGCGCTCTGCCCACCCATTCCAGTTTCTGAATGAGGTTGAAAACAATCTTATTTCTCAAGCCTGACTATTTTAGTATTTTCAAGGACAAGATATCTGTTGGAACAGGGGAAAAAAAAAAATCCTCGTTGGGTCTTTGATGTGGTCTCTGTAATTAGTTCCAGTGCTTACACGTGGGTAGATGCTGTTCCATTGACAGGTACTCCAGACTATAAAGAATGAATTCTTAGAGCATCACAAGGATTCCATTCTGCAGCAATAGCTACAGCAGAAGCATTTGGCTGCAGCAGGAGGCGCAGAGTGATTTCTGCAGGAGTAACTCAGTGTTAATGCAACTCTGTGCCGTGCACTTAAGGAAATTCATCTCCTGCACAGGGAGGAATTATTTGTTTAGCAAGACCAGTGAGTGCAGGGGATCTTGAAGGGTTAATAATTTTGGGCTAATTTCTCAAAATCCACCTATGCCACATAAACATGGAAACCACTTTTGTGTGAAGAATTTCTGCATGTTTTTGGATTATTGCAGTCCCGAGTCGGCCCGAGTGCTTTGTCAACACTCTCTTCTCTTTGCTCATTTCCTGCTGCGCTGTGGATTTCCTTGCCTTTGCTCCTCCAGCAATGTAAATCATTCTGAGAGCGAATTTCCAAACAGAAGATTGATGAGTTGGGAGCGTGAAGGGCCCTGAATGCAGCTGCTGGTGTGGCACGCCGTGCCCTGCTGAGAGCCACAGGGGGATGCAGGACAGAAATTCCCGGTTGTGCTCGGTTCAGTCCAGCGCTCCCCCCCAGTGCAGCGCAGGGACGCGAGGCTCTCATTTCACAGCATCGGGGAACCCAATCTGGAAGAGGGGAATGAGACTGCGGAGATGCTGGGCTGGGGGGGAGCTCCTGCAGCAGCAGCAGGAGCGGTGATTCCCGCTGGGAGAGCCCGCCCGGGGATGGAGATGCGCTGTGGCTTCATTGCAAAGCTGCCTTGGAGCCCTGCACGGCCAGGGGAGAGCTGGGGTTCCGTGTTCAGCCTCCTGCTGCTTGGCTCAGGGGAGAGCATCACAGTGTGAAAAACGCCAGTCACTTGTTTTTGAGATTTTGCAAGTTTAATAGTAATAAAATAGTGATAAAAATAACAATATAATTAGAGTAATAATGATTTGGACGATTTGGATTAGGGCAATAGAAGACAATAGAAACAAAGAGTTACAGACAGTCCGGGTACCTTTTCTGGGCAACACGCCCAAAAAAGACCCCACGTTAACAGAGGATTAACCCTTAAAAGCAACAGCCTGTTGCATATTCCTGCACCTCATCCATGATGCATAAATTCCATTCAGACACAGGATTCTGTCTGGGCAGTGTCAGCTTCTGCCTCTGAATCCTGACAGGGTCTTCAGGGCTGGGCGAGGTGGGAAGAAGTTTGTTTCTTCTGATAAGGGAGGCATAAGTTCTTTTTCTCTGAAAGTTTTGGGTGTCCTGTGGCTGCTATCTCAGTGTGAGTCCTTTCTTTAGAAAAAAGTATCTCACGTAGCGTAGTTTCTATTTTAATCTTATATTATAACCTAAAACTATATTTAACACAGTACTTAAGAAAATTAATACGGTATTACTTTCTAACATAACACATATAGTATTCATTTGAATATTTGTGAAAAGCCAATCATAAAATATGCATTTTTTACGATCATAACCTAGCGGGGCAATCTCCTGCTTCCTGGCTCCCGCTGCTGATCGCCTTTCTCCTCCCTGATAACCTTCCTCCTCCTCCCCTGATAACCTTCAGGCTCCTGCAGCAGGGCTGTGGCTGTGCCAGTGCAAAGCGGGGCTGAATCCCCCCGTCGGGTTCTGGGAATGCCCTTGGTGCCTAAAGCAAGGAATTTCTGAAATAATGCTGGCAGAGAGGATGGCACTGCCGGGGCAGGGGGGACATTGGGGCACTGAGCACATCCAGAGGAGGCAACGAGGCTGGAGAGGGGCTGGGAACACAAACCCTGAGAGGAACAACTGAGGGGGCTGGGGGTGCTCAGCCTGGAGAAAAGGAGACTCACGGGTGCCCTCATCACTCTGTACAGCTCCTGAAAGGTGGCTGTGCTCAGCTGGGGCTGGGCTCTTTCTCCAGGAGGCACTGACAGAACCAGAGGACGCAGCCTTAACCCGCACCAAGGGAAATACAGATTGGATATCAGGAAAAGGCTTTTTACAGAAAGGGTGATAAAGTTCTGGAAGGGTGGTGGAGTCACCATCCCTGGGTGTGTTTAACAAAGCCTGGATGTGGCACTGGGTGCCAGGGCTTAGTTGGGGTGTTGGGGCTGGGTTGGACTCGATGATCTTGGAGGTCTCTTGCAACCCAACCCGGTGATTCTGTGATTCTGTGAGTAGCAGAGTTCGTAGTAGAGACCCTGCTGCTAACGAGTCGCTTTCCTTTCCTAAAGGAGGGTTTGCATATGGGATAAGGAGGCTGGGGCAGACGGTGGCAGCGTGTTTGGTTTGATCAGTGCGTTCAGAAGCAATTCCACCGGAGCTCCTGCCCCGGAGCGTTAATTGTCTCGGGGGCTGTGAGCCGGGAGAGAGGAGGGAGGTGTTTAATCATGGGGATTTGCTTCCCTGTGCCGTGCACATTAACTGGAAATCCCTTCGTTTGTATTCATAGCAACCATCAAGCATTCTTCAGCTCGAGTCAGAACGAATGGGCTCGTTAAAGCCATTATTAGATGTAGGGATTTCCCCAAACAGCCACTTTTGACATTATCTCTCCTTTCAGAGTGACTCAAACGTTTTGACCTGTAGGCAGTGCAAGAGAAAAAAGGTCACTGGTAATTAGATTATTGCCCATCTGTATGTTAACATGGCTCTTGCTGTTGGCTCTGCATTATTGATGATGTGTAGCAGAGATTATTTTTCTCTGCTGAGCTGGACTTCAGCCCTGTTCTCTGCAGATGAATTATCATTGTATGTGATTTAAGACTGCCTGAAACACAGATCTGAGTGTCAAAGAGGCTGCAGGAATGAACCAGTATCTCCTGCAGATAGCAAATTACAGCATTACTTTAGAAGTGTCAGAATTAGTGTGAGACTGTTTTCAATCCAACTTGTACAGAATATCCTGAGATTTCAGTTCAGTTTCTCTGTGTATTTCTCCATTTCTGGGTGCTTTGAACACCAGCCCAGGTCTTGGTGGCTCTGCCAAGCCCAGCTATGCTCACACTCAGCTCTGGAGGGTTCCCATCAATATCTGTGTGGTTTTCCACTGGCTCTGATGCTGGAGCTGTAGGGAAAAGCTGCTGGCCAGAGCTTTGTGTTTATTTGCAGTGGTGTTCCCAGGTCGAAGTCTATCAAAATTTCTTACCTTGTCTGGCTTTAATGGTGTTTCTCAGCGTGTGACCTGAGAGAGGAAATGAGGCAGAAGAAACGAGTCCTTGGCTCGTCCCGCAAGCCCTTTGCAGGCACCTGAGAGTGTTCTTCATTTATCTGGAGCTCAGTGTGAATCTGAGACCA
Organism: Melozone crissalis; assembly: GCF_028551555.1. Lineage (NCBI taxonomy): Eukaryota > Metazoa > Chordata > Aves > Passeriformes > Passerellidae > Melozone > Melozone crissalis. Next base: position 3,667,951 of record NW_026535840.1, on the reverse strand, counting down.
TCAAACACCATTCCTCCAGAAATCTGCCGTCTAAAAGCAGCTGGGGGCGCCTGTCCTGTTAAAAGTGAACCCCCCTGTGGAAATTGAGCAGCACTGAAGGGTTCATTGGGTGACATTTAGGGGAGGGATGTTTGGGGTGCCGCAGTGCCTGTGCAGACTGGTGCTGCTTTGGTGTGTGCTGGTGGCTACAAATGGTTTCAGCACCAGATCTCTGCACTGGGTGTGAAAAACACCAAGTCACTTGTTTCTTAAAAGCTTAAAAGTTAAATAGTAATAAAATGGTTATAAAAATAGTAATGTAATTAGAGTAATGATAATTTGGACAATTTGGATTAGGGCAATGCAAGACAATAAAAACAAAGAGTTACAGACAGTCTGGGTACCTCTTTCTGGGCAAAATAAGCCCAAAAAAGGCCCCACGTTAACAGAGGATTAACCCTTGAAAGCAACAGCCTGTTGCATATTCATACACCTCATCCATGATGCATAAATTCCATTCAAACACAGGATTCTGTCTGGGCAGTGTCAGCTTCTGCCTCTGAATCCCGATGGTGTCTTCAGGGCTGAGCGAGGGAGGAAGAACTCGATAATGGAGCAATAAATTCTCTTTCTCTGAAAGATTCAGGTGTCCTCTGGCTGCTATCTGGTGCGAATTCTTTCTTAAAAAAAATCTTACATAGCATAGTTTCTATTTTACAGTTATGTTATAACCTAAAACTATATTTAACACACTACTTAAGAGAATTAATACAGCATAACTTTCTAACATAACACATATAATATTCATCTGAATATTTGCAAAAAGCCAATCACAAAATGCACATTTGTCACACTGGGTTTCAGAGGATGCCACTCACTGCAGTCAGTCAGTTTGAGCTGTGCATCAGTTTGGGGTGTGTTCCCTGCTGGCACAGTGTGGCCTTGAGCTGAAGGGAAAAGCAGAGGAGTTCCTTGGCTTGCCTGTGGAACAGAGGAGCTTTGCCTTCCCTGCCTGTTGGACAGCAGGGCTGGAGGAGGAGAAGGGGAGTGCTATGGCATTAATTTTGGGGACTTTTAACCATAAACTTGGAGGGCAAAGCAAGCTCAAGGTGATGCTTTCTGCTGCTGCAGTGCTTAGGAGGGATTTAATTTTCGTTTGCTCATTGCAGTGTTGAGAAGCCTTCTCCTGCCTAAGGGAGGGCTTAAATTAGAAAATTCACAGAAAATGTGTGCAAGTTTCTGAGGAAAGATGAATTTGGCTGACAACTTGGGTTTCTTACAAAGTGATATTGGGGATCATGAGAAAAAACCAAGCTTTTGTGTGTGTGTGTCTTATGTGCTGATGTATTGCCTGGTCTCTAGGGTGAGTCTAACCCCTCAATCTCCCTGAATTAATAGTGGAGCTTTTACTGAATTGGGTGTTTACAGTTTATTGGTCCTCTCTAAGCAATGAGAAAACAAAGCTCTGACCCAGCCTTGTGGCAATTTTCACCTGGAAGTTAAAAGCTGCTACTCTTTTATGGAGGTAAATTAGAAGATTCACATGAGGAGCTTTCCCTTCATGGAGAATACTCCTAAACCTTTAATGCAGTATTTGAAGGTGTGATTTTTTTTTTTTCTTAGATGTATTAAATTGTAGTTTAAAGGCTTCAACCACCAGTTTTGGTGACTCTCCCAGGGGAAAAAGGATGGATGCAAACAAAGATCTGCCAGTGGTATGGTGCCCAATTAGGGTAAGTTCCGCCAGTGCTAACCTTAATTTCTGTTTAGAAAGAAGTTGTCAGCCCCAAACTGCATAGGGATGGAAGGTATTTCTCATCTTCCAGCTGTAAGAAGGAAAACAAGCAGCTGTGTGGCAGCACATTGTATTGATTCCCTTATCTAGCTGATAGCAGCCTGCAGGATAAAAAGAAGTGAATGAGCTTGAGTAAAGCAGAGGACATCAGAGCATCACCATGGGCAGGAGCTGGGAGGCAGGCCATGGTCTGGGGTCTCCTTAATTAAAACAGTAAATTAAGGGGCATTTTTATAGCAACAGCACCTTGTGATTTATCTAACCTGCTTTTGTTAGCATCCTCTGCTCCAGGGAAGCTTCCTCCCTGAAGCTGCCTGGGAGGGAGAGTGCTGTGCACACACTGCAGGTGTGACAGTGTTCACAGGGGTTTTCGAATGAGGGAAGAGATGAGAATGTTGACTCCATATTTCAGAAGACTTGATTTATTATTTTATGATATATATTACATTAAAACTATACTAAAAGAATAGAATAAAAAGTTCTCATCAGAAGGCCAGCTAAGAATAGAAAAGAATAAATAACAAAGGTTTGTGGCTCAGGCTCTGTGTCCAAGCCAGCTGACTGTGATTGGCCATTAATTACAAACATCCACATGAGACCAATCACAGACCCACCTGTTGCATTCCACAGCAGCAGATAATCAATGTTTACATTTTGTCCCTGAGGCCTCTCAGCTTCTGAGGAGGAAAAAAAAAATCCTAAGGAAAGATTTCTCATAAAAAGATGTCTGTGACACTGCAGGCAGTGGGAGAGGGATGGTGCCTGCTGGAGCCCCTGGGGAATTGCTGAGACTCAGGGGATGCAGCAGGGCCAGAGCTCAGTCCTGGTCAGAATGCAGCCCCAAGAGGGGAGGTGGGGGTTGATTCCTTGGATTTTCTGTTGGCTGCAGTGTTGGGTAAGATTCTGTGTCACACTTGCTTCTCACAGAGCTCCAAGGTGTCTTGGGAATCAGTGTGAAGGGTGAAGGACTGTGGGTTGCGTGAGACCTGAGCAAGTACAGATCAAAATGCTGCTGGCACACCAGGTGTGCTAATAAAGGTGCCAAGGGAGGAGCAGCTCCCAAAGGCAGGGTTTGGTGGGGTTGCACAGTCTGAGGTTTTGGACTGGAACGTTTGGAAAGTGCACAAAGCGTTGCCACACGAGGCCAGTGCTGCCCACACAGCATTAGCAAAGCCCTGTGGTTTCTCCACACCATGGAGGAGTTGCTGGTTCTTAACCTGGGAGCAGGATGGGCTAAAAGCAGGACTTGGGGTGGAAGCAGCTGCAAGGGGAGTCTGGCTCTGATCCTGCCATGCCTTGCTGTTCCCTGTGGCAAGCAGTGTTCTCTGAAATAAACCTGTTGAGAGCCAGCTTGGTTCAGGAAATGCTTCCCTATTTTATGGCTAAAAGTACCCAAAATTCATGCCACACCACTCCCTTCCTCCCCCAGCCCTGCTGTTCAAGGGGCAGGAAAGGCAAAGCTCCTCTGTTTCACAGGTGAGCCAAGGAGCTCCTCTGCTTTTCACTCCAGCTCCAGGCCACACTGTGCCAGCAGGGAATTCCCCTCATGAACTGTGCTCTGGGCCTTTGGGGGAGACCAAGCCAATCTCAGTGCTCTGGGCCTTTGGGGGAGACCAGCCCCATCTCATCCTTCTCATTGTCCTGCAGAGTGGCAGCTCTGGATTCATTTTCCACAATGCAAGGCTCCTGTGCTTTTAAAAAACTCAGCAAAACCCCAAGGAATTTCAGCTTGTTCATGGATGGGGTCTGAACACCTGTGCCTTCAGGTGGAATTGAAGAATTTCTGCATCTCTGAGGCTGTTATGTGCTGAGATTAAAAAAACCCCACGAGGTTCGGTGTCTAGAATTGCTACTAAATAACTAATTATTACAAAAGAAAGCCCCAAATCTTGCTTGTTCGCAGCTTGTGCATCTCCCTCACTCATGTCCAGACCCACTGAGCACTGTGACTACAGAGAGGCTTTTCAAGTGGCATCTCTTGAAGCATCCACAGCTCTTTTAAGGGGTGTGCCAGTTCAGTGCCAGGCTGGGAAGAATTGGGGTTGTTGGAGTGCCCTGAGCCATGGGTCAGCATGGGCTGGGTGAGCAGGGCTGGCACAGGCCCTGGGGCTCCCCCAGAGCTGCCAGCACTGCTAGAAATTCCCCAGACATCTCCCCAGGGCCTGGCTTTGTCCATGCCCAAAAATAAAACCAGGGATAGGCATTCATTTTATTTCATTTTATTTTTAATCACAAGGCAGGTAAAGCCAAATAGAAAATATTGACTGGCAAAATCCACAGTCAGGCTTTGAGTATTTTGTGATAAGGGTGCCTGAAGATCTATTTGTTTTGTGCATGTTATCTCTTTATCAGACCTGTTTCTTGATGGAAAATAAACATAAATCTTTTTTTTTTGCTTATTTTTCACTTCCATGGAAGTCAGACATCAGCTCTCCAATATTTCACAGAATATTCTGATTTGGAAGGCACCCTCAAGGATCATCATTCCAGATTTCTTCTGGAAGCTTCAAAAGTACCTGGTTGTGGGGGTTTTTGCCCTCATTACTGAATTTTTATGTCCATTTATTATTAAATAGCTGGTTAGCAGCAGCTTTACATTTCTGAACCTAAATGCTATGAATAATGTGTTTAAAGTATTGATTTATCAAGTACCCTTATATTAGCTACATTTGACTTGGAGATTTGTATTTCAACTTCAATTAGAATAAGTCATAAAAATGTCTTCTTTACAATTCTCTTTGGTTTAAATAAATCAGGAAATATGTGAAATGCACAGCAATTGACATGCTATGTGTTTTCAGAGATAAACTGGGAGTTGGGATTATGGGAGCTGGATAGATGTTCCTCAGTGCAGGGAAACTCTATTGCTGGATATGAGTGGCATTTCAGGAAAATAAAGTAGAAATGGTGAATGTATTTAAAGCTGACTGTTCCTAATGAGTTTTCCTGCCTGGTAGCTTGACTTACTGAAACTCAATGTTCTTGAAATGGCCTGGATGTGAAGTCACACTTCCCCAGACTGGTTCTTGTTGTGCTATTGCTAAACCCAGCTAGAAAGAATAGGGAAGGAAGCTTGATTAAATTCAGTAACATTTCCTTTTTCTTTAGTGAAAAGTGGATAGAACTTACCTTTCTGCCCTTGAGTGTTTCATCCCTGAGAACTCTCCTTGTTCCCAGCATCAATTGCTGCCCCTGAACTCCTACTCTAGAACTTTATCCCCTCCTGTGCTTTTCACACTGAAAGGTGTTTTCCTTTTTATCATGGTCATTCATGCCTTTGAAGGTCCCTGAGCTTGTGTGGGTTGGATTTTTTTTTTTCCTTTTTCCAGATATATCCCAAGTATTGGGGCTGGGGGAAAAGATGGGTTGAAGAAATAATAATAATAATAATGTGAAAGTTACTTTTTGTCAGAGCCAAAATTGGCTTCAGTGGCCATATTCCCCTCCCTTTCCCAAATGCAGGCTGAGGGTTGCTGTGCTGTCCCTCACAGGTTCAGGGCTTTCAGGGAAAATCCCCAAAGCCTTGATAATGCCGTGATCACATCTGGACAGGGCTCACCTGCTGATCCCCTCACCAGGTTCTGCCTTTCCTTCCTCAAGGTTTGCTCTTTTCCCCTCTGGGTGCTGAGAAATCCCTCCCTTAGAGTGCAAATGACAATTAAGAGTATTTTTTTTTCCCCAGAATTTCAAGTTGCTTAGAGAACTCCATGCCCAATCACTCTGTAAAGCAAATCGCATGGAAATAACAGAGATCATACCTGGTTTAAGTGCTTTACCTTGGCATTCTCAGGTGGCAGCTCTCTTGTGCTCCCTGGAAGGGCCGCATGGCTCAGTGATGAGGTGAAGTGAGTGGGCAAATGCAGCTTCAGTGGTCTGTGAGATCTGTTTCCTTAGCTCTGATTTTATTCAGCAGCTAAAACAGGGCAGGGAGGGAGGAGGAGGAGGGTGCTTTCCTAAAGCAGCACTTCAAATCCTGCTTCCACAAGTAGAATTTTTGAGGTTTTTCTCAACAAATGTCTGAAGCTACACCTAAAGAATTAGCTTGCAAAGTGATTTGAGCTGCTCATCCTTCACCCTCTGAGAGTTTTGCCTCGGAAAGGCCACGAGTTCCTGTAGAAACCCTCCCCTCGTGTCCTTGGGTGGAATGCAGGCTGGCAGGGGGATTCCAAATATTTAACAGAAAAATTGCTCTGAAATATTTATCCAGTAATTGTGCTGAACAGTTTTTGCTCTCCAATTTAATCAAGTATTTTATCACCACTTCAGGCTGCAGGTAATAGACCGAAAGGAGTATTTTGGATCTTACCCCTCTTGAATTATTCATGGTCTGTTGTCTCTGTTCTCAGCTTGCCAGATGAATTACTTGTGCTTCCAATAGGCTTGATTTATTCTTTTTTTCAGCCTGTGTAATGCTTAAACAATTCCCAGGCAGATTTGGAAAATAACTTCTTGAAGACACAAAGTTTAGGATTGCATTGATCTCTCGTGCACTGATGCATCAAACTGACACCGTCCATCTGAGGGCAGAGCTCACCAAGAGAGACTCATATTTGAGGACTCTAAGTTGTCTCTTCCACAAACCACTTTTTTTTTTTTTTTTTCCTTTACTGGCAATATTAAAAACCCAGTTCCTTTTAATCTTGCCCTGATGACTCATCTACACTTTGATACTTTAAGGCTATTGAATACCAGAAGTTAGAGACTCTGCTTTTTGGCAGTAGAACTGAGATATTGGAGGGTTTGACTGAAATGGGTGTCCTGACAGTGGGGCTGAGGGGGATACGAGGATTTTGGGGGAATCCAGCAAGAGCTGGTAGCACTGGGAACTCACCCTCAGTATAAAAAGGAAGACTCTTTTGCAGGGCTCACAACAGAAATAAAAACAGTGATTTGGAGCTGAGAGGGTGTTTTGATCTATTTGTGCTTGATGGCTGTGTCAAATCCTTCCCAAGGAGGAATAAAGTTTATTGACTGGAGGAAGAATGCTGCCTGTGTGGAGGTGTGTGGGTAAATCACTCACTGTGTACCTCAATTACCTCTTTTGGTGCTTTTCTACATGAAATCTTCCATTAGAAAGAACTGAATCAGTGTTTAAGTGCTGTGCAAACAGAGGGCTCTAGTGAATAAGGCAGCAACCACTTGAGAAAGGACACAGCCAGTCTGCATCATTAGTTCCTTTAAATAGAAAAAACCAGTTTTCAATTCAGAGTTCAGTCTTGAGAAGCTCCTCATGCAGAAGATGAGGAATGTGTGTGTTGCCTGTGTTGGGGAGCTGTTCTGCAGGATCTGTTCTGTTATTCCTCTCTTTTTGGCAAGTCCTTGCAAATAGTTTTGTGATTAATCAAGCTGTTGCTGTACACCAGAGAGAGGTGATCTCATGGATAAACTTGCTTAGAAAGCCCTTTTCTCATCTATTGTAGCAAATTTAGCCAGGCATTTGAAACACTTTACTTTTTTATTGTTTCTCTGCCAGAAATACTTTAACTGCATTAGAGATTTTTGTATGAGCCAGTGATAACTTTCCTTGTGAGCTGTGAGCCAAGAAGCTGCTGAAGGTTGCACAGTTCAGTAAAATGTTTTTCCTGGCCTTGGTTCTGTAAGGAAATGGCTGTGGAAGTTTCCCTAGATTGTGATAAAGAGCAAGGAGTGATGAAATTGCAGGGAACAAGGATACCTGAAAAGGAGGGATGTTAGGGAAGCCTGTGAGGAGCACACAGAGCTCAGTAGAGGGGTCAGACACACTGGGCCGGTGGCAGCACACTGCAAACCTGGGACAGTGGGAGCAGGTATTGCTCTCCTTCCCCTGGTAAATTTGACTTGCAGTTGTAAAATGTTAAAATGCAGCTGGTATCTGGGAAGAGGGAGAATGCAAGATGAATACAATAACTGGGAAAGGAAGGTTTTCCCTGGCTGTGGAAGAGGAATGCTGAAGGCTCCCTTGTGCTCCACTGCGTGCTCCCAGAGGATGGGCTCTGGGTAAGGGCATGGGGCTGACACCTTTTGTGATGCATTAAGAAATCCTGAAACATGAGGTGTGCTGAGGGTCAAGTGAGCATCTCAGGGTCATACAGAAACAGGTTACAAGTCTGCACCTGGGATTTAGTAACTGAAAATTCCTTTTGGCATTCAGTTGTGATCCTCATCTCTTGTATTCACTTTCTGCTGCCAAATGTGGTGGTGTGAATCTGCTTCTGAGTTTCCTGAGAACCTGTGAGTTTGCTCCTGAGAACTACAGCTGAGCCATTTCTTCTTTCTCTCCCAGGAATGCAGTTTGTTTCCCCTATGCAGCTCTTAAATGTTTTATTCTTTAAGCTGGTCACTAGCAGAGGCATGCTTCACTCAGGTTTTAAGCCCAAACTGGAAGATTTTGTCACAACTTTTCACTTTAGCCCTGTAACTCTTTTGCAGTTATAAAAAAGCAAGATTTAGCTTCTTTCTTTTTCTCTGGAAAGATGGTGATGGAGGAGGATGGAGGAGTGCCTGATGTGCATCTTTTAGCAGGGATGTGCTGTACGTGGTGCCATGAGCTATGTTTTGAAGATGCTGAGGTCAGGAGTGTGGTGGGGGACCTGGCCAGCAGGGCAAGGGCAGCCTGTGGTGTGGGTGAGAAATTCCAGTTGGCTGATGACAGCTGAGGAAACAGCTGCAGGTGCAACCTGAGAGCTTGCCTGGTCTGTGGCATTGCCCAAGCATGCACCCATTGCATTCTAGGATTGCCCTGAAGAAATATTCTTAATAAATCCAGATGACTCTGTTCTATTAGTCAGTTCAAGGCAGGTTTGCTCACTACATTTTGACTTTTAGAACCTGCAGGGAGCTGACCCCCTTCCACTGTGCTGCCTGTGCCCAGCAGACACATGTGGGTGCTTTGACAGTGCTTGTCACTGTTTTATTTGGGGCAGAAATTGGTTGCTGATCTGAAAGTTCAGTTACCCATGTTTCATGTGGATCACTGGTGTGTCTGTTGTCCATGTTGGCAGCGTGGCTCCAGCTGCGGACACCTGTGTGTGTCAGGTGTGCATAACACGTGGGTTATAAAAGTTGGTTAAATTCCTACTGGAGCCTTTGCTGGTTGTTTCCAAGCTGGGTTAAAAAAAAAAAAAAAGTTTAGGAAAACTGCAGTCTGAAATACATGTCAGCTGTTGGAATAAAGTCTGCCTTGTGTTGTGTGTGTGTGACTTCTACTGCACTGTGGTGATGCCTTGAAAAGGCTGAGCTACAACAGAGGCCAGACAGAGCTAAAGAATAAAGCAGGGATTTATTAACAGGATCTCCTCCATGGATCCACCTTGGGCAGCACAAGAGCCCAGCCAGGGCTGCACCCAAGGTGAACCAAAATGGGCACAAAATGAAGCCAAGATGAATCAAAATGGCCCCAAAATGCACAAGCGCTCCCGGGGTCTCTCACTTTTATAAGTTCTGCTCCATTTGCATCTTGCAGTTAATTGTCCAATTCCAGTTTTAGCCCGTGCAGTCCCATCCTTGTTTTTCTCTCCAGCCCACGGTGTTTGTGCTCTTGGGCTGAGATTTGGATCATTTGTCCTTGGTGCCCAGCTGGAGCAGGAATTGTTTTGTCTCCCTGCTCTGTGCAGAGAGCTCACCATCCCTTAATGTGAAGCTCAGAATTACACTCTAAAGCAGCACAGAATGTGAAAAATATAAAAACTAAACCTGAGGCATCAATGTGGAGTTGCTTGCTCCATACAGTGAACTGGATGGTGGTCTCCTTAAGGAAAGAAAAGCAGAATTACAAATGCACTGGTCCAGAAAAATGAAGTGAAACAGTTCTCTTGGTCACCTTTGGGTTTGTTGTTTTGGTGTACTAACATTTGTAAAGCTTTGGGGTTACTTGAAGGTAATTTTTCTTTCATAGTAAGAAAAAAGAATTAAAAATTCATTTGTGCTTTAGTGGCATGAATATTCACAGACTCTCTGGGTAGTGCCATTGGTAGCTCATGGATTTGCTCTCCATCTTGCTGCTATTGATAGCTGGTAAGCTGCTACCAGCTGATGCCTTCGAAATGTTGTTGTAATGACATAAATCACAGATGCTGTCAGCAGCACACTGAAACCAACCAGCTGACTCTGTGTGCCCTCTCCTGTTGGTAAAGCTGTCCCTTGGCTGTGGTGGTCCCTCCTGAGGTGGCCCTGGTGACTTCATAGAGATGGTCTCTCGCATGTCCCCTGTGAAGCACCGGTGACTTTTCTTGGCACATTAAGGGAAAAGAGCTGCTGCAGTGAGCAGCAAAGCACTGGCAGACTGTGCTGTAGTTTAATATCAGGTCAGTAAAGGAGACCTTTAAAAGCCCATCTGAAATTCTGTTTTGTTGTCCAGCTGTCCCAGGTTGGCTGCTTCTCCATGGCCAGGGACTGTAAACTCAGCTACCATGGTGAATAGCAGGAAAAATGGATTCCCAGGATTGATGTGCGGGAGACCTTGGAGGGGTTCTCCCTTGTAATGTGGTAAAATAGCATAAGAAGTATTCACTGTGATAGTGCTTGAGCCATTTCTATCATGTGAGATCTGTTTTAAGCAATCTGGAACATCTCTGCTTGGTCTCAGACTCCACTTGCTCCCTCCCAGGTGCTGTAGCACATGGAGAGGAGATGCAGAGGTGCCAGTCACCCAGAGGACTTGTGAAATGTACTTTCTGTGAGGAGCAAACACTGCCAACCACCTGAAGCCTCCTTATTACCTCAACCTTTTCCTGCTGTTCCCAAGGAGCAGACAAAGGCAGCTCGTCACTTGTCTCCTTGAGTGAGCCGGTGTAGGCTCTTAACACAGTCTGCTGTTAACAAGAAACTTCAGAAGACAGAAGCACTGTTTGCAGGTGTGTTTCAGTCAGGGGCTGGACTGCAGAAAGCCCCTGACTGTGACTGTAAATCACTGCTGTGTGATCTGGACCTGCCTTTCATCCTCCCTCCAGCAGAGCACAAGAACTTGGTGCTCCAGAGATGAGGTGTGGAGGGGATGGAGCAGCTGCTGGGCAGGGGTAGCTGGCAAGGTCAGCAGCTGTGGCTGCTGCTGCAGGAGGCTCTGGTGTCACAGCCTTGCAGAATGGTTCCTCCATGCAAATTCGTGTGTGGGACAGAAGGCTTTCCTAGAAGGAGCAAGCAGCTGTCTGAACCCGGCAGTTACTGACTCACTGATGCCCTGACAATCAGTTTAGGCACACTGAGTTGTTAAATGATTTTTTTACTGTTTGCTTGTGTACTTCAGTTGGGATCTTGAAGGAATCACAAGGTGGGAAACACTCCCTTCATAGAACTTAGCCAGCTGTGTGTGGTTTTTGGAAAGCTCCTTGTTCTAACTTAGGGTTCATTACAAGTAGTCCGCTCTAAATGGACCTGAGTGAGGCACAGGAGCTTTTCTCAGGCAGCAGCCAGTGACTGAACCTGCTGAGTTTTCTCCTGGAACAGAAAGCTTGGAAAGCAGCATTTCCAAGTTGGAGCTGATGGGCTCCAATGCCCTTTGCCAGAATGTGCCACAGGCAGTCTCAGAGCTGCAGAAATGGAGCAGGAAGGCTCCTGCACTGTTGGTGCCCACGCACAGAAGATTGGTTGGTCGTTAGCTTGGCTGCTGCAGCTGCTGTGCTGCTCAGGTTCCTCAGTGGTGGTTCCAGGATCCTGCTGGCCCCTTGTCCTTCTCAGGTGACCTTGGATGTGAGATGCAGGCTGGACTGCAGCTACAGCTGCTTGTCTTGCCCCTGTTGTCCATGATGAAGTGGAGATGGTGGCCCAGGCAGTGCTTCAACAGCTGTAGTCTGTTAAATCTAAGGATTGGCAGGGGTTGTTTCTCTGGAGTCTCCCCCCATCCTCCCCACTGAGCGTGTGTCTGTCAGATGCAAAAGGTGCCACATGTCAGCAATGATTTGCCTAATAGTGTCGTTAAGCACCAGTGCAATCAAACCAGTGACAGAGTTAAAATTATCTCCTAATTAGACTGAGAATCAAAGAAATCCTGGCTTGTGGGAAGAGGAGGGGAGCAGGGAAAGAGTTTGCATTGAAATGCAGTTCTGGCAAGGTTTGGGACACCAAAAGAAGTTCCTGTCTCCCCATTAAGGTGAGCCTGACCCTTGCATGAGCTAGAGCTCTAGCCAGATCAGAATGAGTATTTTTAAGCCTCTTGCTGGGCTGTAAATAGTGTGGGGAAAGCTTAATGAAATCTATTTGGGGCTGTGCAGGCTTTATTTCTATTTATCTTAGTAAATTCCATTTATGCAAGGTCCACAAGTCCTGGTTTTTCTTACCCAGCCACCACCTCCTACACCTGAGATGTGTCAGAGGTTCTGTGCAGGGCTGATAAAGGGGAGTAGGGGGAGGTTTTACAGCCCCTTTCTGTAACCTCCCGGTGTCCAGGAGGGTATAAGGTGGCTCTAAAAACTGCAGGGCTTTGGTAGCTTTGTGGCTTGGTAGCCTTGATGAGCCCTTGATGGAGATCAGCGAGGGAGCAGCACCACAGTGTGAGGTGGAGCTGGCTTTGCACACCCATGGCATTCAGCCAGCAGGGACAAGAGTGCTCCTGTTTCCTGCTGGCATTTCTGCAGGGTGTTGGGGGTTTTAAACATCTGAGGAGCTGCCTCTCTGTTCAGGGAAATGATGGATCCAACACTTGGGTGAGAGGAGTGACTTTTACAAGATGCTTTGCTAGAAACTGCTTTTTTTTTTTTGAGAAACCAGGTATTTAATCTTGCTTAGGCAGAACTTTCTGTCTGGAAGATGCAGAATTACAAAAAAGGATTTGATATTAATTAATAATAAATGTACATGAGCAAGTTCCCTCTGCCAGACGTCATCCCCTGAGCTGCCATACGCTCTCCTGCAAACTTGCCAACACATTTCTCACCAGCCTGCAAAGCCAAAGGAGTGCTGGTTGCTCAGTGGTCTGGGAGATGATGCTTCTGCATTTTTCAGTGTTCTGGAGGGTGGAGGTTTTGGTAATCCAGAGAGTCGTGGTGTCAAATTCCTGACACTTAATGTTTTACTGGATTTAATCCATCTTCCCTATCTACAAAAGGTGAGAACAGCAGTTACTGCTGATCTGACTTATTTACTATGACTGTTAGTCTGTCAGACTGGCTGCTGTGTTGTTAAACATACTGTATATATTAATAACAAATAAGAGCTGAGAAATAGAACAGGTCTCACGAATGTTTCCAAGCTGAGGACCACACAGACTCTGTTCTAGACTGTGAAACTGTTCATGTCTCTCTTTGTTACTGTTAAAAAGTTGAAATGCTGTGGTTTTGAGGCGTTTGGTGGCCCAGCCCCTCGCTTCTGGTAGGGGCTTGTGACAACTTGGTGATGACCTTGTTCAGAAAGGCTGGGAAGGGCCAGAGCTTCCCCCTGCTACAGCATAATTCCATAAATACCTTGTTAGCATTTGCCTGCTGAGAACCCCTCAATGCCAGAAAAAAATCTCAGGTGAACTTAAATTAATTCTGCTCCTCTTGCCCGCAGGCATATTGGAATGAATCTTTCTAGGCTCCTAATGTGGAAAAGAAATTTATCCCTAGAGGAGAAGGGTGTGCCAGTCACCCACCATTCAGGCGTGATTTCCAGGCTGTATTCAAACTCTTGCAGTTGTAACTTGGCCTGAATTCTTTTCCCAAGTTTGTAGTGATATCCTTAAATTACAGGAACACAGTGTAGAGAGGAGACTTTGGCCTTGACAAACTGGCTTGAAAACACTCAAGTACCCTGTGCCTGCTGTGTGAAAGATCAAATTTGAGGAGGGGGTTGTTTGCTGTACAGCCTCCTCGTTGGTGATGGCACAGGGTCATTGGGAATGTCATTGCAGAAATGGTGCTTGTCTGTAGGCAGTCCATGTGGGATGTGCTCTGCCTGAGAGGATTTGCTGGGTTCCTGCACTCCTGAGCAAAGCTGATTGCAGCTGGTGCAGTGTCCTGCAGCGCTGTAGCAAGGCTGTGACCTGTGTTCTCCTGTTTCCCTGCTCTGTGCTCATTTGGCTGCTGCTTTCCCAGCTGTGCCCTGTGCATGTTTTTAGTTCCCATTGTGACTGTTCCCCTTCAGAAATGAGTGATCTTTGATATTTAGTCTGAACTTGCTGTAAGTGTTCCTGGTTTGCGTGTCTGCAGCAGTGGTCTGCTTTCTCACTGAGGATTTTTTTTGCCTCCAGAGCTCTTTATGGATTCTCCTAGTATTTGTCTGGACAGCCACTTACACTCCTCCCAGCCAGCTATTTTAGTGCTTCTCTTAATGCTTTCTCAAGGGCTAATGCGTTTTCAGTGCTGTGCTGGGAAAGCACGCAAGGTTTCAGCTCTCTGAGGCGGTTCCAGAGCCCACTGGGCCTCCTGCTCCCCAAAAGGATAAAGTCTGCTTGGAAATGCCTGGGTCTCAGACCTGAACTCATCACCTTGTTGCTTTCTGTCTGATTTGAGCAATAAGCTTTGTCCTATACCAAAAAAAAGGAAACAAAACCAAAAACCCCTGTGAAAGAGGGATGTGCTTTCTGTGTCTCATGTGAGTGTTTGCCGTGCAAGCTTTCAGCAGAGCTCATTGGAAGGAATTGTGACCAGCAGCTGTGGCAGCTGGTTGTGGCTCACTTACAAATTATTTGGATCCCACCACCCATCAGCAAAGCAGTGTAATCAGGGAGGGATGAAAGAAACAGATTGTAATGGAGGCCCAGCCCTGAATCTCTCTTCCTTTATGTCTGGACCTTCCGAGTTGCTGATGCTGATTTTGGGGATGATTTTTTATCAGACTGCAGAGCTGTGACTCCAGCAGATTTCACAGGCTTAGAAAACCAGGCAGAGTCCTACCAGCAAGTCAGCTGGGGAAATGTGCTCTCCTCATTGTTTGTTCACCCAAAACAGCCAAAATAATTTTAAAAACAAAGGAGACACCCCAAACAGCCAAAATAATTTTAAAAACAAAGGAGAGAGAGAGAGAGAGGGGGGCTTTTGTATGGGCAGATAGTAATAGGACAAGAGGGAGTGGGTTCAAAGTGCCAGAAGGCAGGGTTAGATGGGATGTTGGGAAGAAATTCTTCCCTGTGAGGGTGGGAAGGCCTTTACAAATTGCCCAGAAAAGTTATGGTTGTCCCTGGAAGTGTCCAAGTCCAGTCTGGATGGAGCTTGGAGCAGCCTGGTCTGTGGAAGGTGTCCCTGCCCATGGCAGGGAGTTGGAATGAGATGGGCTTTACAGCTCCTTCCAACCCAAGCTAGTCTGGGATTCTATGATTCTCTCTGGCCTCTTAGAGCTGTCTCCAGAGAGGAGCAGAAGCCTGGGATTCACAGTTGAAAGAGCTTTAAGTCATAATTAGCATTGGATCAAGGGAGAAGTCCTGCTTCCCAGGGCTGTTCAGTGCAGTGAGGAAGCATTAAAAAGGTTCTTGGAAAGAAGGTATGGAGAGAGTCTGATTCTGTGTGAGCTGAGCCAGCCTCCCCTCTTGGATGGAGAGCATATGTTTTGGAGTATGTTTTGAAGTCCTTACCTTGATGCCTGTCGCTTCAAGGCTTCTCCACAGAGGCTTTTTTTGCTCTGTTTTGTGTGTATATTTAATTTTTCCAGAGAAGAGTGGTTCAATTCTCATTAACGAACTGAGACTGTCAATGAAAATACAAACTGTAAAGGTGTCTCTGACAGCTTGTATAACTCAGAGCCAAATTGTAAATTGCCTTCTTCTAGACCACTGAACACCTATCACAGTATATTAAACCCAGTTTAATTGATTTGGAAAAGCTTTAAGGAAGTGATCAAGCCAAAGATCTCCTGTTACTTTCCATTCCAAATCCCTCTCCCTCAGGATAATCTCTTTTCCCAGGTCTGTTCATTCTTAAATGGCCTTAATAACTAGAAAAATGTTCATTTTCCTAGTAATTTTTTTCCAGTGGTTCATTTCCAAGGCTTCTCAATCTCTCTTAATATGAGTTAATCCTCAGCCTTCATATAGGAAAGAAGTGTGAACTGCAAACCCTGTGCAACATGTGCATCTCTGATGTGTGGTTGGCAGCTTATAATTGGGCAAGTATTCAAATCAATTGTTGGGACTGGCTGTTGAAAATGGATTTGTTTGGTGTTGGATCCTCCTTGTCTTTTATTCTTTGGATGGAGCTGCAACAGCTTCCATGGGGAAAAAATTGTAGGTAGAGGTGTAAACCCAGTGTATTATATATTCTGTGCTTTTAAAACAAAGCAAAAATACTTGAGTTGAAACAATTTGAAAAATTTCAATTAAAGTCCTACTAAAACAAGCCTTGTGATCTGGGGGATAGAAAATTTATAGAAAACAGTATTTTTAAATGAAGAGGTAGAAAGAAATGTTTGGCTAATCCTGGTTTATCACACATCCTGGCAGTGATTAACTTGATAAGTTAGGGGAAGTCATAGGTCTGTTTCTCTTAAAGATTCTTTAGTGATTTTAACTTGGACGCCTGGACTTAATCATTATATAAACTAGAGGTGGGTTTGTGCACAGTGTGTGTCCATAAACCCTGTTTTGACTGGTTTTGCCAGGACAGAGGAGGGAGGTGTGGGAGGGGACAGGGTGGATTGGTGCTGAAGGTGGCACCTGCAGGGGAGCAGCCCTTCCCGAGGGCATCCAGCCTCTCATCCCCACAGGCTCAGCCTGGAGGAGTGAGGGGTGTGACTGAGCTCTGAGGGTGCCACTGGCTGCTAGAGGAAGGGATTGACTTCAGTTTACAGCTTTCCTCAAACTTTATCTGTCCGTGCCTCCGTTGTGCTTCCCTGCATCTGAGCCTAATTCCATTCAGATTTGCAGCACAGCAGTGCCATGCAGGAGATGCTCAGATGAATAGCTCTGAGCTATTAGGAGATGCTGTTGCAGTCATTCCCTTAATCAATGGTCAATTAAATAAAAACCTTTTGATCTCTGGGCCTCCTGGTTATGACCAGTGATGAGGCAGGGAGTGTTCCAGTCTGGGGAGCAGTCCCACAGGTGATAAAAGCTTTTCCTCCTCCAGAGGAGCAAGTTTGTGTTTCTGAAACCATGCACAGAATGCTGCAGGATACGCTGTGGGTGCTGACTGTGCTGTACTGAAGGGGTTAACCCTACTTTCTTATGGTTAGGGAGATGGAGCACCTCTGCTGTGAGGAAAGGCTGGGAGAATTGGGGTTGTTCAGCCTGGGAGAATTGGGGTTGTTCAGCCTGGGAGGATTGGGGTTGTTCAGCCTGGAGAAGAAAGGCTTTGGGGTAATCTAATTAAGGCTTTCCAGGATGTGAAGGGAACCTACAGAAAGAGAGACTATTTATGGGGGGAATGGCTTTAAACTGCCAGAGGGCAGGGTTAGAGGGAATATTGGAAGAAATTCATCCCTGGGAGGATGGGCAGGCCCTGGCACAGAGTGCCCAAAGAAGATGTGGCTGCCCCTGGATCCCTGGAGGTGTCCAAGGCCAGGCTGGGCAGGGCTTGGAGCAACCTGGGATAGTGGAAGGAGTCTCTGCCCATGGGAAGAGAGGCTGTAACAAGATGATCTTTAAGGTCCCTTCAAGCCCAAACCATTCCAGGATTCTGTGACTCTATGACCTCCCCCTCTCCCAAACAGACCAGGTGAGATGAGCAGGGAACAGCTGAACTGGGAAACCTTGCGGACTGAATTGAACACACCAGTTAAGCATCAGGTTGACGATTAACGTGTTTGTGTTCTTCCTGCACGTTGTTGGTGTGTCAATAAAGATCTGCCTCTGCAGAGCACTGCCTTTCACTCCTGCTTTAATTTGTGCCAAGCTGCCTCTCCAGGCACGTACTGATGGCACACAGGAGGTGAGCATTGCACCATCTCCTCTCCCAGGGCACAGGAGGAGGGCAGTCCTGCAAAATAAGTAAAAGTGCATCGTTAACCAAAGGACATTAAACATTAACATATGGGGATATTAAGTTTGTGTGTAAGTATCCTTGAGCTGTGGTCTGGTAGCACAATGAAATGGAGTTCTTTAATGGCTTTAAACATTCATATATTTTTATTGGAATTTTTTTTTCCTTTCCTTCTGTTGCTTTAGTCTTGCCAGGGAACATAAGGGGTTTAGAAGCCAGAATTGCACAGTAACAATCCTTATAGCAAGCAGCATATCCAGGGGGAGAATGTCAGGCATTTACCCTTAATCAACTGGAGGATTCTTCCAGGGCTTCATGAGATGTGTGTGGGAAGATGTGTGTAGCAGAAGGATTGATTTTTACTGTACTAATCTCACCTGGTGGTAAACTGCTGCAAACTGATTGTAGAAGGCAGGGAAGAATGCCAAGTTGAACATCCTACACTTTGGTATTTCTTCCAGAATAAACCTGGCCAGTGTGAATTGGCTGCAGGTATTTGTAGCCAAACTTAGGTTTTTGCTTAGGGACTGAACTTGTGAGAATCAGAATATCTATAAAGCTTTTCTGGCACTTCTGGGCAACACTCTTGAAGTTCCCTGCTAAGTGCCTCATAAAGGATTCAATCCTAAAGTGAGTTTGGCCTCTAGGCTCACCCTGTAAGGCTCATAATCCCAGAGAAGGAACCACTTTTTGTGGACTGCCTGGATGTGCCTTTGTGAGTACAGCCTCTTGCTGTCTCAGAGTACTTACCTTTCTGTTCCACCAGCTTTTGGACCAAACCCAGGTGTGAAGTTAGCCAGAGAGATGAGATTGCTTTGTGTTGTGCTTTCCTGCAGGGAGCTGATGGGGCAGGACTCCCCCAGCAGTGGGATGTGCTGTGGCTTGAAGGATGTTGCACCTCTCCATATCTGAGGCTGTGCAGATCCTCCCAAGCTGTGCATGTGCTGGCTCTGACTCCAAAGCCTGCACGAGCCTGCTGTGCCTTTCCACCAGCGAGGTTCCCTCCTTTCTGAGTTTATTTCCCTGGAAAACCAGTGGGAGTTGGCTGCTCCCTAGCACACACAGGCAGAAGGAATTCCCTTGCACTTGTGGGAGTCTCACTCTGTAACTCTGCTCATTGTTTCATTCTTGGTGCTGGGAGTGCAGGGATGTCAGGGAGGTGCTGGTTCCTCCTCAAAGAGAAGCTCTTTTTCCACTGGGAGGAGAGGGGCAAGAGCTCTTGTTTGAAACTGGTTCTAACTGAGGCTAAAGGAGTTGCCTAATGGGGTTGGTAAGTGCTAGAGGAAAAAAAATCAAACAAGAAAGCAAACAACAAAAAACCAGCTGAGCTGCCCTGGGGAAATGGCTGAGGGGAATCCATCTGATGCCTTCTCTTTTGGTTATACAGTTTTCAGCTGTGGGTGGCTGAGAGAGACAAAATCCCTGAAATTAGTGAGCTCAGAACTCACTGAGTTCTTCAAACCTTTTTTAAACAGTGGTTGACAGCCCCCTTAATTTTGAGAAGAGAGTTAGAAACCTTTTCAGTAAGATTCAAGTGATGAATCTGGAAATTAGGGAAAGGAGTTTAGCTCTCGGGTTTCAAAGCTGACAGAGGTTTAAATGCATCCTAGTGTTTTGTTTGAGTTCTATGTTTCAAGCCTTCAGGATTCAAAGGAATTAAAATTCTCAGGTTTTTTTTTCCCCCCAGTAACCATGAGGATTGTGTTAAAGAAGTGGAATCCAAACCATCCTGCTCCACTAAAGCAAAAATATTTTCATGGTGAAACTGTGATCTGGCATCACAAACGGTCAGGGAGAAGTTCCAGCCCAGTTTTGTGTTGTCTGCCAGAGGCAGGAAGGTTCTGTGTGAAGGTTGGGTGAAAGAGGGAGTGTGAGTGTCTGGTGTACCCTGCCTGAAGTTAGGAATTGGGTATTTCTCTGTAAATTGTTGGCACTTGCAATACAATTAAGAATATAGATTGAGAGAAGGTCTTGGGTTTTGATTTGGTTTTTAGGTAAGGGAGAAGTGGTGTGGATGGTGGCAAGGGAAGCACCTGTTCAAAGCAATGGATTCTGCCTGGCTGATGGGCTTAAGATGTCAGCTCAACTTTTTTCCCATTTATTACCTCCTCTTCCTTCTCTTGTCTCCCAGAGGCTCAATCACACCCATCAAATGCAGTGATGTTCCTGCTGCAACTCCTCAGTTCAGTTTCTCCAGAGCAGCAGTAATGCCTGGGAGAAAGGCACAATGAAGGATGAGGAACAGTTACTTCATCCCTGCTTTTTCCCTTTTCTGCAGAGAATTAATCTCTTTCCTCCTTCCCCCTCCTCTTCCTGGACACTGTGGATTACCTGCTTCTTTTTAGGCAGATTGGCAAAGGAAGCAGGATGAGAAAGGAGTATTTATAGCTCACCTCCTGTTTATGTTCCCTTCCTAGCAGATGTGCTAGAGCTTTGTACTAATGCTGGAAGAAGAGAAAATTCAGGCAGGAACGAGAACTGAGGCAAATGAAGATCGTTTGCTAACGCGTAGGTCATACAAAGTGCTTCCAAATGTAAGGAATAACACTTCCCACATCTTGCTGGCATTGCCTTTTTTTGTGTCTGTCTACAGCCTGATTTTAAAACACAGAAGAAAAAATCCACGAAGAATAGCACTGCAGTTCAGACGGGTTCTTGTTTGCTTGACCTTCATCGCATGAAGCGCTGCCCTGTGGGGGCAGTGGGCGCAAAATGTTCTTTTTGGTGCAAAATCTGACCTCTTGAGTGGGATGGAGCAAGGGCGTGCTGTCAAAGAGAGAGAGAGAGGAATCAGTTCAAGCCAGTGGGATTTAATCAGACAAGTGTTGTTTGGGTCCTGGGAGACAAAAGGCAGCAGTGTGGACTTAGAGGAAATTGTGCTCAGAAGTGTTTGGCTTGTTGCTGTCACTGCCAGGGCACAGCTCTTGGGTATAGGGGCATTCCCTCTCCAGCCAGATCCCTGGGGGTTTGCATGGATGCAGTGTGAGCTGTACCCTTCTGGGAGCAGGGGCTGTTTTATCACATCCCAGACTCCAGAACAGCTGCCCAGGGTATTTCTTCTGGGAAATACTACACAGATGTATTGGCTGTGTGAATGTATCCAGAGGGGGTTTGCATGGATGCAGTGTGAGCTGTACCCTTCTGGGAGCAGGGGCTGTTCTATCACATCCCAGGCTACCAAACAGCAGCCCAAGGTATTTCTTCTGGGAAATACTACACAGATGTATTGGCTGTGTGAATGTATCCAGAGGGAGTTTGCATGGATGCAGTAGGAGCTGTACCCTTGTAGGAACAGGGGCTGTTCTGTCACATCCCAGACTCCCGAACAGCAGCCCAGGCTATTTCTTCTGGGAAATACTACACACTGTATTGGCTGTGTGAATGTATCCAGAGACCACAGCGAGAAGCTGGAGAACATCTTCCATAGAGGGCTGAAAATTCCTGGTAAAGTTGGGCTCAATTTCAAAGGAAGATGGAGAATTTTTTGTATATTTGTCTCTCAAAGAGAGATCCTAGAAGTTGGGCAATGGTGTCCAGGCACCTCAGAAAGAAAAGAAGGGGGTGAGAGGTGCAGGCAGACATCTCCAGTGGCAGACAGGCCTGTTTTGGTCCCTTTGGAGGTGTCTGAGGAAGGCAGGGAGGACGCTGAGGAGGAATTAGCAGGAATTAGCTGAGGTTGGCACTGGCAGCAGGCGGGTCCCTCATGAGGCGCCGCCATCTTCCCCTGGTCACCCGCTGCCCTCAGAGCCCTCAGTGAGGGACTGCTGCGGGCTGGCAAGGTCCTGTCAGTGCTCAGAGCCCCACACTGGCTCCTTTGTCAGGGGTTTATTGGCAGACTGGTTTGAGAGTCACTGGATGGGGGGCCTGAGGCTGGGAGGGGTCTCTGTGGGGGCTGTGTGGGGTGTTCATGGGGCTGAGGGGTCTCTGATATCTGTGGGGTGTCATGGGGCTGAGGGGTCTCTGATATCTGTGGGGTGTCGTAGGGCTGAGGGGTCTCTGAAGGCCGTGTGGGGTGCCTGGGCCTGAGGGGTCTCTGTGAGGGCTGTGGGGTGTCATGGGGCTGAGGGGGTCTCTGATATCTGTGGGATGTCACAGGGCTGAGGGTCTCTGATACCTGTGGGGTGTCACAGGGCTGAGGGGTCTCTGATATCTCTGGGGTGTCACAGGGCTGAGGGGTCTCTGATATCTGTGGGGTGTCACAGGGCTGAGGGGGTCTCTGATATCTGTGGGGTGTCACAGGGCTGAGGGGTCTCTGATATCTGTGGGGTGTCACAGGGCTGAGGGGGTCTCTGATATCTGTGGGGTGTCACAGGCCTGAGGTGTCTCTGATATCTGTGGGGTGTCACAGGGCTGAGGGTCTCTGATATCTGTGGGGTGTCTCAGGAGGCTGAGAGGTGTCTGGGGTTGAAGAGTCTCTGATTGCTGTGGGGTGTTTGGGGCTGAGGAGTCTGTGGGGTGCCCAGGGGATGAGGGATCGCAGTGGGCAGTGCCTGAGGGGTTTCTGGGCAGAGTTGGATCCTGGATAAAGGGTTGGGTTAGGGGCAAAGTGTTCATTTCAGGCTGTTTCTTGATATTATCTGCTTTAATTGGCAGTAAATCAACTTTCCCTTAGTCCAGTCTGCTAAGCCAGTGAGCAGTGGTGACTGATCTCCCTGCCTTCATCCTTTTATCCTGTCCTGTTCCCAAGGAGCTTGGGAGCAGCTGGCTGTGCAGCTGGCCCCAGTCAATCCCTCACAGCTCAGTGTGCTTCAATCCAGGAGAGTTTATGTGCTGTGCAAAACCACTGGCTGTGGTGGGAAGTCACACATCTCATCCCTCAGACAGCAGGTTTCTGGGCAGGGCAGGGCTTTGCCTTGAGTCTCCTTTACTTTGCAAACAGCTGGTGTAAAGGGGAAGGAAAAGGGGAGGAGATAAGGGAACTTTGATAATTTAGAATCGAGGTACTGGGTTCATTCTTTATTTTCTTTTTTTTTTTTGTTTTGGTTGGGATTGAAAGCATTTGAGATGGTATTTTTTGTTTAGACTTAGATGTTTATTATTTTTATTTATATTAGAGTCTCACAAGTTGTGAGTTCTACAGTATTTCACTAACAAGTTACACAAATGGCTTTGTATCTATCTCTACAAGGTCTTTTAAGGAAAAACTATCTAATTAAGAAATAACACTTAAATTATTTTTACTTTTAGCTTAATAACTAATCACTCATGTCTTGTCAATGTGGACTTTTCTGTCTAATTACAAAATACTACTCAAACTCATGAAGAAGAAGGACTAGTTACTGCTTTAAAACTATTATCTTTTATATATTCCTATATTTTAAAACTTTAAACTCCAAGTTCTCTACTGTGTTATATTACACACTTCTAATCAAACTACACACTCATAATCTTAGTTCTATTATTCAATTTTGGAAGTCTTCTCCACAGCCTCAGGTCAAATGCTGTGATCTCTTGGGGGTCAGTGTTTGTCAGCACAGGGAGTCTGAAATTCTCAGCCTCCAGAGTTCCAACATCCTGTTTAAGAGAGACCAGAATCTCTCAGGTAGAGTACAGGAGCAGGAATGAATTCAAGGGAGATAAATGGAGCCCTTCAGCATGGTTGAGGTGGGTGGCTTGGGCTGCTGGGGCTGCTTGGGGAAGCTCACAGCAATTTTCACCACTGAGATTCCAGCCTGGAGGCTTTAGGGTAACCACTTTTAGAGCCAGGAAAGACATCCAGTGTTTCATGCAGCAGAAGTTGGGATAGAGGGGAAAATATTTGTTTCTTGTTGGAAAAGGTGAGCTGCTTTGGATCAGACTGAAGGCTGCCTCATATAAAGGAGGCCCCTGGTAATTTGTAAAATAGATGTGCCAGAAGCACTTGCAAACGTGTCTCTTCGATGCTTTACTTGTAGTAAGAAATTTTTATGCAGAGAATGCTCTGTTTTTCACTGAAGCTCTGCAGTTCTTGCTGCACTGGCACCCCAGGTAATGAGTTAGCAGCATGTTTTACTTGGGTTCTAGAGTCAGATGTTCACCTTTTTTCATGCTTGGGGTGTGGGGTTTTTTTCCTCGTCAGCCTCTTTTCTGATTTTAATTAGTGTTTGGAGACTCAATCTCCTAAAGTTGTTAGTGTTCCATCATTGATAATTACATACCTGGAGAGCAGGAGCTGCTCCCTCTTTTTCCATCAGAGAGCACTCACTGGTAGCCAAAAGGTGGATTTTTTTCAGCAAGGCTTTGATTAACTTTGTCACCCAGGCAGTGTTGAGAAAGCTGCATTAGGACCTGTGGAGATGCTGTTATTTGTGCCTTTGGGCTGGCTAATACAGACCTGGAGGAAGGATAAGTGTTAGGTAGAGGACTGGCACTTTTTTTCTCTTGCTCCTTTAATCATTTTGGGAGCGCAGCTGCTGCATAACCCTGAGCCTCTTAGCATGCATCTTACTGCAGATAAGGCAGGAAATGAAGGATCTGATGGATGTGGAATGTGAATTCCTGCATGTGTTCCTGTGAGACCCCCAGAAAGTTATCCTAGTGCTTAAAGCTTTTTGCTTTTGTGGTCTGGCTTGGTGCTTTTCACACTCCCAAGAATTGCTTATTTTGGGAGGGGTGGACAAGCCTGTATGGACTAAAATTTGGGTGCAGTTATTGCACAGTTGGTTGCTGAAGGGGGGTGGGCTCTTGGCTGTTTATCTGAGGGGCAGATCTGATCAGTAAAGCCTGAAATGGGTTCCTCTCTGTGCCCTGCACTGCTCTGATCCCCAGCTTCAGCCTTCTGACACCTTCCTGTATGAAGCTGTTGAGCTGCAGACATCGGGTAGTGGGTTCAAACATTTCTCTCCATCTCAATGTTAAAACAACAGTTCCCTTCAGGAATAGAAATGATGGATGGCTCCGTAAGCTCGTGCTAACCTTGGGTGACATACCATGACATCTTGGGCTCTGCTCAGTTTTGAGCTCATTTGTTCCTCCTTTTCCCTTCCTGCCCAGTAGAGACTGTTTTTGTTGATAAGGAATTGCACCAGCAGCACAGTTCAGAGCTGCAGGAGTGACAGATACGAGTGTTTAACAGCATCTCTCCTGTAAAAGGTTCTGGCAGCACCTCTCCTGTAAATGTACACTGCTGGGGAGGGGAGCGTTCACAAACAGAGGGGTTCAGCCCATATTGGGATGCAAGAATTGTGCAAGGGGTTAAGTCTGGGGACACCTCGGGTTTTTGATGAGTCACCTAACATGCCCTGGTTTTTCCAACCTGTTTTGCCTTTTCCCTGTTTTGTTCTATGAGGGCAGGAGGCTTCTGGAGTGAGCTTGTGTCTGTCAGATACTCGTAGCCTTAAGGCAAAGTCTTTGCCTGTGCTACCTGATAATATCTTCCAGCTCCATGGTTGTTCTGCAGTAGGATAATGCTGTGCTTTAGCAGGGTTTAGGATGTTCTGAGAACTGTGTTTTTGGGCTGCTGTCCGCATCTGGTGGAAAAGCAGAGTCCTGCCGTGCATTTGAAAAATGAATGAATTATGTTGTGTAGAGGGGGAGAGTGAAGCAGTAAAAACCTCATGTCAGTGCTAGCTGTGCTGTGGGATCAGGTAAAACAGGTCTACAAACAGTCTTTGGGGTAGTGCTGTGTGACTGAGGAGGGTTTGTGTCTCACTGAGTGAATTCTGCCCACTTGTTTTTGTATCTGATGCTATTTTTGGAAAGATTGAAATTCCCCTCCTTAGGTAAAAATTGGTTCTGAAAATTGATTTGCATGTGGCACCACATCTGATCCTTGAAGCTTCTGACTTTGTTAATAATATAACAGTAATGCCAAGACAACAGAGCTGGATTTGTGCAGCATGTGGGATTGTAGCTGTGTTTTTCTCAGGTAGTTTTGAGTCTAAAACCTGGGTTTTTTCAAATGGGAGGGGTAATCCTGATTGCTCAACAGCAGCACATGCTGTCAGAGTCGAGAAGACTTGGTTATTTCACTTGTAAAAAAGCAAATTTGCCCTTTGGTTCCCAACATGCAAGTGTTTTTTGCATTACTTTTGCTGAAGCATTCAGCTTCCCACTTGAGTCGCAGCTGTTTGGTGCCCACTTATTTTCCTGTCTGATTTGACCCTGGGAAGCTGAAAATGCAGTTGAGAGGAGGCAAATTGAAAATGACTGATTTTTGTTGTCAAAATGAACAGAAATGAAATACAAATGCAGCACATGTCACAGTGAATTTCTGGAGCTGTCAGTGCAGTGACCATCAGGGACAAAGGTCCTGCTTTTGAGAAAGATCAGTGGAAACTATCCTTGGTTTGGATATCAGGCTTCAGAGCACAAGGGAAGTAGCAATTGAAGCCATTCAAAGTAGGTTATCAAAGGTAACCTCATGAAACACAGAGGTCTGGACAATTTGGCAGAGAAATAATCAGCAACCTGGGTTTTGTTTGCAAACTTCATTAAAAGTTTATTAAAACAAGTCCTCCCTGTAAGATACCTTTATAAAAATGTGGGTTTGGCAGCTGTGTTTTAACATTCAGCAAAGAAAAAATATCCCAGACTGCAGGAATGTCCAAATTGGACAACAGCTGTTGCAAAATCCGAGGCTAGCCACTGAAATATGAACCACCAGGGACAGGTGAGAGCTGGTGTTCCCCCTTACTGTGGTTTGCAGTTGGGCTGCTTTGTGCCAGAGCTGCAATTTCAGTGTTGGGGAAGGATTAGTAAATAACCAGTGTAATATAATGTTAAAAATAGACTTTAAATCACTCTGTTTGTAGATTTTCATGGGCAAATGAGTCTCTTGCTAAGTTTGCAGAACATGCAAACCCATTCATGTGCTTTCTTCCTGTTGGGCTGTTGTTTTTTTTTTTTTTTATTTTTATAGCTCAGTATTACAATTATTGCTTTTCATGTTGGAACAATTTGTTCTTCTACGCACAGGCGTGTTTATTGCTGTGTCTCTGAGTTCAGCTTGTCTCTGTAAGAACATGAGGAAAAGTAATGTTGGCATGGAAAGCAACCAAAGAGAATGACCCTGTTAATCCCCAACTCTAAACATCCACCCTGGTTATGCAAAAAACTTCTTTTTGTAACCTTTAAAGACTTGTGCTTTGCTATGATTTCTACTGTGTGTCTGTGTAGTCAGCTAAATGGATTCCTTAAAACTGCTTGACTGGGTGGCTTTAAAAATTCGCGTCACATTAGGGAAAACAAACCACGAGTGTTGTGTTCCAGACTCCCAGCTACCTGTGTGCAGAGTGAGGCGTGTGGAGGTGAGCTTGGCTGCGGGGGGAATCCCTGCGGGGTGACAGATGGGAAGGGAAGAGGCTGTTCCTGACAGGCGCTCCGGCTTTGTGGCCGCTCCTGCGGACGGAGGAAGTGCCCGGCGCGGGCACTGGGGAGGGGCACGGAGATGGCGGGGGCCGGATCCTGCCCCACTCTGAACATTTGCCCTTTTTCCCGTGTTTTCCAGGCGCACCAGCGGCTGTCTCCTTGGCAGAGCGTGAGAGTGGTGTATTGCAGTACCGTAGTGCCCTCTGATGGTGAGTACGCGCCAGTTCTGCCTCACTTGGACTTCCCCAACTCGCGTTTCATTCCCTGCCCCCTTTTCTGGTGGAGGCTTCTTTGGCTGGGCGCCAATCCAGTTTGGAGCTAAGGAAGCAACAGAGAGAACAACGTCAGGAAGCATTAAGGCAATGGGCAGCTTTTCTATGAACTGTCCTTACCAAACTGGACAGGCTTTGTAAAGAAGGATGGAATTGCGTGCAACTGTCCAAGTCTTTTTGCCAGCCTTCTTTCGGATGTAGCTGTGAGGTCTGTATGACCCCTGCCCTTCAGGGTGCTCTCCTTCCTGGAGGGAGCTGCCAGAGGCTGGAGTGGGCTCTGCCCAGTGGTGCCAAGAAACTGATGCACAGGAAATTCTACCTGAGCATGAGGAAAATCTCCCGTGCACTGGAACAGATATCCCAGGGAGGCTGTGGAGTCTCCCTCACTGAGGGACTCCAGAACCATCTGGACACAATCCTGTGCCATGTGCTCTGGGATGTCCCTGCTTGAGCAGGGAGGTGGCACCAGAAGAATCACTGTGGTCCCTTCAGCCTGACCCTACCTGCCCCGTTAAGTCCATTTATGTAACAAAAGTGCAGTTCAGCTCCATGCCACAATAGTCAAAAGCATAATTTACTACAGTAAATAAGCTTTGAAGCCAAGGCAATATTATTCCTTTATTTAAATTCTGGGACAGCTCAGGCATGAAGCTTTTTTGATAAGGTTGTCAGAGCACAAAGCAAAAGGATGCACTGGTGGAACTGTGAAACTCTCAGTGTGCCATAATGCAAAGAGGAAAGGAGCAGCTTTCAGCTGCTTAACATCTGCATGCTGTGCACAGGGAGTGGAGCTGACAGACTGGGCATGGAGTGGATCCTCTCCTTGTTAAGGCTTGTTAATAAGGTCTGAAAGCTAATAAATGAAGGGTTCCTGCTTCCCCTGCCAGGATAACAAGTGTGCAAGACAAAGAGAACATGACTGCTCTGCAGAGCTTACATGAAAATCTGGCAGCTTAAACAGGTAGAAGTGAGAGGATGTGTAAGGTTGAGAAGATATCTGCCTGTGCTGATTTGATTTTACTTTTCCTCATGTTGTGCTTGAATAATTCTCTCATTATTTCTTCCTATAACTTTGTCTTTACCAGTAGCCAATGTTCAACACTGACTTCTTTGGCCACACTTTTTTCTTATACTGTACTTCATTTTGACCTCATTTGTTGCTCAAGTTGATCTTAGGTGAAAATAGAAATATTTTAAAAAAAATACCCATGACTTCTTGCTGGTGCATGTATGATTGAGTCAAAACTTTGTGGCACTTGGTTGGAACTCATACCTCAAAGCAACCCCACATTTAATACAGCATGTAAGGCTTTTCAAATCCCCACAGTCTCATTTAGCACCATTCCTGGCCAGGTTGTAGGTGACTGTAAATGTAAGTGCTGCACACTTGTATAAAATTAATTTCTTTTACTTGTCCCATGCCTTTAAATCCTGGCTTAAAATTTAACTAGGGGAAGATTAGCTGAAACCTTAGCACTGCAATTAGAGAGGTGCCAAATGCTTTGTCCCCTTAGTAACTTGTGAAGTAGATGCAGAAGACACACAGGGCTGTGGGAGAGAAGAGTGAGGCAGCCATATCACAGGGACTTGTTAATGACTTCTACAGGAGTGCCTTCTGCTGTCTGTTAGGTTTGTGTTGTTGTGTCCTTCAGATTTCCTTCTTTTCTTTGCCTCTTCCCTCTTCAATGCAGTAAAAATCTGACCAGCATTGCTTGTGTGGGAGGTGGTGAGAGGATCAACCTGCAGTCATGGACTTTCCCCACCAGTGAATTAAGCTAGGAAATTACTTTTACAAGGTTTTTGCAAGGAAAACATAAAGCAGCTGCTTTAATTTACAGGCTTTTGGACCCTGTCTTTTGAAGGGAAATAATTTGGTCTTTAATACTTCATCTAAGCTGGAAATCCTGGTGAAAGGCTTTGTTTGTGCTCCTAATGCTGATGACTCCTAAAATGCAGCAGGGCTGTTCCTGGCAGGCGCTTCCCTCCAGAGCTGGCAGTCCTGGAGTTCTGGTTGTGGTGTGGTACTGATGGGGATATGTGGAAAAAGTGTAAATGCAAACATTGTTCTGTCTTTTTCTCTGCAAAAAATCTGCCTCACTGCCTGTGTGATCCAGGTAGCATTTTAAATTTAAAGAAAACCTGATAGCTGGTGTCATAACAGCTGCTGCTAAGGAGCTCTAAATTCTGTCTGGCAGTCCAAATATGTTAGCACTTTGCTTTATTTCTTTCCAGTAAATATCTGATTCTTGTCTCTGAAGCCTGCACTTCAAAACACTAAAGCTACTAAAATCCTGTCAGATGTCCGAGTCTTGAGAGCAGGCATTGATAGGTTTTCAAATGCTGGGGCCTCTTAGGATGCTTTAGTTGTTTTAGGTGACCATACTTGGCTGCTTCCATCTAGTCTTTAAGGACTTGAAGGCAGCAATCCCTTGCAAGAGGGAAAAAGCTTTTTTTATGCTTGATTCATTTCATGAAGGTGTGTGATAGTTAAGAAGGAGAAGAGAATTCTTCTGGCTTTGTACAAATGCACTTGGTAAATCCTTTCTCAATATCCACAATCCCCCATTTTTGGAAATATGTGTTGCCCCAGGACTTGTCCCCATAGTTCTCTTTGCTGGTTGAAATAAAATTATTTGCCTTTATTTCTACTTCTGTTGACTTTTTGACTGGCTGGTTTTGATATTAGCTGTTTAAAATGACTTAGCATGTCAGTGCATGAGTTCAGTGGGTTTAAGGAGACAGGAGTTGACCAGAGCTACAACAGGTTGGGATATTGAGGCAGATGAATTGTGGGTGGGTGTGACTGCACCATCCTTGAGACACAGAAATGCTCTAAGCAGTAAAAAACCCTGTGTGTTTTTATATAAGAAACACACCTATAAAAGCAAATCCTTTTGAGGTGTGCTGTTATATCTTAGCAACTACATCACTTGAGGACAGTTATGACTGTGATTCAGTAAACAGCTTAGGGAATATGAACTTTTGACTTCTCTTTTCTACGTATGGATCTCACGAAGTACACGGAGCAGGTTGTGGCAGTAAAATAATAAACAGCCTATAGCTCATACAGGTCACTACCATTGATTTTGGAATTACAGAAATCCTCAAGAATGCCCTCAGAAAAGCTTTTGGCAGCACCAAAGAAATGGAAAAATCTTGTTTTATCTACACCTAAGTAGTAATGCCTGTCTGGAGAAGTACAAAGCATATTGATCCCATGAATTTTAGATTAAATGACCTTGAAGCCTAAACTCAGAGTGCTGCTCGGCTACAGCCTCATGCTCCTGACTGCTTTCTTACATGTTTTGCCTCAGGACAAGGAGGAAGAAACCAGAACTAAACAAGAATATAAACATTTGAAGCGGGTCCTTCCTTGATGTTTCCTAATAGACACAATCTGCCTTTGTCTCCTGAGCTATAAATCCTGCTGTAAACAGCAGTGTTTTGTCTTCCATAGTCTAAAATGCTTTTATTCTCAAAACCTAACCAAAACATACTGTGCTGCCATGTCATGGCTTTTAGATATCATGTTGTCTTTAGAACAAAGGTGGCTGTGTTTAGAGTAAGTAACTTTCACAAAGTACAGAAAAATACTGCCAAGTTACAGGAGTGAGAATCTCTGCTATACCTCCATTTTTCTTTGACCGCATCTCTTGAGAAAGCTGCAAGTTTAATGTGTTATATTCAGATTGTAATCAGGCTTGCCTCTTCTCCGTGGAACAAGTAGAGCAGATCTGTTACCTTGTGACAATGACTTGTGTTGTTGTTGTTGTTGTTGTTTCTCTGCAGAAGTGACGGTGGTTTACCAGAACGGGCTGCCTGTGATTTCTGTCAGTCTCCCATCGCGGCGCGAGCGCTGCCAGTTCACCCTGAAGCCCATCTCAGACTCTGTCGGGGTGTTCTTGCAGCAGCTGCGAGCAGAGGACAGAGGCATTGATCGGGTTGCAATCTACTCAGCAGGTACTCTTGTTTACAAACTGATTGATTTACTTGCCTGCCAGCTGTCTGCATCCAGCCTTTTGCTTTTGGAGTGGAAGTTCGCTGTAGTGCGAGTTCTCTGACCTTCCTGAAAGAGCAGGAGGTAGAAATGCTATTCCTAGAGTTAGAATATTGTGTGGCCAGTGCTGCCAAGGAAATCAGTCCTAATGGAGATGTTTTCTGGTGAGTTCCCTGCTATTTAGTAGGAAATATGCAAGCTGTGCAACCTACAGAGAGGTTCAAATCGATTTATAAAGGAATTGGGTGTGGAAGATGTACATGGGAAACAGTGTCCTGCTTTAGCAATGATAACTCAGTCATGTTTCACCTTTCCTTGTCCTGGCAAAAAGTATCATCCTTTACAAAGACTATTTACATTGTTATTGTAAATAGCTAAGAATTTAAGGTTATTTTGTAAACTCAAATTCCGTTTTGGCTTTAAGGGACTCTGCTCTTTGATTTTTGGTCATATGGCAAAGCACATCAAGAGATCAAGTTCATCTGAAAACTTCACTATTTTTATTAAAGATTTCTGTGTTTTTCTGTATTTTTGTACACTACTTTTATACTTTGGATGTACTATTTTTTCATAGTCCAATACTGTAAATTAAGAGATACATGCTTTGGTTTTCTGTAAATAATATTTACATAATTATATTTACAAAGAACAGAAACCAAACAGCTGGACTTGGGATGGTGTTACAACTTAGCCACAGCATGTTTAAGTTCTTTGTTCCTCCTGCTTAATGCATCATCTGTGTTTTCCTTACAGATGGCACACGTGTGGCCTCCTCCACAGGCATAGACCTGCTTCTGCTGGATGACTTCAAACTGATCATTAATGATGTCTCCTACCACGTCAGACCACCAAAGAGAGGTAAAGCAGCTTGCTTCTGCTCAGCCCTGGGAGTACATCTCAGTGTTCAGTTCCCTGCTTCACTGCAACATGCTTTATTAACTTGTTCAGGAGCATGGAGTGTTGTTTCTAAAGGGAAACCTCCTGGTTTCTAATCCTGCCCTTGGAGCCCAATTTAGAGATATCCAAGTAATCAGAATAATCACTAATGAAAAGCAGATATTTCATTCTGTTCAAAGCTAGTGCCCCCAGCCCTCAAGAGAAATAAACAAAGAAATAGAATTCCTTTTCACTTGTAAGTTTTGCAAATTTTTTTATAATTACTGGAAAGTAATTTAATTTAACTTATTCTGAAGGAATGCAGTACAAGATGGGAATTAGATTGAAACTTAGATTGTCTGGTTTGAAAGAATAAATTGTTGCTTCCCCTAACAGCTAACATTGTTTCCATTTAAGTGTGGTACTTTGCAGATAATATTGCAGAATAAATATTGCAGATAAACCTCAAAACCCTGTTAGCTACCAAACAGTGAAATAAAGGGGACTGTGCCCTTAGAAGAGACAGGTAGGAGGGGTAGGGAAAGTAACCTATTTTGAGTCAATAAGAAAATCCATTTCAATAATATTCTTTGAACATGTGTGATTTTCAAGATGTGAAAACCTGCAGAGAGGCTTTTGAGACATTTTCAGTATTACTGGGGGAGGCAGGAACTCAGTGTTTTTATCTGCCCTCTTTCTTCTGGGCAGCTTCATAGCCTTCATAAAACACCAGGTTCTTGCATGCCTGTAGTTACCTCTGAGGATTTAAACAAGAGGGACAGCTTGGGAAATGCTGTTTCTGTTTGGCTCCTGGCTCACAGATGTGGGGGATTTTATTGTTCTGTTATTCTGGAGTTGGCAGTGCAGGGTACTGGGTGAGATGGTCTCTCTCCCCTAAATATAGAGTAGACTCACCTCTACTAGAGAAGATTTTTTTCCCCATCTCATCAAAAGCACCTTAGCAGAAGGTTCTCTGCTACAACTGGATATCTAAATCACTGGGTACCACACACACAAAGTTACTCTGCTGTGTGCTGCTAGGTGAGCTCTGGGATCACTGGAAATTGTCTCCTAGGATGCACTTGCCAAGGAGATTTCTATAGTTGGTGCTAAAATGAATGTGCCTGCAAATAGGCACTGAAATTAGTTCTGTCAAACTTTTCAGCTCTGGCTTTTGCATTTTTACAAGATCACCTCGAGTATTTGAGAATGGAAATGCCAGAATACTGTAATTTTAAATAAGTACTTCTTGATGTTTGCCTCAGTAGGAGCACATGGATTTTTCTTTGTAGGAGAACAGGAACCCTTTAACTAGAATGAAATTATGTACCTTGCGTGTCTTGGTGCAGACAACTGAGTCACTTTTTTTCCCTTGAGCTGCTGGTGTACTTTTTGAGTTGGTAAAATCATATTTTGATACCTTTAGGTACAAGTCCAAGGATGCCACAAAAATTAATTTTTTTTATTTGGTTAATGTCAAAATATTTTGCTATTATTTCAAACTTCTTTTTTTTTCCGATCTGGAAGACAATCCAATAGTCACAACTCCTTTAAGAACTGGTATCCTCTAGGAATCCTTTTTGAGTTGCAATGCAAGGATAAAGGTGTTTTTGAGTCGTGGCCCTGCTCTTGTTTCTAGATGCTGTGTGGGAGAGCCTCACTCCTTTGCAGGGAGCACAGCAAGGGGTGTTACCCACAGAGCATGGGAAACAATTCCTGGCACTGGCACTCCAAGTGCTGCTGCTGAGGCTGTTGTGGGTCCCTAACCCACAGTGTTCAGTTGCCATCACCAATAATTCTGGCTGCTGGTCGTCTGTATTCTGAATTCTGCCTGTGTCTTGACAGCTGGTGTGATGGATCATAGCTGGTTGAGTTTGTTTGTCTTGTATATAAATGTGAATCAGGAGCAGCTGTTGGATAATCTGGCCAGCTTTATAGGACACGTCTCTTCTCCTTTTTCTTATCAAATTTTAGGAATACCCAGTAGTAAGGCCCTTCTTTCAGGGGAATCACATTGTCTTAGAGTGCTGGAGCTCTTCCAAAGGCCTCTTTGTTGAGAAGATAGTTTTGTTCATTTCCAGTGCAGACTAATAGTGATTCCCCAAGGGCCCATGAGCAGCCCTGTGGGCACAGTATATAAAACAGCCTCTGTTTATCCCTAGAGCTCTTAAGCCATGAAAATGCCACGACGCTGAATGATGTGAAGACGTTGGTTCAGCAGTTGTACACAGCCTTGAGCATCGAGGAGCACCAGCTGAACAAGGAGAAGGAGCTGATAGGGAGACTAGAGCAACTGAAGGAGCAACTAGCACCTCTAGAAAAAGTAAGGAGTTTCTCAGTGTGTCGTATTTATCTTCCAAAGGCAGCCTGGATGGATTTCCAGGTTTTAATTGGGTCCCTGCCATGCTTCAAATAGTTTTAAGATCACTGAACCAAGTGTTTACCAAACCATGTCTGCTTCTGGTTTCTGTGGAAATATTTTGTTTCCTTGCTTCAAGTAGTTGGAAATGAGCTTGTTAGTAAATAAAAGCTGGGGCTAATGCAACAGAACATCTCTGAATATAGAGAAATAAATACTTCCCTGAGGCATTCAGAGTATGCTCAGAGTAAGTATAGGTGACAGCATAGGTGATGGAAAAGAAGCTGAGGTTTGTTTGTATGTGCATCACGCATAATCAAATCATGTTTCAAACCACTTAATGTTGCTATTAATATAAGGGACTGATTTTGCATTATTGTCTCTCAACAATATTAACATAATTACTTCTGAGACTGCAAGATGTGTGTTTCTGCCTTCTGCAGGTGAGGATGGAGCTCAGCAGGAAAGCAGAGAAGAGGACAACCTTGGTGTTGTGGGGAGGCCTGGCCTACATGGCCACTCAGTTTGGGATTCTGGCCCGCCTCACCTGGTGGGAATACTCTTGGGACATTATGGAACCTGTCACCTATTTCATCACCT
This sequence comes from Melozone crissalis, assembly GCF_028551555.1. Taxonomy (NCBI): domain Eukaryota; kingdom Metazoa; phylum Chordata; class Aves; order Passeriformes; family Passerellidae; genus Melozone; species Melozone crissalis. The sequence goes on along the minus strand of NW_026535840.1, from coordinate 3,632,985 downwards.
ATGGTAGTGCCATGGCAATGTACGCTTATTTCGTAATGACCCGCCAGGTAGGACTTGGTGTGCTGCTATTGACACTTCAGTAGAAGACTTTCCTGGGCTCTACTCACTAGAAAAATAGCAAAGTTGTGCCTGCTAGAAGCTGCTTTGCCCCTTCCTTGTCCTGTTGGAACCCAGATGTCACTTGTTTAATTTGTGCTGGCCAGGGAGGTGGTGTGTGGCCATGGGGTGTTCTCATGGTGGCCCTGGCTGATTGTCTTACCAGAAATGCTTTTCTAAAGGTGTTAGGTGACTGCTGTAGCCAAACAGATTCATCTGCTGGCAGGTATGGTCAGTACAGACAGGTGTGGCTGCCTGAGATACCTTCTGGGCTTCAAGGAAGCCCACCCCTCTCACATGCCATGCTGGCCTTTTTAGGAGCCCAAGGATGATCAGGCGTCTTGTTGGAAATGCCTTTCACAGATCTGGCCTCCCATCCAGATGAAGAATCCGTCTCTGGATCCTTGTAAATGTGACAGATTCTCTATGGATTTTCTAGTGCATGTTTTTTTTGTCTCATCAGTTCCTAATTCTGCCTAAATAATGAGGAAGGGAGGGCTCAAAGTGTCTCTGCTGTCACAGGGCCATCAGAACAGATGCTGCAGGTGTTCCAGCGTGGTGTCCCAAGGGTCTGTCAGCTACATCATTTCAGAGACAGTATTTATAGCAGTTTTTCTCCCTCCTTTATTCCCCACAAACTTGTCAGTATGAAATGTTATTTGTTATTGTCTCTGCATGGAAGGATTCACACACTAGGGACAGGAGGAAGGTGCTAGTAGCTCACTGCTGGAGTGTAACAAATGAATAGAGAAGCAAATGTCTGACTTAGCTGGGTCTGGCTGGGATGGAGTTAATGTTCTGCAGAGCAGCTGGTGTGGTGCAGTGTTTGGCACTTGTGACCAAGACAGCCTTGGTAACACAGCAGTGCTTTGGCTGTTGCTGAGCAGGGCTGGTACAGCATCAAGGCCTTCTGTGGTTTTGTTCTTCCCTGCTCTGCCCCCTCCCAACCCCCCTCTTTCCATCCCTGGGAATAGGGGTGGGTGAGGTGTTGTGAGGGAACACATCTGGGACAGCTGCCCTGAACTGACCAAACTGATACTCCATGCCACATGGTGTCACATTTTGCAATAAATTGGGAGGGAGTTTCTCCAAAGCAGCTGTTGCTCAGAGCCTGGCTGGGCATTGGTCTGCTGACAGGAGGTGCTGAGTGATTGCTTTTGCATCACTCTTGTGTTGTTGTGGGTTTTTTTCATCAGTTATTAAACTGTCTTTAACTTTACACTTAAATCTTTCTTGGTTTTTTCCTACCTTTGGGTGCTTTCTCTGACCCAGCTGTGCTGCAGTGAGTGCTGGGTGGGGATTTAGCTGCTGGCAGGGGTCACCCACCACTGTGTGAGCTTGGACCAGGCTTGTGCCTCCTGTCAGGAACTGGTCATTGTCCTAAAAACACCTGAGACACTGTGCTATGGCATCCTGTGCTGCCTCCCTGCTGTATCTTTATTCCTATTTTCTCTCCTTTTTCTCTCTTTAGGAATATGTTTATCCAGATGCCAGAGACAGACAGTACTTACTATTTTTCCATAAAGGAGCCAAAAAGACACGATTTGATCTAGAGAAATACAATCAACTCAAGGATGCAATTGCTCAGGTAACAACAATATTTCCAGAAACACAATAAAGAAATTACTGCTTGCTAGGTCGTCATTACTATTAATAGACACACCTCAAGCAAGAAGGAATGTATTTAAAGTTTTCAGCCCATTTTCCTGTCACAGCCCTACTGCAATCATTGAATTGGCTTTGATGTTACCAGGAATAGAAGTGGAAGTTTAAATCAACATGAAACCCATATCAGTCTTTAAGGGCCTTTAAGAAACTGCTGGTAAATCTTGAGTTGCTTCAGACTCTTTATGCCTCAGAGGAGCCTAATTCAAGATTTCTTTTCTTCTCAGCTCCTACACACCAGATGGATTTAGTGAGGAATGAAGTCTTGCATCCATTCAGTTCAGGTCTTCCTGACATAGCACTTCAGTGCAGTCCTGGAAAATAATGTTCAGGAAATGTAGCTGTATTGTTTAAATCAGTGGGGGCAGATTTCTCAGACTCTGGAGACAGACACTCTTGACAGATTATCCACGTTGTGGGATCTGTTCAGCAAAGGATAGAGATGTTTCCTTGTGTTTCTCAGAGCCTTATTGCAGAAGGATGGTGTGAGCAGAAAAAGCAGAGTTGCCACATTATTTTTCACTGTTCTCTATCATCCTTTATTCCCAGGCTCTGGAAATGACAGTGTAAGACATCCAGGGCAAGACAAATTCTACCTCTGGAGAACAAATTACATAAGGAAGGACACAAAGGTCTTTCTGGGGTTTCTTAAGCCATATTGAATGCAGATGCCATTGGATGGCCATGTTTTCCTGGAGCTTTTCTTCTAGAATCAATCATCCCTAATAATCTGGTTGGGATGTTGATTTGTTGGGGTTTTGTTGGTTTGTTTTAAAAAATATTTCAGTGAATTTATGGGGACCCAAATCTCCCCTACCCTATTCCTTAAGTGGCTGCGTGCAGACAAGTTCAGAGAAATACAGCTGAGAATGGTTTTTGTAAATATGAGCTTTCAACTTTTGGGCAAATTCCTGCTGGACAGGGAAAAAACAAGGAAATGTGGGAAAGCTTTTCTCTCTCTAAAGGAAAATTGTATTGGGGGAAGCTGTTTTGGGAGCTTGTCCTTTATAACATGTCCTTTACTTTTAGGCAGAATTGGACCTTAAGAGGCTTCGAGACCCACTGCAAGTTCATCTGCCCATCCAGCAAATTTCTGAAAAGGACTGATCAGCAAAGAAGCTCTGAACCCCGGCAAAAAACCTGTTCATAGCTCTTGCCTTTTTTAATTAAAGCATTGCAGGTGGAAGCTGGGATGTGGTGTGGGGGGTGGAGGGTTTTTACCTTTAATCAAGACAAAGGACTGTAAAGGGGGAAAATCTCTTAAATCTGAAGATGGGACATTGTGGAATGTTAGTTCTGAAAAGGGCTTGGCAAATAGTCACATTTTTAAAACTGTCAGAATGGAGATTGTGTACAAATACAGGATTGGGGGGGGTTCATGAAGAGAATGTAATGCTGGGGTGTAGGGGTGTCTTCTTCCAGCTTTGCAGGGTCTGCCTCTTGATAGGACACCAGCAGCCTGCTTAGCTTTTTAAATTTTCCTTTACCTGATTCCAATCTCTCTTTCTGTCTTGAAAAAAAACAAAAGGAGAAAAAAAATAAATGAACAAAGAATCCAAGCCACCTGGAGCTCTGGCTGGTGATCAGAACTTGCACTCCACCGCCATTAACACGCACACTTCTGGTCAGACCTGGTCTCTTTTATAAAGTTACTACAAGACTGCTTTCTACTGGAAAACCGTGAGCTTCCCCTTCCCAGCCCACCCCCTGTGCTCCACTGACTTCCTCCTTTGCTTATTTGTAGCACAGATTGGTTGTAGCCCAGTGAGAGAAGGAATGAGCTTTCTTCTGGACATTTGATAATCGATGTTTTGGATTATTCCGGAATAACTCTCGAAATTTGCATCCCAATGCCCTTGAGCTCCTCCTAGAAACCCATGGCAGCATTGCATGAGCGGTTTTTTATATTCTGTCTTAAGGCAGGGAGGTTCCCCTCTTCCTACCCCCAGTCTGAGAGCCACCTGGACTATGGAATTAGGGAGGCCTTAAAGGATTGCAGAACTGTTGCCAGAATCATGACTCCTGCTTTAAAATGAACAGTTTTGGAATATGGAATAATGAGTCTTGATACTTGACTGCTTGTGTAATGGGATAGAAGGTTTCACATATTGTCAGAGCCTTTCTCTTGCCCAGAGGCTTTTTGGGAGCCTGGGGATCCTACAGTGCAAGAACAGAACTGCTTTGGTTCTGTAGCACTTTCCCCTGATCAAGTAGCTTTAAGTGAACTTTGTGTCCACAGGTCAGAATTTCTTAGGAGTGGCTAATGACATCTCTTGTTCTTAGCTAAAAAGAAATAAAGGAAGGAAGGTCAACCCATTGCCCTCTCTCTTAGCCAAGGCTGGCTGCTTTCTAAGCAGATAAAACATCTCTTCACTCAGAGCAGGTCAGTCTGGTTTAGCACCCTGCTGATAAATGCTGTGGAGACAGGATGAAGGTGGGAGAAGGACACTAAGCTTTATATACAGAAAGGCTGGCTGCTTCTTTTTGATGTTTCACTACTACTCCTCACTGTGTCATGGAAAGAGGCTTCTGGGGTTTTTTTTTGGAGAACCATGTTTTAAAAATATAGGAAAGAAAATAATACAGTATTAACTAGATGCCAGGTGCCTTGCAGATGTGGAAACACAGCTGGGATTGCTGCCTCTTCTCACTCAGTGGCATGTTGGACCGAATGGGTGCATGTTTCTAGTTTTGTTTTTTTTTCTTCCCTCCCCCTTCTCCTCTGTCTTTCCATTTAATTACATTGTGTGATTATTTTTTATCTGTTTTATCATGTTTGTGTGATGAGTTTTAAAAGGAAAAAAAAGTGAACACAATCCTGTAGCTGAATCCTTGGTGTGTGTTTGGGATGAGGGAGGGAGCATGGAGAAAACAAAAAAAAAACCTGAACATGTGTAAAATCCTGTATCATTTATGAAATATGTATAAAAGAGCAATGTACTTCTGGAACAATAAATAACTATTCAATTTTTGAATCAGTGCTCTTGAATAATGTTATTTTCCCCAGCTGAGAAGAGAATATTCCCTGTGTGGCAGCTCTCTCCTGAGTTTCCTTCATTTCTTTTTGTTTAGGTTGTGTCTTCCTGACTGACCTTACCTCACTGAGGCCGTGGTGGTGCAGATAATAACTTTCCTGAAGAAGCCTGGATGGAGATGGGGCTGCCAGGCCTGGCTGCCTAACACAGGGATCTCAGGAGCAGTTGAGGTGGTGAGGCAAAGGTGGAGATGCTTGGTCTAGAAAGATCTTCCTTTGTTTGGCCAGCATTGTAGCAGGATAAGAATATATATGGGCAGTAATGCCCAGCAACCCCAAAGAGGTACCTGTGGGGTCAGTGTATTTCTATATGCACTCAAGTGCTGTTTTGGAGAAAAACTGGAGTGTCAGACTTCAGTTCCTTTCTGTCTGGGTCCTTGAGTGGTTTGTTTTGTCATGGTGACACATGATTTGTTCATTACTTTTGGGAATCAGCAGAGTGTGCTTGGTCCTGACTTTATGGATTATTAGGATGAGATGTTTGGTACAGGTTTCCATGGACTGCTCAAAAAAATTACCATCCATGATTAGCTAGTTTTTGAAAAAAAACAACTCTTGTGTTTTTCAAAGCTGGAGGGGAAGGGCTGGAAGCTGTTTGTTGTCACCTGCCTTTAATCTCTGCTGACAGGCCTCCTTCCTCCAAGCAGCCCTGAGTCTGCTGCTGTCCCCAGGTGAGCTGCTGCCACCCTTAGGTAAATTGTTTGGCTCACTTGCTAAGAATTCTTCCATTTTGGCATTCAGGAGACTTTGTCACATCTTAGCACCACCATTTCTATTTTGAAAAATAAGAAGATACTGTTACAAAACTGTTCCTGCCCATGAATTACTGTTGTTCTAGAGATGGTGTGGGTCACACAAGTGAGGAGAGTGGCTACACTTGTGCCTTAAAATCCACAAGCCTCCCACTCCAGTCTCAGTGCCTTGGAATGCTAACACTGAAGGGAAGGGCAGGGTTTGTTTGCTCTCCTGATCCCTTATCTCAGCATCAGCACACACTCTTGCAGCAGCATTTCCCTTTGGCAGGTGATAGGGTCCTGTCCCCCTGGCAGCACTTGCAGAGCAGGCAGTGCTGCCTGAATTTCAATGTGCCACTGCATTCCTCAGCCCTGGTGAGGGAGAGGCAGCAGGGAGCATTGCAGTGCTCAGCTGCTGCTTTTTCTACTGATTTTGTCATGCTTTTGATTAAAGTCTTCTGTGATAAATGTAGGGAAGTTGTGTTTCAAATAGATGTATGGAAGTTGGGTTTCAAATAAATGTATGGAAGTTGGGGTTTTTTATGGCTTTAGGTTAAATGTAATGTTCTCTTGAGAGTCTGTGTTTTTTAGTATAGAAAGCCCAAACCTCTCAGTATCTAGGGTTTTAACACATGACCAGTTCAAAATTTCCTGGAGAACAGCATTAAGTTCCCTTTGCCACACCCACGAGGCTCTGCCTTGCAGGCCCCTCCAGGGAAGCTGTTCATGGCTCCTTTTTCCTGAAGAGCAAAGAAGAAACCCTTTTTCTTTCCCCCTGTAACCCTTCCTGCCTGGCAGGCAGCAGTGATGATCACCTTGCTGCAAGTTCTTGTGCTTCCGTGTTGGCTTCAAGAGCGTTTGCATGAGGCTCTGAAGCTGCTCTTGGCTGTCAGACCATGGCACTGAACCAGCCATGTGAATCTGGCCAAGCTGCCCTGTCTTTGAGCCAGTGGACCAATTTCTTTGATATCTCCTGGGTTTTTTGTGTCTGTGGAGATAGAAAAGCAAGCTTCTTTCCTCTGTGCCCCATTGTATGACTTCATTTTCACTGAGGAAGGAGATTTTTATATCTTTAGTGTTCTTCCACCTATCCTAAGAGATGCTAATTATTCTTTTTAAAAAACCCATCAGGCTTATTTTCTTTACTGGCATTTAAAAGGATGAAAAGTAAAATCCAGTAATGAAAATTAGACTTGCAGTGCACCTAAGCCCTGAAGCAGGGGAGAACTGCTCTTAGGCTGTGCTGCTGTGGCTCTGAGGGCTCTTAAAAGATGACTTCTGCTTCTCTTTTTGCCCCTGATTGTTTTTACAGTTTTTGTGTGCTGTCTATGCCATCTGAAAATGGAGGAGCCTGGAAAATAGGACTTGGATTAGTAGGACCTGTGGAAAAACACTCTCAAACACCAAGTTGTGCATCACAGTGCTCCACTCAGGGAAAGGAAACAACTGCTACTCTTAACTAGGAGTGATGTTACTGGGCTCTCAGTGCTGTACTTGTGAGGGGTTTGCTCACATTTCACTCAGCTTGTGCTCCCTCCCTGATCTCCACAGCCCTTCCCATGGCTCTGAGTGCTGGAACAAGTTGTTTACAGCAACCAGGCCTATCTCCAAGTCCTTGACTTCAGTGCAATCCATCTCAGCTGCCTGTCAGGGCTTATTGTGAACGTGCATCCTCCAGTCAATCCCACGCAAGGGAGCCTGTCCTGTGTGCCAGGCTCTCCTCCCTCCCTGCAGCAGGAAGTGCTGATTAGCTCTTCCTCCTGCTCCTTCTGGGCAGGTTGCAGGTTCCTGCACCCAGAGCTGTGCTTCACACGCCTCCCAGGCATTGCTGTGTCCTGAGAGGTGGCTCTGACAAAACCCAGACCACTCAGCAAATGCCAAAGCATTTTTATTCATGAGTCCATTACAAACTGTATGAGGCTTTCCAGCCCAGCCAGTGCTTTGAAGAATTTGAGTTCCTTGTGTGAGGGTGGTAAAGCCCTGCAGAGATCTCTCTTCCACAAGAAGGGTGCTTGCCACCTGCAAAATGAGCATTTTTCTTGTGTTAAGAACAGATATGCACAGGCTTTGAAGCAGGTTTAGAAAATCCCTTTTGGGTACCAAAATAAAATCCCTGCCCTCTATTTTAATTTTGCCTTCCTTCTTCATATATTTTAAACAGTACCTGCAGCTTCTTTTAAAAGATTCTAACTTGAAGCTGATTCTTTTTGGGGTGTTGGGTGCATCAGTCTTTGAGGTGCAAATGTGGCGGTCAGAAACAATATATTTGCTGTAGAGTGCAGGTCCTAGAGAATGCCCTATTGGAATTGTCTCTCCCACAGAGCATCTCCTTGCAGAGAGGTTTTTTCTTTGGGGTTTTTCTCTCCATTTATCCTCTCAGGACTGTTACAGCTCCCTGAGGCATAGGTCATTTGTGGGGGAATTGGAGCTATGAGTATCACCCAAATTAACTTTCAAAGAGAGGCTGCTGATAGAAGAGTTGCCTCTGATGCTTCTTCCCAGAAATGTTTAGAGGTAGTCTGGCTGTCTTCTCCAGCTTGAGACCACTTCTTCAATCAGATGTTATGATGATTTGGGATAGTGCCATCTCTGGGAATGCTGGGGCATCTCCTGCTTTAATCCATTTTTGAGAACTTGATAGGGCCTGTAGGTGACACTTTTGAGGCTCCACTTTGCCATGCTGCAGTTCATTTCTCTGTGTTCATTGGCAGCTGTCAGTCACTGCCATGTGCCTGTCAAAACCTTGTTGTAGCAGGCTCATCTAGCAGCTACAAAACAACAGCAGCTGGTGAGGGATGGTTCAGGGAGCTGTACACACCTGTGACACAAACAGAGCATTCCATTCAGGCTTGTCAGTTTTATTTACCTGGCATCGTGAGTACGAACCAGCCTCTCAATGAAAGTGGCAAAATAGAAATTCCAGTGGCTTGCTGTATTATTCTCTGTTCAATTTTAGTTTCTCTTCTGGGAATTCACATAGTCACCTCTGGAGGGTTATCTGCCTTGATAGCTTTGTGTAGTGAATCTGTTCTCTTTTCCTGTTGTTGGACAAGCCTTTCTGGTACTGCACAGCTGTCAGCACAATAGAGCCACAAGAATTTTTTTTTTTTTCCTTATGGGAGCAATATCAGTCATTTATTTGGAGTTTTTTTGTTGTTCCTTAGAATCATTCACCACTGAAAGAAGACTCCTGTGCTGGGGTGGAGAAGAGCAGCACATGGCACTTCACTCCCAGGAGCACACCCCAACAGAGAGGCCATTGAGGATTCTCTGTAACGTACAGTCCCTGCAAGACAGACAAGCACCCAACTCCCTGTCTTGGGCAAATTCATCATGTAAATAATGGAGAACTTTTTCCTGCTGGGATTTGAAGCTTGGTGTCCTTTCTTAGGCCAGGCTGCTGCAGAAATGCAGGATGCCAAGGGAATGGGGAGATTCCCACATTTGCCTGATTGTGTAATGACTGCAGGCTCAGCTGCACTCATTGCTGATGGAGAGCTCTTGGGGTGGGGTGAGGGTGAAGAACCCTTTCTGGGCTTGCTGTAGTTAAGAACACATTTCAGTGTGCTGCATCTAGAGCTTGTGGCTGTCACCTGTGACTCAGCCCAGTTTGGTTTGAGCTAGTCAGGAGAGGTCCTTAGAATACTCTGTTTTGCACCAAAATTAACTCCATAACGTTGGGATTGATTTATTTTTTCAAGCCAAGAGATTTGCGAGAACGCTGCAGAAAAGTGTCTTTACTTGCCTTGATTGATAATCTCTCTGCAGTGGTCAGCCTGTGTGACCAGGAGTGGCAGGGGCCTGTGTGTAGCCTAGGAACAGCTCATTTCCCTGGGGGACACGAGTCTCTCAGTTTGACTGATGTTCCCATTGTAGCTCTGCTCCAGGCACTCCTCTGCAATCTGTGCTCGGAAGGATCAGTGCTGCTCCTTTGGCCACTATTTCCTGCAGTTGAGGCTCCTTAGCTGTGTTTTCTGCCTCAAGGCAGCCATGGAGTGGGACTTGTGGAAGGAGCACAGATAACAAGCACCCATCTGTTCTCCTTTTCCATCCCTTCGGGATGTCCGGGTGTCCCTGGTTGGAATTCTTCTCTGGATAAGATAGAGGAGGTGTCACTGTGGGGCAGTCAGGGCAGAAAACAATAGCAGGTCAAGTCCAAAACACAAGATTGATCAGTGAGTACATCCCTGCTGTCAGTCAGGGGCAGAGCTGCTCTGGGGAGGTCAAGGCTGGAGCTGTAGCCCACGTCCCTCCAGCTTCTTCCTCTGATAAACTTCCAGGAGAGCAATCACACTTGCTCTGCTGGAAGCCTGGAGTCAGAAGCTCCACTGAGAGGAAGGCTGCAAGAGCCACAGCCTGTGCAAGGACTTTGAAGCCTCTGTCCCTTGAGTGGTGGCTCTTCCTTGGCTCAGTGGGATGTTCCAGTACTTGTTTTTCTGCATTTACTTTGTTGTCCAGCTCCAGCCAGTGTCTTCAATGGGTGAGTAAAGAGGCATTGCCTTATTTCTGTTTGCCATCTCCAAGGTTCACAGTGAGCCTTGGTATTCTTAGGTGAAAGACTGGAAGCTGGGAGAAATATCCCTTTTGTTTGAAGGTGATGTGAAATTCCTTCCAGTTGGGAAGATCCTTCTGTTACAGAGTGTTAAGTCTCCCATGCTGAGAGAATCTCTACTGCCAAGACACTGTGGGATTTTCCTCTCCCTTTGGCGGACAGACTCTATGAGTAGAGTTGTGCTACCTTTTCACCTGCTTCCTTGTCACAAATCTGAACTGAATTTAGTGCCACAATGTACTGCTGCTCCCTTTATTGCTTAGTTGTGCTGGAGCAGAGACCTCCAGTTACACAATGCTCCCAGGCTTAATCTCTGCAGCATGGGGCACTCACCAGTGCTTGCTGGAGCCTGATTTGTCACCTGATTTGTCACTCAGTCTAGCTGCTACCATGTCAGTCAGAGAACTAATGATAGCATCAAACCTACAAATGGAAAAGCTTTGCTTTGTAGCTAGTGCTTGTCAGCCTCAATTGCTCTGGCCACGCAAGAAGCATTGAGGAGGAAAAGAATTGAGCCAAGAAAAATGAAAAGTAGTGAGCTGGAGACAGTTATTAGTCTTGTGCAAACCCCCAAGCTTGTTGTTTGGGGAGAAGAGGGGAGAGGGTGATCAGTCCCTTCGCTGTTTTTGTGGATTTTTTTCCTTAAAACTCAATTTAATTAATTGAAATGAAAAAACTGTGCTGCCAAAGACTGCTTGGTGTCTGTTGGGAGGCTGGTGCGGGGCAGCACTGGCAGTCCAAAGGTGGCTGTGAGGATGTGCAGTGTTCCAAAGAGCACTGTCTGCTTTTTCTGCTGGTTTGCTTCCCCCTCACTCCTGCCAGAAGCTCTCAGGGGAATGAAAGATGTGAGGGAGTGCTACCTCAATTCCCCTGATGTGCCTGTTCCAGCTCCCTCTGAGCTGCTGCATGTTCATCTCACTAGATGTTGCCTTTGAATTCTCTCCTGGATGTTTAGGAGACAATGTAATCTCCCTAGCTGAGCGTTCCCAGAGTCTGTCTCCAAAGGATATTTCATAATTACATGAAAGCTAATGAGAGTGTTGGTATTTTTAGTGCTGCCCAGCTGGGAAGCAGACAGGGCATTCCTGCTTCACCTCGTTTGGCTTTTAACAGCACAAAAACCTTCTCATCTCAGTCAGTGACTCACCTAAGGCCACACCGAATCCTCTTGTGGAAAATGAGGGAATGACACTGAGGGAAGCCCAGAGGAAGCTCTGTTCCACCTTTTCCTTCTGGGAGAAGTCAAACCAGCTTTTGGAGGATGGGATTTACCCATTCACTGCTGCTGCTGGCTGTGGGTAAGGGCAGGCAAGCAGAGGTGAAAAGGAGAGCTCAGGAGGGAATGCTGGTGAATCCCATCAGAGATTCCCTGCTGCAGTCCCCTCTCTGCTGCTCAGGAGAACCAGGCTGGTTGTGGTGCCAGTGAATCAGCTCCTCTGCATGTCTTTGAATCGTGGCACTGGAGATTCCTCCGTAACCCAGAACCACACTCCCTGTGCCAGCTCTGCAGCACTCCTGACTCTGGCAGCTGCTCCTGCCTTTTATTTGAGACCTAGCAAAATGTATCTGTGGCTGAGGAAGGCATGAGAAGCGTTATAATTGTGAGATATTTTTACAAGGTAGCACATCTGTGGGACAGATATTTACAGAGGACACAGCTAAATAAGAGTGACTTGAAGTCTATTCTCTGAAGCACTTGTAGCTCCCACTTTAAAGTCAGTGAAACAAATCCAAATAATGAACCAGGATCATTTGTGTTTCTAATAGGAAGAGCACAGTATTCCTCCCTCACCCAAACTCCACCACACTATTGTCAAAACAGCACAGCTTTAGAACTTCAAAAGAAATGTTCTCTGGAAGGTTGAGGCTGTTGCAGTCCAAGATGCATTTTGTCAGAGTGATTTGTTTTATTAGCCTAATTTTAGGAAATGGTAATCAATTTTCCTTACTCAGGGCAGTATTAGCATTCCTTTTGCTTAATGGGGAATTGCTTGTCATGGATAAGTTGTGCTTAATCAGGTATTAAATGTAAGGCAAAATGGAACCTCTGGACTTCCAGTGAGGAAGCTGCCAAATGAGGGTTAATTAGGAGGAGATTGAAAATTTAATGAACACTTAAATTCCTCATTTATGTTCTCCCCATAGTCCTCTCATATTTTAATTATTTGCAGAAGGTTCAGAGAGGCCTCTGGAAAGGGACACACTCCTTGAGCGCTGCCAGGAGGTCCACGTGTTCATGTCTTGCCCCCACAAACACTCACTTCACTCCACTCACAAGCAGCTGATCTCCTGTGCAAACAGGAGGGTTTGTGGGCTTGCAAGGAACAGCTGTGTGGAGGGTTTAATGTGTTGCTCCCCAGAATGTCCCAATTCAGACCTTCACACCCTCTAAATTGTAAGATAATGATTAAAAAGGTTTGGCAGCTCAGCTGTGAGGGCTGACACTGGCTGTGGGTGGGTTTTAAAAGAGGCTGCATAGCATGTTTGAGATATAGTCCTTTGTTCCAGGGCAGCTGGAAGAGTTACCAGTTACTTCAGGAGGGGATTGTAGGTGCTCAGCTTGTCTTGACCAGAGGGTTTTTGTCCTAGGCTAGATCCCAGGGTGTATTTCCTATGGCAAAATCATTACCTAGACCTCAGATTTGCTTGTATCTTGTTTTTTCCTGTCAGCTAATCAGCAAGTCAGACTGTTGCAGAATGTTGTAAGAGCTCTGTTAATTCACTTGTTCCTCCAAGACCTTTAAGACAAGCTGTCAGGATTTTCCACAAGGCAATGAGTTTGCAGGTATCACCTTTTCTCCCCAGGGCTGAGAACAGATCACAAGGGTTCCGTTAAGTCAGGGACAGAGGAAAGAAAATGCTTTTGTAACTATCCATTGTTGTAGTGTGATTTTATACCTTGTAATACTTTGTAATAGTTTTGGTTTTGTATCCCAGTATTTTTCCCAAATGGTTTGCCCCAGATTGTAGCCCCTCCCTTTACCTGTGTAATCCCTTTCCTTTGCTGACATCATCCCCAAACCCCCACCCTGCATCCCATCCCCTCCATCTAGAAGTTTCAGTCCAGGTGGTCGAGTGATCAGCCGGAGGCCAGGGGTCAGCGCCCCAAGAGTTTCCTCACATGCTGTCCTAAATGTCCATTCCCCAGTGCCCATCCCTTAGGGTCACTCATTGGTCAGTAAAATGTTATCTACTTTCGGTTTCTGCCTCCCTTTAAATGTAACCTTGGCCCCTCTCCCGGGGCTCTCAGCAGGAGCCCCCTGAGGTGCAGGAGCTCCCCAGAGCCCCTGAATAAAACCTTGGATTAACCCCTGCTAAGAGTCGGCCCTTTATCTTCTGCTGTTGTTCCAGCATCTCCTCTGCTGCAGGCGATCAGCCTGGCTGCCTTTGTGCCCCTGGGGATGGGGATGAGCCTGGCTGCCCTCTGTACACCCAGGGATCAGCCTGACTGCCTTTGTACCCCTGGGGATCAGCCTGGCTGCCCTCTGTCCTTCTGTACACCCAGGATCAGCCTGGCTGCCCTCTGTACCCCCAGGATCAGCCTGGCTGCCCTCTGTACCCCCAGGGCATGGGAGAGTGCCCGCCTCTCACTGTTCACCATCTCGGGGCTGGCTGGGGTTCCCTCAGTAGCACTCAGAGAGACCAGAACAATCCATCAACACCTCAGTTTGATATCTACCAGCCGTGTTGATATCTGTCTCTGTGTGTGTGTGTCCCAGCCCTGGACCCCTGCTCGGCCTACATCAGCCTGAACGAGCCCTGGAGGAACACGGAGCACCGCATCAACGGCTCTCACGGGCAGCCCACGTGCGACAGCGGCATCGACGGCGAGTGGTACCGCTTCACGGGCATGGCCGGGGACGCCATGCCCACCTTCTGCATCCCCGAGAACCACTGCGGCACGCACGCCCCCCTCTGGATGAACGGCAGCCACCCGCGCCCGGCCGACGGCATCGTGCGGCGCCAGGCCTGCGCCAGCTTCAGCGGCAACTGCTGCCTCTGGAACGCCAGCATCGAGGTCAAGGCCTGCCCGGGGGGGTACTTCGTGTACCACCTCAGCAAGCCCAGCGTCTGCTTCCACGCCTACTGCGGCCGTAAGTCACCGCCCTGAGGCCCCCTTGGTCCTCCCTGAGCCCCCCTTGGCTTCTCCAGGTGGTGGCCTGTCATATTGGAATTTAATACCAATATTGCCAGATGCAACGTGCCTGGGCTTGTGTGGTCCTTGCTGCTTGACCACGGGTGGCAGCTGTGGTGGTTTCACCTCAGCGACACCTTTGGCTGGCTGGGTGTGTGGTGTTTCACCCCAGAGACACCTTTGGCTGGCTGGGTGTGTGGTGTTTCACTCCAGAGACGCCTTTGGCTGGCTGGGTGTGTGGTGTTTCACTCCAGAGACGCCTTTGGCTGGCTGGGTGTGTGGTGTTTCACTCCAGAGACACCTTTGGCTGGCTGGGTGTGTGGTGTTTCACTCCAGAGACACCTTTGGCTGGCTGGATGCTGCAGCTGGGCGATTGGGACAAGTCCAGGCAAGCAGAACCTCAGGTTTACCTCTGGTGGAAAGGCTTCAAGGCAAGGTGAAGGAAAAAGGAATCAGGTTCTGCTGGAGGGTTTGGATCTTTATTCCTAGCACTCAGGTCTCTGAATGCAGCAACAGCTCCAACAGAACCAAGAACCGCGTGGTTGCTGTTCCCTTAACCCCAGGGAGAGGGGGAGGGAAGGGGTAGGGATCCCACCAACCAGGTAAGGGGGGCGAAGTCTCAGGGGACAAATGACAGCTGGATGGCCCAATGTCCCCAGGACTGAGAGGCATCTTTTGAACTTTGCTGATCACACAACCCCTTTCTGGGATGCCAAGATTGAGGGACAGCACCCAGCAGGGGCAAGGGAGGGGAAAGGAGAGGTGACTGGCACACCTGGGGAAAGAACTGGGGTAGCTGAGACAGGCTATTACATCACAGCCCAACACTGTCACATTCCAGCCGTTTTACCTGCTTTGTTCCTCTAGCAGGATTTTTACACATCTGACCTGGCCTCAGTGGTTTAATGCTCCCTGTGGGCCCTGTGGCTTGTCTTGGCACGTTACCAAAGTCAAATTTGCATCTCTGCCTCGCAGTAATTAAACTTGATTGTTTCTCAGCAGCTTCAGCAGGTCAGCTTTGCCAATGTGGGCCAGGTCTGTAACTGAGAGGCTGCACACAGGGTGGGAAGCTGAAGGGACAAATCCTGTGCTTTCCTTACACGTTCAGGGCTTTGTGCTGACCTTGTTCTTGTCGTGCCCTAGATTTTTATGACATCTGTGATGTGGTGGATTGCCAGGACTCCTGCCTGGACACCGGTGACTGCACGTGTTCCCCGGGTACGACACTCGGACCTGATGGCCAGACATGCCTTGGTAAGGGTGGAAATAAGCTGTGCCACTTGTGATGCTTTTCTTCCCTTTGTTTCATTGCTCACATCTCAATCCCCTGCCTTACAAAGCACTATAAAAAATGACATATTCTGAGAGGACGTTTCCCCTTTGCTGCCTAGAACCAGGACTATGATTCTGTAAATGGTTCCAAGATATGACATCCCATGACTGCATCCATTCTCGTGCCCCTGGAGCTCCATGATTGTGAGGCTGGATTTGCTTTCTGCATGGTTCAGCTGCTGAAGGCAGTAGCAGAGTCTCTTTGCAGGATCGTGGTGTAGGATTCTGTGGTGTCACTGTGGTACTCAGGAAGTGCTGTGCAGTCTGGCATTAGAGATTTCCTCTCACACACTCTCTTGAATATCTCTCCTCCAAAAAAAAAAAAAAAAAATCTGACTGCTATAGGGCTGCACACTAAAGCCCATCATACTTCCTGCCCTTGTCCAGGGCCTGGGGCTTGAGGAGACCCAAAGAACTGTAAGTCCCACCACAGCTGTAATGATTTTAGGCAGCATGACAAGAGCGTATTCAGGGAGCTGCCACTTGGTGGCAGAGACCAGCATGGCCAGCAGGGAGGTGAGAGCAGAGTGGGGAATGTGGGCTTTGGAGATTTGTGGGGAAATCCCCATGAAGCTCTGAGGAGAGCTCTGTTTTTTGTGTGTGGTGCTGGGGGAGAGCACTGAGAGGTCAGGAAGATGATGGGACAAATCAAGGGGCTGGGAGGGGGTGTCTGTTGGAGAGCTGCAGAGCCACACTGATGGATAGGAGAGGATGGAGGAAAGGGTGTTGGGGGAGGAGGAATCTCATCTGTCACTTGATTTGGTGGTGAAGCTGAAAGCAGAGTTGGTCCAGGAGGCTGTGGCAGGTCAGTCTGCTCCATAGGGGCTGCACCAGACACAGCAGCCATGGGTGGTTTCTTTCTTCACACACCTGTGAGCATCAGGGCAGGGCCCACAGGCATTCCAGTGTGTGGAAGGAGCAGCATGGTCCTGCTGCAGTTACACTTGCTCCCAGTGATTCTGGGGAAGGCTTTTGCTTAAGCAGCTCCACTTGTCTGCAGCCAAGTGGCTGACTGAGCTCTCTCAGATAATTAAAAGCATTTATTGGCTGCTTCTGTGCAAGCCTTCCAGCCACAGAAGTGCCCTTGACAAGCACTAGCACTCAGTGAATGTGTGGCAGGCTCAGAGGAAAGGATTTCTTGCAGCAGGGAGGCACACAGGAGTCCTGAGCCTGTCTGTGTGTGCTGCAGCTGCTTTCCTTGCCCCATGAGCAGGATTTCTGCCCTGCTGCTTCTCCTGGAGATTCCCAGGTGGCACAGCACCTCAGCTGGAATGCTCACACTGCTTCACCTACCTGCAGCCTCTCTTGTGTGGCTCCATGGTCTTTCCAATAACTTTCTGTTGTGCTGAGTGATTGTGCAATCACATCTCTGAGAGCAACTGT
This sequence comes from Melozone crissalis, assembly GCF_028551555.1. Taxonomy (NCBI): domain Eukaryota; kingdom Metazoa; phylum Chordata; class Aves; order Passeriformes; family Passerellidae; genus Melozone; species Melozone crissalis. Next base: position 3,616,054 of record NW_026535840.1, on the reverse strand, counting down.
GCCCTGCTTATGGAGAAACCAAATAAATCTCTGTTTGTCTTTCCTAAACAGAGAATGGGCTTCCTTTCCCAGCTGCCCCAAAGAGGGGGACTGAAGCTGCTGCAGTGATGCAGCAGAGCAGCTGTGGCTGCCCCATCCCTGCAAGTGTCCAAGGCCAGGCTGGACAGGGCTGGGAGCAACCTGGGATAGTGGCAAGGGATGGAACAAGATGAGGATTAAGATCCCTTCCAACCCTGACCATTCTGTGAAGGCTGAGCAGCTCTGTGCTTCTCCTCAGTACATTAGATTATTTAAATCCCAGAGCAGGGCAGCTGATCCTGAGTTACATTTTCATTTAGGGGTTAAATAAGGTCTTAGACTTCCTGTCACACACCCACCAACCCGGTGCATTGCCTTTGACTTCTTCAAGGCCTGGATTCATGTTCTGCTAAGCCATGGTTAAAATCAGCTCAGCACTGTCCCAATGCAGTCTCAAGACAACCAGAAGTGTCCCAGAAGTGCTGCTTGTCACCAGTGGGGAAGAGCAGGGACAGAGATCTGTGTGTGCTGTAGAACTTGGAAGGACCAGTCAGGGGAATTTCTGGGCCCAGCCCTTGACCAAGACAATCTCTAGACCCTTCTAACAACATCTCCATGCCAGTAGCCCTTTCCCTCTTCACCTTCTGTTTTTAAGCAACTTTAGATTCATTTTTAGAAGGGAACGTGTGGAGCCTGTCACGTGTGTGAAATGCAGAGTCTGTGGGAGTCTCCTGGACATGCTTCCTGCCTCCCAAAGCAAGGCACCAGCCAAGCCTTTGGCTAAAAATACTCAATTCACATTGCTTGTGGAAGGAGACACCACCAGCAGCTGCCAGCTGTGGGTTCTGTGCATGTGTGGGACCACAGGTACCTGAGAGAGCTCATCTCTCACCTGCCTGTTAAAATGGTACTTTTCTTTTTTCTTGGTTTTAAGCTTCTGACACCTAATAAATGCCAGCTTCTAAGCTGTTTTGATGAAATCCCATGTGAACTTTAATTGATAACCTCAGCATCCTGGCCTGCCTTAGAGAAGTCATTCATTTCGTGGCTCAGCAAGAATAATGTCTGTTCCTTTCTCTCTGTTTGATTTGCTTTTTGCACACAGAGATTAAATCAGGTTGAGAGATTAGAATCTCAGAGAAGAAAGACAAAAAAAAAAAGAAGGGCAGACAGACACAGAAGCCACTTCAGCTTTTAAAAAAAGAATTTGGAGCAGTTTTCAGAGCTCTACCGTGATATTCAAAAGCTACTGTCAGCGTTACTACTTGTAGTGGGATTATTCATTCCATTCCAGAGCTGGTTTTTTTCCAGATGAAAATGAGTGTGAGCAGAACAACGGGGGCTGCAGCGAGTTCTGCGTTAACCTGAAGAATTCCTTCCGCTGCGAGTGCGGGGTCGGGCGCACGCTGGGCAGCGATGGCAAAACCTGTGAAGGTGAGGCTTCAGCTCCCACAGGCTGCTGGAAACTCTGCAAATCATTCCCTTGCAGCACTGGCTGTCTCTTGGCTCCTTGCACCTGGGATTAAATGTCATTGATATCACCTCTGTGCTTGCCAGAGAGGTTGATACTAAAATATCCTTCTAAGCAAGCAGAGAGAAATCTCCTTGTTGTTCTCACTGCCTTGTCCCTTTCTGTTAGGATTTGCTTGTGTTTATCTCCATGGGGGAAAGGCAGCAGTGGATCTGGAAGATTGGTTGTCCAGGCAGAACTTGTTGGGATTTGATATCTGGAGATTTGAACCTCTGGAGATTTGTGGGGTAGAGTTTTGTGGGGGCAGATTTAGCAGCCCTGGGTTTTTCCAGCTCACATTAGGCATGGTAATGGTAGGCAGGGCAGGTAATGCCCTGACATTAGACTAGAGCACGAGGATCACTTTAGCCTCCCAGGATAGTGATTGAGGAGAGGGGGTGCCAATCTGCAGACAGAAGTTAAATTTGGGATTAGGGCAGCATTCTGATCTTTGGTGTTTGTGGGCTCTGCTGCTCTGTGCTCTCTGCCACAGTTCCTTCACAGTGGTGGCACAGCCAGCTTGAAAACCCTTGATAAATTTAGACTGGTGGCTTAAAGACCAAATTGTGGGCCTGATGTGTTGTCACTAACAATGTACGAACATCCCTGAGCAGAAATACCCAATCCCAGCAGAAATTGATGAGTGCCTGAGGGTTTCTGTGGTGAGCTGTGGAAAAGCACTGTGCCCCCTCACTGCAAAGCTGCTGTGTGCTGTTCACAGACACTGTGGGGCCTCAGACAAGGAAAACAACTACATGTGTGCCTCACTTTTCAGCTACCCAAAAGAGCTAAATCTACTCTCTGAGCTCTGCTGGTACATCACTCATCCAGGCAATGACACTTTGCTGGGAAATGCTGCTGTGCAGAGTGCTCCTTAAGTTACTTATCAAGGTGTGTGGGGCCAAAAATGGTCTGTGGGCTCTGTCCCTGCCACATCCAGCTCTGAGCTGCTGGGGCATCACATAAATGAGCTGTGCAATTTTTATTCCCAAGTGCTGCACTCTTCTGACAGGGCTGGAATAGTCTGTTTGGAAACTCATTTGTTTCTGCCATTCCCCAAGTTGGCTTTTAGGGCCTTTGATATATCATTTAATTTCCCTTCTGTACAAAGGATGGTGCCTTTCTTGAGTTTAACACTGCTGCTGGGGATTTTTACAATCTTGTTAGTGAGTTTTATTTCTGAAGATGTATCCTCAGCTTTGTGAGCTGGTAGAGAATGGGATGTGAGGTGTGAGCCACCTCACAGCTTGTTGCTAAAAAGAACAAATGCAGGAGATTCAGCTTGATTACCTGAGCTGCTGAGGCTGAATTGGGTTTAATTTATCTCAAAATTTACATTATGATGCTTTACCCATTGCTTTGACTCATATGGAGTTTGGGCTGTTATTTTCCGTGCATTACATAGGTTTGAGTGTGGGATTTCCATTTTTTACATTTCAGTGAAAACCATACAGTGATTTCTAATGGCAGGCTCAGGAAGATATATTTTATATTTATGATTTGCTTATCTCATGTTCTGTTATTTTACTGAGAACAGTAGTACTCATCTAGCATATTCATCCCAAAGGGTTAAAACAGTTAACCAATCAAGCAGTTAAGGTTATTTGAAAGAAAAAAATCATTATGCTGAAGTACAATTTAAAAAGGGGTTTACACCTCATTTTCTGGGAAACAAACTGTTGCCTTTGAGCTGTATTGTTCAGACTGTTGGCTGGTTGGGGTCTGTTGGGGGCTGCAGGATGTGCTGATTTTCCTCTCTTTCCCAGAAATTGAAGGCTGTCACAATAACAACGGAGGCTGCAGCCATACCTGCATTGAAGTGGAAGGCACCTACCAGTGTGAATGCCCCAGGGGTCTTGTTCTGGCAGAAGACAACCACACTTGCCAGGGTAGGTCAACAAAATCTCCCTGGCAGCCTCTGGCCCCCGAGAGAATGTCTGAAGGAACTTTTCTTCTTGGTTCTACTGTCTTCCCTTAGTCTGTCCTTCCCAGCTGGGTTAATGGAGCTTTGTTGCTAATGACAGACCATCCAAAGCTGAGAGCCTGAAGATGTTGCTCTTCTCTCCAGGCAGAGCAGCCACAGGGCCCAGCTTGAGCGCACCTTGCATCACATTAATTGTAGTGCAGTGTTCCCTTATGACCAATATTGCTTAACATTGTGTTGGGAGTTTGTTTTCACAAACAGAGCAGGACTGCTGGGGTACAATCCTTGAGCTTTTATTGCAGCATCAGCCTCATTACATGGTTGAGACAATAGAAAGTTGGCAAAAGCTCATGTACAGCCAGAAGCAGCCAAAGATTTTTTTTTGTTACAGAACATTTTTAAAACTTTCTAGCCAATGGCTAATAATAGCTGAACTCACAGACAATTATTCTAGCCAGTTACTAAAAGCACATGTACACCTGCTTCACAGTGCTTACTTTTCTTCTTTCTATTAACAGTACACAATCATTTATTATTAAGCTTAAAACCTTCTACTACCTTGCTAAGCATATTTTCCTGCAGTTTTAAGGTCTGTCTTAGCCAAGCCTAAAACTCAAGATGTAGTTTAATGTCCTTGCTTGCCATACCATTGTAACTTTCTGTACTTTCAGCCTTTGCAGCTGTGGCTAGTTCTCTGTTCTTTCTATTTCTTAGGCCTGCTTTTACAGCTTTCTGGAAATCTTCTTACCTCTGCAATTTCCCACAAACATCTCCCATTATACTGTTCTATGCACACCCCTGACAAATTTATGCTGTTAGAGCTGACATTTTCCATGCTTCAAACTTCAAACTCCCAGCTAAAGCAGTCCAGTCCTTTCCAAGAACAGGGTTAAAGAGAGAGGCATGCTTTTTTCCAAGTGTGCCATTCCAGTAAGCATTCCCGTGCCTTGAAGCAGGGCACTAGCTTTGATATTCGGTGCGCCTGCTGCCCCTTGGAAAAGTGCCCAGGATAGCATCCAAAAATTGACTGTTGCTTCTGTTGTGTAGAGGCCAGGGCAGCGTTATCCTTGGAGAACCTTCCATCTGAACTTTCCCCAGGAGTCCTTCATGCTGAGTCACTTGTGCCAATGGCATGCCCATGGAATAAACAAGCTCCCTGGTTTCTGCAAAGATTTCTTTTGCAAATACATCCAGGCTACCAGCAGTCTGGTGTTGCCTGGTGTGCTCAGAGAACCTCCTGCAGTCTGATGTGCCACAGAGTGCCCAGACATCAGTGGGAGGGACAGATCAGGGCTTCATGGTGGCCAAAAGGGCAGGTATGCCTCAGAGAGGAAGTTGCAGTGGTTCTGCTTGATGGATTGTCTGCTTTTTAAGCTTTTTAGAAGTGCAGGGCTCCCAGGGGTGAGCATTGCCCACTTGGGATCCAGCAGTGGAGGTGGGAGTTTCCAAGAGTTGTGATCACACTCACTGACTGAAGGTCTGATTGATATCAGACCTTGTGATGTTTTTCAGTCCTGGGCCCCTGAGGCAGCCCCAGCAGGGCTGCAAGTCCTGGATTTCCCAGCCAGGGTTTCTGCTGCTGGTGAGGCTGCTCCTGAGAGCAGCAGCACTGCTAGGAGCCAGGCTGGAATCAGGATACAGCATCTCATAAGGTGAAATTGCCTCTTCTTTTGCATTCATCCATTTATGTCCCCATACTGTGGCCTGCAATTCTGAGCACATATGGAACTGAACCACACAATTTTTTGTGACACCTAATCAGGTCTATATTGGTTCAATTAACAATGCAGGGTAGGCAGAGTAGCCTGAAGCAATTGGATCTGCAGCCTCTCCACCCTGCTCTGCACTGTTCAGAACAAACATTAGTAATCTTCCACAGAAATCACAGTCTGCAGGCTGCAATTTTTCCATAAAGATACCAGCCAGCAAAGTACTTGGATTGGTGCAGATCATTCTAGAACTTTGCAGCCCATCCTATTCCTGAAGAGTAGGGATGAGATGCTCTTCTCCCCCATCCCCTGCCCGAATTTTTGTGCAGGTAAGCAAGGTTCATGTTTGCAGCAGTGGGTCAGGGCTCCCCAGCACCAGAGAGCCTGTTCTGCTGAGCAGCCTGTGCAGGGAGATAACCTCTGCTCCAAGCAGCAGCACTTTGAAAGACCAAGGAAGGAGCCAGAGGCTGGAATGTGGTGCCAATAACTACGGCAGGCAGGGAAATGAGCACTGGACTTGCCACAGAAGCTTCCTCCCAGGGGCAGGTGCTCAGAGGCATTGGTGCAAAATAGAGCTTAAAGAGGAAATGAGGAGGCTTTCCCAGTTCTCACAGGTGCTCTGGGAGGTATGAGGTGAAGAACTTGTCGTAGGAAGGGGACCAGGACACCAGGTGGTTCATCACAGGTCCAATTTATTGAAGAAAGCATCAAACACTTATACAGCAAATAATAAGCTTATGAATATTCTGTAAGCCAAGCAATCTGTTGGTTAAACTATACCATGAACTCTTCCTCATTCCTTAGGGGTTACATCTCTCTTTTCTCATGTCTCTTTCACTGTTTGTTATCCTACTACAGCTAGGCCCAAGGACACGCTATCTCACAGGTGCAGGACTTGGAATTAGCCACAGCTTTGTGCTTTTCCAGTCTCTAGTCTCCTAAATTTCCCAACAAGAACGGAAATGTTTGACTGGCACACACTGTTTTCTCAAATAGCCACGATTTGGCTTGAGTCAAGAGGTTTCCTTACCTTGTTTCTGTGTCCAGGTGGTGGAGGGCACACATCTCCTGCAGCTCCAAAACACAGGGAAAATGGAATCTTTTCCTTCTCCCACTTTGTGCCAGTCAAAGACATGTAGAAACAGAGAGATGCTGGACAAAATCAGTCCTGAACTTCGAAGAATTGCAGTTGGGATCCAAATCCCTTGCCCTGAATGTCACCTTTATAAAAGCAGCACATTTTCTTATTTATCAAGGAGTGCTAGAACAGCGAGTCCTTAAATCCAGATGGAGCCAATCAGTTTTCCAAAGGATGTTCCTGTCTGCATTGTGCTCTGTTCTCCAAGTCCCTTTGTCTGCTCCTGAGCTGTGCCATTTGACACGCTCAGTTATTCCCACTTGCCTTCTGCTGCCAGTGGAAGGAAGGTTAAGGTAATTTTTAGTTCTTTAAGCTACTGTTCTAACCCAGCAGTGTCATTATGGGAACATATTGCTTTGGGCAGTCTGCATACATTTTAGCATATCACTTTGAAATTATCATCTTCTAATCAAAAATCCTCCCTGAAGGTACTCAGAGGCTGTTGCAAATACCTGAGCTGGGACAGGGAAATTTTTAAAGGGAGTTGAAATGCCTGTTTTAGAAGTGTGCCTTATTTCAAATATCCAGAATCTTAAATTATATAATTAATGGTTGAAATTAAGGGAAGGTAGGTCACAGGAATGTCAAGGACTGGGACTACAATTAATTTTGGCAAAAGTCTCCGGAAACTGGTATATTTGCAAAAAGGTTTTGTGGGGTTGTAAAATATAATAAATGTAAATCCTGCAAAAGGTTTGTTTTTTCTGGCTGAAACCAGAATATATGCCACCAGTGTGTTTGTCCTGTTTCCAACTTAACTGAATAATCCTAACGAATATATGTACAGCAACTACTTTTTTATTGAAGATTATTCTCTCTTCTTTCCTTTTTATTTTGGCCAAGGTCTGTTTTCTCCTGCTTCTTATGTAATGAAATTTTAATTTAAAAAATTCACACGGAGGCCTGTATTAAAATTTAAAGGTTGGAAGGAGGTGGAATGAGTGAGCTAATTTGGTTTGTTTGTCAGAGCTGGGTTTATTGCTTATAAAAATATTATTATGGCATTTTGAGGTGCTTCCATTTCAGCTCGGTATCTATATGGAATTACTCTGCCTTGTTTCACATGTTCTGGGTTTGATATAAAATCTGATTAAGGGTCTTAAAAAATGGCTTTGACTGGGGTGTTGTGAATTTGATACCCATATCTGGCAAAGGCTCTTCCTAGGACATCACAGTGCAAGAGATAGCAACCAAATCTGTGCTGAGTGTTAAGTGAAGCTGGAAAGCACAGCTGAGTTTCTGCTGCAAGTGCAGTGATTGTCTTCATTGTTTTCTGCTTTCTGCATTGCTGTGGCTGGGGAATTTGGGGCAGTGGCAGCTCTGGTTTGTGTTGTGTGGGTGGTTAGGTTACTGTGGTAGGATCATAATCATAAATGCTGTGTAGGATTCCCCTTTTATTCCCCTAGTTATATCTGGTGTAACCCTTCTCCAGCTCACTGGCAGGTTTGTAGTGCAGAATGTTATTCTGGGGACTTCTCTTGCAGTTCCAGTGCTGTGCAAGTCCAGCTCTATTGAGGTGAACATCCCAAAGGACCTGGTTGGAGGCCTGGACCTTTCCCTCATCAACACTTCATGCAAAGGCGTGTCCAATGGCACTCATGTCAACATCCATTTCTCCCTGAAGTCCTGTGGAACTGTTGTAGATGTATGTATACCTACTGCCCAGTCTCTGGCATTTGGGGATCTGGCTGTGGCTTTCTTGGGGAACAAAGTAAGGGATGGTACAGCTGATTTAGCTGCACCCTCAGAGCTGCCATGCAGCTGCCCTCAGAGTGGATCTGGGCTGGCATCCCGCAGTCAGAGAGCTTGTTCCATCCCCCCTCCAGCAGTGTGTCTGACAGCATGGGTGCTGCTTTCTGCTCACCTCCTGCTTCACAAGGGTAGAAGGTACAAGAGCCCTCAAACTTCATCCACCTCCTAAGACAGCTTCTGGTCTCCTGATAATGTTTGAAAGGTTAAACTGGCAGCTGGTCAATGGCTCACCTTAGCAGAGGGGTAGCAGAAGTGTGGTGCATTGCAGCTGCCAGCAGACCGAGGTCCTTAGTTGGTCTGTGAGGATGAGCAGCATCACTCTGGTTGTGGGCTGTAAATTCACAAGCTGGTCCTTCAGTGGCTGCTCTGTCAGCCCAGAGAGGTCTTTCTCAGTGACGTCCCCTTTCTTTGCTGCAGGTAATCAATGACAAAATCATTGCCACCAACCTGGTGACCGGCTTGCCCAAGCAGACCCCGGGGAGCAACGGGGACATCATTGTGCGCACCAGCAAGCTGCTGATCCCGGTGACCTGCGAGTTCCCGCGCCGCTACACCATCTCCGAGGGCTACGTGCCCAACCTCAAGAACTCTCCCCTGGAAATCATGAGCCGCAGCCAGGGCGTCTTCCCCTTCACCCTGGAGATCTTCAAGGACAAGGACTTTGATGAGCCCTACAGGGGTGACCTTCCCACCCTCAAGCTAAGGGACTCCCTGTACTTTGGGATTGAGCCCCTGGTGCACGTCAGTGGGCTGGAGACGCTGGTGGAGAGCTGCTTTGCCACTCCCACCTCCAAAATTGATGAGATCCTGAAGTACTACCTGATTCAAGATGGGTGAGTTCACTGTTGCCTCTCTTGCTGGCAATTTAGAGGGAATTGGCAGTGGGGCTGAGCTGTCTGTGTGATGCAGGAAACGCTATTCCCCTCTCCACAGCAGCCTGTCTGTCCTGCTCATAGCAATCACCAGCAGCCATCAAGCTGAAACCACCTCTCCCATCAAAAGTAATTGGGAGAAACAGTGGGAGGCAGTGAGTGAGGTTCCTCTGAGTGCAGCCTTTACAGGATGTATTTCCCTGTCACTAGCCTTGTGGATAATTGAGTTGGCTCCTGTAGAAAAGATTCTCATTCCTGATACCCTCTCTCTGCCAGCCACAGAGTGCCAAGCCAATGTGCAGAACCCCCATGGCCATGTGCTGTGCCAGGCAGCTGCTGCAGCAACTGGAGCAAGTTTCTTCATTTTCTCATAATGGCCTTATTACAGTACAAGCCAGAAGAGCCCATTGCTAGTCCTGGTAGGAGCTGCAGGAGAATCCCTGGCTTTGCTCTCCCTGATGCCTGTCAGTGCAATAAATTCAGGGTCTTTCAGTTTGGCTGTCATTTTTTGAGGTATTTGGGGTTAGTGATCGTTCCAGGATATGCTAAAAGTAATTTTGTGCAGATCTGTGGGTTTGCTGTTGTAGTGGTTTTTGCACCAGAGCTTTGGAGAGCCTTGCTGTGGGCTCAGCTGTGGCTCCTGAGATGATCCCCCTTTTCAGACACTTCTTTGGGTGCTGAAATGACTGCCATGCTACAGCATTGCTGTGGAGTGTTTGCATCCAACTGCTTAACCAGAGAGCTCTGAGGAAATATCATAGTTGTGAGGCAGTCTGCTGTCCTCTAGGGAGGGAAATCCAGCCAAAGGAATAGCTAAGACATACCCAAGAGTTGTAGCCTGAGAGTCCAGGGACTGTGCTTGTGTAAATCCTGTATGTTGCCTGCCAGACCATTTAATGATGACAACAATCATGTCCTCAGCTGCCAGACTAAATCATCCACTGTTACAGCTGCTGCTGGCAAGTCCTGTGTGCTTGTCTTGTAGCAAAAGGGTCCTGCAATGTAAAGTACCCACAAATACTGTTTCCATTTGCTTCTGACAGAGGATTCAGCATTAGCCTGCTCTCCCCCTATCCTAGACTGCAGTCCTTCTGTGCCCAGCATTTCTGGGCTTTATGAGCAGATCTGTAATGGAAAAATTGATTTTATCAACTCCCTGGCTTGGCTGTTCCCATGGACCCTTCCCAGAGTCAAGGCCTCAAGCATCCATTTATTTCTCCCCATGAGTGAAAATGGTGGGATTCAAAACAGCAGCCAAAACCTGAGCTGGATAGAGAAAGGAGAAGGCAGGAAATGTCATCTCTTGATTCCACACCAGCACTGGTTGGAGGATTTATGGCACCAACAGTCCCTTGGTACCTGCAGAGGGCATTAAAACTTCACTGAAGGGAAAAGTGCTCCAATCTGCAGCCATCACTGCAGGCCCCAGTGATTCTAAATTAAATTAGCTGAATGCACTGCTAAGTTGTCCCTGCTCCAAACACTTCTGTAATAACTCAGTTTGCTTCTAGAAATCCAGCCCAAAAGCCCATGGCAATAAAGATGGGATTTTGTATCAGTTTATGAAGGATCAGACCTGCAAGAGTTAACTGCATAACCCAAAGGGAAGCACTGTTTATATTGGAGGGGATATACCTTGGCCTGAGGAATGGGAAAATTCCCTCTGCTGCTCTCTTCCCTGTTAATTCCCTGCTCTGAGCACAAAGGGGAGCCAAGGCAGTGACCGATGGCACAGCTGATAACGCTGCAGCTCCCTGGGGCACCTGAGCCAGGTCATGTCACTGCTGAGGTCAGGAGCTGCGCTCAGCAGAACACTGGCTGGTTAAGGTAGTTCCATTGCAAAGCCCATCTTCTTGTGCCTCAGGCTGCCCTGTTTGTTGGTCTGTGAGGTGGATGTTTCATTGTGCAAGCCTTCCTTTCAGCCTTGCAGCCCTGAAGGGTCAGAGCACAGCGCCCACGGCACTGCCGCTCTGCTCCCCAAACCTAGGCACATTATACACAGGGATAGGGTGGTTTTCCCCATATCCTGACCAGGCCCACTCCTTTTCCTTCCATACCTGTCTCTTCTCACCTCTCCAAAGTGGGCAGCAGGGTCTCTGTGGGTTTCCCAGCAGAGTGGGATATGGTCTGGCCCCACAAACACAAAAGGAGTTGCCCTTGTGACTCATGAGGTTTCTGAGGGGGTTTTGTCTACATATCTCTGACTCCTTTGTGGTGTTCTTCCACTTTCCCTCTCCCTAGCCCCAAACCAGTAGGTTTCCTTCCACCAGTGTGGAGAACCTTTGGAGAGCCTGGGATTTAGGAGTCAGTTTGAGGCAGTGTCCAATAATCATCAGAGTTTATATGCTCACAAATGAGAACGTGCCTGTGAGTTGACTTCATGGCCCTAGAGCTTGGCCACCCACCTATGAAAAGTCTTTAACTGTCATTCCTTACAAGCAGATGCCTTGTTTAAAAAGGAATTTTGACAACACAGAGATTCCAAAGAGCAGTTCTGCCTTCCCTTCAATAAAGGCAGAACTGCTCTTTTAGAGCTGACCATGTCAGCATTGCTGACAATGCCATGCACATTTTCCGTGTAAAGATTGCGCATTTCTCATGCTGCAAGAGCAAGGCTTTGAGCTACACCAGTACCTCTTGTCTCTTCCACCACTGCTTTATTGGTTTTTTTTTAAATATCTTTCAAAGTCCACAGTTTTGGAATGAACTTGCTAGAAAGGATGAGCTGCATTGCAATGCAATTCTACAGCAGCATCAGGGCCTCTCAAGATGCCCAAGGCTTTGCAATAATTGTGAGTAATTATTGAGCCACCATAACTTTTTGTCTGTCAAACTCTAAATGGGCTTTAATGGTTTAAAAATACACTGCACCTGGAATGTAGCTTGTTATAAAAGCAGCTTATTTTCTTGCAGTTCTGTGACCTCTTTTACAATCATGCCTTGCTAGTGATGGAAAAACTGAAATTATAAATTTTTGGTGTAGTGCATTTGAGCTGTTTGACCAAATCCAGCAGGAAGAAAAATGTAAATTATACTAAGCAAAGTAAATCTGGATTTTTGTTTTCATCATCTGTCATATTTTAGTAATGTGGGTGCAGGCTGCTTCGTTTAAAGCACAATTTATGTGCATATCTCTGTGTATACAGTGAGTGCATGGCACATTCTGGGGTGTATAACACTGCAGGCTGTTGCACAGGGAGGTGAATTGAGGACAGACTTGCCTGCAGCTCGCTGGCAGTCCCTCTCTGAGGGGACTGGGCCACGTCCTGCCAGCCCTCTGCTGCTGAGCTGTTCCCTGTCTGGAGATGCCATTAGCAATGCTGCTCTTTTTCCCCATCACTCCCAACTTTTCTCCTGCGGCCAAAAAGGAAGTAGCAGAAATGGTAGCTGAGCCTGAGAGAACCAATCCCTCCTTTTCTTTCTCTGGTTAAGCAGGCTGGAATGTCTTTTCTCTTTCTTTTTTCCATTTCTGGGAAAGCCATTAAAGCCCATCCCTCTGCTCTCCTCAGCTGTGTTTCTGATGATTCCGTGAAGCAGTACACGTCAAAGGACCATCTTGCCAAGCACTTCCAGGTTCCTGTGTTCAAGTTTGTGGGCAAAGACAACAAGGTAAGCTCAAAACCCAGCTCTTAGATATTTCATCAGCTCTGATATGACTGAGGAGCCTCAGCACGAAGTTGGAAAAGGGTATGGAGTGGCTGGCCCAAGGCGGGTGCTGCTGTGCCTGTTCCAGCAGTTGTTCCTGACAAAGGTACTTCAGGAGAAATTGCTAAAGATTGTTAAAAACAACTAAAATTAAAATATGAAGGACAGTTCTGAAACATCAAGCCACCACCGGCTAAAATCATTGCTCCTTCCATGGTGGTCTTGGTGACCCCTTGATTGCTGGGTGAGACAAATATTTTCAGTCACTAGGCACATTTCACAGTCCCCTGTCTTTAAAACAACACAGTTTTAGTTTGGAATCTCTTCAGCCTTGTGTCTTCTCTAGCTCTTGGGGGTGTAGATGCCAGCACTCCAGACCAAAGGCCACCACGCTGCTTAACTCAGTGTGAAACCAGGCTGTCTCTCTGGGGCAGCAGCTCTGTAATGGGAACACAGTGGAAGGATAATGCCCTTTTCCTAATGCAAATAGCTTTCCTTTCTGTGTTGGAGGAAATTGGATCTTCCAGTCATTGTTATGCTCAGCCAATACTGCCTACTCCAAAAGGGATAAAGCTGCTGCTTCAGCTATTGGAGAGCCCCAGTAGGGTTAAAACAGATGAGATCTTCTAAAATTCAGAAATTTTCCTTGGCTTTCTGATTATCCCTGCTGCCTCCAACCTGCATCCTCCCATCCTGCACAATAGATTCTGCTTCAAGCCTCTGCAAGTCTTTGTGATTACTGCTTGCAGGGACCTTGCTTGCTTTCCTGGTCATTGCAGGGGCAGCAATCCTGTCCCTGCCTGTGCTGTGCAAGGAGAAAAGGCAGCTGCCTCCTTGCTCTTTGCATTCTCCCTCTTCCCTCAACATCACCCTGTGTTTTCCTCCTTTTCCCTTCAGATTCCTGGCTTTGTTTTTCCAGCTCGCTTGAAATTCTCTTGCCCATCTCCATCAATCCTTGCGAGGCTTCACGCATTCTTGACACGCATCTCCTACCAGTCCGTGTGAGCTCTTCCAAGCTGACTCCTGCCATTTTCATCCCTTCATCTGGGGGATCATTTCCCACCTTCTATCCCTTGTCTCCCCACTGTTGCCTCTGAGACCTGAGCCAGGCTCTCTGGAGAGGGCACACAAGGAATCAGACGGAGCGGCCGCTGCGGCTGCGGGCGGTGAGGCTGGGCACGGACCCCGTGCCGGGGCCATGCTGTGGCACACAGGCAGCAGTGGCAGTGGTGCCCAGGGCTGTGCCCTGACCCTGTGCTGTGTCCCCCCTCAGGAGGTGTTCCTGCACTGCCGCATCCTGGTGTGCGGGGCGCTGGACGAGAGCTCGCGCTGCGCCCAGGGCTGCCGCAGACGCGCGCGCAGGGCGGCCGGGCAACGGGAGGAGCGGCGGGACCAGGAGCCTGTTCACGTGGCAAACCACATCCTGACAGGAGGCCCCATCAGGATCGACTTTGAGGACTGACAGCCACCCTCTGGAACAGCATCCCTGGCCTTCCTTATCACTGCCTTCTGTTGTGGTTGGTTGAGAAGCCAGAGGTATTTGTTAAAGCCCCGCTGGAACCTCAGGACTCATTTCCTTAACTCTGGGGTGATTATTTGTCAAGTGGTTTGGGCCCACGAGGCGGCCCTTGGAGTGTGACCTGGACTGCAGAGCAGTTTGGTTTTATCTGCATTTCTCCCCACCAATCCTTTAGCTGAAGGGACTCTGTTTCTTCGCAGGCCGGAAATGTTACCCAACTTTGCCTTTCCCTACATCTACCTACAGGCCCCAGGACTGTTTGTCCTTGACTAAACAAATGTTATCCAAGCCCTTCTTGCATCAGACAGTACAAATAGTATCATAGCTGAGTGTGTTTGCTGTGCAGCTCTGTGAGTGATGCTGAAGATTTCAGGTGACTGTTAATAGAAACCTGTATAAAATATATCTCATCATGTGTAAGTTTCTTGGAGCAATGCAATTGTCATTACAGGCAGCTAAAGCTCAGATCTATCACAGGCACATTTAAATGGGATTTTAAATAGCAAAAGGTATTTAATGAGATTTGATTTTTTTAGTGGCTTTTAATAATTGCATGAAGTTTAATAGTGTTTCCTCCTGTATTTAGTGTATCATCATTCTTCTCCCTCTTCTCCCACCACCAAAAATGCCTTTCCTAAGTGCTGTAGCACCTTGATTGTAAGAGAACCACCATTAAACATCTATAAACACCCCCCTCCCACGTGTGCTGCTGCCAAGTGTTTGTCTGGAATTGTGATGCATTGCCCTGGTTAGTGAGGCCATGGTTCCAACAGAGGATTAGAGGAATGCACATTAATTTTTCATAGCAATCATTGGTGCTGTGGGCACTTCTCAGGACAAGGCTGTCCCCAGTCAGCCTGGTGACAGGAGACACAGCAGCATTGTCTGAGTGGCCGTGGCAGGGGACACAATGACTGGTGATGGTGGTGGCATTGTGGTTGCCAGGAATCTTTTTGGGCTGTCAGGCTCCTTCTGATGCAAATACAATGGATGTGACCAGCTCAGGCTCCCCTGGGCTTCCCTGCGCTCTGTGGTAAAGGGTATGGGTGTGGGGTGGAAGGGAGGAAGCACAGCCAGCAGTGAAGGACACTGTGGGGCAGGCAGGGCTGGGGGATGAGGGGAAGGATCTGTCTGCACCGGTGGCAGTGGCTCTGCAGTGCATCCCCAAGGGTTCCTACAAGAAGCTCCTCAGTGTGCAGCTCTGTCCTGCATGCTTGGAGGTCTGCTGGGAGCCCCACAGCCTTCATCAGCTGTGTTCTGCTTTGCTTGGAGCAGCCAAATTGCTGCAAAAGCCAAAATTTGCTGCTGCTCTCAAATGGAAGGGGAATCCATTTGAAGGGACCATTTAGAAAGGAGTCACAAATCACCTCAAACATTTCAACCTATTTCACAGATTTATTTGTTCTGGCAAGTGAGATTCCAGTGAGGAATGAACTTTTAATGGCTAAGAGTTTAATAATTTTTTAAAATAGCTTCATGGCTGCTTTTCCAATCTTGGAAATACATGTGAGTGTGTTAGAGTAAACAAAAATATCTCTATGATGATAAGTAGGTATAAATGGAAAGATACTCTGTGTGTTATCCAACCATATGTGAAAGAAAAAGAAAGGAAGAAGGCTTCTCCTAGGATTGCTGTTCTGCTGATTCACATCTGCACTAGGACCACAGGGGCAGTTTCCCACTGTCACTCCTTTGTTCAGGCAGCCTCTGCTAAATATATTTGTTTTGATAAAACAAGAGCTGGGAAATGAAATTAATTATCTGGTGCCTTCTGGAGAATGAACTGATCTTGTTTGTTTATATAGAAGAGATGTAGGGAGAGTGATGGAGGGAGAAGTTCCTTTCTTGGCTTATTTCAGTTATTGTGCACATTATTTGGTTCTTCCTGATGAATTCATATGAAGCAGCTTTTCCACTCTGCAGCTGAAGCCAATCCTACCAATGCACAAAGTCAAGAGGCAGCCACAGGATGGGCAAAGCAGAGTCTTTGTGTCCAGAGCAGGGTGGAATTGAAGATGACCCAAGGTTCATGCAGTAACCTGGAGAATGCTGTGATCAGCTGCTTCCATGGCTGTACATCACTGGATAGCAGGAGTGGCTCGGAGGGGAAGCAGTTTTTGGTTTGGTTGCAGTTTTCCTGGGTTCATGCTCTGGTTTGCTCCTGCACAGGATTATCTGCTGCTTTGCCAGAGTCACTGCCACCACTTGAAAGTTCAAATACTTCCTCATAGAGCTGCTGGTGGGGTTTTTCAGATTAGCACAGTGAAAAATGAACTGATTCACTGGCTGGCCTGCTTGCAGCAGTCTCTAGGGTTTTGGGATCAATGGTGGTCTGAAAGCAGGGAGAAATGATGATTTATGTTAGCAACATCTCCAGCACATCAGTCTGGGTACAGAGATTTTGTTCAGAGCCCTTTGATTTCTCCAGTGTTATGGCATCACCTGCCAGCAGTTGCTTGGCTTTAACCTGATATCACTTGAACTATAAGGTAATTTAAGATATTTGCCATGCAGTCAGCTATTGAACGTAGACAATATAGATATTTTAACTTCTTTTTTGTCATTTAATCATAGGAGTAGGTTCACATTTAAACTGGCCACAGGCACTATTTCACCAGCAAAATACAAAGTTTGGGCAGTGCCTGGAATGAGGAATGTTTCCTTCCCATCCCTAGCCAAAAGTAGGTGTTTCTTAGCTGGATAATCAAGGTTGTCTGTCCAGCCTCATGCTCTGACAGAGCAGTGAACCTCAGCAATGCAGAATTCTCTCCTCCGTGGCATTAGCCCAGCTAGGAAAGGCTGCCATTACATCTGAGCAGTGTTGAAGTCCTCTGTGATGGAGAACATCCCAGTACACCCCATGCAGTCACGTCCATTTTCCTGGTCTGGGTACCAGGGGGCTCTTGCTGTTCCAGCCCATTTGGGGCCAGCTGAACGTCTCCTTGATGTTCACTGTAAGGCAAAGATGACTGGCAGGAACAGGAACAGGGCTTAAATAATTTATACCTCCATGCATACATTTTAAACCCATTTAAACTGGAAGAAAAGCAACCAAGACAGACTCTTTCCACTCTTGTTAAATCACCCTTTTGCAGCCTTAACTTCTCTGTGGCAGATGGAAGAACATAACCATAAATATGTTTGCAGGAGCCACTGAAATATTTACGTGGCATGGCACGCACACACCTAGCAGCAGCTTCCTTTCAACAAGAAACCCAGCTGAAAGCTGCCTGCCAATGTTCTGTGGAGGCAAACTGCCATGCACCACTTTAAATTCTGGTTTTGCATGCAACAAAAGCTCCCCCTAACAGATGGGGGCATTAACCACGTTTTAGAAGGAATGATGTCTGAGGCTGCTGATAGCAGCCCCACAGAGGTAGCACATAAGTCCTGTCACCTGACAGATAAGGCTCCAGAATTTGGAATATCTCATCCAAGTCCACTGTGAGCCTCCTGTTTTGCTTGTGCTAGAGATGGAGTTGGATTCCCAGCCATTTTGTGTGAAAAGGGATCCTGAGGGCAAAGCTTTGTTAAATGCTACAGGAGAAAAGTAATTAAATATATGTGGATGACACTGGCAGAAGAAAAGTGGCTTCCTCTCCTGAGACTGGGGGAGAGGGCTGTGATTTCTCATCTGATAAATGCTGAGCTTTGGTCCTGAATATCAATTGGTACCACAAACACCTCAAGCCCTTCTCCTTAACTCATGCTTAGGAGATCTCCAGATGTCCTAAATCAGTTTAGGGTCCACCAAGTATTTAAATATTCAGGGTTGTCAGGGCGTGTAATGACAGGATGGAAAGTGTCAGGGATGGGTGTGAGGAATGCACTGTAAGCAAATTACCCCTCTTCAGTCTGCCACCAGGGGTGCAAAAATGTGCATTGCATATCCATGCACTGGGAGTTTCACAGGGCTTGCAGAAACCTACTGCCTTGCGCTGCGAATTGGAGAGTTACAGGGTAGGGGGAGGTGATAGCAGGTATTCAAGGTAAGTCCTGTGTTTATAAGCAGCACTGCATCCTGCTTGCCTTGGAGAGAACTAGCATGGGATCCTGTGGGCTTGGGAAGGAGCAATGGGGGGGCTGCCCTCTGTCCATGGGCTGGCTCTGCCCTGCCCCGAGGCTGCTGTGGATGCCTTGGCTTGGGTGCCCCTCCCGAGGGCTGACAGGAGTCTCTGTGCTGCAGAGGGGCTCACAGACACTGGCAGGCTGCTGTTGCTCACAGCTCATCGCGCTCCTCCTCGCTGCAAATGCAGGCGCTCCTCTGGCTGTTCATGAAGGGCCGGCAGCCCAGGGTCCAGACTGCGTTGAACACCGTGTCTGCCATGGATTCACAGGCTGTGGAGAGGGACAGGGTGGCCAGGTAAGGACAGGCAACTCCCAGCGCCCCAGCCCTGCACTGAGCTCTGTGGGGTTTGCCCTTGGAAGTGTGGGCTGTTGTCTTTTCTCTCTGAGAACTGCATTTTTATAAATCCTGAGGTTCCCTTCTCTCTTCTTATCAAGGCAGGGTGACTCCAATGTAGGGAATAATGTGTTCTAACTCCATGATTTAGAAAGCTGAACAATTGCTTTATTAAGCTATACTATATTACACTAATACTATACTAAAACTATACTGAAGAAATACTATACTACAAAGATACTAAAGAAAAACTAAAGACAGTCACAACACACGTAGATCCAATTGGTCAAAGGATCAAAACAACCTTCACCAGTGTCTAATTAACAATTCACTTTAGGTAAACAATCTCCACATTCCACATGTGCAAAACAACAAGAACAGTAAATAGAGATAAGAATTTTTTTTCTCTTCTTCTCTCTGTGCTCCTCACTGCCTTCCCCAGGAAAAATCCTTGGGAAAAACTGTGCCTGCTGCTCTCTGTGAAGGGAGCCATGGCCACATCTTCTCCCCAGGGTGGCACTCATTTCTCTCCCCCCTAAACCCCTCCTTTATTACCTCTTTCAGGCCCTGCTAGTTGATGGATCATCTGGGGCTCTGCAAACAGCACTGTTTACCAAACAGATTTCCCAGGAGACCTCCACATTACTCCTTCTCCTCTGAGTTTTGCCTACAGCCACTATTAACCAACCTTTCTGGGCTTTTTTGGGAGTTATGATGCCAGCTGCCAGCCAGCATGAAAAATCCAACAGCAGCTGGAGCAGCTGACTGCCTGACTAGCCCCACTCATCCCAAAAAACAACCCCGAAAGGGCTTGTCAGTAAATAGATAGGTTAATAGTAAATCTTTAGGGTTTATTTGCTGGCACCACCACTGATAGCTGCATGCATGATGGAGTTGGGAAAGCCTGGCCTTTGGGACTGTTTTCTCTTATCTCAGCCTCTCCAAACCCCTCAGAGCTCCTGTTCCCTAGGAGGCTGCTCAGCTGGCAGGCACTGGAGAGGCTGTGGCGAGTCAGTGGGAAAAGCAAGGCTTTGGAGGCCAGATAAGAGCTGGGATGGCTGTGGAGGAGGAGGAGGGCTGTGGCAGGAGCTGCTCAGAGCAGCCCTGGGGACAGCATCTGCAGAGCCCAAGGTGCGGGGAGGGTGGCTCAGAGGTTCACTGGTGTTGCCTGTGCCTCCTACAGCAGCCAGCACAGAGAGATGGAGGAATCTACTCCTGCCTGGCTCAGCCCAGAGTGTGGGCTCTGCTCCACCTTCACTCCCCAGGATCTAGGCTTGCTTTGCTGCTGCAAGCAGAGAGCAAGAAGCACCATATGAAAAAGTGGAAAATCTGAAGAGATGGGAAGAAGCTGGCTTGCATGAGGAACTGTTGATAAGGGTAACCATGAAAGATTGGCTGTGCTCAGCCTGTAGCACTTTTGTCTCAGTCCATGTCTTTGATTTCTCTTGCTGGCCTGGGCACTCTTTCCATGCATTTTTCTGTGACCGGGTAGGAAGCCATCTGCAGACATCTACTGGTGTCATGCGGGCTTCCCATGTGTCCTATGCAGGCTGCACCTTTGGACAACAAATGCATATTTAAGGGTACCCTAGAGCAGGGCATCAGCAGAGGTTACCAAAAAAACTCTTCTCAGACCTGCAGGCTGAGGCTTTTTAAATTAGGGAAAGCCAGGGTGGCACTTGAGCTGCTGGCACATCCCTAGAGCTTGTTAGCACTCCTGAGCCACCCAGAGCTGCCTGCAGTGGCTCAGCCACCCCCAGCCTGGTGTGTCCCTGGTGCCACCACCATCTCTTACCTGTGACCAGATCCCTGAGAGCCCTTTCCTTGGCTCTCTCTGTTTTGCTGGCCCTTGGCCACGTGCAGGTTTCAGTGTGTGCCTCACTGGCCCTGGAAGGCATTTGGTATCCCATGAAGGTGTTTGAATTGTTTGGGAGTGCATCCAACTAATTGGATAAATTAGTGGAAGTGGAAACCCCAAACTCGTCACTATCCGATCTATCCTCTCAGCAGCCCTGGGAGGATGAATAGGACTCAACCAAACACAAATCCAAAATATCCTAGCCTGTTCTTCCATCTCCCACCTAGGCTGAATAGCAATCATTACCATCTACAACCCTAAACTCACCCTCCTCAGCCTCTACCTATACACTATAATAACTGCAACCATTTTCCTCACCCTAAACACAATCAAAGTCCTAAAGCCATCGACCCTAATAACTGCATGGACCAAAATCCCATCACTGAACACAATACTACTCCTAACCCTACTCTCTCTCACAGCATTCCCTCCCCTGACAGGATTCCTGCCCATGGTTGAATTGTTTGGGAGTGCACCCACTTACTTCCAGGGTTGTTTGTGGGTTTTTCACACATTGTAATGTTTTCTGCATGCAAATAACCATAGATCTCCAGCCTTGGGACAGAGGTGTGTGGCAGAGGGGGCAGATCTCTGTGTTCTCGCCCACCTGTGACAAGTGCAGCACAGAGATGCTGCTCCCCACTGCAGAGTTCTGGCAAGGAAAGGCTCCCTGGCCAAGGGATGAGGGGCAGGACCCTACCTTGCACCTTGGAGACGAAGCCCAGGCTGCGTTTGAGGTCGGAGCAGATGGAGTGCAGGCACCAGCGGAACTTGGCGTCGCAGCGGTACTTGTTGGCCCCACAGGTGTCATAGCAAACATCCAGCTGGTTACAGCACTTGGTCATGGCAGGGATGCCCAAGTCTAGCTGGGAAAGAGAAAAGGGTGTCCCTTGGTTGGCTCCTGGCCTCAGGCTCACACAGCTGTGAGGGTGAGGTGCTGCAGGGCCCAGCTGGCTCCTGTTCCAGAAGCAGTTCCTGAGAGCCAGGGCAGCAGGAGGGATGTGTGCTGCTCCCTCACCACCTAAAGAAGGGAGGGTGAGGGAGCAGCCCAGTGGTGTCAGTGGTGCAGGCCAGTGCAGGCTACATCACATTCTCTTCTCATCTCTGTATCCCAGGGAGGTGGGAAACAGCCCCTCCATGACCATTTTCTAGTTTGCATTCGTCAGAGAACTCCATGTCCTTGCCAACAGTGGTAAAGGCCTCTTTTCTCTTTTCCTCTTTTTCCCACAACCTGACAAGGTCCTGCTTTTTTGCCTAATAAACGTGCCATAAATATTTTAATGCCTTATTTCTCAGAGTTGCACTTGAGGCCAAGGACAAACACAGTATGGTCAGGGGAGTTCTGCTCCCTGTAAGCTTAGCTAATGACCCTGGGGGTGATGGGGCAGAAGACCTGTCTCCTGGAGAGACTGGACTTGTTAGCTTGTTATGAATTATTCCCCTTTTTGCCCTTCCTCATGTAAAATTTAGGAGATGAATTGTTCCTTCATTGCACTCGTGATTGCCTGGGTACAGAGATGGCACCACAGAAATGCCCACAAGGCTTGCAGTGAAATAGTTTCAGGAATTAAACCTAACATGAAAAATGGGCTGCAAAGAGAGGGGTTGTCAGAGCAGGAATCTGCCTAATTGCTGCAGACTCCATGGGCAGCAATAATGCATGAGCTAAATAGGAATCCTTGCTCTGAGAGCCTCCTGGGAAGGCTTTTCCTTGTGATTCCAATATGTTCATTAATTGCCTTTAAGATAACGAGCAGGTGCACTATTAAAGCCTCTGGGTTTCGTTCAGTGCTTGGCAGAGGCAGAAAGTGTGGGAAGAGGTGGGGGGGCAGGTGTGGAGGATGCACTCAGGTGTTGCTGTGTGCACCATAGGTCATTGTCACCCAGCTGCCCAGCCCAGCCCAGCCTTCTCCTTGCCCAGAACGATGAGCTGCTGATGCACTGGAGAGCTGCAGCCTGTGGGCTTGCTGGGTGCGACAGCACAAACACTTTCAGGTACCTTGAGCCCCAGAAAATGGGAGCTACAGCCGTTGGGTTCCTGGGGTTTGTAGTGAGGCCGTGGCATGGGAGCCTTCCCTGGGAAAGAAAAGACAGGACAAGGGTTAGGAAAGCTGATCTTCCCAAGACTGGTGCAAAAAGCAAGGAGTGATAGGCACTGCCCTTTGGTCTGCATCCCCAAACACTGCTGCTTACACTGCTGGCTCAGCAAGAGGGTTTCCTTCTGTTCTCAGTTCATTCCTGGACTGTTGGCGTGCTGTGGATGTCCCCAAACTGTGCCAGACCTTGCATGTCTGATCTTGCTCTGAGCAGGTCTGGGTCCATTCTCTGCCCATGGTGATGCACTGCCATGTTTTGCAAATCATTTCTGTTCCTTTAATCTCTGCACCTTCCTCACTCTGCTTCTTAATATGCACAAAGGAGCAAGAACTCCCTCTGTGGATAATTATTTACCCAATGCAGGAGGAGTCCAGCTCACAGCCAGCTCTAGCAGTACCTTCCAGCAGCATTTAATCTCATTTTTGTAGGGCAGCCTGTTCAGTGCCCAACCACCCTCTGGAGGAAAAACCCTTTCCTGATATCCAACCTAGCCCTGGCCTGACAGAGCTCCAGCCATTCCCTGGTGCTGTCCCTGCTCTGGGAAAACACAAACTGTGGGAATGCTCCAACAAAAACTCGTGTGAGCTGGGCCTTGAAGCCAGTCACATCAAGGGTTAAGTTTCTGCTTCCCTGAGCAGGGCTAGAGAATTTATACAGACATAAAATGGATCTAATTCAGCCCTTCAAGGCAGGGTTGGGTTCTTTTAAACTCCATTTCCACTTCTTGCTTCTTGTCAGCACCAGGAATTATTTAAGACACTTTCCCCATTTTTCTGTTCAGGTACCTGAAATGCCAGTGGTTAATTCAGCCATAAATCCGTGGGTGAATTAAATAAATCTGCTGTGCCCTTGGGAAGGCCTTGCAGCCAAAAGCCTCAGGGGAACTCATGTGGGAGTGTTCCCAGCACCTCTTAATTAAACTTTGCCAGAGCTGTTTTGCTTAAATAACAGATTTGCTACAAATAAATAACAAACTGAAATGCTGTCTAGCTGGGAGATGCCAACAGGCAATTTTCCCCTTCCAGAAGAGCCTTGATGGTTTTTTGGAAGGGGGTGAGAACTGGGACTCAGAATTCAAATGTTCCTGAACTGATGCAGGAGGCAGAGCAAAGTTCAAAATCCGCTGTGGGTTTTGCAGGATGGAGTCGAATTTGAGTGGCTTGCTTGTAATATTGGTTGTAAAAATAATGTAAAAAATGTAAAATAATGTAAAAATAATATAAGAAATAATTGGTTGTAAAAAAACAGGAACAGTGTGCTGTTCCTGCAGCACACTGACAGTGAATGGGATAAGATGGCAAGTCTGAGTAGGAGTGAGACTTTTTGGGATGTGGAGATCAAAGAATGGCTTGGCTTGGATGGGACCTTTAAGATCATCCAGTTATCCAGTTCTACCTGCATTATCCAGTTCCCAGCCAAAAATAGCTGTGTTTCCAGAGCTTCAATTCAGCTGAAGTCACAGCTATTGTAATAGAAACATTATAATAGCTTCTAGAAAGCTGTCCTGAGGAAAAAAACCCTCACATAAATAAGCATTGTGCTGATCCACAAAACATCAAACTGCCTTCAGGATAAGCCGTTGTAGGAAACCTGTCCGCTCCCCTCTGCAAAACAGAGCTTTAAAACTTATAAAGTGCCCCTTTGTACTTTTTCTCAGCTAGGTCAAGTCCAAGGCACCACAATTAACCTCTCTCCCACGTCTTGCTTAGTAGGTAACAGGAAAGCAAAAGCAGAACAGGAATATCAGGCATTCCTGCCTCTCTACAAGCACTGACTCAGTGCTCCTGTTATCATTTATTACTTGCCCATCCTTACAGACAAGAAGACAGATTTCAGGCCACTGCTTTGTTGGCACAGCCCCAGAACTGAAGCTGAGTTTCCCTGATGCATTTTAATGCCCCCAGGCTGCTGTTGCTGTTCCAAGAGGCTGGAAAGCAGCCAGCTGGCTGGAGCAGCTGCTGGCAATGCAGGCGGTTCAGGCACTGCAGTGCTGGGACACTGGCTGGGGGAGCTGAGCGTATTTTTGGGTGAATGGATGGTCTCAGGGCTCCTTGCACTGTTGGGTGGTCCATTGTTGTTTGTGTGCCCCAAGCAGGCAGGCAGGCTTTGGGCAGAGGTGCCTGCACACATCCATCCCTGTTGGACAGAGGTGCCTGCACACATCCATCCCTGTTGGACAGGGCCTGGCTTTGGGGGCTCTTTTCCCACAGCCTGGAGATGCCCCCTCCTCTGAAGCCCTTCAGGACCAGGTGCTGAGCAGGGCACTGAAGTCTTGCCTGGCCAGGAGGAAGATACAAGCTTCACTCCCAGCTCAGGCTCTTTGTTTTCCCTGAGATGCCCTGTGAGGCTTTGTAAGCAGGAGGAGATTTGCCAGTAAATGCTAGTGTAACCCTAATGTCCTGATTTAAGGGAGCCATCCATCAAGTTGGTTGTTTTCAGACCTCAGTAGCTGCTGAAAAATCAGGGGAGTCTTACAGCTGGAACAGCCACGTGCTCAGCTGGAGATGGATGTGGCAATCACAGGTGAGTCCTGACCTTTACTGTGGCAAAATGAGCTATTTTTGGTATCTCTTGGCTGAAATGAAAGTAAGTAGAAGGAATAATTTTTGTTTCATGGCAGGGGAGAAAAAGCAATCAGGCCCTGGTTCAGCACAAAGATGGTTTGTGTTCGTCCCTCTGAGCAAGGACTGGATCTCACTGGCTTGGGGGCATCCCAGCATCCTCTCCTCTCCAGTTTGCAATGTCTGTGCCAGAGATGAGCAAGGACAAATGGTCCTGGAAGGGTCCAGCAAGCCCCTTGGAGCCACCGGGCAGCATTTCAGCAGTGTTCTCCTTCAGGCAGTGATTAATGGGCTCTTCAGCAGAGGGTGAGAACTGGGCTAGCAATGTTTTAGTTCTCCTTTCAGGTAAACTGTTCCTGTAAGATGCAGGGAGCTCCTGGGGTGTGAGCAGGGATCTGTGCTGCTCTCTGGGGATGCTTTGCACAAGGACAGGCAGGGAGAGCCCTCTGGATGTGTCCCAAAGCAGTAACTCCTGCAGGATGTGCTGAGTCCTGAGGCTCCCTGAAAGCAGCTCTGAATATCAGCATTGCCTCAGGCACACTGCAGCCCCAGCCACTGCCTGGGGTTTCAGTCTCTACACCAAGGAGGGCAAGGACCTTTCTGCTCTGAGTTTGGAGCACGGTGGGGACCTTCAGGAGGCTGTCACACACATGAGTGTGGGACAGGCTGCCTGGGGGGCTCATCCTGGCTGCTGGGGGGCTGGGGATCACCTCCTCCAGGCACTGGGGACACACACGGCCCTCCTGAGCTGCTGCAGAGAGAACTGAGGGACCCCCAGGCTGAGGGAGCAGGGCCCCTGTGGGGCTGTGGTGATGGGCTGGGGCACCTGGCTCCCTCCATCCCGTGGGGCTGGGGCACCTGGCTCCCTCCATCCCCTGGGGCTGGGGCACCTGGCTCCCTCCATCCCGTGGGGCTGGGGCACCTGGCTCCCTCCATCCCGTGGGGCTGGGGCACCTGGCTCCCTCCATCCCGTGGGGCTGGGGCACCTGGCTCCCTCCATCCCGTGGGGCTGGGGCACCTGGCTTGCTGCTCCCTGTTTGTTCCCAGTGTGGGGCCTGGGAGCAGAGCTGGCAAGAGGGGCAGGACACATATATACCCATTGGATGGATGTTGGGGAGAGGTTTTTCACCCAGAGAGAGAGTGGTTGAGCACTGGAAGCACTTCCAGGCTCATCAGAGAAGTGGTCCCATGGCTACCAGAGCTCCAGGAGTGTTTGGACAACATTTTCAGGCACAGGGTGTGACTCCTGGGGTGTCCTGCACAGGGCCAGGAGTTGGACTCAATGATCCTGGTGAGTCCCTTCCACCTCAGCCTGTTCTATGGTTCTGTGTCATTGTTTATGAAACAAAACAAAACCCAGCAACTTTCAGACTGATTTAACCTCCTCCCCTGGCAGGGAGCTGAGGTCCCAGCCCTGCAGCATCTTTGTCCCAGTGCCCTGGCTGCTGGCCTGGGAGGAGCAGGAGGTCCGTGGGATCCACACAGACTGAGGCAGAGTCAGTGGGGTCTCCCCAGAGCATTGAGTCTGTCTGTGAAAAACAGTGCCCTGGGGAGGAGAAGGGCTGAAATCCCTCTGTGCTGATCTTTCCCAGGTGGTCACTGGGCTGTGGGGCAAGGGGCTGACAGGCAGCTGGGGCTGGGCAGGCTGAGGTGACAGGACAAGGGGCTGCTGTGGGACAGGTGTAGGAGGCTGAGGAAAGGATGCCGTCTGTGGGAAAACTCCTGGCTGGTTCCTAAGCATGTCCTTCCCACAGGTGCCCTGGTGATGGCCCTGTCACCCCACAGACTGCAGCTCTGTGCACCCCAGCTCTGTCCCCTGCCCTGCCCTCCCCCTGGGGGCCGTCATCCTGCCCCCAGAGCAAACCAAACTAATCCTTTCTGGTAAACCACCAAAAAGTGCAGTCCAAAGCAAGCAGGATCTGCCTCCTCCTGCCTCGGGCACTAAAGGCTGCTCCCGGTGACGGTGACGTGTGCTTTGTCCCGCTGTTATCTCCTGCAGTCCGCGGCACTGGCCAGCTCACAGCTGCGGGATAAGGACGCTCCGAAGGTTGCTGAGATTAGGGCGGCTGGCTCAGCCTCCCCTGCCTGGCTGTGCCAGGCTCCGGGCAGCGGGACAGCCCGGGTACTGTGTGTGCCCTGGTACCTGTGTGTGTGCCCGGGTACCTGTGTGTGTGCCCGGGTACCTGTGTGTGCCCAGGTACCTGTGTGTGTGCCCGGGTACCTGTGTGTGTGCCCGGGTATCTGTGTGTGTGCCTGGTACCTGTGTGTGTGCCCGGGTACCTGTGTGTGTGCCCTGGTACCTGTGTGTGTGCCCGGGTATCTGTGTGCCCGGGTACCTGTGTGTGTGCCCGGGTACCTGTGTGTGTGTCCGGGTACCTGTGTGTGTGCCCGGGTACCTGTGTGCGCCCTGTGTGCCCTGGTACCCGTGTTTGTGCCCGGGTACCTGTGTGCCCTCTGCATCCTCCCCGGTGTCCTGCGCGCCCATGGCGGTGCCTTGCAGAGCTGGCTGCTCTCGGGGAAGGGGGTTCGCTGTCCCTGTGCTGGCCCTGGCACAGAAGCTGTGACCCGAGCACTGCCGGGGGCAGCTCCTGGGTAGGAGGAGCCGCTCGTGGCCGCAGGGAAGGAGAGGGAAAGAGGAGAAAGGGCGAGGAGAGAGGAGGCAGCAGCGGTGCGGTTCGCTCACCGTATCGGCAGCGGTACTGACAGACTCCGTTTTTCCCCCCGAGCAGTTCCAGGAAGGAGTCGAAGTAGCTGTTGACCGCTTCGAAGCCATCGCGGATGGCGTCGATGCCCCAGTCGGAATAGGATGCCGCCGCCTGCGGGTCCCGGTGCCCGGGGCTGTCGGGCGCTGCCTCCTCGGAGCCGTGGCCCGGGCGCAGGCCGAGGCACAGGAGCGCTGCCCCCAGCAGCAGCCGCATGTCGGGGCCGGTGAGCCCCAGCCCCGGGCGGGCAGAGGGGCAGCGGCGGCGGGATGAGCGGCTCCGGGCAGGAGGCAGCGGCACCGCTCTGCTGGACTTTAATCCTGCCCGGGGAGCCGGCCCGAGGTCACGGCAGCCGGGGTGCAAAGTGCAGCGCCGAGATACGGAGCGCGTTCGGCTCCCTGAGCTGGGGGTTTGCACAATCCCGCCGGGACACGCACATTATCCATGGCTGCAGCTCCCCGGGGGGACCCTCCCTCAGCCCTGAGCGGGGTCTGTCCCCCCAGGGCGCTGCACTCCCTCCCCGGCCTGCTGGGACATGGGGATATCTCTCTGTCCGAGATCTCTGCTGCTCAGGCAGGCTGAGGAGCAGCCCTTGCCTTTTCCCCGAGCCTCCTGGGCACACAGAGCGGAGGGATGAGAGCTTCACCCAGCCTGGCCGCTGGGTGTGTTGCTCCCAGCAAATCCCAAGGGCCCACGGAGCCTCCGAGGGGTTGATCCGGCAGCTTGGAGAAGTTTGGGACAAACACTACACTCAGGGCATTCCTTGGCATCACCTCAGTTCCAGGATCAGTGTGGCAGGTGAGTACTGCCTTTGATGTTATAGGGCTGGTTGTTACAGCTCCTGTGTAAGGTAAATTAAACCAGTAAAGGTTGTGACCAGGAGGAAAGGGTGGCACTGAGACCTGAGCCAGGGAATGGGCTGTGGGGCAGCTGCAGCTCCTGGCTCTGGGGTGGGGCGGCCCTGCCAGGACCCAGGGGCCTGCTCAGCTGGTGGAGGGTTCAAAGCTGCTCATTAAAAAAAAAAAGCAACCAAATTAACAAAACCAGCAAAAGACAAAGCAAACCACTCACAAAGAATAGAGAAGGGAAATGGTATGGGAAGGTTCTGGCTGCTCTTAGAAAGCTATTCAGATGTGCCCCAGCACAGGACTGCCTCTCAGAAGGAGCTGGGCAGGCATTTCAAACACAAACGCAAATTCTGGCATTTTATTGTTTTGCAGGAGGTTTAGCCTTGCTGCATTGCTGATTCTGAAGGGCCAGAGCTCCATGGCACTGCCTGTGTCTCTGCACATGGCCCTGGGTGATGAGCTCCAGACACAGGATAAGGAGGAGGAGCCACAGCCGAGACTTGGTTTCTCAGACAGGTAAGTCAGAGAAGTGGGGAAGGGAGCTCACAAGCTGGTTAGTGCCTCTGCTGTGCAATGGTGTGGAGCCAGAGGCAGCTGCTGCCTGCTTGTCCCACCTGTTCTGAGCCCCAAGGCTGCCAGGGCTGATTTTGGGTGAGGGGCATTTAGGAGTGCAGAGCTCCCAGGGGAACCTCAGACCAGCTTTGCCTTTGGGGAGGTAAACCCAGATGCAGAGAACACTGGGAAAGGGCAGCTGGGAATCAGCAAATCCCTGCCTTGAGTAAGCCTTTTGTGACATCTGTGTCACCCCTGGCACGTGGCAGAGGGGGTGCTGGGGAAGTGAGGCCTTCCCTGCAGGGGCACTGGAGGGCTTGGGCTGCTCCTGCTGTTCAGACCATGCTGGGGACTGCTCTGTCAGTCGTGGGTGGAAATGGCCCCTGGAATTTGTTGTCACAGCCCCAGGGCAGGGCACACTGGATCCAAGAGTCCCAGGCTGTGTCCTGCAGTGAGTGGAGCCTTTGGTGTCTGTGCTGGTTCAGTCCCTGCCCTGCCTGACACTCCAGTTCACAGTCCCACTGCTCCCAGCCTTTGCCCACAGCCTGGCAGAAATTAATGTAAAAAAGAGCAAACCAGCTGTTGGGGACTAGCTTGGAAATGTGTAAGAGTCTGTGCCTGGTGTCCTGCTTTTATGCAGAGCTTTTTAGGGTTGTTCTGGAGGCAGTTCCAGAACACAGCTTTCTTTGTCATCCCTTGGTCCCTGCTGACTGATCCATGTGCTGCTGAAGGCGAAGAAAGAGGGAAAAATGCTGGCAGAACTGCAGAGGAGGCAAAGCACAGGGAATGTGGCATGAGCAGGGCATGCTGCCTGGAGCTGGTGGCTCTGGAGCGCCCAGGCTGCTTGCAAAATTAATTGGAATTGGGAAAGCTGAGCAGGGCGGGGAGGGAACAGCTGGCAGAGGGCAGAGCCTGAGTAAAGAGTCAGAAACTTTCCTGTTAGTCATTGGTCCTGAAGCAAAGGTTGATGAGTAAAAAGCACTTTAACTGCTTTTCCAAAACGTGGCAGCCCCTTTGCCCTGCCCCGGGGATGAGCCACTCTCCTTCCTTCTGCTTCCTTCCTTCCCTCCCCGAGCCAATCTCCTGAGAGCTTTTCAGTCCAGCTGCAAATATCTCGGTTGCACCCCGACTGCAAGATCTGAAGAGCAGGAAAAATGTAGGATTGGGCAAAAGTGACCTCCAGTGTTCCCTCGGGGCGTGGCTCGGCAGCTGCAGCAGCGAGGAGCTGTGGATGAGCACAGTGGGACCCCGCCGGTTCTCTGCCCTGCCTTGGACCCACTGCAGTCACAAAAACCCCTTCCCTGCGCCAGCTTTTCTCTCTCTGAAGATTTACGGGGCGCAGATGCTTTTGGCCACGGTGGTGAACTCTGACAGCTGCTTCCTGAGCCTGGTGCTGACCTCGGGACAGGCAGCTCCTGCCTGCGTGCGTTCATTCCTGCCTCCGTAATGCTCAAATATAGCGCGGCCGGGCCGCGGTGAGTCAGCGCTCCCGGGAGGGACCCTGCGGGCTCCCGGCAGCGCTCCCGGGACACTGCGAGGGAGAGGGGACTGCACCCGCCCTGTCCCCGTGTCCCTGTGGCAGTGAGCCCCATCCCAGGTGCAGCTGGAAAAGCCCTCTTGGCTCCGCATTAGGAGCCGAGCTGCAGCTCCTGTGCTGCAGCTCCTGTGCTGCATTCCTCCTTCCCTGCACGTCTGGCTGTGCCAGGCTCCTGCCCGTGCCACTCTGCTGGGGGCACACGGGATAGAGGGACCGAGCTCCTTTTCCACCGGGAGATGCTGGTGGGTGTTTAGCAGGGGAAAGAGCAGCTGGTGTGGCTCAGGTCAGTGGCTGATCGTGGCCGCTCCAAAGCCCAGATGAGTCACTGATGACGGGAGGAGAGCTGCGGGCCGATGGTGAAATCCCCGAGTGCCCGGAGCCGGGTCAGAGTCCGGCAGCCCGGAGAGGGTGGGGGCCTGGTTCGAGACCCCCTCCCGAACGGGGCCGAGCTCGGGTGTGTGGGCAGGTCCAGCCTCGCCGGGAGGCGCTGGGCAGGTCCCTGGTGCTGCCTTCCCCCAGCTGCAGGGAGGGCTCTGCCCCTGGGCTCAGGTGAGACCCCACCTGCAGAGCTGCCCCAGCACAGGAGGGACCTGGAGCTGCTGCAGAGAGCCCAGGGGAGGCACCAGCACGGGCAGAGGGATGGAGCAGCTCTGCTGGGAGAGATGGGATTGTTCAGCCTGGAAAAGAGAAAACCGTGGAGACCTCAGAGCCCCTTCCAGTGCCTAAAGGGGCTCCAGGAGAGCTGGAGAGGGGCTGGAATGACAGGACAAGGGAGAAGGGCATCAAACTGCCAGAGGGCAGAGATAGATGGGGACATTGGGAAAAAATTCTGCATTGTGAGGGTGGTGAGGCCCTGAGGAGGCTGCCCAGAAAAACTGTGCCCCTTGTCCCTGGAACTGTCCAAGGCTAGGTTAGACAAGGCCTGGGATAGTGGAAGGCATCCCTCCCAGTGGCAGGGAGTGGAATCAGATGAGTTTTATGTACCTTTGAACCCAAACCATTCTGGGATTCTATGATCCCTTTCCCTTCTCTTCATCTTGTCCTGCCCTGTGACACTGACAGGCCTTTCTCCCAATCTCTGACCTTACCCTGCCTGTTCAGCTGCAGCTGCTGGGCTCCTTGCCCTTGCTGGGCTCCTCCCATGCTGGTGACCCCATGGTCACCCTTCAGCTGCAGCTGTGCCACAAGAGCCCCAGGGCCCCAGCTGGGATGGTGGGAAGTCACTGGCTGGGGTGGGACAGGGCTGATCCAGAGCCTTCCCTTCCTCCAGGCCTGTCCTGGCAGGGGCAGGGCAGCAGCTCAGGGTGGCTGGGCATGGAGCCCCATCACCCTTCCAAAATCAAACAGTGCTGCTGCTCTTCAGGCTCATTGCAAGTGTGCGCTCACATCAGCTGTGCTGGGGCAGTGCCCTCCCTACCTGCAAGCCAAGAGCTCCATGGGCAGCACACAGCTCCATCCCACAGGAAAAGGATCCAGGGCTCTCAGCAGCCCCTGCTGTGCTTTTTGCAGGTTCCTGATGATGGGAATGAAGCACAAGCTCCACTGCTCTGCAGGGTGAAGCCCAGGGATGGCTGTGCTGTACAGACCCCAGAGGTTTCGGTCATGAAGAGGCCAGCCTGACCCTCCCACATGTGAGTTCATTGTGTTGTTGGAGTCTGTGGTGCTTTCTTCCCCTCCCTAGAACCATTCCAGGGTAAGTGGTTGTTTGACGTTCTGGCATCACAAAATAGATTTGCCACCCCTCAGCAGGTGACCCTGCTTTCAGCCCAGCTTTATCTGCCCTGCCCTCTTGCAGCCCTTTAGTGCTGTGTGTTCCCAGTGGAGACACAAAGTTTAGTGTAGGACAGGAATTTGGGGTAGGAGCAGCTCCTGCACCTGCCCAGTGGGATGGTGAAGGGAAACAGAGGAGCTTGGTTTCCACAAATGGTGATAAAACTCTGGTGATAAAACTCTGTGTGATCAGATTTATAGCAGCCACATAGGAGGACAGTTGGATGTGGAGGATTTCTCACTGCTAATGGCAGTGGCTTTTATTTTAAGCCTGTTCATTTTTTTTTTTTTTACATTAAAAATTTTATTACAAAAAAATGTAACAGTAAGGCAGTTGTCAGTCACTGTGAGCCCAGACAGTTTTCAATCATGTTTAATACAAAACTAGATTCACACAGGAGCCACACTGGGGATCCAAAAGCCCTCTGAGAAATGATGGGATAAGGCAGAAGCAACAGCACCAGTGTAATCCTTTACACAGTCAGCATTGGAGGCATGGACACCACTGCAGTGGAGGGAGAGGAAATAGAGATTGTCTGCAGTTTAAAAATCTAAGCCAACCCTGTTGTCACAATCTAGAACATTCCTGATGTGTCCCAGCAGACTGGAGATTTAATTTTGAGAGGTTATTTTTTTTCTTTAACCAAGTAAAATTTTCTACTGTCAAAAGTAGAAAATTCTTTCCTGAAGAATTACCTGTGAGTGATTCACTGCTTTAAAAGTCGTGCAGCAGAACATTTGTACTCCCCAAGCAGTGCCTGAGACTGATGCTGTTTAACGCTGGAGTACTCACTGGTACTGAGGTGAGGGAGGGAACTGCTGAGCAAAATTCTCCAATTCTGGTTTTTTTCATGCTTTGGTGACTGTTGAACAGAGATGGGACAGCCAGAGCAAACCAGGTGTTTTCCACACCAGTTCCTGATGGCAATACAGGGATTTTGTTTTGTGCTCCTTTACTAGGTAGAACTGGCCTCTCTACAAGCATTTCTGGATGCCCCAAAGGCAGAATTCCCAACTGCTCCCCTTGTTCATTGTCCCCCTTCATCTGCAGGGATGTGGTGGGAGGTGCCAGCAGCCATGGTTACCTTTTTGGAGCTTAACAAACTAAGAGATGGGAAAGAGAAAAGAGAGAACCATGGGTAGGAAGAGAGACAGATAAAAGAGTGAGAAAACTCAGGTAGGCACAAATCTTATGGGTTTGGGGTTTTTTAAATTATTACAATTTGATGCTCAAAGATTAGCTCTGCTAAAGCAGTTCTGGGGTGAATTCATTTAGATCAGCTCCTGCTCTTGGTGAATGAGCAGTGCAGATGTGAGGTGGGACTGCGCAGACTTTGTGTTCTCACTTTATGGATGGACCTTGTTTTCCAGCTGCCAAAAGCCAGGCAAAGTTCAGGAAGGTGCAGGGCTAAGGAGGGGCAGATCTGTGGGTCCCACTGCTACCAGGCTCAGTAGAAATTTAACAAATATTTTCCAGCAAAGACCTTTTAAAGTGTCTTCTGAAAGTATGCAGTTCTTCCAACTATAGTACCTTAAACTGCATTCCCAGTAATCCAGAGGTATTTCTAGCACATTTAACAATAGGTTTTGTATGTTTTGGCTCAACTGTCAAGATTTTATTGAGGCAGAAAATCCAATTAACCAAAATTGGAATTTTTCCCTTGGTAAAGACTTCAGGCTTGACCCCTAAATCAGTGAAATCATCATCATCCAGAAAATTGGACTGTTTAGGTAAAGGCAGGTGCAGCTTCCTTTGATTTCTGTCCTCATGCTAGTGAGATATTTGGATATTTTGCTAAAAATCCTCCTGTGGAAGGGAAAGGGTTCAGGAAAGTGAGCCTGCAGCTAAAAAAGGTTCAGGACTATAAATAGGCTGAGGGTTTCTCCTGAAACCTTGAGAGCTGGGAGGAAGACAAGGGCAGGGAGCATTCTGTGAGGACGCTGCGTTACCTCAGCACCTGAAGTCTCAGAACCAATTTGAAATTCCAGTGTCCTAAGGCACGACAATTTTGATTAATGAAGGTGGGAACATCCCCATCCCCACTGCCCAAGGAGCAGAGGGAAGAGCTGGCTGCCAGGACAGAACAAAAGCAGCATTTGTTCTTGTGGACAAACATTGCAGAAGAGGAGGGGAGATGGGCTGTGGGTGTTCCCAGGCTGCTCTGACACCGGGGAAGCATCCTGACTCTGCCTGTGGAACTGCTGGCTCACGTGGTCAAGATTCAGAGCCAAATTCTCCACACAGGCTGAGAAGGAAGACAAGTTTAAAAAGTGGGGCTTTTGTGGAAGTGGAAAACCAGACTAGAACATGCTAATAAGCCTGTTTTCCAGCAAAGTAAGCCTGCAGTGGTCAGGCACTCTAGGAAAGCAAAGAGTCAAGTGTGTGGGAACTGAGGAATAGCAAAGGGTTTCATTCAGCATTCCTTAGAAGGGAGCCCTCCCAGGCAATGATCCTGCCCTAAGCCTGACAGGTGGACTCCAGACAACCCCTGGCTGCTCACACTGCTCAGAGGGATGATGGTGACAGGAACACCACACACAACACCACTGTAAGTTGTGGCCCTCATCTGTATTTATCTGTATTTTGTCCTTTTTTTTTTTGTTTCAGTAACACTTGTCAGCCTCGGTATTTTCTGTCGATAAACCTCGGGGGGGATTTGGAGGGAACCAAAAGCACGTTTGTCCTGTCCGCAGCTGAGCTGGGCGGGGTGAGCCTGTAGTGGAGTGTTTGTTAGTCAGTTGTAAACTGGCAGGAGTGTGCAGCTGCCCCCCTGAGTGCTGGGAGCCCAGGCTGCCTCATTCCAGCTCCGATAACGTGCACGGCCGGCGGAACTCCTGCCCCCGCTCGTGGAGCCACTTATTGGAGACTGCAAAGACACAAAGGCACTGCATCACTGCACTGCTCAGCTCCTCCTCTGCTGAACTAAACCTGCTCTAGGCCAGCTTCTGGTTAAGCACAGGGTTATCTTAATTTTCTAGAGGGTTTTAATCACAGAACAGCTTGGGTTGGAAGGGGCCTTAAAAGACTCTCTCATTCCAACCCCACTGCCATGCACAGATCTGTGAAGTTAGTCTAATAAAATTAACCAACCAACCAAAAACCCTTCCAGTATAGCTGCAAAGCTACAAAACTCTTAAAGTAGACATAGCTACGAAAACCCAAAGTAGACATAGCTACAAAAACTCTTAAAGTAGATATAGTATTAATTTCCTTTATACATGTAATGAAATATGCTACTATATAGCATATATTTAACATATAGAGAGATATGAGGTAGATAAAGTAAATTAAATATAAATATTTCTTTACAAAGAATGTAATTTCTGAAGTCTAAAGGAAAAATAAAGCCAAGCCACCCCCCAGCAGAGCCCAGACTCAGGTCAGAGGCAGGTACTCACCCCATTTATTCCCCACTAGCACCGGGCAGGCTGCGTGCCGCGTGCTGTAATCGCCTTCTCCACTCGGGAAGAGATTGTACCAGAACACAGCTGTACCCTGGGAATGGCAGGGACACTCAGCCCTGTGCTCTGCATCACACAATCACACACCAGAGATTGTACCAGAGCACAGCTGTACCCTGGGAATGGCAGGGACACCCAGCCCTGTGCTCTGTACCACACAGAG
Organism: Melozone crissalis; assembly: GCF_028551555.1. Classification (NCBI taxonomy): domain Eukaryota; kingdom Metazoa; phylum Chordata; class Aves; order Passeriformes; family Passerellidae; genus Melozone; species Melozone crissalis. The sequence continues at coordinate 3,580,015 of NW_026535840.1, read as the reverse complement.
ATTGTACCAGAGCACAGCTGTACCCTGGGAATGGCAGGGACACCCAGCCCTGTGCTCTGTACCACACAGAGATTGTACCAGAGCACAGCTGTACCCTGGGAATGGCAGGGACACTCAGCCCTGTGCTCTGCATCACACACCAGAGATTGTACCAGAGCACAGCTGTGCCCTGGGAATGGCAGGGACACCCAGCCCTGTGCTCTGTACCACACACACTAAGGCAAAGGTAAGTGCATTTGTGTTTCAGAGCCTCCTTTTAAAATGAAGGCTCTTTTCCATATTCTTATTCTTAAGAAAAAGTCTCCTTTGACTTACTGTATATTTGTATACTTGGCTTTTCGTTTTTTCTTTTAAATCCTAAACCAGTTTCATTCCTGACCAGTTTAAGAAAGCCAAGATTATTTACTAAAGCTGAGCAGCAGGCCAGCAAAGGCAAATCTTGGTTGAAGGAAAAAACTGACAGGAGAATTTCCTACAGATGCCTCAAGACTAAGTCAACTCACAGGTTTGAGTATTCTCAAGATGTGTTTTGGAGTATTTAAGTGTTTTGCATTTGTATCCACACATGGAATATCAGGGACCTTTGAATCACCAGCACAGCTCCAGTTGCTGCACTTATGGAAAATCCCAGCACTGTTCTAACAGCACAGAGGTGCTAACAGTTATTTTAAAGGTTCATTTTCAAGCTCTGCTCTGTGTGGGTAGTGGGGAGGAGTGGATTTATCTGCTGGATGAATCCTGCTCACCTTTCTCGGCCAAACGCTGGCTCCCACTTCAGGGAAGACCGTGGCTCCCCCTGCTGACACATCACTCATCTGAACAGGTGGGGAAGGACAGGTGAGTTCAGGCTGATAAAATCTCACTTTTTAGTGAAAGTGAAGTTTAATTTTGACATAAATCCCTTAAGAAGGCCAAACCCCCTCTGTTCCCAGTGCAGTCCCAGCCTCGTCCCTCCCACTTGAGTGTTAAGGCAATGAACATGATGTAAACACTGATGCAGGTATAAAAACAAGGCAAATAACTTAAGCTAATGCTCAAATTTGGGGGGAAAATCCTCCTTAAGACACATGGAAGAACCACAAAGTCTGGGTAAGAAGACCCCCCCATATGTACTACCCCAAAGTTAGAGGCTGCTTCATTTGCAAGTCCCTTCAGTAAAACAGAATGAAAGAAAAGCAGAATGAAATCATTCCATGGTGCAGAATATACAGTGACAGATGGCAGAAATGTATCACTTACATAAAACAACCAAGTAGCAATTCTGTTGCCTGTTCCCAATTCTTTAAAGGCATCTGGCTCATCTTTCTGTGAACAAAAGCAGGCAGATTCCATCAGCATTTCTTTTTGGTTGCTGAGAGCAGCCAATGACACACAGCTGCTGAGCCAGCAGCACAGAACAGACTCATGCAGAAGAATTAATCCAACCCCTCGATTTGGAAGGAGGGGAGGAATGCAACAGGAGTGAATCTATCAATTTAAATAAACCAGGCACTTTGAAATTCTGTAGGACAGGGAGGGAGGGCATTAAGCCCAGATTTCTAATGGGTAACAACAACTGTGCTGTCTGAGGCTGAGGCTATAAATCCTCCTCACAGCAAACTGAATTATTTAATTACACTCATCCCCCTTGTCCTTGGCAGCAGCCAGGGCAGCTCTCAGTCCCAGGGTCAGCTGGGACACCTCCCTGCCACACTCCACTCTGGATTCCAGCTGGGAAGCAGGGAGGAAGCCTCAGTGACAAACCAGGCAACTAAGGAGTGTCCAGCAGTCCACTTACAAGAATGAACCACATTTTGATGAGTTTTGATACCAACTTCTGTCATACCTCTGTTTCTAAACCCACCCCCTGTGACCACACTTTGTGTGCACTGAAATTCCAGCAATTGTTACTCCTGGAAACAGCCCCAGTGTTTCCAAACAAAACCTGTTAATCACTTGCAATGCCTTGGAGCAGGTGCTTACAGAGCTGAGATCCTGATTCAGAATTGGTGGCTGGGACTGGCAGGGTTAAGGTTAATCTGAAGGGGTTAAACCACACAGAATTATGCCCAGTAAATAACCAACTGAATTTCAGCAGTCTGCAATTTAAGCAGGAATAAAACAGGTGGGGAATTCAAATCCAATTTAAAAATTAAGGACAGCGAGTCCTTAATTCCCAGTCCCAGTTGTCAAGAGACTGCTGGCACTCAGCTTACAGGCAGCAACCTCCAGCTGGTGGTTTAGAGGGCTTTCTCCACGGACATGATTAGCAAAGTGGAAGAGCTACAAAATTTTAATAGACATGGAAGAACAGAGAGTGTGCCCCAGCCCAGAGGCCCAGGCTTCACCAGGTCTAGCTCTCCTCCAGCTCTTTACTTGCCCGTGCAAAGTCAAAGTGGGGCTCATATTGTCCTCCCACTCCATAATTTGCCACCTGAAAAAGAGAAACACAGCACTTGTGAAGAAGAAAGAGTGAAGACAAAGCAGGACTTACCCTTCCAAAATCAAAATGAGGCTCATACTGGCCTCCTACGCCGTAGTTGGCTACCTACAGTGGGAGGAGAAGCACAGGATCTAGTAAATCAGTCTTTAGCCAGGCAAGAGTTCGGCTGTCAGCTACAGCCTTTGCAGAGATGAAGTTTAAACACCAAGCCCCAGGAAATGTCAAGCCTCTGTCAGCAGCAGGAGCACATCCAAGAGTGGCACTGCAGGATGCTCCAGGTAAGAATCTGGTGCTTCCCAGGGCAGAAAAGCATTTTTCTTCTACAGAAAACTTTTCAGCCTCTCTCCAAAATGGTGTCACAGTGCTTTTACATCATCACGTTGAAACCACTTTTTGACCTGAATTTGGCTGTGTCAATAAAGAGGGTTCCCTGTCCTTCTTACCAATTGGTTATAAAAAATAACAAATTTTCCCCCAGATCCTTGGCCATTTTATCACCAGGAACCTTGACAGAGTGGCAAGGGGCACAGCAGGTTCCAGAAGTACTTTGTGGGTGTCCTGCTTTCTAGGTACTCGTGCTCTGCTCACAGTCAGGGAGGCAGCTGCTCATTTAAAGGCCTCAAGCAAATAAACAGAAGCACTTCTAAATTGCACTTTACTCAAGTTACACATCCAGCCAGTGTTTCCCACATCCCAGGGACACCAGACACTGGTGGCCTCCCCTGAGTTAAAAGTTTAAGTGCCTCCAACAGCAGCAAAGTTTGACCCTGTGACCATGAAACTCAGTTTATTGGACTAAATAAAAGGAAGTAGTTCCTAAAAAGGAACTACACATCCAGAGTTTCGGTTATCAGTTATCACTGTTGTTATATATCAGTTATTCAGTTATCACTGTTTCCTTCCAGCCCAAAAAGCCATTCCACACTGAACAGCTGCTCTGCAAAGACAGCGTTTTCTCCCCTTCTGTAAATAAATGAGTTTTTGTGGCCACCTCACGTGAGCAAGCACAAGAAATGGTGCTGGCACCCAGCCCCAAGCCCAAGCTGCCCCTTACCTGCAGCTCCTCTGCAGTGGAGACGTCCAGCCCTGTGAGGTCCTGGATCCTCGTGTTGATGCGGGACACCACCGGGCTCTCGTAGCCCGAGAGCCACGCGCTGGGGGGGGGACAGTTAGTGACAGCACCAACACTTGCAGGCACTTGGAATGGGAAATTGCTTTTTAGGACTTCTCAAGGATTTGCTGGCATGACCACAAGTATTTCCAGGGTGTTAAAACCCTCTGAATTTAATGAATGCATTTCTTAGAAAGACCAATTCCAGCAGGGGTTTAAGGGAGCTCTGTAACCAAGGGCCTGAATTCCCCCACTGGGCTGAAGGAAGTGTCACAAACAGCGCTTCAAGCTGATTTTTAAACCAGGCACACACAGTTTTGCTCTTTCCCCGCTCCCAACAGCTCATTCAGCCCCTGGGGTGATACATTTTGAAGCAAGGTTTGGGACAGGAGCAGGTGAGCCACTGTTTCTGTCTGTGCAGCTGGAACTCAGCTCCCCCACGTCCCACACCTCCAGGCCAGCTCTCTGGGAGCTGCCCTTTCTCATCAGTTCCCCCTGCAGAGCTACTAAAGACCATTCGGAAAACAACCAAATAATGCAATAAATGGAACAATTGCTGTCAGAACAGCCCATTATAACTCTGGTATTTAGCACATGCTTCAGGTACACAATGATTTTTAAAGAGGGGGAACCCAAACTAACCTGCTATATATTTTATTTTTTTATGTGGAAGGTCAGCCTCAGTTCCAAAGGCATCTTTCAGAATGTTTGCCTCCTACTGTGTATTAGACTTTTTCCACAGCTGCTCATCTGACTCATCCCATGCCAGTCACTGCACCTTCATTTTACCTGGCAGCCCCCTGCACTAATATGGGTGATAATATTGGTGATTTGGGGCTTGTTTTCCCCCCCTTTTTTTTTTTAGCAGGAAAACGGAGATAGGTATTTCTACCTTTTTTTCTAGCAGCTGACTCAGCTTTTGGGCTTAGCAGTGCTTCCTGCTGGACAGAAATCCCTGTGCCCAGAGCCCAGAAGGAAACTATCAGCAGCATCCATGTATTTTTACTCAAATCAACCTTCACATCTATACTAAATTAAGTTTTTATATTGACTTGCATTAAAAAAAACCATAAATCCCCAAATACTTTGTCTGGGAGGAACAGTAGCATGACACATGACACAAGGCACTGACACAGGTTACAGAATCTCTACGAGCATTTTTTTGAATGACAAATGAACTACGAGATAAAAGAAATCTGATTTCTTAGGACAGACATCCACAAACACATCCCTAGGCCCACTTGTTAGTACCAGGAGGTGTTACAGCACAACCTGCTTTGATTTCAGGTGGCAGAAGCATGCTAAGACATGGATATGAAGCATTCACCAAACAAAAATCCCCAGAAGCAGCCATGCCACACAGCCATGGTGACCAGGTTATGCTCACAAGCAGCCCTAACCTCACACTTAAGGCACAAGAAGAGCCCCAACACACCCAGCAGCTTCAGTGTAGGCCTTTTCTGCCTCTGTCCAGTCCGTTAATAAACGAAAAAACCCAAGAAACCCAAAGAAAGGAAAACCCAAGCATTCTTGCTCTGTTGGTTATTAGATGGCAATGAATACTGCAGCCTTTCAGGAAGGGGAGTACTGTATGTATTTTAGAAATCAAATTAACAGCCTCCACGTACAAAGAAAGCCTATGAAAGGTGGAGAAACAGGGAATTGAAACCATATTCCAAGTGCCAGCCTGTCTGCTGGGTGCTGAGCAAAACCACAGGGAGGCCTGGAGTGCTGCAGAGGTACAGGGGATTTAACCCTGGAGGTGCCATGCCAGCTGCAGCCTGGCCTCAGAATATTCCAGCTGTCTCACACACCCTCCTCTGCTGCTGTCCCAGCTTGATCCCTTGCTGATAAAAGTCTCTGCCTCATTCAAAACAATTTCTTCACACAAAGTTGGCTTTTTTCCCCTGCCTTTGTCTATCAAAGAAAAGAGAAAGACTCCCCGGCCAGTGGTGTAGGAGGTGCAGCATTAACAGCCTTAAACAATGCTCAGCAGTTTGCTTTCTTTTAATATTTACATACTTCCAGATTCACTGCATTCTGTCCTATTTCTGACCAGCTGTCACCTCTGAGTCTGTGATGGGCCTTAACAAAAAAGGGACAATTCCTGGGAAGCCACAGGCAGGGCAGGTCAAGATATCACTGATTTAGTTACAGAAGGGTTTGGTATTTCCTTAATAACCACCACACAACCCCCCAGTTCCCTGACCACACAAGTCTGGTGTTTTGCTGACCCACTTGGCTTTGTAAAAAGCCATCCCTGAACTGTTATAAAAAATTTAATGCTTCCATTAGCATGCTGAATTCACACTGGGGAGGCTTTTAACAACTTTGATATGCATCACAGACAGTCAGGAATAATCATATTGACTCATGGAATCAAGACATGGCTTGGTTGGGAGGGACCTTAAAACTCATCCCACTACACCCCTGCCATGGGCAGGGACACCTTCCACTGTCCCAGGCTGCTCCAAGCCCATCCAGCCTGGCCTAGGGCACTGCCAGGGATGGGGACAGCCACAAAATGTCCCATGGTCCTCCCTCTTCTAATTCTGCATGAGGCACCTCAGAGATTTTGAATGGCAGATGCTTCCACACAGAAATAATTTAAGGTCTAAGGAGTACATTAAGGAAAAACCAGAGAATCTCTGGAGCTACTGAACACACAAGAGTACATCCCCTCCAGATCTTATCTCCTCAGCTGCACTGGTCAGTCTAGGAGAAGACATTACATCCCAACACTACTTCTGTAGGTCACTGGCCACAAAATACTGGGATTTGTGTTTAAAAGCCTTCTAAGCCACACTTGGTGTGCAGAAAAAATACCAGCAGAGACACAATAGGGAGTGAGTAAAAGCCAGGCTGGTATTTCTGAAATGGAAACTTTTAGCATAACATGCTGCAAGCTCTGGCTGCCTGCTGGGAGGAGAGGGAAGGGGAAAAAGGAGCTTTTATCTGTAAAAGCAGTGTGTGAGTGGGTGGGTTTATCCTGGTGCTGCACACCCTGGCAAGGTGCCTCCCTACACAGAGCTGCCACGTCCCACCAAGGGAACAGTAGCTCTCTCAGAGGCAGGAATGCTGCAATTTAGGAGGGCATGTGCTGGGAAGGAATGTTTGGAGGGGGAAAGCAGTCATCTATTAAAAAAATGAAGTGAGCATTTTTTGGTTTTCAGGAGCAATGATTCATCTGGAATCTGAACCAGCTCGAGCAGCTCCAAGGGAAAGATGTTTCTGGCAGTGCAGCAGGGCAGCAGGAACAGCACAGGGCCTCTCAATCAGGCTGCTGGGGGTGGCTTCTGCCTCCCACTGCAGATTTAGGTGTCAGGTTCTCTTGGGAAGTCCATATCCATCCTGCAAATCTGCACAGGGAGGAAAGCAAAGGCAGGGCAAGCAGAAGCTGCACACCAAGGCTATTCCTACCCTCAAAAAATGCCCTTGCCCAACTTTTGGATGTGTCCCGACAATTTTAATTCCAGTTTCCAGTGACATACTGAATTTAAAAATTTAGCTCAGTAAAATGTGATTGAATTTCTGAGAGTTCTTAGGTTCATTGGAAGGAAGTCCCACAGTGCCACATTTTTGAGCACCAAACCTCATTAAGAATTTAAGGGTCCCATTCCCCAGGCTCTATCCTGTTTTGGTTTTTTTTAATTGGCCTTTAATGCTGAGTGGTGCCTTGTACTATTTTTTCTGACTGTGGCATCTGCACTACCTCAGGGAATAACACTTCCTACTAATGAAAAATCACAACTTGAAATAAAAAGTTCTTTCACTAAGCCTCATCTATTTAAGTAGGGACCAATTATACATCCCACTTTCCTCAGTAAACTGGTCACCTTCTCCAATTCCCATCATTAGCATAGCAAGTTTGACATGAGGCGATGTTCAAAAGGATGAAGGAGTTTCCTCAGTAAATACTCCAGAGCTGTCAGCACAGAGGACAAACGCCACAAGTGAATAAATTCCAAATATGCAGTGACAAATAACCAAGATAGGTAAGACATGGACAGACCTGAACATTAAAAACAAGAAATAAAAACTAAATGCAACACATGTCCAACAGGAAGATGGATGTTCCTAAAGCCCTTCCATGGGGTCAGTTTTAAGGAGCAAACATGTAAGAGTTTCCCAGACAATTTCCAGAGGATTCCCACTACCTGCATGTGCCAATGAGCACACAGACCCACGTGCTGCAAAGGTGTGAGGCATTAAAAAAAAAATTTTTCAACTTGCCACTAGAGTGGCCTTAAGGACCTTGGCTCCAGTGGTTTTCCAATTCTCCTGAGACTTATCATTCCTGAATCAGTCACCTTCCTGTGAGCCCACATTTGGAAGCCCTTTTACCTTTCTGAAGCAATTCACAGCTAAATTAAAGCCCTTCAGCTCCAGGCCATTCCAAGTTCAGGGGTTTGTCAAAACAGCTGAAAGAACACTGAGTTTCTATTCTACCTTCCACCATTCCACCATGGAAATCCCTTAAAATCATCCCTAGCTTTAGTGGGCAGTGCTCCCAGGAATGCCAGCAGCTCCCAGCTCTGAGCAAGGGTGGGCAATGAGGAGCAGGGGTGAGCCAGGCAGGTGCCCCATTGCACTGGGTGCCAGCAGAGCCCCATGCCCATGTTTAGTAGGTTAGTGACAGCACACAAGCCATGCTCAGCCAGAGAGGGCACTTCCACCTTGGAATGCCACCACTGACAACCAGTCCCTACTTCAGCAGCCCCCGTGCTTTTTTAGATGACAGCTCAGCTTGCTTGGGCCCCTCTCTTTGAAAGAAAGGCTGAAGAATAAGGAGAGTTAGACAGAATGCTTGTGCTGAAGCAGCACAGCCCCAGGACACACTTCCTCAGACAAGGAATCCCTTCCCCTTACCTCTTAGAGACTCTGTAATGTGCTGTGGTCAGTTTCCCAGTCTCAGGGTCATGAACAGTAGCACGGCTCAGCTACAAAAAGAGAAAGGACAAGGCTTACCCACCTTGCAGGCTGCTTTTGGCCAAGCCCCAGGTGTTTGAAAGGTTCCGGTTGGTCCGGATGCGATGCTCGCATATTAGCAATGGTTGGAAGGGCAACACAAGCTGCAGCTGCCATGTCCAAATCACAACAAATTGGTTGCAATAATTTGGTTAGATTGTCCTTTCACTTTTTTCCTCCCTTTATTATTTTTCCTCCTTTTTTTTTTTTTGTTTGTTTAAAATCAAGACTTTCTACAAGTAATTTATGATGCTGAGTTTCCCAGACAATTCCTCCTCACCCAGAAGCTTTAACTCCTCCCAGAATTTTGGCTCAGTGCTGATGGCCTGTGCAGCCAATCTTTAATTACCATGGCTAAAACCAAGGGAGGGCAAGCAGGGGCAGGTGGTATCTTTCAAATCCAGCCAATTTTGGAAAGCACTGGCTAAATTCAGCTCTTGTAGTACTTAATGGACAAGCTGAAAAGAACCAGGAGCCCGGTGGAAGCGAGCCTGTGTTCTGCCAGGTTTGTGTCAGGCAGGAGGTAAAGGAGCTCAGCTGGGAGTGTGGGATTATCCTGGACAAGGAGATGTGTGTCTGTGTGCACAGCAAGGACCTGAAGCATTTCTTACACCCATTAAGGCATTTTGAGATCTGCTTCATTTTCCAAAGAAAGGGAAGACAATTCCTGGTTGCGAGAAGGAGCAAGGGGGAAGGAATGTATAGATTAAAAACAAACCCCAGATTTTACTGAAGGTTTTGTGACATCTTGTATTTTTCACACTGACTGCAGAGACTCGCTTGAAAAAACAGACTTGAGAAGGCGACCAAAAGGGAAAGAACAAATCAAAACACGCCCCCAGAACTTCCAGCTGAAGGAAAAGACTGAGAAACTCAGCAGCACCAGCCTGTTACAGATCTGCAGGGAATCACAAGGTGGACTGCAAGCTGTCTCTCCAGCCCAGCTGGTTTCCTGACAATGAGCAGGACGTACACACTGATGGCAGGCCCAAACCTGTGGCAGAGCTCTCTTACCTTTTGCTAATTCTGTAATGTGCCGTCTCCAAGGCTCCCGTTATGGGGTTTGAAATGGTGGCTCGCCTCAGCTGTGAAGCGAACCATCAGAATTGCATTACAAGCACAATCTGCAGCCCAGCACTCCGACCACTCAGAAGCCTGGCCTGGGGACAATGCCACCACCCTGGCACCTGCCCTGTCCTGCAGGGCCACAGGGAACCAGGGCAGGCTCCAGCTTTACCAAAAAAAGGTTTCTTGTTTGGGTTTTTTAAGGTTTTCCACAAGTCCTGTTTCCATGTTTGTAGTGAGAATGGTTGTCTGAATAAAGCAAACTACAGCAGCTTGGATTTCTTTTGTAGTGAAATGCTCTGGGAGCAGCACGCTGCTGTGGCATGGGGACAAGTGGTGCTTTGTTACACTCTCCTGTCCCTGCATGAGGGGTTTTACAGGTAGATTCAATCCACCATAAGCCAAAGGTGAATAAACCATTCCTTTTCAGTCCTTCCTGTACCAAAGGCAGCACTGAGCTCCCACAAACTTCTGCTTCACCCACGGTCACATTTACACAGAGTGGGAACTCCTGCCTCAAGGCTTTTCTTTCCCTCTGCTGTGCTCCATTTACTTCATGCCTTCCCATCCCTGTGAATGTTCCAACTCAGAATCTCACATGTGCCCTTTAGCTTGGCTCATGTACTACCAGGCACTCTCCATCACTCATAACTGCAAAGGCTGCGATGCAGAGGCCAAATTTTGCAAAAGGCACAAATGTCAGGCCAACTCCCAAACAATCAGAAGCATTTCTCCACTGTTAAAATAAACCAAACAAGCCAAAGCTTCTCCATACCTACAAGAAAGGGTACTGGGTGCTCCCAGTATGCTGCTTCTCCTCTCCTCCCATGCAGACACATGAAAAAACAAGGCACAAACTACAATTCCAGTGAGACTCCAGAGCTGAATAATGAGGCTTCATCCTGCCAGCAGGGCAGAAGGCTGGGCACACATCAGCACTCTCCTCCCACAGGATGGCAGCAGCCCATGCAGCACGAAGGAGGAGATGACCTTTAGGTCTCCAAGAACAAAATCCTTTTGCTGCTGAGCCGTGCAAGGCCTCAGCCACAGGGAATAAGGGAACAGTAACTGCATACAGATGCTCCTGCCATAAAGGTCTCCAAGTCTTTGCCGTGAGCTGAGTGTGTGACAGGAAAACAGCGACCTCAGCAAGATCAGAGCTCACAGTCACACATTTACAGTTTTCTACTCTGTCAAGTAGCGGTCTGGTCACATTCCACAGGTGTGGAATGCATCACCCTGCAGCAAAGGAGCTCCAACACCTCCAGACCAGCAATGGGGGCTCTGATTTTCAGCCCTGCAGCAAAGCTGCCTGCCAGGGCAGCAGGAGGAGATACCTCACGGGTACTTGGAGGGAAAAGCTCACACTTCCTGCTTACAGTTCAGAACATTACCTCAGAACAGAATCACTGAGGTTGGAGAAGACCTCCAAGATAATCAGCTCCAGCCTCTGATCCATGCCCACCTTGACACATCCAGCCATTCCTTGGGCACCTCTAGGGATAGTGACCCTGCCACCTCCCTGGACAGGCCCTGCCAAACTCTTCAGTGAAGAGATTCTTCCCAATTTCCAACAGCTCAGCCTTCAGGGAGCTTTAAGATCCCTTCAGGCTCCCTGGTAGGCCAAGGACAGCCTCACTGCCCATGTACAACCACAGCTCTTGCCCAAGCCAACAGCCTCTCCTGCACTGAATGCTCTTATTGCCCTGGTCTCCATCTGCTTAGCTCATTTTGGACAAAAAGCCATTTAGGCCTAAAGCAAAGGGAAAAAGCAGAAAAATTACATTTCTATGAGCTTAAGTCTTTAAGACTTTAAAATTGATGGAAAAATAAATTAATTTAACTAACTACATCTTCAGAGTACATCTACAGATGCAGAGCTGCACCAATTGGATATAGAACGCAACTCCATCAGTTTGCTGTTTGCCTGGGACACTCCTGTTTTCTCAGACAGCCAAGCTGCCCTGGATTATTCCTCTCTGAGAAACAAGAACCTTTGCATCTTGTGTCTCAAACAAGGTTGATGAGCCACCACCATTAATAAAAAGCCAAAACTCATCATGTCCTGCCCCCTTTAAAGCTCTGTCATCTGCAGGCAGCTTCCAAGCCTGGAGACAGTGATGGCCTCAAGGTTTTAGCTTTTATATCTTTCAGATTCTGTGCTTCTTTAGTGTGCAGTTCTGAGCTTCACATAAAGGGATGGTGAGCTCTCTTCACAGAGCAGGGAGACAAAACAATTTCTTCTCTAGCTGGGGACCAAGGACAACTGATCCAAATCTGAGGCCCAAGAGCAAAATCAACAGCAGAATGAAGAGAGAAAAACAAGAAGGATGGGACTTCATAAACTAAAGTTGTAATTAGACAATTAACTCCAATATGCAAATGGAGCAGAACTTCTAAAAGTGTGAGACCCTGTGACCAGTCATCCATTTCCATGATCATTTTGGTTCACCTTGGGTGCAGCCCTGGCTGGGCTCTCGTGCTGCCCAAGGTGGATCCATGGAGATCCTTTTAATAAATCCCTACTTTATTCCTTAACTCCACATAGCCACTGTTCTAGCTTAACCTTCACAAAGCATCAACAGCAGCCAGTCTTACACCAAAATGGAGAATATAACCATTCTTTCTTGTCTATACAATAAGGTGGCATTCCAGGACCAGAGGAATGGCTGCCTTTCCCTTCCAGACTTAAAAAGAAACAAAAGCAGAAAACCAAACACAAGTTAGGGATACTCCAGTCCACTCTTGCTGGTTTGGATGAGGAGGAGAACGCTGAAGGACATTGTCCTACTCATCCAAACCAGCTGAAATTGCATCTGCAGGAAGAGCCTGACAATCCTGCACTGCTGGGACCTGGCTCCAGTCACCACAGAGAATTCCCAGTCTCCTTCAAGAGCTGCAAGGTGAAGCAAGCAAGGTGTGAGCTCACTGCACACCCCTGCCCTCCAGAGCAGCCAGCCACTCACACTCACACCGAGCACAGCAGGGATTTCAGCTTCCAGAGGCAGGGAAGGGGGAGCATTTACCCTGGGCTTGGCCAGCTCCTTCACGGTCTCGATCTCCTCGTCGGAGATGATGTCCAGGAAGCGAACGATGCGGGGCTTGTCCCACTCGTCCTCCTGCTTGACGGGGCCCAGGATGTACCTGGGGTTCCTGTTCCCGTCGTAGTAGCGGCAGAAGAGCCTCTTCTGTCGGCGGGGAGTCTGCAGGGGGCACAGCAAGGGGCACTCAGACAGGTGCTGTCACATTTCCCTTCACAGAGAAAAGCAAGGCACAATTCTTCCCAAGGATTTCTGAGATTCGCGTTCTCTGAACCTCAGAGAAAGGGAAAACACAATTCTTGTCGCTTGCTGTGCCTGTGTTGAGCCAAAGTAGAATGCAATATGGAGATTTTTGTTTACACAAAGTGAGGATGTTTTGTTTCCTTGGCCTATCAGGGCCAGGTGGGGGGGGACTGTCAGGTGACAGTCACAGGACTCAGAGCAGTGTGAGCAGGTGTGTGCAGAGTGAGTGCTTGGCAGATTCAGTTTAGACGAAATGTATATAGTATAGTATAATAAAGTAATTAATTAGCCTTCTGAGATCAGTGGAGTCAGATGCATCATTCTCTCCCCTTTGATTTACAATTAACTGCCACAGAACATTGGTATTGCCAAAATGGGCAGAACATGTCCTGGACACACAAACAATTCACTCTCCCCACCTCCTTATGTGACAGGTTAAGGAGATGACTTCAGTTTGAGAGATCGGTGCTGTCTGCACTTTCATGTTGCTGTGTAATACTTCAGCAAGCATTACTTTACACAACCCTACTAAGATAATTTCATCACCAAGAAAAACACCCCAGCTGATCCAGCTTCTCTGCCCATCTAGAATGAAAAAATTCATCAAAGTCTCACAGAGGTCTGGTGCTGTGCTAGAGAACTGACTGCAAACTACTCCAACTACCCTATTTAATTCTGTCTGTAAGTCTGGACTTCCAGCATCCTTATTCAATTAATTACACTGATGGAGCACTTCCAAGACAGCCAGCAGTGCCTGAGGCAGTGTTACTTTCTGTCTACTGAACAGGCCAAAGGGGGCAGAAATCCAACACAAGATCCTCAGCTCTGCACAGTCATGCAGCTGCTCTAACAACTTCCTTGCTTGCACACCACACACAAATTCCTGACATTGTTTGGTTTCAAACATTTGAGAACAGTCTACTTCACTTTACCATTTTGAGCCCCTCCCCACGGCACAGCATTTCGTACTTCCTTCTCTCAGGCAGGTAATCCTTTTTCTTAACCTCAGTTTCTTTCTCCTGCTCTTCTGAATCCGTGCTGGACTTGTTTGCCTCTTTTTCTTTAGCCATGATGTACTCAAAGTATTTCATGTTCCCATTTGCTCTTTGATGTTCAGGATCTATGGACAGAGAAACAGACGGGGATCACTGGCAGGGTTCCAGCCCCTGAGGAACCATCCAGAAGTGCTTATTCACAGAAAGCAAAAGGAAACAGATGCACACCACTGCTTCTCCAACCCTCACTGCACATGGGGTCCCAGCACTGAGGAAAAGGGTTTGGCCACTCCAGCCCATCCCACTTCAGAGGGAGAGACAAGGGAATGGGGCAGGGAGAGAGCTGGCATGGCATGACTGACTAGAAACCTGAAAATACCACAGTGGGATTTAAAGTTTCTGGCGACAAAGCTCTTTAACTTGCAGAATTAGCTTCAGTTCTTTAACAAGTGGCTCTTGCTATGTTAGGGTTAGTTCTGAGCTCCCCAGAGCATCCATTACACAGTCAGTCAGTGGAATATTCACAGGAGAATAAATGCTTTCATTTTTCATGAAGCAGACTCTTATCTCACTGTCCTGTATTCTGTATTTCTTGTTTGTACAAGTGTTTCATCTTCAGCATGCTGAATTTGTATTTAAACCATCTGCAGAGATTCCAGTATCACAAATTTAGTTTCAATTTCATTCATTTTGGTTCTGCCTCTACCTAAGGGGAAGCAATCTCAACCCAGGAAAGCAAAATGTAGGGAGAGAACCAGATTTCAGACAGGTAAAGGGACAGAAGCCATAAAAATCCTTCAGTACAAAGGATCAAATCCCCATCTAAAATGCAAAACCACACTTTAGAAATGCACATAGGAGTCAGATCCCAGGCAAGGCTGCAGTGCCCAGGACAAAGCCAGGCAGAGCTGTGTCCCTGTGCCCCTCACCCAGCTCCAGGAGGCGCCTGGTGAGTGCCATGGCCTTGGCCAGGTCCCCCTGCTGGTACACAGCATAGCTCAGGTAGTCCAGGATGTAGACTTTGTCTGCAGAGGACACTTCTCCCTCATCCAGCTGCTTCAGGGCTTGCTCCATCCACAGCTCGGTGTGGTAGTAGTCAGCCTCTGTGTAGGCAATCTTGCCCAGCTCAAAGCAATCTTCAGCTGTTAGGAAGGATTTGTGCTTCACACCTGGGTATTTAGAGCAAAACAAAAGAGTTTACACAGGGTTCCAGACCTGTGCTCTGAGAAACATTTGAGTTATTTCTCATTCCTCCCAGCAGGGTTTTATTTCTGTTCTCCCACAGCTCCATTCTGCAGTAGCTGTTTGCTGGAAGTCTCTAAAGCCTGTAAATCCTTGGCACACAAGCACTCAGATGCAGCTTTCCACTGCCAGAATACCAGGGAACAGCTAAATGTCTCTGCCACTAGTGAAAAATTAAATTAAACAAACCTTCCTTCCTCAAAACCCCAACCACTTCCAGCAAGAGCAAAAAAAAGCCAAATTTGAAGTTTCAGAACTCTGATTTCAAGGACATCACATTATCACTTTCAAAATGTTACTGAACCACGACTTGTTAGTGACAGCTTGGTGGGGGAGGACAAGGAAAACATCAGGGAGTAAGTTCCCAGCTGCTTGGGATTTTTTTCAAGTCAGTCATTTTTAGAAACATTTTAAGTGACCTCTGAAAGATTAAAGCACTAGTGGGCAAATTACAGATTCCTATTTTTGCCTCTGGAAATACAGGCCCTACGAAAAACCAAATTTTATCTTGTAAAATGGAAACAGGACCTGCCAGTGTTTTATAACAGCTAGAATTACATCCCTGATTACATCTTAAGCCATTCTGAGTTTCTCACAGCAGCTCTGCAGTGCTCAGAGGGGGCAGCTGTTCTGCTGTACCCTCCTGTGATGGGCAGCAACTGCAGCTTCCTGAGCCTGAACCTGCAAACCCTCCAAGGACACAATGATTTGGCAGTAGCTGAGATTCTGGACCAAAAGAAATTCCCTGGGAATGAAGAAAAGGAGCACAAACAAGTGACCACATGGGAAGTGCTTCTCTGGAGCTCTCCAGAGTCCAAGCTGTTCTTTTTTATCCTCCAGAACTTGCAGGCTCTGCCAGTACATTTCATTGCACAGTCTGGACAGCTCATTCTCATTGCTTCCAAAGCAGCAAAACTTCCCCTTGTATTTCTGTGCTGTTTGAAGAAAACAGCAGTGAGCTGCTCACTGCATTAGGAGGAATCTGTAGGTCCTTGAGCAGGTCTTGAACCAAACCCAAAAGCAAGGTTATACATCATAACACATAAAGCCAATTACTCTTAATTTTATTAGGCATCTGACCACAATAAGCACTTGCAAAAACAAGATGGATTGTACAGAGCTGATTTTTTGCCAGCTGGCAAAGGACTATTTTTCAACAGAGGAAAACAAGGAAGACTCAGCAGAGAAAGTTTTCTGACAAAAAAGAGAAATTGTGTCTTCTCCTGCACAGAGCAGCCTACTAAAGATCAGCTCAGGCAATGCCACACAGGCTCAAGTCTGTGTATGCAGCATCTTTTGCTCTTCAGTTTACACAATCCCTGAAGTTTAAGCTCAAAAAACTTGTTAAAATGCATTATGTTGTACAATAAAACCAGGCATCTGCCAGTGCAACACATGGGGGAAAACCCCACCCAGGCAAAATTTTTATTGCTATTGATTTTTATTAGAAACTATTAACACTGGATTATCTTACCGTAACTAAAAGAAAGATGCAGATTTCAATCAAAAAATCACTTTTTTTCTTTAATTTTAGCCAGGTCAACCCCCTTCCTAATGTTCCCTTCATGCTGAGCAGTTAAGCAAGGTGGAACAGAGCAAACAATTTGCAATCAGGACATTTAGGAAATGCAAATAACAGCCATGGATGGTTCTCACCTGGCAGGTTTCCCCTGGACAGGGTGTCTGTGTCCAGGTTGTAGGTGTCCTGCAGCCTCAGGAGGGCCTTGGCTGCCCCAGTCTGATCCTCATCGTTTGGGAAGAACTGCCTCTGGATGGTCATGTTGGAGATGAAGCCTGGGAAAGGCAGGGAAACACTGCTCAACTCTGTCCTGGGAATTGGGTGAGCTCCCTGCCCCAGAGAAAGCCAAAATCCACCTTCCCACAAGCCTGACCTGAACTCACAGCACAGGCTGCACAGTTTGCATTTGGTTTGGGGTTTTTAAAAGAAAGTAAAGGAAAAATCAAAAATAAACACTTTTTTTTTTTACCCCAGCCCTTCAGAAGGGCTTGAGACACACTGGTGCAGATTTCTGGCTGGCAGGTGCAGAGCCTTTTCCATTGCCATATTCAGCCCCTCTCACAGCAACAGGGAAGCTGAGTGTGCTGAATCCTCACCACAGACTAAGCCTTTTCTTTTTGAAAACTCTGCTTTCTTATAATTCCTACTGCAAACCTCCATCTGGTATTAATTAGCTGTTGAGACAGTCTCACAGGTCCATTACAACCGCCCTGGCTTCCTTTGCTAAGTGTCTTTCACAGTCAACTATTTCATGTCCTGCTCCTTGCTAAAGAGCTCCCACTCTTGCTGAAGAAAAGAGGCAGCAATTAAGTGTTTACTACAGTAATTCAGATTAGTTCCACAAATGCTCAGTCTCAAAAGCAGATTTGCAAATCTAATCCAAGCTCTGACATGTGAAAGGCAGCAGGCAAGCACCTGCAGTGAGGCTGTGATGCTGGATTTTGCTGCAGGCACACACACTCACCATCTGACATGTCCTTGAGCACCAGGCTCTCCAGCTCACCCCACTCTGTGTTGAGCCTTTTCATCAACTTGAATGCATTCACAGGATGGCCCAAAAACCCCTCTGGGTCTTTTGTGGCAGTAGCTGTCAGCTGATCCAACTTCTCTGCCCATCTAGAATGAAAATATTCATTAAAGTCTCACAGAGGTCTGGTGCTGTGCTAGAGAACTGATTGCAAACTACTCAAACGTCTTCACTAATAAAAAAGCCAACCAAAATTGCAAGCTTTTGCATTATCTATATTTGGAGCTCTTCTAAAAGGAACAAGAAGGACTACTTCCTTTTCCTTTATTAAATCTTCTTCCTCAGCTGCAGCCCAAGTCTTGTGCTGCTCCTGCAGCCCTTGTTGGAACCCTGCTGGAGGAACTCCTTCCTACAAGCCCCAAAAACACAGTGCCAGCACTTCCATTATCAGCTGCCATGCAGGACTAATCAAAAACGAAGCTTTACCCACATTTTCAATCTTTCAATCACCCCCTTTTTCCCCGGAGGCTTACAAAAAGGCAGTTCAATGCTTGGCTCAAATTAGTTTAGGTTTAGATACACACTTACATCTGTGAGACACCCCTTGCCTCTCGCCACAAAGCTCCTTTCCATGCTGAAAGCTTGGATGAAGCAACATCAGGAGGTCTCACACGCCCAAATGAGGAGCCCAGACCCAGCTTCTGGTGCTGCAGCTCCAACTCAAACTTCTCTAAGTACCACAAGTCATTCACAACCCCAAGGTGCCCCAAAACAAGCACAGCTTTCAAGAGAAGGGGAAGGAGGATTCCACCATGAAGAGGTGCAGGAACACCCTGCAATCAGGGTAAGATGATGTTGAGGAGCCCCACCCCACAGAGAATCCCAAACTCCAGCAAGAAAGCAAACCCAGAATGTGCAGCCTGGAGGGAGCTGTGCTCACCAGCTGGAGCTGCTCTTGCTCCAGGATCTGGTTTGGCTGGGTGGAAGCTGCAGGCCGTGCCTGGGGCAGGAAGGGGCTCACAGCTGCCAGAGGTGCCTCTGGCTGCATCTCCCCACTGTCCCTGACTGTTCTCCTGCACCCTGACGGCCCCTGGGGGGTTTCCAGCAGCCACACCAGTGAGGGCTCCCTCCAAACCAGAGGAGCTGCTGGGGACCAGCTCCAGCTCAGAGCAAGCCCAAGACTGAAGGAACCAACTTCACCCTGTGCCTTCACACAGCTCAGGGTCAAACCCTCCCTGCATTTCCCACTGCAGGAGCAGCTCTCAGTGTCCTCCAAGTGCCAACAAACAACGCTGTAATTTTCCCCCCAGGTTTTTTAAAAGCTCTGTGACAGTTATTTAAACTCTCCTGACCTCCCTGGGAGCACCTCTGATAAAATGAAAACAGCCGCAACGTCGCTGCAATAAGCTGCGCTTACACACTCTGGGATGCCCAACTGGCACAATCCCTTGTTAATTTGTAGCTGTAAAGAATCTCCTTGTAACATTCCAAACCTGGCAGCAATTCCAAGCCTGTGTTTCAAGTGACAAAGAAGGATCTTTCTTCCTGGGTGGTGGAACACCAGAAAGTAACATACAAGGGCTAAGATAAAAACCTCCTCCATCTAGAACTGTTTCAACACCCTCAAGACAGATTTATGCATATTTGTGAAAGCAAGGAAAGCATCCTGTTCAGTGATAAAATATGTTTATTTCTAGCTGTGATAAAATCTGACACATTGGGCTCTGTTCCTCACATGGTCAGGTCTTTTCTTATTTATGCACCAAGCAGTGCTGAAAGGGAACAACTGACAAACAAACACCCAGCAAAACCTGCTACTTTAAGCTTTGCCCCAGAGAAAAAATTCCACAAATTTAATCAGCCTTGAGGAAGCACTTTTTGCATAAGGGTGGACTCAAATGATTGACCATTAGCATTGTGACACCAGCTGCTTACTTTTTGATCTGCTCCAGCTTGCTTTCCTCTGCCTTAATGTAATCTTTGAGTGACACAACCAGATCCTTTTCTGTATTAATTAAGTCTGTCATATGACCTAGAAAAAAATGAGTGTGATGAGTCAAGGAGAAACACAAAATCCTGAGAATTAAAGGCATTTTTCTCTTTTCTACTTCCCCAAAAGTCCTTCTGCATTTGCTTAAACAACCCTGAAGGAGTATCTGAGTAAGGCCTTTTTTTAAATTTTTTTTTTGAAGGAGAAAATCTCCTGCTGGACCAAGCTTGTTGCCATGGAAATTAATATACTGCATATTTATTATTAGAACTAATTTAGGATTCATTTGGAAAAGGAAATAGTTTGCCACAGAGTAATCTTTCATCCAAGCATACATAATGTAGAGCAAATAAAGAGAAAGCTACAGATATACACAAAGCCTTTGTGTTTGATACACACCACTAATCCAGGGCTTTATTTTTAAGGTTATATCCATGACTTCAAGGGGTCCCTGGCATTAATTAATAATTGCTTCACCTCCTGCAAGCAGGCAGCTGAAGTGGTTCAGCACAAAAGGGTGCAGTGCCCAGTAGAAGCCAAGGGTGAGGCCAGACATGCTGCACTATTATGTGCCCTTGGCAGCTCACCACCTCCTTCCACATGTGTGCAGCACCAAAATTCTGCTTCAATTCCAATACCCTTAGGAATAAATAGAGACTACAAAGCCTTGCCTGGCTCATTAGACCACCCTGGGCTGTCTTAAAGCCTGTTTCTCCCCAAAGAAAAGCCAATAACATGGTAAGAACTAGGAAATGGGTTTAGTTCTGTACCAATTAAGGCCTTGGATGATTAACACATCCTTGCAGAAAGAACTTTGAGGGGTCTCAAGAAACTCTTTTGGCTACACCAAAGCAGTTCTCACCAATGGAAGTGAAGAAGTCTGTGTGGGCACAAGAGAAAGGCAGCAGAAATCCCAGGGCTAGGGCACACCAAACCTTCTTGAATGCCATTGCTCAACAGCTCTCACCTCACCACACACCTGTGAGAGAAACACAAACAGGTGAAAAGCCCTGCTCACCAGGGAGAGGAATGCACCTTCAGAAGGTGCAGCAGAACCCTGACAACCTGAGCAGCTCCCATACACTGACTCCTCCTGCTGACTTTTATACCTGAGGAAAAAAACCAGCTCAGGGACAAGGTGTTCACCAGCACTCTTCTTTTTGGCATCTAAGTCATGCTGCAGGCAGAGCTGCTTTGCAAAAAAGCACTGAAAGAAACCATCAAGCACTGAAAAAAGCCCACAACTCCAATTTAAAATAGCCATTATCAAGTTCATCCACTCAATGGGAAAAAACCAATAAGTTTCCTTTTTTCAGTCAGAAAGATGCCAGTGGAGCAGGTCTGAATGAAAACCCACATGAGCAGTCCAGAGAGGGAGTTCTGTGCACGCTCCTGCTGCCTCTGTGGAGCCAAGCTCCACACCTGACACAAAAGGCAGCTCTGTCTGTCCCTGGATCCTGGCTGAGCACCCACAGGCTGTGCTTTCTGCATGGCCAGCTGCCAAGCTCAAGCCTTTCAGGATCCTGATCCCTTCAGCAGCCCAGCATTGCCTGGCTCCTGCATACTTTAGGAGTAATTATGCTGTCGTGGAATTCACAAGGTTTGTTTTTTTTCCCCCCAAACAAAAGCTTAAACTTTCACATATTGTAGTTGGTCAGAAAAAAAAAAAAAAAAAAAAAAAAAAAAAAGAGCTCCAGTGCATGGACAAAACTGATTTACTGATTTACAGCTCTTCCTACAGTACAACTAATGAAGAAAAAAAACAAAGAAAAAAAGCAACAAGTTCAGCTCCAAGGTAGTTTGGCCTATTTAGGGAAGAAAGTAGTATAACCTTAATCAAGCAAAAAACATAGACCCAGGTGTGGTATTCACACACAAAAAAGTGCAAACATAACCAGGGAAGTTCAAAACATACACCCGAATAAAAACCAGCACAGATGGTGGTACTAACGGGAACAAATCCCTGGCTCTGGAGTGCAGGATCTCTCTCACACTGCACCTGAGGTCAGGGGCAGCTCCCTCCTCCCCTCCCACCCCCAGCACTGCAGAAGGGAGGCACTGGGGTTTGGGTCTCCTCAGGGGCCTGCCTGCCTGCGGACAGGAGCAGCACAGCTCCACTGGCACCAAGAGCAACAGCAGGAAATGCACACGAGCCCAGAAAAGCAGCACAGCCTCCAGCTCTTGTAAACCACCCAAAATCTGTCCGACCACAGCTGAAGGGCCGATGCATTCTGGCACATTACAACTCTCCTTCTGCCTGTGAAAGTGAGAATTTGGACAGAGAAGCCTCCTGGAGTGCCTCTTTCCCCCTCACCAATGCTCTAAAGCAGCCCTGCTGTCCCCAGCAGCCTTCCTCACCTCCTCCTCCCCACAGGCAGCCATCAGGCTGTTTCAAACATACCTAACAAAAACCCACTGATGTCCACCTCCATTCTTACTGAAAACACCCCTCAGCTCCTGTTTCACCCTACAGAAAGCCAAGTGCCTCCTGCTCATTCAGCACTGGAGCCAACACATCTGTGAATCGGTGACAAAGCACAAACAGCTTTACTACATTGCAAATATTTGCCAATTTTATCAGCACTGGGAATGCACTGAGCTATTTGTTTACTGCACTCAGTGAAAACACAAGAGAAGCTTCAGAAAGTTTCCTTTCTTGCTACGTTAATCAAGATGAAACTTTTTAAAACCACAAAGAAAAACCAATAAACAGAATCACCAAAAAGGTCAAGAAAACAATGTTTCCTCTCCACCTACTCTCTTAGTGACAGTGTTCCATCTTGGTTTTCCTCTTCTCCAGCTGCCTTTGGAGCCTGCTCCAGCACCAGGCTCCTGCAAACACTGTTGCAACCTTTATTCCCACCTCCTTATCTCACAGGCACACAGCAGGAGCGACTGGCAACAGCCATAAAATCCAACGAGTGCAATTCCAAGGAGGTACAAACACAAAGTTTCTCACATTTAGGCACTACAAGAGGCTGCCCAGAGGAATTGGATCTCCCATTCTTGGAAGAATTTCAGAAGGAGCACAGCTTTCCAACCACTACAGCAGGACCAGCCACGGGTTCCCAAATCAAAGAAAACACAGCTCAGTTCGTATAGACACTGGAAATCTCCCAGACTCACAGGCTGCCAAGTAAGTAGGCTTTAATTTCTTCCCATTGGTGACATGAAGTAAAACAAGATGAAAATCCTCTCTCCATTACTCCTGTCAGTCTCACCCTCCTCCTCAGCCATGTCCCACAAAAATGGCAATTGAGCATCTCGGGGAGGAGGGGATCTCTGCCCACGCAGGGAAGTGGGAGTGCAGCTGACAGCTCCAACACGGGAGCTCCCTGCCTCCCCTGGGAACTGACTGAGCTCTGAAACAGCAAAACTCCAGCAGGGGAATGGGAACAGCAAAGATACAAACACACGGATTGAAGGGAAACAAAGCAGCAAGCAGAGCAGCGGCACTGCCAAGAGCAGCACATTCTCTGAGCACTCAACAAATTTCAACACCACCATTTCAACTGATGTAACTTCAAGGGGGTTTTTCTGGGGACTTCCCAAAGTTCAGCTCTGCTTTACAAGTAGAAAGGTGCAAGCAGGCAAGCAAAGACAGCTGCAGAGTGACACATGACACAGCCTCATCACAGTCAGGTCCCGCTGCTCAAGGACCAAAGACTGAAGGTGCTCTTAGCCAATGTCCTCACTGCCAGCTCCAAGCTCCCAGGTGCTCACCAGGACTGAGAAAACAGGATCAAAAATGGAAACTGAGGGGCCACTTCAACATGGAATGGTTCTAACTCAGTTCCAGACCAGCTTCTTTATTTAGGTAAGGAGTAACTGGCCTGCTCAAGATGAAGTCCACTGCAGGGCCAGGAGATAAAACTCTATCACCAAGATCCTCAACTTTTGATTAAAAGGTGGGTCCATTCTCACAATCGTTACTGGACCCCACTGTATGTAAAGATAATAATAAAACCCCTTGACCAGTTAAGCTGAGCTTAGGAGAAGATGGAGCCAGAAGTGATAGCTGCTCACTGCCCTAAATCTCTCCTGTCTCAAGGACAAGCCAAGTTACAGCCTCATGACACAATGTGACAAAAAATACTACTGAAAAGGAAAGAACTTTCCCAAAATAAGTACTAAGAACATTTAGCTGCCATCATTGCTTAAAGATCTCACAGGACAGAAGCACCAGAATCCAGTTCCCAAGTCCTCCAGCATGTTCAAAGACTGTTTTAAAATGAAGATCCAAGCAGAGAGAGAAGAAAGATTTTCTACAATTGCTGCTACCAAAAGAACAGGGTGCACTTTAGGCATCTTTTAATGACAAAGTTACAATATTTTATATAAATGAAAAACATAATAAGAGATGGGAATCAATTTCAAAGTCAAGGAGGGTGTTCTACCTATCATTTACTTCATTCATGGCTGAATACAGGGCAGTTGTGTTTGTACAGAGATTTATACACAGGGAACTGAAGTGAATTTTGCCTTGGTTTCCTCCAGAGTAAGGTGGAATGGACACAGCCCTCAGAGCCCACCTGTTTGAACTTTCCAGGCCAAGACAAGGAATACTGGGGATGAAATAGAGCAATTTTTTTACTAGACACACCAGGCAGGAGGCTATCCTTGTGCTCAAGGATTAGCTGAGCAAATACACAGATATCCAGGAAATATTGGAAAAATATGTTTTCAGGTATTAAAGCGATTGAGGGAGCTGGGGGTGCTCAGCCTGGAGAAAAGGAGACTCGGGGTGCCCTCATCACTCTGCACAGCTCCTGAAAGGTGGCTGTGCTCAGGTGGGGCTGGGCTCTTTCTCCAGGAGGCACTGACAGAACCAGAGGACAGAGCCTTAACCTGCACCATGGGAAATATAGGTTGGATCATAGGAAGACTTTTTTTTACATAAAGAGAGATAAAGAACTGAAATGCCCTGCCTGGGGAGGTGGTGGAGTCACCATCCCTGGGTGTGTTTAACAAAGCCTGGATGTGGCACTGGGTGCCAGGGTTTAGTTGGGGTGTTGGGGCTGGGTTGGACTCAATGATCTTGGAGGTCTCTTCCAACCTGGTGATTCTGTAAATTCAGTGAATTCTAAAGAAAGCAGGACAAAGCCAATGATCATTTGGGTTTTTCCACTGAGTATACTCTTAAAAAAAAAAAAAAAGATTTCCTTATCTGTATCATCCTCAGCATGAAGGCATGGCTTTCCTGCTATAAACTTCTGCTTATCCTCACTCCTTCCAAAGTGGAACTCACCACCTGTCATTTCAGTTTGCCAAACTGCAGTGGGCACTTCGCAATCTATGTGCAAGGCCCAAAAAAGTCACAGCTTTAAAGGTTATATTTTAAAGCCATTCATTATGGAACAGCATTTAAATCTGCATAGGTCAGAGAGCTGGCTCAGGGAGGAAAACAAAGGGAAAGAAAGTTAATGAGTACTGGTTGTGTCAGCACATACTTCAGAAGCAGTCTAGGGTGCTCCAGGTCAAATCAGTTTGGTCCAAGGCATTAAAAGGAATCCAGCAAAGGTCCGAGGTGCAGGGCAGTGGGACAGGGAACATCCCTGTCCCCAAAGGCCAGCCTCTGCTTCCCAGACAAGCTGGGAACTCATTACCTTTACTCTCCGCCCCTGGCAGAGCACCGTCAGCAGCCCGAGCCAACAGCCCCTGGCGCTGTGGGGAGCTGCATTGATTCACTCGTGTAACCAAGTAAATAAATGCCTTTCATTCACTAAAACCTCGAGCGCTGAAGCTGAACCTTTACTTGTAAGTAAGTGAACACTACAGCACTCTGCATTCGCCTCTTACTGAAGCCGGCAGGAAAAAAGATGTGAAACCGAACGCTGGGCAATCCCGAAGGATCTTCCCTATGGGAGCAGCCAGCTCTTCAGGCAAACTGGAAAATTTAGTCTAAGTACATGTAACATTTTTATTATATTATTTTTATTATATATAATATTTAAATTTTTATATATTTTATTATATTCTTCAGCATGCTAAAGGCTCCAGAGTTTCTCCTGCCAGTCAGGCTGGAGCCTATCAAAACGGAACGGCATCGCTTACTACAAAGGCAAATGCAAAATTCCACGTAGAGCAGCTGGCCGAGCCCAACCCAAAGCAGCGGCGAGGGAAAGCAAGGCAAGCCGCGTTCCCCAGGGCGCAATCCCCGCGCTCAGCTCACGCCGAGTAACTTTCCATCGCTGCCAGCCCCGAGCCGTGCGCTCGCAGCTCCCGCGGCCGCACGGGCAAGGCGCTGCAGCTGCGGGGCCACCGAGCGGGGCGGGAGCCCACCTGCAGCACCGGACCCGACCCGGCCGAGGGGACAACTCCCAGCTCCTGCAGGAGGAGAGGCAGAGCGAGGCGGCTGCTGTTTAGTCTGCCAGCCGCGGGGAAGCCGGCGCGCCGGCGCCCTCCCGCCCCCCTCCGGAGGCTGCCGGCTCCCGTTACGTAAGGGCCGGGAACCCCGGCGGGCAGCTCCGGGACACCGGCCCCTGGCCGCGGGGAAGGCGGGGGGCGGCGGAGCGCTGCCACGTATCGCACCCACCCTCTGCCGCCCGCACGGCAGCCGCCCAGCCCCGCGGGTCCCTCCCCCCGACCCACCCATCGGGCACCCTCACGGCCGGCGGGACGGGGCGGCCGGGCCTCACCTGAGCACGGGGGGCGGCGGAGCGGGGGCAGCGCTGGAGCTCCGCGATCTGCCCGGGGGCTTCACCCACTGAGCGCGCCCGGCCCCGCCGAGCCTCTTATAGCCGCGCCCGGCCACGCCCCCTCAGGCCACGCCCCCCGGGCGGCGCGGCCCGCGCGCTACGTGAGTCCGGTCACAGCGGCGGGCGCCGCACTGCGCATGCGCCGCCAGTACCGCCGCGTCTCCACGTGGGTCCCCCCGGTCGGGGGACACCGCGCACGTGGGACCGGCCCAGGACCGCCACCGGCCCGGGGACACCGCGCACGTGGGACCGGCCTGGGACCGCCACCGGCCCGGGTGCTGCGAGCTGGGAACAGCCCCCGAGCCAAGGCCGGTGGGAAGCACGGAGCCGGAGCGGTGTTTTTGGAGTAAAAGTTGCCAGAAAGGCCCAGAACGCCGGTCCCGTACCTTGCTGCCAGGGCAGCTGGGCTCAGCACTAGGGAATCAGTCCGAGATCATCGAGGCCAGCCTGGGCGGTGCTGCAGCGCTCCGAACCCTCTCAGGTGCTTTAAAAAGCTGCTTGGGTGAGTTTTACTCGGAGAGATCGATGCTGCCTGCTCTTTGCTTTCTAGGGTTTCCTAAATAAACTGGTTGTTTGCTCATTCCAGCCATTCAGTTGGAATCAGGGACATTCCCAAGCGTTTTTCCCCATCTCTTTAGGTGAGGGTTTCAAGGCAAGGTTCACCTCCTCACTAGCGCAGCCAGCCTTCCATCTTTGCCCTTTCAATTGGTGCTCACTCCCAGCTGGAAATCTCTCACGACAACAACAGAGAGCTGGCAAAGGCACAGCAGCGCCAAACCCCCCCTCTAACACACATTGTTATCAGAGTGACTGCCCTAAAATCACCTCGTCCAGAAGAGGGACCTGGAGGCTGCAGCTGAGATTTCTCCCTGTACCCAGACTGTCACCTCAGCTCCCACCCGAAGGGACAAAGCCTTGGGTGTTTTGTCCCATTTTAGGGGGTGCAGGAGACACAAACAAGGGCATGAGGTGAATGTATTTGTTTCTTGTCCAGCTGTGGACACAGATGTGTCCACACAGCTGACAGCAGAGCAGGAAGAAGGCCAGTTTTTAGTGGAACTATCCATCAAAAAATAAGCCTTCCCTTCCTCTCATTCTGGTCGCCTTCCAACAGAAATACAACTCCTACAACTAGCAGGAAACTCTGGAATGTTATCCAAGCTGAGGCATCCAGTTAAAGCCCTGTTATCCAGAGAGTCCCTAACATCTAGCCAGAGATTTAACAGCAGCTTCTAGAGATTTGGCAAAACCTCACACACTGCAGAGGCACAGGCAGACTTCTTCAAGCGAGGTCTGCTGCTTTCTCATCCTCTTTTGCACTCTCCAGATATTTTTAGGAAGTGAGGCAGGCAGTGGGGGACACCAACAAGTCCATCAGGAGGGGGCTGAAGGCTCCAGCTCGTTAGATTTGATTAATGAGGTTGCTGAGTCACATTTATATCAATCCACATTAACTTAAAAGGCCCAGCTGATTAAAAGGTCCATCATATACATGACAGACATGATTCTAACTTCAGAGAAAAGCCAGATTTTGGGATCCTAAAAAAAGCATTTTTTTTCTTTCCAAAAAGTTCCTTGAGGCTTGACCACAAGTTTTTGATGTGAATTTGCTGGTTCCATGTATTTAAGGCAATTAACAGTTGTTTTACAAGGGCCAGCTGTTAGCAATTCTAATGCTTATTTCTGCTTATTGGGGGCAACTGGAGAGGCACAAAAGAGAAAGGAAAAGCAAGATTAGTAGTATAACCATTATTAGCCTGGAATTACATTTTCCAGCTGCTTTTATGGCTTGGAAAAATCTTTTACCAACTCTTAATCCCAATATGAGTATATTTTACAATAGAAAATTGAAGAAAAATAATATATATTTTAGATATAATAGATTTAAGATTAGATATAATAAATTTAATAAAAATAATAATTTGTGCAACACAGGACCAAAGATTTACCTTGATTTTGTCCGTGTAAGAGATGATGTTCCCTAGGTCCTCTTTGCCTGCTCCTTTGGTTTGCTCTTACTGCATCAGGAGAGTTTCTGGGATTGATTTCCTCTGGGGCCCTGCCAAAGCTGAAATTGGTAAGCTACACAAAGCTGTCAGAGATGCATTTTTGTGTCCAGGCTCTCACTTCACTCCCAGGATTGCTCCCAGCACAGGGTACAATGTCTGCAAGGGACTGATATAAACAATTTACAGATGCAACTCGCTCAACCTGGAGCCCCAAAAATGCTTACAAAGAAACAACTCAAGTGCCAAAACAACAGCTGGCATTTATGCTCTTTGAATTAAGTGAATAAATGACAAGCCAGCCTCTCTTTTGAAATCATGCCCCTTGCTGACATGCTGCAGAAGTACCTAACAGGGTATTTGAGGTGTGAACCCTGGAAGAGGAGGCACAAGGGATCTCTCACAGAGGGCTTGGACCAGCAGCAGTGCAGACTCTTATCTCATTACTTATCTTCCTGAGGCACAGGGCTAGGTGGGCATGGCTGGGCTGATCCAAGCCATGAGGGTTTGAGCTCACCTAACAAGGAGAGGCCAGAGCACTGCCCTGCCCTGCTGCCCTGGCTTTTAGTCCTTCCTGTGACAGGAGCACTCACCAACACCTGGCTGCTCTGTGCTGAACCAGCTGGAAAGGCTGGCCCCAGATTTGATGTCCCAAGCATCTCCCCCAGCTGCTTCCCTCTAAAGCCAGCTCCTCTTGCAAGATCCATATCTGGGGGCATTTAGGGTCAATAAATCTGTTAGTTTGTTTTAACAGCAGGGTGGATACTTCCCTTAGAGATTATATTTCAATCCTTTATCTTATTAAGGGAAGATGTGTTTTGTCCATTAATCCAATTAGCTTGCTGGATTAATAAGACTGGGCTTGCTCTGTTTCAGGAAGCATAAAAATAGCAGTCAAGCATAATTAAAGCTAAACTTGGAGTAACTCTGGTAACGAGAGCACTATTTCCCTGGATATTCTGTTTATTATTTTTACAAGCCATGCTCTCAGATTACATGACGTGAATTCTCGATTAGAACAGCTCAATTCATGACCAAAAAGCAACAGGCTGCCCTGAAAACATTTACTTTTTGTATGTTTATAAAATTCTCTTTGTGCTAAATATAGTCAGGTAGGCTCCAACCCAGAATCGTGTTTTCAATACTCGAGAGGAATCTGTTGGATTGCAAAGGAATGAAAGTGATTTGTCATTATTGTGACGTGCCCTGGCACAGGGTGCTCTCTGATCAGAGCTGTTAAATCCAGCTGTGGGTATTTGGGTGCTCGAGCACTGAACAGCTCCAGCCTTTGGACATATCCAGCTGTCGGAATCTGAAATGCAAGGAACTCTCAAAACTTTGAGCCGGTAAACCAAAGCTTAAAATGAAACACAGCATTTGATCTGAGACCTTGGAAAAAACTTCCAAACTTAAGTGCTGAAAGCAAAAAGGTAGATTTATAGTTTAAACCGAAAAACGTTAAGCTAAGTAAAAAAAAGTTTGGAGTTGTAAAGTTTAAGGTACAAAAAACACCCTACAAAAATAAACAAAAGAATTAAAATACAATATTATAAGTTTATCGTTAATATAATTAACTAAAACATAACATAATTAACTTTAAAAGCTTACACTGAAACATAAATGCATTAAAACTATTTAAAGGTTAAGTAAAAAAACATAAATATCCTTGTTAACAATATTTTAGCAATATTTTATCCTTATTAATGATATTTTATCCTTCAAAAGTCTTATAACTAAAAATCTTGTAACTTTCTAAACCATACCATAACAACAAAAACCGAACTCACCCTTCCTACCTATATAAAAATTTTTAAAAAATAAACTACATCATCAAAAATAACTCCAAAAGTCCCATCTCAAATTCCTTCCAAAATCAAAATTTGGAAATAAATGATCACAAATGATGCCCCGTGTGACTTTTGGCATCTTTTCCTATTCGAGGACGTGTGGTCCTTTACTTTAAACAACCCTTCCGTGCTGGGGATACGAAACCCAGAGAAGCTTGGGGTGGGGGGAAAAGGAGGAGAAAAGAGAAAGTAAGGAACAGGAACACGCTGCAGCCTGTACAGAACTACAATTCCCAGCGCTCCCGGTGCGGGAAGAGCGGCTGGAGCGCAGCGGAGGGGCCGGCCGGGCTCTGCCGCTGACCGGGGCCGGCGCTGCTTCCGCACACGGCGCAGTGAGTGGGGAACGCGCGGGGAAGGGCGGTGCGACCCCGCTCCTGCCTCCTGGGGATCTCTGGAGGTGCAGGCTTTGCTGTCTGGGAGTTTTCATGGTCCCAGCCAAAGCCTGGCGCGGTGGTTGCTGGAGAGGAAGGGGTTAAGCGCCTGTCGCGCTCGGGTCGGGGCACAAAGCTCTTCCTTCCCTTTGTCCCAGCCGGGGACAGCGCTGCCGCTCGTTCCGGAGCGAAGGCGGCGCTCCGGTTCGGCGCCGGGAAGTTTGCACGGCGGTCGCTGCGAGAGCCGGGGGTGGAGAGCGACACACGCACACAGGGCTGTCACCCCACCCAACCCTCTGTGACACGGTCTGTGTGGCAGCCACCGTCCTCACAGGTGTCAGCACCAGCGCGCCCAGCTCCCACTGCTCCCCGTGGCTTCCCGAAGGGATTGTCCCAGTCCGGGCGATCTGGGGCGGAGACGTCCAGAGCCACGAGGCAAAGTCTGCACGTGTAAATAGGAGCCTGTGCTGAGGCACCTCTCAGGCTGCCATCACTGACCTGTGCTGAAGGAAGAGCTCTCAGACACTTCCTGGCACTGCCTGAGTGTCTGTAACAAAGTAAACGTGACTTGCTCCATAAAGGGGTTTGTGTTCTATGGCTGCAGAGTGCGATGTTCTCAGTGACCACCAGGGATTGTGCACCACAGTTCGCTTCTGTCTCGGTCTCTGGCTATTTTTGACATCCTGAAGCCGAGGTCAGGCTTTCAGCCTGGGCTGAAAACGTGCTGTGATTCTTTGGCACAAAAAGCGGTCGTAGCTGGAGATGATCCCACTCAGCTGCAACTGCTGTCCCCTGTCTAGCTCAGGGAATTCTCTTGCGCAGCTGATATTTTGTCTTTCACTCTCTCCTGGCATCAGTGCCTTTCCCACAGATCCACTGTGTGCTGCAATAGGATGTGTGGTTGGATCGAGGCCATTACAACTGTGTAGGAAACCAGCAAAAGAGCAGCCACCTTATCTGCCCTTTTCCCCAGGGACACAAGATTTGGGAGAGGAAGGTCTAATCTATTCTTATAAGCAAGTTCTGGAAGAGCTGTGTACACTCAGAGATGGAAACAAACTGAGGTATCTTGAAGTGGAGTTTGAAGTGTGACTGAAGTGATCATTTTAGAAAGCAGATTCTGCAGATGCTGTGAGAGGGAGATTTACCTGGTTATTGCACCTCTTAAATCAAACTTAACCTTGCAGGGCTGCTGCATTACATTTTATGCTCTTTTTTTAGGCAGAGACACCAGCTGTAGGTGTTGGTTATGGCTGCAGTGTATCAAGCCCTGCACAGGAGAGTTTCCTCCCTTGCCTGCAGGTTGCACTCCACCTATGTGAGAAAAATGAGGTAAGTTCTCATCTGATTCCTGAGTACTGGAGGCCAGAGCTTGGCACAAGCAGCCCTACCTCACCCTGACCTGGGGGGTTAATCCTTTACCAGTTCAGCCATCGCACACAAATAAATGCTTTGTGAGCTCTGTGAAGGGTAATAGCCAAGCCTCTGGGCTCCCTTCACCACTGGTAGGAACGGCTTCTCTCAGGCTGAAGCTCTGTTAATGATTGCCTGTCCTGCCTAGAGGGCTCCTACAATACCAGGAAGACTTGAAGTGATGCTGCTCACCTCTTTTTAAATACTGCTCCAAAGAGCCTGCAAGGAGAATATGCTGACACCCTTTTCCCAATGATTTTTTTTCTCCTAACTCAGCTCCAGCCAGCTGTGCCCTAAGACTTGGTTTTTACCCCTCACATCAGTGTGACAGGTACAACATAACACAGGTAGTCTGATGGGAACCAGATTCAACAGCAGAAGTGCTCAGCAAAACAGCATTTGGAGCCATCCAAATTCACAGAATATTCCAAGCTGGGAGGGATTGGGTGTGGAAAGGGAAGATCAAGGTTTCCTGCAGCCTTTACAGCAGACCTTTTGGATTGAGAGACTGGGTTGCTGATCTTTTTGCATGTCCAGACTTGAGGGTACTCATGTGGTAGGTAAGAACTGCAGTATTTTCTGCCACACAAACTTCACTAGAGGCTGCAGTCCACCAAAGAGTAACTCAGCTGTCAAAACTCTGCAAGCACGTGGAGTACCTTAAATCTGATCTGTCCATTCAGCCCCCCCTGCTCTGTGCAAAATAAAGGCCTCCAAATAAGCAAGAATGTCAACATCATCTTCAATTCATCTTCCCAATCATTTTCTCACTGCAGATACTTAAATCAGTTAAAGGAAGATGACAGCCTTTGTAGACAAGCTCAGACCTCAGGAACTTTCTACCTCTTTCACAATCTCTCCCCCTTCCTGCAGAAAGTTGGGAAGAAATATTTGGTACCACAGCTCAGTGCAGCAGGTAAGAAAGAAATCAGTGCATCCAGAAAGAAACAGCTGGTGGATCACACAGCTGAAATGAAACAGAGACACACACATGGTATCAACCTGATCTGTTCTGAGGTGATCAGGTTTAAACATTTGGAACTGTGCCTTTTGAAGAGAAAGGGCTGGCAGGAAAACAAACGAGGCCTTACTGACAAATGTTTTTTGGGTGTAATGTAGGAAAAGTTTTCTTTGAGAGAAAGCTATTGGCTGGTGCAGGACAAAAGCAATGGACAGCTGCTTCCCAGGCATTACAACATTGGGACCTTTAGCCTGACATGATCTAAACTTCCTACAGCTTAGGAGCAAAGCCAGATTTTAGGTTTCTACCTGTGTGGGATCACTGATCTGGTCCCCTTTCCCACGTGGGCATTCTGCTTTGAGCCAAGATTGCCTGTGCCTTGAAGATCCAGAGAGCAAATCCAGAGATGCTTTTGCTTTCATCACAGCTTTCTCTTCCCCTTTCCCTGCTGTTCAGAGACGAGACAGATTCTGGGGAAGCTGCAGGAGGCCGAGCAGTGGATGGAGAAGTCGGTGCTGATCGGATGTTCGGACGAGCACAGGCCGCACTTTGCGCTGGATTTAGGTTGGGATGGCTCCTCTTTTTGTTTGATGCACTGGGATCAAACAAATCCCTAATCCTTGGGAGGACCTGTCCTGCCAAGGAGGGCTGGGTTGGGTCTCTGTAGGGGCTCTTGTGAGCGTGGCAGGTCATGGGCTCCAACTGCTGCTCCTATGCCTGTGTGTGTTAGGAAAGGTGGGCTGGGGGAGGCACATTTGGGAATGCTTCCCCTGCATGTGGTTCACTTCCATGGGAACTCCCAGAAACTGTATATTGGAACAGCAAAGGGCATAAAATTGGAATAATAGCAATAATAGCTGAAATTTATGAGATCAAATTTTCTTTTTTTCTTTTCCTTTCCCTCGAACAGGAGCCTTGGATAAATCAGTCATTGAGGCAGAACTGCAGGGATCATTTACTGACCTACGGAAGGCTCTCTTTGTCGTGGACAGGAAGGATTCTCCTTTGCTGGCTTCAGTATTGGACTGGGCTTTTTACTTTAGGGAGCTCTAGTCTCTAACATCAACCCTTGTCCTCATCTCCCACATTGTTTTATGGTCTAATATTGTAGAAGTACCTACTGTACACTTTCAGGGACTTAGATACAGGCGCACTATAAATTACAACAGTTTTCCCAAATTTGTAGTCCCAAAAGGAAGATACAAGGGAAACAGAAAAGTGACTTTAAAATGACTGCAGTAATTTATGCCATTTAGCTGAAATGTGCTAAATCACAGCAATCCCAGTTTGTCCTCAGCTCAACAACTATCAGGCAAACTGGGAATCACAAACAAATTTACACGTCTTCTCTGAGAGCTGATCTTTTAAACCCTCTCCCTTATAAGCTGGTGCCCTGTGTATGGAAGGCCTAAGAAAAGGCCTGTGTGTGAAAATCAGCTGTCCTGACCCATAAGAAGAAATAGCTCGTGTTTCCTTTCCTGCTCTATAATGTTTGTGATGCCTGGGCTATTTTTCAAGAAGATATTCAGGGCTGGAGACTCTTTAAAATAGTCCAGCTCCCAACACAACTCCCATTATGTCCCAATAAACAACAGCTCTTGTGCACCTCCCCCAAACATACTCAAATTTAGAAGCAGCAAACATGGATTGCAGAATCTGCCACTTTCAAAGGACTGCCCATACTTCATTCACCTTTCTGAGGCTTCCAAAGATAATCAGAGTTTATCCCCATGACTGCACACCAAGCATTATTCAGGGAGACTGCTCTGAATTATTTCTTCCCCCTAGGTATATATATATGTATATATATATAAGTGAGTTTGTGCTCCTCTGTGTTGGCAGGCCCAGTCCCTCCTGCGGTGGCACGATTCCCACCAGTACTGCAGCAGAACTGGGCAGCCCACTGAGAAGAACCCAGCTGGCAGCAAACGTGTCTGCCACGCCAGTGGAGTCACTTACTACCCTCAGGTGAGCCCTGGCAGCACAGGGCAGGGACACAGGGACAGGAGGGCAGCGCTGCTGGCTCACCCCTGGGGGGAGGAGGGAGAGGGATCTGTGCCAAGCTGCGTACTTGGGTACTTTGTCTTTAGTGGTAAGCCAGCGACCCTCAACCAGCCAGGAAAAGCAAAAATTTGCACTTACTTTTTTTGTCTGAAGCCCTTGTTTTGCTTTGGGTGCACGTGGCAGGTGTCTCCAGTGGTCATCACCCTGGTGTCTGATGGGAGCCGCTGCCTCCTGGCCCGACAGCCCTCGTTTCCCCCGGGGATGTTCACAGCTCTGTCAGGCTTCTGTGACATGGGTGAGTGCTTCTGATCCAGCACAGTGGCCCTGGGCATGCGGGGTGTGGGGACATCTGCTGGGATAAATCACACGGGACTCCATGTTCTTCATGGAGGAAAAAGCCCATTCTTTAGTCACATAACTCATTTTTATACAGTTTTACAGACCTCATGTGTGACTCTAATTGGTCAGTAGCTTTCTTGCCAATTACTTTATTGGTAACTAAAAAGTTGTTACCCTCACTCAAACCACTGGTGTGTATGTGCAGGAAAAGTTGTTTGTGAGAGATAGAAAAATAAAAACTATCTAACAGTGTAAAAACAGTCTATGTGTCGTAGGAAGGGGACCAGGACACCAGCTGGTTCGTCACAGGTCCAATTTATTGAAGAAAGTATCAAACACTTCTACAGCAAATAATAAGCTTATGAATATTCTGTAAGCCAAGCAATCTGTTGGTTAAACTATACCATGAACTCTTCCTCATTCCTCAGGGCTTACATCTCTCTTTTCTCATGTCTCTTTCACTATTTGTTATCCTACTACAGCTAGGCCCAAGGACACCCTATCTCACAGGTGCAGGACTTGGAATTAGCCATAGCTTTGTGCTTTTCCAGTCTCTAGCAGCTAAATTCCCAACATCTATACAAGTGCAAGTTGTCTTTCACCCAGTGATATTATTATGCTAACGAACTGCTCACACCAGGATTGCTTTCATGTGGGAACTTGCAAAATGCTGGCTTTGACAAGGCCAGCCAGTGACCCCAGGAGAGCAGGCTGGATTCTATGAAGCCTTTCTTTATGATTTTTCTACCTTACTGCAAGAGACATCAGCCATAATCCCTGTTCACAGAGGAGGATGGACACACAGGTGATCTGTGTCCCCATCCCCAGATGCGTTCAAGGCCAAGCTTGAGCAGCCTTTGAGCAGCCTGGTCTAGCAGAAGTGTCCATGCTGATAGTAGGGGGTTGGAACTAAATGATCCTTAAAGTCCCCCCTTTGGACCCAAACCAGTGTGTGATTCTGTAACAGCTGGGAAACAAAACCCCATTATATCTAAATAGATCAGTGTTTGCATGCAGACACAACGTACCTGAAAGGAATGGGAATTAGGTGTCTAGCAGTTCTTCTAATCCCTGATAGCAAACATAAGCTTTAAATTTGCTGGGTTATAACCCCTGATCCTTTTAAAATCCATTTTGCTTAGAAGAAAAAACTACAGACCTGTCATTAGAGGAGGGAAAATGGCTTAAAATTGAATTGTTCTGTCCACCATCTGTATGTAGATGGGGCCAAAAATGTCTCTGGTGCCTGTGTTTATCAGAGGTTGATGAATTTAATGGAGCATCCCGTCAGCAAGTGTTTCATGGACAGCACAGCTGCAGCTCCTGCGGGTGGGAATGAGCGTGTCCTGCGTTTCCCTCACCACGGTTCGCTGCCCTGAGGCCGGGCCGTCCTTGCCTAACTGCGGTTGCTTCTAGGTGAGAACGTGGAGGAGGCAGTGCGGCGAGAAGTGGCCGAAGAGGTGGGGCTGGAGGTGGAGTCGCTCCGCTACTCGGCGTCCCAGCACTGGCCCTTCCCCAGCAGCTCCCTAATGATTGCCTGCCACGCCCTGGTGGGAGCGCAGCGGGCGGAGGTGAGCGCCTCGGGCTCCCCGAGCTATTCCTCTGCCTGCCTCAGGCAGCAAAGCTTCCTTCAGCCCACAGAATTTAGCTAGGAGAGCACCAAACCCTCCGTAAATGCAACTTTCCATTGGCTTTTTCTGCAAGTGGAGAAGAAACTTTGGAGCAATCCCATCACCTCCTGTTGCAAGGTGCCAGATTTCACTGAGGTCACTGTGTACCCAAGCCCAGAGCCCAACAGCCCTGGATTTTTCCCTCTGAACTTTGCAGAGGAGGTTCCCTCACACATTTGCCAGAGAACACTCAGATTCCACCACGTTAATTACTGTGCTCAGCCACTTTGCTTTGCCACGACAGAGCAGGGTTGGTTTGTGGCTTCCCTAAGGAAGCCAGCACAACAAAGTACTGGTGGATAGAAATATCCTTCCCTGGG
The DNA here is from genome assembly GCF_028551555.1 of Melozone crissalis. NCBI lineage: Eukaryota > Metazoa > Chordata > Aves > Passeriformes > Passerellidae > Melozone > Melozone crissalis. Next base: position 3,542,823 of record NW_026535840.1, on the reverse strand, counting down.
CTGGCATCAGTGCCTAATTCAGGCATGAATGTAGCACTCTGGGCATTCCAGAATGGGATCTCTGTGGAGGCAAGGTACCACTGCCCACATTCAAAGCTGATTTAAGCAACTGGTGTCCTCTGAATTCTTTCCAGATCAGTCTGGACACCCTGGAGCTGGAGGAAGCCCGTTGGTTTGGCCTGGAGGAAATTGTGGAGGGTCTCAAGAGGGAGCCCAGCTCTTCCAAGCAAGATGATGGCAGTTTTTTACCCTGGTTCCCTCCCAAACAGGCCATTGCTCACCAGCTGATCCGTGAGTGGCTTCAGCAGCAGAGTGCCCAGACAGCTTAGGCAGGGCTTCATCCACTCTGTGATTCCACCAGAACTGTCAAAGCTCCACAGAAAAGATTCCAAAGCTCCTGGAGGCAAGGACTCTGTCACAGCGAGGGCAGCACTCAGACACACTGACCTACAAAGGTCTCTGAACTGGTCTGACAGGCCCATGTACAGTGGATCACCTCTGAGATCCCATGGTTTGAAGTAAATGTACAATAAAATTCTTCGTTCCAAAGCATCCAACTTGTTGTGACCAGCTGTCACTGACCCCAAGGCACCAATGCCCCATTTTCATCCATTTTTTCTGTCTTGGGTGGACATTGAATGCACCCTTTTTCTCAGAACAAAAATGAAGGGAGAGTGGCACTTTCCAGTGTCTCTGTTTATATGGATCTGGGACAGCTGTCAGAAACCAGATGGAAAGCCACTGCCTGTTTGCTCTCCTTCTCTCTCTTCCCATTCAATCTTCTGTTTTCATATAAAATACCCTTTTTTTTTTTTGTAAATGTTAAATGGGCTTCTATATTTTCCTCACTGGTAAGACAGTTTCTTCTGTCCCAAGAAAGAGAGAACAGAGCTATCTGGTGGTGGAGAGGGGAAGAGCAAGACTGCACATGAGCATTTTAGAAGACCACAGCTAATGCAAAGGTGACAGGAACTGCTACGACAAGAACTGCACTTAGAACAGAGAAAAATCTTGAAAGGATCAGGGCCTCTTATCCTGAGGCCAAAGTCTGAGCCTTGCCTGGAGAGCTGGTCTGATTTCACTGATGAAATGGGGCCACCTCTGTGGAGGGAGAACAACAAGGGAACCACCTGGACAAGGAAAGTGAAAGAGACACTTTGGTGAAAGGATGTTTGATCTGCTGCTGACTCGGGCTGACAGTCCCTTCTGCCTGCTTGGTCAGAGCTCAGATGCCAAGACTGCAAAGCCAGGTGCCTGAAGGGGACAGGGATGTTATTACAGGGACCTGTTGAAGGTCTCCATGGTGAGAGAAAGACGAGAATCTGGTTTCTTGATCAGAAGGCTGGATTTATTGATATATGATATATAATACATTATTGCCATACTAAATAGAATAAAGAGAGAGGTTGCAGATGCTGCTAGCTAGGCTAAGAATAGAAAGAAAGAATCTCTAACAAAGTTGTGTCCAGGGACTCTGTCCCCAGCTTGCTCCTGTGATTGGCCTTTAATTATAAACATGGGAACATGAACCAATCACAGGTGCAATCCTGTTGCATTTCACAGCAGCTGATAACAATTGTTTACATTCTCTTTCTGGGGGCCCTTGCTTCCCAGAAAACGAACAAGTCCCAATGAAAGGATTTCTGTGAAAAAATGTCTGCGACAGGATGTGTCCCTGACTGCCACCACTGCGATTCACTGCAGGTGAGCAGTGGTAAAAATCTGCAGTCCTGACACCTGAGCAACAAGTAAAAAAACAAGTCTTTCACACCTTTGAGACACACTGTGTTTGCTTAGGTTACTTTTACTTCAGGAGATTGGGAGGGGATTCCTTCAGGCCATGGTGGTATCTACAAACACTCTTCCTGGTATTTTAGCTACCAGTGAGAGAAAAAGTCTTTTCAATCTACTCAAATAGGGGATTCTTTGGTAGAGCTAGAACACCTACAAGATAATAATCACATCACATCTTTGGAAAAGCATTACATTTTAAACTGTTTTATAAAATCCTCAGACCCTTTTGACTTAGTTATGAAACAACATTGGTGGCCTCCATTCATGATGTTAAGCTAGCAGGAGTGATGACAGGCAGTACCCAGCCCTGAGCAGGACAGAAAAATGAGGTGAGGGACATTGTCCTCACTTGCATTTGCCTCAGAAATCTGTCTGAAGCCTGAAGAACATTCACTGTAGTCAAGACAGGACATGCTCCATAAAGGCAAGTGACCTAGAAAAAGGAACAGGCAATCCCTGACAGAGGCTTCCTCACCAAAACGCAGCAGGGCTTTCCCATGGAAAAGGTACCAGGCAGGCAGAAGGGCACAGAGCAACAACATATTTCTCTCAAGAATGCATCCCTGAACTGAATCCTCTTTGGCAACACTTGGCTTGTATAAATCACTGAGACTCCTCTGCTTTTAGGGATTTACAGCAAGAGCCAGCACTGAAAAGCTGCCAGCTGGGGCATTACAGCCCAACTGCTCACAGGTGTTGCCAGTCAGCAGGACATGGAATGATAGCACTCATCTGATCAATCAGATGTAACTTTTTGACTAGCAGGTTGAGAGCAACATTCCACCTACCTCCCAAAAATAGCAGGGCATAAAACTCATGTTGATCTCTAACAGGTGCCAGCAGAGGATTGAAGTAAGCAAACCTCATGACACAACTTGTTTGATCTCTGACTGCTCATGATGCCTTGAGAAGGCTGAGGTAGAACAGAGGCCAGACAGAGCTAAAGAATAAAGCAGGGATTTATTAACAGGCTCCATGGATCCACCTTGGGCAGCACAAGAGCCCAGCCAGGGCTGCACCCAAGGTGAACCAAAATGGGCACAAAATGGACACCCGGTCACGGGGTCTGTCACTTTTTATAAGTTCTGCTCCATTTGCATCTTGGAGTTAATTGTGCAATTACAGCTTCAGGTTATGAAGTCCCATCCTGCTTGTTTTTCTCTTTTCAATTCATCCTTGTTTATGCTCCTGGGCCCGAAATTTGGATCAACTGTCCTCAGTCCTCAGCTAGAGAAGGAATTGTTTTGTCTCCCTACTCTGTGAAGAAAGCTTACTAACACTTGATATGAAGCTCAGAACTACACACCAAAGCAGTACAGAATCTGAAAAATATAAAAGCTAAAACTTAAGGCATGACTCAGAAAAATCTTATCTGGGAACAGTGTGGGTAGAAAATTCACTCACCACATGCTCTCCCATCACCTGGGCTGCTCTGCTGCTGTGTGGAAAGGCCATGCTTTGCTATCCATCATTGTGGATGGCACAAGATCTGACTTCAGTATTACAGTTCTTACATGAAAAAATTGTTTTACTTTTAAACAAGCTCCAAGATGCTGTGGACACACACTGAGCCTGATGTTTGGCCTGAGAGGACATAAGCACTCCAGGGAACACTCTGACAACCTGACCTTGTAAAAGTCATTTGTCAGCAAACCTTTTTGAGGGGACCACGAGCAGCTCACCTCTGGCAGCTGCAGCAGACAGGTTGTCAGAATAACCTGTAAATGCACAGGTACAATCCCTGTGTTCAGTCTCAGGCACGGCTTGAACAAACTGATCTGCCCCAGCCTTCAGCTCCCTAAATCAAAATCTTGCTCTCTTTTCATCCTAGCAGCAGATGGAAAGCTGATATAACATCCTTTCCCAGTGCTCCCTGTGCTCAGCTGGAGGCAGCATCCTTTAGCTTGTGCTCTTCAGTGGGTTTACCCATGGAAATACTGCAGAGGGACGCAGAAGATTTACTAGCATATTAAAAAGAAGCTGAAAACCCAGGAAGGATGAAATTTGGGATAGGGACACAAGCAAATTCACACATCATATGACAGTTAAATATGGCTGCTGTGAGTATGCAGCATGGAGGACAGCTAGATTAAACTAGAATATATTCCAAAGCTATTTGGCCTTATAACTGCAGGTAAGGTTAATAACCCTCACCAATTGAAAAAAAAAGGAAATCTGCTCAGAACTAATTTGGATCACCCTCCCTGCAGCCACTGGGTATCACGACTCCTTTTCCCCACCAAACTCCAAAGGCTTTCCTGGAAATCTCTCATTTTCTGCTTCCTCCCTGTAACAGTGCTCAAGTGACCTGTGTGATCTCTCTGAATGAACTGAGCTTTCCCTTCACAGCAGCTCTGCTCTTCACTTGCCAGCCTCGTGCCCTTGGCCATTTCCATCTGGCAGCGTTGGCCTGCTGAAGGAGAGGCTCTGTTCCAAACATGCCCCTTTGCAGCAGTGCCCCACGATGGGATGTTCTCCTGCCTGCACTAATCCCTTTGCTTCTCAGCTCCAGCTGCAGCCCACAAACCTGGCACTTGTTCAGGAGCCTTTGCCATGGCACGGCCCCACCCAGCTGATTGCCAGCCTGGCAGCACGGTGGGCACACATTCCCAGCCCTGGCCGTTGTTTCCATCCCGCTGCAAGGAGCCCAGTTGTTCCCCAGTGTTCCTGCAGGAATCCAGGCCCAGGTGTCTGTGGGGTTTGCAGGGGCTCTCTTGGGGGTACCTGGGGTTGTCTGTGGCATTGGGGAGGGGGGCCTGAGCTCTGGGGGTGTCTCTGGGGTCCTGCTCTTTTCCCCTCATATTTCCCATCCTTTTTCTCTCATGTTTGGCACCCTTTTCTCCTCACCTTTCTAGAGATTTCTTGCTTCCTAAATGCCACCTTTACACCATTATGCCATCTCCATTTTTTAACTCTTCCCCCCTTTTCCTGCTGCCATTTTTTCCCCCTTATTTGTCCTATTTTTTCCTGCTTTTTTCTGTCCTTTCTCCCCCCCCTTTTGATGCCTTTTTTCCCAATTTTTTGCCACTTTTTTTCCGTCTCATTTTTTTATTCTGCCTTTTTTTGCCACCTATTTTTCCTACTTTGATTTCCCACCCTTTTCTGCAAATGTTTTTTACACTTTTTTTTTCTTACCTTCAGTGCCACCTTTTTTATCCAGCCCTTTTTTTTACCCTCAATATCAATCCCTCAATGGAATCAGTGGGGGTTTCTACCAATTTCAACCTTAAAAATAAGGCACATAGAGATTCCTTGTCAATGTAAACTGAAAGATGATGAAAATTGAAGGTTTGCTCTCATTTCAAACCTATAAAATCCCATCACAAAAAGTGTTCCCTGATCTATTTCAGCAAGAAAATGGGGATTCCCCATCCATTGATACCCCTGAAATAATGGCCAAGGCAGGGTTTCTTTCCATTGATCCCCTCAACATCGCAGGTGAATGGGGATTCCCCCAGTTGAAACACAGACTATAAGGGAAAATTACCCAGTTAAACAACTCCAGAATACACTTGGACAGAAATCCATTGAAAGGGAACCACACACCACTTGTCTTCCCTAATTAATTCCATCGGGCTTCCTTCACTAAAAACACTCTCAGAATTAAAAGTGGAGATGCCTCGTGTGTTACCTCAAAGCAGAGGAAGAGGCAGCATGGAAATGCTTCTTCTGCCATGGCAAACTCTGCTGGGAGCACTCCCAGAGCCTTGCAGGGCTCCCCTGGGAAGCTGCTGAACAAATGGAAAGAGTTGGGATGAGCAGAGCCCCAGAGAAATCCCAGCCCCACTGATGGAAAAGTCAGATTATCCAAGCAGCAACAGCAGCTGGAGTGTTTGCAAAAGAGCAGCTTTGTTCTGAACCCAGCTTAGGAGTTCTCCTCATGCACTAAGGGAGCCCTTCCATCTATTTGGACCTTTCCTATAGCACAGGCCACACAGCAGTTCAATGTGATCATGTTCTTCAACTCAATTATGTTTTAAGGTATCTAAACTTGATCTAGCTACTCATCAGTGGAGAATTTTATGTATTTTCAGTGTAAATTACCTTCCCTGGTCAAACACCAACCCTTCCCAAGGTTCAAGTACCTCTGTTTTCCACCACTAACTGCTCATCAGCCTTGTCTCAATTAAAAAACCTCTGTTAACCCCATTTTTCCACCACAGATTTGTCTGAGTCTCTCACCTCTCAGCAGTCCAAACTCCTTGAAATTTAGCAGAACCTTCTTCACACTTCCCAGCTCTTGCTGTCCATCTCTAATACCTGTCCAACCTGCCTGTGCTCTCCCTGAACTGCTGACAAAGTGAATTCCACAACATCAGTGCAGGACAACTCATTAATTGCTGAATGAAAATGAAATAAAGAGAAATTAAGAAGCTGGTTTGGACCCAGCAGGACTGCACTGTTGGTGTCTGTGTATCAAGAATTTCTATCTATTTTATTTCAAATTTGTCTTGTTGAAACTAAAGTTGTCATATTTTAAATAGATTTTTCATTCCACATGAAAGCAACATGCTGCATGCCTTCCAGTCACATTTTCACTGAAAAAACCCCAAACTGCTCAGCCTGGGCTCACATCATGTCAGCAGTAGCTGTTTATCAACATTCAGCAGTAATGGAATTCATTCAGAAAATGAACAATTACAAAACAATTACAAATATATTTTTACTCCAAGAACTGAGGAAGTTATACATACCTTCAAAAATTCACTAATGAAGTTGTATTTTTGTTTTTATTGAAATAAAATTAAAAAATACTTCTGGCCAATATTTACACATTTGATCCAATTACTCTTCCTGCAATGTTGTATTTCCCCACCTGCCCCTGAAGGCAGCAGCATTTTCAGAACAAGAACTGCTCCCCAGATATTGAACCCACTCAGCCATGGGTAAAAGGACATTTTAGAAACGTGGCAAATTGGAGCACTGAAAGGAAAAATGGGAGAGGGGTTTTGTAATAAAAGAAGACATCATTTGAGTCATGCATTCGACATAATTTTTCAGTTTTCTGAAATTGTGCTAGCACTGGGAAAATCTCATTTCCACCCAAGACAGTGTGCAAACAGAAGCTTTTGCAGGTGAATTCACTCTGCTGAAGTGACACAGAATGAACAGAATGCTCCAAATTCAAACCTTTGGCCTCTTCTCCCACATCCTGCTCGTGTGTCTGTGCTCCCTCTCCCCAGCAGCCATGCCTTGTGCCAAGGCTCTCCCTGCCTTGCTCAGCTGCCAGGGAGCTCTGTGCTCTCAGGTAAATTCACCCCCAGGCTCTGTAAAATGCTCGAGGTGGGTCCTGCCAGGCCAGCCTGGGCACTGTAGGACTCGAGCAGGTTTGCCACCAGGTTCATGTCCACATCCAGGGCTGCCACCTCAGCAGCCTCAGCTCCACAGTCAGGGCCAGCACTCTCACATGGGGCTGCTCCAACAGAACCTGCCTGCAGGGAGTACAAAGGGAAAGCTTTATCAAATTGCAGGAGTACATTTAAGGAGATAAAAAGGGAAAACCACAGGAGAAAAGAAACAGCAACTGTGCAGCCAACAAAGTCCAGTACACTCCTGAGTCCTGACAGACAGGAATTCAGACACCAAATGCTCATGCCAGCTGAAAATCACCACTGTCCATTACCCAGATTAGGTTCCAAGAGAAGGACACAAAGTGTTGCTGAGTCCTGGCTCTGCTTCCTATGGGAGAGAACTACTACAGGAACTCACAAGTGAAGCTGCAGCTGCTTGCCCTACTACTAAAAACAGGGAAAAGATGGGAAAACTAAAACTAAGCCTTGGAAAAGATGGGCAAATTCCAAGCTTAGGTAAATTTCAGTTTATAAAAAACGTATCATGGTGCAGGTCCAGCACACTTTGCTTGCAGGTGGGAAGGTTCCAATCCCATTACTCAGAATGGCCACTTGCAGCACATTTCCTGCTTGGAAATTACTGCTGCAAATCAGAGCCCAAGGCACACTCACCCCTCTCTTGTGGCTGCTGAAACTTTTCCCAACGTTGCTCTGTGCCAGCTCACGGTCCATCTCCTCCATGTACGCCTTGAGACTGCCCATGAGCTCCTCAGGAGGCACCTTCTGCTCCTGCCTTCCATTCCCAGCATCCAGCTCTTCATCATCCTCAGCTGAGAAACCAAACTCCTCCTCCTCATCCACATCATCAGAATCCAGCTCCTCCGAGTCTGCCCCTGCACATGATTTGGTGTCAGTACAACAGCAAAGAAATCAGTGCTGGCATTTGTTTCAAAGAAAGAAGCAATCTCACCTAAAATTCTGTCCAGGGCTTTGGTAAAAGAATCCACGTCAAAGGTAACATGAGATTCATCAGATGACCTGAAATATAAAAATATTTTTAAAGAAATGAAGCCTCTATGCTTGCCTAAGCCTGACACAGGCACAAGCCATATTGATTTCTATCAGGTCAGGACTGAAGTTGGGACATTTGAATTTAAAAGTCCTCAGAAGTTTGAAGCCTGTATGGATGAGACATCAAACAGTGAGTGGAAGAATACTTTGAATAAAGGAGAAAAATTGTGAAGACCACGAAATCAAAGTGAGGGACAGAGCAGCTCAGCTTGCAGCACTTGAACCTGCACCAGTGCCAGCGTGGCACCAAGCTGATTTAAAGCAAGCACAGGTTCACTGCTCTGCCTTTGCTTCAGGCCCTGCTCAGCACAGCACCTTCAAACTCTGATTCTCTGCAGCACAGAACCAAGCACAGGGCTGCAGCACAGTGCAACATTCCACACCAGAGCCAAACTCCAGGTGCTACTACCATGGCATTTCTGCTCCTTCCTGCGTGGACACTTTGGACACAAAAGCCTTCATGCTCTCAGCAACTGTTTCCAAGTCATAGTTTTGCTCCTCCTCATTTGGGGAAGGAAGGGACTCATTTCTTGTCTCCTTCAGCATCTGATCCAGAGCACCTGGTGTCATATCCAGCCAGCTGTCATCTGCAAGGACACAGCACAGATCTGTTACTCTGCACAAGCCTGCTGGCCCACAGGCCAAACCAGCTGACTGACAGGGCTGCAACCATCCTGCAGCTCAGTTCTGCAGTTCAGCTCTTGTGCTGCTCCTGGGTCACACACAGCAAAGGAGAGAGAGGCTGAGAAGAAATGAGTGCAGATTTCTTGTCACTACCTAAAAACTCTGCTTTGCTGAGCTCAAACTCAGAGAGACCATTCTAGTCACTGAGAAGCCTTTGGCCACTCAGTGGAGGAAGAAAGGCTTACTCTAAACTGGGAGAGCCAATCCAGTGTTTAGTCTTAAGGAAGGCTGGATTTGCTCTCCCTTCACAGCTGTCAGCATTGCCCCTCTCCCCCCACAAATAACCATCTGTAATAGGAATAATTCCCCATCCAGCTCACCATCCTCTGCAGGAAGACAAGCTGCTTCTCTCTCCAATTCCTTCACATCAATGGGGGTTGTCTGTAGCAGTGCCAGGATTTCATCACCTGGGCTCACTTCATCACAGCTGGAAGAAAAACCAAACTCAATTTACTGAAATGGATTCAATGGGATCACATGCCCTGCATTCAGGTTTTCACTTGAATTCTTCGTTTATCCTTCTGTGCAAACACATCAAAAAGGGAAATGAATCTGGGGAAGTACCAGAGCACTACCCAGAGCATTGGTCATGGCTCTTTTCCTTTACATTTCATTTCCCTTGGTAAATATTAATATCACCAGAACCCAAACAGCACAGACTGGAAACTGAAAAAAATAACAGTCAAGATATTATGGGCTGGCAAAGCCTCAGATATTTCTGTAGTGATTTATTTTCTGGATTTGATCATCCAGAGAAATCCACAGCCAGCTCCTTGAGCAAAGGAGACAGATTACCCTGTATTCATTATTCACTGCTTTTCAATGAAACTTTTCTACACTTTCTACAGTCAACCAAGCAAAAATTGCTTTGCAGTCACCACTTGGAATCCACTTGGAAGAGCTCAGCATTTCACAAAACCAAGATAAAGGAGTTGCTCAAGCCAGAACCTCTCCCAGTGGAGCATTCCAGAGGAATTTGTACTTGTATGTTCTGGCCACAGCTCCCATGTTCAATGTGCAGGGCAGAAAAGGGTTCAGGTGTCTGTAACAAGGATTTCAAAGGACACTTACAGGATTTGTAGGGTAATGACACTCATGAATTTCAAGCAGCTCTCACCTTTCTGGCACTGCAACAGATTGCTGGAAGTGATCTTCTGCCATGTGCAACAGCTCCAGGTACTTGGCTGATCCTTCCATTTCTCCCTATTGAATGCAAGCCACAGCCATGAACCCAAACAATTCTCCCTCCCCTTCCTCCTCACAGTCAGGCTTCCTAAGGGTGACTGTTGGTGACACAGAAATGCTGAGAGAACCAGAACAACTAAAACCTCTTGGCCAGGTACACTTGGAACTCAATACAGCAAAGGGGCACTCCTGGATTTGAAGTATATTAAAGGATGTTAACCTAAGAATCTCAATAAAGTTGTCCAACTTTATAACCTTCAGGGAAGTACTCAATTTATGCCCAATTTATTAACTTAAAAGAAGTAGTCAAAGGCATCTTTTAAAAAAACCCCACAGAACCTCAGCAAAACCCCCAGAAGTCACAAAAATCACACACATAAAAATTCCACTTGCATGGGCCCAGACAGGTCTATGGTGTTCTGTATGGATCTTGAAGAATATTGAATTCTAGAGGGGTGGAAATGAAATGCAAACTAGTGAAATCAGTCACACCTCACACAATCACATATGGGGGTTTTCTTCACTCAAGTGTATTTCTCACCTTGCTTTAAATGAATGAATCAATCCCCACATCTTGCTTTTTCCTTTTTAATTTCCAAAATAAATTACTTTCAAAGGGGAACAAACTCCACATGTCCTCTTTAAGCACATTAATTCATTTCACACAAAGATAAGGATTCAAGCTCTGGCCTCACTGCAACTCCTCACACAAGTTCAAGGGTTAAAATGTATTTTATGTGTTTTCCCTGCAATGTTTAAAAGCCACAGACACTGAAATAATCACAGACCTTGAAATAATCCTTCTCCTTCAAGCTCCTGAGGAATCTCTCCCACAGAGGACCCCTTAACACGTTTCTCTTGGCATCAGGAGCCACTTTGCTGCTCTTGGAGCACAACATTTCAAAGCCATGAGCCTGCAGATAAAAGATGCAACAACAAGAGGTTCTCAAGGTGTGACAGACTTTGCTCACATTTCTCTGGACAAGCAGGCAACCTCCAGACAAGGAGCCATTCCCTGCACATGCATGAGCCAAGGCCAAAATGCCCCAGGAATCATTACCAGCTTCATGCCCAGCTCGCAGGCTCTGTACTGAGGATGAGCTGGGGCGGGCAGGGTGTATCCACTGCGTCTGTCTGGAACAAACTGCTGCTGCACCAGCTGTGCATACAAACACCGAGTGAAAGTCACCTGCAACAGCCAGAGCAGAAACAAACACTCCCTGCAGCGGGACTGGGCTGGGGACAGCCAGCAAACTCCCTCCACGTCACCAGAGTGCCTTTGGAGGCACCCATGTTACAGGCAGTGCCTGAGACTGCATTCAAAACATATCTTAGATAGATTTTTCTGATAAATTGCTTTTCAGGCTTTACAACGTTTGTTCCAAATTGAAATCCCCAAGCAAATATAAACTTTGGTCATTCTAAATACATTAGGAAAAATCCTTGATATTCTGGAAAATCCCCATCTGAACTGCAACACGTTTCATCAAATATATCTTGTTTCCTTAACAACAATAACACCACATTTCTATTCAACTAGAGAAGTGCTTCAGGAGAACCAAGATATCCTAACTGCTTCAGAACATCCCAGGCATTAAAAAGCAGCATTTCAGGTGCCACATGCGACCTCTGCTGGTTCCTGATCCTAAGAAAAGCCCTGAATGCAACGTTTTCAACCCCCTCACTCTGTTCCCTCAAACAAAAGGAAAGTATGAGCCTGACACTCCAGGGACACACTTGCCATCCATTTTGGTGTTGTGTTCCAGCCCTTGTAAGAATCTTGGGAGTAGGGGAAAATAATTAAACAATTTTTTGCTAATGACCAAATAAATTATTTCCATTTTAATTCATTGCCATTAGCAGCCATCCATATTCGGGTGAAGGTGTCTGCTCATTATTTCACCTGGACCAGACAAAGCCTGTGTCCTTACAGAGACAGCAACACTCCAGCCCTGAGCATTCCCTACCCTGAGGGCAGCAAATCCTCTGGCCTAAACACTCCACAACGTGGTACAAATAAAATAATGCAAGTGGTACTAGCAGAGCTTGAAAGTTCAGGAAGATACAGGAGTGCTCCTGAAGGGAACAACAGTCAGGGACAGACAGCACTCTGGATTTTCAGAGGCAGTCAGACCACTTGCCTAGAAGTGCAAGAGAAAACTCCAGCTGCTACAGAAAAGGCCACTGGCTCCCCCTTGCCGACTGGACACAAGTTTTTCTCACCCTGTTTTCACTGTTGTCAGGATTCAGCCACTTTGGGAGAAAATCAGCTGCTTCTATCAAGAGAAACTCTCCATCGTTGTCATCAATACTGGCCAAGGAGAAATTGGAAATTCAGCGGGAAAAGCCTTGCAGAGCACAACAGCACACTTCTGAATCCATGTCTGCTGGGTTTTTCTTTTAATATTCATAAACCTATAGAAAGGCTTAGGTTAGAAGGGATCTTAAAGATCAACACCTGGTTCCAACACCCTTGCCACAGCCAGGCACACCTTCCACCAGCCCAGGCTGCTCCAAGCCCCATCCAACCTGCCCTTGGACACTTCCAACGTGTCTGGGATGGGGAAACACCTCCAAGGATGGGCAATGGTAAGACAGAACCTTCAGAGCACAGGCACTGCCCCTTGGCAGCCCTCCCACTAAAGCAGCTCAGCAGCACCCGCCTTACCTGGCTGCCAGCCCCGGGAACTCTCTGGTGATCTCCCGCAGCAGGTACACAATGAACCACTCATCCTCCACGTTATCCCCGAACTCCGTGGTGCCGCCCAAGTGCGCCGGGATCTCGCCTGCACGGGGCACAGACAGGAGAGGCGCCTCAGCAACGCCGTGCCCAGCAACAGATTGTCCACACGGGCTGCGGAGTCTCCCTCACTGCGGATATCCCAGACCCTGCTGACACAATCTTGTGTCCTGTGCTCGGGGATGGCCCGGCTGCTGCAGGGAGGTGGCACCAGATGCCTCACTGGGTTAACCCGTGCTGTGACACCGAGAGTCGGGGAAGCCGCCGGGTCCCCCTCACACGCTCCCGCTTCGAGCCCGCCGGGTCCCCCTCACACGCCGTCAGTTCCCGGCCGCCGGTCTCTCCTCCAAAGATCCCGATTCTCGGCGCCGTGTACCCCTCACATGGCCTCGGTTCTCCCTCACTCGTTACCGGTTCGAACCCGCCGGCTCCCCCTCACAGGTTTCGGGCTCCCGGCCACGGGTCTTCCTCACACCGCCCAGCTCCCCCTCACACACCGCCGGTTCCCGGACGCCGGATTACCCTCAAAAGATCCCGGTTCCGGCCGCCAGGTGTCCCTCACACTCTCCCGATTCCCCCCCCACAAGCTCCCAGTTCCCGGCCGCCGGTTCCTTCAAACGATTGCGATTCTCCCTCACATGCCCTCGGTTCCCGGCCGCCGGGTCCCCCTCACACGCTCCCGGGTTCCCCTTCAGATGCTCCTCGATTACGGCCTCCAGGTCCTTCTCACACACCCCCGCTTTCCCCTCACACGCTCCCGGATCTCCCTCACAGGCTCCCGCTTCCCCGCCGCCGGATCCCCCTCACTCTCTCACGGTTCCTGGCCGCCGGCTCCCCCTCCCAGTCTCCCCGGCTCCGGGCGCTCCTCCCGCCGCGCCTCCCGGCCCGCTCCCGGCTCACCGCGGCCCGGCACGTAGCGCAGGCGGAACGGCTGCCGCTGCCACACGCAGGCGGCCAGGAGCGGGGCCAAGCGCACCAGGGCCAGCTCAGCGCAGCGCCGCAGCAGCGCCTCGCCACCCGGGCCCGCCGCCGCCGCCGCCAACAGGCGGTAGCGCACCGCGGCCTCGGGCAGCGCCGGCCGCCGCAGCGCCTCCATCGCGCCGGGGCCCAAAGCGCTCCGCCCCCGGGGAGGAGCGGCGCGATGGCGGCGGCGGGGCGGCGGCGCTGAGGATGATATCGCGATACGCGCGGAAACCGGTGCAGCCGTGAGTGGCCGCCGCTCCCCCGGTGCCCGGCGCGGCCCCGAGCCCCAGCGCGGTTCTGGTTGCGATTCCCCGGCCCCGCTCCCGGGCCTGCCGCCCGCGCTGCCCCAGCACCGAGCAGGGCCCCGTGAGGGCCCAGTCACCCCTGTCCATGACGGAAGGTGGTTCCCGGCATTCCTGAGCACCAGTCCTGGCCCGACACCGGTGGGACCGAACGCGATTAAATCCCTGCAACCGGCTCTTATCCCCTGACCCAAGAGTTGGGTCAGTTCTGACTTACTCGGCTCGTTTCCTCTTGTTGTATATAATTTAATTCAATGTAGTTAATCTACAGGGATAATGGCGTCATCTCTGCTTTTAGGGAGCTGTACCTCAATTCGCAGCATCTTAGGTTTAAGTTCAACTGATTTTGATCCAGCTGTCGTATTGGTATAGGGTCAAGTTGTCAAGTCCAAGAGACTTGAATATAGTTTTGAGGCAGAAAACATCTGGGTTTTGTGAAATACAAAGTTGTGTTTCGTGTCAGGTACAAACAGGCAATGTGTGTAGTTGTGAATGTGAAATGTGTGGACCCCGACAATGGGAGAGCTGTGAATTGTAATAATAATTGAGGACAATAAAACATGGGAAAAGGCCTTTGAACCTATCTGTTGTTTGCAAATTAACCCTAATTGATTTAGGAGCATTGGAATTAAAGTGTTAAAGATGTTGCTTTTTGCCTGCATTTAATCCATAAAGAGTTCTGCAATAATAACCTTTTGAAGTATAATTTTAGAATATTACTTGTATCCTTGAAACTGTAGCTTTGGAAAGTATATGAAGGAAATATGCTTATCTCACGCCATATTGAAGCAGAGAAAAACAGCTTGAGAAAGGAAGATGAACATCACCTCAAGGGTTTATGGTTTTGACCAAAGGGAAACCGGACATCACTGTTATGGGATTTATGGTCTCTGCAATTAAAAGATGGACACACATCTGGGGAGCTGGACCCCACCAGATGGGATTCGTCTTTCTTCTTTCGGAAACTGGACCGTCACTACCTGGGGATACTCCTTTGAGATACATCCTGAGAAACTAAGATCACAATAGTGTATAGAATTGTGATGTAATAATTTGGAATAAAAATTGCTGATGAGTAAAAAAATTGGAAATAGAAACTGCTGAAAAAGCTGATGAGTACCCCTATAAATACCTGTAACCCTCAATTATCGGTGTGCAGTTGGAGAGAAAACTTCCCCCACTGTACCCAGCGCTGTATTGCTCACACTTTACCATATTAAATAATAAATTGATTGCTGCTTGAATATTGGCCTAGTCAAGCTTCATATTCTTAACAGGGACAAGGTGCAGTTTTAGGATTTGGTGTACTTCTCATTCCCTTCCTCCAATTTATTTGATAATAAATTCAAGTAAAATGAATGTCCCCATTCCAGGCTTGTTAAACTTATAATGGGTGAGAGATCTCTGGCTGCCTTTCTTGAGAGCCCCGAGCCTTTCCTGCTGTGTTCTGTTGCCTGCTCTAGGGCAGGAGCAGAGGCTCAGAGCGCTTTTGCTGGCCCCGGGCAAATGGCCTGGCCCAGCCCAGCCCAAGAATCCCTGCGAGAATTCACTGTTGAGAGCCCCAGAAGCGGCTTCCCCGGGGCTGCGCTTCTTCCCCAGCTCCAACAGAGTGGAGCCCTTTTTCTTAGCACGCTTTTTTCGGGACAGGAACGTCCGTGTCCCCGCGGCGCGCTACTCGTTTTGCCGCCCCGCTCGCTGCTCCCCTACTGCTCGGCATCGCTGCCGCACTCTGAGGAGCCAAAACCCTCCCACAGCGAGAGCCCCGAGCTGCGGCGGCACCAGCCCGAGTGCCCGCGGAGTGTGAGCGCAGGGCGGCACCAGCCCGAGTGCCCGCGGAGTGTGAGCGCACGGCGGCACCAGCCCGAGTGCCCGCGGGGTCTGACCGGGAGGGGAGGGGCGGCGGGCGGAGCGCTCGTTTCATTCCGCAGCGGTGGCGGCACCCAGAGCCCGGTGAGGCGGCGGCGGAGCTCGGAGGCAGCTCCAGCCCAGCTGCGACCCGCGATCGGTGCTGCCCCAGCTCCCGGGGGCTGCGCTTGTCTCCGCACCTGCTGCCGCACCTCTGGGCAGCGGCGACGGCGCAGCCACAGCTGCCACCGCCCTCCTGAGCCCCCGCACGGCCGGCACCAGCAGCGACCTCTCACCGTGTCCCTTTCAGGGTGCCATCAGCGCGGCTGCAAAGCTGTTCCCCAGGCCCAGCTCCCAAAGGATCTTCCAGCAGCACTCCTGATGTCTCGAGAGCAAGGTGCTGTTTGTTCTGGGCAGAGAGATGCCGCCTGTAAGCAGGAGAAGAGTGAATTCTGCTCCATTCCTGGAGCGGCAAACGGGCCCCGGCATCTCCAGGAGGGACCAGCAGCTGCGCTTCCACACTTGCCTGGGGCCCAAGAAGCCTCTTGCCGTAAGCAGGGGGATGCCACTTGTGAACGTGCCTTGAGTGCAGATGTGAAGAATGGATTCTGCACCAGGGATGGGAGTGTGAGGGAGCCCCTGACTCCCCAGGGCACAGCAGCAAACGGCAATGAACGCAAAAGGAACCTCAGAAGACTCCTGGGTGAGTGCAGGGCCACCCCTGTGGCCTCTAGGCAGGGGCCCGTGTCCCCTCCCAAGGCCAGGGCTGGCAGGTGTGTGGCCGTTTCCCGATGTCTGGAAGAGGCCACGTGCTCTGCTGGGCCCCATCCGTGGCTGGAAGCAAGAGCCCCAGCTGCCCCCAAGGCTGTGCAGTTCTCCTGCTGCAGCCTGTGCCCACAGCTGTGTCCCTGCCTGTGCCCACAGCTGTGTCCCTGCCTGTGGCCAGGCTCTTGGCTCTCTGGCTGCCAGCTGAGGAAGGCCCACACTGCCTCAGGGCTCCCTGCTCTGCTCCCTGGCCATGGGCTGAGCAGATTGCAGGGCCGGCTCTGCTTCTGGCAGCCAGCAGCTCTTTCCTGCTCCAGGTGAATGGTTCAGGTGCCATCCCGTGGGCACGGCGGTGCTGATTCTGCTGCTCCTGGTGCTGGTGCTGGCTTTGGGGGCGGCCTTGGCTGTGCCGGCAGGTAAGGGAGGGGCAGCAGCGTGGGCCCAGCCCCTCGGGGCAGAGCGGGCTCCCTGCTCCCTGCACAGGGGAATCCTCAGAGCTTCTCCTCTTCCCCCTGCAGCACCACAGCTTCCAGTCACCCCTGCGACTCCGCTGTTGGTTCTGGGCTGTCCCCATGGCTGGGTGGGCTACAATGGGGTCTGCTACTACTTCTCACGGGATTTCAGCACGTGGGAGCAGGGTCAGGAACGGTGCTCCGAGCTCAATGCCTCCCTGGCCATTGCCCAGGATGAGGAGGCCATGGTGAGTGAGGGGCTGCGGGCGGTGTGGGGTGGCTGAGGGCAGCCTGGGGGCGCTCCTGGGCCGGGCTCGGTGCTCGCAGGGCCGGGGCTGCAGCCCTGGGCCGGGGCCTTGCAGGGAAGGAGCCCCGGCGTGCGGGGGCAGCCCCGGGCCCGTGTCCCCCCGAGGGGCCGGGGCAGCTCCCACTCCTCTCTCCTGGGCAGGATTTGCTCTCCCGCCTCTGTGGGAATTTCGGCTACTGGCTCGGGCTGCGCAGACGGGGCGAGCGCCTGCACTGGGGGGACGGCAGCAGCTACAGCTCCCGGTGAGTGCCGGGGAGCCGGGCAGGGCCTGGGGGCACAGGGGCACAAGGGCTTCCCCTGGCAGCCAGCGCTGCCTCTGCTCCTTCCTGCAGGGTTCCTGTCCTCGGCAATTCCCAGTGCGTGTACCTGGCTGACAAGAGATTTCAGACTGGGAACTGCTCCAGTGAGTGGCCGTATGTCTGCAGCAAGGCCCAAGCTCCCCTGTAACAGGGGCTGCACAAAGGACCTTCTCCACGCTGGGCAGTGCCAGCTTCACCTCTGAGCCCAGCACAGCGCTGTCCTTCCTCAGCTGCGCCCTGTGCCTTGCACTTCCTCTCAGGGTCACCTCAGTGCCTCTGCATCCCCAGTGCCAGCGCTGGGCTGGGGCTGCAAAGGAAAAGCCTCTGCAATCCATCCTGCCACCGATGCTGCCTGCAGGGAGTGCATTGCCTTCATGACACAGCGAGCTCCAGTGGGAAATCCAAATCTTCCTGGCCTCTTGGAAATCATCACCAAGTGGCCAGAACGTGGCACTTGTCAACTGTCTTTGGAAGAGGAGAAAGAACCGCTGACATGCGCTGAGCAGGAATCCCACTTTTGGCATCAGGCACCTGACTGTGGAGAATAGTCTCTTGTCTCTTTATCTGTCTGTCTGCTGTGAAGGATCTGACTGTCTTCCTCTGGGAGGAACCCCAGGCTGGAGCAGGACAAGGAATTTGTCTCTCGCAGGGAGAAGCAGTGACATGACGTGACTGTAACCCCCATGCCTCTGTGCCACTGTGTGGGGAGGAGGGAGGGGGGAACTGGGGACAAAGCGAAGCCCAGGAAGGAGAGAACAGTGTGGAGAAGGTCATTTTTGGGATTTGGGGAACATCTCCTTCTCTTGCTCTGATTTGTTTGATAATAAATTCAATGAAATTTAATTTCCCCACTTGGGGCCTGTTCTGCCCATGATGGGTGAGAGATCTCTGGCTGCCTTTCTTGAGAGCCCCGAGCCTTTCCTGCTGTGTTCTGTTGCCTACCCAGGGGCAGGAGCAGAGGCTCAGAGCGCTTTTGCTGGCTACGGGCACCTGGCCTGGCCCAGCCCAGCCCAAGAATCCCTGCCAGCATTCCCTGCACCATTGCCCGGCCCCACGGCGGCTGCGGCTCCGCAGGCAGGCGGCTCCAGGAGTTCAGAGTGGGCAAAATGGGAGCGAGGGAGAGGAGGCAGCTGGTGCCAGTGGGGGAAATGGCTTTGCTGCAGCTGGCAGGGAGAGGAGGAGGAGGGAGAAAGTGCTGCAAAGTAAAGGTGGGAGAAAGAGGGACAAGGTGGTGGGGATGGCCATGGGGCAGGCGGGCATTTTGCTTTGCAGCTCTGTGGGAGGAAAGGAAGAACTGTCAAATCCATGCAGGAAAAGAGGGGAGAAGTAGTAGGTGGTGGAAATCTCTGACAATTTGGATTCATTTGATCTGCCTGAACTGCAAAAGCCAACAGTCTCTGAGCACCACCAGCGCTGTGATGTGTCTTGCCCTGCCCCTGCCCTGCCTGCAGCAGCCGCCTGTTGGGACGGGCCCTGCTCTCTAAAGGAGCTGCACCCAGGGACCATTGGGGCAGTGCTGGGTAAGAAGTGACGAATCGGAAAGGGTGGGAAGTGTGAAGGGAATAAAATGGAATGGTATAAGAAAAAATGATAACAGAACTGCACCAGGAATGGCCACCGACCGCTGTCACTAACAGAGCTGCACTGAGGGACGGCCACACGTTTCTGTTCCCACATGGAAATGCTGGGACTTGCCTTCTCCTCAATAACCATCAGTGACATTTCCAAGGACAGGAGGTACACTCAGACATGTCCAGAATCATCATTACACTGGGAAAATGGGGTTGGCATCAGCTGTGACACACATCAGGAAGAGCACAGCAGCAGAAATAGGGATTTCCCAGCTCCCTTCCAGGGAGAACAGTATCAGCACAGGGACAGAAAATGCTGATAGAACATCCTTTCCCAGTGCTGCCTGTGCTCAGCTGGAGGTAGCATCCTTTAGCTTGTGCTCTTCAGTGGTTTGACCCATGGAAATACTGCAGATGGATGCAGAAGATTTACTAGCATGTTAAAAAGAAGCTGAAAACCCAGGAAGGATGACATTTGGAACAGGGACACAAGCAAATTCACACATCATATGACAGTCAAATATGGCTGCTGTGAGTATGCAGCATGGAGGACAGCTAGATTAAACTAGAATATATTCCAAAACTGTTTGGCCTTAGAACTGCAGGTAAGGTTAATAACCCTCACCAATTGAAAAAAAAAGGAAATCTGCTCAGAACTAATTTGGATCACCCTCCCTGCAGCCACTGGGTATCACGACTCCTTTTCCCCACTAACTCCAAAGGCTTTCCTGGAAATCTCTCATTTTCTGCTTCCTCCCTGTAACAGTGCTCAAGTGACCTGTGTGATCTCTCTGAATGAACTGAGCTTTCCCTTCACAGCAGCTCTGCTCTTCACTTGCCAGCCTCGTGCCCTTGGCCATTTCCATCTGGCAGCGTTGGCCTGCTGAAGGAGAGGCTCTGTTCCAAACATGCCCACTTTGCAGCAGTGCCCCACGATGGGATGTTCTCCTGCCTGGACTAATCCCTTTGCTTCTCAGCTCCAGCTGCAGCCCACAAACCTGGCACTTGTTCAGGAGCCTTTGCCATGGCACGGCCCCACCCAGCTGATTGCCAGCCTGGCAGCATGGTGGGCACACATTCCCAGCCCTGGCCGTTGTTTCCATCCCGCTGCAAGGAGCCCAGTTGTTCCCCAGTGTTCCTGCAGGAATCCAGGCCCAGGTGTCTGTGGGGTTTGCAGGGGCTCTCTTGGGGGTACCTGGGGGTGTCTGTGGCATTGGGGAGGGGGCCTGAGCTCTGGGGGTGTCTCTGGGACTCCTGCTCTTTTTCCCTCATATTTCCCATCCTTTTTCCTCTCATGCTTCGCACCCTTTTCTCCTCACCTTTCTAGAGATTTCTTGCTTCCTAAATGCCACCTTTTCACCATTATGCCATCTCCATTTTTGCACCCTTCCCATTTTTTCTGCTGCCCTTTTTTCCCTCCACTATTTTTTCCTGCTTTTTTCTGTCCTTTCTCCCCACTTTTAGGGATGCCTGTTTCCCCCACTTTTTTTGCCATTTTTTCCCCCTCTCATTTTAATTCTGCCCTTTTTTGCCACCTATTTTTTCTTGCCATCATTTCCCACCCTTTTCTGCAAACTTCTTTTCCACTTTTTTTTTTCTTGCCTTTCAGTGCCACCTTTTTTATCCAGCCCTTTTTTTGCCCCGCAATATCAATCGATCAAATTATGGAATCAGTGGGAGTTTCTACCAATTCAAACTCTAAAATCTAAAGGACAATAAAGCTTCCTTGTAATTTTCAACTTAGAGACAATGAAAATTGAAAATTGTTTGCTCTCATTTCAAACCTATAAAGTTTGAAACACAAAAAGTGTTCCCTGTTCTATTTCAGCAAGAAAATGGGGATTCCCCATCCATTGATACCCCTGAAATAATGGCCAAGGCAGGGTTCCTTTCCATTGATTCCCTCAACATTGCAGGTGAATGGGGATTCCCCCAGTTGAAACACAGACAATAAGGGAAAATTACCCAGTTAAACAACTCCAGAATACACTTGGACAGAAATCCATTGAAAGGGAACCACACACCACTTGTCTTCCCTAATTAATTCCATCGGGCTTCCTTCACTAAAAACACTCTCAGAATTAAAAGTGGAGATGCCTCGTGTGTTACCTCAAAGCAGAGGAAGAGGCAGCATGGAAATGCTTCTTCTGCCATGGCAAACTCTGCTGGGAGCACTCCCAGAGCCTTGCAGGGCTCCCCTGGGAAGCTGCTGAACAAATGGGAAGAGTTGGGATGAGAAGAGCCCCAGAGAAATCCCAGCCCCACTGATGGAAAAGTCAGATTATCCAAGCAGCAACAGCAGCTGGAGTGTTTGCAAAAGAGCAGCTTTGTTCTGAACCCAGCTTAGGAGTTCTCCTCATGCACTAAGGGAGCCCTTCCATCTGTTTGGACCTTTCCTATAGCACAGGCCACACAGCAGTTCAATGGGATCATGTTCTTCAACTCAATTATGTTTTAAAGTATCTAAACCTGATCTAGCTATTCAGCAATGGAGAATTTAATGTATTTTCAGTGTAAATTACCTTCCCTGGTCAAACACCAACCCTTCCCATGGTTCAAGTACCTCTGTTTTCCACCACTAACTGCTCATCAGCCTTGTCTCAATTACAAACCCTCTGATAACCCCATTTTTCCACCACAGATTTGTCTGAGTCTCTCACCTCTAAGCAGTCCAAATTCCTTGAAATTTAGCAGATCCTTCTTCACACTTCCCAGCTCTTGCTGTCCATCTCTAATACCTGTCCAACCTGCCTGTGCTCTCCCTGAACTGCTGACAAAGTGAATTACACAACATCAGTGCAGGACAACTCATTAATTGCTGAATGAAAATGAAATAAAGAGAAATTAAGAAGCTGATTTGGACCCAGCAGGACTTCACTGTTGATGTCTGTGTATCAAGAATTTCTATCTATTTTATTTCAAATTTGTCTTGTTGAAACTAAAGTTGTCATATTTTAAATAGATTTTTCATTCCACATGAAAGCAACATGCTGCATGCCTTCCAGTCACATTTTCACTGAAAAAACCCCAAACTGCTCAGCCTGGGCTCACATCATGTCAGCAGTAGCTGTATATCAACATTCAGCAATAATGGAATTCATTCAGAAAATGAACAATTACAAAACAATTACAAATATATTTTTACTCCAAGAACTGAGGAAGTTATGCATACCTTCAAAAATTCACTAATGAAGTTGTATTTTTGTTTTTATTGAAATAAAATTAAAAAATACTTCTGGCCAATGTTTACACATTTGATCCAATTACTCTCCCTGCCATGTGGTATTTCCCCACCTGCCCCTGAAGGCAGCAGCATTTTCAGAACAAGAACTGCTCCCCAGATATTGAACCCACTCAGCCATGGGTAAAAGGGCATTTTAGAAATGTGGCAAATTGGATCACTGAAAGGAAAAATGGGAGAGGGGTTTTGTAATAATAGAAAACATCATTTGAGTCATGCATTCGACATAATTTTTCAGTTTTCTGAAATTGTGCTAGCACTGGGAAAATCTCATTTCCACCCAAGACAGTGTGCAAACAGAAGCTTTTGCAGATGAATTCACTCTGCTGAAGTGACACAGAATGAACAGAATGCTCCAAATTCAAACCTTTGGCCTCTTCTCCCACATCCTGCTCGTGTGTCTGTGCTCCATCTCCCCAGCAGCCATGCCTTGTGCCAAGGCTCTCCCTGCCTTGCTCAGCTGCCAGGGAGCTCTGTGCTCTCAGGTAAATTCACCCCCAGGCTCTGTAAAATGCTCGAGGTGGGTCCTGCCAGGCCAGCCTGGGCACTGTAGGACTCGAGCAGCTTTGCCACCAGGTTCATGTCCACATCCAGGGCTGCCAGCTCAGCAGCCTCAGCTCCACAGTCAGGGCCAGCACTCTCACATGGGGCTGCTCCAACAGAACCTGCCTGCAGGGAGTACAAAGAGAAAGCTTTATCAAATTGCAGGAGAAGATTTAAGGAGAATAAAAGGGAAAATCACAGGAGAAAAGAAACAGCAACTGTGCAGCCAACAAAGTCCAGTACACTCCTGAGTCCTGACAGACAGGAATTCAGACACCAAATGCTCATGCCAGCTGAAAATCACCACTGTCCATTACCCAGATTAGGTTCCAAGAGAAGGACACAAAGTGTTGCTGAGTCCTGGCTCTGCTTCCTATGGGAGAGAACTACTACAGGAACTCACAAGTGAAGCTGCAGCTGCTTGCCCTACTACTAAAAACAGGGAAAAGATGGGAAAACTAAAACTAAGCCTTGGAAAAGATGGGCAAATTCCAAGCTTAGGTAAGTTTCAGTT
Organism: Melozone crissalis; assembly: GCF_028551555.1. Taxonomy (NCBI): domain Eukaryota; kingdom Metazoa; phylum Chordata; class Aves; order Passeriformes; family Passerellidae; genus Melozone; species Melozone crissalis. Next base: position 3,519,256 of record NW_026535840.1, on the reverse strand, counting down.
TATAAAAAATGTATGATGGTGCAGGTCCAGCACACTTTGCTTGCAGGTGGGAAGGTTCCAATCCCATCACTCAGAATGGCCACTTGCAGCACATTTCCTGCTTGGAAATTACTGCTGCAAATCAGAGCCCAAGGCACACTCACCCCTCTCTTGTGGCTGCTGAAACTTTTCCCAACGTTGCTCTGTGCCAGCTCACGGTCCATCTCCTCCATGTACGCCTTGAGACTGCCCACGAGCTCCTCAGGAGACACCTTCTGCTCCTGCCTTCCATTCCCAGCATCCAGCTCCTCATCATCCTCAGCTGAGAAACCAAACTCCTCCTCCTCATCCACATCATCAGAATCCAGCTCCTCCGAGTCTGCCCCTGCACATGATTTGGTGTCAGTACAACAGCAAAGAAATCAGTGCTGGCATTTGTTTCAAAGAAAGAAGCAATCTCACCTAAAATTCTGTCCAGAGCTTTTGTAAAAGAATCCACATCAAAGGTAACATGAGATTCATCAGATGACCTGAAATATAAAAATATTTTTAAGGAAATGAAGCTTTTATGCTTGCCTAAGCCTGACACAGGCAGAAGCCATATTGATTTCTCTCAAGCCAGGACTGAAGTTGGGACATTTGAATTTAAAAGTCCTCAGAAGTTTGAAACCTCACAGGTTTCGGGCTCCCGGCCACGGGTCTTCCTCACACCGCCCACCTCCCCCCTCACACACTGCCGCTACCCAGACGCCGGATTACCCTCAAAAGATCCCGGTTCCGGCCGCCAGGTGTCCCTCACACTCTCCCGATTCCCCCTCACAAGCTCCCAGTTCCCGGCCGCCGGTCCCTTCAAACGATTCCGGTTCTCCTTCACATGCCCTCGGTTCCCGGCCGCCGGCTCCCCCTCACACGCTCCCGGGTTCCCCTTCAGATGCTCCTCGATTACGGCCTCCAGATCCCCCTCACACACCCCCGCTTTCCCCTCACACGCTCCCGGATCCCCCTCGCATGCTCCCGCTTCCCTGCCGCCGGCTCCCCCTCCCAGTCTCCCCGGCTCCGGGCGCTCCTCCCGCCGTGCCTCCCGGCCCGCTCCCGGCTCACCGCGGCCCGGCACGTAGCGCAGGCGGAACGGCTGCCGCTGCCACACGCAGGCGGCCAGGAGCGGGGCCAAGCGCACCAGGGCCAGCTCAGCGCAGCGCCGCAGCAGCGCCTCGCCGCCCGGGCCCGCCGCCGCCGCCGCGAACAGGCGGTAGCGCACCGCGGCCTCGGGCAGCGCCGGCCGCCGCAGCGCCTCCATCGCGCCGGGGCCCAAAGCGCTCCGCCCCCGGGGAGGAGCGGCGCGATGGCGGCGGCGGGGCGGCGGCGCTGAGGATGATATCGCGATAGGCGCGGAAACCGGTGCAGCCGTGAGTGGCCGCCGCTCCTCCTGTGCCCGGCGCGGCCCCGAGCCTGAACTTCAGAATTATAATAATTCACAGGGAGGGGGTTTGCGTTTTCCATTGCCAGGGAGGCTCCTGCCTTCCTTAGCAGATCCCTGTCCTTCAAACAAAAACACCCCCAGCCCTCTGTGCCACTGTGTGGAGAGTAGGGAGGGAGGGAATCGGGGCTAAAATGAAGCCCAGGAAAGAGAAAACATTGTGGGGAAGGTGAAACTTTAGGATTTGGCTGCCTTCTCATTCCCTTGTTTTGATTTGTTTGATAAAAAATTCAATTAAAATATACATCCCCACTCCGGCCTTCTTATGCCTATGAAGGGTGAGAGATCTCTTGGTAAATGATGGAGAGCAGCTTCCCAAGCTCATCTCAGCTCCCTCATCCCCCTCGGGTGGATCTCATTTGGGACCACAGATTTATGAATATGCAAGCAGCTCAGCTGTTCTCTGACTGCCTCCTCCTGGATAACAGGGGGCCCATTCTGCTCCCTGGCACCATCCACCAGCCCAGGAGGACACTTTTCCTGAGGACAAGCTGTGTTCCCACTAAAGGCTGAGGAAAAGAAGGCATTGGGCACCTCTGCCTTCTCCTCATCTGCAGTTACTGAGTTCTCTCCTGCATCCAAAAGAGAACAAAAGCTGGTCTTACCCTTCCTTTTAATATTAAAATATCTGTAATCCTTTACAAAATTACCAAATTAAGTTTAAGCTGAGCTTTGGCCTTCTATTATTTTTTTCCTATGTACCCTAGCAACCCCCTTAAAAACTTCCTGAGAAACCTGACCCTCCTTCCAAAGATCATGTGTCCTCCTTTTATTCCAAGTTCCTTCAAACTCTCATTCCCCATCCAGGCTGGACGTTTGCCTCATCAACTCATCTTTGGGCACACAGGGACAGTCTGTTCCTGTGCCCTCAAGATCTCGGTTTAGAAGCATGCCCACCTTTCCTAAACTCCTTTGCTTTTAAGGGCTGCTTCCCAAGGGACTTTCTGAAAAGGTCTCCTCAATAGCCCGAAGTCTGCCCTCTGGAAATCTAAAATAAAAACTTTTTTGATGTTCCTCCTGATACCAAATATTGAGAACACTGTAATTTCATGGTCACCATGCCCCAGGAGGCCTCCAACCAACACATTTCCCCACAATCCGCCTCTATTCACAAACAACAAGTCAAACATAGTCTCTCCCCTTGAAGGCTCACTCGCCAGGCTGTGAGTCCTGAGCCCTGGAAACATGCCCAGACAGTGAGCCCTGGACACATGCCCAGAATGTGAGCCCTGGAAAAATGCGCAGAATGCTGTGGATCTCCAAAGGGCCCAGTTCCAGCTTCTCAGACTCCCTGTCAACTCGTCCTGTTTGCAAATTCTTTCAGCCTGGCTCTTTTTCCCCGTGTCTGGTCTCCCTGCCACCAGGGCCTGTGTACAATTGCGCTTGGCCTGGCTCTTTTTTTGGTTCTAAGGCTCCCTGCCAACTGCTTCTGTTTGCAATTGCCTTCAGCCTGGATCTTTTTTCTGTTCTCGGGCTCCCTGAAAACTGCATCCACTCGTGACTCTCTCCCTCCCACGCCCCATCCCTCCACCGCTCTCGGTTGTTTGTCCGTGCTCTGATTGTTCAAAACGGCCAAAAGCCGCTCGGACCCCACAGTAGCTCCGCCTTGCGGTGCCAGTGACCGAGCCCGGAGTGTCTGACCGCGACCGGAGCGGCGGCGGCGCGTTCGGGACATTGCGGAGCGGCGGCGGTGGCGGAGCTCGGAGGCGGTGCTGCCCCAGCTCGGGGCTCGCTGCGGGCAGAGGGGGCCGCGCTGAGGGCCGGGGGGTTCAGGCGAGTTCCTGGTGCCGGCTTCCCCCGTGTGCCCCCTGCGCTGGGATCGCAGCCGAGGGAGCGGCTGCCCGCGCTCACACAATCACAGAATCTCTGGGCTGGCTTGCAAGAGACCTCCAAGATCATCGAGTCCAACCCAGCCTCAACACTTCAACTAAACCCTGGCACCCAGTGCCACATCCGGTCTGTTTTTAAACACATCCAGGGATGGTGACTCCACCATCTCCCCAGGCAGACCATTTCAGTCCTTTATCACTCCTTATGTAAAAAAACTTCTTCCTATGATCCAGCCTATATTTCCCTTGGTGCAGCTTGAGGCTGCGTCCTCTGGTTCTGTCAGTGCTGCCTGGAGAAAGAGCCCAACCCCACCTGAGCACAGCCACCTTTCAGGAGCTGTGCAGAGTGATGAGGGCACCCCTGAGTCTCCTTTTCTCCAGGCTGAGCACCCCCAGCTCCCTCAGGGGTTCCTCACAGGGTTTGTGTTCCCAGGCCCTCTCCAGCCTCGTTGCCTCCTCTGGACGCGCTCCAGCGTCTCAACGTCCTTCCCAAGCTGAGGGGCCAGAGCTGGACACAGCACTGCAGGTGTGGCCTCACCAGGGCCAGGCACAGGGGCACAGTGACCTCCCTGCTCCCGCTGGCCACACCATTCCTGATCCAGGCCAGGAGCCCTTGGCCTTCCTGGCCACCAGGACACACTGCTGGCTCATGTTCAGCCGGCTGTCACCAGCACCCCCAGGTCCCTTTCTGCCTGGGCACTGCCCAGCCACACCATCCCCAGCCCAGAGCATGGCAGGGGTTATTGTGGCCAAAATGCAGCACTCAGCACTTGGATTTATTAAACTTCATCTTCCTGGACTCTGCCCATCCATCCAACAGTTCCAGGTCTCTCTGCAGAGCCCTCCTGCCTTCCCACAGAGGGACACAGCTCCCAGCTCAGAGCCCTCTGCAGATTCACTAATGAAAGCCTCAATGCCCTCATCCATGGGGTCAGTGCAAACCCTGAACAGAGCTGGCCCCGGCACAGAGCCCTGAGGGACACCCCTGGTGCCTGGCCCCAGCTGGATGCAGCACCCTCAGCACCACTCTCTGGCCCATCCAGCCAGGGCTGAGCCCAGCACAGAGTGCTCCTGTCCCAGCCCTGGGCTGCAGCTTTTCCAGGAGGGAGCTGTGGCAGACACTGCCAAAGGCCTTGCTGGAGCCCAGACAGACACATCCACAGCCTCTCCTGCACCCACCAGCAGGGTCACCTGCTCATGGAAGGAGACCAGCTTGGTCACACACGCCCCAGCCCTCCTAAACCCCTGCTGGCTGCTCTGACACCCTGGCCACCCTGGAGGTGCTGCCTGCTGGAATCAATATGAACTGCTCCATGACCTTACTGGGCACTGAGGCCAGGCTGACTGGCCTGGAACTGCCAGGATCCTCCTTCCCACCCTTGCTGTGGATGGGTGTCACACTGGCCAGCTTCCAGCCGTCTGGAACCTCCCCAGTGAGCCAGGGCTGTGGTAAATGATGGAGAGCAGCTTCTCAAGCTCACCTGCCAGCTCCCTCATCCCCCTGGGGTGGATCCCCTCTGGGCCCACAGATTTATGAACATGCAAGCAGCTCAGCAGTTCTCTGACTGCCTCCTCCTGGATAACAGGGGCCCATTCTGCTCCCTGGCACCATCCACCAGCCCAGGAGGACACTTGTCCTGAGGACAAGCTGTGTTCCCACTAAAGGCTGAGGCAAAGAAGGCATTGAGCACCTCTGCCTTCTCCTCATCTGCAGTTACTGAGTTCCCTCCCGCACCCAAAAGAGAACAAAAGCTGGTTTTACCCTTCCTTTTACCATTAGTATATCTGTAATCCGTTTTAGAAGTTGCCAAACAAAGTTCAAACTGAGCTTTGGCCTCCCTAAGTTTTTCCCTACATACCCTGGCAATCCCCTTAAACACTTCCTGAGAAACCTGACCCCCCCTTACAAAGATGATACATCCTCCTATATTCCTGAACTGCTTAAAACTCTCATTTTCCACCCAGGCTGGATGTTTGCCCTGCTGACTCCTCTTTGGGCACACAGGGACAGTCTGTTCCTGTGCCCTCAAGATCTCTGTTTTGAAGCATGCCCACCTTACCTGGACTCCTTTGTTTTTAAGGGCTGCTTCCCATGGAATTCTCTGAATAAGTCTCCTAAATAGGCCCACATCTGCCCTCTGGAAGCCTGATGTAAAAATTTTATTCATTCTTCTCCTGATATTACCAAATACCGGGAACACTGTAATTTCGTGATCACCATGCCCCAGGAGGCCTCCAACCAGCACATCTCCAACCAGCACATCTCCATTTACAAACAATAATTAACAAAGTTCAATCCCTGGGAAAACTGGTTCACAAGCTGTGACTCCTGAGCCCTGGAAAGATTCCATGAGTGCTTTGGACGCCGACAGGGTTCTTTCTTGTCTACTCGGGCTCCCTGCACAACATCTCTTTGTATTTATCATGACCCAGTGTGCGTTCTAGCTGCTCGGGCTCCCTGCCAAACGCGTTCTCTTTGCTGTGACCCCAAACCAGGCCCCTTCGCTCGCCTCCTCTCCTCCTCCTTCCCCGGCGCTGTTTGTTCAACACGGCCAAAATCCCTCCCACACCCAGATCGGCTTCGCCCTGCGGCGGCAGCGGCCGGGAGCGGCGGCTGTGACCGGGACCGGAGCGGCGGCGGCACCCGGAGCTCGGGAGCGGCTCCAGCCCAGGTGGGACCCGCGATCGGGTGTGCCCCGCTCGGTGCTGGGGGCGGGCTCGGGGCCGCTGCTCGGGCGGGAGGTGTCCGTGCCCGGCTCGGGGCTGGCACGGCATGAACTTGAACCCAGTGCCTCAGAGCCCAGAGCGCTGCAGGCGCCGGGTGCGGGCACAAAGCGGCGCATGCAGCCTGCCCGGGGCCGAGGCTTCTCGGGCTGCGCTCTGTGCCGGGAGCCGCTCCGTGTGCCCAGGCAGGAGCCGCAGCGGCCGTGCCGGTTGTGTCAGAATTTAGTCCCAGGGTTTTTTTGCCTCCTCCGTTCTCCTGCCTTTTTTCTCTTTTCTGTTCGAATGTCAAGAGGCCTCAGCTGCCTCCCGTTTTCCTTCCTCTCTCACCTTCCAGTTCCTATTTCCCAGACCTTGTTCTTTCCATATAAAACCCTTGATAACCCGTTCCCCCCTTAAGGCTTTGTTGGGTCCTTGTTTTTCTGCCTTCTGGCTGCTGTGGGTGAAGGTCTGGCTTTGAGGAGCACACCCGGCTCCCTCTGCGCCAGAAACCAGCCTTGCAGTTATACTAGTCTCCTGCTGCTCAGGGCTCCCTTAGGCTCTTGCTGAAATGAGAAATATCCTGGAACATTTTCCTTTCTTGAGATTAGAATGGTTTCTACAAGTCCTTGAGGTGTGACCATGATGGTTAAAACCCCACGGTGCAAATGGAGGTTTTCCCCTTCTTCCCCCCACTCCATGCTCCATCGTCTCCCTTGCTTTGTCATCTTAACGACTGCTAAGGAAACCTTTCTCATCTTGTCAGCTGGCAATGCAACTGCTCTTTAATTCAGTTTTAAAGTAGGTTTTAAAGTCAGGCTCTGCCCATGCTATTGATTTGAATTTTGGATGAAGTTGTTGGTGCTTAACAAGCTCTGTGCTGCTTTAAAGCCTTTCTGCAAGGCTCAAAGAATGAACCCCGGCAGGGAGTGCAGGAGCATTGTGCACTCCTTGTTTAGAAATGGAGGGCATCAAACCAGGTTCCTTTAAAAGCCATCTTGAGTCAGTGAAATTAAGGCCCTGGAATTCCTTTGGACAATGGTCCATTTAGGATAGAGCCACAGTGCCAGGAGCTGTTTGTCTGATGGTCAGTTCATGCTCTGGTCAGTGCAGGGCAGCCCCTCAAGAAATGCATGAGCCAAAGCCAGCAAGGAGAGGGAAAGAGCCGAGCTGAGCTGAGAGAGCTGGAGAGATGAAATGGCACAGATGTGCCTGGAGCACGGCCCTCCCCAGCAGCTTTTCTCACATTTCAGTGTTCAAAAAGCTGAAAGCTGATGCTCAGTTACTGGAACTCGGACGTTGGCACTGGAGCGCCACAGGCCTGCAGCCAGATTGCTTCTCCTTCAGCTTAAATTCAATGGGGTTTTTTTTGGTTGTTGGTTTTTGGTTTTTTTTGGTTTTTTTTTTTTGTTTGCTTATTTGTGTCTTAGGGCGACATTATGGCGCTTGTATCCCTATCCATGTGTTCTGTTTATGCTGGATATCATGTTCTGTGCCTTCAAGACTGGCTCTGAAGAGCAAATGTTTTGTTTTGTTATCAGCCACTCCCCCACAGGTGGCAGGACACAGAGACAGGGCAGCACTTAGTGCTGCTTTTGCTTTTGGCTTTGCTTTTGGCTTTGCTCTTGCTCCTGCTTTTCTCTTGCTTTTGGTTCTGCTCGTTAGTTAGTTTATCTAAGCAGTCCAAATTTTCCCTGGACTGTTTTTCTTTCTCTTTCTTGGAACCACTAGAACCTGCTCTGGACTGGGACCTGGGAACACCGAGGGTTTGCACCTTGTGGCTGCAGCAGCTGCCCCAGGGCCGGAAGGACTGATAACAGAGCGACCACCCCCCAGAGAGACTTTCTGAATTTGTCATCTTTTTCAGAGCAGTGAAAGAGTGGTGTCATCTGGTATTGTTCATTTTGTGTGCTGGGGGATGCCGTGCCTGTTAAATAAACAGGTTCTTTCCACTTCTCTCCAGGGAATCCTTCCCAAATCAGTTGGGTTTGCTTTCTGGGGGGGCTCTCTTTTGGAGGTTTTCTCCCAAATTTGCCCCAAACCAGGACAAAATTTGGAGCCCAACACGTGGGGCTTGAGAGAAAGTAGAAAAATCCCTGGTCTGACTTCATTTTAGTTGTCATTACTCTGTATTAGTATAAAGCAGTTAATAGCCATGTTTTTTAAATTCATAATGTCTCTTAAAGTGAAAGCTTGCATGCATTTCTGGTCCCTAGGTTTTTGGAGATCTTAATACCTCTATAGTCCCTGAGATTATTTTCTTATCCAAAAATAGTTCTAGTATTAGCCCTAATATGTAGTTTTTACAGCAGAAAAGCAGTGACCAGAAGAGCTCTCCTGCTGGGCTTGGTGGTAATGATTTGTAAGAAGTTTATAAATGTGCTGAAGTCTGTTCCAAATATGAATAATTCATAGTCATAGTTATGCACCCAGTTTGTTAGAGGAGGAGCAGGGGATGAGGCTTTTCAGTCTTTGCTTTCCTTCTTCTCCTCTGAATCTGTTACCTCCCTATTAGAAAATGTTCCGTTTCCCCTGAACGTTAAAGAAACCATCTTTCTGGTATTTAATCTGATAAGCTTCCTCTATACAGTCTGCAGCTTCTCTAGAATAAGGGCTGAAATTTCTAGACAGGCTGATGAGACCCCTGACCCAAAAGTAGACCCAGGCATAAAAAAACCTGAGTGGTGTAAGAAATGAAAAAATACAAGATAAATACTAAAAGAATTCTCTGACCCTATAGTCTGAGATTTTCCACATAAACAAATTCAAAACCTCGCTGAGGTGGGGAAATACCTGAAAGAGAAGTACCATAAAACCCTAAAGAGAAAAAAATCATTACAGTAAGCTAAGCCCTGGTATATGCTTATTGCACACTGCTAGACATTCTAGGGCAGCAGACAAAGGCAGGGGAGCAGGGAGATAAGTCAACAGCTATCCCAGTTACTCAGGCTACAGCAAACACCCCAAGCTCAAAGCCAGCAGTTAAACCAGACAATAAACCTCAACCAATGGCTGTTGCTACCAGCATGAGAAGTGGAAAGTGCATGGACAAGACTGATGGACCAGTGGATGATGATGATGATGATGATGATGATGAAGGAGAAGGGCCCTCAAAGCTTCCTGACATAGAATCAAGCAACAAGCACAAAATCAAAAGCCAATATTGAGTCCTTTCCCCTAAAAAGCCATCATGGCCTAAGGAAGGAATACACTAGATGACCTGATGAATTAGTTGGTTAGTCCGTCTCTGGGATGCTGCAGGCGAGGCTACAATTCTGGATGGCACTGAAGCCAGGCATTTGGGATCCCTGTCACAGGATCCTGTCATAGACCAAGGGATGATGAGGAGGGCTAATCCTCACAGCCTCTGGGAACGGGTCCTAAGAAGTGTAGCACAAGGATACCTGTGTGCAGATGATCTCTATATGCAGCAAACCCAATAAAAGACAATAAAACAAAAAATCTAACACCTGAAAGGAATGGCAGTAGCAGAAATTATCTTCTCAAATGACATAACAACTAAAAATCCAGACTTAATACCATACACATCTGTAATGTAATGATAACTTGTACGACTTTGGCCACACAAATATGGTTCTGCTTTAGCCATAATAAAGCAGAATGACAAAAACAAGACCATGCTTAATATAGCCAAGAAGCTCCGAGCGTATGCAGATGCTGTACATGGCCCAACACGTGCCAAAATCGCGACAGCAGAAACATGTCTGCAGAAATTAGAAGACAAGATAGAAGAGAATCATAAGAAGATCAAAGAAAAAATTAAAGAAAACTTTCTCCAAATCTCAACAATACAAATCAGAAGTTCTAGTATCCAACGCAAAATTTCCCCAACCAGGGAGAGAAAGTACACCCCATGAGCTGAGCTGGGGTTCTTCCTGTGTGATTGCAGAGAAAACATGAAGAAATAAGATGGAAAATCTACTGCTGCTCTGGCCCAATGGGTGCGTGAATTGAAGGAAAGCAAGGCTCAAAAAGAAAATTCCACCAAAAGGAAAGCAGCTCCACTTGCCCATAGCCAAACTGCCAGGTATGATGATGACGATGACATGTCCGATCCCCTTAAAAGAATCTCCAGGACATATGTCAAAAAAAAAGTAGAATAACCAGGCTTAGAGGGGCCCTGCCTCTGGCCAAGAAAAGGCTAAAAAAACTGTGTAAATTTGTTTATCTGTCACATATGAACCACAAAACTATAAAACTTCAGTTGATACTGGTGCAGTGCACATTAATCCCTTCAAAACATGTGAAGACAAAATCTATTTATATTGCTGGTGTGACAAGGAAATCACAAGATTTCATTTTAGTAAAAGCTGATGTGAGCCTGACTAAAAATGAATAGAAGAAACACCCTATTATAACTAGCCCAGAAGCCCCATATATTTTGAACATAAATTACCTCCAAAGTAGGTACTTCAAAACCCCCCCCCAAAAAATCAGGTAGGCATTTGAGATAGTGGTTGTAATGACAGAAAGCATCCAGCAATTAAGCATCTTGCCTGGACTGTCCAAGAATCCATCTACAGTAGGACTTCTGAAGGGGGAAGAGCAACAGGTACCAATTGCCACTTCCACAGTGCACTGCCGACAGTATAGAACCACTCGAGATGCTGTGATCCCCATCCATACGATGATCCGAGAGCTGGAGAGCCAAGGAGTGGTCAGCAAGACCCACTCACCCTTCAACAGCCGCATTTGGCCTGTGTGAAAATCTGAAGGAGAATGGAGATTGACTGTGGACTACCGTGCATTGAATGAAGTGACTCCACCACTGAGTGCTGCCGTGCCAGACATATTAGAGCTCCAGTACCAGCTAGAGTCCAAGGCAGCAAGGTTGTACACCACTGTTGGCATTGCCAATGCATTTTTCTCCATTCCTCTGGCAGCAGAATGCAGGCCTCAGTTTGCTTTCACCTGGAGAGGCGTGCAGTACACCTGGAACCGACTGCCCCAGGGGTGGAAGCACAGCCCCACCATCTGCCATGGACTGATCCAGACTGCGCTAGAAAGGGGAGAGGCTCCAGGACATCTGCAATATATTGATGACATCATTGTGTAAAAAAACAGCAGCAGAAGTGTTTGAGGAAAAAAAAATCATCCAAATCCTCCTGAAAGCTGGTTTTGCCATCAAAAAGAGCAAAGTAAAAAGACCAACTCGTGAGATTCAGTTCATAGAAGTAAAATAGCAAGATAAACAGCGTCAATTCCTACAAATGTCATCAACAAGATCACAGCTATGTCTCCACCAACCAATAAGAAAGTCCCGGCGGCAGCGAGGGAAAAGCCGAGCGGGGAGAGCCGAGCTGGGGCCCGCCCGGGGCTCGGGGTGAGGCGGGGCAGCCCCGCGCCTGCCGCCATCGCCGGGGGTTTGCACTGCCCTCAGCCGGGCCAAAGGGACTCGGGTTCAGATGCCAAGGGGATGGCACATGCCCGGGGTGACAATGACGTGCGCTGCGATGTGCCAGAACGGTGAAGGAACCGATACCAGAGAAGGTAGCGGGGAGCGCCGGGGAGAGCGGCCGTGGCGGGGTCGGGGAGCAAAACGGCCGCACCACGATCGGCCACGTTTCCGCATTTGATTGATCAAATCGGCTGCACCCTGATGGGAACCGCCGTGCCCGCTGTATCTGGCCGGGAGCGGAGCCCCGGCGGCGGAGCTCGGAAGCGGCCCCAGCCCAGGTGGGACCGCGGTCGGTGCTGCCCCAGCTCGGGGCTCGCTGCGGGCGGAGGGGCCGCGGTGAGGGCCGGGGGGGTTCAAGCGAGTTCCTGGTGCCGGCTTCCCCCGTGTGCCCCCTGCGCTGGGATGGCAGCCGAGGGAGCGGCTGCCCGCGCTCTCCTCCGTGCCCGGATGGCCGGGATGGAGCCCGTGCCGCGGCAGCGATGGCTCATCGCGGCTGCTCTCGCTAGGACGGAGGCGGCTGCTCCGTGCCCGGCACCGTTCCCGGCCGTGCGGCACCGGGCTCGGGGCCGCTGCTCGGGCGGGAGGTGTCCGTGCCCGGCTCGGGGCTGGCACGGCATGAACTTGAACCCAGTGCCTCAGAGCCCAAAGCGCTGCAGGCGCCGAGTGCGGGCACAAAGCGGCGCATGCAGCCTGCTCCGGGGCCGAGGCTTCTCGGCGCTGCGCTCTGTGCCGGGAGCCGCTCCGTGTGCCCAGGCAGGAGCCGCAGCGGCCGTGGCGGCGCTCGCTGTGCCCGGGCTCCGAGGCGCCGGGGCAGGGAATCATGCGGGGCACAATGGTGAGCAGCCCGGGGCTGCTGCTTCTCGCCCCTCGGCAGGCGGACTCCGAGCCGCAGCTGCCCCGGGCCAGCAGCAGCCGGCAGCTCGCAGGCGCTCTCAGCGCCCGGCCCGGCACGGAGCTGGGCTGCAGCGGCTGCAGAGCCACAGGGGCCGCGGCTGCGGCCACCGCAGAGCTCCCGGGGGCTGCGCTTGTCTCCGCACCTGCTGCCGCACCTCTGGGCAGCGGCGACGGCGCAGCCACAGCTGCCCCCGCCCTCCTGAGCCCCCGCACGGCCGGCACCAGCAGCGACCTCTCACCGTGTCCCTTTCAGGGTGCCATCAGCGCGCCTGGAAAGCTGTTCCCCAGGCCGAGCTCCCAAAGGCTTTGCCAGCACTCCTGATGTCTAGAGAGCAAGATGCCGTTTATTCCACGCAGAGAGATACTGGCTGTGAGCAGGAGGAGAATGAACTCTGCTCCATTTCTGGAGCTGTGAAGGAGCCCCTGAAGAACAGATCAGCAACAGGGAATAGACGCAGAAGATTCCTGGGTGAGTGCAGAGCCACCCCGTGTCCCCTCCCAAGGCCAGGGCTGGCAGGTGTGTGGCTCTTTCCCGATGTCTGGAAGAGGCCTCGTGCTCTGCTGGGCCCCATCCGTGGCTGGAAGCAAGAGCCCCAGCTGCCCCCAAGGCTGTGCAGTTCTCCTGCTGCAGCCTGTGCCCACAGCTGTGTCCCTGCCTGTGCCCACAGCTGTGTCCCTGCCTGTGGCCAGGCTCTTGGCTCTCTGGCTGCCAGCTGAGGAAGGCCCACACTGCCTCAGGGCTCCCTGCTCTGCTCCCTGGCCATGGGCTGAGCAGATTGCAGGGCTGGCTCTGCTTCTGGCAGCCAGCAGCTCTTTCCTGCTCCAGGTGAATGGTTCAGGTCCCATCCTGTGGGCACGGCGGTGCTGATTCTGCTGCTCCTGGTGCTGGTGCTGGCTTTGGGGGCGGCCTTGGCTGTGCTGGCAGGTAAGGGAGGGGCAGCAGCCTGGGCCCAGCCCCTCGGGGCAGAGCGGGCTCCCTGCTCCCTGCACAGGGGAATCCTCAGAGCTTCTCCTCTTCCCCCTGCAGCACCACAGGTTCCAGTCACACCTGCGACACCACTGTTGGTTCTGTGCTGTCCCCATGCCTGGATTGGCTACAATGGGGTCTGCTACTACTTCTCACGGGATTACAGCACGTGGGAGCAGGGTCAGGAACGGTGCTCCGAGCTCAATGCCTCCCTGGCCATTGCCCAGGATGAGGAGGCCATGGTGAGTGAGGGGCTGCGGGCGGTGTGGGGTGGCTGAGGGCAGCCTGGGGGCGCTCGTGGGCCGGGCTCGGTGCTCGCAGGGCCGGGGCTGCAGCCCTGGGCCGGAGCCTTGCAGGGAAGGAGCCCCGGCGTGCAGGGGCAGCCCCGGGCCCGTGTCGCCCCAAGGGGCCGGGGCAGCTCCCACTCCTCTCTCCTGGGCAGGATTTGCTCTTCCGCCTCCGCGGGAACGTCGATTTCTGGCTCGGGCTGCGCAGACGGGGCGAGCGCCTGCACTGGGGGGACGGCAGCAGCTACAGCTCCCGGTGAGTGCCGGGGAGCCGGGCAGGGCCTGGGGCCACAGGGGCACAAGGGGTTCTCCTGGCATCTTGGTTTGGCAAGACACGTGTCTGATAAGAGCCTTCCCTGAAATCGAAAATGCAAACCCCCCACCCTCTGAATTATTATAATTTTGAAATGGAAAGGCTCTCCAGCAAAGATATGGGAGTAGGAAAAACACTTCTTGACTAGGAGAACTAAAAATACAAATGTAGTCATCGAAACAAAAAAACCCCTACTGGCTGGGTCCGAATATGCCCTGACACCCTGTGGGTCTGGGTGTTGGTAGCAGTCCCATTCAGTGATGGCTGCAGCTCTCCTGCAGTAACAGGTGTGGTTGTGTTGGAGCTGTGATCCTGTAGAAGGTTGGAGTTTCCCTCAGAATGTCCGGTCATGGTGTAGATGGGCCTGGTCTTCCTTTTGGAATTCAGTGGAAAAGGCTGCTGTGGTGTTCCAAACCTCAGATTGTATTCAGGCAGGAATGCTTGGCTCCTCCTCCTGGGCGGAGCATCTCACAATGGGATGATAGAATTTTATCAGCCATGCAGCAACATTCACTTGCCCATTAACAGAATATATTTCCTGGAGGGAGGATTGATTATGGAAGAGATAAAGAAAACTGCCCAATTAACAGAAGATAACTGCTTGTCCTCTAACAGATGGGAATAAAAAAACCCTGTTTCCAACTTAAGGCACTGGGAAACCAGCGCTGACTCTGCTCCTCCCTGCAGGGTTCCTGTCTTTGGCAATTCCGAGTGTGTGTACCTGGCTGATGAGAGATTCAAGAGTGACAACTGCTCCAGTGAGCGGCCGTATGTCTGCAGCATGGCCCAAGCTCCCCTGTAACAGGGGCTGCACAAAGGACCTTCTCCACGCTGGGCAGTGCCAGCTTCACCTCTGAGCCCAGCACAGCGCTGTCCTTCCTCAGCTGCGCCCTGTGCCTGGCACTTCCTCTCAGGGTCACCCCAGTGCCTCTGCATGCCCAGTGCCAGCGCTGGGCTGGGGCTGCAAAGGAAAAGTCTCTGCAATCCATCCTGCCACGGATGCTGCCTGCAGGGAGTGCATTGCCCTCATTTGTGGGTAACATGGCTCTCTCTTGAAAATTTTTATGTACATTTGTTAAGGGATAAAATCCCACATTTGGGTGCTTGTCTGTGCACACATTTAACTTAACCTGTCTTCTGTATATACGTCACAGACACCTTTTATGAAAAATCCTTTCCTTAGGATTTTTTCTTCTGAGAATCAGAGAAGCCTCAGGATTGGTCTCATGTGGTTGTTTCTAATTAATGGCCAATCACAGTCAGCTGGCTTGGACTCTGTCTGTGATGCAAGCCTTCCTAATTAATTCTTTCTTCTTCTGTTCTTTGCTAGCCTTCTGATGAAATCCTTTCTTCTATTCTCTTAGTATAGTTTTAATATAATATATATCATCAAATAATAAATCAAGCCTTTTGAAACATGGAGTCAGATCCTCCTCTCTTCCCTCATCCTCGGACCCCTGCAAACACTGTCACATATATACTGTTATATTATAGACCTTTATACATATTTATAGTAGTTCATACATATTCAAACATTCATTTGAGTTAACATGTTCTTTTGCTTGGTTTGAACCTTTGACTTGTCTTTGCTCCATCTTCTCGATTAAACGAATATATTTTATTTTTCAGCATTTCACAGTCTCTATTAAGCTATGGTCTAAGATAGAATACATTACACCTCTATTTATAGAAGCTATAGGGTGCATAGATAAACTGACAGATTATACTGTATCAAAAGCAGTAATTACAAATTGTACTGTATCAGGATTTTTGTGATCCATAATGACTTGCAAAACAAAAGTTAGTACATAAATGAGAACGCCAATACCTATATTTGTTATTTATAACATTATACAGCAAGCTCAAATGGGAAATCATCACAAACTGGCCTGAAGGTGACGCTTCTGGATTGTCCTTGGAAGATGTAAGAAACCACCCTCACTTTTGAAATTTTAAAGGTTTTTTTAACCTTAAAAAAACACAACAGACTAAATAAGGAAAAATTACAGCTCTGGGGGCCATGTGCTCATTTACAAAATGGATGCTCTGCCTTTTATACCCTCAGCCCCTCCCAGAGTTTTGTCAGTCAGCTCCTTCTCTGCCCTCCACAAGTGAGATCACTTCCTCACACCTTGACTGGAGCTCAGGTGTTGTCCTGTGGCCCCTCCTGGTAATGAGCCGGCCCTCCCCAAATGCCCTGGGAACTGAGGCTGCTGCAAGAGGGAGGACAAGGGGACTGTGGGGGGACATATTGCAGTGACAGCACTCTACATCTACAAAACTTCTCCTCATGTACACATAATATCTGTCTCTTAATTGTGAGAGCCAACCATCACAATATTCATATATTTAAAAAATCCCTCTTTTCCTGACTCATTTGGCTTGAAGAATTAACTGCCATTTTCAATTCTGATAATCTCTCAAAAAAATTTTAATGAGTCATACTAGAATCTGTTGATGAGGGTGAGGACAGTGTGAACAGAAGGAAAAAAATCTCAGGTTTTCTTTAGACAGACATATTTGGAATGGACAAAATGGGATCACTGAGGTCTGGTGTGGTTTTTTGACCCCATCTACCGTGCCCACGTGGCTGCTACTCATAGCAGGGGAATCTTAGTGGTGAGTACAGAGGCCAACTCAGTCTTGCCTTCTGGTTCCTGTTGTATTAAAGGACAGCTGAGCAGTGACAGAGGTCTGGGGTGCCTTTCTTGCCCCCACCTTGCCATGCCTATGGGATTGCTGCCCACAGCAGGGCTATGGAATCTTCTCGGTGGTGAACACAGCGGCCAACCTGGTCTTGTCCTCTATTTCTTGATTCACTCTGCTTGTTGGACCTTAAGAAAACTGCCCCAATACATCTGATAGTTTCCTGTGTACTACCCCTCAAAAAATGCTTGTGATTCTCATCTATTAAAACAGGACAATTACATCAATAATTGATACAGTTCAAACTCCCTGCCCAAAGTGTTAGTTAAGCAATCTTTAAGCTGGTGGCTGCTTGGCTCCACTTTTCAGCTGTCTTCAATCTTCCTTGGTTCTCTCTCACCTGCTCTGCATGTTACAGTCTATTCTTTGGGTTCTCTCACCAGCCTTTAATTCTGTTGCCTTGAGTCCCTCTCGCTCTGGGGTTGGCACAGCCCATTCAGCTCTGAGGTAGAAGGATCCTTCCAAGCCAAAGGGATTTCTGAAGCAGTCCCAGCCTGCAGCCCCTGGGTGCCTTCAGGCCATGCATCCAAAAGGAAAAGTGGCTTCTGGACCCTGAGGGAGCCCAGTGATCTGTTGGCAGCAGAAATCAGGAATGGAGAAGGTGATTCCAGCTCTGCTGGGTGCTGTTCCTCCCCATTAGACAGGAGAGGATCAAGCACATTCCATCAGCCTTTGCTTCCTCAGGGCATGAAATCCCTGAGGAGACAAGGCCACCTCAGGCCATCAGATCCCACCTGAGAGAAGGAAATGCTAAAAACCTCACCATGGTCTCAGCCACTGAAATGAGGAACTTTTCTTGTGGGTCCCCAATACCATTTCCAACAAAGCCCAGCTGGTGCTGAAAATTGCATTCACATTCAGGGGGCAAAACCAATAACGAATCACAGACATCTGAGGTAAAATGAGGGTTCCCTAAAAGTAAAATTTCTCTTTGTTTTTAATAGAGGCAGATTTTCATCTGTTAAGCTCAACTCTTCTCTGACATACAAAGGGACATAAAATACAGAAACACTTTAGGTGCAACTTGAAATATTTGGTTTTTGGCAATTCTGTTTTTACATGAAGTGTGGCTGGATGAACACTACTGAAGCACACAAACACTAAGACTACTACTGCAAACTGCAGAAATTACTGAAAATTCTCTTCTACTGTCAGCAAGAGTCAACATGTCTGAAGGTTTCCTTGTATGGAGAACAGTTACACTGAATGGTTTTGACATCAAAATCAACTGGAAAACAATGATTTCAGGTAAAGTGTAAAAAATGAACACTGTGTTATGGATATATATTATGGTGTTGGCCTTTTGCCTATATTAAAATGGATTCTATAAGTGTGGTGTTAATGTGACTTTGCTGAAAGTACATAGTTTCTATTTCTGTTGCTAAGTAAAGCTTGGAGGTAGCTGATCTAGACATGCTTGTGTTAAAATGCTTGCTTGGTTGAGATAATATCCAAGCAATATATGATGCTAACTATCAGCACTCATCTTCTGAAGGCAGTGTGGACCCAGGCCCAAGAACTGAAGGTGATGATAAAATGGACTAAAACCACAACCAAGAAACGTGTGTGCTCTAAAAAGCAGGACCCGAGGAGGAGCCATGCAAAACAGTTCTTGGGGCATGTAAACTAGTTTGGGAAAAAATTTACATATGCACCAGGCTGATGCAGTGGAAATGCTGTAGAAGTGTGTTTCCAAACTAGCAGGTGTTGGGGAAAAGTTTACATATGCACCAGGCTGATGCAATAGAAATGCTATATAATTTGTGTTTCCAAACTAGCAGGTGTGCTCCACGCTGAGGGCCAAGACACACCCGGCTGTAACCTCTGCTTTGTTGTCTTTGTCTCCTATTAAACTCCTTTATGAAACTGTTATATTTTACCAGGAGAGGGAACAGTGTTTTTTCAGGTATTTTCTGGGTCATGTTTTCAAGATTATAAACAGAAACTAAAATGTCTGAGGGCAAGAGAGCATTACAGTGAGTAAGAGTTTGACATGGGAAGAATTTAGGGAAGTGACACAAAAGCTTTTTATCTAATTGAAAGTCTGTTGAACCACTAAGCAGCTGAATATGCCTTTGTGAAAGATATTGTTAAAACCAAAGGAACCCAGGAATTTCCTCTTCCCCTTCTGCCCAGGAGTGAGGTACCACAGCCGGGCGGGCGCTGCCACAGGCCCGGGCTGGGCCCCTTCCCCATCCCAGCCCCGCTGCCGGGCAGGGAGAGGGGGATGCTGCGGGCCGGATGGAGCCGGCCTTGCTCTCATCTCACTGCTTGTTACAGCCCCAGCCCGGCCCAGCCGAGCCCCGGGAGCAGCCCCAGGCCAGCACCGGGATTTTACCGCAGAGAAGCGGCCACTGCCAGCGGGCAGGGCAAGGAGAAGCCGCCCCTCTCCCAGCCAGCTCAGCCCCGAGCGCTGCTGCTGCCGGTGCTGGTGCTGGTGCTGCTGCTGGTGCTGCTGGTGCTGCTGGTGCTGCTGGTGCTGGTGCTGCTGCTGCTGCTGCTGCTCTGGTGCTGCTGGTGCTGCTGCTGCTGCTGCTGGTGCTGCTGGTGCTGCTGCTGCTGCTGCTGCTGCTGGTGCTGCTGCTGGTGCTGCTGGTGCTGCTGTTGCTGGTGCTGCTGCTGGTGCTGCTGGTGCTGCTGCTGCTGCTGGTGCTGGTGCTGCTGAGCTCCGGCCGGGCTGATCAGATCGGAGCCGCTCCCCAGCCGCAGCTCCGGGTCTGGAACGCGGTCAGGGCAAACATCTGCAGGCTTCAAGCAGCACACAGAAACCCTTTCAGTGCTTCAGTCCTCCCTCGAGTGAGAGAAAAGAACAAGATACAAACGTGTAAGGAAGTTAAGTCCCAGATGGGAGGGACGAGGAGATGCCTTGATTTTAAAGCTGAAGAACTCTTGTAAGCTATGGAGAAAAGACACTTTTTCCCTATAACGCATAAAACTATGGGGAGATGAAGGGTTGAAATTGATATCCAACAAAGACCTCCACACTAAAGTAAGCAGATGCTAAAGTATCTGTTATCCTCTGTCTACCAACCCAGGAGGACACTTGTCCTGAGGACAAGCTGTGTTCCCACTAAAGGCCGAGGTAAAGAAGGCATTGGGCACCTCTGCCTTCTCCTCATCTGCGGTTACTGAGTTCCTTCCTGCATGCAAAAGAAAACAAAAGGTGGTCTTACCCTTCCTTTTACCATTAATATATTTGTAAAAACAGTTTTTTATTATCCTTTACAAAAGTTGCTAAATTAAGTTCAAACTGAGCTTTGGCATCCCTAAGTTTTTCCCTACATACCCTAGCAGCCCCCTTAAATACTTCCTGAGAAACCTGACCCTCCTTCCAAAGCTGATACGTCCTCCTTTTATTCCTAAGGTCCTTCAAACCCTCATTCCCCATCCAGGCTGGATGTTTGCATCATTGAGTTTGTTTATTGGCAAACAGGGACAGTCTGTTTTTGTGATAATCAAGATCTCTGTTTTGAAGCATGCCCACATTTCCTGGATTCCTTTAAGGGCTGCTTCCCAAGGGACTTTCTGAGTAAGTATCCTAAATAAGTCCAAATCTGCCCTCAGGAAGGCTAACATAAAAACTTTATGAGAAGTTGCTCAAATTTCAAAGAAAGAAGAGTAATCCTGTACTGCCAGGAGAAAATCTCTGTTCCCAGGGATGAAGATGATTTTAGAAATAAATAAGAAGAACTTCTGCCTTTAACCAGGTCGTATTTAAAATGATACCACATAAATCAACATGACCCATAAACAAGCTGTAGGAAGGATGTAGAAAATGACAGAAGTTTCACGATAAATCTCCCCCAGACAGCTGCTATTTGTGACCAAATTAGGAACCAGGAGAAAACTCTTTCCTCTTGTGGAGAAGTCTCCATAACATTAACAAGAGGGACTTCTCTCCCTAAATGAACTGAAGAAAGACTTTTTAGAGGTAGTAAACTAACTGGAAATGTTTGGTTTTGTTTCTTTACTTTGTCAGTGCAAAAGACAAAGTTATGGAAGGAGGAGAAGTGTTCTAAAGGGTTTGCTTTAATTCTTGCCAGTTTTTCCCTTTAATTAATATTTATAAAATTTTCTTACTACCCTTTTAAAGTTTTAAGCCTGCATTCACTTTCTCCTAATCTTATCTCACAGCAGCAAATGAGTGCACTAATGATTGACCCGCACAAAAACCACTACACAGTGCACTGTAAGACTTGGATTTTTCAGGGAGAGGAGGGAGGAGCAGAATCTTACCAAAGCTTTGCCAACTTTGTGTCCTCTCACAGAGAATAAAACAAAAGTGACTACACTGTTATGAATGAGGTCCCTATATGTCAAATTTAATAAACCACAAAATTAGAATTTAGCACCAATTTTATTTGAGCAGCAATTTTATATAAAATAATACAATCAAATATAATCAAGCAGATATAAAATAATTTGGCAGTGGTTTGGATAAAGCATAAGCAAAACCGATCGATCGGGGTATGGGGAGGGTTTTTCTCACCCTGCCTCACATACAAAAGGCAAAAGGATCCAAACACAACTTATATACTCTATGCTGTATATACTGTATGCTAACACATACTCATAAATAATTTCCTGTAAATGCCCTCCTGTTTTCGATTCCTGAAATCTGTGTCACTGCACTGCACAGTGCATGCTCCGCCTGGTGCTGAGGGGTCTTTTGGCTTTTCAGGGGTCATTTCTGATGAAGGCTTCTGCTCATCCTCACTGTCCTTTGAACAACCCCACAGGCTGCACATGTGCCCCAAGTGTTGTGTTATAGAAGCCAGCCTTATATTCCAAAAATGAGCCTTATTATTTCATAGATACCTGGAATCATCCCAATTTTGTCCATCCCAAGACCAATTCTGCTTTGGGAGTTGTCCCAGTTTTGTTCCTCACAAGGCCTATTGTGTTTTGGATATTGCTCATCTCAATACTCCATCCTCGATCCTATTTTTCCATGAACATCTGAGAACATCTGTTTCATGATACTAATTACATATCCTTTTCCTCTATTACTTTTTAACAAATATTATCTAAAATATCAGTACAGTTGCAATTATTAGCACGAATCATATTCATTTAGCACAATTTCTCCCATTGTCTCTTTTGATCATATTGATTCATGCTTTTTATTAAAAGACTGAATCTTGGTATCTTCCACATCCCCAATAATCCAGGTTTTCACATTCCCTCATTTCTCTTTTTGATTAAATTTAATATGTGGTATTTTCACTTACATAACACAGGAGGTAAAAAATGGTCTAGGCAACAATTCCAATAATGAGTCCAACTAGTATAAACCACCAGATTTCCCCAAAGTGGTTCCAACTTTTAACAGGTACAATTCGCTTCTTTTGATCAACACTTATCCATTGTTATTTATTTTTAGACAGCGTTTTAATGTGTTATATTTTTCACAAACTCCTCCTTTTTCAGCCATTAGATAGTCCAAGGCCAATCTGCTCTGATAGACTGTTACTAGCAGGTGCATGCTTTGTTGGGTGGCTGTTTTGTTCAAACTGACCTCAATTACCTTTTGCAGTCTTATCAACTGATTTAACATATAGTTTGGAGTTCTGTATTCCCCAGATCTGTTTTGAGCCCAAAGAGCGGGATCATGAATGTTTATGATCCTTTCTGAGTGCCATTCATTTTCACTCCATTGATAGCTGCCCCTTATCAAAAGGTTTAGGTTTGCCTTGTTTTTGCCCATGGCTTTATCAAGTGGGGCTTTCTCCAGTGGATTTCCCTTGGACCAGGGCAGGGTGCAGGAGGAGGGTTGGATAACTCCTAACCTACAGGTCCCTTTCCATCTCTGGGGTAACTGACTGCACACTCGCTGTCCACAAATCCAATATAGCCCCTCAGGGGCCTTCCATGTTCTTCTTATATTGTCTGGTTGATTCCATTTGGTATCTGTATTTTCTATGGAATGGTAAGGGCCAGCTACAGAACTATTATACCAGCACAGATTAATTTGACTGTCCCACTTGCAATCGTTTCTCTTTGTTGTTCTCCAATACCCATCGGTTTTGTTTGGCCACCAGGTCATAGTTTTATTATCTGAATTTACAATTAAGGTAGATTCACAGGGGGCATGTCCCACCTCTTTGGTGTAGTTCTTTCCTTCTCAAGTTACACAAACTGCTCCAATTACCTGGTGACTTAAAGTCCACCCCTCAGGCCATTTTATTTTCTCAGATATTTGGGTGTATTTCCCTTTTTGAAAGTGTTCTGGAGCTAGACCTTCACCCCTCCATGGCCACCTTTCAGCCATTTGAGCTCCCCCATAAATCCAACCTTGATAAACCCAATTCAGTTGTGATTTTTTGCATTAAGTGTACAAAAAGATTTATACCTGAAGTTGGCAAATCCCAGTTGCTATTTTGCTGCCTTCATTGGTTATACAACACCCTTGGATTTTTCCCTTTATTCTTACCTTGCTGGTTTTGTTCTGAATTTCCCCACTCTTCTCTATTTGGGAAACAAAGGAATTCTCCCTCTGTGGGGCAGTCTGGGCGTCCATCGGCCCAATCCTAGATTAACTCCCCCCCAATAGGCTCGGCCATTCTGTGGCAAGTTTGTAAACTTGTCTGGTTGTAACATTCAGCATCAACAGAGTGATGTACTGCAAAAACAGTCACTGAATTGTGGCCGTCCCACAGGAGTTGGTAGCATTTATTGCAGGGGTTGCAGATGCACAGGGTACCAGGATCCATGTCAGGAGCAGGTACCTCAGGAGTCTGGACTCTCCACCTCTCTCACGGCCCCTTGGGCTGCAGCCAAGGGCTGAGATTGTCTTCTCGGGAGCAGAGTTTGTGTCCTGGAACCTCATTGCTGGTACCATTTCTGCTGAGCCAATCGCCACTCTTACCCCTTGGATACAGTGACTATAGCACAGGATACTATTGCTGTGTGCACCCCTCAATACAATGATTATAGCACAGGATACTATTGCTGTGTGCACCCCTCAGATACAGTGATTATAGCACGGGATACTATTTCTGTGTGCACCCCTCAATACAATGGTTATAGCACAGGATACTATTGCTGTGTGCACGCCTCAGATACAGTGATTATAGCACAGGATACTATTTCTGTGTAGCCCACCTGGGTGCAAGGATGATGGCACACGATCCTTACAGTCTGGAGGCACAGTCCTATCGCTTTCCCTAGGTTAATTGACAGGTTTTTTATTAAATATAAGGGGCTTCGGACATGTACCAACCACAGGAAATGTTTTAACACTCTTTTCTATAAAACAAATACTAAAACAATTTAGTTAAGCAATTAAAAAAAATTGTTATAAGATCTAACCTACTGGTTGCTTTTTACTCTGACATTGGGGATAATTACTAAATCATCTTTGTCACCGGTAAACACACTTGCAATGCCCATCTGTCTGTAGTGGAAACAAATCTATGGTGTGACTCATAAATTTCCTTCCCCCAACAGCTGTAGGTGATAACACAATTATCTGTTACACAATGGCGCACTTGCTCTCTTGCCTGTTCATAGGCTGTTACAGCTAAAACTCGTTGGTCTCTGTCTTTTATTCATTGAACAGCTGCATGAAAGGTTCTATCTCTATTACTTAAAGGTGTTCCTATAAAATAACTGTAAGGGCATGCTAATGTAAGCTGGTCACATAAACAATTTAAGCAGGTTAAGCAAAGCAGTTGCTTTTCCTCTTCTTCTATTTTGGTTATCTTCCAGCACGAGTTAAACTGTACAGACAATACAAGCCCACGGGGCACAGCCTAGGCCATGCCCAGCACACATCCAGTGCTCTGTTTCTTTCTGGATCTCTGCTGCTGGCATTAGTCCCTGATCCCAGTGCCTCAGGAGAAGCTGAATTCATTCTTTGTGATGTTGTTTGGTCTCCAAACACAGCGGGGTTACTCGCCCCAATGATTCCAGAATTGATGGCAAGCTGGTGTTTGAGCAGAGGTTAAAATTTAACGAAATTACCAAGTTTTCCATCTGTAGTCACGCTGTTTGTATGTTCCAACTGAGCTCACTACTGTATCATGTGTCCACACTCTGGACACAACCCTGATGTTGGGTAACCCCTGTGGCAATGTTAATACCTGTTAATGTTTAAACCGCTCCTTACAATTGTTACCTTCAATGCCTACAATTAGTAGCTTGTATAAAAATTTCTAGTGGACATAAACTATACTTTTCAGCCAGCCCTTGGTACACATTGCACATTTTCTCTTTGCTGTAACGCAATTACCTTGACAAACAAAACGAATAACACATATCAAATATTCACACACTTAGTTTGGTCAAAATACATAAAACATACTGTGGAGAGGTTAGTTCAAGAATGGCTTAAAGAAAAAGGCCATGAGACATACAATTGAGAGAAAAGTAAGAGGTAAAAGTAAAAGCAGTTTCTAACAGCTCTCAGCCTTCTGATTTGTGTAAACAATTAGACTCTCTCAGGCATCATTCTATAAACAATGGAGTTCTCAGCTTGTCTTCCCATGGCAAGCAGAACACCGTCCTTGGGAAGGCCTGTTATCCTGGGAACAGATGCAGAGGTTTTGGGAACACTGGTTTCTGTTGTAGTTTCGGGTTTCTGTTTTGGTTTCTGCTTATGATAAACAATTGTAGGTATTCTAAAACAAAAGGTGTGGTTACAGTTTTCTCTGTTAGCCTATCATGGAGTTGGATTACAGAATATTCATGAAGTTCGTTAGTATTGTTATATAAGGTGATTGATTGATCAATAAAGTTGAGTTTCGATGCATAACTATGGTCGATTCTCCCTTCATCTCCAACAACATACAATCATTACTATAAAAACTTTTACCCCAAATTATTTGCTTTTATCACTTCAAATTCTAATCCAAATCTTGCAATAATAGGCTTCAACAAAATTTTGGCTACTGTTTGAGCTGTAACCCGAGCTGCAGGGACTGCTTCTACCCACTGAGTCAATTAATAACTAATCGATATTTCCACATGCCCACTCTGGGTAATTCCATAAAATCAATCTGGATCCTTCTAACTGGCCTGTATACTATATGGCAGCCCCCAGAGTGATGAGTCCTCCACACCTTTTTTTTCACTTTTTAACATGTGAAACGTCCCTGCGTATTTTTTTTTTTCTGATTTCAAATATTCCTATATACCCATACAATTTTAGAAAAGGATCACAAAGTGCTCTTGTTCCTCAGTGAGCCTGTCAATGTCTGTCTGGCTGAGGATTTTAGTCCTACCATCAGGGAGAATCTATTGCCCCCCTTTCAGATTTTCCCCCAACTTCTTTATGGCTGCTAACTCTGCTAAGGAAGATGTATGGTGTTTTATTCTGTGTTTTTGCTTTCCAAAAAGTCACAATTACACTTCTGTTATCCCTCAAGGCACATTTTTGCTTCACTGTCAGCCAGTTAGGGGAGGTAATCAAGATAGCCTCATATTTTACTACTGTTTTAACTGTTTGTACAACTCATTCAGTCCCTCTAATTCTTTTCCTGTGACCTTTTTTATATCAATTTTTGTTTCTTTTTGTTTTTCTTCTATTTCCTCCTTTAATGTTACACTTCTTATATTTATATTTGGGTCGTTTCCATTTTCATCTTTCTCAAAACAAAAAAATTTTTCCTATTGAGGACAAATTTGATCGCTATAAGGATAAGGAGCTCGTCCATTGAATCCTTAATTTTTCCCTACCCAGTACATTTTTCTATTTGTAACACACACACCTGTGAAGCTGCTGTGATTGTGACAGGCAGCACTAACACATGAATGTGCCACTAACACAGGGTCCATCTTGTCCCTGACCTTCATAAAGTGATTGTCACAGGGATCGGAGTTATTTGGATTTTGTTTTGGCACAGTTTGTTTTCTCATTGTTTGCTCTTGCGCTGCTTGTTTTATCATCACTTGTTTCTGCATTGCTTATTCCCTTCCTATATTAACTTTGTTCCATGCAGTTTTATGGTTTTTGCCAGTTGCCAAGGGTATCATAACAAGCACAGTGAAGATAACCAATCCCTGGTGTATTAATCCTTCTGCTTGAATGTTCGTAAGTCCCCTTTCTTTCCAAATTTTTCTAGAAGTGTGTACTACTCCAAAAGCATATTTCAAGTCCATCTAAATGATCCCTTCCCAATCCTTTAATAGCAACACAGAGAATAATGCAAGCCCAGGATGGGCTAAGGGGACCAGATTCCTCTCCTTCTAGTTTATCTCCACTAATTATAGCATTCCCAGGTTTTCTTTTCCCATCTATCACTCAAGATGATCCTTCTAGAAATAATTTTTTTCCTCTTTGTAACTCCTGTTCTCTTAGATCTGGACACATTTTTTGTTTGTAGCTCTGTGACCTCTGTGTAGTCATGCATCAGTTCTTTCCCTGGGACATCGTAGAGAAATTGAGTGGGGCTTTTTATATGTGTCATTCTCAGCTCTAATCCAGGAGAGATTATTCTGTGATTCAAGTAATGGACTGAATATTTCACACTTCTGTTTCACCAGAATACCATACAGTGTCTCACATCTCCAATTACAAATTTTCTTTAGTTGGGGAGGAGGGGGGTTTATCCTAATTCCTAGGACTATTATTAAATCCTTTCCTAACAAATTATTTCCAGCCTCTGGTAATAACAATAAGTCATTTACCCCAAATTTTTCATCTCATTCAATTTGTACTTTTTAAATCACAGGGACTTGGAACAGTTGTCCCCCAACTCCAATTACTGAGATGCATTCCTGACTTAATTTGCACCCTTGAGATAACTTTCTTATGGTGGTCCTAGAGGCTCCTGTGTTTACTAAAAATATCATTTCTGTATTGTGAGGACCAAGTCATAATTTTACCAAAGGCTCTTTTGGTGTTTCAGTCCTCATTAAATACAGTCCCTGACACCCCTACTCCTCCTGAAACCTCTTTTCATCCTGCTTCCTTTTCCTGCAAAATTTCCACAGGTGTCCCTTCTCATGGCAATAGAAACAGGTGGGTCTCGAGTCATTAGGGGTAGAATTTAGACTACCCTGATGTCTCAATGCTTTTGTGGATCCTTTGCTGTTAGTAGCCTTCTGCATTTTTCTCATTGTTTTAAAACCTTCTCTCTCTGTACTCCTTTCCCTTCCCCTACGCTTGACCCTCATACACATAGAATCTCTGCACACAAACAGTTCCTGCACTTTTTCTACAACTTTCTGAAGCTCTTCCTCTCAATTTCCCAAGTCATCTAATATGTCCATCACGTCTCCCCAAGATCTAGTATTGGGGTTCATTTCTAGAAGCTAATGCAAACCTCTTAAAAATGTTGCAACAGTTAAAATTCACTACCATCCCCAGGGGACTGTCCCAGAGAATTGCTCCCCACGCTGTTCAGAAATCCCCTTGTTTCTGAGTAACCCTGCGAGCCTCCCTCCTGAGCACTCGCTCCCAGGTACAAGATGCCACCTCTCTTGCCCTCGTTTCTGGCAGGTAAATAACCAGGAGTTCCAGGCACCTGGGAAATCCTCACTCACTCTTTTCACTCGTGGTTTAATCCCCTCTAATACTTGCTCATCTCTTGTCACCCACTTGCTCCTGCCTGATTCCACTCACCCTGACAAGCTCCTGCCTCTCACTCTTTCTGGCTTCAGTCCCCACAATCCTCCTTTCTCACTTACTAAGCCCTTTTTTTATTACTTTTGCTAAAATTAAACCACACTCACTCACCCTTTATACATGCATGGCACAGCTGGGTCAGCTCATCTGCTCACCCCCTTCTCACAGGAATTACAAAGCCTGGTCAAAACCCTTAACAGAACAAAACTGTCGCTTCCTTCCTTAGCCAGGATTGTGGAACTGCGACCCTCGGTGCCCACTCTATCTGTGATGAGGTCAGGTCTCAAACACTGACACAAACATACAAATGCAGGTCCATGCTTGCTCTGTGACTAGGTCAGTCTGAAACACTCATACAAACACACTAACAGAGGTGCCCACTTGCTCTGTGAGTAGGTCAGTCTCAAATACACAGAGGGACCGCCTCGCTCTGTGACTAGGTCACATCTCAAACACACAAACACACAAACAGATGTCCCCACTCATTCTGTGACAAGGTCACATCTCAAACACTCACACAAACACACAAACACCTCTCCCTAGCCAAGCCCATTGCAGCACTGCGACTACCGCGGCCCTCGGAGTGTGAGGTCACATCACAAGCACCCCACACATACACACAAACACAAATGCAAGCACACACCTGCCTTCACCCCACCTTGGGATACTCACAGCCTGCTTTTCTCACAAGGATTTTTGTGCACACAGAAGTTTTATGGGTGCTCTCACCTTTAGCTGGCACTCTTAAGGCAGCCCCTTTGAGGCTTCCTACCGCTAGCTTCCTTTGCTTATGCTTTATCAAAATTGAACTCCTTCTCCAAGGGAGTCTGGTCTGACCTCGGGACCACCTAAAAACTGGTGTGGAGCCCCTTCCCAAGGCCAGCTGTCCTTACCAGGGCCAGAGTTCCTGGGTTCTGGCACAAAATTGTCATGAATGAGGTCCCTATATGTCTAATTTAATAAAACACAAAATTAGAATTTAGCACCCATTTTAATTGAGCAGCAATTTTATATAAAATAATACAATTAAAAACAATCAAAGAGATGCAAAGAAAAAAAAATTGACAGTGGTTTGGATAAAGCATAAACAAAATCAGGCGGGATACGGGGAGGGTTTTTATCACCCTGCCTTATGTACAAAGGACAAAAGGATCCAAACACAACTTATATACTGTATGCTAAGATATATTCATCAATATTTTCCTGTAAATCCCCTCCTGTTTTTGATTCTTTAAAACTATTTCACTGCACTGCACAGCCCATGCTCCGCCTGTTGCTGAGGGGTCTTTTGGCCTTTTGGGCATCTCTTCAGAGGAAGGCTCACTGTCTTCCTCGCTGTCCTCTGAATAACCTGGAGTGTTGGGCATGTGCATTAACCTTTGTGTTATGTAAGTAAGCATTATGTTCGAAGTAAGCCGTATAATTTTATAGATAAGACTGGTATTGCAGATTCCATATTTGGAATCGTCCCAACTTTACTCATCCCGAGACCGATTCTGTTTTAGGATATTGCTTATCTCAATACTCCATCCTGTATCCTAAGTTCTCAGGAACATCTGAGAACATCTTTCCTGACACTAATTGCACATCCATGCGATCTCCTCTCCTGGCGGCGGCCAGGGAGCTCCTCGCCGCTTTCCCCGCACGCTGAATGGGCCAAAGCGGCGTCTCCCGTTTCCCCGCTGTGCAGAAATGCGGTGACAGCAGCAGCCGTGCCCGCTGTGTCTGCCCGGGAGCGGAGCGGCGGCGGCACCGGAGCCCGGCGAGGCGGCGGCGGAGCTCGGAGGCGGCTCCAGCCCGGGTGGGACCGCGGTCGGTGCTGCCCCAGCTCGGGGCTCGCTGCGGGCAAGAAAGGACCTTCTCCACGCTGGGCAGTGCCAGCTCCACCTCTAAGCCCAGCACAGCGCTGTCCTTCCTCAGCTGCGCCCTGTGCCTTGCACTTCCTCTCAGGGTCACATCAGTGCCTCTGCATCCCCAGTGCCAGCGCTGGGCTGGGGCTGCAAAGGAAAAGTCTCTGCAATCCATCCTGCCACCGATGCTGCCTGCAGTGAGTGCATTGCTCTCATGACACAACGAGCTCCAATGGGAAATCCAGATCTCCCTCGGCTCCGGGAAATCGTCACAAAGTGGCCAGAACGTGGCACTATTGGACTGCCCTTGGAAGAGGAGGAAGAACCGCTGACACGTGCTGAGAAGGAATCCCACTTTTGGCATCAGGCACCTGACTGCGAAGAAGGGTCTTTCTGTCTGTCTGTCTGCCAGCTGCTGGCTCTTTATCTGTGTCGCCTTCGGAGGAGGACGTTCGGAGCTGCTGCTTGGGGAAGGGAATTCGCTGCCACCGCCACAACCCAGCCCAGAGCTGCTTCTCCTGCTGTGGGGCTGTGGGCTGAGCCTGTGCTGGTGAGAGCAGCCCCTGCACGGGCCCCTCAGTGTCACCCCTCAGTGCCGCAGGGCCCTGTCCCCCCTGCTCGGGTGCCCGGGACCCTGAGCTCGCCTCTCCCTGCCCTGCTCACACCCGGCTGCCGCTGCCGCGCCCCCGCTGCCCCTCGGGCGCTGCTCCGAGCTTTGGCTGCTCCGGAGCCGCGAGGAACGGATTTGTGCAGAATCTTTAAAAATTGATAGAAAGTTCACACAGTCTTGTATATCTGTATGCAAATATTGAGATCAGGTGTGTTGACTTAGGAAAGCTATGGAATAGGGATGATATTGTTTAGAGAGAGATTGAATTAGAAAGGTTTTCTAATATGGCTTTATAACAATAGTATCTATTTTAGGGAATTAGAACTCTGAAAGATGCATTGTAATAGGACTGCAGGAGGTAAAAATATAGGTGACTGGTATTAGAAGTAATAGCAGTATTGTGTAGTAAAAGCTAATAGCTTGAAAAGCATTTATAAGGTATTGTAATTAGGAAAGAAGTTAGCTTTTAAGAAAATAACGTTGAGGTTTATATTTCTTAAGTTTCATTCTTTCTAAAGACTAATAATAAAATATTTTAAAACACTTCTCAGTTACCCCGTCTTTATGAAAACTGAAACGACCAACAATACAGTGCTTCCATTATAATAAGAACAAAAACTCGACTATCTTTTAAGCAGTTAAAAAACATCAAAGTACTTTTTCTTCAGTGCTACTACAAAGAAACAAGACCCTAAAGAATTAGTTCTTCTACCAAAACAAACAAACACCAATAAAAAAAAAACCAAAACCAACCAAACAAAAAACCCCAAAAAAACAAAACAAAAAACCCAAACAGTCAAGACTTCTACCTACATCATGAGCTCAACTCAAACAGAAACCATTATCCCCTATTACACAACATCAAGCAAGCTTTAAAAAAAATAATCCAGCACAAAATATCCAAGCAACCCAAAGACATTTATAAAAGCCTTAAAGTTCCTTGAAGATCTAATTCCTGTAATATTTCTAAACGAAACCTAAAAATTTACTATCTTAAGTCCAAAAGCAGTTTCCGATTATAAATAATAGTGCTGTGTTCACCTTCCCTCTGAGACCCAGTTAAACTCAAACTGGACAATACTTTAACCGTAAACCAAAACCATACAACTACAAATGTATTCCCTCCACACAAATGAGGTAATAATTAACTTATTTAAACAAATTGCAAAGCTTTCCACTTCCCCTGTGTGCAACCCTGTGTGCAACACAATTCCTGTGCGCAGCCCCTGCGCGTCCCCAGCCGTGTCTCCGAGCCCTCCCTCCCTCCAGCCCTGCCCGGAGGCCCCGCAAGCCCGAGCGGAGCCGCGCTGCCCCCGGCGCTGCCCCGCAGCCCCCGCCGCTCTCCCGGCTCAGCCCCCGCTGCCATCCCCGGCCCGCCCGGGATCTCCCAGCCCTGCCCGGCCGGCAGCGAGGGCAGCTCTGCCCGGCTCAAGGAGCGAGGCTGCTCCGCCAGCGCTGCACAAACCCGAGCTCTGGCTGCGGGAAAGAGAGCAACGAGAGAAAAACCCGCGATTGGCAAACTCCTCCATGGGGAAATGGAGCAGGGCACGGACTCTGGGTCAGAGGAAGAGTTTAACCCGTTCCATCCCAGCCCCGTGAACACACAACGGGAACTGACTGACTGGGCTGAGATTAGACCTAAACTCATGCAAGATAAAGATTTTAATTCGCCATATAGAAAACTCCTTGCTGTGCCAGTTCGATATAAGGAAAATAATGCTAATCCTCGGTGGGAGCCTATAGTATATTATGATATTAAGAAGTTAAGAAAAGCTTTTAATGACAACAGCTTAAACTCCCCATATTTAAAAACATGGTGAGAAGTAGATATGATTCTTATCACCTCACACCTTCAGACTGCTGTAATATTTAATCTCTAATTTTAACAAACTCACAGTATATTCTGTGGGACTTGGAACAGCAAAAGCATCTTCACAGACCGATGCAGAGCACTGCTAGAAGTCCTAAAGCCCAGCTAACAATCAGTCAATTAGCCAGAGATCCTCCAAACCATAAAGCTGAAGATGAAGCCGAATCCCTTTCTAGAGCAGGAATAAGAGATATTGGAAATGCAGCCAGAAAGACTCTTTTAACTGTACAACTGCAAGAACCCATGAAAATGCCGATTCTCTGGTTCAACAAGCCACAACTAAACCTTCTCTTGCCATTTTAGATCGCTTGGCACAAGCAGTTCAAAAGCAGAGTCCTAAGGAAACAGCACATCCTCATGGAATTAAAGCCTTGCCTTTACTGATACAAACAATAAATGTAAAAGGGTTCTTTTACCACACCAGCCACCAACAGTGCCACGAATGCTCTCAGCTTGTGGTGAGCTCAGCCCTGCACAGCACATCGTGACCATACAGGCTCCCACACTGGGGGAACAACTTACAAAGTCCCGAGATCTGCTGGGAAATAAATTCCAAAGAGTTATTGAGGCTCAAACCAAAACTATTGAAGAAATCCTCACTGCTTTAGAGTCCATTAAAGAGCCATATTTTAACTGTAAGAAAACCTAAGTAATTTTTTAAAAAGACAGTTCTGAAGCAGAGAAAAATACAAAATTACCTGATAATTACCCTCAGTACAAAAAAACCCCAGGCACTGTACCGATCGCTGTCGCTCCAAATTTACCATAACAGAAAAGCCTCTGTCGGGAGCTTCAACAAGAGCTCACAGCGCCACCGTGTCACAAAACAAAGAACGGCGGCTCCATCACAAACAATCTTAGAGCAGATGCAATTTGGAAAATCACCAGAAATCTCCCCAGAAACCCCGACTTATTACCCCCACAGGCACGATGCAAACTAACAACTTCTGCATTAACATACCTCTAAACAAACTTTTGTCATCAATTTCTGCCCACTGGGGTTACTAGTACTTCACAACAGAGACAGGACTTTTTAATTCTAAGCTGAGACAAAACCATAATGCTTAGATTTTCAGTGTTCCCAACTATTATTTCAGTACACTGTAACCAAGAGCTGACAGCTTTAGCTCTTGCTTACAGCACTCCAGCAGTAATTCAACCCAAACCACTCAGAGCTATCACGGCTGCATTGCCAGGGACTGTAACTGAGCAAGACATCCATGGAGAGCCTGTGCTTTTAACTAAGCCAACTGTGCACCAAGGAACAGCCCCGAGAGCTGTAGCCCACAGCTGATGGCCTTTGGGTGGGAGGTGTCCCCAGTGAGCAGCCACAGCCCCCTGGCAGCCTGAGCCAGGGCAGTGGAACAGTGAATGTCACAGCTGTGCTGGGCACTGGCACAGAGGGCACTGCAATTCCTCCTGTGCTTCAGCCCGGCCATTGCAATCTGGCAGCGCCCATGGGGGCTCTCCCAAGAGCCAAAACAGTCACACTGAGTGTGCACAGTGAGCTCATGGGGACGGCCACCAGTGCTGAGGGTGAGCCAAGGATCACCCGGCCCCTCGTGGGGCACAAACCCATCCCAGCAGAGAAGGGAGACTCGCTGGCCCAGGACAGAACAGAAACAGAAGGGAGTTTTTAATGAGAGCCACAGCAGCACCGACCACTCCAAAGTTATCATCAAAAACAAACAACCCTGTCTAAGGGAGTCAGGAGCCGCCAGCAGGGAAAAAACTAAATGCCATCAAAAAATAAATACATGAACAATTACCAAAGAATTACATCAAACACACAAATGGCTCTTAGACTTCCTCAGTGTTTGTCATACACTATAAAATATCTAATTCCTGAAAATTACTCTAATCTCCTGCTGCTGAGGGCTTCCTTAGGCTCCTGCTGAAATGAAAAATATTCAGGGAGCTTTCCCTTTCTTGAGATTAGAATGGTTTCTGCAATTCCTTGAGGTGTGAGCATGATGGTTAAAACCCCACTGTGCAAATGAAGGTTTTCCCTTTCTCTCCCCCACTCCATGCTCCATCCTCTCCCTTACTTTGCCATCTCAAAAACTGCTAAGGAAACCTTTCTCATCTTGTCAATTGGCAATGCAACTGCTCTTTAATTCAGTTTCAGAGTAGGTTTTAAAGTCAGCCTATGCCCATGCTATTGATTCGAATTTTGGATGAAGTTGTTGGTGCTTAACAAGCTCTGTGCTGCTTTAAAGCCTTTCTGCAAGGCTCAGAGAATGCCCCTGGCAGGGAGTGCAGGAGCGTTGTGCACTCCTTGTTTAGAAATGGAGGGCATCAAACCAGGTTCCTTTAAAAGGCATTTTAAGTGAAATGGAGGCCCTGGAATTCCTTTGGGCAATGGTCCATTTAGGACAGAGCCACAGTGCCAGGAGCTGTTTGTCTGATGGTCAGTTCATGCTCTGCTCAGTGCAGGGCAGCCCCTCAAGAAATGCATGAGCCAAAGCCAGCAAGGAGAGGAAAAGAGCCGAGCTGAGCTGAGAGAGCTGGAGAGATGAAATGGCACAGATGTGCCTGGAGCATGGCCCTCCCCAGCAGCTTTGCTTCCAGTTCAGTGTTCAAAAAGCTGAAAGCTGATGCTCAGGACTTTGGGATGTGGCTTGGAACTGCAGAGGGGATGAGCTCCCTTACTGAAACCCAGGCACTGGAGTGCCACAAGCCTGCAGCCACATTGCTTCTCATTCAGCTTGGATTAATTTTTTTTTGTTGTCGTTAGTTAGTTTGTTTTGGTTTTAAAAATTATTCTTAGAGATGCTACAAGTGAAAGAAGTGAACAGAAATAGGCTAGAGCACCACTGGCTCAGCAATTCATCGTTTACTCTCACTCTTACCCTTTTCAAAATATATGTAGATAATATGAACTTTTAATCTCTGTGGGTTGGGTGAAACACTCTTTTTTCCTTTATTTGGAAGAGATATGCAAGTCCTGAGATCCTGGGCCAATGCTCCCTGCATTTTATTTATGTTTTTACAATTAAACAAGGGGCTGATAAGATTGACAAGGAAGATACAACTCAGGAGCTCCCTGGGCAGCAGCCTCCAAACTCTTTGGGTGATGCCAAGAGCAGTAGGGTGTGAAGGCTGCTTTCCAGTGCCAGATTAATCCATAATAACCTGCTCACTGACATCAAAGTCACTGCTTAGAAACCACTTGTTATTTCCCGAGGTGCGGGAGCTGGAGGGTTTGACAGAGCCTGGGTAGAATGATGAAGAATATTCCTGTCAGATTTCTGCTTCTCTCCTTGTGCCAGCAAGAGGAACCCATCCTCGTTAAGGGTTTTGTTCCCGTGTGACAGTGTGCAGTTCAGAGCTAAAGCCGTGCCCAGCAGCGTTCATTATTCAATCTGCGCTGCCCCCTCAGCCGTGTGAGCTCTGAGCAGGGCGCTGGGCAGTGGGGCCGAGCCCATTTCGGGCAGTCGGGCTCGGAGCTCCAAGGGTTTGGAGTCAAGAGCGGAGGCTGAGCTCCCTCTGTGGTCAGAGCGGGGAGACACCTTCCTGTGCAGGGAACGCTTTCCCAGCCGGGTTCGCTCTCCTGACAGCTCCAGTCTCACCTCTGCAAGAGCAGAGCACGCTGTGCCCCCAGGGCTTTGCCGCTGGCAGCACTGGGAGAGATCCTGGGAACACTGGGAGGGAACTGGGAGCACAGGGAATGCCAGGAGGGAGCTGGGAGGGAGAGCGGGAGCAGCGGGAGTGAGCAGGAAGGAGCACTGGCAGGGATATCAGGAGCCCTGGGAAGGAACAGCGCTCCCAGCTCCTGCCCAGTGCTCTCCCCATCCCTGCCGGGGCTCGCCAGCAAGAGGGAAACTGGCAGGGAACTGGGAGGGAACTGCTCAGCACTGTGCGAGGGGCAGCAGCCCCAGGGGTGAGCAGTGAGGAGGGGGAAGTACCCCCAGTCCCTCCCCAGTGCACCAAAAATGGGATTGAAATGGAGGGGGGAAAGCTTTTCTGTAATTGTGTTTGAACTGAGGGGATCCCCATTCACCTGCGATCTGAAGGGTCTCAATTGAAGGAAAGCACAGCTTTGTCATCATTTTGGGTGCCTCTCTTGGCAGGTAATCACTGTTTTCCACGATTTTCATGTTGAAATGGAAGGAGAAAATTTTTATGGTGCATTTTGAAGTGAGGTAAAGCACCTCGACATTTTCATCATCTTCAGGCTCAAACTGAGAGCAAACATGGCTGTCCCTGGTCTGAAAGGGCTTCCCTTGCGAGGAACCTCTTGATGTGCCACTGTAAGAGTTCCATCGAGGGGGAGACTCCATTTCAAGGGACCTTCACAGATGAAAAAGATGTGCAAAAGCCCCCAGAATGGTCTTTGTGGAGGAAAATTGAAGAGGGAAACTGCATTTCCACACATTTTAGGAGGCCAAATTGAGGAGAATCCTCCTTGATTCGCTTTTTCAGGATTCAGTTGAGGGGGGATCCTCCTTATGCACCATGTCATAGATATATATTACAGTACTAGCTTTTTGCAAATATGAAAATGGATTTTATATGCGTAGTGTTAAAATAAGTTTGTTATAGAAATATTATTTTAATTTCTGTTGTTAACTTAAACTTAAAAGTAGCTGATACAAATATGCTTGTGTTAAAATGCCTGCTTGGTTGGGATAATGTCCCAAAAACGCATGATGAAGACCTGCTACTAATATTCCAACTATCAGCACTCATATTCTGTAAAAAGCCCAATAACTAAAAAATAAAGATAAGAATAGACTAAAAGCAGAACCAACAAATATACATGCTCTAAAAAGGCAGACCCAAAGAAGACCCAAGCTAAACACTTTTAAAAACATGCAAACTAGTTTTTTTTAAAGTCTAAATCTAGAACAGATGATGCAAAGAAACAGTATTTTAAAAGTGTTTCCAAAAAGAGCGTGTGCACCTGGATGAGTGCCAAGACGCACCTGACCGTAATTTTTCCTTTACTATATTTGTCTCCTATTGTCCTTTATTAAACTTTTAAATTTTACTAAGAAAAGAAACCGTATTTTTCACAATCATTTAGGGATCTAAATTGAGAGGGATCCTCCGTTCTCTCCTTGATTCCAGGCTTTGAACTGGCCACGAGAGGGAGTTTCCCCTTGGTTTAACCATGGGGCAATTGCAATAGAAGGGTGAGGATGAGCTGGCGCTGCGGGCCGGGCTCAGTTTCTCCCTGGGGACGGCAAACGCCGCCAGGTACCGAGCGATGCCCCCGGCAGTGCCTGTGCCGCGCCCGCCGGATCCAGCAGCGCTGGGAGCTCCAGGAGCAGCTCAGCGCCTGCTCCGCGCTCGGCCCTGCGAGCCCGGCCCGGAGCGGGGGCTCCGGACACATCCCCGTGCTGGGGCAGAGCCGCTGCTCGGCCCGGGCATCCTTTATCCCCCTGGGGCGGCTGCCGGCGCCGAGGGCACAGTCCTGGCTCCGAGGCTGAACCCTGCTGCTTTACCGCTCGTTCTCTTGCCACGATTTGTGCCATAATAAATTCAAAGAATTCCCCCCAGTCGTGTCCCTTTATACCAGTGACCGGTGAGAGATTTCTGCCTGGCCTTTGCCGATCCTCGAGCCTTTCCTGCTGTGTTCTGTTGCCTGCCCAGGGGCAGGAGCAGAGGCTCAGAGCGCTTTTGCTGGCACCGGGCACCTGGCCTGGCCCAGCCCAGCCCAAGAATCCCTGCGAGAATTCACTGTAGGAGCTCTCATCCCAGAAACTCTCCTCCCCGCCCACCCCGCGCCGTCAGGCGGAGCTACGACTCTTTCTAACCACTGTTTTTGGGAGAGGAAATGGAAACTTCCTGACACGACGTCACCTCTCTCCTCCCCGCCTCGTCCCCGCCCCTCGCTCCTTTTCGGCGCTCGTTTTAGTCAACCGAAACAATAGGTCACACGCACACCGGATTTAAAATGAGGCAGCAGAGGCCGGGAGCGGAGCGGCGGTGGCGGGCGCTACGTTCGTGGCATTGCGGAGTGCGGCGAGGCAGCGGCGGAGCTCGGAGGCGGCTCCAGCCCAGGTGGGACCGCGGTCGGTGCTGCCCCAGCTCGGGGCTCGCTGCGGGCGGAGGGGGCCGCGCTGAGGGCGGGGGGGTTCTGGCGAACTCCTGGTGCCGGCATCCCCCGTGTGCCCCCTGCGCTGGGATGGCAGCCGAGGGAGCGGCTGCTCGCGCTCTCCTCCGTGCCCGGATGGCCGGCATGGAGCTGCTGCCGCGGCAGCGATGGCTCATCGCGGCTGCTCTCGCTAGGACGGAGGCGGCTGCTCCGTGCCCGGCACCGTTCCCGCCCGTGCGGCACCGGGCTCGGGGCCGCTGCTCGGGCGGGAGGTGTCCGTGCCCGACTCGGGGCTGGCACGGCATGAACTTGAACCCAGTGCCTCAGAGCCCAAAGCGCTGCAGGCGCCGAGTGCGGGCACCAAGCAGCGCACGCAGCCTGCTCCGGGGCCGAGGCTTCTCAGCGCTGCTCTCTCTGAAAAATGAGATTCACTTTCCTGCTAAAACTTAGAAGGTTTAATGGAAAGACTGTAGGAGACAGAAATAAAGGGTTGAAAAAGGCCGAGTACTTGGCATTCAGCTAAGAGCACACTTTTGGCTTTGGAGATACCCCTTTAAATACTTTTTGACGGTACATCAACCTGTTGCATATTCATAGATCTTACACATATTCATATTTTCCTATAAACTTCTCTGCATAATGCAGGAACTATTTTATATAGCCTCTCCTTGGGGTCTGCTTTTATAGGGCTTTCATGTTTCTTGACTGTGGTTTTGCTCTATTTCACTTTCATTTTGTGCCTTGTTATACTTCAGACGGCAGATGCTGGTAAGAGGCATATCAATAGCACCGTCCGCATTACATGTGCACTGGATTTTAACCCGACGAAACAGACATTTCACTCATACCTATATCAGCTACCACTACTAAAATGTTTAAGTTTTTCTTAAGAGCAGAAATAAAAGCAAGGTTATTTTAACATTATATTATTAATATTTGCAAAAAAAGGCCAATATAATATATAATAATAACACCTCTGTGCCAGGAGCCGCTCCGTGTGCCCAGGCAGGAGCCGCAGCGGCCGTGCCGGCGCTCGGTGTGCCCGGGCTCCGAGGCGCCGGGGCAGGGAATCATGCGGGGCACAATGGTGAGCAGCCCGGGGCTGCTGCTTCTCGCCCCTCGGCAGGCGGACTCCGAGCCGCAGCTGCCCCGGGCCAGCAGCAGCCGGCAGCTCGCAGGCGCTCTCAGCGCCCGGCCCGGCACGGAGCTGGGCTGCAGCGGCTGCAGAGCCACAGGGGCCGCGGCTGCGGCCACCGCAGAGCTGCCGGGGGCTGCGCTTGTCTCCGCACCTGCTGCCGCACCTCTGGGCAGCGGCGACAGCGCAGCCACAGCTGCCACCGCCCTCCTGAGCCCCCGCACGGCCGGCACCAGCAGCGACCTCTCACCGTGTCCCTTTCAGGGTGCCATCAGCGCGGCTGCAAAGCTGTTCCCGAGGCCAAGCTCCCAAAGGATCTTCAAAAAGCACTCCTGATGTCTCCGCAGGAAGATGCTGTTTTTTCCGGGCAGAGAGATGGCGCCTGTGAGCAGGGGAAGAGTGAATTCTACTCCATGACTAGAGTTGCTAATGAGCCCCAGCATCTCCAGGAGGGACCAGCAGCCGCAGTTCCACACGTGCCTGGGGCCCAAGAAGCCTCTTGGCATAAGCAGGGGGATGCCACTTGTGAGCGTGCAGTGAGTGCAGATGTGGAGAATGGATTCTGCACCAGGGATGGGAGTGTGAGGGAGCCCCTGGCTCCCCAGGGTACAGCAGCAATGGGCAATGAACACAAAAGGAACCTCAGAAGATTCCTGGGTGAGTAGAGGGCCACCCCTGTGGCCTCTAGGCAGGGGCCCGTGTCCCCTCCCAAGGCCAGGGCTGGCAGGGGTGTGGCTGTTTCCCGATGTCTGGAAGAGGCCTCGTGCTCTGCTGGGCCCCGTCCGTGGCTGGAAGCAAGAGCCCCAGCTGCCCCCAAGGCTGTGCAGTTCTCCTGCTGCAGCCTGTGCCCACAGCTGTGTCCCTGCCTGTGCCCACAGCTGTGTCCCTGCCTGTGGCCAGGCTCTTGGCTCTCTGGCTGCCAGCTGAGGGAGGCCCACACTGCCTCAGGGCTCCCTGCTCTGCTCCCTGGCCGTGGGCTGAGCAGATTGCAGGGCCGGCTCTGCTTCTGGCAGCCAGCAGCTCTTTCCTGTTCCAGGTGAACGGTTCAGGTGCCATCCCGTGGGCACGGCGGTGCTGATTCTGCTGCTCCTGGTGCTGGTGCTGGCTTTGGGGGCGGCCTTGGCTGTGCTGGCAGGTAAGGGAGGGGCAGCAGCCTGGGCCCAGCCCCTCGGGGCAGAGCGGGCTCCCTGCTCCCTGCACAGGGGAATCCTCAGAGCTTCTCCTCTTCCCCCTGCAGCACCACAGCTTCCAGTCACACCTGCGACTCCGCTGTTGGTTCTGGGCTGTCCCCATGGCTGGGTTGGGTACAAGGGGGTCTGCTACTACTTCTCACGGGATTACAGCACGTGGGATCAGGGTCAGGAGCGGTGCTCCGAGCTCAATGCCTCCCTGGCCATTGCCCAGGATGAGGAGGCCATGGTGAGTGAGGGGCTGCGGGCGGTGTGGGGTGGCTGAGGGCAGCCTGGGGGCGCTCCTGGGCCGGGCTCGGTGCTCGCAGGGCCGGGGCTGCAGCCCTGGG
The DNA here is from genome assembly GCF_028551555.1 of Melozone crissalis. Lineage (NCBI taxonomy): Eukaryota > Metazoa > Chordata > Aves > Passeriformes > Passerellidae > Melozone > Melozone crissalis. The sequence goes on along the minus strand of NW_026535840.1, from coordinate 3,478,089 downwards.
CCGGGGCCTTGCAGGGAAGGAGCCCCGGCGTGCGGGGGCAGCCCCGGGCACGTGTCCCCCCGAGGGGCCGGGGCAGCTCCCACTCCTCTCTCCTGGGCAGGATTTGCTCTTCCGCCTCTTTGGGAACGGCGATTTCTGGCTCGGGCTGCGCAGACGGGGCGAGCGCCTGCACTGGGGGGACGGCAGCAGCTACAGCTCCCGGTGAGTGCCGGGGAGCCGGGCAGGGCCTGCGGGCACAGGGGCACAAGGGCTTCCCCTGGCAGCCAGCGCTGCCTCTGCTCCTCCCTGCAGGGTTCCTGTCCTCGGCAGTTCCCAGTGTGTGTACCTGGCTGATGAGACATTGAAGAGTGAGAACTGCTCACATCGCCGGCCGTATGTCTGCAGCAAGGCCCAAGCTCCCCAGTGACAGGGGCTGCACAAAGGACCTTCTCCACGCTGGGCAGTGCCAGCTTCACCTCTGAGCCCAGCACAGCGCTGTCCTTCCTCAGCTGCGCCCTGTGCCTTGCACTTCCTCTCAGGGTCACCTCAGTGCCTCTGCATCCCCAGTGCCAGCGCTGGGCTGGGGCTGCAAAGGAAAAGTCTCTGCAATCCATCCTGCCACCGATGCTGCCTGCAGTGAGTGCATTGTCCTCATTATGTGTGGGAAATATGGCTCACTATTTGCACTTTTTATAAGAGTTTATTAAGAGTTGAAATCCTGATCTGCGATGCCTGTCTTTCCACGTGGTCAAGTGAAACTATTTTTTCTATCTCTATGTAGTGTTTCATTTTAGATCTACTTGTACATTTATGCGAGTTCTTAAGAATTGCCATGTAACTTAAAGTTACATATTGTTTTGGGTTTTTATAACTTTTGAATTGTCTTCAAGACATTTTGCACTTTCAACGAGTATATTTCATGTTTCCTTGTTGTTCTATATTTTTGTATTTTAACTCCCTGAAATTGAGGGTCAATAAATACTTTTGTTTGCCATGCCCTTGTTTCTGTTATCTTGTCATTTTGATACGGATGTCCCTGAATGTGGGAAATCACTTAATTATTTTACACCATTTTCTGAGTTAATTACAAATGAAAAAATCATTTCCACATTTCACAGTCTCTATTATGTTACAGTCTGAGAGTATCTATTATACCTATTTATTAAAGCTATTATTTTCTTTTCCTATTAGTCATTTGTCTCAAACAATTAGCTCTAATTTTTGATTCTGATAATCTGCTCTTCTCAAAAAAAAAATTAATGAATCATACCAGCATCTGTTGATGTGAGCAAGGACAGTGGGAACAGAAGGAAAAAATCTCAGGTTTTCTTTAGCCACACTTATTTGGAATGGACAAAATGGGATCACTGAGGTCTGATGTGCCTTTTTTACTCCCATCTACCGTGCCCATGGGGTTGCTATTCACAGCAGGTGGATCTTAGTTGTGAGTACAGAGGCCAACTCAGTCTTACCTTCTGGTTCCCATTGCATTAAAAGACAGCTGAGCAATGACAGAGGTCTGGGGTGCCTTTCTTGCCCCCACCTTGCCATGCCTATGGGGTTGCTGCCCACAGCAGGGCTATGGAATCTTCTCAATGGTGAACACAGGGGCCAACCTGGTCTTGCCCTCTATTTTTTTTTTTCACTCTTCTTGTTGGTCCTTAAGGAAACTGCCCCAATACCTCTGATGGTTCCCTGTGTACTTCCCCTCAACAGATGCTTGTGATTCTCATCTATTAAAACAGGACAATTACATCAATAAACAATACAGGTCAAACTCCTCACCCAAAGTGTTAGCCAAACAATCTTCAAGCTGGCTGGAAGTTCAACTCCACTTTTCGGACATCTTCAGTCTTTGGTTCTCTCTCATGCTCTGCATGTTACAGTCTATTCTTTGGGTTCTCTCACCAGCCTTTAATTCTGTTGCTGTGAGTCCCTCTCGCTCTGTGCTTGGCACAGCCCATTCTGCCCTCAGGTAGAAGGATCCTTCCAAGCCCAAGGGATTTCTGAAGCAGTCCCAGCCTGCAGCCCCTGGGTGCCTTCAGGCCATCCATCCAAAAGGAAAAGTGACTTCTGGACCCTGCGAGAGCCCAGTGATCTGTTGGCAGCAGAAATCAGAAATGGAGAAGGTGATTCCAGCTCTGCTGGGTGCTGTTCCTCCCCATTAGACAGGAGAGGATCAAGCACATTCCATCAGCCTTTGCTTCCTCAGGGCATGAAATCCCTGAGGAGACAAGGCCACCTCAGGGCATCAGATCCCACCTGAGAGAAGGAAATGCTAAAAACCTCACCATGGTCTCAGCCACTAAAATGAGGAACTTTTTTTGTGGGTCCCCAATACCATTTCCAACAAAGCCCAGCTGGTGCTGAAAATTGCATTCACATTCAGGGGGCAAAACCAATAAGGAGTCACAGACATCTGAGTTAAAATGAGGGTTCCATAAAAGTAAAATTTCTCTTTGTTTTCAACAGAGGCACATTTTCATCTTTTAAGCCCAAATCTTCTCTGACACACAAAAGAACATAAAATACAGAAACATTTTACTTCAAACTTGAAACATTTGATTTTTGGGAATTCTACTTTTACATGAAGTGTGGCTGGATGAACACTACTGAAGCACACAAATACTAAGACTCCTACTGCAAACTGCAGAAATTACTGAAAATTCTCTTCTACTGGCAGTAAGACATGTCTAAAGGTTTCTTTGTATGGAGAATAGCTGCAATGAATGGTTTCAACATCAAAATCAACTGGAAAATGATGATTTCCAAGTAAAGTGTTAAAAAATGAACGCTGTGTTATAGATATATACTATAGTATTATTGGCATTTGGCAAATATTAAATGGATTCTATATGTGTGGTGTTAAAGTGGCTTTGCTATAAACATATAGTTACTGTTTCTGTTGCTAACTAAAACTTAGAAATAGCTGATCTAGATCTGCTTGTGTTAAAATGCCTGCTTGGTTGAGATAATATCCAAGGAATATATGATGCCAACTATCAGCACTCATCTTCTGAAGGCAGTGTGGACCCCAGCTCAAGAATTGAAGGTGATGATAAAATGGACTAAAACCACAACCAAGAAATGTGCATGCTCTAAATGCACAGGACACGAGGAAGAGCCATGCAAAACAGTTCTTGGGGCATGTAAACTACTTTGGGAAAAAATTTACACCAGGCTGATGCAGTGGAAATGCTATAGAAGTGTGTTTCCAAACCAGCAGGTGTTGGGGAAAAGTTTACATATGCACCAGGCTGCTGCAATAGAAATGCTATATAATTTGTGTTTCCAAACTAGCAGGTGTGCTCCACGCTGAGGGCCAAGACACACCCAGCTATAACCTCTGCTTTGTTGTCTTTGTCTCCTATTAAACTCCTTTATTAAACTGTTATATTTTACCAGGAGAGGGAACAGTGTTTTTTCAGGTATTTTCTGAGTCATGTTTTCAAGATTATAAACAGAAACTAAAATGTCTGAGGGCAAGAGAGCATTACAGTGAGTAAGAGTTTGACATGGGAAGAATTTAGGGAAGTGACACAAAAGCTTTTTATCTAATTGAAAGTCTGTTGAACCACTAAGCAGCTGAATATGCCTTTGTGAAAGATACTGTTAAAACCAAAGGAACCCGTGAATTTCCTCTTTCCCGTCTGGCACAGAGTGAGGTACCACAGCCGGGCGGGCGCTGCCACAGGCCCGGGCTGGGCCCCTTCCCCATCCCAGCCCCGCTGCCGGGCAGGGAGAGGGGGATGCTGCGGGCCGGATGGAGCCGGCCTTGCTCTCATCTCACTGCTTGTTACAGCCCCAGCCCGGCCCAGCCGAGCCCCGGCAGCAGCCCCAGGCCAGCATCGGGATTTTACCGCAGAGAAGCGGCCGCAGCCAGCGGGCAGGGCAAGGAGAAGCCGCCCCTGTCCCAGCCAGCCCAGCCCCGAGCGCTGCTGCTGCTGTTGCTGGTGCTGCTGCTGCTGTTGCTGCTATTGCTGCTCTGGTGCTGCTGCTGCTGCTGCTGGTGCTGCTGCTGCTGCTGGTGCTGGTGCTGGTGCTGCTGCTGCTGCTGCTCTGGTGCTGGTGCTGGTGCTGGTGCTGCTGCTGCTGGTGCTGCTGCTGGTGCTGCTGCTGCTGGTGCTGCTGGTGCTGCTGCTGGTGCTGCTGGTGCTGCTGGTGCTGCTGCTGCTGGTGCTGCTGGTGCTGCTGGTGCTGAGCTCCGGCCGGGCTGATCAGATCGGAGCCGCTCCCCAGCCGCAGCTCGGGGTCTGGAACGGGGTCAGGGCAAACATCTGCGGGCTCCAAGCAGCACAAAAACCCTTTCAGTGCTTCAGTACTAACTCGAGTGAGAGAGAAGAACAAGATGAAAACGTGTAAAAGAACAGCATGAAAACATCACGGCCAGTGAGGAGGAAGTTAAGTCCCAGATGGGAGGGACGAGGAGATGCCTTGATTTTAAAGCTGAAATCCTCTTATAAGCTATGAAGAAAAGGCACTTTTCTCCTGTAACGCATAAAACTCTGGGGAGATGAAGGGTTCAAATGGATATCCAACAAAGGCCTCCACACTAAAGTAAGCAGATGCTAAAGTATCTGTAATGCCCTGCCTACCAGCCCAGGAGGACACTTGTTCTGAGGACAAGCTGTGTTCCCACTAAAGGCTGAGGCAAAGAAGGCATTGAGCACCTCTGCCTTCTCTTCACCTGCAGTTACTAAGTTCCTTACTGCATCCAAAAGAGAGCAAAAGCTGGTCTTACCCTTCCTTTTACCATTAATATATTTGTAAATACAGTTTTGGTTTTTTTTTTTTTTTATTCTATACAAAAGTTGTCAAATAAAGTTCAAACTGAGCTTTGGCCTCCCTAATTCTTTCCCTACATACCCTAGCAGCCCCCTTAAATACTTCCTGAGAAACCTGACCATCCTTCCAAAGCTGATACATCCTCCTTTTATTCCTAAGGTCCTTCAAACCCTCATTCCCCATCCAAGCTGGATGTTTGCATCGTAGAGGTTCTTTACTGGCAAACAGGGACAGCCTGTTCTTGTGATATCAAGATCTCTGTTTTGAAGCACACCCACCTTTCCTGGATTCCTTTAAGGGCTGCTTCCCAAGGGACTTTCTGAGTAAGTATCCTAAACAGGTCAAAATCTGCCCTCAGGAAGTCTAACATAAAAACTTTATGAGAAGTTGCTCAAACTTCAAAGTAAGAAGAGTAATCCCATACTGCCAGGAGAAAATCTCTGTTCCCAGGGATGAAGATGATTTTAGAAATAAATAAAAGAACTTTTGCCTTTAACCAGCTCATATTTAAAACCATACCCCATAGGTCAACATGACTCATAAACAAGCTGTAGGCAGGATGTAGAAAAAGAGAGAAGCTTCATGATAAATCTCCCCCAGGCAGCTGCTATTTGTGACCAAATTAGGAACCAGGAGAAAACTCTTTCCTCTTGTGGAGAAGTCTCCACAACATTAACAAGAGGGACTTCTCTCCCTAAATGAACTGAAGAAAGACTTTTTAGAGGTAGTAAACTAACTGGAAATGTTTGGTTTTGTTTCTTTACATTGTCAGGGTAAAAGAAAAAGTTGTGGGAGGAGGAGAAGTATTCTAAAGCGTTTGCTTTAATTCTTGCCACTTGTTTCCTTATAATTACTATTTTTAAAATTTTCTTTATACCCTTTTAAAGTTTTAACCTGCTTTACCTTTCTCCCAACCCTGTCTCACAGCAGCAGGAATGAGTGCACTAGTGATTGATCAGCACCAAAACCACTGCACAGGGCACTGTAAGACTTGGCTTTTTCAGGGAGAGGAGGGAGGAGCAGAATCTAACCAAAGCTTTGCCAACTTTGTGTCCTCTCACAGAGAATAAAACAAAAGTGACTACACTGTTATGAATGAGGTCTCAATATGTCTAATTTAATAAACCACAAAATTAGAATTTAGCACCAATTTTAACCGAGCAGCAATTTTATATAAAATTATATAATATAATCAATATAATATATAATAAAATATATAATATAATCAAATATAATCAAGCAGATATAAAACAATTTGGCAGTGGTTCGGATAAAGCATAAGCAAAACCGATTGATCAGGGTACAGAGAGGGTTTTTCTCACCGCACCTCACGGACAAAAGGCAAAAGGATCCAAACACAACTTATATACTGTATGCTAACACATACTCAAAAATAATTTCCTGTAAATCCTCTCCTCTTTTCAGTTATTGAAATCTGTGTCACTGCACTGCACAGTGCATGCTCCACCTGTTGCTGAGGGGTCTTTTGGCCTTTTGGGGGTCTCTTCAGAGGAAGGCTCACTGTCTTCCTCACTGCCCTCTGAATAGCCTGACAGGTTGGGCATGTGCAATAAGTTTTTTGCTATGTAAGTCAGCATTACGTTCCAACTACTCGTTATTATTTCATAGCTAAGACTGGTATTTCAAATTCTACACTTGGAATCATCCCAAGTTTGCTCATCCCAAGACCAATTCTTTTATAGGATATTGTTTCTCTCAATAGTCCATCCTGTATCCTACTTTCTCATGAACATCTGAGAATATCTGTTTCATGACACTAATTACATATCCTTTTCCTCTATTACTTTTTAACAAATATTTTCTAAAATATTGATATAGTTACAATTATTAGCATGAATCATATCCATTCAGCACAATTTCTCCCATTATCTCTTTTGATCATATTGATTCATGCTTTTTATTAAAAGACTGAATCTCAGTATCTTCTACATCCCCAGAAATCCAGGTTTTCACATTCCCTCATTTCTCTTTTTGATTAAATTTAATATGTGGTATTTTCACTTACATAACACAGGAGATAAAAAATGGTCTAGGCAACAATTCCAATAATGAGTCCAGCTAGTATAAGCCACCAGATTTCCCCAAAGGGGTTCCAACTTTTAACAGGTACAATTTGCTTCTTTGATCAACACTTTTCCATTGTTTTTTGGTTTTAGACAGCATTTAGATGTGTTATATTTTTCACAAACTCCTCCTTTTTCAGCCATTACATAGTCCAAGGACAACCTGCTCTGATAGACTGTTACTAGCAGGTGCATGCTTTGTTGGGTGGCTGTTTTGTTCAAACTGACCTCAATTACCTTTTGCAGTCTTATCAACTGATTTAACATATAGTTTGGAGTTCTGTATTCCCCAGATCTGTTTTGAGCCCAAAGAGCGGGATCATGAATGTTTATGATCCTTTCTGAGTGCCATTCATTTTCACTCCATTGATAGCTGCCCCTAATCAAAAGGTTTAGGTTTGCCTTGTTTTTGCCCATGGCTTTATCAAGTGGGGCTTTCTCCAGTGGATTTCCCTTGGACCAGGGCAGGGTGCAGGAGGAGGGTTGGATAACTCCTAACCTACAGGTCCCTTTCCATCTCTGGGATAACTGACTGCACGATCGCTGTCCACAAATCCAATATAGCCCATCAGGGGCCTTCCATGCTCTACTTATATTGTCTGGTTGATTCCAATAGGGATCTCTGTTTTCCATGGAATGGTAAGGGCCAGCTACAGAACTATTATACCAGCACAGATTAATTTGACTGTCCCACTTGCAATCATTTCTCTTTGTTGTTCTCCAATACCCATCGGTTTTGTTTGGCCACGAGGTCATCATTCTATTATCTGAATTTACAATTAAAGTAGATTCACAGGGGGCATGTCTCACCTTTTTGGTATAGTTCTTTCCTTCTCAAGTTACACAAACTGCTCCAAATACCTGGTGACTTAAAGTCCACCCTTCAGGCCATTTTATTGTCTCAGAATTTGGGTGTATTTCCCTTTTTAAAAATGTTCTGGAGCTAGACCTTCACCCCTCCATGACCATCTTTCAGCCATTTGAGTTCCCCTATAAATTCAATCTTGATAAATCCAACTCAGTTGTGATTTTTTGCATTAAGTCTACAAAAAGATTTCTACCTGAAGTGGGCAAATCCCAGTCGCTCTTTTGCTGCCTTCATTGGTTATACAACACCCTTGGATTTTTCCCTTTCTTCTTACCTTGCTGGTTTTGTTCTGAATCTCCCCACTCTGCTCTTTTTGGGAAACAAAGGAATTCTCCCTCTGTGGGGCAGTCAGGGCGTCCATTGGCCCAATCCTAGATTAACTCCCACCCCCAGTAGGCTCAGCCATTCTGTGGCAAGTTTGTAAACTTGTCTGGTTGTAACATTCAGCATCAACAGAGTGATGTACTGCAAAAACAGTCACTGAATTGTGGCCGTCCCACAGGAGTTGGCAGCATTTATTGCAGGGGTTGCAGGTGCTCAGGGTACCAGGATCCATGTCAGGAGCAGGTACCTCAGGAGTCTGGACTCTCCATCTCTCTCACGGCCCCTTGGGCTGCAGCCAAGGGCTGAGATTGTCTTCTTGGGAGCAGAGTTTGTGTCCTGGAACCTCATTGCTGGTACCATTTCTGCTGAGCCAATCTCCACTCTTACCCCTTGGATACACTGAATAGCACAGGATACTATTGCTGTGTGCAGCCCTCAATACAGTGATTATAGCAGAGGATACTATTTCTGTGTGCACCCCTCAGATACAGTGACTCTAGCACAGGATACTATTGCTGTGTGCACCCCTCAGATACAATGATTACAGCACAGGATACTATTGCTGTGTAGCCCACCTGGGTGCAAGGATGATGCACAGGATCCTTACAGTCTGGAGGCACAGCCCTATCGCTTTCCCTGGGTTGACAGCTCTTTTTTTATTAAATAAAAGGGGCTTCAGAGATGTGCCAACCACAGGAAATGTTTTAACACTCTCTTGTATAAAACAAATACTAAAATGATTTAGTCAAGCAATATAAAAAAAATTGTTATAAGATCTAACTTACTGGTTGCTTTTTACTCTGACATTGGGGATAATTACTAAATAATCTTTGCCACCTGTAAACACACCTGCAATGCCAATCTGTAGCAGAAACAAATCTATGGTGTGACTCATAAATTTCCTTCCCCCAACAGCTGTCGGCGATAACACAACTATCTATCACAGAATGGCACACTCTCTCTCTTGCCTGTTCATAGGCTGTTATAGCTAAAACTCATTGGTCTCTGTCTTCTGTTCATTGAACAGCTCCATGAAAGGTTCTATCTCTATTACTTAAAAGTGTTGCTATAAAATCCATGAAAAGGCATGCAATTGTAAGCTAGTCACGTAAGTGATTTAAGCAGGTTAAACAAAGAAGTTGATTTTCCCCTTCTTCTATTTTGGTTACCTTCCCCCACGAGTTAAACTGTACAGACAATACAAGCCCACGGGGCACAGCCTGGGCCATGCCCAGCACACGTCCAGGGGTCTGTTTCTTTCTGGACCCCTGCTGCTGGCATTAGTCCCTGATCCCAGTGTCTCAGGAGACGCTGAATTTGTTCTTTGTGACGTTGTTTGGCCACCAAACACAGCGGGGTTATTCACCCCAATGATTCCAGAATTGATGGCAAGCTGGTGTTTGAGCAAAGGTTAAAATGTTACGAAATTACCAAGTTTTCCATCTGTAGTTACGCTGTTTGTATGTTCCAACTGAGCTCACTACTGTATCAGTGTGTTCACACTCTGGACCAACCCTGATGTTAGGTAACCACAGCGACAATGCTGATACCACCTCTCCTTACAATAGTTACATCCAATGCCTACAATTAGTAGCTTGTATAAAAATTTCTAGTGGACATAAACTATACATTTTAGCCAGCCTTTTGTACCCATTGCACATTTTCCCTCTGCTGTAACACAATTACTTTGATAAACAAAACAAATCACTCATATCAAACACTCACACACATAGTTTGGCCAAACTACATAAAACATATATTCATTACTATAAAAACTTTTACCCCAAATTATTTGCTTTTATGACTTTAAATTGTAATCCAAATCTTGGAATAATAGGCTTCAACAAAATTTTGGCTGCTGCTTGAGTTGTAGCCCGAGCTGCAGGGATGGCCTCTATCCACTGAGTCAATTAATAACAAATAGATATTTCCATCTGCCCACTCTGGGTAATTTGGTAAAATGAATCTGGATCCTTTTAAGTGTCCTGTATACTATATGGCAGCCTCCAGAGGGATGAGTCTTCCACACCTTTTTGTTCACTTTTTAACATGTGAAATGTCCCTGCATTTTTTTTTTTTTCTGATTTCAAATATTCCTATATACCCATACAATTTTAGAAAATGATCACAAAGTGCTCTTTTTCCTCAGTGAGTCTGTCAATGTCTGTCTGGCTAAGGGTTTTAGTCCTACCATCAGGGAGAATCTATTGCCCCCCTTTCAGTTTTTCCACTAACTTCTTTATGGCTGCTAACTCTGCTAAGGAAGATGTATGGTGTTTTATTCTGTGTTTCTGCTTTGCAAAAAGTCATGATTACACTGCTATTTTCCCTCAAGGCAGATTTTTCCTTCACTGTCAGCCAGTTAGGGGAGGTTATCAAGATAGCCTCATATTTTACTACTGTTTTAACTGTTTGTACAACTCATTCAGTTCCTCTAATTGTTTTCCTGTGATCTTTTTTTTATATCAATTTTTGTTTCCTTTTGTTTTTCTTCTATTTTCTCCTTTAATGCTATACTTCTTATATCTATATTTGGGTCATTTCCATTTTCATCTTTCTCAAAACAAAGAAATTTTTCCTATCGAGGACAAATTTGATCTCTATAAGGATAAGGAGCTTGTCCATTGAATCCTTAATTTTTCCCTACCCAGCACATTTTTCTATTTGTAACACACACACCTGTGAAGCTGCTGCGATTGTGACAGGCAGCACTAACACATGAATGTGCCACTAACACAGGGTCCATCTTGTCCCTGACCTTCATAAAGTGATTGTCACAGGGCTCTGAGTCATTTGGATTTTGTTTTGGCACAGTTTGTTTTCTCATTGTTTGCTCTTGCGCTGCTTGTTTTATCATCACTTGTTTCTGCATTGCTTATTCCCTTCCTATTTCTTAACTTTGTTCCATGCAGTTTTATGGTTTTTGCCAGTTGCCAAGGGTATCATAACAAGCACAGTGAAGATAACCAATCCCTGGTGTATTAATCCTTCTCCTTGAATGTTCCTAAGTCCCCTTTCTTTCCAAATTTTTCTAGAAGTGTGTACTACTCCAGAAGCATATTTCAAGTGTGTGTAAATGATCCCTTCCCAATCCTTGAATAGCAATACACAGAATAATGAAAGCCCAGGACGGGCTAAGGGAACCAGATTCCTTTCCTTCTAGTTTATCTCCACTAATTATAGCATTCCCAGATTTTCTTTTCCCATCTATCACTCGAGATGATCCTTCTAGAAATAATTTTTCTCCTCTTTGTAACTCCTGTTCTCTTAGATCTGGACACATTTTTTGTTTGTAACTCTGTGACCTCTGTGCAGTCATGCATCAGTTCCTCCCCTGGAACCCCGTAGAGAAACTGAGCGGGGCTTTTTATATTTGTCATTCTCAGCTCTAATTCAGGGGAGATTATTCTGTATTTCAACTAATGGACTGAAAATGTTACTCTCCTGTTTCACCAAAATACCATACAGTGTCACACATCTCCAGATTACAAATTTTCTTTCATGGGGGAGGAGGGGGGTTTATCCTAATTTCTAGGGCTATTGTTAAATCCCTTGCTAACAAATTATTTCCAGCCTCTGGTAATAACAAGAAGTCATTTACCCCAAATTTTTCGTCTGATTCAATTTGTACTTTTTTTAATCACAGGGACTGGGAATGGTTCTCCCCCAAGTCCAATTACTGAGATGCGTTCCCAACTTAATTTGCATCCTTGGGGTAACTTTCTTATGGTGGTCCTAGAGGGTCCTCTATCTACTAAAAATATTTCCTTATTGTGAGGACCAAGTCTTAATTTCATCAAAGGCTCTTTTGATGTTTCAGTCCTCATTAAATACAGTCCCTGACACCCCTACTCCTCCTGAAAACTCTTTTTATCCTGCTTCCTTTTCCGGCAAAATTTCCACAGGTGTCCCTTCTCATGGCAATAGAAACAGGTGGGTCTCGAGTCATTAGGGGTAGAATTTAGACTACCCTGGTGTCTCAATGCTTTTGTGGATCCTTTGCTGTTAGTAGTCTTCTGCGTTTTTCTCATTGTTTAAAAAACTTCTCTCTCTCTACTCCTTTCTCTTCCTCTATGCTTGATCCTCATATACATACAATCTTTACACATTAACAGTTTCTGCACTTTTTCTACAACTTTCTGTAGCTCTTGCTCTAAATTTAGCAAGTCATCTACTACAACTCTTTGTAGCACTTTTGGTTTGGGATTAAACTGAGGGGAGACCCTCCGTGTGCATAATTTAGGGATCTAAATCGAGAGGAAACCTCCGTTCTCCCCTTGATTCGAGGCTTTGAACTGGCGACAAGAGGGAGTTTCACCTTGGTTTAACCATGGAGCAATTGCAATAGAAGGGTGGGGATGAGCTGGCGCTGCGGGCCGGGCTCAGTTTCTCCCTGGGGACGGCAAACGCCGCCAGGCACCGAGCGATGCCCCCGGCAGTGCCTGTGCCGCGCCCGCCGGATCCAGCAGCGCTGGGAGCTCCAGGAGCAGCTCAGCGCCTGCTCCGCGCTCGGCCCTGCGAGCCCGGCCCGGAGCGGGGGCTCCGGACACATCCCCGTGCTGGGGCAGAGCCGCTGCTCGGCCCGGGCATCCTTTATCCCCCTGCTGCGGCTGCCGGGGCCGAGGGCACAGTCCTGCTTCCGAGGCTGAACCCTGCTGCTTCACCGCTCGTTCTCTTGCCGTGATTTGTGTCATAATAAATTCAAAGAATTCTCCCCAGTCGTGTCCCTTTATACCAGTGACCGGTGAGAGATCTCTGCCTGGCCTTTTCCCGACCCCCGAGCCTTTCCTGCTGTGCTCTGTTGCCTGCCCAGGGGCAGCAGCAGAGGCACAGAGCGCTTTTGCTGGCCCCGGGCACCTGGCCTGGCCCAGCCCAGCCCATGAATCCCTGCGATGATTGAGCCCCAGAAGCTCCTGCCAGAAACTGCAATTCTTTCTAACCACGGCTTTTACGGGGAGGCGCTGGGACCTCACTTGACCTGACTCATGGAATGACCTCTCCCTTCCTTCCCCTCCTGGCCGCTTTCCCTGACTGGTGACTGGTCAAAACTCCTCCCACACCAACATCGGCTCCGTCCTGCGGCGGCCCCGGCCGTGCCCGCTGTGCCTGCCCGGGAGCGGCGGCGGCACCCGGATCCCGGCGAGGCGGCCGCGGAGCTCGGAGGCGCCGAGGGGGGTTCTGGCGAGTTCCTTGTGCCTGCTTCCCCCTGTTCCCCCTGCGCTGAGATCGCCGAGGGAGCCTCTCTAAGAGTTCCATCAGCAGGCCTAAACCATGATACTATAACACTTTTCTTTTACAGCATTTCTAGCCATATGCAGGATTTCCTCTTTCTTTTTGTTGAAAAACAAAAAGCTTATGTATTCTCATGTTGCAACAGTTTGCTCCTGTGAGATTACAATCTTTTTCAGGTTATTACTGGTTATCTATTAGGTACAGGATAAGACACATGAAAGACAGGTTACAGTCAATCCGTACTCCAATTTTGTATTCTCAAGACCAATCATGTCACTGACAAAGGCTCTTGCAGCATGGGAGAACACAAAGATCATGTCCAATGTCTCTTAGGGAATGGAAATAAATGGCCATAGTTCTAAAGTCCCTATGGCTGGAACTCAGGGGCTGTGCTGCCCAGGCAGGAGGAAGCCCAGCAGCTGGGAATGTTGGCCTTGGCATCACTGAATGTCCTTCTGGAAGCCTGGAGCAGGAATAGCTGAAGAGGTCTGGTAGAACACAACATCTGGGTGGTAAATACTGTAGGACAGAAGGCCTCTGTTCAGTTTCCTCTCCAAGTCTCCAGGCACAGCCATGGGCTGGCAGTCCTGCCTCTGTCCCTGTCCTGGCCACCAAGGCTGAGGGGGGACAAGGTCACCTCTCTTCACCCTGGGCCTCGCTTGCTCAGAGGCCATCAATGCCTGATCAGGTGACCCCTTTAAAGCTGCTGATGATAAAACACGTGCACCCCTTCTGCCTCAGTCCATCCATCAGCCAGGCCTTGCCATTGCACACGCACCTGGAGTGCCTCATGTGTGGGACTTGGCCCAGCTGGGACTCAGACTCAGCTGGATTTTACCCCAAAAGAGCCAGGCATTGGTTTCCAGCCCTGGGAATCGTTTGTTTAATTCAGGGCCAGCCTGAGAGTTCCCCCGCGAGCCTTTGGTGTTTTTATGTTAAGTTGCCCAAGTTCTGCTCCCCTGGTGCTTACTTGTTTCCCCCATGTGGTTACAGCTCTAGAATGTTCCACCCCTGAGTGTATCTATTGTTGCTTCCCCTTTGTTTGGGGTCTCTGGATCCTGCCCCTCTTATTGTGCATGGCTTCTCACCTTTTGTTGCTTTCTCACCCTTTATTAAAGTTTTTTCCGGGCAGCTCCATCGAACCCGCTCCTTTTCATTTTCACCACCCTGGCCTGAAGTCAGGGAACCAGAGAGGTTTGTCACAGCCACCCTCACTGTGACACAGAAAAGCCTTTAAAAATATCTTAGTATAATATATTGTATTATCCAGACATTCTTTAGGAGCCAATTCCCCTTTCTGTTTTAAAGATAACAAGCATGTCTCTTGCTATGAACCTGAAGGGAACATCAAAACAAAACAATACATGCAGTGAAACAAGAAACTGACAGTAATCAAGAATAAATCAGATAATTCATGTAATTAATAACACTTGTGAATTTGGATGATTATCAATGTCTTAAATACTACACCATCACCCAGAGCCTGCAGCAGCTGACAAACCTCATTTCAGTGAGGTCCTGGAGATCCATTCCCAGGAAAGGTGTCTAAGCTCACTTTAAAAATAGATCCAGCTCTCCTATTGGCATAGGGTCAAATTGCCAAGGCCAAGAGACTTGAATATAGTTTTGAGGCGGAAAACATCTGGGTTTGTTGGCAATTTTCCAACCAGGCAGAGCCAGGGCCTGGCCAGAGCCCAGACCCTCGGTGGGAGGGTCTCCCTCACATACCTCAAAAACAAATCTCTCAATAGTCACAGCAATGAGATGCCTCAAACACAGCAAACTGCTGGAGTGCTCCTGTGAGAATCACTGGGGCTGTGTCTGATTCCCACAGAGCAGGAGCAGCCTTGCCCTCAGCAGGTCACAGCCCTGTCCCATGAGGATGTGGCACAAAAGGGTCGGAAAGACCACAGGACCTCAGCTCAGATGAGGCTTTTGACAGAGCCCAGAGATCTCATCCTGGAACTCTGAAAACACAGGAAAATCATGAGACAGCCCTGGGTCAGGGCACAGCAACCCTGCTGGAACAAGAGAAGGGACTAAAGGCTGAGCAGGCAGTGCAGGGAACGGCTGCAGACAGCCTGTTCAAAGAGATGCACCTGCAGCTGGAGAGCAAAACAGAGAGATCCCGAAGTGACACCGTGTCTTGTGGATAGTCACACAGAGATATGTCAAAGTTCATGAAAAGCCAGCTATAAATAAGGTAATGGTGTCTTATGAATAATGCCTGTTATAAAAATGAGTGAATTCACATGATGGAACCAATCTATCAGCAGTGACTGTCTCAGGAATTGGAGACAGTATTCTTCCAGCATTCCTGTATCCATACAATGAAACACTGAACAGCTGACAATGGATAACAGCCATAATGTAGAACAACCACCCACTCTCCTGTGTTATCTGTGGGAGATAAAGCAGAAGAGATCACAATCAATGATCCTGTCAGGCAGTGCAGCACTGACACCTGTGCAATCTGTGAGAGGATCAAGGGCCCCACAAACTGTATCTTCTTCTATCCAAAAGCAGGTGTTTATCAGTGTTTCATCACAGCTGCTTCAGTGGGATCTGTCTTATCTCTAGAAGAAAATAACATCTTGCACTGTAAACAAACATACTTAAACAAAATTAACTTAGGGCCTAAAAATGAATTTCAGAGTAATTCAGTGTCACCTCAGTAGAATTAGAGATTTATAGTTATACTGCTGATGCATTATAGTTACATTTTTAATACTGAATAAAAATTGATCTAAATAAAACTTGATTAGAACATGAAACGGCTTAAAGTGAAGGAGACTGAAACTTGACCTCATCAAAGCTGAGCAACGCTCAAACCTGACAGAAATCCACCTCGACATGAATGACTCTTTACAAAATTAACTCAATAGAGTAATAAAACATAGTTTAACATTACTCAGACATAACTTTGCTCAATCTTGCCAACTCTGCAATCCTATTAAAATAAAACATATCTGGACTAACAATTAATATCCTTAAATGTTCTGGGTACTACAATATGTAACTTATTCTGATACTAATAATGCCAGAAGGCACTGAAAATGTGAAGTGGTTGGAACAGCTGCCTGATGGAATTACTGGAGGGATTAGAAAAGTGTGACAAATATATTGACCCTATGTAATTTCACATTGAGGAAAACTCATGGTAGCCACAAATTTTAAGGAACCATAAATTTACTAAGAACTTTTAAAGTGCAATTGTACCTAAAGGAATATCAAGATAGAATTTGGCAAACTGTCCAACAAAGCAGGAGCTTCTCGAGATCGTATTTAGTGTAATAGCATATGGTAAATGTTATCTGCATTTCTGTTAAAGAAATTCGATTGTGTTATGTTGCACATAACAAGAACAGTAATGAGGCACTGCATTTACTGCTTTGAATCTCTCCAGTAACAATTCTCGGAGAAATCAGAGCTCACGAAAAACACAAGATTAACTTTAAAGAAGCATTTCAGCACACGTTTACGGCATTCTAGGACACGTTCCGTGAGGCTTCAGTGCCCAGGGGCAGTCAGAGCCCTTCGGCAAATGCCGGGGGTTCGCCCCGCCGCAGGGCTGGGGAGCCACGGGGGGCAGTGAGTTCGCCCGGGGCCAAGCGGAGCCGCCGGGCAAAGCCGAGCCCCGGGAGCGGGGAAAGCGCCGGCGGCAGCGAGGGCAAAGCCGAGCGGGGAGAGCCGAGCTGGGACCCGCCCGGGGCTCGGGGTGAGGCGGGGCAGCCCCGCGCCTGCCGCCACCGCAGGGGGTTCGCACTGCGCTCAGCCGGGCCAAAGGGACTCGGGTTCACATCCCGCAATCCGGGCCGGCAGCGACGGGAGGAGCCGGAACGGTGAGGGAACCGATCCCGAGAAGGCAGCGGGGAGCGCTGAGGGGAGGGGCCGGGGCCGGGGCCGGGGCCGGGCCGGGGTTGGGGTGTGAGAAGGGCGCGGACGGCTCCGAGCAGCGGGTGCGAGCAGCGCTCCCGAGCCGCGATTGGCTGCGCTCCCGAACGCTGATTGGCCAACCCGGCCGAAAGCCCGCGAAGAGCCGTCAGTTCGAGTTTGTGGCACCAGCGGCCGCTCCGTTACCCCGGCCCGCACCGCAGTAGCGGCCGCGGCGTCCCGTTCGTGACATCCCGGAGCGGCGGCGGCGTCCGGAGCCCGATGAGGAGATGGTGGAGCTCGGAGGCGGCTCCAGCCCAGGTGGGAGCCGCGGTCGGTGCTGCCCCAGCTCGGGGCTCGCTGCGGCCGGAGAGGGCTGCAGTTAGGGGCGGGCGGGTTCTGGCGCCTTCCTGTTGCCGGCTTCCCCCGTTCACTGAAAAACAGAAATCACTGCTTAGTGTTTCCGAAAATTTAATAATAATAATAATAATAATTATAATAATAGGATAAAAAAGGACAATATTTCCAGCGCTAGGTGCTTCTAGCAAACAGCCACAAAACAAACCAGGATATACATTCAATGTTATATTTATAGTGTTACCTCGCTAAGACACGTGCATGTTCATGTCTTTCATGCATTATGCAGCCGTTCTTTCGAAGTTTCTGATGTTTCTGGAACTCCTTTTTCTGACTTCTTCGTACTCCGGCTGGTCTGTATGACATTCCGGGTGTCAGGTCAATATAGCTTACTTCTTCTGGTGCCTCCATCCTGCTGTTTCAGATCCTCTGATAAGATTTTAGCTGTAGTCCTTAATTTTAACATGGTATTCTATGATTGTCCTCCGGTGCTCTGCTTTGTGTCCCTGTTATCTTATCACTTGTGTGAGAAACTACTGCTCACTTTGAAAATTTAAAAAGGTGTATTAAACCATAACAAAAATGCAACCAATGACTACATAAGGAGAAAGCTGCAGCGCTGGGAACTCCCCCTCGTGGATACCACATGGCCAGTTCATCTTCAAGAGGGATGCTCAGTGCTTTATACCTCTGGGGGTGGCATCAGCCAGCCCTGGCCCCTCCCAAAGTCTGTCAGCTCTTCCTTGCCATTTATCACTGCAGACTGCTTTCCTGTAACTGGACTGGGGGTCAGGTGTTGCCATGCCCACCCCCTAAGCAGTAAGCTTTTCCATTCCCAGCTGCCCCATGCCAGGGGCACATGTGCAGCCTCCTCTCTATCTGTCCTAGACACCCCAGGCTGTCTGATGGCAGCAATACAGGGGGGAAAGGGAACTGTGGGGAGAACAGAGGACATCTAAACTACAATAACATAACTATACACCATTAAAGCTCTTCTTATTTTCATACAATAGTTATCTTTTAATTGCAAGAGCCAATCATCTTACAATTTATAACAATTGGATGGGTCAGACAGTGGATGGCCTTACGTGGCCTTACACTGATTTTAGTTACACAAAAGCCTTTTTCACATCGCATGTATGGCAAGGTCAGTAAAACAGTACAGTCAGCAATCGTTTATTTCCATAAGTGATACATAGGTATTATATTCATTGCGCGACCATTTCTATGAGCCATACAATGCATAATAAGCATTAAGCTGATATATCCACCTAAAAAGAGGTATAATTGATACTATATCTAAATAGTTACAATCACTAAAACATGCAGAGACTAATACATAAATGTGAAATCCAAAATTACCTGGCAATTTTCCCCACAGGCAGGAAGCTGCAGCGGCCGTGCCGGCGCTCGCTGTGCCCGGGCTCCGAGGCGCCGGGGCAGGGAATCATGCGGGGCACAACGGTGAGCAGCCCGGGGCTGCTGCTTCTCGCCCCTCGGCAGGCGGACTCCGAGCCGCAGCTGCCCCGGGCCAGCAGCAGCCGGCAGCTCGCAGGCGCTCTCAGCGCCCGGCCCGGCACGGAGCTGGGCTGCAGCGGCTGCAGAGCCACAGGGGCCGCGGCTGCGGCCACCGCAGAGCTGCCGGGGGCTGCGCTTGTCTCCGCACCTGCTGCCGCACTTCTGGGCAGCGGCGACAGCGCAGCCACAGCTGCCACCGCCCTCCTGAGCCCCCGCACGGCCGGCACCAGCAGCGACCTCTCACCGTGTCCCTTTCAGGGTGCCATCAGCGCGGCTGCAAAGCTGTTCCCGAGGCCGAGCTCCCAAAGCATCCGCCAGCAGCACTCCTGATGTCTCCGCAGCAAGGTGCTGCTTGTTCCGGGCAGAGAGATGGCACCTGTGAGCAGGGGAAGAGTGAATTCTACTCCATTCCTGGAGCGGCAAGCACACCCCGGCATCTCCAGGAGGGACCAGCAGCCGCGGTTCCACACTTGCTTGAGGCCCAAGAAGCCTCTTGGCAGAAGCAGGGGGATGGCACTTGTGAGTGTGCAGTGAGTGCAGTTGTGGAGAATGGATTCTGCACTAGGGATGGGAGCGTGAGGGAGCCCCTGGCTTTCCAGGGCACAGCAGCAGCAACGGGCAATGAACGCAGAAGGAACCTCAGAGGATTCCTGGGTGAGTAGAGGGCCACCCCTGTGGCCTCTAGGCAGGGGCCCGTGTCCCCTCCAAAGCCCAGGGCTGGCAGGTGTGTGGCTGTTTGCCGATGTCTGGAAGAGGCCTCGTGCTCTGCTGGGCCCGATCCGTGGCTGGAAGCAAAAGCCCCAGCTGCCCCCAAGGCTGTGCAGTTCTCCTGCTGCAGCCTGTGCCCACAGCTGTGTCCCTGCCTGTGCCCACAGCTGTGTCCCTGCCTGTGGCCAGGCTCTTGGCTCTCTGGCTGCCAGCTGAGGGAGGCCCACACTGCCTCAGGGCTCCCTGCTCTGCTCCCTGGCCATGGGCTGAGCAGATTGCAGGGCCGGCTCTGCTTCTGGCAGCCAGCAGCTCTTTCCTGTTCCAGGTGAACGGTTCAGGTGCCATCCCGTGGGCACGGCGGTGCTGATTCTGCTGCTCCTGGTGCTGGTGCTGGCTTTGGGGGCGGCCTTGGCTGTGCTGGCAGGTAAGGGAGGGGCAGCAGCCTGGGCCCAGCCCCTCGGGGCAGAGCGGGCTCCCTGCTCCCTGCACAGGGGAATCCTCAGAGCTTCTCCTCTTCCCCCTGCAGCACCACAGCTTCCAGTCACACCTGCGACTCTGCAGTGCTGTCCCTTTGAGTGGGTTGGGCACAAGGGGGTCTGCTACTACTTCTCACGGGAATTCAGCAGGTGGGAGCAGGGTCAGGAACGGTGCTCCGAGCTCAATGCCTCCCTGGCCATTGCCCAGGATGAGGAGGCCATGGTGAGTGAGGGGCTGCGGGCGGTGTGGGGTGGCTGAGGGCAGCCTGGGGGCGCTCCTGGGCCGGGCTCGGTGCTCGCAGGGCCGGGGCTGCAGCCCTGGGCCGGGGCCTTGCAGGGAAGGAGCCCCGGCGTGCGGGGGCAGCCCCGGGCACGTGTCCCCCCGAGGGGCCGGGGCAGCTCCCACTCCTCTCTCCTGGGCAGGATTTGCTCTTCCGCCTCCGCGGGAACGGCGATTTCTGGCTCGGGCTGCGCAGACGGGGCGAGCGCCTGCACTGGGGGGACGGCAGCAGCTACAGCTCCCGGTGAGTGCCGGGGAGCCGGGCAGGGCCTGCGGGCACAGGGGCACAAGGGCTTCCCCTGGTAGCCAGCGCTGCCTCTGCTCCTCCCTGCAGGGTTCCTGTTTTTGGCAATTCCGAGTGTGTGTACCTGGCTGATGAGAGATTCAAGAGTGACAACTGCTCACATCCGCGGCCGTATGTCTGCAGCAAGGCCCAAGCTCCCCTGTGACAGGGGCTGCACAAAGGACCTTCTCCACGCTGGGCTGTGCCAGCTTCACCTCTGAGCCCAGCACAGCGCTGTCCTTCCTCAGCTGCGCCCTGTGCCTTGCACTTCCTCTCAGGGTCACCTCAGTGCCTCTGCATCCCCAGTGCCAGCGCTGGGCTGGGGCTGCAAAGGAAAAGTCTCTGCAATCCATCCTGCCACCGATGCTGCCTGCAGTGAGTGCATTGCCCTCATGACACAACGAGCTCCAAAGGGAAATCCAAATCTTCCTGGGGTCTTGGAATCCACAAACTGGTCGGAATGTGGTGACACTATTGGACTGTCTGTGGAAGAGGAGGAAGAACTGCTGACACGTGCTGACCAGGAATCCCTCTTGAGGCATCAGGCACCTCACTGTGAACAAGGGTCTCTCAGCTGCTGGTTCTGTCTCTCTCTCTCTCTCTCTCTCTCTCTCTCTTGCCTTCGGAGGCGGATGGTCAGAGCTGCTGCTTAGGGAAGGGAATTCGGTGCCACCGCCACAACCCAGCCCAGAGCTGCTTCTCCTGCTGTGGGGCTGTGGGCTGAGCCTGTGCTGGTGAGAGCAGCCCCTGCACGGGCCCCTCAGTGTCACCCCTCAGTGCCGCAGGGCCCTGTCCCCCCTGCTCGATTGCCCGGGATCCTGAGCTCGCCTCTCCCTGCCCTGCTCACACCCGGCTGCCGCTGCCGCGCCCCCGCTGCCCCTCGGGCGCTGCTCCGAGCTTTGGCTGCTCCGGAGCCGCGAGGAATGGATTTGTACAGAATCTTTAAAAACTGATAGAAAGTTCCTGCGGTCTTGTATATCTGTATGCAAATATTGAGATCAGGTGTGTTGACTTAGGAAAGCTATGGAATAGCTGTTTCATTGTTGAGAGATTGAATTAGAAATAAGTTTTGAAATATAAAAAGAGTATATAAAAGTGTATATATATATGTAAAAGAGGCTTTATAAAAAGATATTTTAGAGAATTAGAACTCTGATAGATGCATAGTAATAGGACTATGTGAGGTACGAATAGAGGTTATTGGTGTTAGAAGTAATATAGTAGTATTGTGTGCTAAAAGCCAATAGCTTGAAAAACATTTATAAGGTATTGCAATTAGGAAATAAGTTAGCTTTTAATAGATTAACGTTGAGTTTTATGTTTCTCATGTTTCATTTTTATTGAGACTGATAATAAAATTAAATATTTTAAAACACTGCTCAGTTACCCCATCTTAATAGAAACAAAAAATCCCAACAAAACAGTACTTCCATTATAAAAAACCGCAATAACTCAACTATCTTTCAGGCAGTTAAAAATCCACAAAATATTTTTTGTTCAGTGCTACTACAAAGAAACAAGACCCTAAAGAATTAGTTCTTCTACGAAAAGAAAAAAAAAACAACACAGTCAAGGCTTCTCCCTTCGTCACCAGCTCAACTGGAACAGAAACCAATATTATCTCCTATTACAAAACATCAAGCATGTTTTAAAAAACATAATCATACACTAAATTTCAAAGGAACCCAAGGAGGTTTATAAAAACCTTAAAGCTCGAATGAAACCGAATTCTTATAATATTAAAAAAACCCTAAAAATTTTACTATCTTAAGTCCAAAAGCACTTTCCAACTAGAAATAATACTTATGCATTCACCTTCCCTCTGAAAGGCCCAGGTAAACTCAAACAGTACAATACTTTTACCATAAACCAAAACCACACAAACAAAAAATTATAAACTCCAGATTACACTTTAATGAACTTATTTGAACAACCTGCAAGGCTTTCCACTTCCCCGCTCTTGTGCGCAGCCCCTGCGCGTCCCCAGCCGTGTCTCCGAGCCCTCCCTCCCTCCAGCCCTGCCCGGAGGCCCCGCAAGCCCGAGCGGAGCCGCGCTGCCCCCGGCGCTGCCCCGCAGCCCCCGCCGCTCTCCCGGCTCAGCCCCCGCTGCCATCCCCGGCCCGCCCGGGATCTCCCAGCCCTGCCCGGCCGGCAGCGAGGGCAGCTCTGCCCGGCTCAAGGAGCGAGGCTGCTCCGCCAGCGCTGCACAAACCCGAGCTCTGACTGCGGGAAAGAGAGCAACGAGAGAAAAACCCGCGATTGGCAAACTCCTCCATGGGGAAATGGAGCAGGGCACGGACTCTGGCTCAGAGGAAGAGTTTAACCCGTTCCATCCCAGCCCCGTGAACACACAACGGGAACTGACTGATTGGGCTGAGATTAGACCTAAACACGTGCAAGATAAAGATTTTCATTCACCATACAGAAAACTCTTTGCTGTGCCAGTTCGATATAAGGAAAATAATGCTAATCCTCGGTGGGAGCCTATAGCACATTAGGATATTCAGAAGTTTAAACCTTTTAAAGATAACAGCTTAAACTCATAGTATTTTAATAACGTGGTGAGAAGTAGATATGATTCTTATCACCTCACATCTTCAGACTGCTGTAACATTTCATCTCTAATTTTAACAAACTCACAATATATTCTGTGGGACTTGGAACAGTGAAAGCATCTTCACAGACCAATGGAGGGCTCTGCTAGAAATCCTAAAGCCCAACTAACAATCAGTCAATTAGCTAGAGATCCACAAACCATAAAGCTGAAGAGCAAGCCAAATCCCTTTCTAGAGCAGGAATAAGAGATATTAGAAATGCATCCAGAAAGAATCTTTTAACTGTACAACTGCAAGAACCCATGAAAATGCCGATTCTCTGATTCAACAAGCCACAACTAAACCTTATCTTGCCTTCTTTAATCGCTTGGCACAAGCAGTTCAACAGCAGTGTCCTAAGGAAACAGCACATCCTCATGGAATTAAAGCCTTGCCTTTACTGATACAAACAATAAATGTAAAAGGGTTCTTTTACCACACCAGCCACCAACAGTGCCACGAATGCTCTCAGCTTGTGGTGAGCTCAGCACTCCACAGCACATCGTGACCATACAGGCTCCCACACTGGAGGAACAACTTACAAAGTCCAAGGATCTGCTGGGAAATAAATTCCAAAGAGTTATTGAGGCTCAAACCAAAACTTTTGAAGAAACCCTCAGTGCTGTAGAGTCCATTAAAGAGCCATGTTTTAACTGTAAGAAAACTTAAGTCACTTAAAAAAAAGACTGTTCTGAAGCAGAGAAAAATACAAAATCACCTAATACTTACCCTCAGTACAAAAAGAAAGGACAACTTATACCGATCGCTGTCGCTCCAAATTTAACATAACAGAAAAGCCTCTGTCGGGAGCTTCAACAAGAGCTCTCAGCGCCACCGTGTCACAAAACAAAGAACAGCGGCTCCATCACAAACAAACTTAGAGCAGATGCAATTTGTAAAATCACCAGAAATCTCCGCAGCAACCCCGACTTATTACCCCCAGGGGCACGATGCAAACTAACAACTTCTACATTAACATACCTCTAAACAAACTTTTGTCATCAATTTCTGCCCACAGGGGTCACTAGTACTTCACAACAGAGACAGGACTTTTTCATCCTAAGCAGAAACAAAAACATAATTCTTAGATTTTCAGTGTTCCCAACTATTATTTCAGTACGCTGTAACCAAGAGCTGATAGCTTTAGCTCTTGCTTACAGCACTCCAGCAGTAATTCAACCCAAACCACTCAGAGCTATCACTGCTGCATTGCCAGGGACTGTAACTGAGCAAGACATCCATGGAGAGCCTGTGCTTTTAACTAAGCCAACTGTGCACCAAGGAACAGCCCCGAGAGCTGTAGCCCACAGCTGATGGCCTTTGGGTGGGAGGTGTCCCCAGTGAGCAGCCACAGCCCCCTGGCAGCCTGAGCCAGGGCAGGGGAACAGTGAATGTCACAGCTGTGCTGGGCACTGGCACAGAGGGCACTGCAATTCCTGCTGTGCTTCAGCCCGGCCATTGAAATCTGGCAGCGCCCATGGGGGCTCTCCCAAGAGCCAAAACAGTCACACTGAGTGTGCACAGTGAGCTCATGGGGACGGCCACCAGTGCTGAGGGTGAGCCAAGGATCACCCGGCCCCTCGTGGGGCACAAACCCATCCCAGCAGAGAAGGGAGACTCGCGGGCCCAGGACAGAACAGAAACAGAAGGGAGTTTTTAATGAGAGCCACAGTAGCACCGACCACTCCAAAGTTATCATCAAAAACTAGCAACCCTGTCTAAGGGAGTCAGGAGCCGCCAGCAGGGAAAAAAACTAAATACCCTCAAAAAATTAATAAATGAACAATTACCAAAGAATCACATCGAACCCAGAAATGGCCCTTAGACTTCCCCAGTGTTTGTCAGAGACAATAAAATGCCTGATTCCTGGAAATTACTCCAATCTCCTGCTGTTGAACGCTTCCCTAGGCACTTGCTGAGATGATAAATACCCAGGAAGTTTTCCCTTTCTTGAGATTAGAATGGTTTCTGCAAGTCCTTGAGGTGTGGGTTTGCACAGTGGGCATTAAACCATGATGGTTAAAACCCCACTGTGCAAATGAAGGTTTTCCCCTTCTTCCCCCCACTCCATGCTCTGTCGTCTCCCTTATTTTGTCATCTCAACAACTGCTAAGGAAACCTTTCTCATCTTGTCAATTGGCAATGCAACTGCTCTTTAATTCATTTTTAAAATAGATTTTAAAGTCAGGCTCTGTCCATGTCATTAATTTGACTTTTGGATGAAGTTGCTGGTGCTTAACAAGCTCTGTGCTGCTTTAAAGCCTTTCTGCAAGGCTCAAAGAATGACCCTGGCAGGGAGTGCAGGAGTGTTGTGCGTTCCTTGTTTAGAAATGGAGGGCATCAAACCAGGTTCCTTTAAAAGCCATCTTGAGTCAGTGAAATTAAGGCCCTGGAATTCCTTTGGGCAATGTTCCATTTAGGATAGAGCCACAGTGCCAGGAGCTGTTTGTCTGATGGTCAGTTCATGCTCTGGTCAGTGCAGGGCAGCCCCTCAAGAAATGCATGAGCCAAAGCCAGCAAGGAGAGGGAAAGAGCCGAGCTGAGCTGAGAGAGCTGGAGAGATGAAATGGCACAGATGTGCCTGGAGCACGGCCCTCCCCAGCAGCTTTGCTTCCAGTTCAGTGTTCAAAAAGCTGAAAGCTGATGCTCAGGACTTTGGGATCTGGCTTGGAAGTGCAGAGCGGATGAGCTCCCTTACTGGAACCCAGGCAGGGCAGTGCCACAAGCCTGCAGCCACATTGCTTCTCCTTCGGATAGAATTAAATATTCTTTTAGTTATGGGGTTTTATTAAGTATTCATAGAGATGCTAGAATTGAAAGAAGAGAACAGAAATAGGCTGGAGCACCACTGGCACAGTAATTGATATTTCACTTTTCCTCTTTTCCCTATTGAAATATATGTACATAACATTAACTTAGAAACACTGTTGTTTGGGACAAACACTCTTTTTTCCCTTTCTTTGGAAGAGATATGCAAGTCCTGAGACCCTGGACCAATGCTCCCTGCATTTTATTTATGTTTTTACAATTAAAATAGGCGCAGATAAGATTGACAAGGAAGATACAACTCCAGAGCTCACTGGGCTGCAGCCTCCAAACTCTTTGAGTGATGCCAAGAGCAGTAGGGTGTGAAGGCTGCTTTCCAGTCTGAGATTAATCCATAATAACCTGCTCAGTGACATCAAAGTCACTGCTTAGAAGTCACTTGTTTTTTCCCAAGGTACGGGAGCTGGAGTGTTTGACAGAGCCTGGGCAGAATGATGAAAATATTCCTGTCAGATTTCTGCTTCTCTCCTTGTGCCAGCAAGAGGAACCCATCCTCGTTCAGGGTTTTGTTCCCGTGTGACAGTGTGTAGTTCAGAGCTAAAGCCGTGCCCAGCAGCGTTCATTATTCAATCTGCACTGCCCCCTCAGCCGTGTGAGCTCTGAGCAGGGCGCTGGGCAGTGGGGCCGAGCCAATTTCGGGCAGTCGGGCTCGGAGCTCCAAGGGTTTGGAGTCAAGAGCGGAGGCTGAGCTCCCTCTGTGGTCAGAGCGGGGAGACACCTTCCTGTGCAGGGAACGCTTTCCCAGCCGGGTTTGCTCTCCTGACAGCTCCAGTCTCGCCTCTGCAAGAGCAGAGCACGCTGTGCCCCCAGGGCTTTGCCGCTGGCAGCACTGGGAGAGATCCTGGGATCACTGGGAGGGAACTGGGAGCACAGGGAATGCCCGGAGGGAGCTGGGAGGGAGAGTGGGAGCAGCGGGAGTGAGCAGGAAGGAGCACTGGCAGGGATATCAGGAGCCCTGGGAAGGAACAGCGCTCCCAGCTCCTGCCCAGTGCTCTCCCCATCCCTGCCGGGGCTCGCCAGCAAGAGGGAAACTGGCAGGGAACTGGGAGGGAACTGCTCAGCACTGTGCGAGGGGCAGCAGCCCCAGGGGTGAGCAGTGAGGAGGGGGAAGTGCCCCCAGTCCCTCCCCAGTGCCCCCAAAAATGGGATTGAAATGGAGGGGGGAAAGCTTTTCTGTAATTGTGTTTGAACCGGGGGGATCCCCATTCACCTGTGATTTGAAGGGTCTCAATTGAAGGAAAACACACCTTTTTCATCATTTTGGGAGCCTCCCTTGGTGGTGCCTCCCTTGGTGGCACCACAGTTTTCCATGATTTTCATGTTGAAATGGAAAGAGAATATCTTTATGGTGCTTTTTGAATTGAGGGAAAGAGCCCCATTTTCATCATCTCCAGGTTCAAACTGAGAGCAAACACGGCTGTGCCTGGTCTAAAAGGGCTTCCCTTGAGAGGAACCTCTTGATGTGCCACTGTAAGAGTTCCATTGAGGGGGACCCTCCATTTGAAGGGACCTTCACAGATGAAAAAGATGTGCAAAAGCCCCCAGAATGGTGTTTGTAGAGAGAAATTGAGGAAGGAAACTGAATTTCCTTTTCATTTGACAAGAGTAAATTGAGGAAAAATCCACCCTGATTTGTCACAGTACAATCAGCCAGGACACTGTTTCTTCACCCAGAAAAGGCTCATCTTTATTGCACAGCTCATATTTTAGAGGATTATCAGCTGGCACCATGTTAGATCTAATTGGCTCACAACACTGACACTCAGTTCATTGGTCAGTAAATGGCATTTTGCGTTTGCACTATACCTCTCTATTTTTGTTTAGTGTACACATATTCTTCACTGATTCACATGGGACAGATTTCTTGGTTTTGAGAGTGTGAACCTGTTTTTCTTTACAACAATAGATTGTTCTGCAGACTGATTCTCATTCCTCTGATTCTCTCTCATGGGAATTAACAGACAAGCTGTGAGCTGCATCCTGCCAAATCAGCAGGCCTAAACCATGATATTATAAGGCTTTTCTTTCACAGGATTTATACCATTATGCAACAATTCCCTTTTCTTTTTGTTAAAAAAAAAAAAAAACAAACAAACAACCTTATGTATTTTGATGTTAAATCAGTTTGCTCCTGTGAGATTACTATCTTTTTAAGGTTATTGCTGGTTATCTCTTAGGTACAGGATAAGGCACATGAAAGACAGGTTACAGTCAATCAATACCCAAATTTCCAAATTTTGTATTCTCAAGTCCAATCATGTCACTGACAAAGGGTCTTGGAGCATGGGAGAACACAAAGATCATGTCCAGTGTCTCTCAGGGAATGTAAATAAATGACCATAGCTCTAAAGCCCCTATGGCTGGAACCCAGGGGCTGTGCTGCCCAGGCAGGAGGAAGCCCAGCAGCTGGGAATGTTGGCCTTGGCATCACTGAATGTCCTTCTGGAAGCCTGGAGCAGGAATAGCTGAAGAGGGCTGGTAGAACACAACATCTGGGTGGTAAATACTGTAGGACAGAAGGCCTCTGTTCAGTTTCCTCTCCGAGTCTCCAGACACAGCCATGGGCTGGCAGTCCTGCCTCTGTCCCTGTCCTGGCCACCAAGGCTGAGTGGGGACAAGGTCACCTCTCTTCTCCCTGGGCCTCGCTTGCTCAGAGGCCATCGATGCCTGATCAGGTGAGCAGGTGACCCCTTTAAAGCTGCTGATGATAAAACACGTGCACCCCTTCTGCCTCAGTCCATCCATCAGCCAGGCCTTGCCATTGCACACTCACCTGGAGTGCCTCATGTGTGGGACTTGGCCCAGCTGGGACTCAGACTCAGCTGGATTTTACCCCAAAAGAGCCAGGCATTGGTTTCCAGCCCTGGGAATCGTTTGTTTAATTCAGGGCCAGCCTGAGAGTTCCCCCGCGAGCCTTTGGTGTTTTTATGTTAAGTTGCCCAAGTTCTGCTCCCCTGGTGCTTACTTGTTTCCCCCATATGGTTACAGTTCTAGAATGTTCCACCCCTGAGTGTATCTATTGTTGCTTCCCCTTTGTTTGGGGTCTCTGGATCCTGCCCCTCTTATTGTGCATGGCTTCTCACCTTTTGTTGCTTTCTCACCCTTTATTAAAGTTTTTTCTGGGCAGCTCCATCGAACCCGCTCCTTTTCATTTTCACCACCCTGGCCTGAAGTCAGGGAACCAGAGAGGTTTGTCACAGCCACCCTCACTGTGACACAGAAAAGCCTTTAAAAATATCTTAGTATAATATATTGTATTATCCAGACATTCTTTAGGAGCCAATTCCCCTTTCTGTTTTAAAGATAACAAGCATGTCTCTTGCTATGAACCTGAAGGGAACATCAAAACAAAACAATACATGCAGTGAAACGAGAAACTGACAGTAATCAAGAATAAATCAGATAATTCATGTAATTAATAACACTTGTGAAATTGGATGATTATCAATGTCTTAAATACTGCAGCATCGCCCAGGGCCTGCAGCAGCTGACAAACCTCATTTCAGTGAGGTCCTGGAGATCCATTCCCAGGAAAGGTGTCTAAGCTCACTTTAAAAATAGATCCAGCTCTCCTATTGGTATAGGGTCAAATTGCCAAGGCCAAGAGACTTGAATATAGTTTTGAGGCAGAAAACATCTGGGTTTGTTGGCAATTTTTTGACCAGGCAGAGCCAGGGCCTGGCCAGAGCCCAGACCCTCGGTGGGAGGGCCTCCCTCACACACCTCAAAAACAAATCTCTCAATAGTCACAGCAATGAGATGCCTCAAACACAGCAAACTGCTGGAGTGCTCCTGTGAGAATACCTGGGGCTGTGTCTGATTCCCACAGAGCAGGAGCAGCCTTGCCCTCAGCAGGTCACAGCCCTGTCCCATGAGGATGTGGCACAAAAGGGTCGGGAAAGACCACAGGACTTCAGCTCAGATGAGGCTTTTGACAGAGCCCAGAGATCTCATCCTGGAACTCTGAAAACACAGGAAAATCATGAGACAGCCCTGGGTCAGGGCACAGCAGCCCTGCTGGAACAAGAGAAGGGACTAAAGGCTGAGCAGGCAGTGCAGAGAACGGCTGCAGACAGCCTGTTCAAAGAGATGCACCTGCAGCTGGAGAGCAAAACAGAGAGAGCCCAAAGTGGCACCGTGTCTTGTGGATAGTCACACAGAGATATGTCAAAGTTCATGAAAAGCAGCTATAAATAAGGTAATGCCTTTTATAAAAATGAGTGAATTCACATGATGGAACCAATCTATCAGCAGTGGCTGTCTCAGGAATTGGAGACAATGTTCTTCCAGCATTCCTGTATCCATACAATGAAACACTGAACAGCTTACAATGGATAACAGCCATAATGTAGAACAACCACCCACTCTCCTGTGTTATCCGTGGGAGATAAAGCAGAAGAGATCACAATCAATGATCCTGTCAGGCAGTGCAGCACTGACACCTGTGCAATCTGTGAGAGGATCAAGGGCCCCACAAACTGTATCTTCTTCTATCCAAAAGCAGGTGTTTATCAGTGTTTCATCACAGCAGTTTCAGTGGGATCTGTCTTATCTCTAGAAGGAAAGAACCACATCTTGCAATGCAAGCAAACATATTTAAGCAAAATTAACTTGGGACTTAAAATCAATTGCAGAGTAATTCAGTGTCACATCAATAGAATTAGAGGTACACTTAAGAGAACTTAAAGGTAACATCTTTAATACTGAATAAAAATTGATCTTAACAGAACTTGGATAGAACATGAAATGGCTTAAAGTGAAGGAGAATGAAACGTTATTTCCTCCAAACTCAGCAACACTCAAACCTGACAGAAATCCACCTCGACATAAATAACTCTTAAAAAAATTACCTCAATAGAGCAATAAAGGTAACATTACTCCGATCTGACCTTGCTTAATCTTAACAACACTAAAATCATATTCAAATAAAACACATCTGAAGTAACAATCTAATAATTAAACAAACTAATAGTGCCGTTGCCCACAACCTCCTCCGAGTTTAATTATTAATCTAATAATTAAACAAACTAATAATTCAAAGTTCGGGGTTCTACAAAATGTAACTTAGTCTGATGCTATTAATACCAAAAGGCACTGAAAATGTGAACCAAGAGTGGCTGAAATAATGGCCTGATGGAGGGATTAGAGAAGTGTGACAAATACTTTGACCCTATGTAATTTAACATGGAGAAAAACTCATGGTAGCCGCAAATTTTAAGAAATCAGAAATTTACTTAAAGCTTTTAAAGCACAATTTTGCTGCAAGAAACAACAAAGTAGAATTTGGCAAAGTGTCCAAGAGATCCGGAGCTTCTCGCAATTGTATTAAGTTTGATACCATGTGGTAAATGTTATCAGCATTTCTGCTAAAGAAATTAGATTGTGTTACGCTGCACATGATAATAATTATGAGGCACTGCATTTACAGCTTTGAATCTCTCCAGTAACAATACTCGGAGAAATCAGAGTTCACGAAAAACACAAGATTAACTTCAAATAAGCATTTCAGCACACGTTTACGGCATTCTAGGACACGTTCCGTGAGGCTTCAGTGCCCAGGGGCAGTCAGAGCCCTTCGGCAAATGCCGGGGGTTCGCCCCGCCGCAGGGCTGGGGAGCCACGGGGGGCAGTGAGTTCGCCCGGGGCCAAGCGGAGCCGCCAGGCAAAGCCGAGCCCCGGGAGCGGGGAAAGCGGCGGCGGCAGCGAGGGCAAAGCCGAGCGGGGAGAGCCGAGCTGGGACCCGCCCGGGGCTCGGGGTGAGGCGGGGCAGCCCCGCGCCTGCCGCCACCGCAGGGGGTTCGACCTGCTCTCGGCCGGGCCAAAGGGACTCGGGTTCTGATCCCCGAATCCGGGCTGGCAGCGACGGGAGGCGCCGGAACGGTGAGGGAGCCGATCCCGAGAAGGCAGCGGGGAGCGCTGAGGGGCCGGGGCCGGGGCCGGGGTGTAAGAAGGGCGCGGACGGCTCCGAGCACCGGGTGCGAGCAGCCCTCCCGAGCCGCGATTGGCTGCGCTCCCGAACGCTGATTGGCCAACCCGGCCGAAAGCGCGCGAACAGCTGTTAGTTCTGTCTGGAGCACAGGCGGCTGCTCCGTTACCCCGGCCCGCACCGCAGCCGCGACAGCGGCGTCCCGTTCGTGACATCCCGGAGCGGCGGCGGCGTCCGGAGCCCGGCGAGGCGGCGGCGGCGGAGCTCGGAGGCGGCTCCAGCCCAGGTGGGACCCGCGGTCGGTGCTGCCCCAGCTCGGGGCTCGCTGCGGGCGGAGGGGGCTGCGGTGAGGGCCGGGGGGATTCTGCCGAGTTCCTGGTGCCGGCTTACCCCGTTCACTGGTGTTGGAAAACAGAAATCACTGCTAAGTGTTTTTGAAAGTTTAGTAATACTAATTATAGTAATCGGATAAAAAAGGACAATATTTCCAGCGCTGGGTGCTTCTAGCAAACAGCTAAAGAACACACCGGGATATACAATGTTATAACTATGCTGTTATCTCGCTAAGACACATGCATGATCATGTCTTTCATGCATTATGCAGCCGTTCTTTTGAAGTTTCTGATGTTTCTGGAACTCCTTTTTCTGACTTCTTCGCACTCCGGCTTGTCTGTATGACATTCCGGGTGTCAGGTCAATATATTTTATTTCTTCTGGTGCCTCCATCCTGCTGTTTCAGATCCCCTGATAAGATTTTAGCTGTAGTCCTTAATTTTAACACGGTATTCTATGATTGTCCTCCGGTGCTCTGCTATGTGTCCCTGTTATCTTATCACTTGCGTGAGAAACTACTGCTCACTTTGAAAATTTAAAAAGGTTTATTAAACCTTAACAAAAATGCAACCAAGGACTACATAAGGAGAAAGCTGCAGTGCTGGGAACTCCCCCTCGTGGATACCACGTGGCCGATTCATCTTCAAGGTGGAAGCACAGTGCTTTATACCCCTGGCGGGGTTGCATCAGCCAGCCCTGGCCCCTCCCAAAGTCTGTCTGTCAGCTCTTCTTTGCCATTTATCACTGCAGACTGCTTTCTTGTAACTGGACTGGGGGTCAGGTGTTGCTACGTCCACCCCCTTAGCAGTAAGCTTTTCCATTCCCAGCTGCCCCATGCCAGGGGCACATGTGCAGCCTCCTCTCTATCTGTCCTAGACACCCCAGGCTGTCTGATGGCAGCAATACAGGGGGGAAAGGGAACTGTGGGGAGAGCAGAGGACATCTAAACTACAATAACATAACTATACACCATTAAAGCTCTTCTTATTTTCATACAATAGTTATCTTTTAATTGCGAGAGCCAATCATCTTACAATTTATAACAATTGGATGGGTCGGACAGTGGATGGCCTTACGTGGCCTTACACTGATTTTAATTACACAAAAGCCTTTTTCACATCGCATGTATGGCAAGGTCAATAACACAGTACAGTCTGCACACGTTTATTTCCATAAGTGATACATAGGTATTATATTCATTGCACGACTATTTCTGTGAGCCATACAATGCATAATAAGCATTAAGCTGATATATCCACCTAAAAAGAGGTATAATTGATACTATATCTGAATAGTTACAATCACTAAAACATGCAGAGACTAAGACATAAATGTGAAAGCCAAAATTACCTGGCAATTTTCCCCACAGGCAGGAAGCTGCAGCGGCCGTGGCGGCGCTCGCTGTGCCCGGGCTCCGAGGCGCCGGGGCAGGGAATCATGCGGGCACAATGGTGAGCAGCCCGGGGCTGCTGCTTCTCGCCCCTCGGCAGGCGGACTCCGAGCCGCAGCTGCCCCGGGCCAGCAGCAGCCGGCAGCTCGCAGGCGCTCTCAGCGCCCGGCCCGGCACGGAGCTGGGCTGCAGCGGCTGCAGAGCCACAGGGGCCGCGGCTGCGGCCACCGCAGAGCTGCCGGAGGCTGCGCTTGTCTCCGCACCTGCTGCCGCACCTCTGGGCAGCGGCGACAGCGCAGCCACAGCTGCCACCGCCCTCCTGAGCCCCCGCACGGCCGGCACCAGCAGCGACCTCTCTTCGTGTCCCTTTCAGGGTGCCATCAGCGCGGCTGCAAAGCTGTTCCCGAGGCCAAGCTCCCAAAGGATCTGCCAGCAGCACTCCTGATGTCTCCAAAGCAAGGTACTGTTTCTTCTGTCTAGAGAGATGGCGCCTGTGAGCAGAAGAGTGAACTCCTCTCCATGGGTGGAGTTGCCAATGAGTCCCGGCATCTCTAGGAGGGAACAGCAGCTGCGCTTTCACACTTGCCTGGTGCCCAAGAAGCCTCTTGGCATAAGCAGGGGGATGCCACTTGTGAGTGTGCAGAGAGTGCAGATGTGGAGAATGGATTCTGCACCAGGGATGGGAGTGTGAGGGAGCCCCTGGCTCCCCAGGACACAGCAGCAACCAACAATGAACACAAAAGGAGCCTCAGAAGATTCCTGGGTGAATGCAGAGCCACCTCTGTGGGCTCTAGGCAGGGGCCCGTGTCCCCTCCCAAGGCCAGCGCTGGCAGGTGTGTGGCTGTTTCCCGATGTCTGGAAGAGGCCTCGTGCTCTGCTGGGCCCCATCCATGGCTGGAAGCAAGAGCCCCAGCTGCCCCCGAGGCTGTGCAGTTCTCCTGCTGCAGCCTGTGCCCACAGCTGTGTCCCTGCCTGTGCCCACAGCTGTGTCCCTGCCTGTGGCCAGGCTCTTGGCTCTCTGGCTGCCAGCTGAGGGAGGCCCACACTG
Organism: Melozone crissalis; assembly: GCF_028551555.1. Taxonomy (NCBI): domain Eukaryota; kingdom Metazoa; phylum Chordata; class Aves; order Passeriformes; family Passerellidae; genus Melozone; species Melozone crissalis. The sequence continues at coordinate 3,443,205 of NW_026535840.1, read as the reverse complement.
CCTCAGGGCTCCCTGCTCTGCTCCCTGGCCATGGGCTGAGCAGATTGCAGGGCCGGCTCTGCTTCTGGCAGCCAGCAGCTCTTTCCTGCTCCAGGTGAACGGTTCAGGTGCCATCCCGTGGGCACGGCGGTGCTGATTCTGCTGTTCCTGGTGCTGGTGCTGGCTTTGGGGGCGGCCTTGGCTGTGCTGGCAGGTAAGGGAGGGGCAGCAGCCTGGGCCCAGCCCCTCGGGGCAGAGCGGGCTCCCTGCTCCCTGCACAGGGGAATCCTCAGAGCTTCTCCTCTTCCCCCTGCAGCACCACAGCTTCCAGTCACACCTGCGACTCCGCTGTTGGTTCTGGGCTGTCCCCATGACTGGGTTGGCTACAATGGGGTCTGCTACTACTTCTCACGGGATTACAGCACGTGGGAGCAGGGTCAGGAACGGTGCTCCGAGCTCAATGCCTCCCTGGCCATTGCCCAGAATGAGGAGGCCATGGTGAGTGAGGGGCTGCGGGCGGTGTGGGGTGGCTGAGGGCAGCCTGGGGGCGCTCCTGGGCCGGGCTCGGTGCTCGCAGGGCCGGGGCTGCAGCCCTGGGCCGGGGCCTTGCAGGGAAGGAGCCCCGGCGTGCGGGGGCAGCCCCGGGCACGTGTCCCCCCGAGGGGCCGGGGCAGCTCCCACTCCTCTCTCCTGGGCAGGATTTGCTCTTCCGCTTCTGCCACAATGTCGACTTCTGGCTCGGGCTGCGCAGACGGGGCGAGCGCCTGCACTGGGGGGACGGCAGCAGCTACAGCTCCCGGTGAGTGCCGGGGAGCCGGGCAGGGCCTGCGGGCACAGGGGCACAAGGGCTTCCCCTGGCAGCCAGCGCTGCCTCTGCTCCTCCCTGCAGGGTTCCTGTCCTCGGCAATTCCGACTGTGTGTACCTGGCTGAGGAGAGATTCAAGAGCGGGAACTGCTCCAATGAGCGGCCGTATGTCTGCAGCAAGGCCCAAGCTCCCCTGTAACAGGGGCTGCACAAAGGACCTTCTCCACGCTGGGCAGTGCCAGCTTCACCTCTGAGCCCAGCACAGCGCTGTCCTTCCTCAGCTGCGCCCTGTGCCTTGCACTTCCTCTCAGGGTCACCTCAGTGCCTCTTCATGCCCAGTGCCAGCGCTGGGCTGGGGCTGCAAAGGAAAAGTCTCTGCAATCCATCCTGCCACCGATGCTGCCTGCAGTGAGTGCAGTGCCCTCATTACATGTGAGAAACATGGCTCAGTATTTACTCTTTTTAGAAAAGTTCATTACGGGTTAAAATCCCATCCTGGGATTCTTGGCTATTTGCACACAGTTAACTTAAACTATGTTTTCCATATTTTAGAGCTACATGCATATTTATACGAGTTTTTCAGAATTCAGACATTACTTTGAATTTACACTTTGTTTTGTTTGTTTTTAACTTTTGATTTGTGTTGCAGTGTGTTGCAATTTCCTGTTTTAGCCATCCCTGATCCGTTCCCTGGTGTGGCAATACCTTCTCCCTTCCCCTCCCTTTGCCTCCTGCTGAGTGCTGTATGTCCAGCTTAACCTTCCAGCAAGGGCGTGCTGTGATTGGCAGAAGTTCAAAAGATGCTTCTCAGCCCTGGGGTCATTGGCCTGTCTTAGTGTCATTGTCCCCTGAGACTCCCTCCTTCCCACCTGGTTGGTGGCACACCTATCCCTTCCCTCCCCCTTCTCCCGGAGCTTAAAAGGACACTGAGACCATGCAGTTGGCATTCTGTTGTAGCTGTTACAAGATTCAGAGGTCTGTGACCATGGAATAAAACTCTGGATTAAACCCTACGGGAGAATCCATCTCCTTTTCCTCTTCACCTTCCACCAGAGGTAATACTGAGTTCCTGCTTGCCTGGACTTGTCCCAAGTGCCCATCTGCAACATCCAGCCAGCCAAAGGTGTCTCTGAGGTGAAACACCACAGCTGCTGCCTTTGGTCCAGCAGCAAGGGCCAGACGAGCCCGGGCACGTTCCATCTGGTAATACTGGGATCCTATTCCAATGTTTTGGCACCCAACTGGTGCGGCTGATCCACCCTGCAGCGCCAAAAAGCTTCTCGGAGTCTCAGAACTTGGGAAGACTTTAAGGCATCTGAGCATCCACTGGAAGGTCTTTGGCTGCATCGCTCTCCAGAGAGACTTTGGGACTGACCCCACAAGAAGTCTCGTGGAACGCTCTGCGCCTCTGGAAAGTGCTGCTCCTTTCTGGTGAGCGATTTTCCAGAGGAGAATAGGGGAGCCCCTCCTGCCCATGGGGTCCTGTTCAGGTGAGGAGAACAGCCTGCCAGACCTTGCTACCATATTCTAATAGACTTGTGTTCAGGCCATCTTGTACTTTAAAGTAATATATTTAATTTTTTTCTTGGGGTACTATATTATTGTATTTTCACTCCCTGACAACGAGGGTCCATAAAGTCTTTTTGTTCCATGCTATGGTTTTTGTTTCTGTTAACTTGTCTTTCTGATAAGAAAGTCCCTGAATGTGGGAAATCTGTCGGAGGAAGGAGACCCAGACACCAGTTGGTTCATCCAAGTCCAATTTATTGATCGAATACGGCGGGTTAAATATAGTTCTTAATAAGCTTCATACATATTGCAAAAGTTGAGCTCAGGATTGGTTAGTTACATATCAGCAACTACACCTACTTCTACATTCTTGTGCTTATTCTTCTGTTACATTCTGCAGATATTCAGGACTAATCTCACCTCCCTTTCCTCATGTTGCAGCAAGGCCATCCGGCATTCTTGCCTGTCAGCAGTCACTGAATCAGAGACTGCTGATCTCCCTCTTTCAGCTTAACCAGTGGCATTATGTCAGTATGGCCTTTCTCAGCTAACCAACTCTTAATAAAATCCTCCACAGAAATCAATTGTTTTACACCATTTTCTGAGTTACTTACGTTGTTGTAGTGTGTTTTTGTACTTTGTAATAATTTGGAGTAGTTTTGGTTGTATCCCTGTATTTTTCCCAAATGGTTTATCCCAGATTGTACCCCCCTCCCTTTACCTGTGTAATCCATCTCCCTGGCTGAGATCATCCCCAAACCCCCACTCTGGCTCTTTTCAATCACTCAGCATCCCATCCCCTCCATGTAGAAGCTTCGGTCCAGGATGTCGAGTGATCAGCCAGAGGCGTTCCAACACCCAAGCCTTGTCTTGTACGCTGTCCTAAATGTGCATCCTCCAGTACCCATCCCTTAGGGTCACTCATTGGTCAGTAAAATGTTATCTACTTTTGGTTTCCACCTCCCTTTAAATGTAACCTTGGCCCCTCTCGCGGGGCTCTCAGCAGGAGCCCCCTGAGGTGCAGGAGCTCCCCAGAGCCCCTGAATAAAACCTTGGATTAACCCCTGCTAAGAGTCAGCCCTTTATCTTCTCCCGATGTCTCTGGTGTCCCCTCTGCTGCAAAGGTGACCAGCCCAGCTGCCCTCAGTACCCTCGGGTGTCTCCCCACTGTCGGCCGGGTCGGGGCTGCCCCCCCGGTGTCTGGGACTGGGGACTTCCTGAGAGGCTCCCAGAGGGACAGAGACATTACATGAAACAATAATTTCAACATTTCAGTCTCTATTATGCTACGGTCTAAGGTAGTATCTATTACACCACGATTTATAAAAGCTACAGGGTGCATAGATAAACTGACAGATTATACTGTATCAAAAGCAGTAATTACAAATTGCACTATATCAGGATTTTTGTGATGCATAATAACTTCCAAAACAAATGCGAATACATAAATGTAGAAGCCAATGCCTATATTTGTTATAAATAACATTATACAACAAGCTCAAATCCAAATTACCCTGGGCTCCTGGAAATCATCACAAACTGGCCTGTAGGTGAGAATTTTGGATTGTCCTTGGAAGATGTGAGAAATGACCCTCAATTTTAAATTCTTAAAGGTTTTTTTACCTTAAAAAAATACAACAGACTAAATAAGGAAAAATTGCAGCTCTGGGGAGGGTCTCTGTGACTGTCAGCCACATGCTCATTTACAAAATGGGTGCCCTGCCTTTTATATCCTCAGCCCCTCCCAAAGTTTTGTCAGTCAGCTCCTTCTCTGCCCTCCACAGGTGGAGATCACTTCCTCACACCTTGATTGGAGCTCAGGTGTTGTCCTGTGGCCCCTCCTGGTAATGAGCCGGCCCTCCCCAAATGCCCTGGGGAGGCTGCTGCAAGGGGGAGGGAAAGGGGAATAGGGGGGGACATATTACAGTAACAGCACTCTACATCTACAAAACTTCTCCTCACATACCTGTAATAGCTGCCTGTCAATTGTGAGAGCCAACCATCACAACATTCATCAAAAAAAACACCCCTCTTTTCTTTTCCTATGTGTCATTTGTCTCAAACAATTAGCTCTAATTTTTGATTCTGATAATCTGCTCTTCTCAAAAAAAAAAAATTAATGAATCATACTAGCATCTGTTGATGTGGGTGAGGACAGTGGGAACAGAAGGCAAAATCTCACTTTTTTTTTCAGCCACACCTATTTGGAATGGACAAAATGGGATCACTGAGGTCTGGTGTGGCTTTTTTACCCCCATCTACCGTGCCCATGGGGCTGCTACTCACAGCAGGTGGATCTTAGTGATGAGTACAGAGCCCAACTTGCCTTCTGGTTCCTGTTGTATTAAAAGACAGCTGAGCAATGACAGAGGTCTGGGGTGCCTTTCTTGCCCCCACCTTGCCATGCCTATGGGATTGCTGCCCACAGCAGGGCTATGGAATCTTCTTGGTGGTGAGCACAGGGGCCAACCTGGTCTTGTCCTCTATTTCTTGTTTTACTCTACTTGTTGGTCCTTAAGAAAACTGCCCCAATACCTCTGATGGTTCCCTGTGTACTTCCCCTCAAGAGATGCTTGTGATTCTCATCTATTAAAACAGGACAATTACATCAATAAATGATAAAGTTCAAACTCCCTGCCCAAAGTGTTAGTTAAACAACCTTCAAGCTGGTGGAAGCTTGACTCCACTTTTCAGATGTCTTCAATCTTCCTTGGTTCTCTCTCACCTGCTCTGCATGTTACAGTCTATTCTTTGGGTTCTCTCACCAGCCTTTAATTCTGTTGCCTTGAGTCCCTCTCGCTCTGGGGTTGGCACAGCCCATTCAGCTCTGAGGTAGAAGGATCCTTCCAAGCCAAAGGGATTTCTGAAGCTGTCCCAGCCTGCAGCCCCTGGGTGCCTTCAGGCCATCCATCCAAAAGGAAAAGTGACTTCTGGACCCTGAGAGAGCCCAGTGATCTGTTGGCAGCAGAAATCAGGAATGGAGAAGGTGATTCCAGCTCTGCTGGGTGCTGCTCCTCCCCATTAGACAGGAGAGGGTCAAGCACATTCCATCAGCCTTTGCTTCCTCAGGGCATGAAATCCCTGAGGAGACAAGGCCACCTCAGGCCATCAGATCCCACCTGAGAGAAGGAAATACTAAAAACCTCACCATGATCTCAGCCACTAAAATGAGGAACTTTTCTCGTGGGTCCCCAATACCATTTCCAACAAAGCCCAGCTGGTGCTGAAAATTGCATTCACATTCAGGGGGCAAAATCAATAAGGAATCACAGACATCTGAGGTAAAATAAGCGGCACATAAAAGTAAAATTTCTCTTTGTTTTTAACAGAGGCAGATTTTCATCTTTTAATCCCAACTCTTCTCCGACACACAAAAGAACATAAAATCCATGAACACTTTAGTTCCAACTTGAAATATTTGTTTTTTGGCAATTGTATTTGTACATGAAGTGTGGCTGGATGAACACTACTGAAGCACACAAATACTAAGACTCCTACTGCAAACTGCAGAAATTACTGAAAATTCTCTTCTACTGGCAGTAAGACATGTCTAAAGGTTTCTTTGTATGGAGAATAGCTGCAATGAATGGTTTCAACATCAAAATCAACTGGAAAATGATGATTTCCAAGTAAAGTGTTAAAAAATGAACACTGTGTTATAGAAATATACTATAGTATTATTGGCATTTGGCAAATACTAAATGGATGCTATATGTGTGGTGTTAAAGTGGCTTTGCTATAAACATATAGTTACTGTTTCTGTTGCTAACTAAAACTTAGAAATAGCTGATCTAGATCTGCTTGTGTTAAAATGCCTGCTTGGTTGAGATAATATCCAAGGAATATATGATGCCAACTATCAGCACTCATCTTCTGAAGGCAGTGTGGACCCAGGCCCAAGAATTGAAGGTGATGATAAAATGGACTAAAACCACAACCAAGAAATGTGCATGCTCTAAAAAGCAGGACCCGAAGAGGAGCCATGCAAAACAGTTTTTGGGGCATGTAAACTAGTCTTGGAAAAAATTTAAATATGCACCAGGCTGATGTAATAAAAATGCTGTATAAGTGTGTTTCCAAACTAGCAGGTATTGGGGAAAAGATTAAATATGCACCAGGCAGATGCAATAGAAATGCTGTATAAAGGTTGTTTCCAAACTAGCAGCTGTGCTCTTGGCTGAGGGCCAAGACACACTTGGCTGTAACCTCTGCTTTGTTGTCTTTGTCTCCTATTAAACTCTTTTATTAAACTTCTACATTTGACCATGAGAGGGAACAGTGGTTTTTTCCTACTCTATTTCCGGTATTTTCTCAGTCACAATTTTAGGATGACGGGGGCATCTTGAAAACGAAACTGTCTGAGGCAGTAACAGAGCATTACAATGAGTCAGAGTTTGACATGGGAAGAATTTAGGGAAGTGATACAAAAGCTCTTTAACTACAGGAACGTAGTGCACTGTTGAACCACTAAGAAGCTATCACATTATCACACCTCTGTTAAAGACACTGATAATATCAAAGGAACCCGGGAATTTCCTCTTCCCCGTCTGGCCGGCAGTGAGGTACCACAGCCGGGCGGGCGCTGCCACAGGCCCGGGCTGGGCCCCCTCCCCATCCCAGCCCCGCTGCCGGGCAGGGAGAGGGGGATGCTGCGGGCCGGATGGAGCCGGCCTTGCTCTCATCTCGCTGCTTGTTACAGCCCCAGCCCGGCCCAGCCGAGCCCCGGCAGCAGCCCCAGGCCAGCATCGGGATTTAACCGCAGGGAAGCGGCCGCGGCCAGCGGGCAGGGCAAGGAGAAGCCGCCCCTGTCCCAGCCAGCCCAGCCCCGAGCGCTGCTGCTGCTGGTGCTGCTGGTGCTGCTGCTGGTGCTGCTGCTGGTGCTGCTGCTCTGGTGCTGCTGCTGGTGCTGCTGGTGCTGCTGGTGCTGCTGAGCTCCGGCCGGGCTGATCAGATCGGAGCCGCTCCCCAGCCGCAGCTCCGGGTCTGGAACGGGGTCAGGGCAAACATCTGCAGGCTCCAAGCAGCACACAGAAACCCTTTCAGTGCTTCAGTCCTAACTCGAGTGAGAGAGAAGAACAAGATGCAAACGTGTAAAAGAACAACATGAAAACATCACGGCGAGTGGGGAGGAAATAAATCCCAGATGGGAGGGATGAGGAGATGCTTTGATTTTAATGCTGAAATCCTCTTATAAGCTATGGAGATAAGACACTTTTCCCCTATAACGCATAAAACTTTGGGGGAGATGAAGGGTTCAAATGGATATCCAACAAAGGCCTCCACACTAAAGTAAGCAGATGCTAAAGTGGCTGTAATCCCATGAGAAGTTTGAACAGAGAGAGAAGAGTAATCCCATACTGCCAGGAGAAAATCTCTGTTTCCAGGGATGAAGATGATTTTAGAAATAAATAATAAGGACATTCGCTTCTAAACAGCTCATCTTTAAAACAATACCCCGTAAGTGAACATGACCCATAAACAAGCTGTAGGAAGGATGTAGAAAATGAAGGAAGCTTCACAATTAATTTCTCCTGGGCATCTGTTAATTGTGACCAAATTAAGAACAACGAAAAAACTGTCTTTCCTCTTGTGGAGAAGTCTCCATAACATTAACAAGAGGGACTTCTCTCCCTAAATGAAGAAAGGTTATTTTAGAGGTAGTAAAGTAAAAATTCCAGTAAACTGGAAATTTTTGGTTTTGTTTCTTTACATTGTCAGTGTAAAAGAAAAAGTTGAGGGAGGAGGAGAAATGTTCTAAAGGGTTTGCTTTAATTCTTGCTCCTTTTTTTACCTTTTAGTTACTATTAACAAAATTTTCTTTATACCCGTTTGAAGTTTTAAGCCTGCTTTACCTTTCTCCCAACCCTGTCTCACAGCAGCAGGAAATGAGTGCACTAGTGATTGATCAGCACCAAAATCACTACACAGGGCACTGTAAGACTTGGCTTTTTCAGGGAGAGGAGGGAGGAGCAGAATCTAACCAAAGCTTTGCTAACTTTGTGTCCTCTCACAGAGAATAAAACAAAAGTGACTACACTGTTATGAATGAGGTCCCTATATGTCTAATTTAATAAACCACAAAATTAGAATTTAGCACCAATTTTAATTGAGCAGCAACTTTATATAAATTATATAGTCAAATATAATCAAGCAGATACAAAATAATTTGGCAGTGGTTCGGATAAAGCATAAGCAAAACTGATTGATTGAGGTACGGGAAGGGTTTTTCTCACCCTGCCTCACGTACAAAAGGCAAAAGGATCCAAAGACAACTTATATACTGTATGCTAACACATATTCATAAATAATTTCCTGTAAATCCTGTTTTCAATTATTGAAATCTGTGTCACTGCACTGCCCAGTGCATGCTCCGCCTGTTGCTGAGGGGTCTTTTGGCCTTTCGGGGGTTGTTTCTGATGAAGGCTTCTCCTCATACTCACTGTCCTTTGAACAACCCCACAGGTTGCACATGCACCCCAAGTGTTGTGTTATAGAAGCCAGCCTTATATTCCAAAAATGAGCCTTATTTCTTCATAGATACCTGGAATCATTCCAATTTTGTCCATCCCAAGACCAATTTTGCTTTGGGAGTTGTCCCAGTTTTGTTCCTCACAAGGCCGATTCTGTTTTCGAATATTGCTTATCTCAATACTCCATCCTCTATTGTATTTTTCCATGAACATTTGGGAACATCTGTTTCATGACACTAATAACATTCTTCTTCCTCTATTACTTTTTAACAAATATTTTCTAAAATGTCAATATAGTTATAATAGTTAGCATGAATCATATTCATTTAGCACAATTTCTCCCATTTTCTCTTTTGATCATATTGATTCATGCTTTCTATTAAAAGACTGAATCTCAGTATCTTCTACATCCCCAGAAATCCAGGTTTTCACATTCCCTCATTTCTCTTTTTGATTAAATATAATATGTGGTATTTTCACTTACATATCACAGGAGATAAAAAATGGTCTAGGCAACAATTCCAATAATGAGTCCAACTAGTATAAACCACCAGATTTCCCCCTAGAGGGGTTCCAATTTTTAACAGGTACAATTCGCTTCTTTTGATCAATGCTTTTCCATTGGCATTTATTTTTAGATAGCATTTAGATGTGTTATGTTTTTCACAAACTCCTCCTTCTTCAGCCATTAGATAGCCCAAGGCCAATCTGCTCTGATAGACTGTTACCAGCAGGTGCATGCTTTGTTGGGTGGCTGTTTTGTTCAAACTGACCTCAATTATCTTTTGCAGTCTTATCAAGCAATTTAATGTATAGTTTGGAGTTCTCTATTCCCCAGATCTGTTTTGAGCCCAAACAGCTGGATCATAAAAGTTTATGATCCTTTCTGAGTGCCATTCATTTTCACTCCATTCATAGCTGCCCCTAATCAAAAGGTTTAGGTTTGCCTTGTTTTTGCCCATGGCTTTATCAAGTGGGGCTTTCTCCAGTGGATTTCCCTTGGACCAGGGCAGGTGCAGGAGGAGGGTTGGATAACTCCTAACCTATAGGTCCCTTTCCATCTCTGGGATAACTGACTGCACACTCACTGTCCACAAATCCAATATAGCCCCTCAGGGGCCTTCCATGTTCTACTTATATTGTCTGGTTGGTTCCAATAGGGATCTATATTTTCTATGGAATGGTAAGGGCCAGCTACAGAACTATTATACCAGCACAGATTAATTTGACTGTCCCACTTGCAATCATTTCTCTTTGTTGTTCTCCAATACCCATTGGTTTTGTTTGGCCACGAGGTCATCGTTCTATTATCTGAATATACAATTAAGGTAGATTCACAGGGGGTATGTCCCACCTCTTTGGTATAGTTCTTGGTATAGTTCTTTCCTTCTCCAGTTACACAAACTGCTCCAATTACCTGGTGACTTAAAGTCCACCTTTTAGGCCATTTTATTGTCTCAGAATTTGGGTGTATTTCCCTTTTTAAAAATGTTCTGGAGCTAGACCTTCACCCCGCCATGACCATCTTTCAGCCATTTGAGTTCCCCCATAAATCCAATCTTGATAAATCCAACTCAGTTGTGATTTTTTGCATTAAGTCTACAAAAAGATTTCTACCTGAGGTTGGCAAATCCCAGTCGCTATTTTGCTGCCTTCATTGGTTATACAAGACCTTTGGATTTTCCCCTTTATTCTTACCTTGCTGGTTTTATTCTGAATTTCCCCACTCTGCTCTTTTTGGGAAACAAAGGAATTCTCCCTCTGTGGGGCAGTCAGGGCATCCATTGGCCCAATCCTAGATTAACTCCCCCCCAATAGGCTCAGCCATTTCTGTGGCAAGTTTGTAAATTTGTCTGGTTGTAACATTCAGCATTCACAGAGTGATGTACTGCAAAAACAGTCACTGAATTGTGGCCGTCCCACAGGAACTGGCAGCATTTATTGCAGGGGTTGCAGATGCACAGGGTACCAGGATCCATGTCAGGAGCAGGTACCTCAGGAGTCTGGACTCTCCACCTCTCTCACGGCCCCTTGGGCTGCAGCCAAGGGCTGAGATTGTCTTCTTGGGAGCAGAGTTTGTGTCCTGGAACCTCATTGCTGGTACCATTTCTGCTGAGCCAATCTCCACTCTTACCCCTTGGATACAGTGACTATAGCACAGGATACTATTTCTGTGTGCCCCCCTCAGATACAGTGATTATAGCACAGGATACTATTGCTGTGTGCACCCCTCAATACAGTGATTATAGCACAGGATACTATTGCTGTGTGCACCCCTCAATACAGTGATTATAGCACAGGATACTATTGCTGTGTGCACCCCTCAGATACAATGATTATGGCACAGGATACTATTTCTGTGTGCCCCCCTCAGATACAGTGATTATAGCACAGGATACTATTGCTGTGTGCACCCCTCAATACAGTGATTATAGCACAGGATACTATTGCTGTGTGCACCCCTCAATACAGTGATTATAGCACAGGATACTATTTCTGTGTGCACCCCTCAATACAATGATTATAGCACAGGATACTATTTCTGTGTGCACACCTCAGATACAGTGATTATAGCACAGGATACTATTTCTGTGTGCACCTCTCAGATACAATGATTACAGCACAGGATACTATTTCTGTGTGCCCCCCCTTAATACAATGATTATAGCACAGGATACTATTTCTGTGTAGCCCACCTGGGTGCAAGGACGATGGCACAGGATCCTTACAGTCTGGAGGCACAGTCCTATTGCTTTCCCTAGGTTAATTGACAGGTTTTTTATTAAATATAAGGGGTTTCAGAGATGTACCAACCACAGGAAATGTTTTAGCACTCTTTTCTATAAAACAAATACTAAAACAATTTAGTTAAGCAATAAAAAAAAATTGTTATAAGATCTAACTTACTGGTTGCTTTTTACTCTGATATTGGGGATAATTACTGAATCATCTTTGTCACTGGTAAACACACCTGCAATGCCCATCTGTAGTGAAAACAAATCTATGGTGTGACTCATATATTTCCTCCCCCTCCACAGCTGTCACTGATAACTCAAGTATCTGTTACCAAATGGCACATTTCCTCTCTTGCCTTTCATAGGCTATTACAGTTAAAACTCGTTGGTCTCTGTCTTCTATTAATTGAACAGCTGCATTAACGGTTCTATCTCTATTACTTAAAGGTGATCCTATAAATTCACTGAAAAGTCATGCTACTGTAAGCTGGTCACGTAAGCAATTTAAGCAGGTTAAACAAAGCAGTTGATTTCCCCCTTCTTCTATTTTGGTTTCCTTCCCCCACGAGTTAAACTGTACAGACAATACAAGCCCACGGGGCACAGCCTAGGCCATGCCCAGCACACGTCCAGTGCTCTGTTTCTTTCTGGCCCTCTGCTGCAGGCATTAGTCCCTGATCCCAGTGTCTCAGGAGATGCTGAATTTGTTCTTTGTGATGTTGTTTGGCCTCCAAACACAGCGGGGTCACTCGCCCCAATGATTCCAGAATTGATGGCAAGCTGGTGCTTGAGCAAAGGTTAAAATTTAACGAAATTACCAAGTTTTCCATCTGTAGTCACACTGTTTGTATGTTCCAGCTGAGCTCACTACTGTATCAGTGTGTCCCCACTCTGGATCAACCCTGATGTTGGGTAACCCCTGTGGCAATGTTAATACCTGTTAATGTTTAAACCGCTCCTTACAATGTTACCTTCAATGCCTACAATTAGTAGCTTGTATAAAAATTTCTAGTGGACACAAACTATACTTTTCAGCCAGCCCTTGGTACACATTGCACATTTTCTCTTTGCTGTAACGCAATTACCTTGACAAACAAAACGAATAACACATATCAAATATTCACACACTTAGTTTGGTCCAAATACATAAAACATACAATCATTACTATAAAAACTTTTACCCCAAATTATTTGCTTTTATCACTTCAAATTCTAATCCAAATCTTGCAATAATAGGCTTAGACAAAATTTTGGCTACTGTTTGAGCTGTAACCCGAGCTGCAGGGACTGCTTCTACCCACTGAGTCAATTAATAACTAATCGATATTTCCACATGCCCACTCTGGGTAATTCCATAAAATCAATCTGGATCCTTCTAACTGGCCTGTATACTATACAGCAGACCCCAGAGGGATGAGTCCTCCACACCTTTTTTTTCACTTTTTAACATGTGAAACGTCCCTGTGTATTTTTTTTTTCTGATTTCAAATATTCCTATATACCCATACAATTTTAGAAAAGGATCACAAAGTGCTCTTGTTCCTCAGTGAGCCTGTCAATGTCTGTCTGGCTAAGGGTTTTAGTCCTACCATCAGGGAGAATCTATTGCTCCCCTTTCAGATTTTTCCCTAATTTCTTTATGGCTGCTAACTCTGCTAAGGAAAAAAATATGCTGTTTTATTCTGTGTTTTTGCTTTCCAAAAAGTCACAATTACGCTGCTGTTTTCCCTCAAGGCACATTTTTCTTCATCATCAGCCAGTTAGGGGAGGTTATCAAGATAGCCTCATATTTTACTACTGTTTTAACTGTTTGCACAACACATTCAGTTCCTCTATTCTTTTCCTGTGATCTTTTTTTATATCAATTTTTGTTTCCTTCTGTTTTTCTTCTATTTTCTCCTTTAATGCTACACTTCTTATATTTATATTTGGGTCGTTTCCATTTTCATCTTTCTCAAAACAAAGAAATTTTTCCTATTGAGGATAAATTTGATCTCTACAAGGATAAGGAGCTTGTCCATTGAATCCTTAATTCTTCTCTACCCAGCACATTTTTCCATTTGTAACACACACACCTGTGAAGCTGCTGCAATTGTGACAGGCAGCACTAACACATGAATGTGCCACTAACACAGGGTCCATCTTGTCCCTGACCTACATAAAGTGATTGTCACAGGGATCGGAGTTATTTGGATTTTGTTTTTGCACAGTTTGTTTTCTCATTGTTTGCTCTTGCGCTGCTTGTTTTATCATCACTTGTTTCTGCATTGCTTGTTCCCTTCCTATTTCTTAACTTTGTTCCATGCAGTTTTATGGTTTTGGCCAGTTGCCAAGGGTATCATAACAAGCACAGTGAAGATAACAAATCCCTGGTGTATTAATCCTTCTCCTTGAATGTTCCTAAGTCCCCTTTCTTTCCAAATTTTTCCAGAAGTGTGTACTACTTCAAAAGCATATTTCAAAAATGTGTAAATGATCCCTTCCCAATCCTTGAACAGCAATACACAGAATAATGCAAGCCCAGGATGGGCTAAGGGGACCAGATTCCTTTCCTTCCAGTTTTTCTCCACTGGAATTATAGCATTCCCAGATTTTCTTTTCCTATCTATCACTCGAGATGATCCTTCTAGAGTTTTCCTCAGCTTTGTAACTCCTGTTCTCTTAGATCTGGACACATTTTTTGTTTGTAGCTCTGTGACCTCTGTGCAGTCATGCATTAGTTCTTCCCCTGGGACCCCGTAGAGAAACTGAGTGGGGCTTTTTATATTTGTAGTTCTCAGCTCTAATTCAGGGGAGGTTGTGCTGTATTTCAAGACTAATGTTCTAAATATTTCACTCTCCTGCTTCACCAAAATACCATACATTGTGACACATCTCCAGATTACAAATTTTCTTTCAGGGGTGTGGGGGGTGTGGGGTTATCCTAATTCTTAGAGCTATTAAAAAATACCTTTCTAACAAATTATTTTCAGCCTCTAGTAATAACAAAAAGTTATTTACCCCAAATTTTTCATCTGATTCAGTTTGTACTTTTTTTAATCACAGGGACTGGGAACGGTTCTCCCCCAACTCCAATTACTGAGATGCATTCCTGACTTAATTTGCATCCTTGGGGTAACTTTCTTATGGTGGTCCTAGAGGCTCCTGTATCTACTAGAAATACTTCCTTATTGGGAGGACCAAGTCTTAATTTCATCAAAGGCCTCATTTGGTGTTTCTTTTGGTGTTTCAGGCCTCATTAAATACAGTGCCTGACACCCCTACTCCTCCTTTCATCCGGCTTCCTTTTCCTGCAAAATTTCCACAGGTGTCTCTTCTCATGGCAATATAAACAGGTGGGTCTTGTGTCATTAGGAGTAGAATTTTGATTACCCTGATGTCTTAATGCTTTTGTGGATCCTTTGGTGTTAGTAGCCTTTTGCGTTTTCCTCATTGTTTTAAAACCTTCTCTCTCTCTTCTCCTTTCCCTTCCCCTATGCTTGACCCTCATACATGTACAATCTTTACACATGAACAGTTTCTGCACTTTTTCTACAACTTTCTGTAGCTCTTGCCAGGGAGTTCCTCGCCACTTTCCCGCACGCTGAATGGGCCAAAGCGGCGTCTCCCTTTGCCCCGCTGTGCAGAAATGCGGTGACAGCAGCAGCCGTGCCCGCTGTGTCTGCCCGGGAGCGGAGCGGCGGCGGCACCGGAGCCCGGCGAGGGGCGGCGGAGCTCGGAGGCGGCTCCAGCCCGGGTGGGACCCGCGGTCGGTGCTGCCCCAGCTCGGGGCTCGCTGCGGGCGGAGGGGCCGCGCTGAGGGCCGGGGGGTTCTGGCGAGAAAGGACCTTCTCCACCCTGGGCAGTGCCAGCTCCACCTGTGAGCCCAGCACAGCGCTGTCCTTCCTCAGCTGCGCCCTGTGCCTTGCACTTCCTCTCAGGGTCACCTCAGTGCCTCTGCATCCCCAGTGCCAGCGCTGGGCTGGGGCTGCAAAGGAAAAGCCTCTGCAATCCATCCTGCCACCGATGCTGCCTGCAGGGAGTGCACTACCCTCATTGCGCAATAAACTCCAATGAGAAATTCAAATCTCCGTGGGCTCTTGGAAATCGTCACGAACTGGCCTGAAGGTGACACTTTTGGACTATCTTTGGTAGAGGAACACAGTTGACACGTGCTGAGGCAGAATCCCTCTTTCGGTATCAGGCACCTGGTTGTGAAGAAGTGCCTGTCAGCTGCTCTCTCTCTCTCTTTCTCTCTGCTTCAGGGGAAGACGGTCGGAGCTGCTGCTTGGGGAAGGGAATTCTCTGCCACCGCCACAACCCAGCCCAGAGCTGCTTCTCCTGCTGTGGGGCTGTGGGCTGAGCCTGTGCTGGTGAGAGCAGCCCCTGCAGGGCCCCTCAGTGTCACCCCTCAGTGCCGCAGGGCCCTGTCCCCCCTGCTCGGGTGCCCGGGACCCTGAGCTCGCCTCTCCCTGCCCTGCTCACACCCGGCTGCCGCTGCCGCGCCCCCGCTGCCCCTCGGGCGCTGCTCCGAGCTTTGGCTGCTCCGGAGCCGCGAGGAACGGATTTGGGCAGAATCTTTAAACATTGATAGAAAGTTCACACGGTCTTGTATATCTGTATGCAAATATTGAGATCAGGTGTGTTGACTTAGGAATGCTATAGAATAGACAAGAGATTGTTCAGAGAGAGATTTAATTGGAAATAAATTATAAAATATGGGTTTACAAAAAGAGTGGATATTTTAGAGAATTAGAACTATGAAAGATGCATTGTAATAGAACTGTGTGAGGTACAAATAGAGGTGATTGGTGTTAGAATAATAATAGCATTGTGTGATAAATGCTAATAGCTTGAAAAACATTTATAAAGTATTGCGATTAGGAAGTAAGTTAGCTATTAATAGAATAACGTTGAGTTTTATATTTCTTATCTTTCATTCTTTATTTGAACTGATAACAAAATAAAATACTTTAAAATGCTTTTCAGTTATCCCCTCTTTATAGAGACGAAAAACCCTAACAAAACAGTACTTCTGTTATGAAAAGCCCAACAACCCAACCATCTCTCAAGCAGTTAAAAACCCCAAAATACTTTTTGTTCAGTGCTCTTACAAGGAAATAAGACCCTAAAAAATTAGTTCTTCTATGAAAAAAAACAGAGTCAAGACTCCTACCTTCGTCACTAGATCAACTCAAACAGAAACCAATATTATCTCCTAGTACACAACATCAAAAAAGCTTTAAAAAACATATTCCAGCACAAAATATCGAAGCAAGCCAGAGACATCTAAAAAAGACCTAAAAAAACTCTAATAAAACTAAATTCTCACAATATTAAAAAAAAAATCTAAAAATTTACTATCTTAAGTCCAAAAGCAGTTTCCAACTATAAATAATACTTTTGTGTTCGCCTTCCCTCTGAGAGACCCAGGTAAACTCAAACTGTACAATACTTTTACCATAAACCAACACCACACAAACACAAAATTCTTACCTCCATATTACACTTTAATGAACTTATTTGAACACCCTGCAAAGCTTTCCCCTTCCCCACTCTTGTGCGCAGCCCCTGCGCGTCCCCAGCCGTGTCTCCGAGCCCTCCCTCCCTCCAGCCCTGCCCGGAGGCCCCGCAAGCCCGAGCGGAGCCGCGCTGCCCCCGGCGCTGCCCCGCAGCCCCCGCCGCTCTCCCGGCTCAGCCCCCGCTGCCATCCCCGGCCCGCCCGGGATCTCCCAGCCCTGCCCGGCCGGCAGCGAGGGCAGCTCTGCCCGGCTCAAGGAGCGAGGCTGCTCCGCCAGCGCTGCACAAACCCGAGCTCTGGCTGCGGGAAAGAGAGCAACGAGAGAAAAACCCGCGATTGGCAAACTCCTCCATGGGGAAATGGAGCAGGGCACGGACTCTGGCTCAGAGGAAGAGTTTAACCCGTTCCATCCCAGCCCCGTGAACACACAACGGGAACTGACTGATTGGGCTGAGATTAGACCTAAACTCATGCAAGAGAAAGATTTTCATTCACCATATAGAAAACTCCTTGCTGTGCCAGTTTGATATAAGGAAAATAATGCTAATCCTCGGTGGGAGCCTATAGCACATGGGGATATTCAGAAGTTTAAAGCTTTTAAAGACAACAGCTTAAATTCCCTGTGTTTTACTAATGTGGTGAGAAGTAGATATGATTCTTATCACCTCACACCTTCAGACTGCTGTAACATTTCATCTGTAATTTTAACAAACTCACAATATATTCTGTGGGACTTGGAACAGTGAAAGCATCTTCACAGACTGATGGAGAGCTCTGCTAGAAGTCCTAAAGCCCAACTAACAATCAGTCAATTAGCCAGAGATCCTCCAAACCATAAAGCAGAAGATGAAGCCGAATCCCTTTCCAGAGCAGGAATAAGAGATATTAGAAATGCAGCCAGAAAGACTCTTTTAACTGTACAACTGCAAGAACCCATGAAAATGCCAATTCTCTGGTTCAACAAGCCACAACTAAACCTTCTCTTGCCTTTTTAGATCGCTTGGCACAAGCAGTTCAAAAGCAGTGTCCCAAGGAAACAGCACATCCTCATTGAATTAAAGCCTTGTCTTTACTGATACAAACAATAAATGTAAAAGGGTTCTTTTACCACACCAGCCACCAACAGTGCCACGAACGCTCTCAGCTTGTGGTGAGCTCAGCACTGCACAGCACATCGTGACCATACAAGCTCCCACACTGGGGGAACAACTTACCAAGTCCCGAGATCTGCTGGGAAATAAATTCCAAAGAGTTATTGAGGCTCAAACCAAAACTATTGAAAAAACCCTCACTGCTTTAGAGTCTATTAAAGAGCCATATTTTAACTGTAAGAAAACCTAAGTAATTTTTTTAAAAGACAGTTCTGAAGCAGAGAAAAATACAAAATTACCTGATAATTACCCTCAGTACAAAAAACCCCCAGGCACTGTACCGATCGCTGTCGCTCCAAATTTACCACAACTGAAAAGCCTCTGTCGGGAGCTTCAACAAGGGCTCACAGCGCCACCGTGTCACAAAACAAAGAACAGCGGCTCCATCGCAAACAAACTTAGAGCAGATGCAATTTGTAAAATCACCAGAAATCTCCCCAGCAGCCCCGACTTATTACCCCCAGGGGCACGATGCAAACTAACAACTTCTGCATTAACATACCTCTAAACAAACCTTTGTCATCAATTTATGCCCACAGGGTTTACTAGTACTTCACAACAGAGACAGGACTTTTTAATTCTAAGCAGATACAAAACCATAATGCTTAGATTTTCAGTGTTCCCAACTATTATTTCAGTACACTGTAACCAAGAGCTGATAGCTTTAGCTCTTGCTTACAGCACTCCAGCAGTAATTCAACCCAAACCACTCAGAGCTATCACGGCTGCATTGCCAGGGACTGTAACTGAGCAAGACACCCATGGAGAGCCTGTGCTTTTAACTAAGCCAACTGTGCACCAAGGAACAGCCCCGAGAGCTGTAGCCCACAGCTGATGGCCTTTGGGTGGGAGGTGTCCCCAGTGAGCAGCCACAGCCCCCTTGCAGCCTGAGCCAGGGCAGTGGAACAGTGAATGTCACAGCTGTGCTGGGCACTGGCACAGAGGGCACTGCAATTCCTGCTGTGCTTCAGCCCAGCCATTAACATCTGAGAATCGGGGATAAAGTGCGGCCCAGGAAGGAGAGAACAGTGTGGAGGTGTATTTTCAGGATTTGGCAGCCTACTCATTCCCTTGCTCTGATTTCTTTGACAATAAATTCAATTAAATTTAATTTCCCCAGCTGGGGCCTGCTATGCCCATGATGGGTGAGAGATCTCTGGCTGCCTTTATTGAGAGCCCCGAGCCTTTCCTGCTGTGTTCTGTTTCCTGCTCAGGGGCAGGAGCAGAGGCTCAGAGCGCTTTTGCTGGCACTGGGCACCTGGCCTGGCCCAGCCCCAGAATCCCTGTGAGAACTGACTATTGAGAGCCCCATCAGCGGCTTCCCCGGGGCTGCGCTTCTTCCCCAGCTTCTCCTGGGCCCTTTTTCTAACCGCGGTATTTCAGGGACAGGAGCGGCGCCTCCGCTGACTCGCTCCCCTGCTCCCCGCTCGCTCCACCGCTCTCCTCACTGAGAACAGCCGCTTTCCCACTCGTATGAAGGACAAAACGGCCCAAAGCCCTTCCACACCGACGGCTTCTATAGTGTGTGGAGCAGCGGCTGTGCCCACTGTGTCTGCCCGGGACCGGAGCGGCGGCGTCCTGCTCCCTGTTGGTGTCAATCTGGACTGGAGATGGCGGAGCTCGGAGGCGGCTCCAGCCCGGGGGGGACCCGCGCTCGGTGCTGCCCCAGCTCGGGGCTCGCTGCGGGCGGAGGGGGCCGCGGTGAGGGCCGGGAGGTTCTGGCGAGAAAGGACCTTCTCCACGCTGGGCAGTGCCAGCTTCACCTCTGAGCCCAGCACAGCGCTGTCCTTCCTCAGCTGCGCCCTGTGCCTTGCACTTCCTCTCAGGGTCACCTCAGTGCCTCTGCATCCCCAGTGCCAGCGCTGGGCTGGGGCTGCAAAGGAAAAGTCTCTGCAATCCATCCTGGCACCGATGCTGCCTGCAGTGAGTGCCTTGCCCTCATGACAGAAAAAGCTCCAATGGGAAATGCAAATCCTCCTGGAATCTTGGAATTCCTTACGAACTGGCCTGAATGTCTCACTTTTGGGCTGTCTTTGGAAGAGGAGGAAGAACAGCTGACATGCGCTGAGGAGGAAGGAATCCCACTTATGGCATCAGGTACCTGACTGTGAGGAAGGGTCTGTCAGCTGTTGTCTCTCTCTCTCTCCCCCTCTCTCTCAGCTTTGGAGAAGGATGGTCAGAGCTGCTTCCTTGGGGAAGGAAGGCCCCTGCCATAACCCAGTCCAAAGCTGCTTCTTCTGCCTTCTCCCTCAGTTCATAAATCAGCCAGGCCTTGCCATTGCACACTCACCTGGAGATCCTCATATGTGGGGCTTGGCCCAGCTGTGACTCAGACTCACCGCTGACTTTCCAACTGATCTCCAGTTTTCTTACCTGTTTTCCCCAGATCAGAAGGCAGATGAACTCCTAGAGTTTGCTAGGGCCGTCTCTTCCCCCTCCTGACCCAACCATGACCAGTTTTCCTCTTCAAACTCCCCCCAAGCCTCGGGTCCCGCATGTGTCAAGCAAAACGTTCCGCTTCCCCCTTGACAGACCACATCCCTCGCGGGATGGTGGAACTGTGATCGTGGGGTCCATACTCGCTTCGTGACAGAGTCACGTCTCACACGCACATTCGGTCACACCCCAATCAACCACGCGATACTCACGGTTCCTTTTCCCGCGTAGATTCTTCATGCACATCGATTTTCCGAGTGGAAAAAGCACCTCGGGCTCGGAGATCCCCTGGATCTTTCTGAGTTTCCAAGAACTGGGCCCGTTTTTATCCCTCTTTGGCTGTGGCTCCAGTTTCAGTTTGGTGATTTTTGATTTGGCCTTGCGGACTCCAATCCCGCTCAGACTGCTGAAATCAGCGGGGCGCCCTCCGGGTGGGAAGGGGTCCTGAACCACAAATGCAAATCATATCAGGGTCACCAGATTGTTATAAATGATCAAATTGTGAGCCAAAATTATCAAAACTTTATCAAAGATTTATTAATTTGTCTGCGAGACTGAAGTCCGATCTTCGAAACCACCACAGCCAAAGATACAGTGTCGAGCCCGGGATCAACACTGGGTGAACCTGGATCTGACCTCCAGAGTGTCAGAGTCTCCTCCTCGGTTCACACATGCTGCCTCTTGCAGTGAGGTTTTATACAGTTTATTTTGCCCGAGGCAAAGATGACCAAATTTCCTTTGTATCTCTTCACATGCATCGCTGTTTCTTTCCAAGGTGCAGAGCTGGACAAAAGCCAGGTCCAGGTGTGTAGTCAGTGTCAATAGGCTCCGGGAAGCCGTGTATTCGGATATATCAGTTGGGCGCCGCTGACTATCTTGATAGATGCAACCGGCAAGGCGATAATCTCTCTTGGGTGGCTCCCGACAATTCGGGAAACTAACGATCATCATCCTGGGAGCCTCTATTCTTATGTTAAGGCATCGACAGTTATCCAGATGTGTGTCCAGGAACCTGTTGAATCTGAATAAGACAGCTGCTCCTGGCTGAGGTGGTCAAAAGACATGGTTTGGATTTCACAATATTATATACATTAATAGCATGAATTATCCCTACCACATATTACATTCTCATTCCCTTGCTCTGATTTGTTTGCTAATAAATTAAATTAAAATTAATGTCCCCACTCTGGCCTTCTTATGCCAATGACGTTGAGAGATCTGTTGGTAAATGATGGAGAGCAGCTTCCCAAGCTCATCTGCCAGCTCCCTCATCCCCCGGGGGTGGATCCCCTCTGGGCCCACAGATTTATGAACACGCAAGCAGCTCAGCTGTTCTCTGGCTGCCTCCTCCTGGATAACAGGGGGCCCATCCTGCTCCCTGGCACCATCCACCAGCCCAGGAGGACACTTGTCCTGAGGACAAGCTGTGTTCCCACTAAAGACTTAGGCAAAGAAGGCATTGAGCACCTCTGCCTTCTCCTCATCTGAAGTTACTGAGGTCCTTCCTGCATCCAAAAGAGAACAAAAGCTGGTCTTACCCTTCCTTTTACCATTAGTATGTTTGTAAAAACATTTTTATTATCCTTTACAAAAGTTACCAAATTAAGTTCAAACTGAGCTTTGGCATCACTAATTTTTCCCTACATACCCTAGCAACCCTCTTAAATACTTCCTGAGAAACCTGACCCTCCTTCCAAAGCTGATACATCCTCCTTTTATTCCTAAGTTCCTTCAAAACCTCATTGCTCATCCAGGCTGGACGTTTGCCTCCTTGACTCCTCTTTTGGCACACAGGGACAGGCAGTTCCTGTACCCTCTAGATCTCTGTTTTGAAGCATGCCCACCCTTCCTGAACTCCTCTATTTTTAAGGGTTGCTTCCCAAGGAACTTGAATAAGTCTCCTAAACAGGCCCAAGTCTGCCCTCAGGAAGTCTAATGTAAAAGTTTTATTGATGTTCCTCCTGATATCACCAAATATTGAGAACACTGTAATTTCATGATCACTGTGCCCCAGGAGGCCTCCAACCAGCACATCTCCAACCATCACATCTCCCACCAGCACAGCTCCATTTACAATTAACAAAGTTCCATCCCTGGAGGTCTGACTCACAAGCTATGATTGCTGTGCCCTGGAAAGATTCCATGAGTGCTTTGGACGCCGACCAGGTTCCTTCTTGTCTACTCGGGCTCCCTGCACAACATCTCTTTGTATTTATCACGACCCAGTGTGCGTTCCAGCTGCTCGGGCTCCCTGCCAAACGCGTTCTCTTTGCTGTGACCCCAAACCAGGCCCCCTCGCTCGCCTCCTCTCCTCCTCCTTCCCCGGCGCTGTTTGTTCAACACGGCCAAAATCCTCCCA
Organism: Melozone crissalis; assembly: GCF_028551555.1. Lineage (NCBI taxonomy): Eukaryota > Metazoa > Chordata > Aves > Passeriformes > Passerellidae > Melozone > Melozone crissalis. The sequence continues at coordinate 3,420,261 of NW_026535840.1, read as the reverse complement.
CACCCAGATCGGCTTCGCCCTGCGGCGGCAGCGGCCGGGAGCGGCGGCTCTGACCGGGACCGGAGCGGCGGCGGCACCCGGAGCTCGGGGGCGGCTCCAGCCCAGGTGGGACCCGCGATCGGGTGTGCCCCGCTCGGTGCTGAGGGCGGGCTGGGGGCCGCTGCTCGGGCGGGAGGTGTCCGTGCCCGGCTCGGGGCTGGCACGGCATGAACTTGAACCCAGTGCCTCAGAGCCCAAAGCGCTGCAGGCGCCGAGTGCGGGCACAAAGCGGCTCATCCTGCCTGCTCCGGGGCCGAGGCTTCTCGGGCTGCGCTCTGTGCCGGGAGCCGCTCCGTGTGCCCAGGCAGGAGCCGCAGCGGCCGTGCCGGCTGTGTCAGAATTTAGTCCCAGGTTTTTGTTGCCTCCTCCTTTCTCCTGCCTTTTTTCTCTTTTCTGTTCGAATGTCAAGAGGCCTCAGCTGCCTCCCGTTTTCCTTCCTCTCTCACCTTCCAGTTCCCATTTCCCACACCTTGTTCTTTCCATATAAAACCCTTGATAACCCGTTCCCCCCTTAAGGCTTTGTTGGGTCCTTGTTTTTCTGCCTTCTGGCTGCTGTGGGTGAAGGTCTGGCTTTGAGGAGCACACCCTGCTCTTTCTGCTCCAGAAACCAGCCTTGCAGTTATACTAGTCTCCTGCTGCTCAGGGCTCCCTTAGGCTCTTGCTGAAATGAGAAATATCCTGGAACATTTTCCTTTCTTGAGATTAGAATGGTTTCTACAAGTCCTTGCGGTGTGACCATGATGGTTAAAACCCCACGGTGCAAATGGAGGTTTTCCCCTTCTTCCCCCCACTCCATGCTCCATCGTCTCCCTTGCTTTGTCATCTTAACGACTGCTAAGGAAACCTTTCTCATCTTGTCAGCTGGCAATGCAACTGCTCTTTAATTCAGTTTTAAAGTAGGTTTTAAAGTCAGGCTCTGCCCATGCTATTGATTTGAATTTTGGATGAAGTTGTTGGTGCTTAACAAGCTCTGTGCTGCTTTAAAGCCTTTCTGCAAGGCTCAAAGAATGACCCTGGCAGGGAGTGCAGGAGCGTTGTGCACTCCTTGTTTAGAAATGGAGTGCATCAAACCAGGTTCCTTTAAAAGCTGTTTTAAGTGAGATGGAGGCACTGGAATTCCTTTGGGCAATGGTCCATTTAGCATAGAGCTACAGTGCCAGGAGCTGTTTGTCTGATGGTCAGTTCATGCTCTGGTCAGTGCAGGGCAGCCCCTCAAGAAATGCATGAGCCAAAGCCAGCAAGGAGAGGGAAAGAGCCGAGCTGAGCTGAGAGAGCTGGAGAGATGAAATGGCACAGATGTGCCTGGAGCACGGCCCTCCCCAGCAGCTTTGCTTCCAGTTCAGTGTTCAAAAAGCTGAAAGCTGATGCTCAGTTACTGGAACTCGGACGTTGGCACTGGAGCGCCACAGGCCTGCAGCCAGATTGCTTCTCCTTCAGCTTAAATTCAATGGGGTTTTTTTTGGTTGTTGGTTTTTGGTTTTTTTTGTTTTTTTTTTTTTGTTTGCTTATTTGTGTCTTAGGGCGACATTATGGCGCTTGTATCCCTATCCATGTGTTCTATTTATGCTGGATATCATGTTCTGTGCCTTCAAGACTGGCTCTGAAGAGCAACTGTTTTGTTTTGTTATCAGCCACTCCCCCACAGGTGGCGGGACACAGAGACAGGGCAGCACTTAGTGCTGCTTTTGCTTTTGGCTTTGCTTTTGGCTTTGCTCTTGCTCCTGCTTTTCTCTTGCTTTTGGTTCTGCTCGTTAGTTAGTTTATCTAAGCAGTCCAAATTTTCCCTGGACTGTTTTTCTTTCTCTTTCTTGGAACCACTAGAACCTGCTCTGGACTGGGACCTGGGAACACCGAGGGTTTGCACCTTGTGGCTGCAGCAGCTGCCCCAGGGCCGGAAGGACTGATAACAGAGCGACCACCCCCCAGAGAGACTTTCTGAATTTGTCATTTTTTTCAGAGCGGTGAAAGAGTGGTGTCATCTGGTATTGTTCATTTTGTGTGCTGGGGGATGCCGTGCCTGTTAAATAAACAGGTTCTTTCCACTTCTCTCCAGGGAATCCTTCCCAAATCAGTTGGGTTTGCTTTCTGGGGGGGCTCTCTTTTGGAGGTTTTCTCCCAAATTTGCCCCAAACCAGGACAAAATTTGGAGCCCAACACGTGGGGCTTGAGAGAAAGTAGAAAAATCCCTGGTCTGACTTCATTTTAGTGGTTATTACTCTGTATTAGTATAAAGCAGTTAATTGCCATGTTTTTTAAATTCATAATATCTCTTAAAGTGAAAGCTTGCATGCATTTCTGGTCCCTAGGTTTTTGGAGATCTTAATACCTCTATAGTCCCTGAGATTATTTTCTTATCCAAAAATAGTTCTAGTATTAGCCCTAATATGTAGTTTTTACAGCAGAAAAGCAGTGACCAGAAGAGCTCTCCTGCTGGTCTTGGTGGTAATGATTTGTAAGAAGTTTATAAATGTGCTGAAGTCTGTTCCAAATATGAATAATTCATAGCCATAGTTATGCACCCAGTTTGTTAGAGGAGGAGCAGGGGATGAGGCTTTTCAGTCTTTGCTTTCCTTCTTCTCCTCTGAATCTGTTACCTCCCTATTAGAAAATGTTCCGTTTCCCCTGAACGTTAAAGAAACCATCTTTCTGGTATTTAATCTGATAAGCTTCCTCTATACAGTCTGCAGCTTCTCTAGAATAAGGGCTGAAATTTCTAGACAGGCTGATGAGACCCCTGACCCAAAAGTAGACCCAGGCATAAAAAAACCTGAGTGGTGTAAGAAATGAAAAAATACAAGATAAATACTAAAAGAATTCTCTGACCCTATAGTCTGAGATTTTCCACATAAACAAATTCAAAACCTCGCTGAGGTGGGGAAATACCTGAAAGAGAAGTACCATAAAACCCTAAAGAGAAAAAAATCATTACAGTAAGCTAAGCCCTGGTATATGCTTATTGCACACTGCTAGACATTCTAGGGCAGCAGACAAAGGCAGGGGGGCAGGGAGATAAGTCAACAGCTATCCCAGTTACTCAGGCTACAGCAAACACCCCAAGCTCAAAGCCAGCAGTTAAACCAGACAATAAACCTCAACCAATGGCTGTTGCTACCAGCATGAGAAGTGGAAAGTGCATGGACAAGACTGATGGACCAGTGGATGATGATGATGATGATGATGATGATGAAGGAGAAGGAGAAGGACCCTTAACACTTCCTGACATAGAATCAAGGAACAAGCACAAAATCAAAAGCCAATATTGAGTCCTTTTCCCTAAAAAGCCATCATGGCCTAAGGAAGGATTACACTAGATGACCTGATGAATTAGTTAGCTGGTCCGTCTCTGGGATGCTGCAGGCGAGGCTACAATTCTGGATGGCACTGAAGCCAGGCATTTGGGATCCCTGTCACAGGATCCTGTCATTGACCAAGGAATGATGAGGAGGGCTAACCCTCACAGCCTCTGGGAACGGGTCCTAAGAAGTGTAGCACAAAGATACCTGTGTGCAGATGATCTCTATATGCAGCAAACCCAATAAAAGACAATAAAACAAAAAAATCTAACACCTGAAAGGAATGGCAGTAGCAGAAATTGTCTTCTCAAATGACATAACAACTAAAAATCCAGACTTAATACCATACACATCTGTAATGTAATGATAACTTGTACGACTTTGGCCACACAAATATGGTTCTGCTTTAGCCATAATAAAGCAGAATGACAAAAACAAGACCATGCTTAATATAGCCAAGAAGCTCCGAGCGTATGGAGATGCTGTACATGGCCCAACACATGCCAAAATCACGACAGCAGAAACATGTCTGCAGAAATTAGAAGACAAGATAGAAGAGAATCATAAGAAGATCAAAGAAAAAATTAAAGAAAACTTTCTCCAAATCTCAACAATACAAATCAGAAGTTCTAGTATCCAACGCAAAATTTCCCCAACCAGGGAGAGAAAGTACACCCCATGAGCTGAGCTGGGGTTCTTCCTGTGTGATTGCAGAGAAAACATGAAGAAATAAGATGGAAAATCTACTGCTGCTCTGGCCCAATGGGTGCGTGAATTGAAGGAAAGCAAGGCTCAAAAAGAAAATTCCACCAAAAGGAAAGCAGCTCCACTTGCCCATAGCCAAACTGCCAGGTATGATGATGACGATGACATGTCCGATCCCCTTAAAAGAATCTCCAGGACATATGTCAAAAAAAAAGTAGAATAACCAGGCTTAGAGGGGCCCTGCCTCTGGCCAAGAAAAGGCTAAAAAAACTGTGTAAATTTGTTTATCTGTCACATATGAACCACAAAACTATAAAACTTCAGTTGATACTGGTGCAGTGCACATTAATCCCTTCAAAACATGTGAAGACAAAATCTATTTATATTGCTGGTGTGACAAGGAAATCACAAGATTTCACTTTAGTAAAAGCTGATGTGAGCCTGACTAAAAATGAATAGAAGAAACACCCTATTATAACTAGCCCAGAAGCCCCATATATTTTGAACATAAATTACCTCCAAAGTAGGTACTTCAAAACCCCCCCCCAAAAAATCAGGTAGGCATTTGAGATAGTGGTTGTAATGACAGAAAGCATCCAGCAATTAAGCATCTTGCCTGGACTGTCCAAGAATCCATCTACAGTAGGACTTCTGAAGGGGGAAGAGCAACAGGTACCAATTGCCACTTCCACAGTGCACTGCCGACAGTATAGAACCACTCGAGATGCTGTGATCCCCATCCATACGATGATCCGAGAGCTGGAGAGCCAAGGAGTGGTCAGCAAGACCCACTCACCCTTCAACAGCCCCATTTGGCCTGTGTGAAATCTGAAGGAGAATGGAGATTGACTGTGGACTACCGTGCATTGAATGAAGTGACTCCACCACTGAGTGCTGCCGTGCCAGACATATTAGAGCTCCAGTACCAGCTGGAGTCCAAGGCAGCGAGGTTGTACACCACTGTTGGCATTGCCAATGCATTTTTCTCCATTCCTCTGGCAGCAGAATGCAGGCCTCAGTTTGCTTTCACCTGGAGAGGCGTGCAGTACACCTGGAACCGACTGCCCCAGGGGTGGAAGCACAGCCCCACCATCTGCCATGGACTGATCCAGACTGCGCTAGAAAGGGGAGAGGCTCCAGGACATCTGCAATATATTGATGACATCATTGTGTAAAAAAACAGCAGCAGAAGTGTTTGAGGAAAAAAAAATCATCCAAATCCTCCTGAAAGCTGGTTTTGCCATCAAAAAGAGCAAAGTAAAAAGACCAACTCGTGAGATTCAGTTCATAGAAGTAAAATAGCAAGATAAACAGCGTCAATTCCTACAAATGTCATCAACAAGATCACAGCTATGTCTCCACCAACCAATAAGAAAGCCCCGGCGGCAGCGAGGGAAAAGCCGAGCGGGGAGAGCCGAGCGGGGACCCGCCCGGGGCTCGGGGTGAGGCGGGGCAGCCCCGCGCCTGCCGCCACCGCCGGGGGTTTGCCCTGCGCTCAGCCGGGCCAAAGGGACTCGGGTTCAGATGCCAAGGGGATGGCACATGCCCGGGGTGACAATGACGTGCGCTGCGATGTGCCAGAACGGTGAAGGAACCGATCCCAGAGAAGGTAGCGGGGATCGCCGGGGAGAGCGGCCGTGGCGGGGTCGGGGAGCAAAACGGCCGCACCACGATCGGCCACGTTTCCGCATTTGATTGATCAAATCGGCTGCACCCTGATGGGAACCGCCGTGCCCGCTGTATCTGGCCGGGAGCGGAGCCCCGGCGGCGGAGCTCGGAAGCGGCTCCAGCCCAGGTGGGACCGCGGTCGGTGCTGCCCCAGCTCGGGGCTCGCTGCGGGCGGAGGGGCCGCGGTGAGGGCCGGGGGGGTTCAGGCGAGTTCCTGGTGCCGGCTTCCCCCGTGTGCCCCCTGCGCTGGGATCGCAGCCGAGGGAGCGGCTGCCAGCGCTCTCCTCCGTGCCCGGATGGCCGGCATGGAGCCGGTGCCGCGGCAGCGATGGCGCATCGCGGCTGCTCTCGCTAGGACGGAGGCGGCTGCTCCGTGCCCGGCACCGTTCCCGCCCGTGCGGCACCGGGCTCGGGGCCGCTGCTCGGGCGGGAGGTGTCCGTGCCCGGCTCGGGGCTGGCACGGCATGAACTTGAACCCAGTGCTTCAGAGCCCAGAGCGCTGCAGGCGCCGAGTGCGGGCACCAAGCGGCGCATGCAGCCTGCTCCGGGGCCGAGGCTTCTCGGCGCTGCGCTCTGTGCCGGGAGCCGCTCCGTGTGCCCAGGCAGGAGCCGCAGCGGCCGTGCCGGCGCTCGGTGTGCCCGGGCTCCGAGGCGCCGGGGCAGGGAATCATGCGGGGCACAATGGTGAGCAGCCCGGGGCTGCTGCTTCTCGCCCCTCGGCAGGCGGACTCCGAGCCGCAGCTGCCCCGGGCCAGCAGCAGCCGGCAGCTCCAGGCGCTCTCAGCGCCCGGCCCGGCACGGAGCTGGGCTGCAGCGGCTGCAGAGCCACAGGGGCCGCGGCTGCGGCCACCGCAGAGCTCCCGCAGGCTGCGCTTGTCTCCGCACCTGCTGCCGCACCTCTGGGCAGCGGCGACGGTGCAGCCACAGCTGCCCCCGCCCTCCTGAGCCCCCGCGGGGCCGGCACCAGCAGCGACCTCTCTTCGTGTCCCTTTCAGGGTGCCATCAGCGCGGCTGCAAAGCTGTTCCCCAGGCCGAGCTCCCAAAGGCTTTGCCAGCACTCCTGATGTCTAGAGAGCCAGGTGCCGTTTATTCCACGCAGAGAGATACTGGCTGTGAGCAGGAGGAGAATGAACTCTGCTCCATTTCTGGAGCTGTGAAGGAGCCCCTGAAGAACAGATCAGCAACAGGGAATAGACTCAGAAGATTCCTGGGTGAGTGCAGAGCCACCCCGTGTCCCCTCCCAAGGCCAGGGCTGGCAGGTGTGTGGCTGTTTCCCGATGTCTGGAAGAGGCCTCGTGCTCTGCTGGGCCCCATGCGTGGCTGGAAGCAAGAGCCCCAGCTGCCCCCAAGGCTGTGCAGTTCTCCTGCTGCAGCCTGTGCCCACAGCTGTGTCCCTGCCTGTGGCCAGGCTCTTGGCTCTCTGGCTGCCAGCTGAGGGAGGCCCACACTGCCTCAGGGCTCCCTGCTCTGCTCCCTGGCCATGGGCTGAGCAGATTGCAGGGCCGGCTCTGCTTCTGGCAGCCAGCAGCTCTTTCCTGCTCCAGGTGAACGGTTCAGGTCCCATCCTGTGGGCACGGCGGTGCTGATTCTGCTGCTCCTGGTGCTGGTGCTGGCTTTGGGGGCGGCCTTGGCTGTGCTGGCAGGTAAGGGAGGGGCAGCAGCCTGGGCCCAGCCCCTCGGGGCAGAGCGGGCTCCCTGCTCCCTGCACAGGGGAATCCTCAGAGCGTCTCCTCTTCCCCCTGCAGCACCACAGGTTCCAGTCACACCTGCGACACCACTGTTGGTTCTGTGCTGTCCCCATGCCTGGATTGGCTACAATGGGGTCTGCTACTACTTCTCACGGGATTACAGCACGTGGGAGCAGGGTCAGGAACGGTGCTCCGAGCTCAATGCCTCCCTGGCCATTGCCCAGGATGAGGAGGCCATGGTGAGTGAGGGGCTGCGGGCGGGGTGGGGTGGCTGAGGGCAGCCTGGGGGCGCTCCTGGGCCGGGCTCGGTGCTCGCAGGGCCGGGGCTGCAGCCCTGGGCCGGGGCCTTGCAGGGAAGGAGCCCCGGCGTGCGGGGGCAGCCCCGGGCACGTGTCCCCCCGAGGGGCCGGGGCAGCTCCCACTCCTCTCTCCTGGGCAGGATTTGCTCTTCCGCCTCCGCGGGAACGGCGATTTCTGGCTCGGGCTGCGCAGACGGGGCGAGCGCCTGCACTGGGGGGACGGCAGCAGCTACAGCTCCCGGTGAGTGCCGGGGAGCCGGGCAGGGCCTGGGGCCACAGGGGCACAAGGGGTTCTCCTGGCATCTTGGTTTGGCAAGACACGTGTCTGATAAGAGCCTTCCCTGAAATCGAAAATGCAAACCCCCCACCCTCTGAATTATTATAATTTTGAAATGGAAAGGCTCTCCAGCAAAGATATGGGAGTAGGAAAAACACTTCTTGACTAGGAGAACTAAAAATACAAATGTAGTCATCGAAACAAAAAAACCCCTACTGGCTGGGTCCGAATATGCCCTGACACCCTGTGGGTCTGGGTGTTGGTAGCAGTCCCATTCAGTGATGGCTGCAGCTCTCCTGCAGTAACAGGTGTGGTTGTGTTGGAGCTGTGATCCTGTAGAAGGTTGGAGTTTCCCTCAGAATGTCCGGTCATGGTGTAGATGGGCCTGGTCTTCCTTTTGGAATTCAGTGGAAAAGGCTGCTGTGGTGTTCCAAACCTCAGATTGTATTCAGGCAGGAATGCTTGGCTCCTCCTCCTGGGCGGAGCATCTCACAATGGGATGATAGAATTTTATCAGCCATGCAGCAACATTCACTTGCCCATTAACAGAATATATTTCCTGGAGGGAGGATTGATTATGGAAGAGATAAAGAAAACTGCCCAATTAACAGAAGATAACTGCTCGTCCTCTAACAGATGGGAATAAAAAAACCCTGTTTCCAACTTAAGGCACTGGGAAACCAGCGCTGACTCTGCTCCTCCCTGCAGGGCTCCTGTCTTTGGCAATTCCCAGTGTGTGTACCTGGCTGATGAGAGATTCAAGAGTGACAACTGCTCCAATGGGCGGCCGTATGTCTGCAGCAAGGCCCAAGCTCCCCTGTAACAGGGGCTGCACAAAGGACCTTCTCCACGCTGGGCAGTGCCAGCTTCACCTCTGAGCCCAGCACAGCGCTGTCCTTCCTCAGCTGCGCCCTGTGCCTTGCACTTCCTCTCAGGGTCACCTCAGTGCCTCTGCATCCCCAGTGCCAGCGCTGGGCTGGGGCTGCAAAGGAAAAGTCTCTGCAATCCATCCTGCCACCGATGCTGCCTGCAGTGAGTGCATTGCCCTCATTTGTGGGCAACATGGCTCTCTCTTGAAAATTTTTATGTACATTTGTTAAGGGATAAAATCCCACATTTGGGTGCTTGTCTGTGCACACATTTAACTTAACCTGTCTTCTGTATATACGTCACAGACACCTTTTATGAAAAATCCTTTCCTTAGGATTTTTTCTTCTGAGAATCAGAGAAGCCTCAGGATTGGTCTCATGTGGTTGTTTCTAATTAATGCCAATCACAGTCAGCTGGCTTGGACTCTGTCTGTGATGCAAGCCTTCCTAATTCATTCTTTCTTCTTCTGTTCTTTGCTAGCCTTCTGATGAAATCCTTTCTTCTATTCTCTTAGTATAGTTTTAATATAATATATATCATCAAATAATAAATCAAGCCTTTTGAAACATGGAGTCAGATCCTCCTCTCTTCCCTCATCCTCGGACCCCTGCAAACACTGTCACATATATACTGTTATATTATAGACCTTTATACATATTTATAGTAGTTCATACATATTCAAACATTCATTTGAGTTAACATGTTCTTTTGCTTGGTTTGAACCTTTGACTTGTCTTTGTTCCATCTTCTCGATTAAACGAATATATTTTATTTTTCAGCATTTCACAGTCTCTATTAAGCTATGGTCTAAGATAGAATACATTACACCTCTATTTATAGAAGCTATAGGGTGCATAGATAAACTGACAGATTATACTGTATCAAAAGCAGTAATTACAAATTGTACTGTATCAGGATTTTTGTGATCCATAATAACTTGCAAAACAAAAGTTAGTACATAAATGAGAACGCCAATACCTATATTTGTAATTTATAAACTTATACAGCAAGCTCAAATGGGAAATCATCACAAACTGGCCTGAAGGTGACGCTTCTGGATTGTCCTTGGAAGATGTAAGAAACCACCCTCACTTTTGAAATTTTAAAGGTTTTTTTAACCTTAAAAAAACACAACAGACTAAATAAGGAAAAATTACAGCTCTGGGGGCCATGTGCTCATTTACAAAATGGATGCTCTGCCTTTTATACCCTCAGCCCCTCCCAGAGTTTTGTCAGTGATCTCTTTCTCTGCCCTCCACAGGTGGAGATCACTTCCTCACACCTTGACTGGAGCTCAGGTGTTGTCCTGTGGCCCCTCCTGGCAATGAGCTGGCCCTCCCCAAATGCCCTGGGAACTGAGGCTGCTGCAAGGGGGAGGGAAAGGGGAATAGTGGGGGACATATTTGCAGTGACAGCACTCTACATTTACAAAACTTCTCCTCACATACACATAATATCTGTCTCTTAATTGTGAGAGCCAACCATCACAATATTCATATATTTAAAAAACCCCTCTTTTCCTGACTCATTTGGCTTGAAGAATTAACTGCCATTTTCAATTCTGATAATCTCTCAAAAAAATTTTAATGAGTCATACTAGAATCTGTTGATGAGGATGAGGACAGTGTGAACAGACGGAAAAAATCTCAGGTTTTCTTTAGACAGACATATTTGGAATGGACAAAATGGGATCACTGAGGTCTGGTGTGGCTTTTTGACCCCATCTACCGTGCCCATGTGGCTGCTACTCATAGCAGGGGAATCTTAGTGGTGAGTACAGAGGCCAACTCAGTCTTGCCTTCTGGTTCCTGTTGTATTAAAAGACAGCTGAGCAATGACAGAGGTCTGGGGTGCCTTTCTTGCCCCCACCTTGCCGTGCCTATGGGATTGCTGCCCACAGCAGGGCTATGGAATCTTCATGGTGGTGAACACAGCGGCCAACCTGGTCTTGTCCTCTATTTCTTGATTCACTCTGCTTGTTGGTCCTTAAGGAAATTGCCCCAATACATCTGATAGTTTCCTGTGTACTACCCCTCAAAAAATGCTTGTGATTCTCATCTATTAAAACAGGACAATTACATCAATAATTGATACAGTTCAAACTCCCTGCCTAAAGTGTTAGTTAAGCAATCATTAAGCTGGTGGCAGCTTGGCTCCACTTTTCAGCTGTCTTCAATCTTCCTTGGTTCTCTCTCACCTGCTCTGCATGTTACAGTCTATTCTTTGGGTTCTCTCACCAGCCTTTAATTCTGTTGCTGTGAGTCCCTCTCGCTCTGGGGTTGGCACAGCCCATTCAGCTCTCAGGTAGAAGGATCCTTCCAAGCCAAAGGGATTTCTGAGGCAGTCCCAGCCTGCAGCCCCTGGGTGCCTTCAGGCCATCCATCCAAAAGGAAAAGTGGCTTCTGGACCCTGAGAGAGCCCAGTGATCTGTTGGCAGCAGAAATCAGGAATGGAGAAGGTGATTCCAGCTCTGCTGGGTGCTGTTCCTCCCCATTAGACAGGAGAGGATCAAGCACATTCCATCAGCCTTTGCTTCCTCAGGGCATGAAATCCCTGAGGAGACAAGGCCACCTCAGGGCATCAGATCCCACCTGAGAGAAGGAAATGCTAAAAACCTCACCATGGTCTCAGCCACTGAAATGAGGAACTTTTTTTGTGGGTCCCCAATACCATTTCCAGCCAAGCCCAGCTGGTGTTGAAAATTGCATTCACATTCAGGGGGCAAAACCAATAACGAATCACAGACATCTGAGGTAAAATGAGGGTTCCAGAAAAGTAAAATTTCTCTTTGTTTTTAATAGAGGCAGATTTTCATCTGTTAAGCTCAACTCTTCTCTGACATACAAAGGGACATAAAATACAGAAACACTTTAGGTGCAACTTGAAATATTTGTTTTTTGGCAATTCTGTTTTTACATGAAGTGTGGCTGGATGAACACTACTGAAGCACACAAACACTAAGACTACTACTGCAAACTGCAGAAATTACTGAAAATTCTCTTCTACTGTCAGCAAGAGTCAACATGTCTGAAGGTTTCCTTGTATGGAGAGTAGCTAAAATGAATTATTCCAACATCAAAATCAACTGGAAAAAATTATTTCAGGTAAAGTGTTAAAGAAATGAACACCGTGTTATAGATATATATTATAGTATTGGATTTTTGCATATATTATGGATTCTATAAGTGTGGTGTTAATGTGACTTTGCTAAAAGTACATAGTTTCTATTTCTGTTGCTAACTAAAACTTAGGAATAGCTGATCTAGACATGCTTGTGTTAAAATGCCTGCTTGGTTGAGATAATATCCAAGGAATGTATGATGCCAACTATCAGCACTCATCTTCTGAAGGCAATGTGGACCCAGGCCCAAGAATTGAAGGTGATGATAAAATGGACTAAAACTACAACCAAGAAATGTGCATGCTCTAAATGCACAGGAGCCGAGGAAGAGCCATGCAAAACAGTTCTTGGGGCATGTAAACTACTTTGGGAAAAAATTTACACCAGGCTGATGCAGTGGAAATGCTGTAGAAGTGTGTTTCCAAACTAGCAGGTGTTGGGGAAAAGTTTAAATATGCACCAGGCTGATGCAATAGAAATGCTATATAATTTGTGTTTCTACACTAGCAGGTGTGCTCCACGCTGAGGGCCAAGACACACCCGGCTGTAACCTCTGCTTTGTTGTCTTTGTCTCCTATTAAACTCCTTTATGAAACTGTTATATTTTACCAGGAGAGGGAACAGTGTTTTTTCAGGTATTTTCTGGGTCATGTTTTCAAGATTATAAACAGAAACTAAAATGTCTGAGGGCAAGAGAGCATTACAGTGAGTAAGAGTTTGACATGGGAAGAATTTAGGGAAGTGACACAAAAGCTCTTTATCTAATTGAAAATCTGTTGAACCACTAAGCAGCTGAATATGCCTTTGTGAAAGATACTGTTAAAACCAAAGGAACCCGGGAATTTCCTCTTCCCCGTTTGGCCGGCAGTGAGGTACCACAGCCGGGCGGGCGCTGCCACAGGCCCGGGCTGGGCCCCCTCCCCATCCCAGCCCCGCTGCCGGGCAGGGAGAGGGGGATGCTGCGGGCCGGATGGAGCCGGCCTTGCTCTGATCTCACTGCTTGTTACAGCCCCAGCCCGGCCCAGCCGAGCCCCGGGAGCAGCCCCAGGCCAGCACCCGGGTTTTACCGCAGGGAAGCAGCCGCGGCCAGCGGGCAGGGCAAGGAGAAACTGCCCCTGTCCCACCCAGCCCAGCCCCGAGGGCTGCTGCTGCTGCTGCTGTTGCTGCTGGTGCTGCTGCTGCTGCTGCTGTTGCTGCTGGTGCTGCTGGTGCTGCTGCTGTTGCTGCTGGTGCTGCTGCTGGTGCTGCTGCTGCTTCTGCTGCTGCTGCTGCTGCTGGTGCTGCTGCTGCTGGTGCTGCTGGTGCTGCTGAGCTCCGGCCGGGCTGATCAGATCGGAGCCGCTCCCCAGCCGCAGCTCCGGGTCTGGAACGGGGTCAGGGCAAACATCTGCAGGCTCCAAGCAGCACACAAACCCTTTCAGTGCTTCAGTCCTCCCTCGAGTGAGAGAGAAGAACAAGATACAAACATGTAAAAGAAGAACATGAAAACATCATGGTCAGTCAGGAGGAAGTTAAATCCCAGATGGGAGGGACGAGGAGATGCCTTGATCTTAAAGCTGAAATCCTCTTGTAAGCTATGGAGAAAAGACACTTTTCCCCTAAAACGAATAAAACTATGGGAAGATGAAGGGTTCAAACTGATATCCAACAAAGGCCTCCACACTAAAATAAGCAGATGCTGAAGTATCTGTAATCCCCTGTCTGCCAACCCAGGTGGGCACTTGTCCTGAGGACAAGCCCTCTTCCCACTAAAGGCCGAGGCAAAGAAGGCACTGGGCACCTCTGTCTTCTCCTCACCTGCAGTTACTAAGGTCCTTCCTGCATCCAAAAGAGAACAAAAGCTGGTCTTACCCTGCCTTTTACCATTAATATATTTGTAAATAGAGTTTTTATTATACTTTACAAAAGTTGCCAAATTAAGTTCAAACTGAGCTTTGGCCTCCCTAATTCTTTCCCTACATACCCTAGCAACCCCCTTAAATACTTCCTGAGAAACCTGACCATCCTTCCAAAGCTGATACATCCTCCTTTTATTCCTAAGGTCCTTCAAACCCTCATTCCCCATCCAAGCTGGATGTTTGCATCGTAGAGGTTCTTTTTTGGCACACAGGGACAGCCTGCTCTTGTGATATCAAGATCTCTGTTTTGAAGCACACCAACATTTCCTGGATTCCTTTAAGGGCTGCTTCCCAAGGGACTTTCTGAGTAAGTATCCTAAATAAGTCCAAATCTGCCCTCAGGAAGTCTAACATAAAAACTTTATGAGAAGTTGCTCCAACTTCTCCGTATTGCCAGGAGAAAATCTCTGTTTCCAGGGATGAAGATGATTTTAGAAATAAATAAGAAGAACTTCTGCCTTTAACCAGCTCATATTTAAAACGATACCCCATAAATCAACATGACCCATAAACAAGCTGTAGGAAGGATGTAGAAAATGACAGAAGCTTCACGATAAATTTCCCCCAGGCAGCTGCTATTTGTGACCAAATTAGGAACGCGGAGAAAACTCTTTCCTCTTGTGGAGAAGTCTCCATAACATTAACAAGAGGGACTTCTCTCCCTAAATGAACTGAAGAAAGACTTTGTAGAGGTAGTAAACTAACTGGAAATGCTTGGTTTTGTTTCTTTACTTTGTCAGTGGAAAAGAAAAAGTTATGGGAGGAGGAGAAGTGTTCTAAAGGGTTTGCTTTAATTCTTGCCAGTTTTTCCCTTTAATTAATATTTATAAAATTTTCTTACTACCCTTTTAAAGTTTTAAGCCTGTATTCACTTTCTCATAATCTTATCTCACAGCAGGAAATGAGTGCACTAATGATTGACCAGCACCAAAACCACTGCACAGGGCACTGTAAGACTTGGATTTTTCAGGGAGAGGAGGGAGGAGCAGAATCTTACCAAAGCTTTGCCAACTTTGTGTCCTCTCACAGAGAATAAAACAAAAGTGACTACACTGTTATGAATGAGGTCCCTATATGTCAAATTTAATAAACTACAAAATTAGACTTTAGCTCCAGTTTTAATTGAGCGGCAATTTTATATAAAATAATACAATCAAGTATAATCAAGCAGATACAAAATAATTTGGCAGTGGTTTGGACGAAGCATACGCAAAACCAATCGATCGGGGTATGGGGAGGGTTTTTCTCACTCTGCCTCACGTACAAAAGGCAAAAGGATCAAAACACAACTTATATACTGTATGCTTACACATATTCATCAATCTTTTCCAGTAAATCCCCTCCCATTTTTGATTCCTGAAATCTATGTCACTGCACTGCACAGCGCATGCTCCGCCTGTTGCTAAGGGGTCTTTTGGCTTTTTGGGGGTCGTTTCTGATGAAGGTTTCTCCTCATCCTCACTGTCATTTGAACAATGCCACAGGTTGCACATGTGCCCCAAGTCTTGTGTTATAGAAGCCAGCATTATATTCCAAAAATGAGCCTTATTATTTCATGCATACCTAGAATCATCCCAATTTTGTCCATCCCAAGACCAATTCCGCTTTGGGAGTTGTCCCAACTTTGTTCGTCAAAAGGCTGATTCTGTTTTAGGATATTGCTTATCTCAATACTCCATCCTCGATCCTATTTTTCCATGAACATCTGAGAACATCTGTTTCATGACACTAATTACATATCCTTTTCCTCTATTACTTTTTAACAAATATTTTCTAAAATATTGCTATAGTTACAATTGTTAGCATGAATCATATTCATTTAGCACAATTTCTCCCATTTTCTCTTTTGATCATATTGATTCATGCTTTCTATTAAAAGATTGAATCTCAGTATCTTCTACATCCCCAAAAGTCCAGGTTTTCACATTCCCTCATTTCTCTTTTTGATTAAATTCAATATGTGGTTTTTTCACTTAAATAATGCAGGAGATAAAAAAATGGTCTCCGCAACAATTCCAATAATGAGTCCAGCTAGTATAAGACACCAGATTTCCCAAAAGGGGTTCCAACTTTTAACAGGTACAATTCACTTCTTTTGACCATTTCCATTGTCATTTCTTTTTAGACAGCATTTTGATGTGTTATATTTTTCACAAACTCCCCCTTTTTCAGCCATTAGATAGTCCAAGGCCAATCTGCTCTGATAGACTGTTACTAGCAGGTGCATGCTTTGTTGGGTGGCTGTTTTGTTCAAACTGACCTCAATTACCTTTTGCAGTCTTATCAAATGATATAAGGTATTGTTTGGAGTTCTATATCCTCCAGATCTTTTTTGAGCCCAAATAGCCAGATCATAAAAGTTTATGATCCTTTCTGTGCACCATTCATTTTCACTCCATCGATAGCTGCCCCTAATCAAAAGGTTTAGGTTTGCCTTGTTTTTGCCCATGGCTTTATCAAGTGGGGCTTTCTCCAGTGGATTTCCCTTGGACCAGGGCAGGGTGCAGGAGGAGGGTTGGATAACTCCTAACCTACAGGTCCCTTTCCATCTCTGGGGTAACTGTCTGTACACTCGCTGTCCACAAATCCAATATAGCCCATCAGGGGCCTTCCATGTTCTACTTATATTGTCTGGTTGGTTCCAATTGGGATCTGTATTTTCTATGGAATGGTAAGGGCTGGCTGCAGAACTATTATACCAGCACAGATTAATTTGACTGTCCCACTTGCAGTCGTTTCTCTTTGTTGTTCTCCAATACCCATTGGTTTTGTTTGGCCACCAGGTCATCGTTCTATTATCTGAATTTACAATTAAGGAAGATTCACAGGGGGCATGTCCCACCCCTTTGGTGTAGTTCTTGGTATAGTTCTTCCCTTCTCAAGTTATACAAACTGTTCCAATTATCTGGTGACTTAAATTCCACCCTTCAGGCTGTTTTATTTTCTCAGAAATTTGGGTGTATTTCCCTTTTTAAAAATGTTCTGGAGCTAGACCTTCACCCCTCCATGACCATCTTTCAGCCATTTGAGTTCCCCTATAAATTCAATCTTGATAAATCCAACTCAGTTGTGATTTTTTGCATTAAGTCTACAAAAAGATTTCTACCTGAAGTGGGCAAATCCCAGTCGCTCTTTTGCTGCCTTCATTGGTTATACAACACCCTTGGATTTTTCCCTTTCTTCTTACCTTGCTGGTTTTGTTCTGAATTTCCCCACTCTTCTCTTTTTGGGAAACAAAGGAATTCTCCCTCTGTGGGGCAGTCTGGGCGTCCATTGACCCAATCCGAGATTAACTCCCACCCCCAATAGGCTCGGCCATTTCTGTGGCAAGTTTGTAAACTTGTCTGGTTGTAACATTCAGCATCCACAGAGTGATGTACTGCAAAAACAGTCACTGAATTGTGGCTGTCCCACAGGAGTTGGTAGCATTTATTGCAGGGGTTGCAGATGCACAGGGTACCAGGATCCATGTCAGGAGCAGGTACCTCAGGAGTCTGGACTCTCCACCTCTCTCACGGCCCCTTGGGCTGCAGCCAAGGGCTGAGATTGTCTTCTCGGGAGCAGAGTTTGTGTCCTGGAACCTCATTGCTGGTACCATTTCTGCTGAGCCAATCTCCACTCTTACCCCTTGGATACACTGAATAGCACAGGATACTATTTCTGTGTGCAGCCCTCAATACAGTGATTATAGCAGAGGATACTATTGCTGTGTGCACCCCTCAGATACAGTGACTCTAGCACAGGATACTATTGCTGTGTGCACCCCTCAGATACAATGATTATAGCACAGGATACTATTTCTGTGTAGCCCACCTGGGTGCAAGGATGATGCACAGGATCCTTACAGTCTGGAGGCACAGCCCTATCGCTTTCCCTGGGTTAATTGACAGCTCTTTTTTTATTAAATAAAAGGGGCTTCAGAGATGTGCCAACCACAGGAAATGTTTTAACACTCTCTTGTATAAAACAAATACTAAAATGATTTAGTCAAGCAATATAAAAAAAATTGTTATAAGATCTAACTTACTGGTTGCTTTTTACTCTGACATTGGGGATAATTACTAAATAATCTTTGCCACCTGTAAACACACCTGCAATGCCAATCTGTAGCAGAAACAAATCTATGGTGTGACTCATAGATTTCCTTCCCCCAACAGCTGTCGGCGATAACACAACTATCTATCACAGAATGGCACACTCTCTCTCTTGCCTGTTCATAGGCTGTTATAGCTAAAACTCATTGGTCTCTGTCTTCTATTCATTGAACAGCTCCATGAAAGGTTCTATCTCTATTACTTAAAAGTGTTGCTATAAAATCCATGAAAAGGCATGCAATTGTAAGCTAGTCACGTAAGTGGTTTAAGCAGGTTAAACAAAGAAGTTGATTTTCCCCTTCTTCTATTTTGGTTACCTTCCCCCACGAGTTAAACTGTACAGACAATACAAGCCCACGGGGCACAGCCTAGGCCATGCCCAGCACACGTCCAGGGGTCTGTTTCTTTCTGGACCCCTGCTGCTGGCATTAGTCCCTGATCCCAGTGTCTCAGGAGACGCTGAATTTGTTCTTTGTGATGTTGTTTGGCCACCAAATACAGCGGGGTTACTCAACCCAATGATTCCAGAATTGATGGCAAGCTGGTGTTTGAGCAAAGGTTAAAATGTTACGAAATTACCAAGTTTTCCATCTGTAGTTACGCTGTTTGTATGTTCCAACTGAGCTCACTACTGTATCAGTGTGTTCACACTCTGGACCAACCCTGATGTTAGGTAACCACAGCGACAATGCTGATACCACCTCTCCTTACAATAGTTACATCCAATGCCTACAATTAGTAGCTTGTATAAAAATTTCTAGTGGACATAAACTATACATTTTAGCCAGCCTTTGGTACCCATTGCACATTTTCCCTCTGCTGTAACACAATTACTTTGATAAACAAAACAAATCACTCATATCAAACACTCACACACATAGTTTGGCCAAACTACATAAAACATATATTCATTACTATAAAAACTTCTACCCCAAATTATTTGCTTTTATGACTTTAAATTGTAATCCAAATCTTGGAATAATAGGCTTCAACAAAATTTTGGCTGCTGCTTGAGTTGTAGCCCGAGCTGCAGGGATGGCCTCTATCCACTGAGTCAATTAATAACAAATAGATATTTCCATCTGCCCACTCTGGGTAATTTGGTAAAATGAATCTGGATCCTTTTAAGTGTCCTGTATACTATATGGCAGCCTCCAGAGGGATGAGTCTTCCACACCTTTTTGTTCACTTTTTAACATGTGAAATGTCCCTGCATTTTTTTTTTTTTCTGATTTCAAATATTCCTATATACCCATACAATTTTAGAAAATGATCACAAAGTGCTCTTTTTCCTCAGTGAGCCTGTCAATGTCTGTCTGGCTAAGGGTTTTAGTCCTACCATCAGGGAGAATCTATTGCCCCCCTTTCAGTTTTTCCACTAACTTCTTTATGGCTGCTAACTCTGCTAAGCAAAATGTATGGTGTTTTATTCTGTGTTTCTGCTTTGCAAAAAGTCACGATTACACTGCTATTTTCCCTCAAGGCAGATTTTTCCTTCACTGTCAGCCAGTTAGGGGAGGTTATCAAGATAGCCTCATATTTTACTACTGTTTTAACTGTTTGTACAACTCATTCAGTTCCTCTAATTGTTTTCCTGTGATCTTTTTTTTATATCAATTTTTGTTTCCTTTTGTTTTTCTTCTATTTTCTCCTTTAATGCTACACTTCTTATATCTATATTTGGGTCATTTCCATTTTCATCTTTCTCAAAACAAAGAAATTTTTCCTATCGAGGACAAATTTGATCTCTATAAGGATAAGGAGCTTGTCCATTGAATCCTTAATTTTTCCCTACCCAGCACATTTTTCTATTTGTAACACACACACCTGTGAAGCTGCTGCGATTGTGACAGGCAGCACTAACACATGAATGTGCCACTAACACAGGGTCCATCTTGTCCCTGACCTTCATAAAGTGATTGTCACAGGGATCTGAGTCATTTGGATTTTGTTTTGGCACAGTTTGTTTTCTCATTGTTTGCTCTTGCGCTGCTTGTTTTATCATCACTTGTTTCTGCATTGCTTGTTCCCTTCCGATTTCTTAACTTTGTTCCATGCAGTTTTATGGTTTTTGCCAGTTGCCAAGGGTATCATAACAAGCACAGTGAAGATAACCAATCCCTGGTGTATTAATCCTTCTCCTTGAATGTTCCTAAGTCCCCTTTCTTTCCAAATTTTTCTAGAAGTGTGTACTACTCCAGAAGCATATTTCAAGTGTGTGTAAATGATCCCTTCCCAATCCTTGAATAGCAATACACAGAATAATGAAAGCCCAGGACGGGCTAAGGGAACCAGATTCGTTTCCTTCTAGTTTATCTCCACTAATTATAGCATTCCCAGATTTTCTTTTCCCATCTATCACTCGAGATGATCCTTCTAGAAATAATTTTTCTCCTCTTTGTAACTCCTGTTCTCTTAGATCTGGACACATTTTTTGTTTGTAACTCTGTGACCTCTGTGCAGTCATGCATTAGTTCTTCCCTTGGAACCCCATAGAGAAACTGAGCGGGGCTTTTTATATTTGTCATTCTCAGCTCTAATTCAGGGGAGATTATTCTGTATTTCAACTAATGGACTGAAAATGTTACTCTCCTGTTTCACCAAAATACCATACAGTGTCACACATCTCCAGATTACAAATTTTCTTTCATGGGGGAGGAGGGGGGTTTATCCTAATTTCTAGGGCTATTGTTAAATCCCTTGCTAACAAATTATTTCCAGCCTCTGGTAATAACAAGAAGTCATTTACCCCAAATTTTTCGTCTGATTCAATTTGTACTTTTTTTAATCACAGGGACTGGGAATGGTTCTCCCCCAAGTCCAATTACTGAGATGCGTTCCCAACTTAATTTGCATCCTTGGGGTAACTTTCTTATGGTGGTCCTAGAGGGTCCTCTATCTAGTAAAAATATTTCCTTATTGTGAGGACCAAGTCTTAATTTCATCAAAGGCTCTTTTGATGTTTCAGTCCTCATTAAATACAGTCCCTGACACCCCTACTCCTCCTGAAAACTCTTTTCGTCATGCTTCCTTTTCCGGCAAAATTTCCACAGGTGTCCCTTCTCATGGCAATAGAAACACGTGGGTCTCGAGTCATTAGGGGTAGAATTTAGACTACCCTGGTTTCTCAATGCTTTTGTGGATCCTTTGCTGTTAGTAGTCTTCTGCGTTTTTCTCATTGTTTGAAAAACTTCTCTCTCTCTACTCCTTTCTCTTCCTCTATGCTTGATCCTCATATACATACAATCTTTACACATTAACAGTTTCTGCACTTTTTCTACAACTTTCTGTAGCTCTTGCTCTAAATTTAGCAAGTCATCTACTACAACTCTTTGTAGCACTTTTGGTTTGGGATTAAACTGAGGGGAGACCCTCCGTGTGCATCATTTAGGGATCTAAATCGAGAGGAAACCTCCGTTCTCCCCTTGATTCGAGGCTTTGAACTGGCGACAAGAGGGAGTTTCCCCTTGGTTTAACCATGGAGCAATTGCAACAGAAGGGTGAGGATGAGCTGGCGCTGCGGGCCGGGCTCAGTTTCTCCCTGGGGACGGCAAAGGCCGCCAGGCACCGAGCGATGCCCCCGGCAGTGCCTGTGCCGCGCCCGCCGGATCCAGCAGCGCTGGGAGCTCCAGGAGCAGCTCAGCGCCTGCTCCGCGCTCGGCCCTGCGAGCCCGGCCCGGAGCGGGGGCTCCGGACACATCCCCGTGCTGGGGCAGAGCCGCTGCTCGGCCCGGGGATCCTTTATCCCCCTGGGGCGGCTGCCGGGGCCGAGGGCACAGTCCTGGTTCCGAGGCTGAACCCTGCTGCGTTACCGCTCGTTCTCTTGCCGTGATTTGTGTCATAATAAATTCAAAGAATTCTCCCCAGTCGTGTCCCTTTACACCAGTGACCGGTGAGTGATCTCTGCCTGGCCTTTTCCCGACCCCCGAGCCTTTCCTGCTGTGCTCTGTTGCCTGCCCAGGGGCAGCAGCAGAGGCACAGAGCGCTTTTGCTGGCCCCGGGCACCTGGCCTGGCCCAGCCCAGCCCATGAATCCCTGCGATGATTGAGCCCCAGAAGCTCCTGCCAGAAACTGCAATTCTTTCTAACCACGGCTTTTACGGGGAGGCGCTGGGACCTCACTTGACCTGACTCATGGAATGACCTCTCCCTTCCTTCCCCTCCTGGCCGCTTTCCCTGACTGGTGACTGGTCAAAACTCCTCCCACACCATCATCGGCTCCGTCCTGCGGCGGCCCCGGCCGTGCCCGCTGTGCCTGCCCGGGAGCGGCGGCGGCACCCGGAGCCCGGCGAGGCGGCCGCGGAGCTCGGAGGCGCCGAGGGGGGTTCTGGCGAGTTCCTTGTGCCCGCTTCCCCCTGTTCCCCCTGCGCTGAGATGGCCGAGGGAGCCTCTCTAAGAGTTCCATCAGCAGGCCTAAACCATGATACTATAACACTTTTCTTTTACAGCATTTCTAGCCATATGCAGGATTTCCTCTTTCTTTTTGTTGAAAAACAAAAAGCTTATGTATTCTCATGTTGCAACAGTTTGCTCCTGTGAGATTACAATCTTTTTCAGGTTATTACTGGTTATCTATTAGGTACAGGATAAGACACATGAAAGACAGGTTACAGTCAATCCGTACTCCAATTTTGTATTCTCAAGACCAATCATGTCACTGACAAAGGCTCTTGCAGCATGGGAGAACACAAAGATCATGTCCAATGTCTCTTAGGGAATGGAAATAAATGGCCATAGTTCTAAAGTCCCTATGGCTGGAACTCAGGGGCTGTGCTGCCCAGGCAGGAGGAAGCCCAGCAGCTGGGAATGTTGGCCTTGGCATCACTGAATGTCCTTCTGGAAGCCTGGAGCAGGAATAGCTGAAGAGGGTTGGTAGAACAACATCTGGCTGATAAATACTGTAGGACAGAAGGCCTCTGTTCAGTTTCCTCCCTGAGTCTCCAGGCACAGCCATGGGCTGGCAGTCCTGCCTCTGTCCCTGTCCTGGCTATAGTAGGAATCCTTGTAAAATATATGTATTTTATATGTGGCCTTGCCCCCATCCTAGTTTTTCTAAATGGGCTGCAGCTGTGATGTCCTTAATTGGGTGGCAGCTGTGGCCAATGAAGATAACTGGCATAAAAGGGGGTGGGCTGGCTGGTCAGAGAGAACCTTGGAGGAGCCCTGATGAAGAAGTAGGAAGAACACTGCTGTGAAGAGCTGTGTGTGAGAAAACCACTCAGAAGGTATGGGACACTAGAAATATGACAACAACAATATGAATACAACACTGGCCACCAAGGCTGAGTGGGGACAAGGTCACCTCTCTTCTCCCTGGGCCTCGCTTGCTCGGAGGCCATCGATGCCTGATCAGGTGAGCAGGTGACCCCTTTAAAGCTGCTGATGGTAAAACACGTGCACCCCTTGTGCCTCAGTCCATCCATCAGCCAGGCCTTGCCATTGCACACGCACCTGGAGTGCCTCATGTGTGGGACTTGGCCCCGCTGGGACTCAGACTCAGCTGGATTTTACCCCAAAAGAGCCAGGCATTGGTTTCCAGCCCTGGGAATCGTTTGTTTAATCCAGGGCCAGCCTGAGAGTTCCCCCGCGAGCCTTTGGTGTTTTTATGTTAAGTTGCCCAAGTTCTGCTCCCCTGGTGCTTACTTGTTTCCCCCTTATGGTTACAGTTCTAGAATGTTCCACCCTGAGTGTATCTATTGTTGCTTCCCCTTTGTTTGGGGTCTCTGGATCCTGCCCCTCTTATTGTGCATGGCTTCTCACCTTTTGTTGCTTTCTCACCATTTATGAAAGTTCCTTCTGGGCAGCTCCATTGAACCCGCTCCTTTTCATTTTCACCACCCTGGCCTGAAGTCAGGGAACCAGAGAGGTTTATCACAGCCACCCTCACTGTGACACAGAAAAGCCTTTAAAAATATCTTAGTATAATTTATTGCATTATCCAGACATTCTTTAGGAGCCAGTTCCCCTTTCTGTTTTAAAGATAACAAGCATGTCTCTTGCTATGAACATGAAGGGAACAGCAAAACAAAACAATATATGCAGTGAAAAAAGAAACTGACAGTAATCAAGAATAAGTCAGATATTTCATTTAATTAGTAACACATGTGAAATTGAATGATTATCAATGTCTTAAATACTGCACCATCACCCAGAGCCTGCAGCAGCTGACAAACCTCATTTCAGTGAGGACCTGGAGAGCCATTCCCAGGAAAGGTGTCCAAGATCACTTTAAAAATAGATCCAGCTGTCCTATTGGCATAGGGTCAAATTGCCAAGGCCAAGAGAGTTGAATAGAGTTTTGAGGCAGAAAACATCTGGGTTTATTGGCAATTTTCTAACCAGGTAGAGCCAAGGCCTGGCCAGAGCCCAGACCCTCATTGGGAGGGCCTCCCTCACACACCTCAAAAACAAATCTCTCAATAATAGCAGCTGTGAGATGCCCCAAACACAGCAAACTGCTGGAGTGCTCCTGTGAGAATCACTGGGGCTGTGTGTGATTGCCACAGAGCAGGAGCAGCCTTGCCCTCAGCAGGTCACAGCCCTGTGCCATGAGGATGTGGCACAAAAGGGTTGGGAAAGACCACAGGACCTCAGCTCAGATGAGGCTTTTGACAGAGCCCACAGATCTCATCCTGGAACTCTGAAAACACAGGAAAATCACGAGACAGCCCTGGGTCAGGGCACAGCAACCCTGCTGGAACAAGAGAAGGGACTAAAGGCTGAGCAGGCAGTGCAGGGAACGGCTGCAGACAGCCTGTTCAAAGAGATGCACCTGCAGCTGGAGAGCAAAACAGAGAGAGCCCAAAGTGACACCGTGTCTTGTAGATAGTCACACAGAGATATGTCAAAGTTCATGAAAAGCAGCTATAAATAAGGAAATGGTGTCTTACGAATAATTCCTGTTATAAAAATGAGTGAATTCACATGATGGAACCAATACATCAGCAGTGACTGTCTCAGGAATTGGAGACAATATTCTTCCAGCATTCCTGTATCCATACAATGAAACACTGAACAGCTTACAATGGATAACAGCCATAATGTAGAACAACCACCCACTCTCCTGTGTTATCTGTGGGAGATAAAGCAGAAGAGATCACAATCAATGATCCTGTCAGGCAGTGCAGCACTGACACCTGTGCAATCTGTGAGAGGATCAAGGGCCCCACAAACTGTATCTTCTTCTATCCAAAGGCAGGTGTTTATCAATGTTTCAGCACAGCTGTTTCAGCGGGATCTGTCTTATCTCTAGAAGGAAATAACCACATCTTGCAATGTAAACAAGCATATTTAAACAAAATTAACTTAGGACTTGAAATTAATTGCAGTGTAATTCAGTGTCACCTCAGTAGCATTAGAGGTACACTTAACAGAACTTAAAGTTTTCATCTTTAATACTGAAGCAAAATTGATTTTAATAAAATTAGAATAGAAGATGTAAAGGCTTAAAGTGAAGGAGACTGAATCTTGACCTCATCCAAATCAGCAACACTCAACTCTGACAGAAATCCACCTTGACATGAATGATTCTTAACAAAATTAACTCAACAGAGTAATAAAGTATAATATTACTTAGATCTGACTTTGCTTAATCTTAGCAACAATAAAGTCATATTCAAACAAAACAAAACCGAACTAATAATCATATCGTGGGTACTACAAAATGTAACTAAGTCTGCTGCTATTAATACCAAAAGGAACTGAAAATGTGAGCAAAGTGTGGTTGCAATAACGGCCTGCTGGATTTACTGGAGGGATTAGAGAAGTGTAAGAAATATCTTTACCCTATATAATTTAACACTGAGAAAAACTCATGATTGCCACAAATTTTAAGGAACCATAAATTTACTAAGACCTTTTAAAGTGCAATTGTACTAAAAGAAACAACAATGTAGAATTTGGCAAAGTGTCCAAAACACCGGGAGCTTCTCGAGACTGTGTTTAGGGTAATAGCATATGGTAAATGTTATCTGCATTTCTGTTAAAGAAATTAAATTTTGTTATTCGGCACATAATAAAAATAAAAATAAAAATAGTAGTAGTAGTAGTAGTAGTAGTAGTAGTACTGGATTGAATTTACTGCTTTGAATCTCTCCAGTAACAATTCTCAGAGAAATCAGAGTCCACGAAAAATACCAGATTAACTTTAAAAAAGCATTTCAGCACATGTTTACGGCATTCTAGGACACGTTCCGTGAGGCTTCAGTGCCCAGGGGCAGTCAGAGCCCTTCGGCAAATGCCGGGGGTTCGCCCCGCCGCAGGGCTGGGGAGCCACGGGGGGCAGTGAGTTCGCCCGGGGCCAAGCGGAGCCGCCGGGCAGAGCCGAGCCCCGGGAGCGGGGAAAGTGGCGGCGGCAGCGAGGGCAAAGCCGAGCGGGGAGAGCCGAGCTGGGACCCGCCCGGGGCTCGGGGTGAGGCGGGGCAGCCCCGCGCCTGCCGCCACCGCAGGGGGTTCGACCTGCTCTCGGCCGGGCCAAAGGGACTCGGGTTCAGATGCCAAGGGGATGGCACATGCCCGGGGTGGCAATGACGCGCGCTGCGATGTGCCAGAACGGTGAAGGAACCGATCCCGGAGAAGGCAGCGGGAATCCCGGGGAGAGCGGCCCGCGGGCGCGGTGCAGGGCGGCCACGCCTCCGAACAGGTGTGCCGAAGCGCGTTCCGAGCCGTGATTGGCTGCGTTCCGCACATTGGCTGATTTGTTAAAACGGCCAAATTCCCTCTTACCCAAAACGTTCACTTTATTGGCAGAAGCGGCAAAACCCGTCCAGCTTTTTGTCCCTGAATAGGGCGACGGCGGCGGGGCTCGGACGCGGCTCCAGCCCAGGTGGGACCGCGGTCGGTGCTGCCCCAGCTCGGGGCTCGCTGCGGGCGGAGGGGCCGCGGTGAGGGCCGGGGGCTTCTGGCGAGTTCCTGGTGCCGGCATCCCCCGTGTGCCCCCTGCGCTGGGATCGCAGCCGAGGGAGCGGCTGCCCGCGCTCTCCTCCGTGCCCGGATGGCCGGGATGGAGCCGGTGCCGCGGCAGCGATGGCTCATCCCGGCTGCTCCGTGCCACGCTCAGGGCTGGGAAGGTGTGATCCATAAAAAGTTACTGTAGGTGTGAAGGTACTGATTTTGCGTAGCGGTTTGATTTGCTAATTTAAGATTTTTTTTTTAAGTTTGAGATTTTTCTGGTTAATGTATTAATGACTGTGGTGGGTTTGGTATTGGTTAATTATAAACACACCTTTTTTGTTGTGAGATAGTATCAGGAGAAAGGTAAAGTAGGTTTAAAACCTTAAAAGGGTATAAAGAGAACATTATTAAAAGTAACTAGAAGGAGGAGGAAAGTAGGAAAAATTAAAATAAGCTCTTTAGAATAGTTCTCCCCCCAGAACTTTTTTTTAAACTGATAATGTAAAAATCCCTAACTTTCGATTTCAGTCTGTTCACTGTTTTTACATGTATATTTTTTTCAGTTTAATTAGGGAGAGAAGTTTTTTGTTACCTTTATGGAGACTTTTCTATGAGAAGAAAAAGCAGCTTTTTGTGTTTTTAAATTTTGTTATGAATAGCAGTCACCCGGGGAACTTTGCTATTGTGATTTTTTTTTTTTACAAGCCTTCCCACAGCTTATTGGTGGGTTACGTTGACTTATGGGGTATCGTTTTAAAGATGAGTTGTCAAAAGGTAAAAGTTTTTATTTTTAAAATTTTCTTTATTTCTGGGAATAGAGATTTGCTTCTTTTCTTTTTGGAAGTGCAGCATTACTCTTCTGTTTAAACTTTTTATGGGACTACAATTGTTTTACAATTTGCTTATCTTAGCATGGAGGCATATGTTTGATATTAATTTGAACACTTATTTTCTATAGTTTTATGTATTACAAGGAAAAAGAGTTTTTTTCTTTATAGCTTGCTTATAAGAGTATTTTAGCTCGAAAAGTAAGGCATTTCCTCCTCCCTCCCAACTGGTACTTTTCTCTGACGATGATGTTTTAATGTTGTTCTTTTATATCGGTGACGTGCGGCGGGAGCTGCGGCTGGGCTGTGTCGGGATCGGCCTCATGGGTGGCGTCGGGTTTTCTGCGCGGGCTGCAGGGGTCTCTGCTGTCGGGGGGCCTGGCGGCAAAGTCTCCACAGCGGCGGGCAGCGCTGCTCCGCCCAGGGTTCGGCAGCCACCCCCCCTTCCTGCCTGGCACCTGCTGGAGCCGGCCCGGCCAGAACAGACCGGGGCTGATGGGGCGGGCGGGCAGGCAGCCCGGGAAAGGAGCCCGGAAGCGGGACAGGGGCCCGACACCTCCTCAACGACCGGAAAGGCAAGAGAGAGTTCCTGGGCTTTTTCGTGTTTACCATGTGTGTTTCACGGAGCCGTGTCTAGCTTCTCTGTGGTTCCACAGAACGTCAGTTACACAAAAAGATTTATATTAGTTCTCTGAATTTCCTCCCGTTCTAAACCATGGCAGACAGGCTGAACTTGAACGTGCCTCAGAGCCCAAAGCGCTGCAGGCGCCGGGTGCGGGCACCCAGCGGCGCATGCAGCCTGCTCCGGGGCCGAGGCTTCTCGGGCTGCGCTCTGTGCCGGGAGCCGCTCCGTGTGCCCAGGCAGGAGCCGCAGCGGCCTTGCCGTCTGGGTTGGAATTTAGTGCCAGCCTTTTCTTTCCTCCTCCTCCCTTATTTCCTCTTTTCAAATTTAAATCGGCCTCAGATTGCTCCTTATTTCCTTGCTTTCTCACCTTCCAAGTCCTGTTTCCCAGATCTTGCTCTTTCCTTATACCCTTGATAACCCTATCCCCACTTGAGGCTGTGTTGGATCCTTGTTTTTCTGCCTTCTGGAACTCGGGCACTGGAGTGCCACAAGCCTGCAGCCAGATTGCTTCTCATTCACCTTAAATTCAATGGGTGTTTTTGGTTTTGTGGGGTTTTTTTTGTGGGTTTTTTTTTTTGTTTTGGTTTGTTGTTTTTTTTTTTTTTGTTTTTGTTTTTTTGGGGTTTTTTTTAGTATTTTTGGAGATGCTATATGGAAAAGAGGAGAACAGTAATAGGTTGGAGCACCACTGGTACAATAATTGATATTTTACTCTTCCTCTTTTCCTTTTAAAAATACTTGTAGGTAAGAAAAACTTTTTAACTGTATGGTTTGGGACAAACACTCTTTTTTCCCTTTCTTTGGAAGAGATATGCAAGTCCTGAGACCCTGGGCCAATGCTCCCTGCATTTTATTTATGTTTTTACAATTAAACAAGGGGCTGATAAGATTGACAAGGAATATGCCACTCAGGAGCTCCCTGGGCAGCAGCCTCCAAACTCTTTGGGTGATGCCAAGAGCAGTAGGGTGTGAAGGCTGCTTTCCAGTGTGAGATTAATCCATAATAACCTGTTCACTGACATCAAAGTCACTGCTTAGAAGCCACTTGTTATTTCCCGAGGTGCAGGAGCTGGAGGGTTTGACAGAGCCTGGGTAGAATGATGAAGAATATTCCTGTCAGATTTCTGCTTCTCTCCTTGTGCCAGCAAGAGGAACCCATCCTCGTTAAGGGTTTTGTTCCCGTGTGACAGTGTGCAGTTCAGAGCTAAAGCCGTGCCCAGCAGCGTTCATTATTCAATCTGCGCTGCCCCCTCAGCCGTGTGAGCTCTGAGCAGTGCGCTGGGCAGTGGGGCCGAGCCAATTTCGGGCAGTCGGGCTCGGAGCTCCAAGGGTTTGGAGTCAAGAGCGGAGGCTGAGCTCCGTCTGTGGTCAGAGAGGGGAGACACCTTCCTGTGCAGGGAACGCTTTCCCAGCCGGGTTTGCTCTCCTGACAGCTCCAGTCTCGCCTCTGCAAGAGCAGAGCACGCTGTGCCCCCAGGGCTTTGCCGCTGGCAGCACTGGGAGAGATCCTGGGAACACTTAACATTGCTCAGATCTAACTGTGCTTAATCTTACTAACACTAAAATCGTATTCAAATAAAACAGAACCGAACTAACAATCAGTATTCTTAGAAGTTCTGAGTACTACAAAATGTGACTTATTCTGATGCTATTACTACCAAAACGCACTGAAAATGAAATAAGAATGGTTGCAATAACGGCCTGATGGATTTACTGGAGGGATTAGAAAAGTGTGACAAACACTTTGACCCTATGTAATTTAACATTGAGAAAAACTCATGGTAGCCACAAATTTTATGGAATCATAAATTTACTAAGACCTTATAAAGTGCAATTGCACTGAAAGAAACAGCAATGTAGAATTTGGCAAAGTGTGCAAAAAACCGGGAGCTTCTCCAGATAGTATTTAGTGTAATAGCATATCACCATTCTGTTAAAGAAATTCGATTCTGTTGTGCTGCACATGATAAAAATAATGAGGCACTGGATTTACCACTTTGAATCTCTCCAGTAACAATTCTCAGAGAAATCAGAGTTCACGAAAAACACAAGACTAACTTTAAAGCAGCATTTCAGCACATGATTACGGCATTCTAGGACACGTTCCGTGAGGCTTCAGTGCCCAGGGGCACGCAGAGCCCTTCGGCAAATGCCGGGGGTTCGCCCCGCCGCAGGGCTGGGGAGCCACGGGGGGCAGTGAGTTCGCCCGGGGCCAAGCGGAGCCGCCGGGCAGAGCCGAGCCCCGGGAGCGGGGAAAGCGGCGGCGGCAGCGAGGGCAAAGCCGAGCGGGGAGAGCCGAGCTGGGACCCGCCCGGGGCTCGGAGGCGGCTCCAGCCCAGGTGAGACCCGCGCTCGGTTGTGCCTCGCCGCGGGCGGAGGGGGCTGCGGTGGGGGGCGGTCGGGGGTACTGGTGAATTCCTTGTGCCGGGTCCTCCCCTCGACAGGTGAGGAAAATGGAATTCACTGCTTAGTGTTTTTGAAAGGTCAATAATAGTAATGGTCATAATAGTAATGGGATATAAAAGGGAATAATACTTAGAGCACTGGGTGCTCCTGGTCAACAGTGAAAGAACACACCGGGGTAAACAGACAATGTTCTATTTATTCTGTTACCTCGCTGAAGTACAAATATTTAATGGTATTTAATGTATTATTCAGAATATTTTTTGAACTTTCTGATATTTTCATATCTTCTTTCTCTGCCTTCTTCACACTCTTATCTGTATAACATCCTGAGTGTCCCATCCATATATTTTATTTCTTCTTGTGTCTCCATCCAGCTGTTTCACATCCTCTGGATAAGATTTTAGTATGTTCTCTTTAATTTTAACATAGTAGTCTCTAATTGTTCTCTGGTGCTCTGGTTTCTGTCACCGTTATTTTATCTCTTGGACAGATTGGTCAGTGGATGGCCTTACACTGTTTTTAGTCACAAAAAAGTCTTTTTCACATTGTTTTCCTCAGGTCTATAACACAGTACATTCATCACACTATCATGTCCATAGGTGATACATAGACACTATATTCATAACATTACAATTTCTATGGGCAATATGGTGTCTACTTAAGATGATAGATTATATTATACTAACATGAAGCTAAAAAGAGTTAGAATCTATACTATATCTAAATCATTATACTCACTAACAACGTGCATAGGCTCATGCAAAAATGCAAAAGCCAAAATTACCTGGTCATTTTTGCGCTCTGTGCCGGGAGCCGCTCCGTGTGCCCAGGCAGGAGCTGCAGCGGCCGTGCCGGCGCTCGGTGTGCCCGGGCTCCGAGGCGCCGGGGCAGGGAATCATGCGGGGCACAATGGTGAGCAGCCCGGGGCTGCTGCTTCTCGCCCCTCGGCAGGCGGACTCCGAGCCGCAGCTGCCCCGGGCCAGCAGCAGCCGGCAGCTCGCAGGCGCTCTCAGCGCCCGGCCCGGCACGGAGCTGGGCTGCAGCGGCTGCAGAGCCACAGGGGCCGCGGCTGCGGCCACCGCAGAGCTGCCGGGGGCTGCGCTTGTCTCCGCACCTGCTGCCGCACCTCTGGGCAGCGGCGACAGCGCAGCCACAGCTGCCACCGCCCTCCTGAGCCCCCGCACGGCCGGCACCAGCAGCGACCTCTCACCGTGTCCCTTTCAGGGTGCCATCAGCGCGGCTGGAAGCTGTTCCCGAGGCCGAGCTCCCAAAGGATCTGCCAGCAGCACTCCTGATGTCTCCAAAGCAAGGTACTGTTTCTTCTGTCTAGAGAGATGGCGCCTGTGAGCAGAAGAGTGAACTCCTCTCCACGGGTGGAGTTGCCAATGAGTCCCGGCATCTCTAGGAGGGAACAGCAGCCGCGGTTCCACACTTGCCTGGGGCCCAAGAAGCCTCTTGGCATAAGCAGGGGGATGGCACTTGTGAGTGTGCAGTGAGTGCAGATGTGGAGAATGGATTCTGCACCAGGGATGGGAGTGTGAGGGAGCCCCTGGCTCCCCAGGACACAGCAGCAACCAACAATGAACACAAAAGGAGCCTCAGAAGATTCCTGGGTGAATGCAGAGCCACCTCTGTGGGCTCTAGGCAGGGGCCCGTGTCCCCTCCCAAGGCCAGGGCTGGCAGGTGTGTGGCTGTTTCCCGATGTCTGGAAGAGGCCTCGTGCTCTGCTGGGCCCCATCCGTGGCTGGAAGCAAGAGCCCCAGCTGCCCCCAAGGCTGTGCAGTTCTCCTGCTGCAGCCTGTGCCCACAGCTGTGTCCCTGCCTGTGGCCAGGCTCTTGGCTCTCTGGCTGCCAGCTGAGGAAGGCCCACACTGCCTCAGGGCTCCCTGCTCTGCTCCCTGGCCGTGGGCTGAGCAGATTTCAGGGCCGGCTCTGCTTCTGGCAGCCAGCAGCTCTTTCCTGCTCCAGGTGAATGGTTCAGGTGCCATCCCGTGGGCACGGCGGTGCTGATTCTGCTGCTCCTGGTGCTGGTGCTGGCTTTGGGGGCGGCCTTGGCTGTGCTGGCAGGTAAGGGAGGGGCAGCAGCCTGGGCCCAGCCCCTCGGGGCAGAGCGGGCTCCCTGCTCCCTGCACAGGGGAATCCTCAGAGCTTCTCCTCTTCCCCCTGCAGCACCACAGGTTCCAGTCACACCTGCGACTCCGCTGTTGGTTCTGGGCTGTCCCCATGGCTGGATTGGCTACAATGGGATCTGCTAC
Organism: Melozone crissalis; assembly: GCF_028551555.1. Taxonomy (NCBI): domain Eukaryota; kingdom Metazoa; phylum Chordata; class Aves; order Passeriformes; family Passerellidae; genus Melozone; species Melozone crissalis. The sequence goes on along the minus strand of NW_026535840.1, from coordinate 3,387,305 downwards.
TACTTCTCACGGGATTACAGCACGTGGGAGCAGGGTCAGGAACGGTGCTCCGAGCTCAATGCCTCCCTGGCCATTGCCCAGGATGAGGAGGCCATGGTGAGTGAGGGGCTGCGGGCGGTGTGGGGTGGCTGAGGGCAGCCTGGGGGCGCTCCTGTGCCGGGCTCGGTGCTCGCAGGGCCGGGGCTGCAGCCCTGGGCCGGGGCCTTGCAGGGAAGGAGCCCCGGCGTGCGGGGGCAGCCCCGGGCACGTGTCCCCCCGAGGGGCCGGGGCAGCTCCCACTCCTCTCTCCTGGGCAGGATTTGCTCTCCCGCCTCCGCGGGAACGGCGATTTCTGGCTCGGGCTGCGCAGACGGGGCGAGCGCCTGCACTGGGGGGACGGCAGCAGCTACAGCTCCCGGTGAGTGCCGGGGAGCCGGGCAGGGCCTGCGGGCACAGGGGCACAAGGGCTTCCCCTGGCAGCCAGCGCTGCCTCTGCTCCTCCCTGCAGGGCTCCTGTCCTCGGCAATTCCCAGTGTGTGTACCTGGCTGACAGGAGATTGATTGGTGACAACTGCTCCAGTGAGCGGCCGTATGTCTGCAGCAAGGCCCAAGCTCCCCTGTAGCAGGGGCTGCACAAAGAACCTTCTCCACGCTGGGCAGTGCCAGCTTCACCTCTGAGCCCAGCACAGCGCTGTCCTTCCTCAGCTGCGCCCTGTGCCTTGCACTTCCTCTCAGGGTCACCTCAGTGCCTCTGCATCCCCAGTGCCAGCGCTGGGCTGGGGCTGCAAAGGAAAAGTCTCTGCAATCCATCCTGGCACCGATGCTGCCTGCAGTGAGTGCATTGCCCGCATTATATGTGGGATACTGTTTTTAAGAAATTGTTCTTTATCAATTACAAAGTTATTATTGTATAAATTCTTGCATGTGGCTGGCCCTATGTAATTTTGAAGTCTGTTTTAGGTGACAGATGTATCTCCACTGGTCTAAATACATGTACACTGGTACATGTCTGTTTTACCTTTCTCTTGGTGTAATGTAATATTATATATCTTGTTTTAAAGCTTTAATGTACATATGTTCTCTTAAGTTTTGTGTTGAATTTAATTTTAGGTTATGACTAAATTGTTAAATACAAACTATGCTATGCAAGGTTCTTTTTTTAAAGAAAGGGCTTTCACTGAGATAGCAGCCACAGGACATCTCAGTCTTTCAGAGAAAAAGAATTCATTGTTCATTATGAACTTCTTGCTGTCTCGAAGGCACTGTCAGGATTCAGAGGAAGAAGCTGAAGATGACCAGAGGGAATCCTGTGTTTGAATGGAATTTATGCATCATGTATGAGTTGTATGACTATGCTACAGGCTATTGTTTTTAAGGGTTAATCCTTTGTTAACAGGTGTCCTTTTTCAGACTCGTGCTGCCCAGAAAAAGGTACCCAGTCATGCCTGAGTCTTTGTGTTTGTCATGTCATATTGTTCTAATTCAAGTTGTCCAAATTGTTATTACTGTAATTGTATTACTGTTTTTATAACCATGTTATCATGATTAAACTTTTAAAAGTTTTAAAAACAAGTGATTTTTCACAAATACTGACTTGCAAAACAAAAGTTAGTACATAAATGCAAAAGCCAATACCTATATTTGTTATTTCTAACATTGTACAACAAGCTCAAATGGGAAATCCAAATCACCCTGGGCTCCCAGAAATCATCACAAACTGTCCTGAAGGTGACACTTCTGGACTGTCCTTGGAAGATGTAAGAAACAACCCTCACTTTTAAGATCTTAAAGGTTTTTTAACCTTAAAAAAAATACAACAGAGGAAATAAGGAAAAATTAAGGCTCTGGGGGTGCTTTGGAACACAAGCAGCCCTGTGCCCATTTACAAAATGGATGCTCTGCCTTTTATACCCTCAGCCCCTCCCAGAGTTTTGTCAGTCAGCTCCTTCTCTGCCCTCCACAGGTGGAGATCACTTCCTCCACCTTGATTGGAGCTCAGGTGTTGTCCTGTGGCCCCTCCTGGTAATGAGCCGGCCCTCCCCAAATGCCCTGGGAACTGAGGCTGCTGCAAGGGGGAGGGAAAGGGGACTGTGGGGAGATACATAACAGTAGCAGCACTAATCATCTACCAAACTTCTCTTAATGTACGTGTAATATCTGTCTCTTAATTGTGAGACCCAACACCTACATCATTCATCTATAACAAAGCACACTTTTCCATTCCTATGAGCTTTCGGCTCAAACAATTAACTCTCATTTTCAACTGAGATAATCAACTCTTCACAAGAAAAAAAATTTAATGATTTATACTTGTATTTGTTGATGTGGGCAAGGAGAGTGGGAACAGAAGGAAAAAAATCTCAGCTTTTCTTTGCCACACTTATTTGGAATGGACAAAATGGGATGACTAAGGTCTGATGTGCCTTTTTTACTCCCATCTACCGTGCCCATGTCGCTGCTACTCATAGCAGGTGGCTCTTAGTGGTGAGTACAGAGGCCAACTCAGTCTTGCCTTCTGATTCCTGTTGTATTAAAAGACAGCTGAGCAGTGACAGAGGCCTGGGGTGCCTTTCTTGCCCCCACCTTGCCATGCCTATGGGATTGCTGCCCACAGCAGAGCTATGGAATCTTCTCGGTGTTGAACACAGCGGCCAACCTGGTCTTGCCCTCTATTTCTTGTTTCACTCTGCTTGTTGGTCCTTAGGGAACTGCCCCAACACCTCTGATGGTTCCCTGTGTGCTTCCCCTCAACAGATGCTTGTGATTTTCATCTATTAAACAGGACAATTACATCAATAAATGATAAAGTTCAAACTCCCTGCCCAAAGTGTTAGTTAAACAATCTTCAAGCTGGTGGAAGCTTGACTCCACTTTTCAGATATCTTCAGTCTTTGGTTCTCTCTCACCTGCTCTGCATGTTACAGTCTATTCTTTGGGTTCTCTCACCAGCCTTTAATTCTGTTGCCTTGAGTCCCTCTCGCTCTGGGGTTGGCACAGCCCATTCAGCTCTCAGGTAGAAGGATCCTTCCAAGCCAAAGGGATTTCTGAGGCAGTCCCAGCCTGCAGCACCTGGGTGCCTTCAGGCCATCCATCCAAAAGGAAAAGTGGCTTCTGGACCCTGAGAGAGCCCAGTGATCTGTAGGAAGGATGTAGAAAATGACAGAAACTTCATGGTGAATTTCTCCCCGGCAACTGCGATTTCTGACCAAATTAGGAACCAGGAGAAAACTCTTTCCTGTCATTGAGATGTCTCCATAACATTACCAAGAGGGACTTCTCTCCCTAAATGAACTGAAGAAAGACTATTTTAGAGGTAGTAAACTAAGTGGAAATTTTCGGTTTTGTTTCTTTACATTGTCAGTGTAAAAGAAAACGTTGTGGGAGGAGGAGAAGTTTTAGAAGTTTTCTACAAGGTTTGCTTTAATTCTTGCTATTTTTTTTAATTACTATTAATAAAATTTTCTTTATACCGTTTTAAAGCTTTAAGCCTGCTTTAACTTTGTCCTAACCTTATCTCACAGTAGGCAATGAGTGCACTAGTGATTGATCAGCACCAAAACCACTGCACAGTGCACTGTAAGACTTGGGTTTTTCTGGGAGAGGAGGGAGGATCAGAATCTTACCAAAGCTTTGCCAACTTTGTGTCCTCTCACAGAGAATAAAATGAAAGTGACTACGCTGTTATAAATGAGGTCCCTATATGTCTAATTTAATAAACGACAAAATTAGAATTTAGCACCAATTTTAATCAAGCAGCAATTTTATATAAATTATATAGTCAAATATAATCAAGCAAATATAAAATAATTTGGCAGTGGTTCGGATAAAGCATAAGCAAAACCAATTGATCAGGGTACAGGGAGGGTTTTTCTCGTCCTGCCTCACGTACAAAAGGCAAAAGGATCCAAACACAACTTATATACTGTATGCTAACACATACTTGTAATTTCCTGTAAATCCTTTCCTCTTTTTGGTTATTGAAATCTATGTCACTGCACTGCACAGTGCATGCTCCGCCTGTTGCTGAGGGGTCTTTTGGCTTTTCGGGGTTCTCTTCAGAGGAAGGCTCACTGTCTTCCTCGCTGCCCTCTGAATAACCTGGCAGGTTGGGCTTGTGCATTAAGCTTTTTGCTATATAAGTCACCATTACGTTCCATCTACGCGTTATTATTTCATAGATAAGACTGGTATTTCAGATTCCATACTTGGAATCGTCCCAGCTTTGCTCATCCCAAGACCAATTCTGTTTTAGGATATTGTTTATCTCAATAGTCCATCCTGTATCCTACTTTCTCATGAACATCTGAAAACATCTGTTTCATGACAGTAATAACATATCCTTTTCCTCTATTACTTTTTAACAAATATTTTCTAAAATATTGATATGGTTACAATTGTTAGCACGAACCATATTCATTTAGCACAACTTCTCCCATTTTCTCTTTTGATCATATTGATTCATGCTTTCTATTAAAAGACTGAATCTCAGTATCATCTACATCCCCAAAAATCCAGGTTTTCACATTCCCTCATTTCTCTTTTTGATTAAATTTAATATGTGGTATTTCCACTTACATAACACAGGAGATAAAAAATAGTCTAGGCAACAATTCCAATAATGAGTCCAGCTAGTTTAAGCCACCAGATTTCCCCAAAGGGGTTCTAACTTTTAACAGGTACAATTAGCTTCTTTGATCAACACTTTTCCATATTTTTTTTTGTTTCAGACAGCATTTTAATGTGTTATATTTTTCACAAACTCCTCCTTTTTCAGCCATTAGATAGTCCAAGGCCAGTCTGCTCTGATAGACTGTTACTAGCAGGTGCATGCTTTGTTGGGTAGCTGTTTTGTTACAACCAACCTCAATTACCTTTTGCAGTCTTATCAAATGATATAACTTATTGTTTGGAGTTCTATATCCTCCAGATCTGTTTTGAGCCCAAATAGCCAGATCATAAAAGTTTATGATCCTTTCTGTGTGCCATTCATTTTCACTCCATTTACAGCTGCCCCTAATCAAAAGGTTTAGGTTTGCCTTGTTATTGCCCATGGCTTTATCAAGTGGGGCTTTCTCCAGTGGATTTCCCTTGGACCAGGGCAGGGTGCAGGAGGAGGGTTGGACAACTCCTAACCTACAGGTCCCTTTCCATCTCTGGGGTAACTGACTGCACACTCACTGTCCACAAATCCAATATAGCCCATCAGGGGCCGTCCATGTTCTACTTATATTGTCTGGTTGATTCCAGTTGGTATCTGTATTTTCTATGGAATGGTAAGGGCCAGCTACAGAACTATTATACCAGCACATATTAATTTGATTGTCACTTGCAATAGTTTCTCTTTGTTGTTCTCCAATACCCATCTGTTCTGTTTGACTACCAGGTCATAGTTCTATTATCTGAATTTACAATTAAGGTAGATTCACAGGGGGCATGTCCCACCCCTTTGGTATAGTTCTTTCCTTCTCAAGTTATACAAACTGCTCCAATTACCTGGTGACTGAAAGTCCACCCTTCAGGCCATTTTATTTTCTCAGAAATTTGGGTATATTTCCCTTTTCAAAAGTGTTCTGGAGCTAGACGTTCGCCCTTCCATGGCCATCTTTCAGCCGTCTGAGTTCCCCCATAAATCCAATCTTGATAAATCCAACTCAGTTGTGATTTTTTGCATTAAGTCTACAAAAAGATTTCTACATGAGGTTGGCAAGTCCCAGTCACTGTCTTGCTGCCTTCATTGGTTATACAACACCCTTGGATTTTTCCCTTTATTCTTACCTTGCTGGTTTTGTTCTGAATTTCCCCACTCTTCTCTTTTTGGGAAATAAAGGAATTCTCCCTCTGTGGGGCAGTCTGGGCATAAAGGTGTCCATTGGCCCAATCCGAGATTAACTCCCCCCCAATAGGCTCAGCCATTTCTGTGGCAAGTTTGTAAACTTGTCTGGTTGTAACATTGGGACTGTCCCCTATGAGTTCGTAGCATTTATTGCAGGGGTTGCAGATGCACAGGGTACCAGGATCCATGTCAGGAGCAGGTACCTCAGGAGTCTGGACTCTCCACCTCTCTCACGGCCCCTTGGGCTGCAGCCAAGGACTGAGATTGTCTTCTCGGGAGCAGAGTTTGTGTCCTGGAACCTCATTGCTGGTACCATTTCTGCTGAGCCAGTCTCCACTCTTACCCCTTGGATACAGTGATTATAGCACAGGATACTATTGCTGCGTGCACCCCTCAATACAATGATTATAGCACAGGATACTATTTCTGTGTAGCCCACCTGGGTGCAAGGATGATGGCACAGGATCCTTACAGTCTGGAGGCACAGCCCTATCGCTTTCCCTGGGTTAACTGACAGCTCTTTTTAATCAAGTAAAAGGGGCATCGGAGATGTGCCAACCACAGGTAATGTTTTAACACTCTTTTCTATAAAATAAATACTAAAATTATTTAGTTAAGCAATAAAAAAAATTCTTACAAGATCTGACTGTTTGCTTTGCACTCTGAAGTTGGGGATAATTACTAAATAATCTTTGCCACCTGTAAACACACCTGCAATGCCCATCTATCTGTAGCAGAAACAAATCTATGGTGTGACTCATAGATTTCCTTCCCCCAACAGCTATCAGTGATAACACAACTATCTATCACAGAATGGCACACTTCTCTCTTGCCTGTTCATAGGCTATTACAGCTAAAACTTGTTGGTCTCTGTCTTCTATTATTTGAACAGCTCCATGAAATGTTCTATCTCTATTACTTAAAGGTGTTCCTATGAAATCACTGAAAAGGCATGCTATTGTAAGCTGGTCACGTAAGCGATTTAAGCAGGTTAAACAAAGCAGTTGATTTCCCCCTTCTTCTATTTTGATTTCCTTCCCCCACGAGTTAAACTGTACAGACAATACAAGCCCACGGGGCACAGCCTAGGCCATGCCCAGCACATGTCCAGTGCTCTGTTTCTTTCTGGCCCTCTGCTGCAGGCATTAGTCCCTGATCCCAGTGTCTCAGGAGACATTGAATTGATTCTTCGTGACGTTGTTTGGTCTCCAAACACAGTGGGGTTACTCAACCCAATGATTCCAGAATTGATGGCAAGCTGGTGTTTGAGCAAAGGTTAAAATTTCATCTAAAAAATTACCAAGTTTTTCATCTGTAGTCAAGCTGTTTCTATGTTCCAACTGAGCTCACTACTGTTTGACTTATCAGCGTGTTTATGCTCCAGACACAGCTCTGATGGTGGATAACCTCTGCCACAATGTTTATACAACCTCTCCTTACAATAGTCACATTCAAGTAACAAGTGTAAGCAAGTAGTTACAAGCTTACAATCAGTAGTGTGTATAAAAAAAAAATTCTGGTTGACATAAACTATACTTTTTAGCCAGCCTTTGGTACACATTGCACATTTTCCCTCTGCTGCAACACAATTACTTTGATAAACAAAACAAATAACACATATCAAACACTCACACACTTACTTTGGCCAAACTACATAAAACATACATTCATTCCTGTAAAAACTTTTACCCCAAATTATTTGGCTTTATAATTTCAAATTGTAATCCAAATCTTGGAATAATATGCTTCAACAAAATTTTGGCTACTGTTTGAGCTGGAGCCCAAGCTGCAGTGAATGCTTTTACCCACTGAGTGAAAGTGGGTAAATTAATATATATTTCCACCTGCCCACTCTGGGTAATTGGTAAAATCAATCTGGATCCTTTTGAATGGCCTGTATACTCTATAGCAGCCCCCAGAAGGATGAGTCCTCAACACTTTTTGTTCACTTTTTAACATGTGAAACATCCCTGAGTAATTTGTTTTCTGATTTCCAATATTCCTATATATCCATAAAATTTAAAAAAATGATCACAAAGTGCTTGTCCTTGTGAGGACGGATTCTTCATTTTATCCAGGGCTCTTTTTGTGTTTCAGTCCTCATTAAATAGAGCCCATGACACCCCTACGCCTCCTGAAACCTCTTTTTCTCCTACTTCCTTTTCGTGCAAATTTTCCACAGGTGTCCCTTCTCATGGCAATAGAAACAGGTGGGTCTCGGGTCATTAGGGGTAGAATTTAGATTACCCTGATGTCTCAATGCTTTTGTGAACCCTTCTGCATTTTCCGCACTGTTTTAAAATGTTCTCTCTCTCTACTCCTTCCCCTTCCCCTGTGCTTCACCCTCATATGTTGAGAGTTTTTTGCAGATTGAGGAGTTCTTGCTAGACAGTGGCCACATTCAGCCCATGCACAATCCAGCCTGCCTTTACTAATGGACAATGGACACACTCACAAACAATGAATAATGGACATACTCAGAAATGGGGTCGGTATATCCTTGAAAAAGATACAAGAAGAAGAGTCATCAGGGCTCAGTGAGTTTGTCAGCAAGTTTGGCAAAGTAAGAAAAAAGTGAGCCATGGGTGGGCCAGATGACCCCAGCAAGATGTGTGAAAAATTAGATGATCCAATCAGCATTCTAATTTAGGCGCGTGAACAGCTAGGATTAACCAATCGTGTATTAGCGTGGATAGTAGAGATGTATTATACATATAGTCATTTTAGGGATAATAAATTTTGGTGCACTGGATCATATTGGTTATGGTGTGATGTCCCTGAACCTCTGCACCCTGCATTTCTGGTGGAGAACGTGGGCAGGCCCAATGCTGTAGCACTAAAGGGACTCGAGGTCGGCAATTTGGCTGCTGTGCAGAGGATCAGAGCCAACCCTCCAGGAGCGGAGAAGCCGTCGAAAGTATCCTCACTGCCCTGGGGAGAGGAAAAGGTTACTGGAGCTCCAGTCGTAGATGACTTGAGTCTCACCCTGATCAAAGTGAGCGGCTGGGGAGGAGATGGGGTCTGAACAGGAAAGGGAAGGTGTTCAGAAACTCCTCCAACATATCCTCTCCAAGCGAGAACTAAAGTATGATGCTTCCAATTTGAAGAGACTATTGCAATGGGCTTGGGACCATAATCTCATAGCAGGAGCACAGGTTCCTTTTGTGATTTCGACATGGGAAATTGTGGGGTGGATGTTGTGGGACTGCATTGCATCCGGCGGGAATGAGGCAAATATGCTACCGTGTGGAAAACAATCATTGAGGTGTCACAAGGCTTAAAGGCAGAGAGGAAAGCTGCTGCTGCAGCTTGTGCAGCCCTTGCCTCTGAGTCAGAACAGCCTCAGGCATTTCCAGGAATTTCAGTTCAGCAACTGTTTTCTACCACCTTAGATATTCCCTCACGCAGCCCACAACCCCTCAGCTCAGAATCGAGCATGACACCGACTGCTCCTCCAGCTCAGAGTGGGAATGAGGAAGCTGCTGCCTCCTTGTGGGGGTCAGCCTGCAGACCAAAGGACAGTCGTAAGTGGAGTGAAAAACCTTCTTTGGGGGGATCAGTCTGCAGAACAAAGGACAGTTGTACTCAGAGTGAAGAAACTGTTGATAACATAATTTAGAAACTAAATATACTGTAAGTGAAAAGGATAAAGAAGGAGGTGTTATTATGAATATTATTTCTATCAAAGAGGATTTAAAATCTTTAGTGGACAATTTGCAAAAATTGGTAATTCAACAAAAGGATTCAGTTGTCCCCAAAAGAGACTCTTCTTTTGAGAAAATAGGCTTGCCATTGATAGTAGATTCAGACAGACAACCAGGAAAGTGGTTACCACCCTCTCAGTTTGTCTCTGAGACAGCATTTGAGCCGGTTAAACAAAATACTCCCTCTCATGCTGTAAAAAATGTGGAATTAGAGTCAGAATGTGACCCTGAAATAGAAGCAGCTCAGAAATGAAAGTGGAAGGGACTTATTACAGAAGCTGTTGTAGAAGGGACTTTTCTCTCAAACGACGTAGAGGCATTTCCTGTAGTGGTTAACACTGCAGCTAGAGTTTGGGAACCTTTCGATTGGAAGATTTTAGAAAGGTTAAGAGCTGTAATTTCACAATTTGGTTTAAAATCCCAACTTGCACAGTCACTTCTGCAGTATATTTTTACATCTAACACATTAATTCCCACTGATGTGTATACCCTAATACGACTTATAATGCCACCCCATCAGCAGGCGATGTTTCATAAAAGCTGAGAGGTAAAGTGTGCTCAGGAAGCAGCAAGACCTAGAGTGCAGGGGGATCCTCTGTATGGTTTAACAGCACAACAGTTACTTGGCCAAGGGCCCTGGGCTACTGCCACTGCCCAGGCTAGGAGCATTGCTCAAGTCTTACAGATGAGCCAACAACTGGCATATAATGCTATCCTTGCACTTGCAGATGGGTTACACACTAAGTCTTTTACACAGATTTGCCAAGGAATGAATGAGGACTCTGATAAATTTGTAGACAGATTGCATGAAGCTATCTATGATCATCCTGATTTGGATTCAGACACAAAGGTACAATTGTTCAATATGTTTGCTTTTGACAATGCTAATGATAAAATTCGGCAGATTTTGGGAATATTAAAGAAGGGAGATGATGTTGCAGACATGCTGGAACTTATGGCTAGAACTACAGAGAGAGAAAAAGCAGCCTATGTAGCTGCTGCAGTCCAGGATGCAGTAAAACCACTGTTTTCTAAACTGTAAAAGAGCTGAAGGAAAGAACATTAAGTGCTTTGGATGTGGTAAAATCAGACATGTTGGGAGTCAGTGTCACTCTGCAACTATGAAAAAAAAAATAATTCTTCTATCTGCAAGAAAGAAACCACAATACTAAAGAATGTCGGTTCCAGGGAAACGGGTCTCGGAACGCCTTCTCTCCAGGTGTCACAAAACAAGTACAGAGAGCTGCCTGGAGAGCTCAGCCTCCCACGGAGGAGGAGATGGACTTTACTCACTCAGATCATCAACTACTGGCAGCGCTGGAGTGGATGTGGAAACCGCAGCGGACGTGACCGTCACGGGCTCTGCTGTGCACCTGATAGATGCCAATGTAAAAGGACCCTGGGGGAATGGGCTTAATGCTTTTCTGTGAGGGAGATCATCTGCCAGTAAAAAGGGATTGGATGTAATTCCTGAGGTTATTGACGCAGACTATCAAGGGGGTGTTAAAATTATGGTTAGAACATTTTTCCCTCCTGTATCTATTCCCAAAGGTTGACGAATTGCTCAGCTTGTTCCTTTTAAGTCTTGTGTCCCCTGTACAGGCTACAAGGAACGGGGAACAGGAAACTTTGGTTCCACAGGTAGACCAGAAGTATATTGGGCCACAGACATCACAAGAGGTAAACCAGACAAACAGGTAACCCTGACACATCCTAATGGTGATTCTATTACAAAGAAACTCATAATTGACACTGGAGCAGATGTAGCCATCATTTCAAACACAATATGGCCCGAAAATTGGGCATTGGTAGATCCTGCTTTAGGCATTGCCAGTATTGGAGGGACTCGGGCAACTCAGATGAGCAGGGAAGCAATTACTTTTACTTTCCCAGATGGAGTGAATGTGTCTACAAGGCCTTATGTCATGCAAATGCCGGTACTTTACTAGGTTTGCTTGGTAGGGATCTGTTAGGCCAGTTGAAAGCTACCATTGTCACACAGCCTTGTAAGGATCACATTGCCACAAAGGTTGCTACATTGCATGCACACAGTCTGATTGAGGATGTTCCAGTACAATTGATGATCATCAGTCAGAGCAAGGAGAGTGACAGTTATGCCAAGCATCCTTTTGCCTTGATTTATCAATGGGTTAAAACTCGGGCTAATCCTTTAGTTATTTTGGAATGGGTATTTTTACCTGTAAAACAATCTAAATCTATTATCACTAAACTGGAACTTTTTGCTCATTTGATTATGAAGGGCAGAGAGGGAATATTGGAAATCTGGGGACATGACCCATATGCAATTGTAGCACCATTGCCTAACTGGTATCTTGAATGGGGAATTAGGCATTCTATTCCTTTACAGAAAGCTTTGGCTGGATATGATGGTAAAGTTCACAATACTTATCCACGGTATCGGGTGTTATCTTTATTGGAGCATCAGCGTCTGAAGGACAAACCCTGGAGATCTGACTGTCCAATGTCTGGGCAGACAGTATTTACAGATGCAGGTAAAACGTCAAAAATGGCTGCCTGCACTCAGCAGCAAGACAAAGTGTGGAAAAATCATGTCATTTTTGGAGAGGTAAAAGATACATTGCAGACATTAGAATTGATAGCTGTTGTTTGGGCTTTTGAAAACTGGAATAACGTGGCCATTAACATTGTTTCCGATTCCGTTTATGTAGTTGGCTGTGTCCAAGGCCTTGAAAGAGCAGTATTTAAGGAAGTGAGTAATGAGCATTTGTATTCCCTTTTAAGCCAATTGCTTAGAAACCTAAATCAACGATGGCAGGAACACTTTATTACTCATGTTGATAGTCATCAAGCTCTCCCTGGTCTGTCTGAAGGAAACGCTCGAGCTGATCGGTTGGTAGCCACTGTCTGGCCAATGCCAAACTCTGATAAATTTCAGCAAGCTGAAACTTCCCATGCATTTCTTCATCAATCTGCAAAAATGTTAGTTTAAACAAGTTGGTATTCCCCTTACTGATGCTTCTGGTATTGTGCGATCCTGTCCTGATTGTCAACGAGATGGCATTGGTTTAGGTATGGTGTTAACCCTAGGGGTATTCAACCCTTGCAATTATGGCAAATGGATGTAACTCATGTAGCAGAATTTGGTCAGAAAAAGTTTGTACATGTTTGCATTGGTACCTATTCTTGTGTTATATGGGCTACTCCCTTCACAGGTGAGACAGCACGTCATGTTGAGAAACATTTGTACAATTGCTTTGCCGTATTAGGTATCCACTTAGAAATAAGACTGACAATGGCCTTGCTTACTGTTCCTTAAGATTCAAACATTTCTGTAATTTATGAAGTATTCAACATAACACTGGTATTCCTCACAATCCTACTGGCCAGGCAATTATTGAGCGTGCCCATCAGACATTCAAGGGCATGCTGCAAAAAATAAAAGGGGGAACTACAGGGTTATTCCCTGAGGAAAAAACAGCTAAAGCCATTTTTGCACTATAATTACCTCAGAACAACAGGAGATAGGGATGATCCACCTATTCTTGTGCATCATGCTCTCACACGTAATCCAAGTGAGGAACTGGCTAATGGTATTCCAGTCATGTTCAAAACTCCAGAAACAGGGGTGTGGGAAGGACCAGCGACAGTAAAATTAAGAGGAAGAGGTTCTATGTGCTTACTTACAGATAAAGGCATTTGTTGGATTCCAGCCATGTGGGTGAAGCCCTATCTGAAACCATCGTCACCAACCCATGCTGTGCCCAGAGGCGGAGAATCGGCAAAAGCACCGATTCCAGACAGCCCTGAATCCGATTCTTCAACACCTGACAGCTGAACAACGGTCAGAATATCTACCAAATTTGCTGGAGTATGGTAAGGAAGCACAAGTAACTCCACATAGGCTTAATACACGTGGGTTAGATATACACAGACTTCTTTTACCTTCACTTTCATCACAAGTTGTAAATCAGATAGAATATATTTGTTATCTGCATGGTTGTGCATGTAAGCCATGGCTTCAGGTTCATTGTATAAAGTGTAACCTAAAAACTTGGCGACAAGTTCATCAAGAACATAATTTAGCAGTGGTTTGAGGGAAAAAAGCAAAAATTTAGGCCTATTAACCTAATATGCAGTAACTGCTCTTACACACTTAACACCACTACCCCAAGAGCAGCATTAGCTAAATTTTTAGGGCATAACTCAGGAGCATGTCAGAGTTTTCTCCAGGATGTATCTTTGATAGAAGTATATGAGCAAGATTGTTCCTGTGGGTGCAGTTTAATCTTGCTTTAATTGTTATAGTAAACCAAATTGTACTAGAGAGGAAGATAATAGCTACTGAATGTGGAGTAGGAATAGCAATACCACAAAGACACCACTTTAGAGATTTTGAGTGGTAATAGGCTAAAGCAATTTGGGCAAAGTGCAGGCGTGATTGATGACAATGTCAACAATGGCAGCAGTCTGGCAAATATTGACAATGTTACTCAGTGCAGTGATAAAGGAAACGCAGGGAGTATACAACACAGAGCAGCGAGATAACACGTGGGTTACATGAGCTAACAGAACAAGGCAAGAATCTTTCTGCTTATCTCCAGCTACACCTTCTGATCCATTTCACACCTATTTAATTGGAATTCCCTTAGACTCAATGGAAGGATTTGAAAATTGGACCAGAGCTCAAATTTATGGCATCTTAAGTAAGGCCTGGTCAAATTGGTGTTCTAATCAAAATGCGATGAACACAGAAACTTGGTGTGAAAAACAAAACAATCCCTAGAAATCCTTTAGGACCTCAGGCATTTACAATCACTCAAGGTTTAAATTCTACAAGTCAGGAACCACAGGAATTGGATATTTTGGGATCAGTGCCAGGAAATTATCGTTTGTTTCTTTGAGTACTACAAGGGTAAAGAGCTGATTAGGGAGAAGTCAGGAAAACCTGGAGATGATAGCACTTGGATATCTCCTATTTCTTCTTGATATTACAATACCACAGCATACTGTGCCAATTGGACATGGTCTGTGTCCCTAAAACAAAAATCAGCAAGGATGTTACCTCCTGGAGTTTTTCTCATTTGTGGAGATAGAGCTTAGCCTGCGATTCCTCAGAAAGCATGAGGAGGACCGTGCTATTTTTTATTTTATATTTTCAGGAAATTGACACTGTTTGCCCCTAGCATTCAACAGATGCTTCACATCAGGCACAAATTCCAACATCCAAAACATAGTGTGCATCTATTAGGCTCAGACTGTAAGGATAATGTAGAATTGTAGAATAGGCCTTTGGTTATACTGGCATCACTTTTTACACCAGGAATAGCTTCCTCACAGGCCCTTACACAATTCAAACAACTGGCTTGTTGGACAGGAAAACAGATTAACATTACATCTGCAATACTGAATGAGCTCACCACTGATGCAAGTAGCATATGCCACACAGTGTTACAGGATAGGGCTGCTATAGACTTTTTGTTGCTAGCACAAGGAGAAGGATGTGAAGATTTTGAAGGGATGTGTTGCATGAATCTCTCTGACCATTCTGAATCTATTCACAAGAAGCTGTCATTGCTTAAGGAGAATATGAAAAGGCTCACAGTTGTTGAGAATTCTTTTGATGAGTGGCTAAAATCCTGGGGAATAACAGGCTGGCTCAAGGACTTAGTAAGGTTTGGTATTATGATACTTTGTATTCTTGTTTCAATTCTGCTTATACTGCCTTGCTCACTACACTGTGTAGAGAAAATAATTGACCGTGCTTTTAAAACAGTCTGGCTTGTGCAAAAACAAAACTGGGAAACTGTTGAGAGTTTTTTGCAGATTGAGGAGTTCTTGCTAGACAGTGGCCATATTCAGCAGAGGCACAATTCAGCCTGCTTGTACTAATGGACAATGGACACGTTCACAAAAAATGAATAATGGACATATTCAGAAATGGGGTTGTTATATCCTTGAAAAAGATGCAAGAAGAAGAGTCATCAGGACTCAGCAAGTTTGTCAGCAAGCTTGGGAAATTAAGGAAAAAGTGGATCATGGGTGGGCCATATGACCACACCAAGACACGTGAAAAATTAGATGCTCCAATCAGCATTCTATTTTACATGTGTGAACAGCCAGGATTAACCAATCATGTATTAGCTAGAGATGCATGGACAGTAGAGATTTATTATAAATAGAGTCTTTTTAGGGATAATGAATTTGGCTTCACTGGATCATATTGGTTATGGTGTGATGTCCCTGAACCTCCATGCCCTGCACTCATACACATACAATGTTTGCACACAAACAGTTCCTGCACTTTTTCTACAACTTTCTGAAGCTCTTCCTCTAAATTTTCCTAGCCATCTAATATGCTCATCACGTCTCCCCAAGATCTAGTACTGGGGTTCATTTCTAAAAGCTAATGCAAACCTCTTAAAAATGTTGCAACAGTTAAAACTTCACTACCATGCCCAGGGGACTGTCCCAGAAAATTGCTCCCACACTGTTCAGAAATCCCGTTGTTTCTGGGTAACCCTGCGAGCCTCCCTCCTGAGCACTCGCTCCCAGGTACAAGATGCCACCTCCCTTGCCCTCGTGTCTGGCAGGTAAATAACCAGGAGTTCCAGGCACCTGGGAAATCCTCACTCACTCTTTTCACTCGTGGTTTAATCCCCTCTAATACTTGCTCATCTCTTGTCACCCACTTGCTCCTGCCTGATTCCACTCACCCTGACAAGCTCCTGCCTCTCACTCTTTCTGGCTTCAGTCTCCACAATCCTCCTTTCTCACTTCCTAAGCCCTTTTTTTATTACTTTTGCTAAAATTAAACCACTCTCACCCACCCTTTATACATGCATGGCACAGCTGGGTCAGCTCATCTGCTCACCCCCTTCTCACAGGAATTACAAAGCCTGGTCAAAACCCTTCACACAACAAAACTGTCGCTTCCTTCCTTAGCCAGGACTGCGGAACCGCGACCCTCGGAGGTGCCCACTCGCTCTGTGATGAGGTCACATCTCAAACTCTCACACAAACACACAAACAGCAGTTCCCACTCTCTCTGTGACTAGGTCACATCTCAAACTCTCACACAAACACACAAACACCTCTCCTTAGCCAAACAAGCCTCCTGCAGGACTGCGACTACCATGGCCCTCGGAGTGTGAGGTCATGTCATAAGCACCCCACACATACACACAAACACAAATGCAAGCACACACCTGCCTTCACCCCACCTTGGGATACTCACAGTCTCCTTTTCTCAAGGATTTTTGTGCACACAGAAGTTTTATGGGTGCTCTCACCTTTAGCTGGCACCCTTAAGACAACCCCTTTGGGGCTTCCTACTGCTAGCTTCTTTTGCTTATGCTTTATCAAAATTGGAACTCCTTCTCCAAGGGAGTCTGGTCTGACCTCAGAACCACCTAAAAACTGGTGTGCAGCTCCTCCCCAAGGCCAACTGTCCTTCCCAGGGCTGGAGTTCCTGGGTTTGGGTACCAAATTGGAATGAATGAAGTCCCTATATATCTAATTTAATAAGCCACAAAATAAAATTTAGCACCAATTTTAATTGAGCAGCAATTTTATATAAAATAATACAATTAAAAATAATCAAGCAGATGCAAAAAAAAATTGGCAGTGGTTTGGAGAAAGCATAAGCAAAACCGATTGATCGGGGTACGGGGAGGGTTTTTCTCACCCTGCCTCACATACAGAGGACAAAAGGATCCAAACACAACTTATATACTGTATGCTAACACATATTCATCTGTACTTTCCTTTAATTTTGATCCTTTAAATCTATGTCACTGCACTGCACATGCTCTGCCTGTTGCTGAGGGGTCTTTTGGCTTTTCGGGGGTCTCTTCAGAGGAAGGCTCACTGCCTTGAGGTGACAGCAGCAGCCGTGCCCGCTGTGTCTGCCCGGGAGCGGAGCGGCGGCGGCACCGGAGCCCGGCGAGGCGGCGGCGGAGCTCGGGAGCGGCTCCAGCCCGGGTGGGACCCGCGGTCGGTGCTGCCCCAGCTCGGGGCTCGCTGCGGGCGGAGGGGCCGCGGTGAGGGCCGGGGGGTTCTGGCGAGAAAGGACCTTCTCCACGCTGGGCAGTGCCAGCTCCACCTCTGAGCCCAGCACAGCGCTGTCCTTCCTCAGCTGCGCCCTGTGCCTTGCACTTCCTCTCAGGGTCACCTCAGTGCCTCTGCATCCCCAGTGCCAGCGCTGGGCTGGGGCTGCAAAGGAAAATCTCTGCAATCCATCCTGCCACGGATGCTGCCTGCAGTGAGTGCATTGCCCTCATGACACAACGAGCTCCAGTGGGAAATCCTAATTGCCCTGGGCTCTTGGAATCCACAAACTGGTCGGAATGTGGTGACACTATTGGACTGTCTGTGGAAGAGGAGGAAGAACCGCTGACACGTGCTGAGGAGGAATCCCTCTTGAGGCATCAGGCACCTGAGTGTGAACTGACTGTGAACAAGGGTCTCTCAGCTGCTCTCTCTCTCTCTCTCTCTCTCTCGCCTTCGGAGGAGGATGGTCAGAGCTGCTGCTTGGGGAAGGGAATTCGCTGCCACCGCCACAACCCAGCCCAGAGCTGCTTCTCCTGCTGTGGCGCTGCTCCGAGCTTTGGCTGCTCCGGAGCTGCGAGGAACGGATTTGTACAGAATCTTTAAACATTGATCACACGGTCTTATATATCTGTATGCAAATATTGAGATCAGGTGTGTTGACTTAGGGAAGCTATGGAATAGCTATTTTATTGTTGAGAGATTGAATTAGAAATAAGTTTTAAAATATAAAAAGAGTATATAAGAGTGAATATATATATATGTAAAAGATGCTTTATAAAAACAGTAGATATTTTAGAGAATTAGAACTTTGATAGATGCATAGTAATAGGACTATGTGAGGTACGAATAGAGGTGATTGGTGTTAGAAGTAGTAGCAGTATTGTGTGCTAAAAGCCAATAGCTTGAAAAACATTTATAAAGTATTGCAATTAGGAAATAAGTTAGCTTTTAATAGAATAACGTTGAGTTTTATATTTCTCATGTTTCTTTTTTATTGAGACTGATAATAAAATCAAATATTTTAAAACACTGCTCAGTTACCCCATCTTAATAGAAACGAAAAACCCCAACAAAACAGTACTTCCATTATAAAAAACCCAATAACTGAATTATCTTTCGAGCACTTAAAAAAACTCAAAATACTTTTTCTTCAGTGCTACTACAAAGAAACAAGAGCCTAAAGAATTAGTTCTTCTACAAAAAAACCCAGTAAATACTTCCATCTACTACACCTACTAGCTCATCTCAAGCAGAAAGCAATATTATCTCCTATTACACAACATCGAGCAAGTTTTAAAAAACATAATCATGCACAAAATATCAAAGCAACCTAAAGATGTTTCTAAAAGGCTTAAAGCTCTAATCGAATCATATTCTTATAATATTAAAAAAACACGTAAAAAATTTACTATCTTAAGTCCAAAAGCAGTTTCCAACTATAAATAATACTTCTGCCTTCACCTTCCCTCTGAGACCCAGTTAAACTCAACCTGTACAACACTTTCACCATAAATCAAAACCATATTACCACAAATGTATTCCCTCCGTACAAATGAGGTAATAATTAGCTTATTTAAGCAAATTGCAAAGCTTTCCACTTCCCCGCTCTTGTGCGCAGCCCCTGCGCGTCCCCAGCCGTGTCTCCGAGCCCTCCCTCCCTCCAGCCCTGCCCGGAGGCCCCGCAAGCCCGAGCGGAGCCGCGCTGCCCCCGGCGCTGCCCCGCAGCCCCCGCCGCTCTCCCGGCTCAGCCCCCGCTGCCATCCCCGGCCCGCCCGGGATCTCCCAGCCCTGCCCGGCCGGCAGCGAGGGCAGCTCTGCCCGGCTCAAGGAGCGAGGCTGCTCCGCCAGCGCTGCACAAACCCGAGCTCTGGCTGCGGGAAAGAGAGCAACGAGAGAAAAACCCGCGATTGGCAAACTCCTCCATGGGGAAATGGAGCAGGGCACGGACTCTGGCTCAGAGGAAGAGTTTAACCCGTTCCATCCCAGCCCCGTGAACACACAACGGCAACTGACGGATTGGGGTGAGATTGGACATAAACTCAAGATAAAGATTTTAATTCACCATATAGAAAACGCCTTGCTGTGCCAGTTCAATATAATCCTCGGTGGGAGCATATAGCACATTGGGATATTGGGATATTAAGAAAAGCTTTTAATGACAACAGCCTAAACTCCCCGTATTTTCATAACGTGGTGAGAAGCAGATACGATTCTTATCACCTCACACCTTCAGACTGCTGTAACATTTCATCTGTAATTTTAACAAACTCACAATATATTCTATGGGACTTGGAACAGCAAAAGCATCTTCACAGATTGATGGAGAGCTCTGCTAGAAGTCCTAAAGCCCAACTAACAATCAGTCAATTAGCCAGAGATGCTCCAAACCATAAAGCTGAAGACCAAGCTGAATCCCTTTCTAGAGCAGGAATAAGAGATATTGGAAATGTACCCAGAAAGACTCTTTTAACTGTACAACTGCAAGAACCCATGAAAATGCCGATTCTCTGATTCAACAAGCCACAACTAAACCTTATCTTGCCTTTTTAGATTGCTTGGCACAAGCAGTTCAACAGCAGTGTCCCAAGGAAACAGCACATCCTCATGGAATTAAAGCCTTGCCTTTACTGATACAAACAATAAATGTAAAAGAGTTCTTTTACCACACCAGCCACCAACAGTGCCACGAATGCTCTCAGCTTGTGGTGAGCTCAGCCCTCCACAGCACATCGTGACCATACAAGCTCCCACACTGGGGGAACAACTTACAAAGTCCCAAGAATCGCTGGGAAATAAATTCCAAAGAGTTACTGAGGCTCAAACCAAAACTATTGAAGAAACCCTCACTGCTTTCCAAGTAGAGTTCATTAAAGAGCCATATTTTACCTGTAAAAAACTCAGTCATTTCAAAAACGACAGTTCTGAAGGAGAGAAAAATACAAAATTACCTAATACTTACCCTCAGTACAAAAAAAGAGGCATTATACTGATCGTTGTCGCTCCAAATGTAACATAACAGCAAAGCCTCTGTCGGGAGCTTCAACAAGAGCTCACAGCGCCACCGTGTCACAAAACAAAGAACGGCGGCTCCATCCCAAACTAACTTGGAGCAGATGCAATTTCTAAAATCACCACAAATCTCCCCAGCAACCCCGACTTATTACCCCCAGGGGCAGGATGCAAACTAACAACTTCTACATTAACATACCTCTAAACAAACTTTGGTCATCAATTTCTGCCCACAAGGGTTACTAATACTTCACAACAGAGAGAAGACTTTTTAATTCTAAGCAGAGACAAAAACATAATTTTTAGATTTTCAGTGTTCCCAACTATTATTTCAGTACACTGTAACCAAGAGCTGACAGCTTTAGCTCTTGCTTACAGCACTCCAGCAGTAATTCAACCCAAACCACTCAGAGCTGTCACTGCTGCATTGCCAGTGCGTGTAACTGAGCAAGACATCCATGGAGAGCCTGTGCTTTTAACTAAGCCAACTGTGCTCCAAGGAACAGCCCCGAGAGCTGTAGCCCACAGCTGATGGCCTTTGGGTGGGAGGTGTCCCCAGTGAGCAGCCACAGCCCCCTGGCAGCCTGAGCCAGGGCAGGGGAACAGTGAATGTCACAGCTGTACTGGGCACTGGCACAGAGGGCACTGCAATTCCTGCTGTGCTTCAGCCCGGCCATTGCACTCTGGCAGCGCCCATGGGGGCTCTCCCAAGAGCCAAAACAGTCACACTGAGTGTGCACAGTGAGCTCATGGGGACGGCCACCAGTGCTGAGGGTGGGCCAAGGATCACCCGGCCCCTCGTGGGGCACAAACCCATCCCAGCAGAGAAGGGAGACTCGCTGGCCCAGGACAGAACAGAAACAGAAGGGAGTTTTTAATGAGAGCCACAGCAGCACCGACCACTCCAAAGTTATCATCAAAAACAAACAACCCTGTCTAAGGGAGTCAGGAGCCTCCAGCAGGGAAAAAACTAAATATTCTCAAAAAATTAATACATGAAAAATTACAAAATAATCTCATCAAACCCACAAATGGTCTTTAGAGTTCCCCAGTGTTTGTCATACACAATAAAATGTCTGATTCCTGGAAATTACTCCAATCTCCTGCTGCTGAGGGCTCCCTTAGGCACTTGCTGAAATGAGAAATATCCAGGAAGCTTTCCCGTTCTTGAGATTGGAATGGTTTCTGCAATTCCTTGAGGTGTGACCATGATGATTAAAAACAGACCGTGCAAATGAAGGTTTTCCCCTGCTTTCCCCCACTCCATGCTCCATCCTCTCCCTTACTTTGTCATCTCAACAACTGCTAAGGAAACCTTTCTCATCTTGTCAATTGGCAATGCAACTGCTCTTTAATTCAGTTTTAAAACAGGTTTTAAAGTCAGGCTCTGCCCATGCTGTTGATTTGAATTTTGGATGAAGTTGTTGGTGCATAACAAGCTCTGTGCTACTTTAAAGCCTTTCTGCAAGGCTCAAAGAATGCCCCTGGCAGGCAGTGCAGGAGCGTTGTGCACTCCTTGTCTAGAAATGGAGGGCATCAAACCAGGTTCCTTTAAAAGCCATCTTGAGTCAGTGAAATTAAGGCCCTGGAATTCCTTTGGGCAATGTTCCATTTAGGATAGAGCCACAGTGCCAGGAGCTGTTTGTCTGATGGTCAGTTCATGCTCTGGTCAGTGCAGGGCAGCCCCTCAAGAAATGCATGAGCCAAAGCCAGCAAGGAGAGGGAAAGAGCCGAGCTGAGCTGAGAGAGCTGGAGAGATGAAATGGCACAGATGTGCCTGGAGCACGGCCCTCCCCCGCAGCTTTGCTTCCAGTTCAGTGTTCAAGAAGCTGAAAGCTGATGCTCAGGACTTTGGGATCTGGCTTGGAACTGCAGAGGGGATGAGCTCCCACACTGGAACCCAGGCAGTGGAGTGCCACAAGCCTGCAGCCAGATTGCTTCTCCTTTGGCTAGAATTAAATATTCTTTTAGTTATGGGGTTTTATTAAGTATTCATAGAGATGCTAGAATTGAAAGAAGAGAACAGAAATAGGCTGGAGCACCACTGGCACAGTAATTGATATTTCACTTTTCCTCTTTTCCCTATTAAAATATTTGTACCTAACATTAACATTTAAACATTCTTGTTTGGGACAAACACTCTTTTTTCCCTTTCTTTGGAAGAGATATGCAAGTCCTGAGTCCCTGGGCCGATGCTCCCTGCATTTTATTTATGTTTGATTTATGTTTTTACAATTAAAATAGGCGCAGATAAGATTGACAAGGAAGATACAACTCCGGAGCTCCCTGGGCAGCAGCCTCCAAACTCTTTGGGTGATGCCAAGAGCAGTAGGGTGTGAAGGCTGCTTTCCAGTCTGAGATTAATCCATAATAACCTGCTCAGTGAGATCAAAGTCACTGCTTAGAAGCCACTTGTTATTTCCCGAGGTGCGGGAGCTGGAAGGTTTGACAAAGCCTGGGCAGAATGATGAAGAATATTCCTGTCAGATTTCTGCTTCTCTCCTTGTGCCAGCAAGAGGAACCCATCCTCGTTAAGGGTTTTGTTCCCGTGTGACAGTGTGTAGTTCAGAGCTAAAGCCGTGCCCAGCAGCGTTCATTATTCAATCTGCGCTGCCCCCTCAGCCGTGTGAGCTCTGAGCAGGGCGCTGGGCAGTGGGGCCGAGCCAATTTCGGGCAGTCGGGCTCGGAGCTCCAAGGGTTTGGAGTCAAGAGCGGAGGCTGAGCTCCCTCTGTGGTCAGAGCGGGGAGACACCTTCCTGTGCAGGGAACGCTTTCCCAGCCGGGTTTGCTCTCCTGACAGCTCCAGTCTCGCCTCTGCAAGAGCAGAGCACGCTGTGCCCCCAGGGCTTTGCCGCTGGCAGCACTGGGAGAGATCCTGGGAACACTGGGAGGGAACTGGGAGCACAGGGAATGCCAGGAGGGAGCTGGGAGGGAGAGTGGGAGCAGCGGGAGTGAGCAGGAAGGAGCACTGGCAGGGATATCAGGAGCCCTGGGAAGGAACAGCGCTCCCAGCTCCTGCCCAGCGCTCTCCCCATCCCTGCCGGGGCTCGCCAGGCAGAGGGAAACTGGCAGGGAACTGGAAGGGAACTGCTCAGCACTGTGCGAGGGGCAGCAGCCCCAGGGGTGAGCAGTGAGGAGGGGGAAGTGCCCCCAGTCCCTCCCCAGTGCCCCCAAAATGGGATTGAAATGGAGGGGGGAAAGCTTTTCTGAAATTGTGTTTGAACTGGGGAGGATCCCCATTCACCTCTGATTTGAAGGAAAACAAGATTTTGGGTGTCTCACTAGGCAGGCAATCATCGTTTTCCTTGATTTTCATGTTTAAACGGAAGGAGAAACCCTTTATGGTGCTGTTTGAATTGATGGAAAGAGCCCCATTTTCATCATCTCCAGGTTCAAACTGAGGGCAAACACGGCTGTCCCTGGTCTGAAAGGGCTTCCCTTGAGAGGAACCTCTTGATGTGTCACTGTAAGAGTTCCATCGAGGGGGACCGTCCATTTGAAGGGACCTTCACAGATGAAAAAGATGTGCAAAAGCCCCCAGAATGGTCTTTGTTGAGGGAAATTGAGGAAGGAAACTGCATTTCCGCTCCTTTTAGGAGGCTAAATTGAGGGAAACACCCCCTTTATTAACTTTCAATTATTTAATTAAATTATTTATTTAAAATAATTAAGCGTATGTCGGATTTGGGGCTGTTTAGATGGTCTGGAAAAAGCCCAAAGATGGCCTTGGGCCCCCGGGTTCGAAAGGACGAGAGGAAACTTCCGATCTGTTCTCGGTCTCGGTGTTTATTAATTGCTTATCTAAAAGATTTTCTCTTGGCCTGACAGAGTTCTGCTCAGCAGTCAGCCATGGGCACACACTGAGAGCCCCAGGGGCGGCCACCTATCTTTATACTCGGAGTTGCGTACACAATATTTATCATTTTTCTCCAATACCCTCTACCCTTATTAACCAGTGTTCCCCTAGTAAGGTCCAATCCCGGAGTGCCAACATCACCACAGAAGATGGAGGCCTAGAGGAAGAAGAAGAAGGAGAAGGGCACGCCCCAATTCCTCCATCTTACCTCTCTAGACCCCCCTGTACAGAAATCTTAAACCCTTTATCTCACACTCCAATTAACTTATCCCTTCACCATTCACCCCAGTTCTGAGAGGCTGAGATCCCACAAGCGTAAATTATATAATGTGTTCTGTTGCCTGCCCAGGGGCAGGAGAAGAGGGACAGGGCGCTTTTTCTGGAACCTGGCACCTGGCCCCGCCCAGTCCAACCCAAAAACCCCAGCCATTATTCTCTACTGAGACTCCCAGAAGCAGCATCCCCGGAGCTGGGCTTCAGCAGCTTCTCCGGCGTGGGGACTTTTGCTTTTTTTTTTTTTTTTTCTTTTTTATCTTTTTAGCACAGATTTTACGGAACAGGAGCATCGCCGTCCTCGAGTCACCTCCCCGCTCTCTAATCCACCTCCTTGCCTCGAGATGCTTTCCTACACGCATACAATTGAAAACGGCAAAAATCCTTCCCACACCCACATCCGCTCTAAACTACGGTGCCAGCACCGGCCGTGCCCGCTGTGTCTGCCCGGGAGCGGAGCGGCGGCGGCACCGGAGCCCAGTGAGGGGATGGCGGCGCTCGGAGGCGGCTCCAGCCCGGGTGGGACCGCGGTCGGTGCTGCCCCAGCTCGGGGCTCGCTGCGGGCGGAGGGGCCGCGGTGAGGGCCGGGGGGTTCTGGCGAGAAAGGACCTTCTCCACACTGGGCAGTGCCAGCTCCACCTCTGAGCCCAGCACAGCGCTGTCCTTCCTCAGCTGCGCCCTGTGCCTTGCACTTCCTCTCAGGGTCACCTCAGTGCCTCTGCATCCCCAGTGCCAGCGCTGGGCTGGGGATGCAAAGGAAAAGCCTCTGCAATCCATCCTGGCACCGATGCTGCCTGCAGGGAGTGCATTGCCCTCATTACACGCGAGAAACATGGCTCACTATTTACAATTTTCATAAAAGTTAATTAAGGGTTAAAGTCCTGCCCTGGGATTCTTGTCTGCTTTCACATGGTTAACTTAAACTATGTTTTTTATGTACTGTTACGTATGAGAGCTGTGTGCACATTTTTAAGAGTTTTTAAGAATTCAAACTTAACTTTCAATTTACATGTTGTTTGTGTTTGTTTTTAACTTTTGACTTGTCTTCAGGCCATCTTGTACCTTAAACTAATACATTTTTTGTTTTCTTGTGGTTCCATCTTTTTGTACTTTCACTCCCTGATAACAAGGGTCCATAAAAGCTTTTTATTTCCCATGCTCTTGTTTCTGTTATCTTGTCATTCTGATAAGAAAGTCCTTGAATGCGGGAAATCACTTCATTAGTTTACACCATTTTCTGAGTTAGTTACATGAAACAGTCATTTCAAGATATCCCAGTCTCTATTATACTATGGTCTAAGATAGTAGCTATTACACCTTTATTTATAAAAGCTATAGGGTGCATAGATAAAGTGACAGATTAGACTACAACAAAAACAGTAATTACAAATTGTACTATAGTACAATTGTACTGTATCAGGGTTTTTGTGATCAGTAATAGCTTGCAAAACAAAAGTTAGTGCATAAATGCAAAATTAGTGCAGAAATGCAAAAGCCAATACCTATATTCGTTATTTATTACATTATACAACAAGCTTGATTGGGGAATCCAAATCACCCTGGGCTCTTGGAAATCATCATGAACTGGCCTGAAGGTGAAACTTCTGAACTGTCCTTGGAAGATGTGAGAAATGACTGTCACTTTTAAAATTTTAAAGTTTCAATAAACCTTAACAAAAAAATACAACAACGGACTGAATAAGGAAAAAATACAGTGCTAGGAGTCTCTGCGACTATCAGTCGTGGTGGTTCATGAAATGGAAGCTCTGCCTTTTATACCCTCAGCCCCTCCCAGAGTTTTGTCAGTCAGCTCCTTCTCTGCCCTCCACAAGTGAGATCACTTCCTCACACCTTGATTGGAGCTCAGGTGTTGTCCTGTGGCCCCTCCTGGTAATGAGCCGGCCCTCCCCAAATGCCCTGGGAACTGAGGCTGCTGCAAGGGGGAGGGAAAGGCAACTGTGGGGGGACATATTGCAGTAACAGCACTATTCATCTACAAAACTGCTCCTCACATACACATAATATCTGTCTCTTAATTGCGAGAGCCAACCACCACATCACTCATCTATAACAAACCACAATTTCCATATGAGTAATTTTGTCTTCTGGCTCCTCTTGTTTTAAAAGACAGCTGAGCAGTGACAGAGGTCTGGGGTGCCTTTCTTGCCTCTACCTTGCCATGCGTATGGGATTGCTGCCCACAG
This sequence comes from Melozone crissalis, assembly GCF_028551555.1. NCBI lineage: Eukaryota > Metazoa > Chordata > Aves > Passeriformes > Passerellidae > Melozone > Melozone crissalis. Next base: position 3,360,416 of record NW_026535840.1, on the reverse strand, counting down.
CAGGGCTATGCAATCTTCTTGGTGGTGAACACAGGGGCCAACCTGGTCTTGCCCTCTATTTCTTGTTTCACTCTACTTGTTGGTCCTTAAGGGAACTGCCCCAATAACTCTGATGGTTCCCTTAACAGATGCTTGTAATTCTCATCTGTTAAAACTGGACAATTACATCAATAAATGATAAAGTTGAAACTCCCTACCCAAAGTGTTAGTTAATCTTCAAGATGGTGGAAGTTGGACTCCACTCTTTGGACGTCTTTAAGCTTCTTTGGTGCTCTCTCACCTGCTCTGCATGTTACAGTCTATTCTTTGGGTTCTCTCACCAGCCTTTAATTCTGTTGCCATGAGTCCTTCTCGCTCTGGGGTTGGCACAGCCCATTCAGGGGTGAGCAGCACCTGCAAGGGACCTCCCCACTGAGGGGTTAACACTGAAGGCAATGCCCATAGCACAGCCTCAAATGTTTCATTATTTGAAAGGGTAGTTGAGTGTTAAAGTAGTTACCCAGCACTGCTGGCACAAGGGAACTGCGGGGCCCAGGAAGCCCCACAGCCCCAGAGAGGCTCAGCACTGGGCCCAGCACCCCGTTTTGATGGCAGCAGTTTCCAGGGAACGTGGGTTGGAACTGCAGTGGGTCACAGCCATTGCAGATTCCCTGTTTATGGGGATTTAATGGAAACATAAACAGTATTAAATTTGATGGAAATCACTGTACACGACTTTACATCAACCTTTTGGCAAACTTATAAGTAGAGGTAAATTCTTCTCCCTACAAGAAGAGGGTGTACACAGAGGACCAGGGCAACTCCAGCCAGCAGAGCTGGGTAGTGACATATAAACAAACACATGTGTTTATATATTTATACATACATATATATATGTCTGTTTTTCTAGCTGAGACAGCAGTCAGATGCACAGAGCCCTGTACCCAGAGCCACGTCCCTGGGTGCACCCAGCTTGTGTGTGCACACAGGTGTTCCAGTGCGTGTTTTAATTGTAATTCAGCCATAGCAGTCAGTTTTATAACCCCCCCTATTTTGTATTGTTATGACATTTTTTGTCATTAATGGATTGTTCCTTTGTTGTTGGTTTCATCCTACTTGTCCATCTTCCCAAAGACCTGGCCTTCGTTCCAGAATGTTCCCTGTTCCTCCTCCCACTGACTGCCAATCCCTTCCCATGCCTGCCCCTTTCTCTAGAAACCTCCCTGTCATTTTTGTATTCTTCGAGGCCCCATTGGTTTGTTTAAACTGCTCTCCTCCCCTGTAATCCCCTATTGGTTTAAACATTGTATCCCCTGTCTTGTGTTCCTTGCCCAGCTTTTCCCCATTGGTTAAAGTTTTGTGCCCTCCCCTGAGACCTCCCCCATACATAAATTGATGTGTGCCTTTGTTCAGGTTCTTTCAGACGCTGACACTCCTGGGAATAAACACCTTTGGAAAACATAGAGACAACCTCTCCCTGTTCCTTCTCCCTATTCCCAACACAGTTTACTCAAGCTGTAGAGCAGCTGTGCCCAACAGCTGCACCCCAGATCCAGCAGCTTTCTGGGGCTCCCAATCTCACCCACGGAGTCGAGAGTTAACTGGGCTGAAGAAATCTGGCACTGCAGCACACAGGGACATGTGCAGAGCCAGTGCTCACACACAGAGGGCCCTGCTCACCTGCACAGAGCTCCTGTGCCCCACGGCACTGCCAGCAGCACCCACCTGTGTGCACCCAGCCTGCCACAGCAGCACACCTGTGCTGCACAGACACTCACCTGTGCACAGCCCCTACCAATGCACACGGGCCCCAAGCAGGGACCTGCTGGCACGTGGAGCCTGAGCACAGCAGCGTGTGCAGTGTCACACACAGCAACACACGCCTGTCCCACAGAGAGCCCTGCTCACACCTGCAGAACCTGTGCACACTCACAAGCACAGAGCTGTGCACAGCCCCACTCACAGCTGAGAGTGCAACGCTGCCCCTCTGCCCACAGCAGGGCACACAGCCTGTGCCCACGGCAGCACATCCCTGGGCACAGAGCTGGGCACAGCAGCACACACACAGTGCCCATGGCAGAGCAGGACGTGTGCCCTCACACCTGGGCACAGCACACACACACAGTGCCCATGGCTGCCCTCTGACAGCTGGGTCTCAAAGGCTTGGTTACACTGCAGGGATTCAGATGCTCATAGAATCTCTAGCACTGCTGTAGAAAATTGAATCTATGCCTTGTCAAAGTGTACCTTAAGTCAGCACTGACAGCTGTACATCAGAAAGTGATTTTCTGTCTGACTGAACCAAAACTTCTTTAGAAAGCAAGGGACCTTACATTGATGAGAATTCTTTATCAGAAATTGCAGTTGTTTTCCACTCAAATTTCCGTGCATAACACAGACACCTTTCCCCCTTTCAGTCCAAGATGAAATCTTGATGAACACCTTTGTTTCAAAGTCCCTGTCCCCCCTGCAGAGAGGCCTGGAGCTTTTCTTTCCCTGTCCCCAGGGGACTGTGAGCTGCCCTAGGAGCTGGGTAGCAGGAGATTAAAGTGGAAAGGTAAAGGCAAGTTCACTTTATAGGCAGATGATGTCACGTCTTGTGGTCACTTTGTTTTCTGCTGGGTAAAAATCCTGATGGGAACTATCGCCAGTAACACAGGAAGAGATGGGAACTCCTGGCCAAGAGTGGATTTCCTGTTTCTGATACTGCCAAATTATTCCATGGCTCATCTGGAGTCCAGAAACTTCTGCTAGAAAATTTGTTATAAAAACAACTGCAGTCTTTCCTAGGGATCTTTTCTCTGGGATCCTCCTAACAGTTCTGAGTGAGCTCCCTGGCCTCACTACATCTGTCTGTTTCTCAATTCAGCTCTCAGGTAGAAGGATCCTTCCAAGCCAAAGGGATTTCTGAAGCAGTCCTAACCTGCAGCCCCTGGGTGCCTTCAGGCCATCCATCCAAAAGCAAAAGTGGCTTCTGGACCCTGAGGGAGCCCAGTGATCTGTTGGCAGCAGAAATCAGGAATGGAGAAGGTGATTCCAGCTCTGCTGGGTGCTGCTCCTCCCCATTAGGCAGGAGAGGATCAAGCACATTCCATCAGCCTTTGCTTCCTCAGGGCATGAAATCCCTGAGGAGACAAGGCCACCTCAGGGCCATCAGATCCCACTGAGAGAAGGAAATGCTAAAAACCTCACCGTGGTCTCAGCCACTGAAATGAGGAACTTTTCTTGTGGGTCCCCAATACCATTTCCAACAAAGCCCAGCTGGTGCTGAAAATTGCATTCACATTCAGGGGGCAAAACCAAGAAGGAGTCACAGACATCTGAGGTAAAATGAGGGTTCCAGAAAAGTAAAATTTCTCTTTGTTTTTAACAGAGGTATATTTTCATCTTTTAATCCCAAATCTTCTCTGACACACAAAAGAACATAAAATACAGAAACACTTTTGTTCCAACTTGAATAATTAGTTTTTTGGGAATTCTCTTTTTTACATGAAGTGTGGCTGGACGAACACTACTGTAGTGGTTTTGGTTTGTCAATTTCAGATTTCTTTAATTTTGAGATTTTTAAATTAATGTGTTGTTGAGTGTGGTGGGTTTTAGTGTTGCTTAATGACTAAGGTATTTATTTTTTGTTGTGAGATAGGATTAGGAGAGAGCTAAAGTAGTTTTAAAACTTTAAAGGGTATAAAATTATATTGCAAGTAACTTAAAGGAAAAAAGTAGTAAGAACTAAAATAAACTTTTCAGAACACTTTTCTTTCCTTTACTTTTTTTTTTTTACTGATAATGTCAAGAAACTAAATTTAAAATTTCTAGTTAGTTTATTACTTTTAAAATATTTTTTTTTAGTTTATTTAGGGAGAGAATTCTTTTTTGTTAAGGTTATGGAGACTCCTTTATAAGATGAAAGAAAACAGGGTTTTTTGTGGTTTTTAATTTTCTTATGGATAGTAGTTTTTTGGGGAACTTTGTTATTGTGAAGTTTTTCTTATTTTTCTTATCTTTTTAATACTTTGTCGGTGGACTATGTTGATTTACAGGGTATTGTTTTGAAGATAAGTTGTTAAAAGGTAGAAGTCTGTATAATTTAGTTTTAAAATTATTTTCATCTCTGGGAACAGAGATATTTTTTTCTTTTTTCAGAAGTATAGGATTATTTTTCTATCTTTTTTGCTGAAAGTTTTTATGGGATTATAGTTATTTTAATATTTGTTTATTTTAGTATGGAGGTTTTATTATTTGAAGGAGGTTTGATATTATTTGAATACTTTCATTTTTCTGTAGTTTCATGTGCAATAGGAAAAAAATTTCTACTTTTTCTTCAAAGTTTATAAGAGGTTTTTTTCTTCAAAGTTTATAAGAGGATTTAAGTTTTAAAATTAAGGTATTGTTCCCGTTTTTTAAAATATGGGATTTAACTTCTTTGCTGATTTTGATGGTTGTATGTCGGCTTTTTATATGCTTGTATCTTGGCTTGTTTTCTTTTTCTTTTACTCGAGGGAGGATTGAAGTATTCAAAGGGTTAGCATTTTGTTTGGGGTCTATGTGACGGGACGCTGCAGCTGGGACTGAGGGAGGATTGAAGTATTGAAAAGATTAACATTTTCTTTGTGCTCAATGTGACAGGACGCTGCATGTGGGAGTGTTGAGGTTGGTTTCATGATTGGTCGTTGTTTTTTCTGTGTTGAATTCTCACCGCAGGTTTACATTGTGAGTTGTGGGCTGTTGGGGTTTCCGTTCCAGCCGCTCTGGGGAGGGGATTTGCTGATAAGATCTCCCAGCCGCGGCCAGCCCTGCTCCTTTGTGGTCTCTGCAGCTTCCTCCCGTTCCGGCCCTGATCTGCTGGGCCCGGCCAGAACAGAACGGGGCCGATGGGGGCAAGGGCCCGGCCCGGGGGAACGGGTCCGACCCGGGGCAGGGCTGCCCGGGGCCCGCCACCTCCTCGCCCACTGGGAAAGAAAGAAAGAGGAGGTTCCTGGGTTTTTTCCTCTTTAACCTGTGTGTTTCACAGAGCCGTGTCCAGCTTCTCTGCTGTTCAACAGAAATTTTCCTCCTATTGCAAACCACAACTACTACTGATGCATGCACACAAATACTAGGATTACTACAAAGTGCAGAGATGATGGAAAATTCCCTTCTACTGGCATTAAGAGTAAACATGTCTAATGGTTTATTTGTGTGCAGAGCAGCTACAATGAATGGTTTCAGCATCAAAATCAACTGGAAAGCAACGATTTCAGGAAAAGTGTTAAAGAAATTAACACTGTATTTCAGATATTTTCTCAGTCACACTTTCAAGACGAGTCACACAAAACAAACTGCCTGAGGCGGTAACAGAAGTTTTTACATTGCACTGTGCGACTCGGTTTTTTCAAGGAGAGGAAGGAGGAGCAGAAGCTTCGCAAAGCTTTGCCAGCTCTCTGTCCTCTCACAGTAACAGGCTTCTAGTACTACTGACAGTATGCTGCTACAAGAGCAGATTGAAAATCAGTGTGAGAAACGACCCTTTTTTAAAAAAATTTAAAAAGGTTTGTTAAACCTAGACCAAAATTACCACAGAGGACCGAATAAGGAAAAACCACAGCGCTGGGAGCCCAGCCCTGCATCCCCCGCGGTTTGCAGCCTGGCAGCTCGGTGACAGAAGTGGCTGCTCTCCCTTTGGTGCCCTCGGTGCTGCACGGGCAGCCCCGGCCCTCCCAAGGTCTGTCAGTGCTGACAGCCGTGCTCGCTGTCCCTCGGTGAAGATGCTTTCGTGCCCCTTGCCGGGAGGGCGGGCGGTGCCAGCCGCGCCTCTCCGTGCCCAGCCTGCCCTTCCCGCAGTGCCCCGGCTGCTGGGGCTGCTGCAGGGGCAGGGAAAGGGCAGCGTGGGCTCACACTGGAGTAACAGCGCTGTGCAGCTGAACAGCCACGGAATAGCTGCCTCTGAATGCTGAGGGACAGCTCTCACATTGCTCAACATAACATCAGCACCTACAGAGAGAGACATTCAGGCAGGAAGTGGTAAAAGAGAGGGGAAAAACAGAGCACACACTGAGCGAGTGTTTGATGTTTTTGTTACTTTTCCTGTTCTCTTTGCAGAGTTGCGGACTTGCTTCTTTCAGGGTGTTATTGCCCCAACCACAGAATCTGTACTCTGTAGCTGCCCTGTGCTGAGTAAATACAGGTCAAGAAAGACAGAGGAAAGGAAAGGAAAGGAAAGGAAAGGAAAGGAAAGGAAAGGAAAGGAAAGGAAAGGAAAGGAAAGGAAAGGAAAGGAAAGGAAAGGAAAGGAAAGGAAAGGAAAGGAAAGGAAAGGAAAGGAAAGGAAAGGAAAGGAAAGGAAAGGAAAGGAAAGGAAAGGAAAGGAAGAAGAAAAAAAAGGGGGATGGGGGAAGAAAGAAAGAAGAAGCTTTGCCTTCTTCTCGTAAAACAGAAGCAAATGAAACACTTGCACCCCTGTCACAGCAGCCCGAGCAGCACCGAGCTCCCTGCGCGCTCCCCCTGTGCCCGTGGGCTCCAGGCCGGCCCTGCAGGGAAATCTCCGCAGCCCCCGGGCGCTCCCGGGCCAGCCCTGCCGGGCGCCACCGGCCCGGGCTCCTTCCAGCCGGGTTTGCTCTCCTGACAGCTCCAGTCTCGCCTCTGCAAGAGCAGAGCACGCTGTGCCCCCAGGGCTTTGCCGCTGGCAGCACTGGGAGAGATCCTGGGATCACTGGGAGGGAACTGGGAGCACAGGGAATGCCAGGAGGGAGAGCGGGAGCAGCGGGAGTGAGCAGGAAGGAGCACTGGCAGGGATATCAGGAGCCCTGGGAAGGAACAGCGCTCCCAGCTCCTGCCCAGTGCTCTCCCCATCCCTGCCGGGGCTCGCCAGGAAGAGGGAAACTGGCAGGGAACTGGGAGGGAACTGCTCAGCACTGTGCGAGGGGCAGCAGCCCCAGGGGTGAGCAGTGAGGAGGGGGAAGTGCCCCCAGTCCCTCCCCAGTGCCCCCAAAAATGGGATTGAAATGGAGGGGGGAAAGCTTTTCTGAAATTGTGTTTGAACTGGGGGGATCCCCATTCACCTGTGATTTGAAGGGTGTCAGTTGAAGGAGAACACACCTTTTTCATCATTTTGGGTGCCTCCCTTGGTAGTGCCTCCCTTGGTGGCGCCTCGGTTTCCATGATTTTCATGTTTAAATGGAAGGAGAATATCTTTATGGCGCTGTTTGAATTGAGGGAAAGAGCCCCATTTTCATCATCTCCAGGCTCAAACTGAGAGCAAACACGGCTGTCCCTGGTCTGAAAGGGCTTCCCTTGAGAGGAACCTCTGGATGTGCCACTGTAAGAGTTCCATCGAGGGGGACCGTCCATTTGAAGGGACCTTCACAGATGAAAAAGATGTGCAAAAGCCCCCAGAATGGTCTTTGGTAAATTGAGGAGGGAAACTGCATTTCCCCTATTTTCAGGAGACTAAATTGAGGAAAATTCCCTGATTCACATTTTATTTGGGATTAAACTGAGGGGAGACCCTCCTTATGCATAATTTAGGGATCTAAATTGAGAGGGAACCTCCGTTCTCCCCTTGATTCAAGGCTTAGAACTGGCGACAAGGGGGAGTTTTCCCTTGTTTTAATAAATGAAGCTGAAGCAAACAGGGCAGGAGATCTTTCTCCTTTTTTAATGCCTTTATTAAAAATCAGCTCGGGTGGGAAGTACCGACAGGATCGCACTCACGCCGCTGCTGCTTCCAGGAATGGCGAGGAGGAGGAGGAGGAGGAGGAGGAGGAGGAGGAGGAGGAGGAGGAGGAGGAGGAAAAGCGCAGCTTTGTCTGCTGGTCTGCAGTCAGAGCTGGGGCTTCTGTCCTCATGAGAGCACCAAGACATTCCCGTTTTTGGGTTTGACATTCGAGGTCCTGTGTCCAGCCGACGTCTCTCAGGTTAGGGTGAGGGGTAAAAAGGCTTTAGCAGACACTGGAATCTGTTCCTCACATCTAGACATCACTTCGATCCCTCATTCCCTGTTGGCTCGTTGTTTTTAGGGGTTTTTGTTAGGTTTGGCGATGGGTTTCTTCATTTGCATGCCAACCCCGCTGTTCCCTCCTCTTCACCGTCCCGGGTACCATCCTCCAGGAAGCAGCAGTGCCACTCAACAAAAAGGGGAATTCCCAACCAACAACAACAGGTAGTTAGCGAAAAACTATTAACAACAAGTGATTATAACAACAAACAGTTAGAACTCCACCCTGGCAGCAACTGTCCAAACCTGTGAACTCTGCAACTTTTTAAAAAAATGGGCAACTTTTCTACTCATAACAAAGCAATTGCAATAGAAGGGTGAGGATGAGCTGGCGCTGCGGGCCGGGCTCAGTTTCTCCCCGGGGACGGCAAACGCCGCCAGGCAGCGAGCGATGCCCCCGGCAGTGCCTGTGCCGCGCCCGGCACCGCCTCCCCTCCCCCTCCCCGCTGGATGCTCCCGAGTCTCCCTCTCGTCACCGCCCCTCGCTGCTGCCCCTCGCGCTGATTGGTCAGAAGCCGCTCCCACATCGGCTCTTCCCGCGGCACCGGCCCGAGTCAGCTCCAGTAGAGGCGTGGGCTGCGCTGCAGTACAAGACTCAATCAGCTCCACCGCCCGGAGTCCGTCCCGCGGCACCAGCGGCAGTGCCCGCTGTGTCTGGCCGGGACCGGAGCGGCGGCGGCGCGTTCGGGTCATTCCGGAGCAGCGGCGGCACCCGGAGCCCGGTGAGGCGGCGGCGGAGCTCGGAGGCGGCTCCAGACCAGGTGGGACCGCGGTCGGTGCTGCCCCAGCTCGGGGCTCGCTGCGGGCGGAGGGGGCCGCGGTGAGGGCCGGGGGGTTCAGGCGAGTTCCTGGTGCCGGCTTCCCCCGTGTGCCCCCTGCGCTGGGATCGCAGCCGAGGGAGCGGCTGCCCGCGCTCTCCTCCTTGCCCGGATGGCCGGCATGGAGCCGGTGCCGCGGCAGCGATGGCTCATCGCGGCTGCTCTCGCTAGGACGGAGGCGACTGCTCCGTGCCCGGCACCGTTCCCGCCCGTGCGGCACCGGGCTCGGGGCCGCTGCTCGGGCGGGAGGTGTCCGTGCCCGGCTCGGGGCTGGCACGACATGAACTTGAACCCAGTGCCTCAGAGCCCAAAGCGCTGCAGGCGCCGGGTGCGGGCACCAAGCGGCGCATGCAGCCTGCTCCGGGGCCGAGGCTTCTCGGCGCTGCGCTCTGTGCCGGGAGCCGCTCCGTGTGCCCAGGCAGGAGCCGCAGCGGCCGTGCCGGCGCTCGGTGTGCCCGGGCTCCGAGGCGCCGGGGCAGGGAATCATGCGGGCACAATGGTGAGCAGCCCGGGGCTGCTGCTTCTCGCCCCTCGGCAGGCGGACTCCGAGCCGCAGCTGCCCCGGGCCAGCAGCAGCCGGCAGCTCGCAGGCGCTCTCAGCGCCCGGCCCGGCACGGAGCTGGGCTGCAGCGGCTGCAGAGCCACAGGGGCCGCGGCTGCGGCCACCGCAGAGCTGCCGGGGGCTGCGCTTGTCTCCGCACCTGCTGCCGCACCTCTGGGCAGCGGCGACAGCGCAGCCACAGCTGCCACCGCCCCCCTGAGCCCCCGCACGGCCGGCACCAGCAGCGACCTCTCACCGTGTCCCTTTCAGGGTGCCATCAGCGCGGCTGCAAAGCTGTTCCCGAGGCCGAGCTCCCAAAGAATCTGCCAGCAGCACTCCTGATGTGTCACGAGCAAGGTGCTGCTTGTTCTGGGCAGAGAGATGGCGCCTGTGAGCAGGAGAAGAGTGAGTTCTATTCCATGACTAGAGTTGCGAATGAGCCCCAGCATCCCCAGGAGGGACCAGCAGCCGCGGTTCCACACTTGCCTGGGGCCCAAGAAGCCTCTTGGCATCAGCAGGGGGATGCCACTTGTGAGCGTGCAGTGAGTGCAGATGTGGAGAATGGATTTTGCACCAGGGATGGGAGTGTGAGAGAGCCCCTGGCTCCCCAGGCCACAGCAGCAACGAACAATGAACACAAAAGCAACCTCAGAAGATTCCTGGGTGAGTACAGGGCCACCCCTGTGCCCTCTAGGCAGGGGCCCGTGTCCCCTCCCAAGGGCAGGGCTGGCAGGTGTGTGGCTGTTTCCCGATGTCTGGAAGAGGCCTCGTGCTCTGCTGGGCCCCATCCGTGGCTGGAAGCAAGAGCCCCAGCTGCCCCCAAGGCTGTGCAGTTCTCCTGCTGCAGCCTGTGCCCACAGCTGTGTCCCTGCCTGTGCCCACAGCTGTGTCCCTGCCTGTGGCCAGGCTCTTGGCTCTCTGGCTGCCAGCTGAGGGAGGCCCACACTGCCTCAGGGCTCCCTGCTCTGCTCCCTGGCCATGGGCTGAGCAGATTGCAGGGCCGGCTCTGCTTCTGGCAGCCAGCAGCTCTTTCCTGCTCCAGGTGAATGGTTCAGGTGCCATCCCGTGGGCACGGCGGTGCTGATTCTGCTGCTCCTGGTGCTGGTGCTGGCTTTGGGGGCGGCCTTGGCTGTGCTGGCAGGTAAGGGAGGGGCAGCAGCCTGGGCCCAGCCCCTCGGGGCAGAGCGGGCTCCCTGCTCCCTGCACAGGGGAATCCTCAGAGCTTCTCCTCTTCCCCCTGCAGCACCACATCTTCCAGTCACACCTGCGACTCCGTTGCTGGGCTGTCCCCATGACTGGGTTGGCTACAATGGGGTCTGCTACTACTTCTCACGGGATTTCAGCACGTGGGAGCAGGGTCAGGAACGGTGCTCCGAGCTCAATGCCTCCCTGGCCATTGCCCAGGATGAGGAGGCCATGGTGAGTGAGGGGCTGCGGGCGGTGTGGGGTGGCTGAGGGCAGCCTGGGGGCGCTCCTGGGCCGGGCTCGGTGCTCGCAGGGCCGGGGCTGCAGCCCTGGGCCGGGGCCTTGCAGGGAAGGAGCCCCGGCGTGCGGGGGCAGCCCCGGGCACGTGTCCCCCCGAGGGGCCGGGGCAGCTCCCACTCCTCTCTCCTGGGCAGGATTTGCTCTTCCGCCTCCGCGGGAACGGCGATTTCTGGCTCGGGCTGCGCAGACGGGGCGAGCGCCTGCACTGGGGGGACGGCAGCAGCTACAGCTCCCGGTGAGTGCCGGGGAGCCGGGCAGGGCCTGCGGGCACAGGGGCACAAGGGCTTCCCCTGGCAGCCAGCGCTGCCTCTGCTCCTCCCTGCAGGGTTCCTGTCCTCGGCAATTCCCAGTGCGTGTACCTGGCTGACAATAAATTCAAGAGTGGGAACTGCTCCAATGAGCGGCCATATGTCTGCAGCAAGGCCCAAGCTCCCCAGTGACAGGGGCTGCACAAAGGACCTTCTCCACGCTGGGCAGTGCCAGCTTCACCTCTGAGCCCAGCACAGCGCTGTCCTTCCTCAGCTGCGCCCTGTGCCTTGCACTTCCTCTCAGGGTCACCTCAGTGCCTCTGCATCCCCAGTGCCAGCGCTGGGCTGGGGCTGCAAAGGAAAAGCCTCTGCAATCCATCCTGCCACGGATGCTGCCTGCAGGGAGTGCATTGCCCTCATGATATGTGAGAAACATGGCTCAGTATTTACACTTTTTGCAATAGTTCATTATGGGTTAAAATCCCATCCTGGGATGCTTGGCTATTTTCACACAGTTAACTTTAACTATGTTTTCCATCTTTTAGAGCTACATGCATATTTATACAAGTTTTTCAGAATTCAGACATAACTTTGAATTTACACTTTGTTTTGTTTGTTTTTAACTTTTGATTTGTGTTGCAGTGTGTTGCAATTTCCTGTTTTAGCCATCCCTGATCCGTTCCCTGGTGTGGCAATACCTTCTCCCTTCCCCTCCCTTTGCCTCCTGCTGAGTGCTGTATGTCAAGCTTAAGCTTCCAGCAAGGGCTTCGTGTGATTGGCAGAAGTTCAAAAGATGCTTCTCAGCCCTGGGGTCATTGGCCTGTCTACGTGTCATTGTCCCCTGAGACTCCCCCCTTCCCACCTGGTTGGTGGCACACCCATCCCTTCCCTCCCCCTTCTCCCGGAGCTTAAAAGGACACTGAGACCATGCAGTCAGCATTCTGTTGTAGCTGTTACAAGATTCAGAGATCTGTGACCATGGAATAAAACTCTGGATTAAACCCTACGTCAGAATCCATCTCCTTTTCCTCTTCACCTTCCACCAGAGGTAATATTGAGTTCCTGCTTGCCTGGACTTGTCCCAAGTGCCCATCTGCAACATCCAGCCAGCCAAAGGTGTCTCTGAGGTGAAACACCACAGCTGCTGCCTTTGGTCCAGCAGCAAGGGCCAGACGAGCCCGGGCACGTTCCATCTGGTAATACTGGGATCCTATTCCAATGTTTTGGCACCCAACTGGTGTGGCTGATCCACCCTGCAGCGCCAAAAAGCTTCTCGGAGTCTCAGAACTTGGGAAGACTTTAAGGCATCTGAGCATCCACTGGAAGGTCTTTGGCTGCATCGCTCTCCAGAGAGACTTTGGGACTGACCCCACAAGAAGTCTCGCGGAACGCTCTGCGCCTCTGGAAAGTGCTGCTCCTTTCTGGTGAGCGATTTTCCAGAGGAGAATAGGGGAGCCCCTCCTGCCCATGGGGTCCTGTTCAGGTGAGGAGAACAGCCTGCCAGACCTTGCTACCATATTCTAATAGACTTGTGTTCAGGCCATCTTGTACTTTAAAGTAATATATTTAATTTTTTTCTTGGGGTACTATATTATTGTATTTTCACTCCCTGACAACAAGGGTCCATAAAGTCTTTTTGTTCCATGCTATGGTTTTTGTTTCTGTTAACTTGTCTTTCTGATAAGAAAGTCCCTGAATGTGGGAAATCTGTCGGAGGAAGGAGACCCAGACACCAGTTGGTTCATCCAAGTCCAATTTATTGATCGAATACGGCGGGTTAAATATAGTTCTTAATAAGCTTCATACATATTGCAAAAGTTGAGCTCAGGATTGGTTAGTTACATATCAGCAACTACACCTACTTCTACATTCTTGTGCTTATTCTTCTGTTACATTCTGCAGATATTCAGGACTAATCTCACCTCCCTTTCCTCATGTTGCAGCAAGGCCATCCGGCATTCTTGCCTGTCAGCAGTCACTGAATCAGAGACTGCTGATCTCCCTCTTTCAGCTTAACCAGTGGCATTATGTCAGTATGGCCTTTCTCAGCTAACCAACTCTTAATAAAATCCTCCACAGAAATCAATTGTTTTACACCATTTTCTGAGTTACTTACGTTGTTGTAGTGTGTTTTTGTACTTTGTAATAATTTGGAGTAGTTTTGGTTGTATCCCTGTATTTTTCCCAAATGGTTTATCCCAGATTGTACCCCCCTCCCTTTACCTGTGTAATCCATCTCCCTGGCTGAGATCATCCCCAAACCCCCACTCTGGCTCTTTTCAATCACTCAGCATCCCATCCCCTCCATGTAGAAGCTTCGGTCCAGGATGTCGAGTGATCAGCCAGAGGCCTTCCAAGACCCAAGCCTTGTCTTGTACGCTGTCCTAAATGTGCATCCTCCAGTACCCATCCCTTAGGGTCACTCATTGGCCAGTAAAATGTTATCTACTTTTGGTTTCCACCTCCCTTTAAATGTAACCTTGGCCCCTCTCCCGGGGCTCTCAGCAGGAGCCCCCTGAGGTGCAGGAGCTCCCCAGAGCCCCTGAATAAAACCTTGGATTAACCCCTGCTAAGAGTCGGCCCTTTATCTTCTCCCGATGTCTCTGGTGTCCCCTCTGCTGCAAAGGTGACCAGCCCAGCTGCCCTCAGTACCCTCGGGTGTCTCCCCACTGTCGGCCGGGTCGGGGCTGCCCCCCCGGTGTCTGGGACTGGGGACTTCCTGAGAGGCTCCCAGAGGGACAGAGACATTACATGAAACAATAATTTCAACATTTCAGTCTCTATTATGCTACGGTCTAAGATAGTATCTATTACACCACGATTTATAAAAGCTACAGGGTGCATAGATAAACTGACAGATTATACTGTATCAAAAGCAGTAATTACAAATTGCACTATATCAGGATTTTTGTGATGCATAATAACTTCCAAAACAAATGCGAATACATAAATGTAGAAGCCAATGCCTATATTTGTTATAAATAACATTATACAACAAGCTCAAATCCAAATTACCCTGGGCTCCTGGAAATCATCACAAACTGGCCTGTAGGTGAGAATTTTGGATTGTCCTTGGAAGATGTGAGAAATGACCCTCAATTTTAAATTCTTAAAGGTTTTTTTACCTTAAAAAAATACAACAGACTAAATAAGGAAAAATTGCAGCTCTGGGGAGGGTCTCTGTGACTGTCAGCCACATGCTCATTTACAAAATGGATGCCCTGCCTTTTATATCCTCAGCCCCTCCCAAAGTTTTGTCAGTCAGCTCCTTCTCTGCCCTCCACAGGTGGAGATCACTTCCTCACACCTTGATTGGAGCTCAGGTGTTGTCCTGTGGCCCCTCCTGGTAATGAGCCGGCCCTCCCCAAATGCCCTGGGAACTGAGGCTGCTGCAAGGGGGAGGGAAAGGGGAATAGGGGGGGACATATTACAGTAACAGCACTCTACATCTACAAAACTTCTCCTCACATACCTGTAATAGCTGCCTGTCAATTGTGAGAGCCAACCATCACAACATTCATCAAAAAAAACACCCCTCTTTTCTTTTCCTATGTGTCATTTGTCTCAAACAATTAGCTCTAATTTTTGATTCTGATAATCTGCTCTTCTCAAAAAAAAAAAATTAATGAATCATACTAGCATCTGTTGATGTGGGTGAGGACAGTGGGAACAGAAGGCAAAATCTCACTTTTTTTTTCAGCCACACCTATTTGGAATGGACAAAATGGGATCACTGAGGTCTGGTGTGGCTTTTTTACCCCCATCTACCGTGCCCATGGGGCTGCTACTCACAGCAGGTGGATCTTAGTGATGAGTACAGAGCCCAACTTGCCTTCTGGTTCCTGTTGTATTAAAAGACAGCTGAGCAATGACAGAGGTCTGGGGTGCCTTTCTTGCCCCCACCTTGCCATGCCTATGGGATTGCTGCCCACTGCAGGGCTATGGAATCTTCTTGGTGGTGAGCACAGGGGCCAACCTGGTCTTGTCCTCTATTTCTTGTTTTACTCTACTTGTTGGTCCTTAAGAAAACTGCCCCAATACCTCTGATGGTTCCCTGTGTACTTCCCCTCAAGAGATGCTTGTGATTCTCATCTATTAAAACAGGACAATTACATCAATAAATTATAAAGTTCAAACTCCCTGCCCAAAGTGTTAGTTAAACAACCTTCAAGCTGGTGGAAGCTTGACTCCACTTTTCAGATGTCTTCAATCTTCCTTGGTTCTCTCTCACCTGCTCTGCATGTTACAGTCTATTCTTTGGGTTCTCTCACCAGCCTTTAATTCTGTTGCCTTGAGTCCCTCTCGCTCTGGGGTTGGCACAGCCCATTCAGCCCTCAGGTAGAAGGATCCTTCCAAGCCAAAGGGATTTCTGAAGCTGTCCCAGCCTGCAGCCCCTGGGTGCCTTCAGGCCATCCATCCAAAAGGAAAAGTGGCTGCTGGACCCTGAGAGAGCCCAGTGATCTGTTGGCAGCAGAAATCAGGAATGGAGAAGGTGATTCCAGCTCTGCTGGGTGCTGCTCCTCCCCATTAGACAGGAGAGGATCAAGCACATTCCATCAGCCTTTGCTTCCTCAGGGCATGAAATCCCTGAGGAGACAAGGCCACCTCAGGGCATCAGATCCCACCTGAGAGAAGGAAATGCTGAAAACCTCACCATGGTCTCAGCCACTGAAATGAGGAACTTTTCTTGTGGATCCCCAATACCATTTCCAACAAAGCCCAGCTGGTGTTGAAAATTGCATTCACATTCAGGGGGCAAAATCTATAAAGAATCACAGACATCAGAGGTAAAATGAGGGTTCCATAAAAGTAAAATTTCTCTTTGTTTTTAACAGATGCCGATTTTCATCTTTTAAGCCCAAAGCTTCTCTGACACACAAAGGGACATAAAATACGGAAACACTTTAGGTCCAACTTGAAACATTTGTTTTTTTGGGAATTCTATTTGTACATGAAGTGTGGCTGGATGAACACTACTGAAGCACACAAACACTAAGACTACTACTGCAAACTGCAGAAATTACTGAAAAGTCTCTTCTACTGTCAGCAAGAGTCAACATGTCTGAAGGTTTCTTTGTATGGAGAGTAGCTACAATGAATGATTTCAACATCAAAATCAATTGGAAAAGAATGATTTCAGGTAAAGTGTAAAAAATGAACACTGTGTTATAGATATATATTATGGTATTGGCTTTTTGCATGTATTAAAATGGATTCTACATGTGTGGTATTAAAGTGACTTTGCTAGAAGTACATAGTTTCTATTTCTGTTGCTAACTAAAACTTAGGAATAGCTGATCTAGACATGCTTGTGTTAAAATGTCTGCTTGGTTGAGATAATATCCAAGGAATATATTATGCTCCTCATATGAAAACTGTCAGCACTCATCTTCTGAATGCAGTGAGGACCCAGGCCGAAGAACTGAAGGTGATGGTAAAATTAACTAAAACCTCAACCAAGAAATTTGCATGTTCCAAATGAACAGGACCCGAGGTGGTGTCACGATCACTCCTAGTGAACGGACAACGTGGTGTCTCCTAGGAGTAATCTCAAGGTGCAAAGAACCAACACAGGCACAGGGGATTTGCAGTAACAATCAACAAATGCAGTTTTATTGAAATAACCACAACAGAAATGTGTTGGTGAGGGGAACTGGGGAAAAAGGAGGTGATAAGGAAAAGAGGGAGATAAAAAGCGGGGGGGGAAATGGGTTATAGCTACCAAACGTGGTGCTGCTTTATCCTTTGGGGGTCCAGCCATTGAAGTTCACCAGGCCACGTCCGGGGAGATCTCAAAGGCACGGCTCATCTGGACCCCAAGTTATACTTGCTTTCGCTGGGGGAAGGGGGAATGAATTTCACAACCCAAACAAAGGTCTTCGAGGGGAAAGAATAGGAGTACACAAACTCAAGTCACCAGCAACCGAGAACCATTGTATTAATGGCTTAGTGTCTGCACCTGTGATTGCTCTGGGCTGCTTTTCTCCCCCCTCCATGCACCTCTCCCGAGTTGGGGAGGGTTTCAGTCTCAGTCTCTGGAAGAATTGAGAGGGGGCCTTCTCACACAGGGGTTTCATGTCTCGGTTCTTTGATGAAGAGGCTTCTTTCATCTCTACTTCTCTGATGGTTCAGGATGGGTGAGAGGGGTCTTCTCTTGGAGGAGGGACCTCCCCACAACTCAAACCAGCCAGGCCAGGAGGTGGGGAGGATTCCTGGACCGTTGTGCAAAAAGGGCAGGGTGCCCTTTTGAGTTCAGTGTGGCGTATAACAAAAAACACCTGTGGAAACAGTGAGCTAAGAATCAGGCACATGATTTCCCTCCCCCCTCAGTTGTTCAGCAAACAGCAGTTTTTAATTTTTCGGTGGTCTCTCTCCATGACAATCGTGAGGCAAAAATGAAGGATATTTCGGACAGAGTCTCACAGGAGGAGCCATGCAAAGCAGTTCTTGGGGCATGTAAACTAGTTTGGGGAAAAGTTTACATATGCAACAGACTGATGCAATAGAAATGCTGTATAAAGGGTGTTTCCGAACTAGCAGCTGTGCTCTTGGCTGAGGGCCAAGACACACCTGGCTGTAACCTCTGCTTTGTTGTCTTTGTCTCCTATTAAACTCCTTTATTAAACTTCTACATTTTACCAGAAGAGTGTTTACCAGAACCATGTTTTTCCCCACTGTATTCTATATATTTTCTCAGTCATATTTTCAGGATGATTCACACAAACTAAACTGTCTGAGGTATTAACAGAACATTCCAGTGAGTCAGTTTGACATGGGAAGAATTTAGGGAGGTGATACGAATGATTTCTGTCTAACTAACAGTCTGTTGAACCACTAAAAACGAAACATGCCTGTATGGAAGAAACTGATAAAGACCAAAGGAACCCAGGAATTTTCTCTTCCCCGTCTGGCCGGGAGTGAGGAACCACAGCCGGGCGGGCGCTGCCACGGGCCGGGCTGTACTGTGGTTACTACGTACAAGCATGAACGGAGACGGGACAATTTGAATCAGTGTCGTGAGCTGTTTATTTCACACATCATTCTCAGTACATTGTTAGGACAATGGAGACAGTTTGTTCACAGCTCTCTGAATGGAATGCTAAGGAAGCGTCACGTTACAGGGTAGCATAAAGCCATCTCAGCTTAAGTTTCAGCCAATCACACATAGAGCAAAACATATTGACAAAAATTCTATCTAATAATATGAAACACACATAATGGTAGTTAACACAATAGGGACTTATTTTCTAACAAAATGGCTCGTTTGTGAGAGACAAAGCACAGAGACTCATTCATACTAGCCTTCTAAAGATATACATTAAATAACCTTGTTGCAACCTATAAAGACAGATCACAGAAGCTTATTGTTTTATTTCTCACGTCTGCTCTACTGCTTAGAAAACTTTTCGCTGTATTAGCAATGTTCACAAGTCTGCTGTCCGAGGCCTGCTTTTTTAACCACTTTCTCAAAACTCTCTAATTTTATGAATCCCAGCAGGCTGGGCCCCTTCCCCATCCCAGCCCCGCTGCCGGGCAGGGAGAGGGCTGTGCTGCGGGCCGGATGGAGCCGGCCTTGCTCTCATCTCGCTGCTTGTTACAGCCCCAGCCCGGCCCAGCCGAGCCCCGGCAGCAGCCCCAGGCCAGCATCGGGATTTTACCGCAGAGAAGCGGCCGCAGCCATCGGGCAGGGCAAGGAGAAACTGCCCCTGTCCCACCCAGCCCAGCCCCGAGCGCTGCTGCTGGTGCTGCTGGTTCTGCTGGTGCTGCTGGTGGTGGTGGTGCTGCTGCTGCTGGTGCTGCTGCTGGTGCTGGTGCTGGTGCTGGTGCTGCTGCTGCTGGTGCTGGTGCTGCTGGTGCTGCTGGTGCAGGTGCTGCTGGTGCTGCTGGTGCTGCTGCTGCTGGTGCTGGTGCTGCTGGTGCTGCTGGTGCTGCTGGTGCTGCTGGTGCTGCTGCTGCTGGTGCTGCTGAGCTCCGGCCGGGCTGATCAGATCGGAGCCGCTCCCCAGCCGCAGCTCCGGGTCTGGAACGGGGTCAGGGCAAACATCTGCAGGCTCCAAGCAGCACACAAACCCTTTCAGTGCTTCAGTCCTCCCTCGAGTGAGAGAGAAGAACAAGATACAAACGTGTAAAAGAAGAACATGAAAACATCATGGTCAGTCAGGAGGAAGTTAAATCCCAGATGGGAGGGACGAGGGGATGCCTTGACCTTAAAGCTGAAATCCTTTTGTAAGCTATGGAGAAAAGACACTTTTTCACTAAAACGCATAAAACTCTGGGGAGATGAAGGGTTCAAATGGATATCCAACAAAGGCCTCCACACTAAAGTAAGCAGATGCTAAAGTATCTGTAATCCTCTGTCTACCAACCCAGGAGGACACTTGTCCTGAGGACAAGCTGTGTTCCCACTAAAGACTGAGACAAAGAAGGCATTGGGCACCTCTGCTTTCTCCTCATCTGTGGTTACTAAGTTCCTTACTGCATCCAAAAGACAACAAAAGCTGGTCCTTCCCTTCCTTTTACTATTAATATTTTTGTAAAAACAGTTTTTTATTATCCTTTACAAAAGTTGCTAAATTAAGTTCAAACTGAGCTTTGACCTCCCTAGCCCTTTCCCTACATACCCTAGCAGCCCCCTTAAACACTTCCTGAGAAACCTGACCCTCCTACCAAAGATGATACATCCTCCTTTTCTTCCTAAGGTCCTTCAAATCCTCATTCCCCATCCAGGCTGGATGTTTGCATCATTGAGTTTCTTTTTTGGCACACAGGGACAGTCTGTTCTTGTGATATCAAGATCTCTGTTTTGAAGCACGCCCACATTTCCTGGATTCCTTTAAGGGCTGCTTCCCAAGGGACTTTCTGAGTAAGTATCCCAAACAGGTCAAAATCTGCCCTCAGGAAGGCTAACATAAAAACTTTATGAGAAGTTGCTCCAACTTCTCCGTACTGCCAGGAGAAAATCTCTGTTCCCAGGGATGAAGATGATTTTAGAAATAAATAAGAAGAACTTCTGCCTTTAACCAGGTCATATTTAAAACGATACCCCATAAATCAACATGACCCATAAACAAGCTGTAGGAAGGATGTAGAAAATGACAGAAGTTTCACGATAAATCTCCCCCAGACAGCTGCTATTTGTGACCAAATTAGGAACCAGGAGAAAACTCTTTCCTCTTGTGGAGATGTCTCCATAACATTAACAAGAGGGACTTCTCTCCCTAAATGAACTGAAGAAAGACTTTTTAGAGGTAGTAAACTAACTGGAAATGTTTGGTTTTGTTTCTTTACTTTGTCAGTGGAAAAGAAAAAGTTATGGGAGGAGGAGAAGTGTTCTAAAGGGTTTGCTTTAATTCTTGCCAGTTTTTCCCTTTAATTAATATTTATAAAATTTTCTTACTACTCTTTTAAAGTTTTAAGCCTGCTTTCACTTTCTCATAATCTTATCTCACAGCACGAAATGAGTGCACTAATGATTGACCAGCACCAAAACCACTCACAGGGCACTGTAAGACTTGGCTTTTTCAGGGAGAGGAGGGAGGAGCAGAATCTTACCAAAGCTTTGCCAACTTTGTGTCCTCTCACAGAGAATAAAACAAAAGTGACTACACTGTTATGAATGAGGTCCCTATATGTCAAATTTAATAAACCACAAAATTAGAATTTAGCACCAATTTCATTTGAGCAGCAATTTTATATAAAATAATACAATCAAATATAATCAAGCAGATATAAAATAATTTGGCAGTGATTTGGATAAAGCATAAGCAAAACCGATCGATCGGGGTGTGGGGAGGGTTTTTCTCACCCTGCCTCACGTACAAAAGGCAAAAGGATCCAAACACAACTTATATACTGTATGCTAACACATACTCATAAATAATTTCCTGTAAATCCCCTCCTGTTTTCGATTCCTGAAATGTGTGTCACTGCACTGCACAGCGCATGCTCCGCCTGTTGCTGAGGGGTCTTTTGGCTTTTCGGGGTTCTCTTCAGAGGAAGGCTCACCATCTTCCTCACTGCCCTCTGAATAACCTGCCAGGTTGGGCATGTGCCTTAAGCTTTGTGGTATATAAGTCAGTATTATGTTCCAACTAAGCCATATTATTTCATAGCTAAGACTGGTATTTCAGATTCCATACTTGGAATCATCCCAATTTTACTCATCCCAAGACCAATTCTGTTATAGAATATTGTTTATCTCAATACTCCATCCTGTATCCTACTTTCTCATGAACATCTGAAATCATCTGTTTCATGACACTAATTACATATCCTTTCCTCTGTTAGTTTTTAACAAATATTTTCTAAAATATCGATACAGTTCCAATTATTAGCATGAATCATATTCATTTAGCACAATTTCCCCCATTGTCTCTTTTGATCATAGTGGAGAAAAACTAGAAGGAGAGGAATCTCCTTAGCCCATCCTAAGGAGAGGTTCCCTTAGCCCATCCTGGGCTTGCATTATTCTCTGTGTTGCTATTAAAGATAGGGAAGGGATCATTTAGATGGACTTGAAATATGCTTTTGGAGTAGTACACACTTCTAGAAAGATTTGGAAAGAAAGGAGACTTACAAACATTAAAGGAAAAGTATTAATACACCAGGGATTGGTTATCTTCACTGTGCTTGTTATGATACCCTTGGCAACTGGCAAAAACCATAAAACTGCATGGAACAAAGTTAATATAGGAAGAGAATAAGCAATGCAGAAACAAGTGATGATAAAACAAGCAGCGCAAGAGCAAACAATGAGAAAACAAAGTGTGCAAAAACGAAATCCAAATAACTCCGATCCCTGTGACAATCACTTTATGTAGGTCAGGGACAAGATGGACCCTGTGTTAGTGGCACATTCATGTGTTAGTGCTGCCTGTCACAATCGCAGCAGCTTCACAGGTGTGTGTGTTACAAATAGAAAAATGTGCTGGGTAGGGAAAAATTAAGGATTCAATAGACAAGCTCCTTATCCTTGTAGAGATCAAATTTGTCCTCAATAGGAAAGATTTCTTTGCTTTGAGAAAGATGAAAATGGAAACGACCCAAATATAAATATAAGAAGTGTAGCATTAAAGGAGAAAATAGACGAAAAGCAAAAGGAAACAAAAATTGATATGAAAAAAGATCACAGGAAAAGAATTTTAGGAACTGAATGAGTTGTACAAACAGTTAAAACAGTAGTAAAATATGAGGCTATCTTGATTACCTCCCCTAACTGGCTGACAATGAAGCAAAAATGTGCCTTGAGGGAAAACAGCAGTGTAATTGTGACTTTTTGGAAAGCAAAAACAGAGAATAAAACACCATACATTTTCCTTAGCTGAGTTAGCAGCCATAAAGAAGTTGGGGGAAAATCTGAAAGGGGGGCAATAGATTCTCCCTGATGGTAGGACTAAAACCCTTAGCCAGACAGACATTGACAGACTCACTGAGGAACAAGAGCACTTTGTGATCCTTTTCTAAAATTGTATGGGTATATAGGAATATTTGAAATCAGAAAAAAAAATACGCAGGGACGTTTCACATGTTAAAAAGTGAAAAAAAAGGTGTGGAGGACTCATCCCTCTGGGGGCTGCCATATAGTATACAGGCCAGTTAGAAGGATCCAGATCGATTTTATGGAATTACCCAGAGTGGGCAGGTGGAAATATCGATTAGTTATTAATTGACTCAGTGGATAGAGGCCATCCATGCAGCTGAGGAAACAGCTCAAACAGTAGCCAAAATTTTGTTGAAGCCTATTATTCCAAGATTTGGATTACAATTTGAAATTATAAAAGCAAATAATTTGGGGTAGAAGTTTTTATAGTAATGAATGTATGTTTTATGTAGTTTGGCCAAACTAAGTGTGTGAGTGTTTGATATGAGTGATTCGTTTTGTTTGTCAAGGTAATTGTGTTACAGCAAAGAGAAAATGTGCAATGTGTACCAAGGGCTGGCTGAAAAGTATAGTTTGTGTCCACTAGAAATTTTTATACAAGCTACTAATTGTAGGCATTGAATGTAACTATTGTAAGGAGAGGTGTTAACATTAACAGGTATTAACATTGCCACAGGGGTTACCCAACATCAGGGTTGGGTCCAGAGTGTGGACACACTGATACAGTAGTGAGCTCAGCTGGAACATACAAACAGTGTGACTACAGATGGAAAACTTGGTAATTTCGTTAAATTTTAACCTTTGCTCAAGCACCAGCTTGCCATCAATTCTGGAATCCTTGGGGTGGGTAATCCCGCTGTGTTTGGAGACCAAACAACATCACAAAGAACGAATTCATCATTTCCTGAGACACTGGGATCTGGGACTAATGCCAGCAGCAGAGATCCAGAAAGAAACAGAGCACTGAACGTGTGGTGGGCATGGCCTAGGCTGTGCCCTTGGGCTTGTATTGTCTGTACAGTTTAACTCGTGGGGGAAGGTAACCAAAATAGAAGAAGGGGAAAATCAACTGCTTTCTTTAACCTGCTTAAATTGCTCATGTGACCAGCTTCCAGTAGCATGCCTTTTCAGTGATTTTATGGGAACACCTTTAAGTAATAGAGACAGAATCTTTAACATAGCTGTTCAATTGATAGAAGACAGAGACCAACAAGTTTTAGCTGTGAATGGTCAATAGAGCAAGTGTGCCATTCTGTAATATATAATTGTGTTATCACTGACAGCTGTTGGGGAAGGAAATTTATGATTCTTACCATTGATTTGTTTCCACTACACATGGGCATTTCAGATGGCATTAACGGTGGAAAAGATGATTTAGTAATTATCCCCAACGTCAGAGTAAACAGAACCCGTAAGTTAGATCTTATAACAATCTCTTATTTTTATTGCTTAACTAAATTGTTTTAGTATTTGCTTTATAGAAAAGAGTGTTAAAACATTTCCTGTGGTTGGCACATCTCCGAAGCCCCTTATATTTAATAAAAAAAGAACTGTCAATTAACCCAGGGAAAGTGATAGTACTGTGCCTCCAGACTGTAAGGATCCTGTGCCATCATCCTTGCACCCAGGTGGGCTACACAGAAATAGTATCCTGTGCTATAATCATTGTATTGAGGGATGCACGCAGAAATAGTATCCTGTGCTATAATCATTGTATTGAGGGATGCACGCAGAAATAGTATCCTGTGCTATAATCACTGTATTGTGGGGTGCACACAGAAATAGCATCCTGTGCTGTAATCATTGTATCTGAGGGGGGCACACAGCAATAGTATCCTGTGCTATAATCACTGTATCCAAGGGGTAAGAGTGGAGATTGGCTCAGCAGAAATGGTACCAGCAATGAGGTTCCAGGACACAAACTCTGCTCCCGAGAAGACAATCTCAGCCCTTGGCTGCAGCCCAAGGGGCCGTGAGAGAGGTGGAGAGTCCAGACTCCTGAGGTACCTGCTCCTGACATGGATCCTGGTACCCTGAGCATCTGCAACCCCTGCAATAAATGCTGCCAACTCCTGTGGGACAGCCACAATTCAATGACTGTTTTTGCAGTACATCACTCTGTTGATGCTGAATGTTACAACCAGACAAGTTTACAAACTTGCCACAGAATGGCTGAGCCTACTGGGGAGGAGTTAATCTAGGGTTGGGCCGATGGACGCCCAGACTGCCCCACAGAGGGAGAATTCCTTTGTTTCCCAAAAAGAGAAGAGTGGGGAAATTCAGAACAAAACCAGCAAGGTAAGAATAAAGGGAAAAATCCAAGGGTGTTTCATAACCAATGAAGGCAGCAAAATAGCAACTGGGATTTGCCAACTTCAGGTATAAATATTTTTGTACACTTAATGCAAAAAATCACAACTGAGTTGGGTTTATCAAGGTTGGATTTATGGGGGAGCTCAACTGGCTGAAAGATGGCCATGGAGGAGTGAAGATCTAGCTCCAGAACATTTTCAAAAAGGGAAATACACCCAAATTTCTGAGAAAATAAAATGGCCTGAAGGGTGGACTTTATGTCGCCAGGTAATTGGAGCAGTTTTTATAACTTGAGAAGGAAAGAACTATACCAAAAAGTACACCAAAGAGGTGGGACATACCCCCTGTGAATCTACCTTAATTGTAAATTCAGATAATAGAACTATGACCTGGGGGCAAAACAAAACTGATGGGTATTGGAGAACAACAAAGAGAAACGATTGCAAGTGGGACAGTCAAATTAATCTGTGCTGGTATAATAGTTCTGTAGCTGGTCTTTACCATTCCATAGAAAATACAGATCCCAACTGGAATCAACCAGACAATATAAGTAGAACATGGAAGGCCTCTGATGGGCTACATTGGATTTGTGGACAGCGAGCGTGCAATCAGTTATCCCAGAGATGGAAAGGGACCTGTAGGTTAGGAGTTGTCCAACCCTCCTCCTGCACCCTGCCCTGGTCCAAGGGAAATCCACTGGAGAAAGCCCCACTTGATAAAGCCATGGGCAATAACAAGGCAAACCTAAACCTTTTGATTAGGGGCAGCTATAAATGGAGTGAAAATGAATGGCACTCAGAAAGGATCATAAACTTTTATGATCCAGCTGTTTGGGCTCAAAACAGATCCAGGGAATATAGAACTCTAAGCTGTATGTTAAATCAGTTGCTAAGACTGCAAAAGATAATTGAGGTCAGTTTGAACAAAACAGCCACCCAACAAAGCATGCACCTGCTAGTAACAATTTATCAGAGCAGATTGGCCTTGGACTATCTAATGGCTGAAAAAGGAGGAGTTTGTGAAAAATATAACGCATAAAAATGCAGTCTAAAAATAAATAACAATGGATAAGTGTTGATCAAAAGAAGCGAATTGTACCTGTTAAAAGTTGGAACCACTTTGGGGAAATCTGTTGGTTTATATTAGCTGGACTCATTATTGGAACTGTTGCCTAGACCATTTTTTATCTCCTGTGTTATGTAAGTGAAAATACCACGTATCGAATTTGATCAAAAAAGAGAAATGAGGGAATGTGAAAACCTGGATTTTTGGGGATGTAGAAGATACCAAGATTCAGTCTTTTAATAAAAAGCATGAATCAATATGACAATATATATTTGTCATTCTCGGCTCTAATTCAGGAGAGATTATTCTGTGTTTCAACTAATGGACTGAATATTTCACTCTTCTGTTTCACCAGAATACCATACAGTGTCTCACATCTCCAATTACAAATTTTCTTTAATTGGGGAGGAGGGGGGTTTATCCTAATTCCTAGGACTATGATTAAATCCTTTCCTAACAAATTATTTCCAGCCTCTGGTAATAACAATAAGTCATTTACCCCAAATTTTTCATCTCATTCAATTTGTACTATTTTGATCACAGGGACTTGGAAAAGTTGTCCCCCAACTCCAATTACTGAGATGCATTCCTGACTTAATTTGCACCCTTGAGATAACTTTCTTATGGTGGTCCTAGAGGCTCCTGTGTCTACTAAAAATATCATTTCTGTATTGTGAGGACCAAGTCATAATTTTACCAAAGGCTCTTTTGGTGTTTCAGTCCTCATTAAATACAGTCCCTGACACCCCTACTCCTCCTGAAACCTCTTTTCATCCTGCTTCCTTTTCCTGCAAAATTTCCACAGGTGTCCCTTCTCATGGCAATAGAAACAGGTGGGTCTCGAGTTATTGGGGTAGAATTTGGATTACCCTGATGTCTCAATGCTTTTGTGGATCCTTTGGTGTTAGTACCCTTCTGCGTTTTTCTCATTGTTTTAAAACCTTCTCTCACTCTAGTCCTTTCCCTTCCCCTATGCTTGACCCTCATACACATAGAATCTCTGCACACAAACAGTTTCTGCACTTTTTCTACAACTTTTTGTAGCTTTTGCTCTCAATTTCCCAAGTCATCTAATATGTCCATCACGTCTCCCCAAGATCTAGTATTGGGGTTCATTTCTAGAAGCTAATGCAAACCTCTTAAAAATGTTGCAAAAAGTTAAAACTTCACTACCATGCCCAGGGGAATGTCCCAGAGAATTGCTCCCCACGCTGTTCAGAAATCCCCTTGTTCCTGGGTAACCCTGCGAGCCTCCCTCCTGAGCACTCACTCCCAGGTACAAGACACCACCTCTCTTGCCCTCGTGTCTGGCAGGTAAATAACCAGGAGTTCCAGGTACCTGGGAAATCCTCACTCACTCTTTTCACTCGTGGTTTAATCCCCTCTAATACTTGCTCATCTCTTGTCACCCACTTGCTCCTGCCTGATTCCACTCACCCTGACAAGCTCCTGCCTCTCACTCTTTCTGGCTTCAGTCCCCACAATCCTCCTTTCTCACTTACTAAGCCCTTTTTAAATTACTTTTGCTAAAATTAAACCACACTCACTCACCCTTTATACATGCATGGCACGGCTGGGTCAGCTCATCCACTCATCCACCCCCTCACAGGAATTACAAAGCCTGGTCAAAACCCTTAACACAACAAAACTGTCACTTCCTTCCTTAGCCAGGATTGTGGAACCGCGACCCTCGGTGCCCACTCGATCTGTGATGAGGTCAGGTCTCAAACACTGACACAAACATACAAATGCAGGTCCATGCTTGCTCTGTGACTAGGTCAGTCTGAAACACTCATACAAACACACTAACAGAGGTGCCCACTTGCTCTGTGAGTAGGTCAGTCTCAAATACACAGAGGGACCGCCTCGCTCTGTGACTAGGTCACATCTCAAACACACAAACACACAAACAGATGTCCCCACTCTCTCTGTGACTAGGTCACATCTCAAACACTCACACAAACACACAAACACCTCTCCTAAGCCATCGAGCCTCCTGCAGCACTGCGACTACCGCGGCCCTTGGAGTGTGAGGTCACGTCACAAGCACCCCACACATACACACAAATACAAATGCAAACACACACCTGCCTTCACCCCACCTTGGGATACTCACAGCCTGCTTTTCTCACAAGGATTTTTGTGCACACAGAAGTTTTAGGGGTGCTCTCACCTTTAGCTGGCACTCTTAAGGCAGCCCCTTTGAGGCTTCCTACCGCTAGCTTTTTTTGCTTATGCTTTATTAAAACTGGAACTCCTTCTCCAAGGGAGTCTGGTCTGACCTCGGGACCACCTAAAAACTGGTGTGGAGCCCCTTCCCAAGGCCAGCTGTCCTTACCAGGGCCGGAGTTCCTGGGTTCTGGCACAAAATTGTTATGAATGAGGTCCCTATATGTCTAATTTAATAAACCACAAAATTAGAATTTAGCACCCATTTTAATTGAGCAGCAATTTTATATAAAATAATACAATTAAAAACAATCAAAGAGATGCAAAGAAAAAAAAATTGACAGTGGTTTGGATAAAGCATAAACAAAATCAGGCGGGATACGGGGAGGGTTTTTCTCACCCTGCCTTATGTACAAAGGACAAAAGGATCCAAACACAACTTATATACTGTATGCTAAGATATATTCATCAATATTTTCCTGTAAATCCCCTCCTGTTTTTGATTCTTTAAAACTATTTCACTGCACTGCACAGCCCATGCTCCGCCTGTTGCTGAGGGGTCTTTTGGCCTTTTGGGGGTCTCTTCAGAGGAAGGCTCACTGTCTTCCTCGCTGTCCTCTGAATAACCTGGAGTGTTGGGCATGTGCATTAACCTTTGTGTTATGTAAGTAAGCATTATGTTCGAAGTAAGCCGTATAATTTTATAGATAAGACTGGTATTGCAGATTCCATATTTGGAATCGTCCCAACTTTACTCATCCCGAGACCGATTCTGTTTTAGGATATTGCTTATCTCAATACTCCATCCTGTATCCTGCGTTCTCATGAACATCTGAGAACACCTTTCCTGATAGTAATTGCACATCCATGCGATCTCCTCCCCTGGCGGCGGCCAGGGAGCTCCTCGCCGCTTTCCCCGCACGCTGAATGGGCCAAAGCGGCGTCTCCCATTGCTCCGCTGTGCAGAAATGCGGTGACAGCAGCAGCCGTGCCCACTGTGTCTGCCCGGGAGCGGAGCGGCGGCGGCACCGGAGCCCGGCGAGGGGCGGTGGAGCTCGGAGGCGGCTCCAGCCCGGGTGGGACCCGCGGTCGGTGCTGCCCCAGCTCGGGGCTCGCTGCGGGCGGAGGGGCCGCGGTGAGGGCCGGGAGGTTCTGGCGAGAAAGGACCTTCTCCACCCTGGGCAGTGCCAGCTCCACCTCTGAGCCCAGCACAGCGCTGTCCTTCCTCAGCTGCGCCTGTGCCTTGCACTTCCTCTCAGGGTCACCTCAGTGCCTCTGCATCCCCAGTGCCAGCGCTGGGCTGGGGCTGCAAAGGAAAAGCCTCTGCAATCCATCCTGCCACCGATGCTGCCTGCAGTGAGTGCACTGCCCTCATGACACAACGAGCTCCAATGGGAAATCCAGATCTCCCTCGGCTCCGGGAAATCGTCACAAAGTGGCCAGAACGTGGCACTATTGGACTGCCCTTGGAAGAGGAGGAAGAACCGCTGACACGTGCTGAGAAGGAATCCCACTTTTGGCATCAGGCACCTGACTGCGAAGAAGGGTCTTTCTGTCTGTCTGTCTGTCAGCTGCTGGCTCTTTATCTGTGTCGCCTTCGGAGGAGGACGGTCGGAGCTGCTGCTTGGGGAAGGGAATTCGCTGCCACCGCCACAACCCAGCCCAGAGCTGCTTCTCCTGCTGTGGGGCTGTGGGCTGAGCCTGTGCTGGTGAGAGCAGCCCCTGCACGGGCCCCTCAGTGTCACCCCTCAGTGCCGCAGGGCCCTGTCCCCCCTGCTCGGGTGCCCGGGACCCTGAGCTCGCCTCTCCCTGCCCTGCTCACACCCGGCTGCCGCTGCCGCGCCCCCGCTGCCCCTCGGGCGCTGCTCCGAGCTTTGGCTGCTCCGGAGCCGCGAGGAACGGATTTGTGCAGAATCTTTAAAAATTGATAGAAAGTTCACACAGTCTTGTATATCTGTATGCAAATATTGAGATCAGGTGTGTTGACTTAGGAAAGCTATGGAATAGGGATGATATTGTTTAGAGAGAGATTGAATTAGAAAGGTTTTCTAATATGGCTTTATAACAATAGTATCTATTTTAGGGAATTAGAACTCTGAAAGATGCATTGTAATAGGACTGCAGGAGGTAAAAATATAGGTGACTGGTATTAGAAGTAATAGCAGTATTGTGTAGTAAAAGCTAATAGCTTGAAAAGCATTTATAAGGTATTGTAATTAGGAAAGAAGTTAGCTTTTAAGAAAATAACGTTGAGGTTTATATTTCTTAAGTTTCATTCTTTCTAAAGACTAATAATAAAATATTTTAAAACACTTCTCAGTTACCCCGTCTTTATGAAAACTGAAACGACCAACAATACAGTGCTTCCATTATAATAAGAACAAAAACTCGACTATCTTTTAAGCAGTTAAAAAACATCAAAGTACTTTTTCTTCAGTGCTACTACAAAGAAACAAGACCCTAAAGAATTAGTTCTTCTACCAAAACAAACAAACACCAATAAAAAAAAAACCAAAACCAACCAAACAAAAAACCCCAAAAAAACAAAACAAAAAACCCAAACAGTCAAGACTTCTACCTACATCATGAGCTCAACTCAAACAGAAACCATTATCCCCTATTACACAACATCAAGCAAGCTTTAAAAAAAATAATCCAGCACAAAATATCCAAGCAACCCAAAGACATTTATAAAAGCCTTAAAGTTCCTTGAAGATCTAATTCCTGTAATATTTCTAAACGAAACCTAAAAATTTACTATCTTAAGTCCAAAAGCAGTTTCCGATTATAAATAATAGTGCTGTGTTCACCTTCCCTCTGAGACCCAGTTAAACTCAAACTGGACAATACTTTAACCGTAAACCAAAACCATACAACTACAAATGTATTCCCTCCACACAAATGAGGTAATAATTAACTTATTTAAACAAATTGCAAAGCTTTCCACTTCCCCTGTGTGCAACCCTGTGTGCAACACAATTCCTGTGCGCAGCCCCTGCGCGTCCCCAGCCGTGTCTCCGAGCCCTCCCTCCCTCCAGCCCTGCCCGGAGGCCCCGCAAGCCCGAGCGGAGCCGCGCTGCCCCCGGCGCTGCCCCGCAGCCCCCGCCGCTCTCCCGGCTCAGCCCCCGCTGCCATCCCCGGCCCGCCCGGGATCTCCCAGCCCTGCCCGGCCGGCAGCGAGGGCAGCTCTGCCCGGCTCAAGGAGCGAGGCTGCTCCGCCAGCGCTGCACAAACCCGAGCTCTGGCTGCGGGAAAGAGAGCAACGAGAGAAAAACCCGCGATTGGCAAACTCCTCCATGGGGAAATGGAGCAGGGCACGGACTCTGGGTCAGAGGAAGAGTTTAACCCGTTCCATCCCAGCCCCGTGAACACACAACGGAAACTGACTGACTGGGCTGAGAGCAGACCTAAACTCATGCAAGATAAAGATTTTAATTCGCCATATAGAAAACTCCTTGCTGTGCCAGTTCGATATAAGGAAAATAATGCTAATCCTCGGTGGGAGCCTATAGTATATTATGATATTAAGAAGTTAAGAAAAGCTTTTAATGACAACAGCTTAAACTCCCCATATTTAAAAACATGGTGAGAAGTAGATATGATTCTTATCACCTCACACCTTCAGACTGCTGTAATATTTAATCTCTAATTTTAACAAACTCACAATATATTCTGTGGGACTTGGAACAGCAAAAGCATCTTCACAGACCGATGCAGAGCACTGCTAGAAGTCCTAAAGCCCAGCTAACAATCAGTCAATTAGCCAGAGATCCTCCAAACCATAAAGCTGAAGATGAAGCCGAATCCCTTTCTAGAGCAGGAATAAGAGATATTGGAAATGCAGCCAGAAAGACTCTTTCTACTGTACAACTGCAAGAACCCATGAAAATGCCGATTCTCTGGTTCAACAAGCCACAACTAAACCTTCTCTTGCCATTTTAGATCGCTTGGCACAAGCAGTTCAAAAGCAGAGTCCTAAGGAAACAGCACATCCTCATGGAATTAAAGCCTTGCCTTTACTGATACAAACAATAAATGTAAAAGGGTTCTTTTACCACACCAGCCACCAACAGTGCCACGAATGCTCTCAGCTTGTGGTGAGCTCAGCCCTGCACAGCACATCGTGACCATACAAGCTCCCACACTAGGGGAACAACTTACAAAGTCCCAAGAATCGCTGGGAAATAAATTCCAAAGAGTTATTGAGGCTCAAACCAAAACTATTGAAGAAATCCTCACTGCTTTAGAGTCCATTAAAGAGCCATATTTTAACTGTAAGAAAACCTAAGCAATTTTTTAAAAAGACAGTTCTGAAGCAGAGAAAAATACAAAATTACCTGATAATTACCCTCAGTACAAAAAAACCCCAGGCACTGTACCGATCGCTGTCGCTCCAAATTTACCATAACAGAAAAGCCTCTGTCGGGAGCTTCAACAAGAGCTCACAGCGCCACCGTGTCACAAAACAAAGAACGGCGGCTCCGTCGCAAACAATCTTAGAGCAGATGCAATTTGGAAAATCACCAGAAATCTCCCCAGAAACCCCGACTTATTACCCCCACAGGCACGATGCAAACTAACAACTTCTGCATTAACATACCTCTAAACAAACTTTTGTCATCAATTTCTGCCCACTGGGGTTACTAGTACTTCACAACAGAGACAGGACTTTTTAATTCTAAGCTGAGACAAAACCATAATGCTTAGATTTTCAGTGTTCCCAACTATTATTTCAGTGCACTGTAACCAAGAGCTGATAGCTTTAGCTCTTGCTTACAGCACTCCAGCAGTAATTCAACCCAAACCACTCAGAGCTATCACGGCTGCATTGCCAGGGACTGTAACTGAGCAAGACACCCATGGAGAGCCTGTGCTTTTAACTAAGCCAACTGTGCACCAAGGAACAGCCCCGAGAGCTGTAGCCCACAGCTGATGGCCTTTGGGTGGGAGGTGTCCCCAGTGAGCAGCCACAGCCCCCTGGCAGCCTGAGCCAGGGCAGGGGAACAGTGAATGTCACAGCTGTGCTGGGCACTGGCACAGAGGGCACTGCAATTCCTCCTGTGCTTCAGCCCGGCCATTGCAATCTGGCAGCGCCCATGGGGGCTCTCCCAAGAGCCAAAACAGTCACACTGAGTGTGCACAGTGAGCTCATGGGGACGGCCACCAGTGCTGAGGGTGAGCCAAGGATCACCCGGCCCCTCGTGGGGCACAAACCCATCCCAGCAGAGAAGGGAGACTCGCTAGCCCAGGACAGAACAGAAACAGAAGGGAGTTTTTAATGAGAGCCACAGCAGCACCGACCACTCCAAAGTTATCATCAAAAACTAACAACCCTGTCTAAGGGAGTCAGGAGCCGCCAGCAGGGAAAAAACTAAATGCCATCAAAAAATAAATACATGAACAATTACCAAAGAATTACATCAAACACACAAATGGCTCTTAGACTTCCTCAGTGTTTGTCATACACTATAAAATATCTAATTCCTGAAAATTACTCTAATCTCCTGCTGCTGAGGGCTTCCTTAGGCTCCTGCTGAAATGAAAAATATTCAGGGAGCTTTCCCTTTCTTGAGATTAGAATGGTTTCTGCAATTCCTTGAGGTGTGAGCATGATGGTTAAAATCCCACTGTGCAAATGAAGGTTTTCCCTTTCTCTCCCCCACTCCATGCTCCATCCTCTCCCTTACTTTGCCATCTCAACAACTGCTAAGGAAACCTATCTCATCTTGCCAATTGGCAGTGGAAGTGCTCTTTAATTCAGTTTCAGAGTAGGTTTTAAAGTCAGACTATGCCCATGGTATTGATTCGAATTTTGGATGAAGTTGTTGGTGCTTAACAAGCTCTGTGCTGCTTTAAAGCCTTTCTGCAAGGCTCAGAGAATGACCCTGGCAGGGAGTGCAGGAGCGTTGTGCACTCCTTGTTTAGAAATGGAGGGCATCAAACCAGGTTGCTTTAAAAGGCATTTTAAGTGAAATTAAGGCCCTGGAATTCCTTTGGGCAATGGTCCATTTAGGACAGAGCCACAGTGCCAGAAGCTGTTTGTCTGATGGTCAGTTCATGCTCTGCTCAGTGCAGGGCAGCCCCTCAAGAAATGCATGAGCCAAAGCCAGCAAGGAGAGGAAAAGAGCCAAGCTGAGCTGAGAGGGCTGGAGAGATGAAATGGCACAGATGTGCCTGGAGCACGGCCCTCCCCAGCAGCTTTGCTTACAGTTCAGTGTTCAAAAGGCTGAAAGCTGATGCTCACTCAGGACTTTGGGATCTGGCTTGGAACTGCAGAGGGGATGAGCTCCCTTACTGGAACCCAGGCAGTGGAGTGCCACAAGCCTGCAGCCAGATTGCTTCTCATTCAGCTTGAATTAATTTTTTTTTGTTGTCGTTAGTTAGTTTGTTTTGGTTTTAAAAATTATTCTTAGAGATGCTACAAGTGAAAGAAGTGAACAGAAATAGGCTAGAGCACCACTGGCTCAGCAATTCATCGTTTACTCTCACTCTTACCCTTTTCAAAATATATGTAGATAATATGAACTTTTAATCTCTGTGGGTTGGGTGAAACACTCTTTTTTCCTTTATTTGGAAGAGATATGCAAGTCCTGAGATCCTGGGCCAATGCTCCCTGCATTTTATTAATGTTTTCACAATTAAACAAGGGGCTGATAAGATTGACAAGGAAGATACAACTCAGGAGCTCCCTGGGCAGCAGCCTCCAAACTCTTTGGGTGATTGCAAGAGCTGTAGGGTGTGAAGGCTGCTTTCCAGTGCCAGATTAATCCATAATAACCTGCTCACTGACATCAAAGGCACTGCTTAGAAACCACTTGTTATTTCCCGAGGTGCGGGAGCTGGAGGGTTTGACAGAGCCTGGGCAGAATGATGAAGAATATTCCTGTCAGATTTCTGCTTCTCTCCTTGTGCCAGCAAGAGGAACCCATCCTCGTTAAGGGTTTTGTTCCCGTGTGACAGTGTGTAGTTCAGAGCTAAAGCCGTGCCCAGCAGCGTTCATTATTCAATCTGCGCTGCCCCCTCAGCCGTGTGAGCTCTGAGCAGGGCGCTGGGCAGTGGGGCCGAGCCAATTTCGGGCAGTCGGGCTCGGAGCTCCAAGGGTTTGGAGTCAAGAGCGGAGGCTGAGCTCCGTCTGTGGTCAGAGAGGGGAGACACCTTCCTGTGCAGGGAACGCTTTCCCAGCCGGGTTTGCTCTCCCGACAGCTCCAGTCTCGCCTCTGCAAGAGCAGAGCACGCTGTGCCCCCAGGGCTTTGCCGCTGGCAGCACTGGGAGAGATCCTGGGAACACTGGGAGGGAACTGGGAGCACAGGGAATGCCAGGAGGGAGCTGGGAGGGAGAGTGGGAGCAGCGGGAGTGAGCAGGAAGGAGCACTGGCAGGGATAGCAGGAGCCCTGGGAAGGAACAGCGCTCCCAGCTCCTGCCCAGCGCTCTCCCCATCCCTGCCGGGGCTCGCCAGGCAGAGGGAAACTGGCAGGGAACTGGGAGGGAACTGCTCAGCACTGTGCGAGGGGCAGCAGCCCCAGGGGTGAGCAGTGAGGAGGGGGAAGTGCCCCCAGTGCCTCCCCAGTGCCCCCAAAAATGGGATTGAAATGGAGGGGGGAAAGCTTTTCTGTAATTTTGTTTGAACTGGGGAGGATCCCCATTCAGCTGTCATTTGAAGGGTCTGAATTGAAGGAAAACACACCTTTTTCATAATTTTGGGTGTCTCACTAGGCAGGCAATCACCGTTTTCCTTGATTTTCATGTTGAAATGGAAGGAGAAACCCTTTATGGTGCTGTTTGAATTGAGGGAAAGAGCCCCATTTTCATCATCTCCGGGTTCAAACTGAGAGCAAACACGGCTGTCCCTGGTCTGAAAGGGCTTCCCTTGAGAGGAACCTCTGGATGTGCCACTGTAAGAGTTCCATCGAGGGGGAGCTGCCATTTGAAGGGACCTCCACAGATGAAAAAGATGTGCAAAAGCCCCCAGAATGGTCTTTGTAGAGGGAAATTGAAAACGGAAACTCTATTTTCCCGATTTTTAGGAGACTAAATTGAGGCAAATCCCCTTCTGAGAGAATACCTGGGGCTGTGTCTGATTCCCACAGAGCAGGAGCAGCCTTGCTCTCAGCAGGTCGCAGCCCTGTCCCATGAGGATGTGGCACAAAAGGGTCAGGGAAGACCACAGGACCTCAGCTCAGATGAGGCTTTTGACAGAGCCCAGAGATCTCATCCTGGAACTCTGAAAACACAGGAAAATCAAGAGACAGCCCTGGCTCAGGGCACAGCAACCCTGCTGGAACAAGAGAAGGGACTAAAGGCTGAGCAGGCAGTGCAGGGAACGGCTGCAGACAGCCTGTTCAAAGAGATGCACCTGCAGCTGGAGAGCAAAACAGAGAGATCCCAAAGTGACACCATGTCTTGTGGATAGTCACACAAAGATATGTCAAAGTCTATGAAAAGCCAGCTATAAATAAGGTAATGGTGTCTTATGAATAATGCCTGTTATAAAAATGAGTGAATTCACATGATGGAACCAATCTATCAGCAGTGGCTGTCTCAGGAATTGGAGACAATATTCTTCCAGCATTCCTGTATCCATAGCAATGAAACACTGAACAGCTTACAATGGATAACAGCCATAATGTGGAACAACCACCCACTCTCCTGTGTTATCTGTGGGAGATAAAGCAGAAGAGATCACAATCAATGATCCTGTCAGGCAGTGCAGCACTGACACCTGTGCAATCTGTGAGAGGATCAAGGGCCCAACAAACCGTATCTTCTTCTGTCCAAAAGCAGGTGTTTATCAGTGTTTCATCACAGCTGGTTCAGTGGGATCTGTGTTGCCTCTAGAAGAAAATAGCCACATCTTGCAATGCAAACCAACACATTTAAAAGAAATTAATTTAGGACTTAAAATCAATTGCAGAATAATTCAATGTCACCTCAGTGGAATTAGAGGCACGCTTAAGAGAACTTGAAGTTAACATCTTTAATACTGAATAAAAACTGATCTTAATAAAACTGGAATAGAACATGAAATGGCTTAAAGTGAAAGAGACTGAAACTTGACCTCATCTAAACTCAGCAACGCTCAACCCTGACAGAAATATACCTCAACATAAATGACTCTTAAAAAATTAACTCAATGGAGCAATAAAACAGAACATCACTCAGATCTGACTTTGCTTAATCTTACCAACACTAAAACAATATTTAAATAAAACAAAACCGAACTAACAATCAATATCATTAAGAGTTCGGGGTACTACAAAATGTAACTCATTCTGAGAGTATTAATAGCAAAAGAAAATGAAAATGTGGACCAAGCATGGCTGGAATAACGGCTTGATGGATTTACTGGAGGGATTAGAGAAGTCAAGTACATTGACCCTGTGTAATTTAACATTGAGAAAAACTCATGGTAGCTGCAATTTTTAAGGAGCCAAAAATTTACTAAAACCATTTAAAGAGTAATTATACCAAAAGAAACAACAATGTAAAATTTGGCAAAGTGTGCAACAAACAGGGAGCTTCTCGAGATTGTATTTAGTGTAATAGCATATGCTAAATATTATCAGCATTTGTGTTAAAGAAATTCGATTGTGTTATGCGGCACGTGATAATAATAAGGCAGTGCATTTACCACTTTGAATCTCTCCAGTAAAAATTCTCAGAGAAATCAGAGTTCACGAAAAACACAAGATTAACTTCAAATAAGCATTTCAGCACATGTTTCCGGCATTCCAGGACACGTTCCGTGAGGCTTCAGTGCCCAGGGGCAGTCAGAGCCCTTCGGCAAATGCCGGGGGTTCGCCCCGCCGCAGGGCTGGGGAGCCACGGGGGGCAGTGAGTTCGCCCGGGGCCAAGCGGAGCCGCCGGGCAGAGCCGAGCCCCGGGAGCGGGGAAAGCGGCGGCGGCAGCGAGGGCAAAGCCGAGCGGGGAGAGCCGAGCTGGGACCCGCCCGGGGCTCGGGGTGAGGCGGGGCAGCCCCGCAATTTTCCATTGCGCTCAGCCGGGCTAAAGGGACTCGGGTTCTGATCCCAAATCCAGGCCAGCAGCGACGGGAGGCGCCAGAACGGTGAAGGAGCCGATCCCGGAGAAGGCAGCGATGGGGAGAGGGATCGGGGCGGGGCCGGGGAGCAAAACGGCCGCCCCAGGACTGGTGCATTCCGCATTTGATTGATCACATCGCCGCAAATCTGCTGCGGCACCCGGAGCTCGGAGGCGGCTCCAGCCCAGGTGGGACCGCGGTCGGTGCTGCCCCAGCTCGGGGCTCGCTGCGGGCGGAGGGGCCGCGGTGAGGGCCGGGGGGTTCTGCCGAGTTCCTGGTGCCGGCTTCCCCCGTGTGCCCCCTGCGCTGGGATCGCCCAGGGAGCGGCTGCCCGCGCTCACACAATCACAGAATCTCTGGGCTGGGTTGCAAGAGACCTCCAAGGCCATCGAGTCCAACCCAGCCCAAACACCTCAACTAAACCCTGGCACCCAGTGCCACATCCAGTCTTGAAATAAACAGGGCCAGGACACTTCTTCTCCTTTTTAATGCCTTATTACAAGTGATCAGCTCAGGATTGGGCAGCCCGGCGGGGCTGCAGTCTCCCGTCGTGTCTTCCAGGGCGACACAGATGAGGAGGATAAGCACAGCTCTGTCCACTAGGGGCAGACCTGGGGAATCACGTCCTCGTGGGGGCCTTTGGGGCGTAGCAATCCCTTCCAACGTTGTTAGTTTTCCCCGTTCCTTCTCGTCCGGTCCTGGTTTCGGGACGACTCCCTTGGTCAGGGCAAGAGGGACTCCGAAGGTGTTCAGCATCTCTGCAGAGGCTCAGCATTCCGCTCCTCACGTCCAGATATCACTCCAACCTCTCAACTCTTAGTTGGCTCGTTGTTTTGGGGTTTTTTTTAGTTCGTTTGGAGCAGTAGTCCCCCACAGCATGCTGGTCCTTGGAGTATTTTGCATATCCCTCCCCTGCAAAGTCTGTTCTCCTCACTGTTCGGGAGGTCCCCACCCTTTACTGTCTGAGAGAAGAGCCATTAACTCGCCCCAGCCAGGGCTTTTACCGATACAAAAATAACTATTAACAACAACGACCCGTAATTACCATAACACAGGCAGCAGCCCAGCAGTAGTGGTAACTTTTTTTCTCACAGAAAAAATCAACTGAATTTTTGTTCATAACAGTCTGATTTTAAACACATCCAGGGATGGTGACTCCAACACCTCTCCAGGCAGACCATTCCAGTTCTTTATCACTCTTTATGCAAAAAAAACTTCTTCCTAATATCCAACCTATATTTCCCGTGGTGCAGGTTAAGCCAGTGTCCTCTGGTTCTGTCAGTGCTGCCTGGAGAAAGAGACAAACCCCAGCTGAGCACAGCCACCTTTCAGGAGCTGTACAGAGTGATGAGGGCACCCCGAGTCTCCTTTTCTCCAGGCTGAGCACCCCCAGCTCCCTCAGGGGTTCCTCACAGCGTTTGTGTTCCCAGCCCTTCTCCAGCCTCGTTGCCTCCTCTGGACGCGCTCCAGCGTCTCAACGTCCTTCCCAAGCTGAGGGGCCAGAGCTGGACACAGCACTGCAGGTGTGGCCTCACCAGGGCCAGGCACAGGGGCACAGTGACCTCCCTGCTCCTGCTGGCCACACCATTCCTGATCCAGGCCAGGAGCCCTTGGCCTTCCTGGCCACCAGGACACACTGCTGGCTCATGTTCAGCCGGCTGTCACCAGCACCCCCAGGTCCCTTTCTGCCTGGGCACTGCCCAGCCACACCGTCCCCAGCCCAGAGCATGGCAGGGGTTATTGTGGCCAAAATGCAGCACTCAGCACTTGGATTTATTAAACTTCATGTCCTTGGACTCTGCCCATCCATCCAACAGTTCCAGGTCTCTCTGCAGAGCCCTCCTGCCTCCCCACAGATGGACACAGCTCCCAGCTCAGAGCCCTCTGCAGATTCACTAATGAAAGCCTCAATGCCCTCATCCATGGGGTCAGTGCAAACACTGAACAGAGCTGGCCCCAGCACAGAGCCCTGAGGGACACCCCTGGTGCCTGGCCCCAGCTGGATGCAGCACCCTCAGCACCACTCTCTGGCCCATCCAGCCAGGGCTGAGCCCAGCACAGAGTGCTCCTGTGCCAGCCCTGGGCTGCAGCTTTTCCAGGAGGGAGCTGTGGCAGACACTGCCAAAGGCCCTGCTGGAGCCCAGACAGACACATCCACAGCCTCTCCTGCACCCACCAGCAGGGTCACCTGCTCATGGAAGGAGACCAGCTTGGTCACACACGCCCCAGCCCTCCTAAACCCCTGCTGGCTGCTCTGACACCCTGGCCACCCTGGAGGTGCTGCCTGCTGGAATCAATATGAACTGCTCCATGACCTTACTGGGCACTGAGGCCAGGCTGACTGGCCTGGAACTGCCAGGATCCTCCTTCCCACCCTTGCTGTGGATGGGTGTCACACTGGCCAGCTTCCAGCCGTCTGGAACCTCCCCAGTGAGCCAGGGCTGTTGGTAAATGATGGAGAGCAGCTTCCCAAGCTCACCTGCCAGCTCCCTCATCCCCCTGGGGTGGATCCCCTCTGGGCCCACAGATTTATGAACATGCAAGCAGCTCAGCAGTTCTCTGACTGCCTCCTCCTGGATAACAGGGGCCCATTCTGCTCCCTGGCACCATCCACCAGCCCAGGAGGACACTTGTCCTGAGGACAAGCTGTGTTCCCACTAAAGACTGAGGCAAAGAAGGCATTGAGCACCTCTGCCTTCTCCTCATCTGCAGTTACTGAGTTCCCTCCCGCACCCAAAAGAGAACAAAAGCTGGTCTTTCCCTTCCTTTTACCATTAATTTATTTGTAAAAACAGTTTTTATTATCCTTTACAGAAGTTGCCAAATTAAGTTCAAACTGAGCTTTGGCCTCCCTGGTTTTTTCCCTATATACCCTGGCAATCCCCTTAAATACTTCCTGAGAGATCTGACCCTCCTTCCAAAGATGATACATCCTCCTTTTATTCCTAAATGCCTTCAAAACCTCACTGCCCATCCAGGCTGGATGTTTGCCTTGTCGACTCATCTTTGGGCACACAGGGACAGTCTGTTCTTGTGCCCTCAACATCTCTGCTTTGCAGCATGTCCACCTTTCCTGAACTCCTTTGTTTTCAAGGGCTGCTTCCCAAGGCACATCCTGAATAAGTCTCCTCCATAGGGCAAAGTCTGGCCTCAGGACGTCCAATGTAAACGGTTTTTTGATGTTCCTCCTGATATCACCAAATATCAAGAACGCTACAATTTCATCATCACCAGGCCCCAAGAAGCCTCCAACCGGCACATGCCCTCCAGTCCATCTCCACTGACAACAATTCTAACACAGTCCATCCCCTGGCAGGCTCACAGACCTGCTGTGACTCGTGAGCTCTGGCAACACGCTCGGGGTCTCGACAGGGTTCCCTCCCAGCCTATCCTGCATGGTAACAACATCCATTGTGCAGTTGTCAGCCGACAAAAAAAAATTTCAGTTCCACGAACTCCCTTCCCCAACCACAGCTCCAAAAAAATCGCAGAAGGCCCGGGCGGGCTGCGGAATCGGCGGACTCATATGGAACGCCGACACGAACATGCTGCAGGGATCACTCCGCACTGAGCAGCGATTGGCTGCTTTCCCGTGCGCTGATTGGTCAAAAGCCGAAACCCAAATCCCGAACGTAAGATTATAAATAAGTTCGGGGCTGCGTTTCCGGCACGGAGTATCCTTCCGCAGCGGCAGCGGTGCGATGTGTCCCTCCGCAGAGCACGGAGCGCTACTTTCCTCGCAGCGGGGCCGGCTGTATCCCTCCGCAGCGGCAGTGGAGCCCGGCGAGGCGGCGGCGGAGATCGGCGGCGGTTCCAGCCCAGGTGGGACCGCGGTCGGTGCTGCCCCAGCTCGGGGCTCGCTGCGGGCGGAGGGGGCCGCGGTGAGGGCCGGGGGGTTCTGGCGAGTTCTTGGTGCCGGCTTACCCCGTGTGCCCCCTGCGCTGGGATCGCAGCCGAGGGAGCGGCTGCCCGCGCTCTCCTCCTTGCCCGGACGGCCGGCATGGAGCCGGTGCCGCGGCAGCGATGGCTCATCCCGGCTGCTCTCGCTAGGACGGAGGCGGCTGCTCCGGGCCCGGGACCCTTCCCGGCCGTGCGGCACCGGGCTGGGGGCCGCTGCTCGGGCGGGAGGTGTCCGTGCCTGAGCCTCGGTGTCCCGCAGGACCGGCACCAGCAGCGACCTCTCATCGTGTCCCTTTCAGGGTGCCATCAGCGCGGCTGCAAAGCTGTT
The DNA here is from genome assembly GCF_028551555.1 of Melozone crissalis. Lineage (NCBI taxonomy): Eukaryota > Metazoa > Chordata > Aves > Passeriformes > Passerellidae > Melozone > Melozone crissalis. Next base: position 3,318,181 of record NW_026535840.1, on the reverse strand, counting down.
CCCGAGGCCGAGCTCCCAAAGGATCTGCCAGCACTCCTGATGTCTCGAGAGCAAGGTGCTGTTTGTTCTGGGCAGAGAGATGCCGGCTGTGAGCAGGAGGAGAGTGAATTCTGCTCCATTCCTGGAGCGGCAAATGAGCCCCAACATCCCCAGGAGGGACCAGCAGCCGCGGTTCCACACTCGCCTGGGGCCCAAGAAGCCTCTTGGCATAAGCAGGGGGATGTCAATTGTGAGCGTGCAGTGAGTGCAGATGTGGAGAATGGATTCTGCACCAGGGATGGGAGTGTGAGGGAGCCCCTGGCTCCCCAGGGCACAGCAGCAGCAACGGGCAATGAACTCAAAAGGAACCTCAGAAGATTCCTGGGTGAGTACAGGGCCACCCCTGTGGCCTCTAGGCAGGGGCCCGTGTCCCCTCCCAAGGCCAGGGCTGGCAGGTGTGTGGCCGTTTCCCGATGTCTGGAAGAGGCCTCGTGCTCTGCTGGGCCCCATCCGTGGCTGGAAGCAAGAGCCCCAGCTGCCCCCAAGGCTGTGCAGTTCTCCTGCTGCAGCCTGTGCCCACAGCTGTGTCCCTGCCTGTGCCCACAGCTGTGTCCCTGCCTGTGGCCAGGCTCTTGGCTCTCTGGCTGCCAGCTGAGGGAGGCCCACACTGCCTCAGGGCTCCCTGCTCTGCTCCCTGGCCATGGGCTGAGCAGATTGCAGGGCCGGCTCTGCTTCTGGCAGCCAGCAGCTCTTCCCTGCTCCAGGTGAACGGTTCAGGTGCCATCCCGTGGGCACGGCGGTGCTGATTCTGCTGCTCCTGGTGCTGGTGCTGGCTTTGGGGGCGGCCTTGGCTGTGCTGGCAGGTAAGGGAGGGGCAGCAGCCTGGGCCCAGCCCCTCGGGGCAGAGCGGGCTCCCTGCTCCCTGCACAGGGGAATCCTCAGAGCTTCTCCTCTTCCCCCTGCAGCACCACAGGTTCCAGTCACACCTGCGACTCCGCTGTTGGTTCTGGGCTGTCCCTTTGACTGGATTGGCTACAATGGGGTCTGCTACTACTTCTCACTGGATAACAGCACGTGGGAGCAGGGTCAGGAACGGTGCTCCGAGCTCAATGCCTCCCTGGCCATTGCCAAGGATGAGGAGGCCATGGTGAGTGAGGGGCTGCGGGCGGTGTGGGGCGGCTGAGGGCAGCCTGGGGGCGCTCCTGGGCCGGGCTCGGTGCTCGCAGGGCCGGGGCTGCAGCCCTGGGCCGGGGCCTTGCAGGGAAGGAGCCCCGGCGTGCGGGGGCAGCCCCGGGCACGTGTCCCCCCGAGGGGCCGGCGCAGCTCCCACTCCTCTCTCCTGGGCAGGATTTGCTCTTCCGCCTCGGCGGGAACGGCGATTTCTGGCTCGGGCTGCGCAGACGGGGCGAGCGCCTGCACTGGGGGGACGGCAGCAGCTACAGCTCCCGGTGAGTGCCGGGGAGCCGGGCAGGGCCTGCGGGCACAGGGGCACAAGGGCTTCCCCTGGCAGCCAGCGCTGCCTCTGCTCCTCCCTGCAGGGTTCCTGTCCTCGGCAATTCCGAGTGTGTGTACCTGGCTGACGAGAGATTGAAGAGTGGGAACTGCTCCAATGAGCGGCCGTATGTCTGCAGCAAGGCCCAAGCTCCCCTGTGACAGGGGCTGCACAAAGAACCTTCTCCACGCTGGGCAGTGCCAGCTTCACCTCTGAGCCCAGCACAGCGCTGTCCTTCCTCAGCTGCGCCCTGTGCCTTCCACTTCCTCTCAGGGTCACCTCAGTGCCTCTGCATCCCCAGTGCCAGCGCTGGGCTGGGGCTGCAAAGGAAAAGTCTCTGCAATCCATCCTGGCACCGATGCTGCCTGCAGTTAGTGCATTGCCCTCATTATGTGTGGGAAATATGGCTCACTGTTTTTACTTTTTATAAAAGTTTATTATGGGTTTAAGTCCTGCCCTGGGGTGCTTGTCTGCTTGCACAGGGTTAAGTCAACCTACGCTGTCTATATGCTGTTACATATTACAGCTACATGTACATTTATAAGAGTGCATGTAGCTCTTATATTTAATGTTTATAGTATAAAATATATTATTAAATTATGTATATGTAATATATGTAAAATTTTTAACAGCTTTTAAGAATTGCACTATAACTTTGAATTTTCCTGCTGGTTTAGGTTTTTTTAACTTTTTCAGGCCATCTTGTACTTTAAGCTGTTAAATTGCACGGTTTCTTGTGATTCTCTTTTTGTATTTTCACTCCTTGATAATGAGGGTCAATAAAGTCTTTTTTTTTCCATGCTCTTGTTTCTGTTATCTTGTCTTTCTGATAAGGAAGTCCTTGAATGTGGAAAATCACTTAAGTATTTGACACCATTTTCTGAGTTAGTTACATGAAACAATCATTTCAAGATATCCCAGTCTCTATTGTGCTATGGCCTAAGATAGTATCTGTGACACTTCTATTTATTAAAGCTACAGGGTGCATACATAAACTGACAGATTATACTATATCAAATGCAGTAATTACAAATTGTACTGTATCAGGGTTTTTGTGATCAGTAATAGCTTGCAAAACAAAAGGTAGGACATAAATGAGAAAGCCAATACCTATATTTATAATCTATAACATTATACAACAAGCTTAGTTGGGAAATCCAAATCACCCTGGGCTCTTGGAAATCATCACAAACTGGCCTGAAAGTGATGCTTCTGGACTGTCCTTGGAAGATGCGAGGAAGGACCCTCACTTTTAAAATTTTAGAGGTTCATTAAACCTTAACAAAAAAATACAACAACAGACTGAATAAGGAAAAATCACAGCACTGGGGATCTCTGGGACTGTCAGCCATGTGCTTGGTTATGTAACGGATGCTCTGCCTTTTATACCCTCAGCCCCTCCCAGAGTTTTGTCAGTCAGCTCCTTCTCTGCCCCCCACAGGTGGGGATCACTTCCTCACACCTTGACTGGAGCTCAGGTGTTGTCCTGTGGCCCCTCCTGGTAATGAGCCGGCCCTCCCCAAATGCCCTGGGGACTGAGGCTGCTACAAGGGGGAGGGAAAGGGGAATGGGGGGGACACATTACAGTGACAGCACTCTACATTTACAGAACTTATCCTAACATACACATAATATCTGTCTCTTACTTGTGAGAGCCAACTATCACATCATTCATCTATAAAAAAACACACTTTTCCATTCCTATGAGCTTTTGGCTCAAACAATTAACTCTCATTTTCAATCCAGATAATCAACTCTTCACAAGAAAAAAAAATTAATGACTTATACTAGCATTTGTTGATGAGGGCAAGGAGAGTGGGAACAGAAGGAAAAATCTCAGCTTTTCTTTGCCACACTTATTTGGAATGGACAAAATGGGATCACTGAGGTCTGGTGTGGCTTTTTTACCCCCATCTACCGTGCCCATGGGGTTGCTACTCATAGCAGGTGGATCTTGGTGAGTACAGAGGCCAACTCAGTCTTGCCTTCTGGTTCCTGTTGTATTAAAAGACAGCTGAGCAGTGACAGAGGCCTGGGGTGCCTTTCTGGCCCCCACCTTGCCATGCCTATGGGATTGCTGCCCACTGCAGGGCTATGGAATCTTCTCGGTGGTGAACACAGGGGCCAACCTGGTCTTGCCCTCTATTTCTTGTTTCACTCTGCTTGTTGGTCCTTAAGGGAACTGCCCCAACACCTCTGATGGTTCCCTGTGTACTACCCCTCAACAAATGCTTGTGATTCTCATCTAATAAAACAGCACAATTACATCAATAAATGATGAAGTTCAAACTCCCTGCCCAAAGTGTTAGTTAAACAATCTTCAAGCTGGTGGAAGCTTGACTCCGCTTTTCAGACATCTTCAATCTTTGGTTCTCTCTCACCTGCTCTGCATGTTACAGTCTATTCTTTGGGTTCTCTCACCAGCCTTTAATTCTGTTGCCTTGAGTCCCTCTCGCTCTGGGGTTGGCACAGCCCATTCAGCCCTCAGGTAGAAGGATCCTTCCAAGCCAAAGGGATTTCTGAAGCAGTCCCAGCCTACAGCCCCTGGGTGCCTTCAGGTCATCCATCCAAAAGGAAAAGTGACTTCTGGACCCTGAGGGACCCCAGTGATCTGTTGGAAGGATGTAGAAAATGACAGAAACTTCATGATAAATTTCTCCCGGGCAGCTGGGATTTGTGACCAAATTAGGAACCAGGAGAAAACTCTTTCCTCTCATGGAGATGTCTCCATAACATTAACAAGAGGGACTTATCTCCCTAAATGGACTGAAGAAAAACTATTTTAGAGGCAGTAAACTAAGTGGAATTTTTTGGTTCTGTTTCTTTACATTGTCAGTGTAAAAAAAAAAGTTGTGCGAGGAAAAATTTTAGAAGTGTTCTAAAAGGTTTGCTTTAATTTTTACTACGTTTTTTCTTTCAGTTGCTATTAATAAAAGTTTGTTTATACCATTTAAAGTTTTAAGCCTGCTTTAACTTTGTCCTAACCTTATCTCACAGCAAGAAATGAGTGCACGAGTGATTGACCCGCACCAAAACCACTGCACAGTGCACTGTAAGACTTGGATTTTTCTGGGAGAGGAGGGAGGAGAAGAATCTTACCAAAGCTTTGCCAACTTTGTGTCCTCTCACAGAGAATAAAACAAAAGTGACTACACTGTTATGAATGAGGTCCCTATATGTCAAATTTAATAAACCACAAAATTAGAATTTAGCACCAATTTTAATTGAGCAGCAATTTTATATAAAATAATACAATCAAATATAATCAAGCAGATATGAATTAATTTGGCTGTGGTTTGGATAAAGCATAAGCAAAACCGATCGATTAGGGTGTGAGGAGGGTTTTTCTCACCCTGCCTCATGTACAAAAGGATCCAAACACAACTTATATACTGTATGCTAACACATACTCATAGATAATTTCCTGTAAATCCTCTCCTGTTTTCGAATATTGAAATCTGTGTCGCTGCACTGCACAGTGCATGCTCCGCCTGTTGCTGAGGGGTCTTTTGGCTTTTCGGGGGTCTCTTCAGAGGAAGGCTCACTGTCTTCCTCACTGCCCTCTGAATAACCTGGCAGGTTGGGCATGTGCATTAAGCTTTGTGGTATATAAGTCAGCATTATGTTCCAACTAAGCCTTATTATTTCATAGATAAGACTGGTATTTCAGATTCCATACTTGGAATCATCCCAATTTTACTCATCCCAAGACCAATTCTGTTATAGGATATTGTTTATCTCAATACTCCATCCTGTATCCTACTTTCTCATGAACATCTGAAATCATCTGTTTCATGACACTAATTACATATCCTTTTCCTCTATTAGTTTTTAACAAATATTTTCTAAAATATCAATACAGTTCCAATTATTATCACGAATCATATTCATTTAGCACAATTTCCCCCATTGTCTCTTTTGATCATATTGACTCTTGCTTTTTATTAAAAGAGTGAATCTCAGTATCTTCTACATCCCCAAAAATCCAGGTTTTCACATTCCCTCATTTCTCTTTTTGATTAAATTTAATATGTGGTATTTTCACTTACATAACACAGGAGATAAAAAATGGCCTAGGCAACAATTCCAATAATGAGTCCAGCTAGTATAAAGCACCAGATTTCCCCAAAGGTGTGCCATCCAACTTTGAACAGGTGCAATTTGCTTCTTTTGATCAACACTTTTCCGTTGTTATTTATTTTTAGACAGCATATTGATGTGTTGTATTTTTCACATTATCCTCCTTTTTCAGCCATTAGATAGTCCAAGGCCAATCTGCTCAGCTAGACTGTTACTGGCAGGTGCATGCTTTGTTGGGTAGCTGTTTTGTTCAAACTGACCTCAATTACCTTTTGCAGTCTTATCAAACAATTTAACAAATAGTTTGGAGTTCTATATTCCCTGGATCTGTTTAGAGCCCAAATAGCCGGATCATAAAACTTTATGATGCTTTCTGAGTGCCATTCATTTTCACTCCATTTTAAGCTGCCCCTAATCAAAAGGTTTAGGTTTGCCTTGTCTTTGCCCATGGCTTTATCAAGTGGGGCTTTCTCCAGTGGATTTCCCTTGGACCAGGGCAGGGTGCAGGAGGAGGGTTGGATAACTCCTAACCTACAGGTCCCTTTCCATCTCTGGGGTAACTGACTGCACACTCACTGTCCACAAATCCAATATAGCCCATCAGGGGCCTTCCATGTTCTACTTATATTGTCTGGTTGATTCCAATAGGGATCTGTATTTTCTATGGAATGGTAAGGGCCAGCTGCAGAACTATTATACCAGCACAGATTAATTTGACTGTCCCACTTGCAATCGTTTCTCTTTGTTGTTCTCCAATACCCATTGGTTTTGTTTGGCCACCAGGTCATAGTTTTATTATCTGAATTTACAATTAAGGTAGATTCACAGAGGGTATGTCCCACCTCTTTGGTATAGTTCTTTCCTTCTCAAGTTATACAAACTGCTCCAATTACCTGGTGACTTAAAGTCCACCCCTCAGGCCATTTTATTTTCTCAGATATTTGGGTGTATTTTCCTTTTTGAAAGTGTTCTGGAGCTAGACCTTCACCCCTCCATGGCCACCTTTCAGCCATTTGAGCTCCCCCATAAATCCAACCTTGATAAACCCAACTCAGTTGTGATTTTTTGCATTAAGTGTACAAAAAGATTTATACCTGAAGTTGGCAAATCCCAGTTGCTATTTTGCTGCCTTCATTGGTTATACAGCACATTTGGATTTTTCCCTTTATTCTTACCTTGCTGGTTTTGTTCTGAATTTCCCCACTCTTCTCTTTTTGGGAAACAAATGAATTCTCCCTCTGTGGGGCAGTCTGGGCTGGAAGGCGTCCATTGGACCAATCCTAGATTAACTCCTCCCCAATAGGCTCAGCCATTCCTGTGGCAAGTTTGTAAACTTGTCTGGTTGTAACATTCAGCATCAACAGAGTGATGTACTGCAAAAACAGTCATTGAATTGTGGCTGTCCCACAGGAGTTGGTAGCATTTATTGCAGGGGTTGCAGATGCACAGGGTACCAGGATCCATGTCAGGAGCAGGTACCTCAGGAGTCTGGACTCTCCATCTCTCTCACAGCCCCTTGGGCTGCAGCCAAGGGCTGAGATTGTCTTCTTGGGAGCAGAGTTTGTGTCCTGGAACCTCATTGCTGGTACCATTTCTGCTGAGCCAATCTCCACTCTTACCCCTTGGATACAGTGACTCTAGCACAGGATACTATTGCTGTGTGCACCCCTCAGATACAATGATTATAGCACAGGATACTATTGCTGTGTGCACCCCTCAATACAGTGATTATAGCACAGGATACTATTTCTGTGTGCCCCCCTCAATACAATGATTACAGCACAGGATACTATTGCTGTGTGCACCCCTCAGATACAATGATTATAACACAGGATACTATTTCTGTGTAGCCCACCCGGGGGCAAGGACGATGGCACAGGATCCTTACAGTCTGGAGGCACAGTCCTCTCGCTTTCCCTAGGTTAATTGACAGGTTTTTTATTAAATATAAGGGGCTTCGGAGATGTGCCAACCACAGGAAAGAGAGTTTTAACACTCTTTTCTATAAAACAAATACTAAAACAATTTAGTTAAGCAATAAAAAAAAATTGTTATAAGATCTAACTTACTGGTTGCTTTTTACTCTGACATTGGGGATAATTACTGAATCATCTTTGTCACTGGTAAACACACTTGCAATGCCCGTCTGTAGTGGAAACAAATCTATGGTGTGACTCATATATTTCCTTCCCCCAACAGCTGTCGGTGATAACACAATTATCTGTTACACAATGGCACACTTGCTCTCTTGCCTGTTCATAGGCTGTTACAGCTAAAACTCGTTGGTCTCTGTCTTCTATTAATTGAACAGCTGCATGAAAGGTTCTATCTCTATTACTTAAAGGTGTTCCTAAAAAATCACTGAAAAGGCATGCTGTTGTAAGCTGGTCACATAAGCGATTTAAGCAGGTTAAACAAAGCAGTTGATTTTCCCCTTCTTCTATTTTGGTTACCTTCCCCCACGAGTTAAACTGTACAGACAATACAAGCCCACAGGGCACAGCCTAGGCCATGCCCAGCACACGTCCAGTGCTCTGTTTTTTTCTGGCCCTCTGTTGCTGGCATGAGTTCCTGATCCCAGTGTCTCAGGAGACGCTGAATTCGTTCTTCATGACGTTGTTTGGCCTCCAAACACAGCGGGGTTACTCAACCCAATGATTCCAGAAGTGATGGCAAGCTGGTATTTGAGCAAAGGTTAAAATTTAACGAAATTACCAAGTTTTCCATCTGTAGTCACACTGTTTGTATGTTCCAGCTGAGCTCACTACTGTATCATGTGTCCACACCCTGGACCCAACCCTGACGTTGGGTAATCCCTGAGGCAATGTTAATACCTGTTAATGTTAACACCCCTCCTTACAATAGTTACCTTCAATGCCTACAATTAGTAGCTTGTATAAAAATTTCTAGTGGACACAAACTATACTTTTCAGCCAGCCCTTGGTACACATTGCACATTTGCTCTTTGCTGTAATGCAATTACTTTGATAAACAAAACAAATAACACATATCAAATATTCACACACTTAGTTTGGTCCAAATACATAAAACATACAATCATTACTATAAAAACTTTTACCCCAAATTATTTGCTTTTATCACTTCAAATTCTAATCCAAATCTTGCAATAATAGGCTTAGACAAAATTTTGGCTACTGTTTGAGCTGTAACCCGAGCTGCAGGGACTGCTTCTACCCACTGAGTCAATTAATAACTAATCGATATTTCCACCTGCCCACTCTGGGTAATTCCATAAAATCAATCTGGATCCTTCTAACTGGCCTGTATACTATACAGCAGCCCCCAGAGGGATGAGTCCTCCACACCTTTTGGTTCACTTTTTAACATGTGAAACGTCCCTGTGTATTTTTTTTTCTGATTTCAAATATTCCTATATACCCATACAATTTTGGAAAAGGATCACAAAGTGCTCTTGTTTCTCAGTGAGTCTGTCAATGTCTGTCTGGCTAAGGGTTTTAGTCCTACCATCAGGGAGAATCTATTGCCCTCCTTTCAGTTTTTTCCCTAACTTCTTTATGGCTGCTAACTCTGCTAAGGAAAATGTATGGTGTTTTATTCTGTGTTTTTGCTTTCCAAAAAGTCACAATTACACTTCTGTTATCCCTCAAGGCACATTTTTGCTTCACTGTCAGCCAGTTAGGGGAGGTTATCAAGATAGCCTCATATTTTACTACTGTTTTAACTGTTTGTACAACTCATTCAGTTCCTCTAATTCTTTTCCTGTGACCTTTTTTTATATCAATTTTTGTTTCTTTTTGTTTTTCTTCTATTTTCTCCTTTAATGTTACACTTCTTATATTTATATTTGGGTCATTTCCATTTTCATCTTTCTCAAAACAAAAAAAATTTTCCTATTGAGGACAAATTTGATCGCTATAAGGATAAGGAGCTCATCCATTGAATCCTTAATTTTTCCCTACCCAGTACATTTTTCCATTTGTAACACACACACCTGTGAAACTGCTGCAATTGTGATAGGCAGCACTAACACATGAATGTGCCACTAACACAGGGTCCATCTTGTCCCTGACCTTCATAAAGTGATTGTCACAGGGCTCTGAGTTATTTGAATTTTGTTTTTGCACAGTTTGTTTTCTCATTGTTTGCTCTTGCACTGCTTGTTGTATCATCACTTGTTTCTGCATTGCTTATTCCCTTCCTATTTCTTAACTTTGTTCCATGCCGTTTTATGGTTTTTGCCAGTTGCCAAGGGTATCATAACAAGCACAGTGAAGATAACCAACCCCTGGTGTATTAATCCTTCTCCTTGAATGTTCGTAAGTCCCCTTTCTTTCCACATTTTTCTAGAAGTGTGTACTACTCCAGAAGCATATTTCAAGTCCATCTAAATGATCCCTTCCCAATCCTTGAATAGCAACACAGAGAATAATGCAAGCCCAGGATGGGCTAAGGGGACCAGATTCCTTTCCTTCTAGTTTATCTCCACTAATTATAGCATTCCCAGGTTTTCTTTTCCCATCTATCACTCAAGATGATCCTTCTAGAAATAATTTTTTTCCTCTTTGTAACTCCTGTTCTCTTAGATCTGGACACATTTTTTGTTTGTAGCTCTGTGACCTCTGTGCAGTCATGCATTAGTTCTTTCCCTGGGACATCGTAGAGAAATTGAGTGGGGCTTTTTATATGCGTCATTCTCAGCTCTAATCCAGGAGAGATTATTCTGTGATTCAAGTAATGGACTGAATATTTCACACTTCTGTTTCACCAGAATACCATACAGTGTCTCACATCTCCAATTACAAATTTTCTTTAGTTGGGGAGGAGGGGGGTTTATCCTAATTCCTAGGACTATTATTAAATCCTTTCCTAACAAATTATTTCCAGCCTCTGGTAATAACAATAAGTCATTTACCCCAAATTTTTCATCTCATTCAATTTGTACTTTTTTAATCACAGGGACTTGGAACAGTTGTCCCCCAGTTCCAATTACTGAGATGCATTCCTGACTTAATTTGCACCCTTGAGATAACTTTCTTATGGTGGTCCTAGAGGCTCCTGTGTTTACTAAAAATATCATTTCTGTATTGTGAGGACCAAGTCATAATTTTACCAAAGGCTCTTCTGGTGTTTCAGTCCTCATTAAATACAGTCCCTGACACCCCTACTCCTCCTGAAACCACTTTTCATCCTGCTTCCTTTTCCTGCAAAATTTCCACAGGTGTCCCTTCTCATGGCAATAGAAACAGGTGGGTCTCGAGTCATTAGGGGTAGAATTTGGATTACCCTGATGTCTCAATGCTTTTGTGGATCCTTTGGTGTTAGTACCCTTCTGCGTTTTTCTCATTGTTTTAAAACCTTCTCTCACTCTAGTCCTTTCCCTTCCCCTATGCTTGACCCTCATACACATACAATCTCTGCACACAAACAGTTTCTGCACTTTTTCTACAACTTTTTGTAGCTTTTGCTCTCAATTTCCCAAGTCATCTAATATGTCCATCACGTCTCCCCAAGATCTAGTATTGGGGTTCATTTCTAGAAGCTAATGCAAACCTCTTAAAAATGTTGCAACAGTTAAAACTTCACTACCATGCCCAGGGGACTGTTCCGGAGAATTGCTCCCCACCCTGTTCAGAAATCCCCTTGTTTCTGGGTAACCCTGCGAGCCTCCCTCCTGAGCACTCGCTTCCAGGTACAAGATGCCACCTGTCTTGCCCTCGTTTCTGGCAGTAAATAACCAGGAGTTCCAGGCACCTGGGAAATCCTCACTCACTCTTTTCACTCGTGGTTTAATCCCCTCTAATACTTGCTCATCTCTTGTCAGCCACTTGCTCCTGCCTGATTCCACTCACCCTGACAAGCTCCTGCCTCTCACTCTTTCTGGCTTCAGCCCCCACAATCCTCCTTTCTCACTTCCTAAGCCCTTTTTTTATTACTTTTGCTAAAATTAAACCACACTCACCCACCCTTTATACACGCACGGCACAGCTGGGTCAGCTCATCTGCTCACCCCCTTCTCACAGGAATTACAAAGCCTGGTAAAAACCCTTAACACAACAAAACTGTTGCTTCCTTCCTTAGCCAGGAGGGCAGAACTGCGACCCTCGGTGGTGCCCACTCGCTCTGTGATGAGGTCACATCTCAGACTCTCACACAAACACACAAACACCTCTCCTTAGCCGGCTGAGCCCCCTGCAGCACTGTGACTACCATGGCCCTCGGAGTGTGAGGTCACGTCACAAGCACCCCACACATACACACAAACACAAATGCAAGCACACACCTGCCTTCACCCCACCTCGGGATACTCACAGACTCCTTTTCGCACAAGGATTTTTGTGCACACAGAAGTTTTATGGGTGCTCTCACCTTTAGCTGGCACTCTTAAGGCAGCCCCTTTGAGGCTTCCTACCGCTAGCTTTTTTTGCTTATGCTTTATTAAAACTGGAACTCCTTCTCCAAGGGAGTCTGGTCTGATGTTGGGACCACCTAAAAACTGGTGTGGAGCCCCTTCCCAAGGCCAGCTGTCCTTACCAGGGCCAGAGTTCCTGGGTTCTGGCACAAAATTGTTATGAATGAGGTCCCTATATGTCTAATTTAATAAACCATAAAATTAGAATTTAGCACCCATTTTAATTGAGCAGCAATTTTATATAAAATAATATAATTAAAAACAATCAAGGAGATGCAAAGAAAAAAATTGACAGTGGTTTGGATAAAGCATAAACAAAATCAGTCGGGATACGGGGAGGGTTTTTCTCACCCTGCCTTATGTACAAAGGACAAAAGGATCCAAACACAACTTATATACTGTATGCTAAGATATATTCATCAATATTTTCCTGTAAATCCCCTCGTGTTTTTGATTCTTTAAAACTATTTCACTGCACTGCACAGTGCATGCTCCGCCTGTTGCTGAGGGGTCTTTTGGCCTTTTGGGCATCTCTTCAGAGGAAGGCTCACTGTCTTCCTCGCTGTCCTCTGAATAACCTGGAGTGTTGGGCATGTGCATTAACCTTTGTGTTATGTAAGTAAGCATTATGTTTGAACTAAGCCGTATTATTTTATAGATAAGACTGGTATTGCAGATTCCATATTTGGAATCGTCCCAACTTTGCTCATCCCAAGATCGATTCTGTTTTAGGATATTGCTTATCTCAATACTCCATCCTGTATCCTACGTTCTCATTAACATCTGAGAACACCTTTCCTGACACTAATGGCACATCCATGCGATCTCCTCTCCTGGCGGCGGCCAGGGAGCTCCTCGCCGCTTTCCCCGCACGCTGAATGGGCCAAAGCGGCGTCTCCCGTTTCCCCGCTGTGCAGAAATGCGGTGACAGCAGCAGCCGTGCCGGCTGTGTCTGCCCGGGAGCGGAGCGGCGGCGGCACCGGAGCCCGGCGAGGGGCGGCGGAGCTCGGAGGCGGCTCCAGCCCGGGTGGGACCGCGGTCGGTGCTGCCCCAGCTCGGGGCTCGCTGCGGGCGGAGGGGCCGCGGTGAGGGCCGGGGGGTTCTGGCGAGAAAGGACCCTCTCCACGCTGGGCAGTGCCAGCTCCACCTCTGAGCCCAGCACAGCGCTGTCCTTCCTCAGCTGCGCCTGTGCCTTGCACTTCCTCTCAGGGTCACCTCAGTGCCTCTGCATCCCCAGTGCCAGCGCTGGGCTGGGGCTGCAAAGGAAAAGTCTCTGCAATCCATCCTGGCACCGATGCTGCCTGCAGTGAGTGCAATGCCCTCATGACACAACAAGCTCCAATGGGAAATCCAAATCTTCCTGGCATCTTGGAATTCATTACAAACTGGCCTGAACATGTCACTTTTGGACTGTCTTTGAAAGAGGAAGAAAAGCAGCTGAAACGCGCTGTGGAGGAATCTCACTTTTGCCATCAGGCACCGGACTGTGAACAAGGGTCTGTCTGCTGCTGGCTCTTTACCTGTGTTGCCTTCGGAGGAGGACGGTCGGAGCTGCTGCTTGGGGAAGGGAATTCGCTGCCACCGCCACATCCCAGCCCAGAGCTGCTTCTCCTGCTGTGGGGCTGTGGGCTGAGCCTGTGCTGGTGAGAGCAGCCCCTGCACGGGCCCCTCAGTGTCACCCCTCAGTGCCGCAGGGCCCTGTCCCCCCTGCTCGGGTGCCCGGGACCCTGAGCTCGCCTCTCCCTGCCCCGCTCACACCCGGCTGCCGCTGCCGCGCCCCCGCTGCCCCTCGGGCGCTGCTCCGAGCTTTGGCTGCTCCGGAGCTGCGAGGAACGGATTTGTGCAGAATCTTTAAACACTGATAGAATGTGCACACGGTCTTGTATATCTATATGCAAATACTGAGATCAGGTGTGTTGACTTAAGAAAGCTATGGAATAGAGATGATATTGTTGAGAGGGAGAATTAGAAATTAGTTTTAAAATATCAAAAGAGTATATGAAAGTGTATATATAAATTAGAGGCTTTAAAAAGGAGTAGGTATTTTAAAGAATTAGAACTCTGATAGATGCATTGTAATAGGTCTATGTGAGGTGATTGGTGTTAGAAGTAACAAGTATTACAATACCAGCAGTATTGTGTGGTAAAAGAAAATATCTTGAAAAACATTTATAAATATTTATATGTATTTATAAGTTTATAAATATTATATAAGTATATAAATATTTATAAATATTACAAATATATAAGTATATAAATATTATATGTATTTATAAGTATTTATAAGTATTCCTATATGCAATTAGGAAATATGGTAGCTTTTAATAGAATAACGTTGAGTTTTACATTTCTTATGTTTACTTTTTATTGAGACTGATAATAAAATCAAATATTTTAAAACACTTCTCAGTTATCCCCGTCTTTTTAGAAACTAAGAAACCCAACAAAACAGTATATCCGTTATAAAAAACATATAACTCAACTACCTTTCAAGCACTTAAAAAAATGAAAATACTTTTTCTTCAGTGCTGCTACAAAGAAACAAGACCCTAAAGAATTAGTTCTTCTACAAAAAAACCTGGCTAAAACTTCTACCTACTACACCTACTAGCTCAACTCAAACAGAAACCAATATTATCTCCTATTACACATCAAGCAAGTCTTAAAAAACATAATCCAGCACAAAATATCCAAGCAACCCAAAGACGTCTATAAGAGCCTTAAAGCTCGAATCAAACCGAATATTTATAATATTAAAAAAACACCTAAAAATTTACTCTCTTAAGTCCAAACGCAGTTTCCCACTATAAATAATACTTTTGTCTTCACCTTCCCTCTGAGACCCAGTTAAACTCAAACTGTACAATACTTTTACCATAAACCAAAACCACACAAACACAAAATTATAACCTCCAGATCATACTTTAATGAACTTATTTGCACAACCTGCGAAGTTTTCCCCTTCCCCGCTCTTGTGCGCAGCCCCTGCGCGTCCCCAGCCGTGTCTCCGAGCCCTCCCTCCCTCCAGCCCTGCCCGGAGGCCCCGCAAGCCCGAGCGGAGCCGCGCTGCCCCCGGCGCTGCCCCGCAGCCCCCGCCGCTCTCCCGGCTCAGCCCCCGCTGCCATCCCCGGCCCGCCCGGGATCTCCCAGCCCTGCCCGGCCGGCAGCGAGGGCAGCTCTGCCCGGCTCAAGGAGCGAGGCTGCTCCGCCAGCGCTGCACAAACCCGAGCTCTGGCTGCGGGAAAGAGAGCAACGAGAGAAAAACCCGCGATTGGCAAACTCCTCCATGGGGAAATGGAGCAGGGCACGGACTCTGGGTCAGAGGAAGAGTTTAACCCGTTCCATCCCAGCCCCGTGAACACACAACGGGAACTGACTGACTGGGCTGAGATTAGACCTAAACTCGTGCAAGATAAAGATTTTCATTCACCATACAAAAAACTCCTTGCTGTGCCAGTTTGATATAAGGAAAATAATGCTAATCCTCGGTGGGAGCCTATAGCACATGGGGATATTCAGAAGTTTAAAGCTTTTAAAGACAACAGCTTAAATTCCCTGTGTTTTACTAATGTGGTGAGAAGTAGATATGATTCTTATCACCTCACACCTTCAGACTGCTGTAACATTTCATCTGTAATTTTAACAAACTCACAATATATTCTGTGGGACTTGGAACAGTGAAAGCATCTTCACAGACTGATGGAGAGCTCTGCTAGAAGTCCTAAAGCCCAACTAACAATCAGTCAATTAGCCAGAGATCCTCCAAACCATAAAGCAGAAGATGAAGCCGAATCCCTTTCCAGAGCAGGAATAAGAGATATTAGAAATGCAGCCAGAAAGACTCTTTTAACTGTACAACTGCAAGAACCCATGAAAATGCCGATTCTCTGATTCAACAAGCCACAACTAAACCTTCTCTTGCCTTTTTAGATCGCTTGGCACAAGCAGTTCAAAAGCAGTGTCCCAAGGAAACAGCACATCCTCATGGAATTAAAGCCTTGTCTTTACTGATACAAACAATAAATGTAAAAGGGTTCTTTTACCAGCCCAGCCACCAACAGTGCCACGAACGCTCTCAGCTTGTGGTGAGCTCAGCACTCCACAGCACATCGTGACCATACAAGCTCCGGCTCTGGGAGAACAACTTACAAAGTCCCGAGAATCGCTGGGAAATAAATTCCAAAGAGTTATTGAGGCTCAAACCAAAACTATTGAAAAAACCCCACTGCTTTAGAGTCTATTAAAGAGCCATATTTTAACTGTAAGAAAACCTAAGTAATTTTTTTAAAAGACAGTTCTGAAGCAGAGAAAAATACAAAATTACCTGATAATTACCCTCAGTACAAAAAACCCCCAGGCACTGTACCGATCGCTGTCGCTCCAAATTTAACATAACAGAAAAGCCTCTGTCGGGAGCTTCAACAAGGGCTCACAGCGCCACCGCGTCACAAAACAAAGAACGGCGGCTCCATCGCAAACAAACTTGGAGCAGATGCAATTTGGAAAATCACCAGAAATCTCCCCAGAAACCCCGACTTATTACCCGCAGGGGCACGATGCAAACTAACAACTTCTGCATTAACATACCTCTAAACAAACTTTTGTCATCCATTTATGCCCACTGGGGTTACTAGTACTTCACAACAGAGACAGGACTTTTTAATTCTAAGCAGAGACAAAACCATAATGCTTAGATTTTCAGTGTTCCCAACTACTATTTCAGTACACAGTAACCAAGAGGTGACAGCTTTAGCTCTTGCTTACAGCACTCCAGCAGTAATTCAACCCAAACCACTCAGAGCTATCACGGCTGCATTGCCAGGGACTGTAACTGAGCAAGACATCCATGGAGAGCCTGTGCTTTTAACTAAGCCAACTGTGCACCAAGGAACAGCCCCGAGAGCTGTAGTCCACAGCTGATGGCCTTTGGGTGGGAGGTGTCCCCAGTGAGCAGCCACAGCCCCCTTGCAGCCTGAGCCAGGGCAGGGGAACAGTGAATGTCACAGCTGTGCTGGGCACTGGCACAGAGGGCACTGCAATTCCTGCTGTGCTTCAGCCCGGCCATTGCAACCTGGCAGCGCCCATGGGGGCTCTCCCAAGAGCCAAAACAGTCACACTGAGTGTGCACAGTGAGCTCATGGGGACGGCCACCAGTGCTGAGGGTGGGCCAAGGATCACCCGGCCCCTCGTGGGGCACAAACCCATCCCAGCAGAGAAGGGAGACTCGCTGGCCCAGGACAGAACAGAAACAGAAGGGAGTTTTTCATGAGAGCCACAGCAGCACCGACCACTCCAAAGTTATCATCAAAACTAACAACCCTGTCTAAGGGAGTCAGGAGCCGCCAGCAGGGAAAAAACTAAATGCCATCAAAAAATAAATACATGAACAATTACCAAAGAATTACATCAAACACACAAATGGCTCTTAGACTTCCTCAGTGTTTGTCATACACTATAAAATATCTAATTCCTGAAAATTACTCTAATCTCCTGCTGCTGAGGGCTTCCTTAGGCTCCTGCTGAAATGAAAAATATTCAGGGAGCTTTCCCTTTCTTGAGATTAGAATGGTTTCTGCAATTCCTTGAGGTGTGAGCATGATGGTTAAAACCCCACTGTGCAAATGAAGGTTTTCCCTTTCTCTCCCCCACTCCATGCTCCATCCTCTCCCTTACTTTGCCATCTCAAAAACTGCTAAGGAAACCTTTCTCATCTTGTCAATTGGCAATGCAACTGCTCTTTAATTCAGTTTCAGAGTAGGTTTTAAAGTCAGCCTATGCCCATGCTATTGATTCGAATTTTGGATGAAGTTGTTGGTGCTTAACAAGCTCTGTGCTGCTTTAAAGCCTTTCTGCAAGGCTCAAAGAATGACCCTGGCAGGGAGTGCAGGAGCGTTGTGCACTCCTTGTTTAGAAATGGAGGGCATCAAACCAGGTTCCTTTAAAAGGCATTTTAAGTGAAATTAAGGCCCTGGAATTCCTTTGGGCAATGGTCCATTTAGGACAGAGCCACAGTGCCAGAAGCTGTTTGTCTGATGGTCAGTTCATGCTCTGGTCAGTGCAGGGCAGCCCCTCAAGAAATGCATGAGCCAAAGCCAGCAAGGAGAGGGAAAGAGCCGAGCTGAGCTGAGAGAGCTGGAGAGATGAAATGGCACAGATGTGCCTGGAGCACGGCCCTCCCCAGCAGCTTTGCTTACAGTTCAGTGTTCAAAAAGCTGAAAGCTGATGCTCACTCAGGACTTTGGGATCTGGCTTGGAAGTGCAGAGGGGATGAGCTCCCTTACTGGAACCCAGGCAGTGGAGTGCCACAAGCCTGCAGCCACATTGCTTCTCATTCAGCTTGGATTAATTTTTTTTTGTTGTCGTTAGTTAGTTTGTTTTGGTTTTAAAAATTATTCTTAGAGATGCTACAAGTGAAAGAAGTGAACAGAAATAGGCTAGAGCACCACTGGCTCAGCAATTCATCGTTTACTCTCACTCTTACCCTTTTCAAAATATATGTAGATAATATGAACTTTTAATCTCTGTGGGTTGGGTGAAACACTCTTTTTTCCTTTATTTGGAAGAGATATGCAAGTCCTGAGATCCTGGGCCAATGCTCCCTGCATTTTATTTATGTTTTTACAATTAAACAAGGGGCTGATAAGATTGACAAGGAAGATACAACTCAGGAGCTCCCTGGGCAGCAGCCTCCAAACTCTTTGGGTGATTGCAAGAGCTGTAGGGTGTGAAGGCTGCTTTCCAGTGCCAGATTAATCCATAATAACCTGCTCACTGACATCAAAGTCACTGCTTAGAAACCACTTGTTATTTCCCGAGGTGCGGGAGCTGGAGGGTTTGACAGAGCCTGGGCAGAATGATGAAGAATATTCCTGTCAGATTTCTGCTTCTCTCCTTGTGCCAGCAAGAGGAACCCATCCTCGTTAGGGGTTTTGTTCCCGTGTGACAGTGTGTAGTTCAGAGCTAAAGCCGTGCCCAGCAGCGTTCATTATTCAATCTGCGCTGCCCCCTCAGCCGTGTGAGCTCTGAGCAGGGCGCTGGGCAGTGGGGCCGAGCCAATTTCGGGCAGTCGGGCTCGGAGCTCCAAGGGTTTGGAGTCAAGAGCGGAGGCTGAGCTCCCTCTGTGGTCAGAGCGGGGAGACACCTTCCTGTGCAGGGAACGCTTTCCCAGCCGGGTTTGCTCTCCTGACAGCTCCAGTCTCGCCTCTGCAAGAGCAGAGCACGCTGTGCCCCCAGGGCTTTGCCGCTGGCAGCACTGGGAGAGATCCTGGAACACCGGGAGGGAACTGGGAGCACAGGGAATGCCCGGAGGGAGCTGGGAGGGAGAGTGGGAGCAGCGGGAGTGAGCAGGAAGGAGCACTGGCAGGGATATCAGGAGCCCTGGGAAGGAACAGCGCTCCCAGCTCCTGCCCAGCGCTCTCCCCATCCCTGCCGGGGCTCGCCAGCAAGAGGGAAACTGGCAGGGAACTGGGAGGGAACTGCTCAGCACTGTGCGAGGGGCAGCAGCGCCAGGGGTGAGCAGTGAGGAGCGGGAAGTGCCCCCAGTCCCTCCCCAGTGCCCCCAAAACTGGGATTGAAATGGAGGGGGGAAAGCTTTTCTGTAATTGTGTTTGAACTGAGGGGATCCCCATTCAACTGCGATCTGAAGGGTCTCAATTGAAGGAAAACACAGCTTTGTCATCATTTTGGGTGCCTCTCTTGGCAGGTAATCACTGTTTTCCACGATTTTCATGTTGAAATGGAAGGAGAAAATTTTTATGGTGCATTTTGAAGTGAGGTAAAGCACCTCGACATTTTCATCATTTTCAGGCTCAAACTGAGAGCAAACATGGCTGTCCCTGGTCTGAAAGGGCTTCCCTTGAGAGGAACCTCTTGATGTGCCACTGTAAGAGTTCCATCGAGGGGGAGACTCCATTTCAAGGGACCTTCACAGATGAAAAAGATGTGCAAAAGCCCCCAGAATGGTCTTTGTGGAGGAAAATTGAAGAGGGAAACTGCATTTCCACACATTTTAGGAGGCCAAATTGAGGAGAATCCTCCTTGATTCGCTTTTTCAGGATTCAGTTGAGGGGGGATCCTCCTTATGCACCATGTCATAGATATATATTACAGTACTAGCTTTTTGCAAATATGAAAATGGATTTTATATGCGTAGTGTTAAAATAAGTTTGTTATAGAAATATTATTTTAATTTCTGTTGTTAACTTAAACTTAAAAGTAGCTGATACAAATATGCTTGTGTTAAAATGCCTGCTTGGTTGGGATAATGTCCCAAAAACGCATGATGAAGACCTGCTACTAATATTCCAACTATCAGCACTCATATTCTGTAAAAAGCCCAATAACTAAAAAATAAAGATAAGAATAGACTAAAAGCAGAACCAACAAATATACATGCTCTAAAAAGGCAGACCCAAAGAAGACCCAAGCTAAACACTTTTAAAAACATGCAAACTAGTTTTTTTTAAAGTCTAAATCTAGAACAGATGATGCAAAGAAACAGTATTTTAAAAGTGTTTCCAAAAAGAGCGTGTGCACCTGGATGAGTGCCAAGACGCACCTGACCGTAATTTTTCCTTTACTATATTTGTCTCCTATTGTCCTTTATTAAACTTTTAAATTTTACTAAGAAAAGAAACCGTATTTTTCACAATCATTTAGGGATCTAAATTGAGAGGGATCCTCCGTTCTCTCCTTGATTCCAGGCTTTGAACTGGCCACAAGAGGGAGTTTCCCCTTGGTTTAACCATGGAGCAATTGCAATAGAAGGGTGGGGATGAGCTGGCGCTGCGGGCCGGGCTCAGTTTCTCCCTGGGGACGGCAAACGCCGCCAGGCACCGAGCGATGCCCCCGGCAGTGCCTGTGCCGCGCCCGCCGGATCCAGCAGCGCTGGGAGCTCCAGGAGCAGCTCAGCGCCTGCTCCGCGCTCGGCCCTGCGAGCCCGGCCCGGAGCGGGGGCTCCGGACACATCCCCGTGCTGGGGCAGAGCCGCTGCTCGGCCCGGGCATCCTTTATCCCCCTGGGGCGGCTGCCGGGGCCGAGGGCACAGTCCTGGTTCCGAGGCTGAACCCGGCTGCTTCACCGCTCGTTCTCTTGCCATGATTTGTGCCATAATAAATTCAAAGAATTCCCCCCAGTCGTGTCCCTTTACACCAGTGACCGGTGAGAGATCTCTGCCTGGCCTTTTCCCGATCCTCGAGCCTTTCCTGCTGTGTTCTGTTGCCTGCCCAGGGGCAGGAGCAGAGGAACAAAGCGGTTTTGCTGGCACCGGGCACCTGACTTGGCCCAGCACACCCGAAGAATCCCTGCGAGAATTCACAGTTGAGAGCCCCAGAAGCGCCTCCCCACGGAGCTGAGGTTCTTTTAAACCACAGCTTTTACGGGAAAGGGATCGGAGCTGACCTGACCGATGAACTCTTCCCCTCCTCCCCGTTCCTCGCTACTTGCCCCGCACGCTGATTGATCAAAACAACCATAATCCCTCCCACACGAATATCGGTTTTAAACTGCAGCAGCGGCCGTGCCCGCTGTGTCTGCCCGGGACGGGAGCGGAGCGGCGGCGGAGCTCGGAGGCGGCTCCAGCCCAGGTGGGACCGCGGTCGGTGCTGCCCCAGCTCGGGGCTCGCTGCGGGCGGAGGGGCCGCGGTGAGGGCCGGGGGGTTCTGGCGAGTTCCTGGTGCCGGCTTCCCCCGTGTGCCCCCTGCGCTGGGATTGCAGCCGAGGGAACGGCTGCCCGCGCTCTCCTCCGTGCCCGGATGGCCGGGATGGAGCCGGTGCCGCGGCAGCGCCCAAGAGCTGGCACTGCCCTGCTGAGCATTGGGGTCTCAGCACGGCCGGCACCAGCAGCGACCTCTCTCGTGTCCTTTTCAGGGTGCCATCAGCGCGCCTGGAAAACTGTTCCCGAGGCCGAGCTCCCAAAGGAGCTGTCACCACTCCAGATGTGTCAGGAGAAAGGTGCTGTTTCTTCCGGAGAGACAGATGGCGGCTGTGAGCAGGAGAATAGTGAATTCTACTCCATTCCTGGAACGGCAAACGAGCCCCGGCATCTCCAGGAGGGCCCAGCAGCCGCGCTTCCACACTTGCCTGGGGCCCAAGAAGCCTCTTGGCATCAGCAGGGGGATGTCACTTGTGAGCGTGCCTTGAGTGCAGATGTGGAGAATGGATTCTGCACCAGGGATGGGAGTGTGAGGGAGCCCCTGGCTCCCCAGGGCACAGCAGCAACGGGCAATGAACACAGAAGGAACCTCAGAAGATTCCTGGGTGAGTACAGGGCCACCCCTGTGGCCTCTAGGCAGGGGCCCGTGTCCCCTCCCAAGGCCAGGGCTGGCAGGTGTGTGGCTGTTTCCCGATGTCTGGAAGAGGCCTCGTGCTCTGCTGGGCCCCATCCGTGGCTGGAAGCAAGAGCCCCAGCTGCCCCCAAGGCTGTGCAGTTCTCCTGCTGCAGCCTGTGCCCACAGCTGTGTCCCTGCCTGTGCCCACAGCTGTGTCCCTGCCTGTGGCCAGGCTCTTGGCTCTCTGGCTGCCAGCTGAGGGAGGCCCACACTGCCTCAGGGCTCCCTGCTCTGCTCCCTGGCCATGGGCTGAGCAGATTGCAGGGCCGGCTCTGCTTCTGGCAGCCAGCAGCTCTTCCCTGCTCCAGGTGAACGGTTCAGGTGCCATCGCGTACTCATCGATCTTCTGATGCTGCTCTTGCTGCTGGCGCTGGCTTTAGGGGTGGCCTTGGCTGTGCTGGCAGGTAAGGGAGGGGCAGCAGCGTGGGCCCAGCCCCTCGGGGCAGAGCGGGCTCCCTGCTCCCTGCACAGGGGAATCCTCAGAGCTTCTCCTCTTCCCCCTGCAGCACCACAGCTTCCCGTCGCACCTGCGACCCTGCAGTGCTGTCCCACTGGCTGGGTCGGGTTCAACGGGGTCTGCTACTACTTCTCACTGGATAACAGCACGTGGGAGCAGGGTCAGGAACGGTGCTCCGAGCTCAATGCCTCCCTGGCCATTGCCAAGGATGAGGAGGCCATGGTGAGTGAGGGGCTGCGGGCGGTGTGGGGTGGCTGAGGGCAGCCTGGGGGCGCTCCTGGGCCGGGCTCGGTGCTCGCAGGGCCGGGGCTGCAGCCCTGGGCCGGGGCCTTGCAGGGAAGGAGCCCCGGCGTGCGGGGGCAGCGCCGGGCACGTGTCCCCCCGAGGGGCCGGGGCAGCTCCCACTCCTCTCTCCTGGGCAGGATTTGCTCTTCCGCCTCCGCGGGAACGGCGATTTCTGGCTCGGGCTGCGCAGACGGGGCGAGCGCCTGCACTGGGGGGACGGCAGCAGCTACAGCTCCCGGTGAGTGCCGGGGAGCCGGGCAGGGCCTGGGGGCACAGGGGCACAAGGGCTTCCCCTGGCAGCCAGCGCTGCCTCTGCTCCTCCCTGCAGGGTTCCTGTCCTCGGCAATTCTGAGTGTGTGTACTTGGCTGAAGGGAAAAGATTCAGGAGTGAGATGTGCTCAAGTGAGCGGCCGTATGTCTGCAGCAAGGCCCAAGCTCCCCTGTAACAGGGGCTGCACAAAGGACCTTCTCCACGCTGGGCAATGCCAGCTTCACCTCTGAGCCCAGCACAGCGCTGTCCTTCCTCAGCTGCGCCCTGTGCCTGGCACTTCCTCTCAGGGTCACCTCAGTGCCTCTGCATCCCCAGTGCCAGCGCTGGGCTGGGGCTGCAAAGGAAAAGTCTCTGCAATCCATCCTGCCACCGATGCTGCCTGCAGTGAGTGCATTGCCCTCATGACACAACAAGCTCCAGTGGGAAATCCAAATCTTCCTGGCCTCTCGGGAATCATCACAAAGTGGCCAGAACGTGGCACTTGTCAACTGTCTTTGGAAGAGGAGGAAGAACCGCTGACATGTGCTGAGCAAGAATCCCACTTTTGGCATCAGGCACCTGACTGTGCAGAATAGTCTGTTGTCTCTTTATCTGTCTGTCTGCTGTGAAGGATCTGACTGTCTTCCTCTGGGAGGAACCCCAGGCTGGAGCAGGACAAGGAATTTGTCTCTCGCAGGGAGAAGCAGTGACATGACGTGACTGTAACCCCCATGCCTCTGTGCCACTGTGTGGGGAGGAGGGAGGGGGGAACTGGGGACAAAGCGAAGCCCAGGAAGGAGAGAACAGTGTGGAGAAGGTGCATTTTTAGGATTTGGGGAACATCTGATTCTCTTGCTCTGATTTGTTTGATAATAAATTCAATGAAATTTAATTTCCCCAGTCTGGGCCTCTTCTGCCCATGATGGGTGAGAGATGTCTGGCTGCCTTTCTTGAGAGCCCCGAGCCTTTCCTGCTGTGTTCTGTTGCCTGCCCAGGTGTTGCGGTGTGCTGTAATGTCCCATTTTAGACTTCTGGGTCACTTCCCCAGGTGTGCCTATACCTCTGTCCCTTCCCCCTTGCCCCCTTGCTGAGTGAGTCCTGTCAATCAGGCTTAACATTCCAGCAAGGCGTCGTGTGGTTGGTCAAGTTCAAAGGATGCCCCTCAGGCCCAGGGGTCATTGGCCTGTCTGGGTGTCATCTTCCCCTGAGACCCAGCCCCTCTCACCTGGTTGTTGCTCATCTGTCCCCTCCCCTTCCCCTGTCCCTGAGCTTAAAAGGTGAATCGAGCCATGTGGTCAAAA
This sequence comes from Melozone crissalis, assembly GCF_028551555.1. Taxonomy (NCBI): domain Eukaryota; kingdom Metazoa; phylum Chordata; class Aves; order Passeriformes; family Passerellidae; genus Melozone; species Melozone crissalis. Next base: position 3,293,618 of record NW_026535840.1, on the reverse strand, counting down.
TTCTGTTGGAGCAGTTGCCCACGTTCAGACTTCTGTAACCATGGAATAAACTTCTGGACATCAAACCCTCCAGCAGAATCCTCTCCTTTTCTCTTCACCATTCGCCTGAAGCCTTCGTCCTGAGGTAAATGGAGTTCCTGACAAGCCTGGACTTGTTCAGTGCCCAGCTGCAACCTCCAGCAAGCCAAGGTATCTCTGGGGTGATTACACCGCAGTTGCTGCCTTTGGCCCAGCAGCGAGGGTCAGACTGGCCCAGGCACAATATAACTGGTAATATTGGGATTCCTATTCCAATACCCAGGGGCAGGAGCAGAGGCTCAGAGCGCTTTTGCTGGCCGCAGGCACCTGGCCTGGCCCAGCCCAGCCCAAGAATCCCTGCCAGCATTCCCTGCACCATTGCCCGGCCCCACGGCGGCTGCGGCTCCGCGGGCAGGCGGCTCCAGGAGTTCAGAGTGGGCAAAATGGGAGCGAGGGACAGGAGGCAGCTTTGCCTGTGGAACAAACGAAAACAAATGTTTGGGTGACCTTAGCCAAGGCTGCTGGCTCGGATACTATATGTTTGTCTAACTCGGAACCAGAAAAGCCTTTTTCAACCTGTCTGGTTGGTGTGCCAGTGAAAGAGTTGCCTTTGCTCAAAAAACAATCCAATGGTAGGCCAGGTGGAATTGACAATGGAAACAATCCCTCATTGAATTGGAACGTTTGGTCCAAAACACTTCTCAGGGCAGCATCTGAACCTCAAGAATTAGAAATCCTTGGTTCTTTGACCATGGATTTTTGTTTTGCTATCATAGCTCGTGCCTTGCGAAAAGGTGATCCTCCAAAGTACAATGTTACCCCTCATTATTTTGCATATAGGAATTTGAGTTTTTGGTGTAATGTTTCAAACAGTTGGATGTGCTTCCTGAGAATGATCAATACCCACGGCAATTGCCGAAAGGGTATTGGTTCATGTGCGGAGACAGAGCTTGGCAAGGCATTCCAGCTCACCTTGAAGGTAGCCCTTGTAGCATTGGCATGCTCACTATAATTGCCCCCACTGCCAAAGCAGTGATGAAAAAGAAACAAAGGAGAACGAGAGCTGTCCCTCATTATGAGGAGAACTGTCAGAGTGATTTTATGCCTTGGAATGCTGCCAGAAGGGTTTCAGCAGGTATATTTTTACCCCAATTAGCTTCAGCAGTGGCATTGAAACAGTTAGATCGAGTTGGATGCTGGCTGAGCAAACAAGCCAATGCCACATCCTCTGCAATTAGTGATATGTTAACCGATGCTGATAGTGTTAGACATGCTACTCTTCAAAACAGAGCAGCCATTGATTTTCTTTTACTGGCACAAGGGCATATTTGTGAAGAATTTGAAGGATTGTGTTGTATAAATTTTTCTAATTGTTCTGAATCCATTCACAAAAGCATACAGAAATTGAAAGATCTGACAGCTCAGATTAAAGAAGATAGAGGTTCCTGGCTAGATTTATTTCAAAAATGGAGCTTTGCACCTTGGCTAAGGCAACTTTGCAAGATAGGTCTTTGTGTATTAGGTGTTCTGATATTGATATTGATAGTGGTACCCTGTATACTTTGTTGTGTACATTGAATGATGAACAAAACAGTCATACATGAGAAGTTTTTGTCATACAAGCAAGAGAGTTAAGAAGTAGAAGCACAGAGAGTGTTCGAAATCTCATGAAGGTAGTAGATGAAGGTATAGACATGGACGAAGGTTTTGAGTTAAGACCCTGGAATCGACCAGAGTTTTTTGGACAATGATTTGTGACTATTGTGAAACATGATACATATCTCTTTCAAGGACTGGGCCTTCACAGCATTAAGTTGCTGTGCTGTAATATAGCAATGCTTAAGTTCAGTGCGAATAAGTCTCCAGCAGATAACAAGCAGAAATTTTACAATAGGGCTATGAAACGCAAGTAGTAGGTGACAAGAAAATGAAAGCTTCTGAGTCAACAGAGAGGGGGAATTGCTGGAATTCATAAAGTTAGAGGGCTTTCAGGGAATGGTTAAAAAGAGTAGGCCTCAGATAGAAGATTTGTTAGCATTGCAAATACAGCAAAAATATTTTCTAAGCAGTAGAGCATACGTGACAAATAACAATAGACCTCTGTAGAACTGGCTTATGGATTGCAACAAGGTTATTTAATGTATATCTTTAGAAAGTTTGCATGAATAGAGGTCTGTTCTTTGTCTCAGATGAACAAGTTTTTGCTTTAACTACCATTACATGTGTTTCATATGATTAGATAGAATTCTTGTCAATATGTGTTGCTCTATGTGTGATTGGCTGAAATCTAGGCTGAGATAGTTTTATGCTATGCTGTAATGCCACACCTCCTTAGCATTCCCTGTAGATCAGCGAGCTGTTAACATCCTGTCTCCATTGTCTAACAATGTGCTGAGACTGATGTGTTGAATAAAAAGCTCATGTCACTAGTTCAGATGTCCCGTTCCCGTTCGTGATTGTATATAGTCTTGCCAGTAGCAGAATAGAATACCTCGTTATGCGTGACAGTGTGTATTATATTTAAGTGCCAGGACTGTTAGTAGATGTAGTAATGATAAATGGAACACATATATGAGAGCAATACAGTTAAACTCCTTGGATGGCAGTTTCTTGGAATCAATAGTGTGTTATTTTGATCTTCAATTACTTACTGCTACTGCACAGAATGAATATTATCATAGAATAATAGAATGGTTCACCTAAATTCATCCTGCATGTCACTGGCAGGGAAACCTTCCACTAGACTGCCTTAAGCTCAAAGACCCATTCGAGTTGGCCTTGAACACTTCCAGGAATGGGTCACTCACAACAGGTTCCAGTGTCTCACAACCCTCCTGGCAAGAAATTTCTTCCCAATATCCAATGGAAACATATACCCTTCAGGTTTTAAAGACATGCACACTTTTCCTATCACTCTGTGCCTTTGTGTAGCTCATCTGCCTCCTTCTAGTAGGCTGTCTTCGGATACTGGAGGGCTGGTCTAACAATTTGCCCAGAGTCTGCACTTCTCCAGGCTGAGAAAATGCCCGCAGGACTCTGGCTTGATGACAGACTCCCTGTGCTACACTGGGGGCTCAGACCATTCTTCTTGTTGGAATTGTAGGATGCTCAGCCACTGTTGATTGTTCTTCATTGTGGCACAGGTGATAAATAGTTGATTGTTTTAATAAAGACACACTTGAAATGATAAGATATGATAATTTTTAAATTATAATTTTAAAGCAAAATTAATTGGAGAAAGATTCCTAAACCTGTGGCCCGTTACCCCAGCCCATCTATTGATTGTAAATGGCATTCCTTGCAGATGTTATGATGCATGAACCAAAGCCAAGTGATGGATACTACTTAAGACAGATGTTCTACCTGCTTACTGGAATATGTTCTTATCATTCTAAAACAATCCCCTGAACATCAAGAACAAGAGATTACATCATGAAAAGTAAAATTCGTTGCTTGAAAGTAAAATGCATTTGAAGGAAATGGGTTTGGGGGCTAGCACAGCAAGATCTCAGAAATGGAATGCCAGCTTAGTTCTCTGGTTCAGAGACAAGTGAAGCAATTCAGGAGTGTCCTCCTGTGAAAACAGTTGACAGATCTTTCTGCACAACAGTTAACAACTGGCACCAGAAATGTGTGCAAATAAAATACTAGCCACTACAAGTTTGTCATGCATGAGTGGTAGGGCCACTCAGACACATAGCAGTGGTTTTGCTGTTGTGCCTGTTGGAATAGACAGAAAAGAATGAGGAAAATTATCTTTTCCATCTCATTTGTTTCAATATTGGTACAAAGATTATTTTCCTGCCCTCAGGAGACAGCAAAAACTGTCAACAACTGAAATGCTTCAGAAATGGAAATGAATCACAAATATTTATTTTCAAATAAAATTTAAAACATAAGTCATAATTATAAAACAGGTAGAGCTATTTAAAGATGAGTGAACATTTCTGACGTGTCAATTTATAAGTTTAACAATGCTTAATACCTCTCCGGCAGTTTTAACTGCAAATACAGGTTCTGCAAGAGAAGTGGTGATGGGTTTTATATTTAAAGCATAGTAATAGCACCATCTCGTGGTTTCTGCAAAGCTTTGTCGTGCTTCTGGCCTAACTCTGGCATTTCATGGGATGATGAGGCATGTACCTTCAAAGGCAGAGGAAGTGGGATAACTAATTTTTTTCCCAGCTGGATGTTCTGCAGAAAAAATAAGTCTTTAGTCCTACTGCTCTTGATTTAGACCTAATTATTACTTGAGGCATGAGGACTGTTAAGCATGTATTTTAATTTAGCTGGTTCATGCAGCAATGACAAATACATCTCAGGCTAGAAATGGAGCAGTGCTGTAGGTGGGTGTGTGTTTGTGTTTTGGGCTTTTTTCCTTTTTGATGTATCATTAAAATACGTGTGGGGTAACAGAAGGTTAAAAATAAAAAACTTCACTGCTGTTGCATTTTGGACAAAGAGTAAGGTTATCTTTGGGGGGGAAATGTAATCATAGCTCTATAATACAGCTGTAAGATTATTTTTTTTTTAATGAGAAAATGATTGCAAAATGATGATACCCTTATATGTGATAGGGGAAACCAGAGTGTGGCCATTGGACTGCCTAGTATAGCTTTTTTTGCTTATGTCCATAAATTACTAAGCTATTTGTATGATTTTCCTCTTGCAGACCACATCATTCTGTGTAACCCAAATTCTGCTGAATTCTGAATTAAAACTATCAAATAAGGTATTCTAGAAACTGCTTTCATTTTGCACTTGAAATGACAGAATTTGCATTTAGGACTATCTTTTGACCTATTACCCCTCAGCAGAAAAAAAAAAAAGCTAGCAAACTTCTGGGTATAGACAGACTTAGGGGTTGTGGGAAAAATGCTTCCACGGGAATGTTTCACCCACGGACTGGTGTCTCATCATTCAGGGATTTGTTGACTAGGGAGGTGCTTGGCCTTGTCTTGTGGGGTTTGGGTAAATGTTGCCTCAGTGTGAGGAAGCACCAGTCACTGGCTTCTCATCCGCTCCTTCCATCATCTTATTTCCCTTCAGCTGTGCAAAGGGCCATTAGATAGGGATGTGCAGGTGTGTGATACTTGGTAAGCCATGTGTGCTTTGCTTGTCTTCTTTAACCCTGTCAGTGCCTTCCTTCATTGGAGGAGGAGGAGGAGGAAAAGGGTGAGCAGGAACAGCTCAGCTCAGTGGGGAGACTGAGGAGGATGATGAATAAGAGGAAGAAACCAAGAGATGTAGAGGGAACAGCCACCTTGAGTTGTTCTTGCCATATCACTAATTATGGTGCCAATATCAGTCTGAAGGGGCTGTTGCATACTCTATTTAGGAGTGATACTGAGGTGGAAGATGTTTGCATTTGGCCAGGAAATAAGACTCTAAGGACTTTCAAACACTCTTTAAAGAGGATCCTCCTGTTCTAAGCCATGGTTTGATTATCATGGTCTAGATGAGATTCTTTAAAACTTGTCTGAAAACGGACGGGAGCACAGAATTCAGCAGCCTGTGTAGTGACACATCTGGCCAGATGTTTTCAGGCTTCATGTTGACAAACAATGATTTTCTGTTTGGAGCTAAGCACTGACTTTTCAGCTGTGCACCCTGAGGCTGCTGCCTGACCCTGCTCTAGCCTGAGCTGCAGATAACATTCAGTATCTCACAGAAGATCCTGTCACATTTTGAAATCATTCTCCATTCAGCACAGGGATGTCCTGTTAAATTGCCCTATATGGCATCTTGGAAAACCTCTTTGTTCAAACTTCTTTGAAGGGTGGCTTTGTGGGGATTTGAACAGTTGTGATTTTACCTTGCCTGCAGTCAGTTCGGGAAAACCTTTGGAGCAATTGCTGGAGGTCTCCAAAACTTTATTTAAATTAAAGACTACTGATAATTTATATTTATAAGTTTGCTCTGACGATGCTGCTACATGTTCATGCATGATACAGCTGTGTATTCTGAAAGTACAAATCTTTCATCCTTTGTTGAAAACAGAAATGCTGCCTTGAGTGTTTGCTCCATGTCTTGCAGATCAGGGGGCATTTTGGCTCCATTTGTGCCATCTATGGTGTTTTGCAGAGATAAACAGAACTCCACAACTTTTGTGAAAGTTGTAAAGCTGGTATGTTTATTACAGCGCTGGACGCATGTGGGAATCGTTCCCCTAAAATGACAAAATGACATGTGTACCTCTGGGAACTCCAGATCTCCTTTTATCTCCCTCTCAAACACATATGCACGCAATTTCACGATAGGTTCATACATATTGATTCCACTGATTTCAAGTGACACTTGCCACTAATTCTTCAGAAAGAACTCCTGGGTCAGGTTGTCCTGCTCTGTCTGCCCCCCTCCTTCCCCCTTATCTCTTGTTCTTCGGCTGAAGCAGTCCCTCCAAGCACAGGCTCGTGGAGAGAACAGGCAGTCAGACTAAACAGCAAGCTACAGACTTAACTCAAAGATGTACATTTCACCTAAATCAAAATGTACTTCTATCCTGCAAAATTTCCACTCTGCCTCTATGGTAAGAGTATTTTGAGTTTTTATTTAACTCAGATTCCTTAAATTTATCTCTCACAAGCACTTTGTTGATTTTTGGTACAACATATGCCTATATTCCTTTAAAAAAAGTTGGCTTTATGATAAGTTAAATATTTCATTCAATCTCAGATCTAACAAACAAGAATTAAAAAATATATAGTATTTTATTGCTTTTTAAAATAGAAGTCCAATATTTTGTGTTGTTTTCATTCACTTGTAAGTGAAATGATTGTCATATAATGCATTTTGTACTGCTAAGGTTTACTCAGTATCTGAATTCTCTTAGACATGTAAAAAAAGTTGTCATATGAAGGTGTTTCTGTGGAATGATATTTTTTGGGTTTCTTTGCTCTACCAGTGTATACAGAATTGCACAAACTGCTGGAGTGACAAGTTGTGGTATTTTGCCTTTGACTACAGTTTGTGTATTTTAAGAGCAGGAAAGAATGCCATGCTATTACTACATATTTTGATTTTTAGCAGTCTCTTAGTCCTTCTGTATCATTTGGATGTCAGTGGGATTCCTGACTCTCCTTCCGCCAGAAACACTAAATAAGCTGATCACTCAGAGCATTGAAGACCTGCAGAGTCACAGATACCAAGTGCTGAAAAATGAAGAGGCAGAGCATATGCAGGAAGTTTCTAAAGTCATGTTTCTCCTGTGCTTAATGGAGATAAAATTTATTCCTTGGCTCTTCAGGGCAGAAAGGCCAACAGCAATTACCTGTTGACATTAAATTATATACAAATAAATACTATTCTGTTTCTTTAGGAAAAAGTCTGAAATAATAAAGGAAAATATATCCAGCAATATTCCTGTCCTTCTTCAGTAAAACAATTAGGCATACTTTTAATATATTGGATTGTGCCTTTTTGTCATGTTTATAGTAGAACATAATCTACTGTTAATATAGATTGGAAGAAGTATTTTATTCTTCATCAATCTCTTGGTCTTTAAGCCATTAAAAGGGTTTTTCTTTTGTTGATATGCACTAAATTAAACTTCTGAAGTGGGGAATAAAATTTTTGTTTGATTCAACAGGTAACAGAAAATGTTAAGTATATCCTATAAGTTTGGGAATGGTTTCTCAGAAGAATTCATTTTAAAAGGGAGGAATAGGGAGAGAATTTCTATAAGTAAGGAATTGTTAGCTTAGAATTAAGCAGACAATGTAGAAATAAAAGAATATATGGTTTTCTTATGATTTTTCTTGTTATGCTATCTTGTTAATTATCTGTTAATCATTATACTTAATCAGTTTAATCATATTACACACACTAATCTGCTCTCTTTTTATGGTTAATACAGAGTAATGCTGCATTCAGCTGAAATGGAAAAAACCTCCCAATCTTCTTTAAATACCATTTCACCTTTAATTTCTTAAAGAATCAATGAATTCTGGCTTTCACATTTAATATTAGACTATAAAATAGGACAAGAAAAATATGACATGTAAAACGTTTTTCAGTAATTATTTCCCTTCTGTCTGACAGGCAAACCAGTTAGAAGAAAATACTTGAGTATGAGGCCTGTCTGGAAAATGGAGCCTGCATTGAGAAGTTGAAGGGTAGAGTCTTGCCTCAGATACACAAAATGTTTAAAGACTCATGTATAATGCTGTTTGTAGCATGCTCAACAGTTTTTATGTGGAGGTAAATGGAAAAGATGAAATAAGTTGATCAAAGCTTGTGAGAAAAGAGCTGACAAATCTGTGCATTGATTTAATGACTTAACAAAAGCAGACTTCAGAGGTTTGGACTTCTCTACGGTTTCTTGAAGTATTAATTTATTTTACAAAATGTAATTTCTAGCTTCGGACGAAGCTACAATTTTGCAATGGAAGTGAAGTGTATAATTTAAAATTTAGATGCCTTAGATATTTTGTCAAGCTGGAATTGTGAAAAGGAACAGTGTCCTATACATGCTGATTTTCTCTACAGGTCTTTTGCCTCAGAATTACAGTATATGTCTCACACTGTGAACAGAACTAAGATTCATATGGGTTGTTGACCTTATTATGTCTAGCATAAGAAACCTGAGCAGGAGATAAATAGTACTATATTAGGAAAGCTGCCAGGACTTGAAGAGGTGCATTTAAGGGAGATGATTAGTAACCTTTAAGAGAAAGGTTATTAGGTTCTGGATGTACATTTGGAATGAGTAAGAATTGAACATGAATTATATATTGTATAATATATGTAGTAATGCGTAATCTAATATATTTCACATAATCAATTGGAAATTCTCCTTGTGAGGGAAAGAGCAATTGACTAACAGTTAATGTAGTTATGTTGGAGTAGATGCCTCACAAAGGTTACAAGTTTTTTGATGGCCAGCACAATTTTATTTAAAAAACCCCAACATCTGTGTTATGAATACTGCTCTTTCCAGGATGTTTATCTAGATGTGTTTGAAGAAGACGTGTATTGTTTTGATTTTGGCCCTTTAATGTACTGATAGAAAAATGTTGCTTCATGGCATTACTATTTTGAGAAGCTCCATAGTTAAAGAATAGTTTTGCAATTGAAGAAGTACCTGTGGAAGCATGTGTGCATTTTTATATGCAGCTTGCTCTGCCTGGCTGTCTCATGGGAATCTCTGCTGTGCCCACGTGGGCTCTACCAGGAGCCTGATCACGACCTCAAGAAGTGATGAGCAGAACAATGTTTAGGTGATGTTGACATACAGGTGGATGGTACATGTGTAGCATATGAAAACGAGACTCACAAGCTGAGAGTAATATGAATCTGTTTATTGCTGAGTTAAGACAGTACTTACACACTTAGCGTGAGAATCTCTCTTCAGTCCTCTGCGCACAACCTGGTTGCAGGCCTAAAATAAATCTGTCAGCCTGACAGTTTGTTAGTTTCCTCAACATTTGCAAGCTTCGAAGAAATAGGATGCCTTTCCTGTTCTAAGACAGTGTGTAATCTATTTTCTCTTGTGCTTTCAAGAATTTTCTGCAGTGTCAGACTTTGCTGTTTTCTTACATCTGTGCATTTTCTTAATCTCCAGCAGTAAAGCTGGATGAGAGACACCCAGCAGAATGTACTGCAAACTTTTATCTTCTGATCATTTATTGTTTCATGAGGATTAGAACTGAGTTTGGGATATTTTTTCCTTGACTAATATTAATGTTTTCTATTGCATTAACATTTATAACCATAGTAACTATTACACCCCTTCAGAGGTGTAATTGGGTCAGCAGGGATATGGTTTAGACCAAGTTTTGTTGTTGTAGACTTCAATTTTTATATTACAGGAAATAAAATTTAATAAGAAATAGAATTTTATAAAGCTGTATTCCCAAGGCAGAGATAAAACTCTGTAATAGAAGGATCATAAAGGTACCAATTATGTAGTGGGAGTGTATTTTTCCCTCCTGCACTGCATCAGTGCATTTTCCCTCTTCCTTTAACAATACATGAAGGATGTGAAACAAATATAATTTGTATTTTGAACATGCTTATTTCTGCTTTATTGGACCTGGAATTAATGAATTCTTTGCCTGGGCTGAATTTGGTGGATTGATGAACAGAAAGCTCTGTGTCCTGAAAGAAGTTAATGATCTTCCCAGCAGCCCTGGCATGACTCATGGTACCTGGAGCTATTTTTATGAGCCTAGGCCAGTATGGAAGCTGGTTTGGTACTTCATCTCCAAGATACAAAAACCCAAAACACAGAAGGAAGCAATGACTTTCATTTTTTACCTCTTGAGATTTCCATTTAAATTAACACTTTATTTAGCATTTTACTTTAGATATCCTTGCTGCACTTTGGTATTGCTGCATAAAATGATGCTATCTGGGGGAGAAAAAATATTTTTTCATTTTGGAAATAAGGAAATGATTTGAAGCTTTATTAGGCATATTTTCAGTTGAATTAATGTCATCAGCACATTGAATTTTAAAATGTCTTAAAGTTAAAAAACAACTGTGTGTCATTAAGAACTGTTACAGAAAAACAGAAGAGGCAGCACTTTTTGTCAAATAACAGCTTTCTAGATTATGTATATGGTATTCACATATTCTTTGAACAGAGAGAGACTTAATTCTCTCCCAGGAAAAATCCTGGGGAAGGCTGTGAGAAAGCAATTTTTATCTTCACTTTCTGCATCTGTTGTTTGGCACATGTGGAATGTGCTATGGAGATTGTATACCAAAGAGGAATTTCTTAATTGGAGACTGGTGATTGTTGCTTGGACCATTGGTTGATAGACCAATTAGGTCAAAGCTGTGTCGTGACTGTTCTTCAGTATAGTTTAGTCTAGTATATTATAGTATAGTATGTAGTGTTATGTAATATAATATAGTATAGCTTAATAAAGCAATTGTTCAGATTCTGAATCATGGAGTCATTGCATGTGATTCCCCAGATGGGGGTTGTCCTGCATCGATATATGTATTTTCCCTAAAAGCTTTGACTTTGTAGAATTGGATATTCTTTATGTAGAGCCACTTCTTCCCCTGGGTTTAATGATGACAAAGCACTACACTGGGCGGGAGGGGGAATGCCCTAATAAATTCTTCACTCACTATGGGACCATTACCTATTGCTTTCATTTTCTCTGTAAAAAGAACAAAAGAAGCTGAATTTATTCACATGGCTTAATTATTCACATTATGTCATAGTCTCCATCTTTAAGTATCACTTCTTGCACTTTCCTCATGCTTTATTTGTGTACAGAAATTTCACCTGTTTCTGTGTTAGAACAATGTCATCAGTGTTTTAGAGCTTGGTTGTGAAATTGCCTTTCTTTCCTAATCTGTACTGGTTTGAAGTCTATTTCAGCATTTGAGAAAATTCTGCTGCTTTTTGGATTTTATGTTTCAGATGCAATTCTAAAGATTTTTTTTTTAAAAAACAAAGGGAACAAAAAAAAAAAGGAAAAAAGCTGGCTGTACTTAAATACATCTGTGGTGTTCACACATTGTCCAGAAAGGAAATCAGAACTGATTCCAGCTTTTTCACCTTGTTTTCCCCCTCTAATCTAGCTGTCCTGTTCCCTTAGGTGTGCTGGGTTGGGTTTTTTTGGGGTTTTTTTCTGACTTGGGTGCTAAGCAGAGGTGAAGCTTCAATTCATTTATGCCATGTACTTTTTAATGTAATTTGCCTGTCATTAGGCAATATTTACTCTTTAACTCTTGGTTAGGTTTGCTTAAGCCCCAGTTTTCATTGCTCCTGCAGTTTGTGGCATATTTTGTCTTGTCTCACAGTCTGTCATTCCACAGCCCTTCTGGTGATTCTCAGTTCATCAAGAGGAGAGGAGTCTCTCTTGTGCCATAGGCTTCCCCTGGAAACAGAGCCGAGACCTCTTGTGTTTCCTGTCACACGTGGCACTGCCTGGAGAACATTTGCCATCGTGACATCTTCATTCCATGTCCAGTGCTCTCACCACTGCACATGGACCAGAGCTGCTTCTAGGGTTCCCCTTTTAAGGATGCTTTGTCCAGTTCCAAAAAGAGAACAGTCTCTCACTTTTGGGATACCTGTCTCCCCCAAATTCACCCCCGGGGGCCAAGGAGGTTTTGAGAACAGAGATCTTCTTCTTCTTCCCTGAAGACGGAGGGCACCAACCACCCTCCTCACCCGTTGTCTCTGTTCACGCACTCCTTCACATAACAACATTGCACTGTCTTGGCTCCAAGCCATTGCCTCCCCCTAACTGCAGACTCTGTGTCCCAGGAACATATACAAGAAAAGTCCAGCCAAAGGCCACTCCATCACCTCTGCCCACCCAAGATTCTTCTTCACTTCTCTCGTGGCCCATTTCCTCTTATCTCATCTCTACCTCTCTTCTCATTCAACTCCAGGAGGATTAGCATTTGTAAAGTTTCTATCATCCAAGAAAAGGGTTAAAAATCTCAGGCTCTGCCTGTCCAGAACTCCCACAGCTGCCCTGCCCGGCGCCTTCTCGCCACCTTCCCCCCCCTTCTCTTCTCGGCCAGCACCTGCTATCAAATTTCAAGGTGGCACAGGCACAGACACCAGCTCGCTCTCTCTCTCTCTCTCTCTGGGGGAGCTGTCTGCTGCCTCTCAGTGCTCCTCCACCCTTCCATCTGCAGGGGCCTTCACCTCCCCTCTCTGTCCAAGGCCCAGCTCACCTCACCCGGCCCCACGGCTTCCCCTCCCGCGCCCAGCCCGCAGCCGGGCAGGGCAGCTCTGACCTCCTTCAGGGACTGAACCCAAGAGAGCTTCCCCCTGGAAGTTCTCTGCTTTTAACCCCCTGTGTTCTCAGAGGTGTATCCATGTCCTCAGTGGCCACACCAGGTGCTAATATTAAAATCTGAGCACCCATTGGTTTGACCACAGCACCCCAAAAATCTCACTTCCTTTTCAAACCAGGACACAAACATTGCCCAATATTCATGTCAATCTCATCTCAGTGATCTTTTTCATTATCCCATTTGATGTTTCATCACAGCTGTTTCTTCCTTTGTTGGAGCACTTGGTTATGGCTTGAAGTGAAGGCTGTGGATTCATATTTAGCCTTTATTATTTTAAATCAGAGTGAAGTACAAATAATCCTGTGCTCATTTGACTAATGCTCTGGCAGCTAAGCAGTATAGAAAGGAGGAGGCAAGCTTTTCCCCACTACCATCTGTAGTGTCTACCAGCTAGTTCTGTGTCTACCAGCTAGTTCTGCCATTCAGTTTTTAATTTGCTTGGTGCAAATAACTATCATGTATTAACAGCATGCAAGAGGTCTAATTTTTCATGCAGTTAGTTACCAGCAGTTTACTGGAGAGGTTATCTTCTGTTGTATCGCTTGCTACAGGAGATGTAAAATTTCCTAGAGATGGTTTTGGGAGATGCAATCCTTTCATTAGAGTTAAATCTGTGAAAATGGTGGGCAGATGCACTGCTACAGGACAACTGTATGTAAATCTGGCATGATCTTGTAGTAGCATTCATGCTTTGCGCCAAGACTAGTAGATCACAGTAGCTGCAGATGTTTGTGAGACAAAAAGAATGTGGTTGAAGAGTAGCAGAGAAGATTTGGGAATCAAGCTCTTTCCAACTCCTGCATATTTGTGTTATGATCCTGCATTATGCCAGGCTCTTTTTAACTCTTGATACTGAACAATGACAGTCCTTTCTATCCTTTGAAAGGGTACACCCTGAGTAGTCTCCTGGTGTAGGAAACCAGGTGGTCTTGGGATGAGCAAACCAGAAGACAAAGATGTTGCAGCAATTTTGATAGCTTTAGGAAGCTATGGCTCTGCCTGTTCCAGTTTGACAGAGTGGGTTCCTACAGTGTCCAAAGACTCCTGAAAGTGTGTAGCTTATGGTTTTTCATCTTGGAAAGGAGTGTGTGAAACAATGCTTAGGCATGGAATAGCAACCCTGTCATGCTAGTAACAGGAAGGCTGAGTAGACTGGCTGACTCCAAGTAACTTTTTCAGCAGCTTCAGTCACTTGGGCTGAAAATTGCTCTACTGCTATTTGTCTGCCAGGAAGCATTACTGCCAACATAATATTGAAAAGCTCTGGGAAAAACTGGCGAGTATGCAGGTTTTTTAAAACTCAAAGGGACTCTGCATTTGCAACAGCTCATGTCTTTATCACAGCCTCACTCACCTAATTTTCTACTGCCCTGCCCTTTTTATTCACTGCTATCCTGTGGGGGTGGCCAGTAGGGGGGTCTGATGGCTCAGCCTGGATGCTGCAACCTTTCCAGTGAGAGGTCCCACAAGAGACAACTTTCTAGGAGACTTAGGCAGTCTTTCAGCCACTGGGTAACCTCAGCAAGGGGGAGACAGCTCAGCTCTTTGCAGTGATTTCAGCTCTCAGTGATTTCCACTGTGCCTTGCGAGATGTACCCTGGCCAACACGGGGACAGAGACAGGAGCACCATGTGGTTGTTCTGCAGAGGTGGCCTTTATTCCAGGACCCTGCGGAGGATGCCAGTGATGGCAGCTCCCTTCTGAAAAGGGAAGAAACTGGGGGTTTTATGGGGAAAAGCAGGGGTGGTACAAAGGGGAAAAACCAATCGGTCTCAACAAATCTACATGGGGTTCCAAATCATGCTGGGAACTCACCATGACCAGGAGGATTTCTCAATCCATGAGAGTTTGAGAAGATCTTATCATAGCCCCTTCAAGGGATACCTCTCCAAGGCAGGGGGCTGGCATGCCTGTCTGTCTCCACACTATCCCATCCATAGTGATGTAGGGATTGAATTCTCATTCCTGCATACCAGTGTGTGAAGGAAAATAAAAGGGCTACAGTTTCTATTTCTAGCTCACCTAAGGAAACTAGAATCTGTGTACAGAAAATGAAGCTGCTCCATATATACCCAGGTTGAAAGAAATTGCTCTTTCTTTTTACCATTATGTATCTCATGATTGGTCAGGTTTGTAAGTGCTGGTGCCAATATTCAGTGAGAGCTAGCTCTGAATGATACTGCAAGGATCCCAGCAGCAGCGATGTTACACTTAGCCCCTCTCTCAGCCTTCTGCTGCAGTTCCAGAGTTGTGTCATCTGTTTCAAACCATTTTTTTAAAGCCTTACAACAGCATTGTTTGTACAGGTGCCTAGTCCATTTTAAGGCTGCCTGATCCCATAATTTCAAGGCTATGGTATGACAGTTCAGCAGTCTGTCATTGCATTGTGTTAATTTCCTTTTTATCCTTTTAGATTGGCTACCTCTTGGTTTCACAACAGATGTCAGTGATGGGGAATAATGACAGTGAATATGAGTGCTTGACCTACAGATACATCCTGCAGTTAATGCAATGTGTTTTGTATTGGCTGGTTTATCATTTTCTGAAAATGTACTAGTTATTTTTCTGAGTAGTCACTTTTCCAAGGCCTCTCACTATTATATCTGTTTTTCAGCCTTGGTAAAGGTAAGCAGATGCTCAAAGTGCCCGTATAAAGTTAGTCCCTCAGCTTGTGCGCACTTTTCACTTGTGCTGATAAACCAGCAGCCATGGCCTCTTTGTGGGGTCAAAGTGAGGTAATGACCCTTTCTCCCTGCTCATCACCTGGAGATAACTTGATACATTAGACCTGGTAGTTCTTAAAAAGTACCAGGGCATTCCTCTGTGCTCTCCTCCCACCCCCCAACCAAAAACAACCAATAAAAAGTCCTAAAAACAAACCAATGAAAAAACAACAAAACTAAAACAAAACAAGCCACAACAAGAACAACAAAACAAAAACCCCAAACCAACCAAAAAACCAACGAAATAAAAAAAAACACAAACAAACCAAACCAACCCCCCCCCTAAAAAAAACCCCCAAAAAACAACAAAACCAAAAAACCATGAACAAAACCAAAACCACCCAAACACAAGTAACAATTTCGTTTGGAAATAAAAAAACAAAGGCAAAACAGTGACTTATGCAACAGTTAGTAATCTCTGCTGAAGAATGTATCAGAGAAAAGTAAAAGTGTCAGCAGGAGGGCCCCTGCAATTGCAGTCTTAACAAATTGCTGAGGATCTGATTTGGCTATTTATTACCACTAATCCTAGTGGTCTGCCAGGAAGGAAGGAAAATAATTATTATTGACATATTTTAGTTAAAGTTAATTTATTGGTGATGAGACTAATGCGTGTTCCAGGTGTTTGTCAGTTTAGCAAGACATTTAACTATCAAATGTTCTTATTACAGTGTGGTTAATGAAACATGATGAAGCTATTGAGTTTTCAAACGTGCAACTAATTATATATAATTACACATAGTGGCTTTATGGTATGCAGCATGCAAGACAGATGTGGTATTTAAAATGTTTTGTAAGATTTGTTAAGTCAGCTCTTCATAAGAAACTGCCTTATTCTTACACATTAATACATAAATAATGACAGCTTGCTGTGCTTTTAAGCTAATGGTCTAAGTCATGTGTGGATTGGCAAAAGCTGGTGGTTCTTTGAGATTTCTCGGCTGATGCACTAATTAATGTGGTGGGTCTAGCGCTGGCCAAAAGTCAGTGCACCCACTGGAATATACCTACTAATTTCTTGTTGTGAGATAGGATTAGGAGGAAGGTAAAGTAGACTTAAAATTTTAAAAGGGTAAGGCTTTAAAGAAAGCTTTATTAATAGTAACTTAAAGAAAGGATCTAAGAATCAGAATAAAACCTTTAGAACACTTCTCTCCCCTACAACTTTTTTTTCCCACTCACAACATACAGAACCAATTCAATCAGTTTATCAGTTTTAGCATAGTCTTTCTTTAGTTTACTTAGGGAGAGGAGTCCTTCTTGTTAATGCATGGAGACTTCTCTACAAGAAAACAGTTCTCTTGTAGCTTTTAATTTCTACGAATAACAGTCACCTGGAAAATTTGCAATTGTGAAGTCCCTCCCATTTCTCACAGCTTTTTCCACAGCTGCGTTTATGGGATATGTTAACTTATGGGATACTATTTTAAGGACGAGCTGTTCAAGAGCAAAAGTTCTCTTTATCTATCTCTGAAATAATCTTGATCTCTGAGAACAGAAGTCTTCTTCTTCTTTCCCTGGGGCAGAGTCTTTATCACTCTTCTCTCTCTGTTCAAACTTTTCATGGGATCACCACTACTTCAACTTCTGCTTGCTTTAGCTTTGCTCATATCTATAATTTGAACACTTAATCTCCTCATACTTTCATGAGTTATAGGGAAAGAGTTTGATGTATCTGTTGCATTCTTCTCTATAGCCTTACAAGAGGATTTCAGCCCCAAGATCAAGGCATCTCCTCATCCCTCACATCTGAGACTTGACTTTTTCTTCACTGAGCTTGGGCTCTTCATGTTGTTTTTCAACATATTCTCACTTTGTCCTTTTCTCTCACCTGAGGGGGAATTGAAGGTCTGCAATTCTTATCTGAGCACTAAAAGAGTTATCTCACCCAGACCTGCGGATGGTCATGTGATTTCTGATAGGCAGTAGCAGAGCTGTTTGCAGTAGAAGATTTCTTTGGCAGCCGTGCTGGGTGGGGGACTAGGATTTTAGTAGCCAGGCTAGAAAACAGCAGCAGTATGCTGGGAGCCGATGGCTTCTCCTTTCCCTTCCCAGTGGTTGTGGGCAAACCCCAACGGTGGCAGAATCTTGGCTGAGCCGGCCTGGCCTGGGGCTGCTCCCGGAGCCTGGCAGACCCTGGTTTGACCTGGGCTGGCAGCAGGGAAGGGCTTAGTAGCAAGAAGACATTAGCATCCATGGCCCAGCCCGGCCTTAGCCCTGCAGCATCCCCTCCCGTGCCTGGCAGCTGATGAGGCCTGGCCCTGCAGCAGAGTCCACTCAGCCCAGCTCAGCCAAGACAGCAGGGCTGGGCTGGCCTTGTTACCTGCTCTCAGGCCAAAAGAAAGAGAGACAATTCCTGGAATTTTTCATTTTTAACATGTGTGTTCACAGAGACGTGTTCAGCTTTTTAGTGGTTTAACTAGTGTCAATTTTCAAAATTCACTGATTGGTTTTATCAGGCACAAAGAAAGCTCTCAGCAGCTCCTCTCAAAAAAACCTCACTTCAGTGGTTGCTCCAGCGATAAAACCACCACAGCTACTTAAATATTTCTGGGTTTTGATGTTGTGTGATCAGTACTTGTTGGAAGCTGCAGGTGGTTGGATGGCCCTTAGGACTAGCTCCACGGGAGGTTGGTGAGGGGAAGGGATGTGCCACAGAGCATCAAGAGGCTCTGGGCACGATTTGCAAGCCTGGGCTTTAGTGGTGTGTTTGCTGCGTTTCCTTGAGAGCGAAAACTGGCTGTGCAGCTGATTTCCAGCCATAGCCATGGTCAGGGGATAGGGAGAGATCCTTCTCCCTTTGAAGCCACTGCTCTAAAGTGAAGTGGAATCACTGAACTGAGTAAGCGATGTGAGTTAGTCACAACAAGTCCCTCCTCTTTTCCATGTATATCACAATGGGTGGGAGGCAGCTGCCCCAGGCCGGGCCCTTGGCATGCCACAGGGGCTGGGGGCTCACAAGGTAGTGGAGACCAGGGCCAGAGGCCCAGAATGTAGAGGACGGGTGACACACAAGATGGCAGCTGGCAGCCCAGGGACCCACAAGATGGTGGCAGGGGTCCACAAGATGGCAGCCTGCTGCCCAGAGGATGTTTCATACATACACAGATGAAAACACAAAGCATCTTCAGTCCTTCTCCCCTTGGCATTCAATTTCATGAGCATCCAGTGGGAAATACTGCATTAGCATCACGCAACAACTAGAAATGCATTCTACTACCAGGCAACTCAGGTAAGAAATCATATCCTTTTCTCCTTAGTCATCAGTGAGAATTAGTTTAATCATTATCAGTGAAATAAAATGAATGTTAGTTAATATGTTTAAATAACTTTTAATGGTACTTTTTAAATTTTTAGGTAATTTTATACTGACAAAGATGTTTTTTCTTGTTATTTTGGGTGCTGAAGTATACATCCAAAAGGGAGAACAGTTCCTCCTCTAACAGAAGTTTATGCAGACATCTGTAGTATCCCATGAACTCCCTCCCCCCTGCCAATTCCCAAGGGCATTGCCTTGGAAAGATTTACTATAGAGTTTATTCCTCCTGTGGGACAGACAAGACTCCCTCATGGAGCTCTGCTCGTATTTTGCAACCTACCCTGGTTTCTCCTTTCCCTCTTTCCTCACTGGTTGGGTACCCCTGGTGGCTGCCCTCTGTCCCCTGGAGACCAATTTCCTTTGCCCTGCCCTTAGCTCTGCCCCCCATCCCTTCCCATTCTTAGGCTGTCCAGAGCATGTGCTAGTCCTCTTTTCATCTGGCGTGGACATAATAAACGTCCCTGGAACTAACCCTTACAAAAGAGCCTTCTTGCCTGTCTGGCTGAGCTAGCTGTGGTGAGTGTGGTGTGTGGATCTGACTGCATAGCCTGAATATTAATCCAACTGGCTTTTCTATAGGAGATGCTTGTTGGAAACAGATAATAGGTAGCAGCACCCACCATCCAATTCCTGCTTTTTCAGACCTCTAGTGCCAGAAAGCATTACTAAAAAGCGGTGTTAAAACTATAATAGATTTATAGCTGTCATGGGTTTTCGTGAACTAGGAGTGCTCTGTGTGGAGTGAATTGTTTTTAATTTTCCTGTCCTGCACTGAGGTGCAGTTTTGCATTGAGTTTTCCTGTCCTGTTAAGGACAATCAATCTGTGCTGTCAAATACAGTCCTGAGGTGCAGTGTGGCTGTACCCAGAGAGTGCCAGCCTGACAAGATCTCTTGTTTGGGGAGAAAAGGCCTTTTCTCCCATCTTGTAGATAATCTTGAGGTGGCCTTTGGGTGGAGCAGACTCTGCTCTTGCCCCTGGCCATGCTGAGCTGTTGTTGTTTGTTCCTAGTTGTCAGTGGCAGAATAAGATCTGTTCTGAGGATCTGGAAATGGCATTAAAAAGTTTTCTAAGCAATAAACTTCAATGAAATAAGAGAGAATGAAAATAAAGTTTTGTCATGTGCCTCTCAGACAGTTTTTATACTCGTCTCAACAAGTTTAAAAGAGCAAAATAACATTGACTAAATATCTGGTTTTTACTTAAGGGCTCTTGAAAGTTAATTAATCAGCTTGTGGCCTAAACAATGTTAGCTTTTTGGTTCAGAGGGTCTTGGGAAAAAAATCACCTGGCTTTTCTGGCTTTTAAGAGGACGGCAGGGCTAGAAGCAAACTGTGATGAACTTGTTTGCCTGTGCCTTGATGGGACTAAGTTGGGGTGGTGTACTATGACTCTATTTAATTGACCGTTACAGGTTGTGAACAATCCATTAGCCAATGTATTTATGTGTCTTTAGGCTACTGCTGGGTGGTTGATAGTCTCCTCATATTGCATTTGTTACAGGAAAGCGTAAGGTAATTTGAATGAGTTTGGGGAAAGCACATCTAAAAAGGTAGAAAGGTGGGTTTTCTTGTTGTGCTTATTAATATGGAACTATAACTTGAAAGCTTTGTTCAAAAGCATTAAAATGCGTAGGCTTTCAATGGAAGTGTAAGAGAAACAACTCCTAATCCCTGTTACCCAAGTACTCTTATCACTTGTTCTTGACCAATGAACAGGGATGTAAAAGACCTTTTGGCATCCAGATCTCTTCCAGTGCTGTTGTGTGAGCAAGTCTTCTCCCCAGCCCTAGTGTGAGCCATGACTCTTTATATTACCCCACTGAGATGTAAGGATGGCTGTTTGCATTGAGGTAGTTTATTAGTTGTCAATGTTAACAACATTAAGATTTTCCATTTATGTTAATACACATGAATCAGTGTGTGTAGCGAGATTAGATGGTTTTCTTTTGGAAGGGTTTTTTTTTCTGCTAAAAACCCCACAGACAAACACACTTCTCAGACAGCCACAATTTTTCTCCATGAATTTTGAAAATCCATCCAAGGAGCCTGTTTATCTAGTCTGGAATAAATTTCTCCAGATGGAAGGGATCTTCCTGTCTGGCCTCTGTGTTCTCCCTGAACTGCTGGTCCTATCTTGTTGGGATAGCAGCCCAGCTGTGCTGGCAGCAGTGCCTCCCCTCTGCTAGAGAGGGGATGCGGCTGCCACCTTCACAAGCAGACCATAGTGGATTTGGTCTGCTTTGCACAATACCCTAATTGCATTAGATGCAGTGAAAAATGCATTGTGTGATGGAATGGAGAGAAAAAGGAAAGTTTTAAAAGAGGCTTCAGCTTTGAGCTCTGGTTTACTGCTTTGAGAAGGAAACCCCTGCTCTGCCTTGCCCTGGTTTCTTCCCCATTCCAGGTTTATGGCTTTGTCTGTTGGATGATGTCTGTGACAGCGGGACTTGTGTTTTTAATCTTGCTTGTTTACAATGTGCAGTCCCCTTTCCCTCCAAGGGAAGCTGCTGTCTAATTTTCTCATGCTTTGGTGCTGAGGTGTGTATGCTGGTGCTCACTGCTCTCTTCTGGGTGGGATTTTTAGCTTCAGGTTTCTGGGACCAGCTTAGTGGTGGAGCGAGCTAAAGATCGTGTTTGCCCAAAGCCTACTAGAGCAGTGAAGGGAAAGGAAAAAGAAAGTACAGAAAATGCATGAAACCTTGAAGAAACTCCAGTGAATTCATTCCAGTGAAGAAAACTCCATTGAATGACTGAGGAAAGAACTGAGTAAAAAACAAAAGAAAATTACTTAAGAACATAAACTAATTGATCAGAAAATGGGTCTTTATGTGTGAACATATTTGTTCTCTGTTTCCAGTATGTGGTTAATAAAAAACACCTTGAGAAGGTTTTTGTTCTGTTGTGATTATAAACAGGTAGGTTTGAGCAGAGAGAGAAGAAATGGGAGAAAAATAGATAAAATAAAAACACCTGACTGTAGCAGGCAGTGAACGTGAGCAGGACTGAGTTGATGGCAGTTTGGCCTCATGCTCTTCTGCACCAAGCCAGAGGGTGTTTTTTGCCTTTTTTGTCCCAAAGGAGATTGTGTCACCGATCCATGCAAGCAGTGCTTTTGCATAATTACTTGGAAAATAATGTGACCTGATCACAGGCCCAAGAGAGCATAGGCAAACAGCACGCATGTGCTTTAGTCCTTATTTCGCCTTTAGGTGGCATAAGGTGCCAGGGGCAGCCACAAGGCTGAGGAGAGGCTGGGGCTGTTCCAGGCTAGGCATGGCCAGCTCCAGCAACCCAGTTGCTTGAACCTCACCCAGCCCCTCAGCCATGCCTGAGGTGCCGCAGAGGCACGGACGTGAGGAAGAGGGAGCACTGCCAGGAGAGGCCCAGGAGTTGGGAGTGAAGGAGAGAGGATGAGTTGGGGAAAAGAGGGTAAGAGGGAGTAATTTGTTTTTGTTTCTCGATACCCAAATCTCATTTAATTGGTAAGAAATAACATTAATTTTCACTAAGTTGTATCTGTTGTGCTGAGATGGCGATTGGCAGGGGCTCTCCCTGCCTGTATCAGTGTTTGAATCTTCACCCATACATTTTTTCACCATGTTTTCTCCACTACTTTGCTGAGGAGGTGGATTTAGAGAGTGGGTGGGCAGGCATTTGGCAGCTAGCCATGGTCTACCTGCCACAGAGAAAGGTAGAAGCCAAACTAGCTGCTAATTGAGTCCAGGGTAAGGAAGCAAAAAGGGCCTTTGCATAGTGTCCAAGATGTTTAATTCAGCCGCAAAATAAGACGTTTGGGGTCCAAGAGGCAGGACTCATGGGGAGAGTCCGGGTTTTTGTATATTGAGAGGTAGGGGTTGAACAGTAGCGTGGGGGCAGTACAAAGATGAGGGCTGGTGGGGGAATAGGGAGTGGCTGAGGGACGTAGGAACAAGGGGAAGGGGCCAATGGGGTCTAACAACTTTTGAGGGAAGCTTCTTGTGTCTCCCCAACCCAGGGAATGCCTCTCAGAATCTCCACAGAGAAATACTTAATTGATCTCTAAAATATACCTGGGTGAGGTGGGGGGTGGTTAGAAGTAGTAGTTCTGGTATTTACCACTGCTGGTCACAAGGTCCTGTCCTGAGGCTGACTGGGGGTCTATGTACAAATAACTAACGGGACAGGACTGTTAAGGAATGTGTCTTGAGCTGTTTTATGCTTTCCCAAAACTCTCTAATTTTAAGGATTTCCACATACAGCAGCCCTCACACACACACTTAGATATTAAGTCCCCTGAAGAAATGAATGGATTGCTTACATGTTTATTAATTGTACTTCCTAAAAAGTATTTCTTCTTCTCACTTTTTAAAATGTATGTATTTGCAACAGGTAGTTTTGGGCCAGCTTTTTGCTGCCTCTGGAAGAGGAGAGACTGAAAGCAACAGGGTGCAGCAGAAGAGATGACAGCCATGCCAAAATTCATGCCAGATTGGTAAGGCCAGAGAAAGAAGTTGTTAGCCATCAGGGCTTGCATATTTAAATATGCACGATTCACTCACACAAGAGACAGCAACTGCTACAAATCCAGAGCTTTAAGGTGGCAGGTGTCTCTAGGCAGCGTCTCCACTGAGTTTGGTGGTATTTTAATAGGTCTTGGGTGCATGAATGAGAACAGGATGTAACCTGCTCTTAAACAAACACAAAGCAGTTAAATATAAATTGTGGAAAGGATGATTCTTATTGTTGCCTGGTTTGAGATGTTGATACCCAAGGGAGTGCAGCAGCTTCTGCTTGAAAATGGGAACACAATCAGGGAGTGCATTCTGTGGAAACTGCAGGTGGCAGTAGAGGCTAAGCTTTACAGAAAAAACTGTTCTCTGTAGTAACTTGGGATTTGTCAAAAATTGGAATCTCTGCAAGTGCCTTCTCTTAAAGGCAACACTCCATGTTTTCAAGGACTTGTCAGTTCCTTTCAGTTGCAGTGTTTTGAGTAAGTATAATGACACTTCTTGCTCCCTTTGGAATGCCCAGCTTTGCTTTTCCCTGGAGTGGAGGGGCTTCTAGTGTTTATTTCACAGCATTTGCAGTGCTCTATAAATGTTTGCTGAACTATGCTCAGATTTACTGTCTGTTCAGTCTGAGTAAGTAACTTATTATGTGGTGTATTACTTACATTCACCACAATCAAAATAGTTTCTATTTGAATTTAAGCAGTGGGTGAATTGCTCTGAGTTAACCGTAGCACTTTTGAAGTCCTATGCGTTACACAGAAAGACCTTGAACATATTTGAGTGAACTTAAATACAGGGCATTTTAGCAGTCTCAGTTTGGTTTCTAGTCACTGAGAAGACTTCATTTCAACGATTAGCAAAGAAATAATGATCAGACCATTATCCCCTATGCTCTATGTGTTTTTGACTTAGGAGTTAGTTACCTGCCATCACGTGCTTTGTCCTTTAGGATGTGCATTTATTTGTCTGGTTCAGTCAGAATTAAGACTGTATTTGGGTTTATTGCACACTGTGGGGAACTTGAGAGACAGAACACTGAAATAAAGTTTGGCTTGTGTGGTTCAGACAGCTCATTGTATAGACAGACACATGCCAGTGTGCTCTGTGTATGCTGGGATCAGCTGGCAGGGTATGTTACGTGCATAAGTAGATTTTAAGTTGGGTTATTCTGTTTTATTCTGTTTTAATCTGGAAAAACTTCAACAAACATCTAAGGTTGCTATTTTGAAGTCCTGAGGTGAGACTTAGTACAGAAAAATCAGTGTTTAAAAAATACCAATTGCTGTTAGTGATAAAGTTGTATCATAATAAGTGAAATTCCCAGAGAGAGTCATGCTGATTAGGCAGGGTCAGTTCAAAATTTGCAGTAAATGTTCTTGGTAGCATATTTTCCAATCAAAAAGTAATAGCAAAGTACTTAGATGTATTGCTGGGAATTAAATACTTCTCTAGAGCTAATTGGTTTTGTTGGTAGTTTTTCAGATGTACACTAGGAAGAAAACAAATGGTTTGGACTGCGAAGGCTCATCTCTGTTTTGAGACACAGTGCTTGGCACAAAGCACTCTGATGTTGTTTTTCCCCCTTGGTGCTGAATACTGATTACAAGCCATATATCTGTATATTTCACTCCTGGTTGGAGCAGGAGTGTCAGGGAACCCCTGTATGGGAGCCAGTGCTGTTGGAGAGCACATCCCAGTTTCCCAATAGGAAATACCAGCATGCAATATGATGTACAACTGTATTACCTATTAAGTGATTATTTAGGGCATGTAGAAAAGAGAACACCTTATAAATTAAACAAAGAACAAGATGAATTTTTATAACTGTTCCTGTTTAATGGAAACCCTCTGAGTGTGCATATTGTGCTTTACTGTCAGTGTGCTGTTGTTGAGGAGCATCCCAGGGAGGGGGCTCAGAAGGGAAAAAGGTGTTCTGTGCACATACTCAATCACAGTTTAAACATAATTAACTCAAGCTGCAGACATGAACACCTCCTAGTCTCTTTTCACAAACATTTGTCTGAATTTTGTTATGTCTGCTGAGAGCAAACACTAAGGTTGTGTTGCCTGCCCTGAGTGCCAAACTTGACTTGTGTGCAGGAATGTGCCCATACTTGTCAAATCCAGGGAGAAGAATAGTGCCCTGTAATTTACCTTGACAATTATAATCAAAGCCACACAGTTCAATTGATGAATGTTTCATCTTCTGAGCTTATAATAAACACAAAGAAGAAACATCCCAGAAGCTATTTTATTGAATAAATTTAAATAATTCATTAATTTTAGAAAATGATTGCATACGAGTAAATGGCTAAGTTAATCAAAGTATTAATTTGTTCAGCTCTTAGGGATATGTAAAAACTTAAATAATCTGTAAATATCACATTTGGCATTCGCAAACTTACCACAAAATATGGGTTGGATGTAGTGCACACTCATCTGAAGAGAGTCTAAGCAAATATGTTTTAATGATGCTTCATGGGGGCCAGTAATTATCAGGTTTGGGAATGGTATAGGAAATTGCACAATTCCAGTTTCAGGCCATCAGCTAATGTGTATTTTCCTCAAGACCAAGCACTTGGTGTTGGCTCCCAGTCCATGCCATGCATGGGGATGTGCTGGCCATACACAGCCTTTTGGCAAAACTTCTTGCCTGTAGTGAGTGAAATGCAAGGTGTGTCTTTGTTTATAAAGCATCCTGACTGTGCAGCTTAGCTAGAAAAGAGAGAAAAGGGAGAGATGCCGCTGGCATATGAAGTCCCCCTGCCGTGGGTGCCAGAGGTGATGGCAGGCTGGGTGAGGCAGCAGATCACTGTGAGCCCCTCTGCTGCCTGCGGTCTCAGCAGTGGCGAGCAGGACCTATGTAGCACGGGCAGCTTAAGATGGAGCTTTCCAGAGGCTCCCTGAGGAGCTGCAGGAAAGCGATCTAGGAAATTACGAACCAAATTCAACGTGGCTCTGTAGCAAATGTGGGTCTGTTGGCAGAGGTTGAGGGCTGGCACCAAGCTCTGGTGGCCTTTGCTGTAGTTTGGGCACCCCTCAGTGGCCATCAAGTTGCAGGGTCAGTGCAGCTGTACTGAGCAAACAGAATGCTGGTATCATGCCTACACAAATGACAGCACTGAAAGTAGGTTTAAAGTTGAAGTTAATGCCCCTCTGATCCTGCTGTGCCTGCTTTGTGTATGTGATACACTCATGGGGAGAAATACTGTGTTCTTTCCTAGACGAAAAGGAGATTATAATTTCTTACAAAGTATCAGTCTTGATTTGATTTAGTTATTTCTATCCTGGCATGTGGCTCTGGTGTGGTGTATTAACAGTCTCACAGCAGTCTTAAGTAGCCTCAATGAAATTAATGTGAATATTAGTCAAATACTGTCTGACAATTTTCTTAGGTTGTACTGTGACAAGAGTTGTGGTTGGGGAAAAAAATGATGATTTTCTTTTGTTATTTCACTTAATATTGATGTGTGGGGTGATATATATGGCAGTTAGTTTTTAGAGTAGATTCTTTATCCTGACTCAGTCAAGACAGTGGAGTCTGGTATTTATGTTAAATATTGTATCAAGTGATTTGCACTACCTGTGGGGTTTAGTGGGATGAGAGCTATTTGTTTCTTACTAAGAAACCTGTGGTTCCTTTAGTTAGGGCTTTGGATTGCTTTTGTGCTCCATTCTCACAGGAGGAATGTGAATGCCGCTGAAAAATTATATTTTGATTACAAACAAAGATGCCAAAAACACAACAGAGGTAGTTAGGTTTGCTTGCTTTTTGCCAGATTTATTTTGAAGTACATAAATTATGTTCCATTGGCCTCCTGCTGGGGAAATAACACACAGGAGCTTGGATGAGACACGCAACTACGCAACCACTGTTGACTTGGGCTTTGGTGATCCAGTTCTGTAGGATCTTACAGAGAGGCATCCCAGGTATAGCAGGACCTAATGGAGGCTTTGGGTGGGACGTGGGAAAACCAGACTCTGTGCGTGCAGACTGTGAGGAAGCCAGCAC
Source organism: Melozone crissalis (assembly GCF_028551555.1). Taxonomy (NCBI): domain Eukaryota; kingdom Metazoa; phylum Chordata; class Aves; order Passeriformes; family Passerellidae; genus Melozone; species Melozone crissalis. The sequence goes on along the minus strand of NW_026535840.1, from coordinate 3,266,281 downwards.
ATGAGTTTTGATGGCGGACTGGCTGACATGCTGGGCAGCTCATTCAGCTGAAGGGGGCTGTGTCTGAGCAGGTGAGGAGGAGGGAGGTGGCTGAGAGTCCTGCTCAAGGCTGTTTTTCACATAAGCAGGAGCCAGCAGGCTCCAAACGAGCTCCCTATAGCTTCCCCTTTGTTTTGGTGGTGGCTCTCACTTCCTGGTCAGCCCCATTGTGGGAAAACTCTCTGCGGCCTCACTATGCTTCCTGCACACAAAACCTTCTGTTCCTCCTTATTTGTCACTCAATAAAGTAAATTTATTGATTAATGCTGTACCCCCCTAGGAGAGGGTGACCCTGTCCTTGGGCAAAGGTGTGCTCTCTGGTCATTGTGACACTGTCTGGATGTGATGCTGGTTACTTCCCTGGCTTGCCTGGCTTTCTTCACCCATGAAAGCTTCTGAAATACACATTCTTTGGATTTCTCTGTCACTAAGTAATCTAATCAATATAACAGATGGCTGCCAAAATTCAAGGGGGGGTCTTGAAGCTGACAGAGAAGGTGTATTACATTATAGACTGATCTGTTGCACCTTAGGTTATTTCCTTATTCATGCACAACAGCTACTTTATTCTGTCCTGCATTTCCTGAAGAAGAACAAGGAGAAGTAATCAGAGCATTTTGTGGAGGAAAAAAGAGCCTTTTAGCCTATTGAAAGACATGCAAACTCCATTTTTTCTTGTCTTATAAATCATCGCTGGAAAAGTTCAGTATTTCTGCTTTTTTTTGTTATCTGGTGCATTAGGAACAGAAAGCAGTGCATTTAATGTTATTGTCTTGGTTTGAAAGACGGGTGTCTGCTAGAGAAAGCAGGAGCCTCCCTTGGAATGAAAAAAAGAGTAAACCCTCTCCCTCTGAATTTCATAGTTTTGAAATTAAGGGGACTGTCAGGCAAAGATATGAGAATAGGGATAACAGTTCTTTACTAATATGTATAACAAGGCAAACAAACAACAACTGCAGCATTAACAACAAACAGAACCACAAACCCAGTGACTGCCTTCTCAGCCGCAGGCACTTTCCCCTATGGTACAGTTCTGGGCACAGCCAGCAGGGGACGCTGGTAACTCCTGGTGGGCGCAGCAGGTGCGATGATTCCTCCACGGCTGCAGGGGGAGCTGTGTCGCGATATGTGGGAGCAGGGTTTAATGGCGACTCGTCCAAGATGAGAAGGGATGGAAGAGAGACTCCGCTTCACAAATCTTGGGGCAGCCGATCCCGGTGCCCCAGCAGGACTCCGAGGAGCACCAAACTGGAATGGCAGGATTGAGCAAAAATCCTGGCTAGTGGATGACATGACTGGAGCTGTGGGACGTCTTGGCAGGCAGGGGGCATGGGGCTACAGAGCAGAAAAAAGCTCAGGGCAGCGCCAAAGAAGCCGCTGGGGTGGAGCAGTGGCAGCTCGGCTCCCAGCAGGGCAGGCAGGAGCGAGTCCAAGGTCTTGGCACTTAGCAGATGGGAATAGGGCCCTCTTTAGTGAGCTAGGCGCTAATAAGGTCCCAGTTCAGTGGCTGCTCTTACAACCAGAAGCTCACCTCATGGCAGAAGAAACAGCTCTGGGCTGGGCTCTGGCGGTAGCAACGAATTCCCTTTCCAAGCAAAGGCTCCAACCATCCTCCTCCCAAAGGCAAGAGCAAGAGAGAGCCAGCAGCTGCCCTAGCCCAGTCCCCTCAGGCTTGGCCATCTCCCTGTTGTCTCAAGTACCCAGCCATCGCCATCGGTGCTTCCTAGCAACTCAATGGGAAAAAATTCCACAAGTAAAAAGGAAAGAAACCCAACCCCCAACAGTTAAATACTTAAATGTGCCGGCATTTTTCTATTTGGCCATGTTTACTGGAGTAATTATGTTGCCCGATTGATAAATGACACAAAACTCGGATAAGTTTTGTGGGTGCTTTATTAAGGGCCCGGGGAGCTGGGGGACTCACGTCCCAAAAATCCGAGCCCCCGATTTCACGTATGAGTGCTTCCCTCTTATACATGCGATTCATAACAAAGTCTCCAAGAAACAGTTCCCCTTGCCTAGTCACAGTCCCCTTGTGATACATTCCTTAGTTCACAAGCAAGATCATAAATCTTCTGCTTATCTTATTCTAAGAGCATTGTATGCTGCCTCCAGACAGGTTAGCATTCTTACTTTCCTGCACTAGTTTAATTATTTATTAAATTCCTAAGACTACCTGCTAGGTTACACACAAACCCAACACACACACTATCAACGGCTACAAAACTGCAAAACTGCTTTTAACAAACCAATTCACACACAACTCATAACTAAACTATAATTACACATTTTGCTAAATTTCATTTCTTTTCCAACAATTACAAGTCAGATTAGGTGTGATCCTTGCTGACCTTTAAAAAAGGGCCCAAAGCATTAGGCAAAACAACATTTACAAATGTTACGCTAAACAGACCCTCAAGTACTTGCCATGATATCATTATTTATTCATACAAGGGAAGTAAAAGACTTGATGAAGACAAAAGGTATTCTGATACCTCCTAGTAAAAATTTCAGTTGAAGTGACTTGGAAAGAAAAAAAAACCCAATGCAATTTTCTTCTGTGATAACTAAGGGGAAAAAAGCAATCCTCCAGTTACAGTTTTGAAAATACAGAATAATCAGTGCTTGCAGCAAAATTAGGATTCCCCTGCTATTTTTCAATTGTGACTTAACTGTTAAACCCTTATTAACTTAAATACAAGTTTGTTATTTAAATGTGAAAATAACGCACAGTACCACAAAATAGAAATTGGAACTCAAAATATTCATATTGGCTATTTATCTACTTGTTGCCTCCCATAGAGGCAATTAATTTTAGCACTTGGATGTTTTCATGCATTCTGTGGGATGGTTTTAAACAACTTACATAGAGAAAGTGTTTATTTCCAAGTCACATCTCATACAATGAAGGAATTCTCCCCAGTGGTATTGCAGGCATTACCTGTTGAAGTTCCATGGAAACCCTTCATTCCTGCCCTGCCTAGTGGCTGCGCCATCCCCTTCCTGGCATGAGCAAAAATTCTCTTCCCATCACAGAAAACTGCAGCTGGGGGCCCCTTCAGTCCCAGTTTGGGGTAGCTTGTGCCAAAGGATGAGTATGAAACCTGGGCAATTTGGGTAGCCAGAGAAACCACTGCTGCTTTTAATTTGAGCTGAGGCCAGAGGTTTGCTGCATTGGGGTGGCAGTGCTCCTCTGAGGATGGATATTGGCAACTTTGGCAGCTTTGGGAAGACTATTCCAGAACAAAAAAATTTACCCAGGTGTCAGTATTGCCACAAGTGATTCCCTGCCTCTGTCCTTGTCATCTGGTTTGGTTATGGAGATTTCCTTGGTTTTATCTCCCCTGAGCATCCATATGTATTATAGAGAGAGCTTATTAATTTTCCTCCATCAAGTGTTTTCTCAGCATGGATCCTGTGCAAGTGTGTTCCCTTTGGAATGCTTTAATAGCATGGACACAAAAGCAAACATTTTGGCTGGGCAACTATCATACAGATTTTAACATTAATATTACTTTTAGACTGCTTTCCCTGCACCACCTATAGTGGACTGTAATTTCTTCTTCCTTTTTACCAGGAACACTGGAACTGCTTTGTCACTGGTGTAATTTCTGTCCCAAAGGACAAACTAAGGCTGATTCTCCTTTGGATGAGAGTCAGCTTCTGTCTCAACCTATGCAAAACTGTATATGCTCACCCTAGTATTTTACATACTGTCCTTTGCGACCCATTGCATTTTGATGGTGCTATCAGATATATTCCAAGACCACTGCCTGTTTTGCTTTTCCAGGGGACTCACCCTGATGTTCCCATTGAGGCTTAGTCAAGGAAGGACAGTGTGCTGTCTGGCAGTAGCCCAATATCTGACTTACAGGTCTCAGGGTCTCTCTCCTTGTCCAAGAAGGATCCTCACGTTTCTCAAAAATACTTCATAATAAAAAAGTACTTTGGATTGCTTGAGCATTACACTTTTTGAATTACTGTTTGATAAAAACAGTGAGTTCACTGATGCCCATTGTTAGTAGCTTGCAATACATTTAGAAAAATAGTTCTTGCTTGGCATTATATTCTGTTGCTTATTCTGGGTGTGCTGTTTTGTACAGACACCCACAGTTAAAGATTATGGGCATCGCAGTAGCAAAGCCTAGCAATCCTCTTCCTTTACCTGTGCTAGCCTGGAAGCTAATCCTGTTGTCCCTTTTCTTCTCTTCTGTGTTCTATGACAAAAAGGAAAATGACCCTGGCCTGTCACCTTGGCTTTACATTTTAAAAGTTCTGCATGCTTTTCTAAAGATGGACAGATTCTTCCATGGGGAACTAGCTTCACATCACGTCTGCAGGACCTCTGTCCTGAGGCAGACACTGGATTAATGTCTTTCACACAAATTTAGAGGCACATGCAGAGAGGGAGAGCAGATCAATGTTTAATTATGCAAATATTCTCCTGGGCTTTAATATTAAATTGGCATAGACCTGTCATAGCAGCTATGCTGATGACAGACCATGAGACTGCCCTGGTGATGCGTTATTGGAAGGGACATAGTGGATGTGGGTGCAGGCAGTCAGGGTCTGGCTGGCAGCTCCTGGCATTGCTGGAGAGCAGTCCGCAAGGCTGAGCTTCCCCCAGGTCCTGCTCACAAAAAAGGTGGAGAGGACATTTCTGGGTGAAAACCCAGTATATGGGTCTGGCTATAGTATGGCTTTGTACCGTGTTATTTAAAGCTCTCTCAGTGTTAGTTCAGGCTGTGCATGGCTCACCCCCCTGTAGTGTATGTGTGAAGACTCTTGTCTCTAGTGCTTTCCTGGCAGCTGTGGCTGCAGTGACTTGAATGGTGAAGGCTGTGAAGTAAGAGGGACTGCATTCTGACAAGCCCATCCTTGGTCAGCCTTCTGTCATGAGGAGCTCATTTAATTGGGCTGAACTTGATGAGCTTATGTGGGAATCCAACTACAAAATTTCCTCTTGGTGAGTGCTTTGCCAGGAGGATAGAAGTTAGCTCCCTTCCTTGCAGGGTTTCCCTGCAGTTTGTGAGCACTGTTCATGGAGGAACCAATATTTCTGGAGGATACAGATATGGATGCACTAGTGTTATAATAATTCAAGACAACTTGCATTTATATATATATATATATATATATATATATGCCAAACTTGACATGCTTTAAAATGTTGTTTCCCTTAACTCTTCAGTATGGCACCTTTTGTGTTTTAATTCAAACCTTCAAGGTACCACGTATGCTTCTGCTCATTTTATCCCTATGTTTTGGCATGCCTCTGTCTCACCAAATTGCTGCTAAGTTCCAGGAACTGCATTACAAAGAAGTTTTAAGGAAACACATGTATATATGTTTCTATTTAGTTTCTAATTTTTTCCACTAGGGAGTTTCCCCCAAGCTTTGGTGCTTTTGCCAGTACAGTGGCAAGACACATAGTTAATATGGCTGATCTGTTTCTCTTAAAAATGTTGGTGTTGAAGCTGTGTGAGTCTCCCTTTCCTGTGCTGATTTGTGGAACATTTTCTGCTGTGGTTGTTTTCGCTGTTTCACTTTTATAGCCTGCTGGATCCTTATGTGGGTGAGCAGAATTGCTCATTTGTGAGATCCTCTGAGGGACATGGTAGAGAGGGTGCATTTCTGATACCCTGTTTGCTTGGTGGTTGTGTTTGTAATATATGTTATGAAATAATTTATGCTTAAAGAAATAATGTATTTTATAAGATTGTAAAATCCAAACGAGTGTGTGACCACAAGCAGCCCAGAGACAGATGTCTACTTCGGAATGTCAAAATTCCTGAAGGCAGCAGGAGAACAATATCCCTGTTTACCCATGAATAGCCATGGCCAGTGTGATGATCGTGATGATCATGGAGTAATCAGGAGACACCCAAGAGTGATCATTGCTTGACTGATCATTGATCATTGCTTGACTGACCATTGATCAAGATAATAGAAGTTGCCAGAAAGATACAGCTGAATACGCAACTTCCCCTGACACGATCAGTGCCTGCCACTACTCAGGAAACAGTTATTGTCCAGCCCTGCACAATGAAAGAAACTTTCATGCATATGCAGGGTTACAAAAGAAATTGGGGCACCTCTGACTTAGGCATAAAAAAACTGTATTAAACAGCCTTGCTGGAAACGGCATTGGTGAATAGAGAGGGAACCGATGAGATGGAGTTCGGATCTAGGTTCACCCAGCACCGATCCTGGGCTTGACGCTGTCTCTTTGGCTGTGGTTTTTGAGGACTGTACTTTGGTAGCAAAAAACAAAATCTTTCGCATTTTGATAGTTTGGCTTTTTGATTGATCATTTATAACATGTTCAGCATGACTCTTGCCTTGTGCGACTCTTGCCTTGCATTGTTAAGATAATGGAGAAGGAAGAGGAATGTTGTCTGCTGCTGTGTCAGATTAGGTAATGATTTTCTAGCTCTCACAAGCTGTATCAGGTTTGTCCCAGTGCCCACACATAGCCTTGTTTTGCTACCAAAAGAAAATCTTGAATTATGCAAAGAGTAAGGCAGGAGCAGCAGAGTTACTGCTGAGCATGGATTTACACTGCCTCTATTGAATATTCATTGTAATCAAAGATCACAACTTTGTTTTCTGGAGTTAAAATTTTTCTGGTAGCTTAGACAGTTCCAGTCTGCACAATATGTATTGATACAAATAGCCAACAGCTCTGCTACTCCAAAGCAACCGCTTTGTAGGCAGAGGAAATGAAAAAACAAGTTATGTGGTATTTTGGGTACAAAACCAGGCACTTCAAAGTGTTCATTCTTGTTCTTTGCCAATACTTAGTCCAGAAGCCTTTGCTCTTGGTGCAGTTCAAAGCCAGAAGATGAGCAAAGGCATTCCTATACAGAAACTGAGATAACTGAGTTTAATTGCCATCCACCACATTTCTGAGGTACTCTGTCACAGACATCTTTTCATAAAAATCCTTTCTTTAGGATTTTTCCCCCTTCTGAGAAGCTGTGGCCTCACCAACAAAATGTAAATAATGGTTATCTGCTGCTGTGGAATGCAACAGGTGGATCCGTGATTGGTCTTGGGTGAATATTTGGATTTACTGTCCACTCACGGCAGAGCTGGGTCTCACTCTCTGTTGAGACACAGCCCTTTGTTATTCATTCCTTTTCTATTCTTAGTTTAGCTAGCCTTCTGAGAACTTTTCCTTCTATTCTTTTTAGTATAGTCATAATGTTATATATGTCATAAAATAATAAATCAAGCCTTCTGAACATGAGGTCAACATTCTCGTCTCTCTCTTCATCCTGCAACCCTTGCAAGCCCTGTAACAGCACCCATCTGAGGTATTTATTATAAGAAGAGCTATCATGAGGTGCTTGGTAGTAAATGAAAATAGTTGTCAGTGCAGGTTTGTAGACTGTCTTATGCTTAAACACTTGCTGGGGAGGCTGGTTGTGTAATGAAAACACAGACAATGTGTCTGGTTATGAAGAGGGATTGTTAGAAATGAAGAAGAGCCAGGATTTGCCTGTTTGCTTTTATGACATGCTAAGGCACCTGCTTTTCCTTTGGGGTCTGTATGTTTCATTTAGGAGGGTTTTGTAGTAGGGAGGGAAGGTAATTGCAAAACATTTTGGGCCATGGCAATCAGCTCTTCCCTCTAACAGAATTCTGTTCTGCTGTTTTCACTCTCGGCTTGCTGACAAGATAGTAAAAGGTAGCGTGGTATGTGTGCCTTTATAAATAGTGCCTTACTTCCAAAGGTAGGTAGAAAATTTAAACAATGCTCTGCTTTGGAAGAAGGGAACAAAATGGTGAGGCTTTAATATGCTGATACAGGGAGGAGAGGATTAATGTTTAACCAGAGAGTGGTTCAGGGGGTAGACAGGATATGAAAGCTGGATTTCTTGGCATCCCATTCAGTTTGGTGTCAGGTGTGGGACAGTTTCAGAGCTTTTGAGGCTGCCAGTGAAATCCGTGCTGAAACACCGCTCCTGACTGGGTGTCCTAGGGAGCAACTGCTTGAAGGAGGCTCTGAGGACAGAAGGGAATTTTAATTTAGGGGATTTTGGTCTTTCTGGTGGTTTTGTGCAAAGTAGTGGTGCCCCAGTGAAGTATAAAGAGGCAGCACTGGTGGTTGGTTTCCTTGCTGCATTTGAAGGAGAATGAGGTCTAAGGAAAGATTAGGGATTGCATTTCTTTCTGATGCTTGGTGGTAGCTGAAAGCTTAGAGTGCAGCTCCATCACATCAGCAGATGGACATGTGAATGTGAGGAAGAATATAGAAGAGAAAGCATATGGAGAAAGCAGAGAGGGTAGGAGCGGGAAAGGATTAACAGATGGGAGTTAGAAAAATAGTGAGCGAGGTGGAAGGGGAGGAAAAGCCTTCCTGCCAGACACATCCCCATTTCCTTTCCTGGGAGAGGCTGTTCCCCAGCGAGGAGCTTGGGTACCTGCAGATGGCAGCTGCGGCACAGGAGATGAAGTTTGCCAGGTTTTAGGCAGCAAAATAAAGACCAGTATGAATTCACAGGGAAAAAACAGCCCCATTTCTCAGTCAGCAGTCTGTGTCTGTCTCTGCTGCTGGGTCCCTGCTGCAAAAGGGCTTCCAGAGAGCAGACCTGATCATCAGTCCAGAGGATATGTGGGGCCACAAGAGGCTATGTGGGGCCGTGATGCCTCTCTGTTAGGACCAGAAGGGAACCATCACTACATCCTCATAATCCACTTAGTTAAAACTTCTGAGAAAGCAGAGGAGGAGTATCAGGCACTGCTTCCCCTGATGGCTGCAGCATGGAGAATGAGTTAGAGAACTACAAATGCTTAGAGGAAAGAGCCTGCAAGTTTTCACTGTTCAAACCTAAATCCTTTCAGCTGGTGTAGCATAGCCGTGTTGATGGTTGTAACTCTGGGCTCAGACTATGAAACATCCATGTTTGCGTGGAAAAGCCCTTAGGGGAAAAAGAGGTTAAAAACTTCAGTATGGCAGTGGCAAGAGCTGTTAACTGAAAAATCAACAATGAATAAGGATGACCTGAGTGAGTAAAGGATGACCTGGCAAACCCTTTCTCTCATTTCAATGGCATCTCTCTTTTCCTCTTTACTGCTCTGCTTTTATGATCATGCAGACAACAGGAAGTCAGACAAGGATTTGCAGGGAATATTTGGAATAAGTTGTATTTTGGGGTTTGTACTGTTTGTGGGGTTTTTGGTAGCATAATAGAACAATGCCTTTTTTTCAAAACCACCTCAATCCTTGTTGCTCTTACTGTGGATTACAGAGGAAAAGTAAAGTGATCTGATAGCCACACATTATATATCGTGCATTTGAATACATTTAAACACATACTGAAACTGCACGCTCACAATAAGAAAACTAGGAAATTCTAAAGGTAGATTGTTTCAAGAAACATTTTTGATTTTGCAGGCAGTTCCCAGTTAAAGCAAGGTGCCTGATCAACCATCCAAAATTGTCAGATTCTGCGATAGTCTGGTGCTTTGGTCTAAGCAGCCCAAACTACGTGGCTGCTCCCCACGAAGTTGTTTGTGATGTGTGTGCTCAGCACTGCTGTCACAGGAAGGTTTTGAGTAACTCATGAGGTATCCGCACCAATCAGAAACTCTGTCCGTCCAAATCAGGTTTAAACTCAAGTGCACCTTTTAGGCCTCTTTAAGGCCATTTCATGGCCTGGATGGGTGTATAAGAGACTCTAACAGATAAACAAATCCCTGTACTGTCTGTACACCTTAGGACTGAGTGGTCTTGAACTCTGCTGCTCTATTTGTTTGTTCACATAACTTTATTTAGAGCGCAGGTAAGGGCACACACGGTTCTCCAGCCATCCCTTCAAACAGCAAGAAATAAGGCAACTGTTGATTTTTTAACTTGTAATGATTAGAAAAATCACGTGCATTTCTGTGTCCTGAGGAAGTTAACAGTAAAAGTTTCTCTAGTGCTTCCTGGTTTCGGAGTCAACTTGAGCAGAGCCAGGGTAAGCTGCCTTAGGTGTTTCTCTAAGGCTCTTAGAGCGAATGTCAGAGAGCAGCAGAACTCAGCTTTGTTACTTTAAGTGTCTTACAATAGCCTCAATTTACAGCTATTTGGAAAGGATGCAGCAGAGCAAGTTGGGGAACCCCTGCTGAAGACAGAAATTTGACTTCAAGTAGTAGGCACAAGCTCTTGCTGTGACTGCTGGCAAGGAGCTCACAGCCTCTATTATTTGATGACTGAAAGCCTCTTGCAGCTGTTTAAACTTACAGCAGTTTGAGAAGAAAGCAGCAGAGTTGAACACATTGTTTGTACGGGAGGTATGAGCCCATGTGGACGTGGGCTGTGTGCCCCTGAAGGGTTTGTCATCTCTAGGGCTGCCCACCAGCAGCTGGGCTCATCCCAGCCATCCTGAGCTGCAGGATTGGGATTGGTGCAATGAACAACATGATAAAAACAACAGCTTTAAGCAGAGGGCATTAGCATTTTGAAAATGCAGAAGCAGAAACCCAACCAAAAATGCTTTTCCCCAGAATAAAGGCATGCCAAGGAACTGTTCTTCCCTGAAATACCAGCTCTGAGGAGCTATTACCTTGGGCTGAAGATGCAGCTGTCAAGTTAAATGAGTGTGACTAGGTCTGAGACAGTCTCTTTGCTGCAGGCGTGTGTGCGAGTCCCTTAGGAGTCAGGACATAACCATTGGGCACAACAGGTAGCAGCCAAGGACTTATTGAAGTATGGAGTGGTGTGGAGGATGAGCTTAGCTAGGGCATCTTGGAAGCAAAAGCATGCTGTAGGAGCAGATCTTAACTGAGATTTTAATTCCCTGGACTGACTGACTTTAAAGGAAGGGCATGGGGATTGGCTGTGAACACAGTTCTCTGCCAGCACACTGAGCAAAATGCAGGGTCTTAACATTTCCTGCTCCTTATACTGGTCTGGTGCTATAGAATGAAATTCTGTTCTGTATAGTGCTTAGGCCTTAAACCTTTGCAAACATACCGAAGTTCTTGGAAAAGAACCAAAAATAAACAAACAAAAAAAACTCTACACAGTAATACGTTGTTTTTCCAATATACTTTCTGAACTGGCAAGTGTGTACTGCCAGTGTTTCCAAGCTCCTTATGGATCAGAGATTCCAGAGATATATCTAGCTTTAAATTAAGCTGAGATTGTCTTTTATGCATGTGGCCTAAGAAACCTGAATTTAAAGCAAGTACAGGATTGCAGCACGGCAGCGAATTCATGAGACCTGGAAACACCTCTAGGGAGCATCCTTCTCCTGCCACTCTCCTGTAGAACAGGCTCCTGTGATTGAGAGAAATGTGAAAGCTCTGCACTAGCCTTGGTGCATTCTCTGTGTGGAAGGGAGTTCAGGGTGCTGGGAAAAGGTTGTTAAAGGAAACTCCAGTGCTTACTGGTTTTGGTGATTCTTACAACTTTACTGGCATTGTAGCATTTAGTGCCAATACCACTGCTCCTGGGGAAATCTGGTGAGTCTTAGATGTCAGAGTATGAGCATCTCTTATGTTAGTGATCCCACAGCAAAGGGAAAAATGAGGAAAAAAGGCAACATTTACAGGGAGAAAAAAATAATACATTTTCCCAAATTCCTTTTTGAGGTTTAAGGACTTGATAAGGACATTTTTTTGATGACACCCTTTCTTATACGTCCAAAATCATGTTTCTTTGTTTTCATTGAGATTTTAATTTGGGTGTAGTTAGTGATATGCTATAAACTCTGAATTAATCCTGTCATCTGGCACATTATTATCTGTTTTGTCTCTGCTACTGAACTGATTTTCTTTTTTCAAGTGCATAAAATTTCTATGTTCTTCTTGGAAATGGAAAGATTTAACAGTGCTTTCTGGAGTGCCGTTCAGTTGATGCATGCATGGCACAGAGGTATCAAAGGGTAAAAGTTCTTTTACAGGTGCTGAGTGTTATGGCCTTGTTGAAAGATTAGTGAGAAATTCAGCTACATGTTTGTCAGAACCCATAAAACTTGCCAAGACTGCAAGTATGTGATGTCTGGGCTTTGGTATTGACTAGGTACAGTGCAAATACCAGTAAGTATAAGAACTGAAAACAAGAGTTTATGTATAAAAAACGGCACTAAACCAGAATTCAAGATGATGGAAGAGAAAAATTGTCATCCCAAGAATACCTCTCTAATTGTCCACTGACAGAAGAACAGCTTCCAGGAGAGACTGTTTTCCCCGATGCAGCTGTGAGAAGAAGCAGTTACAACTGAAATCATACACATACTGTGGGCTTATGATAATACATTAATTATAAAATATACAATACATTAGAAGTGGCCTATTTCATGCAGGTTGTGGGTTGCCTCTTTTTTTAAAGTTGTGGGAAATACAGCTTTCTAAAGTTGTGGGAAATTAGTGTCCCAAATACTTGCCTATTTCCTGCAGGTTGTGGGCTGCCTCTTTTCTAAAGTTACTGCATGTTTACCTGCCAAGTACTAACAGCACTTAATATATTTGCAGTGCTTAAAGGGAGTATTTGAATTTGAGGTGAAGGCTCAGGGTTACGAAGTTCCACCAAACTGTCTAAGTGCTGAAAGAGCCCACAGCTCACTGGTCCTAGTGTGCTAGTAAAGTTACTTTGCAGTTATCAGATATGATCCAGATTCTGAGATGTTTCCTTGCTCTTGATTGCCTTGTCATTGTGCTGGACATCAGTAGCAGGCAGGGAAGGGGTTTCTTCTGTTTCTGTCTGAGATGCAAAATTCTGACTTCTGCTCTGTCCCAGGTGCATCCCGGTGCAGGTGAGTAGAGGGGGAGATTTCTCTCTGCAGATATCTGTGATTTGCAGGGAATAGTGTCTCCAGAGCCTTGTTTATAACTTTAGGTAGGTCTGGCTTAATTTTTCAAGAGAGCCAAAAAGCCTTTCCAGGGGAATGATAGCACTGCTGTACTGTCTCACTGATCTCCCAAAGTCAGTGAGTTTACTTCATAGTGACTAAAGGACCCTTGGTGGCTTGGAGGTGTGCTGCTTTCTGTCCCTTCTGCCACTCCTCCAAAGAGCTGATGGAAGAAATGCCTTTGAGAAGGGGCTTTGGACCTGCTGCAATGCAGTAATGGATTACTGAGAAGCAGCAGTACCAGGGAACACGAATGCAATTTTCTCCTGCATGACTTGGCTGAAGATCAGTGATGTGCTTCTGTAAATAGGAACATCATTGATTAAAATGGTGTGATTGTTGGAGTCATATTACAGTGATGTCTTGAAGTGTTGGCAGCTCAAACCTATCTTTTCTTGTTAACTTAACTCTGACAAGACTGTAGAAATTTAAAAAACGCCTCCTGCAACCTTTGTACCTGGCTCTTGTGAGCCAGACTTGATAGATAAGCAAAGCAATTTGCTTTTCATTCGTGCTTTTCTTATCCAGCTGGAAGAGCTGTATACAGCTTTAAATGCTGTTGCATCTCATTTGTAGTTGAATGTAAGTTGATGGTGATAGATTAGGTGTCAAGTAGCTTGTGAGGCTGGCAATGACATATTATTAGCAGTAGTTGAAATGACTGCACTTGTTCCAGAACAAAAAGTGGGGTTCTATGTATTTCTAACTTGCATTTCTGAACTATCTGATTGGAACATAGTTCTGGGAGGGTGTAAAATTAATACAAGTTTTCTTAATGATGATCATTAGGGCGTGATAGTTGTGGGATATATTTTAGGTGATACTATCAAATTGGAGGAGTTGAAAGCTCACTCCTCAGCTAAAATTGTTTGTGTTTTAAGATTTTTTTTTTTAGTATTTGTTTAATTCCTTTTGGAAAGGCTGTATATATGTATATATGTATATACCTATGTACCCATTTTCTGTGGCTGGTGGTACTGACATCAATACATCAATATTTCTGCCATTTCCTAGACTGTTTCACACACCCTTCCTAGACTGTTTCCTTCATGCGAGACTGGCTGAAATTACTTCAAAACATCTTTTTCCCCAGCACCTGAGAGGGAGCACTACAGTGTTTAGGGACATGCTGGACCCAGGGCCTGAGGATAGTGTGTATGCACAAGTTTTTATCTGGGGTGCTCCTTCAAATCCCGGGACAGGGCTGCAGCCGGGGCCACAGGCTGCGAGCCCTGTTGTGTGAAGATTTCCTGGGACCACAGCAACCACGAGATCAGGAGCAGAGGTACCCGGAGTAGAAGCATTTAGCAGTATTTACCAGTGGCCCTCACCAAACCAGAGAGAGCCCTGGCTTCCCCAGTAACTTAGTGGGGATCTGCTTCCTTGGATGTCTCTGGTATTTGCCTCAGTAGGGGATTATCAGTAGGTCCTGCCTGAAGCACGTTATGGTAAATAAGGGCTTGAAATGATCAGACTACTACAGGATGCTGTGAGATTTTTACAGTAATGCTCATGCTGCAATAATCCATGGGTCAGGAGGAAAATAGCAACTTCAATTAGTTACTGAGAAAGGCAATTACTGTCATTTAGTGTCTGACTGTCCCATTAAAAGCTGAATATGAGAATATTTGTTCACTGTTTGTTGGGGGGTTTTGTCCTCTCTTTCTTTTTTTCTTTTGTTTTGCTTTTCTTTGGCTTTATTTTTCTTTTTATTTTTTTTTTTTTTTATTTGGAGTAGTTTAAGAGAACTGACTGTGAGAGGCTGAGAAGACAAGGTGTCTTTTTCCAGTTGCTCATGCTGGAAAGTTTTTGGTTTTTTGTTTGCTTCCTCCTGACCCCACTCCATACCTCTGGGAGCCATTGCATTTTATGGGAATTATTGCTTTGAAAAACAGAAGGCAGTCCTGTGCCAGCCAGCCGTGCAAAAGCTGGGGAGCCTGGCTGGGATGAGGCCAAGGAAGGGTGTGGAGAGATGCTGTGGAAATCCAGGTGGGCAGTTCAGGTGCATAGGAGGGATCAGGGGCACAGTTTAAAGGATTCTCAGAGGGTTGAGCTTGACTGAGGGCTCTTCCCCTCCACCCCATTCCCATGAAGGACATCTGTACTCTGGGCTTGTAGCAAGGGACAGTCATCCTCTTATGTATGCTGGCCCCTTGTACACACACCCTTGCACAATTAGTTGTGCATCATTTTGGACCTCTTCCCTGTCTTTAGGGGAACCCCAAATAGTACTGTGGTTTTGGGCTGTTTTTCTTCTTTATGTGTGTGGGGCTGACTGTGGCCGCACAATGTCCTTCCAGTGTCTCTTGGCAGGGAGAGCTGGACTTGTCCTCCATGTGCTGGCCATTCCTCTGCTGCCAAACGATTCCCTAGAGTTCCAACAAGAAATGTGGTGTCGTGCTAGGGAGGAAGTGCATAGCTACAGCTGCATGTCTCCCTCCTAGAAGCAAAAGAAGAGATTTATAGTTGTCTTATAATTATGAGGGATAATTATAGACTGGTTTGCAGTTATGTCAGTGACTTTAAATTACCAAGTATAAAAGAAATTATGAGACAATGTTGATTGAACCTGACAATGGTGTCTTTTAAAATCAAAATAGAAGGGTTTTTTCTTCAGAGTTTCTCAGGAAGTTTTTCATGATGCTAGGCTCTCAAGTGCATAATGAACCGAACGCCGCTGCAGTGTCCTAATGATGGGACTTGTCCAAAAACTCAGCTTTAGAAGTAGCTTACGGAAAGATGGCCATGTCCTGGTCATTGTTGCATCATATTAAAAAAAAACACCAAACCCTGAGATTTAAGGGGTAAGTCCTTATTCCCCAGGGCAATAACTTTACATGGCACTTGAAGCCATGCTCAAGATGCTGAATCTCTTTTTAAGTTTGAAAGATGGAAGAAAGACTTGAAAATAATCACAGAAGAACATCTGGTTTGCAAGACACTTGTTACAGGAAAAAAGTTATCAAAAGTAGCTTGGTGTTGCATTTTTATTTTGCTGTTGCTATTTACATCAGAGGAACCGATTTGTAGGATTTTCTTAAGAATGCTTCCATGTGCAAAATTTAGGTCTTAAAAGTCAAAATTCAAATGAGACAATATTAGAGATGGAAAATTTTATTTACTGGCATACTGACATAACAAGTTTGGAAACAATGTCATCCAATTTAGGGATTGGCAGAGAAGAGTGAAACATCACTGAAGTCAGGGTGGTACTTATTTCCTATAAAGATTTTGTTAGAACAATGTTCACTTTAATCTTACTTTTCCTATTGTAGTTTTGTACAGACATTCATCCGCCTCTTGCAGCATTTAATATTCTCATACTGGAAGAGTAATTTAAATAGGTAATAAATGCAGAGTGTAACCCTTAAATCTTGTTCATAACAGTGCAAACTATTGGACGGCAACAATTGCAAACATATGCCTGGCTTTGCAGGACTCCAACTCATTGGCTTGGAACAGAGAGCTGACCTGTTAAGTGATAACAAACATTTTATATTTAAATATTCATTGCTGAGCCAGATGAACAAAAAGAGCTGCAGCATTTAATTTTATTTCTTTTTGTTCTATGGAGAGGTCTTATGCGGACCCGTGGCATTCCTGGAGAGAGATCCAGCCTTGCAGGAGTGGGATCCACATGCAGATTTTAATCAGGAATGACAGCTCCGAAGCAGCCCTGTGTGCATTATCTCAGAGGTCTGTACCCCAACTGCTGCTCACACTGGCATGGAGGGGCAGGTGAGCAGGATATTGAGCAGTAGCTGAATGATAACATGTGAAATTTCTGGAACAAATGAAAATTTGTTTCTAAAAAGTTATTTCTGCCCATATGTTAATTAATTCCTGTCTTTTCTGCTCCTGCTGTATGGTTATGTTGTCAGAAGGATAAGCTGTGAAGAGAGTTAAATGAGAAGGCTTTTCAGTGAGGAGAAAAAACTGGAAGTATGTCCCCATATTTCGTAGTTAAATGGATTATACCTGTCAAGACGTGCTCTAGCTGGATGATGAGTAAGGCTGGGTTAAAAATGGGAGCAACTGTGAGTGATTTAGGAAGTTTGGAGGTTTTTCTGTTTGTTAGTGGCGTAGCTATTTTTTAAGGGCTTCTGGAGAGCTGGCTATCTGTTGTCATCTTATTGTAAATCTTCTATACCTTCTGGGTGATTTCTCATGTGCATCTCCTCACAGCACTGACTCCTTCTTCTTCACAGCACAACCAACAAACTCCAACACTCTCCTTACCCAGCTAACCCACTCTTTTGTAGCATTTGTCTTCTTATTGGACACAGCTGCGGCCTAGTAAGGGCAGGCCTGCTCCTAATCTTTGGTGATTAGGGCAGCTGCAACTCCTCAGGTGTGAGATTACCTTCTGCACTATTTTCTTACATTCTGTCCCTCCACAGATATCTTCAAGAGTAATGTCATTGTTTTGGGGTCAAAAATAAACACTGAGTTGTTGCAGAAGGGGTGTGTGGGGTTTGCTGCACCTGAAACAGCTTGTGGGGAGCTTGGAATGTGCAACATTGTAGGCAGTGGAGTGGGGAAGCCCCCAGAGGTGCAGTATTGTGCATTTATTTCTCTAACTGTTTTTTTTTTTATGTGACTGATATTTGTTAATACTGTATCACAAACTTTGCTGTAGAGATCTTCTCCAAAAGAGTTAACAGCTACTTCTAAACAAGATCTTCCAGACTAGGCATCCTGAACAGCTGGGATGGCCTAGGAAGTGCTCATAGCCTCAGATGGAGTTACCATTGCAATCACAATAACTCAACTGGCTTATTATCAAATTCTCCAGCTCCCTGAATTGCTGACCTCACTCCTAAGCTTTCTGTGAGTGCAACTTCTGAGTCCCTGGTGTAAGAAAAGCCTCAACAGCTTTTAGCTATTTTTCTGGCAACTTCTATCAAAATTTTTGACTAAACTTCACAGCTTCCAGTTGCCTTCTTGGCACTAGCTTTAGGGAGCTGAGCTAGCACTAATGCCAGCCCCATCAGGTCTGTGCCTGCCCTTGGGCTGTGATGGTTGCTGTGATGCTGGTGGTGCTTCTGGTGCCGAAAAGAAGCCGAAGCCTCCTTACAAACCAAAAATAAAGAGTCAGCTGGCATGCTCAACTCCTGCTGCTGCAAATAAGCTCAAGTTTTCTGAAGGCTGGCCCTGAAGTGGCAGCCTTTCCACTGCCACAGGAACATAAGGGTCAATAGTAAAGACTAACAGAAGTCCATTGTAAAGATTTCATCCTTGTGAAGCCCCCAAACACCAACCCATGTAAGGAGTACCTGCTCTAGCCTGAAGTTACTGAAAAAAGAAAATGTGTAAGTCTGCATTTAAAGGGTAACAATTTTCTGATATGTATTGATTTCATGAGCTAAAACCAAGTATTGAATATTTATGTGGGAGGTACAGCAGAAAATTAAACTTAAAGGGGATTTGGAGAATGTCTGTTAGAAGAAGAAAGTTCAGTTCCATCTATGCAATTTCCTGAAAATAAATGCACCCACACTCCACAATCCTTAATTTTTATGCTCTTTTCCATTTCTAGCAGTTGTGAAAACTGGAGAACAGAAACTAGTTTGCTATCCTTTTTTTAGCCAAAAGGACTTCATAGAGTAAAAAAAAGTAAAGAAATTTCTATTGTGCAAGACCAATAGGTCTTCTTGCAAAGTAGGACAGGGTTTATAAGGCATAATGTAGGCTGAGCCATTTGACCCTTGCTGGGTTGGACAGAGGACTGGGATTTACCTGAACTCAAAGCTGAATTAGGAGAGTTGGATTTGTATCTACCAGGAAGCACAATTTGTGGTTGTCTCAGTAGGTGAAATAATGAAGGGGAGATGGAAAGCACTGGGTGAAATAATGAAGGGGAGACGGAAAGCACAAGCAGTGGTTTGTGCTAATATTATGTGGAAGGAAGAAGAAAAGTAAACTGAAAGACTGTCAGATAATAGAAACACCCAGTCGTGATCTTCCTGTTCACAGCAGGGTAAACTGCAGCTCCTCAGAACAAATGTGAATGTCAGAAGCCCCTGGGAGAGATGAGATTACCCAAAGGTTAGGTCCAAAAACAAAGCTTCAGTGTGTTAAGTGGTGTTATAGATGGACAATGAGATGATTGGCTCTTGCAATTAAGGAACGAATATTGTGTGACTGTGAAGAGAAGTTTTACTGATGTATAGTACTGTGCAGTACTGTAGTTCAGATGTCCTCTGTTCTCCCCACAGTTCCCTTCATCACCCTGTATTGTTGCCATCACACAGGCAGGGTTGTATAAGACAGGCAAAAGAAGGCTGCACACGTGTCCCTTACCTGGGGCAGCTGGGAATGGAAAAGCTTGGGGCTTAGGGGGTGCAGCACAGCACAGCAACACCTGAGCTCCAATCCAGTTACAAGAAAGCAGTTTCCACTGATAAATGGCAAAGAAGAGCTGACTGACAGACTTTGGGAGGGGCCAGGGCTGGTTGATGCAGCCCCCAAGAGTTAAAGGTGAAGCATCCATCTTGAAGATGAGCTAGCCATGTGGTAGCCAGCTATGAGGGCAGCTTCCAGGCCTGTTTTTGCTTATTTAGTAATTTTGTTGTAATTTTGTTAAGGTTTAATAAACTTTTTGAAATTTTAAAGTGAGCAGTCGTTTCTCACAGTGGTCCTCACATGGAATGCAAAAATGTTTCCCTTCTGTCAGTTCAGTGCTAAACAGAAACTGTAAAATCAAATGATAAAGTAAATCAGCTCGAGCAATGTGTGTTTGGCTTCTTATTGCTAACAACCAGCCCTGGTGAAGGCTGCAATAGTTTGATGGGCATCAGCAGGCTTTTGCATTCCTACGGTATTTGCAGTTAATGAGATTATCGGATTGTTGTGTAATCTATTTAAAAAGCTAATACTGTATTTACAATAGCAAGGTACCAGAAATGTGGAAATATGAGGTTAGAGTGAAGGTATGAGACTTGTAAATGGAAATGTATATTTCAGAGATTTTGTCCATTTATTCTACTTCTTGCAGAGCAGAGAGATGATTTATTAGAGTCCAAAAATGCCATTAATATGCTACGTTTGAAATGCATACCCAAATCTTCTTTACCATTTTCCTGTGCAAGGAATTTTAATTATCCTCTAAGGTTTGAAGGAAAAAAAAATACTACAGTAAACTGGCTTGCTTAGACATAAATTTCAAGCAGTATTAAAAGGAAAAAGTGGAAATCTGTGAGCAGCATTCATTTTTTACTGCAGTACCTTGTGGAAGCAGTAGACAAGAACTATTAATCTTTTATTACAGAGATCTGTAACTGCTTGCAGTTGACCGATCTGTCTGTTTGATAAGCATTAACTTGACAAAAGGACATTTCTCAAATACAGTCCTGGCTTTTTTCTTTCTTATCTTCCATAGCCAGTTGTAAAGCTCTATCCCACCCATCCACTTTGTTGTTATGCGGGGTTTTCCTTTTCACACCGTGAGTTTCCATGTACACATTGCACGTGGTGAGATGCCTGGAGCAGAGGGAAGTGGGTCACACCTGTGGTAAATACTGGTAAATATGTATTATTCGTGCTGATAAAAATTGAAACAGTAATCAATATTGATACAGTAACTAATATCTGGAAATAATAAAATAAGTTAAAAATAGTAATGCCAAAGAGGAGAGGGAGAGGAGGGGCTCCATCCCCCCCCCCCCCCCCTTTCCCAGCAGATGTTTTTTTCAAGGACCACAGGAAAGAAACTGAAGATATAGTTGCTAAAAATGACCAAGAACCTGCTTCAGTCCCAGAAAATGCTAATTATAAGAGATTTATTGCCTTAATATGTAAATGCAGTAATACGTTAGTCTTGGCTTACATTGTACTGGCTTGGTGTGCATGTGTAACCCAAAGGTGAATTAAAAGACAGTGAAGAAGACTACAGGGCCTTCATCAGTGATGACCCCCAAAGACTTGTGCGACCACCAAACCGAGTAGTAGTGCATGCGTAGTAAAAGTGATAATAAAAGCAGAGACAGAAAAGTAACGAACTGAAAATAAGAAGAGATGGTATTGACATATAGCATATAAAGAGTGATTTTCACTTAGCAATCTTGCACGTGAAGTAACAAGAGTCATTGAACTCTGCCCTCCGTACCCCACGGTTGTTTTTGCTTATGCGCTATTATTAGAACCAAATTATCCCTTATTTTAATCGAATTATATTGTATCCAATTTTATATTTTTTATTTTAACAATTCAATTAAAATTGTTACCACTTCTAATATTGTTTAACTTTTTCTTTTTATGATGAAATAATTGAGCAAAGATAACACACCCCAGGTGCAGAAAGACCTGGGGTGCAGCATTGCCCTACAGCCTTTTCGGCTGTCTGTCTGCGCTCTGAGGAGACAAGGATGGGGAGGGGGGCGTCTTTTGCATAGCGTAAAAGAGGGTTTCTTACTCTGGGGAATTCGAGAGCAAAAGACAAAGGAAACAGGAGTACAGCACCTTAAAAACGGAGGAGGTTCAAAGGGAAGGTACAAATTATTAACCAGTAGGGGATATCCTAGGGAGGAGTAAAAGGTAGGGCTCACAAAAGCATCACGTAGCCAGGGGGAGGGGAATTGGGTCACATGGACTGATGGGTCCTTGAGCTCTAGGGGATTTCTGAAGGAGAATTCCGAGCAGGAGGTTGGCTCAAGGGAAGACGGACAGTTTGGCAGGGGAAGCGTAGAGAACACTTTACCACAAGAGGCATGTCTTTGGGTATGACAGGCAACCGGGTAGGAGGGTATAACTTACGCTGAACCAGCAACGCAGGGGGAAAACAGGAGCAAACTATTAAAAAGAAAACACACTACAATAGGTGACTTTCCGCTCTGCTCCACCATTAGCATCCCTCTCAGAAGCCATGGCATTTAATGCAGTACTCTTACTGAGAGTGGCTCTGGGGGAACTTGGGGACAGGGATGTGCTGCTGTGGGACACCCTTGAGCTCTGATCTGATTCTGTGATCCTGCAGATAATGGAGGGGTTTCTGTGTTCACTTTTTTGTTTGCTTTTTATTCCAAATTGGTATGAACTTAGGATATAAAAATAGATAAATTCATTGAGTAGCCATGTTTGGGTCAGTGGGAAGCAAGAACCCTCTTGTGAGACTGGAGCTGATACATGCTGGGAGCAGCCATGGCAGTGTAATTACAATTTTTTTTTTTTTAACTGAATACTCCATACATTGAGTGCTCTCACTTTTTATTATGTTCATCATTTTCAGTGGTTTGAGCTGTCTTCTATGTAGTCTGCAGAAATTTTGCCAAATATAGGAAGAATCACATTACTGCATTAGTAAAAATTAGTAATTTTTTTCCTCTTTTCTTTTGTGTTCAAGCCCAACTCCTTGGGATACACTTGGTTTCTCTGACACTCTATTTCTGCTTTTCCAAGAGTGAGTGTACTAGATGGCTTACTTGAAAAACAGCAGCTGACAAGTATGCTTAGTTTTGTGTTAAACTATCATTCCTCATTTATTTGAGTCTGTCAAAGATGCCTTTGATATGAAAGACCTAATTCTAGTACAGTCCTTTCCTGGTAAGGTTTAGTCTTGTGCTGACACAGAGACTTAGTCATGTACATAAGAAGATACTCAAATAATAATAGAAGAAAATTACTTTGAAAGAAATGCCACATATCTGTGCTTAGAAATACTTGTAAT
Organism: Melozone crissalis; assembly: GCF_028551555.1. Classification (NCBI taxonomy): domain Eukaryota; kingdom Metazoa; phylum Chordata; class Aves; order Passeriformes; family Passerellidae; genus Melozone; species Melozone crissalis. The sequence goes on along the minus strand of NW_026535840.1, from coordinate 3,243,733 downwards.
AAATTGAGTCCAATTGTTACAAGTTTCAAATGCACAAAAAAAAATATCACAGCTTAGCAGAACTTGATATTTCTAGGCAGATTTAAATTCCTTCTAACTGGTTCAGCTGAAGGGAGAAGGGGCCCCTTGCATGAATGCAGGTGTCAGAAGGTCTCATATTTGCCTTAAAATCCATTTCCTTCTCTATAAGCTCATGGAGGTGAAAAGATGTAATGTCTAAGAACAGACAGCAGCAACCATGGTGCCCACTGTGACCTTGTAAAGAAATTTAGGTGCAAATGTGCAAAGAATTTCAGTGACAATGACACATAAATAGGTGCATGGGGGTTGCAATAGCCCTGTGCCTCATTTTTCCATCACCACTAAGAAGGAAGTGGTAGCTCCTTACCTGTGTTTCGACCCTTTGTGGGTGCAGGGTGGTTTCATGGGCTTTAAGCTGTGGTGGGTGCAGTACTCTGATTTAATTTTTTTTTTTTTTGCACACTCCAGCAATATACAAGTGCAAATGAGTAACCAAATGACCTGGAGCCCACCCACAAACCCAGATGAAGAAATTCTCTGTCTTTTTTTCTTTTTCCATCCCACTAAGTCTGCTCCTCTACAGTTTAGTGAAGCAGAGATGTACCTTCCTCCCCTGGAATAATGCAGCATGGCTCAGGAATACAGAACCAATTTGACTGTGTGACAATATGAGAACTCGAGACAACTACAAAAATAGGGTTTTTTTCCCATGCAAGTGTCTGTTATACTCTTCTCATCTGGATGAATACATACAACTCATGTAAATCATCGTCAACATAAAGTAAAAGTGAGTTGGTTCCTTTAGGCATGGGATTATTAATTTTTAACTTGGTACTGGTGCATCAAATGACGTGCGATCTAAGGGTTGGTAAGTTAATTGTATTTTTCCTTTAGACTGTAAATTGAACATGTTTCAGACACTATTAAGTCCTTTAAAAACAATTATTTCTGAATTTTGTGCTTTTGAAGCATGCCAGAAAACTTCTTTTCAAAACAGACCTCATGTGATTCTTGCTTATGGAAATGGAATGACACATTGGGAAGCTAAAATAACAACTGCCAACACATGAGGTAGGACTTAACAGTTTTCTAGTCTCTCCTCACTTACCAGTGATGTTATCAACCCTTCCCCTTGGGAGCCCAGTTCATGGTGTCCTTTTTCAGGGCCACCAAAGACAAGAAATTGTGTCACCTGGTGGAGGGGCTCCGGAACATCTTCAAATCCCAGGACTCTCCAGGCATAGGTTTTGTTCTGTTATCTCCCTTTCTCCTCAGCCACTGTCAATCCATATTGTACTTGTGCACTAATAACATCTAGTTTGCAAAAATATTGACTGCTACAGAATAGCCCTCCTTAATAAGCAGAACCACTAGATCACAGAGAGCTGGGATTTTTCCCCTTCTTCTCTGTAGCGTTCATAAGTTATTGATTCCAATTCCAGCTGTATAAGGTGATTTTCTGTGGATGTTTTTCATGCATCACTCTGAGCTCAGGTTCTGAGGCAAATACTTCCTGCTTTGCTGTCCGTCACTGTCAGTAGCAATAAAAGTACAGTCTTTGGGGCAGCTGGTCAGAAGGACCATAGTGGTGGGTGTGGGGGAGGCTGTGCAGGGTTCTTGCTGCCCTCTGCTCCCAGGGTTACAGCTGCAGAGGCTGCTCCTACTGCTGCCTGCAAATGCCATCCAACCTTCTCTGCAGTATGTCTGCAAATAGTTTGGGTTTGAGTCTTTTTAAATAATCCTTTGGTTCGTCTAGTATGTAATTTCTTTAATTGGCAGGCTACTGTATTCCCCTGTACTGCTCCTAGTATGTGACTTCTCAGTATTTGACCCAAAACATGAATATTTATTCTTTTCTTGACATCTTCTGTTCAAATTTGATGAAGCACAGCTTGCTGCTCCTCATCAGAGCAGCATGGGAAAAGACTTTTCACAGAAAGCCCTTATGGTATGGTGCAAAGCTGGTGAATCTGAGTGTCCTTTCCTCCTTGCCAGTGCTGCTGATATTGCAAAAAGGCAAATCCCATTTGTGCTCCCACATGTAGCGTTGCCAGGTAAAAGCTCTTTTTCCTTTTTGCAATTGTGGAAAGACTCAGATTCAGAAGGTCTCCACACATGGCAGCACGGGCATGTGAAGGCAGGGTAGACCTTCCTATATGCTGTGAAAGATGCAAGAACAAGACATTGTAAGCAGCAGAGATGCCCTTTTGCATCATCTGTTGGGAAGGATGTTCCCAGCAAAGGTTGTACTGTAATGCACACTCCAGTGCGCATCCTCTGTGGTGTATAGATAACAATGGGGAGGTATTGCTGCAATGACTGTGAAAGTGCAGTGTAGTCCTTGGCCTCTCTGGTGAGCTGCTGAATTTTTAGTTCCACAGCTGGCAGCAATAGTAGAAATCATGGGCTTGTGACACTGACAGCGATTTCTTGTACCCAGGTTTCAATAAAAACCTCACACTACTTTCACTGGTGTAGTTAATATTTTCTCAATCCATGTCAACATGCTTGTGTTCAGAATCTTACTCTGAATTAGAAACTGGATGATTTCAGCAGCAAATTTTGCTAGGCAGCCACCTAAACCATTTTTAACATGGTGATTTAGAGGCAAGATGAAACTTCTTTATATTCTGCCATATTCTGAATCATCTGTGCTTGTTCTCCTTATAATGGCACTGTGTAGTTTTAGTAGAAGTACTCTTGCTGAAGCATTTACACTCAGCTTCAAAAGCCCTTTGAATATTCTTGGAAGAAGAGGTTGCTTTATAGGAAGATAGAGCACAAATTATTACCCGTCTGGAGCTGACATGGAGATTTGGCACTCCATCTGGAATGCTTTCTTTTAAGAGGTATTTCTATAAATTCTGTCCTGTTCCTGATGAACAGGCAGTCTCTTTTGTCAGTCTCAAACCATAGGCTTGTCAGGTGTGATAAAGGCAAAGGAATATATACCATGTGCGTTGGCTGATTGTGCATTGTCTGGAGCTGTATAATTTTCCTACACTCTTATTGTTTTCAAGTGATTTATTTGTGCAATTTCTTGAGGAAAGTCATCTGCAGGTTTCAAAATGCATAGTGTTATGGTCTTAGGGATTTATTCCCACTGTGTAAATGGGGACTCTCAGTGTCATCTATGAAACTACTGTAAGATAGTATGGAAAACTAATCAATACCACTTTTTAGAACATGGACATCAACAGAATGACTGCAGGTTTATATTAACATGCTGACATATAAAATGTAACTAGAGAGCAGTTGATAGACTAAGAAGAAGCACTGCTTTTGGATAAAAATTACTGAACATAAGGAGCAATAAACAGAAGGTTTTAGAGGTGTAGTGTGTAGAATTTTCTATATCTCTTGAAAATAAATGTCTTGTTTTCATGATAAGTATTATCTTTTTCATACCCTACAGGAAATACTTCAACTCTCATGGAAATAAGTAGGGAAAGTAATCATAGTTTCTTACTTATTTTTGCCTGTAGAGGAAGGAGACCAACTTTTCTTTGAAGACTATTCATACTGTAATTGAACCATGGTAATTGCTATGCAAACAATACCTACTTTAGCTTCAGGAAATTTATGATCTCATTATTTGTTTTCTTGTTTGTTTCCCACTGTCTGCAAATCAGTGGCTAGATAAAGATTAGTCTGGTGAACCCTTTGATAGTTTGGTCAATACATTTCTTATGCAGAGTGGTAAGGTTGTGGCTGTAGGAAAGGCTGGGGAGTTTAAGATGCCAGCTGTCAAAAATAGGTTAGAAACTGCTGTAAAATAGTTAATAATGTACTGTGAAAAGGTTTGGTTATTATATTGTAAAAGGGGTTAAAAGGGTGGTTATAAGAAATACAGTACTCACCTTATTGTATTACACAAAAGTAAAGTGCATCCCCCCAAGCAAAAGTGAGTCAGCCTGGACAGAACTGTAAGAGCCAATCAGCACCTTAACCTTCATGCAAATGAAGGACCCCAACAGAAGCCAATCCAAAGGAACAAAAAACAGTATAAAAGGGGGGCATCCATGCTGCTCAACCTGGAACATCAGGAACAACCCTGCTCAAGAAAGGAAGAAGATCCAGGTCTGCAGAATCCTTGCTCATTGCTGACCGGGAGCACTCCTGCTCTACCCATGGGCCCCTTGTGCTTTAGGCCTTATAATACAAGCTGATACCACTTTTGTACTGGGAGTGTTTATGACACCAGCTTGTTTTACTCTGGTAATTTATTATTCCTTAGCTGTGTGAAATAGGTGTCTTTCCGGCTGATGTGGAAGAGCCAGCCATGTGGCTCAAGCTCTCTTAAGTTGCCTAGAAGAAACACCAAGGAGTTTGTTATATTAATCTGTTCTTTCTTTGTGCTAAAATTTCATGGGCTGCTGTTGAAATCTTTCCTTTGTGGTTTGCCCAGGTTTTTTGTATTGGTCAAACACCCTTCTCCCCGGGCTGTGGGATGGAAACATTTCTACTTGTAAAAACAGCAATGCTTAGTGTACAGAAAAAAATTCCTTTCCTTTGTAGGGCATATGTAGAGGAAAAGACAGTGAAATTACGGAGGCAACATGGATACATTAGGAAAACTTAATTATTTGCTCTTTCAGCTCTTGGCAATATGGTGCTGTGATACAAGGAAGTAACTCTTGTGGTTTTACAAATAAGTGGTTGGAGATTTGTTTCTCAAATGCAAAAGAATTTGTCCTGGTTTAAGGCAAATTTGGGAGAAAACCTCCAAAGGGGAATCTCTAGAAAGCAGATTCAAGTGGCCCCTCCCCCAACTGGTTTGGGAAAAGATTTCCTTGGAGGGAAGTGGGAAAACCTGTTTATTTAACAGGCAAGGCATTCACCTGCACAAAAAATGAACAATATTAAACAATAAAACCTCTTGCTGCTCCCAAGAGATGACACACTCAGAAAGTCCCTCCGTGGGCTGTAGCTTGGCTCACTCAGTCCCTTATCAGTCTCTTATCAGTCCCTCCGGTGCTGGAAATGCCACAGCCCAGGCCCAGCCTGGTGGGCCACAGGTGGAGCTGCCAGTGCTCTGCTGGGTGTTCAGTCCAGAGCAGGTTCAAACAGTTCCAAGAAAAAGAAAACCCACACTCCAGGGAGCTTCTCTGCCTCAGCTAGCGAAAAACTAACTAAAAGCAAAGGAAAGCTCTGTCCTGCTGTCTGTCCATGCTGCAGACAGCACTGTCCCGGAGAAGGATGCAGGGGGGCAAGTGCAGTTTCTGAAAATAAAATGTGTGCTTCTTGTCTCCCCTCACCTTTGCTCTCAGAACCTGTCCTAAAGGTGCAAAACTTATTTCTGGGCCAAACAGATGAATGGAGATACAATTCAGCATCAGAAAGTCACCCCAGGACAAGTTTTACAATAAGTGGTTGGTGTTTTGTTTTTCTCTAGTCCAGCCTCAAGCTCTGCCTTACCTGCTTACAAGGCTGTTGTGGGGAGCAGCTCCTGTCTCCATACTGACTCCTTTTGAGGAACAAACTCCACATCAAACATGCTGGAACTGTGGCAGACAATCTTCCCTCACCACTGCCTTTCTTTCAAGATGGGCAGCATTGCTGGAGTGGTTTTTTTTTATTCCAGCTGACACAACATGTTTTATTTACTGCAGGAAGCAGAAATATCTGTGTTGCTTGGTCTGATTACTTCAAATCATGCTCTCCCCTACTTTTGTTTTATTGGCTTATTGGTCATGAAAGAGTAACCTCCTACTGTTTTGTCTTTGTTGCTCTATAAATTACTGAATATTGTCACATTTCAGCAATTCAGAGACAGATTGTTGCTGAGGCTGTAGCAAGCAGGTGTTCTGCACTTCTATGTTCTTTACTTTCAACTTAGAGATTGTATTTTCTGCTGATTTAAAAAAAATGGCAGGGATTTTTTGTATGCTGAATACATGACTGTTTTGATCCAGGTAGAGAATTCAAAAGGAAATACTCTGTTTATAGAGGAATAAATGCCAAAGTAGCAGTACTGGAACCCCACTTTGGGGGTCACAGTAAAACTGCAGAACCAGAGTCCTCAAGAGAGCTCTGACACTTACTGTCGAGAACATGAAGCTCAAAGTCGAAATAACTAACATTACAGGCTACTTAATATGTTCCTTTATCAGATCTGACCCTGTCTTTTATATTTCTGAAATGCTACAAAGGAGTTCGGTGAGCAGAAGAAAGTATCTTTGTAAAAACAGAAGGTGTGAATATCCTTTAGTTTTTCGCTACTATCTGCTCAGAACCTTTCTGCTCCTGAGCATCTCCACAGATACCTTCTTAGCCAAGACCCTCTCATTAACCTCCAGGAAGGGATGAGGATTTCAACTCCAATGCCCAGAACAACCCAAAATCTATCAGATACTTGGAAAAAGGCATTTTCTCCATAAGTATCTGGTAGTGTTGAGTAGGTGGTTGTGAGTTCAGTTTGGATACGAGGTGTCCTTCATCTCTATACCTGCATCTGTTCCCTATCTCTGTCTGTTTTCTGCACCTAATACACCCCCAGTTTCCCCAAGGTGAGAAAATGTTTTCCCTTACACATTCCCAAGTGTGCTGATGCCCAGCTCAGCTTGTTTGTAGTGAATCAATATTTGTGCCAGAAAAAACACATGCCATCCTCTATCAGGCACACACTATAGACAGAGAAAAGAGCAGCATCTCCCTGTCTGTATTACAATATGTTAATTGAAACCACAGTCTTCTTGGCCAGTTCAGGTCCCATCAAAAATAAGGAACGGACAGCTTATACTGTCTGCATCAAATTTCTTTGCTGTTGACTTGTTCCTTCCTCAGGGACCTGGTTTGGTCCTTCCTGGCAACAGACAATTGCAGAAAAGAGCATTTTCCTTGAGTTTCTAAGTTTCAGCCTACCTGCACCATCAGAAACGTCCATCCTCTTTCCTTTAGGAACTCTAAGTTTATTTTTTGAGCGGCTAAAAAACCCGCTTTAGCATGTTTTATATGCTCCCCAGTCCCTCAGGCTCCTCTTTTAACAATTCCTTCCCTAGCCATTTTCTTAAGAAGTATAATTTTGCAGATTTCATCACTGAAAGTATGATCTCACTGTCATCTCCTATACCTTAAAATAAGCCAGCCAGCCTTCAGTCAGTTTCCCTAACTCCATCTTGTCATCTTTCACCTTAAAGCTTAATGAACTGCTTTCTTAATGTAGATTCCACTTCATCCTTATTTCTTAATGTAAGTACCTTCATCAGTGACACACCTTTGCTGGAGGTCTAACGACATCTACATTTTTTCCTGTTATGTGCCATCTCTGGAAATCTCATATATGAACTCAGACTGAGGGTATTCTGCACGCTTAGTAGATGCAAGCTAAGATTGTAGCATTTTGGACAACTCTGTGGTAATTCAGTAAGCAAAATTCAGTCCTTTGCCATTTCCTTGCTAATGGTCACTTTCTTTCCCTTTTTTGTTTCCCCCAGGCACTGAAGACAAGACCACTCAGTGTCTTTGCCATGGCCCAGCCTACAAATGTGACTGTTCTTTCACTGTGTCCCTCATTCTCACTTCCTAAGTCAAGGACAGCCATACTTAGCTGCTACATTCTGTGTGGCAGCATTTCTGTGTCTGCACGATTACAGTTCGGTCTCAGGTTTCATCATGTTTGGAATTACACAAGGGGACAGTTGCACTCCCCTCTTATTTGTTTAGAATGCTGCTACTGATATTAATTTCTTAGCTTGTTAATTTAAGCACTTCATCACTCTTTTTTGCATGTCTTCGCTGGCATTTTATTCCCCTCCATCCGCAGTCATTCTACATTTTTAAGACCTTCCAGGCCTGCCCAGTGAGACTATGAAGCTGGTACCAATCTTTCTCACCCTCCTACTTCCCCTTTTTGTATGTTTCTTGCCTGGGGTGGGCAAAGCTCCCTGTAATCCCAGCAGGGGTGCTCCACTGGGTGTCTCCTAGGCTAGCATTGAAATTCCCCCCAGTAGTAATGCCAGAGTGCCAGGTGGCACCCAGTGTGTCAGCCTGGCCTGGCTTGTGTCTGTGCTGGTGTTTTCTAGGGAGTGGCATTTGAGGGAACAGCTTGTTTGGCTTTGATCACCCAAAAATTGAAGCCTTGGGTGTGATGTACTGCTATAATATGGACAATGCAGCTTGCTTGGGAAGGTTCTGGGTTGTTTGTGTCACATAAGCTCCTCCTATACAAATTGTTTAGGCTGAAAGTATCTGCATTTTATACATGTAATTCTATAAATCAAATTGTTTTCACAAATCACACTTCCCTTTTATTGTTCTTTGTTATTTGGGGCATGTAGTAGCTTTCTTGCCTTAATTGCCTTCTGGGGCTATACCCTATAAATTCCGACAGGCACTTTCAAAAGTGAAAGCAAAGGCATATTTTTCTTTTATCAGAGCTTGCTCAACAAACTGCCTGTACCTTTTCCGTGGGGCTTTGCAAAATGGAGTTATGTCAAGAAGAATAATGCTATTTAATTTATGAACCATTATTATTTATTGCACATGCAATCACTGGCCTTTTATGTGAGAGAACTGGGCAGCAGTTCTTAAAATTGGAAAGAGGTTATATATTTACCCAGGCTACCTGGATAATTCGTGTGGGATAATTTTTGATTCATTTATTTCTTTGTGTTGACAAATTTACTGACAAAAAACCAACCAGTGAGGCTGGTTTTTTAAGCTTATTTGCTAATTCATAATGATATGCTCAAAAATTATTAAAAATAATCCAACTCCTTTATTATGAAGGATCTATAAGTATGTTGAAAAAGGCTTGCGTATATTGCTGCACAATTAAGGAGCTGAATCACAAAACAGGCTGGGTTGGAAGAAAAGCCCAAAGATCACCAATTCCAACTCCTGATCCAGTATAGCATCCAATTTTACTTCTGAATTGAGATCTACTTCTTTCCTACACAGATCAGGACTGGGGGCTCCCTACATTGTGATTTGCATAAGGGCATCCAGAGACCCCAGTGTATGATGCTGCTGCCCCAAACCACAGACCCGATTCCACAGTGTGAGGAATTGGCTTTGCAAAAACTTGCACTAGGGTTTAGCATTATAGTGAATCCCCCTACAAACTCAGTGTGAAAACTGGCCCAAAAGAGGGCTCTGGTGCCAGAGGACCATCTTTTCAAAACAGTGAGAATAATTTGAGGGCATAAATTACATAGAGCTACAGGTATTTGTGGAGCAAGTTGCCTGAAATTGCAGGTTTTGAAATGCAGATTATGCTGGTTTCTCCTCTCATACATGTCTGCTCTTCTCAGTTCCTGAGGGGAAGTCATATTATTTTCTTGAATGAGGTTCTGGTTGCAATGTAAGTTTTATGTCCCAAAGTATTTTATGTGCCTTATTTAGAATTAACTGCTTCAAAGAATGTTCCAACTGGTAGATTACTTTGGGAGATGCTTTATAATTTGATGATGCTGTATGACTGATAGCCATCAACACAGATCACATGAGAATTTCAAACAGTTTTGATTAATATTTGGACTTTTTTTGGTTGTTTTTTTAAATATAGTGATACTTGCATCTGTAACAGACTGGAGTCTGTGACTGTATCACTGAATAGATTGATGGAGGAATATTATTTCTAACATACTGCTAAAAATACAAATTTGGTTCCATGCAATTGGAAACCTTGAAAGCAGCAATATTGAGGCCCATTAAGAGACTCAGTTAGCAGTGCACTAGTCAGAACTGAAGTGCTGCAGTATACAATTCTGGCTAATATTGACGAAGAATGCAGAGATAATGGAAGCTTTCACTATGTGCCTATGTTTTACAAAGGAATTAATTGTGATTTGATCTAGGGTATTGTTTTGATGAATTATTCACAGTAAGATATTGACAGAACAAGAGGGACTTCAAAACTTGTGAAGCACAACAATCCTATTAGCTGGCTTGAGAAGGTCTGATTGAGGTTTGTCTTCTAAATGCAGTCATTGGAGTCTAGGAGGGTGGAAATGTCTGCTCAGCCTGTGTCCAGGTAGCAAGCTTCCTGTTGGGAAGAGGGCAGGCCCCGCAAAGGACTGTCCTTGCAGTCTTTGGTTCCTCAGAGCCTTTGTCCCATCAGTTCAACACTTGTACATCGGAAACCACATGCAAATGTCCAAATATGCAAAGGGCAAATACAAGCTTGTATTTGCCCTTTGCATATTTGGACATTTGCAGAAACCCCTCCTAAATGCACAGGGACTTTCGCCTGAATAAGGGCAGCCAGAAAGTGTCCATTGTGGTTTTTCTTACAGCATGCTGGACCTGGAAAAGATTCAGGGAAAACCTGGAATTGTTAGCAACAGTAAACTCCCAGCACATATAGTGGACCAGGGTCCCTCACATTTTGAAGTTGCACTGAAATGGCAGTAATTACCAGCTTGTGCATAGCGTCCATGACAGAAGTCAGAGCTTTTAAATAGAAAAAGAATAAAAAATTAGAAAGATGTAATTTTTTAATTCCTTCAAGACATGCCAGTTCTTTTGTGGAGCTGGAAGAGATTTGCTAGTTAAGTTTGAGTACGGAGAGCAGGGAAACAATGCAGTATAGTAGTTGACAACTTCCACACTAACATTTAACAAGCTGATTTTTCTGATGTGGAGAAGCAGCAGCATTTTATTTGTTTCCATAAGAGTGCATCAGAAGCACAAAGCTGTGCTTTTGAGTTATGAGGAGAGATGAACATTAATAAGCAGGCAGGTCAAGAAGAACCACAATGCAAAGGATTTTGGTATTCCTTCAACATTTGTCACCAGATGCTACCTCTCCAATATATTTTACTTTGAGAAATAGTTTTTAAGTCTTGCTTAGATCTGACAGCAGAAGAAGTCCCTTGTGAACTGTGTAAAGGCAATCTCAATCCAGCTGCTGGTGTTTAGAGCTACACATGATGAAAAGTGTTGTAAATGACAGAATCTATTTTCTAGTACATTTGACAAATGATGGGGCTCTACCTGTAAGGATGAGAGCTTTTTTATTGACTTGTGAAAAGCAATGGCTTCTGTGAATTGCACAACTGAAACAATTAAAATATGCAGTGATGCAAGTTGCTGAGTAATCACGTATCCTTCCAGTGAGCAGTAAATACCTTTTGCTAACTAAATGCTATGTTCAAGAGCAAACCATAGTGAAGGCACAATAAACTTCAAAGTAAATCTGTCTCCTGGGTGTTCAGCTCTAGGCTGCAGTTACCATGTCACTTCAGATAGACATAGACTGCCTAACTCAGGCTCCTTGGAAGTTCATAAGATCCTTCAGATCACTGAATGAGAGATTATTACTTGCATTGGCATATTTTTAGTAACTTGCCAATTATTGCAATCTTGATAGAGTGATCTCTCTTGCTTGCTAATAAAGTCTGTCCTGTTTTTTTTTTCACAAACCCTAAATGGAAGACAGGGGCTCATCATCCACTAGTAGTTTTGCAGTGGTATATTTGTGTATCTATCTATCTATCTATCTATCTATCTATCTATCTATCTATATCTATATATATCTTACTTTCCCAAAACAAACAGCCCTTTTAATTGGAATTTTAAGGACTATATTAATCAGGTAAAACCATTTACCACCGTAGTCATTAGCAGTTTAGCTTCTTGGAGAATCATCGCTGGGTTTATCAGTGAGCTTTGCTGACAACAGATATTTTCTCAGGCCAGCTGAATTTTACCAGGAAGACTTGATCCCAGAGAGGAATATTGCAGGGCCATAGTGCACAGTGTGACTCTTGGACAGGTTGCATTGCTCAGCGAGGGCATGGTGAGCGTGACTGACATGGTTTGAGAGGAAGTAGGTTTTCTGGGACATGCTGTGGTCACACCAATGGGGTTCAGATTTGAATATTGGCACCTGGTGTGGCCGCTGGGGGCATTGGATACGCCTTTGAGAACACAGGGGTTAAAAGCAGAGCACTCTCGAGGAAAGCTCTCTTGGGTTTCTGGCGGGAAAAGAATTCAGATCTCTCCCCCGTCCTGATAGTGGAACCCTGGAAAAAGTTAAAGATAGAATCTAAAATGTTAGGCTTTGTGCTTTCCCAGATCAACTGCACCTGCGTAAGCAGTATGATAAATTATATAATTGTTAGATGTGATGATTGTTTAGTAATTAAATGTAATTATTGTATAACTATAAGAAGAATAGTGAGAAACTATGTTGGAAATTCAGAGAGGGGCTAAATTTATGTATACAATTGAACAATATAAGTTTAATAATTAACATGAAAGTTATGTAACGATAGAGTATAAAACACGATCATTTCGGATGTATGGTTGGAGTCAGATTTGGGTTGAATATACCCCGATTCCCAGAGCTCTTAATAAAAAGCACCGCATGTAATCCCCCGTGATTATGTGTTTTTGAACACTAACAGTCCCAGATGCCGGCTGGGCAGGGGGAGGAGAAAGCCATGCGGCCGTGAGGTAGGCCGGGCCTTGGACAGAGATGGGAGGTAGGCCATCTCTGGTGGAATGAGAGAGAAGCCATCTAGGGTGGAAGAGAGAGAAGCACCGGGAGGGACTGGGCAGCCCCCCACCCCGGGAGACAGAGAGAGAGAGAGGGAGCCAGTGCCTGGGACTGTTACCTTCAAATTTGATATCATGTGTTGGCGGCACAGCCTGGCCTGTGGAGAAGGCAGGGGGGTTGGCAGCGAGAAGGTGTCCGGCCGCTTGTGGGAGACTCTGGGCAGGCAGAGCCCAAGTTTTAAGCCCTTTTTGGACAATGAAAGCTTTACAGAACATAACCCTTTCCTAGAAGAGAGATAGAGTGGAAGATGAAGAAGGAAATGGGCAAGTGTGATGAAGGTCTGGGCAAGGGAAAGATGCAGGAGAGAGAGAGAAGAATCTAAGGTGGGAAGAGATGATGGAGTGGCCTTTTGGCTGGACTTTTCTTGCATAGGCATGGACAGAGCCATGTTTCCTGTGACACAGAGACTGCGTTCAGGTGGAGGCAATGCCTCAGAACCAAGAGGGTTCAGTGTTGGTACCCCTCAGCCCCAGGGGGTGAAATCTGGGGGGGATAGGTGTCCCAAAGATGAGAGACTGTGCTCTGTTTGGAACGGGACAAATCATTCTTGCAAGGAAAACCCTGGAAGCAGCTCTGGTCCATGTTCAATGGTGAGAGCACTGGACATGAAAGGAAGAGGTCACGATGGCAGGACTCCTCTCCTCTTGATGAACTGAGAACTGATTGTCTGAAGGGTGGTGCTGGACCAAGAGTTGGTGATTCGGAGGATAAATGTATTGGAAATTTGGTGGAGAGAGGAGGAAATGTATTTGTAAGGTTTTCATTTTCCCTGTGTGTGTTTCTTTTTACTTATAGTTGTAGTGTAGTTAATAAAGTTTTCTTTTCTTTATTTCTGAGTGGGAGCCTGCTTTGCTTATTCCTGGTCGCATCTCACAGCAGAAACCAGGGAGAGTGTATTTTCATGGGGGCACTGGCATTGCACCAGCGTCAAGCCATGACAGCGACCTTGATGAAGACTGGATCCTCTGCATCTGCTGGGAGTGTGGGGCCCTGGCTTCACTGCTGCATGCCACAGACCCTGAGCTGGAAGCAGTGAGTGAAGGTACACATTCCTCGGGCAAATGTTCATCTTTCAACGGCACACACTCTGGCAGCCAAGAAGAGAAATCCCCATCGCTCTAGCAAAGTAATTCCACTTGGAATAACTAAAATCTTCACTTAAACCTTAATAACACAATCCATGGTATTTTTTGGAAAAGCCATTTGCTCTCACAAATGCCTTTCCAGCTAGAATTGGGGCACTGAAAACAATAAATCTCATAATTCTGCAAATCTCTCAATATACTGTTTGCAATACATTGAGGTTAAGTCAATGTACTGAAAACAGCACAACAAACAGAAATGGCAGTGTCTCTCTTCAGCAGAAATGCAGGGATGCTTATTGGACAAAATTATCTGAATCACTGATCACTGATGGGTGCATTTAGCTCCAGCCAAAGCCCAAACTGCCTATTGCATTTCCCAGCAATGTACAGTCTTAGTAATGAGTCTTTGCACTTTGCAATCTGCACTGACACAGTGCAGTTTGTTTGGTTGGTCTTTTTTTTTGTTTTTTGTTTTGTTTTTTTTTTTTGGTTTTTTTTTGCACTAGCAGCTTTGGTGTAAAATGCGAGCTACACAAGTTTAAGACTTTTTTTCCCCCCAACCCTTCTGCTATTAGTCCCCTCTGCCTTTTAAAAGAATTCCCTTTATTCATTCTCCCTGCTGGTTTAGGATTTTACAGCAGTAGAAAAGATTTTGTTGTAGTGATTGTGAAGAGTATTTTCCATACAGGTAAATAGTTTCCATGCAGGTATCACTGAACATAGTGGCACTATACAAGTAGCGCTTTCTTTTCTATGTGACCTAGAGGTGTTCTGGACTCTCCACTCAATAGCTGATTTGGGAATCTGCAGCAGTGAGCTGGAGGAAATGGATAGTGTGGTAAATTTAGCAGAGGAGGAAACTTGGAGGAAAAATGCTATAGTTTACTCTGGTCTGGAGAGGAAGGGAGAAGAAAAGAATTGTCATGGCTCAGCATGGGAAGAGAAATGTGAAGAGCAACAATCTGAATTTCAGTCCCACCTGCAGAGGCCTTGCTGCTTGATGGCAGTCTTGTGTTCTGTCTTCTTTTTGTTAGGCTGCAGTCTCTGTAATCTGGGAGTGTGCACATGCAAAGAAAAAGGTGTGAGGGAGGGCACAGGCATTGGGAGGGAGGGCACATTGTTCTTCCTGTGGTTCTTATTAAGGCAATAAATAAAAGGTGACAAGCATGATTATTTATTCATTCTGCTGTATTTTAGGCATGTGTGACCAGAGACTTGCAAAAGACATTAAATTTGTAAAGTCAAGTGATGAGAACTTCTGCAAACTTTGATGCAGCTCTCTATTTCTGTGGTTAGGAAATGGCCTTTGACTACCCAACTGCAAACTGGAGGGAAGAATGAATGAGGGGTGTGAGTTGCAAGCTCTTTCTTGAGGCAGATAATGAAAAAGATAAAGTTGAGGATTGAAGGTGCAGTCAAAGGAAAGAGGCAAGGGCACTCTGAGTGGGACCCGTGATCTGGCTTGTGTATGGCTGGAGATTGCAGGGAACAAAAGGATGCCTTTGCAATGAAGGCTCACCTGGATGGTGTGCTGGAGAGCTGGATTTGCTCCATGCCTTTGTTCAGTGCATTCTTACCTCGTCAGTGTGCAGCTTTTCTGTGATTCATTGTTATGGACTGTGGGGCCTAATTTGCAGAAGTGCTGAATTGCAGCTGCACATCAAGTAGATGTGCTTTGAACCGATAACCACACTATTGCACTAGCTGGTTCAAAAAGTCAGGCATGAGGCGTCTCATTTGGGCACAGAAATTTCCTTTGTAATATTGGCATTATTTTCTCTTTGCCTATAATCATGCCCAGAAGTGTCTATAGGGGTGGAAATCCCCTCACCTCAAACAAATGGCATTTATTTCATAATGCCTTTAAGTTTATGAAGTCCTAATATTATCCTGTCAGATACTATAAAAAGCCCTAGGGCTTTTAAAATTAATAATTCTGCTGTCAGAGTAAGCTTTGAGCAGTGTGCTGTAAATGTCTCAGTGAGCAAGGGATATACTGCCAGTGGGAGTCCAAACAAAATCTGGGCTGAGGTGGACTTTGCACAGATGTTAAATTAAAATGCAAGGCTGTTAAGTTGGTTGGGTTTATTCAAACAAACAAAAAAAAGTGGGATACTGTAGAATAAGAGGTGGTGAGCAGTATGGTACTCAGTCCCAGGCCAGATGAGTCCTTCACCTAAAGAAAGGTTTCATTTCATTTTAGAGGATAATTTTGAAGGAGGTGAAAAGGCCAAGTGAGCTGTGGAAATGAACACATGGAAAGGTAAATACCAGACCAGATACAGAATGAGGAAGCTTGATCAGGTGCTGTACACCTGCAAAATAGTCAAGAAAGCATTGGAAAACAGGGGGAGAGGGGAAGAAGAATGTAGCCAGCAGAAGCATACGTGTAGGAACTGCTGTGGTGGTGGGCACAATCAGTACTTGGGCATCAAGAGCAGTGCTGAGACAGCGGAGTTAATTGCTGCAGCAGTTTCCTGTGTCTGTTCTCTCGGTTTAGACTCAAGCAGACAAACAGGCATGTAGCTGATCCTCTATGGAGAGGACAGCATTTGCTTCTGGCTCTTATCTACAGAATTGTCTAATCCTGTCTGCTAGGCATTTTCCCTCACTATTGACTATTGGCAATGCTTACATGAATCTATGCACTGCCCTTTTAAAATATGAAGAACATGGGGGTTTTATAATTAAAAGTGTTTATTTCAGTTTTGTTGTTTGCTTCTTTTGCATCACCAGAGGGTTAACTGGATAATTTGGCTTAGCTTCTTTACGCTGTGCACGCACAAATATCTATTCACCAGGTCCCCTCCAATTCATATTCTTACTAAAATAAGTAGTCCCAGTTGTTCCTGTTTTGTGGCAATTTCACTGGATGAGCCATGGTCACCTTGTGAAACTCTTGGGGTCAGTCAAATTAATGGTATTTTTATTTATATGCCGATTGTTTTCTGGGACTGTTATATTTTTCTTTGTCATAAAATAGGGCACATTAGTAAGGTGGGTTTCACGAAGTTATCAGCTAAAGATGTCAGGTGGAAAAATGAAGAAATCTGGAGAAATTCCAAGAGCAGTTAGCCCAACCTTGGCCCCAGGAAAAGTTGTGGGACAAAGTATTAAATTGTCAATTTAAGAAATGCTGAAGATGATGAAGTAGTTAAGAAATCCCTAAGGATTTGTGAAAAACAAGTAGTTTTGAATTAATCCAATTTCTTTTTGGGCAGGATAATAGACATAGTACATGAGGGGATTTCTAATTTGCTTCTATTAAGCTTTTGACTTTTTTCTCATGGTATCTTTATATACTACACAGCACACAGCGGACAGTGTTTTCAGGCTCAACATAATTTCCAAATTCAGCACATTCCAAATTTGTATTTCACTGCCAGAGTAAGAGGGCATTTAAAGTGGGGCTGAACCAGCTGGTTTCTATTCAGTATTTTCATTAAGGACTCAGGTAATGGAATGGGGGTTAAATTGGTCAAATGCACAGAGGACATACATCACGCTATTAAACTGTAAGGATGATGGAGGACAGAACTAGAATGCAAAAGGACCTTGTTAATTTGATGGAAAAGGCTAAACTAACAGGACCAGGTTCAGCTTTTCCAAGTCCCATATGTAAGGAAAATAAGGGACAAGCTGGGGTGGAAAATGGAGAGCAGTTACTGCTCAGGAGTGTGAATGGCGGGGAAGGATACTCGAGTGGACAACAGGAGAATTTGTGTTTTTGCAAAAACACATATTTCATTGTTTAATAAGGATGTTGATAAGTTGGAGGTAGCTCAAAGAGAGTTTAGAAAGCACAGAATGAAAATTGAAATATGTGGTTCTGTTTTAATATAAAGAAAATATACAGGAAAACAGTATCTTGGTTTGCAACAAGTTCTTTACAGAGGTTGGCAGCTATTTGTTCTGTTCTCATACTTGAGACAAAACATCTTGGTTCCATGTGGGAGAAAGAAATTCACATTGGAGTTTAGCAATGATGTAAAATTGAAGGGTTCTGGATACCTCTGCAGGTGCTGAGGAGAAGACTGACCAGATTTTTTTTAGGAATGAGAATTGAAATGTACTCAACCCCTCTGTTAATACACAGGACTGAAAATTAAGGTGTCTTCACTATCAATTTGACTCCACTTTTCTATGACTGTTCTTATCTCCAAGTAAATTAGTGGGGGTTTTTTCCCCATCTTTTGAATAAAAGGTAAAGAAAAGGAAGGGTAAAAAGATAAAACTGAAATCCCTATCTGAATATAACTCGGTGTTGGTGTCTTCCTTTCCAAAATGGTTGTTCTTGTGGTGCTCTGATAGGCTCATCTATATTCTGTCTGAAGTCTTGCTCACTTGAGGTCTTTTATCTGTGGGATGGCTGTTCCTGCTGAAACACTGAAAATGTGCTCCAGGAGACAATTTGAACTGTTTGGTCTCATATGATAGCTGTTAAAATTTTAAAGTTACAAGCTACAAAAAGCCAGCTGGTGTAAAATATAGGCATGGGACGCTCTGTAGAGCAAGTGACAAAAAGCCCAGCAGACTTCACCCTAAATGAAAGGATGTGCAAGGCTTTAGTCATGCAGTGAGAAGAGCTGTTGTTTTCATGTTAGCAAGTTTAAGAGGAAGGGAGCTGTTGGACTGAAATAACATGTAAGAAAAGCAAGGTAGATCATGGATCTGGAGCATGATAGGGAGCAAAAACTAGAGGGACAAGTCATTGGGTTTGTGCTACTAAAGAAGAGTTCTGTGCTGTTTGTGGGCTGGGCAAGGCTGTGAGTAAGGACAGCTTATAGAGTTGGGTCCTGTGATTGTGGAAACAGAACTTCATGCCTCCTGTTAAGTAAATGTGTGTTCTACTGAAAATTACTTGGCTCCATCATGTTATCCTTCTCCTCATTAAGACAACTTTCAGGATCCTGAATTTTTGTAAATTGAGAAAATTAACTAATATGCGTAACAAAACCTTGTTTAAGAGAAGTACTCTTCAGAGAAATAAAAGTTAGCTGATATCATCACTGTTCCCTCATGGACATGACAGACAGCTCTTCTTTCTTAGACAGCATGCTACAAACAAATGAGCAACCCACTGTCGTTTTCTCACTCTGTTTTCTGTGTTCTTATACATGTAAGACAGAGGGGACAGGCAAATTGTTGACTGAGGACCTTAATCCTACTTTTTTTCACTTCTGCTCCCAACTAACCAAGAACTAGAAAACTGAAATTGTTTCAGTACTGTAGAGGACTGCACTAGAGGAGCACAAAGCTCAGACAATACAAACTTCTTTAAATCTTGAAGGTGCATTGGAAGCCTTTTTCTTTCAAACTGTTTGTTTGGTTTTTGTTTATTTTTGTGGGGTTTGTTTTGTTTTGTTTTTGTGTGTGTGTGTGGTTTTTGTTGTTGTTTTGTTGTTTTATTCTTTAATTTGGGGGGTTTTTTTTGTTTTTTTTTTTTGGAGGGGGGGCGGTGTTCTTTTTCTCCTAATGGAAAGAAACAATTCTTATAAAGGAAGAAGATTTCTCTTATTTGATATCACAGTTATATTTTTGATATGTTTTGTTAGAGCTTCAGTTCTACTGCTCAGTCTTTTACAACCACTGTCCTGTGGGCATATCATGAACCAGCACCTTTTCTTCTGCCATGAGCTCTAATGCTGTTGTTCAGTGAGCAGCCAGATGTTGTTTGATTTTCAAGCTCTGGATGTGTCCTGTTTTATAGTTTACATGGCAAAACCACGGCTAATAGGTGTTTTGAGAAGGTGATCTGGAAACTTCGTTTGTGTTCAAAGGGCTCTGTGCCACAGGTAATCTGAGCATCTCCTGAGCAAGGGGTAAAATATTTTTGTTTGTAGCAGGGGGTAAAAGGAATAAAATATATTTTTTCTAATAGTAAGACCTAGATGTAGAACAAGTCCTGACATTGGTAAAGTGGTTGTTGTGCTCTTTCAGATATTGCATAAGGAATGAAACAAAGAGAAAATGACCTTTTGCCAATGATAATGCATACATGGGTCTGTTAGCACAGCTCAATATGAAATGCCTTTATGAAATTCTGTTATGTGAGTGACACATTTCAGATGAAGCTCTTCAGGGATATCTGGCATCATACACACAGCAATTACATGTTTGATTGCACAGAATAGAGTATCAAATGATGCCAGCAGCTCCTGCTAATGTCAGAAGCTAAATTCAAGCCCAACTCTCAAGCAAGTTTTACATACCTTCTAAAGCTGTCATGCTGTGATATCCTATCTTTGGTTCCTGTTCTTTATAGGATAATTTTTTCTTCCACCTTTATTCTTTGGATGTGCGTTATCAAGTTGTATAATCAATATACTACTAAATTATAAAGCTCTGTATTTGGGTTCCATGCTGCCAGTAAAATCTCAGCCTGACCAAGAGTCACATTAAGAGCTGACTTTTGGGTTTCTGTTACAGCTGTCAATCACAGGCAGTACCTGAGGCAAGTAGATATTAAGATTATTAACATTCATGTTCTCATCTGTGCCAGAACCAGGTATCAGCACCTGCATTTGTGTCATCTGTCAGCAGCTTCTCTATGATGAAATGTTGTACTTTTCAGATCAGAATCTGTAAAGTTGCTTAAAAATACCAAAAGGGCCAGACTGATTGACTGCTATGTCCTATAATGACAGCTATTGGTGTGTAAGAAATGATCTTGGAACTAGAAACAAATCAAAGAATAAACATTTTTATAATATGTAGTTGGGACCTACTATTTATTTATATTTGGGGGAAAGATGTGTGCATGTAAGTGCACATTCATATGTCAAGATAATCCTCTTTAGAGAGTTGTTTGTTCTTGTTTTCTATTTTGTGTCATGGCATTTGCTAATTAATTACATTTTACACGTCTGCAGAACATTTGTCATGTCTCAGTGTGTGTGACATACAATTGATCTTCACCAGTCAAGGAAGAGATAGAGCATTGTGCTGGTTTGAGGAGCTGTGTCAAGCCCTTGGGCTGGAAAAATCTGGAAAAGACAGAATATCCAGAGAAAACAGATCCAACAATATATTTGCTCTTACTGATTTTAACATCAGTACTTGGTATTAAGGCTTAGCTAGTGGTGGTTTCTTTCTTCTTTCCAATGGTTGGAGAATTTTTTTTCACAGCCTTGAAACAAAGCATTTTAAAATCAATTCTGTTACCCCAAAAAAGAGGTTTTTTGAGATCTCTGATTGTTGCTTTTTCCAACAATGAAGTTTCTTTTTGGCTATTATCCATGGAAAACACCCAGATAACCTGTTTCCTGTCCTTTTTGTTTTGTAGCAGTCTGACAGCAGTATCGGCTTTTAAGACTTCAGTTAGATTGACATTCTTGAGCAGAAGGTATTAATTTCACCTCCACAGGACCCTCCCCAAAATCAGCATGATGTTGTGCCATATACAAAATTTATCGCTTATTCTGTGACAGTAACACTACACAAGGATGTCTCCAACATTATCCAGGGTGGAAAGAGAATGTTTTTTTTTTTTTCTGTCCCTCTTTCCATCACACTGCTTGCTTATCATGATGAAAACACTTTGTCCATGAAAACCACCCGACCTGTTTGATAACCTTTGTCAGAATATTAACCAAACACCAAAGCATATTTTAAGGCCTACTTTTCTCCCATGGCTCAGCTCAACTTGCTAACTCCAGTGTAACAAATGGCAGGAAAGTGCACAGACAAAGGTGTAGAGATGGCATTGCTCACTGAGAGCCGTGTTGATTTTTAAAACCTAAACAGGGGAGTGTAGTCTTTGCACATGTTAATTCATCCATTGCCAACAAGGCTGAATACATTCGTTATTTTTAGTACCCAAAACCCAAGTGTGAGAAGCAGGAGACAATCATACTTCCTCTGAGGCCAGAGGGAAAATGTTTCATCGAATACTTGGGGGGTGGTCTTCTCCCAAAAGCAAAAACGGGGTGAGCTTGTACACTTGAACATTCTCCTGATACATGCCATGATCTTGGTGCCCTCCTCTCCCTTCTGCCCCACTGCAGCACCTGTAGGGCTTTGCGATTCAGTTTTTCAGAGCAGCAGAGACTGGCAATTCAGGTTTGATGATCAAGGGTATTTTGTTTAAGTAAAAGGTTTATAACAATTCTGGAAGAGATAGAGATGTAAAAACAGCACGTGCTTCCTTAATCAGAACTCACAAACCAGTTCAGTTTTCCCAGGAAGCTCTTGGATTGCAATAATTACTTAATTATTTCTAGGTAGTAGATAAGAATATGAAACTGCTGAGTTCATCTTCCTTTCAAAGGGCAGCCTGAAAAGAAAAGATATGAAAAGAAAAAAAAAAAGTATTAAGGTTTTCTTTTAAAGATTAAAAATGCATGCTTTTTAAGTACAGCTTTTGAATAAGAGTTTTTTTCAGCAGATAACAAACACCTTGAAAGGGGTTCAATCTGTAAGAGCTGCTTTTGATTTTTCTACTAATTAAGATAGGAGAAAATATATAATCCTTTGATAAAATGTTCTTATTTCAGTTTTGCAGGAGTTATGTCACTGTGACCATGTTTTTATATAAAGCAAAAATTAAAGGATGTTTCTGAAATTATTGATACTACTATTGATTTTTATTTCTACATTCTCTTTTTCCTATGGTCTTATTCTCTTTGAGTGAACTAGTTTGACAAACTCATGTGTTCTTTTGTATGACAGAAATACGTAAATTTAATTGAAGAAAAGCAAACAGGTTTGGGTTTTTTCCTGCATGATAGAATATAAAATTGCTTTTCAATGACAGTTAGATGAAAATTTTAAGAACTACTTCCTCTTGACAGTGTCTGCCATTTAAATGCCTATTAGATTTCTTCTTATTATGTCACACTGGAAATTACTATGTTTTACTGTAAGAGAATGAAAATCTGATGTTATTTTTCTAACTGGCAAAGGTGATCGCTTTTAAATAAGTTCAAGTGAGGTGCTCAGAGATAAGAAATTGTACTTAACTGAGAAAGAAAATATAATGAAATTAGTACTGAGAATGCTTTGTTTGGATCGAGTCAATCACTATCAGCCAATTACCAGACAGAGTTTTGGAAATTGAACTACATTGTACAATTATAGTATCATTTTGTAAACCGTGGTTGCAGCACCAATCACAGTGTAGCAAATTGATTTCTGGAAAAATAAATATATAGTTATGCTTCAGAAACTGTAAAGTGCCTCTGTGCTCTCACTGAGAGAGCAAAAATCTTTTTTCTTAAGTCCCTTTTAAGAGCAAAAATCTACATATTTTGGAGCTCATGCAGCTTGCCTGTATTTCCTGATGAAGAGGAGAAAATGTCCCTGAGGTCACTTTCATTTTGTTGCATTAGGGTAAAGACCTGTGAAAATGGATTAAGAATGATACTTTAATTTCAAACACATTACTGTAAAGTGTATTTGATGTGAAAATGGCTTTTTGCTCATATTCCTGTTACTGTACCCATTAGATACTATATCGGTTTAAAAAAAGCACCCATCAGTGAATTGCAATGAATACATGAATTACTTCTCACCATCTTTCATATTGCATTATGTATCATTATTCTTGGAGCACAGCATTAGCATTATTTTCTCAAGAATAACACTTTCTTCAATTCTGTGACATTTTAATCAAGAAATGAAAAAACATTATTTATACTTATGCTGAAAAATGTAGGTTTATTCCTTTATATTAACTTCTGTAACTGAATTATGTACAAATACTTTTTACAAAATTCACCACCAGCAACAATAAAGGCATATGAAGCCAAAATGAAGATTTAAGGGGAATATTTTCAATGGCATATCTCAGTTTGCATTTCCTTTTCCTTTTGTATATCTCTTCTGCTTAATTGGGGTAGAATGATCCATTTTAAGTTAATTCAGCGTTGTTATATTAAGTAGAGCACTCTGAATGTTAATAGCTGAGCACTGGCAAACTGGGAAACCGAAGCAATTCTGATTTCTTTTCACTGGTGTATCCAACACTCTTGACTACATTTTGTGCTACTCTGTAAGCATAAGTTAGGAGCAGTTTGCCATGGAGTATGATGATGTCTGAGTTGCTCTTTCTGTGCTTGCAGCAGTGGAGGGATCAATCTGAGTGTAGGGGGCCAGCAAGGCGTCCCTTCCCAGGAGCCAGGGCTGTGTGGGGACACCAGTAAGGAGGGGTATTCCTAGCCAGAGAAAGAACCTTGCAGAGGGCCAGTTCCTGGGGATGCAGAGAGTTTGGGGAGCTGCCAAGGTAAAGAGGGAGGTGGAATGAC
The DNA here is from genome assembly GCF_028551555.1 of Melozone crissalis. Taxonomy (NCBI): domain Eukaryota; kingdom Metazoa; phylum Chordata; class Aves; order Passeriformes; family Passerellidae; genus Melozone; species Melozone crissalis. The sequence goes on along the minus strand of NW_026535840.1, from coordinate 3,219,878 downwards.
AGAAAAGGCCTGGGACAGGCAGCATGAGGAGCTGATGAAAGATGTCCCAAGGGTTGTAGCAGGGTCTCAGAGAAGCACATGGCCTTGGTCTGCTGACTTGACACCATACTGTGGGCATGCAGAAGGCTGGGAGAGGGGCTTAAGGCCTGGGTAGATATGCAGAGCTGCCAAAGGTGTGAAAGTGCAGATGGTGAAGCCTCAGGAGCCAGTCGTGCCTCACACCAGAGGGCTGAGAGCAGCTGAGATGCCCATGGCTCTGCAGGAGCTGGTCCCTGGGGTGAAGAGTCCCTTAAAAGCACGTTCAGGTGAAAACTCTGAGTTCTACTCAAGGGATAGGAATTGCCCTTTAGCTCAAAACTTAAACATAAATTGTAGATCAGCACTGTGCTTCACTTAGGCCTGCGTGGCAGGCATCAGATAGAGTTGCTCTTTTAACAGTAGAAGGAATTGTATACATGTGAAAGATAATTTTGGTCTCTGTTATTAATTATTTAATAAGGACTGGTGGAATGAACAAAAAAGATTGAGTGCCTTTAAGTGGAGAACTTCGACATTTCCCTGGCAAAGCTTTAATATTTGATGCAGAGATTGTTTTCATGAGCAAACGTATGGTCACAGCAGGTGTTAACTAAAATGGCCTGAGAAGGGAAAGTGATTTCCCCTTCCTCCCCCAGTCCTCCATCCCAGTGGATGTGCTGCCCATGGTGAGTTCTACTGAGGGGTGTGAGAATCTACAGCACAGCTCCCATTCTCCTTTCAGATGTGGGTTGCGCTTCTCCATGATTGCTACTATAATGGGCTTAGTCTCTAGGAGCAGCGTGTACCTCCACAATTTATTTCTCCATTTCCAATTTCACACTGCACACTTCCTGGGTGTAGTTCCCAGACAGGGGTGGTTTGCCACAAGCTCGCTGGTGATGGATGCGTCAGGGTGGTCATGAGGAAGGCAAGAAAATGTTCTGTGCCCTTAGCTGGCAATGTGATGGAGAGCCAGTGCATGAGGAACCCTGTCTCCCTTTTGCCCCAGATAAACCCCAGTGCACAAAGCAGCTGTGGAGAGACCGCACAGGGCAGTGAGCCCAGAGGCGGCCTGGGGCTCATTGTGGCCCTGCAGCAGGGGAGAGACGGCAGTTCGTTGGGTCCAGCTGCCCCACTGTACGACTCCAAGTCCTGCTTTAGAGATGTGGAAGGAAAATTTGTCTCTTTTGCACAGGCTGCTCTCAGTGTCCCCTGCAACCCTATGTACTGCAAGGCCCATAAGAAAAGATAGGAGTGCACACAGCTGCCATTTTGCTGAGGTAGCCATTTGCCAGTGGTGTCCCTCCTGTGGCAGCTGTTTGCCCGAGGCAGCCATTTGCTTGCAGAGCTCTGTGTGGGGTGACCATTGATCTGAGGCAGATGTTTGTTGAGGCTCCCCACTCATGGTGGCCATTTGCCCCAAGCAGCCATTTCCCCAAGACTCCTCATGTGTGGGGGCCATGAGGTGGCTGTTTGCCTGAGGTGCCTCATGGGCAGAGGCCATTTTCTGGAGGTAGCTGAGGTGCTGGTTTCATCCCTGAGGGGACAGTGTGTCCTGGAGGCTGTGACCTGGACTTAGTGACAGGAAAACCGTGCTGCCACCATCTGAGAATAGGAAACTGGTGACAGCCAAGAGACAACAAGGACAGCAAGAGGCAGCTCTGTGCTGCTCTCTGACACATCATATATGCAAGCAGAAGACAGCCCGTGAGGAACAGCCACAGGGAAGCACTGACCTGGAGTGACTGATCTTGGGCTTCATAGGGAGGGCTGTGTTGGTGGCTCTACTTCTTGTACTTTGAGGTCTATCTCTGCTTAAAACTCACATTATGTTGTTCCTGTTCCACCACAAATAGTAGTCATCTGAGCTACTGAATGCTGGAAAGGAAAATAAGTACTCAAAAGCTTTGTTCTGTTTTTCTAACAGGTTTGGGCTTAATTTTACAAGTTAGTAGAGAATCAAAAGGATTCCAGAGGATCACCTCATAATAGTAAAATAATGACATAATTTACAAAGGAATGGAAAGTAAAGCTATTGAGAATGTAATATTCCAAATTAAACACAACTTTAGAAAAACACTGAACAATGGTTTGAAAATACTGCTTTTTACAAATACATCTTGTGATTCTTCATCTATGAAGATAAACAGGCACATAGTTGAGTGGAGGTATCATTTGTGCATGTTTTAATCCAAAATTTAATCACACATAAAAGTTGTAAACAAATGTTTCTGCATCTTTATTTTGTTAAGACCTCTGATCCAGCAGTGTGAAAACCTTGTAATGTGCAAGGAGGAGGAAATCACTGAGAAGAGCAGAGAAGATAAATTATGATGCTTCAGTAAATAAGACTGCAGAGAGAGAAGGAGGAAAGCCACAAGATCAGGAGGCTGTTGGAAGTCAGGAAGAAGATAGGAAGAGATAATAGCATAAGTTCACTTCCAGTGAACAGAAAACAAATGAGTGAAGATAATGTCAGGTAAGGAATGGCGCTGGGTGTAGCATTGTCATGGGAAAGTCAAACTCCCTGTGGTGTGTGGGAGATGAACATGGGCATCTTGAACACTCCCAAAAAGCCAAGAGCCATGTCAAGCACAGTGCCTTTAATTGTACTGCCCTCGAAGGCTTTTCCCAAACAGGTACAAAACCTAACGGTGCCTGGTTGCTTGATTATTCTGCCTCATGAGTATTTGAAAGCACTCCTTTTAAAAGGCTGTGTGCTAAAGACACATTTAGTGCTCTGGGCAGCATTAAAGAATAACCCATCTGTTGGGACAATGTAACTTTCTATTATTTGCCTGGAATAAAGTTTAGTTTGTAAATGTGTGTGAAATCTGAGAACCCTTGCAATGCAAGTGCTGCCTCCCTACCATCGTTGAAGAGGAAGAGATGGCAAAACTCCCAGTGGGAAGGGAGGAGATGGTGCCCTGCTGCTCCCTGGGGAATACTTTGATGTTCTTTTCTGGCAGTGCACTGTCACTTGCTTTGGGTGGCACCTGCTTCTTCCATCTCCCCGGGAGAAGTCTGAAATGCAGTCACTGCATGTAGAATCTCAATAAATAATGTGAGCTGAAAATCAGGCAGGAAATAAACTCATTTTTACTCTCGGGCATATAATCTTGTCTTATAGCTGGGGAGTATCATCTGAAGTCAGATGAGATTTTCAGAACAGCTCCTTAGTCAGACACTGTTTCTTTGTGTCAAAGTAATTTTTCTCTCTGGATTTACCTAACCTCGTGGACACCTCCAGGAGGAAAAAGAAATCCTCTTAAATCATGATAGCCATAATCATACAATTGAACCTTCTTTTATACAGTAGCTGTTGCAAATGCTGTGTGAAAAGAGGCAATTCTTTCTCTGCAATAAACTCCCAAGTCTGCTATCCAGGTTGTTATTAGTATTAGGTCTTGCTAACTGGTGTGCATTTGTGGGGAAAAACCAAGGCAGAACAATAGGAATTCTGTGATGCTTGACTGAATTCAGGCAGCTTTGGTCTTGGCTATAATAAAAGGGAATATTTGGAGTGGGAGTATGCAAAACCAGACATTTGTTTATGATTAAAGAAGATGGAGTGTTGGGAAACCCCTTTGTGATATGAATCTGAGTATATTGTAATAAATAATATGATTATTATTTTTCTCATAGACTTCACCTGTTCTACACATTTTGAATTTTCAGTTTGAATTTTCAATTTTAGACTTCATCTGTGATGCTCAGTTTGAAGAAGGTGAATGTACTTCTATCTATCAGAATATATAACTGTTTTGATCTAGGTATAGATTGGTAGTTTGAAGAGCATTGAGAAACTGTTACAGTGGAGCTAAGGAGACAGAGAAGATTTTTACTTAGTTCAAACCCCAATTCTGGGTGACAGTTTTTCTAATTGCCCACAGGATCAATTATAGAGATGACAAAAACAAGAAAGTTCATGTTGCTGGCTATAAACTGCTGGAATTGCTTCTCATGTCAAGGTCCACAGATCAATTTTCCAGCCTCTTTGGAATACAGGGCATGGTTTCCCCTAGTGATCTTTCATCATTAACAGAAAGGCATCCAATTGTTTAAAGATATTAGAAACAGGGGAACATGTTGTTTCTTTTCTTATTTCAGCAGTATATCATTCTTACTATTAAAAGCTTTATCTAATTTCAATTTGTGTCACTTTGGGGCTTTTTATGTCATTGGGTCTTGATAGACTTGTTCTACAGGATTTAAGAGCCATGTTTACAAGTATTTTCTTCTTCAAAAATTTAACCAAGGCAGCTTTTGTAGTTTCTATTCTTTGTCTTTTGATTTGATTCAAAACCCTATTCTTTCTCAATTTTTAAGTGTCCTTAAAACATTTGAAGTCCTATATGCAGTATTTTATTATGGGTATTAACAGTGCTTCAGAGGTGAGCAGAACCACTTCCTGATCTCTTGCTGCTTCTCTGCTGTGCAGCCAAGGATCACACTGGAATTCGGCACTGACATTAGAGTTGCTGCTGTGCGAGGCAGGGGCCCCCATTCTGTAGGTGTGGACAACAATCTTTATTCATAGCTTTATGACTTTGCATTGGGGTGCATTACAACTTTTGGGGTTTTTTGGTGTAGGCTCAGTTTATCAACCATATGGGTACATTCTGATTGAATACCCTCTCCTCTTTGTTGTATATGGTTTTTATTCTGTTTGCTTTTAGCTTTATTTGTGGGGATGCAATATTTACCTCCAAACTGGAAGTACTGTATCATCAGTGGGACTGACTCCTGTTGCGTCATGATGATGTCTAACAAATATTTTCAGTATTTCTTTTCTTCTTATTTTTGACACTTAAATCATTTAATCAGTTTTAATCCATTAAATTAAATCCATACTTTAGGGCCTTAAAAACCTTACAAAAGTCTGAGCATTTCTGTTCTTGTCTTTATCAGCCAAACTTGTAATCCCATCAAAGAATAAAGAATCTTGGCTCTGCAGGAACTGCTCATGGAAAATAGACTACAGAAACATTTTGAACAGCTGTTTTGTGTGAGAATTAAAACAATGCAGAATACTGTAAGTAAAACAGGCTTTAAACATTTTCAGTCCTTTAGTGTTTTCAGATATCTATACAGGTTAATGTCGGCATCCTTTCTAAGTGCGCACGTAGTTTATGGAAATTTGCATGACTCTGGCAGCTTCACACATCTGGGCTTTTTGATGAAATTTTTATTCAAACCTTGTCCTTAGAGTGGATTTTGGCACCAGCTTGACCTACTTTCAGTAAATTTATTTCCCCTACCTCCAGGCAAAAATATGACAAGTTTGCATTTTTAACAAAATGGACACCATTTGACTGTATTGCTGTTCATTCCTCATGATGCTGAAAGGAGTGTAGAGTGAATTTGTTCTTCTGTGTAAATATTTTTTTTTATCCATTAAGCATCGGAAGGCTCAAACTGACCTGAATTTGCATTTACTTTCTTGCGGATTTTTAGTCTTGTAAGTGTAACTTTACAGATTGTATTGAAAGAACTGAGAACTTCTTCTATGAAACAAGTTAACTAGTTGTTTGTTAAAAGTCCACATGTATAAAAACCCCCCAAAAGCCCCCATTCCTGCATTTTGCAACACAAAGGAATTTGTGTTGGAGACTAATAGCATGGGCATAAGCTCGCTTTTCTCTTGCCTCCATGTTTATTTGATTTAAGGTAAAATAACATGAATCCTTCCTAAATCTCCCTACCTCAGCAATTAGTGGAGACTTAAGGCTTCAGAAAACAACCATGTATGAGAAGTATGTACAGACAATACAAGGGCAATGTCAAAGTAGTAACAACTTTGTTGCTTTCTTTGCTCATTTTTGTTTATGTGATTTATTGACTGATTTCTTCATCAGGTATGGCTTTTTCCTCGCTTGAATATAGCTTGCTTGTCTCTGTTCACTGGTAAGTAGCTAGAGTGCTGGCATCAGTAGTTCTGTTGCCTATGGAATACTTTCTTCTGAGATTAAAGTGTGCTTCAGCTGTGTAGCTATCAAACAACCATCTGATCATCCTCACTGTGAAGAGGAAAACATCTATTTCCATTTCTTTTTACATGGATGACTTCTGTGGAAATTAGGTGTTTCACGGGCACACTACAGCTTCAGCATCAGTACAGCACAAAACAAAGTGATAGGGGGAAAAGGAATTAGCATATGAGTTGATCCTATCTCATGTTTAGAAATTGAATAATTTTTACTCCTTCTTTATAAAAATCTTCTGCTAGAAAACTAAAATCATGGAGGGATTGTGTACTAATTCCATCAGTGGAAAAAGGTTTTCAGCTTTTAATACTAGAAATTAGGTCCAGATACGTGCACTTCTAAGCTCTATAAAAGGCTCTTTCTCCTTGATCATGAAGTCTCTAATTGTGATATATAAGAGCAAAAATTTAGTCTTAAATATAACTATATGCATTTTGGAATGAGAGAAGAATAGGACATTCAGGTAAATACTAGCACTTTGGCATAAAATCAGACACAGAGGATTTAGGCATAATCCTTGATTCTGCAGAGCTCAAAGTGCTACAATTCCTGTGCAGCACAGCACTTAGGCACACACATGCCTCTAAGTATTTACCTAGTTCTGCAGGGATCTATGAGGAATACTCATGAATTTAAAGACCAAGAAGAGACAGAAATGATTTGTTAGTGCAAGGATGGAATGCTAGTAACTTTGCATTATCAAGCCTCTCTTTCTTTTTGGGTATTTTTCTTAATTTTTAAAATTTAGCTATTATAACGTAAACTTTGCTCTGTCTCAAGGGTTTCTATTTTTATGTATGTGTTTAATTGGATTAAAACTTAAAAGATTATGGTTTTCTTTTGTAAACAAAAAGTAATGTTTTCCCCTGTGTATTGCTGCACTGACTTTCCAGGCAGAGAGGAGCACCAGGGGAATTGTTACTGCATATGTTTATTCTAAAACCTGCTCGCATCCTCTGATATTTTTAAATGCATTTTACTGTATTTCAGCTGTGCACATTTTGAAAGCACTGCAGGCACCGTTGTGTCTCAGTTACCTGACATGGCTTCTGCTGGCTAGGCAAGCTCACTCACAGCCCTGTTGACCCAACACCACTGCATACATATCCCCTGAGATAAAAGGGAGGCCTGAGGAGTGTGAGCTGGTCAGATGCTGTGTGTAAGTACCTCAAGGAGGTGTATCTTTCTGTAGTAATATCTTTTTCACCACGCACAACATCCCTCCTTGCACTGCAGTGGTGCAGTGCAAAGAGTGATGTTCCAAACAGGGAGAAGGAAGAGCTGATCTTCCCATCATGCAGAATGAGTTGCAGAAAAATTAGCCCAAGGCTACAAATCATTACTGCTGTTGGGTTACAAGTTGTTATCTTAACTGTTGTGTTGGAAACTCTGTGCCTCTCCTGTCACGCAGCTGGAAGGAGTCAAACTGAAACCACTTTCATGCCCAGGTCCGCCTCTTCCTCAGTTCTAATGAGACTCTGCAATTAACTGCTGCTTTGTGGAGCTTTGTGGGTCAGACTATGGAAGAGTTGCACTTGACAAGGAAAAGTGGCATGGAAATGACTCTTAGCTTAAAGAAACAGAAGGCAATTGTTTACCACAAACTAATAAAATTCAAAATTCTATGGTGGAATTGGTAAAAGAATGCAGCTTAATGCACTGTTTTTGAATAGTTCAAAAATGCGCAAAATAGAGCACTTCCTTTTAGCCCTTATGGCTTTTCCCATAAAGATTTATTTGTTGACACTTTATTAGTATTAGCAGGCAACCAAAAATCAGACACTAGGCAGATGTAAGAATATACTGTCCTAAATGGTTGCTCTTGAAAACTATGTAAAAAACATCTTGTGATGGAAGACACACAACTAACACCATGAATGGTTTCAAGCATCAGCGTCTTATTATTCCCCAGTACAACCTTTTATACCCTTTTCCCTTATGCATAACACCTGTGTGCACTTTTACTCTTTAGTGATTGGTCAATACAAATCAGCATTGCGTGCTCCTTTTCCTGTAACAGTGGTCACCTGTTTTACACAGCTGCACCCCATTAGGGATGAGGCCCTAGCAGCCCCATTCCTAATTTCTCACAATCTATTCTCCTACGATTTTGGATGGGGGAGACTCAGAAAATTGCAGAAGTAAATTCACCGTTTTCACTGGTTTAAGGTCCACTGCTAATGATGGAGATGTTCTGATCCTCCTGATTTCAGTCCTGTTTAATAAGGGATGAGAAAGAAGAAAAGTTGGTAACATAAGACAAATATCTATGCTATTAGTGGGTCATGGAGTTTGTGAAATGTCCTCAGGAAGTGAAGCAATAAAAGATTCCAAGGTGTAAACCAAGGAATTACTTTGGGATTTGAGGAATGGGCTTTGGACCATTTGTCTGTGTACATTCTAGCTGTTTCAGAGATTACAACGACAATGTTTTATAATGCTGATTATTATCAGTGTAAAAGAGATCCAGAAGCATAGGTGATCCTTGTATTGCTTTTTGTAGGGTGTTCTGGAAGGCTCATGAAATCTTATAGGCTGAAATTTGGAAAATGTTTTGAGTCAGAAGTTCAAAGGCTTGTTTTGACCCCTGTAATAAATATGTTATTTTAGGTAAGACTATAAAGGGAGCAAAGAGATCAGAACACACTGTGAGTTATGTTCTATTGATGCTTGCTCAGTGTAACTATTGCAGTCAAATCAGCCTAAGACCACTGGACCTAGCAAAAGAATACAGACCCCCATGGATCCAGGCTTGTACTTGGAAAAGGGGAACTTACTCTTTAGGTTCAGTTGTTTTTCCTTTCAACTTCTTTAAAATTCAAGATGTTTTATGATTATATGACATGAATATTTTAAAGCAATTCTAAGAAGAAACACAAAGTCACGACTCATGTCCCAGCATGTGCTTAACTTAGCATATGGTTTATATTTCCTTGATGTTTCTTTATTAGTTCATGAAAGAAAGGAGTGGTACTTCTGTGCATATGCAATTCAGAAGGTTTAAATTCTACCAAAATTCCAATTTTTTGGAGGTATAGAGCACTGTTTAGTGCTCTATCATCCTATGTAGTTGATATGCCTGCTTTTTTAGACAGGTTTTTTTTGTTTGTTTTTGTTTGGTTGGTTGGTTTTTTGTTCCTCAACAAGTCAATGAAAATTGAAATAGGCTGGTGGTGAGCCAAACAATAAAAAGCACATATGGGCATCTATTCATAGCAGTCCCCATTCTTTACTAAGTCACAAAGACAATAGAAGTGCTCACAATATAACCTGAAGATTCTTTTTCCTGACCCTTTGCCATTTAGGAATTTCCCAGTCTTGTAATAGATGTTCATTTATCTTTCCCACTTCTCTGTAAGTTTTGTATTACTACTTTTTACTTTATTTTTTGTAAATAACAAAGTACCCTTTATGTGTACAATGGACATTTTTGACAGTTTCATATGTATTGAAATCTTTCAGAGGATAATGATTTAGTATAATGGGGTTTATGTTGTTAGGATAAAATTGAACATATACTTTTGATCTTCAGCACTATGAAAAGAATTTGCCCAAAATGTCAAAAAACATTGTTGTAAGTGCTGTAGTTTCTTAAATCTGTGATGAAAATGAAAGAAGTTTCATTGGAAGGGAGAGCTAAAGAATTCTATAGCTTGTAGCATCTTTGTGATAGGTGACATTTAGACATTTGTCTCGAGGATTGTGATGTACCAAACAAGGAGAATAAAGGAAGCTGCAGGTGGGTGAAGGTGGTGTTGCCCAGAACTGTGCCAGGGTGGGCTGACTTTATGGCTCTGCTGGTCTGGGTTGTGCAGAGAGAACATCATAAGCGCTTGTGTGCAAGGTCAGGCTGACCTCTCTGGATCCACATGTAGCTTATGAGGTCCTGCTGCTCTCCAGGCAAGCTTAGAGCATAGTGTCAAAAAAGGTATTTTTTCCGGTAGACTACTATCACAAATGCTTTCACTTTGGGCTCTTATTTCTGCCGTATTGCCTGCTGTATTGCCTGTATATCCTGGAAAGGATCCAGATAGAAAGATCTTCCCTGAAGATGTCCAGGGTAGTGAAATGAACCACTCCAGTGGAAAAAAAAAATGGATTTTTGCCTCTGGTTTTATATGCTTTCTGGGTTTGGAGTTTGCAGAAGGCCTACCATGTCTGACTATTTGGTTCTTTCTTTTGATCACTTGAATCAGTGAAAGTTCTTGTACTTCACATAGCAGTGCCGAAAGCATCAGGAGAAAGTGACCAATCTCAGGAAGTAAATGACAGAAAATATTGTATGAAAACTCAGGCTCCATTTTCTTTTTCATTCAGTTTTTTCCTATGGTCTTCAGGAAGTGAAGCAGTTGCTGAGGAGTACTGGCCAGTGAAACTAGCCCATTTTTTGGTTGGGTATCCCTCCTGCCTCTGCAAATGTATGTGTTCCTTTGCCAGTTGAGGTCTTTCAGCTTCCTTTTAGGCATGGGCAGTGCTTGGGTTTTTTTATCACTTAGCTGATTTATTTCAGCTAAAAAAAATGTGAAGAGCTTATTTAGTCCTTTGCAGGCAGATGCTGGTTAAGAGGGAGAATCATTTATTACCATCACTGGAGCATAGAGTAAATGATAATAACACTGGGATTTGTGCATGGAGATCTGTGAGAGAGATCTGTGAAGGGGCAGAGCCTTGAGGAAGCTGGGTATAGTCATTGTTGATCTAATGGAGAGAGCTAGCTCTGCCCTTGTGCTTGAGACTGACTAACAGCAACATCTTAGCAGCAGCACGAAAAAATGCTGCAGTGAAATGGAACAGGAACAAATGGGCTGACAGCAGTGTGCTAATCTGCTGCGGCTTTTAGGATGTACGTAGAAGACTTGAAAACAGATGATTGTAAGCAGGAATATACTTTGTTAGGGATTTAAATTGTGATGTGGCTCCCCCTCCCCACCTTGCCAGCTCTGGTTCTGCAGCCTGGTACCTCTGCTGAGCCCTGGACTGGGAGCAGTGTGCCCTCTGCCAGCTGGGGTTGGGGGCTTATTACAGCGACCTGATGAGGTCTCCAGGGTGAGAGAAGGATGAGAATCTTGTTTCATGATCAGAAGGCTGGATTTATTGATATATGATATATAATACATTATTACTATACTAAAAAGAATAAGGAGAGAAGTTGCAGAGGCTGCTAACCTAAGAATAGCATAGAAAAGAATGAATAACAAAGTTCTGTGTCCAGCAGAAAGCAAGGACAAACTCTCCTGTGAGTGGTTAGCAAATCCAAACACTCACAGAAGCCCAATCACCGCTGCACCTGTTACATTTTACACCAGCCGATAACAATTGTTTACATTCTTCTTCTGGGGCCTCAGCTTCCCAGAAGATGAACAAATCCCAAAGAAAGGATTTCTATGAAAAAATGTCTGCGACAGGGGCTAACACAGGATAGCAGGCGGATGGAGCAAACAGGAGTGGAGCACTGGACAGCAGTGATTCAGCAAAGGGACATATGCCCCTGACAGTGCTTGTTTGCATCATCAAGGTTCTTGTAACAGAGGTGAGTTCAAAACTGGGTCATCTCCCTCTGCTAACTCTCTTATTTGTCTTTTAAATTGTATTCACAATCTCTAGCTCTTGTCACTATTTGACTGGTAAAAACATAGTTATTAGAGGTCAAGGATTTTAATCAGGAGAAAGAACTAGTTATTTTAGAATCATTTGGGAGGCAAATTCTGCTATTTAAACAGGCAAAATTCTGTGGCTTTGAGATTTGATAAATATCTTCTTTAGAGGAGTGGTAAGACTTAGAGAATTGAAAGGTGCAGGATAGGGATAGAGGAAAAAAAGAAAGGAACATCCAGCCTGGAGATACAGGGGAGAAATACAAAAAGCTAGTCCACTGACAGTCTGATGTGTGAATGTAAGCTACTTTTTTGTCTTCAGAATAAAAGTCAATTTGGTGCTTGTTATTTTGATATGATAGATAAGTAACCCTAAAGAAGAGAGGGAAATGTCTCTCCTTTCTCGCTTTTCCTCATAAAATACTAATACATCAGTATGATCTCAGAATGATTTTGGCTTTCCCTTGGGGCTACTTGCTTTATATACTATAACTTAAGAAATTACTCACTTGTCATGTGTGATTTATATTAAAATGTGATGCTGTGAAAACACTTAGATCTTGAATTTTACTGTAATACATTAACAATTTAGAAGTTATACAGTGAAAAACAGTGGGTGGGATTGGGTTTAGAGATCGTGCCAAAGAATGCTGTACTATCATGTTGGTTTTTTCTGCTAGCAAACTTAGTTGAAGTATACCCTTTCTTCCTCAGTGACAAAGATTTGGGGTTCTGCCTCTAAAAGTCAATCTCAATCATAGGATGTGACCCAAAACCTTGTCACTTGCTTGTAATGGTAAAAGAATTCCATTTCATGTTGTCAACTTTTCATTACTCCCTGTGTCACAAAAATTGTTCACTTCAAATCTCCTATGTTCTTGAACTGAATTAAATCGGCTGGCTTCTGGTTTCATGTAGCATTTGCTCTCTGATTCCTGTTGTCTTTCATCCTCTGAAGGAAAGTAAAGTGGAAATACAACTGAATGTGCTTTTCAGTAATGAGAAGGAGGAAAGTGTACTTCATATGAGAACAAAAAGCAATCGCAGGAAAAAGCAATTTCTCCCCATTTGAAGAAAGTAACCTCAAAGAAATAAGAGGAACGTTTTCATTAAAAAGAAAGTAATCTGTAATCTGCAGAACATCTGTCATCTTCCACTGCAAAGCTTTCATCAGTAGCATTCCTCATTTTATCTCATTTTTCAAGCAAGAATTAACATATAATAAATTAATAGCATTATTGTATGTTAAAGTAAATTGTGTCAGGCACTCAGGTATAAACACTGCCTGGCTTTGAGGAGAATGTTGTTCAGTTGCTTCTCTTGGAAGATTGATGCCCAAAGCAGCAATCTGTTGGACAGCATGTTCATGATGTCTCACTAGGACAGTCTCACAGCCTTCACTAAGGCTGACAAATCAATTTTGACATATTGAGAGATGGTTCAAATGCAACGACAGCTGGGAAATAGTAAGAATTTTAGAGAACATGACCTATGAAGGATAAACAAATGGGGTTGGTTTCTGTTAAAGAGAAGGAGATGAAGGGGATTGAGAGGCAGCTTATTGATACTTAAGTGGTTGTTGGAGACAGAATTTGCTGTGTTACTGCTAGGCTGACGAGCAAGACATTGGACTTGTGGTGCTGCTCAGTTTGTTTTAGTTAGGAAATACCACTGAAATGCCTTCATTTCAGTGGTAGATTTAAAAGGGTGTAAGGTTATCTGGGGAAGTTGTGTGAGCCCTTAGGGGTTTGAGGAGCGTGGCAGATGAGTATCTGGTTATCTCAACATATTTGATACTGAATAAATGATGAAGTCTCCAGAAGTCTTTTTCAGTACATTTTTCTATTATTCAGATTATATGTAATGAGAAGGAGGAAAAATAAATGTAAAAATATAAATGATATAAAAACCAATTCTGACTCTTGGGAGGACTTTGATTTAATGCCCTCCTCACTCCATGGTATGAGTGCTCATGCTTAATGAGAACCTTGCTACTGATACTGTAGAAGAAATCCAGCTCAATACAGTTGAGTATGTTCTGTTTCCCCCTTCCTTTTCCACTTCATGTGTTAGGGCATGGGAGTTCTTTAAATATAGAGATTTTGAGTATTTTAAGCCTCACATCTTGCCTATTCTAAGTGCTAAAGGAATAAAAGAAGACCTTATTGCAGGTATGACATGCAAACAAAATTTACTGTGCTTTGGCTGACAAGTACATGCAAAAACTGCCTTTTATTCTCATAATTCAGAAATATTTTTGCCCCTTAGTGGTTCAGTCACCAACTGTGGAAAGTAATGAAAAGATTTTTTCCTGATTAACAAAACAGGACACTTTCACCAAGCTTCACTCTGAAGGCTTGTGAAAATCTAAAGGTCTAAGGGGATAGCAGAGACTTCCGAACAAGTGCGTAAAGATGTAAAGAGTTCCCTGTTTGTCTGAGAAATTAGACTTCTCTGATTTAAATATTTAAGTCCACCTTTACTCTCATGACCTTGATTTTAAATTTTTCTTTTGAGTCTTTAGAACATTCTCCCATTTCCCTGAGTGATAGAACCTGTCTTATGAAATTTCCACAAGTAAGTTCAAGCAATTTACATAGAAATGCCAAAGTAAAACTTTCAATGGCTTTACCTCGGGGGCTCACATATGGTAAACAAAATACAATAGGAGTTGGGTAGTAAAATATGAATGTTCATGAACTCAAATAAGGATTTCCTACCTCCCTAGTTAAGTTTTTTTTAAAATTAATAAATTAATTGATCATCACCTGGCATAAAATGTCAGCTATAGAATGGGCTGTAATTGAAGATAACTTAGTTGGGCTGTTGTAAAGCAAATTAATATTGACAGTGTGTCCATTTTTCCATGTAATTAAGCAGTAATAATCAAACCTCAATGCTCTTATTGGAGATTAGGGATGACTTCCAAAATTAATGTTGTGAGGTGAAAGCAGGAATCATTAGCCATAGAAAATTGTTAAGAATTCAAGTAATTCAATTTTTTAAAATTATTGTTTAAATGCTGGTTTTTCCTCTGTTTATTGGGGGAAATGGATATTCCTACATGCTAAATAGCTCAAGATTTAACAGTTTCATTGTAACTAGCCAAATGAGGAGTAGGGTCTTGTTTTGGCCACAGTCACATCTGAGGACAAGCCTAGTAACTGTTTCTGGCACTATTACCTAAAGTCTCTACTTTTCACAATATGGATTTTAGAGTTCATCACTGGTACTTAGTCAAGTCACTCACTTATGAAATTACTCTCCTAGTAGGTGATAAAAGCAAAACTACCATGTGGTGTTTTCAGGATCAAGTCCTACACAGGCCTTAGTGCCTAGTAAAGGAACCAAATCAGCACTTCCACTCTACATGTGCTCAGTGGGAGAGACATTTCCAAAATAACTTTTCTTTTTTAAAACTTACCCTTCTTCATTAATGTTTTCAGACCAAGTAGAGGACAGCAAAAAAATGTAGCAGAAGCTGGCCATCTGGGTCATTCCTCCCAGGGAGGTGCAATAGCATTTGCTACACCTAAAAATGATGTCCTTCGGGTGCTGAGTTGAATCTGGCACTCACTGCAATGGTGTAAATACTATTGAGTTATTTGGTGTAAAGTCAAGATGAAAACTCTTCCTTTTTCTCTTTTCTTCTTTCTTATAATAGAACAAATCAGAAGTAATTTAGTTGAAATCAATGAAATGACATCTCCAAGAGGTGACTCAAATCTAAGCTAATACCAATTCATGCTACACTCCTGCCACACTTTATGATGGAAGTACTCCTGTTTCAATGAGATGTGCTATGAGAAAAATACTTTTAACTAAAGCTTTTGTAGTGGAGATAGTTGTTGAGATTTTAAAACTGCTTCCAAAATGTTGTATTTGAGTTTTAGCTGTGGGAGGTAGACAACCACCCTTTGCTCCTTAGTTTGTCTAAGTATGTCATGGTTTTGCATGGGAGACATTTGGGGCAGTGATGCAAAGCTTCCAGCCACTGGAAAGCTGGGCACGCCTCTGTGAAAAACACGTGTTAAAGATGAAAGAAACCTGGGAACTTCCTCTTTTTTCTTCCTGCCTGGGAACAGGTGACAAGGCGGGCCCAGCGCTGCCCTTGGGCCGGGCCAAGCAGGCTCTGTCTGACTAGGCCCCTCGCTGCTGAGCCCTGACCCGGCCAGGCTGAGCCCCAGCAGTGGCCAGGCAGGCGCAGGGAGGCTGCGGGGGGCCCTGGCCAAACATTGTTATAAATGATCAATCGTGAGCCAAATTATCAAAAATTGCGAGAAGATTTATTAATCTTTCTGCACGACCGAATTACGGTCTTCAAAACCACCCCAGCCAAAGAGACAGCGTCGAGCCCGGGATCGGCGCTGGGTGAACCTGGATGTGACCTCTATCCCATCGGACCCTACACAGTTCACGAGAACCGCTTCTTGTGGTGAGGTTTTATAAAGTTTATTGTGCACGAGGCGAAGGAGTCCCAATTTCTTTTGTAACTCTTCACATGCATCGCTGTTCCTTTCAGTGTGCAGAGCTGGACAAAGACCGTCTCCAGGTGGATAGTCAGCATTGGTGGGCTCCGGGGAAGCCGTGTATTCAGATGTATAATTCTGGCGTGGCTGGCTGTCTTGATTGATGTAATCTGCAGGGCGATGATCGCTCTTAGGCAGTTTCCCATGACTCGAAATATCGGTGATCATCATCCTGGAAGTGTCTATTCTTACCCTAAAGCGTCGATCCTTATCTTAGCTGTGTCCCGGGAATTCTTTGGAATCTGAATAGACATCTGCTCTAGGGCTGTAGGTGGTCAAAGACACGTTCGGATTTTATAATTTGTGAAAAACGTCAATCACTTGTTTTTAAAATTTTTAAAAGTTTAACAGTAATAAAAATAATTAAAAAGAATAGTAACACAATTAGAGTAATAACAATTTGGACAAATTTAATTAGGACAATATGAGACAATAAAAACAAAGAGTTACGGACGTCCGGGTACCTTTTTCTGGGCAACACGAGCCCGTAAAAGGACCCCCGCTAACAAAGGATTAACCCTTAAAAACAACAGCCTGTTGCATATTCATACACCTCATACATGATGCATAAATTCCATTCAAACACAGGATTCCGTCTGGTCAGTGTCAGCTTCTTCCTTCTAATCCTAACAGTGCCTTCGAGGCGGGAAGAAGTTTGTTTCTTCTGATAAGAAGGCAATAAATTCCCTTTCTCTGAAAGATTTAGGTGTCCTGTGGCTGCTATCTCGCTGCAAGCCCTTTCTGTTAAACAAAGCATGTTACATATCATAGTTTCTATTTTAACAATTTTTATAGCCTAAAACTATATTTAACACAGTACTTAAGAGAATTAATACAGCATTACTTTCTAACACAACACATATAATATTCATTTTAATATTTGCAAAAAGCCAATCATAAAACACATGCATTTTTCACATAATCTTTATAACATACACTCTTTAATAGCATGAATTATTTCTAACATATATTACAACATCTTGCCACTAGGTCCCCTCCCCCAGCACGACCACCGCCCGGAGATCGTGTGGCTGAGACTAGAGGCAGCCCTGCAGCCTGTGCAGAGTGGCCCTGTGACTGGAACTGAACACAGCCAAAACCAAAGACCAGCCACGCAGCCCCAGCTGCATTTCCTGCTGCAAGCACTGAGTGACCATCTGCAGGCCCCGGGTGTGAGATGCAAAGATGTGTTTCGTGTCAGGTACAAACAGGCAACGTGTATACTTGCGAATGCAAAAGGTGTGGACCCCAACAATGGGAGAGCTGTGAATTCTAATAATAACTGAGGAAATTAAAGCATGGAAAAAGGCCTTTGAACCTATCTTTTGTTTGCAATTAACCCTGGTTGACTTAGGAGCATTGGAATTAAGGTGTTAAAGGTGTTGCTTTTTGCTTGCATTTAATCCATAAAAAGCTCTGCAATAATAACCTTTTGAAGTATAATTTTAGAATATTACTTGTATCCTTGAAACTATAGCTTTGGAGTATATGTAAAGGAAATATGCTTATCTCACACCTTATTGAAGCAGAGAAAAACACCCTGAGAAAGGAAGATGAACATCACCTCAAGGATTTATGGTTTTGACCAAAGGGAAGCTGGACATCACTGTTATGAGATTTATAGTCTCTGCAATTAAAAGGTGGACACACATCTGGGGAGCTGGACGCCACCAGATGGGATTTGTCTTTCTTCTTTTGGAAACTGGACCATCACCATCTGGGGATACTCCTTTGAGATACGTCCTGAGAAATTAAAATCACAATAGTGTATAGAATTGTGATGTAATAATTTGGAATAAAAATTGCTGATGAGTAAAAGATTGGAAGTAGAAACTGCTGAAAAAAACTGATGAGTACCCCTATAAATACTTGTAACCATCAATTATCAGTGTGCAGTTGGAGGGAAAACTTCCCCCACTGTACCCAGCACTGTATAGCTCATACTTTACCATTTAAATAATAAATTGATTGCTGCTTGAATATTGGCCTAGTCAAGCTTCTTATTCATAACACGGGCGAGATGTTAACTTTTTTCAGTGGTTCAAACCTCCCTCGAATGAGAGAAAGGAACAAGATGCAAGCATGTAAAGGAGCAACATGAAGACATCGAGGTCAGTGAAAAAGAAGTCAAGTCCTAGATGGGGAGGATAAGGAGATGGCTTAGTCTTGGAGCTGAAATCCTCTTGTAACAGCTAGGGAGAAAGACTTTTTTTTTTTTTCCTGTAACACATGAAAGCCATGGGGAGATTAAGGGTTCAATCTGATATTGAGAAAAGGCCTCCAAGCCAAAGTAAGCAGATGTTAAAGTAGCTGTGATTCTATGAGAAGTTTGAACAGAAGAGAGATGAGTGGTCCTGTGTCCCCAGGAAGAGAAGAAGATCTCTGTTCCCAGAAATGAAGATAATTTTAGAGATAAATAATGAGAACTCTTGCCTTTGAACAACTCATCTTTAAAACAGTACCCCATAAGTTGACATGGCCCATAAACCCTGCTGTGGGAAAAGCTTGTAGAAAATGGGAGAGACTTCACAGTTGCCAATTTCCCCGGGCAGCTGCTATTCGTGAGAGAGCCACGAGAGAACTGTTTTTTTCTTGTGCAGAAGTCTCCATAACATTAACCAGAAGGGCTTCTCTCCCTAACTGAACTGAAGAAAGACTATTTCAGAGGTGGTAAACTGACTGAAATTTTAGGTTTTCTGTCTTTGCATTGCCAGTGGGAAAGAAAGGATTGTGGGGGGAGGAGAAGTGTTCTGAAGGTTTTGTTCTGATTCTTATTAATCTTTCTTTTAGTTGCTGTTAATAAATTTTCCTTTGTACCCTTTTTAAGTTTTGAGCCTGCTTTGCCTTTCTCCTGATCCTGTCTCACAGCAGGAAGTGAGTGCATTGGTGATTGGCCAGCACCAAATCCACCACAGTTAGTAGTTACTGGACACCAGTATTTCACAGTATTTGCACTGACCTCCTTTTTTAGACCTTCCTTTAATAACTTAATGCATAACCAGAAAAGAGCAATGTCTGCAGACAGCTGTAGTGTGAAAGACACAAGTATCTATAATGTTAACAGGTCTGATTTTCACCTAAAAATGTTGAACTCTTCTATGTCCTGCATATTGCTCTTGTGCTTGGGCAGATTGGTTTGTGTTTGAGAAATGAAAAATAAGCCTATCTATACATGTATATTTTTAGAACTATAATTCTCTTTGAAGACCAGAATAAATCAGTGATCTCATTCAGAACGATTTCCTGCATAACTCAACCAAGCATGTTGCAAAGCCAAATGGGTGGATTAGAGGGTGTGGGGGGTTGGTTTGTTGTTTTACTTTCTTCCTCAATTTATTTTTAATTACATTAATTCTTAATTAGTTTCTTTATCTTTTGGTAGAACATTGAGACAACAAATTATTTGTAACTTACTGAAAACCAGCCAACAAACCAATCCTTCTATTATTTCTGTAAACGTTACCTTTCATTCCACTACTACCTGTCATATGTAGTAGTGGACAGAACACAGGTTTCGGCAATACTAAAAGCAAAACTGTACAAAAAATCATGTTTTCTGCAGCAGATTGCATAGTATAGAGTGGAATCCTACAGAAATTTATGAATAATTGTACGTGAAAGTATTATAAGCCTTGAAAAAAGTCTTCTCTTTTGATCATAGTGTTGATATCAAGTCTCATTATTAATCATGTAAAACGACATGCTTTACTGATTTTGGTTTGTTGTACGACTTCCTAATATTTTGATTTTTGCACAAACTCTTTTGTGGCAGTCCATTGTGATGATATCCCTGTAAGACTTAATTTTTGTTTCTCATGGCTATTTATTGCAGCATAGAGCAATTGCTGAGGGCTTTAACAGATGTCTGTGGGAACTGTCTGGAGTCACAGAAGTAAGCAGCAGCATTTTACTTTAAGTTCGTAATCGATTTGTAAATGCCTAAACGTTGTCATCCTATGCTTTTTAGCAGGAAGGAGCAACTGACCCAGACCATCACCCGCTTTGTAGTGCTGGTAATGCAGTAGGGAAAAGTTAGGGGATGACTGCATGGGTTCTGAGTCTGTCTTCCAGTGCAGTGATGCATAGTCTTGCTGCTTTATTTGCTGTAGACATTGCTAATATTGTACAGGGCTACAGAAGCAACATGTGGCAAAATAAATTGTCTGTAGAAAAGCAAACCTCAGTCTAGTGTTGGTGTGGAACTCCAGTGTGGCAAAATTTTTCTTGCAGTGTTCAGAACAAATGGGATTGTGTGACAGCTAGATAGATCTGCATTGCAAGTGTCCTGTATTTTGCTGCACTGTTCTGGGGCTTTAGAGTAACTAAGGAATGGGGAGGCACTGGTCAGAGCATAGTGCTACCAAACAGAAAGGTTTGAGGATGTGAAACTTCCTTTTCTCTAGCTCAAAAGAACACTGAGAGAGTCTGGATAGAGCTAAACTCAGAGTAATTGAACAAAGGAATCTGACACCTCTCTACTTATGTCTTTTCCTTCATCTGAACTGCTGTACTACTTTAAGTACTTTTTAGCCAGGTGTGTTGGCTGTGGTGAGGATGCAAAGTTATTACATAGCTTCACAAAAAACCTGGTTTACACTCACTTTCACTCTGGGTTACCCTACAGACATTACCCTGTGTGTGTTGTGGCTCAGAGAAGACAGCCTCTGAACAAAAGGGAACGTGTAAATTCCTCTGTTTTTCTGTGAGTCACTGAATTCAATCAAGTAATAAGAAGTGAAGGTTAATGCAACTGCTTTTGCATGTAGCACACATACAGAAACTCCTGCTGTCTACCTGCAATATCTCATGTGATGTTGAGTCAGAGCAATGCTGTCAGCTCTCTAGGAGCACTAACACCCACAGCTGCTCCCATCCATCCCCAGACAAATTTGAGTGTGCTTTCTGCTGTTGGGATGGTGGAGAAACATATTCGCAGGGAGCACTGCAGAGACTGCAAGTGACTGCCTTGTAAAGGGGGATAAAATCTGCTCTTGCCCTCGAAACACAAACTGTGGAAGAGGCATGAGCAGCACTGGTATGGCTGTTAACCTCCTGAAAAATTAGAAGGTTATTCAATGAATGCTGGCACAGTCCTTCCTTCTGGGTCCTGTGAGAGTTGACTTGACTTTTCAAACATCTAGTCTGTTTATATTTTAAATACAGTTAATTGGGCTGTTGTACCACTCTTGGGCATAACTGCTAGGTCCAAAGCAACTTGGCATTTTTCTGTCACTGGAGCATTCTGCACTAACAGCTCCAAGAACTTTATGCCACAGGAATGCTTATCTTCATTTCCCTTCACCACCACAGCTGACAGCTCTCTCCTGGGAGTCAGATCAGAATTTCCTGCTCTTCTTGAGAAACACCATGAAATAGTCCTTTTTAGACTTTTCTCAGCTCAGTGGAGAAGCAACAGAAGTGTCCCCAAACTCCTAGTTTGCAATTGCTGGACAGTGAGAAAAGATGGAACTGCTATTTGGTTTTCAGAAACTTTGTTATGCGTTCAGCTTATGGATGAGACTGAATAGGATATCAGTAAAATCTGTGATTTCAGTATGGTTGAGATAATGTCTTCACTGCTGTGGTATCTGCTCTGTTATGTGATAGTAAGACACATTTCATTTCGAAATTCATAACTTTTTTGTGCTGTCAGTAATACAGCTGCTTGTGAAGACATTTGCCATGCTAGGAAAACCAGAAAAATGTGCTTTGTTCCTCATTCATAATCTTGCTATGAAATATAAAGATGGATTTATCCAGCTACTTCGTACAAAATCATTCTCTCTTGTTGAGTCTCATAGAATTTTTTCCCACTGTTAAGTTTTACTGCTGCAGTTCCCGCACCAGGAACTTAGTCTAAGTTGTTAAGCTGTTTTGGTTTTGCCTAATTTAAAATAAAAGTCTAATCCTTCTCTTGTTTCAGTAAGTGAAATGAATATTAGATGATAGTATTATGACTGGTCTGTGAGTCTAGACTGCTACAAAGCTATGCAGTTATTTTATCACCTACTAAAGCTGTAGAAACACCTATTAAAACTATAAAATAGAAACATTAGAATAGGAACTGCATATCCACACCGAGTGTAGCATTTGTTTTTCATTTGAGCCCTCTACATTTTCTGCACTGAAACAGAAATTTGCCAGAAAACCAACATTGTGGCCTTGGCTGTGATCACTGCTCATACTAAACTGCTATAGAGATGTTGGCAATACAGCACTGGGATCAGACTGCACAGATTATTGGAGGTAAAAGAACTATGTGGTGTGTTGGTTTTGCATTGGAGTTTACTACAGAATTGATTTTTTTTTTTGAGAGAAGCTGTAAAGAGCTTCTTTTGTGCTTAGCAAAACCAATTGCTAGCTAGCTTTGAGAATAGGCATGTTAATAAGCCAGTTAAAGAAGTGAACATGCCTCTCTGAGAGTCACATTTTAAACTGAACAAGCGCAAGAAAAGCCCTCTTGCTTTCTGACTTTTGAAAAGAAAAGTTCCACCCCTCCTGGCTAGCGGCTGGGTAAGGGAGGGGAGGCTGCCAGGCCTTGGCCGAGGCCAAGCTGGGCCATAGCTACTAACATCTTGCCGCTACTAAGCCCTGCCCTGCTGCTGGCCCAGGCTGAATCAGAAACAACTGGGCCCTGGAAGCGGCTATGGGCCAGGCCAGGCTCCATCTGCTGCAGCCTGCATGGCTGGGCCGCAGCAGCTGCCAGACAGAGACATGGGAAGCCACCAGCCCACAGCTAGAATGAAATGCAGCTGGGGCCGGACAACAGCCATGCAGCCAAAGCGGCTGCCACCACTCTGGCCCAGGCTCCTGAGATTCTAACACACTTCCTCCCCAGCGTGGCCTGAAAAGCCATCACCACAATTGCTTTGGCTGCTGCCCAACAGGGATCACACAGGCCCTAGACGAGTTATTAACTCTTTCACCACACGGATTAAACTTGCAGATCTTCAATCCTCTCTCAAATAAGAAAAAAAAGACAAAGTGAAGACACATAGAGAAATAACATAAATGTTGGGATTTTAGCTGACTAGAGACTGGAAAAGTACAAGGCCGTGTCTAATTCCAAGTCCCGTGCCTGCAAGATAGCATGTCTTTGGGCCTAGCTGGGTATGATAACAAGTAGACAGAGAGATGTGGAAATAGGGAATGTAGGCCCAAAAGAATGAAGAAGAGTTGATGGTATAGTTTAACCAATATGTCGCTTAGCTTACAGAATATTCATAAGCTTATTACTTGCTGTATAAGTGTCTGATGCTCTCTTCAATAAACGAAACTTGCTGAACACTCATATTGAGGTTCTCGAGTCTTCTCTGCACCGAGACAAATAGCCTACTGCAACACATAAAGACACCAAAGTCAATAAAAAATAGTCAAGCCACAGATGGGAGGAGAATAGGGAGATACCTTAGTCTTAGGTATCTCCTTATTCCTTAGTAAGGCCATAATAATAGACTTTAATTCATAAAAAAGCATCTACAGTTCAGAATATAGACATGAGCAAAAGCATCCTTGCTGAAGCTGAAGTAGTTGTGATTTACATTAGAAGCTTGAACAAAGAGAGATAAGAGTGATGAAGATCCTTTACCCCCAGGGAAAGAAGAAAAAAACCTCTGTTCCCAAACATGAAGATGATTTCAGAGATAGATAAAAAGAACCTTTGCTTTTGAACAACTCATCCTTAAAATAGTTCATAAGTTTAACATGACTCATGAACGTAGCTGTAAGAAGGCTGTAAAAGATAAAAGAAACTCCACTATTGAAAATTTCCAGGCAGCTACTATTTGTAGAAATTAAAAGCCATGAGAGAACTATTTCTTGTAAAGAAGTCTCCATAGCATAGTAAAAGAGACTCTCCTCCCTAAGAGAACTGATGAAAGACTATTCTAGAGGTAGTAAACTAACTAAAAATCCCAAGTTTTGTCTCTTTACATTGTCAATAACAAAGAAAATAAATTGTGGGAGAGAGGATAAGCATTCTAAAAGTTTTATTCTGATTCTTATTGTTTTTTTAGTTCTATTAATAAAGTTTTCTTTATACCCTTTAAAATTTGAGTTTGTTTTGCTCTTCTCCTAATCCTATCTCACAACAGAAAATAATAATTCCAGTAAGTACATTAGCCTTTAGAAAGCACTAAAACCACTGGATTAAATTAGTGCATCAGCCAAAAGATCTCAGATTAGCAAACCAAAATCACTACGTATGGCATTTATTTTTTATTTTATTATTAGTCAAATGTTCTCATCAAGATGAAGGGAAGAATGGAAATGAAATGATACTACTTTTTTGAATGAGTGTCTTGGTTTCAAAGATAGGTGTCTGCTAAGGAAGGCAGAAGCTTCCCTTGGAATTGAGAATGTAAACTCCATCCCTCCAAATTACTGTAAATTTTAAATAAGGGCCTCTGAGGCAAAGAGATGGGAATAGGAGTAACAGTTCTTTGCTAATATGTATAACATGGTGCAGTGGTTTTGCATGGAAAGCACTCATGGAAGTGATGCAAAGGGAAGCTGCTAGCAGTTTCCTCCATGTCTGACAAAAACCCCCAGTCAGTAATTAGTTTTGAGAACTGACAATCTGTTAAACCACTGAGAAAGCTGATACACTTCTGTGAGCACCTGTTATGAATAAGAAGCTTGACTAGGCCAATATTCAAGCAGCAATCAATTTATTATTTAATATGGTAAAGTATGTGCAATACAGCGCCGGGTACAGTGGGGGAAGTTTTCCCTCCAACTGCACACCGATAATTGATGGTTACAAGTATTTATAGGGGTACTCATCAGTTTTTTTCTCAACAGTTTCTATTTCCAATTTTTACTCATCAGCAATTTTTATTCCAAATTATTACATCACAATTCTATACACTACTGTGATTTTAATTTCTCAGAATGTATTTCAAAGGGGTATCCCCAGATGGTGATGGTCCAGTTTCCGAAAGAAGAAAGACGAATCCCATCTGGTGGGGTCCAGCTCCCCAGATGTGTGTCCACCTTTTAATTGCAGAGACTATAAATCTCACAACAGTGATGTCCAGCTTCCCTTTGGTCGAACCCATAAATCCTTGAGGTGATGTTCATCTTCCTTTCTCAAACTGTTTATCTCTGCTTCAATAAGGCGTGAGATAAGCATATTTCCTTTACATATACTCCAAAGCTACAGCTTCAAGGATACAAGTAATATTCTAAAATTATACTTCAAAAAGTTATTATTGCAGAGCTTTTTATGGATTAAATGCAAGCAAAAAGCAACATCCTGAATACCTTAATTCCAATGCTCCTAAATCAACCAGGGTTAATTGCAAACAAAAGATGGGTTCATAGGCCTTTTTCCATGCTTTATTTTCCTCAGTTATTATTAGAATTCGCAATTGTCCCATTGTCGATGTCCACACATTTTGCATTCGCAAGTACACACTTCGCCTGTTTGTACCTGACACGAAACACAGCTTTGCATCTCACACACCCATGTTAAAAAATGAAAAAAATCCGAGAATTTTCCCTTTTTTTTCCAGTCTGCAAAGAGGTAACAGGGGCTTGGCGGGCTGGCCTATGCCGTGGGGCGCCCGCCAGAACCGCCCCCCTCATCGGATGCCCGGCAGGGAGGAGGGGAGACAGTGGAGCTGAGGCCGGGCCACGGCTGTGATTGCTGACACCTTGCCCCTAATAAACCCTGCCCCCGCCGCCAGCCCAGGGCCAAGCAGAGTCTGCCGGGCCCCTGGAGCAGCCCCGGGCTGGGGCCAGTTTGGCCAAAATTCTACCACCGTTGAAATTTAACCCCAGCCACTGGGCAGGGGAGAGGC
Source organism: Melozone crissalis (assembly GCF_028551555.1). NCBI lineage: Eukaryota > Metazoa > Chordata > Aves > Passeriformes > Passerellidae > Melozone > Melozone crissalis. The sequence continues at coordinate 3,193,947 of NW_026535840.1, read as the reverse complement.
AAAGCCATCAGCCCTGGCGTGCTGGCTGCTAATATCCGAGCTGCTCCCCCTCCCCAGCCCAGCCACAGCTCTGGGGTCAGGTGACCATCTGCAGGCCCTGGGTGCACTAAGCACAAACTCTTTCAGTGCTTCAATCCTCCCTTGAGTGAGAGAGCAGGACAAAAGTGCAGATGCATAAAGAAACAACACGAAAACACCAAAATCAGTGAAGAAGTCAAGTCCCAGATGGGAGAGATGAGGAGATGCCTTAAGTTTTCAGCTGAAATCCTCTTGTAAAGCTATGGAGAAGGATGTAATTGATACATCAGACTCTTTTTTTTCCTGTATGACATATGAAGGTATGGGGAGATGAAAGCGTTCAAATTGTAGATATGGAGCAAAGGCATCCATGTTAAAGTAAGCAGATGTTGAAATAGGTGATCCATGAGAAGTTTGAACAGAGAAAGAGAGAAGAGTGATGAGGACCACATGCTGTGATTTTCAAGGCCCCCAGGATGGTGTTCCAGGCAGTGGCATGAGGCACAGGGTAGGTCTCCAGCCATCTAGTGATGGCTTCCACCATGGTCAGCACGTAGTGCTTGCCTTGGTGTGTCTAGGGCGGTGTGACGTTGTCAATCTGCCAGGCCTCCCCATACTTTGGGGCCATATGTTTGGACCTCCCCATATTGTATTTTTGGAGTGTCCTGTGGCAGGAAGGAATGATGAATCTGACTCCATACTCTCAGAAGGCTAATTTATTACTTTATGATACTATATAATATTAAAGAATGCTATACTAAACTATACTAAAGAATACAGAAAGGATACTTATAGAAGGTAAAAAAGATAATAATGAAAACTCATGACTCTCTCTTCAGAGTTCTGACACAGCTTGGCACTGATTGGCCAAAGAGTGAAAACTATTCATAGCAGAAATCAATGAAACAACTACCTGTTGGTAAACAATCTCCAAACACATCCCAGACAAGCAAAACACAGGAGAAGCATCTCAGATAATTATTGTTTTCCTTTTTCTCTGAGGCTTCTCAGTTTCCCAAGAGAAAAGTCCTGGGTGAAGGGATTTTTCCAGAAAATGTGAATGCCACATACCATAGGGGCTTCACCCACTTGGCCTGTTTGATAGCAACACACATCTCCCAGTCATGGATAACCTGAGAAACACTGTCCCTGGTTAAATCTACCCCTTGGTCTCATGCCCATTTATAGGTGGCATCTCTGACCTGATGACTTGAGGCATCATGGGCCCATTGAGCTAGGAATAACTCTCCTTTGCGTTGCCAATCTAAGTCTATCTTTGACACCTCTATCTTTGCAGCCTGATCTACCTGCTTGTTTTGATGCTCCTCATTAGCCAGACTTCTGGGGACATGGACATCTACATGATGGACTTTCACAGGTAGCTTCTCTACCCATGTGGCAATATCTTTCCACTCATCAGCAGCCCAGATTGATTTCCTCTATGCTGCCAGTTGGCCTCTTTCCACCTCTCCAGCCATCCCCACAGAGCATTGGCTACCATCCATGAATCAGTATAAAGGTTTAGCTTTGGCCACTTCTCTCTTTCAGCAATGTCCAGGGCCAACTGAATGGCTTTGAGTTAAGCAAGTTGACTTGATCCAACTTTGCCTTTAGTAGTTTGTGCAACCTGTTGTGTGGGGCTCCATAAGGCTGCTTTCTACTTCCGGTTCATCCCTACAATGTGTCAGGAACCGTCCGTGAGAAGAGCATAGCATGTTTCCTCTGGGGGCAGTTGGTTGTACAGTGGAGCTTCTTCAGCCCGTGTCATTTGTTCCTGCTCCTCTTCATCAATGAGACCAAAGTTTTCACCTTCTGGCCAGTTCGTAACTATTTCCAAAATCCCAGGGCAATTTGGGTTTCCAATATGGACATACTGTGTGATGAGGGCAATCCACTTGCTCCATGTGACATCAGTGGTGTGGTGGGTAGAAGGAACCTCACCTTTGAACATCCACCCCAGCACCGGTAGCCAGGGTGCAAAGAGGAGTTGTTTTTCAGTGCCAGTCACCTCCTAGGCAGCTTGAACTCCTTCATAGGCAGCCAAGATTTCCTTCTCTGTGGGAGTCTAGTTGGCTTCAGACCCTCTGTAACTTCAGCTCCAGAATCCTAGTGGTCAGTCTTGAGTCTCCCCAGGCACCTTCTGCCACAGGGTCCAGGACAAGGCATGGTTCCCGGCTGCAGAGTAAAGCACGTTCTTCGCCTCTGGTCCTGTCCTGACTGGGCTAAGGGCAACCACATGAGTGATCTGCTTGATCTGGGCAAAGGCTTGTTTCTGCTCAACACATATAAACCTATTTTACAAAGTTCCCTTAACCAAGGTCCAAAGCTCCATCCTTTGAACAAATCATCTAACCATGATCCACTGTCTTCTTTGATTTGAACTGTTAGATCTTTCAGCTTTTTTATGATTTTGAATTGGACAGGCATATGGTGTCTGAGCCTGCTGCCTTGGCTAAGGTCACCCAAACATTTGATTTTGGTTGTTCGAGAGGCAAATCTACACTGAAAGAAGCAAGCAAAGCTAGCTAGCACCAGTGTAACACTTGATTTAGCACCATATCTTTCATGAGCTATTTTTTGGCAAAAGATTTTCCCATATATTTCAAGTCACAGATTCTGCTTTTTTTTAACTTCCCAAACTTTCCTGAAGACTAAACAACTGTCTTAAAAATGGATAATTTAACCTTTAAAAATCCAATGAGGGGATCCACTCAGTGGAAGCCACACTTTTGCCAGAAGATCTCTGAAACCAACAATTCACACATTTATCATTGACATAAAATCAAGGTTTGCAGGTTCCACAAGGGAACAAGGTATGTAAGGTGTGACCTGCAGTGTCCTATTTGGCTCACATCTGCATAATTGTTTCTCCGCTTTTGGACTCATCAGTGATGTTCTCTTGTGCGATACGGTTTGATGTTCTTTGCTGGAGCCCACTTAGGTCCTGGATCTGTAGAGACACAAGCAAATTTCTTGCCCCAAGGTATTAGTTGGAAAGGACCTTCAATTTGTCCTGTCTCAGGACTTCTAATTAAAACAGGGATTTTCTTTCAGTTTCACCTGTATGTTATTTGAAAAATGGGTAAAAGTTGGTGGATTGGATTCTGCAAAAGAGCTGTTCAAAAAGTTAAGAAATTATAAAGCTTTGCTCAATCTTATCTGTGGCATCGCCTCTACTCCCCCCTTCTGTTGATCTAGAATGCATTTTACTGTGTGGCATGTCCTTTCAATAATTGCTTGACCTGTGGAGGAGTGAGGAATACCAAAGGTATGACGAACACCCCAATCCTTTAAAAATGTGGCCACTTTTTGGGATATAAATGCAGGGCCATTGTCTTTTTTTACTTCTTAGGGCACAGTCAGTGAAGCAAGTGCTTGCAAAAAATGTTGGCAGGCATGATTACCTGTTTCCTCTTGTGTGGACAGAAGCAAAGGCTACACCTGAGCTTTGACCAATGGCAAAGGGTTAGAGGGACCCTAAGTGACCAATAGTAGGGTTAACAAGATATTGCCTTACTTGGTTATAGGGATAGGTTATAGGGTGGTTGTCCCTGGAGTCAGGAACCTTCTTTGCTGCTGTGTCAGCATTCTTATTATTCAGATCCTCCATGGTGCTTTTGCTAAACCTGTGGGGTTTACTACATCCACTGACATATGGATATTTTTAAATTTCCCAAAGGAAGGGTACTTATTGATACCTGTTTGCCATAATTGCAGGCTTTGCAAACCCTGTGGGTTGACAGCTCCTTTAGAAACACAGGGTTGCATAAGCTGACAATCAGAGCAAGTATTAATGATAGCTTTAGAATGGTGGGTTTCGACATGATCCCCATCAAAGGCCCACTTCTAGTTTTTCTCCCCAGTGGGACAGTACCTCTCTTACTCATGCGTTGAGAGGCTTCTGAACAATGAAGGGATGTGCTGTCGCTGTCTTTCCTTCAGGTCCTGGAATGGTAATAATGGATTCACTTTGCAGACACACAATGGCACCCAGATCCCTGTGAGGGTACCCACCAGTAATACCAAATTCCAATCACTCGGCCAAAATATGTGAGAAATCACAGTGACATCTGCAGCAGTGTCTGGCATGCCTGCGATGTAAACTGTTCTACCAAGATGAGTCAGGCTGCAAGTCAACTCTGGTCGGTTTCGGCCTACACGTTCCACCCAAAAGCCATCAGAACCTAGGGTAGGGTTCCAAAACAGCACAGTTAGAAATGAAGTCTCTTGATATGTGTTTTGCTTCGGTGTATCCAAAGGTAAAGCAAATGCAATAGCTATAGGTCTTTTTGGCTGAATTACCATAGGAACACTAAATGCAAGAGCTAAAATTGCTAGCTCTTCGGCTAAACAACAACTAGAAGAACTGAAAGTCCAAAAATTCTGTTGTTGTCCTTGCCCCTAATTAAGAAGTCTTGTCTGTTGGGAAATGCCAGTAATTCCTGCACGGATACCTTCATAACAAAAGTCCTTTAAAAGGCATATTAATTTTGAAGTTGCCAACTCAAACCTTGCCCGTGGGGGTAGTGAAATGGGACCACTTGAGGGATGGGTGGCTGAGGCACAAATAATATCTGATTTGGGCTCCTTCTAGGTAAAGCCAAGGTAACTAAATTTTCTGGCAACTGGGGTGCCGCTACTTGTGTCGCCACATGGTGGCCCACGATTTTTGTTGAGTGTAATGGTAAAGGATTACCATTGATGTCAAACTGAGAAGGACAATGCTTCACCAAATGTTTCCCTTTCCAGCATTGAGGGCAAACAGTAGATGGCTTAGGTTGTGTTGCTGTTGTAGGACAATTCTTTTTCATGTGACCAGGCTTTCCACGATTAAAACATACCCCTGTAGCTGAGTCTAACTGCACAGCCGCAAGAGATTTTTCCATAACTCTTGTTTGTGCCTCAAGGACCTTTTCAAGTTTATCTCCCAGCTTACCTCCCACTTTCTCTCCCAGATTTTCTCCCAACTTTTTTCCCAACAAATCTTGAGATTTTGCAATCTGCTCCCCAAGAGCATTAGCTTGAGCCATAGCAAGGTGCTGCGGGGTGTTAATCTTACTGCAAGCTGAAAGCATTTAAGGAATGGTCGGAGGCTGGTCAGGCAAAGCTAAAATAACTTTCCTGCATTCCTTGTTTACATTAGTAAAAGCAAGGCTTTTAAGAATGTAGGGGGGCGCCTGCTCATCTGGGCACTGTATTTCAACAGCTTGTGTTATTCGACCTAAAAAAGCACCATAAGTCTCAGTCTTGCTTTGCATTATTGTAGAGTAAGCATTCACGTGAGTACCTGCTGGTTCAACAGTGAGCAATGCTTTTCTTGCAACATTCTTAATATTTGTGAGCACAGGCCAAGGCAGTACAACTGCCTGGTCTTTGGGTTTATCATAGGGATATTCTCCAGCTAATTGAGCAGTAGTAAAATGAGCATGAGGACTATTCACATGCTTTTCAATTAACCTGTTGAGAAGCTTTTTCCACTCCAAATCCCATAAAACTGTGGATTTGACAAAATCATAGAAGCCACGTTACGACAATCCACTGGAACAAGGTCATAAGAATTAAAATACTTTTCACAACATTATTAAAATCAGGAGAAGCCAACCCACTGTCCTTAATTGCTTGTCTAAGTTCTTTGATATCATGATGTGATAGGGTCTCATACTGAGGCTTATGATTATTTCTACCATACCTCACAGACATGACCAGGAGTTGACCATTTAAAGAATCAAAATCCTTGTCTTGTCTAAAATTCCATGTGATAACAGCCCAATCAGTTAAGCATAGTGAATTAGTTTCCAAATTGGCACCTGGAGCATTCTCATTTTTTTCAAAAACCAAGGAAACCTCTGGGTTGGGTTGAAACAAATCAGTATTCCGTGTTAAATTTGTGAGACCAGAGTTAGGTAAAACAAGACCACCATCTGAGTTATTTCCCATGCGTGGTATTTGTGCAGCCTGAGACGTTTGGGGTGTGGATGCAGGCTGAAACATTTGCAGGCTGTCTGACCAAGCTCAGGATTAGAAAAATTTTGAAAAGTTTCCATATTACCAGTGGGAACCCTTTCCCTGTCCTTCTGAGAAGCAGCAGTGTAGGAAGTGTTAGTGAAACAGTATTCAGGAGGGACAGCCTCTCTGGGAATGGTGCTGGCTGTTCTGGGAGTGGGAGGGCATGGCCCAGGAGTGGGAATGTTCCAAGCCACTCCTGTGCTGGAGAAGCTGGTAGGGAGCTGTGTTGATGCCCTGGCAACTGCAGAGGATTGGCAAAATGCCTGGGTGGTGGCAAGGTGCCAGGGGGAGCTCGGGGGATCTGAAGCAGACATGGCGCCAAAGGGAGGGATGCAAAAGGTGGTAAAAAGTCCATTGCTTCTTGCCACGAGCTGCTCAGGGGGGTGACCTCTGCCTCGAGACCTGCCACCCTGGGTCAGGCATCCCCTGACATGGGCGTTCATGGCAGGGGAGCTGCCCAAACTGTGGGATGCTGCCTGTGCCGTGGCAAGTCCACACCGAAGCCCATCTCCGGGCAGGCTCTGCCTGCCGCTGCTGCCTGTGGCAAAGCGGCTGAAGCCCCCTTGGCTGCACAACATGGCCCAGGCACTGTGGGAAGCCCTGGACATGCTGCAGCCTCTGGCAGGGATCCAGTGTCAGCGTTACAAAGGGGAATGAGGAGAAACCCAAAGAACCAGGCTGTGGGGTTGTGCGTGCACCTGGTGAGCTGATCTGGAAAGTGGCAGGCGGAGGGGGTGCAGACAGGCATGGTGGCGGTTCTGCCAGGGCCATGGCTCACGGAACCTGTAATAGGAGGGAGTGTGCCTAAAGTGGATGAGGAGGATGTGGAAGTGCCAGCAGGGTCAGAGACAGGGTCAGACTGCCCCAGCTGGGCAGAAGGATCAGGACAGGAGAGCCCCGATGCAGAGACAGTGATGTGATCAGTTTGAGACCCAGAAATAAGAACAGAGGGACCTGATACAGAGACAGGGAATGTGGGCTGGGACGCGGTGGGGCTGGGTTAGGGCACTTCCATTGGCGTGTTCCCCCACACAATGATGTCATCAATATACTGTAGGTGTTCTGGAGCCTCACCCTTTTCCAGTGTAGCCTGGATCAGTCCATGGCAGATGGTGGGGCTGTGTTTCCACCCCTGGGGCAGTCGATTCCAGGTGTACTGCAGGCCCCTGTTGCCGTGAGGGAAGACTTGGACGCTCAATATGAGATCAGCAAGCTTTGTTTATTGCAAAGAGCGTCAAACTTTTATACCCAACAAGTAATAAGCTCATGAATATTCTGCCAGCCAAACGATCTATTGGTTATGCTATACCATCAATTCTTCCTCATTCTTTCGGGCCCACATTCCCTTTTCCTATGTCTCTCTGTCTACTTGTTATCATACCCAGCTATGCCTAAGGACACGATATCTTGCAGGTGCAAGAACTCAGACTAGTTGAGTTTGGTACTTTCCCAGCCTTTGGTCGGCTAACAAGCGAATGTCTACGTGACCTCTGTCATGTAGCCATTCCTCCACAGGCCCCTCCAGGTGAAAGCAAACTAAGGCCTGCCTTCTGCTGCCAGAGAAATGGAGAAAAATGCATTGGCAATGTCAATAGTGGAGTACCACTTTGCTTCCTTGGACTGCAGCTCATACTGGAGTTCCAGCATGTCCGGCACAGCAGCGCTCAGCAGTGGAGTAGCTGTTGAGGATTTTTTGCAGGTTGAGCAGTTTTTGCAAGACAATGGCCATGTTCATCCAATGCGCAACCCAGCCTGCTGGTAATAATGGGCAATGGACATGTTCACAAACAATGGATAATGGACATATTTAGAAATGGGGTCAGTATATCCTTGAGAAAGATGCAAGAAGAGTCATCAGAACTCACCAGGTTTGTCAGCAAGCTTGAGAAAGTGAGAAAAAAGAGAAAGCAATGGGTGGGCCAGATGACCACAGCAAGACGTGTGAAAAATTAGATGATCCAATCAGCATTCTATTTTAGATGTGTGAACAGCTAGGATTAATCAATCATGTATTAGCTAGAGATGCGTGGAGAGTAGAAACTTATTCTAAATATAGTCCTTTTAGGGATAATAAATTTGGTTTCACTTGATCACATTGATCTTGGCATGATGTCCCATTCTTGATCCTCCACACCCTGCAAGTAACTTCATTCAAGGCACAATAGTCCACAGTCAATCTCCATTCTCTGTGAGACTTGGTGAGTGGGCCTCACTGACAACCCCATGGCTCTCCAGTTCACAGATCATTTTGTGGATGGGGATCACATCTTCTCAATTTGTCCGATACTGCCAGCCGTGTACCATCAAGGTGGCAATAGGTACTCATTGCTCTTCTACCTTCAGGAGTTCTACTGCAGATGGGTTTTCCGATAGTCCAGGCAGGTGTTCAATTGCTTTGTGTCCTCTGCTGTTGGAGTTTTGGATGCTGAGAATTTTTGACTTTCTTTGCTGACAGACTCTGACTCCCAGGAGAGCACTGCATTTGACCTGAGGCCATGGAGATGGCTTCAAAATTGATTGATAGCACTGGGATTAAAGGTGTGTGGTTTGATTAGAAGTGTGTGATATCACTGGGTGGAAACTTTAGGGTTTAAGGTTTTAGAATATAGTAATACATGTAGAGCAAGATGCAGGTTTTAGGGCTGTGGCTGGTTGTTCTTCTTCACCTTCTTTATGGGTTTGGGCAGTATTTTGTAATTGGACTGAAAAGTCCACATTGTGAACTTTGAGGGATCAGTTATTGGGTTAAAAGTGAAAATAATTTATGTGTCATTTCTTAATTGAATAGTTTAGCCTTAAAAGACCTTGTAACGAAAGATAGTGAGAAATTTTTTAGCTTGTTAGTAGAATGCTGTAGAACTCGTGATTTATAATATAGATAAGAAAGAATAAACATCTAAGCCTGAACGTGAAATACTGTGTCAAGTGCTTTCAATCCTGACCTTTACAGAGACAGGAAAAAGAAGCCAAAAACTGGCACTTTGCCTCTACAGCAGATATTCCGAAAGCTCATCTGAGTCCCTTTGGGTCTTTGTAATAGCCGTTCCAAAGGAAATGTATGCCCAGAATACATGGGGCCTCTGGGCCGGTCACAATAGGATGTTTCTTCTACTCCTTCCCAGTCAGGCTCACCTCAACTTCCAACAGAGTCAATTGCTGTGATCCCCCCGTCACCCCGGCAATGGAAACAGGTTCTGCCCCACATGTCCCAAGGCATTAAGGTACACTGTGCAGCAGTATCAACTAATGCTTCATAATTTTGTGGCTCTGATGTGCCAGGCCATCGGATCTACATCATCCAAAGGACCCAGTTTTCCCATGCCTCTCCCTGGCTAGAGACAGGGCCCTTCTAGCCCTGGTTATCGTTTCTTTCTTGGGCATACATACTAGAGGTTCCTTCAAGGGGATCTGATATATCATCTTCCCTTCTGTAATATCTGGCAGCTCAGTCATGGGAGGCTGAGGCTGTCTTCATTTTAGTGGAACTCTCTTGGTTAGTGTTTCCCTCCTTGAGTTGATGCACCTGTGCTGCCAGGACAGAAGTGAGTTTCCCATTTCACTTTCCCATGTCTTCCCTGTGGTCGCGCAGGAAAAACCACAGGTCAGCCCATGGGGTGTACCCTCTCTCTCTAGTTGGGCTGTGACTTCGGGGCCTGTGACTCACACTGATGCTTCACTGATCTTCCTCACCTCCTCCCTCATCTCCCTGATCTCCTCTTTAAACTCCTCTTTGAGCTCCTTAATAACGGAAGAGATATGAGCCTGCATTGGGACATTCATCAAACTCTTGTTATTTCTAAGCTTGTTTGCAACAGAACCCACTGTCTCTCGGTTGGTATCAGCATCAATCGTTGCATTGAAGGTGGTGTATTGAGATGGCCCTACATTTGCCAGGTTCCATAACATTTGTCCTGTGCACCTGACCTTGTTGGGGTCATTATCATGCTGTCCATCCCTCCAAAGAGTAACTCCAATACTGCCACTTCTCTCAGCTGTTGGATCCCTTCCTCAAGAGTCATCCAGCGCATTCTATGGTGCTGGTCCTGCATTCTTTCTTTGCGAACAAACCTCTCTCTGACACTCATTAAAAGCCGCTTCCAAAGGGAAAGGGACCGTGGCTCCTTTACAAAAATCTGATTCACACCTGAGTCCTCGGTCAAGGGTCTCAAATTCCTTGCCTCACCACCATCCAGTTGCATGCCTGTACCCATAAGGTCCCCGACCCGAAGTAATCAAGTTGTATAAGCCTCACACCCCTGTCATACAATGTCTTTGTGCAGATTATGGAGACTTTCATACATCAGGGACTCAGTGATAATCTCAACTTCTGGCTCCCCTGCGGGTTGCAAGGGCCATCCTTTCTTATCCCTATTATCTGGGTGCTCTGATTTCGTCTTAGACTTCCTCAATTCCACAGGGGCAACTGCTGCTGGCTGTGAGTGCCCTTGCAGTTTAGCTGGAACCTGGACAGTTGTAATGTCTGTGGGCTCTGCTGCTGCACTATTAGGCTCTCCCTCTTTGAGGCAGGGGGAGGGTTTCTCACCAGCTGGGGAAATGTACTCCTTCAGCATCCGTCCCATCTCACATATCTCCTTCACCAGAACCCCCACCCAATCCAGGTGGTTCATTTCTGAAGTGTTCTGTGGGGCAGAGTCAGGCTCTGGGGCAGCATCCTGATTCTCTGGGATGAGTATCAGAGTGGTTATCCAGGTAAATCTCCCCTTATCTCTGAATGCGAAATAGAATAGGCCTATCAGCAACACCAGCCATTGTATGATATCATTAGCATTTAGAGAATATTTGAACCCTTCAAAAACTGGTGAGGTAGACCCAAAGAGCTGGTTGAAGGAGAAAATTTCCCCTGGTGTAATTTCCTCACATTATTATTAAATACCATTATTAAAGTAACTCCAAAAACATACAGTTAGTGTGCGGTAGCTCTGAATCCATATGCTTTGCCTTCCAGAGGAAGTTAAAAATCCATTAATTCCTCACCTTATTAACTCATAGAGCAAACTGGATAACAGCCACAGTAGCCTTAGTTATAGGACCCATGTTTAGATAAGGGCCTGCAAATGGGAGAAATATAGCCACAACCACATGTGACCTGATTCAGGATAAGCTTGGCCACATGATGCTACCTAGCAAGGTTTCTACATCCAGCACATGCAAAAATGAAGTTACTCAAGAACTTTTCCCCCATTTTTCTCTCTATGCCCTTGGGCCCCACTGTTGGGCACCAAAATCTGTCTCACTTTAAAAGACAGGTGTCTGCTAATGAAGGCAGAAACCTCCCTTGGAATGGAGAATGTAAACCTCCACCCTCGAAATTATTCTAACTTTGAAATTAAGGGCATCTCAGGCAAAGATATGGGAATAGGAATAACAGTTCTTTGGTAGTATGTACAACAAGGCAAACAAAACAACAGTAACTATGGCATTAACAACAAACAAAACCAGGCACCCGGTAACGGTCTTCTTGAATGCGGGCACTTTCCCCTTTGGTGCAGTTACTGTCACAGTTGGCAGGAATGTGAGAGACAACTGCTCACTTTGAAAATTTAGAAGGGTTTATTAAACCGTAACAAAAATACAGCAAAGAACTACATAAGGAAAAAGCTGCAGTGCTGGGAACTGCCCCTCGCGCATACCATGTGGCCAGTTCGTCTTCAAGATGGATGCTCTGTCTTTTATACCACTGGGGGTTGCATCAGCCAGCTCTGGCCCTTCCTAAAGTCTGTCAGTCAGCTCTTCATTGCCATTTATCAGTGGAAGCTGCTTTCTTGTGACTTGATTGGAGATGAGGTGTTGCCATGCCACACTCCTGAGCACCAAGCTTTTCCATTCCCAGCTGCCCCATGCAAGGGACACCTGTGCAGCCTTCTTTGTACCTGTCCTAGACAACCCTGCCTGCCTGATGGTCACAATACAGGAGGGGAAAAGGGAACTATGGGGAGAACAGAGGACATCTAAACTACAATAACATAACTATACATCACTAAAGCTTTTCTTAATATTCACACAGCAGTTATCTTTTAATTGTGAGAGCCAATAATCTCATCCATCTATAACAGGAATGAGCAAAAATCCCGGGCTGGTGGGTGAGATGTATCAGAAGTTTCGCGGGAGGTGGAACTGTGGTGATGTGCCAGCTAGGCAGCAGGGTGAGGGCTACAGAGAAATCCATGGCAATACCGAAGAAAACAGCAACGGCAGCCCAGCTCTGAGCAGGGCAGGGAGAGGCGAATTCAGGATTCCCAAGGCACATGAGCAGATGGCGATCGGTCCCTCAGGGCTGAGCTCCAGCGGTGGGTGATGAATTCTCCCCTCAGTAAGCAACAGCCTGGCCTTCCTGCCCCCCCTTCTCGTGGTATCTCTGTCCCCCTTAAGAGAAACTCCCCAAAACCATACGAGTTCCCCATCTCAGCCGCCTCAAGCACCCAGTCATCAGTGCTTCTTAGCAACTCAATGGGAAAATATTCCACTAGTGACAAGGAAAGAAGAGGAAAGAAAAAATCCAGCTCCCAGCAATAAAGAATAGTTAATGTCTTTTTAGAAGCATCATTGAGTTTAATGCGAAGGTTTGATAGTTGTTGAACGAATGAAAGTAGATGAATGTTCCAGAAGTTGATATTTTTTGATGAAATTAAAAATTAAGGTGCTCAGACCATGATGCAAGTGAGGAAATGAACATTTTTTTTCCCATTTATTTTGCCTTTTTCCAGATGTGATTATTGCTCCTAAGTCAGTGATTACTCGAAAACTCTTTTGTCTCAATCAAGATCAGCTTCCAGTCTAGGAATGTTAGACTCCCAAACTTTATAAAAAAAGCCATTTATACCAGTTACTTATCTGTGTTGTTATGGCAAATGTTAACAAAGACTGTGACTTGGCAGTTTTACATGCTGGGCTTTTTTCAAAACTAATTTTATCCCTACATTTTTTATCCCATCATTTTATCCTGATTGTATTAGAACTCAGCAATTTTCATGTACACTTCCATGGGGAATTGTACATTATCTACACACCTTTGAGTATTTCAGAGTTGGCAATCTGCCCCAAGCTCACTTGTCAACATTTGTCTCCAGCCTTTCTTCCTGGCACTTGAACAACATACAAAAGGAAAAGTAGATGTTGGAAATAATGTTATCTGTGAGCATTTGTTTCACGTGGATCTGTGCCTGGGAGAGGCTGCTGCTTGTGGCCAGCTTGCAGCAGATAGGGATGTGGTCTGGGGAGACAGAGGGTGATGCCCAGACTCCCTGGCCTGGCTGGCTGGCTCTGATGCCACATGATGGGATTTGTATAATTTGATCATTGCAGATCATTATGGAGTCTAACTCTCTGCTTTTATGCCTCAAATGACACTTAAACTTTGCTGTTACCCGTGACTTTTCCCAGAAATTTGTATCTGACTTTTGAACATTATTTTAAATATTAATTTCTTTGACTGGGAGGTGCCTTGCCATCCCTCATCCTCTTTGCCCTAGAGGTAAAACACAGAATTGCTGAATGCCTTTGTGTCACTTTAGTTGTTAGTTAACAGCTGCATATTTGTAAATGCTCTGTATGCTACAGTGAAGTGACACCTGAATTTGCTCTATGGTCTATTGCTGTAAATTCAAAGAAATAAGGTCAATTATGGAAGAATGCCATGGCAATTAATATCTTACCCTGGGAGGAATATCAGATGAATTTATGACTGCATTGGATGAAAACTTGAGAGTGTGCTACAGACAAAGCAGAACAGATTTTATTAGTGGTCCTGCATGGCAAGAACCCTGGCTTGGGCAGGCATGGCCACAGTGGAATACAACTGGAGAGTTGTCAGGGCAATGACAGACATGATATTTTCTCACTCTATTTGCAAGTCATCACCCAATGACCTTTTGGGGAATTAGAAGGAGCTGATATCATCAGTGCTGTGGTTGTGGAAGTGTCCTAGCTTTGGCTTGTCTCAGCAGTGTGTTCACTTCCTGGCCCTGCTGTGCCCCCAAGCTGCTGAAGAGGGTTTGAAGAGCTGGTTACACAAACATCTGGGATGTTTGTGTGAGAGTTGATGGCAAGGGAAAGGATGGGTCTACCAAGACAGTGAAAACAAGCAACAAATGTCTTTGCTAGAGAAGTGGGAACAAGTAGAAAAACAGTGCCATGGGAGTCAATGATAGGTGAGGACAAGGCTTTGCATGTATCAGACAAGGAAGGGGATGTCTCCAGTATGCTGCTGAATGTTGGATGAGAGCTTGGTCGGAGATTGGGACTACATGATCTTGCAAATTGATATTTTAAGAGGTGTTGTACAGGAAGAACTTGCAATATTTAGGTGTAGTCTGAGTGCAAAGATGAGGAAGGATGTTAAATTTTTTCTTGATCAACTTCTTGATCAGAGTTCCACTCCTAAAGTCTCCTTCAATAAGACCCACAGATGTGGCCTTATGTGGCTTTTGCTGGAAGGTGAATTAGCCTCTTCTGCTGTCAGAACATTTTTTTAACAGTCCTGCTGGCTGTTCTGCTGTTTCACCATAATCTGCTCTTAGGGCTTCACCAGAAAGAGCTAAATCAACTGTGAGTGAGTTTCCCTTACTCTTAAGGAGAATCAGGGGTCACAACAAGGAACCTACAGCTAGATGAGTAATTTTTCTCTATAAGTAGGGCAGCACATATTGGCTGTTTGATGATAAAAGGGGTGTGTGTCTTTGGTCAGTGTTCAAAACTCTTTGCTCATGCACTGAGAGAAGAGACCACAATGTAACATTTTTGCAGCTGAAATCAATCCCCTTGTTTTCATCCTCAAAAGCAGCATATGCTTTGGCGTGTGTCCTTTGTTCCTTTTTCCAGAAGAGAAGGGGAAGGAGTGTGGGTTGACTGACCATAGCAGACCATAAGATCTTTCCTAATCATGAAGGGCCACCATACATTCCCATGGTTTATAGTTTATCACATACCCCACATGCACTAAGCTCTGAGCTCAAGCAAAGCATTTAGTCCACCATTGACCCTTATAAACAGTGCAAAGCAAAAGGAAGCAACCAAGGCACGCATACAGCGATCAGAGAGCTGTGAAATTTTTGTCAGGCCCAGTGGCCAGCTTTTTAGCTTCAGTGACTGGCAGTAGCATAGTGATGGTGTTCATTTACTGCCATGAGGAGAGTTCTCCATGTACAGGAGAACTTAGTTTTGCTTCCTTCATGGCTACAGAACAGAATGTCTGTGTTGGTTCCAGCATCAAGAGCAACTGTGATTTCTGCAACCCAAAGAGCAGAATTTCTCCTTTCAATAATTAACTGTCGGCAAAACCACATGCCTGCAGCCTTTTTTCTGCTTCTCCATGTAAGTGAGTAAGCCATATGTGTT
Organism: Melozone crissalis; assembly: GCF_028551555.1. Classification (NCBI taxonomy): domain Eukaryota; kingdom Metazoa; phylum Chordata; class Aves; order Passeriformes; family Passerellidae; genus Melozone; species Melozone crissalis. The sequence goes on along the minus strand of NW_026535840.1, from coordinate 3,178,569 downwards.
GGGAAAAGAGCATGTGGGGAAGATGTGTATTGCTGCTGCTCTTAATGTGTGTGTCACCAATGCTTCAGTTTAAATCAGATGAGGATCTGATACAATAGGCTGGCCATATGGGGTTTGAGAAAAATACTATACTGCCCATTTTGGCACTTTTCAGCATAGATTCTTACTACACAGATTTTGCATTTGCACATTTTGCGTTGTTGCTTAAGAGCAACTGAAACTAATACTTAGGTTTTTTGAATGAAGGAGGCTGCACACAAAACTTCCCTTTATTACCTAAAAATTCAGCAGTTATTCACTGCTGGCTTTTGTCCTCAAGAAAGGGGAAAAATATATTCCTCCGGCTGTTTCCATTCTGCTTCAGTTTCTCTGCCAGATTTTCTTTTGGGATCTGCGCAAACAAGTTCATGATGGCAGAGAAGATAAATGGGAGACAGCTATCCTGACACAGGCAGTCTTTGGTACTGCTATGCTGCAGTGTAAGCTGTTGGTGGTATCCAGGGATCAGAGATGGGCAACTCTTGGCTTTTCAGTGAGTTACGACAGTTACAGATGAGCTGCAGTTCTGCAATACCAACACTTGATGTTCTTTCTTTCTAGTCTTGTAAACTCTGTGTGCTTGTAACTATAGATCTTTCCTGTTCTTTTTTTAGTTGGGAGTTTTCTTCTGTTTGATTTGTTTTTTAGGCCATATGCTTTTGAAGAGTTTTCCTGGATGGGTTAGGTTTTGTGAGCCATGGGGATTGTTGACATAGAAGTCTACTAGTATATGAAAGCTATTATGAGCTCTGATTGTGAATTTTGTCTGAATTGTGCTCATGAGGTGAGAAATCACTAAGTATGAATCTATCTTAAGGAAACAAAGACTCATTAGTAGAAACTGTTCTTAATCAGGAGATGAAGCCATGGTACATAGCCTTTTCTATTGTGGCTGTGAATCTAAACTGATCAGCAGCTGAAATGAGACCCTTGTTCCCTCATATTGAAAGCTTCGATCAAATCTATATACTGAGCTTCTACTGCACAAGCCAAATTTGTAATTTCCCCAGTTACTGATCTCTCTTTTCAGGTGGTTCTCTTTCCTTTCTTTCCCCTTAATTTTTTTTCCTTCCCTCCCTGCCCCCATGTCCACACCTCACATTACTGGAGGCTACAAGCTGAAGGCAGATATTAAGGCAGATATTAAGGCAGATATTGATGTCTATCTAGAAGTGCAGGATGCAGTCCTGAAGCTTTTCACTCTCTCCTTGCTTGGGTGATCCTTCAGTTAATTTTCTGAAGTTATTTAACTCAAGGTGTAGTGCTGAAGCATGAAATCATTAGTCATGAGCAGAATCCTGACATCCTTCTCACGCTTCAGATGATAAAGCCTCTTCTTCCTTAGAGAGCTGGAAGCTCTGTCAAAAACTGACTAGTGTTTGTGCAACAAGAGGCAATGTACCATTTCTTTATTCCTCCAAGTGCCCAAGAAAACTGGCCAGACCCTTATGTGGTGCTTATATCTGGTTTCTTAGGAGTGAAAAAGGAGAACTTTGTAGTTTTTGTTGCTCTGGAATACTGCCAAAGCATATTGCAGGTGCTCTTCTGAACAAAACATGAATAGGAGTGTCTTACTGCTGCCTCTGAAAAGAGTGTTGCACAAGGCACCCTGGCCCTGCTACCATGGTGGTACAGTATGTTTTTCAGAACACTGCTAACCCATGTCATAGAGGAGATGAGTGCAGAGATCCCATAAAGAGAATTGTGCTATTTAAATCCTATAGTGCACAGACCAAGTGCCGAGAAGTGATCTCTTACTGCCTCTCTGATGCACCTTAGAGCTTCCCTGAGCCTTCTGGTGTTGTCTTGACCCCAGTACTTCTCTCTTTGCTATTTTTTGCATTTTAGATTTCTTTTCTTCCCTTGTGGACATTGGAAAAGTTTATATCACAAAGATCTATAGAGCCACTTGTGGTTTCTGAGTGCTTTGACTTTCTGCTATTGCTCAGTTCTCAAGGCTGGCTTGTGCTGCCACTGGATACTCTGTGACAGGACAGGTAGGTGGTCTTTGAAAATGCTTGCAGAACTGAAGCTCCTTTTCCTTTGTAGATAGATCAATATGTTTGCCCTTTTTTTAGAAGTGGGAGTTACAAGTGTGACATTTGCAAGTGTTGCAGTTTAGGTGTGCTGTGGTTACTACTTAATTTCCTGCTGAAGTGCTGTAATAAGGAATACAGTTATCATCATGCTTATTTTGAGGAACTAGGAAAATGGTAGATCTCAACGAATGATGTCTGTTAGAGATTCCCTTTCAATGGCCTAATAGCATGGAGTAACTTGAAAGATGTCAGGAGCTGCTTGAGGCTACCGGAGCAGCATAAAAGAGATGTGAAAAGATTTAGGAATTACTTTACTATATACTTTTCTTATATAATCCCATCTTGACCCCTTTTTCCTTACAACACTTCAGTCCCTATCCAGACAAGTGCAGTGTTTCTGAAGTGGCTCCAGTGACTAAATAAGGTAAGAATAAGAGACATCTATTATTGTAGGCAACTGTGGGCTGAAGGCAAAGCTTTATGATGTTGCTAATAAAAAACATGAGAGAGGGACTGAGAGGCAGGAATAGTTCCTGCTCCAGTCTGAGTTCACACCTGAAGCTGATGCTGTCTTGGGCTCAGTTAAGGGGTACATTTTTTTGTTAGTCAGAAGTTTCCTAATAATCCAATAGGTTTTTTGGTCTTGTTTGTTTTAAAGACAAACACTTTAAACTGATAATCTTCCCTTAAAACACTATTGTATATTTCCTTTCAGTAGCAGCAAAATAAATGCTTAGGAAGAGGCATGGACCTTACAGAAAACCTTTCAAACAGAGGAGGTGGTGAATGCCAGAAATGATGCAGCTGATGGCTTTGTCATTGCTTTGAGTCAGAACCTGTGATTATGAAACAGCTACTTTGAGCTCAATTATGGAATCATTGATAAATTGCAGAAGTGTATTTTCACCATGGAAATGGAAATTGAGCCCCTAAAATCAATTTGCCATGGCAGGATGGAAGTCTTTTAATCACTACTGTCTCATCTTCTGTTGGTTGTGCCTAAAATACCATGGTTGAGTGAAGAAATATACAAGACTTTTTCATGTGACAACTTTCCATCTTGGCCCTGGGCTCATAGTTCACTGGCTTTTGTAATTAATCAGTAATACATGGTTTGATTCTTGTAGGTTCCATTGGAATTTATACATGTGCTAAATATATCACAAGTATCATACAAAATGTGTTCTCATGGGTCTTTTTATAAATTTAAGAGGTTAACACTCCAGATAGGTTCTAAGTGAGTTTTATCAAAATCTTGTTGGATGTAACTCCAACAAGACTGCTTATCTCTTCTGTGACTGCAGTGGATAACTGTGTTATCCACTGCAGTCACAGAATAAATAAGCTTGAAATGGTTCTGAAAATCCATTAGCACTTACTCATTTCTTTCACACTTATTGTTCAAAATGTGCCCTGTGGGCCCATTGAAAGTCATCTGACCATATATCTGCAGGAATGAGAACAGGTGAATAAAGACTGCAAATATTTAATAATTTTTAATTACAGGTGATAGAGAGATTATTAGAAGCTTTTTTTGATTTCACATTACATTGGATGACTTCAGTTTTCATTGTCTTGTTATGCATCAGTTAATCTCTGGAGGAAAAATGACTCCTGATGTAGGATTAATTGATATGAAGTTCATACTTTCACCCACTTCTCGCCTGCACCATTAGAAGCATGGGAACAGAGGTTAATCCATGTTACAGGGAGCAATTTGATGACTGGGCCCAGTAAGGATATCTAAGGTAACTAGTATATGCTCTTGCAATGTCTGACATTTATTCATCTAAAGCCATCAAAACTCTGATAGTAGAAAACTAAATGCTAATTTTCAATTCTGATCCTTTCAATGATGCTGATGCATCATCTTCTAGGGGTGTTTGTGAGGTGTAATTTAGTTGTATTTTTTCCACCTATGGATTACACAATAGGTAAATTAAAATTAAAGCATTGAGTTGAAGATGTCTTTACCATCATTAACGAAATGATTGTGCAGTTTACAATTGCTTTATTTTTTTCACAATGCTGGCGGCACCTAGCGTTTTGTTTATCAATTTCAGTTTATATTATTCATAAACTGAGAGAAATGCATTATTTAATAATATATTCCTTCATGCGCTGTTTTTTAATTTCCTGACTTAATCCCTATAAAACCCTGTTAGTTGTGCTCTCAATGAATATTTATCTCAAATTCACTTGATTTTGGCCTTCGTCCTAGTTACAAAGGTTCCTGTAGTAGCATGTGTAGAAACAGGATGTGACAAATGTGGTGCCATATCTTTCACTTAGCTTATGGCACCCTACTTAAAACACCCACTCCAAAGCTGATGGTGTTAGATCTGCATTCTGTAGCTGTGCAAAAGTACACCTGAAGTCAAAAGTGACCAGATCTTCCTGTGAAAGGGCAATGGCAACCTCCTGTCAAGAGTCACAGATGTCATTAGATTAGTGAAAGTTGAGCCTCAAACTGATTGTAACCATCAAATCCTGAATTTCACTACTTGTGAAAATCAATCTCTTGCTGCTGCTTTCTGTATGTGTGGGAGATTCTGGCTTTAAGATATAAAGAAAGATGAGGTCACAAGAACAGCACCAGTGGAAATGTAGGTTCCATATTAGGAAAAATTTCTTCACCACAAGGGTTGTCAAGCACTGGAGTAGGCTGCCCAGGAAAGCAGTGGAGTTACCATCCCTGGGGGAATTTAAAAGACAGGTAAATGGGGTGTTTAGGGGTGTGGTTTAGTGGTAGATTACAGTTGGACTCAATAATCTTAAGGCTCTTTTCCAACATAAATGATTCTATGAAAAGAAGTCTGAAATGGTGTAACTTGTTCTTTTTTCGGCCATGTTTCTTGGTGTCCCAAGTTCTTGGAGTCATCTGTGCTCTTCTCATGTGCTGTTTTGGAAGGCTCTTGAGTGTGACAGAGATACATTCATGGAGGAACTATTACTGAAGGAATGTGGCATTCTGAGGATCTTTGAGTGCTTTTGAAGAGAAGCTGGACTGGTTGTCTAAAACAAGGGCTGCATTCACCAGGATCTCACCTGAGCCTTCCACCATGCACCAGCAGAGGTTATAGGGAATGACATCTCTCATTTCTATTGCTGGTAACACACACACATTCATTATTTTGTGATGCCAAGTGTAAATGGAACATGTCAAGGCTGAAGTCTAAAAGGTCTTTTTTTGGCTTTGGTTTCTGCAGTGTGCACACAGAGCATCCTTTAATTATGTTACTGCACAGAATCATGTTTAGGATTGCTTCAGTGCTCTCTCTGAACTGGTAATATAAAAGAAATAAAGTTCAAAAGACACAAGTCGAAGCTGAGAGCTTGCTTGCATCTCGTAGGATGTCTCATGAAAAGTTATGTTTTCATTTCCATTTCAGTCCAGTGGCCATTGTTACAGTGTATTTTCCTCTTTTTAGTTTGACTCCTTTCTTTAGTGACTGTATAATTTACTTTAGGACACAGATTACTTTATGGACTTTGCATTTTTAATTTATTTTCCTCCTCTGATTTTATGTGATGCACAAATTTAAAGCATCAGTGCACAAAAGATGAATAATACCTGGATGAAAACTTACTGCCGGAACTCTCACTCCTTGTCCTTTGGTCTCTCTCCCTACTCCATAAATGTGCACCTGGTCCAGAGCTAACCCCACTATTCGGAAAGGAAAGTAGGAGATAGCTGAGCTGAGGTGCTGCTTAGAGCAATTATGAACCAGCTGCAGAGATCTCCCCTGGCAGTGAGTTCAATGGGGAGTGCCAGCAGAATCCCTGGGATTCAAGTTTGGCTGTTCTCTTCATTTGCTCAGGCAGGAGCTCTGTGGTCTTTTTCTCACCCAGCATGGAGGGAATGTGTTCTTAAACCAGACTCTGAGAGTCCAGGCATTTTCAGTTGATAATAGAGGTGATAAATTTTATTGCACAGAAAAATGTTTTATGCTTGAGTTTTCTGGCATCAGTTCCTGTGACTTTTGAGAATAGATAATAACCCATTCTAGAGCTTAATGCTGATGAAAATGTTGGATTTTAAAGAGCTTTCACATGGTCAGGTTGTTCCGCAATTGTCTGTTGTAGGGTTGTGTATTGATCTGAAGAGCGCTGGCTGCTCTCTACAGGTGTTTGAATTAAATTCTGCATTGTAATGGAGTAATAGTATGTGAAAAGTTGATTATCCAATTTAGAATAATAAACCAGGGCTGAGATCTTGGATCTCTTGAATGTGTGGCTTGTCATTGACTTCACTGGGGACATGATTTCTTCATTTTGCCATGGGATATTTGGCATAGTTACATTGTTAAAATGAGAAACAAAGTTTGATATGATTAAAGTAACTTGGAGTACTGAGATCTATGGAAAGATGTCTCTTTCTGTCTTAGAGTGATACAAAGTGAATTTCTATTGTTTCAAGCTAAGCAAGTACCTTTTGTCCAAGTTCTGTAAATATTCTTATTGTGCTTATTCCAGGTTTGGTGTGACTAGTGATTCTTCTCATCTTCAATGCTAACTGGTTTAAAAAATAGTATTGTTTTATTGTACCTATGTGCATCGTCCAAGGAAATGGGCAGACATTTGACTGAGATGTGGAATTTTTTTCCCTTTATGAATAATTTAAATTCCTTAATTGAAGCACTGTTTTATTTTTTTTTTTCTTGAGGCAGGTAAATCAGCTCCTCAAGAAAGAATGGTACCACTTCTGTAGAATGCCATCATTAAAGTGTACTTCAGGCCTGCCATTTAAATTTGCAAGGAAATCAATTCCCTAAAGTAATAAAAAGGGCAGGATTGGTGCCAAAAACTCAGGGTGAGTTAGTCACCAGAAAAATCTTTCATTCATGGAATTAATAAATAAAGGAGAACTGCAAAAGACATGCTCCTGAGTTTTGTCACAAAAATGAAATAAAAGAAATTGCAAACCTGGCTTTCTGACAAAATGTCACTTCCAGTTTAAAGGAAGGGTTTAAAATCAAATACAAAAATTGCTAATCAGTTTTGTTCTCTTTTGAGTCTGTTTGTGCCTTCTATGGGTATTTTTAAATCTGAAGGCTTCCTTTATCAGAATACCCATGGACAGCTCTCTTCCATGCAGAAAGCTTGGCCTACAGAGTCCTATTTATTTGAAGCTTGTCTCCTGCCCCTTTCCCTGGCTTGCTGGAGCACACAAGGTACTGGTGGTGTCCCAAACAAATAGGAATTTGGGCAGGCAGGATCCTTTGGAGGCTCAGACAGCCCTCCTTCTCCCTCTCCTTTACTCTTTGTAGTGGTGAAATTTGTGCCTTTTGGCTTTAGAAACCGAACTGTTAAAAGGGAAGTCTTCATTTTTAAATAAATCTCAGCCTTGAATGTGACACTTTATTTTTTGCTTGTTCATTATTTGGCTTTGCCTAAAAAGCATCTTTCTAGATACTGTCTATTTTAATCACTGTGGCCTGACCGAGCTCATTCTGAGTAGTTGAAGAGAACAAGAGCAAAAGGATATTTTCTTTCTTTATGGAAACATAGAGAAATAGCACTCATTTTTTCCTGTTTAAAAAACCTACCCAAGTGTAACCACTAAAATCAGTAAAGGTTTTCTTATGGGAGTACTTTAAAAGCAGCTCACTAAGATGGAAGGCTCTGAAGTGTCCTTTTTGGGCCGGGACGCACAGGGACACACGCAGTAAGAATGAACCTTTGCACCCACACACTGCATGACATGGGGGTGGCGTGTTCTCTGAATGCTTCAAGTGAACTCTCTGAGAGGATCAGAGAATCTCACAGCATTCACCCAAGTGTCCAAACTCTGACTTCTCTTTCATGTGAGACAGGAGTAACGGTTACCTAATTCCTGTCGTGTAAAGTGGTTTTCAGGAAGAGAAGAATCACATCTAGACTGTGTTCTAACATGAAAGATTTGTAGGACCATAGATTTGTACTTGGAAGGAAGCTTTAATACTTTTCAGTAACATCCCTTACTCTCTTTATTTTTCATTATGCCATAGTACAACTAATGTAATTTTTTTTCCTGGAATACATATACCATGAGTTTGTTAGCATAACAGTAGTTACAGAATGTCATACATGGTATGCATGTCGGGATATTGATGTTTATTCTGTTCTTCCAATCTTACCCTAACAATTTGGAATTGGAAAAATAAATTTTACAGTTTTATAACCTAGATAATGGCACTAGCATAGCATATAACCTCCTAACTATTCTGAATTAGCTTCACTTGAATTTAACAATATCATCTCTGCTGTTTTGTAAATACAGCAGGGCTGTGAATCTCTTCTGGTCTGTGCTTGCTGAGTGTCTACCCAGGCTCCAGCCTGTACTCATAATGGCTAGATTTTCTTGTTGTAGCAGTTTGACCAGATATAATTGCAGTGCCTTCAAAAGACTCTGTTCTCATTTTACATGAACTGGACATGTAATTAGACCTAAACAGAATTAGACCTGGACATGAATTAGACCTAAAAATATAATTTAGGATAGCTAGAATCCAAATACAGTACCACCGTGTAATTAAGGTATCTTTGTATTCCTGCAGAAAGGATTGTGTTCAGAATGAATTTCTATTATGTTACTGTTACCACAGCAGTGGAAGTGAAATGCTGCCTGGGTTATCCACTGCAGTCACAGAATAGATAAGCTGTATTTTAGTGTCAAAATGTGAATCAGTTTTGAGGTCTGGCCTGTTGCAAGAAGGTTCTACCACTGGTACCTTGCTCTGCTAAGTACCACTTAAATGGGTAGGGACTGGTCATGTAGGCAGTCCCTATGTTAGGTCCTGCATGTGGCTCCCTTTCAGCAGTGAAAGCTGGGCCAGGAGTTGGACTTTGATGATCCTTATGGGTGCCATCCAGCTCAGGATATTCTATGATTCTGTGACTTAGAATTCTTTGGCTCAAGGAACAGCATCTTAGATCAATTCACCACCAGCTTGCATAAGCTCCGTTTTTGTTTCATATAACATGTGATGTCAAACACTGAAATGGAAACTTAGCAAAGATTTTTTGGCTTCTCTTTTTTCTTCACACTGACTTTTTTCCCCTCACAGAGTCCAGGAAAGATTTAGGTCTGTGGGAAAGTGCACAGTCCTTCATCTGAATCTCTCTTAGAGCTCTTGTGCAATGGCCTTGAAGTCAATGTCTCCCCCCAGCTCCTCTTCCTTTTGTGAAGTCCTCCCCTTAATAAGGATGGAGTGTCTGGCTTTGGTTTGGAAAAACTCTCCTAGGTTGGCTGAGGTTCTGAAGCTGCTCCCCTGAAGGTTACATGAAAATGAATGCAGCTCCACCTTCCCCTGCACCTTCCCCTACGTAAATTTCTGTTGAAAAAATAGTTTGCTCAAAGGCAATAGAGCTTTCTGAAAGAAATCTTCTTGTTCGTGTAACTGGGTGTCTTTTAAAGTCAATGGCTCTGAATTCCTTTCTTGCAAAAAAGGCACAGCTTTATCAGCTTTAGAGTTGATAATTAGACTGTTATGTATTCCCTGAATTTTTAGGTCTTACATGGAGTCTGAGACCAAAGGTTGGTAAATAGGACCTGAATTTCCTTCCTTTCTCTTGTTTTTTTCTGGAGGCAGCTCACTTCCCCTGCTAATAAATTGATGACTAATGATGTGCTCTTCTTGTTGCATCTCATGAAACTGGTAATACTACAATACTACAAAAGCAACAAGTACCTCCACTGTTCATCCTACCCAGGGGCTACATCCCAGATCTGGTCTTCCTTCACTGGAAGACACGGAGAGATAGAGAAGCACAGGGAAAGTGTGGGTAGTGTTGCTGTATGGACTGATATTCATTAGCCTTTCCTTCTGTTTACTCCAGCTGCATCAGATGAAAAGCCAAGAAGATTTGTATACCACTGGAGGCTTTGGCACTTCCTTTGTGCTATCTTCTTTCCTTCTTCCATTTTTGGAAAGCTGGTGGTTAGAGAAAGTCCCTTAGGGATGAGGTCTGGGTTGGAGGGGTTGTTGACCTGATTGCAAGCTTTTCTTCTGCCTTCCCTGGCTTGGTGGGAGAAAAAGATAGTGGATGTTGGTGCCTTCAAAATTTAAGGCTTCTTAAAATGCCAGTGAGCAGGCTGTAGCTTTTGGCTTTGTTGTGTTCTGAGATTTGGCTTTTGAGCAAATGGTTCATTACAAAGTGTCTCAAATGTCATAATTTTCCATACTTTCAGGCTTATCTTACCACAAGAAATGGCCAGATGTGTTTTCTTAATGTTGGCAAATATTTCTAAGCTACTAACCAAGCCAATTTCTTTTTATGAGTTAAACCTGTGTTTATACTGTAGATGTGTGAAATAGGGGCAAAACATAGCTGGCAAGTTAGTATTCTGTGTCTCAGAGAAAATTTTTTAAATTACAAATATTACATAAAATATGTATGTTTGATAAGAAGGCATCTGCAACTTCAGCAACAGTGGAAGTAATGTTATAGCCTATAGTAAATGCAGAATGACATTCATTTTGAAAGATCCCCTTCCAGTCAACTTCTACCACTATTGGTTTTCCACAAACTCTGTTTCCATAGTGTTGAAGCAGAGCTCATGATTCCTCCATTGTAAGTTATCCATGCATAATTAGGGTGAAAGATCACTTTAATAAAGTGAAGGGAATGACTGAGTTTGAACTCTATATCACCTGGGAAAGTTACTGAGATCCTTTACTCTAGATTTGCATGTAAGAGTCATTGTTGGAAGAAATCTGTTTTCAGACTTAGTCCAAATTTCGTTAAACTGGGCATCATGCCATATGTTTTCCATTGTTATTTCATACAGAAGATATAACTTGAGAAATATTCCTGCTGAAATTTTAGGTTTCACACTTTGAATTCAGGAAAAACTACTCAATTGAAAATAATATTTCAGAATTTAAATTTAGTATATTTGTTAATATAGCTACCCAGTTGAACTCCTTAAACTTCCCGATTGGCTTATATCTCACTCACTGTGTTCCCTTGAGTGTGATATGGGCTCAGATGAATAAAGAAGAATAATTTAAATTAATTCTCCTTGAGGATGTGGCTTTTTGTTGGCTCATCACTATTTTGTTACTGTTATTAATTTGGTGGCAGCAGATTCTAGTAGGGTGCAAGGAAGGTGATTGTGCCTGCCTCACAACTCCAAGTTCTCAAATAAAATGCCATTTTTCACAGTAGAGGATAAATAGTAACAGAGTAGTGCTGAAAATCATAGAGATTTTCTACCTTCCAAGTCTGTCCCTGACCTTCTGGACACAGTCTTTTAATTAGTTAGTATGTGTGAGAAATATTAACAGCATCTCTGGAAAGCCAGTTTCAAAAAGCAACTCATACTTCAATGGAAAATTTTCCTAGAAAAATTGTATGTTAGAAGTACATTTTTTGGAGCTGATTCCTGAAATTCCTTGCTAATGCCAATGACAGGTCACTGAAAATGTTCAGGAAAAATCAGCCATCAAATTTAACCAGTTTCATCTAGATCTAGTAATTATTTAACCCTTTAATTAGTGCAAGAGCATATAAAATGTTCAGCAACTAAAACAGAAGTAATAGTTAATCTGAAATTATCCAGTGAGAATGTTCTCAGGTTTCATCACTCAGCTATTTTACCAGTTCAACTTATGAGCATTTTTGAAAATGCCATACAATTATTATTAGTATGGAAATGTTCTTAGACATTAAAGTTAGTCAAGAGGCGAAAAAGGAAAACAAACAATCCAAACATTAAGGAAGATTGGGTCTTAATGAGTAAACCATAAAACTGTATTCACATTTACCTCTGCAGAATTGTCATCCTCTGCTGCTAGGTGTCTGATTTCCAAATCCAAGTAGGATGGGAAGTACAAGGATTAGATAAACTCAGTATGTCTTTTTTCCTGACATTGTCTTATGGTTCAGATCTTCAAAGTCCAGCATCATTGTTACTTTCAAGGTGGCCTTTCCAGCAGCAAGGGAAATGTCATGAAATGGCATCAACAAAGCTCGAGGTATTGCAGAAGCAGTTTAAGGAAGGCAAATACTTTGTATATGTTGTTCTCTTTTTGTCCAAACATAAATTAAGTTTTCATTTCAGATTGTTGGTACTTTATGCATTAATTCTCACATTAGTATGTACAAGTGGAAGCTAACTTAGTCCATTACAGTGATTCACATTCTGCCCAAGGAACAAACATTTTCTGATGGGACTGAGGACTGAAGCATATTAATGCAGTTGAAATCTTCCAGCTCCCAAAACAGGCAGGAAAATATTGTTACAACGAATAAAACTAGAAAAGCTAATATTTCTATCTGTGCAAGTATAGTAAAAAGGCAGGTGGGCTGCATCTGTATTGTCTGGCACTGTATGCTGTCTGGTTTTTGACAGCTGGGGTGTGCAAGCACATTGGAGCAGGAGATGCTGCCTGTGTGGGATGTGCTGCCTCCCCTCACCTGGTTCCTGGTGGCAGGAAGGGGGAAACCTTCCATCATGCTGTCCACTGAACACAAAATACAAGTGAGATTTTTTATGCCTTTGGTCATTAGAAGATCCTCACACCTCTGAGAGGATTAACAGAAAGTGATGATGACATTTGTGGCAAGTTTCAGGAGTATGTTCACCCAACAAGTGAGAAGTGGGTAGAGAAAATATGTAACAGCCGGTCTGTGAACATATATTTTCACATACCACACATTGCTATGGCTGCACAGCCCTCTTCCCATCAGATCAGAGCTCTGTCCATTCCCAAGTGGTTTAATTACATTTCCTCTCTAAATAATAGTAATTAGTTATGGTTTCATAGAGCCTCAGAGGGATACAACTGAGCATTTTTTCTGTGCGTTGTTGCTTATTTTTTCCTCTGACTTTGCTGCACTGAGTAGCTGCTCCTAGAGAAAAGGCTCTTACAATGCATGAGGGAGACAGATGTATTTCATCTGTGATTTCAGTTATTTCCATGTATGAGACGATCCTTGGAGATGTCTGTGCACGAAATGAATGCAGCTGCTCAGGTTGTTGACTAGAACAAGCTTACAGAAATTAAATATGCCGCTAAGATGCTTTCCTTTTCTGCCTATTCTCACTGATGCAAACCTCCATCTGTCTGCCCAGCCCTGCACCCTCACTGTCATTTACCATGAATACCTTTCTTTCACCTTCTGCCAAATACTTGCTCTTTCCACATTCTGGTACATCACTATGAAATGCAGGCTCTCTCTGTAAGGAAACCCCAAACCATTGCTCCCTTCCACACCAGTCTGTAGCTTAGCTCCCAGCGCTGCCAGTGAGGGTAAAGAACAGAATCCAAGCAGAGAAAGAAGGTAAGCTACCTTGGACAGCATGCTGGTTCCTGTTTCTACTATATGGGCTATCCCAGAATGAGGCTTAAGATTTCACTCTTTCTCCATATCCAAGATTTTCCATGGCTTTTATGGTGAGGTGTGGAAATTCTAAGACTGGTTAATATGAATCACTTGAAGAAAACCCTTCTTTCACCACATTCATGATATATTTTTTGGTGGCATTTCTTGAGAGGTCTAGAAAAGTGTAGAAGTGGACCAGTGCAGAAAGTATCATCATCCAGGTGACTTGAACCATGGCCAGGAGGTTCCTGTTGGCAGATCTAATACAGTTTTCTGAAGTGACCTGAGAATCTGGCCTGCTACTTTTGTGAAGTACTTCATGCCCTGTACTTTTTGGTTAAGTATTCCACTTAGAATCCTCAAAGGGTGTCTGAAACCACCCCAAAGATTTCCCAACAGGAACTTAAGCAATGAGTTTCATCTGTGTACTCCTGTCTCCTGTGGTACATTCTTGGGTCAGACTGTGCCTTTAGCCAAGCAGGTACATTGTGTATCACTAAGCATGTCATGAAAAGGGTGAAAGATTCTCTTCATGCAGTTGCTCCTCGTAGCATGTGGACATAACTGAATTTGCTACTCTGATGAAGGATGGTGCAGTGGGGTAAGGACATAGGAAGGATACCTTTATTACTCTGTCTGTCCCTCCCTTCTTGTATGCTCTGCCAGATTTACTTGGGTGCAAGGCCGTTCTGTCAGAGCGCCACAGAAATGCCAGCAGCTCCAAGTGGGATTGAGTGCCACTGCTGTATGCTGTCAATATAACAACCTGAGCCATTATAGGGGTGTGCAGCGCAGCAAGTGCTGTCACCGAGGCAATGTCAGCAGTGTTCAGCTGGGAATGTATACAGGTTTCGTATCTTTGGGAGTTTTATGCCTTTTTGCACACATTTGGCTGCTGGAGAGCAGATGGCAGCTTTGGTGAGTCTCAGAGAGGAAGTTCATTTTGTTCTTTTGCAGAGGTGGCTCCAGTGGTACTAAAGCAAAATGTTTGGATTCCTGCACTGGATTTTGCCCATGTCCTTCCTCATGCAGCAGGGTATTTTTTGTGACTGAACCTGAAAACTTTTTTCTAGCTCAAAGACTCAAATACTCCTAACTGAAAAATCTGTCACTTTCATCTGAGAAAGAACTAAAGCAATCACACAAATTCACTTTTCTCTGCTAGATACCGACTACAAGTCAGTTGATGCAGATTGGTTTCTCACAACGAGGCACAGAGTGCTCTAGAGGGCAGACTTTGCCTGTATTGGGTAGAAGCATTTCCAGCTAAAGACCAAATTCAGTCAGGCCAAATAGCATTTTGACTACTTAGCTTTCTTCATATTCATAAATCAGACAAATCAGTAATTGTTTAAAATGTGAAAGCTTCAATTTGCTGGTGTTATATGTGAAGTAAAGGCAGCATTAAATTAAAGATGCTACACTGAAGGTCATGGTGTGACCTCTGTGAATATGCAAGTCACCTTTTAATGGTGTGGCCTTTTCCTTTCCATTGGTATTAAGTAGTTTTTTTGTTGAAAATGAGTAAAGGTCTGTACTAGAAATTCAGTTATTTTAAGGTTTCTTGTTGAACCTGGTGCAGTTTCAGAGAATACAACATTTGAAGAGCACACATTGCTCCTTCATAAAAGCACTTGCAAAAAATTTGTTGGGAGCTCTCTGATGGTCCCATCAACAGTGATATTGGTCACTGAGTCTGGTCTCAACTGGTGATGAAAACTTGTGAGGTAAAATAACATTATCTAATCCCCCAAGATCCAGGTTAGTGTTTCCATGGCTGCACTTACAGAGTGACAGATGGCCAGCAGGGTTTTTAAAAGTCTTTCGTTATCAATGTTTGTAATGAAAATGTCACTGTGCTCAGCGGAGCTGGTACAGTCTGCCTTTATTGAGGATGTGCTATGATCTGTTGTGGGCATCAGCCTGGTGTCCCAGACTGTTTGTGAGATGCACAAGGTAATGTGAGATTAGCAGCACTTTGGCACGGTGCAGAATGGCACCTCTCCTGCCTTTTGAAACTGCTCATTTGTTAGTGCAGTGGGTCAGGACAGGGCAATAAGTGACACAGGCTCTCAAGACAATCACGGAAGGCTAATTCCCTTTATTAAGAAACCCATTGCTTTTTATACCCTAATTTGCTACAGGTGGTCCTGATTGGTCCTTTAATTAAGGACCAATTGGCTGATTAAGAAACCACCCTTTGGTAAACACATCTCCATAACACATTCCACACTTTCACAACGCCAGGTGCAGCAAGTTAAGATAAGAATTGTTTCTCATTCTTTTCTCTGATCTTCTCACAGAAGAGATGATTACTTTCTAGATCTCACTTTCCTAGAAGGATGCTTGGGAAAGTTGTCTGTCGCTCTCTGTGACCAGAGAGCTGCTGCCACGCTCATCCACCTCTAGTCAGCCCTGCACTAAACGTAGAGGTACCAACATGCCACATTTGTGTCTGGAGTGAGTGAGCCTGGAGAAAGGAGTCTGCAAGAAGACAAAAAGAAGCTGACTTTATTCAGTGTCTTATGATTCTGTTTAATTTTATATCTTGTATATGAAAGCTGAGGGGAAAGAAAGCTAAGATAAAAGAAGAGCTCTGGATTGTTGAATAAAATCCTGTCTTTCCCTCCTTTGCTCCTGGGCTGGTCAGTAAGGGTACAGAAAAAATCATACTTGTTTGTGGCTGTGTGTTTCAACTGAGTGAAGAGGCTGAGATGTGAAAAAAGAAGATGGGAGACAGTGTAAAATTTAAATATCAGTTTGAAATGTCTGTCTCCTAATTATGGTGGGTTTGATTTTTTTTTCTTTGTCTCCTTCTCTGTTGTTTTTTTTTTCCCAGACCTTTACAACTCACTTTGTATGGTACTCATAATCTTTGCACATAGAATGAAATGATTAATAGCCTGCACTGATTTTTTAAAATAAGGAGATACAGTAGCATGAAGCAGGGAACAGCAGACTTAAATTTTCCATTATGTTTTCACTCCTGGAGAGAGGGCTTGAAAATGACTACTACTATTGGAATGTCAGTGAGCTTCTGAATATTAACAAATTATTTTAAGCATGATAAATGCTTTAATTTATATTTTTTTCCTCCTGCTAAATTCTTCATTCTCTTAGGAAGAGATCACATTAAAATTTAAAACAAAGTGTTGGAAGAAATAGATTAGTTGTCTGTCTGTCTGTGCATGATTACCAAATGAACTGTACATTAAAATGGTGGAGCAATGGGCTGTGCAGATAGAAAAAATAATTTTTAAGAGATCTGTGAAATTTAGAAAGCTAATTACTATACTGCCAAGGGTGAATTTTTCACTAAACATGTCCTAGTAAGTTTAAATGCCTATTAATGAATGTTTAACTGGTTCTTAATGGCAGTGAAGTATAGTGACAGTATGACTTCCACATGAAAATTAGTGTGATGTTGGCTCTGTGGAACAGGGAGATACATCGCTGTTAATATGGTAGCCCATTTATTACTCTGGTGTCTTAATTCAGCTGCATTTGCGGTCAGTGAATTGAGAATATCCTAATCAGTTTGGGTAAAAATTTGAATTAAGACTATGTCAGCATGGTGGCTGTGCACCAGTCTGAAGGTCAGGGAAAAAAGGCAAGAGAAGCTGCAGGAAATAGGAGCTGTGTGACAGCACTGGCCCTAACCCTCAAGTACGGACACACTTTTCACTTTTTCTGGAGCCGCTGTGGGCAAGGGCTACCTGAGGCACCTAAAACGCTTTCCACTCAATTCTCTCTGACAGTTCTGTTTGGAGCAAAACTGTGCTAGATTTTTCTCCACTCAGTCGGTGTTTTCTGCAATCAAGATTGCTTGTGAACCACTAAGTACAGTCAATGTTTCAGATCTAACTGCAATCCTAAATTCCTGGGTTTTGTCCCACTCCAAACTGTCCACACCTTTTCAAAAATCTCTGTTCCTGATAAGGGGGAGCTTTGTCTCAGAGAAGCCTGAGTATCACCAACAGGAACAGGGAGCAGAGCTGCAAAGTTCTCATCCACCACCTGGATTCAGATAGACCATCTTGCAATAGGACTATAGGAGCAAACAAAACCCGAGGCTGCCCTCCAGCATCGGTGTATCTTTGGAAGGTATGAGACGCAAACTTAGTGGGCCAAGCAGTTGGTTCATGTGCAGGCAAAAATGATATGTCCAAGCAATATGAACTGGCTTCTTTGGTGCTGCAGTAATTTGTATGATAGTTTCTGCCCTCTTATGATTCAGGAAGGAATTTGGAGAATACACTGTTTTAAAACTAAAGTGTGAGATAAGCTAGGCTGTTGGAGTATTTTCTTACTTCATGTATTTCAGCTGGTAAACTCTAGTATATTGTTTCTTATCTGACATTCTGGCCTAGTCAGAATAATTTTCCTCTCCTGACCTGACATCTGTAATTTCCAGTAATCTTTTTTTTCCTGAATGATTGGGTTATGAGGAGGGCCAGAAAGAACCAAGTCTTTCTTGGTTCAGAAAGAACTAAGAAAGACCAGAAAGAACTAGCGTGGTTGGGGATCCAAACAAAATAAAACTTCCAAATAATGGTCTCCTTACAAAATCCTTAACCTTGGCATTCCTGTGTAACTGAGGATCTTAAAGGGCATTTTGCTCCCATGTATTGTTATCCCAGTAGCTATTAGTGTCCATAGGGACAAGACATCATGACCCTCTTTAGCAGCAGGTCACCTGGCATGGACACTCATGCATAGGCACAGGAAGGGGGCAGAAGCCACATCAGGAGAGGAGACTTGAAAATACCCATGTTCATTCTGCCAGGAAATTTCCAAAGACTTCAAGATAATAGAGAGATATAAACAAAGCTTTCCTGTCCTTGACTTAGAACTGGAGCCAATGTGAAATGGAATCTTACAGGCATTGCTTTGCTCCTTTATCCACAGCCAGTTCTGAGACAAAGTCTCTGAAACCCTTCAAAGGATGTGCAAGTTTCTGGGGAGGGATTTGTGTCTCATGACTGTGCCTGCACAATGCACATAGTGTTTTTCTTTTGCTGTCCCATAGGTTTCTGAGTGCTAGAGTTCCTCAAGTTTGAGAAGTAAAACCTGCGTTTTATGTGGAACTTTGTCCCTTAGCAGAAACTAGGACTTTGTGTGTTTCATGTTTCCAGTCTTGATTCTGGTCTCTTCTCAATTTCTCTCAATCACTGTGCTTCTGTGGTGTGAAGAGAAAACCCCACGCCAAGAGTTTTAGTGCGTGATCTTACTACCATTTCCCCTCAGTTTGGAAAAGTGTATGATAACTGCGTCTGTGCATTAACTGTCAAAAATACTCAACAATAAGGTTTATTTCAAGGTTTCCTCTACTGTTTCCATGTGGGCTCCGGAAGTTAAATAACAGAGTAAGAATGAGTACCTTTCTATAAAATTGAATGTGAGTGCAGAAGATAAATTGTTAATGTAAATGATTGTGGAACTCTATTGAGCACCTTTGATTCAAAGTACTGTGTGTAGATGCTTGAAATATGACTAGTAATTAATTCAGTGAAAGAGCAAATTGAGGATTTCAGTACTACTGGTGTAGTGTGCTGGAAAAGATGTTCAGAAGATGAAATTTAACAGTCTGTGAAATCTTTCTTTTAACTTTCAGAAAGGTTGCCCTTAAGCCTTTTCTTCTGAGAGAGGCAAAATGGTTTTGTATTGAATTAAGATGCACCAGATTTTTCTTTCCAAACATGAAATAAACACAATCCAGCTTTTACCTTGCTGTTATATTCCCCCCCACTCATTATAGTACATGTCTTAGTCTTGGTCTCATGTGAGATATTTTTTCAGTTTGAATAATTTACCTTTTTTCAGTATTGCTGAACAGAAAATGTTGACAATTAAAAAGCCAATCCTGACTGATGGTAATACGCCCTACAAATTGAAATTTTATGTACAATAAATAGCACATTTATGTTCCCTGCCATTTCCCTTGTTACTTCAGAGTATGTTACTTCTGGCAGGTATAGGTTCTCCACATGTAATTTCTTGTAAAAGCTCAAATTCTCATGCAATCTCCTAACTCTTGTACTAGGGCTTTACCATGCACTTCAGTATACTCAGCATTCCTTTTAAGCAGCAAAAGCGTACAATGCTGCCAGCAGTCTACAAAAATATACTGGCTGTCTGGGTGTGCGTGCATGGGAAAGTTGTGCTCTCCTTAGAGAAATTCACTTTGTCTAGTTCTGGAAAATGAAAAGAAGAAGTCACAGAAAGAATGGAGGAAAAGCTTTTGTTTTCAAATAATTTTAAATATGGAGAGACACAGTGTTGAGGAAGAAACAATTTGTTTACACATTTCTTGGCACAGATCTCTTGCACTTCAGTAGTTGGGAATGAGAAGTAATGGGCACATTCTAATCCAGATACTTTGGGCTTCTTTCTGTAAGGCAAAATAATGGTCATTGATTGTCTGAAATGATAGGGTATCTTCTTTGCTCTGCCTGAACTGTTCTGTGCATCAATGTCTTCAGAGAAGAGAACAGTAAGAATTAAAAGGTGGCTTGATCTTACGAAGAAGGTGCTGTAAGGATCAGTGACTGGGTGCTGAAGTCAAATTCCAAGAATAGATTAGACAAGCATGTTACAGTCTGTCCACAGCAGTGGAGCTGGACTAGGCCCTGGGACAAACAGCACTGGGTTGGAGGAATAGCTGCTCTGTCCACTGAAGCCCACTTGCCTTTCCAGAAGCTGAAGCACAAGTGGTGAGCTCTGCACGAGGCAGCTGCTTGGGGCGGCAGAAGGGCTGTGCTGTGAGCCAGGAATGCAGTGGGTGCAGGTGTGACAAATAGGCATGATTCGTGCTGATAAAAATTGAAACAGTAATCAATGTTGATACAGTAATTAATATTTGAGAATAATGAAATAGTTAATAGTTAAAAGTTGTAATGCCAAAGAAGAGCGGGAGAGGAGGGGCTCCAATCACCCCCTTCCCAGCAGATGTTCTCAAGGACCACAGGAAAGAAGCTGAAGATACAGTTGCTGAAAATGACCAAGAACCTGGTTGGGTCCCAGAAAATGCTAATTATAAGGGATTTATTGCCTTGAGATGTAGATGCAGTGATACGTTAGTCTTGGCTTTCATTGTACTGGCTTGGTGCGCATGTGTAACCCAAAGGTGAATTGAAGGACAAAGAGGAAGAGGAGAGGTCTTCATCCAAAATGACCCCCAAAGACTTGTGCGACCACCAAACCGAGGGGTGGCGCATGTGTGATAAGGGTGGTGATGAGGGCAGAGATAGAGATATGATGAACCGAAAATGGGAGGAATTGGCATTGACACATGGCATATAAGGGGTGATTTTCACTTGGCAAGCTTTTACGTGACGTGGCAAGGGTCAAGAACTCTGCCCTCTGTACCCCGCGGTTGTTTTTGCTTATGCGCTTTTATTGGAACCAAATTATCCCTTATTTATATATTTTCTAAACTATCCAATTAAAATTGCTGCTGCCTTAAATATTGTTTGGGTTTTTTTTTTTATGATGGGATAATTGGGCAAACATAACACAGGTGACCTGTGTGCCCAGTGCTTGGGGGATGCTGAGTGCAGTGCAAACAAAACCCCAGTGCTGCTCTCGGCAGCTGTCACACAGGGGCTCTCAGCTTGGGCAGAGGGACCGTGGCCTGTAAGTAACGGTGAGATGTGCCCACCAGTTTAGAAAGAAGGGCAAAATTTTTGAAAATCCTACGTAGTGAGATTATATCTTGCACTTAAGACTCTAAGAAGTATTGTTCTGTGCACTAGGGTATTCATCCAGCTCTACTGTAGAAGCACTGCAGCAATGGCTTTAGTCATGGTAGGTGTGGTATTTTGCCAGTTCTTATTAACAAATGCCAGAACGAAAATTGATGAACAGTCTTAATAAAAGCACTGATTGTGCAGTCTAAATCAAGGCAGTTTTAATAATATACTTAATCCTTAGATGTTCCTTATGAGATTTACATATTTACACCACTGCAATTAGAAGTTGGTATTTAAAGGGCACACTTCCCATTTCATGTGGGGATTTTTAAAAATTAAAAGCCCATTTCAGGCTTTTAATCATTCTTCTCAAGTTTGCTTTTTCAAACTGCAGAATTAAGGTAAACACATTCATTTGATTCTTTCCCTCTAGGCGTGTACTATTTTTTCATCTGGAATGAAATTTAAATATTTGGTTTGTCTTGTGCTAATCTGTAAAACAAACAAACAAATAAATAAAGAGGTAGTCCTATTCAGCACTAAATGCTTTCAAACCTTTAAAGCAGTGCTGAGGTAAACAATTTCTTTTTTTTCAAGTGTTGACATGGCAACAGTAACCCTCTGAATACAGCTTAGGCTTCCACTCTTCCCACTGCTCCCTAAACCAAAGACCTCGCTGTACTCTGTAATGGATGAAGATCATGAATTGCAACTGTCTGATCAGCCTCTGACCCTGCACAGGCTTCTCCAGCCCCTTTGGCCAAATTTACAAGAGTGGTTCCACGAAAAGCATTTGCTAAATCAGCGGGGCTTACTTCCAGCATCAGAGGGAAGCATTGCAGTGGCTGGCAGTGGAAGGTGCAGTTGCAATGCCTCCAGCGCAGTGAGCCGTGCTGCAGGCACTGCCATGCTGCAGGTGCTGCAGGTGCTGCCTGTCCCTGGGGCTGCGGCAGTCACACAGCCTTGACCTGGCTTTGGTGTACAAACCCATGGCTTCAGAGGAAAGTTCTTCTGAAGAGGTAACTGCCTCCATCTGCACCTCAGTCCCCTGTGAGGAGACTGAATCCCCCGCTGCTCTCAGTGTGCGTCACATAGCCCTCTTTTCACACTTCCCAGGGCGCTGGTTTTGCCTTGAGGAGCCACAGGGCCTATGCTGTTTGTCTTCCTACAGGAATGGATCTTCAGTGCTGCTGGTACTGGATGGTAACTGCCTGTGATAAAAGTTTATTTTGCACTTGAGGTGCCCTGTTTTCGTAAGCACCTTTAGGAGGGCTGCCACATCAGAGCCCCAAATGCTTTTGGTTATGTAACATTATATGGTGACTTAAAAACCAAAAGAGTTTAGCTAGTGACTAGGATAATAATTCAGCACATTCAAATGAAAGATTAAAATCAGACAGGCAACAAGTTAATGCTTCTCTTCTGCTGACCATACACGTTTGGGTATGAAATGCTTTCTCATCAACTAGCAAAAATGCTATTGGCTGTAGTAACCCTGTTGTCCAGCTGCCCTTCTTTCTCTCCAGCAGCTGCTGGGGATGGGTTTATCTGTCTTTTTAACAGCATGAAAAATGGTGTTTGTTTTACATATGCTACTAGAAATAAATTGTATTTAATTTTTAATTTTTCTTTTCCATTCTAGTCCCCCCTTCTGATCTCCAGTGTTGACCTCTTGTTCCCTGTGTTTAAAAGGATGTTCGCCTTTCTTTATTGCTATTTCTCTTGCTTCCTTTTTTCCTTCCTGTTTTTCTATCCATTTCTCTTTTTTCCTTTACTTGTTTTTCCTTTTGTTTTTCCTTTTTTATTTCTCTTATGTCTTTGCCTGTTTCCATTTTTTTTTATTTCTTGTCTCTTTTTTCCTTTTCTCTTTTCCACCTTTTACCTTTTTTCTTTTTTCTGATCACTGTGGTTTCAGTAAGTGATGCAGTCTTTGGCCAGGTGGAGACCATGCAGCCTGTTGTGGAGACACTGGAAGGTTCTTCTGCATCCTGGCAAGAAAGTGGGAGCACAGCTGGTGGCCAATGGATGGAAAACAGGAGGCTGGGGCAGCTGCCACGGCTCTGGTGGTGTGCCAGGTCCTGTAGGTGGGCAGCCTGCCTAAAGTCACCCTGCAGACCCTGTCTCAGAGCTCTGCTCCCAGGTCTTGGTAGGGATAATGATTTTTTTGGTACAGATCATGATTGTGATCCTGAGAGCATGTGGGAGCACTGCAGATCCAACTTTCCCTGCCCTGAACCTATTTATAGTAACATTCATAAGTTCTCTGGCTAAACTTATCCAGAATTCTTGGTTTCATTTCTGTTTCTGTATGTAAAGCTAAGCAGAGAGCATGTGATTCAGAATAAATTCTTTTTTCTTTTGTCATATACACTAGGGACTCACCTTTCCTCTGGCACCTTGTTTTGTTGCTGTGTACAGTGAGAAGCTCCTCTTCACCACAGAAGCAGTGACTGCAGGAAAGTGAGAGAATGAATTTAGGAAGGACTTGTTCTGCTGTGGGAAAATGATGATGTTCCTTAATTGCATTTATTTGTGGTAACAGATAAAAGGCGAGCCTGTAGCATCTCTTAGGGTTATCAGTGCTCCTGTAATCCCAGTCTTGCTCCAAACCAGGGTAAGAGTTGAGGTAATGGCCATTTCCCTGTCAGATGGGAAGGGAGTGCTGCCAATGTGAATGTAGAGGGAACTACTCTGATTTACTCCATCCAACATATGCTGCCTGAATGCCCCAGAATCTGTGATGTTTTTCCAACTTTGTTTTTCATACATGCTCAGTTGTGAATGCAATATTCTGAAGAGCTGACTAACATCAATAATATTTCCAAAATCAATATTTGTATAACATACCAATGGAATTCTGCTGAAATGGAACTGGCTGTTTTGGTACTTTGGGCAGGAAGAGTTTAGACTCACCAAATAGCACCTAAGGTAGAGAATTGCAATTGAAAATTAAACATACTGTGGGATGTGTTATATTTAATAGACGTGCGACTATTTCAAAATCACTATTACACTTTAAATGTCTGAAGTGTAAAAGACAGTGATCTATAACATGTTATTGGTAACCCCAGTATCGCATTTCAGAAATTGCCTAATTCAAGCCATAATGAATTTAATTCTACATCACGGTGGCATGCAAATTTTGATACTTTTGGCAGACTTCCATTTACAACAGGTTTCCACGGTGGAACAAGCAGAGCACCAACACTCTAACCAGCAGCTGGCTCTTCCACTACTGAAATCTAACTGCACACACCTGGACCAGTAAATTAGCAAGGAGTTAACACAGGTGCCTTGCCTTACTTGGAATCACTGAGTTATAGATAGCTAATTTATTCCTACTGATTTTTGTGCAAAGCATCTTTTCTGTGTATTTTTACCTGACTGCTTTGGCTGCTGATGGAGGGGAGAGACTGTGTTCCTTATTCCTCACCACTGGCTTGGTGTCAGACTGATCAGGACCTTGTAAGGGGTTATTGCCACTTCAGAGGAAGGCTAAAATGCAAGGAAAGGAGCTGTCAATCATCACCACTAGTCAAACTCATTACAGAGGAGGAACTATTTTAAATAAAGACTTTCTTGCCAAAAGGGTGTTAACAGGTAAAAGTGTTCATGTAATTTATTCAGAGAAGTTTTTGATAACTGTCAAGTTATTCAACAGCTTTCTCTCATTATCCTTTACTTCATGTACTTTGACTTGGCAAAGCCTTTAGGAAGACATTTAATCAGAAGTATGCAAATAGTCCTGTTAGCTTCTACAGGAAATAGGCACTTAGGAATAGAAAATCTAAAACATTTTCTAAATATTGAGACATATTGGTAGTAGTTATATATTACGAGTTATGCAGCCTTTTTTTTTCTGCTGTGCAGTTAGAGAATTGTTCTGCAAATTTTCAAATATTTTCTAAGCGAGGCTTTCCAAACCATTCTACAGATGCTGCTACTCTGTGACCTGAAAATGTTTCTGTTTCCATGCTAAAGCATAAATACTAAGAAGTTAGGAAAGATTTTTTGATTGAATAGAAATTTTTGTTCATCATTATGTATTTTTAAATTGAATTAGCTAAACCTGGTCCTAAAATAACACTTTAAATTAGAAATTGAAGAACTTAACTTAGAAAATGTCATATATTTTTTTCTGTCATGCCTATTTGCACAATGCAAGTTTCAAAGGCCTTGGTTTCTCCAGAGTGCCTTACAGGGAGAATGAACTGTTTATAAGAAAAAAAGAATTTGTCTTTCCTTGATTTTTTCACGATTTCTTCAATTGAATTGGTCTAATGTTGCAAATACTTATGAATTGTCTTTGTTTCCTATCTATCCTGATGGAAACGGGCTATCCTTTAGGGAGGGACATATGAGGCTGACACCCTAACTCTGGTCACATGAACTTACAGTAACAGGGGACTCGTATTGTATTTTTCTTTTCCGTAAATTGAAGACTTGGCCAAGGATACTAAAGGCTTAAATTCAAATAACCTATTTTCTGTGGCTGCAGCTGTCTTCACAGAGAGGAGCAGGCACAGCTTCCCAAGGATTTTTCTTGGGAAGGCAGTGAGAAGCACAGAGAAAAGAAAACAATTCGTATCTCTGTTCACTGCTCCTATTGTTTCGCACATGTGGAATGGGTTTATGGAGATTGTTTACCCAAAGTGATTTGTTAATTGGACACCAGTGAAGGTTGTTTTGATTCCTTGGCCAATCAAGTCAAAGCTGTGTCCTGGCTGTCTCAGACAGTCACGGGTTTTTCTTTAGTACAGTATAGTATAGTAGCTCTTTAGTATGTAATTTAACATAATATTAGTGTAATATAGCATAGTTTCAATAAAGCAATTGTTCAGCCTTCTGAATCATGGAGTCAGAGCACATTATTCCCTGCCTGGGGGATCGCCTGCATCGATAATTTTCTACTTCAGTTTCTGTGCATCTGTGGATGGCCACAGATCTTCAGAAACGTGTATCAGGAAAAATATTTTACAGCGGAATTTAGGGGAAAACTAAATGGTCTGAATCTGGGCCCAGAGTGTCTTTATCTCCATGTTACAAACTAATTAGTTGCAACACGCATAATGAAACAGTGCGCGAAGGCATGCCATAAGGGATGTGGAGAAGTGAAGAGCAGAAGGGTTGTCCAGGCTCCTCCGTTTCCCCCATGCAGGGCTTTACCTGTATTTGTTGCATCTTGCTGGTGAAATACAATCAGTTCTAGGGGTTTCCTTGCGCCTATTTCTTACCAGGGTACAGCATGTGGGGCTGCGGAACTGCAAGTGCTCCAGTCAGTTCCATTTCACATATTAGAGCGATCATAATTTTGAATGTGAAATCGTGGCAGTGTTCTGAAATCACGTGTGCCTTGTCTTTCATTGCATCCTTTTAGGTTCAGAACACCTAGAGACAAATGAGATGGAAAAAGGCATCTCTGACACAGGTCCCTGCTGGCCCTGACTGTACAAGCAGGAAGAGACCTAGACAGAAGGTAAGAAAATCTTGTTTTAATTTTTAACTCATGTAAAGCCTAATGAGGTGATTTTAATTTATTTGGCTACTAGCAATGGTACTTAAATGAAGCACATAATTTGTTAAATACTAACAAATATGCTTCAGGCTGTACAGCTAATGTAATTTTTTGCTTCACTGGTAGCCTTGGAGGCATTTGATTTCCCTTAGCCCAAACTTCAACTTCATCTGTAAGTAGACCATACCAGCAGGTTTGATCAAGCATTTTTGTTTGTCACATTTGTAAAATACAGCATTTTAATTTCTCCTTTAGCCTACTGGACCCTTCCAAAGCCCATGCTGACTGTCCATCTGCCATTTCAGATGTTAGTCCATGCAGGAATGCTGAGTGAGCCATACTGTTTGCTCTGTTCTTGTTCCATTGAACGTCTTGTTGTGTATAATTCTGCTGCTTGGTTTGTTTCTCAAATGGTGTTAAGATTAGGCAGTGGAGGAGCTTCTGACAACTGTAAAAACCACGTCTAATGGTTTTGTCAAACTGAAGGTTACAAATTTTAGTACCTTACTACAACTTTCATTGCAAGTACTTAAGTGCACCCTGAACCTGTAAATTTTCTTCATTGTTTCTTGGCCTTGAGAATGATGTATGAAACTCCAGAGAGCTATTTTAAACATATGATAAATATAAAACTGGACTAAGAGGTACTTTGAATGAGACATTTTTTTTTTCAGTGAAAATTCTTTTGATATCAAGCCACATAAATATTGAGAACTTCATAATGACTTGAGTTGCAGAGATTTTGATGGGCATTTTAATATCAAAGTAAATTGCTATTAGAAGGAAAAATTAAATGCTTTCCAGCTATGAAACAATGAAATGAATATAAATTGTGGAGATATTTGGAATGGTTGTTGCACAGCAAGACCAGTCTTAAAAGAGGAAAGAAATCTTGATTGCAATAATTGTGTTTGTAAAACAAGAAAGACAACACAAAATTTTCAAGTAATATGCAGAGTTAGCAAAATGTTCTTGCAGGAACATTTTGCCAGGAAAAAAGGGAAATATTCTTCTATTCCAGATAGGGAGAGGAAAAGCATTACTTGACTCACAAATCATCTGGAAGAGCATTTATGTTGTCTGTCAAATATATGTAAATTAAACAATATTTTAAATATTTTCATGGCCAGATAGAACATGTCTCAAGGGCAATCCATGGAAGGAGAACATTTGATAAGCACGTGTAGCTCTGGGCAAAGCTCTGTGCGTTCCCACACAGCTGTGGTGCCAGTGAGCTCTGCACCATGCCACATGGTTTTTTTCCTTCTCCTTAAGCTCTGAATCAAATCCTTTTGAAATCAGTAGAGTTCTGTCTATAGACTTCAAAGATGAAGCGCTGTGGAGAAAGTGCAGGTCAGGATTCATTTCCTTTTGCTTTCCTTTTCCCTTAGTTTCCTTAATTTCAGAAAGGCATATGCTGTATTGCATCTGTTCTCAAACAGTCCTGGGCCATGAGCCACCAGAGCCTGGCATCATGTCATTGGGCTGTCAAAACAGGGAGGAGCACTGTTCTTCTTCTCTTCTCCTGGCTCCTTTAGTGTCTGGCTCCTTCCACCAGAGCTTTTTTCCCTTCTCATGATATAGTGCAATAGAAGAAAGTATGTGTCATCTTAATGATATTAGTTTTATGGTATTCTGGTTTTCAGCTGTGAGACGAACATCAGATGCTTACATGCTCTCTCTACCCACCCACAATGTGTGTGCATGCATATAAATTTATACTGTACCATTGCTGCTATAAAATTTTTCAGAATTTAGAAATTACCACGAGTGGGTATTTATGGGAGAAAAGGAGAAACAGATGATGTCCCCATCTTGCTACAGGGATAACACTATAGCTTAGCTTTTTTGCATCAAATGGAAGGACAAAGTGCTTCCTAGAAATCTGAAAAAGCGATGAAATCTAGATCAATTTTGGAGGCAAAGTAATCCACTTAAAATTTTTTCCTTCCTTTCTCCTTTTTTTCCCCAGTAGGGCCCAGACAAGTCTATGGCCATTTGAAAACCAGGGACCAAATATTATACCCTTTTCTCTCTCTGCTGCTGTCCTTCCTCGTGTCCCTTTCCTTTCCAATGCATTTTTTCCAAGCAATTTCGCAGTTAGTGGTTGAATATATTTGTGAGACAAGTAGTATTGCTGAAAAGATAACTCTCCCTCCCCTTCTTCACCCCAGAGAAAGAGCAAAAAAAGCCCATCTTATACAAAGTATAAAATTCTCATAGTATACAGTGGATGTAGTCTGAAGTTGGAAAGAAGTTAAACCAGGGAAATTTCAAGTTAACCCTATAAACACCATTGCTTGTGGGCGATCTTCCCTGTCTCCTGCTACTCTCTGTGCTGTGTCCCAATATTTGAGCCCTTTTCCCTGGTCAGAGGAGAGCTCTGGATTCATGTGCAGCCCAGCGCTGGCACTGACAACCTGTGAAGGTGCCCAGGCAGACACTGATGTGGGAGAGGGCTGCTGGGGTCCCTCAGTAGCAGCTGGTTAGACCTGATGAATCTAAAATTTATGCTGAGTTTAGGTATGCAAGAAGAGTAGGAGATGTGCTTGTGTCCGGTGTGTGACCACTGGTGGGTTTTATTAACTATGAAAGGTTTTATACGTTTTGCCAAAGCAGAAAACAGAGAAAGCAAACAGTGTTCAGCTGAGCAGTGAAAGATGCTGAGCTGGAGAAAACAAGCAACCACCTGTTGGAAGTTTACCCAACACATAACTGATGACTCAGTAAGTCTAGGTGGCAGACTACCAAGAAAAAATGGGACTGGCATTTTCCACCCCTGTGGTTCTATAGATCCTTGAAATAGAGGAGTTTGCTCACAAAGTGCATTTTAAACTAGAGACGTGGAGAGGTGGAAAACAGATAATCTATCCGTGGAACTTGCTGTTCCTGCCCAGAGATCTGGAAGGGATGAAGTAGGGCTGCTGTATGAGCTTTGTGCCAGAGGAGTTTGACTCTGAGGACATACCTAGCAGGATCATGGCAGTTTTGTACACCAGGTTCTTTGCACTGAAGCTATAGTCATTGTGTCTCCCCCTTAAATATCTAGAGTGTGAGATTCTGGAAACACTAGCAAAAAATAATATTTTTTACAACACATCTTAGTGGAAGGAGGACACTGAACAAATCACAGAAACAGATGCATTTACTTTTTAGCTGCTATGAACAAAGCAAAAATACTTTCAAATATGTTGTGTTGAGATCTCACTGGGGAAAACAACAAAAAGAATCATCAACTAAGCAGGGAAGAAAGCAAGTATACAGAATCCTTAGGTATATTTAATTTCATGAGCGGGTTTATATTCTTCTGCAGAACTGTAATGTAAAGATTTTTTTAAGCATCCATATCAGAAGACGCTGCCCTGGAGTAATAATACGATTGATAAGACAAAAGAAAGCTCCAAAAGAACGGGTATTCTCACTTTTCAGAAAGAAAAATTTTATGTTAATATTCTCAGTAGGGCAGGCCAGGAATAGGTACACAAAGCACATGGATCTGACTCTGCTGCCTGCATCTGGTGTTCCTACTGGTACCTGCTGAGAGCAGCTCCCAGTAAGTACATCACATTCAACTCCTATACTCAGAGTCTGTCTTCAATTAACTTGTGAGTAAAGCTTATAAAGCAGTGAGGAGGAGCAAATAAAGTGAGTTTATTATTTATTGCAAATTAACTATCCTAATTCAGAGTCTTAGTGTGATAGCCACTGTGACTGAAGGGTGCTCATACCTGCTTGTAAAAGGCCATGCTCTGCCTTGTCTCCTTAGTGATTTCAGGGCAGCTGCCTCTCCTCATTCCCAGGAGAGAGGGGTGATGTAGGTGAATCAGCCAGAGGCCTGGAGTGCTCAGAGTCTTCAGAGGAAATTCTCTGTAGCATTATGCAAACAATTCCCTACACCATTAGGTAGTGACTGAGATGGGAGTGATTCCAGGAGCCCACCTGTCCCTTAGAATCCCTCTCCCTCCCCTTCACATGCTTCAGCTGCGGCTGGACCCATTGGCATGTGCATACCCACCCCTCTCTGAATGCCAGCTCCCAGCAGACATCTCACATCTTTCTGGGATTAAAACCTTTAAAGAGTGTCATTGTTATTAGCTGGGAGGCAGAATTTTACATCTGGAATGTGTGTATAACTGTGTGTGTATAAATGTGTGTATTACATCTCTAAATAGATATAAATGATATATATGTGTTCAGTTTGGATTACCATTGACAACAACCTGTTAAGCTCTCTGCCAATAGATAGTTTAGGACTTGGGTATAAGAAAATAAAGAAAAAGTATAGCATTCTGAATTTAAATGGAAACTTCTGCATAAAACTGTAGAATATGCCTTATGAGTTGCACGTAGAAGTGCATGTCATTTAGTAAGTAAAATATTTTTTAATGTCAGTTCTCACTGTTGGTCCATCATGGCAGGAGCAACAGCAATCTAAGAGAGTTTAATCACAGTAAGGGCTTACTTTTTCCCCTGGCCAATGGAGTCCACTATCCTCTAAGTGCATTCTCTTATTCTGGCCTTCTCTGTTTGCCCCTACATTTGTGTCTGCTAGAACAAAAGCCAAAATGCTACTGAGATTAATCAACCAAATCTTCTTTAATCTATTTTTTAAACAGCCATCATGTAAAAGTGTTTTTAACTGTCAGCTCTCCTTGCAAACAACATAATACAATTTGTTTTCATTCTCTTAGCTGATTTGGGCTGTCATAAATGCTAAGCCTTTCAGTAAATCAACTAATATTTAATACTTTACCTTACTATCTGCAAGCAAAAGGTCTTGCTTTTACTTTAATGTTAATATATTTGTTTTATACAGGTCTTTTAAATTATTCACATCATATCTTAACAAGCCTCTTCGACAGAAAATAATAATAATAAAAAACCCAGTATTTGTTGATGGAGATTACCAACTGTTTTCAATGAAAATGATGAAACAATGAAGAGCGACAAAGGATGTAAACCAAAAGGATTACCTAATTATCAGTGTGCATATGAAATAATACCAGCAGATTTGTAGATGATGCAAACAAAACTGCCATTTTCTGCTTGTATAGAGTTAGGTGGATATTGCAATTTACCTTTTATTATTTTAACAAGGGCTGAATCAGAGCCATCTGCAGTTCTACTGTAAAGGCATGACAGAGAGATTATACGAGCTCTGTTTTCACATTCTTTTGATACAATAATAGATAAGATACAATAGAAAAATAAGGAAAAGAAAGAAATGATTCTGAGAGAAAAGAGAAAGTTGATCAGGGAATTTGGTTAATACTTGGATAAGCAGTTTTGAATTCTGGATTTTCAGTAATAGGTAAAACTCCTGAGAACTTGAGAAAGCCCATTTGATGTGAGGCTTTTGTTCAAAACATTTGAGAAAAAAACACCCCAAAACAAACTGTGAGTATGTATCTGCAATAGAAGGGGAGGAAATGGAAGGATGATTTATCTCAACTGAAACAAAGATTATGCAGCAGCATTGATTAGTTCCCTAAAGAATTCCTGCCATTTGCTCACTTGCACTGTGCACATAAATGGCCAAAGGAGCATGAATGAAGTTATAGATCTGTGCACTTCAAATGCAGTTGTGCTGTTCAGTTGAGCCTGGCTGTTTAATTCCCAGATTGTGGTGTTTTATATTTGGGAAAGAAAATACAATTCCGACCATGAGCTTTTTGAAAACAGTTTTCTTTGTTTTTCTCTTTTTATCATTACTAGTTTATTTTTAAAGTTGTGAAAAAGACAGGCCCCAAAAACAGCAAGGACAGTGAAATGCCAAAGCAGCAGAAAAAGTTTTCTAAGCTGTAGCGCAGACGTGAGAAATACAACAATAAGCCTATGTGATTTGCTTTTCTAAGTTGCAAAACGTATATTCAAGTATTCATTTAGAAGGTTAAGTGTGAATAAAGCTCTGTGCTTTGTCTCTTATAAACGAACCGTTGTATGAGAAAATAGGCTGCTATTGTTTTAACCACAGTTACGTTTGCTTCATATGGTTGGATAGAACTGCTGTCAATATATTTTTGCCCTATGTGATTGGCTGAAACTTAGACTGAGACTGTCTTATGCTATGTTTCTTTGGCACTCTGTTTGATCAGTGAGCTGTTAGCATCTTTCTTCTCCATTGTCATAACAATGTAATTAGACTGATGCTGAGAAAATAAAAGCTCTAGACGCTGATTTCAAGTGTCCCGTCCTGTTCGTGGCTGCATATAAACTGCCAGCGAAGCATCAGGGACTCCAGGCTAAGCTGGAGCTTTCCCAAAGTTCTGCAGCTGTTACCTGTAGGAAGAATGCCTTTCTGAAACAATGACTCCTCTCAGGGTTTAAATCCAGAGATAATAAATGGCAGATAGAAGGGATTAGTGTCCTATATACCACAGCTGGTTTTCACAGCAACAGGCAGTGTTGTGACAGCATTTCTCAAGAACAAGTTGAGGGGTAGAATGACAGGTAAATTGAGAATCCTGCATAATCAGAGGTATTTACAGAAGCTAGCAGGATTCACTGGTAGGCTTTCTTCTGTGTGGGATGTGATAAAACTGTGTTTTTAAATCAGCAAGATATCCTCATGTAATAAATGTCCACACTTTTCCTCCTGTAGTTCAGCTCAGTTATTCAGGATGATGTCAAACAACACACCTGCCAAAATTTATTCTAGAATATAAGGAGTTTCCATGGCATGGACCTAGTTTTACTGGGAATAATTCAGAAGTGATGATGTTCCAGCAGATTCCTGTGTGTGGGGAGCTGTTTGTCATTTTCTGTTTCAATGCAGATGCTAGCAGAGCACAGGCCAGGAGATAATAGTTTTAAATAGGGCATCCAATAGGTCTGAACCAAAGCCTTCCATAAATATTCAAGAAAATGCTGCTTCCCTTGAAGCCTGAGGTTAAATCTGCCAAACCCTGTCGCTTCAGGAGGACTGTGCAGTTGAGCTCATTATGAACCTTGTGATTTTAAGTCTTCAAATCATCTGTTGCTTTTAGGTAAAATCTGCAAATTATTTAAAGGAGTATTTTAATATTGAGCCATAATATTTGGTTAAGAAAATATGATTGAATTGCTGATATTGTTCCATATTTTGTTATGCCGAAAGAGAAAAAGAAAGGGTTTAAGAGAGAAATGGAGAACAGAAAAAGAAGGAACAAGAGTGGTACACCAGAACTGCAAAGATTTAAATGGGTATGGGAAAAAACTAAAAGGAATTACTTGTTATTTTTTTGAGCAAAGATGATTCACCTTATTTGTTAGAAAAAAATTTCAAACTGCAAATTTCTAAATCATCTAAAATTCACACCTGTTCCATGCCCATCACAGAGAGAGAGGAGTGTGGAGTATCTGTTTGCATGATCTCCTTGTCTATTGTTCTCCAGTTGTGGGGTTTTCCTTGGAAGGATGTGGTGTGACTCATCAGGTGAATATTCAGCTAGAATGAAGGGGCTCACACAGTCTCTAATTCATCTACCATCTATATTTTTATCCTTGCTATTATTTAGTTTATTCAGTGGGAGAGCTGCACCATTATTTTCTGTTGCTCTATAAATACAGATGAGAAACAGTTCTGTTGGTACATTTAAATAAGGTAAGCAGCAGAAGAAATTCAACTCAGAGTACACTGCCACATCAAACAGCTAAATCAGACTGCTGTAATGAAACATGTCTGAACTGATGCAGCTTCTTGCTGTTCTTCTGGAAATATGCAAAAAATAGTTGAGGGGGAAAAAATAAAGGGTGAAGAAAAAAATAGTCAGATTTCCAGTATTTGAGCTCAAATTCCCTCAAAGCAAAGATCATTGAGACTACACCTGTGGGTTTTTTAACTTTAGTAATAAATCCTCTCTGGATGTGCCAGTCAAGACAAGGATTGTAGGAATTGTCATGTTAACATAAGTTCTCATCTTGGAAAGAACTACATGTGCTGGACCTCCCTTAGGTGCAAGCATCACCTGGGTATTTGCACATGGTAGATCTTGATGGCAGATTGGCTACAGGAAACAAATTTTGACAACAGACTTTGAAGTAACTAATGAAAATAGCAAGTAAGAAAAGCCCAATCTAGTAAGATAACCTTTCCAGCAGTCATATCACAAGAACTACTTCAATGTCCTTCTGCTGTAGTATTTATTTTGTGCCACTTACATTATTCATTGTTCACCCTTTTGGAGGGTAAAATCTCTCTGAGGCTGGAAGACTAGTTATGAATTACCAAATTGTTCAAATCAAGCAGCAACAAACACAACAGGAAATAAGCTTGAGGCATTACAAAATGTCTTCTGTTCACTTTTTGCTATAGTAATGTGGCTAAAATGATTTATGATGCTACAATGCCACCATTGTCCATGACACACAGTAAGCACCACCTGTGGGTCTGTACTCAGGTTTTGCTGAGGTGAATCTAGCTTGCTGCTGAGGCAAAAGGGTGTTTTTACAGTCAGATAATAATTGATGGAATGCATTATTCACACTTTTTAGGATTGGTGTGTGTGGGAAGATGATTTCAGAGAACTTTAGAAGGAAGTGATAGTTACACCATCAATGTCTATCTATTTTTGTCCTACTTACAGCTCTTCCAAGTGTTTCTGTGAGAAAGCCAGATTGTTTGAGGGCACATGAACCTTTTGTGAGGGCGTGTGTTATTTTGTGTAATCTGCATCCTGCAAAAAGATTCATGTTGAACCTTCTGCCATATGATTAGACCATTTTGGTTCTGTTAGGACAATTAGAATGTACACTGAGGGATTTTTAAAGCGCTTTTCAAAATGCTTTACCTGGGAAATTATTATGTTGTATATTGACAGTAAATAACCAGATATCTTCATGTGATATACCTTATGCAAGGAAGATGGTTTCAATAAAGACAGTCAATGAAACCTGAAATTGATCTTGTGTTTAGCTTGATGTACACTTTGAGGCTGGCTTTCACGTTCAGCTCAGACCATAGTAGCACTCTCTTAAATTCTGTGCCCATAGCTGATGTCTATTAAATGAAATGTGAAATGCACTTAGACACCACACCAAACTTTATTGCTTCTTTTATAACAGCAACACTTCTATGGTAGTAAAGGAATTGATTCTCTTGTCCGGATTAATACTGT
Source organism: Melozone crissalis (assembly GCF_028551555.1). NCBI lineage: Eukaryota > Metazoa > Chordata > Aves > Passeriformes > Passerellidae > Melozone > Melozone crissalis. Next base: position 3,142,877 of record NW_026535840.1, on the reverse strand, counting down.
TCTACTTTATAGAAAAAACAGAGAAAATTATCTATTCAGAAAAGCAAAGCAGTCTTAGAGGAAAATTCACCTTTAGATAAATAAATGTATAGTCTGTGAAGATATTTAAAGTGCTTAAGTGGAACAAAAATACCCAATTCGCAAGAAAATGAAAACCTGTGGAAAAGATTTGAAGGCAGAGAGAACATTAAAAATAAAAATGGAAATGTTGGTACAAGTGTAACAAGATTCGCAAAGGCAAATCAACCAAGGCTAATAATTACGACCATTTCCACGTAATTAATTTGGGAGCTTAGCTCAAGTCTGGGCACTGCTTGATGCAAAGGTTGCTGGGGCTATCATAAAATCATTCTTATTCACTTAAAGAACATGATTATTTTCTTGTAAGTATGAGGAAAAAAGTAGATTTTCTGTTTCTGAATGACAGCATATATGCTCTTATACATATTCCAGACTGCACTTTTAAACACTTTAAAGATAAGTTGGGCTGTTTGGAAGGTTTTAGAAAAGTGAATGCATATATTCATATCTAGTTGAATTCTAGCTGCTTAAAAAAGGAGTAAAGGATATGATTTGAAACTCTGATTTATTTTACAGAGACATCAAGACATTTCTGGCAGATAAAATGACTACTTCAAATAATAAGACAGTGCTAGATAAAATGTGTTGAAAATCATGCTTATAGCATAAACTTTCAGTTAGCAATATTTTTTGAGAACTTTTAAAAGTCTTTGTGAGTGGGTAAGGAAATATGAACATTTACAGGAGGAATTAAAAAATCTGCAACTACACAAAAAGAGTAAATATTAGCAGACACAAAGGAGTCCTCAAAAGTGAAGTAATGAAATGATCAAATGTAGGATCATGGTGTGCTTTTGCAAATCTCTGCAAGGAGAGCCACTAGTACAATATAGCCCAAAAAAACTAAGGAAAAGTAGAGCAATTAATATGGAGGAACTTTAGACAAAATGCTAGATTTTTTTTTTAAGGTGGAAAGATAGTTTTTATTTTTATTTAAGAAAATAAAGCTGTATGTTTCCCTGAAACATTTTAATAGATATTTTCAAATCCAAGAGCTCATCCAAAGTATGAAAGAACATTTAGGAAAAAACACAGCTAATTTGGAAAGTTTACAGAAGTTAGGAATCAAAGTCATGAAACTTAGGAAGTGCTGCTATAACTCATGGATGATAACTCGGCTGCTTGTACATGATTAACTCTTGATAATGACCAGAGTGATCCAGATGTGCAAATGAAGATGATTTGAGGAGGATGAATGACCTTTCTGTTGAGTAGGTCAGTGAGCAACTGAGTTTGGATTGGCAGCCTGCTTGGCTTCCTGTGTTGTGAAATGCCAGAGCGCAAATGTGATGGATAGAGCCCAAAGTACTTTATGGTACTTTGTCTGTAAGGTCACCCAGCCTCTACATGCAGAGGGTAGGTATACACAGAATAACATCCCCATTTAAGATATTACTTAGTTTCTATTGCTTCTATTGCTGAACTATGAAACCTAACCAAATGTATTTTTTGGATGGCCTTACTCTGCTATCTAGACCAGGTTTAAGCAACAGTGAAAGGAAAGATTCCATGTATTTTAACAATGACATGGCAGCAGGTTTAGATAGACCAGCTCTTTTCAGCCTTTCTCAAGAATACCTTTGCAAAAAGGACATCTGCTCCCACAAACTTCAGGTCATAATTTGTAATTCTCACATAGGGAGTTTGCTGTGTTTTTCTTCAGAAGAACCTTTGTGTTGTAGTTTTCTGTAAGAGACTTTGCTCTAGAAGCTGAATCCAGGCAAATAAAAGAGCTGCTATGAAATGTTGTCCTCAAAAGACTGCGTTAGTTATTTGTGGAGAGGTAGCATGCAGGGAAGGGAGCTAAAAGCAAACAGGGACACACCTTCCTTCAAGCCTCAGTGTTTGTATTTCTCTTTCAGGTCTGTCAGGCCTAACTGATTATAAACACTCTCACCTCTGGCTAAGCAAGGATTCACTTTATTTCCTCCAAGAGACAAAGTCTTCTTTCCTAGTCTCAAAGGTTAGGTTTTTGTTTAGTCTAACGTTCTGTATAGAAGAAGGTCTGTGTATGGAGATACACAGACCTTCGGACCAATAAATTTCTCCATAAGCAAGGGCTTTGAACACCTTGGGCAGAGGAACAGCTTCAAAGGTGTGGGTAATTTGGTGGAGTTTTGATTTTGAAAGGCATTGCCTGCCTTTTTGTGTATTTTTAGAGAGCTGATGCAGATTCCTAAATTCCTTTGAACCCTCTGAGCAAAAAACCCCATCATAATCAAATGAAAAAAATAAATTCTACTTGTGAAGTATAATGGGCATTTCCTGTGGTGGTTGCAGAAATGGGTTAAAAATACAAAGAATTACGGGGTTGGGGGTTTTGTGTTGTTGTTGTTTACTTGCTTGTTGTTGGTTTTTTTTTTAATGCAACTTTCTTCTCTTTTCTTGCTGGCACACTTTATTTCTTTTTCTAGCCCAGCACAGATGCTAGCAGATTTTCTTGTGCTTTCTCTTCTGTCTTCATGGAAAAGTCTTGTATTGATTTAAAGATTGGTCAGTGAAGGTAAACAGAGTTCTATCATCTCAAGAAAGAACCAGCTAGAACATAAATCATTGCTACACGTCTTGTGCTCAAACATGCCAAAACACTGAGCAACAGCAGGACTACAAAACGCGTCAAATAAAGTTCAGGATATCCCAAAATAAAACCAGAAAAGTGTCCACCACCAGTGGTGTCATGTTTAGACACTCATTTTAGTACTTCTGAAAGCTTGTTCGAAAGCTACTTGTCTTAGCAGCAGCTTCTTACAAATAACGTATGCATTTGGAAAAACAATTAGCTGAGTTAAGTTGAGGTTTTAAGCTTTTAGAAATCCTGTTATCCCTTGAATGTGATAACTGTGAAATCATGTGTAAGTTACCAATTAAGCTCATCTGTGTTTTTTTAATGAGCAAGAAAAAGATCAGATATATTTGAATCGCATTCAAGCCAATTACATTCCTTCCAAACAAATAAACTGAAGCTGTTAATGGATGTGACTTTTCCCTAGGCCTTTAGTTACCAAATCCACCTCCCTTTGGTTGTTTCTCTATATTATACCAAAGATTGCAGCTGATCTGCAGCCCCCAAACCCAATCAGCCTAGAAGTAAACAAATCCCTGGGTAAACAAAGATAGGTTGGATTCAAACCTACACAGAGACCCTCAGCAAATTTCACTCAGCCCTAAATACAGATGTATCATTACATCTGTACAGGGATTGAGCAGTGTTAAAACCTCAACCAATCCTGTGTAAGCACAAGATGTTTGAAGCCCCTATAAAAGGGGAAAAATATAATAAATAATATAATATTTATATATTAATAAACTCCCGGATGTCCTGTTGAGGACCACTTGGTAAGTTTGTGTCATTTCTGTCTCCAGCCAACGAGCTTACTGCTCTTATCACATTTTCATGTGCTTTGGACCACACAGAAAAGATTACATGGTTTTGTATAAATTTATATAAGTTTCACGCGAGGGTTGTAGTAAATAGGAAATCTTCTGCAGAGTCTTAAGTTTTCAGTGAAATCATTACAGAGAGAGATGCATACATAGCATACAATTGCAAAAGGTGCCTTTTTCAGGCTATATTTGGTTTCAAAATTGCTGGATCTTATTCCATAAGAGTTGAATTGAATGGATGACGAATTACAGGAGGAAGCTGACATCTGTGGTATTCTTCTCAGTGAATGAAAGTTGTTACTATTGCCTGAATTGATACAAGGCCAAAGGTGTAGGAGGAAGGTGGTAAATGCAAAACTTCCTACTCTCCCCCCAAAGTCTGGAATTGATTCATAGTGATGTGTCATTTCAGATGAATTGGCAACAGTAAGAGTTTTTTTCCCATTCCTCACTCAGACACATTTCAAACTGTTAGATCTTGATTTTCATTTCTTTATGGATGACTGAAAGCTCTCAAACACCAAGTAATGCTGCTTTAACTCCAGAAGTCTACAGTTCTCTCTTCATAGAACATTTGAGGCATTCTCAAATGCATTTTGTGTCTTTTCAAGAGTTCTTTGGAGGCAGATTTGCAGATTAAACTGTCATGCACGCCATCTTATTTATAAGTTCTGAAACTGAAAACATGATAAGCCAATTATGATATTTAATATGTTACTGTTGAAAGATTGCTCTGTAACTCCTGTTCTGTACTAGAAGCAGCACTTAATAGAGAAGGAGGTTGTATGTCAATAATCAAGTATTTCAGGTGAGTTAATCTAATGAACTATCAACAAATTAACTTTTCTTGTGTCTGTCTTTTCACACAAGACAAAGGAGCACTTCTTCCTGAATAAAGAACTCTGCTTACCAAGAGTACAGCATGAAGGCTAATAGGCTAATTGATGGAAACAATGTGTAAACCATTTATTGATGTTTAATTTATGTAGGCAATTTAATGTTGAAAAAAATAATATGCCGCTGAATCTTGTAATATTAAAATATTTTGGGAGCACCTGAAAATATTTCAGGTGGCACACATTTAGTCTTTGGCCAAACAACGTAATGTCTGATGCGGGACCAAATTTTGTCCTTTAATTTTCACATAAGCAAGTTTTGATAGTGTCTTAAGGGCAAAGTGGCTTGGAGACTAACTAAAGGATTGCAGCTGGACAAACCCAGAAGCAACTATTCTCAGACCTACCTGACAAAGTAGGAAAGGAAATAATAATTACAAGCCAGTCTTTATGAAGAGGCACTTGATTTCTGCTTCAGTGTTTAACTGTACTGAGTTACTTGCTTTGGACAGTCTACCACAAGTTTTATCTTCTGCTTTTGCTGTCAAAAAGCAATTAATTTCTTTTTAGGGAGAGTTTGAGCCACTGTATTCCATGTGTTTGTCATCTCCACAATTCACTTTTGTAATTCATTCTCCCTGCCCAGGCTTACTTAAGCTCCAAATGTAAGCCATAATTCACACATAGTGTGGTAAACCACATCCTTTGGCAGCAGCAGTGGAGAAAGCCTATTATACAGGTGCTTTATCACATCTGCTGTACTGGATTCTGAGAGGAAAAAACAATTCCTGTGATAGATTAAGTCTATCCCAATAAGGGCTTCATAAATCAGTGCTATAGAAAGCAGGAGTGGCTGTGGATGTCTGCTGAGATCCAGGAGAGGCTGTAGTCTGGCAGATAATTTACAAAAAAGGAGAAATGTCCTTAATGGAGCTGAGAGAAAAGACCAATCAGGCTTAGGCGAATAGCTCGTTGCTGTAGGACTCACTTATTCGTTCTGTCATCATGATGTTCCTGATACCAAAAGCCAAAGGAAACCCTCCTCAGAGGAGGAGTTTGAGATTCATCTGGGAGAGCTCACTGATTTTGGGAAGAAGTCTCAAATCACTGCGAACCAGTTAAAGGCACTTAGGAGAAGAGACACTGTTAGACAACTTTCAGAGTATTTTTGACCTTGGAGCTGATGTTTTCATGGAGATTTGGCAGTATTATTCCTTTGTTAGAATTGTTTTGTGAATAAGTGTATCCCTAAACTCGTATCTGCAGCAGAAAGGATGTACCTCCCTACTCATTGTTATTTTCGTGTAAAAAATTGCAACTCAGTGGGTGAATGATGCCATAACTTTTCAGACAAGGTTGGTAGCAGATTATCTGCCAAGATCATGACAAGAAAGCGACTTTGTGTAGGATAGATAAATCAATCTTTGAGAAGGTTATGATGATATAACGCATATGCACGAGTGAGAACAGGAACATTAGAGAGCAATGAGGTTGTTTGGAATTCTTGGTGGGTGATGCCACTTATGTCTTGGTTGAGTATTCCCTTCTCCTGGACTTGCCCCAGTATTTTGGGTGTGTTTAGAGCTAAAGGGTGTAACAGAATTCTGAGTAATACTGTCCTGTGGAACAGATTATAAAATCAGATGCTATTTTAACTCTACTGATCAATTTCTTTTCAGTAGGGAAGAAATATATATATATATATATATATATATATACACATACTGCACTGTCAAAACATATTCTCATCTGAACCATGTACATGTTGGATAGTACTGCAGGAATAAGACATTGGATTTTCTCTGCATTAATCAGTGGTGAATAGATGAACTTTCTTCATTTAGCAGAATATGCATGAAGTTAGCAAAAAAATCCAAAATAAGAAAATCAGACACTGCTCGATTATGTGAAGTCAAGACGTATCAGAAAGATAGGTGCCCTGTTGGCACCCACATTTCTAATCCCAGGTGGCTGTTGCTTTGAAGTGGTAATTTATTTCCTCTGTTTCTTTCTGACCTAAGAGATGCCAGTGAATTCTGGCGTGCCATCTCCACCACAAGTGTGACCTTAGTGTTTTGCTCCTCAGTTACCTATTTGAGTAGAACGGGGCGCAGTTTTACCTGACACAAGCCTTCTGAAGTTCAGCAAAGGCAAAATGTTGCAGACATCTTTTCATTAAAATCCTTTCTTTAGGATTTTCCCTTCTGGGAAGCTGAGGCCCCAGAAAAAGAATGTAAACAATGGTTATCTGCTGCTGAGGAATGTAACAGGTGCACCTGGGATTGGCCCATGTTGGATGTGTATAATTAATGGCCAATCAAGGACCGAGATATCTCTGAGGGTCGGAGAGAGCTCCTTTGTTATTCATTCTTTTCTATTCTTAGCTTAGCTAGCCTTCAGAGAACTTTTCCTTCTATTCTTTTTAGTATAGTTATAATGTAGTATATATATATATATATAATAAAATAACAAATCAAACCTTCTGATCATGGAATCAACATTATTGCCTCTCTCACCCTGAAAACCCTTGTGACCACGGTCACAGCAAAAGGTTTGGGAAATGGGTTCGCAGAAAAGGACCTGTGGGTCATGATGGACACCACGCTGACCATGAGCCAGCAATGGGCCCTTACAATGAAGAGGCCAAACGGCCTCCTGGGCTGCACTGGGAAGACAGCAGCCACCAGGCTGAGGAAGGGGATCCTTCCCTTCTCCTCAGCCTTGGTGAGCTCCAATCTGCAGCGCTGCATCCTACGGAGCCCCCCAATAAAAGAGACTTATCGCTGTCCTACAAAGAATCCAACGAATGAGTACAAAGATGATTAATAGATTGGAGCATTGATCAGATGAGCAGAGTCTGTCAGAGCTGGGATTGTCTCTTCAAGCAAGATACTTGGATATAATCAGAAAAATCCTCTCTGTAAGCACCAACCCATAAAACTTGTGCTTTTATAATCAGAATGAAGTCAGAGCAAATAGTTTAAAGCCCTGTTTTTCACAAATAACCCACTCATTTGCCTCCTCTCTAAAGGGATCCCTGATGAAATTCTTGGTGATCACAGGGGGCACACCCTGACAGGAGTGGCTGTTCCTTTTGCTCTCAGAATTGTGCTACTAACCAAGAGACCTCTAACGTAATTTCTTGAGGTGTATTGCTCTCACTTCCTTGATAACTGCGGACAGGTTATTCATCATTCATGGGATGTACTTAAAGTGCTTGGCAGCCTGTCAGATTTGCCCCCTGAGATGGTAGACATCTAACATACTCCATTTATCCTAAAAATGAGTAATTTGTAAGTTGTCTTCTTCCCAAAAAGAGTGCTATTGCACCTGTACACAACTCTAAGATTTGCAAATTTATGAAGATCACTAAGGATGACCAGTGAATTAGAATTAAAATTTAGCATTTGTTGCTTGCTGTACAGTTGAACAATTAGCACCATCATTACTACAGAAGCACACCAATTCTTTGTTGGTGTTGTGTATTGACATTGGTCCATAAGTCTTTCTTTTTTAATGAAAATTTACTAAAGGGTCTTCTCTTTCTTCTGACTTTAGATAATATTTGCCACTTCTCTGCCCTTTGGGTGTCTATGTATCCTGTGTTAGTATAATCAAACACATATAAAAGTTCCTTCTTCACCGAGATTAGTTTTTAAGCTATTTACTAGATCATCTCTATGAGATGAAGCAATTTATTTTAAGCTATTTACCAGGTCTATTAGATGATCTAGTAAATAGCTTAAAACATGGCTTTGGTACTGAGCTCTCCTTTCATTTAGCCTGAATATGATTTGGTACATGAAGTTGTAGATGAGAACATGACTGGATTTTCAAATGCAGAACTTCAAGTCTTGAGGTACAGACAGGCTTGGAGCACCTTGTCCAAAATTGCTTGCTTGCCCCAGAATGTGTGGAAGCACTCCAAACTCCAGAATGCTCTAATGACTTGTTAAACGACCTTTTCATTTCCAAGGCCTAATTTTGAGGAAGTTGCAATATAAAATGCTGTTGGCACAAACTGTAATCTGCGTGGTCATTTGGCTTATATTTTTTCATCCAATAAAATGACCAGACTATTATTAGTAGCAAGCATGTATCTTCTATAAAAATAATTGGCTTTATAACTCTGGTAGAAGGCTTGCATGGATGTTAACATGACCTCAAAATTATTTTGATTATGCCTTCAAATACCGAAACATCTTTGGTAAGACAAGTTATATATATTTCCTGTTTTAAGAATGAGCTTTATTTGGTGTAGAATTCTGGCTGAAATAAATGAAGGAGTCCAGTAGCACTGACTGTGGGAGGGCCATCTCCTACCTATGCTTTGGAACTAGGAGAAGTGGCATCTTTGAACCAGCTCTGGTAATGTTTCTGCTGTGCAGGCATTTGTCTGTACTTACAGTGAATTCAGAGCATGCTCTCTCTGCCTGTCCAAACTGCTCCCTTGAGAGTTGACTGCAGGTACTGAGATGTATTCCAGTAAGCTACCTCATCTCCCAGCCCTAAAGCAATATGGAGCAGGGATTAAACAACCCTAAAGTTGAAGAAAAATCCAGAAAGACTTCAAAATAGTTTTATAGTTTCCTTTTTTAGATCTACCACTGCTAAATGTTTCTGGTTATGACTTGAGAAAGTAGTCCTATGGACTGTCACTGTGTTCCCACTCTTCTAGGTAATTACTTACCTTAAGATGCTGCTGTAAAGCAAAGGAAGAAATTCCAGTATTTTATTTCTAAATACTGCAAAATTAACTCTTAGATTTCTCCTGAGCCTGTTACATTTCAAATGTCAAACTGCGAGACAATGCTACAGATACTGTCTGAGTTACTCCCACTCTCTGAACTGTGATTATTGTGGTGAGACCCAGCCCTGCTGGAGCAAGATGCAGAGCTGCATTGCTGGTGTTTCTATAATACCCAACTTCTAGGCTGTGGCCGCATTTCTCTTCACAGAGAAAAGCAAGGCACATCTTCCCAAGGATATTTTCTGGGAATCGCAGCAATGAACCTTAGAGAAAGAAAAAACAATTCCTATCTCATTTGCTGTGCCTGTGTTTGTGCCGAAGTAGAATGCAATATGGAAATTGTTTACCCCAAGTAATGGTGTTTTGTTTCCTTGGCCTATCAGGGCCAAGGGCATTTGCAGACTGTTGAATCAGCAGCCACAAGATTCTGGTCTGTTGAGTTGAGTGCGTGTGCAGATTCAGTTTAGATGTAGTGTAATATAGTATAGGATAATATAGTATAGGATAATACAGTATAATAAAGTAATTAATTAGCCTTCTCATATCAATGGAGTCCTCCTCATCATTTCTCCCTGCCACAGGGGTCGCTTGAATCCAATAGTAGGCTACTGGCATGCTTGAATAAATTGATCCGGTTCATGCACAGATTTGCTTCTTAATGAAAAAAGTTTAATTAGGAAGATCTGCTTTAAAGTCATTAAAACTCCCATGATATATTGTTGTAGGTTTATTAATACTAAAAATCTTGTTTTGCACTCAAGCCTGCAAACATGAATAGTGACATATGAACCTTTCTTATGTTTGCTCCTGTGACATCAAAAATGTGTAGAAGATATGAAACTCGGCCAGTTTTTATTTTGATGGAGTTAGCCTCAATCTTTGTTGTTTCTTTGTTGTTTTAATGACTGCAAGTTTTACCCAAAATGTAGAGAGGGGAAGAAAAGCTGAGAAAGTCAGCATTTCATGGAGCCCCGTACTCACTTTCAATGCAGAATTAGGGAAAGGGGGATGCCTCTTGAGCTTGTATTGCCAAGTTTCTCCTGCATACACAGGTACAGCACAGTTTCAGTATTAATTGTTCATTATTTTTAGTGGCTGCTTTCCAGATTTTTTCCTCTTAATCAGGACAGTGCCACATTATCAGTTGGGGATTTCCTCTGTTATGTTTAGCACTTTCAGGCTCTGACATATCGTGTAGAGAAGTAGTCTTTATAAGTAGAGATTAGGGAAAATCTGTTAGTGACAGATAGGTTGGGGGAATTGTGAAGTCTCCAAGAAGGAATATCTGTGTGAACAGGTTAGACCAGCATCTGTCTGGGAGCATTTCCATGCCATTGCTCCTGGGCAGGGTGGTGACAGCTAGTAGATGACCTAATGCTCCTTTCCTGCTCTTCTTTCCTCTCATACTACATGTTATGCATTTTATGCACTAATGAGCTTCAGGTTTCATCCAAAAGTTGAACGTTCTGGGGTTTGTGCATTTATTTTTAAGTGTGGATTTTACTTCAGTTGAGTTTACAATGTTGCCCATGTTTTTAATGGAGGTGGATAACTAAAGAAAAAATTAATCACATGCATGATTGCTGTAAATTTGCTTTCTTTCACTGATATCTAGACAATAACCCAAATTTAATTCCTTTTAAGGCTATGAAGTAATATTTCATATGCACCAAAACATTCTTAAAGACAGTGATAAAGGTAACTGGGTTTTCAGAGAGTAGGTAAGGGTGGTGGGTATTTCTGGAGGCTGACAGTGCTATAGGAACAAAACTATTTGCCTGAAATTTTTAATGTGCTATCAAATAGGATCTGCATGGACACTTGGAACTTTTTTGAGGTGACAAATTATGACATCCTTAGAAATGAAATGTGATTTTTAAGAAAGCTCCTGAGTGTCAATTGATTTCTTCATTTGTCTTTTATATACCAGGTTTCATTCTAAAGCAATTCAGGAAAATAACAGAAGCTATAAACATTTTGTGAATATTAGGAAGAAGTTCCATAAGAACTAATGAGTATGTAATTGGAAACACAAATTTGCATATAAATTTGAGCACGGTATTTCAAAGCTTGCAAACATCAAAGTGTACTAAAATGAAAAGCTACCCATGATAATGTACAGTTTTTATTTTAAATTGGTGAAAGAATAAAACATAAAGGTTTTGCTTGTGAGATGGCTAATTATGTCAGATTGCTTTAGGCAATGGGCAACTTCAAGTCATCATGACATGCACTTGCTTGGCTTTTTTTTGGTGTTGTTGTATGCAAGAGCTTAAAAAGACGGCTTTTGCGGAAAAGTAAAGAATAGCGGTGAGCTTTTAAAGGCAGTGAAAAATGTCAGACAGATGCCTCACCTCTGCAGAGGACACCAGGTCATGGCAAGATCCTTATTAGTGGGTCAGTTTTCTGCAATCTTTAAACGCAGCTGCACCTGAGAGTTCAGCGTGTTTAGTGGTGTAACACATGGCAGCAACTTAGCAGAACTATAAGAAAAGCATGTTTTCGTGCTCCTCTCTTGGCTTGAATTCCAAACAGAAATAGATCAGAGAAAATCAATACTGATACAGCAGGAATCTTACACACTGATTTTATCTACTTCCTGGCCTTCAGCACTGAGGCTCTGTGAGGTCTCATATATGTAACAAGGTGGCACTTAGTGCTGAGAAACAGCTCGACTGTGAATGCTACCCAGGACCAGCTCTTTCTGTACCTACCTAGTGAGAGGCAATAGGATGAAAGTGAAAATGAGACCATAAAGCACTGCCCCAAAACTCCTATTTCAGCAAAATGCAATAGGATCAAGTGAGTGTTGGCTCAAATTATGTGGGTTTATAAGACTTTGCCTGCCTGGAAAGTTTGTTGATTTTGAACTGCCTCCATTCCTATCAATGACACGTGGGGTTTAGCTAGAGTAGAAGGTAGCTCCCTGTTGTTTTGCTCTGGCAGTCTTGCCAAGGGCTTTTGAAACTCGTAGGGCTTCAGGAAGCAAAATGTTAAATATAGGGTTAAGCTTAAGTTATTAAGTTATGTTAAGCTTAATATACCTAATTTTACCAGAGAACTAGAGTGGATCTATGTATTTATGGTTCAAGTCAGGTGAGGATGGCTACTCAAGTCAAACCATGCTGTTTGTCCTTGACTTAAAGGAAACCAGTAGCAGGAATCATGTAAGGCAGTGTTTGTAGAGTAGGACTTAATAGTGTTAAAAGCTTTTCACAAGGCTATGCATAAATGAACAGTTTTGTTTGCTTTTTGTTAATATTTAATTTTCAATCAAGAAAAAACATAACAAAACCCCAAAATGAATATATGATTTATTGACTTAAAAAACCCACAGATCTTGGTATAAGCAAGCAGTTGCTTATATTATCAGATCATGTGTTTCTCTTTATTCTGCTTCTGCACCTAAAGTATAAACTACTGTCTTGTAACCTTCATGGAACTGTGTCCACCAGGGCAGTGCTGACTACTACAGAATAGCAAGTACATGAGCCTTGTGTTACTATTAAAAAAGAAGAAGAAGAAGGAAAAAAAAAAAACCTGCTTAGCATGCAGGGCATGGAATTTAGGAGAAAGCTTTGGCAGATTTTCCTCCTCAGGTTTTCTCAGCATACTACTTTCTGTAGCAAGAAGTCACTAGGTGGCTATAGAAGGTTGAGAGCTTCCCTCAGGGTGCTGCTCACTCTGAGGAAGAGCAGTTCCCCCTAAAAAGCTGGGTACTGGTACAGAGGACACAGTCTCAAGCTATGTCAGGGAAGGTATGGGTTGGATATTAGGAGGAAATTTTTCACCGAAAGAATAATAAAGTACTGGAATGCTCTTCCCAGGGAGGTGGAAGGATCACCATCTCTGGATGTGTTTATAAAAAGACTGGACATGGCACTGGGTGCTATAGTCTAGTTGAGGTGTTAGTACATAGCTTGAACTTGATGATCTTAAAGGTCTCTTTCAATCATTATTCTGTGATTCTGTGATACTTGTCACACAATTAACAAGGTCTTCAAGATGCCATAATCCATCCCCTGCACAAATGTCATGGTTTGACGCTGGCGCAATGCCAGTGCCCCCACGAAAATACATTCTCCCTGGTGTCTGCTGTGAGATGTGACCAGGAATAAGCAAAGCAGGCCCCCACTTAGAAATCAAGAAGAGAAAACTTTATTAAGTAAACTACAACTACAAGTAAAAAGAAACACACGGAAAAAATGAAAACCTTTCAAAAACATTTCCTCCTCCCCCTACCAAATTTACAATACATCCACCCCTCAGATCACAAACTCTCAGTCCATCACCACCCTTTAGATAATGAATTCTCAGTTCATCAAGGGGTGAGGAGTCCTTCTTGGGCCATAGGCTTCCCCTGGAAACAGAGTTGAGACCTCTTGTGTTTCCTGTCACACGTGGCACGGCCTGGAGAACATTTGCCATGGTGACATCTTCCTTCCATGCCCAGTGCTCTCACCACTGCACATGGACCAGAGCTGCTTCTAGGGTTTTTCTTTCAAGGGTGCTTTGTCCAGTTCCAAACAGAGCACAGTCTCTCACCTTTGGGACACCTATCCCCCCCAAAATTCACCCCCTGGGGCTGAGGAGTCTCAACACTGAACTCTCTTGGCTCTGAGGCATTGCCTCCGCCTGAACGCAGTCTCTGTGTCACAGGAAACATGGCTCTGTCCATGGCTATGCAAGAAAAGTCCAGGCAAAAGGCCACTCCATCACCTCCTGCCACCTAAGATTCTTCTCCACTCTTCCGACATCTTTCACCTGCACAAACTTTCATCACACTTGCCCATTTCCTCCTCCATTTCATCTCTATCTCTCTTCTCATTCAGATCCAGGAGGATCAGTATTTGTAAGGTTTCCATTACTCAAAAAAAGGGTTAAAAATCTCAGGCTCTGCCTGCCCAGAACTGCTACGACTTCTCACCCCACTGAACTCCCTCCTTCTCCTTCTCAGCCGGGCTGTGCTGAAATTCAAATCTGAGCACCCATTGATTTGACCACAGCATCCCAAAAAATCTCACTTCCTCTCAAACCACGACAACAAACATCCCCAATGTTAGTGGCATAGAGCTGGAATAAATGGTTTTTTGCCATGGACTGTAGCAGAAGATGGCTGAGATGAAGAAGTGTACTCTTAAGCTGAGCATCACCTGGCATCTGCAATGAAATATGCTGAGGGAATTATTGAAAGGAATGGAAGTACCAATCTCCAGGATTAAAAAAAAAAGACTAGATAAAATACTGCAAAATATATGGGGAATAGAAATGTTGTTCTGTGTCTCGGTTTGGAAAGACAGGTGTCTGCTAAGGAAGGCAGGAGCCTCCTGTGAAATGGAAAATGTAAACCCCCTCCCTCTGAATTGCTATAAATTTGAAATTTAGGGACTCTTAGGCAAAAATATGGGAGCAGGAATAACAGTTCTTTATTAGGGAAGAAAATAAAAAAAAACCAACAAAAACAATGCAGTAAATCTAAACAAGACTGACAGAGTCAGAACACAACCTGTCGGCCTGTTGGTGACAAATAACCAAATTTATTCCTTTTCATCTCCAAACTTCCAGGATGAAGCCTGTTATTTTCTGTATTTAGCTTACTGCGGGTTCTCAAAGCTACACAGTCATTGCTTGTTTTTCTCTGGTGAGTGGCAAGCTGAGTACTTTTCAGAACTCTCCCTGGACCCAGTGTTGTTTGGACAGGGGGGAGTTTCAGTAGCTGCTGCTGAATGGTTCAGCTGTGAAACGTTTTGTAAGTTCATAGGTGGATGTCTTCTTTTGTTTGAATTCTCCATATAAACTGACCGCTCTTTTCCCTAATCTTTTACCAAAGGTTTCCTGGAACTTTTAAGTGGAAGTAAAAGATTTGGTGTGGGTTTGTGAGTTTTGTGGTTTTCTGTGTGATGTTCTTTTGTTCCTCCAAAGTAGGAAAGCATGGTCCTTGCACCAACTGCATGAGTCCCCTGCACCCACGGCAGGGCCACTGACCCTGCAGCTCCTACTCCCAGTGCAGGGAAGCTGACAGGTTTTGTGTCACAAGAGATGGTACCTTGTCTTCACTGGCACAAAGCACATCCTTATAGCGAGGAACTTTGATATTTAGCCAGCTGGTGTAATCAAATGAGGTCAGTTTTCCTTCCAATTTTGAAAGTTTCTTTTCCCTGAATGTCCCAGGTCTGGAAAGACTCAGATGTGAGTGCCCCAAGTGTCTGCTGATCTGGGATACACATGGCCTGCCATTGACAATGAGTGCTGACAAACCAACTGGTCTCACAAGGAGACACAATATATATGTGTTCACTAGATTGCATCTCCCTATTGCTTCATGGACTTACTTAGCAGATTATTATAAATAAAAAACCTCTCTGAGCCCTGCCCATTACTTACCTGAGTCTCAGTGCATCACCAATTATAAGCATGTTGGAAGTTTCTTTTGTACCTAAATTAATATTGATGCCAAACATTACCTATAGCCTGGTTTTTACTTTTTGTTATGAAACCATTGCTAGGATGTCTGATGGAGATTACTGTCTTCCTTTTCTGATGATAACTACTATCACCTACTTAAAAAAAAAAGAGATAAAACCTTTTAAAATAACAACTATTACAAAATGCAGGAGGTATCAGTAAACCAGTCACCTGTGAGGATCATTCAAAACAGATGGTGAAGAAACAGTTTAGTCAAAAAGTAAAAACCATGGCCTAATCAAGGAAAATATTGTTTGCTATTACAGCAGTTATGACCCCCCAGGTTATTTGTGCACTCATAGTTTTTTCTGCCTATTCATTATGCAGAGGTGCTTTATGGCATATGTGAGGGCAAAAGAAAGTTGCTACAGCATGAATTAGTCCATAAGCCACTGACTTTCACTTTTACTGTGTTTGCCATCTTGCATACTCTGCATATATAGTTATCTTCTACAGGGGAACAGATGCTGGCTGTTGGAACTGAATATATCCTGCTATAGCTTCAGGTACTGAGTTAGAGATATTTGCATATACAAATCAATCAATTTGCAGTATTTGCTTTAAAATATTCTCAGTATTTTTTCCCTAGCTCAGTTTGGAGGACTAATGTAAGTCTCAGTTTTCTCAGTATTTGCTCGAGGGAATCTAGAGAAGGGTAAGTAGAGGTGTTATTTCCCAGTCCAAGGCTAATGGTAACCGTCTTAGTCTGGGTTTGGATATTTGTTAAACCTGTATTTTTAGCACATCTTACAGGGCACATTTTCTTCCCACACTGAACAAGTCTTAAGGGGGAAGATGAACAACCTGTTTTCCACAAAAAGAGTGCTTTATAGACCTGGTCTTTTTTCCCATGCAAAGTTTGATTTCTAACATGTTTCCCCTACTCTATCACCTACTTCCAGGGAAAGGTTTGTTTTCTTTTAATAAGGCATTTTCCAAAAAGTAACTAAGGCTTCAGAAAAACAGTTGTGGTCTTGTTGGCAGTGATCTGCACAATGAACATGAGTTGAAGGGGATCTGGGACCTCAACAAAATAATTCTTTTAAATCAGTTTCATGTTGGTAGATTATCTCATTAGTATAATTTCAAAATGTCAGAGGAAAATGTTTTGGTTTTTTTTTATACTAGATCAACAGATGACTGATCAAAAAACCCTGTTTGCAAGAGGTCCTACTCTTCTGGTTATTTTTGGGACGTCTGATAAAATATTATGAGCACTTCAGGGCTGACCCAACAATAAAGCATCTTGTTAAGGGCTTGTCCTAATGATTCTCTAACAGTGCCAGGCTTGGGGCATTGACAGCCTCTCAAGGAAGCCTGTTCTAATGTCTGACCACCCTCTGTAGGGAAATGCTTCTTGATATCCAGTCTAAATCTCCTCTGGCACAACTTCCATCCGTTCCCATGTATCTCATGCATGCGAGAGAGAAGATCTCAGCATCTTCCTCTTCACATGCTCTCCTCAGGGAGCTGCAGAGAACAATAAGGTTGTCCCTCAGCTCCTCCTCTCCAAACTAGACCCACCCAATGTCCTTAGCTGCTCCTATAAAATAAAATACTTAAACTTTTATTTCCATTGGAATAATAATAATCATATATTGAGGAAATAACTATGGAAATGAAAGTGGTAATGAAGAAGATAAAGCTATGGCTGAGAACATGTTACTGTTTAATGTGAACTGAATTACAAGTCCTTTGCCATACTGAGGCCAGATTGTCAAAGCTTAAAGAATAAACTCACAGGGATAAAATGCTGTGGGGGGGGGGGAGGGGGGTTGAAAAGCTGGAAACTGTTTTAAAACGGCCTTTGTGCTGACAACCATGTCTACTTTCCTCTTTCAAGTTTTGCATTGTCTAGAATCAGCAGAACACTTGTTGCACAGTTCCTTGTCTGCAACAAAGCTCAAAACATCTCTTTGTGAGGCGCTATCAATCACATGCTTGTCAGACCATAGTGCTGAATTAGTGCTGGAAGTGTCCACTGCCAAATAAATGGTCAACGAATGCTTCCCATTAGCTAATCAAGTAGTATCATTCACATAGAAATAGCACCATCTCATTTATGCCACCATCCCTTCCATTCAAGTTGCAACTAAAACAGAGCAGTTCAAATCTGCAATCCAGAGATAATAATGTGTAGCTGATTTGGCTATTAGAAATGGAGATAAATGTTCCATTGGGTGTTGAGAGTAAACAATTGGGGAACGGTAAATATGCCAAAAGGTTGTTTATAGATAGACAAAAGTGGCAATAATAAAACTTGATGCAGAAGTTATACCTCCCAGACATCTTTTCTTCTCCTGCTCAGTGGTTTAAATAGTACTTAGATGCTTGTATTACATAGAATAAGCTATTTCTTTTTACAGGGAGAGTTGTCACCCACTTTTTCTTTTATCCTTCTGACAAGTGACTAAGAACAGGGGTTTCTATTGATCCACATGGGCCACCACTTAAGTAGTGGTGTTCACAGGGATGGATGCAGGTAAGTATCCATGGCTTTACCTTAGGCATTCAAACAGGTGATTAGTGAGCAGTAGACAAACACAGCACCTTTCAGCCACTGTGAAACATCCTGGTTTTAATGCATTTTTTTAAAAGTCAGCATTAGAACAACTTGGAGGCCTGTGAATCCACTGGAGAAAAGCAACTTCCATAGCTGGATCTCAATGACTTGTCTCCTGGACTCCACCCAACTGGGGACAAACAGGTCTAAGTTCACACTTGGCTTGTGTCATGGCCAAACAGCCTAGACCTTTCTTGATTTAACATTTTAAAATACTCACTGTGACAAGTGTCCATTCACTTTCCAGGAAGGTATTTGTTCTTGTCTGTGGAAAATAAAATCAGGAATATAAGTTTCAGTGGCAGCTCTGCAACGTAAGAGTGAATGAAATGTTTTTAAAATGGCTTCACCCAAGCAACAGTCCTTTCTGAACCCATGGCTTTCTGGTACCAACATTAGTATTTGTTGCTGGGAAAGTGAAAACTGTGCTGTAACTTTTTGTTTCCAAAGTGGCATGAAATTATCACTGTTATTTGAGGCAGAAATAGAAATATGTTTTGTGGGTGAGTGAAATAGGCCCATTAAAATATTCTTGAAATAATTCAAAATATTATTCTTGAAATAATTTCTTTTAATCCTGTGGCCCTCCTGGTTATTTAAGTATTTTTCACATGAGATTTCCCATATGTAGTTTAAAAACCAGTTTCAGCCCAAACGGGTATGCTTGTTTCCACAGGGAAACATTGCTTCTTGGGTGTACAAGCTGTTTTGCCTGTGAGGATGGTAGATTTTGGCCTTAGCTCTGATTAGTAAACACACTCCTGTTCTAGCATACCATCATTTTGACTTGCAGTGAAAACTTGATGCTCTAAAAGTAATTTTTTAAAATTAATTAAAAAGTAAAACAACACCTACTTTAAATGAATAGCAGCAGCTTACTTAGGGTGTATTATCATCTTATATTTCACATTTATTTTATCTTAATGTTTTTTCTGTCCTAGGAAGTGTAATAAGCCACTCCATTTAAATAAGCTCTTTGCTAGAATATTGGAAAGAAAATTGACTAAAAAGTAATTTGAAAAGTCAAATTTAGCACAGTTCAGACTTCTCCTTATATGTATCTGGCCTGAGATAAAGAAACTGGATTCTTAGGAATTACATTATAGTAAGAAAAGGGCGTGCTCTTTCTTTACAGAAGATTTTTACAAATGATCCAATTGTGACACTGCTACTCCATGAGCTGCAGAGTAACAATTCCAAGCAGGTAAGGAGCCGTGGTTAGGAATTTTCCATCCAAATTAGAAAATGGTGATCTGACTAAACTGAATCATGTGAATGCTGTTGACACCTTTGACTGAGCACAGGTAAGAAGCAGGTTTACCTAAGCAGGTTCTTGTCCAATGGCAGCCTGGAAGGTAAGCAGTCTGCTTCCACGAGCAGCTGTAAATTTTTGATATTCTGGAGGGTGTTTTATGCTTTCTGCAGTCCAGAGATAAATAGGCAAATCCCAATCTGGCAGATTTGCTTTCTGGTTCCTTCCTTGCCTGGGAACTACAATTCCTCTTGTCTCTCTGCGCAGCAATGAAGATTGTTAATGTATTTCGGTTCAGCATGAAATTTTATGTTTACATCATTACTATTAAAAAACCTTTTCATAATGAGAACTATTCCTTTCGAATGGAAATTCCAGTTTACCATATCCACCTATTCCATGTTTCTTGAATTAGCAAAGTCAGTGCTTAAACTAACCTCTCTTCAGGGAAGTATTCAATCAATAGGGACCAAATAGTTGAATGCCACAACAAAATTATCTAGTCAACTGAAAATAAAAGGATATTTTCCCTCTAGATTATGTTTGGGGTCACTTGTGGTAAAAGGAAGATGGAAATGTTCTTTCTGAGCTGGATGTATTTTGCAGTGTGTGACTGAATGTTTCACATATGCCTGGAGGGATTTCTGTCAGTGCAGAGGGTTGTGAGTGAGCTGTGGAAATGCAGTCCTGGGAAAGCCTCTCAGGAGGTTTTTCCCTATGAAGGCTGAGCCTTTCAGCCAGGAATACCCATTTGGTGTTCTCCTGAACCTGCTAAGGAGCTCCAAACTGCTGCAGCTCTTCCACAGGAGAGAGTCAGTAGTCATTCCATAAGATCTTCTGCTAGTCATCCACAGACATATGCTTTAATAAATGAATTTTCAGCTGCTAAAGAAGTCCTTTACTTAGTGTCTTCAGCTTAATTCAATCTTGCTTCATTCTCAGCCTCTGAGTAGGCTTCTCAATTGACTGATACTTTGATAGCATTTTCTAGAATAATTGTTTCTGGAAGATGATAGCAAGGTAGCTCAAGTTTGGTAGCTACAGATGCAGATTCCTGGAAAATCATCTCTATAAGTCCCCCTCTCTAATTTTTGCAATCAGGCTAAATTTGATTGTGCTCCACTGATTACAAGCTAGACCAAGCTCCATGGTTATTAACATTCCAGTTGGGATACATACTGAGTGATGGTGGGGCTGAGAGGTATAGTTTTGAAGTAGAGTGAAACTGCTGGTTGTGTAGCGGATCTGATTTGTGTCCTTCACAGTTTCGAGTTTGAGTGTACACATGCAGTCCCAAATGTGTGTGCACATACAAAACCCACAGGTTTGAAAAGGAAAATGTCTAGTTTTTTTCAAAAATGGACTCCAGGATGAATTTTCCTATCTGGCAGCTGGACTGGCGCCTCAGCTTTTGAGGCTGACCTTTGCAGTATGGTCTGACAGAGCAGAGACTTCAAATTGGATCTCCTCCCTCTCCGATCACTTCTGAGCATAGCCACTACTTTGTACAAGTGACACAACAAATTGTAGAAACTGGTAGGTCTGTGCAAAAAACTGTCTTTGAAAAGAGTTCCAACACTCTAAAAATTATCATGAACTTATACAAAAAACTCCCTTCGAAGATGAATTTAAACTGTTCCTTGCAGAAAGGGTTTAGAAGAAATATGATTCAGATTGGCTATTTTGCGTTCTATCAGGGAGACAAATGGGAGCAAGGAAGTGTTTATGACTCAGAAAACGTTTTGTTTATCAGCATGATCTCAGCTCTTTGGTCCAAAACCTTTCCTGTTTGACACAGTGTGTGTCCTGCCAGAGATTGCTCTACCAGACAGGGTATGGCAGTTGTTTTGAGGTCAATGAGAAAGGCTGGAAAAGCAAGAGGAGCCAGTGAGACGTGGTGGCTATAGCTATTTCTGTTTTTATAGGAAAATGAAGAATAGGATTGCAAAGATGAAGCGATAAAAGGCATTGGAAGCATACAATCATGTACAATGAGTTGAGGAGACAATGAAGCGACCCAGAAAAATACAGCTGATAAAGTCATAGAATAATTTATGTTGGAAGTGACATCATCTGGTTTGACTATCAAAGATCAAAGCAGGGTCAACTTCAAAGCTGGGTCTATCCGTCTTGTACTCATGTGTCCACACTGTGCACTCCAAGCAGTGCAGTCCAGGATCTCAAATTGGTTCTTGCAGCTTCCAGTGTCTCTAAAGACCCAGTAGGACCTGGAGCAGTGGTAGAGTTTCTGGGAAAAGAAGCCTATTGCAACTCAGGTTCTGTTGGTGATGTGAACTTATCTGGCATGGCAGGTGGTGTAAAGGAAGACTACAAGCCAGATTTCATCATTAGGACCAACTACTGGAAAAACTACCAATATAGCTGCATGGGACGTGCCTGGGCTTGTCTGGCCCTTGCTGCTTGACCAAAAGGCGGCAGCTGTGGTGGTTTGACCTCAGAGATACCTTTGGCTGGCTGGATGCTACAGCTGGGAGCTTGGAGGCAAGTCCAGACATGCAGGAGCTCAGGTTTACCTTGGCAGAGAAGCTTTAATGTGGTGGCGAAGGAAAGGAGATGGTTCTGTTGGAGGGTTTCAATGCAGAGCTTTTTTTTCTGGCCCACAGGCCCCTGAATCCAGCAATAGCTCCAACAGAACTCCCAAACTCATGTGTGCTTGCCCTTTTAACCCGGGGCAGAGGGGGAACCAAGGACCACCAGTCAGGTACAGAGCGGGCAGGCCTCAGGTGAAAGGGACACCTGGATGGGCCAATGGCCCCCAGGGATGGAGACCACCTTTTGGACGTGCCCAATCACTCGATGCTCTTCTGGAATTTCTGGGTTGATAGACAGTGCCCAGCAGGGGTCAGGGTGGGGGAAAGGAGGGATGATTGACACACCTGGCAGGGAATTATCAGGGAGGAACCTGGGGTATGTGAGACAAACCATGACATCACACCACAACAACCTACAAGTCACTTTCTTGTTCTAACTCAACCCCCAAGCTTCTACTGACATGACTTCTCTCACTTTCCTTTCTTTTTGTTTTTTTTTTTTTTTTTACTTCAAAGTCCTGTGGGGACTCTTTCGTTATGTCACTGTGGTCCTCTCACCTTTGCATGTAGCACAGAGGGACACTTTTGCCAAAATACACTCTGTTTCCCTTCTAAAGCTCTGGCAATGCTGCAGCTGTGAGCCGCCCTGACCCATAAGTTATGATGGGTTCATGAATGCTTTAGGCAGTGCTGGGATGCAGAGGGTACACAGAGGACTGCAGCAGCTCCTGTCCATACCGTCTCAGCCACTGAGTTCTTCCTGAGGCACACGCTCAGAGATTCATGCTCCTTTTGTTTGTACATCACTAAGTCAGAGTAACTTCAAGGCAGTAAATTGAATTATGAGTGGGGGCAAGAGGCCAGAATAGATTGCATTTCACCTTTTCCCCCCCCAGGCATCTCCTTTTTTAAATTATTTAATTTAGAATGGCATTACAATTCTTCTTTAAACTGCTTTTCTATCCATCTATATATTTGTTTTTCATTTTTTTGCTGCCAATACATGATGTTTTCCTTCTAATCACTTGCTAGCATGGTGATTTTTCTTAAAACGTATTCAGATCACAACAATTTTCTGGCAAAGAAAAGCATGAGATTCACTACCCTTGAAATCTGCATACATATGGAGGAAAATAAACCCCTTCATATTTCACTGTCAGAAAAGAATAGTAGCCACAAAGTTATACTTAAATATTGAACCTTACAATATTCAAAAGAGAAGCAAACTAATATATAAAAGATACTGATTTCTCTGTCAATGATGAGGCACGTATATTATCTAACTGATCATGATCAGATAATAGTTTGTTATGAAAAAACACATGTGTTTCAGAATACTGTAAGAGGATGACACTGAACAGACTGTCATTACTGTCCATATGGCAGTGGTCTCAGGCTCCTGAGCAGAGTCTTCCAGTAATTTAGAAAGCTGGAGAAGAAGCTTTCTATTTGATCAAATTTCCAAGTCCATCTCACTTTCTCTGCCCTGAATGCTAATCCTGGTTTAAGGTGGAAAACATCTTGAAATATTCCATAAATAGAAATGCTCAGCACCTACATTGTATTTCTGTTCTTCAAGCTGTTCTTCTGTAATTTTCATATGTTACATGAAAGTGGCAGAAATTCAAAAATTGTGTGGGCATCAGACTTGTGAAGAGAATCTGTAGATCCTGTGGTTGTTGTTTGATTTACATACTTGGGAATAGCAGGATAGAGCTCAGAGCTTGTTGATTTTTGTGAACAAGAACTGCAGGTTTTCTCTGCTGTCTCCTGACTTGGGGAATACAAACTTCATACGAGCTGGGGAACAACTGTTCCTGAACAGAAAATGGACTGAGAACTAAATCTGTTAATTTCTATAAATGAGCTTTCTGAATGTTGAATCTTTTTAATTTTATTTAGTGTTATGAAATTGGGTCTGTTAGTATATTATTTCTTAGCAGTATTACAATGTCAAGAGGAAATACTTAAGCCAGTTTCCTCATTCATAAATGGTAGAATCTGTGAGATTATCTTGTATTTTTTGTAATTAGTGGAATTTTTCAGTGCCTTACAAAAGCAAAATTGCCCCATTCACTGTTTTTATTTCTCTTTACCTAGTAAGGCTACTTGCATATAGTGACATATTTATTTCTTTTTTAATTTGGTTTTTGCCCGTCATCCACATTCTTCATGGCAATTGTAACTGAAATGTTTTACTTTCCTAGAATTGCTTCCTTGTTCAAAACAGGTTCCCTTGGAGATGTCTCAGGGCATACCAAGACAAACTGGGCCCAGTGAACTCTTATTTGGAGGACGGAGGAAAGACAGGGCTATGTCAGATATTTACTATTTCCCTTTTACTGTAGTCACTCACAAATTGCTTCTGTGTCCTTTTTTTAGAACCCAGCATTACCAGAGTAGCCTTTTACCTGCCTCTGAAAAACTGGTAGGTGCCAATTTCTTCTCCATCTGAATGTGAGGAATCTAGAAGAAAATCCTTTCAGCCAAAGTTGTTCATGAAACACATGATTTTATTGCTCTGCAGATGGACTCCTGCCACACTTTATAGCTCCTTGAGCTGAAAGGTGTGCAATCCCTAGTATAAAATTAAAATGTTGGCTACCTTATCATCTACTGTTAAGTACACATTTTCCTCATCTTTTTCCCTTTAATTATTTAAGTAGAAGATTGTCTGATTAATATTAAACTGCCAAAGGGAGCTGTTGTCAGTGTATTATCTCATTGCTGATATATCTGAGGAAACTGGATGTTCTTGGAGAATATGTACGTGGTGTCTGTGTCTTCGCTGCTGAGAATATTCCAATATTTTGTTCTATCTCTGAAGAATCCCTGTTCTTTTTTAAAATACACACCCTTTCCTGTGTAGGAACATGGGCCTAGTTTGTACAGTAATTAAGGGGATGATGATGCCCATCTTATTTTGCTCTTTGTTTCACAGGGACCATGCAGACCCCAGGGTGACTGTACTGTTTTATATGTCTCTAAAGTAAAAAAAAAAAGTTGTGATTCTATTGACACTGCCAGTCTTCTGACTGTTTTTCTGTCACCCATCAGCGATATCTCTCCTTCTGCAGTATCCTGCTGTCCAGGTTTAACGCAAATTTGGGGAAGAATCCCCCAAAGGAGCTCCGGTGGGAAAAGCAGATCCAGTCAGCCCCTCCCCCCAACTGGTCCAGGAGGGAAAAAATACTTCCTTGGAGAAAGGTGGAAAAAACCCCTCTTTATTAAACAATAAAACCAAAACAATATCAAACAATGAGACCCCTTGCCACTCTAAAAGAGATGACAAACTGAGAAAACCCCGGGTTTCAGTTCAGCTCACTCAGTCTCTGATCAGTCCCTCCGGTGCTGGAATTGTCGCAGGCCAGGCCCAGCCTGGTGGGTCACAGGTGCAGCTGCCAGTGCTCTCCTGGGTGTTCAGTCCAGAGCAGTTTCAAGAGGTCTAAAGAAAAAGGAAAAAAACATTCCATGGAACTTCTCTGCCTCAGCTAGCTAACACTAACTAAAAAGCAAAGGAGAGCTCTGTCCCGCTGTCTGTTCATCCACAGACAACACAGTCCAGGAGCAGGAATGTGGAGGAGGAGTGCAGTGTCTGAAAACAAACTGTGCGCTTCTTCTCTCCCCCCCCTTCACTCTCTGGAACACTCTTAAAGGCACAAAACTTATTATTCAACATAAACAGAATGAGACGATTGGGGATAAAAGCATCATATAGTCAACCCGGGACACCTGCTATCACAGTGAAGATTTGGGCCCACTTCTCCATGTGGAGAGAATGTTAGTCTTGGATAGCTTCTGTCTTGGTCACTTTGTGTACTGCGTTTTAGCAGTCCTTTGTGTACTGCGTTTGTCTACTGCGTTTTAGCACACAGCATTAAGCAAGTGCCCTCAGGCACAGTAGTTTCCTCTTCCCCTTCTTTGCCATTACGTGTGACCACCAGATCGATGTAAGCAGCATGTTAGCAGATGGCAGATATTATTTTCCTGTCAAACAGATAACCTGAAAAAATTGTCAGCTTTTATGAAAAAAGGGCTGGAAGCCCAGTCTTTGGCTGTAATTTATCAAAGTATATCTCATTTCTGTTTACGCCAGGTATTCACATGGACCCCAATCTTTAATGGCCGTGCCCTGCACATTCACTGTGTTATTGCAGGGCAGATGACAGGGTGACAGTTTCTTGGGCTGCTTTATTTTTCTTTGAAGAAAAGGGTAATCACCATCTATCTAAAGAAAGTCTGTGAGCCAGTGACGTGTCCACGGAATGTGTAAGCAGCTGTCCAGACAGCCTGTGTTTCTCTGATGTAAAACTGTCTTGGTAGAGAGGGAAAAAGAGCCCAGAGGCACTGGAAAGGTCAAAACAGCTTTTGCTTTGAATGTGGTATAAGTTCTATTGTACTTGGATGTTGGACACTGGGGAAATGCTTAAAAGATAAATGGAAAAGTAGGTGGTTTGTTATGATGTTTCAGACAGACAAGTCAATCCTGCTTTAGGTAAGCAGCAAATCTAATTGGCTGCATTCACTGCAACAGGAGCTGTATGACAGAAATACAATATGCATATTTGACTCTTCTTTCCTCTTTTATTTTTTTAAAAGATGTTTTAGTGCTTCACTGACAAAGGCATAAATTTCAATGGCTTTCTTTTGATTGTTGGCAGTTTAGACAAACGTGCCTGAAAAGTATTGTAAATACAGCATTTTTCTTGAGGTATTTGTACAGGGATTTCCATTAAATGTGTACAGCCAGAGGATAAAATTAATCTGAAATTAATAATGTAGGGCTCTTCAAGAAGACTTAGCAAGTATGCCACAGAAATGGGATCTACAGATCTCACCCAACTAAATTTTTAACATTGTACTTAGAATGTGGACTCAGGATGAGTGAGCAAACATTAGATATTCAAGAAATGTTTGCCAAGTCTGCTGCAAGAAGCGTAGACAGCTAAAAGATGTCAACAGGGAATATTGTCATAGCACTAAGAATAATGTGTTATCTAGAGCTTAACACTGAACACCATGTAAACATTTAATCACAGAATAGAAACTACCAAATGCAAGCAGTAGCATGAGAGTTGCATTCACAACCTTGCACTAATCAAGAAAGTTGTGTTTATTGCTTCTGATGAATAAATAATTTTAATTTTTTTTTTTTTTTGCATGGTATGTCAGCATCCTATACACCTGCATCTTCGTGGTGTTCGTGAGATCTTATTTCTGGCTGAGACTGAATGCAAATGTTAATTTTTCTGTAGTGGGATGAGCCTTCTAAAGAGACAAAAATAATGAGAAATATGATTGCTAAACCTTAGGGCGCAGTGCTGGTGTTCATAATACATAGTCTCATATGCAAACATATAAAATAGTCATAATGCAAAGGCAGCCATTTTGCTTGACAGCTTTATCACCATCTCCCACACTCAGTCTCTCAGTGACATGTGCTGAAGCTTCAGGTATTTCATAAAGAGCCAAGGCTATATTGTTTTAGTTACGGTGCAAGAACTGGCAGTGGGGTGTTTCAGTGCCCCGGTGTTGTGGAAAGAACTCTTGGTGCATGAAACAGGTTTCACAGTATGTCACCACACAAACATTGTGCATTTTGCACCATACCTATACCTGGCAGGTTAGGGGAGAATATTTTTTCTTGATGGGCAAGAACGGTATCTTTATCAGAGCTGGGGTTACCAGTTGTTACTCCTCATATTCACCTTACACACAAGCTGTCATCCTTCTAAGTGACCTCTTACTCCATCCATGGAAATGAAGTGTGTCATAAATTAATTTAATCAGAGCAGGACTCTCTCATTGCTGTAAACGAATAAAAAGTGACCTGTTTTGTGTGCAAAGGACTATCCTCTAAACTTCTGAGATCAAAGCAGGTCTCAGATAGAGAAGCAAGTCTGAGTATTCTCTGAAAATCTTACCTAAAGAGACAGTTATTTTAATTATTATTTCCTTTGTTGCTGAAATGTTATCTTTCTGCTGGTGTTAAATAGCTTAACAATAAGGTATTATCTTTTTGCTCTGGGCAAAAGTTGTTTCCATGTTAATATATGTCTCATCATAAAAGTTAATATATAGTTATCTTACCCACATTTGGAACTCAAAGGGAAGTTGAACCTAACCTCTTCATTTCGCCTAAAATTTTCGCAAAGACATGAAAGATTAATCTGTTATTAACATTCGCCTGCAGCTATTTCTAAAATGCATTAGTTGGTTTCTGGGAAGTTAATTAATTCTGAAGGAATGATCAAGTGTTCTTAGCTTTGTGAGTTTTACATAGGACTAGGTCCTTACCAAAAGTCATGGTATTTCAACAGTAAAGCATTAAAAGGGGTAAGTTCAGAGCAATGCAACTTGACCTTTTCATCTTCCCAGCCCTGTAGAACTCCTAAAAAACTAATTTTCGTAAGCCATAAAGTGACTATTACACCATAAAGAGCAGCAGTAACTGTGCTAATATTTTTGTTATTTAAACTGGTTTCTTATGTTAAAAAGATACACTTAGAAAGACAGAGAAGTCTACATAATAATTGAACATCAAGGGAGTCAGGCCAGTCTGCAGGCCTCTTTTTTGCCTATTCTGGTTCAACATTCTCTAGTCAGTCATGTCCATCCCTGACTTTCCTGTCAAAGACAAGTTTTTAATGCATTTCTGTTGAGACCTCACCCTTCAGACCTCTTCAGAATTACAGAGTGTTGCTTTAGAGACACTGCAGTCTCTACCCCAATTTGTATTGTAAATCCCTTTTCATGGTGTTGGAGTCATTATAAATCACTGTCTGTAGCATTCCTGTTGCATTCGATAGGAGAGCTTCACTGAGGCTGGGATCTCTAGGAGAGCCTGAGGGGAGAGGAGGGATGGGGCATTGCTGATGGGCTCTGATGCTTTTTGTAGACTCCAGACTCTCTCTGGTAATGTGAATTAAAGACCTCTAGTAATGGATTTGAGCGCTAACACAGAAGGGATGAACGTTCATCGCTCCCTGAACAGGGCTGTGACATGAAGTACAACACCTAACAAAGGAATGGAGGAAGTGTGTGAAGAAAAACTGAGAACCTGCAAAATAGGTGAAAGAGATGGGATGTGCTGCGATAGGAAACACTCAAACAAGTTTCAGTCCCTAAATCAAAATAATTAATAACAGAAATAGCTGTTATTCCATATATCTGAAGGTGTTAAATGGCTCAACTGAATGAGACTCAACAATATCCTGTCATTAAGAAAAAGGCAAGTGTCCCAGTGAGAGTGACAGCAGCAAGAGCTACCAAGGATATCAAAAACATGACCTGTGGGGACAGAGCTGAGGAACGGGGCTTTAGCTAGAGAAGGAGAAAATGGAGGGGAGACATGAAATCAGTTTTTAGCTCTCTGTGTGATAGCTGCAAAGAGAAAGTCTATCTTCTACAACTCTTCTGCTACTGGGATATAGTAAAACAGGTTTAGCAGGTGAGACATGGGATTAGAAGGCAGGAAAACTTGCTAATGACTGGAATGAGTAAAGGCCAAAGCAGGATTTTGGGGTTGTTGCTTGTTGTCTTTTCTGAGCCAGCAGAACAGATCATCAGAAATTTCTTCAGGAATGAGTGATCCTACCTTTTGGCTGGAATATGTCTGACATGAGCTCCCTGAGGTCCGTTCCAGCAGTACTGTCTATAGTATTATGAATTTCATAAGATGAGAAGGATGGAGTCTGTGCTACCAACTCTGTGTTAGTGGAGAAAGACGGACATGTGCATGTATTTGGGGTGTCTCAGTCATTAGAGCTGCACAAGGGCAGGTAATTCAGCTTTCCCAGTGATTATTGCCTGCCTTGCTGCCTGGAGAGATTTCTTGGTCACCCAGAGAAGCCTGCAGCAGAATTTACAGTCAGCTTCTGGCCCGGGGTTTACATTAAAATCATGGACTTTGCCTGACATGTAGCTAATGCTGAATAGCAAGGCAGGCTTTTCAGCTTTCTCCCACACCTGATAAATTATTTCATGTGCTCTTGCAGGATCTGTGATTTGAAGCTAATTTCATAATTTACACCATATCAGCTCTGTAGCAGGAATAAACTTTTGTTCTGCCTTTGCACCATACCCAGTATAATAGAGCTTCACAGCAGCAAAAGAAATGTAATAATGGCATGGAGGGACTTGCTTCATCACTAAGGAGGCTTTTCTATAGTTTCCTTGTGGTTCTGTACATCTCACATACAATTACAGCAGAGAAAGAGCATCCTCTAAGCAAGCCTATCACACTGACAGCTTCTTACTTCTATTCACTGCAGTGCAGTCACATGCCAATATGAAAAAGAGTGCTTTAGAAATACCAAAATGAGCAATAACATCTGTAAGGCAAAAAGCAAAGGCAGTAAACAAACCAAAACAAAGCGGAACACATGAAGGGTGGTAGATTTTAGTGTCTGTTCCCCTTAAGGTATAGAACATTTCATAGATGATTGGCACATAGGATTGAATTAAAACGAAAAGCTTATTTATTTGCATACTTTGAAAACTGCTGGCCATATGTAAGCCAGGGGACATTACATAACTGTCACCCAGAGTTGTACATTCAAGTAGTTTTCAAGTAAGTTTAGCAAAATGATGTTTCTTAATGTTCTTGTAAGTACTTCACAATACTATAAGGCGACAAGCCTCTGGATACTTCAGGAGCATAAATGTTTGCCTCTGAAGTATACACACACCAACCTGAATACCTAAAAAACAAGTCACAGTTAATTTTCTTGTAGTTCAATTCTTGTATTGTTTTTTTTTTCTCTCCTTAATTTCAGTTCATTTTAACTTCCCCTATTTTGGGTTGCTCATATATATATATTATATATATATATATATTTCAGACTGAATTTTTCTAGTGTGTGTTTAGTGATACGGAGACTGTGGGCCCTAAGGGACCAAGGCAATGTCCAGGAAGTCTAGGTGTCACCTCTCCCTCTGTTCCCTCTGGAATCTCAGTCTCAGGATTTTTTTGTATTTAAAAGCCCTTCAGTCTTTTTGGGAGGGTATCCCATGGAGAATTTACATTTGTAGATCTGGATGTTGTTTTGGGCAATGCTTGCTTTGTTTTCAGGGCTTCTTTACATCTAACAGATGAATGCTGGATGAATTTTCAAATGGGGAAAAATGGACTGTTTCAAGTGAGCAAAAACAAACAAGACACATACCTTTGAGCTAGCCTGTCAAGTTTCAGCTAAACATTTCTTGCATATAACAATTTTATGTTGTACAAGCAGAGTTTGTGAAGAGCAAAGACAGGCAATTTGGTAAATCTATTGTCTGTAAAATACAGTTTGTGTGACTAAGACAAGAAATACGCTTTAATCTAATAATTGATTTTTTTTCTGTAAAGAGACCATTCTAAAACTTATTTTCAAAACTTTTGGGTTAGTTATATCGAATTGTATTACAAAAAAGTTTATTTGAACTTCATCTATTTCCTCACTCTTATGTGTCTACTCTGGTATAATTAAATGACAAGTTATCTAAGTTTTAATGTGGGGAGTAACTGTAATAGCAGTTGAATTTAAAAAGTAGTGCAAAGAAATGAAGTTGTATGTCAAATCTCTTTAGATCTTAAGTTGCTATTATTGAAAATCCTGTAGGTCACATTTATTTTTATAAAGTTACTATGCAAAAACATCAGTAGGCAAAATACAATCTGCATAATTGAAGCAAGTTAAATGATATGAAGAATGCCTTGAACAAACAGCTATGAGGGACATGTACTTATACATAACCATTAGTGTAACTCTGTAAGTCTACTTAGACTTAATTACAGTGCTGCAGAACTCCGCACAGAAGCTGTGAGATGTGAAAAGAGACATTTTGCATATTGCTGTAGGGATCATTGTATTTATGCAAGACACTGACATGGCTTTACTCTGAAGGGCTAATTGAAACAATTGGGTTTGACTACGCCGGCAATATGGAAACCAAGCAAGCAGAACAATGGCAAGTGCCATAGGACTGCTCAGCAATCAGAGCTGTTATCTGGTCTGATTTGCACATGACATATCAAAAGCGTTCTGGCATCTTACTCCAAGCCTTTAATTTGATGAAACACACACACACACCCAAAAGCAAATCTCATCCGAATATTTTAATTTTGCCGCAAATAAAACATTGCGCAATCCTGTCAGCAGGCGTGGAAAAGAGCAATGGCAAACTGTTGCTACCCCAAGACACCTAGTTGGGAAAGAGTTAAAGTTTGACATTGATATCAATTATCACTACACTGTACTGGAAATTTACATTATACTGGATACCTGACATTTTGTAGAGAGGGGGAAGCAAAGTACTGGTTTATTTTTTCCACTGCATTATGATAGGAATTCTGACTTTTCAGTCTGAAGGAATACTAGTGATTTGGAAGGAGAGCATTCTGGGAGAGCACTGAGATGGAGTTCTAAAAGCTAAAATCAAGTTTCCTTAATCTAGAAAGAATCAAGAACAGTTGAAGAAGAAATTAAAGCCTTTTGTGTTGGATAACCACATCTGAAATATTTTGAAAGACATTTTAAACAAATGTTCTCCACTGCCTGCTATAAATCCTCAGTCTGGGTGGATTGTAAAATCTTCCTGTGATTGCTGGATTGGAAAATAATATGAATAATGCCAAGACACTGAGTGATGCTAAATTTTAATCATAAACCAATATCAGCCTCGTAATAAATTTTAGAAGGATGATATTCGATTACTATGTCTTGTTTCATTGTACTACTATAAGAAATGATGTTATTTAATGAGAAGAACTTTATGAAGAGCATGAATTCAGCACTATAAATTCTGTAGTGCCAGCATTGTATTAGAGCACATCACCACATCATGTAGATAGATGTTCCACAGGCAAGGCCCAGTTTTTGTGTCAAGCTTCTCCCAAATATAGTGAGGAGAGGCCATGCCTCAAAGAACTTTGTGTAACAGAGGCAAAGCTGAAAGAGGTAGTGAAGTGTGTGGCTAACAAAAGATGCTGTCAAATATAATTTCTTCATGCATGGCCAGGTGTACACCGTGTATTAATATTCCTGAGGTTTCTGACTGGGGAATTTGAAATGCTCCTGGTTTTTGGTAGTACTTGTCATGGTCCCACGCCTGAATGCTTAATCTTTCCAGGTATTTTTAGGACCTTTCAAGTATTAATCCATGTTTTTCTGCCAGGTGTGTTTTCAGGAAGTGCGCATAGTGCTTGCAGGTTTTTTGCTAAGTTTTCCAAATATTATTTACACAATGAACCACAAGTTTTTTAGGCTCCTAATTAGATGTCACATACGTTTGCGATCTGGGAGGCCGCAAATGGCTACTGGGAAGTCCTGGCTGCGGTTTCTTTCTTTTCAGTTATAGGAACCAAATTCATTCAGGAATAAATTCCATGGATTTTAAGAGACTTGGAAAAGCAATTGTGTTCTAATTTACTTATGATACTTGTCAGACATTTATGCAATGTGAAATCAGATCAGCGTGGTGTATGTCAGATCTGGATTGCTCTAGGAATGCAGTTATTTGCTCTACACATACAACCAAAGCATTCAGTACAGCACTGACTGTAGGAGCAGACAAAACTGACCAGGCTTGATTTCATCTGTGGCTCTATAAAAGAAGTATTCCCAGGCTGTACGTCTGCAGATAAAATCATATTTCAAGTTAAGGTATGCATCCAGCTTTTTACAGTAACCCTAAATTCTGCACCTCATTCTGGTCATTGCAGTGATCTGCAGAGGCTTCCCCAGTGGTACTCAGTATATCAGACTCCACTCATCAGAACCCACTGGAACTGGAAACTTGGTGCTTTATGGGGCTGTAGCAACCCCAGGAAAAGTTTTGTTTGAAGCACTTGAGGGTTTCTCATTGTTCAGAGTGAAGTAACCTACAGATATATAGAAGAAGGGAGAATTTTTCAACCTTTCTTGATTCTAACCAGAGAAAGTTGTTTTGTGAAATGTTACAAGTCAAGCTCTTCTATTTTACAGAGAATAATTAATATATATATTTAGTATTCTTTTCAAAACACCTTTGATTTATTTCTCCAGATAGAGTTTAATAGGATGAATAGAGATTTTCATCAATATGTTTTCTGTAACAGCCCAATCACTCCTCCAAAAACATGCAATTGCTCTTTTATACTAAGATAAAGGATGTTATTTGCTCACAGTTACACTAAAGATCATCAGTAACTGATGTGAGAGAGGTTCAGTTAAGATGTAAATGTAATGTGTCACTAGCAAAAGTCACAGACTAATCTTTATGGGACACACTAGCATTTCAAAGTTCTAAAACAATACTTCAGAATATGAGTCACTGAGGTTACCCTGAAGCCCCAGCCTGCTAAGTACATGGGGATGTTTAAAAATCTGACTTAGCCATGGCCCTGAGCATCCTGCTTTGAGCAGGGTGGCTGGATTTGCCAATTTCCGCGGGTGCCTTCCGCTGTCAGCTACTCTTTGATTCTACAGATTCTCAAAACTTGCCCTTCTGGTGCCATTCTCTCCTTGTAAGAAAGGTCTCATGGTAAGTTATATAAATTTGAATGACAGGAAAGCCTCTATTTAACCTATTTTCAGCAAGTTACTTGAACTGAATTTTAAGTTTCTTTTTGAGGGAGGATATGCTATAGCTACCTATGTAGTGGTTTTGTTAATTAAAAAAAGTAATCTTCCATGAAGGTTCTTGAACTGCAGTCATCTTAAAGGGAATATTATATATGCAGTAGCATCCAAGTGATCTTGCCAAAGCTAGACAGCAATTTCTCTTGCTGATGGAGCACTCCATCATGAGAACAAGGAGACAGATGCTGCACTGTTTTGCACCTAGCAGAACTCCATTGACTTCATTAGGTGGCTTTATCTTGAGTGTTGTAGATTTTCAGATGTTATAGGAATATGACACAGATGTGAAAAATTAAAATACACAAAGCTACTAGCTCTGG
The DNA here is from genome assembly GCF_028551555.1 of Melozone crissalis. Taxonomy (NCBI): domain Eukaryota; kingdom Metazoa; phylum Chordata; class Aves; order Passeriformes; family Passerellidae; genus Melozone; species Melozone crissalis. The sequence continues at coordinate 3,108,069 of NW_026535840.1, read as the reverse complement.
CCCTCTAAAAAATAAAGTGATAATGCTGAGGATTTATATTCTAAATGTAGGAGGCTGTATTTACTAAATTAACCCCAAGCTTGGATTTGGATAGTAAGAATTTTGGAATACTTTTTGGAGTGACGATAGTTTTGAAATTACTTGCAACAAGGAGTTTTTAAATTACATTCTGAGCAAGTACAGTTTATCTCCTATCCGAGACCATACTGATTTATTGTACTTTTTTTCAGTTTCCTGGTAGACCCAAAAAGAAATCTAATAAAACCTAGGGTAGAAAGTTTGAACTACTTTCCTGACCTCTGCATAACTTGAATTGCCTCAGTGCCATGTGCTCTGCTTGACAGGCTGTCAGCATCTTCAGCAGGACAACGTGCTTTTGGAAGTTCCAGCGCTTGTCTGCTGGGTGCTGGTGCCAGCAGCCAGTCCTGGGGAGTAGCTGAAGTGCTGGTTCTTTGTGATATCTGTCACAACGTGATATGTGTCCACAAGTAAATGATCCTCAAATGTCCTTCCTGCCACTTTGAAAGTGAAGGGAAAAAGTAGGAATGAGGGAAGAATAGACTCGCAGGGAAAAATAGCAGATGCGGAGTAAAAAGTCGGGGAAAAGGTCAAATTGTTATCCAGAGAAGAAATAGAGACCTGTAAAGAGCCTAATGAAAAGGGACTTGTAAAGAATTTTTGTTTTAGGATATTTTTACATGTTTATTGTTAGTCTAGTTTTCCCATAGAGAAGTGGTGTATCTTTTCACACTATGTGCATACATCCCCTCTCCCTGTAAGAGCTGTTGAATTACTTGGACAGTGTACAGATGCAATCCATGTAGGTTTCATCACTGTGAATGACAGTGCTAGAGAGAAAAATCTCATTCTTTTTGGGAGTGGAGGGGAAGATGTAGCACAAACGCATTCTATGTTGCACTGCGAAGAAAGGTGCTGACTACCTAAACTGCCAGCAGCTCTCTGGCCAGAGAGAGAAACAGACAACTTTCCCAGGCATCATTCAGGGAAAAGTGTGTGGGAAAAGCAGAGAAAAGGATGAGAAACAATTTTTATCTTAACTTGATACACCTGGCATTGTGAACATGTGGAATGTGTTATAGAGATTTGTTTACCAAAGGGTGGTTTCTTAATTACCCATAGTGATGGTATTTAAGTAAAGTACCAATCAAGTCCACCTGTAGTGAACTAGGGTATAAAAAAGTAATGGATTTCTTAGTAGAGTAATGATCAGCCTTCTGTAAATGCATGGGGTGTAATTTATTGCCCAATCCCAGCACTGACATCTAAACCTTAGAAAAGCTTCAGAAAGGGCTTACACAACAGCCTAAGAACTATGAAATCCAGGTACATAGAAAACAAGGTTTTGTTGGTTCTGAAAGCTTTGGATTGCCATGGGTGGTTTCTTTTAGATAAAAAGTCACTGGTGAAAATGATAGACTGTAAGGATTGGTTTACTAATTAAAAGCTATTTTCAATTAACTTTAGCTTTGCTAAATTTAGAACTGGGCTTCCAAATGGCTCTCTGATGGGGTGAACATAAGAATTGAAATGAATAGAAAGCTAGAGCACTGAGCTTTCCCTATGAGAACACTTAGCAAAATTCCAGGATTAGTTATGTAAGTAAGTCTTGGCCTTTCTTATCACTAAGTAGTTCTGGCACAGGATCATAATAACAGAAGTCAAAGTTGATGCATTAAAAGAGAATGATACCTACAGTTAAAGGAAATTACCCAGGGCTGACCCAGCCTGGAACTTGGACATATAGGGGTAGGACAAGGGGAAGGGCTTTAAAGCTCCAGAGGGCAGGTTAAGGTTAGATACTGGGAAGAAACTCCTTACTGTGAGGGTGATGAGGCCCTGGCACAGATTGCCCAGTGAATTTGTGGATGCCCCATCCCTGGATGTGCTCAAGCCCAGGCTGGATGGGGCTTTGAGTCACCTGGGTCTAGTGGAAGTTATCCATTGCCAGGGCAGTAGGATTGGAACCGTATGATCTTTAACATCCTTTTCAAACCAAACCATTCTATGATTCTATAAAATATAGAAAGGTAGGTTTTAAGATCACTCTAAGGAAAAAGGAAAGAAAGAAAGAAGAACTGAAAAAAAATAGGATTCTCTAAGTAGATTGTTCCAAAACACAAATGTATACTTCTGAAGGGTTTGGGGTCTATGCATGGAAAAAGTGCGACTTTGTTGGAGAACGGAATTTTACTGGCTTATTCACCTTACACCAAGGATTTTTTTAACTCACAGTTTCCATGAGAAACCTCATGCTTTGAAACACTGCTTCAAAATCTTCTATTTTTAACACCCAAGACATTTTGTGAATGTAGCCTCTGTTCTCTCGTTGAATTGCTTTGTGAAAATAGCATCTTCCTTTCCTAGCCAAATAACTTGAAATTATTTTCAACTTTTAAGGCATACAGACTGAGCCTTACATAAATGATTGATGACCATCACCTCCCACTATTTTCTAGAAATATATTTTCCATTTAACATAATTTTGATTGTCATATTCATTTTAATGTCAAGGCTTATATAATCATGTATTCCTTATCTTAAATTTGACTGACAGTGGACAAAGAGAGAAAGCATCCAGACCAGACTAAATACAATTTCTTACATATTTTTCTAATAGGGTCCTCAGCTTGTCCTCAGCTTGTTCACACTGGCATAGCCATATTGACCTCAGTGGAACTGGGTATATTGAGCCAAAGAGAAAATCTAGTCCATTAAATTCCTTCTTTTTCTCTCTTGTGGCTGTGCAAATTATTTACTTTATTACAGCTTGCTCTTTTTTCATCTGTGGAATGCAAAAGTCTTTATCATTTTCGCCTCAAGCATCTCATCTTATTATTTTTAGATTTTTTTAGATTAGTACTTGCAACACTAAAACCTTTCACCTTATTAGGTCAATATAAGGAATAAATATTATCCAACAGCCCTCTTTTTTTATACTTCATAGGCTATTTGAAATACTTGACAAAGTGCTGATAGCCACTGTCTATGTCCACCATAACTTTATGGACTATATTTTGTGAAAAATATGTTCTTATTAAGATTTGATCATCTAATGGCAAACCTGACTGGAATTTATAGTATGTCTCATGGCTTTTTAAAATGGAAAACCAGAAATATTTTATTTCATGTAATGTGGGTCTTCATGTAAAAAGTTTGTTTAAACAGAAGTAATTTAGAATTCACTGTAAAACCAGTTTTTTCATAATAGCCAGCATTGATATAGCCAGTTTCTAGAACTGCAGTTCTAGAAAGTTACAATATATTTTATTTTGCTTGATAAACATCATTAACAAAATTGCCTGTTTGTCTCTTCTACTAGACTCCACATTGTGTGCGCTAACTTTAAGAACAAGAGAAGAGTGCAAACCTAAAGATTAGAAAAACTGTGTTTTAACTGTTATGCTGAGTATCGTTGATATCTCCATTAAGAAAGTAATTGAATCAAATTTTCTTCTGAGGCATTTTGTCAAGGGAGCAACAATGTAAAAAAAATATTAAGTTAGATAATTTTAGAGCTCTGTTCACATTTCTCCCTTAGCAATCTTAAATTCTGACCCTCTGCGTGATAGAAGTGAATTGGTACTGAAGAAGGTGATAAAGGGTAGAGATTATAAACTTTATTCATTTTTTAATTATTGCAGCAGAAGAAAGTAGATGTAATCACTGTGCACTACAGCAGATCCTCAGAACATCACAGTACCTTGATTCTATGCTTTAGAATATTGCCTGTAAAAGAAGACCAAGTACAAAGCAGAACATTTCACAAGACATAAAAAACAGTTGAAGAGTATTTTTTCACTTAGTTACGAGTATGTCTGGCATTCCAGCTGACTGAAAAAATTGTCAGAATGTAATTTGTTATCTCTACACACTTATTTTAAGCCACAGTGACAGTGCTTTATTTTGGAAACTGGGAATAATACCCATGCTAAAAGCATGCTGTCTTTGATTAAACTACATTTTTATTACAGCAAACTTTAGATATATGATAGTTTAGGCTGAACTGATTTCAACTTACTTGAACAGTTTATGTTGCTATTCATTGTTGTATTAGTTTTAGACTGGGACTTTCAAACAGACCTAAGGGAGTTAAGTGTCTAAATCTGACTGAAACTTAGTGGGAAATGGAGATTTAGTTACCTGGGACTCTATAGAAATTCCTGGCTGTAAACTTCCCAGCTTCCTCAGTTTTTATTACTCATAAATACAGGTGATATTTGTCGATGTTTAAGGCAGAAAAGGATGGTTCACTGCCCTCCCTCCACAGAGGACCATAAACCAGCTGGATCAAATTTGTTACTGTTGCTGGGACCATGTGGGCACATACTCAACTGCCCTCCCTGGCATAAAAGGAAAGTCAGTGCATATTCCGAGACATTCCGATTGTATCTAACCATTCCTGCAAAGCTGAAACAAGCCCATTTGCTGTCAGTTCCTTGTGGTGAAGCCCTGGCACAGAAGAGCAACCGAAGGAAAGCATCTGCAGGGTGTCAGATGGTCTGCACGCTTATGCAGGGATAGCTGAAAATCCAGTGGCCAGGCAGCCTCTCCTGCCTCATCCTGACCTTCTGTGGGAGCATAAAGTGGTGTTAGTGGCTCTGCAAGAGGGATAGTGCATCTCACAGAGGGCTGCAGTTGGTTCTGGAGTGGTTGTGAGCAGATGCATGGGATGTGGGATTAAGTGGTTGGAGGGCATGTTGTGGTTGTCTCAAGTGTTTGGTGAACGCTGTCTATCCCAGAGAGTGTCACCAGCTGCCTGCAGTTTGAGCACTCCAAGGGCGTCCCCTTACTAACGAGCAAAGCTGTGAATGGGTGTCATCTTGAGCTAAAGGTGCTAATCTAGGGGAGAATTGTTATGAATAAGAAGCTTGACTAGGCCAGTATTCAAGCAGCAATCAATTTATTATTTAATATGGTAAAGTATGAGCTATACAGCGCTGGGTACAGTGGGGGAAGTTTTCCCTCCAACTGCACAGCGATAATTGATGGTTACAGGTATTTATAGGGGTACTCATCAGGTTTTTTTTCAACAGTTTCTATTTCCAATTATTACTCATCAGCAATTTTTATTCCAAATTATTACATCACAATTCTATACACTATTGTGATTTTAATTTCTCAGGATGTATTTCAAAGGGGTATCCCCAGATGGTGATGGTCCAGTTTCCGAAAGAAGAAAGACAGATCCCATCTGGTGGGGTCCAGCCCCCCAGATGTGTGTCCACCTTTTAATTGCAGAGACTATAAATCTCATAGCAGTGATGTCCAACTTCCCTTTGGTCAAAACCATAAACCCTTGAGGTGATGTTCATCTTCCTTTCTCAGGGTGTTTTTCTCTGCTTCAATAAGGTGTGAGATAAGCATATTTCCTTTATATATATTCCAAAGCTATAGTTTCAAGGATACAAGTAATATTCTAAAATTATACTTCAAAAGGTTATTATTGCAGAGCTTTTTATGGATTAAATGCAAGCAAAAAGCAACATCTTTAACACCTTAATTTCAATGTTCCTAAATCAAGCAGGGTTAATTGCAAACAAAAGATAGGTTCAAAGGCCTTTTTCCATGCTTTATTTTCCTCAGTTATTATTAGAATTTGCAACTATCCCATTGTCGGTGTCCACACATTTCGCATTCACAAGTACACACGTGGCCTGTTTGTACCTGACACCAAACACAGCTTTGCATCTCACAGAATGCACCTGAGGACCAGGACCCTCGAGAATGTGCCTGCATCATTATTTGTGAGTATTTGTAGTGGTCTTTTCTCATGTTAATGATATTGGTATTGGTCCCAGGTTGCTTGTCTGTCTAGTTTACAAATAAGAATCATAAAAATTACAATTATAAATGTCAGAGGCTGAGCTACCTGCTAGAGGAACAAAGCTACTGGCAGAGGATTCATTCTAGAAGTCTGATTTCTTGGTCTTTGAAATCAGTAAGTGTGTTTAAACATTTCACAAACTACTTCATTGTCAGAATGTTCTGTAGACTGACCATGTTAATGTGTTTAAGAGTAACTTGTTAAGTAGCTTTTAGGAATCAAGATTCTCAGGTTTTGTGCTGGTAAATTAACCCTCTAGAAAACTCCAAATATTATCATGCTTTGAATGATAACCTAGATGTTTTTTTTCTGGCTACATGAGACTGTTTTCGTCCCTAATAATCCCATTGTCTGAGTACCTGATACCCTGGCAGATTTCCTACTTCATTTTCTGAAATATAAATTTTGAGTGCGCAGGGGAGTGGGTTGGAGGCAAAGCAACCACTCACTCTGATATTCATGGGGCAACAGGGAGTGCTTATTCTCAAGCCCTACTTTATAAAGGGCATTTGAAAAACCCAGTCTAGATATTTCATTCGTCTGGTCTTGAATCCCCCCCAGATCCTGGGCAGTGAGATGACTGTAGCTAAGGAAAGATGAGATTGGGCAAAGCCTCTGTCAGTCAACCCAGGGACTGGTTAATTTGGCTAGTACAAGCTAGCTTGTACTGTGATATGTGGCAACATCTCACCATTCTGTCTTCATAAATTTGCAACCCTCTCTCTCTCACCCATCTGCAAGGGCCATTTGAAAATGGGGTGACAGGAGACAGCATGGGTTTAATTTGCATCACTAGAGCTGCAGCATTCACGTCTAGGATCTCTTAGGTGAGAATTTTGGCCAACATGTTGCATGCTTAATGCTTAGGGGTTACAAGTTACTGCTTAACTTTTAAAACTCCCAACGGAAAACTCAACTACTAGAAAAAATATATATCTGTAAATAGAAAAACAGTTTATAAACAGGAAAAGAAAATTTTGAACAAATCAAGTCCTTATATGAACTGTCACTTCACGAGTCCTAGATTTCCATGAGGAAGGTCATGAATTATTCCAACATGTTGCAGCGTCCATTGAAATGCACCTTGGGTTTAGGCAACTGAACATCCTAGGAATATTGCACTGCTATATGATTGAATGAAATACATGAGAATGTGATATTACCTTAAAGGAGGGGTGTACATTCACCCCAGCCTTTTTTCCTGTTTTCTTTGTATTAATAGCTAAAAATAGGAATGAAACAGCATTAATGATGTACTATTACCTAGAGGGTTGTTGAGGGCTTTCTTTTTCACTACGAGGACCTGAAAGAAACTCTTCTGGACAAGGCTTTCTTGTTTATCTCAAAGGAAAAAGGGTTTAGCTTTTGCAAAGATTGTATATTAATATATTTTTCTTTACCAGCCAGGTTCATGGCTTGGTCAGGGCCATGAAATTGGTTGAGAGAGGTTTTCTGTATTTATATTTTAAAAACAAGATTTATTAATATTTAGTGCAAAAATTTTTTTAACAAGAAAATCTTACAAATAATTAAAGAAATATAGGTATTTAAAAATTTTAGTTATTATGGTAACAGTGTAAACAATATATTTTTCTTCTTTTTTCTTAGAAGTTAGAAATTTGTTATTGCTTTTAATAGGTGACTTTTAGGTTTTTAAAATGATGACAGGTGGTAAATTATCAGTTAAGAGACTTTGTAGCTGAAATTTCTTTATGACATTACTAAATTAATATTTTTATGTATGCTTTAGCAGATCTAGAATGTTAAATTGAGTAAAGTCTTTGAGTTGTATAGGTCAATCTAGTAGTATTGTGAGTAATAATGATAGAAGTGTTATGAGTAAGCTTAGTAACATACATTCTAGGACATTTTTAATACACAGTAGCTCATACTTGAGACAGAAACTTAATACTTTCTTAGTAGCTGTAACAGAATCAGCTATCAGAGACTTATTAATTTTGATTTTAGCAAATGTCAACAACAATAATAAATCATATACTGAGATTTCTAGGACATATTTAGTAAACATTTGTGCAATTTTGGAACCCTTGTGTGACACCCTTTCTATTTTTATTCTTAGCATATATTATTAGTGTATTAGTTTGTGAAATATGAGAACTTTTGTATAGTTGAAGTATTAGATGGCGGGGTGGCATTGAAGTTTTCTTGAGGTTTGAGGGGTAGGAACTTGGCGCTGTTTTTGTTGGTATTATTTTGGTTGGAGTGGTTAGAGTTTTTAGTTTATTTTTTCACTGCTCGTATGTAGGGAGCTGCTGGGCTTGGTGTTAGGGTGGCCTGCTCTTAGCTGCTGTGAGAAAGCTGTGCCATGTGGCCGCTGCCATCTTTTTGGGATGACTTGATTGCTATTACTCTCATGGCACCACACTCTGCACACCTCTTACTACTGCCTTTTGCTGGGTTGACCCCCTGCAGGGGCTTTTCCACACCCTGCTTCTGGATTTGATGTCTGTAGCAGCTCTTGGTGGTGTAGCCCTCAGATCTGCCCATGAGGGCAGGACCAGGCCCACTTAGAGGCATGGCTGTACCTCACAGGGGTTGGCTTGGAGATGGGGCCCTGACACAGGCTGGATTGGTGGTGTAGGTACACCTCCTGACACAGGTGTGGCTAAGCTCCACTGAGCTGGGGGTGTATCTGTGGGGCTGGGCTACCCAGCCTTAGGAGGAGGTGGTCTTGGCATTTCCATGGCGATGGGAAGTGTGAGAAGCCCCGACGAGGATGGTGAGGGAGCAGTCCCAGTGACCACATGGCATCGTGGCGCCATGGCTGTGGGATTCTCGCCTAGCTTGGTGGTGCAGGGAGGGATTGGAGTGGCTCCACATGGTCTGATCCTCCAGAGCAGGGTGGCATGGTGTACCCCCTTGGACTGGTGATACGATAGCCTGTGGCAGCTGCATAGTGGTTCAGCTTGGCACAGCAGCCTGGAGTGGGCACAGAGAATCTCGGCGCTGCCAGAGCTGCACAGATCGTTGGAGCCATGGTGGTCACCATGGCTCCACGTGCTGGATTGTGTAATCTGTTCTGCTGTCTCTCTGGGCGTTGTTGGCAGCTGTGGCTTAGGCAGCCCTCGGATTGTCTCTGTTTGCTGGGATTCCCCCACTCCCTGGGGCTGTGCTGCTCCCCATGATTGCCCTGCAGCGCTCAGCCGCAGTTCCACTTCAGTACGGAGCATTTTCACAGTGGACAAGGCCAGCCAGCACCAGGGCAGGGGGGCACAGTGAAGTGGCTGTGCTGCCACCCAGTGTAGCTTGGCAATGCAGTGTTTCACTGCTGTTGGGATTCATAAAATTAGAGGGTTTGGAGAAAGTGGTTAAAAAGGCAGGCCTCAGACAGCAGACTTGTGAACATTGCTATACAGCGAAAAATTTTCTAAGCAGTAGAGCAGACGTGAGAAATAGAACAATAAGCCCTTGTGACTTGCCCTTATAGCTTGCAACAAGTTTATTTAATGTATATCTTTAGAAGGTTAGTATGAATGAGTCTCTGTGCTTTGTCTCTCATAAACAAGCCATTGTGTTAGAAAATAAGTCCATATTGTGTTAACTACCATTACGTGTGTTTCATATGATTGGATAGAATTATTGTCAATATGTTTTGCTCTATGTGTGATTGGCTGAAACCTAGGCTGAGATGGCTTTATGCTACCCTGTAACGTGATGCTTCCTTAGCATTCCATTTGAATCAGAGAGGTGTGAACATACTGTCTCCGTTGTCCTAACAATGTTCTGAGACTGATGTGTGAAATGAACAGCTCACGACACTGATTCGGATTGTCCCGTTCCGTTCGTGTCTGTAAATAGTTGCTGGCCTGGCACACTGCCACCTTGCCCTGCGGGGGAATGCTGTGCCAGCAGCAAGTCGTAGCGTGTGCTGGAGGCTCTGTGCAGTGGGAGAATGCCCAGTCAGCATGTCTTCCCCACCTGGAGCATCTTCCTGGCTCTGCACGGAGGTTTCATGGCCCTCTGTGGCTGCTCTGCCCATCCTCTTTCACTGCTCATAATTTAATTGTTTTAACAAATCCAGGACGATTCTCCATATAACATTGATATTGATGACTGTGTCATTGCCAGTGGAGGCTGCTGCAAGTATACATTGTCCAGCCTTCTTCCAAATTGGTAAGTTTAATCATGTTCCTTTGGACATGTCCAGTTTATGGGTCTCACACTATGTGAGTTAGGCATGCAGAGCCCACACATTGTATTTAATATTTTTAAGAAAGAAAGTCCTTGCCTTCAGAATGTGGTCTTCTGGTGCTGAAGTCCAGGCTCCCAAAGTCCTGATGGTGATTCCAAGCAACAAAAACAGGGTTGGAAATTACACAGCACTCAATACTGTCTGCCGAATGGGATTTTCCTGCAGCTTTCCACTGCCCACGGTAGTTCCACTGCAACACCACTGTCTACCCAGCACTTCTGGCTCTGATATTGCTGTATTCCCTCTCTAACATTGAAATCCTGGTCTGACACTGAAGCCTTGGTTCTGACACTGAATTCCCAGCTATCATGCCGTTTGATTCCCTTGCTCTGTGTGCTGAATATAGCTGAATCGGATCACGTTGGGGTCACCACGTGAGCAAAGGGGAGTGTGGGTTGGAGACAGAGGCCACTCACCCAATGTTCATGGGGCAACAGAGAGTATTTATTCTCAAGCCTTTCTTTATAAAGGTCATTTGACAAACCTGGTCTAGATATTTCATTGGTCTGATCTTTAAGCCCCCCAGATCCTGGACCAGTGAGATGACTGTAGTTTAGGAAAGATGAGATTGGGCAAAGGCCCTGTCAGTCAACCCAGGGGGTGGTTAATTTGCCTTGTACAAACTAGCTTGTACTGTGATATGTGGCAGCAATAAATGGGGGTGTGAATGATGTCAAGATTTATTTTATTGTTCATGGTCTGTGTTGGAGGTGTCAGGTAATCAGATGAAAGGATGGTGGCTTTTTCATGCCGTTGCTCATACATTTAAAAGTTCTTCTGAATGTTACTTCCTCCCCCACTTCCCCTCCGCTTGAGATTTTTTTGCAGGAAAATGGACATATGCAACATATGCACAATCCAGCCTTCACAGAAACTGAGTAATGTCACCATGCCCTTGAAGGACGCGAAAGGAGAGAGAAGAACACGCTCAAAAGTAGACAGTTCAGGATGCAAAGGCAGACAAGAAAACCACAGTGAGACACATGAAAAAGGAAGACTGACTAAAATTAACTGAAATATTAAAATGCGTGTGTAAAAAGAATTTAACCGATCATGTATTAGCTTGAGGCATGAACAATAGAGAACAGCTTAAAAATGGCTTGCTTTCTGTAATAAATTTGCTTCACTTGATCATATTGGTCATGGCACGATGTCCCATTAATGATCCTCCAGCCCCCCCCCCCCCACCCCCCTCCCCCCAAAAAAAAAAAGTCGTTGTCCTTCAAAATAACACAATCTGGTCACGTTTTCAGTGAGAAAAAAAATAATACTATGTATCAATTTTTTTGGCATTTTGATATGTTGTGTCAGGGTGTATCAGTCATGTCCTGGGCACACACAGCAGTGCAATTGACAGGGCTGGAGAACACAGCAGTTCCAGCCATTCTCTTTCTGAGCAAGATATATTCAAAGAGATGGGATGCTCCTGCTTCTCATGTTTTTCAATGAGGCTCTTACCCCTCCATGCATAACCCACACTTTCACGTCTTGCTCAGGTCCTTGGCTGTCACTAAAGCCATTCAGCCACATCCATTCCCTAATCATACCATTTCCAGTGATACACAGGACTCCTTTAATATATGAAACACAGAACTCCTTTAACATAAGTGCTTTAGTGAAAGTGTAGACTAATAAAAGTTGGGTGTTGGCCTCTATGCTTGACCACAACTGCTTTTGCAAGACAAGAAGCCTAGCCCTGGAAGGGGCTATGATGATAAATGAATAGGAGATGCTATGCCTAATGGTAGCTGCTCTTGAAAGAACAAATCCAAGTGGACCAGAATAATAAGGGAATGGAATGTGAGCTCGTGGGTTTTGCTAACCACCTGTCTACAGAGCAAGGGCCTAGCCCCTATGGGCTGAGTGATGAGGAGGAAGACATGTGCTAACTGCCATTTTAATGACAAATGGAAGAACTGTTACAAAAGGGTAGGAAAATGTAATAGGCAAATAAGAATATAATCAATAAACAATTATAAATGAAGTATAGCTAATATAGTAAAAAAGTGTGCAATAGTGGAATTAGGTGTGTCTTAGCAAAATAGATGTGATAAATGTATTAAGAATAGTGTGTTGTGTTTGTAACCCTAAGATAAGGAAACTGCTACTATGTGTTAAGAATTTGAGCTCATTTCTTTGACTTTTGTGAAAGGAGATTTTTTTTGCCCCCTCTTTTCCTTCCCCCCACTGCCCTATTTTCCCCTAGCCATGCAGCTTTAAAAGGTTGAAATTCTGTGTGCTATAGCAAATCCACTATAATATGCTGAGTTTGAGTTATATTCAAATGAACTTCCTGAATTTTCAGGCAGAATTTGAAGATTAGGGGTCTGGAAAAGTCAAACACATGGATGCAGGCTGTAGGTGGTATTTGGAGAGAGGAAAAAGCCAATTTCTGAATGGTCTGTGTTGATTGAAATGGAGCTGTAGCGTTTTGTATCCACTGAGGACTTGGCCTGATGTGGTGAAAGGTAAAACACATAATTTGAAATTCCTCTGAACTATTCTCCCTTCCTTACTCAATTTTCTTGCAACCATTTTTTTGGTCCATAAAAAGAAGTCACTTCTGAAAAGCTCTCTTTCAAATGTACACCTCTCCGTGGCGTAGATGTTATGTAATATCTTTAGTATCTTGGCAGTTTCACATTGTATAGAATACTGAAGACCAAATGAACAGCAACAAAGAAGAAAAAAACGTAAATGAATGTATTACTTTCTACTAATCAAACTTGGAGTGCCTGATCAATGGGGTATTGGCACAAGTCATTGAGAGAGCAGAAGTGGGATTCAGATGTTGTGCTTCAGTGGAATGGGAAGGAAAAACACTCTAAATTCAATTTTTCTTTACAGTTATCTTGTAATTTGTTTAACAGTGTAGAAGATATTTGGTTGGGATGAATGGCACTTGTCAATTGAATTTTTCATCTAGACACTTAAATTAAGCCAGTGTTCAGGGTTTTGAGTTGTATTTTGCACATCTTATGAAATACTGGCGCTCATACCACCTACAATAAAAAAATCTCATACAGTGCTATAATTGTTCTCTGCTTAGCCTCACCATTAACTGTTGCGGCACAGGGAAACTCGGGATGCTCAATATGGGAATCAGCAAGCTTCGTTTATTGATAAGAGCATCAGATATTCATGCACAGTAAGTAATAAGCTCATGCATATTCTGTAAGCCAAGCAGTCTATTGGTTATACTATAGATATCAGCTCTTCCTCATTCCTTAGGAGTTAGATCTCTTTTTTCTCATGTCTCTTTCTCAATTACAGCACTTTGTTATTGTAATACAGCTATGCTTCAAGGCTACAGTGTCCTTGCAGGTGCAGGGACCCAGATTAGCTGGGTCTGGCACCCTCCTAATTCTTGGCCAGCTATCTAAAATTCCTCCACAATTAACCATTTATGGTTTTTATAAAATGATGATGAAATGCTAGTGTTTCTTCTTGATTATAGGCAAGGATCAGTGAGTGCCTTGCAGCAGTCATGTAAGGTACTGAGATTTGGGTTATATTGGCATACCCACAGTGGTAGCACTCTAAATCCTTTTCTGTGTTCGTCCACTGAAATTCTGGGATATAAAATCAAGTTCAGGATTGCTCGGAAGTTCTGGCAACTAAATGTGCTTGTTCAGGCACTCTATAAGACACAATTGGAGAGTTGTAAGACCCACTTCATGAAATTGCTTTGGCGCTTGGTTAAATTGAGGCTCTTTGGAATGATTCAAAACCAGGTTAAAGCCAATAGTGCTTTCAAACACTAATTCAACAGAACTTCACAATGTTCTTAAGCTTGTGTAGCAGAGCAGCTTTTGTAAATTCTAAATGAATTAAGATGCAACAGGTAAAAAAATCTTTTATAAGTGATGTTATAAATTATCAAATCTGTAGCCAAATTTAGGAAAAATTTCACAAAGATTTATTAGATCGATAACAAAAAATAGAAATTTCAAAACAGAAAAAAAACCAACCGCAGCCAAGACAGCGTCTGCCCCGGACACAGATGCTGGGTGACCCAGGGTTCCTGCTGACAGAGCGACGGCGTTTCCCCAAAGGTACACCCCAAGTGCTCTCAGCAGCCAGCTTATATACAGTTTATTCTGCCTGAGGCAGAGATGACCACATATTCCTTTGTGTCCCTTTGCACCTAAAGTTGGATCCACACATGTGTAGAAACAGACAAAGACGAAGTCCAAACCCAGACGAATGTCTGAGTGCCCCGGCAGAAGGTGTATTCACGTGGAATAGGTGATGCCAGCTCCTGAGTACTGCAGATTTAATAATTTCCAGATGCCTGGTCTTGTGAGCTCTCCTCAGGGCATTCCATTCCATTCCAGGAAGATCCAGATGATATCTTCTAAGTGCATGGTGCCACAGGAAACCTCTGATGGCCCAAGCCAGTTCCATTCATATGGTAACTGATCTGGTATTGTCCCGGTGAAGTCCAGGGAGTGGCAACAATGTGCATAACTCTGTTCTTGGTCAGAGAGACTGCAGGCTGAGCTCATGGCCCAGACCTCCCCATTCATACAGTAATAAGTTTGATATTGTCTTTGGTGTTGTCTGGGAACTGGTTATATTGTGAATAGAAATGCTGTTCCTGGCCAGAGTAGTTACAAGCAAAGGTTTGGTTTCTCCTAATATTTTATACATACATATATCTATTTCTACAGCATGAATTATCTCTACTGTATATAACAAGTGACAAACCAAGACTCAGAGACTGTCTGGGTAAGAGATGCAATGCACATTTACATGGTGGAATCTTCCTTGTTTGCAAAGAAGTGCAGAGTAAAAAACTACGGCAAGAAATCTAAGTTCTTAAATAGTGGTCACTGTCTTTACAGTGTGTCTGTGAAGCTCCATCCCCCTACTTCCCTTCAGGATAACAGCAGATTTGAGGTTCTTCTAAGTGGTTTTTGTCTCTCGTGAACATAACTGGACTTAGTCCCCCTTGCTCAGGAAATGTTGTTTATTTGACTGAATTCTGCTCTGTTTGTCTTTTCAGGTGAGAAGAGTGCTCCATTCTCCCTGCACTTCCAGCCTGAGCCCTGTCCTGTGAACCAGAGAGGTGTTGTGAACATGGCTACCAGGTTCTGGAGTCATTTTGCAGGTATCTGTAGAAGTAACCTGCTTAATGACAGCTGCTACCAGATGGATATGGCTGTGCATGTTGACATGTAACATGTAAGAGCCATTTTGTCCTTCAGTGGTGAGAAATATCAGCTGATCCTCTTTTCTTGTAGAGAACAGTAAAAGTCAGATCACAGCTGGATTGATTTAGGCTCTGGCTTATCAAAGTTTGAGGAAAAATAGCAAAGAATTAAGGCACTTCTACATAAAAAATTCAGTGAGAAAAATCTCTATGGGAAAGGCAATTCCTGTACAGAGCCAGATCTCACAAGTTAACAAATCTGACCCACACAACCTTTGTGCAGTGGTCAGGAGCCATTTATGTCCTTTGTGAAGAATAATGGTATCCATTCCTCAAATTCAATCTTTGTATCAGTTTTCACACCCAAGATGAGTGAATATTTTTTTTTGTTTTAAAAAACATCTACTCTATATAGAATCCCAGTGGAGGTAAAGAAAGAGCTCTCAAATTAATGAGATAGATCTCCTCTAGAAATACAAGCAATGTATCTCCTCTAGCCACACTGAAGTAAGAACTATGTATATTCAATCTTTGACAAGATATGTGCTGGGAATTAGCTTTATCCTTATAGGATCAGCTGATGAATGTGAAAGCTGTACTTCTGAGACTGGGTTTTTGTCCATTCCTTTGGAGATGTGTTTGCTTGTACAAGGCAATTCAGGGAGAACTAACAAAAGCCTCGTCTCAGAAGGAGTACAGCTTCTACATTGCAAATGAATATCTGCATTACTGTCGGCTCCATTGTGCTTTGGCTGTTCTCCACATTGTCATTATTTGCTCAAAACTCCCACTGCATCGCATGAGTATCGCATACTATGAACAGGAATGTTGGATTTCTGGCATTAAAAGCAAATGTGAAATGAGATCATGTATATGGAGGCTGTCATGATGAATTTCCTGTACGTGATGCAAAAACATCAACATGCTTGATAAAACAACAAATGAAGTAATTTTATTTTTCTCACATCTGCAGTAATTTTCTAAAGGATGCTTTGTATATAATTTTTTTTTAAAGTTTGGGCCTTGACCTCCCAAATATTTATGCTTGTTGAACAACTGTTTATCTAGATGACTTTAGTGGAAAAAATTACCATAAGATCAAGTGTTTTTTTAGAAAACAATTTCTTGTGTACTTCACAGTTTAAAAGTAAGGCTTTGTGATGCAAAATACCATTTAGTATCATACTCTCTATCTTAGAAATTCTTAACTACAGATAATTCAGTTCAGTATGAAAGAAAACAACTTCCAAGCGTATCTTCTACCTCAGGAAATAAAGAACTTTTGAAATAATTGTTTTGAATTTTCTGAGGTTATTTCACCCTTGGTTCTTCCATGGTTTTTAGGTAAACTGTCCTTTTTACTGACATAGAAACTTTCTCATTTTGGTGTGTTTGAAAAAAATAAATCTGTGTTTGGTAACAAATGATGTTACTTGAGAGATAGAAGGGAACTAGATTAGAAATAGGAATTATTTTATATCTCTCTACTTGAAAGCTTTTAAAGTAAAAGGAAATGATCTGAAGAGAATTCATAGTTGGATATCCAAGCCTGAGAATTATTGGATATTGGACAGAAGTGAAGTAGACTGAGATGATGGCTTAACAGGCAAAGGATGCCTTATCTTTTGTGATTTAAGGGCTTTGAAAGCATGGAACTAAGAGAAATGCACGAGAGAATAATTTTTAGGGTAATTTTTTTCCCTTTTTTTTTTTTCCTTTTCTGGACTGTAATTGCAAATGTAATCTCATGAGTTTTTGAAACAATTTTAATAACTTTTGTTTTAAAAGTTTTGAAGGCCAGAGCCTTCACTGGACAATCCTGGCCCAACTATGGTACAACATTTTCTAGGTGTGCCTGCAGAATAGTCTGGGTAGAAAAATCTCAGGGGAAATGCAGATCATTGTCGTTATAAACTTCTCAGATTATCTGCTCAAGCAACTCCTCAGCTGTCAGCAAGGTACCCCTTGTCTGTGAGAATGGAATAGGAAACTGCCACATAAAACAAGGCAAAGCAAAGTAACAGACTTTATATGGATTTACTGAATGTAAATCCTGAAAATCAGTTTCTTAGGAGACTGCAGGAGCTGATAATGCAGAGCAGTTTTGAGAACCTTTTCATGCTGCTAATTACAGACCATCCTGGATTTAACCTGATCACATGTTCTAGAATTTTTAATTTTCTTGCTTTCAGACTTTTCCTTCTTCCTCCCAGGAGGTGCTCTCCCGTCACCTCTTGAAGCCTGTATATTGCCTATGTTTCTGAAAGGTGCTGCTCATTTTCTCTCTTTTTCAAATAGTCCAGGAGTATGGAGACAACAGCCAAAATTCCTAATGAATAAAAGATGCATGATTTTGAATAATGCAATAAAAAGGTGCAGACCAACCTACTTGATCACATTGTGCCTTTGGCAAAAGTATTTGTGAGACTAAACCCACACAAGTTATTTAACTAATGTCCAAACTGTTATTTAACAGTTCTCTAATCTGTCAGTCCCACAATGCCAAGAAGTAACAGTGTTTTACTGCACTACTCACACGTGCTGATTTCAAAGCTGGTATTGCAGAGGTCAGTCAAGAGAAAAAAATACTGCAGTTGTGTGCAGTAACCTGAGAGGTTAATTGTCACAAATCAAGGAATGGGAGGATGCAAGTTCTTTTAATTTAACCCTCAATTCTACCTCCTTACTGGAGGCAAAGCAAAGTTCTTCTGTCAGCAGAATGTTTGTCAAAAGCCAAAATGATTTATTATAGATTTTACTCTTCCTTTCCCCTCAGTCAAACTTGTTTGGTGGTAAATCTTTCTGGGGAAAACATTTAAGTTAATGCTTAGAAAACTTTAATTCAAAACTTTTTCACTGAGAAGTCATTTAAAATAATATTATGAAATCTAATTGTCATTTTTTTTATTTCCTAGGAAGAGTTATACAGTATTTAATTCTGAACTTTTAAAGAATAGGTTGTTTAATTAAAATCTCGTGTTGTCTTGCCCTCATCACCTGCCTGCAATTTCCCTACATATATCTGCTAAAGATCAGGGAATCTCATTGTTTCTGAAATGAAACAAGATTTGTATTTCTGCAAGCTCTGCTCATCTGAGTGAAAAAAACACAACATGACAATGAAGAATCTGTTAACTGCTTTGTTTCAAACAAAGCTTCCATCTCCAAATAACAATACTTAATTTGTTACCAGGTTCTAAACAAAATTCTATATAAATTGAACCTCATGGAGCTGGGACTTACTTGTTCCCTTTAATTTGATTTACTCTGTAGGTTGAAGAGAGAGATTGAAGCAGTTACCACATACTTATTAAGGAACATGGAAAAGACCATGCCTGAAATGGAGAACTCTGTTGCTTTACTGGGATTGCTATTCTTTGAACTCTATTCTGCCCTTTAAAATATACTAGTGAAGCAAAAACTGTTACTAACAATGCATATGAGCACAGTCATGAAGATACAAGAAAATACCTCTGCCACTCAATTTAATTTGGTAAAATTTATTGTATTTGAAGGTTTTTTAATCTTGTTTATTATCTCAAATAATAAACAGCATCCTTCTGGGCCGTTGCTGGCTTTTGGAGTTTTAGATGGTGGTGCACTGACACTGGAATTTGCAGGCTCTGTCAATTCTGATAGGATCTGAGCTGGCTACTGGGTAGACTGGCAGCACTGTTTAATATAGCTGAGGACTTGGGGTTTCAGAAAAGGGACACAATACAAGGAAATAATTTGGGGGTTTCACCTTAAAAAACATTCATTTGAAGCAAAAGCCATGTGAATGTATTGTAATGTGCATGTAGCTTGTTTTAGGTGAAGTGCCTTGCTTCCCATGGCTTGCAAATAGAAAATTAGTTTTTTCTTCATCCCAAGCATAAATACTTAAAAAAATGTGGGTAGGGCAGGTGGAGTGGAGGTCTGACAGACTATATCTAGTCTAGAAAGGTGTTCTGTAGTGAAATCTGTTAAAAGGCATTGATTGTAAGAAGTGGCAAAATATTTATTGGGGTCTTTCAACTGTCTTTTCAGGTGTTGTACTCATGCCTTTCTGCTATCCAGCATTTGTTCAGATTAAAATTGCCATGAACAATATTATTTTAGAAAAAATATTTTTAACTGGACAAAAAGTGTATTCAAGTCACAGTTTCTAGTAATATCTTTCAGATCTTGGCCTTACTGTGGATGTTCAGTGAGCTCAGATGATTTTATTTGTTCCCTGCTGATTGTCTTATTGTGCTGATTTTGTGTATTACATTGTGTTCTACACAGAGGAAAGCTGTCTTTTTTAAAAAAGAAATCTTAACTTTTCTTACCCACGATAATCACCAAAATATTAATTCTGTTCAGGACAAAATACTGCCAAGCCCTGAAAACAGGATATTAGTTCACTCATGGATAGCTTCTGAACACCTATACATTCTCTGTCTTGGTGTCTTGTTAACATTGTTTCTAAAGTTCTAATTGGGACACTAAACAATTGGTTATGATGGTATTAAATAAACTTTCAAAGTGGCTGGCTAGTCATTGGACTGATAAAATATGGATTAGATTCACAATAACCTGATAGAAATGTCTTTTATTTTCTGACATGTTTAAGTTTATGAAGATGTTATGTCATATTGTATCTAATCACATTATGTCATTTTAGCACTGTGTAAGATTTTGATGTGATGTACTTTACTTCATTAAAATGTTTCCAGCTTCAGAGAAGTTTGTTACCAAGAGGCACAAGACTTTGGTAAAATTTGATAAAATTTGATAAAATTTGACACTAATGGAGTGGCAACATTTTAAAGGCTACCCAAGTAAAATGCAGTGCATGTGTGTGTGTGTGTGTGTGTACACAACTATATAGTTTGAAAAGTAATTGTAGGAATGGACTTTATGCTTCCCAGTAAGAAAAGTCACTGTCTATTCTGGTTTCCAGACTGGACCTTAAAACCACTGGTAGATCTTGCCAGACTTCCACAGAAGAGGAGGAGTCAGCTGCTTTGTTTTTCAATTTTAAGGTAATTTATTCTTTTTTCATGTCCTCAGTGAACATATTTTTTGTTTGAGTCATTGGCAACCAGAATTTCTTCATATGAAATTGACAGGCATCTTGCAGGAGTGGCCTTGGGAGCCAGTCCTTATTTGTTTAGTTTTAGCTAATAGCCATGTGTATGCACAGTTTAAGAAACACAACAGTAATTTAAGTGACAGAAAAGGGGAATTAATTCAGAGCCTGAAGCAAGAATAGTCCTGTCTTTTGATTACAGTTCTGGAGTCTAAATCTGAGTCCAGCATGCCCTGCATCTTTCTCTATTAGTGTGCCATCAGATATCTCAGGGTGAAATTTATCTCCCTTCTTGTTACAGTGCCAGCAAAAAGCAGAGCTAGGATAGAGATACTGTGTAAAAAAGGAATTATTCTATCCTTTTTAGTATAAACGCAGCTCTCTCCTCTTCTTTCTCCAAAAAAATCCCTCCCTCCTCCTGCATTTTCTGTTGTTCTGTTTTTCCTACCTGTAATCCCTCTTGAGACATGAGCAGGCCCTTGGCAGTTGTGTTCCCGCATGCAGCAGTCTGGAGTGTGGAGCTGCATGCATTAGACACACACTGCAAAAAGCAGAAAATCTTGCAGCAAAAGAGCAGATTTTTGGGAGACCGTGTTCAGAAGCAAGGTTATTTTGTCATGTGCTGAGCAACACCGTTGTATGAATCAAAGAAAAATAGGTCCTGTCCTGAGGGATAGATGCTCTCTGAACTGCAGTGCTGTAGCACAGAGACAGTGTTTCCATGGATAAGAGGCACCTAATTTATACTTCCTTTCAGGAACCCAAAAATGTTGTATTCATATTTCTAGAGTCCCAGATGCTCTCTGAACTGCAGTGCTGTAGCACAGAGACAGTGTTTCCATGGATAAGAGGCACCTAATTTATACTTCCTTTCAGGAACCCAAAAAGGCACTTCATAGCACTACACTAAAAAGTTGAAAGGTGAGTAAGTAAAAGAGACTTGGTTGCAAAATAGCACCAGTGGAACTTGGATTGGGCTGACATTGTGAAACCATTTGTGCAGAGCAAAATCTCTTAATGGATGTTGCTTGTATTTTGACATTTGTAATCAACAGCTATGGACTAAAGAACAGCTTTGCTGTCTTGCCTGCAGACCGTAGAATTACTGGGAGGCAAAAGCTGTACAGGTTGCAAAGTAAATTTTAATGCTTACAAGTGAGCAGGTGAATAGGACTGTAATGAAAGTATAAAATCCATTTGTCAGAAAAGAGAATTGAGTGTACAGGCGGCAGAGGTTCCCTTTTAGTGAGATTTAGGCACTTCAGCCAACCAACAGGAGTGTGTGTGTCTTCTCTGCCAATGGCAGAAGTCTTTAGCCAGTCTTTAACCCAAATGAGGGTTGTGTTAATTAACACACTAGTGTCGATCTGGTGGAAGTGGCTGAACTGAATCTGTCCAGCAAGACTTGAAGATACGCAAGTATGTGTTTTTTATGATCTATGTGCTTTCTGAAAGTAGTATCTTATACAATCATGGGTATAATGGGATGCTTCCCAAGAAGCTTGCAATATTATAACAAGAAAATAGAAGCTAAAATAATTAGAATTGTTGCAAAATTAATGTTTCCTGTTATCACCATAGATACAGATCCCTTGAACACTAACATAATCAGTTTTAGAACTTTTCCCTTCCTATCACCATGTGTTCTTCATGCTCATCATCTTGCTAATCCCAGATATTTTCCTTCAGCCTTTAGAGAAAATGAGGGTAAGGACTATTTTGCTGGCTTTTTTCTTTTGTTATGCTGTCTTTTTCAGTTTGTTCGTATCATTATTTTCTCCCTAACTTGATCTCTGTGAGACAGCTGAGCTCAGAGGATACTCAAAGTGCACAATTAGTGGCAAATTATTGGTCAGCACAAGTGAGTGTGGAGTCAGCAATAACCAGGGCAAGAAGAAACTGGATATCTACAGGCAAACAGAAGTTTTTTAGTGCTCAATTGCTGGTCAATGCAAAGAGCAGACAGCAAAAGGGGATATTAAAATTTTTATTGAATTTAGATTTTTATTTATTTTTAATATTCAATTTAATTTTGAATTTAAATTTTATTAAAATATAATCTAAATTAGGCCATAGCATTTATGGCTATGAGATATGGCCATATATTTATGGCTATGGCTATAAGATAAAATAAGGCAATCTAACTATTGTTTTTTAGGTGAATTCATAGTAGTTCTTTCTCTCTGTACATATAGGGTTGAACTTGGAAAATTACACACTTAGATTGATGAGATGTTAATAAGCATTAAAAATAAAATTTATGGTAGATCTAAAGTTCCTCATGGAATGTAGCATTTGAAGAACATAATGCTAGTGGTCCAAGTTTGCCTCTCTGTTCATGATCTCACTTTCTCCTTACAATATCTTAGACTTGATGCTTCTAACATGAGCCTGAAAACTGCACTACAAAGACAGGGATGCTGAAATGGAGAGGGATTTGTGTCATATGTTATGCCTAAGTTGTTTCACTGTCATTTTAACTAATTCCTGTCTTGTCAGATTTTGGGTTTTATTAGTTCATACTTTCTGTCCCTTTACATAAATGTATTTTCTGCCTTTTTGAAAAGGGTGGGACTGGTCTTTTGTTCCAGTTTGGGACTGGCCTCTGGGGAAACTGTGCCCTGGATAGATGCACTTTCTGCACTCTGTACCTGGCAATGTTTCATACTAGAGGTCACAGCTGCAGCCAGGTTGTTGGTCACCAAGGGGATGCTTCCAGTTTGTGCAAGCAGCACTGTCAATATTGGTTATAAGTGTTACTGTAATGTGAGACCCTGATTTCAACTCTAAGTCCAAGAGTTCCTTTTCTCAATGAATTTATGTCATGAAAACAGAACGCAT
Source organism: Melozone crissalis (assembly GCF_028551555.1). Taxonomy (NCBI): domain Eukaryota; kingdom Metazoa; phylum Chordata; class Aves; order Passeriformes; family Passerellidae; genus Melozone; species Melozone crissalis. The sequence goes on along the minus strand of NW_026535840.1, from coordinate 3,084,959 downwards.
TGCTGAGGTGAATTCCATGTTCTGCTATCTAATAGAACCTTCTTTTTTTTCACCTGAATCCAGCTTCTCTTAACTTGCCCACACAGTTAAGTGTCTTGTTAACATATGGTCCTATGGGGCATATTTCTCTAATGGACTTACACCTGTCTTAGAAAGTCACTCCTGGCTCCTGTGAACCTTTTAGAGTGGGCATTAACTTGATTAATGGTGCCAAAAGGTTTATGAGGTCTGGAAGGGTGAGAGTGGTGCTTGCTTATCATCTGTTGAATGTGAGGAGGCCATCTGGTAATCCATTGTCTGCCCAGAGCCTGGCCTAAATCCAGGCTTCAGGACAGCACACTGCATTTAGCTGTGAGCCCTTCATTAGCTCTGAGCTTGTTTTTCAATGACCTTTAGTCAAAATGATATTAAGTAGCAGTTTGGCTGTGATCCATGTATTCTTGTTGCTTTTTATGAAGGAAAACTCTCACTTCTTGGAAATATGATTTTGAAGGATGGAAGTAAAATTTCCTCTCCAAGTCAGGCATTTGCAGTTGTGAAGAGCTAGAAGGGAAAGGCAGCTATTGTCTTGTTAGGTGCACACTCTGACTCCAGTGCTGTGGGTTTAGGACCTTTCTGAGCCTCAAGTGCTCAGAAAGGCACTTGGAGTTTTCTTGGATTTTTCTTGGATTTTTCCGACTGGATTTTTCCAGTTCTTTTTGAGCCACTGTACATCTACAAGCATTTCCACAGTAGAACTCTATATTCAGGAAATAACTTTGTTCCTGCTAATTTTACACCACTCCTGGTTCTTATTTTGGAACAGAGAACAACAATTTCCTCTCATGTTCTGTGCATTATTCAACACTTCAGTTTATGAATTGAAAATGTTTTTACTGTTGTCTCTGAAGTTTTCTATTGATAAAGAAGAATTAAGGTCTCATGTAATCCACAGCCTTTGCATTTTGTATGATCAGAGAAAGGCAATATAATGTCTTATTTTTGGTGTAGGTGATGATAGGTGAAAAACTCTGCTGGCAGAATAAAGCAACTTATCAAAGGTTTTTCATGTCAAGCCTTAAAAATGTATTTGCTTGTTCTGGCCTTGTTATATTCCATACCTCTTCATAAAAGCAGGTTGTTTTAGTCATGGGAGTTATTTATTCTGCATTCCAAACCTCTGTAATCCTGTGAAGGTGGTTCAGCTTTACCTAGCTATCCAATTGGGAGCCCAGTAGGACTGGCTCTAGCAAGGCATCCACGCAGAACTGGGAAGACATCTGAATTTCTGTGTGGAATGGTTGTTCTCTTTCAGAAGTGAGGAGGAAGACACTGTAATTTTCCAAAGAAAGAAAATTCTTAAAAGTTCTGGTATTTCATCTTGGCATTCTTTCATCCAACCTCCTCATAATGTTCCACCTGCTGACTTTTTTTTTCAAGTGTACAAATGTGTAATTAATTTTCTTGAAGACACTCCCCCGCCCCTCCAAGCAAGCCCTAAACACAGACTCCTGTTTTTCATACAGATTGGAGATTGCTACAGTTGTTAGCGTTCAAAAACACATAATCACAGAGCGATTATATGCGGTGCTTTTTATTAAGGGCTCTGGGAATCGGGGTATATTCAACCCAAATCTGACTCCGACCATACATCTGAAATGATCATGTTTTATACTCTATCGTTACATAACTTTCATGTTAATTATTAAACTTATATTGTTCTATTGTATACATAAATTTAGCCCCTCTCTGAATTTCCAACATAGTTTCTCACTATTCTTCTTATGGTTATATAATAATTACATTTAATTACTAAACAATCATCACATCTAACAATTATATAATTTATCATACTGCTTACGCAGGTGCAGTTGATCTGGGAAAGCACAAAGCCTAACATTTTAGATTCTATCTTTAACTTTTTCCAGGGTTCCACTACCACAGTTATCTCAGTGAACAGGGGATTAACTCCACTTTACATAGACGATTCAAAAATGCTATGTCCTCATACCGAGCACTGATCTCTTGCTCAACAGCTGCCCTGTGAACTTAGAACAAAAGCTTAGCTTTTGCATTTCAAAGTGGGCATGAAAAGACACCTGAACACAAATATTTATTCAAGAAACTTAAGTGATAGTGAGCAGCTCTTTATGTAGCCAAAGACACTGAGAACTTCCTGTACAACACAACAGTTTTACATGGTAAGCCAGAGCCCCGTGTTGCGTGATATACAAGGATAGTGCAATATGAGTTTCCAGAAGTTTAAAAAGGAACCACGGAGTTCACTTACTCATTTTTCAGCTGTAGTTACTGAACCCTTGCAGTTCAAACAGCTAAATTTGGCAAGTCCCTGTATTTTGCATTTTACTTCCTCTGCTTTTTTTTCCAGTGAAAACGCCAAGGGAAAAATTGACTTAAAGCAATTGAGGGTGACCCCTATAAACTTTTTCTACTGTGCAAGTTTCAAATATGTTTGCTTGACATACTGAGATGATTCCTTTCTTTCATATACCGAGTAAAGAAAAAAAGGAGGAATATCAGGGAGACATATCTTTCTTTTCTAAAACTTCAGTGAGAGGAAACAAGTCAATACATAGGAAGTATTTTGCAGGTTGTATATTCACTTCAAACTGCAGTGCAAATATAGTTGTTAATGTTTTTTTTTAACCTGGCATTTGTGCTAGAGTTGCATTTATTGAAATTTATGAAAATGTTAAATAATATGCTGTGGTGAAAACCTTTCTTCAAGAGAGTCTGAGTTTTTAAAGAAAGATTTACTTAAAATTTAGTACTTAATAGTGTCTCTCTCTAAAATTGATTTAGATGGAGTGAAAATTTGGTTTAACAAAAGCCTATCTGAGCTGTAAAAACCTGTTGGAGATCTGAGTGCTCAATAAACCCTCTGAATTAATTAAGTCACTCTAGTAAAAATTTTGAATTTAAATTTGCTTTCTATAGTAAGCTTTTTTCTTATTCAGTCTGTTTAACAGAACCTTTTGACTCATTTATTTTTATATGAATTCAGCAGAGAGAATATAAAATGCAGTATGAGATCCTTTACCTCAGAGACCCTGATACAGACTGGATATGGCAGCTGTGAGTTTGTGATTGCAGCTTCCCAGAGAGGGAAAGAGGAGCTTTGTTTCAGGATGCAGGAAAACCTGCATGCAGTGGCTCCTGCACTGAAATTATGGGCTAATGAGAACATCGGCTGCATTTTTCCAGAATTGAGACTCCAGCTGTAACAAAATTTGATGGGATAAGGATGGCTTGTTTTGCAGTGTGAGGTCAAATGATCCCTGTGGTGTCTGGTGGGAGAGTGCCCAAAGCATGGCCTTCTTTCAGTCTGTGCTTCGTATACTCAAAGGATTGCAGACAAGACTATAGAGATGATGGAAAATCTTGTCTAAAATCATGTTGAATCAAATACCTGCCAGGTCTTATGTGTTGTGCTTTTTTCCTCCCTTTTCTTCCTGTTGCTTGCTTCCCTCGCTCTTTTTGTAAGATTTTGTTCATGTTTTAAAATTTAGCAATTCACTCAAATCCTTGAGGGGGGAAAAAAAAAAGGCCAAACAGACTTTGAAAAGTCATGGAAGAGATTAGATCATATTTAATTCTTTTTATATAGTAGACCAAAGGATCAAAAATCCTCTTTTTCTACATCAAAGTTGCTCTGTGCTCCTGTGGATTTTACTTGTTTCAAAAGCTATGATAATTCCTGGTTGGGGTTTTTTTTAATGGCAACAAAAAATGTTCTCTCAGTATGACGATGGTGTACTAGACCTATCAAAAGGGAAGTCAGGGCAAATTCTTCTAATACCATCTGAAGTTTGATTTGTTGCACTCCAGAGGGTAATAAATTACTACCTTTTTATTGGGGCAGGTGTTCTTAGGAAGATGATCATCACACTTCAGGCAATGAGAAGGGATATTTACATGATGTGTGCCACATTGCCAGCCAAACATATTTTGTTAGAGTGTGCCCAGTCTCACAGCTTTCCCTGTTAATGTTTAATAGGAAAAGTAGCAGGACCCAGCACATTAGTGCTCCAGCATTGCAACATGAGTTTGGAAACTGCACTAGGATTGCTAGCAAATTTTTTTCAAATACCTGGCTAATTGCTGTTAATAAGTCAGTGCTAAGAACAACTGGATGGTTGAATCAAACAAGCATGTGGAAGTTGTAGGATAACAAAGTGTTATTTTACTATAATTATTTGGGTGGGGAGCAGTTGTGCAGTCCTAGTCAAACTCTTCTTCTGCAAAACAAAGGAAGATTTGATGTCTTGAGTTTTAGCTTTCGTAGTTTTCAGATTCTGTACTGTTTCAGTGTGTAACTCCGTACTTTGTATTAAGCATTAGTAAGTTCTCTTTGCAGGGTAGTTAGACAAAACAATCCTTTTCCAGCTTGAGAACCAAGGACAACCATTACAGCCTCAGGCCCAAAAAGCAAAAACAGTGGTGAATTGAAGAAAGCAACCAGGAGGATGGAACTTAGTAACCTGAAGCTGTAACTTTTACAATTAACCCCGATGTGTAAATGGACCAAAATTTATGAAAGTGTGAAAACTCGTGACCGTCATCCATCTCGTTACCATCTTGGGTCCATCCTGGGTGTAGCCCTGTGCAAACTCTTGTACTGCCCAAGAAGTATCCTTTTAAAGCCTTTTAATAAATACCTACTTAATTCTCTTAACTCTGTCTAGTCTCTGTTCCAGATCAGCCTCTTTAGGCATCAGTTCGAGTCCTCTTCCTGCTGACATTGCTCCTCATGGTCTCATCTTGACGTTTGTTTGTGTGTCTGTTGGAAGTTGAGTGCTAAAGTGCTGCTAATTTAGCTCAAGTTTTGGTGCACCTAGAGATGAGAATGGTGTAAAATGGGCATAGCCACAGAAGGGGGGAGAGCTACTTTTCCAAGGTTTGTTTCCAGCAATTGCAGACTTCTGCTGCTTGGAGTAGTTCATGAGCTGGTGTTACCTGGTCTTATTCCAGGGCAGCAAAACTTGAGTCAGATTAGTTTATCAGTATAGTGCAGTATAGTCTTAAAATAAGTCTTTTCATGGAGGTGGCTTTTTCCCAAGATAGCCATTGAAATATTCATCCAATGCAGTAATGTCAGTTTGCTTGTTTTTCTGCTATCACTGCTTTTACTGGTGTGAGGAAGGGCATTGCTATGCCATTTACAGTACCTGAAATAATTTTTTTGCTGTCTAGGACTATTTCATTGACTTGAATTCTCTTCTTTCTCAGTTAGTCCTGCTCTGCCCTGTTTAGTGGAATACCTTAAATATCTATACAATTATACATTCCCCTTTGTGAAAAAAAAACAAAAAGGGCCATCTTTATGTTCCTAAGCATGGTAGCTGAAGGGGACAAAAGTCATCAGTTCTTCTGCTGAAATTGATGCCATTGACTCAGCCTGTTTCAATCATCCACTGTGTATTCCGCATGTGTCATGTGCAAATAATGAAATGTGAGCTGGGAAACTGTCCCCATGAAATATGCCTTGGAGCTTATGGAATGCCACTTCCAGCTCTTGCTCAATCAGTGATTCTGTGTGCTTTAATAACAGCTGCCAGTGGACACACTGGTAGATGTAAAATGCCATCTTGTACCATTCAAGTTTCGCCACCACAAGTAGTCTGGCTTACAAGGTCATTTCCAGAAAATCCTGAGGGAAAGGAACAGAACACTTTAAATGTCATTACTTTTCAGTTCTTTGCCACTATCTGATGACAAAACGAATTATTATTGGAAAATGTTGTTTATTTAAACAGTAATTCTTTAATACCTCATGCCGAGAATATTCTCAATGGGATCAAATAATTCCTTATAATACTAATCAGCGTGTGTGATGGTGTTCACAGGGGTCTTTAGATGAGGGAAGAGATGAGGATTTGACTGAATGTTTCAGAAGGGTTGATTTATTATTTTATCATATATATTCTATTAAAACTATACTAAAAGCATAGAAGAAAGGACTTCATCAGAAGACTAGCTAAGAATATTAAAAGAAAGAATAATAACAAAAGCTTCTGTCTTGGACAGAGAGTCTGAGCCAGCTGACTGTCATTGGCCATTAATTAGAAACAACTCTATGACACCAATCACAGATGCACCTGTTGCATTCCACAGCAGCAGATAACCATTGTTTACATTTTGTTCCTGAGGCCTCTCAGCTTCTGAGGAGAAAAAAATCCTAAGGAAAGGATTTTTCATAAAAGATGTCTGTGACAAGTGAGGAGAATGAAATCATCCTCAAGAGCATCATCATTGGTGCCACAACTAGTATGCAGCAGAAATTATTGTCAGGTACAGACAGGTATGGATGTCTTCAAAGGGCATCTTTAAAGGCAGCAGATGAAGCTGAAATTTATGATCTCAGTATAGTGACTTTGAACAGAAAATGGTGAAGTCATTGAGCAAGTTGAAAATCATCCATGAATTTATGAATCCCAGGTCCCTCTCTCACCGAAGTCTAATTGTGTGGAAGAGCCCCACATATTGTCTGTTTTTCTGTTCCACTGAAAAAGCAACTCACTAATCAGGAGTTGCAGCGCTCTTCACCATCCAGAGGTCTTGACATGCTCAGTGAAAGGAAGGGACAAGGTACAGAGGGCAGCTGTTTTGGGTACAGACAAATTCTGCCCTGCATGAGAGAGGTGGAATTGGGAAGAGGGTATTTGAGAGGGAAAATCCAGCTCAGGCCCTCTGCATAAACATGAAATGCAGGCGTTCCTGCTTTTTCTCACTGCAGTCATCACCTGAAGTGCTAATGATTCTGCTTTTCAGAGCAGTAATTAAGGCAGTTTCTTCCATCTCTAAATTAATAAACTTAGTAAATCATATCCAGCATGATCTTCAGTGGAAAGTTTCACAATTTATACTGGTACTTACAAGCCCAATAAGCTCTCTGCTTACAGTACAGTAACAGGGATGTGTACTCTTTACTTACAGTACAGTAGAGCTTTCCTTGGCAATATAAAAATCTGTCCAGAAAAAAAGTTCTTTGCTCAGTATTAAACTGTTAGTTTTTTAATAGGAAGAAAAGACTCCAGCTGCATCAGGCTTATTATAGAAATTATTGTATACTTTTATGACTTGTATTGCTCAGCAAGCCTGACAAGATGATACTAATGCTCTCTTCTGGTCATAAATTCTGTAAGATGCTTAGATACCACATGGTTATATGTTGGCATAAATATGCTGATGGATACAGTTGTAATTAATTTTTAGATATTTCTTGTAATTATTCCAGTGATGGATGTCTATATTTGTCCATAATCTACTAGAGAAAATGTCCCACTCTATTACTGCTTCTTGTAAAATTTAATGGCTGCAGAGTGTGAAGTTGTGGTTCTGCTGTTGCATTTTTGTTCTACAAGTGTACTTGTGGATCCCCTAAAATTACAAGCTGGACTGCACACTAAAGCATGGAGTTAGGTCCTAGGCATCGATGCCTAGTGCTTGAGAAGGGCTCTTTGGAAGGGCAGGCTAGTGGGGCTGCTGGTGTTGTTAAATCATGGTCATGAAGTGCTCCAGGTGGAAACAGCGGATGGGTGAAGAGGTAGATATTTAATTTTGAGGCTGAGCATTGTTTCCTGAAGGTCTGTTTCAGAATTTTGGGAGGATACACAGCTTCTCTTGTCCTCACTGAGAAGTTGTTTGTGCTGCTGTTCTACACTAGGTTTTAACTACCAGTGCATCTCAGTGGTTTTCAAAGGAAGGAGTAGTGACCTCATGACAAGTTTGTGTTGTTTTTTTTTTTTTTTAGTTGCAAAAACTATCGTGTATACATTTTATGCTGGGCTGTCAAAAATTTCTTTGGAGATGCAGGAGATAAAAGTTGGTCAACTTACACATTTTTATCTTGCTCTGGCTCTTGACAAAAGCAAAGATATCATCAAGGCAGCAGCACTTCACTTGCTTTTCATTTGCTTTGATGCATTTTGTAAGGGCCAACAGCTTTCAGAAGTAGGACTGTTTCAGCCAGAGCATTAGGAAAAGGCAAGTATGTGGAGCCTCTAGGAGGATTACTACCAGGTACTGCTGTTCTACCTGAGAAAGGAGGTAAAGAAAGAAGATGATGGTGGTGAACTTCATCCATGCAGAATGGAATCAAACCTTGTATAATTTAAACTACTACTGGACTGAATGAATGAAGTTCAGAGAATAAATGTGGACCATGTCCTTTTATATATTTTCCTTCCAGAGAGAACATGAAATACAGGTGGAAGAGATCAGCCATCTGACAGCCTTGGACCCATAAGGCTTTTTACCATATATATCTTGGCATTCTGATACTCATTCAGTCTATCTGATTGCCACATAGTGAATAAAGTATTTCCATTTTTTTAAAGCGTGGAAAAGATGTCAATATTCTATGAAAGAAATTTTGCATAACTGTTTCCTTAGCAAAGAATGCATCTTTCTTTTCTCTCCAACAAAAAGGACTTGAAATTTGCCACTTCAAATGAAAATTTGAATACTGAAGCATTAAGTTGATGGAGGTTAGCAAAGCAGTAAATGTTAGCAAATTATGTACTCTTCAGTGTGCAGTCTTTGTCAAAGCTTTCTCTGTCAATAAGATGCTGTGTCCACAGATGCACTTACCTTGGAATTTAGAAAAAAAATACTGATCTTTGCATTTGAACAGCTGGTAAGCCTTAGAGAAAAACACTTGCTCATCTTTCTTTCTGATGCTTACTTTCATAGGGTGTATATTTATAACCTTACTGTTCTAATAATCTTAAACAACTAGCCCTGAAAATAACTGAAGCGTGACTTCGTTGCAATTTATCCTTCTTGCTGAAAGGGATTAAATAATATAAATCAAGGGTTAGTGGAAGCATTGCCTTGGATTTTAGATGCTTTTCAGGGCCTCTTTTGGAAGGCTGTCTTTGCATTTCTTTGTTAAAAATGCTCTGTGGGAGGAAAAATATCACTTGGGATCTATCTCTTATTCCATGAATGTTGTGCTGATAACAACAGGATACAATGGGTGTCAAAAGAGCCAGGTGCAAGAATTGCTGTCTAGGTGCACAGAAACGCTCTGTGCACACGAGTTCAGGTCCATGTGCTCTTTGGTGCCTGGTGAGACTGGTGCCAGTGACAGCACTGGTCATATATGACATGAGGACTGGAGAGAAGGCCTGAACTTCTCCGCCATCTTTCACCCTTTCTAACTATCTAAAAAAGGAAAGAGGAGAAAAGAACATGATCTGAAAAATTCTCACTCTTGTTGACAATTTGTAGATATGCTAATAATTTTTAAATTTGGTTCTAATTTTTATTGCTTGTTATTACGGTTTGATGCTGGTGCAATGCCAGTGCCCTCATGAAAATATATTTTCCCTAGTGTCTGCTCTGAGCTGTGACCAGGAATAGAGCAAAGCAGGCTCCAACTTAGGAATAAAGAAAAAAAACTTTATTAATCTACAACTATATGAGAAAAAGAAACACACAGAACTCAGAATGAAAACCTTCCAAAACCTTCCTCCTCCCCCCACCAAATTCCAACACATCACAGTAAGACAAAACCTTGGATTCTCAATTCAGTTACCACCCCTCAGATCACCAACTCTCAGTCCACCACCACCCTTCAGATAATCAATTCTTAGTTCATCAAGGAGAGAGGAGTCCCTCTTGTACCCCAGGCTTCCCCTGGAAAGCTGAAACCAGTTGAAACCTCTTGTGTTTCCTGTCACACTTGGCACTGCCCAGAGAACATTTGCCATCGTGACATCTTCCTTCCATGTCCAGTGCTCTCACCACTGCATATGGACCAGAGATGCACTCTCTTGGCTCCAAGCCATTGCCGCCCCCTAAATGCAGTCTCTGTGTCACAGGAAAAATGGTTCTTTCCATGGTTAGTACAAGAAGTCCTGCCAAAGGTCCCTCCATCATCTCCTCCCACCTAGGATTCTTCTCAACTCTTGGATGGATTTTCATCACATTGGCCATTTCCTCCTATTTCATCACTATCTCTCTTCTCATTCAACTCCAGGAGGATCAGTATTTGTAAGGTTTCCATCATCCAAGGAAAGGGTTAAAATCTCAGGCTCTGCCTGTCCAGAGCTCCCATGCTGCCCTGCTGGGCATCTTCGCCTTCGGCCGTGCTGCCAGCACATGATATAAAATTTCAAGGTGGCACAGGCACAGACACCAGCTCGCTCTCTCTCTCTCTCTCTGGGGGAGCTGTCTGCTGCCTCTCAGTGCTCCTCCACCCTTCCATCTGCAGGGGCCTTCACCTCCCCTCTCTGTCCAAGGCCCAGCTCACCTCACCCGGCCCCACGGCTTCCCCTCCCGCGCCCAGCCCGCAGCCGGGCAGGGCAGCTCTGACCTCCTTCAGGGACTGAACCCAAGAGAGCTTCCCCCTGGAAGTTCTCTGCTTTTAACCCCCTGTGTTCTCAGAGGCGTATCCATGTCTGAGATTTTTTCCTACTTGATGTGCAGAAGCGAAAATTGCTCCTGAGAATGTATCTATTGATACATGTATGTGTTTGAACTGTGCAAATGACTGATATTGAGTTATGTCAGTTTGCCATATCTGCAGGCTATTTAAGCCTCGAGGGTTAACCCCTGTGGCTATTGCTGGTATGGTTAATTTTTGGCAATCTAGACATGATTGAACAATTCCTTTTGCCTGATTCTGAGAGATGATAAACATTCTTACTAAGGCAGGTGCATTTTGATGACAGAAAGCATGGCCCATTCTGGCTTGTTCAATAATATTGAGAAGTGTATTCTGTATTGACATGGCTAACAAATCAGCCATGGCATTGCCTTCTGCTAAGAAACCTGGAAGTGAAGAATGTGAACAAATGAAAATGTGCATTACGAAGGAAGGTTCCTGTCAAACAGAAAAAATGAAGATTAATTTTTTTAGGCAACTGTATAGTTGGTGATTGGAAACCTCTTTTAGCAGAGATCCTTCTGCTCTCTCCACTACACCTGCAACATAGAATGAATCAGTTACTAAATTAAAAGGGAACATGAATTTTGAAAAGACCCGTACAACTGCCATTAACTCTGTTAATTTGTGAAGAACCATCAACTTCCTCAATATCTGATTCCCATTTTTTGGTCTCTGGATTTTGCCAAGCAATCACAGATATTTTTTACTTCCTTGAACTGTCTGTAAAAAGTTTGATTGCATCTAGGGGTGCATGACTTCTTAAGGGCTTCTGAATTAATTTTAAATATGGATTCAGTAGCTCATGTTTGGGACAATTGAAATTTTTCCTGCACAAACTGAAATTTTTCCTGTACAATTTTTTAAGGCAAATTGCATGACCTCTGAATTTTGAATTAACCATTCCAAATAGATGAATGTGACAAGCAGAAAGATTTCTGCAAAATCCTTTCCTGAAAGGGAAAACATTCAGGATTTAGATTTTATAATCAATTGCAATATAATTTCAGGGCAAGTTGTTATAGTTTTACCCAGCTGACAAGATAGGAAAACCTACTCTTAAGATTATCAAGTGGTCCTTCTTCTTTAGATCCCACTGGAATATTGGACCATGAAGCTGTGGACTCTCCCCTAAAACTGTGAGCAAAAAAGACAAGTTAGGATTATATCAATGAGCCTGGAGTGATTGGATGGCTCGCATCACTTTATCTAAAGCATTCTGGGCTTCTTTGTTGAATTCTTGTGGTGAGTTTAAAGCTGTGTCTCCTTTCAATAGATCAGACAAAGGGTTTAAGTCCTGGTTTGAAGTGCCTAGCAGTGGACGAAGCCAGTTCAGAGTCCCCACTAGCTGCTGCACTTCATTCAGTGTTTTTGAATTTTTCCTTAGTTGGAGTGGTTGTGGAATTACAGTTTGCTCTGTGATTCTGTATCCTAAATATTTCCAGGGAGGAAGTGTCTGTATTTTTTCCTTCGCTGCTGTGAGTCCTGCTTTCTCCACTGCTGAGATGATCTGATCTTTTGTCTCCTGCATTGATGCTTGGTCCTTTGCTGCTACTAAAATATCATCCGTATAATGCAAGATGAGGGAATATGGGTACTGTACATGAACTGAGGAAAGTACTTTTGCTACAAACCACTGGCACATACTCAGAGAATTACGCATACCTTGAGGAGGTATGAGCCAATGGTAATTTTTTTAAAGGGGCTGTTAGTGTTCAGAAACACATAATCACGAAATTATTATATGCAAGTGCTTTTATTGAAGAGCTCTGGGTGTCAGGAGTACAGACCCAAATCTGACTCCAACATGGGTTTGGGATGAACATGTTTTTATACACTTATCATTATATAACTTGCAAATTAATTATTAAACTTGTATTGTTCTATTGTATACATTGATTTCCTCCAAGCATGGATTTTTTAAATTTCCATCAAACCCTCCAACATCGTTTCTCATTATTCTTGTTACAATTAAACAATAATTATATCCAATAACCAAATAACCATCGCATTTAACAATCATATCATTTATCATAGTCATGAAAAGATTATACAGGTGCAGCCTAACATTTAACCATGGCCTATCAGGCCTATCCTTTCTTTCTAACTCCCCTGAATATTCCATGACTTTATAAACATTTTATTCATATACTATCAGGGCCTGCTGATTTATTGATGGGATGGAAAAGGCAAATTGTGGTGCGTCATCTGGATGCAAATGAATATTGAAAAAGCAGTCTTTTAAGTCAATAACCATTAACTTCCAGTCCTTTGGAATCATAACAGAAGGTAAACCTGGTTGTAAAAAACCCATTTCTTGAATCACTTCATTAACCCTTCTGAGATCCTGCAATAACCTCCATTTCCCACTGTTTGGCTTTTTAATTATGAAAACTGGTAGTTGGAGTTAGGTGACTGTACCAACTGCTCTGATACAGCAAGTTTCTCTTCTAGTAAGGGCCATTGGCTGACCCAGACAGATGTGTTAGATGTCCACGTGAGTTTTAGTGCGTTATGTCCATCAACAGCTTGTGTTAAAAATCACTTTCTATTCTCAGTCCCCATTGGGAGAGAATGTCCCTTCCCCAAAGAACCATATCAGCTCCTTCTATAAACGGTTTTGTGGTGGCAACACAGCCTCGAGGTCCCTCAAATGTGACAAAGTGCAAGCTATGGTAGCTTTCACGGTGACCACCAATAGCTGCCAGTTGGTCCAGTCCTGTGACCATTTCGATTTTCATATCAGAGTGACGTCTGCTCCGGTATCTATCAGGCCAGCGAGGGTGACGGCTCGTTCCTCAAGATGCTTCAGGACACAGGAGAGGTGAGGCCACCTGTGGCTGATGCACCTGGTTCAAGCGATGAGGGATGTGCTGCTCCGTGACTCTGGTAGGAGAAAAGCTTGTGCTATGATTAGTCATCTAGGCAGGAAACATGGAGGGTCTGGACATAAAGCTAATACAGTGATTTCTTGTGAGCAACTGACAGATAACACAGTTGGAATGATACACAAACCTTCTGTGCGAGATCTGTTCACTCCCACTATTAAGAACTGACGTGGCTATGATTCAGGGCCCAGCTGTCCTGTGGATATTGTGTGAGCAATGGCATTTGTTAGCACCACTGGATGGGCTGTAGACTGCTCCAGTCTGGTACCTGGGAACACTGTGCTCCATAGTCCTGCAAAGATCTGCTGCAGTTCTGTACTTGGTGGCCTGTGGTGGTCTCTGGCCTTTGGTACGGTGGCTCTTGTGTCATGGCACACCACTGAGCCATGCTTGGCTGCAAGTTTCCTGGAAGGTGGCAGAGACAACCCTGTGCTGGGTGAAAACTGTTAGTATTTTGACAAAGACGTCTATATCCACTGTTTTTTGGAGGTGGCCTCCTTTGTAGTTTAGGACATTATCTCTTCAAGTGCCCTCTTTGACCACAGGAATAGCATGTATCCTCTAGCATATGTTGGTTTTCAGTTGCCCCTTTAAATGGTGTTAGAGGCTCTGCTAGGGTTTGTGTCTGAATTTCTACAGCTTTTTCCTTCTGCTTTCTGGTGTTTTTGCAGTTGTGACGGCATTAGCTAATACCTCTGCCTGCATGGCTGCTATGTGTTTACAGGTACCCAGGCGATTGCAAGCATCCACTAGCTGTGTCAGCGTGGGCTTGGGGTCTTGGGGCAATGCACGTAATATTCTTTTGCAGCTTGGATTTGCATTAGAAATTGCAAGCCATTTTAATAACTGTTGTCTGGCATGATCTATAGGAATTTCCTTATCCAATGCCAATTTTAAAAGGTACAAAAACTTAATGTATGGCTCATCCATCCCTTGTTTAATTTCTGTGAACTCTAGTTCTGGTTTATTCCCATCAGGCACCTGGAACAGGGCAGTCTTTGCTGCTTCCTTAACATTCTGAAGGATTTATCTATTGAGTATCCTTGCCTGTCTTTGTGGGTCTGTGTAGGCTCCCTCCCCAGCAAGCTGATCTAGTGTTATATTTACAGTGGGCTGAAGTTCTTGCATAACGTATTAAAAGGTTATTTAGTAAACCTTTCCATGCCAGTTCCCAGAGATAATACTCTGTTGGAGACAGCAAAGATGTACAAAGCTGCCTTAGATCATGAGGCGTGAATACATTTGCTGAAAAGGTGGCTTGTAATAGACCTCTGAAATATGCTGATTCTCTTCCATATGAACGAGATGCTTTGTGTGAAAAACGCCAATAGCTTGTTTTTAAAACTTTAAAAGTTTAATAGTAATAAAATGGTTATAAAATAGTAATAAAATTAGAGTAATAATAATTTGGACGATTTGAATTAGGACAATATGAGACAACCAATACAAAGAGTTATGGACGTCCGGGTACCTTTTTCTGGTCAGCACAAGCCCGAAAAAGGACACCTGTTAACAAAGGATTAACCCTTAAAAGGAATAGCCTGTTGCATAGTCATACACTTCATACAAGAGGCATAAATTCCACTCAAATACAGGATTCTGTCTGGTCATCGTCAACTTCTTCCTCCGAATCCTGACAGCGCCTTCGCGGCAGGAAGAAGTTAGTTTCTTCTGATCAGAAGGCAATAAATTCCCTTTCTCTGAAAGATTTAGGTGTCCTGTGGCTGCTGTCTCGCCACGAGTCCTTTCTTTTAAACAAAGTTATATTACAGAGCATAGTTTCTATTTTAACAATTTTTTTAACCTAGAACTATATTTAACACAGTATTTAACAGAGTACTTAAGAGAATTAATACAGAATTACTTTCTAACACAACACATATAATATTCATTTTAATATTTGCGAAAAGCCAATCATAAAATACATGCATTTTTCACACTTTGCGTATTTCTTTTATTTCTGCAAAGCTTATCTGTTCCCACTGGGGCCCTTTCCCCCCCACCAACATTATACCAGACTGGAAATACTGTTAACTTCGATGCAATTTCCCATTCCCCTTCCTGGACTGCATCCTTTCTTATCCTTGTGAAATACAAAGTTGTGTTTTGTGTCAGGTACAAACAGGCGATGTGTGTAGTTGTGAATGTGAAATGTGTGGACACCGACAATGGGAGAGCTGTGAATTCTAATAATAACTAAGGAGAATAAAGCATGGAAAAGGCCTTTGAACCTATCTGTTGTTTGCAAATTAACCCTTGTTGATTTAGGAGCATTGGAATTAAAGTGTTAAAGATGTTGCTTTTTGCTTGCATTTAATCCATGAAGAGTTCTGCAATAATAACCTTTTGAAGTATAATTTTAGAATATTACTTGTATCCTTGAAACTATAGCTTTGGAATATATATAAAGGAATTATGCTTATTTCACGCCTTATTGAAGCAGAGAAAAAACAGCTTGAGAAAGGAAGATGAACATCACCTCAAGGGTTTATGGTTTTGACCAAAGGGAAGTTGGACATCACTGTTATGAGATTTATAGTCTCTGCAATTAAACGTGGGCCCACATCTAGGGAGCTGGACCCCACCACATGTGATTCGTCTTTCTTCTTTTGGAAACTGGACCGTCACCATCTGGGGATACTCCTTTGAGATACACCCTGAGAAACTAAGATCACAATAGTGTACAGAATTGTGATGTAATAATTTGGAATAAAAATTGCTGATAAGTAAAAAAATTAGAAATAGAAAATAGAAACTGCTGAAAAAATTAGAAATAGGAAATAGAAACTGCTGAAAAAGCTGATGAGTACCCCTATAAATACCTGTAACCATCAATTATCGCTGTGCAGTTGGAGGGAAAACTTCCCCCACTGTACCCAGCGCTGTATTGCTCATACTTTACCATATTAAATAATAAATTGATTGCTGCTTGAATATTGGCCTAGTCAAGCTTCTTATTCATAATATCCTTTGCCAGGTATCTGTGCCTCCTGATGTATAAAACTCCTCCTCAGATGTAAGGGGGCTGCTCTGAGGGGTGTGGGAATATCTTTTGTTTTGGATTGGCACTTCTCCTGAACTGGGCGCCGCCATTTTGGATAGGGTCGTTTCTGGGAGGTCGCAGAATGGAGGCGCGCTGTCCTGGGGTTGGACAGGAATTATGAGCAGGGAGACCGACCAGGCTTGGCCCACGAAAGTGGAGTGTCCCACATCTGATGGCAGGAGCTTAGGGATGTATTGGAAAGGGAATCCTGGGAGCCCAAGGGGGATGGAACGGGCTCATGAAGGGCAGACTTCGGCAGCTCTGAAACATGGCGCCGGCCATGTGTGTTATTATCCTCACAGAGCATGGATTTGGATTTGCTTTTTTCAATTGTACTGTCAAAAATTACCAATTTAGTGCGTCTGAGGTTGCTTTTGAGAGGAAACCAAGGGGAATTTGTTGGGGTAGGTGGTTTAGGAGAGGTGGGTTGCAGACTGGTCTGCCCAGGATGAGTCTGTTTCCCTTCCTTCAGAGGCAGAGGAGGAACAGGATCGGGAGCAGCTGGCCATGCCGACTCCCGCCTGCCCTCCTGGGGTCGGGGTGCTTCAAGGGGGTCAGGAACGGGGTTGGGGTTTTGGAATCTCTGTTTCCCCTCCTTTCTGCTGTAGCCTGCAGTCTGCACTCTCTCTGTTCTGTGATGTCTGTGGCTGTCTAGCTTGCTTTTCTCTTTGCAAGGTTACAAACTCTAATACCATCCAGAATATTGGATGTAGCTTTAGGCTGGACTTCTTATTCTTTTCCGTACTGTATAATCTAAGTCCCACAGCATCCCAGAACTTTAGTGTAAGCATCTCAGGCGTAATACGGTTGGGAATTCTGTGAAAACCCATCTGTTGAGTTTTTTAAGCTGTTTCTTCTCAAAATTTACATCTTGAATTTCCAATTTATGGTTCAAATAAAAATAAAGATCCTGCTCAGCTACAGACAGCTTGTTCCCCATTCTAACTCACCCAACGATGGTTTTTAGAGAAGCTATCCTTCTTGGTCTGACTCCCCAGGTCTGGAAGCGCAGCGATGTCTCAGCCTTGGCTCAGCCAATTGCAGCTCTCTGGAGAGGTCTTTAGGACTTTGCAGCGCATTCTCCAGCCTGTCCCGGTTTCAGCACCTTCTCACTGGCCTGGCTTCAAACTGTGACCCCCCTCTAATGGCCTCAGATCCTCCTTTACCTGGGTTTTTTCTTTGGCATCACAAAAACCCAGTCACAGGCCTGCACACTCCAAAAATGCAAGACCAAAGAAAAAATGTCCCATTTTGATCGAGGGCTAATCAAAAATTCCCAAACTGTGTCTCTCAATATGAGAAATCACCAGTTTGGGTGCCAGGTGATATAAGGGTCTCCCCTAGCCAGGTCTTATTAGCTCCTGGAGATCTATATCACACCCACAATAGCTCAGTCCCCTCAGATGGCATAAAATCAGCAGGATGGCTTCTGTGGCAGTGTTGGAAACAGAAAAGCTTTAATAAAAGACAAAATAACAAAGCTGTTTACAGAGAAAAAACAAGCCAGGGGCAAGAGGGTCTTGCTCCTGGTAAAACACGTCATAAAAGCAATTGGTTTCTTTTGTTCTCTTCTTTTTTTAGTAAATTGCTGAGGTGGGACCTTTTGGCTTCTGTCCAATTGACTGTCCTTAAGTTTGAGGTGGAGTCACCAAGGTCCTATGAGGTGTCTTTTTACCTAATTGAGGATCGAAACTTCTGGGCTTATTTCCTTTTTAAGGAGACAAAAGATAACTTTGTCACTCCGTCAATAGGAGGCACATTCCTACAGCCATCAACAACTGTCTCTGTTGGACAAGACAATATTGAAAAAATTGTGACATTTCCTTGGAAAGCACCATCATTTACAACTTGCTCTATCTTTTGATTCTCCTGAGGCTGACTGTGCTCTCTGTTCAGTGCACTTGTGCTGGAGGTGAGCCAGAGTGTTGGTTGAAGAAGGCTACTCCATTGTTTATTGGAAGTTCTGGTGACCAGCAAACTTTGGTCTCTCTGGGTTACCCATGCAGCTGGCTCCTGGAGCTGCAGCTGGTACTTTTCCCTGTTAGACCATCCTTAAAGTTTATAACAGGACACTTGTGGTGGTGATCAGGTTAGGGATCTGATCACTCTGTCTCTGGAACCAGGCTTCCCTCATGGGTGGAAGACCTGATAAGATTACGAATCTCTATAGTTTATTATTTGAAACAAAGAAAAATTTGGTGGTGGGGGTGGTGGGGTTTTTTTGTTGGTTGGTTGGTTGATTTTTTGTGGGGTTTTGTTGTTGGTTCTTTGTACATGATTGTTTTTAGGTGTGTGGGTTTTTTTGTTTTTTGTTTGTTTTTTTTTTTGTTTGTTTTTTTTTTTTTTTCTTAGCTGCTGGCTTTAAAATAGATATCTGAGCAATTGTGGAGATAAGATTTAATGTAAACCATCTTGAAAAGACAGATACCACCAACCTTAAAAATCTGTCTTAATCAAAATCTGTTTTCAATGTCTGTTTGAAGGATTTTCTAAAATTGCAAAATAAACTGCATCAGGTATTTATGGATTCCCCACACAGCTAAATGTATTATCACTACTGGAGAGCTTAATCCGTACCACAGCTTTGGTGGTGCCTCATCTTTCTGCCTGGTGAGGCCGCTTAATTTATCATTGTGCCAGAGGAGCACTCTTCCTGCCCAGCTGGCGTGGCAGTGTCAGGGGAAGAGTCCCCTCTGTGGCTGTGATGCCTCAGAGGGGCTGCTGCTGTCTGCTCCCTCCTTGATGATTGGGAAAAGGTACCCAGAGTGGCTGCTGGCAAAGCGCCCTGGGCATTGAAGCAAAGTGAAAATTTTCCAGGATAGAAATCCATTTTAATTTAGGTGAAATGTACATTTTTGAGTTGAGTCTGTGGTTAGAAATCGTAGTTATTTAGCCAGACTGCAAGGCCTAAGCTCAGTGAAGTTACTTCAGCGAAGGACAGAGATAAATGGGGGGAGACAGAAGATGATAGAGAGAGACAGGGACTGCTGTAAGGGCAAGTCAGCCTGACCTTGGAATTCTTTCTGATAAAAAGGAACTAGTAGTAAAAGTCACATGAAACCCATAAAAATGAATAGGTATGAACCTATTGTGAAACTGTATGCATATGTATTTGAGAGGGGGATAAAAGGAGATCTGAAGTTCTCAGAGGTACGCATGCCATTTAAGGAGAGCATTCTCCACATGTGTCCGGCACCGTAATAAACATACCAGCTTTACAACTTTCATAAAGTTGTGAGGTTTCTTCTTTTCTCCGCAAAACAGCATGGGGGCTCAGGTCTGACAGCAGCCCACTAGCAGCTCCCCAGTTCCAGGCGGTGGGACAGTCATGTGTAATGTTGTTTGCACCAGAAGGGTGGATGAGTCTAGTCACAGCTCAGGGTTTACCTTGCCTTTGGCCTTTTCAGGCTCACCTGCACCTCTCAATCCCCAAAGGAGAAGCATTTACCCATTGTCTTTTATGTGCATAAGATGCCATGTTTCTTTCAAATGAGGATCTTGAGGGCAGCCTTGTAACTTGCTATAACCATACTCCAAAAGCCTGACTTTAGGCCAGAATCTGGAGATCTTGTTTGTTGCCAGGCTTACAAGGGTTCCTCACGGGTGAAGAGATAGACAAGAATCTTTGTTGTAGTGTGTTTTTAAATTTCTTGTTTTGTTCCCCCATTTTATGTATTATTCCCCCCCTGTTCTTTGTAAGATGGTTCTTCCCCCTCCAGTTTTCCCGCCACAGAGCCTTTGGCAGTTATGTTACTATGGTTACCCCTGCCCCTGTTAATTGTCAATCTCCCAAGTTACATAACTGCTCCTCCCTTATCCCACCATATAAGGAAAGTTTTCCTCCTCCCTGAGCCCAGTCAATCACCCCCCACTCCTCCCTGCTTTCTAGAACATTCTTCTCTCGGGGGGTTGTGGTTGGCTAGCGTCCCGGGGCCCCTCCTTTGTTCTATGTTTATTGGATAAATTCTTGTGTCCGTTTTCTTATGTACCTCCCCACATGTTCCCCTATTGGTTAGCTGGGCTTCCCCTCCCATCTTCACCCCTTCCCTGTAAAACTCTGTCTCCCCCCGTGTGTTCGGGGCCATTTTGCTGTGGGTTTTTCCACCTGTTGGTTTGCCCTGTGCTGCATGTGGGCTCTTCAATAAACCGACGTTTTACCCCCAGCAAGTGGTCGCCTCCTCTCTCGTCTCGTCCGGCGCGAATCCAAGTCCGCAATCCAGCCCAGCCCGAGGCCAGGATGCCAAGGGGGGGGGCTGGCCTCAGATGCGCAGGGGCGTCGGCCGCTTTACCCTTTCAGCTAGCCGGACTTAGGGCCGCGTACGCCCTCGCGCAAATCTTGACTCCATGATCAGAAGGCCGGATTTATTAATTTATGATATATATGTTACATTAAGACTATGCTAATAGGAATAGAGAGGAAAGTTCAGAAGCTGCTAAGCTAAGAATAGAATAGGAATGAATCAACAAAGGAGCTCTCTCCGATTCTCTCAGAGAGAGCTTGGTCTTTGATTGGCCCTTAATTGTAAGCATGCAACATGGGCCAATCACAGGTGCACCTGTTGCATTTCACAGCAGCAGAGAACCATTGCTTACATTCTTTCTCTGGGGCCTCGGCTTCCCAGAAGAGGGAAAAATCCTAAAGAAAGGATTTTTCACAAAAGATGTCTGTGACACTTGTTAGGCACACTGTCATACTTGCCTCCCAGTCCAACTTGTTTTTAAAAAGAAGAATGCTGTAAACCAGTAATTCTTTACAGTTTTCAAAGCTTAGAGTGTATTTTTAGCTCCCTGCTGGAGGGCTTTTTTCAGTTCCCAAGTTTATCAGGTTTTTGTGTTGAGTCTCTGTGTTCTTGTATCGGTTCAGGCAAGAACAGTCCCACTCATGTACTGCATTGCTTCCTTCATGTCCCTGCTTCACACTAGAATACAGAATTACTCAGAAAGCCAGGGGGTTTTTCAAGACCTGCCTGTTAATTATTTCTTCTCCATAGAAACAAACATTTTTTCTGTAGTTACTCACACAGGCTCTGCACACAGAGGCGTAAATGAAGGGCTCAGGTACCTGTTGCTTTTGACACATTGCCGGGATTTGAGGCTTCCATAGTTTGCATCTGTCACGATTCCTTTCATTCCCTCTGGAAATGAGGGAAAGAGCTCAGAGATGTGAAGGTAGACTGTGTTTCAGATCAGTATCGTACAGTGACTTTTTTGTTGTTGACTGTCCAGTTACTTATATAATTCTGCTTACTCTTGCTAAAATGTAAAATAAATGTTTTCTAAAGTTTGACATTAAGCTGACTCATGCTCTTTTGCCAGTCATTCCATATTTCAGTGATTGAAGACTTTTTTTCTTGGTGAAAAGTACTTTATTAAAAATAAATGTTGTGTGCATTTTTCATTTGTCACATCTTGAAACTTGAATTTGAGCTGGTAGAAGAAAAAAATGTTCTTTTTATGCATTTTATGGGATAAAATAGTTGTCTTTTTCATGTACTTTTTTCTCAGTAAAGGAATGTGGTCTGGTTGGTTTCATAAAATGCATTGTCCTAAATGTACACATATGTAGGAATCTGCCTCCCTCCTGGACAGAGAAAAGGCTCCAGAACTCATGGATGAAATGTTACAATCTGTAGGTGTGAGTGTAAGGCATGAACCAGATTTCTTTGGCCAGACGCACCTGCTTACAAAGGTTTACAGGTATGCAGCCAGGGTTGTTTAGGTCAGTGATTACCTCAATCCCAGTCATCCATGTTTCCATGTGCAGAGAGAAATCACTGGAAGCGAGCTCAGAGTGAGAAGCAACCGTGTGATGGTTCAGATATACCGGATGTCCTGTGCTCCACTGCCTTCAGGCTTGCCAGACAGAGGCAGCGGATGATCTCTGCGGAGGCTTGCAGGATTTAATCCTCTTTGTTGATTTCTTGTGGGTCATACCATAAAAATATGCCTGAAATAATTGCTGGTTTCCAAACTGCCCTGGAGGGCCATGAGCAACTACAGTTCAAAGGAATGAGCCAATGTCTGTTGAAAATTACTCTGATTATCAGGTCCTGCACAGCAGGACTGGCTTGTAGTAGAAGAATCTTAAATACTGCGTCCAGAAATGTGGAGAAGGTACACGATATGAGAATCTGACACTGAGAAGCTCAAGCTCTTGCACCCTGCTGCAAGTAGTTTTAGTTTCTCCTGATGCCAGTGGGATTGTTTGGGTGCTGGTGCTGTAATTGTTACCCATTTAATTGTCCTAAGGAATGCTGAAGGACATCTTCCCTTAGTAATTCTTCATGGGATGGAGCTGGGTCTGAAACCTGGGCTAAACTTATACGAGTGAACTGCTTAAAGAGGGTGTACAAGGGGTGTCAATAACCAGAACACTGCTGGGATGGTGTGAGGGGGAGGGGGTTTGTGTTTGGTATATTGTGTTGTGATCCAGAAACTTCCTCTATGAATTCACTTCCTTTATATTGCCTAGATCTTAGATTTACTAGGGCTGAGGCTAGAGAATAAAATGTACCACATTAAATTCTCTGGTTTGGTCAGTGCAAACTGCAGAGCTGTAAATGATATGTATTCGTTAATTATTAAAAATTCAGACGTGAAATGTGAGCTTACATCTTTGCAATTATCTGGTAAGGTACAAGAAAATAAGTTTAATTAAACAAGTGTATCTCGGAAACATAAAATAACAATTCCAGGTTGGTACTAATTTCAGAATGTGTTTGAAGTACATTGCAGTAGAAGGACATTTGACTGCCCTACAGGAATCACCAACTTGTATAAAACAAACCTCAGACCATTCCCTTTGTGCTGTTCTGATCAGCAAGCTAAGCTGTTTTTCTCAAGATGAAGATGTCTCTAGCAGATGCTCCAGCAGAGAAGTATGTTCCAATGTTGTGTGAAGTGTGGAGTGTGCACTTGAGATACCACTTCATGGAATCTGAAAGTGGTAGGAGAGTGCCTTAATTTTAATACTGTAACTTGAAGCTGATTTGTTCTGGGGTGCTGAGAGCTGGTCAGAAGGAGCATTGCCTGACAAAAGAACAATCACTTGCTCTCTACAGAAGACTTGGGATTTCTTGACCAGAGTCAAGACAAAAAAGCTTATTTTGCATGCACTGAGCTCTCTTCTTGAGCTGCAGGGCTTGAAGTTGTGGCTTTCAACTTGGGAAGGAGAGAAAAGGGATGTTTAAATAATCAAGTCACCAATTCTGGGTATATTTGTGAAGACTCACAAATTATAAGGCTTGGAAAAAAACCCAATCAAATCAAGCCTTGTAGTGCTATACAGCAAATTCTTTTGTGCACAGTTCTGGACAGGCTTTCCTGCTCCAACAGAAAAGCTTTGAAATCAAGGTTTTATGAAAACTGATTAAAAATAATGATGTGACTATAGTACAACTTTCTGCAGGAACAATTTCCAGTGCTTAATCAGAAAGATTAATCACAGGCTTGCAGTTTCCTTTTTGTTTCTTCTCCATGGTCTCCATTAGTCTTTCCCAGAAGTGCACAGGTTAGTGGATCCCGTGCTGGCAAAGCCCTCAGCATCCCACTGTGGTGACTGAGAGGGTGGCACTGGTGGGACTGGTCCTCAGCTGTGTCAGACCACCAGTGTGTGCAGGAGAAATTCAAGCCAGTCCATAAGCTTAACAGTATTCCCCTGCCTTAAATGGCAAAAAGTTTGCACATTTCTTAACTTCAATAAGTTTCAAGAAAACAAACATTTGATTGTCAAAAAAAAGTGCTTTTTAATTTTTATAGAGTAGGCAATTTTTAATAGAGAAGTTGTTCCAAGTATCAGACACCGGTTCTCTACTTGCAAGTCAGGATTTCTGTGCAGTGGCTTGGCATGTAATATATGAGATTAACTCCATCTAACCTGGATGTCATCTTTTCAAAATGTGCAATAATTGTATTCAGCAGAAACTGAGCAATGGTGTCTGCAACTGGAGCTGTAGAAAATAGTCTACATCATTTATCATCTTGGTCTCCAAACAAGAAGCAGAAAAGTTCTCAAGAATCTTTAAAAGAATACTTTCAAACTAAAATTCCTTTCATGTGATCTTAGAGTCCTTCTTTTTTTCTTCAACAGAAGTGTCAACATGTGGAACTCCAAGTTGTATGAAAATAGCTGCCTATAGCTGAGAAGCTTGATAATTTCTTAGGCAACTTAACAACTATTTCTTTTGTTAAAACTATTTCTTTGGAATATTTGCCTGCCGTAAAGATTGTACAACACCTTTGCAGTTCAAAACAGAAGACAATTATTTCCCCACAATTTGGTGTACTTTAGCTCTGGACATTGTTACCTT
The DNA here is from genome assembly GCF_028551555.1 of Melozone crissalis. NCBI lineage: Eukaryota > Metazoa > Chordata > Aves > Passeriformes > Passerellidae > Melozone > Melozone crissalis. The sequence continues at coordinate 3,060,326 of NW_026535840.1, read as the reverse complement.
AATTTGCAAATACATTATATTGTCAGTCTATTGTCAATGAAGAAACAGTTCTCTTGGCCTGAAAAAAGTATGTTTTGGGAATTTTTGTTTATGGGCCATAAAGTTGAAATAGTATGGTTTTTACTTTATGCAAAGAGAAACTTTTATAAGGGTATTTGTTAATGTCCTGTAATTAGGAATTTGATCAGCACATGTTTTTTGGAAACTTTGTATGCACATGCACATCTGTTCCTAAATATAGAACAAATGGGAGTTTAAAAGTCCTGAGCTGATATGTTTGATCCACTATTAGTCTTATTATTAGTCTATATTAACTATATACTATTAGTCTGTACTATTTAGCATGTATTGCTTGAGAAGCAATTACATGGTTCATCCCTTTCTGTCCATGACTACTCTGCATGGCCAATGAACAAGTTCTGACATTTTAAAATTTGAGATGCATTTTTTCCCATCTCTGCATGTAAACATCTGATATGCAGATGACATTTAGAAAAAGGTTATGTGCATAAGGCTAGATTAAAGAGCAAAATAGCTAATAGGTTGTTGAGTGGTAATTTTTCAGATAATGTTGTAAAACCAGTGATTTTGTGTACTCCTTAGATATGAGTGCCATAGGCTCCTAAACTGTCTCAACTAAAAGATGAGTATTTTGATATTGTTCATATTTGTTTAATTTCTTTGTGTACTTTCCATCACTTTGTTTGCTTTTTGAAGAGGCAGTAGACGAATCTCTCAGCTATATCCTTCTAATTATGTATTACTTCAAATGTAGACTTAATAATCTAGTTTTAGTAAATGTCTTTTTAACCATTTAACACTTTTCTACGGCTTTAAACCATATTTCAGTTACAAAATCAAGTTGTTATTTTTCAGTAAAAAATAAATGGAATGCACATCCTCCCTTGTAAGTAACGAGATTGGGAAGGGAAGGAAATGTCCAGAGCAATAAGGTCTGTTCCTCATTAGGACCATGATCTGCCTTGATGTAATCATGTTCAAGTCCAAACATCCCTTAATCAATGCAGTCTGGACAGATAACACAACAACTCCTCAGAAGGTACAGATAACACCAGTGTCAGTAGTCTGACTTGGACAGAGGCTTAAATATGCCCCCAGAAAGCAATGAAACCAAGAGATAAGGGAGAGCTCTGAACCATGTCTCTGGTGACAAAAGTCATATACTTCAAGTAGTAATTTTTTGATAGTTGAGTGTACCTTTTTCATCAATAAAGGCAGTATGACCAGAATGAAAAATACTTGCTGCAAGGGCAAAGCTGAAATCTGTTTTGGAGAGAGGTAGTGGAGAGACCTTTAGGCATTTCTCAGTAGCCTTGTTTAAAAGCCAGCATTTTGAACACTCCAGCAAAAGAAAAGTCAATGTTGTTTGTTTTTTTTCTTTTCTTTTCCTCCTTCCTCCAACTTTTCATATTTATTAACGTGGTTTTCTCAGGGACCCAGGCTTCTGGCCAACTAGTTTGTTGTCTGTTCTGAAGGAGTTCTCTTAACAACACTGGGGAATCAGGAGGCTAGGATTTAAATGCTTTTGTATTTTAAAGTGTATAAATGAAAGAAGGGCCCAGGAATGTTGAGTATTATGAATGGTGGTGTGACCAACAAATGGCTCCTAACTGGGACTGCCCACATGACTTACACCCCCTGATTATGTGACCCATGAGGAGGATGGAGGAGCTTGCTTGGTGTATGAGTGACAGGAGATTCTGCAGTGTTTGGGCTTAGGTGTTGATTTGTTTTGTTTTTGTTTGGTTTTTTAAGTCAGAAATTGGGCCAATTGCACTCAAGGGAGCAAGAAGGGTTCTGTAAGTGCAGGGGATCTTGTTCACGTGCAGCTCTGAGGGTAATGGCTCGCAAGGGGAACCTTTAAAGGATAGGACAGATCCCTGAGAAAACTGCAGGTGTTCAGGAAAGGATCTCGTTAACACTGCCCCAAAATTAAAAAGTTTAATTGGAAGAAATAGAACTAAATGATGCAGGAGAGGGGTTAAAATGGGAGAGTCTCTTCTAGTTAGCAGAACCACCAGCTGTTGATTTGGAAATCCTTCCTGCCAACTCTCTCAAAGGAAGCACGGGACACCTGTCCCTGTGCCGCTCCTGTCAGATGTGCTCTGAAAAGCCCTGAAGCCCTTATTCCTACTTCTTGTGGTGGAGTTTAGAGAATTTAAATAATGCATGTGAGATTAAGGTTGTTGAAACAGATGTTGCCTTGTGTGCCCAGCTCTCTTAACACTAGTCCTGCGAATTTCTATCCTGTGGAATAGGACTAGCGCCTAGGTCTGCATTTCTGATTGAGTCAAGGGGTTGAGCTAGCAATGCAGCTAAGATAGTGAATACTATATATATTTTAATTAAGAGCTGAAATTAATTAAGCGGTTAAGTTAGAAATATAGTTAGTAAAGATCATATACCGTGATTAGAGCTTACCAAGGAAACTAATTGATACCAACTGAAACAAGGTTGGGAATGACAGGTGATATATGAAGTATTGTAAGAATGCAGGAACCATAAATAGCACAGAATTCTAAGAATGACAGGAGGTTTGGACTGTGACCAGCAGGCCAAGAAGCCTTGCCAACTTGACATGGTTGAAGAGTTTACCATGAGGAAGGTGTCTTACTTCCTCTTCAGAAACCCACCAACCCAATTAAAGAGGACAATTGCGCAGCTGTAAGGCACATTCAGTTATATTATTATATTTATTATTATTATTATTATTATTATAATACAAGTTGAGAGCTAATGTTTATGTAATAGGTGCTATACAAGCCATCCTGAAAACCATCTGAATATGTAAAACGTTTTTGGATAAATAGAGAGCAGGAGATTGTAACTTTTTTATACGTCTTGGGGAGGTTACGCTCCATGTGTGCAGCACTGTAATAAATACACCCTCTTTTCCACTTTTATTAGTTGAAGAGTTGTCTGTCCATGCTTCATAATCATAGTAATGAGACTGGTCACATACAAAATCCTGCAGGGTTACAAGCAAAACCCTGGATATATTGCATCTGAAATGGTGGTGAGACTGCCTTCTGCAGTTATTTATTATTGATTTTCCCTGCCCCATCAAGGCAGAAAATGGCTATAGAGCAGTTATTACTTCAGCTTTTCCCTTTCTTCTTGTTATCCCTTGTTATGTCTCTAGATGTAAGAGGCTGTTGTTTTGTATAGGATATGGGTGTTCTCTGTGATCCCCATTACAGTTTGTCCTCCTAGAGCATTCTAGAGGAGTAACACTTTGAAGCATAATTTTTAGTTAGAATAAAAGAAGATTTTTAATTTCTTGAATAGAATGAACAGTTTCTTCCATGTCCTAATAGACCCAAGGCAATGAATGAATGCTTTCTCCTTTTACAGATGGAAAATATAGAAGCTCCTGTGCAATAGATATATTTACCATTTGTACAAGACTTGTCTCTTGTCCTAACACCAGTGGTGAAAAAAATAAAAAGAACTTTTTTACTGGCTTATTTTATTCTATATCTTGATAATAATTCTACTGGAATGAAGATTTTGTATGAGAATGTGGCAAGAGAGGTCTGTCATTTCCCTCTACTGTTTTTTTTTTGTCTTTTCTCTGAATCCCCTCCCCTGCATTAGTAGAAATTACTAATGTAATCCCTGACAACCCTGTTTGTTTCTCTCCTTTAAACTAGAGAAAGCATTGAGCAGGAGCAAGGCAATGGCTGTGGAAGAAAGATACTTAACTGCACCCCCTGATAATTGAATGATCTCTCAGTGTGGTTGTTGCTGTGCAGGTTTAATGCCTGCCTTGTGAGAAATCATTCCTGCCTGGTTCTTCCTTGAGCTTTTACCCAAGTAAGATTGGAGGGCTTGGTCCTTTGGATCCTTTTGCCTTTCTGTGCCTGACATGATTTGTTTAGGGTAGGAAAGAAACTGGCTTCACGAAGTAGGAGTTGCGCTGTGAATTTCAATAGCTTATCTTCTGGCATTTTCTAGCTGCAAAAGGATGATAAAAACATTGCCTCAAGAATTCTTCACCACTGACTCCTGTGGGGGTCTTCTGGAAGAAGTTCAGGCTTTTCAGCCTTCTTTCCTTAAGGAAAGAGGGTTGACTTGGCTAAAGTTAAAGGTACAGTACCACTAAGTGAGCAAGGGCAAAGAGATTAATGTCTTTTTCTTATTACCTTTACCAACTGCTGTTAACCAGAGGCATGTAGGTAGTACATTGTATTTTATGAATTTACTGAAGAGCAGAAGGGGGATGTTTAATTAAGCCTTTGTGATTATAGACACTGCCCTCAAGCACAAACAAGGCTGCAGCTGTTTGGGATGATGTGGGTTGCGTGATCTCTGCTGCACAGACCATACTCACTCCCAGAAGGGGAGAAAATAAATCACTGCCAGAGCATGATGCACCTTCCATGGATCTGGAGAGGAAAGCAGTTCACTTCCACAGCTCTCATTCTAGTGTTTTGTAACATCCAGGTTTGGAAAAATGCACACAGGAAGTTGAGATGTAGCCACTGAACCAAGCTCTTGGGGTTTTTTTGCTTTTTTAGATGTCGGTTTTTATCTTCACCTTCTTTGTCTTCTTCTTCTGTTGTAATTGCTTTTTCATGTAGCATGCTCAGTTATTAAGGAAGCAGCCTACTTGTTTGATGCATCCCAGAAAAGCATTTAATTGTGATTAAGCCCTCACTTTAAAGGGTGATCAGTGTGAGCATGGATTGGATAGCCTAAGATGTCAGTGGATTTTGAGAGTTTAGGATGAGAGGAAGTAAGTTGGAACAGATCAAGGGCATCTTGTAACAGAGAGGAAACAGACTGGACAAAGGAATTTCAAGTACCAACTCAGTAGAAATATTAAGGAAACATAGCAAATGGAATTTGTTAAGAAGTTGCTAAAGAAAGTAGGATTAATGGGGTAAGGTGAAATAGCTATCATAGTGATACCAGTATGAAGGCATTGATTTATTTCCATATAACAATCTCTTTATAAGCTGTAATTTTGTCTTTATTTAAAATAAATATTTTCTCTTACTTTTTAAAGATAAGATGTACTTGACAAGTTAGAAAAGAAAATGGTCTTGATGAAGTTCTCCAACTTCTCATTCTATCTACAAAATTGAAAAGGCAATACTATTACTAGTACACCCCAGTAAAAATAAATCAGGAGCAAGGCTAGGGGTTCAATTCTTGGTTAGTGTTTATGGCTAAGAACAGGGACTTAGGTGTTTCTGTGGTTTTATTTACTTCACTGTAAGATTGGTATACTTGCTTAGTTTCTCTGTGCCTTTGTTTACCCTTTACTTAATGAAGGGAAGATTCATGCTTTAAAAAAATAAAAAAAATAAAACAAAACCAAGCAGAAAAAAGATTATGGAATTCAGGAGTGTTTTAGCTTTTGATGATTTTGTGCCACAAAGGTCTGTGTTAGCTTAAAGGTATACTTTCAAACTATTTTCTCTTAGGAAAATTGCTTTAATACCTTTAAAGATTCTTAAAACCATAACATTAGAAATTCAAGGACTTATGATCTTTCAGGATTGCCTACTTTCATTTTAAGTATCCAAGGAAGCAGTTTTAGATTTATGTGCATTAGTTAAAAAATAGTGCTCCAGAGATCAGCATTATCTTGGTGCTTTATCACAGAGGTAGTTTACTCTGTGAAAGTCACTTCTGCCTCTCTTTTCCCTGTGTTATATGGGATCATTTGTCTTTGGGGTCATGCTGTCCTCAAACCTTCTGCCCGAGTGAGAGACACTCTAATATTCCAGGGACAGAAAATGGAAAGACTGATGCAGGTAATGCCATGAGTTAAGGTTTGGTTCCCACTTCCCATAAACATTCAACCAGCTGAGACAGTAACTTCATGTCAGGGACTTCTATGGAGATCTGCTCAGGTGTGCTTGACTGAATTTCATTCAGGTTTGAAATAGCAGCAGCTGAACACAGATTGACTGAGGACTTAGCAATGCATCTGGAAACGGCAAGACAGACTAGGAGTCAGATCAAGACCTGAACTGATCAAAAAATATCCTTTCACATTCTCAACTCTCTCTCTTGCCCAGAGTGTTGGTTCTAGTGGAGGGATCATCAAAACATATGGCAATATTTCTTCGAAGTGTTTATTGGCTTTGGTGCTTTCCAATTATTTTTTTTCTTTTAAAACAATGAGCATTCCCCCATATATGTGCAAAGAAGATTGTCTTCTCTTCTTTGCTTATTTGGCAAGACACTGAGGAACTGTGAAAATAGCATTTCTGAGGACAGCATAACACAAGCAATTTTTCCCAAAAATATTATTTTTTTCTAGCCGGTAATAGGAAATGAAATTTTGAGAGGTAACTGGAAAAAAAACCAACAAACCAAACATTAAGAGGAAAGTTTATATTTCCTTGCTGATTCCTGACTTTCACAGTCAGAAAGCAAGGGAAAAGAAACATAGTTGGTCTGGGATGACCTAGGAAAATGGATGCAAGGAACAAAGCTTTCGTGTGTGTGTTTTTCCCACATTATCAAAAAGTGAAGTATGTTTTGGAAATCTCCTATGAAGAAGCACCTGGCAAATGCTTTAAAATTAACAAAGCAAAATTTATTTCCACATGCTCCTACAGCTTAGAAAACAAGTGAGAATATGCTAAGTCTGTAATTGTTTGTGTCTGAATAGGAAAGCCTCTGTCATTTTAGTAGGGCTTCTTTTAATTTTATATATTACTGCACTCAGATCATGTCTTTTATTATAGTAAAGCATTAAAACATGACTGGTAACTATCCTTTAGCAGTAAACCTCCTCATAACCCAAAAAGTAAGACATTTTTATAGTGGTTTTCATCATTCCTGATTAATACTATAAATGGGGACTATAAATTTCTTTCTTCTACAATATATGTAATAAAATACTTAATGGATTGTGAATGACATGTTATAAAACTTGGCATTAAGTACTGCAATTCATATTTAAATGCATCTCAGGCATAAATAAATGCTCTACAAATAGAAAAGTATCTGAATTCAAAATACATATAGCCACTCATTTAGATGTAGCATTTTGGATGTTGAAATCATTAGACAGTAATTTATTTCTGCAGAAACATGCATTTGCTGTATTTTGAAGGGAGATCCTGAACTGCCCTGAGTAAACACTTATAAGTAGAGAAGGATTTTACAAAAACTAGACTATTGTATGTATTCCTAGGGGAATTTTGGTAACCTATAAACAGAATCCATAATTTCAAAAGCACTGAACTGGCATAGCTGCTGCAAGCTAAACAATAATCATGGGGAATTTCTTCTAGAAGAAACCAGATGAATCAGAGGGAGAGCAAACAGTTTCACAAACCTTAGTGAGGGCTAGGGACCAGTATGTTAAACTGCTCATTCAGCCAAGAAGTGAGAGCTGAAGGATCTTCAGGTCAAACATGGATGAAAGTGGCCTTATGCTTTGTTTGCTAAATGCAGAGGAATTAATCAGGACTTGGAAAAAGGCCACTTAGTGAGTCCATTCCAGATCACTCCCATCAGGATTTTCAAGTGAAATCAGACTAAATATTTGCATGGGTACAGATCCAAGCAGTTACTGTAAGGGAGATTAGTAGCCTTACCTGTAGCCATACCACCCATGCAGAATATCAGCAGGACAGCTCAGACATGAACAAACCAAATCATTTACTTGCCCTCCTGCCCTCACTGTCTGCTGCCTCCCCATGTCAGCTGTTGGCTGGGGCTGTATCCTACTACCTCTTCTGCAAAAGCTAAACAGCTGTGCTTGTAAATCAGTGTTAGTTTGGAGCGACAACCAGAAACTAAATGGGCTCTTCTACTGGCTATTTCTGTACCGCTGAGATATACCATCCTGCAGAGTGTGGGTGCAGTATGCAGAGATAGGGTGTGAGCTCTTGGGCATCTGGAAGATCTATTTTGTGAGATAGGAGGTTTCCTCCCGTCTTGGTTTGAAAAGACAGGTGTCTGCTAAGGAATGCAGGAGCCTCCCTTGAAATAGAGAACATAAAACCCCTCCCTCCGAATTGTTCTAATTTTGAAATTAAGGCGCTCTCAGGCAAAGATATAGGAATAACAGTTCTTTGTAAGGTTGCTCATGAGGGGGTTGAGGGACAAGGAGACGAAGGCAACTCACCTCCAGATGATCGTGTAGCAACAGAGGAGTTTATTCTGTAGGCTACCCCTTATAAAGACTTTTGAAAGACCTGATCTGGATATTCTAATTGGTCTGAACTCCATGCCCCCTTGGATCTGGCCAGTGAAATGCTGGCATCTTTATACGAGATCTGATTTGGAGATGCCCCTGTCAGTCAATCCTGAGGCTTGATAGCTAGCTATCTGGTGACAGTTCTTTACTAGGAAAATTAAGAGTACAAAAGCAATAGTACATAAAAACAACTGACAGAGTCAGAATACGACCTGACGCCCTGTGGGTCATGGTGTTGGTAGCATTCTGATTAAATGGTGGCTGCAGTCCTCCTGCAGTGACAGGTGTGGTTCTATTGAAGGAGTGATCCTGTAGAAGGGTGTAGTTTTCCTCTGAAGGTCCAGTGGTGGTGTAGATGGGTCTGGTCTTCCTCTGAGAATCCAGCGGGAAAAGGCTGCCTGTGGTGTTCCAAATCTCTGATTATATCCAGGTAGGAATGCTTGGCTCCTCCCCCTGGGTGGAGCTTCTCCCAGTGGGATGATGTAATTTTGTCAGCCATGCAGGAACACTCACTGTTCCATTAGCAGAAGATATTTCCTGGAGGGAGGATTGGTTGTGGAAGAGATAAAGAAAACTGCCCAATTAACAGAAGATAACTGTCCCACCTCTATCAGATGGCAATAGAATACACACCCCCAGCCACATCCTGCATTTCCAACCTAAGGCACCTCCCTTATCCAACTTGTTTTCTCAAATACTACATTTACCAGCATCAGCAGTGTAAAACAACATGTGGAAACTATTGGGTGTTTCCCTGGAGTTAAAGAAAAAAAGAAACCCAAAACTAAACCAAACCAAACCCCAACAACAACAGCAAAAAACCAAAACCAACACCAAACCAAAACAAAAAGAAAGCCAACACCAAAACCCCAAATGCTGCTGCACAGTTGGTGTTGGGGTTTAATCCATATAAACTTCCCTCTGTATCTCAAGTGGGTTGAAATTCACTGAAAATGCAGTGAGGAAGAGGGAGTGATATATGATATATGATGGAGAGATTGCATATCCTTATTTCCTTGAGAAAATGTTTTTTCATTTCTTTAATGAGAAATTACTTTTTAAAGTTAGTAATTAATAGTTGCTATGTTTGACTCTGAAATGGGTTACTCTACTGCTCCAACAGAAATGACAGGCTATTACTATAATGGTGCTGCAGTCCATCAGGGAACCTGTACTAAGTAGAATTAAAAGAGAGGGGGCTATGACTGGGCTGGCAGTAATTTATAGGGTGAGGGGGGGAAGTGGGCTTCCCCTTCTTTTTTTTCCTCACTCTTTGACATACTTGTACTTCTGCTGAAAAGGGGAGAATAACCAAGGAGTTGCTGTGGAGTCGGGGGACAAGGCTGAGTCTCTCTATGTACCAGGACATCACTATTTCATGGTTGCTGTCTCTGTGTCACTGCAGTGTGCTTGCTGAGGTGGCAAAGCCCACTTCTGTCTCTGTCCTGTGAAGGAAAGTTAGAGGGGAGGTGATCTGTCTGGGCTGTGGAGCTAAGTCCTCATTACATAAGCCTGTTGTGCAGATTTAGCCAGCAATACCGCTGAACACTAAACCCACTGGTATTGACTCTACCACTGCAAAGGTATTGAAAGGTGTAAAGGGTTTGTGTACTTTCATTTTCATCAAATTGCAAATACTTTTCTTGAGCATCAGTAATAATGTCGTTTTGAAAGCGCTCTGTAGAAGGTGAAAGTCTGTGAATTTTACTTTAGTATATTATAGACCTCTATTTCCTTGTTACAATTACTTCAATTTGTATAAACTGAGGATTTCTCTTGAGCACAGAGTTTGATGTTAAAGTTTTGGATCCTACAGGTCTTCTGATGTCTGAAACATTTATAATAAAATTATGTCCTTTGCATTACTAGACATAACCCCCCAGATTTCTACATAAAAGATTGAGTCTGTATGGCACCTACTATTTTAAATTCTCCTGGTAACACTGAGATATACCAAAGAGGTTATCTCAAAGTCCTTTATTTTTCAGTATCATAAGATATCATTCAGTGCCCAGCAATCCCTATGAGGAATATTAGTATCCTCATAGTCAACTGGAAGATCACAGTCCAGACCATGAGTAGGTTGATCTAGTTCTGTTAAAGTTTCAAATGTTTTTTACAGGATTCATGGAAGACTTGGCCTATATTTGTAAAAGTTTGGTTGGTTTGACTTGGTCCAAAGCTGTCACGCTCTTAAGAGGACAAGGGTAAAAGTGGCTGGTTGATTTTCAGTGTAAAGGTAGATCTTGCTAGCATCTTCAGCAGAAGTTCTGTCCTGTTTCCTTCAGTGGAGGAGGCTTTGAGAGAGAATGTGCTGTTCAGCTGATGGAGGGGTACTTGGAGAGGAATGGTTGCTACCCTTTCTTTCTGTATCTTCTCTCACGTGCTCTGTTTGTGTTCCCTGATTCTGTTAGTCTGTAGGGCTGATAAATACAGTTATTTATTAGATAGTCTTATGGGCTGTAAGGTAACAGAAAGGTTGGTTTCTCTTTCCTGTAGGGGGAAGGAGAGAAACCAAGTAGGCACTCCTAGCTGCAGCCTTCACTGCTCAAGAGGTGCACAAACACCAGAACTGAATTACCTTCAAATAACCCATCTTAAGGTCAAAACAAAAACTTGTCAAAACAAACCAAAAAGCAAGTAGTTTTCCTTTCATTAATGCTGCATTTCCCCTGCTTGAAGCTGGTTCATTAAACTGAAAATTGCTCAAAACAAACGTCTCTGTAAAGAATGCTTGGAGCAAAATTAATTAGTTTTGCTAGGTTAGTAATGCATCTTGCTTCTACTAAAATTGAAATTATTTTTTCCAATAAAGTCACAACACTTGTTATCAGATTTGTCATTAATTGTAGGAAATAGGAGTGTGAGGGAAGAATTTGTCAAATCTAATAAAATATTTAATCTGACCGTGCTTATGTTTGCTGTTCCTTTTTTTTAAATGACAATTTATGTCCTTTTAAAGTTGCAGTACAGTTTGGAGAAGAGCTTTATTTCATATAAACTGTGTTTGCAAGTGGTGATCCACTGAGAAATTAGCATGGAATAAATAGCATTTTAATTCTGCAGCTGTTTCTTTGGTACTCTAAGTGGTTGGGTTTGATGCTTTTCAGTGGCTAAGACAAAAGACAACTGCAAGGTCAGAAAAGTAAATCTTCTGAAGAATTGTGGTTTGTTCCTACCCTCTGATAGGAACAAATACCCTCAGAAAACTGAGTGCTGCAAAATTGCCCATCACAGAAACTAGGTTACAGGCAAGCTCATGGAGACAACACCCTGCTAGGTATTTAAAGCAGTTCATAAGTTGCCAGCTGGTGCACTGAGAATTTTGGTTGGAAATACCAAATAGATTCACTTAATGATCAGCGCTTGCTTCTAGTAGCATCCCTAAGTATTTTTTTTTTTAATGAAGAATGAGGATATATAGAACATATAATGTGTAATAACATCACATTGATATATTCTCATGGGATGAGACTAAATTTCAGATGCTGGCTGCAGTTCAGCCTTATCCTGGTAGTCTGGTTCCCTCTGTGAATAATTGAAATGTTGCTGTTGCAGTGCCAACAGAAACAGCATGATTCAGGTTTTGAGGGGAGGGGTTATTTTTGCTTTTCTTAAAAACAATTTTTAAGGATTTCTTCCCACCAACAGTGCTTTTGTTATCTTGGCATCCTGACTGTGTCTACTCTGTCTGTCTGGCTTTTTTTTTTTTTTTAAATCTCCTCCTTATGTGTAGATCTTGGTGCTGAATTATGTTTTCCTTGCATTACATTCTGCCAAAACTTATAAATGTGGGAATATTAGGGACAGTAAGTATCCAAAGTATTTATCATTATGGACATTTTTATTTCTGCTGGAGTCCCAAATTTCCTTTTTTTCCCCTTCCACTGTTAATCCCTTTTTGTGTTGATTGATATATTCTTTATACTATGTTGAGGGTTTTCCCCTCCTTTTTTTCTTCCTGCATAGAGAGCATTTCTGCTGTAATATCTTAGTTTTATGCTGTTGATCAGCTCATTATCTCTCTCAATAACAAATTTATTTTTAATGTATTTAAATTTCTTTAATAATACCAAATCTGTGAAAGGAAGAAGTGCTGCTTCCTCAGCCCACTTTTATCATCATGCTTTTGAAAATATTCATCCTGTTGAAAGTATTGGACTCATAACTTGAAAATCACGTTCTGTGTCTAGGTTTAGATGTCACATCAGTCTGGCAAGATATTCCTCTTCATGGGAGACCTGATGAGCTCAAAGGTACAGCCTGAGCCATATCTGCACAGCCTGAACTTTGTGGGAAAAATGTTTTTCCTGTGTTTTCCTACCACGGATGTGGAAGATCAACTGTCTCTGCATGCCCGTGTAAGTCGCACAGTAACTAAAGGATTACAAGCAGCATGGTAACAGAAATATTCTGAAGGGTTTCTGGTGACTGCTACTCCCTTTGCTTTCTCCTGCTTGCCAGAACTGCATGCATGGAATCGAACACTTGTTTTAGTGTGATAGGAGACCCATCACAGGGTTTATGTGCTGCATTAAAGCCTCCTATCTGAGCTTAGGGTACCAGTAATGCAAATAAGGGAACAGTAGGTCTGGCTATGAGGGCTGGCTGGAGGAAGGGGCAGCACCCTGTGAGTGAGAGGGAGGATGAACTGGGTGATTTCTGATTTAAAGACATTGAAAAGTCTCTTTTCTCATTTAAATGAAAACAAACAAAAGGATGCAACAGTTATGCTTTTTTTTTTTTGTTTTTGCTGGCAATTGTATTTACTACTTCTGATGGTAATTTTCAGTATTAGTTTTCCTGAAATGAAATTTAATTTAGTGGTTATGAAGGTATGTGGACAAGACCCTCCTACATCTCAATCAAGTTACTTCTTATTTTCTCTAAACATTTTACAACAGTATTCTCAGCCAATCTGTCCAATTGCTGTAGTGCCAGCACCTTGCCTCATGGTGCAGCAGGTGTTTCGTAGGCCAGACAGGGATTTCCACCTGTTCCCTCTTCACACTACCACTGTGACAGCCCTACTCCTTCTTTGTCACTGCAGGCTCTCTTCTCTCCAATGGATACATTAATTGATGTATCCATCCAATTAATAGCTTTGGGGGTGTATTGGGGTCCATAAAAGATGATGGGGAATAGGGATCCGAGTGAGGCACACTGTGTTGGCGCTCCTTTGCTCTTGCCCCACTTGCTGTTTGTTTTAAAGGGATTATAATTGATGCTAATTCAGGGCCCTTGGCACAGGATTTGAAAAGGGAATACATCCACTTGGCAAATGCTAGTTCTTGGAAATCTTGCTGCAGAGGAACAGAAGCAGTAACTGTAAGAAAAATCTCTCTATTTACTTGACACAAAGTGCCTCCAAAGGAATTTCCTTAATACATCCTCTTCAGTGAATGCCTTTTAGTTTGTTTTATAGTACTTTGTCTTTGAAAGGCTTAGTGTTTTTTTAAGAAGTGTTTTGTGTTTAGAACTTGACAGAGGTTAATCCTGAAGGAAGATTTCAGGTCTGCTTTTCCTGTGAGGTGGGGAGGGAACAGAAAAGAGAAAAGAATGAAAAGCCTTTAAGAACAAGATAAAATAAAACAAGATAAAATAAAATAAAATAAAACAAGATAAAATAAAATAAAATAAAATAAAATAAAATAAAATAAAATAAAATAGTTGGGTTAAACTGAAATCTGGGCAACATCAGAAACTATGATCCCTTTTATTATATGGATCAGAAATGTAGGACATTTTTATCAAATCAGATGTAATGATATTAGACTTTTTAGTATTACTTTGATAATGAAAGTTAATAAATTGCTTATGACTCATTACTTGCTTGCCAGGAAATGTACTTACCATTGAAAACACCCTAAGTAATGAGTGAGGGGATTTTTGAAAATGTTATCATGTTGGAGGTGATTGATTTCCTTCAAAAAAAGACTTTTTAAATGGACTTTTGCAATTGAGTATTAAGTGGGAAATTCACATATAATTCTATTAAACTGTAATTGATTTATAACATGTAAAACATGTGCTCCCAATATAAAACAAGAATAATAGGAAAGCAAAGGTTACCACAACTAACTAGCCCAGCTCTGTGCTAGAGGGAAGAGTGGTAAAAATGTTAACAAACACTTGCAAATGAAGTTTTGCCTTCACAGAGGGAACTGAGCAACATTACTTGGCAACTGGTGAGATTCCAGCTGTTCCTATTGGAAAAAGATCTGTATGCAGACTAACAAAAAAAAAATCATAGCTGTCAATAGCTGATTCTGAGCTTCTGGTGTGACTTGAACCATTGCCGACTGCTGTAGGCAGGGGATATTAATCATTGCTCACAAATGGTATTCAAATGTCTCAAAGTGATAACGAAACTCAGTGACATCTTAGTATGTTCAAGAAGATGTAATAGAGGTGGTGTTGGTGGTGATACAAAAGAGTAAAACATAATGAAATTTGTACTGGACACTGACAGTTTGAGAGCATCCAGGAAAGCATGTCTGTGTGCACCAATACACTGCTGAACACAGTAGCTTTGAGAATCTGTTGGGTGTTTATTTACAAAATTCAATATGCCTCTGTTATTTTTTGACCTTGGCAGGTATTGTTTTAAGCATGTGGTAATGCACTGTCTACTTTGCATCAGATATCTTGGAAGCTTAGCAGAAACCACTCAGCATTTCTCAGGCAGGAAAGTGAGAAAGTGCAGAGGGGCATCTTGTCTCCAGCAGCTGTCAGTTGCTCTTTGTTCTGGGCATCCTTCTCACGTCCTTCTTGCACTGGGTTTTCCTCAGGATTCTCTGTGCAGAAAGGTCTCTGTGTAGCAGCACAGCCTGGGCTAGTAAGCACATTCCTTACAATGCTGAGCAAACTTGTCAGCTTCCATCAAATCGCAGTAACCTGATTGCTTTGGGTTTGCACTCTCTTTTGGCATAAAGAGGACTCTATTAAACTATTTTTTCACATAGATTGCTGTTGCAGCTGAAGTGCCAGGGAAAATGACTATTTACTCTGCTGTCTGTCAAATACAGGGAAAAGAAAGCACAGATCCACGTTCCTCTGCAGATCATTATTCCTCTGTAGTGCTGATTAGGGATGTCATTTTACTGTGTATTGACAATAGTTAAAGTCAAGAACCAAATACTTAATAAATGTTTAATTACAGTAGGTAGTTATTTAAACATTTCTGTGACACAATATTATAATTAATTGCAGTTATTAATTCTAGGGCTCAGTCCTTGTCTTTGAAAGCTCGTGCTGCTATGGTCTCCACCTTCTCTGTCAGCCTGTGAGTTCTGGAGTTTTAGAGACTCCAGACTTCCCTGTCACAAACACCATCTCTGTACTGCCCTTTGCGACTGTTTTCTGCTGAGGCTTCCAGTTCCCAGGCTGGTGTGTGCAACTCGTGAGGACAGGACGGTGGATGGGACAGGAGCTGAAAGGGCTTCCTTGCCCTCCAAGGTGAGTTGGATGACCAGGGTAAGGCAGAATTAATGCACATCTATCAAGTTTACATGGCTGTTCCAGCACATGGAAGCTCTTGGGAAGCTTTAATGAAAAGTGCTAAGACCACCAAGCAAACTGTTTTCTACTCTATTTTTAGAGTGCACAATCCTTCTGACATTCCCTTTGGAGCCCAGTTGTAACACAACTGTAATCTGTAACATAAAGAGTATTAAATGTGCCAGAATGTCTTTTTCATCGATCTTGATATTTCACAATCTAGGTATGTTAAAGTCTTGCTAAATCCTTATGGAGTCCATTTATGAATTGTAAGGATATTCTGCTTCCTATGAGGTATTTTCAATTGTTTGTTAGCTTACAATCGAGTAGTTCTTTCTATGCAGTAAAATTGACTCCTGGAAACTTGAGCTTAATCCTAGTAGCATTTCTTGAAATGAGCAAATTTTCAAGATCTCTGTTCAAAACTATCTTTTGTAAATCATTTATACTTCTAAAAAAAAAAAAAAAACAACAACAAAACAAAACCAAAAAACCAGACTGAGTTACTTTGACAGAAGTATTCTTATTACATTTTTATTACATCATCCAATCACTGTAATTTTCGATACAGAATTTTTTATTAAATTTTTTCCGGACAAAAATAATTTTCAAACACACATTTTATCGTTTCATCTAATCTTACCTTATTTCCCAAGATTTTAAACTTCCTCATTTTTTTGGGGGGGGGGGAAGTTTGAACAGGGGATCAGAGCATATCTGTGTCTTTGTGGAGATGGACTCAGTGGCTGGAATGAGATTTTTTCTCATCTCTGTAGGAAGTTGCACATAAATAGCACAGTCAGAAAAACCCACTGGAGCTGACCAGCTGATGTTCCAGGTTGGTTTTAGCACACTCCTCCCTATCCCCACAGATCAGGCACCTGACTGCCTGAATGAATGACAAGTTGTATAGGAGCAAGGGACACTTATTCCTTGCTTAAAGGCCACAGTGGGAAAAGTGGGGTAATGGGAATTAGCATTATGCTAATAGAACATCCCATATTTGGTCAAGTTCTTGTTCTCAGTTGGCTCATGCCTAGTTCAAATAAGGTCACGTTCCAAGTTCACGTTCATGATTAGAGCTTTGCCCCTATACCTGGCTGCATTTGCCGTGCCCATGGATCTTTGGTTCTAGTCTCCACTCTCTACGGTTTCCACAAATATTATTTTTGTTATTAAAGTTTTTATTTTCCGGACTAGACCGGACTAGATCATTCCTGTCCTTTATTTTGCCAGCTCCCTCTCGCCAAGCCGAGCAAGGGGATCACAGAGAACTCTAAGGTGTAATAATCCCAAATATGGGAACGAGCTATTTACTGGCAGAGGTCCACAGTGCTTATTGAGAGCCCTACAAACCCATAGACACCAATTATTTAAAAAAACCCCAATTCCCGTTGTATTTTGCAGAAAATTAATTTTGATGGACAATTTTAAGAAGGTCGCATTCATTTAATTAGAAGTTGTATTCGCTCCTTCTACTGTTGTTTTATAAAGATTACTCAGATTTTTGTGCAATTTTAATCTTTCTGTTTTCTCAGAAAACTTAAGATGCTGCAAAAAGAAAGAACCAATTATCTATCAAGCACTTGCATAATCCTAAAATATACCTCTCTGTAAGTATATAATGACAATGTGCACTTTTAAATAAATTCTTCCAGCACTAACAAAGCTGGGGATTTGATAAGTCTCACAGGCCAATTTCAAGGGAGCAGAAAGAGACAATTTGTCACAGTAAAGTGATCTTAGGACCTGCTGTCTTTATTTTCTTAAAATATGAAGTATAAAAATTTAATGCTGTAATTTCATGGATATGTTCCTAACTCAATTCATAGGGATTTAAATACAGTAAAGTAGCAGTATATAATCATTTTTGTGAAAAGAGTTTTGAAGTCAAACTGCCTACACTGAAGTAACTACCAGTCCTTGGAAGTTAGAGGAAAATGTTAAGTACATTAAAAAATCTCCAGTTATTTTATACATATGAGCTCAAAATTCTTGGGATCCCCCCCTTTCCCCCCCTCCACCTTCCTCTCTACAAAGTGGACTCTGGGTTGCACCTGATTTACACATAAGAGTAAATTAAACATGTAAGAGTTTGGGTTGCAGAGGATGATTCTGTCTCCCTGTCAGACTTCTGTACTTGCTTTTTCCAGTCTTCAGCCTCATTTGTATACTTTACATAAGGACACAAATCATGGTCTGAGCGGGGTATTGGACAGAATTAATGAACATGGTTGTACTGCTCTTTATGTCTCTTAGACAGTGGAAATGTTCTGCATCTGCTAAGCCTGTATAAATAATGCCAGCAGCAAATAAATTACTCATAAAGATTTTTGAGTAAATATAGTGATATGATTGACCTTTTATCTTTCCTGATACAGACTGTGAAAATGAGCAAATTGAATTGGGAGCAAACCTGTGCTCCCCTGTCAGATGCCTGATCTTCCTGAGGCCACAATTTGGGGGGGCACCTGCACCACTCACCTGCTGGCACCTACATAATCCCTTGGCTCTACAGCCCCTGCAAGCCTTCGTGACAGTCACATTCTTCTTTTCGGTGGCCTTGAAATGAGTCACAGCATGTACAACCTGGTGTCAGGGGGATATGTGTGCTGTCTTCTATTTGTGTGTTCATTTTCATGGATGAAAGGAAAGTTTGTTCTGTAGAAGTAATTTGACATGAATAGAAAGCACAAAGTTTCTACTTATATGTGATTTATTTCTCCTGCTGTTGCTGTACTCAAGTTAAGATTTTGTCCTAAGCTTTGAACTGTAATTTCTAGCAAGAAAAGTGACTTCTTATATTCCCGTAATTCTTCCAGTCCATGCATGCTGACAAATGAGCCATGACATCCATATATCCTAAGCAATTAGTGTAGCACTTCCAATAAAAGCCCTCCAAAAACTGGATGATGATCATTCCACCCAACGCTTTACAATACTCTGTACTTTCTGTGCCTAGGTAAGTATTCAAATGTTGTCTTACAAAGTGGTTGTTTGACTGTAATAGCTGGTGTGGAAAACACTATTAGGACCTAGTTGTGCTGTTTTGCCAGTTCCTTGTTATCAACTGAGTATCTTAGAAGCGATATTTACAGCAGTGAGCATTAGCAGGTTAACTTTTTTGGAATGATTTAGCATTACTGTATAATACTGTGCAATATCTTTATCTGGTTCAAGTAAGTAAATATTAGTTTGAGTGAAGCTTCTAGATTTGATACTGTAGAAAAGTGTCAACAATTTCAGTGCAGTGTAATGTCATTTGTTTGGCGTAATGGTATTGCACTGATGACTCACCTATTACCTGCAGCTATTTAGAGCTAAAAGAGAAAGGACTCATAATGTCTTTTCATTATATAATGAGAGAAAAGGTGAGTCTTGTGTCACACTGCTGACTTTCCTCAAAGAAATTAGGAGTGCAGAAATCCAACACAAGATGATGAAGGACAAAATGGTCTGCAGGAGAATAAAAAGGTTAAAGTAAGCTGAAATTGTCCTTAAACTGGGTGAAATGGAAGAAGATTGTTTGGTGTGAATTTATTTAGCTTTTATTTAAAATAACAAAGAAAGCTCTCTTTCACCCTCCGATCAGAGCAGTACAACAGTAATATTGCAGTGAGTAGTCTGATAATTATGGCTTTTCTAGTGGGCAAACTATGCACATCCTATTGCTTTTACGTAGTCTATTCTATTGTAGTTTATGAAGAAAAGAAACTATCTTGGGAATCAGAAATGGATAATTAGTGTCAGCAACAAATGCAATTATTCTTGCAAAATTAGACTATTTGGAATAGATTGGGGGTTTTAAGTCATGGAATGATTTCAACCAGAAGAGGGCTACAGAATGCTGATTCCAATCTCATCTTAGTTATGCTTTTCCTGACTTCCCAAAACTATTGATACTAGCTGCAAAATTTAGATACATACTTAAAACTCTTGCCTTGCAGAGCCACGTCTCCATCTAGAAAGGAAATCAGGCTCCTTTTCTGTGTTAAAATACTGACTACATGTGGAAACAAATTTATTGAATTAATCCATGCCAATCCTTTTGTTTAGTTCTTTTCTGTTTTCACATGTTATGGTTCCTGAAAGCTTTTCACCCCCTTTATTACTCTATTACAGATACCTGCAACTCCCTTCTATGTGATGTCTTCCACCAAATGCCTGTTTCCAGATCACCACTGGAAATATTAATTAGCACTGGATGCAGATGGGGCTGCACCCAAGGTGCACTTGATTAACACCTGCAGAGTGTAGGCTTCCTGCTGGATGTGTGCTGCTGCATTCTTAGGGTGACATTGGTGATGTCCCCTTGCATTTATGTGAACATAATATTAGAGTGACACTGAGGAGCAGGGAGGAGAGGGGTACTTCCAGCTGGGTGCCACAGAATGGAGAGGTCCTTCCAGGAAAAAAAGTAAGAATTATTTGATGCTATATGGCTGCTTATTTGTAGTTGCCTTACAGCATTGTGCAAATGCCTGCAACTTCAAAATACTCTGGAAAGTTAAGTTTACTTGTTTTATTTATTTTGGGGTTGGGGTGGCAAAGTTAGGGGATAAAAGATTCACAGAAAGTTTCATTTAGCATTTTATGTGGTGTACAGTAGCTTAAGAGAAGGACCATCTGGTGACTTAGACAAAAATGATTTAGGCATGTATTCTTCAATTGATTCTTCTTGTGCGGGTGAATAAAGCAAACTAATTAGATCCTGGCCTTCCATTACTGTGTGTCTTTATCCCTGATCCAGCATAGCATTTTAACTATCCCTCTTAAATATCTCTGAAGTTTGAGACATTTTATCCTGCTGGAGGTGACCATGTGGCTGACTGCAAGCCTTGCACACTGCTGACAGTCCCAGGATTGTGAAGGGTCTTAGGTTTGAAAACAAAATCTTTGCTTTAGCTACGGTAGAGACAGTTGTGCCCTAAGGGTGAATCACTGCTTTGGAGGCCAGGCAATGTTTATTATGTTATTTCCTCAAGAGTTACCTGAGGGTCTATTTACTCTAGATTCAGAGGAGCTCCGTTATTAGATGATGCCTGTGACTGTGCCCTGCAATCTGAAATGGATGCTGCTGCTTGGGAAAGCTGACAGATTGTTTAAAATAGCTAGGACAGAAATAATAAAAATCTTTGGAATGTCTCATGTATTCTAAATATTGTTAAATACTTTTAGTTGCAAAACTGGAAGAGGAAACCAGGAAGGCCTTTGCCTTCAGCTAGGTAATTTGCTGATAGGAAAAGTACTAATGTAATGATCAGTCAGCTCATGTATGAGCCTGTTGCTTAGCAACCACACAAGTGAAGTTTCACTTCTCACTACATTTTCCAGATCTCATTAGATTCAACAAATAAAATTAACTTTATCTTCAAAATACAGAAGAAAACCTTGCAGTACAGAAAATGTAGTCTTCCTGTTATGATATATATTTATACTTATACCTAAGGAACAACAGGTATAGCAGAAATGAATGTGTAATCTTCATGCAAACTGCTAGGATAAAGGCAGTTCACATCAGTAAATATGTGTTTTCTAAACTAGCATAATCAGATGTAAAAACACTTACTCCTTGTCCTGGTTTCAGCCCAGCAAGCAGATCAGCCCCACATGGCTGCTCATTCATTCCTTCCCAGTGGGATGGGGGTACAATTGGAGGCATAACAGTGAGAACTCGGGGGCTGAGATACAGACAGTTTAATAGGTAAAACAACAGCTGCACATGTGGGAAAATAGAATAAGGAATTAATTCCCCACTGCCCGTGGACTGGCAGGTGTCTCAACGTCCCCACTTCCCTCTCCTCCCCCCAGCTCTGGGTGCTGAGCACGGCTCCATATGGGCTGGGAAATCCCTTGGGTCACTTGGGCTCAGCTGTCCTGGTTCTGTCCCCTCCCAGCTCCTTGGAGAACACTTTATGACTAAGCTAGAGAGATTTCTCTAGGCGGTGATAAGAACATTCCTAAATAACATTTTTAAAACCAAGATTTATACAGCGAAGCTTCCACTGTAAAATTTTTTTCCCCTGAACTTAGAGAACAAATCTTAGGCTGGTCTGGAAATACCTGTTTCACACAGAAACAGAATGCAATAAATGTTCAATAAATGTTCAGAAAGTATCTAAAAGATACATAGAAATTGTTAGTGTTCTACTCTAAAAGTGTTTGAAGCATTTTGAAGAACAAAATGCAGTGCACTCCTATTTGAGGTTTATAAAACTGACACAGAAACAGTGATGCCTGACACATTGTAAGAAATTATGTCCAAAATCAGACAGGTTTTGCAAGCCAGCATCATCAGATATGGTTAAGGTCAATAGTATGTTTCTATGTAGACAGCTGTTAAATTGGTTGAATTTAACTGGTTGAAATTAATTTGTTTCACTTGGCTTGGACAGATATGGCTTGTGTTTGGAAAGTCCAGGTTGAAAATCAGATCTTCTCAAAGCAAAGATCCAATAGTACTTAACATCTGGTACAACTGGAGAGGCCTCAGGTAAGGTCTTGATGTGTAGCAGAGAGAGGCTGGTGACCTTGAGAGATCATCAGTGGTGGCCTTGATGATTTCCTCCCCCTTAATGGGTCTATTTCTTTTATCTTCTTAGGGAAGGTAGAGCCACTGTGGCTGTTTGTGCATCTCTTCCATGGGGAAGATGCTATGGAGCGACAGCACTTGAGCTAAATTTACAGGTCCCGCTTTTACACTTCAGTGGCTTTAATTTAATCTTAAAATTAGGCAACTCATTAGAGAACAATTACATTGTCCAGAATAGTCATTTGCTAGAACATTTACCAACATTTGCACAGGGTACAGTTTACAAACACTTCCTTCAGGAAATGTTTTTAGGCTATTCTTCAAGTAATTTTCAGGTTGTGCACTCAAAGGGAATTATTTCACCTAGATCCTGGGTCCTGAGATGCTGTAATATTACAAAGGGAAGAGTGGCTTGAATTGGTGAGATTTAGCAGCTACTTAAGCTCAAGTAAGACTGCAATGTCTTAATATTTTTTCTACCTTTTCTTTCACCTTTGTTGTGTTGTAATCTTCACAGCAGTGTTGTTGTTGCTTCTCTGCTGGGGCTCCTCTCCAGCCCTCTCTGAATGCCTCACCCCCTTTTCTCCCAGCTACCTCCATGGGCTACAGCTGCTGCCCAATCAAGGACATCACAGCTGCATTTACAATAACTAGGATCAGGGCAGGGTCACTTCTACAATACAGAGATCTTTTACTGCCATACATATGTTTACAATACATTTATTTACTCAGGTCCCCCACATTTCCCCCTTTTCTTTTAACAATTATAAAATTACAATACACATATCTGTCCCAGCTCTCAGGCTGCCACAGCTCTTGGCTGTCTTCGATACATACATTGAATACATACATATCCCTGGATCTTTTTGTCCCAGCTCTCAGGCTGCCACAACTCTCGGCTGTCTTGAATACATACAAATCCCTAGATGTTCCCAGACTCCTTTCCTCAAAGGCCATATTCTCACAGCTCTCTGCTGTTACAGCTCCTTGATTCAAAGGCCATATTATATTCTAAAGTCCCAGCTCTCAGGCTGCCACAGCTTTTGGCTGTCCTATCTTCTATCGTGTCGGGGGGGGTCCCATACCTTCTCTCAGTGTTTTCTTATGGCTGCATGTTCTTCATCACGTCGGGGTCACCAGCTGTTGTAATCTTCACAGCAGCATTGTTGTTGCTTCTCTGCGAGGGCTCCTCTCCAGCCCTCTCTGAATGCCTCACCCCCTTTTCTCCCAGCTACCTCCACGGGCTACAGCTGCTGCCCAATTATGCTGCAGCCCATTTACAATAACTAGGATCAGGGCAGGGTCACTTCTACAATACAGAGATCTTTTACTGCCATACACATGTTTACAATACATATATTTACTCAGCCCCCCCACATTGTTGTTACTTTTATCCCAGGTAGATGGAATCCTGGTGTGACTGGGGGCTGCTGCAGAGTTATTCTGTTGCACAACATGACTGGGCAATGCGCTGCATCTACTGGGATGCTGTGGGTCGTGCAGCTGCTCATAAGGAACTGGGCTGAGCTCAGCCTGAACCTGAGGGTGTATTTGAATCCATGCATAGAGGAATGTCTGCCCTCTGCTTGCCCCTCTCCTCTGGTGTCCAAGAGACTGAGCCATCAGGCATGGGCTTAAACAGCAGGGAAAACGGGTCATGTGGAGAGCTGCCACACACTGCCAGCCAGCAGTGGCTTGATGGCAGTGATTCCATCTTAAGAAGCTGTGGCTTGAGCCACTTTTAATGCTTATCCCTGAGTGGACAGGCTTAGTGAGTTTTAGGTGAATCCAGTGGTGATGTGTGATAGAAAAATTTTAATCCTTCCCTTTGCTCCAAACTAATGCTGCATACAGCAGAGATTCCATTTTGCTTCCGTGGAAGGATTTCATAGATCTTTCTGCTCAGATTATTTACTTCATTTTTACAATAAATACAGGAAAATACAGTAGATGCTTCTCAGCAAGGCAGGCCTGGTGGGGTGTTAGTACTTCTACTGAGACTTGGGCGTCTGAGTGCAAAGCAGTGGGAAGACAAAAAACAGAAAAAATAATTACCTAATAACATCTCTGACTCATGGGGACAGAATCCTGAAAACATCATCCAGGCTTTGCAGTTCCTGCATCTGCCTCTTCTTGGCAATCAAATCCAACTATCAGTATTTGGTGTGCTCATGTTTCTACAGATAATTGCATTTAACAGCTTTAATTTATGCAAGCCTCAAGGAAGAACTTCGTTGCATTTGAGTTATTTCTTTCTCCTATTTGTCTGAAACCAATCAGGCAGATAGGACTGTGCTTTTGTTAATTTCCAGCCTAATTTATCTTCATTATTTTTTATCTTCACCAGTTTCAGTTTATTTTCTTTTCTTGGCTACAGAGGACTGTGATGAACTTGCAGTGAAAAATCTGAAACCAAAGACAGCGTTTAATCAAAATATTTGTACATTGAACTTCATTTCCCTGATTTATTTATTTCTTTAGATACCTGATATTGGAGTTTAAGTGGTGGAAATAAATATTAGTGAAAGCAAATGATCACAGGGAAAATTCTACTGATTCTCATAGCTCTTGTCTTGGGTTGATAGTATTTCATTGATTTCATTTGAGATCCTATGTGACAAGCGTAATTATGATATAATAAGACTTTGCTAGGTGGCATAAAATTATCTGCCAGTAAAGCCTCAAAGACAAGGTCACATAGAGTACAAGTGTCTTCAAAATTATGTTTCTGGAACTAAGTGTTCTAGCAACAGAAAAAATAAAACATACATAAAAGTAACATTTTAATTTTTGACACCACTTCTAGCAGCTGCAAAGCGGTTCACCAAAATGGTTTTTCTAAAGCATTTTAAAAAGCTGTTAATGTTAATTTAGAGTTCATTTTTGTTTATACAGGACAATATTAAAAATTTGCTTTGTGGAAATGAAGCTGGGAGTTAAGAAAGCAGTAAACAGTTCTTCAATCATCTACTACATTTGGTAGGGCAGTTTTACACCTCCTGTTCCTGAAAAACAAAACAATGCTCTGATCATTTTTATGAGATCAATATACATAGCTACTTAGCACAGGTGCCTGTAGCTAGTAATATATTTTCTGTGAGCTTTGCTCTGTCTAGATTGTACCCCAGAATATTTTCTTTACTTATTTAGTCCTATATGTAATTAGGATAGGCCTAATATTGCTTCTGTGTATGGCTACCCTATCAATCCCTGTATTAATAGAGCTCCTGATATAAAGACCGGTTTTTTTATTCATCCCCGTTATGCAAGAAATTCCCCCTTAGAACTTCATGACCATTAAGGGCTTGATTAAGGGTGCCTTTTTATGAGGTGTCTGAAGATCCCTGGATGATTTCTGCAACTTCACAAAAGATTTGATGTTGATGCTTCCAGAAAATTAAATAATTTAAAAAATAATTATAACAGGGATTTTTGAAATTATAAGAAATATTTGTGCCTGTTTTCTGACACAAGGTGAGTCGTTGTATCTCCTTCCTTCTTGCAGGAGATAATGAATTTAATTTTGATTGAGATTAATTTTGATAATATCTACCTAGATTACTTTGTATATATCTCTGTCTTTATATCTCTGTGTGTGTATACATATATGTTTATTATGTGGTTTATAGCATCAACTGTACTAACTCCAGAAGTAGGTGATTTCTAAGGGTTTGTTTTGTTATTAGGTTTTTTATTTGATGCTGCTTTAAAAACAATCCTTGTCATTGTTCTATAGCAGCAATGTATTCTTTTTCCCTTTGTTTTTTTTTTATTTTTTTAATCTTCTTTCAAAATCTAACTTGCTTTCAATTCTGTATAACTACTTCTACCTTTGGGTGCAGTGTTTCTTTAGTCTCTGCATTTTGACACTTCCCGTGTGAACTGGCACTCTGCTCCTGCCTTATTTGAAATGAAAGGTAAAGACATACCAGAGATAACTCCAAGTTCTTTGCTGATGGGGAAACACTGACAATTAAATGCTTTAGATGACTCTTTATCACCAAGTCCCTTCACCACAATCAAGAGTGATTATTTCTCTGGTGTGATGGTGCCATTGTTTGTTGTTGCCCTGGAGAAAGCCATCAGGGCACAAGTGGAGATGACAGTTTGAAAGAGACAATAGTTTCTCCTTTTGAACTTTCTGATTTTTGTTTTTGTTCTTATATTTTTGGCCTTGAGCTTGACTCTGCACTTTACTGAGAAATTGGAATATAATTATGTGTAATTCGTTAATTAAATAATTATTTAATATTTGATTGTTCTAGTTAATAATGACTTTGAAATAGAAAAAGACTGTCTTCCTGTAAATAATGAAGAATTCAAGGCAAGGAAGCAACCTCTTTTCTATTCTTCACCAGAGCAGTGAATAAAACCTCTTTCCTGATGCTGAACTGGCAGGAATTTTGTGTAGAGACAGAAAAAGTTAGAGGGTGGGGATCATTTAGTGTTACCATAGCAATGTCTTCCTGAAAAAGGCAAAAACCTTCCATAAAGTGGCACCTGGTTTAGCTGTGATTTCGTTCTACAAATGGCTCGTCTAGTGTAAGATTTGGGGCATAACCAGTCTTTTCAATATGAACCTTTACCTTTTGAAATATGCTGATTGCCTAGAGTTGATGTAGAAAAATAGAACAGTTTGAATACAACCCCTACCCCTTCCATGCCCTCACAAACCCTACAAAACAAACAATCACCACCTTCTCCCAGATGTCCAGGCAGTGTAAGACACAATCTGTTGAAAGAGAGAAGGTGTCTTTTCTCATTAATGTCACAGGAGCAGGATAGTGATTTCTTCTGCTTTAAGTTTTTTTCTATGCTACATGGCAAGCTCTATGTTCAGTTATTATTTGTTTTAATTTCTTTTTATAAAGACCTCTAAATAACAAGAAAAGACTGGTAATAAAGAGAATTGGTTTACTTGTGCTTTCTCCTCTTTGTCTGTGATCTTTGTGTTCTAATTATGTTCTCAGCTTTACTTGTGAATCCTAGTTTAGTGATACTACATCCCTTTACCTTATTTGTGTCCAAATTGCACTCTAACGAGTAGCAAGATTTTCACACTCTGCATTTTTAAAATAATGTTTATTTTAAAAATTTAATGCCAGTATGCTTTCCTCCCTACAAGATTTGGATCAGTACAGTAAGGATCTGGTCTCTGATGGACTCCAATACATTTCAACAGGAGGAGAAAAAGAAATGAACTCAGAGCTTCGTTTATGTGTCAGGGAAGCAATATTTTTATGCCATCTTGGTTTAAATTCAGCTCAGTGTGATTTAGGACCATTGTGATTCAGGGTTGATGCTGGCAAGATGACTGCTGATCCTGGTCCCACGCCGATTGTGAGGGCTCAGCACAGCCCTGAGGAATACAGCAACCAGTGTCCCCCAAGGAAAATCTGGGGGCTTGGTGTGCTTTCTGGTCTGGACTTGTACATTGCCAGCTCAGTTTTTATGATGCTGGAAGAAAAGGCATGTCCCTAATGGGTCAAAATAAGACTGATTTTACTCAGTGTCCTATTGGCCACAGTGTGTGTAAGCAGATGTGCAAGAAAGAGTGAAAGCACAGCAAGCAAGTACCTATTTCCCACCTTCAGCTACATTCATCTCTGTGGTTCTCCTGAGCTGGATGTGATTTCGACCTCTTTGCTAACTCAGAGCAGGAATATTTTCCATAAATGGCAGCCTTTGTAAGCTTCTAGATCTACCAACTATCATCTCAGCATGTAATATATTTTTATGCATGTTGTGCCCAGCCATGACCTCCTTGGTTCTAATCTGTGTCACTACCTGTTTTTACTAATTTTTTTAGTAGATGCTAAGATCACAATACCCTTGGTTTTTTCCTAGCTCCTGTTTTTATATGCATTATAAACAGCTCCCACCTTCTGGTCCTTACCAGAGTGATTAAAGCGTGTGACTACCTACACAGCAGATCTAATTTTCTACTTCACTTGACTACTCAGGTGAAGTGAGTTTAATGCTAGCGGGTTTGTTGTTCATTTTTTCTACTTACTGTACTTCTGATCCTGCAGTTGCTTGTATTCCAAATGTATCTTTCCAATTTCTTTCACAGTGAACAATATTGAAAAGAAATGGATTATCTCCCCAGTGGCAGCCCTGTTCTTTGAGTGTTCTTTGTGCCCTGGATGTTGGGTATCTAATGAGCCTTTGGTGCGTCCAATGAAGAAGGATTTCATTTAAGTTTTTGTTCCATTTTGTTTGGCTGAACTTTTGCCAGTCTTGGTGGGGTTTTGCATTTGAGGTACCATTTAATTTTCCTCATTTCAATGCAATTTCAGGTTTTAAAGTCTGTAATCTTGCTTCTAAAAACCCCACACTGTGCTGATCAGCCACTTTGGTTTCCTGCTTGTTCTCCAGCTCCTCACCATGGTGGCCTTCACTGGCCCAGCAACTCCAGCAAGATGCCCTTCAGCAGTCTTCACCACTGTCTCTTAGTATTCAAGTCTTTAAAATGTTATTTTTATCTGCCTTTTAGTAAGTTTCCTAATTTTTATGTAATCTGCCTCCCTGAAATTGAGCGCCACCAAAGGATTGGTTTTCCTTTTAATTTTTTTATTGTTACTCTTGCAGGAGATATCGCTAGCTACTTTGTGGTAAATTCTGCAATGATTGTTTCTAGTTCTGTGATTCTGATTGACCAGTCCTGACTCAGGACCAATTAGGATCTTGCCTCCTGCTCATGAGTTCCCAGGGAGCTGCTTCACACCATTACTGCAGCATCTGAGCAAATTGTCTTTGCCCAGTTTGTGAACAGCAACTGAAGCTTCCCTCTTGGCTATTTGTTTATTACACTTTCTGATCTCCCCTGGCAACATGTGGTTAGTGTGGTCCTCCTGTTCAGCTAAAGGGTAATACTGCAATCGTCTGTTGCTGCTTTAAGCTAGACATCACAAGTGTCAATGGGTTCTGTGGTGCCGAGATGTTTCCACCCTGACATCTCCTTAGCATACAATATTGCTGTACAGGTCACTCATTTTCCTGTCTTCTCTGGTTTTGAGTGTTTGGAGGAGTTTTTTTCCCTTTCATGATTTTTTTATTACTGATAATAAAATGCCTTACTTACTCACTTCCTTCCCCCAAATTCCTCATACACTTTGTCAGTGCCTTCACTTTAGTACTAGACATTGCAGTTCCTCAGATGCATATTTAAGATATGAGAATCTTTATTAAATTGGACATTTTGTGAAGCAGCTCAAAGTAAGTTCATTTGTTATTAAGTGTTTTCATTGTGCATTGAAAATATTTGTGCTTCTTCTGCATAGACTCATAAACTGAGTCTGTGTCCTCTACAACTCCAAAGCAGTTCATAGTTATTGCTCTTTTAATTTGACACTTGGGCTCATTTTTTATCCTCTGATTTTGCACTCAGGCATTCAAAAGAGTGCAAAGATTTGGGTTTTTTTGACTTCTCTAACTTTTCAGAATACTGTGTTTGATTTTAATTGATCTATGGTGTTATTGTTAGGTTGGATGTGTCATACACATGTGATTAGGGTCTAAGAAGAAAAAAGTTTTTTGTTCTGCGTGTTCTCCAGCTTATATACTCTTAAGTGTGATCTTAAGTCATTAACTACATCACAATAAGTTGTTATATTCATCTGTACAAAGAATTAGCATCAATATAATTGGCAAAAGTTTACAGAAATTTAATAAGGCACATGTACACATCTACTTATGCATGTAGTCTAGCTTACAGAAATTTTCATGTATCTTTTCTAAACTTCAAGCCCCCTCAAATTGTGGAAATTTAAGATTTAGAGCCCAGACCTGAGGTCATGGGCTCTAAAATCCATAGACATGTCAAAAGTATTGGCATGTTTCCATTAGTGAGTAGCTCTCAGCAGCCAGTGCTGTGCTTCTGGCAGGAAAGGCTACACAAACAGCTGCTTTCTCCAGAGTTTATCCCCTATTCTGCCCTCTAACCCTCAAGAAATATGTTTATATCTAATATCAAAAGGTACAAAGGAGGTAGTGTAATGGTCGTGGTAATTTACCACACATTTTCATATATTTTACCTGTTCACTTTTAATTCCAGTAAAGGATATATATATAGAAACCCTCTTATGCTAATCTAGTTTCTTCAGTGCTTTATATCTTGGTACAAATATATTTTAAAGTACAAAATGTAATGATATTTGCCATGAGTAAAATTCCAAAGACCATATGCATAGGTGGCACTGGTTGTGGAATGATTTGTCAAGTTGATTCCTTTCAACACCTTTCATGTTTTAATGGGATATCTTCAAAATATATTCCCATTTTAAAGCTGAATTGTTCTTTCAGTTCTTTATAACTGAATGGGAAGTCATTTTGTATCCGTGAATTTAGGTTATTGTCTGCAGTAATGGAACTGTCTTTTTTTCAATTTAGCAAAATACCATTAAGAATTAATTTATGACCCAGCTACATTATTGATTCATAGAGGTATGGAGGAGTTTTACAGTCTGGGTATTCTTTTCAACAAAGTTCTAAAGATAATTTTTAAAGCACACTATGCTCTTTCATTGCACAGTAACTCATATATATAAATGCAATTCAGGGAATGTGTTTTTACTGGAGGTGGAGGTAGCAAAATGTAAAATTACCAATAACAATGTGACACTGTGTACTGGATGCAATTTTGCATTTCAGAAGCAGGAAATGGAGAAAAGGATGATTACTTTAAAGTAGTATAAGTAAAATCCTACCATCTCTTAGTACAAATGTCAAATCCTGGGAGGTAATTCTATTTGACTGTAGATTCAAAGTAGGTAACAGAGACCAAAACAAATATATAAGGTCCATATGGTACAGTGATGGAATATGTTAAAAAGGTTTCATTTGTGAATGACAAAGTGTTGTTTAGTGGTCATGTTACATTTCTTTAAGTTCCTTATTTTGTCTTTCACTTCATCAACATTTAAATGGGAAGTGGGAGTTCCTTCAGGAGTTCCAGCAGGTGTCTGACAGCTGAGGGGGCAGTGCCTTCCTCCCTCTGCACTGCTGCTTTTAGAGAAAGGAGAACTCTCAGCCCCTTTATCTTCAAAAGCTTTTTTGTCTCTTCTGTCTGCTTTGTCTGTCTGTGAAATTACCCCACTCTTCTACTGAGAAGGAAATATTCCTTGATTCCAGTCAATCGCTGTTCTCTTTGTTATCTGCCCTGAGACTTAGGATTTCATGCATGCAAGGTGTGTGTAAAGTGCTGCATGGTGGCAATAGTAGTGCTTTACCCAGATGTGTGAACTGTTCCATGGATGTCAGGCAATGACTTTCACTATATTTGACCCAAGAGTAATTTATAATGGCAGGATTTCTGCCTCGTACCTACTGGCTCCTGATGCCCCAAAAACTGGGCTGATTTATGTTCAGTACCTGCCCCATGCTGCTGTTTCAAATCCTTTTTGCTGTGGATTGTGATCTAGATGTTAATTTATCAAAACTGGGATTCACAGGTTGCAGTGTTATAGCCAAGCTAAGAGAGTGTCATAAAGAAGGGTCCATTCATCTTGTGAGACTGCATGTAAATATTGTGTTCTATAGCTTTAGCTAGGTGACTGTATTATCTCATTAATCATTTTGTGAGGAGTTCTGTGTTGTTGTTGTTGTTGTCTCTTCTCAAGGATAGACAGACATTTACCAATTCCGTGATCAATAAATGAATTATTGGGAAATAGTGGCTATAAACTGGGGTAGCAGCATTGTTGTCTGCTGCTTTTGTTGGCTGCCTTCTGCAAGATCTGCAGGTGGAAAGAAAAGGCCAGGGTATAAGAGCTGGCTGAGTAACCTGCTGCATTTGAGAAATCTAATTTCAAAAATAAATTGAGTTTGGACTTTATGTCTTACTGGTTCTAAGCAGTGATTTTCTATCCTTTCTCTTAACCTCTCCAGGTATTGATTTTTTGCAGTACCGTATTTAACATTTGCTGTGCAGAGGTACCCAGCCCTTGCAGCTGTGGAGCCCTGCCCAGCATTCCTGCCCTGGCATTCCTGCCCTGCTTAGCACCTCTACCCATGCTTTAAATTAACCAAGTGGAAGTTCCTACATAGCAATTTAATTTTCCTCATGTGCAATCTTTTCTTCCAGTGCTGTATGGTTGAGCTTAGCCAAATAGATAGGTGTCTTTCACATCATTTGTCTCTCCTTACAAATTTTAAGGAAAACACAAACTGTCAAAATAACCTTACAGATCTCAGAAAATGCTGTTGAAATTTTTCTCATAAAAACAACAGAGGAAATCAGAGTTCCAAAATAAATGCTACCCAGAGATCCTTAATATCCTCAAATATGAAAAGAACACTTATACTGACAAAGGAAAAATGTTACAATCAAGTTTGAGTAAACTGATATATAATGAATACAGAGAAAAACCGTGGGAAATGTCTGAGAAATAACTGACAATATGTAGTAGCTCCTTTTCCTCTAATGCAAGTTTAAAACCTTTCTGACATAGATGGCTTTTTTCTACTGAAAATTCACTGTTCTGGGACAATGATTTTTGGTAATGGTAGTGGATGTTTAGTGTAGCCTTTCAAAATGGACAATATGTGCTTTATTTGTTGAGCTGAGGAGATGTGCTTTGTGCTGCTGCTTTACTTATTTATTTATTTTTAAGTATTATGGAAAGCCTCTATTATGTGTGGAATATAATAGTGATCTAGTTGTCTAGTTGTCTGCATTCTTTATGCTGGGGGACTTTGTTTGTTTGGGGGATTTCTTTTTGTGAGTTGATGGGGGTTTTATATGATGTTTGGATTTTTTTCTTCTTTTTTCCATAGCAGTTTATATAAATCAGATCAGAAGAGTAAGTTGCTGGAGAAGTTGCCCCACTTGGCTACCCCAGGAGGAGGTTAATTGCGTCCACACAAAATAAAACCTGAAGAATAAACGCCTCGTGTTTGTAGGGCACCCATTTGTAGGTGCCCTAAATTATTCCTACTCTGAAATCAGATCATTGGGTTGGTAACCAAAGCTGAATGAAAAGGAAAGTATTTCAGGAAAGTATTTCTCTTTTCAGTCATTTCTGGCTACAGCGATGACTCCAGCTTGTACAGCTGCTCAGGTCAAGTGGTGCCCTCCAGTTTGTCCCCTCAGTGGCTGTGATGATCAACCACATGGAGATGAGACTCATTTTGATTTATCTTTCCTGCGTCATTTTATCTTGAACAATGTGTCTGCAACATGGGTACTTCTAGTTCCATGCCTGCAGTTGAGGAGCCAGAGGGCGATTTGATGAGTCAGCCACTTTCTGCATAGTGTTTTTTACAGGTAGGTTTCAGATTTATCAAATGCCCTTTTTTTTCCATGTACTTTTGAAGGCCATATTGTCTGAATTAGGGAAATCACTGGGTACTGGAATGAGAAATGAGCTGAAAAAAAAATTGATCAGTAATTAGGAAGGTTAATCCATTCATGGCAGAGAGCCTGAGATTTATCCTGATGTACTGCTATTCAGTTAGTGTAGGTATAAGTAAAGTAAGTTGGGAAAAACATCTCACAAGTCCTAGTTACTATGACACGGACTGGGAACATTAGGATTTTCCACAGGAATAGATATTTAGCAGAATACAAGTTCTATTTTTTATATAAATTCTCTAATTCTGCTTCTTACTCATTTTTCAGCTATGGAGTATCTGCTGTCTGAGTTGTATCCACATCTTCCTGACCATAACTCCATAAAAACTCATCTGAAAGAGCTAAAAAAAGGAGGGAGAGGATATCAAAGACATCCACCTTCCCTTTGCCTTGTTGAGGAACTATCTCCATAGCAGAGATTAGATTTCAAGCAGAAATGCAGGCATAAGTTTTTTAATAATTATTTTCTACAGTTTGGCACGCAAAATATAAATGTAGAGATGCATTATGATAAGAACATTTCTCATAAGTATGTCAGAAGTGTATGGTTCTGTATTTGAAATTAAAGTAGCCTTTGGCAAACTGTCTGCATGGCTGTGATAAGGAAACACATGGAAATCTGAGCTGGGTTTACAGACAGTATGGGCGGACGGTATGGTTTTCCTTGTTCTTTACCAGCCTCTTTGTTTTCTGACAAAACCTAGGGAATAGGTTTCTTTAGGTCCTCTGTTTATCCTCAGTCCAGAAATAGATTTTATATTCAGGGTCAGGAACTGTTAGGAGATTTCTGTCCCATTCTTTCCTTGCTTTGTGTCACGTTTCATCTGCAGTTATGCTTGAGTAAACTTCAGGTTATTGAGCAATAAATAGAAGTTGGAAAATGCTGACAAATTTTAGTTAGAAAATTATTCTAAACTTCAATACTTATTTGAGCAAAATGATATTGTGGCATTGCCAAACCTCAAAGGAAGGGGAGGAAGAGGAGAAGGCATAACAAAAAACCAAAGGTTTTTGAACTCAAACATACAGTCTCAAAGTCTTGGCCTGAAAATTTTTAAGTGCAGAAGGGTTTTTACTGCCTAATACATGTTTTATGAAGTAAGTATAGTTTCTCTTTTAAGATTTTCAGAAGATATTTAAGTTTTTCCTTTCTGCTATGATCCTATTATCTTAAGTTGCTTCGGACAGCTAGATATTAGCCATGATGTGGTATGTCTAATTTGGTAATAGTGATCCTTTTACATCTCCTAAAGGATGTAATAGAATGAAGTATGCTAACTGGAAACCAGAATAACATGTCCATAACAATTTCATTTTACTTGTGTGTAAACAAGACTCTAAGACAGGGTCAAAACTGGCATAATACAGAATTTTTGTAGTCTAGGTTCCATGGAAACATAGTGAAAAATGGGACTATTATCTAAGTGCTCATTCCCAGAGGTGCAGCCCTGGTGGAGGACAAGCAGGGGATGTGCTGTGTTTCCTCAGAGGCACAAAAGCATCGGCACCTTGGCAGAGCTCTTTGGGGTGAGGCATTTTGCAAAGCCACCAGGAAGGAAAGGGAGGATGCCCAGGGTGGCTCCCTGGTTACCACTCCTTGTTGTGGATTTTATTTCTAGAGGGGCAGGTAACTGGGCCCAGAAGTCTTTGATCCCAGAGAGCCCCAGGAGTGCTGAGTGATTTACCCCTATCCAGCACCTCAGGGCCACATGGCTGCTTGCTCACTCCTCCCTCTGGGATGAGGGAGAGAACTGGAAGAGTAACAGTGAGAAAACTCAGGGCTGACATACAGACAGTTTAAAAGGTAAAGCAACAGCTGTACATAGAATGAACACAGAACAAGGAATTCATCTCCTACTGCCCATGGACTGGCAGGTGTCCAAATGTCCCCACTTCCTTCTTCTTCCCCCACCTCTGTGTGGTGAGCTGGGACATCCCTTGGATCACTTGGGCTCAGCTGTCCTGGCTCTGTCTTCTCCCAGCCAGGCAGGGTTGGATGAGGGCCAGAGGAGGCCTTGGCTCTGCGTGAGCTCTGCTCAGCGATGCCCAAACCATCCCTGTGCTACCAACACGCAACACCCTGTGCTACCAACACCCAACACCCTGTGCTACCAATGCCCAAAACATCCCTGTGCTACCAACACTGATTCCAGCACAAATCCAAAGCATAGCCCAGACTACTAAGGTGGCAGAAACTAACCTTACCCCAGGCCAAATGAGCATGTGTGTACGTATATAATGCTTTTTCTGTGATTGTCTCAGCTGAGAAGAGATCTAAAAGGATCATCAATAAAATCTGTATAGACACAGTGATCAGCAGGCCAGAAGGCGGGGGATAAAGGAACTGGGAGATAATGCCTGTACTTGGAGAGAAACCACTGCAGAAAAAGAAGATATTCTCAAGCCCAGCAGATTAGCACCCACAGGAAAATAGCCTGTTTGCCAGGTAGTGTGGAGAGATAGAGGGCTCGGCAGGGACCAGCTCGATAAAGGGGCAACATAACCAGGCAGTCACATCTGTAACCCATGCCAGGGATGTGAGTAATGGTGATCCCAGTCCCTTCAAAGACAACTCTAGTACAAAAATCTCTCTAGCGCAGGCTGGATTATTCCTCACAGCCACTCCTCCATCCTCCTGAACTACCTGAACTCTTGAGTAAAATAACTACATGCAAAAGGATGCACAAATTCCATATAGAGACAAACAAAGGATAGACCTTCAGGTGAAGTGGACTGCATGGATAACACATTGAAGGGGAGGCTGCCACATCTCCACAGGTGTCAGGAGGCAGGAGGATATGCTAGAAAATGACAGTGCTGGCAAAACCATTGTGAGGGGCATGCCAGCCCTCTGAGCAAAAAGAATAACAAGAACACAGTCCTCAGTGGGATTAAGTTAGTGACTATACACACTTAAGGTGAGCCTGGAATGCCTTCTTTCATCCTTGTCAGAAGTCCATAAATTTTAATGGGACAGTATTGTTGCTCTCAATTAAATTTGTTATTTGTGCTCTGCGCAGTCTGTAATGATATCACCTTGATCAGAAAAAATAGACTAAAGCTGGTGTAAAGAGAGACAAGACTGTCACCCTGTTTTTTTAAGATTTTCTAAGCCTTCTGATGTTGACATTCTTGTAGTGAACTTTCTCACACACTTTCTGTAAATAACCATTGTTTTGCATTCCTTTATGGAGGAGGAGGGAGTTGATGGACTGTTGGTTTGACCAGTGTCATTGGAGAGGTGGCACTGTCACCCTCCAATCTGCTGTCACTTTTGGAAAACTATAAATGTTGGAGTGAGAAAATATAAACTTCCCTTTTTCTTCACCTTGAGAACAGCGGTGTGAGCTTGTGTTTTTTCGTGTCCTATAGTGACACAAGACTGCAATTTTTTATCACTTAAGAAGCCTCAAAGGAGACAGAAAAAAAGCAGGAAAACAGAAAGGTGGAATTTTCTGTTTAAAAAGGAGTTTACACCAAAATGAAGAAATTAAAACTAATGATTCCGTTCATTTACTCCACAGATACCAAAAAATACAGGAAATATAAGAGTAAGGAATTGTTCTAGCAGCATAACTTGAACATTTGTGGAAACCTTAGGCTTTGGGATGTTGGTACTATCAGTTTCTCTAAATAGATGTGAAACCTGAAGTTGAAGCCATGGAGGGGAGAATTCAAGCCTAGTCTTCCAGTGACTTTGCATAGACTGAAGTGACCCCTGAAAGCTAAAAGTTGCAGTAGGAATAAGTGTAGTCATTTTGTGTGGTGGGATGTGTGCTGGCAGCACTGGATGGTGGGAACTGAACCAGTTTAGCCACAGGATCAGAGTTAACAGGCCACAGACCCTCAGGTTCAGGGAGCTGTCATGGTTTGATGAAAGCCTGGTTTTCAGTTGTATGGGGGGAGGATGGTTTCCTGTGGGGACCTGCTGGAACCAAGGAACTAGCTAGTTCTGAAGGGCCACTCAGCTAGCTCAGATTGACACCTGGTTAGACCACTTTAAATAGTTCAGCAACCACACCTATGGAAAAGCACATTTAAAAACAAAGGAAGCCCAGGAAATCACCCTCTTGCTTCTGACTTTTGGAGAGAGAAGTTTCCCCTCACCTCCCAGCATGGTGGCCGGGCAGGAGAGGGGAGGCCTCAGGGACGAGGCCAGGCCAGGCCACGCCATGGCTGCCGACATCTTGCTGTTACTAAACCCTGCCTTGTTGCCAGTCCAGACCGAGCCGGGATCCACTGGGCTGGGAGCGCCATGGCTGCCGACATCTTGCTGTTACTAAACCCTGCCTTGTTGCCAGTCCAGGCCGAGCCGGGATCCACTGGGCTGGGAGCGCCATGGCTGCCGACATCTTGCTGTTACTAAACCCTGCCTTGTTGCCAGTCCAGGCCGAGCCGGGATCCACTGGGCTGGGAGCGCCATGGCTGCCGACATCTTGCTGTTACTAAACCCTGCCTTGTTGCCTGTCCAGGCCGAGCTGGGATCCACCGGGCCTGGGAGCACTCTCGGGCTGGGCTGGCTCAGCCAATATCCTACCACTGTTGAGATTCATCTGCAACTACCAGATAGGGGGAGGAAAAACTATCAGCCCCCAGTGTGATGCTGCCGAGTTCTGACTTGGCTGCTGAGATCTTAGCTGCTCCCCCTCCAGCATGTCCTCTACCACAAACAGCTCCAGCCACAGCCCGACAGGGATCACCATCTATCTGCAAGTCTCGGGTGAGATCTGAACTTGTTCAGTGCCCAAATCAAGCTTGTAAACCATCAATCTTCCCTTGAATGAGAGAAAAATCACAAAGTAAGAACAAGTAGAGGAACAACATGAAAACATATGAAAAAACAATCAGTGAAAAAAAGAGTAAAATCTCAGATGAGAAAGATGAAAAGATGCCTTAATCTTAGGGCTGAAATCCTCCTATAAACATATAGAGAAAGATGTAATTGATACATCAGACTCTTTCCCTATAACTCATTGAAAAAGTATGGGGAGATAAAGTGTTCAAATTGTAAATATCAGCAAAGGCTTCCATGCTAAATAAACAGATGTTGCTTCAGATGGAAACAGATGTATAATCCCATGAGAAGTTTGAACAGAAAGAGAGAGAAGAGCGATGAAGACTCTCTGCCCAAGGGAAAGAAGAAGATCTCTGTTCTCAAAGATAAATATGATCTCAGAAATAGATGAAGAGAACCTTTGCTCTTATACAGTTTATCTTTAAAATAGTACTCCATAAGTTAACATGGCCCATAAACACAGCTGTGGGGAAAGCTGTAAAAATGGGAAGAACTTCATGATTGTAGGTTTTCCAGGCAGCTGCTATTTGTGAAAATTTAAAGCCATGAGAGAACTGTTTTCTTATGGAAAAGTCTCCATAAATTGACAAGAGGGACTCCTCTCCCTAAATGAAGACAAACCATTCTTGAAGTGATAAACTGACTGAACTGTTTCTGTACATTGTGCGTGGGAAAGAAAAGGTTGTAGGGGGGAGGAGAAGGGTTCTAAAGGTTTTATTCTGATTCTTATTGTCCTTTTTTTTAGTTACTGTTAATAAAGCTTTCTTTATACCCTTTTAAAGTTTTGAGCCTGCTTAACCTTTCTCTTAATCCTATCTCACTGCAGAAAATATGTAAGTATGTTATAATGAGTGCACTAGCATTTAGCCAGGACTAGACCCACCATATTAATTAGTGCATTTAGCCAGGAAATCTCAAATTGGTGAACCAAAACCACTACACAAGCAATTAAAGGAAAAAGGTTTCCAAGGTTTAATATAAATAAATAAATACGTAAATCAGCCCTTGAGTGTAATGGCAAGCTAAATACCACTCAGTACTTATAAGTCACAGTCAGTGCTTCTAAATGCCACCTCAAGACTGAGTCAAGAGCAGGAAGATGAAGAAAGGTCTCAAAAAATTCCCTCAATAACCAGTTCAAAAGACTTTTGTTTGCAGGACATGTATTCATTTTGCACAGTAGATAAGCTGATTTGATTTGCATCACAGTGTGGTGTTAATACGGCATAAGACAAATATGAATTCTTAATTAATACAGCATAAGACAAATATGAGAAAAGGGAGAGAAGCTCACAGCACTTAAATGCTAGAGGGATCTTTCAGGTGGTGTCTTCTTTTTAAAACTTAAATAAAAGAAAAATCTTAGATCGGTCTTGACTCCTTCTTCCTATCACCCTCACCCACTGCTGCTCTTTGGGGTCTAGGAACTGATTCAGCTCAGGTGGGCCCTGTGCAGGTGTGGAGGAACAGCACTGCTCTGATTTCAGTCTCTGTCCATAACCTAGGAGAGGGCAAGGAATGCCTTCAGGTACATTGGCAGCTTCTCCAAAACTCAGTGCTTAGGGCAGAGAGATGTGATGCCTAATTTCCTCTTACTAGGCTGTGAGACTAGGTGAAGGCAGAAGAAATTACTGCTTTTGAAGCAAACATCATACATAAACTAGTGAAACCTGGAGAATTTAGTTGGGATGAAT
This sequence comes from Melozone crissalis, assembly GCF_028551555.1. Taxonomy (NCBI): domain Eukaryota; kingdom Metazoa; phylum Chordata; class Aves; order Passeriformes; family Passerellidae; genus Melozone; species Melozone crissalis. The sequence continues at coordinate 3,020,260 of NW_026535840.1, read as the reverse complement.
ATATTAGTACAAGTGCACAGAGCTGTGGTTTGTTGTTTTGTAGCTGGACCATTGCCAGAAAGTTTCTTAATTCTTTTGGGGCAGAGGAAGTAAAAAGCATTTTAGAAATTATGAACTTAAAAAGTTCCAAAATAAGTCCTTCAGCCTAGGAAAAGCAGCATTTCAGACCCACTTGGCTTTGGGCATCTTGCTGCAAGTTCCCTGTGAGAGGAAAGGGTGCTGTGTTGCATCCTCTGGGAAGTCTTCACTTCTCTGCTGAGACTTGGTTTTACTTGCCACTAACTGGCTTTCATCATGGAGAGGTAATTGCAGGTAATTTGTATGAAATTCTGCATAGGTGAATAATAATGCATCTGTCTACTCTATCAAAAGGACAATAATGGACATTTTATGTTGCAGTATATTGTAGAAAACAGTAGACAAAGCTGGAACTGCAGTAAACTGACTGACAGAACTGGTTTATATCAGTAGCTGGATCTGCTGAAAACTGGATTTTTCCATGACTTCTCCCTTTCAATGAACATTATATGTTTTCTTATTCAGAAATGTGCTAGCATATCATAAAGTTGAATGAAGTAATGACTGGAACAGTTATGACAAATGTAGTTTGCCTGATAATAACTCTCATGGTGAAGAGACGCAGAAGGCATCATTGGCTTAAAAAATTTGCATTATGAGACTGTAAATCGTTCACTTGCAGTCTGTGTAGCCCAACAGAAAATATATTTGAGAAACCTGGCCTGCCTTTTTGGCTCTGCCCATTACTTGCTGGTTATCCGTCTCATTTCTGCTTCCTTATCAGAAATAAGCCCCCAGCCTTGGCCTGCTGCAGAGTAGCTGGATGCTTATATTGCAGAGTATTTTGGGCACTATTAGAGATCAGATGGCCTCATCTTCATGGGGTGGAGGTTTGGTGAGTCTGGAGAGGGAAAAGAAACAGCCCCTGCTGTGTTCCAGTTTAGGGGTATTGCCAGTTCTTGGTGCTGACACTGCCTTGAGTTGGCCAGCTAGCAACCTTACTAGGAGCAATGTGTCTCTTCATCTCCATCTTTCAAAAGTGGCAGGCAAAGTAAGGAATGCACAAACTGTGAGCTATTTGTAGCCTAACTACACCAATTATTAGGACTGTTGATGAAGTATTTGATATTCTCAGATGTTTCAGGCAACTTCAGGGTGCTGCAATTAAGGGTCAGATCAGACCAGACTTCAGAGGTTGTGCTAGTAGCTCATGCATGTGTAACTGAGCTGGAATCTCCTGCATCTTTTCTCAGTTGACATTTCTTTCAATTTTGAATAAATTTACTCTTTCATTTCATCTCAGCTTGTGTGCAAGCCTGTCCTTCAAATAACTGTTAGCCAATGATTTTGGGTTCTGCACCAGTTGCCTGCAGCAAAGATTGCCTCATGACTGTCACCTGGTGTTAGTAGCACACCATGAGCAAAGAGGTACATTTTGTAGGACTGCATTACAAAAGCTAGGGAAATGACAGGAAGCCCCAAGAAATCTAACTGAGAAAAGGAGAATGAAAATAAAAAGTAAAACTCGTGAGGCAACCTTTATCTACTGACCATATTGATAGGATTGTATCAGAAATTACAGCAGTTCTGTTCTCTCCATTACATTTATGTCTGTGTCACCATTTAGGCAGTTAACCCATATTTTCTGGACTTCCTAGAAAAATTCACACTGAGGTGGAATTTACTGCACGTATTCTAAACTGTGGTGTACTAGGACTCTACTTAAACCTGAAAAAAAAATTCTATTAATCTTTTCTAAAGTTTTTAGAGAAGAATGAAGATTTTATGAGTTGTGTGTTGTTGTGCTTGCTGTCAGCTAAAAGCAGCTGAGTTATCCATTGCAGACTCACCTTTGCTCACTAGTTCAGCACCACTACTTACGTGCCTGCTGTGAGCGGCGCATCAGAGCATCTTTGTAGTAGTGCGCCTTACTACAGTCTCTGTGAAAAGAAATGATGAAAACCACAGTGTGTTTTTGGGGAGAAGATCTTATTGATCTCACCACCTTCTGTAAGTGGAATGATGGGAATTTTCTATTGTCTGTAAGAATCTCATTTATGCCCTATGTTACATGTAGGCAGGCAGCTGCAGTAAAAGCCTGATGCAGAGCTCCTGGGGGTGTTCAGCAGATGTGTTGGCTGTCATGATCTCGGTGCTGGGCCTAGGACTTGGTCAATTACTGGAAGGGGGGCATTTTGGGAAAGACAGTTTAAATGGGCCAGGGAAGAGGTTTAAGTGTGCAGGTATTTGTCATCCTGGCCCCAGGGTAAGCTGATGTGGGTATCCACAAAATCAGAGGGTTTTGGGAAAACTGCAAAAGGCAGGCCTCAGAGACAGCAGAACTGTGATTGGAGCTAAGCAGTAGCCAAGGAAATAGGTCAGCAGAAAAATTATTTAAAAAGTAGAAAAGCAAGAACAAATAGAACAATGGTCTGTGTATTAACACTTGTCTAGAAAAACTCCCTAAGCGACAAGAAAAGTTTATCTAGCAAGATGTTAGGAAGTTTGAAGCTTAATAATGGAGCTCTGTGCATTATGTTTTAAGGCTCACAAGTAGGTATTGTATTAGAAATAAGCAAGCATTGTTTTAACCAAAGGTACCTGTGCTTATGGTGCTTGGATAGAACTACTGTCAATATGCTTTTGCTTTGTGTGATTGGGCAAAAAACTTATAAAGTAAGCTGTAACATTGAGTTTTTGGTCTGCTGCCTGGGATGTGAGCTGGTGGCATCTTCCCATTGTCATAAACATGGAATGAGACTGATGCTGGAAAATACAACAGCTCAAGGCACGTTCCCAGCAGTCTCATCCCGTTTGTGATTTGTACATACACCCCTGGCCGGCAATAAGCTGATAGAAACTATGGCAAAGTGAAGCTATTAAGAAAGAAAGTATTTGTTAAACCAGCCTTCGTGTCAATAGTTTGTAAATATTTGACTCTTGTGCTCAAAGCATATGGAGAATGGAAGGGAAAAAAATTAACAATTCAGCACACATTTACAGAGAAGTACTTTGCAAGATTGTGGATTGCAACAAGTAAGAACAGCAAAATTAAAAGCAGCAGATTAATATGTTGAGTCAAGCATGTACTGATGGCTGTGGATGGAAGTGATAATCATGCTTTATTTTGTCATTCAAACCATTGGTGGCAAAATCCAGAGCTGTGCAACACTTGGCATTTCTGTTTTGTAGAAAAATTATATATTTCAGCATTTTTCCTTCCTAAATTGTATCAATTAGTTAAAATACTTAAAAACCTGATTTGGGAAAAATGAAAGTGTTGACTTCTTTGGCTGCACTTAGGGCTAAATTTGAGCTCCTTCAGCTAAGTCGCCAGAGGTGCTAGCAGCAGTGTGGGTGAACTCTGTCCCTGCTTGGTGACTGATCCCATCTCTCATGGCACAGAGTGATGGCTAGGCAAGAAGAAGAAGTACTGTGGGAAGTTTTTGGTCAGCTCTAGGAGTTGATCCTATGTATGTGATAGGAGGACATGTCAGTTCCATTCTGCAGCTTGTAAAAGGCAGGAGTTCACAGCTGAATTCAAAGCAGAATTTCTTCCTGGCATCCCACCCAGCAATTATATTTGATCCAAACTAATTGAAACCAGATAATTTGGTCTCCCATAAATACACATTATTAAAACCAGTATTTCCCTAAAGCTATATTTTTCATGTAGAAACGGATTTTGATGCCTTTTGAGGACTACCTAAAAACAGAGGCCAGACAAAATTAAGGGACTAAAAAGCGGTTATACTTATTGAAAGGTCTTCGGATACATTTAGGGCAATCAAAGACCCCTCAGGGGCTGCACTCAAAAATGGACAATGGATCACAACTTTTCACACTTTTGTAAGTTTGGTCCATTTGCATATTGGAGGTTAATCTTCCAATTACAGCTTCAGGTAATGAAGTAATTTACCCCAGGTTTGCTCACCCCATCTTACTTTTGTTCACACTTCTCGGGGCCTGAGACAGTGAGGTTGATTTCCAGGCATAGAGAGGAATTGTTTTTTCTGACCAAAGTGAGAAAGCAGTAGCTACTAGCACTGTACGTGGAGTTGAGAACTATACACTAAAGAATTACAGGATTACAAACATATGAAAAATATAAGAGCTAAAATCTGAAGGTATCAGTTTGGTAGTTGCAAAACCGTGAAATAATTGTGTCTTAGTTGAGGCTTGCTATTCTGCTGCCTTCTGCTCCTGTGTGTTAATTCTCCAAATGTTATAGTCTTACTTTCAAATGTGTAAAGATAATTTAATTAGCAGCAAAGGCTTCTCCTATCTAGGAAAATCCCATGCAATTTTATTAAGGTAGAAAATGGAGAAGGATAAAGATCAAGGCTATAATTTTTAATTCAGTATCACACTCTCCAGTGTCTCATTATACTCCTTGTAAATGATTCATTGCCAATAATTGTCTGTGAAGAACAAATGACTCCCCTGTTCCCAAATCTCCCACACTTCTCCTTGAGATACCTTTGTTTTGGATTAAGACTTTCCCCTACTAAGTCTGCACAAATGTCTCTTTTTCCTTGGCTGTTACAAGGCAGAAGAGATGAAGCAGCTGAGAATGTTACCTCTTCTCCCTTCCTCAGGCAGGGTTTTCACTCAACAAAGTCATTGAGAAGCCACCAAGATCAACAAAGGAGCAGATGCTAAAGCACTGTGACCATCAGGGCTGGTCTTCTGTTTTAACACTTGTGAAAATCAAATGGCGAGGTGAGCTCTTAAACTCAGTCAGAAAAGACATGCTGTGCTTGGCACTTCTCTCCCATGCAGAGAGGAAATCAGGCCACTGTACACTTGACATCTTGAAAAAGGCTTTTTTTGGAGCATGAAGGATCTTTCTTCTATTTTTTTCTGGTCCTCTCCTGGCCCATGTATGCATAAAATAAATCCTGCTCCTTAATCCTTCAGACATTGTGAGGTAAATTTGCTGTGTCCTGGCTCAGCAAGAGTTGATGAAGATTTGTAGTGCAAGAACAGATGGGAGCCCTTCCCTAAATCCAACTAGAAGACCTAATGAAGAGCCTTTTAGTCTGTGCCAGGGCTGTTTGTGTCCTGCTTGTTACAAATCACTGTGGACACGAGCTGCAGCTGCCTGTTGCTCACCTGACACGGCTTTTCTCACAGGTGGATGCTTAAAGGAGGGTGATGTATGTCTCCAGTTGCTTCAGCAAGACACTGTAGGGAATCTGGTGGCATGAGGAGCTGTCTGCTCTTAAAATTATTTTGGAAAGTGTCAGCATGGGAGCTGTAGCCTCTCTGCAGCGCTACTCTGCTGCCTCAGTCAGTGCTTTTTTGGTCCCCTCACATGCTCCAACCCTCTGAGATGGGTTCGCTGCATGATGAATTGCACATCATAAATATTTCTCTCAGTTTGTCATCTCACTGAAAACTTTATTTCATGCTCTCTTTTCCACATGGATACCAGTTCCTCCTCATCTTAACACATCCTAACACTGGTTTCATCCAACTTTTAGTCTCTCCTACTGAGAAATTGTCTCCTTGCTTGTTCAGGGATCCTGATTTTTACCCTCATATATAGTTACATCAGATAGATAGATAGATAGATAGATAGATAGATAGATAGATGGATAGATAGATGTACACACATACATACATATATGTATTTTGTATTATATTTTCTGTATATTTCTTTGGAGTTACACTGTTCTGTGCTTTGGGTTTGATGGTCTAACACAGTGACCAAGGGCACTGCTGAGCCAGAGTGGACTCATATGACCCTGGGAGAGAAAGAGATGCTGCATGGGCTCCCATTCCTCTTCCTTTGGACTGCCATGGCTGTGGTAATTCTATGGATGCCCTGCTCTTCCCACCTGTGAATACTGAGATGCACTGTTCAGGCTGGCCTTCAGAGCTCTTACTTACAGTCTCCTTTGTTGCTGTGCAAATTTGAGGTTGCAGCTGAAAAGCAGCGCAGGAAAAGTGATAAATGTATTTTCTAGGGATGACAGGGACCAAGATGTTGGTAAAAATCTTTCACTCCTGTAGGTCTCCTGGAGTAGAAGGCAAATTACCACCTCAGACAAATGTCTAGACTGCTCAATAATTCTTTGTTGAACAGGTAGGTCTGAATGGATGGTGCTATCTTAGGTATACAGTGAAGTTTTCCCTTCTTAAAACATTGCTATTCTGTTAAACTTTTGGAGTCTCCTTCCTTCTGTTGCTCAAGACCATGTCTTGTTCTTTTCTTATTGGAAGTTGCAATGAACTTATGTTTTCCCTATAGATAGGAAACACACTCAAATTATCTTAAATTAGACTTTTCTTAGTAGAGGGGGGAAAAGGGGGTTGTAAAAAGGGTCTGTGTGCAGAGGTAGACAAGAAATTGGTTGACTTTATCTCTGCTGCAACTTGCAAATTAACACTCTGGCATGGGTCCCAATCCCTTAGGATAACATTCCTGTGTATTGGTTACGAGGATTCTCAGGAAAGGTGTATGTGAATTAATAGGATTTCCACTGAAAGTTTTCATGTCCAAGTAAGAGTCCCATTTAAAATTAATCTGAGTTTCCAAATGGATATATGGTTGCTCAGTGTGTGACCTGGAGTCTGTTGTATGCAGTGTAGGTCACCCATTCAGGGTTAATTCTCTCTCCCTCTCTCTCAGGACAGTGAATGAAAAAATTTCAATTACAACTCCTTTTCTTTCCAGAAGGAACCATAAATGTATTTTAAGTCAATCTGCACTGCTCATGCTTAGCATACTGAACTGCTCCTCAATTGATCAGTTTATTTTACTTGGAGATCCTCAAAGAATTTTATCAGTGGCCATGGGGAAATACACCGCAGTAGAAGTTTCACTTGGAAGCTTTACGTGATAGAATAAGGTTGTAGAAGAGAAATTCATGCTCTTCAGTGCATCTCCCCTGAACAAGTGTTATCCATGAGTGTACACCTGGCTCCATGAAACCAGGAAATTGCTGCGATAAGAAAGCTGCTTTGGTGACTCAACAGGTTGTTGGACACCAAAACAAATATCTTCAGGATGATCCATGAGTTGTCTTGGTTTTTTTGTAATGCCCTAATTATAGTGAATCTAGACCTGGATCCCCTATACCCCTGGACAACATTGCCTGGTGACTGATAGCTCGTCAGTATTGCTCACTTAGCCCTGTTAACAGGCCACTCAGAATGTGCAGTGAAGAGGTCCAGGAGCAGAATGACCTCAATTAACATATGAAAGTTGTAACAGTGCTAAGACTTCCCTGGCTTTGCAACTGAAATAATCTTAAAAGCAAAAATTTGCATCCTATAATTACTGACCAAAACTGTGCGATGCAGCTCACCCTTCAAGATGATTTGTGCCAGCTCCATGTCTCTGAGCGCTCATCCAGGTCACTTCCTGCACTGGCTTTGGTATTCCAGGAGCTCCTGCAGGATCTCCCTGTTGCTGCAGTACTCTCACTTCAAAAGCATCTCAGAAAAAGGTGAGAAGGCGTGGCAGTAGCCTGATGCTTTGCACTCACTGAATCACGTTTTGTTCCTGATCAGTGTGTGGTTTCTAGTTTCAAATTTATTGCACGCATTGCAAAATTAATTCATTTTTAAACAGAAGTGCAAGCTTTACTAGACAACAGTAAAAAGCTGCTGCAAATGGACTAATTAGAGATTATTGAGAATGTTGGATATAGGTTTTTCATGTCAGTATTTCTGTTTTAATTATAATAAGATTGTGATTATAAATTTATCACATTTGTCAGACATGGTGACTTTTAATCATAAAATACCATTTTGGTTTATTAAAAGATGTTTGGAACTAGATAATGTATTAATAGCAACATTCTAACAATTAATTCTTTAAATATATAATTGTAAGTGGACACAACATAAAGAACACATATTGCCACATTTCACAGTACAAGCTGGCTTGTACTAGGCAAATTAACCAGCCCCTAGTACTAGGTAAATTAACCAGGTTGACTAGCAGGGGCTTCATCCAATCACGTCTTTCCTAAGGCTGCAGGCATATCACTGGTACAAGATTTGGGGGGCATAAAGATCAGAGCAATAGGCTATCCAGACTGGGCTTTTCAAATGCCCTTTATAAGGAAGAGCTGGACTATAAATGATATCTGTTGCCACATGAACATTGGGTGAGTGGGTCTCTGTCGCCAACCCACTCCCCCACACACTCACATACGGTGACCCCGACATGATCCAACTCAGTACACAGAGCAAGGGAAACAAATGGCGTAATAGATGGGACGTCAGTGTAATAGCTGAGACTTTGGTGTTAGAGCCAGAATACACGGCATCAGAGCCAGAAATGCTGGGTAAATAATGGTATTGCAGTGGAACTACTGTGGGCAGTGGAAACCTGCAGTGAAATTCCCCTGAGCTGAAAGCAGAGAGTGTTGTGGAGTTTCCAACCCTGTTTTTGTTGATTGTAATCGCCATCAGGACTATGGGGACCTGGACTTCAGCACCAGAAGACCCCATTCTTAGGTGTGGACTTCCTTTCTTAATAAAAGAGTGATTCATTACGATGAGTGGGCTCTGCAAGCCCTGCTCACGTGGTGCAAGAGCCATGAAATTGATGTGTCCGAAGGAACATCATTACACTATCGATTTGGCATTCGCCTGGACGATATATATGTGCAGCAGCTTCCACTGGCAATGACACAGCCATTGATGTTATAAAGCCATGGAGAATCGTCCTGGATTTGTTAAAACAGATGAATTATGGGAGCAAAAGAGGATGGGCAGAGCAGCCACAGAGGGTCATGAAACCTCCGTGCAGAGCTAGGAAGCTGCACTGGGCAGGGATGATATGCCGACTGGGCATTCTCCCACCTTACAGAGCCACAGGGCCAGCACACCCCAGAACGCTCTTCTTGCAGGACATTCCCCCGCAGGGCAAGGTGGCAGTGAAACACTGCATTGCCAAGCTACACTGAGTGGCAGCACAGCCACTTCACTGTGCCCCCCTGCCCTGGTGCTGGCTGGCCTTGTCCACTGTGAAAATGCTCCCTACTGAAGTGGAGCTGCGGCTGAGCGCTGCAGGGCAATCATGGGGAGCAGCACAGCCCCAGCGAGTGGGGGAATCCCAGCAAACAGAGACAATCCGAGGGCTGCCTAAGCCACAGCTGCCAACAACACCCAGAGAGACAGTAGGACAGATTACACAATCCAGCATGTGGAGCCATGGTGACCACCATGGCTCCAATGATCTGTGCAGCTCTGGCAGCGCCGAGATTCTCTGTGCCCACTCCAGGCTGCTGTGCCAAGCTGAGTCACTATCCAGCTGCCACGGGCTATCGTATCACCAGTCCAAGTGGGTACACCATGCAGCCCTGCTCTGGAGGATCAGACCATGTGGCAGCCACTCCAATCCCTCCCTGCACCACCAAGCTAGGCGAGAATCCCACAGCCATGGCGCCACGATGCCATGTGGTCACTGGGACTGCTCCCTCACCTTCCTCGTCGAGGCTTCTCACACTTCCCATCGCCATGGAAATGCCAAGACCACCTCCTCCTAAGGCTGGGTAGCCCAGCCCCACAGATACACCCCCAGCTCAGTGGAGCTTAGCCACGCCTGTGTCAGGAGGTGTACCTACACCACCAATCCGGCCTACATCAGGGAGCAGAGCCCTGCCCCCAGTCCAACCTCCATGGAACACAGACATATTTTTGCACTAGATATTAATAAAAGCTTGTTTTTAAAATATAAATGCAGAAAGCCTCTCCCAAACAAGTTCATGGCCCTGATCAAGGCATGAACCTGGCTGGTAGATAAAAATATATTACTAAACCTAGATGATTCTATGCAAACTTTGCAAAAGCTAAACCCTTTTTCCTTTGAGATAAACAAGAAAGCCTCATCTGGAAGAGGTTCCTTCAGGTCCTCATAGTGAAAAAAACCCCCTCAGCAACCCCTTAAATCATAGTACCTTATTAATGCTGTTCCAAATCCATGTTTTACTCCTATTTTTAGTTATTAATACAAAGAAAAAAGGAAAAATGGTTGGGGTAAAGGTACACCCTCCTTTAAGTCTTAGGGAATATAATGTTCTCATGTCTTTCAATCAATGATATAACAATACAATAATCCTATGATGTTCAGCTCCCCAAACCCAAGGTAAATACATTTCAATGGACAATGGGACACATTAGATATCTACTAATGTATCTGGCTTAAACTATGTTCTGTTCGGAACCACAGACAGCATCTGCCTGATAACTCCTCAACAGACATCACAGAGAACAATGATGACCTACCTCATGGAAATCTGGGACTCTTGAAGTGACAGTTCATATTAGGACTTGATTTGTTTATGTATTATTTTTCCTGTTTACAAACTGTTTTTCTGTTTACAGATATTTTTTTCTAGTAGTTGAGTTTTTCTTTAACAGTTTTAAAAGTTAAGTAGTTCTTCGTTTTTAGTGATAAGTTGTAACTTGTAACCTCTAAGCATCAAGCCTGTGACACGTTAGCCTCAGTTCTTGCCTAAGAGATCCTAGACATGAATGCTGCAGCTCCAGTGATACAGTCTCATGCAAATTAAACCCATGCAGCCCTTCTGTCACCCTGTTTGCAAAGGGTCCTTGCAAATGGGTGACGGAGAGCAGGTTGCAATTTTTATAAGGACAGAATGGTGAGATGTTGCCACATATCACAGAGCAAGCTAGTTTGTACTAGGCAAATTAACCAGCCCCTGGGCTGACTGACAGGGGCTTCGCCCAATCACATCTTTCCTAAGGCTGCGAGCATATTGCTGGTCCAAGACTTGAGGGGCATAAAGATCAGACCAATGGGCTATCCAGACTGGGTTTTTCAAATGCTCTTTGTAAGGAAGAGTTGGAGAAAAAATGCTCTCTGTAGCCACATGAACATCAGGTGAGTGGTCTCTTTGTCTCCAGCCACTCCCCCACACACTCGCAAACGCAGGCATGAAAAGAATCACCTTTAATGTTATGAAGTCAAGCACCTAAAAATCTGGGAAAAGATACAGCTAAACAATTTCTGTAAACTACATCTTCACTTTTTTAAGGCAGATGGAAAGGAACGGGTAAATAGGAGGGAACTAGGACAGTGCTTAAGGTTGTAGTTTACAGTTTCCAAATAATGCATGGTTTATTTGGTGTATAGAGCACTGACCTGTTACTGGATGAAAGAATGATGTGTGTCAAGTAATTTTATTTTGAAAAAGGAGGTTTGCCTTGTTCCTTGCAGAATATGAAAGGTGAATACTGAGTGGGAAGGTGCAGGACAAGGCAGATGTGCCCTCAGCCAGCTGGATTCTGCACAGGAAATGGGCTCCTTGCCTGGCCTTCTCTGGTGAGCCCCTGAACAATGGGGAGATCAGTGACTTGACCCAAAATTTCTCACAAGCTTTTTTTTAAACCACTTTCACTTTCTGGACACTCGTAACCATGGCACAAACCAGGGCCATGTTTACTTTAAAAATACTGTCTCTAATGAGTGATGCTCTGGGGAGAGAATGATTGTATGGGCCTCAGATGATTCCCATTCTTAAGACTGCTGTCATGAAGGTACAGTAAATTTGAGGAGCAATTGGAAAAGAAAGCTCAAGTGCAGTACGCATGGAATATATTTTTCCAGTCTAGGAATAGCTGCAGTACTTAAGATAATGCTGCCTTTCCCTTCATTTTCTTATCAGCTTCTTATTTTCCAAAAGCTGTGTCATCTCATCCTTGCGGAATTCATCATGCAGTGATCTTTTCTGCTTCATTGCAAAGTCAGCTAAGTCAAATTAAACAGCCTTTATGTTAAAGAGCCACAAATTAACTCACATGACTTTGCATTGAAGCTGGTGAAGAGCAATTGTGTAAAAGAGTACTCTTTGCAAAAATTATTTTGGATGGTTATCTTCAATTCTACTGTGAAAAGCACACAGAAGAAACTAAGACTTCCAGAGCAAGATTTAAAATGTCCAGAATTAGTTAGCAAAACAAACAAAAAATTGACTGAATTCCTCATTAGTTGAATCCAGCTTAATCTCTGTAAAGGATGTCAAGGATGAAGTAGACTCAGATGAGACTCAGGATGGCTCAGTTGTATCGACCAGGACTGTTCCATAAATCACCTGCATTAGGGGACTGAACTGGTGTTGTTTGTAATCTCAGTCCTGGTCTTTCAAAAAGGGTTAAGGTTGCACCTTTATGATATTTTAAATCAGCCGATAACCTACGCCATGAAGTTGATACTTTTTATAAAAGCAACATTAAAATTTCGGGTATTCAGTCTTCAAGAAGTATCATCTCTCCCTTAGCTCCTTGGTTAACACAGTGTGCTAATGTGTCTGGTGCCAAGGAGGGGATTATTTTAGGCTTGGGTGCATCCAATTTGTTAAATTGGAAATTTGTTAAAGCTCTTTTATATGTGGAGCTCTGAGGTGAAAGCCTCTTCTCTTCCAGTGAAAACCCTGTGGTCTCTTGACAGGTAAATGTCATGATCTCTCTTATTATATAAGCTGGGCAAACCAATGGGGTTCAAAAACATCCATAAAAGCAGTCAGGCAGCAGTCAACTCTCTTGTTAGCAAATTTGTCAGGAGGATCAAAGCTTAAACCAGTACAGGCATTCCCTGCTTCTGCAGAGCACTGGCGTCTAGACTGGGTTTGAACTGTGTAGGGTGTTTGCAATACTGCTGGAAATCGTGTACATAAATGGAGATTTTAATTCTGGTATTCTCTGTTTGAAACTGCTTTTTTCTTACATTGCAAAGAGACCTCTATGCAATAATCATTCAAATACATTGAGAAACACATCAAAGCACATTCCTGTTGCAGTGAAAAATCAACGCACACGTTTCACGTTTTTGTTGGAAAGCATTGTCCACAATGAGTACAATATTAGTCACTTCTGTGTACTGTTCTTAAACAGGGTTTGACAGGGCAGGTGTTGGTGTTTCAAGGTGATGCTTCAGTGACAAGTTTTTCATCATGTTGTGCTGTACAAAGATCATTTCTTTTCCTTGTCCTCCTCTTTTTTTTTTCCCTTCTTGCCCCTTGCCCCCATGCCATCAGTTTATGTTTAAGATTTAATCTCAGCCAGCCTGTGGGTATTATTATTTTGTTAATGTTTTTAGCAAGTACAGCCCTCCCAAACTCACATGAACTTAAGCCAGGTTCAAGTACAAATAGATATAATGCACAGATTTGAATCATTTTCCAGTAGGTGCATAAAGGCATGGCACAGTGTTGGTAATTTATGGGAAGTACTCAAGAACTGTCTCGGAGCATGGCAGCCCTACCTGCTTTCCTTGGGGGCTGGTGTCTTGGTTAATTTTTACTGGCTCTCACACAGGGAATTAGATGTTCACTCAGAAAATGCTTTTATTCCCTTGTTAAACAGTAGTAATATACTCAACTATGAAAATCACTTTTGAGCCTGAAACAAGAGAACACTTTTAGCCTTTCAGATGCTGTTGCATTTGAAAAATATTCATTTTGATGCAGCAATAGGCAGCTGTATTTTGGAGGGGGTTTTGTAGGCTTTTTAAACAGCATGCAATGAAAAAAAGGATGTATGGTTTCCTGTCTGTTACAGTTTTCGGTCATTTACCTCTTTCATTACCAGGATATTGCATGTGAAGAATGTGGCCATTTTCTATTTTGAATTTGGAAAGGTTTTATTGTAAAGATGTGTTTCCTGCTGTGCTTATTGCTATATGCACAAACACATGTGAATATATAGTTGCTCCCATTCCTGTGGCTACAATAAATCGAAGTGGGAGAACTCGCACTGTGCCAGTCAAGTAATAGAAAGAAAGATGGCAAAGTTAAGTTTAAGCAAGTTGGAGAGCCCAAGGCAAAAGGAGTTCCCTCTTTTGGAAAAGAGAGGGAGTTTTTGTTGGTCCTCTGGTTAGCCATGATGATTTTGTGCAGTAGTGCTGTGCTCATCCTGATCAAATGGCCTTCACACACATATCCCCTGTCACTGTGCATTTTAAAGACTGATCAAGCAACTCTTCTGAATGCTACATTTCTTGGAAATCCGTTTACATCCTCTTGGTTCAGGTAAGTTCAGTGTCCTGGAGAAACTAAAAACCTACTTTATATTTTTCAGACACTAGCTTTTTAAAACATATTTTATTTCTACCTTAGCTGTTGTTTAGAATGTTGTTTAGTTTATCTTAAGGACTGTGAAACCTGACAGGGTTTGGTGCTGAAGCAAATCCCCTGGAGCCAAAGCCCCCCATAGTTAGCAGGAGGTGGGTCCTCTCTGGGCAGAGCTGGGGGAACCTGGCTCTGTGTGTTATGGGTGTCCTGTTACGTGTTTGCCTGTTGGGTTGAATACAACAGCCCAGGAGCCTGTGTCCTATCCAACTGTAGCATCCCCCAGTACAGACGCAATGCCTGCTCAGTCTTTCCCTTGAGCTCTTATTCTTCAGTGGCACACCAGGTAATCCAGCCAACATCAAAGCCTCATTCCCGTTAAGGTCTGATGTATATTTCTCATTAATCACCTCTTAGGAATATTACACCTGCTACAAAGGCTTCTTTTATGTATGAAATAATTGGGTCAGGGGTTTTATTTATTTTTTTTTCACTCAAGACAGATAAATGAAATGGAAGCTAGTTAATTGAACTTGAAGCTTTTCTTAGCTGCTCTGTTCAAAGAAGTAACTCCAGCCTTTATCAGCATAGCCCAGCAGCTGAGTCTACAGGGTGACCTGTGGGGAGGTAAGGTACCAGTGTGGGTCAAAATCCTGCTGTTCTTGGAGTGCAGACTTGACTCAGCTTTCCTCTGCTTCAAAAGCAGACCCAGCCTTCAGGCTCCTCTTCTCTTTGTCTGCAGAAGATGTGTGTATAAACAAATATGTGGGTGTTTATACATAATGGAACAGTTCCACTGGGAAAGGTGGATGAATCAGAGCATCTGAATTTTGCAAATCAATATCCAGACATATATATTTGTTGGAGGCAGTTACCCTGCCTGTTAAAACATACCCTGTAGCTTCTGTTACACACACCTTCTCCTCTGAAGTTGGAAGATGGTGCGTCCTACCCCTGCCCCCTCTGATTAGGACTCAGAAAGACCTGCCTTCCATACTTTATGGCTGCTGTGTCTAGGGAAAAGGAAGTTTGCCCATTTGTATCCAGAGGAGAATTGTTCCAAACTTTTGTCGTGATGCAAAATTTTTAACATATTAAAAAAAATTCCAAAATTCCAATTGTGTTTTGGTAAGTGTCATGAGGAAATTCAGTATACATGAAGGACCAGGCATAGCTAATGGTTCTCATGCTCTAATGTTCTCTGTGTGTTATTCAAATACCACTTTCCAGGAGAAGAGTAGTTTGGGTTATATGTGCCACTCTAACTTGAGTTCATGTCTGGTCAGTACTTGGAAGGCATCAGGGCAGTGTATTTAATGAAGATCAGTGAAATGTGAAATCAGAAAATGAGCTACTTCATCTCCTCAGCTGGGGTGGTGGGGAGTGATTTATTTTTTTCAATTCTCTACCTGTTTTCTACGTGGCTCTGAAGTGATCAGGGCAGATGCTTGTGCTGACCCCAAAGACCATACCGGTGTGGGAAGGAACAATGTGACAGGCCTGGATAAGGATGGGGGTGGTTGCAGGATGCGGAGGTTCAGGGACAACACACCATGACCAACATGATCCAGTGAAGCCCAGTTTATTATTCTTAAAAGACTATATTTATAAAAAATCTCACTGTCCACTCTAGCTAATACATGATTGGTTAATCCTGGCTGTTCACTTGTCTAAATTAGAATGCTGATTGGATCACCTAATTTTTCACGCGTCTTGCTGTTCTCGTCAGGCCCACGCATGATTTACTTTTTTCTGACTTTCCCAAACTTGCTGACAAACTTGCTGAGTCCTGATGATTCTTCTTCTTGTATCCTTTTCAAGGACATACCGACCCCATTTCTGAATATGTCCATTATTCATTGTTTGTGAACGTGTTCATTGTCCATTAGTACAAGCAGGCTGGATGGTGCATCAGCTGAATATGGCCATTGTCTAACAAAAACTCCTCAATCTGCAAAAAACTCACAACAGTTCCCAGCTTTTGTTTTTGCACAACCCAGACTGATTTAAAAGCACGGTCAGTTATTTTCTGGACACAGCCTAATAAGCAAGGCACTACAAGCAGAATTGAGAAAAGAATACAAATTATCATAATACCAAAGCTTACTAAGTCCTTGAGCCAGCCCATTATTCTCCAGGATTTTAGTCACTCATCAGAAGAATTCTCAACAACTGTGAGCTTTTTCATATTCTCCTTAAGCAATGACATTTTCTTGTGAAGAGATTCAGAGTGGTCAGAGAGATTCATGCAACACATCCCTTCAAAATCTTCACACCCATATCCTTGTGCTAGCAACAAAAAGTCTAGAGCAGCCCTGTCCTGTAACACAGCGTGTCGTATGCTACCTACATCAGTGGTAAGCTCATTCAGTACTTCAGATGTAACGTTAATTTGTTTTCCTGTCCAACAAGCCAATCGTTTTAATTGTGTAAGGGCCTGTGATGAAGCTACTCCTGGTGTAAAAAGTGATGCCAGTATGACTGAAGGCCTATTCCACAGGTGGTGAATGGTTTTTGGTCAGAATTGTGAAAAGCTTTGCTTCTGGCACCCAGCAATGCCCTCCCTCAGCAGGCAGTGATGTCTGTGTTGAGGTCAGCCTGGGCTTAGCTCCCAAGCCAGCCGCAGAGGATGGACTTCCACAATCCATGTCTGCCTCCCCTTTTTTCATGGCTGGATGAAAACAAAAGCCCATCAAGCTTGGATTCTCCTCCTAAACCACTCATAGGCTGCATGTTTTCTACCTTTATTAGTCTCATTTAAATAACAGAAAGATTATTCCTGGCAGTGAGCACAGTTTATAGTAAATGGCTTTTCCTTTAATGCTTTGTTGAACAAGAAACAACGTAATTATTTGCTTATAGAGAAACATGCATATGTGCTGTATTGAATCACTCCTTGTGCTGGTGATGGGTGCAGGTTCATAGCCCATAGTTAGTTCTCTGAATACTGATGAAATAGGCAAGTACGTACAAGAAACAAAATTCCTGTGTGGGTTTTGGTAATTAGTTGCATAAAGGCATGACTGAAAATAAATTGGCAAAAAGCTTTTAAGAATTACTGCTTTATCCTTTTTATGAAAGGATGGATTGAAGCTTTCAAATTAAAAATCATTAAATATTAATAAAGAAGAGAGGCAACAGGAATCATTTTAATTTCCTTCGTTACCATAGTTAATGATAGCCTTAGGGCAGAATGAGAAAAACATAGAATGTACTAATGGAAATGCATCCATTAGAACTGTACTATTTTTGCTTCCCTTGACATGAATACATAGCTAACAAAAATACTGTTACAGTACAACTGCACACTCTGTAAATAATTCAACTATCAGCTGTCATCATGTACAAACCAGTAAATGGCTCTTGGAGAAGGTTCTCCTTCCTTGACATCCAGAGGATTTCTAACTCCTTGAACACGGTTTTCATTTGAATCTTAAACACCTGCACCAAGCTTATCCCTGTAAGGGTAGCAGGAATGGATTTGGCTCCCTGAGCTGATGCCAACATAGAACAGGACTCTTGGACCTGTATACACAAGGGAGAGGGCAAAGGGGGTGTAGCTCTGCAGCAGAGGAGCCCCTGTTCCAGGGCAGGGTCAGAGCGTGCTTTGCAATGCTTTGGTATTGCTACATTTTACTGCACAGAGACAAGCACAGTTCAGACCCGTGAGTGGAAGGAGAAGCAGAGCCAATGACTGGTACCTTTGTCTGTAATGGAATGCACTGTGCAAGTGAGAAGTGATGCCAAGGTGGTGGTGCTGATAAACAGTCACAGCGCTGAGCCCTCTCCCCACTGACAGCTCTCTCTGTTTGGTAGACTAAAGGCCTTTACATATATTTACACTGAAAACTCCTTTATTTCCTCGATGTAGGTCGTGTATTCTGTTTTCTCTGAAGGTGCTTACTTGCAGTCAGCTAATTGCATGATTCAGTCATTAGCGTTTATGACACTGAGTAGCTGTAATGCTCTTGGGGCCGTGCTCATGACTGTTTGTACATGTATTTCCTAGCCTCTGTCACAATATATCCGGGTTTATGATTGCTAATGCTCACAGAAGGCCAATTTGCAAAGCAGAGCAGATGGACACATAATCAGTCTAATGACTTAATGTCACAAATGAAATGCCCTTGCAGTTACCTGTTATTTATTTCTGCCAAGACTGTTTCTGGAACCTTAATACAGACTCCAAAGTCTGCTGCTTCCCTCCTTGCAGCAAATGCTGCAGCTCTACCACTCCATTTGGATCCCTACCTGTACCTACTCCTGCACCCTGCTGTATTCCACCCTACTGTTTGGTATTACCAGTATGCCACACAGGTGATCACTCTTTTCCTTGGAAATTTAAAACCTTTCCTGAACACCTCGATGTCAGGTAGTTTCTTTGTGTGTGCTATGTGTTCTTGCATTTTTTTTTAAATCTAACACCTATACTCCTTCTCAAACACCCTTGTGCACAAAAATCACGGTCTTTTCCCTTTCCCCTTTAAACCTATGACTGAATCTTCATCAAGTCAGTAGGACTTAGAGATATGTTTAACTTTCATGTTGTGATGGATTAATTTGTTAAGTTAGGGGCTCAGAAACTACCATGACCTTACTCATTCCTTCTGAGTTACCAATTTTTTTTTTTTAATTTTTTAAAATCCCTCTAAGTGTCTTATTATCAAAATAGTTAATTCTGTATAGCTTTTCAAAAAAGCATACTCAGATGTGCCTCTTTGTGCGCAGGGAGAAGACAGGTCTCAGTTCCTATGGTGCTTTCCAATGGACTTGTAAGAATGCACTGGAAGGCCTCAGTCACTGTGGCCTGAGGAGTGTTTGCTGATGTTTGTAAAAAAATAACAGGTTTTCAGCTGATAACCTCACCCCTATGGACTTCTGCCATTTCTGCATAACAAAAATTTTCCTATTTTCCCTGTTCAAAAGAATCAGTCATCAGAAGAAGTAATTGCTCACTAGGGCAGAGGGAAGTGGGGATTTGATGTGGCATCAAATTACTTAATGAGCTGCTGGTGTATAAATGTTGTCCTTAGTACGTGCACTGCTGAAAGACATGAGGCACTTAAACTCCTTCTAGTCTCTACTTTGTCTTTGTACTTTTTCAGAAAGTTATAAATTAGGTTGTTAACTAACTGATTTATGGGACATGCTTATTAAGCTAGTAATTTTCTGCAGCAGTTGTAAATTACCTTCTTTTATTTTGCCATCTGCATAATTATATTTTACCCTTTTGCCTGTGTGCATAATTTGTTACCCTGACAGCCTTTATCATTCCAACTTTTTTGTGGTTTTGTCAGTTTTTCTCATACGAATGGGATACAGAAAAATAGATATATACCCCAATGATACAAACTTTTAGGTGACATGACTGCCAAAGGCTGAAATTAATTAACATGCCTGATTGAAATAAATAGAAAAACTGTTTTGTAACTTCACAAAACAATGTCACAAAAGTAGCCTTTTTGTAAATTTGAGTTAATATCGAAAAATTGGCACTAGTTGATTGTACAATTTTTTCCGATATATTTACCCAGTTCAATTTGTCTCACTCATAGAAGTGTGGGCAGCTGTAGTCCTTGCAGCAATAAGTAGTTGAGGACTAATAGTCCCACTGATTATTTCCTCTAAAAAAATTGCTTTATAAAAATAGCTATCTCTGATTTATCCATCCCAGGGAATTTCTGGTACAGGGCAGCTTTTCAAAACAAGTTCCAGACATCAATTCGCATTTGCTTTAAGAAGCTGTTTTCTGCACAGCTACTGTATAGTAAAGGTGAAAGGATAGAAATTTGTCTCTTTTGTATATCAGTGGATGTCCCTTGCTTTGTCTCTATGTATCTCTGCATAGTGAGAAGATAAAATGAAACATAGGCAGAACCAAAAGTGTGTCTCTATTCCAGAGTAGATGATAGAGCTTTTCTGGTATTAAGCTTAAATTACATGTAAAGGGCTTTATTTGCAATTTTACCTTATAAATGGTGTGCCACATCAGGCATTGCCTCATAGAACCTCCATTGATATGATGTAATGAAATAGGCAGTGATAATGTCTTAGAGCAAAAATGAGAAGATGCTATCTAAAACCTGATGTGTTATGTAGAATTATCTTTTTCAGCATGAAGTTACACCACCAGAGAAAGAAGTTAGGATG
Source organism: Melozone crissalis (assembly GCF_028551555.1). Classification (NCBI taxonomy): domain Eukaryota; kingdom Metazoa; phylum Chordata; class Aves; order Passeriformes; family Passerellidae; genus Melozone; species Melozone crissalis. The sequence continues at coordinate 3,000,041 of NW_026535840.1, read as the reverse complement.
TATAAGAGGACTCGTCAATCTGTGATAAGAATGTGGAAGGCGTATTTAACTCTAAGATTTTGGTTTATTCATTGGGCAATAACTCATTTTCCAAATATCTAGATGTTGTCACAGTAAAAATTAAATTGTTGAATTTTTAAATTGGGATGTGTAACTAAACACTGCAATTTCTACAGACTGATGTTTTTGAATTCAGCAGATCAGTGGTTTTGTTAAGTTTTGTTGGTTTTGAGGGACAACTTTGCAGTTAGACTTTTAGATTTCTCTTAGATATTGCTTTGGTTCAGCTTGTGAACAGCTCTCTTTTGTTAAGCAACGGTTTGTGGTTGAGAGCTCATCTCTGTTTTGGTGCTTGTTTGGGCTTGGTTTTATTGGTGTTGTAACTGCAGTAAGAGGTCACCTTACAGCAACTTTTTCTGTTAGTTGCCATCATGAATCCTGATGGAATCCCTGGATGGAGGCCAGCTGGTCCATCCAGGGCCCTGGCCAGTTACCTGTAATTATCTTCACAGCAAGTTTTCCTTTATTACCCTAAACCTTCCTTGGCCTTAGACTATTTAACACATCAAAATACTAAAACTGTTATTGCTTTAGGCTCTGTTTTCTCTGAATGTTCCTGATTTGAAGTCTTCAAATGTTGCAGATTTCCAACCTAAAATAATCTCAGCAACTGTTAACAATGCTTTTTGCAATCAATGTATTAGTGATTTGGAAAATTGGCAGGAAGCCCTGAATTTGGAGATACACAGGTTGAGGTTGTTTATTTAGCTGGAAGGAAGGGCAGGACAAATATTCCCAATGTTCCATAAACTAGATATATCAGATTTTTTGTTTTTTTAGACTTGAAGTCCATGAACGTGGATTTTACAATCTATTAATTGGATGTAAGGAAAAAAAAATCATCTCTTCATATTGATTTAATAACAAAATATAAACTCATAGTTTAAAAAGACTGTGCATAGTACCAGTTTTTTAGGTCTTGCTCAATAAAGCTTCAGAGATGGGATAGGATATGAAGAAGTAAATTTATTAAAGAAAAAATACCTTTTGGAAAGCGCAACCCTTGAAATCTTGTCTTCTGGTGGGTTTCGAAGGTAGTTGCATCAATATCCCCAGGATGGGAGAATTCACTTGCTAGAGCTGAATTTGAAACAATTGTGAAATATCAAAGAAAAAACCAGCAAGCACAATCAACATGAAATGACCTCATGTATTTCTTTCACTCCCTGAAAAGTTATTGTGAGCTGCCTTTTTTTAATTTATCTGGCTGGGGTTTATAACAATAATTTCCCTGATCTGTGATCTGAGCTTTGGTCTTTAGTATTTAAGTGCAATCCTCGTGTGGGTGACAAGGTCCTTTGAAATGCAGTTAAAAATTTCCATTGTAGATTTTGCTATCAGCAAATTGCTTTAAAAAACCACACGTTGCTTTACCCATGAGATAGTAAGTAATGATGATGGATAATAGGTTAAAGAACCTGACCTTCATTTAAGAAGTACTAATGGGGGGGTATTTCAGAAACCAGTAAAGTGGTGATGCCAATGGGCACCTCCTGGACAAATGTGCTTGTTTGCTTGTACAGAACATGGAAAGGACTCTTGGAGTCAGAATCAGAGCCCACAATACTGGGGGAAAATCAGTAACTGCAACCAGCTTGGTGAATTTGAGGCTGCTGTGGCTTTCTGAAAAGTAGCTACATGCCCCTGCCAGCAACATGCAGTTAAAAGTTTGTTTGTGGGAGAAAACAACAACAACAACGACAACAAAAACTTTGAAGTTTTAAAGCCTGATGTAAAAGAACTTGAAAAAAATCCTTAGATTAAAAAAATAAAGCCCATGTAGTATACAAAGTGATTAGAGGATTTTGACGTAGCTATACAAATAAAAAACTTTTCCCATAAAACTGAGGTGATGGTGAAGAAACCTTTATGTATAAAAATTTCTTATTTCCTCAGAAGTTGAGGCAGATTGTGCTTTCTCATTAATTTCAGAGTTCCAAATACTAAATGTGTATAAAACCCCTGACATTTCAAGAAACACTTGAACTGCAGTGAACTACTAGCGAAGATGCTTGATATTTTACTTTTTTTTAGTCATCTTGTTTTGGGAAATAAATAGAGTTGTGCTAAGTGATAGTGCACTGGGCTTTTCAGTGGCTTTTTTTGCCCCAATGACGGTGGAAGTAGCTCTGAGCACTTCTCAGATTTACATGTCGGGGTGAAATCAATGTCCAGGATATCCAGGGCTGCAGGTAGCTGCAATATATAAATTCTCCTGAGTATTTATTAAAATGTGTGAGTGTTTTCCTGCAGTGCCTGCCAAAGCAGTAGTATTGCTGCACTGTCATGTTGTAGGTGGCTTCCCTGAACAGAAACAAGAGGCTTTGGGGTTTTGTGGTGTTTATTTCTTGGAGAGAGGAGGGAAATCAAAATAAACCCCAAGTAGTTGTCTTTTCCCTTCCATATGGAGTCTCCTTCCATTTTTCCCTCTGCAGTTACACTATGAAGTTAATTCAATAGCAGAAGCCAGAGAGGAATCTGACTGATTTGCAAACAGGAGTGAAGGCAATGTATTTTTCAGATCAAAGTTATTTTTTATCTAGTTTCTCTCCTTTTTTTTTTTTTTTTTTGCAAGCTAAACATTAAAACAAGCACATCTCAAAAAAGATTAATTTTGTCTGTTAACTTGATGGTACAAGCTTTAATCTTACATTCTGAGCATGAAGAACAAAGGCTATAGTGCAGAGAAAATTAGAGGTAAACTTTTCTTTATTCTTGATTATAAAGTTCAGTGCATCCACTGGTCCCTTTGCAGAAAGAGCCCTGTAATCACTCTTTGTACTTCCTTTTTATGCTCTCCCACTACTCAATTAAGAACTCATTAAACTGCCCACCTGCAGTGTCTTTAACCTGATCTGTAGTTTTTAACCCCCTACTTCTACATAATTATAGGGCAGCCTGTGGATTGCCCGACTGGAACTGAGCAAAAATGACAGTAAAACTTCTTTGTGACAATAAATCTTCTGTATTGTTTAAAGCCAGCCCATAAACGAGAACTGAAAGGATTTTTGTGAGTACAGGGGACTAGAAATTATATATACCATGACTTTTTGAGTAGATAGGATGAGGCAGCATGCTAACTGATGCATGGCTATAGTATATAGTGAATAACTGTAGTGGGGTGATGCTGCCTGGACTGGGGATGATGGAGCACAGGATTTTGGGGATGGGCTCTTAAAGTTTCGGTTGGATGTAACTTGTGAGATGAGATTGTGTCCTAATATTTTTGTGTCTCTTTATGGCATATGAGTTTTCTTAAGTCTTGGAGGAAATGTTTTGATTCAGGTTCATTTTGGAAGATCTGTTTCAAGTAGCAGGAGTTCAGGGCTTTTCCATGCTGTTGGACAGAGGTTCCCTAAAGTGGCACTGCCTGTGTCCATCAGTGCTGGGCCATGTTCAAGGAGTGGTGTAAAAATATAGGATTCAGTTGGAAAACACCAGTGCTTCATGTTCCCAGCTTTTTTCTCCATCAATAAGATCCCATAATTTACAAATGATCACTGAGGATTTGCTAGTATGGCAAGAGAGGCAGCAAGAAAAGTGAGCTTACAGGTTTGAACAATTCAATCCTCGGTGCTGAGTGATGTTTTCATTTGGGCTCTGGGTCCTGAGGTTTTTTCCTAACATACATCCTTACCTTAGTTTCTTTCCAAGTATAGCATTTAACACAACCAAAGAAGGTGTTATAATGTTCCTTTTTTTAACGTTTTTACTTATTGTCACCATAAGATCCCAATGGTAAAGAATCTGCAAGGATATATGCTTTGCTTGAATAAGGGTTTAGCATCCTAGGAATGATTTTTACCATGTGCATCTGTATAATGCACCTTTTCTGCCTACACTGGACAAATTCTATGTGGCTCTGCCAAAGTCATTTGAGTGCTTCCTCTGTTAAAATTTTCAATGACAATGTACTGGTTTTGGCTCACCAATTTGAGATTTCCTGGCCAATGCACCCATTAATGTGATGGGTTCAGTGCTGGCCAATCACCAGTGCACTCACTAGAATGTACTTAATTTCTGCTGTGATATAGGACTGGGAGAAAGACAAAGCAGGCTTAAAACTTTAAAAGGGCACAAAGTAAAAATTATTAACAGTAACTAAAAGAAAGAGTAATAAAAATTAGAACAAAACCTTCAGGATACTTCTCCTCCCCCCACAATCCTTTCTTTTCCACTGACAGTGTAAAGAGACAAAACCTAAAATTTTCAGTCAATTTACCACCTGTAGAATAGGCTTTCTTCAGTTCACTTAGGGAGAGAAGTCTGTCTTGATAATGTTATGGAGACCTTTCTACGAGAAAACAGTTTTCTCATGGCTCTCAGTTTTCCACACATAGCAGCTGCCTGGGGAAATGGGCAATCATGAAATCCCATTTTCCACAAGCTTTTCCCACAGTTGTGTCTATGAGTTATGTTAACTTATGCTGTCAACTCGGATACTCTTTTAAAGATAAGCTGTTCAAAAGCAAAGGTTCTCATTATCTATCTTTGAAATCACCCTAATCTCTAAGAACAGAGATCTTCGTCTTTTCTTCCTGGGGGCACAAGATCTTAATCGCTCTTTTCTCTCTCTCTGTTCAGACTTCTTATAGGATCACAGCTACTTTAATATCTGCTTACTTCAGCATGGAGGCCTTTGCTCGATATCTACAATTTGAACACTTTCTTCTCCCCATACTTTCACGTGTTATAGGGGAAAAAGAGTTCCTTCTCCCTACTTTTACAAAAGGATTTCAGCCTAAAACTGAAGGCATCTCCTCATCCCTCCTGTCCGGGACTTGACTTCTTCTTCACTGATCTCGACTTCTTCATGTTGCTCCTCTACATGCATCTTGTTCCTTCCTCTTCTTATGTTTGCCCAATTATCCCATTATAAAAAAATCTAAAGAATATTAAAAGTAGTAGCAATTTTAATTGAATAGTTAAAATAAAAAAATATAAAATTGGATACAATATAATTCGATTAAAATAAGGGATAATTTGGTTCCAATAATAGCGCATAAGCAAAAGATAACCGCGGGGTACGGAGTGCGGGGTTCTGGGATCCTTGCCACCTCACGTACAAACTTGCTAAGTGAAAATCACCCCTTGTATGCCATGTCTCAATGCCATCTCCTCCCATTTTCGGTTCGTCATATCTCTATCTCTGCCCTCATCGCCACCCTTATCACACATGCGCCACCACTCGGTTTGGTGGTCGCACAAGTCTTTGGGGGTCATTTTGGATGAAGGCCCTGTAGTCTTCTTTGTTGTCCTTTAATTCACCTTTGGGTTACACATGTGCACCAAGCCAGTACAATGTAAGCCAAGACTAACATATCACTATATCTACATCTCAAGGCAATAAGTCCCTTATAATTAGCATTTTCTGGGACCCAACCAGGTTTTTGCTCATTTTTAGCAACTGTATCTTCAGCTTCTTTCCTGTGGTCCTTGAGAACATCTGCTGGGAAGGGGTGTGTGGGGGGGTGGAGCCCCTTGTCTCCCTCTCTTCTTTGGCATCACAACTTTTAACTATTTCATTATTCCCAAATATCAATTACTGTATCAATATTGGTTACTGTTTCAATTTTTATCAGCACGAATCATACCTATTTATCACACTCTCACTCAAGGGAGGCTGGAAGCACTGCAAGAGTTGACAGGTCGCCCGGGGCCTGCAGATGGTCACCCAACGCTGGCCAGGCTCAGCGGATTGCAGAGGGAGCTGTGGCTGTGGGGCAACAGAGATGTCAGCAGCAGCCCCTCTCTCTGGTAGGCCGGGCCAGCTGTGTTACCTCTTTGCTGGCTAGAAGAAAAAAGAGAAAGTTCCCGGGTTTCTTTTGTCTTTAACGGGTTTTTCACAGAGGCGTGTCCAGCCTTCCAGTGGCTGGAAGCTTTGCATCGCTTCTGTGAATGCCTCCCATACAAAACCATCACAGGCAGTTAAATGAGGGATGGCAGGAGGGCAGAAAGAAGCAGGGGGTGATTGCAGCTTCTTATTATTTAGCAAGAGACAGCAACGACAGCTCAGAAGCAGGGGACAGTCAAAGGAGTCATCCTGGGGGGAGGACGTGTGCTTGAGAACCTCAGGGAAAAGGAAGGAGAAATGAAGAGATGGTAGCAGCAGCACAGTCCTAAGCAATTGCCTGTATTATCCCACACACTCGTAACTATCCAGCCTTGAGACAGATCTCTTGGTGGCATTCCTAAACAGCTGTTTACCTTAAACAAGACCTGAACCATATGCAGCAGCATGCTGGTTCCTAGCAAAAGGAACAGGCTGGATTCTAGGGTATTCAAAGGATATTCAAAGTATTTAAAGTTTTTCAAGTGCTGCTGTAATCAGCCTGGAGGAGAATAAAGATTCTGAAAGGCAAACAGGAAGGTGCAGGAAGCTACTCCCCTATAGGCTGGCTCTCTGAGGAGAAAAGGGCCGAAGTGTAATTGTTGTTAGTTCCCAATAGATGGCTCCCAGGATAAAGAGGGCACATATCACGATAATGTCGCGACTAGCAGTTCTATGGGATCAGAAGACAATGCTACAATGCACCCCCAAAACAATAACCTTAGTGATAAGCATCACCCCAGGAAAAACCGACTGCAAGCGAGGTGTGACAGCACAACCCTGACCACAAGCACAGCAGCTAGGAGAGGAAATAAATCCACAGCGGCACCAGTGGTTATTAAACCAATGCAATGGGTGCTTATAACAAATCTGGTTTAACACGCTCTGCTCACATCTGCTGTTACAGCAGAGCTCCAAGCCCTACACTGGCAGTGAAAAAGGACTGTTGTGATTTCACTTGGGTGAGACAACTAAGTACCATGCAGCTACTCACTCACATCCCTGCTGCTGTGGGACTGGAAGAAGAGAGAGGGAATAAGGAAAAAACTTGGGGGTTGAGAAAAGAGCATTTGAGTAATTGAAACAAAGTGAAAAATAATAATACTAATGATCAATTATGATAATAACAACATATAATGCTGCTACTAATAGTAATAAAAATTAATAAAACTCAGGGTGAAAAAACTGCCAAAACCAAAGAATTAATGCACAGTACAGGCGCTCTCTGCTTGCTGACTGATGCCCAGCTGATCCCTGAACAGCAGCCAGCCCCTTCCAGGCAGCTCCGCCCTCAGTTTAAATATTGAGCATATGCTAAAAAATTAATTCTATCCCAGCCAAAACCTGGACAATTTGTGAGGCCTGAAAAACATCCACCAAATATCTAGTAACATCCACCTGTAAAATTCTTATAATATAAGTCTCTGTTCAAAAAAGCATAGGGGCATCTTTCCTGGCTGGTTCCCCTGCAGGGGATATCTGTGCTGCAGATACATGCAGTATAGAATAATAATCACCTCTCCCACTACCGAGCTCTATTTGGGCCTTGAAACCTTCACTGTGTGTAGGGGAAAACAAGTAGATGCCTGTGCCAACTATTACTTTTACAAATCTGCTAAACTTGCCAAGTGCTCTGAAACCCGGTTATTGCACGAATTTTGTTGGGGAGGAAGGGAAAGACTCAATTTGTAACTTAAAATTATATGTAGGAAGGTGGCAGGAAAAAAACAATCAGCCTAATGTTGTGGCTGAATGAACTTTTGTCAAGGACACGAGAAAACACGTAATTGTCAGTTTTATTGCAGTTCACAGCCAGCAAACACCGTGTGCTTGCCGTGCTCCATCAGGAGCACCTGTTAGCCAGGGGGATTCCTCTCTGGGGAAGCTGACAACTCCTTCCCAAAAGGGAGATTTTTTTCAAATGCTGGTGTTTCCCCAGGCTGTTGCTGGAGGTGGCAAATCCAAAGCACCAAAGGGAATCCTAAGCAAGTGGGAGCAGAGATGCCAAAGTGCGGCAGAATTTGAACAGGAGGGAGTGCAGGCACACAGCAGGAAACCATCCAGCCCTGCACGCAGGACGGAAGGGAGATGGCCAAACCACAACAGGAACACAGATCTGCTTCTCTGCAATGCATATCCCAGGTGTAGTGATTTCTGCCAAATTTACCCTAAACCAGGACAGAGGCCTTGATCACAGAGTGTGAAAGTGGATGTTAACTGGTGTGTATTCTGCAGAAATATTTGGACATACGTGATATTATTACACACATTGCAGAGTAGGCACTAAAGCGTGATTTTGGGAAGGGTTACAGGGCATGAGGCTGTAAAGGAATTATGCCTATTCTATAAAGGAAGAGCTGTAAATCTTGTGGAATTTTCCAGCCATGTAAAATTTGCTAACAATTGGCACAACTGCTTGAATATTACTTTTCTTTTGTTAACAGTATATGTGAAATGGTTCTCTTTTGTCCCTTTGGCTATTCTTTCCACTGGCTCAGTCAAGTAGTTGTTGAAATAAAGATCTCTTTGGGGGGCATAGTTGTTTGCAGCAGAATGGAGCAGAATGTGTGTATGTGACTTACACAAATAACAATAGTAAACAGTTCATGGCCTTTAAAAGATGAGTGACTTGCACAGAAATTTGAAAGAGCTCAAGGAGTGGCCTTAAACAGTTTTGTCAGTCTCCACAAAATTCCAAAGCTTGTAAGGATGTTTTCTTTGGGTCCTTTGACTATTAAATATGTATTCCCAGTTTCTATGGCTTTGTGGAGAAGTTCCTAGTGTTAGTTCAGACTCTGAAATGTAGAATAAGAGGGAAGGAAAATGAAGATTTTCAGGTGGCATGACCAAACCGTGTGATAACACAGTAACTTAGTACAAAGAAGTTTATGGACACTTTCACGTTTTTTTACTTTACAAATTTGTCCCACTAAGAAGTTACATAGACTTACAAAAGATCTTATTGAGAATGTGTCCTTATTTCTTTCTCACTGACAATCCGTGGTAAAGACACCATCCTCTCTGGGAAACCTAAGAGTTATTGAGTAGATATTAATAGCAATAATAAAGATGTTCTTATTTATAAAAACATTTGTGATACTATAAACCTAGGTTCACTCAGAACACTGAGTCGCATCAGAAGATCTAAGCAGGATAAGTAAGATGCTGCATCAAGCAAGAATTCTTATTGTGCAACAAAAGTAACCTTAGAGAGAGATTTTCTTAATGGTGACTGAGTTATAATTTAATCATATCTCTGCCTTTATGCAAGCATTTTGGTCAAAAGGAGCAATATCTGCTCTGTGGTACAACAGCTGCGTTCATTTGTTTGCCTTGACTGTGAGCTTTGGCAAATGTGATATTTCTTTGCCCAGCTTTCTCCCTAGTGGATGGTGCCATTTGTCCTCACACTAAAAATTAAAGTTTGCTTTGCATCGCTCAGTGTGACATTTTCATATTTTCTTCTGAGCTGACTATCAATGAGATAATTCAAAATCCAGGATGTTGCTTGGTAAAGAGGATGTGCTTGGAAATGGAATATGAGGACTTGTCCACAATTTCTTTATTGTGCCCCTCTGTTGGACAGTCCTGCACGTTGTTCTGCACAACTGCTGCCCTATTCACTGCTTTTGCTGCAGCAGGTACAGCCTTTCCTCAGGATTTGAATTCACTTGGAAAGGAGCTCTTGCCCTAGACACATTTACACCTGTGCTCGGAAATGATACAGGTATTGTCCTCCATAAATTATCGCCAACTTTCATTGGGTGTTTATTTGATGACAGTGAAGTTCAACAGTCACACATGTTTACACTCATCTCAGCTGAACCTGTTCAGATTTGGTTCATAGTATAAATCTGTTAATTATTGCGAAAAAGGGAAACTTCTATGAAGACTGAATGCACATTGAATTTATGCAGGGTCTGCAATTATAATGTGTAATTCTTACAATATAAGAAACAAATAACTATGTTACAGTTATAAATTCCGTGTTGAAAGTACTTTGTCCTTGAAAAGCCTGACAAGGGCTGCCTCCCACAGAGACTGAGTAATAACAAGCTTTTAAAAAGGATTAGCACATGTGGTGTTTCATGGAATGGGACCTAATCCTGACTATGACTTCAACGTTCCACCAAAGTGTAAATGCTAAATAAAATGGGAAGTAAATTGAAAATCTCCTGAGGTAGCATCAAAATTGTTGTAGTAAGATGAATATTATGAAAAGATAATTAAACCTGGCAGATACTAAAAAAAGGAGATCAAAACTAAAATTTAATTGATTTACATCTGCGTGGCCTTCAGCAAGGCTGCATGTGTACAGTCAAGGATTATAAGTCAATTTTAGCCCCATATTTTAACACTTTAGTCTTATATCTATATTTTAAATATTTTTTGCTGGTGTAAGAGCTCTTTATTGCATTTCAACCCAAAAAAGTATCTGTTACAGTGGTCACAAGGCTTGCAGGATGAAGAGAGAGGCAGGAATGTTGACCTCATGTTTAGAAGGCTTGATTTATTTTATTATATATATATATTACGTTATGACTATACTAAAAGAAATAGAAGGAAAGTTCTCAGAAGCTAGCTAAGCTAAGAATAGAAAGGAATGAATAACAAAGGTCTGTGTCTCAGCAGAGAGTGAGACCCAGCTCTGCTGTGAGTGGTCAGTAAATCCAAACATCCACCCGAGACCAATCACGGATCCACCTGTTGCATTCCACAGCAGCAGATAACCATTGTTTACATTTTGTTGCTGGGGCCTCAGCTTCCCAGAAGGGAAAATCCTAAAGAAAGGATTTTAATGAAAAGATGTTGGTGACAAATATCATATTACTGCAAAACTGATTGACACTTTTCAGTTAAAGCCCTTGTTTATTAAAAGCTTTTGCAGCTTACTTAAGTGAAAGTTCAAATGCTACTTTGATCTGAATGTCTATTTTTGGATTTGTATAAAAACAAGCTAACATAGAATCTGTTTCCTCAAATCAAAATACCTTTTTTTCCTTTCCCATCAGAGAGCACTCTTCTTTCAAGGCAGCCTTTAGAAAAATTGCATCCGGATTCTTATCCTGATTGTTGGTGTTCCATTATTTGAGCAAGCTGAGCAGCAGCCCCTGTGAAGTCATGCTGGAAGCCTGAGACAGCAGTTGCAGAGCTAGCTGCCTGTGAATCAGTATGACCAGTCTCAGAGCTGGAGTTCAGCAGGTTGTGCTAACGACTGAGGAGAGTGCTGAGCGAATGTGAGGCACTGTCGGGCAGACGAGCGGCGCCACAGGAACCGAAGGTGCTCTGTGGGAACTCAGCACATCACTCCCGATGTCCGGAGTTACCGAGACAACCCTTGCGGGGCTCGGAAATCCTGGAATGCTGCCAGAAGTGCCTGGTGGTTGGATTTTGACCCTTCGAGGGATGTGCCACCTGTTTGAGGACAAGAGAATCACTTGGGGATAAGTGGTGTAAGAATTAAGTATTCACAGGGTGGAAATACAGATTTTAGGATTTTGGTACAGGGGGGTTATGGAGACAAGATGGAGGAATCGGGGCATGTCTTGTCTGTCACCGGCATCTTTTCATAAAAATCCTTTCTTTAGGATTTTTCCCCTTCTGGGAAGCCGAGGCCCCAGAAGAAGAATGTAAACAATGGTTATCTGCCGCTGTGAAATGTAACAGGTGCACCTGTGATTGGCCCATGTTCCATGTTTACAATTAAGGGCCAATCAGGGGACCAAGCTCTCTGGGACAGATTCACAGAGAACTCCCTTGTTTATTCTATTCCTATTCTATTCTTAGCATAGTAGCTTCTGAACTTTTCTTTCTATTCCTATTAGCATAGTCATGATGTATTACATATCATAAAATAATAAATCCAGCCTTCTGATCATGAAGCCAAGATTCTTGTCTCTCTCTTCACCCCTGAAGACCCTTGCAAAGCCATGCAACATCTTGTCCTTCTTCTTTCTTCTTCTTGTCATCCATTTTCTGTGGTGATGTTGGCACTTTGGGATTGGTTCTTGGTGAAGGTGCGCTTGCTAATACGGGTGAAAGGTATTGGGAAATAAAGGCAAATATGATGTACGTAGTTTTTAGTATAAAAATAGACGACTGCCCAGTGGGAGGACAGAGTGCCCTTGGCTGCCTTGCTGGTCAGACCTCTGTCAGGCTGGAAGAAGATTTTTTAGATAAGAAATAATAAACAATATTGAAGACTGAAAATCTGAAGAGTCAGACTCGTCCTTTGGAGCGCGGGCTGTCCCAGAGCCATCCTATGTGTGTCCGTGCAGAGATGAACAGCCGGAGCAGTCAGTGCTCTTCAGCTGCTCCAGTCCCTTCAAAGAGCAACAGCCAATAAAGCTGCAAGTACATCCTTCACTTCACACATTAAACTAAGAGGGCAACTAATAAATACATTGAAAGTTTTATTTGATTGTTATCACAGGTATTCCTTATGGCGTATTTCCATATGTGTGTGCTACCTGACTATGACCTAAATTGACTCTTCCACCTTCTACATCATTAATGAAGTTGAAATGACTTAAGTACAAAGTCAAGTCATATTACTAAGATGGAATGTGTTGTTATTAACATGTTATCTAATTTGCATAATGAAATCAGATGGCTTTAGAATGTTTAAGCTTTTTTATTTTCAATCTAATTGTCATTGTGTCTTTCATTATTAACTAAAAAAGTTACAAGAATAATGTGTATGAACTTTTGGAGTGATTGATTTAAAACTGAAAGCCAAAGCAAATTAAGTGCCTTGTACTGAGGTGATCTGGCACAAGTGAAGGACAGAAATGGTTTTAAGACTAATTGATTTAACCTTAAACTTATTACTAGATCTGATGTTAAAATAAAACTGAAAGCTTAAGCTAGAAAACAGACATGTCTTATGTAAGTCTGACAAAAGTTCCCTGCATACAAACAGCCGAGTCACCTTGTAAACAATGTAGAAAGCAGATAAATTTTGATTAATCTTGCTTTAACAATGCAGCTGGGGATAAGAATTGGACTTATTCTGTAAATCTGGATGTTCAAAAAGTGATTGTTTTAGTGGAAATCAACAAGCACTGAGCTGTTGGTGTAAATGTGCTAATTGGAGAAGCAGGTGGTTGACAATTTGTAGGTCAATCTCCAGGTGGGCTGTATGTGGACTTTTGCACCTGTAGTCTGGTTTATAGCACCACCTTTTGAGTTTAATGCCTTTTAGAAGTGTCTTCTGGTCCTAAATGGGCTGCAGCAGGTCTGTGCTGCTCCCTCAGTAGTTGCTAACAGGTAACAGGCGAAATTCTCCTGTTTCTGCAGCATTTCCTAAAAGGCACTGAAGGAACACAAGTAAAAACCTACTGGCCCTAATGGAGCTGGTGAAAAACCTTTTATTACTCAGTCTTTTGTAGGCTCAGCTCCTCAGGCACCACTGGCTTAAATGAACTGCAAAGTTTATGACCAGGCTTCTTACAACACTGTGAAAACTGCTTTGAGTAAATCTGTAAAACAGGGACTTCCCAGGAAATGGCATGGAGCAAATGGCATCAATTAGAGAGGAATGGACCACGAAAGCCTAGGCACGAAAATTCCTTGAAGAAGTCCAGTGAATTTGTTGCGGTTGTAATTTTGCGATGTGTATGTCTCAGATTGCTGCGGGCCTGCCATAACGTTGGAACTAAATCCAATAAAAGTGTAGGATAAAAGAGGATGCGCAAAGTGCTGAGGCGCAGGCTGCCTGCAGACAGGCCAAAGCTTTGTGGGGTTGAAGTGGAGGCTTAGATCCATCCTGTGGGGGAGAATGCAGAGGTCAGAGCCTCTCTAGTCCCTGACTCATCGGAGGCTGAAGAGGGCCATATTAAGTAGATATTACTTAGCACACAATTTCTATTTCTCTCAGAATTAATTGGCAGCTCGTAAGGAAATTACTGCGTTACTGTTCAGCTCCTGATTTGCTTTCCGCAGCCTACACGTCTACTTTCCTCTCACGATTAAATTACAGTTTTTTACAATTAATCCCAAAGTTTGCAATTTACAGTTGAAAGAAATGGCTTACTTATCTCTAGTATAATCCATGAGCTGAGGAAAGCAGCAATACCATTCAATCAGAATTCTTTAAAATTAGCTTATATGGAAAGGATGATACCAAGAAATTCAACTTAAAATGTCTAAATGTACTTTATTTTTGATGGACAAGTGTTAATTTTCATAAGAATTATTCAGGGCTCAGTTGAGGTATTGTAATTCAATTTTCAAGAGCAGATAAGCTTTGGAGTTAGAATGAAAGGTATTTAAACAGGTATTACTATTATGAAGATGAAGAAAATATCTGCAGTATCTGTCAGGAGTAAATTTTCTCCTGCCCATAACTTTTATATAATTTTGAAAAGTTGCACAAGTATTTTGACTTGCTAAACAAAAAAATCTCAACTCCACAAACTTTCCCTGACTTTGATGATCAGACCATGACCAAAAACACCAATTGAAGAGGAAAACCTGTGATTGTGGGCAGTTCCTGGTCTCTAGGAGATACTAAATCCAGACTGAAAGTCACAGAAGAGTAAAATGTGTGTTTTTCTGCAAACCAGAAAGCCAGAGCTGACTAAAACTCTGCTGGAAGCGTGAAGTCCCTGCAAACACTAAAAGCTCTGTTCCTGTCATGTCCCTATGACAGCTGGCATAAGGCGTAGCTCTCACTTCCCTGGCCAAGTTACAGCATCGAGAGTCTATGTGGGCTCTGAATGGGTGCACAGAAATTTTTTATCTGGTTTGGACTGAAAACTCAATTTGGAGCTGAGGGATCTTTGTCAGTGAGGTTTTTTTTGTGGTTTTTTTTTTTTTTTTTTTAAATTAAAATTGGTAACTTTCCTAAAAGGTCAGGCCTCAGTAGAAAGGTGTATTTGCAAAGAAGAATCTTTCAAGAGAACTTCTAATTTGGCTGTACTTTTGTTTCACACGTAGTATAGGAATACGTTCTTTTAAAGTAGCTATTTGATCTGGGGAAATTAACAGTCCTTGAGGTTTGTTCTGGTTGTACTGATAACCATTTTTAAAGCTTGAAATCTGCTGAATATTGAAGGAACAGCTGCTCTAGCAAATCTACCCTTTGATGCAAGTGGCATAAAACATGAGGAGGTCTGGAAACTGAGAAATTACTTGACTTTAAGGTAGGAAAACCCCAAACAGGTCCCATTAACAACCTGTTCAGAAAAAAATCAGGCCATAAAAAGAATGATTTTGAGAAGACTCAGGCATAAGTTTTTCAATAAATTCAAAAGTGACATTGAATGTTGCAATAGAGCCTCTCTGTTAACTCTTTTTTAGTGGAGGAGAGGAAGAAAAGCTATGATTGGCAAAAGTCTTGGCTGGAATTGGAGCTTAATGTTCTCAGTCGCATTTTCCTACTCAGCTGAGGCTTGGAAGCCACTTGTCACAGTGTGTAAAAAATGCACATTGCCAGGGAAAGTCCCTTTCTCCACTCCACATCTGTCACCAGGATTGAAGTAGAATAAGTGTAAACAATGTCCAGAAACAGTTGGGATGCAGACTTCCTGTCTTTATTATTTATTTATATGAAACAGAACATTCAATCTAATAGTGCTTGCAATGAAGTCTAACTGAAGTTTTGTTTGCTACCTGTTGGCGTCAGAAGAAGATGCAGCTCTGAACTTCAACTGCATTTTGCTTAGAGAGAAACAGCCCCTTGTCCATCTGGATTAGTTTATATTTAGGAGTTTATTAGGAGCTACAACAGCTCCTAAACAGACTTGTCTTTGACTCCAGTGGCAGTCTCAGGTGGGGGAAAGGTCTGTTTTCATCTCTTCTGGAAACAGTTGCACAGAACCTGACATGAGTTCCCCATTGTTTCAAATGAGCCATTCCAATATTTTGATGTACTTCTGGCAGTTACAGCACAGAGACATGCAAGCATATATCAATATGTGCAGTAACTTCTAGTGCATCTAAGAAAATATACTGGGAGCAAGAAACAAGGAAAGGGAAGAAATGGGTGGCAATAATGGCATAAATGGACAAAGCTTACGGCTTATGTCTCTGTTTTCCTTTGAATAGTACCTTCTACAACCTGGATGAGAGTAAGCAGTTTTTATGTGGATTACCGTCAACATTTTCAACTGTGATGTTGAAAATGTTTTTTCAGTGTTTTTCCCCTAGGTATGAACTGGGTTATAGTAATCACAGGAGACTTCCTTTATTTAGTATTTATTGAAAAAATTTAAATGAAATGGATGCCATCCTTCAGTCCTGCTGATTTATGTTCTCAAATGAAGTAATTAAAAAGGGCCCAGAGAAGATTCCTGCCCCACTTAGGACTGTAAAAAGCTTATGATGGTTTTGGAACCTGGTGAAATGATAGGCTGTTAATACCACAACTGATTTAAATGAAATTTTACTGAATTAACTAATTATTGCAAGAGAGATGGAGATGATCATTGTATTGCAATCCTTGTTCTAAGACATAAATAAAAAAATCTCTGCATTTGTTACAACATAAAGAGCAGAATGAAATAAAACTCTGAAGTCATGATTTCCTTATAGAATTTGAAGAAAACAGGGAAAAAGGCTTAATGAGAGTAATGAAAAGGTTGCTGTGGAAACAAGAAAAGCAACAATGAAGAAAAAAACATATTTGAGGAGATAGGTCAGGAAGGTTAGGTTAAAAATCAGACAAATTTAGTTACAGCCAAAAAAATCTTACAGGAAATTTTAATTTTCTGTGGAAAAGTTCTAGAACCAAAGTTTATTTGCTATAAACCAAAAAGTTTATTTGCTATATTAAATATCTGTAAAATTATATGCCGAGGAAGCAAAATTGATGAACAGAATAATTCTGTAATTGAAAAAAAAATACAGGAATTTGAAGTTGCAATGATGTGCTGGATTGAAGAAAATGCTCTGTTTTCTAACTGCTCACAGCATGTGTTCTCTGAAGAGATATTGATTTGCATGGTCAAGTAGAGCAGCGAATGTGTGAGGAGCAGCCATGACAAAATGCCTTCTGTGCCAGTAAATCTGCTCTCTGCAGCTTGTTGGATGGGATGTCTTGGAGCAGAAAATGGCATTGCGGCTCCCAAAGATGAGATTCTGTGCAGCCAAGTTGCGCGTTAACAAAACTGAAATCCATAGCGGGATTTTCATCGGGATATATCACGTCCTCATTTTTTTTATACCCTGGTTGATGTGCCATAACAAGAACACCAGTAAGAACAGTAAAAGAAAAAAAGCCAGGCTATTCATAATGCTGCTGCTCAGGCAGAGTAATCTGAGAGCTGCAAGCATGAGTGCTGCCGTGCCAGGATTGATGGGCTCCTACTCACCCTGTTATTGTTTTGTGCCTTTCTTTGCAAAGCACAGTGACCATAAATTGGCTCAAAGCTTCCAGAGCTTCTCGCTGTATCTGCTGTCAAGTTTCAATTTTGGATCTTGGTCATGTTGTATTTTCCAGTGTTTTCAAAGACTTGTTGGAGGAGTTGGGGATGTAATAGAAATGTTCAGAGTAAAGAGGAGTCACAGTAAAAGGCAGCATGGTGGTGTAAAGGAGGGGGAGGCCACTTTTTTTAGGAAACATTGAATATCCCGGCTTGAAAGGCACCCACAAGGGCACTGGTGCATGAAGTAATTGGGCACTCTGCAGAAATTATTGTGTGCTCATGTGTTCTATAATTGCCCACATTGCACTTGGTGATTGCCCAGCCCCCTGGTTTGTTGAGGTATCTCTGCAGGGAGATACCTGCAGAGGGAGTCAGCTCCTCCCAGTCTGATGGTGCTGGTAAGCTTACCTTGAAGCTATCCTAGTTCTGCATTGCTGAGAAGGATGCTGGAGAGCACAGGGAGCCCTGCAGAGCCCCACTGGTGACTGGTCACCAGCCTGATGTGACCCTCTCGCTGTAACCCTTGGGGCCCAGTTGCTCACCCATCGCATGACAGGATGGAATCTTGGTGGTACTTTCCCTCCTGTAGCCAGGGAGTTTAAACTCCATTGCTTTATGGCCACTGGGGCCAAGATGGCCACGAATGGCCACGTCAGTCATGAGAGCCTCTCTGTGAACAAGCAACAGGTCACAGAGGGCACCTTGCCTGGTTGGCTCCCTCTGTAGCTGCGCCTCGTCCTTCTGTCCAGGCGCTTCAGGGACCTGTTTGTACCAGCTTCAGGGTATTCCAGGTAACCCACCCAGCCAGGGAGCTTTCCTCAAATCCTGTGGGCTAAATACAAGAGAAGCAGGGAAGACTTTCACTTCATTTCGCAATATTTCTCTTTCTATTTTACAATTAGGAGGAATTATATTTAGAAGGAAGTGTTAAATGGCATTCAGCATTCTGAGATGGAGTTTTTCTAGGTAGTTGTTGAATGTCTGCAGACAAAATCCTCTCCCAGCAGTTCTTTGCACAGGGTTCCATTGCAGTACAGATGTTTTGGTAATGAGATGAGACTTATTATGAGACTGAAATTAATTTCTTTGTTAAATTTATCTGTATAGAGCAGTTATAAAATTGCTTACAGCAATCAAGATCCTGGTAGCTTGCCAGCTTTTTTTAACAGATAAGCAGTTTGGAAATAATTATTTTCCAATGGTGTCGTTGAAGTTGAGAACATTTTTGTTCCTCCCACTCTTTCAGCTTTCTTTTTAATTAAGGGTAGGGGGGACACATTTCTAGAAATGTGTAATGAACAGGCTGTGAATACCAAGTGTGAATATTGTACTGCTTTCTCCCCTCGAGCATTTCTATGGTGTTATAATACTTAAGCAGAACAACTTCTGTACTGCTCTGTTCTGGTTTTAGTGATATTTAAGGTATGTTATTGTCCTGGATTGCTAAGCAAATTGTATTCCATTTGCCATCTGTATGGCAGCTGTCTTCTGTTAAGAGGGCAGTTTTCCTTATCTCTTTCGCAACCAATCCTCCCTCAAGGAGGAACATCTGCTGATAACAGCTATTGAATGTCACTGCATGACTGATAAGAACTACAGCATCCCATTGTGAGATGCTCCGCCCAGAGGGAGGAGCCAAGCATTCCTACTTGGATATAATCTGGAGATTCTGGAACACCAGCACTGCTTCTTCCTGGATTTCCCAGAGGAACAGCTGCTGCCTCTTCCACTGGATCTTCGGAAGAAGACTCCACCTTTCTACAGGATCCCTGCTCCAACAAAACTACCCCTGACACTCCAGGAGGGCTGCAGCCACATTTCCAATTGGACTGCTACCAACACCCTGACCCACAGGCTGTCAGGTTGTATTCGGATGCTGTCAGTGTTGTTTTGGTTTACTGCATTGTTTATTTTATATTTTTATTTTCTTCCCTAATAAAGAACTGTTATTCCTGCTCCCATATTTTTGCCTGAGAGACCCTTAATTTAAAATTTATAGCAATTCGGAGGGAAGGGGTTTACATTTTCCATTTCAGGGAAGGCTCCTGCCTTCCTTAGCAGACACTTGTCTTTCCAAACCAAGAAAATTAGAACCCATATCTACTGCACTATTAAGTAAATCTGCCCATGTGTTATATGCACCATTTTATTTAGCTGGGAAAGAACATCTATGCTCTAAAATGATAAAAAACTTGAAATTATGGAAAAGAAGTTCATAGACATATTAAAATACATTTCATGCCTCTATGCATTTCCCTAAATGCAAAGAAAGCAGGGATTGTACATAGCACATTACCTCTTCATGGGGTTACTGTGTGCTTTTTAAACCAACATCCTTCCCCAGTTGCTGTGTGGAGCACACAGTCACTTTGAGATGCTGAAGGGACTGCTGGCCTGCCTCTGCTAGGGACTGGAAGGGAAATGAAAATGCAATTTAAAAAACCAGAAAACTGAGTAGGACATTGAAATCTGCAGGATATTATATCTTGAATTCAGTTACACACCTACTGGGGTTTTTTTCCTATTTTTCCCTCTTTATGTGAACGAAAGAGAAGTTTTGGTAAGTTAAAAAATCACATGGATAGTCAGTTTCTAAATATATTAACTTCTCAAAAGATATCCCCAAAGTCATGAATAAAAAGCTTTTATGAAAGCAACAGAGTTACAGGTAATATGTCGTAATTATTGACGAAACTGGGTGGGAAACAAAGCAAATAAAATAACTTTACGATCTTTGTTCTAATTTTGTTAAGAATGCATTGGGTTATTTGCAATGCAGTAGTTTTCAGAAGCCATGTGAAAGTGTGGCAGTTAATAAGATATTAATAGAAAGAAAAACAATTCAGAAATGTTCTTGATGTAAATGTATAGAGGTACCTGTTCTTTGGATTTTGTATTTCCCTGACAGAGACAGCATGGACAGGCTTCTTCACCCAATGACCCTAAGATTGTTTTGGGCTTGCTTCAAGAGAAATTTGAAGCAAGAAGAAATATTTCTGTATGAATCTTTTGCCAATCAAAAATCAGCCTTACTTTTCAAATTACAGAACTGCGAAGACACAGATGAGCCAAAAATGTGAAATGGACCAGAGAGAAAATTAGAGCAGATTCCAGCCAACATGAAGAGGTTTTTGACCACCTTGAAATTGGTAAATTTCTTGATGTTTTCCTTTTGGATTAAATCCTAGAGCACTCATGAGTCTCTATGATACATGAACATCTTCTATTCTCTCTATCTTCAGTGTTCCCTGAGCTAAGGAATCAGATCTACACTATGTCCTTCTAAAATCACCCTTAATTCAAATTAAAAACTCCAGAGGACTGGATCAGAAACTTCAAATTAATGCCCAGGATTTTTTCTGCATTGTAGTCTGCCTTTGGGATTTAACTGTCATTTCCCCCTTGCATACCTGCCATTCCAAAACTGGGATGTAAATCCTCTTTCCAGAAGAATTACCCATGCAAAAGTGATCCTGCCAGCTCCAAGTAGCTCTGTGGGCAGATGACACGCACACCTTTCCCACTGGTGCACTTCAGTCCCTCTGGTGCCTGTATTTATTCTAGTGGAACAGCTGTAAAGGATTAACTACACTGACTCTTGAAGCATTTACTTTACAGAGATGCATTTTTTTTCGCAGGACATGAAGGCGTGGCCTCCTTGAAATGGCAGAAGATGAGAGAGCAGGGAGGAGATGTGGCTGGGAGAAGTGAACTGCTCAAAAAGCAGGCACTGGCTTTGCCTTCTGCTGTCTCAGTGGCAGCAAGGGTGCAGCGCTGGCACTTGGCAGGGTGCCCTTCTCCTGGGAGGGAAACAGGGACAAGAAGCATCACTGGGAAGGCACAGAGCTTGAAGGGCAGGCAGAGGGTCACAGCAGGGCTGTGGGGGAAAACAAGCAGATACTAGGGATGTTTTTGAGGGGTGGGTGCTGGTGGAGAGATTGCGATGTGCTCAGGAGGCACGGAGCTTCATGGCAAATGTGGCATGGAAAAGGGCAGCACAGGGAAACAGCATTCACAAGCAGACCTGAGCAGGGAGCTGCAGTGATGATACTTGCCACTCTATGTGTGTAAGTTGGGCAGCAGAATTTGTCTCTTGAAAAGCAGAGTTCCACGCTCATGAGTGAGGGTTAGGGTTAAAAGCACAGCAGAGTAAGGCTACAGCTGAGAACTCCTTTTGGCTCCAGCAGTGTCAGTGAACAAGTGATGCACAATGCTGAGATGTAGAGGATGACAGACACTGCACAGGGGTCACCCTGGGGACTTGCAAGAGCCTTTTGTCCCTGTGTGTTTTCCTGGCTGCCTTGGTTTAGGAAGTCAGCAGGAGTGCTGAGACTACAAGCTAACCTTTTCTGGCAGTTTACATCTCCTTGCTGATGGCTTCCTTAGCCAGAGCAATAAACACAAGCAGGAATGCAGTTGTAGGCAGCCAGGCTTTGGCCTGACCGTGACACTTTCTCAGCTGTGAGAATAATTTCAGAAGAGCAGACTAAGGGGAATAGTTTTTGCTTAGTAGGTTATAGCATCTCATCAGTCCCATACCATACAACACACAACTTTATAAACTGTTGCACTTTGCCTGGATATGAATGGATTGTAACTGATAACCCATAAAAAAATTATTAGTTAGTTGTAAGTTTTTTTAATGGAGTAAAAATATTGCAGTAATGAAAAAGCTGACATTTTGAGGACTGCTAAAGCAACAGATTCGTCAGAAGAATGTGTTAACAGAACAACAGTGTATACTCTTGGCTATATATGAAAGAAAAGATGCCAATGTTTAAGGCTAAGGATAACAAAAAATTGGGGGTAACCAAAAATCCAAGAAATTGAAACAGGGGCTGTATGAATATGTAAGCGATCAAAACTGAAGGGGAAAAAATGTATTATCTAAATAAGTGCTTGATAGCCAGTACTTTGGGTGAGTTTGACCCCTGGATACTCTTGATCTGATCATCAGCATATATGGCAGATACTGTGCAAAATCATCCCACCACAGAGCTGCAAGGTTAGAGCAAAGATCTTCGCCTGTGCTGTTTTATTATGTTTTTCTCTTTAAGCATTTTCTCATTGACCATTTTCCATTCAAGTGACACTGGGTTTTTATAAACCTCAAAGTAATTTCATTTTCATGAATCCCGTTTCCCTCTGCCCTTCAGAAGGGGTGTAACTATTTCTTTGTGACAGAAGGAATCACAGGGGAAGTCAAACAACGCATAGCCTAATCAATATCAGTAAGTGAATGCCATTGAGTAATTGATCTGCGTTTTTCAGCGCAGCCTGTTGCCATAATGAGTGGTCTGCAGAGCAGAACTGCTCTAGACAGAAGATAAAGGCCTCTGGTGAAAATGAGCCTTTTTCAGATGTAAATACAGAAAATACTGGAATGAGGGACTATTTGGCTTTTATTAGATGTGGCTATCTTTCTAAACCAGCACCAATATTTCCTTACATTAAGAAATGCAGAAAACACTGGAATTATTATTGACATTGTTTAACTGTACAGTGGGTAGTTATCTCTCTCCCTTTCTTACTTTTTAGGACCTGTTTGCTGAATTTTACAATAAAATCCCATCAATAATTAAACGCCTAATTTTCTTTGGAGAGAAAAAATAAGGTAAACACTCTATTTTCTTAGGTAATTCATGGTTATGAATTGAATTACTTGCTTAAAATCAATGTTTATAAATTATGTATAGGATTCTTTTCCAGCCACCCCATAAATACCAAGCTGATTGAAAGAAATGGAGAACATAGAAATGGAAATATATCTTTAGGCAGTGGTAAGATTTTGTATGTATGTTCCAATTTATATGAAATTGATTTCGCACTTTCACTGCTGAATGAAGCCTTGAATCACTCAAGTGAACACACACATGAGCAGGTGTTCACACAGCTTCCCTCTTGCTGAGGTGCTGCCCAGGGCACCATTGTAAGTGTGATAAATAGGTATGATTTGTGCTGATAAAAATTGAAACAGTAATCACTATTGATACAGTAATTAATATTTGAGAATAATACAATAGTTAAAAGCTGTAATGACAAAGAAGAGAAGGAGAGAAGGGGCTCCAATCCCCCCCCTTCCCAGCAGATGTTCTCAAGGACCACAGGAAAGAAGCTGAAGATACAATTGCTAAAAATGAGCAAAAACCCGGTTGGGTCCCAGAAAATGCTAATTATAAGGGACTTATTGCCTTGAGATGTAGATGCAGTGATACGTTAGTCTTGGCTTACGTTGTACTGGCTTGGTGCGCATGTGTAACCCAAAGGTGAATTGAAGGACAAAGAGGAAGAGGAGAGGTCTTCATCCAAAACGACCCCCAAAGACTTGTGCGACCACCAAACCGAGTGGTGGCGCATGCGGGATAAGGGTGGCGATGAGGGCAGAGATAGAGATATGATGAACCGAAAATGGGAGGAGATGGCATGGACACATGGCATATAAGGGGTGATTTTCACTTGGCAAGCTTGCCAGGTGGCAAGGGTCAAGAACTCTGCCCTCCATACCCCGTGGTTATTTTTGCTTATGGGCTATTATGGGAACCAAATTATCCCTTATTTTCACCAAATTATATTGTATCCAATTTTATATTTTTTTTATTTTAACTATTCAATTAAAATTGCTACTACTTTTAATATTGTTTGGTTTTTTTTATGATGGGATAATTGGGCAAACATAACAGGAGGGACTCCTTTGGCTTGCAATCAATCCCACATCTTTGCAGGATTAGGAGCCACACTGGGCAGCTGTGAGCTCAGGCAGCTGCTCCTGCAGGGTCTCTGTGCCAGCCAGCCCTCTTGTTGTGCTGACCCTGGTCTGAGTGTGTGCCCTGCACCAGGGTGGCACCTGGTGAGGCAGAGAAAGCACTGCCCTGGCCGGCAATGGCTGTGCTGCAAGCAGTTTAGGAAACAAGGGCAGGAGAAAGGACAAAACTATTTATGTCCTGCAGGTAAAAAACTTTGCCCTTTGGTCACCCACGTAACTTTTGTTAATTACATTATGCATAAGAAATTATGTGAATCTAGTCAGGAGGTTCTTTTGTCTTCTCTTTTCTCTGTCCTTGTTCCCGCATCTCCAAAAAGCGTGAGTAGAATTATATAAGAAACCAACTGAATAGAAAACTTGGTATGTAGGTTTCCTTCAGCTACAAATGCAGCAATCTTGCCAATGTGTCTGATTCTGTTGCTTGAATCAGGGTAAAACTGAATGCAGGGAAACTGATTCCTGACTGGCCCTGATGAGCAGTGTCATGTGTGGAACAGCCTGTGCTGTCAAAGAAGGGGAGAGTCACATGTGGCAAAGAGTACCAAAAAGCTGCTAAACAATGCAGTATTCAAGGGAGGCAATAAATTGTATAAGGTAATGAACAGATTTATGGACTTGGAAAACATGAAGAAGAAAAATGCGTTTAGGTCAGAAGCCAGCAATGAGTTTCTGGACAGGTATGAACACATCTTGAATGAGGGAGAATGAGGTTGGGAACATTGCATGAGTGCCTGCTATAAAACCAATCTCTCTGACTTGGAAACCTCCTGGAAGTGACATTTGGCTTAATTATGTAAATGCTCCGGCTGTTTTATTAAAAAGTTTCAGCACATTTTGTGAAACACTCACTCCAGAAATCACTTCAGACATGAAGTGCTCCAAACTCTCCTTGGTCTGTGAATTTTGAATGTGCCAGGCAATGCTGAGCCTGTCACTTGGGCAAGCACATGGGTCTTGGCCTGCAGAGTGCATTAACTGAAGAGAGGAATAATGAAAAAATCCGTGTAGGAAAGCACCGAAACCCAGTGGTCTTGTGTTGAAAGCGAAGGGAGCCAACCCATCTTTGTTGATCAGCATCGACTCCGATTTATTGATCAAATCAGCCACCTTTTATAACAGTGTTAATTGACTTCAAGCATCTTGCAAAATTCGAGCTCACGATAGGCTACAGAGAAAACTCTAACCCCTCCTTTTGTTTACAATACCTGTGGTTTGTTTATTGAAACCAGTGTTTCACCATGTTATGAAAAGTTCTCAAAACCTTCATATCTCTTCCCAGAGCAGCTATCTGTTCCTAGTAGCAGCCAAGGACAGAGTGTTTGCCTGTTATGAGAAGACTGTCTGAGAATCTTATTGTTTATAGAATTGCTTGAGAACCTAATTATTTACAGAATCAAGCCTGGGAAATGCTGCTTTACAGCTACCTTTTACTTTCCCATCAGCTGTATACCTTCATGGCCTCTTTCTTTAAGCTATACATGAACCAGGCTCTCCACAGTCTTGATAGTTTTGTGTTTTCACAATAGCTTGCAAAATGAAATAGGGTGGATTCACAGCCCTAGCGGTGTGGATGATGGACACCCTTCCTACACTGCTCTGATTTTTGGCTTACAGCCCTATATGAAAAGACATCGTGCGAAAGTGGCCATGTGAAGGTGAACAGCCTTGTGCCTTTATTAGTAGTTCAGGAGATCTTCTCAGTCTTCCAAGGAGCAATAGCATATGCTGTAAAACCATAAAAGAGGAGTTTCAGAAAGGCTTGGGAGTCACCACAGTAAAGTGGGCAGAGTAGAGACACAGAGAAATTGCAGATAGGAGCCAGTGAAAAACTATTAGAAGTTAGTATAAGGACCAGAGGCGAAAGATTCAATTTATGAAAAAAAGAGATGGACGTCTCTGTTTGAGACTGATATTGGTGAGTGTTAACTTTGGTGAGCCAGAGTTGTAGCAGTGCCTGCTAGCACAAGAGCCAAGTCAGTGAGTGAGGCTTTGGGTATGAGGATTCAGAGGTGGGAAGCTGAGATCATCTGGACACTATCCTAGGAATGCGATAAGATCTCTCTGGGGTAACCTTGCAGTGTTTAAGTATTGTTAGAATTAACAGTTCATTATATTATGTTTCTAAATGCTATACAGCTATTTTCTTCTCGGAAATTTGCATATCAAAACCTGCTTATTTATTTCTTGGCCCAGAATATTCTTGAGTTTTGCTCTCTATCTTTTGTTCTTGTCTTTTCCAATACTGGAATTACAGTTAGAACCTAGGACATGCCTGACTTTCCACAGGTAAAAGCAGATCCAATTTCTATTCCAAAGTATCATATTACTGATCTGAATCATTCTTGCTCTAATCTTTTTCTCGTTGTTAATTGAAAGCTCTCAAAACCAAATGTTTTTCTCAAGTGCTTGTTATTGAATGACTCTTAATCACTATTGCTAATTGCATCCTTTTTAAGTATGGAATTTCTCAGCACTTCCATGCGGAGGTCAGTAGGAGGGTTATAGCATGTTTGCTCTCTAAAGTGCAACACTTCTGTGGTTTCCATTTTCAAAGCATAAATTGAAGCTAAAAGTTACGTCTTTATTTTCTGTCATTACATTTCCTTTCACTTCAGTGTTTCCCTGTGCATGTGGCAACCATGACACCAGACCTTGAGGACTGTTAGCATGTCTCAGTGACTCAGCCATTTTATTTCATTAATTTGCCTCTCTTATATCATTTTAATAACCTGTATTTCTTTCAATGGAAGAAAGACCCAAACCCTACACTGTTACCAAACCCAGCAGAGATGGAATATCACAGAGGAACGCCAGGTGATATTTTCAGAGAAGTGAAGCCATCCTGATCCTTTAGATCACAGAAAAATAAATTTTGTTACTTTATAAAGGCTGATAGCATCAGCTACCAGATATTCCAATGAGATAATGTCATGGTCTGACACAGCCACCTTTTCCCTAGAGGAGAGGTAGGGAGGGAGATCATTTTCACTTCATCTTTTCTGTAGGTAAAACAGAAAAAATCTATTGTCATGAATTTTGTCTCCTATAGAAACAGGAGGTAGGATATGTGTATGCACATTACATCATGATGTGTCTTATTGCAGAACAGCATTTTTGTGCCTGGGGCAGTGCAGTTCTGCAGGTCTTGTTGAATCTGTTTGACAAACCACTGCAGAGATAAATGTCTCTCTCTGTTGAGGGTGCTATGGAAGAAAGCCATTTTTCTCCAATTTTCCCAGAGAAAATGACACTTAAACCTTTATCTCCTTGTTCTTTTTACAAACGTCATTCTTGCTTCCCTCCAGCCTGAGACATGCAAGGTTTGACGTGCCCATGTGTCACAGACATCTTTTCATAAAAATCCTTTCTTTAGGATTTTTCCCTCTTCTGGGAAGCTGAGGCCCCAGAAAGAGAATGTAAACAATGGTTATCTGCTGCTGTGGAATGCAACAGGTGCACCTGTGATTGGCCCATGTTCCATGTTTACAATTAAGGGCCAATCAGGGGCCAAGCTCTCTCTGGGACAGAATCAGAGAGAGCTCCGTTGTTTATTCATTCCTATTCTATTCTTAGCATAGCAGCTTCTGAACTTCTCTCTCTATTCCTATTAGCATAGTCGTAATGTATTATATATCATAAATTAATAAATCCAGCCTTCTGATCATGAGATCAAGATTCTCGTCTATCCCTTCACCCCTGAGGAACCCTTGCAAGCCCGGGAGCACCCATGTAGGGAAACCATCGCGGTGTGAGATGAGTCCCCCCAGTCTCTCCTTAAGCACACCCTGCATTGTATTTTCCAAATGCTGCTCTGCAGTGCTTGGTGTCACAGCAGGGTGAGTGCAGCCGCCATCTGACAGCAATAACTCAGACTCTGCTGTTGGGATGGCACAGGAGGTTTTGTGACCATTTCAGCCCAGCAGCCTCCAGCTTTGTTTTGCCTACAGTCAGCTGTGCAGCACCCACCCTTATGGAAGGAATTGCAGAACTGACTGAGAAACCATGATTTCCCCTTTTTCCTAAGGCAGACCATGATAGAGGTTTACCAAAACCGAAGAATTCCAGGCACACTCCCTCCAGAGTCTTCACTGCTCAATTGTTCAAAATTCAGCTTATTTTACTGACAGTGCCAGAATCACTGTCCTCCCCATGCCACCAGCAAAAACAGTTTGTCTAAAAGTGAATGGAGGTGGGTGAAAAGGAAAGGCATTTAAATCTTTGTTTCACAGGAAGGTGGACACAAAAGCTCGCAAGAATATTCTTCACCCTAAAAGTTACCTTTAAACTAAAATTTATTCATTAGTATATATATTTTTTTAATCTGGAAATCTGTTTCGCAATGTTTGTTTTTGAGTAGTCTGTAATCCTGAGAGGGATTTGCAGTGCAGCTGCTGATATCACCAATCAGACCAAGTGTGTGTCAAGGGACATAATTAAATATTGAGACAGATGATATGGGCATCGTTAGAGGCAACTTAGAAAACTGCAACCTGGTAAACCCTGCCTTATCTGATGATTAGTTACAGTTGGATGATTGTCACAGAGAAACCAGGGAGGTGAGGACAGTGCATGTGCTGATATGTTTGGGACTGGTGTTCTCTTGAGAGCTTCCATAAGAGCAGTGCAGAGGTTTAATGAGACACCTTGCTGCACTCAGCCAAGGGCAGCACACTTGGGAGCCCCATCCCTTCATGGAAAAACAGAGGAGCTGTGCCTCTTGGGGCCAAGGAGGTGCCTGAAGCTCACAGGAGACTATCCCACTACCTGGGGGATAGTACTCTTAATCCTACTAGCTAAGAATATGTTATTACATGGTTGACAAAGGACTATTTCTTTTTTTTTGAAAAATGGTAATTTATACAGATGAAAAAGAAAATTCTTTATGATATAGAGTGCTTCATTATTTCCAGTATTCATACTTGAAATTTCAGATTAAGCTCTCCATCTTTCTATTTTTATTTGCGTATGGTGCAAGTTGACATCACTTATTTCAAATTAGACTGAATTAAGTGACCCGTATGATGTGTTCCTGCAGAGGTACTATCCTCTCTGGTGTGCAAGCTTGACAAATTGTAAAATACAGTATTTTCTGAAACAGAGGAGAAACCACTTCGGACTGAATTTTGGTGGTGTTTCAGAGTAGGTCTTTGTTGTTTTCCTGTGTAGGCATAAAGTAGGAAATAACCCACAGGGATTTAACAACCTGTCTGGGAATTACAGATAGATTCAGTCATTTTATATAGCTCAGAAGCTAGCAACAGGGGCTTTGGGTGATTGTACTCTATTTCTGATATGCTGATTCAATTTTGGAACTGTAATTAAGGGGTGATATCACTCCTCCATGCTGAGCCAGAATATTGCTATTCAAACAATGAGTGTGCTGCCACACAAACTTTTGAAAACCCTGCAAAACCGAAGTCACTGAGTTCAATGCATCTCTGAGGCTTGCCAAAGAGCAGGGGATCAAAGCAGGCTGTCACCCGGTCTGTTCCTGCCAACTACTTCCACATCATTACATGGGCTAGTGCTACATTGGCTGAAGGCAAGGGAAGGTAAAATTAGAAGTAACTTGAAATGATCCTTCAGCCAACTCAAGACAGTTTCCTCTGAGTGTTGAGCCTGTGTTTTGCCATCCTGTTTTGCTTTATCTACAGTGAACAGAGTTGAACATAGTGAACATAGTTGAAATGTCTTATATTATTACCAAACCTCACTTTTTCTGGAATGGCCAAGTTTCTAGGGAACCAACACAAATTAGGAAAGAATGTGGCAGCGATGTGTGAAAAACATACACTTTTAAAGTCTTCATTTCTTAGAGGCAAAAAGGTTTAGTGTGAACTGTAGGGTCAGTACCTACATCCTAAAAGCCTGTAATATGAAACAAAACCAAGTTCACATTTGATAGTGAAACCTTCCAAGAGTTGTCTTATGAAGACTGATCCCAGGAATAAAATTAAAAACTCACTTGAAATAGCAGAACTCTGCATCAGAAAGGAAAAGTAATGCTAACTTGAAAATAATTTAAAAAAATCCGGAAAGGAATGGGAGATATAATTTTAGGGGAAAATCTATTAGCACTGCTAACATATAAGATCTGTGACGAGCATAATAAAACCTCTGGCAGGGGATGGTGAAGTGCTGGATGTGCATTTTTATGAAGTCTCCACGTTGTGCACACTTGAAAGTGATTGAGGGCAATAATGAAAATTGAGCAATAGTTCTGCTGGTTACAGTTTGAGACACAGCAGGAACAATGCAGTGTTCAGTAACATTACCCAAACCATCCAGCTTCTGGTATGCTGTGGAACTGAAATCCTCTCATCCTCCTGTTACTTTAGGACTGCCTGGTTCTCATTGTTCATAATAAAATCAGGATTAAAAAAGTTACAAATGCCAACTAGCTGGTTACTGATGTGTTTGCAATACTGATTTTACTGCAGAAAGCACAAGGAGCTTGGTGTGACCTGAGCAACCTGATCAGCCCCATACCTGACCCAAGGTGGGACCAGGGTCCTCCTGAGTGATTCTGAAGGGCAAAGGATTCTTGATTTTAGGACACTTGCATGCTAGGGTATGACAGCTGTGTGGAAATACTTGGGAGATGCTGAGCAAGGAAAGCGCAATCCTCACAGCCTCCTGGCCAGGCATGTTCTGGCACCATTTTCTTTTCTGGGTTTTATTTTTTGCGTGCTGTTGCGAGACCGAAAAATGCACTCATTTGAAACAAAGGTAACATAACAGCTAATGCATTAAGATACCTTTCCTTTTATAGCATCTCCTATTACATGACTTTAAAATCCCACAGGAAACAAATGTATCTGAACATTCTAGTAAAACTTGTTCCTTAATTTCAAGTAATATGGCACTGGAAAAACATTACAGGCTATTGGTATTCAAGTGACTGCCGCAAGTGTGCCATCCTTACTTTAAATTCATATCTGATAAATTCTAGAGAAATTATTTAAAATTGGACTTGCCTTGTGTATAAATCAGGATTTTCTCTCAACTGTTCTCATAACACTTGAGATGAAACAAATTGTTCCTCTGGTCCAGATGGTGCCTTTAGTCAGGTTAACTAAAACACCGTGCCTGCTCTATGGGAACAGTTATGCAAATAATTAATTTGTCACTTTGACAAAGCTAAGAGAAGCAAATGAAAAAAAAAATCTACAAAAGCTCTGCCCAAAACTTTAAAAATGGTTTACGGAGCTGTGGGATTAGATTCAAATCCCCTTGCTCTTGTGGATTTGTACGTTACTGTTGAGATTTCCCTGCCCCGGTGGCCTCATTTGGGGAACGACATTCCAAAGTGCAGGAAGAGCAAAAGTGAAAATGCAATCACAGGTGGAACACTGGCATTGGCTAGCAGTGGCTTTAGTTTTATCTCTTTGTTTGGAGAGCAATATAATACCAGGAATGTAATTCCTTCTGCCTTGCTAGTGGAGAGCTCAGCAGTCCCCAGTGTGAGAGCCTTTGACTGGAAATATTTTTAAAAACAAATGCAAGGAAGTGAACTTGTTCTCTGACAGTGACAAGCACCATGCTGGCCCAGAGCAACAGAGACTTCCACGTGGTGGGACTTTGGTAAAAGTCAACCTGATCCTGCAGATGCATCACTGTGTCTGTAAGATGATGCTTCAAAAAGGCAAATGAACTTTCCCCTCTCATTCTTCTGGAAGCATTAAGTGCTGTAATTTATTATCTATCAACTTTACAAGGGAGAAGTGGGAGGTTTATGCAGAAAACCATGATGGAGCTTTGAAATTATTTTCTCTCTTCAAAGATTAAAAAAATCCCCAGCCCTTATTCAACCAGAGCAATTACCTTGTGCTTCTTCAATTTGTTATTTTAACCTTTGAAATGCTGAGGAATGTTCTATTAATCAAATGCCTTTCAGAGCAACTGGATGTGTCTTTTGTAACTGATCAAGAAATGTGTTACTTTTTATAATCCTAGGCTTCTGTCTTAAAAGTGGTGGCATGAAAGCATGAACCAGACTTGTCTGGAGATGACTGCTGTAGCACATTTGCCTCACATCCATGTTCACACCACCTCCTGCTCTTTCTCTCAGTTGCCGTGAGAACACTGTGCCATAGTACTAAAGGTAACCAGAGGAAAGGTGTTTCATCTCACTGCTGCAACCGAAAACTTTCTTTGGAGTTTGAAGTCCACTGAACTTTCAAGGGACGCTCTTCATTAAACTGCAAGTTGATGTGTTCCTCAGTGCTTTCTGAGAGGTATTTTCTGTTTCCTACAAACTATTTCTATAATTCTTGTGAGAGAGGTACCTCCCTCCTAATTTCCATTCCTGAAGGTTGAGAATAAGATCTGTAGATACTGTGTGGACCTAGAGTACACAGGCCAAAAGTGCTGCTTTTGGCTAACGCCTGTATAACAAAGCTGTGAGTTGTAATAACCCTCCCAAGTTTCCATGTAGCCCCAAGATAAAGAAGCAGCATAAACCAGTTAAGTTATGAATTTGAGGAAGCTTGAAATACTGCTTATGGAAACTAGGGCCCTCATTCGGAGTGTTGGGTGCACTCAGGACCGACATTTGTTACTTGAAGGTCCGATATACAACCATCTGTTCACAGAAAAACCTGCTCAACTGTGAGTAGCTTGGTGACTCCCTGAACCAGAGATTAGCACAGGGTAGTATTTCCTGAGCTCCACTCCCCATCTTGCATCTAATGAATAATGTAAGCAGTGGTTTTCATTGCTACTCACTGTTCAATGAATGGCAGAATGATGTGTGACCTGAATAAATATTTAAGTGTACTACTGCCTGTGAAATTTTCTTTTTGCTATAAAATGCATTTAAGAATACACGACGCAATTCCGAAAGGTTAAAGCAGTGAACTGGAATTGTCCCAGGTACAGGATGGGAAACATATTTGCAGTTTACTCAGCCTCTTCTTTAATGTAAAGGTTAAATAGGTTTCTGATGAATAAAGACATCTTCTTGCATTTTAAATTGCAGCTGACTTGTTAGGTGTCAGCAAGGCCCTGTAAAACAATAGGAAAGCAGTAAAATAGCATGGGCAGGTACATGTGCTGAGCTGCATGCACAGGATTAGAGAAAGCAGCAGTGGGAATAGGCTTAACATGGCAGATCAGAACGTTTTCATCAATGCCAAGAGAAGGGTGGAGGATGGGCACTTTTCAAAACAGGAAAGAGGATAAAACTAGCTTATCTAATTGTGGAAGTACAGTAAGGATAGCTGTCTTACCTGTTTGAACTCTTAACTAGGCATTTTGTTCAGGATGGGATATTTATGACAGTGATTCTGTGCTAAGCCTGAAGCTACAGGCTTCTTTCCTCATGCTCATTGTTAGTACAGGAAGGCAGAAAGTGAAAGATAACTGTGCTAAATATTTTCTATATATTGCTTTGCTTGGCTATTTTCCCATTGCATTCCCAATATTAAGTTTGTTAAACCCTCTAATTTTCTCAATACTACTCAATATAGAACTTCGTTCCTCTAACGGGTTCTTTTGCCTCCTGCAATTCCTAATGTTTTTACTTGTCTTAATGCCCATTTATGGATGAATTTTATGCATTTGAGATGCACAGTGAAAGCACAGCTGCTAATTCCTTCTGGCAAATTGACTGGAAATTGCCAGGCACTGAGCACTCCCAGACATTTTGAAGGAAAGTTTCGGCTGGACTGTCTCAGGGGTGTGCTTATTTTGTTCAAACTAGTTCAGTAATTTCTCATTTGAGAAGCTCTTGGCCTGTTACCTTTTCAAATGTAGATTCAAACCCACGCCAGTCTCTTGTTGATACTTTTTATTAACAAATAGTAAGTAAATTGACCAGTTCCAAGATACAGTAAGAGTATTTGCAATTGATGGTACTTTTAAGAAGCAGGAAAATCAAGATTTGCAGTGTTTTCTGTATTTTATTTATCTTAAAAGTATATGCATGAAGATACATATGCAAAGGTATGCAAATTTGGGTGCATTTTGGTATTTATGGAAGAAGGCATCAAACTTTGGGTGGGGTGTGGAACACTGTGTATGAGTGCCATGGACTGCATGGGGGGGAATGACCTGCAAAGGAGTTTCAGAACAGCAACACTAAAAACAGAGTAATCTGGGCTTAAGTAATGGTGTCCGTCCATGTGGGACGTTCAATTCAGACCCTGTCTGGAAAGCAGATAAAGATAGACCTGAACATGGCATAAGCACTCAGAAAAGTGTAGCTGTCTCAACGAGCAGAACTCAAAGAACAGCGCCCTGGCAGGGCATTACTGCCTTGAGTGGTTTCTGTGTCTGTAGAAAATGCTGCCCCATGATTACAAACCTGTGGTCCATGTAAGCCAGGGTCTGAGTGAATTCTTGGTGCCATTGAAATTAACAAAGCAAAACTTGTGCTGATTTTTACTCAGAGCAAGATTTCTTCTCTCAGTTTTTCTAAGTACAGAGAAACAGTAACTACAAAGGCCAAGATTTTCAAAGTTACCAGAAGGATTTAAAGTGCCCTGAAAACATAAGTTGTGAGTGTTTGTTTCCCTTGGATAGCTCTTACAGTCTGAATTCTGTGTGAAATGTGAAACCCTGATGAAATATTAAGGACTCTCACAGAGAGGACACACCACAGTAGCTGCATGTGGATTGCTGAGCTGGTCATTTAGAAGGGGCCAGCCCTCATTTGTCAATGCGTGGAGGTACAAATCCTAATTTTTCACTTGTCTGGAAGTGGTATTTCTCTTGCAAAAGAATATTTGAATGGAAGAATTAGCAGGCATACAAAAATTGTAAAGGAGGAGTACACACAGGTACCCCTGGGGTTGCTGACACTGAGCTGCCAAAGAGCACAGCTGAGTGAGAGCACAAACGAACCAGGTAGAATGATAAAGTTATTTTTTTCAGACATGAAGGCTTTTTGAGCTTTCCAACAGAAAATCAGGTAACATTCTCAGTTAATGAAGTGTCACAACCTAATTAAGCACTGGTCACATGAACATGCTCGTAGCAACTGCTAAAACCAGTTTCCTTTCTCCTGCCTTTGTTCTAATCCAAGTATTGTTACAGGGCAATGCTTAAGACTTTGAAGCAGCACAAATTTTATTTAGGCATTTGGTGGGTACATAGGATGGGACCAAGTTCACCTCTGAACTGGAAGAAGTGTATCCATCTGCTTGAGATTATCAAGCACTCTAATGCCCCCTATGTTCTTTACAGCAGGTCTTAATTTCACCGGTTCACCAAAAACGCTCATAACAGAAAGCAGCAAGGAGCCTGAAGAAAGGAATGCATCATTTGTGTTTGTTCCCTCATTCCAAGGTTCATAAAAATGTTCCTGTCTTATCACAAGAGAAAGAGAAAGGCCAGCTCTTGAAAGTTTTGTAAAGTGTTTGAATCAGTCTTTGTTCTGTGCTGTTCTCAGGGCTGTACATGCTGCCTGGTAAGTTTTTCTCACCCAGAGACTTGTTTGTTAAGAAGAGAGGAGTGGAAGATTCCCCACAGTATCTTCATGAATGATAACAAACAAATGTTTGTGCTTGGCTGCTTGAAAGAGGTGCTATTCAAACTCTAAAATAGCTCCAGGTTTTCTTTTTGGAACAGGAGCCAACATAACAATCAGAATGGTCACTATCACTCTTTGTCTCAGACTTGAGCAGCATCATCCAAGCTGAGTCTGATTGGGACATCGCTCTCCTGTCATGGCCCAGTTGTCTCATCTCTCAACTGTGGCATTCTGTTAGTAATTCATTTGCTGGACCACAAAGTGACTTGGTGTTTCTTCCTCTGCCCTCTCCACTCCCAGTTTCAAACTCTGAACAAAGCTAAAAGTTTCTGCTGCCAAACTTCTGAGAGAACATAATGAAGAGAGTCCTGGAACTGGGAAAATAAATGAAAAAGCCATTTCCATTCTGTTCTCTCATTTGTGCCAGAGGCTCTCTGTGGCCTTTGAGTGTCAGACCCAAGGTGTTCATTCAGAAGGACAGCCTGTGACAATAGGTATTTGCATATTGTTCTGTACCACAGAGTGCTGATGGTAAATGTACAGTATCACTTCCCTCAGCCTGTTCATTGAGACCATAAGGTAAAGCAATAATATGTGTTTGTAAATCCCATCCATGTCTTTGTAAAAGGGGAGATATTTATTACTTTTTACTTTCTTTCATAGAGAAGAATTGAAAAATAATCCTGTCTGAAGTACCTAAATGATATAAAGTTGGTTTTATTTTTTATTTTAATATATTTATTGTTCTAAAAATATAAATAATATAAATTATCAAGAAATTGGAACTTAGAGGTTACTAAGACAGACTAATTGATGTAAAAATTCCTGCAGACGCTAAGCAACCCTAAACTAAACCATTTGCGTCAAAAGTCCCATTAGAGAAAATCCATAAGTCTAGTGAAAGTAGACATGAGTTAGGCATTCAAATATTAATAGTTCTGTATTTCCAAGATAAAAAAATGTAACAGTCTGAATAAATAAATCTCCTAAAAGATTTTGGTTGGAAACTACACACGAATTAAATGGAACTAGTTAGAATTAAAAAAGATGATAAAACTTTGAAATCTGAAGTGTTGCTGCTTCCAGGCCTTATACTTGCTGACTTTAAATGCTGACAGCCTGGCAGAGTGTAGTAGATCAGCTTCAATCTCTGAAATGGCCCAGGGCTTGGGTCCTTTCCATCAGTAATACAGAGAGAGAATAACTAATTTCTGTGTATCTTGAAATTAGGTTTTAAAAAATACAATTAACATGGATGCCAGCTACTGAACAAAGATGTTTTATCCCTCCAAAGGAGGAGGATTTAGGGTAAGTACACAGAAGCATTGCCAATGCCTTGTTTCATTTTTTGGACTTGTTATTGTTTTTCTCTTTGTTTTTAGATATGGGCAACCTAAGACCTGCAATTAAGAGAGCAAAAAGGAAGCGAGAATAAATTAACGAGAGCAGAGGTTAAATTAAGATAACCAGTGTCACTGAATGGAACCACCTGAAAATTCATAAATACCAGAAAACACCCTGCTTCCAGAGGGAGGGAGTAATTTTGACAGCCAGTTTCTGGGTGATATTCTCAGTTTTGGGTACGTGCATATTTTATTGAGTTTATTGAGGTAATATTTTACTGTGAGGTGGGATCATGCAACTTGGTGAAAGCTATGAGCTGTGTGCAGTGGGGAGAACACAACAGATGTGGCAAAAGAGAAATGCTCCTGTTCAATTAACAGAGGCATCCAAGGTTTTAAAATATCAGGGCCTATCCCCACTTTGGCAATTTTTAACACTAGCGCTACTGATAATTACCTTCTTTTAGTGGTAAAAAGATTATGTGATCAAGAGGAGATTTCTGTCATGCAGACTGTCTTAACAGTGAGGAGGGCCAATGTTAGAACTTCTACTGGAAGACAACATCACACTTTGAAGTGTGATACTGGGTTTGTACATTTTTAATATGTTGTCCTGGTTTAGGGCAAATGTGGGAGAAAATTTCCAAGGGGGATGCTCTAGAAAGCAGATTCAAGTGGCCCCTCCCTGAACTGGTTTGGGAAAAGATTTCCTTGGAGGAAAGTGGGAAAACCTGTTTATTTAACAGGCAAGGCATTCACCTGCACAAAAAATGAACAATATTAAACAATAAAACCTCTTGCTGCTCCCAAGAGATGACACACTCAGAAAGTCCCTCCGTGGGCTGTAGCTTGGCTCACTCAGTCCCTTATCAGTCCCTCCGGTGCTGGAAATGCCACAGCCCAGGCCCAGCCTGGTGGGCCACAGGTGGAGCTGCCAGTGCTCTGCTGGGTGTTCAGTCCAGAGCAGGTTCAAACAGTTCCAAGAAAAAGAAAACCCACAGTCCAGGGAGCTTCTCTGCCTCAGCTAGCGAAAAACTAACTAAAAGCAAAGGAAAGCTCTGTCCTGCTGTCTGTCCATGCTGCAGACAGCACTGTCCAGGAGAAGGATGCAGGGGAGCAAGTGCAGTTTCTGAAAACAAAATGTGTGCTTCTTGTCTCCCCTCACCTTTGCTCTCAGAACCTATCTTAAAGGTGCAAAACTTATTTCTGGGCTAAACAGGCAAATGGGGATACAAGCATCATGAAGTCACCCCAGAGCATATGTAATTTATATGTTTTTATGTTAACTCGACAAATTAGAAGGTTTTGTCATATGGAGAACTGCATAATTCAGAACAAGAGGGCATACTCTCAGGAGAGGCACAAGAGCAATGATTTGGTTTTACAGTAGTTTTGTTTTCTAAAATGCATCCAACACACTGCATGGTATTTTATTTTTCTGCCATATTAATTATGCAGCTTCCCATTTCACCCTGCCAGCACTAGAGTTATTTTATCCAGGGATGAGCCTCCAGCTGGGCTGGCTGTGCCTAGGCAAGCCATTGCAGGGTGTTGGGCTGTGCTTGTGTGTTCTTCCTGCTGCACACCACAGTTCCAGCTCTTCTGTTTCCTGGGGTATGTGGCATGTTCCTTCAATTCAGACGGCAGACACAGAGGTGTTGGAGCAGTGGCTTGTGGAACGAACATTTACATCCCAAAGCGTCACCAAAGCTGCAGCTGTGCTCAGTTTGGGATCCAGCATGTGCTCTCGGAAAGTCCAAAGACAGCTTCCCAGAGCATGCTCCATGCCAGCTCCCTCTTTGCAGTGTTGGAGGGTGAGAGGGTTTGTACTTCTTTGATCCAGAAGCAGATTATAGGTCAAATACTCTCTCACAGAGTCCCAGAATGGGATTGGGTTGGATGGAGCCCTAAAGCTTACCTCATTCCAACTCCCTGCCATAAGCAGGGACACCATCCACAAAACCAGGCTGCTCAGAACCCCATCCATTCCTGTACTTTCATGGAGACCTCCCTGTGATTGTGTGTGTGATGATAGTTACAGCTGATTTCATTTTTCTAATAAGCTTACACAGTTCTAGGGGGATTTTATTATTATTATTTTGTTCTTATGAAGGTTTTTCCCTGAAAAACTTCCTATGCAATACTGTTTAACTTATTTAACTTATTGCTAGACTGTCGAAGAGACATTCTCAAGGGAAGATGGCACATTTTTTCTGAGGCCAGCTATATGCTAGCAGGAAAAATGTCTCTATAAATTTTTAAATTGATTTAAAGAGACATTGATATAAAAAAAATTGATATAAATTTATTTTGTAGGTATTAAAAACTTCTATTGAGTGCGCATCCCCATTATTTTCTTCAACAGCATTTACTATGCTGTGACAATTGAGAAAGATAATTTAGTTAGACCTGCATGTACCAAGGTTTTGTTGATGGTTAAATTGTCTCAGCAATACTTCTAACACATCTTTCAAAGCAGTCCAAGCTTTAGTCTCTTTCTGCCTGTTAGTTGGGTCTTAGTGATGTTTATTATTGGATACTATGTCTTCCAATGGAGATTATAGTTCAGTGACACTCCCAGTGAAGCCCTTTTCCTGCATACTGAATTACAATTCTTGGGAATTGAAATACTAATTTCATAGCTTATTATGTTTTACAAATTACAACCCTTTAAATATTTTCAATGTTTAGAAGAAATCATCCTTTGAAAATCACTTATAACTTACCAGAGCAACTTTAGTAGAAAACAGACAGGATGTTTTGTTTCAGCATCCAGCAGGGCTTTGGGTGACTTAACTGTCACCAGATGTATTCAGCCGTGTTTTAACTCAGAGAGGAGAAGATGCTGCTGCCAGGGGTGTCCTGCACAGCATAGTGGATAGTTCCCTGCTTGCACAGGAGCACTTTTACCAAACGTTCCCTCCTGGTGCCAGGTCTGCAGGTAGCAAACAATTCCCACTGTCCTCCTGTGACACAATTTTTGGGAGGCCTTTTTAAGTAATGAGTAAGGGCCTTCAAAATGTGCTGACTGACTGGGCATCCAGGCCATGTCTTGTGCTCTTTGTTTGCCATATGTTACTATAAGAGAAAATGTTCTCAAGTATAGGGGCCTGAGTAAATATATGTATTGCAGAAATATGATAACAACAATATGAATAAAACAATTGGTGACCCCGACGTGATAGAAGATAGGACAGCCGAGAGCCGTGGCAGCCTGAGAGCTGGGACAGATATGTGTATTGTAACTGTGTAATTGAAAAATGTGTTTAAAGAAATGGGGGAAATATAGGGGCCTGAGTAAATATATGTATTGCAGAAATATGATATATAATAATATGAATACAACACTCAAGTATCTATATTAATAAGAACTTTCTAGCAAGGCTGGTTTTTTTGTTTTAATTACAGTTGTAAGTGGTGTCAAGAAATGCAAGCTTTAAATATTTGAAAACTTGTGAAACAAATTTAACATAGTTTTCAAACTGACTTTTAAGGTAATGCTGTTTCTATATACTTACTTTGCATATATAGAAGAAATAATATTAAAAAAATAATATAGGGAGAAATTCTTTGGAAGGGAAACCTTGTTTACTTCATGCATATAGAATTACTGGAGAATTAAATCAGGAATCCTTGTTACAAATATATCTCAGTTTTGGAGCAGGTTTCAGAAACACTGTGTTTCTTCATACACTATTCACTTTATCAATGTCATAATGACCCCATATGTACAGTTCCAGAGTACATCAAAGTGTGCTAACAAGATTGTTTGGTTTATTAAATTTATTCATAAGAAAATAGTGCAAACCAGAATATTTCGCTGAGCAGGAGCTTTTGGTGAGATTTCAGTTTCTTTGATTTTTTTTCTCAACTTTAAAATTTTTTTAAGCAGAAGCAAGGAGTTCCTTAATATCCTGCCTAGTGAGTTTGGACAGCAGCTACAGGACCAGCAAGCATATGAGCAGGGTCAGTGTACCATAGTCTATACAGCCACAGAGCAGAAAACATTCTTTTCATTATTTCTGCTGTCTCCCTTCTCAGCTTTTTACTCTCTGTAGTTAATGGGAGATAGATCTGAAACACACAAGGGAAATAAAAAGAAGGACAGTGATAGAAATAACAGACAAATCTTGATAATAATGAGACTCTGAAGGTGCAGCGTGTGTTTGATTTATTGTGGTGTCTTGCAGTAAACATGGAAAGAAGATACTGCTCCTGAAGGTTTTTTAATCTTTCCTAATTTCAAATCTGAATGAAAGCTAATGGAAAACAAAAAATTCTGGTATCTGCAATGTTACCTCTATATATATATATTTTTTTTTGTGATAAGTGATTGCCCTTTTTATTCTTTTCTTCCTTCCTTTTTTTTTTTTTTTTTTAATGGACAGTAAAAATACTCTTACTTGTGCTGTTCCCCCTCCCTACCTCCCAAATCTCTTAGCAATAATTACTGTTGAGTACACGGGAGGACTTGAGGCAGAGCCCAATTGGCATGGCCAGGGAAGCTCCTGGGCCATTTATTAAGTATTGCCTTATAACGCAGGACTTTTCCTACTTTCAGTTGAGCATCTTGTTAAGTTTGCCTTTATTCTTCATTACCCACCAGTTAAAGAAACATCTGTCTTCTGGAGCATCAAGTGATGAGGTAATACACAGTCAAAGCAGCATTCAGCACATTAGAAGTATATTTTAAGATTTTTTCACTAGAATATCATCTAGAAATTAAGTTCTGCTATCACTGAACTATTTTCATCTGTCTTTGCATCTGAAATCTGTGTTTACATGCATTAGCTCTCTACTGAATGTTCCACCAGTTTCCTAATTTGTTTGGGGAAATTTTGTGCTGCTTACTAAATTATTTGTTGACCTGTGAAGCTTCTAAAATATATTGGATTAATTTTATAAGATGCTGAGTGCCCCTATGCACTATCTCCAAATGGTACTATGGCACATGACACATGCCTGGATCAGTAATTTAACCTAAACCTGGAGGGGCTTTCTGGGCTTCTTTCCAAACTAGCATGTTCTTGTGAAGGTAACCAGACCAGAGCCACTCTGTGGATGCATGTTTCTGTGATGTGAAATTGGTGTGCTTAGAATTTTGTGGTTAGACACAGCACAGGAGCATT
Organism: Melozone crissalis; assembly: GCF_028551555.1. Classification (NCBI taxonomy): domain Eukaryota; kingdom Metazoa; phylum Chordata; class Aves; order Passeriformes; family Passerellidae; genus Melozone; species Melozone crissalis. The sequence goes on along the minus strand of NW_026535840.1, from coordinate 2,958,074 downwards.
ACCATTATTGAAAAACCAATGGTCTTTGCAACCAGTATTTCCAAAGTTGATTGCTATTATCTGTAACTATTCAGAGTAATTCAAGAACCTGTGAATGAGCATAGTTTGGGCACTCAAACTGCATTAACAATACCCTGCAGTGGCTCCATGCACTGGCCATATGGCTCTAATTAAGGCTTCTCAGTATTTGTGTTTGCACACTAGAGAAAAAGAAACAGATCTGTCTTGGATGATAATTTAATCCTCCTCTCCACTGTGCCACTTCATGCTGTAATTAAGGATATATACACATCCTAATTATGCAATTCCACTTTTGCTATCTGTTTCTTTTCAGTCCAAGCTCAAATCCAGCATCTAACATTTGAGTTGGGTATAATTGTCATGTTAGGTGAGGCCTTTTATGGCACACTGGCAGCACAATTCCAAATCAGACCCCTGTCATCAGCTTCTGACAGGAAACTCCCAGGGTCTGGCATTGTTAGTGTCAGATAAGAAAATTTCAATGAAAACTAAACAAGCATTAAGCCATAATATTATTAAATAATGGTTGGGTGATTTTCTTTCAACTTTTTTTTGGTCATATTCAGCAATGTACTCTGACTGTATTCTGTATCAAAAGCAATTGTCTTTTTCCCATCTTCTCATGTTTCCCTATTTTTTCATCCTCTGTGTTTGCCTCACACTAATACCACTGATGTTCTGCTTGTCTTCCCCACAGCTCATTCCTTTAATCCGCAGTTTGTCACATTTTTCCTTGCTCTTGTTCAAATTATGGCTTTTGTGTTTTGCACCTGGAAGAGGAACTTCTGAGCCAAAGTGCCAGTGTAGTATTCTTAGAACTAAAGCTATACTAGAGAAATTTAGTCTAATTAGTCTAATTTAGTCTAATTTGTCTTCTCTTTAAGAAGGTAAATGTATGACTGTAGTTTCTGTATTTTTCATTGCAAAATGTCCCCAGATGAAATACCATTATGAAAGCGGCTTTCACAGCATTGCCACTGCTGCTACTGGTAGTAACTTATTACCAGTAAGAAAGTCAGTACTGGCATTTTCTAGTACTCAGGTGTCTGGCTTGTTCACTGCTTAAATAAAGACATGGGTCTAAACTAAAGTCCATAACAGCAAGAATTGTCAGCTGATATATTTCAGGACCACAAAAGAAAATTAGATTCCTTTGAAACATGAGGGCAACATGCCACTTATGTAACTATGCATGAGGATTCAGGGGTTTTCCTTCCTTTTCTCCAAATCCTCAAAATGTTGCTGTGAGTAAACAAATGCCTTTCTCGTGTTTAAACATCATATAACCCTTTACCTCCTGTTGCACTTACACAAAAAACCCCAAAACCAAACAAACCTAAACACTAACTGTCTGCCTGCTCTTTCTGAGGCAGAAGGATTGCTATGGAGACACAGAAACAGGGGTGGGAACTCCTCTTTCTATGGCCCAAAAGAAATAAAAGAGTTTGTGAAGGGGGAAAAGTCTATTTAGTGTCATCTTCTTCATGACAGAAGTAATCCAGAATGAAAAATAGAAATTATCAAAGGTTTCAAAGGTGGTTATGAGTTCTGGGTGGTGATGCATCCTGCTCAAAACTGTAAATAATGCTGGTTACAAAGATTTTTGTTACTACAACAGTTAGTAATGCTTTCCTCTTAACATGCTGGGTGAAGAGAGCACTGTAACACAGTCTTGAGACTGATTTTTTTTTTTCCCCTTTGGATTATTTCACATGAAAAGAATTATTTTTTTGGTAAAATTATGGTGATAAGAATATTAATGAGAGGTTGATTAAGGTGTGGCACACAATACCTCCTAATTGCATATGCTGCCATAGTCAGAAACTGAAAACCTAAGAACTTTTACTCAGCAAAAAATTGTCATTCAACTAGCTGTAACCAGAAAAACTTCACCAAGGAAGGAAAATAGATTACTTCTCACTTTAAAGGATTCAAAATGTGTCAAGCAAGGTAGAAAAGGCTAAACACACTGTAGCAGAAATCCAGTTACTTCCTAAGGAAGCAGTGCATTTGGGCACTTTCTGCATATAAATGTTAATGGTGCTGGCTATATGTAGGATTAAGTGGCCTGCAGACAATGAAAAATATTGAATTCCTAATTCAATTTATCATAATTTTGTTGACTGTGAGCTAAATTTGATCTCCATAAGGCTTCTGGTGGCAGACTTTCTTGCTATCCAATATCTCTTGAAAAGCTGTTAAAATACGTATTTCAATATAATTGCAGGATGCAGATACAAAGTTTGCAATCATGACTGGTTCACCTGGGGAATTGAAACAAGCTAGAAAAACAACTTCTGAATAACAAATTAATTGTTGAATATATTAAAAAATAGAACAAGATATGGAATTTTTCATAGAAAATGAATTACTACTGGCTACTCCAGCCTTTGGGAGCTGCCTTTGGCACTATCAGTCATGGTATTCTGCTGCCACATTTCCAGCGGGAGGAACTGATGTTGGCTGGAAAGAAAACCGTGGAAGCTCCTGCTTGGGCCCTGATTGAGGTCAGTTGCCCTGAGGAGCAGCCCCTGAGCCCACCCTGCCTTGTCTGTCCCATCTCAGTGTGGGCAGTGCCCTCATGCTTGCCCCCAGAGTGGCCCAGCCTGGCAGCTGGCTTGAGCCCCATCTGCTTATGGGGATAAAAGGTAAGGTAAAGCTGACAAGGAGAGTTTGCTTTTTTGTTGTTATCATATTTCTAGAGTCCCAGCTCTCAGGCTGCCACAGCTCTTGGCCGTCCTATCTTCTATCACGTTGGAGACACCACTTGTTGTTATTCATATTGTTGTTATTATATTTCTAGAGTCCCATACCTTCTCACTGGTTTTCTCACAGCAGCTCTTCACAGCAGTGTTGTTCCCACTTCCTCATCAGGGCTCCTCCAAGGCTCTCCCTGACCAGCCAGCCCACCCCCTTTTATCCCAGTTATCTTCATCAGCCACAGCTGCCACCCAATTAAGGACATCACAGCTGCAGCCCATTTAGAACAACTAGGATTGGGGCAAGGCCACCTATATAATACATATATTTTACTAGGACTCCTACTATACTTTTTCATCAGGGAATATCTTGGCTGTGTTCAAGGGAGCTGTATAAGTCTGGAGGTCGTTGGGCTTTGTAAGGTTTGTTTGCTCCGCTGCGCAGCCCAGCCCAGCTCTGCAGAGCCCTTTGGGTGCTTTTCACCCACTGGGTGGGGTTGGTTGGTTTGTTTTTACTTTTCATGGTGTGTTTGGCCGCATGCACCATCCCTCCCATGCCTCAGTAGCCATGCAGTTGCCTGCTGAGGTGCCTGGCAGCCCTTGGTCTGTATGGGAGTCAAGTTCTGCTCTGTTTCACGGAGAAAGGAAGAAAACTTCACAACTTTGTCAAAGTTGCAAAGTTGGTATGGTTATTACAGCGCTGGACGCATGTGGAGATTGCTTTTTTCAAAAAAATGTATGTGTACTTCTGAGAACTTCAGGTCTCTTTTTATCTCTCTCTTAAATACATATGCATACAGTTTCACAATAGGTGCATACATATTCATTTTTATGGGTTTCGTGTGACTTTTACTACTAGTTCTTTTTTATCAGAAAAATTCTGAGGTCAGGCTGACTTGCCCTTACAGCAGTCCCTGTCTCTCTCTATCATCTTCTGTCTCCCCCCATTTATCTCTACCCTTTGCTGAAGTAACTTCACTGAGCTTAGGCCTTGCAGTCTGGCTAAATAACTATGGTTTCTAACCACAGATTGAACTCAAAAATGTACATTTCACCTAAATTAAAATGGATTTCTATCCTGGAAAATTTTCACTTTGCTTCAGCTCCTGGCAGTGCCCTTGACCCCACCACTGCAGCTGCTTCCTGCAGGGCCCTGCGAGCACCAGGAGGCTGCTCTGGGGCAGGGAGGCTTTGGGGGTGCCCCGTGACCCCATAGCTGTGCCTTCCCTCAGTGCCGCAGGCTCCTGACTCCAACAGCTTCCCTGCAAAGCCTTTTTTGTGACTTTTACCTGCTGCTTTGTCCATCGGCTTCATGTCTCCCCTTGAAACTGGTTGAAGAACATTGAACTGCTTTTTGTTCCGTGACTGAGATGTAGCATGCATTTGAGCTGGCTATTTCTATGGCAACTTGTCAATGAAATTATGCCATGAGTGTGCTTGAGTTTCTGAAATGCCATTGTCTAAACCAGTTCTTTATTTAAAATGGGAAACATTGTCCTCGTTTATTTAAAAACTATTCTACTGTAAATAAGATTAAATAAATTTATTTGTTTTTATGGTTTTATGCAATGCAGTGTATAAACGTTAAAGGAATAGTAGCAGCAGGGTGAGGAAAAGGCAAGGTCTGACTACAGAAATTACTTTAATTAAAATCTGTGAGCACCTCTGATTTGTCTGACGTTTTAAATTACATTGAGCTGCAATGTAATTTAATTTTCAAGGCTCTTAAATAGTCTGGTCTTGAGTATTGACTCGTTATCTTTTGCCCCATACACAGAATTGGGATAACTATTTATCTTATTGCTGGAAGAGTGAGTACTGCAGCGAAGCTTCTGCTTTTCAAAAATATTTTTAACCAGTGATCAAGCCAACATCATTTACTGTAAATTAATGGAATAAAACTCTAATGGCTGCAGTAGGTTAATAGAAATGCAGTTAAACCTTGCACCAAAATCAACTGCCTTAGAGCACATCGGGAAGATGTTTAAGAGTCCCAGTGTAACTCATAATTTTTCAATTTTATGTATGCTTACATCCATAAGGGAGCAACTTAGCTCTGTACAAAAACAAATGTAGAGCAGGAGCTTTTGTGGAAATGCATGATTTCAGTATAGCTAATTTGTCATCTTTACAACTGAAATTTGCAACACATCTTTATGTAAAAAGTAATAGCAGTTCTTTCACTGCCAAGACATATCTATCACAATTAATAATTGTCCTGCGAAATTCTCTGTTTCTGGAGTAGGAAAAGGTTGTAAAAGCAAGCTTGTTTTCATGCTTCTCATCATAGGGTTCAGGTGCTGAAGCATTACAGCAGTTACCTGTTCTCATGATTTGTGGGTCAGCTGTGTGGGGTTTTGGTCTAAATTGGACTCACCACAGGTGAGTCCAATTTAGACCAAAATTTCACTGTATCTGAAATTGTTTTACAGCTGGTGCTGTTGCTCAATAAATATAGTCAACTTATGTTTTTTCATAAAATACTAGAGGAATTCAATCTATCATCTAACCTCTCAAATATGTTTAATTATTATTGTGCTACATCATAGGAAATTTCCTGCTAATTTTGGAGCTAGTTAGGTACTTGAATTTATTTGCAAATGTGACTTTTGGCATGTTCAGAATATTTTTGTATACTCTAGAAATGAAAATGCCAGAAAAGCACTTAGTATTTTGAACATATTCATCTTAATGGCTGATTCCCAATCTATAAAAATATAGAAGGAAATAGTTTTAAGCCTTGCAAAAGCAGTTTCTAGCTGTGGAAATAATTTCAGCAGCTTTCAACACTGATCATTTTAGTATACACAACAGCTTTAGCTCATGCAAAATATATTTAGTGTCATAAGACTACCGTGCTTGCAAAATTGAGACATTTTCTGTCCTTCTTGGAAGAAAAATAGATCCAATACATATATTTTCTCCTAAGCTGTGGTTTTTTTACAAGATTCAATGGCAAAAGATATTCCTGAAGGTGCTCAAAGAAGAATAGCTGAGATGATAATTTGTACTGCAGCAGTTCTTTGAGAACTGAAACACCTTAATTTTCACGTCATTTTCTTTTTTATGGAAACAGTGGTTGTATGTTGTGATTTTGAAAGGATTATCAGTAGTGTGACTCCAGTGGGCACCTCATGTACTCGGACCTCCACCTCACAGGGTGAATGTTGGAGTGGAGTTCTCTCTGGGAAAAACATCCTGGAAAGATCCTTTAACTGTTCCTAGCTTTCAGCTTAATTCCTTCATTGAACTAGGGTGAAACCAAATGGCAGTGATTGCTTGGGAGTCGCTGCTCATGCAGCTGCACCTTTTGTTGCTCCAATGCAATCAGGCTGAGGGACTTTGGTGCAAAGGGGAGGGGGCTGAGAATACCTGATGGCAAGTGAGTGGCTCCAGTGAGAGGAGATGGTCTTTTCCAGTGGCCATAGTTGATGTTGACTAGTGTTGTATGCTGAGAAAAGCAGGGCTATTTACCATGCTGTGTTAATGTGAGTTAGAATAAGATAAACATGGTAGGAAAATGAATCCATGGGCATTAATCTTGGAAGGAAGTTTGGAGGTTTTTGACATAGGTGTGCACCAGGAGAGAGGAGGGATGAGCGAGAAGGCTCATGCAAGGTGGTGGTGACAATCTCGGCAGTGGCTGCCTGATGTGGGACAGGAGTGGGGCTCTTGGCAAGCTGCAGCAGGGCTGGGTCCTCTGTGCCCAGGAGGGATATGGAAATGGGCAGGCTAGTGACCATTGTCACTTGGGCATGGGAGCAGCCTGGTCACCACTTTTTGGGAGCCATAGTTTGTAATTTGGTTTCCAGAATTGCAGTAGCTTTTGCCACACTCTGGCACTTCTCACAAGTTTAGTTTTGAAAGAGGTGATGGCGCTTGTTCAGGTGATAGCCTCTGCAATGCTGTCAGTCACTGTCTTAGTACCTTGTCCTGTCACTGACCTGTCCATCCAGATTCCGCTGCCCCTGTGGGTCCACTAATTTCTCTTTCTAGGATAAAATCTCCCACCTAAAAGAAAGAATCAGTAATTCCCCTTTATGATCCTGCCACTGCTTCCCCTCAGCTGTCCCTGTGCAGCGTTGCAGACACCTTTTCATTAAAATCCTTCCGTTAGGATTTTTCCTGCTGAAGCTGAGAAGTTTCAGCAACAAAGTGTAAACAATGGTTATCTGCGGGTGTAGAATGCAACAGATGGATCTGTGATTGGTCTCCTGTGGATGTTTGGATTTACTGACCACTCATGGCAGAGCTGGCCCTCGCTCTCGGTCTGAGCCAGCTGCCTTTGTTATAATTCTTTTCTATTCTTAGCCTTCTGAGAACTTTTCCTTCTATTTCTTTTTAGTATAGTTATAATGTAGTATATATATATATCTCATAAAATAATAAATCAAGCCTTCTGATCATAGAACCAACATTCTCACCTCTCTCTTCACCTGCAAACCCTTGTGACCACTGTCACAGTGCAGCTGTTTGCTGCCACCAGCAGAAACTGCAGGTGGTCAAGGCCGTGTTGGTTGTTTCTCCTGCCCTGTAATGCTGCTCATCTGCCCTTCCAAGTGGTGTGTGAGAACATCCTTCATGCTCTTTCTGCTGGCAATTGTGTGATTCCCAGTGTTAAGAGCATCTGGTTTCCTCTTGAAAAGTGTCCCCCAGTACTGGTGTGCCACAGCTCTGTAGTGGCACATCCAGGGGCAGCGTCCCAGCACTGCCAGCTCTGCTGCATCCCAGGCTTCTGAGCTGCCCAGATGTTGCAGGGCTTGCAAGGGTTGCAGGGTGAAGAGAGAGATGAGAATCTTGACTCTGTGATCAGAAGGCTGGATTTATTATTTTATGATATATATGTTACATTATGACTATGCTAATAGGAATAGAGAGAAAAGTTCAGAAGCTTGCTATGCTAAGAATAGAATAGGAATGAATAAACAAATTAGCTCTCTCTGATTCTGTCCCAGAGAGAGCTTGGCCTGTGATTGGCCCTTAATTGTAAACATGCAACATGGGCCAATCACAGGCGCACCTGTTGCATTTCACAGCAGCAGATAACCACTGTTTACGTTCTTTTTCTGGGGCCTCAGCTTCCCAGAAGGAAAAATCCTAAAGAAAGGATTTTTCACAAAAGATGTCTGTGACACCCAGACAGATTATGTGTGGACTCCTCTCAAGCTCTGCCCCTGGTGCTTGACCTTGTGACATGCCTGTTCCATTTTCTGAAGTTATTATTAAAAATGTGGTGTTGTCACAATTTTCAACTTGATTTTTGCATGTAAATAGACGGTTTTTATTACTTCTGTGCATCCAGAAATTGTGACTCTGTGCTTTCAGCTCTCTCATTATTTTTTTGTTGCTCTTGACTGATTCATGCTTTTATCATGCCTTTTTTATTCCCCTCTCCCTTATTTCAACACAGAATTTTATGACATTGTGTCTAAATAAAAAGAGATTTAATCCAAATTGATGTGATTCCAAGGCAGGGGTTTTTATGTTTCAGAAAATCTTGTCTGTTTTTTTTTTTTTTTAATTCTCCATTTAAAGTTTTAACTAAGGCAGAGAGAGGTGTTGGACACCTTGAAAAGTTGAAATTTTTGTGTGGTTCCAGTTCCACCAGGTTAAACTTGTTTTCCATCAACCTAATACTTCTTGTACAGGGATGCTTTGATGAAGACTGGGGCTTTTTATGCTTAAAGAAGCCTTTAATTGTTTGAGGTTCATTTCTTTCTTTAGTTGTGTGTCTTCTGTAAGAACATATGCTTGTATTCTATATGCTTTTAAATTCAGCAGTTTTCTTTTATCTGAATAGTTTCAACTTTATTTGTGTATTTTCCTGTTTTTCTTTTATGAGTCACAGCATCCAATTTTCCAAAGCATTATCTTAGTCTCTTATCTCTCTGTAAACTGCTAGATGATACCTTGTATGCAGGATGTTATATTAAATTGAATTTGTTTGCTTTTCTGTTGCACCACATATCCTTTGGTGTCTGTAAATCTTATCCTAAGCAGGCCTGTCCCTCCTTCCCTCCTCGTCCCCTGTATTTTAATCCAGATGTGTCTCTGCTGAGAGGCTTTGCTCTTGCCCAGCTCTTGTGAGTGGTGTCAGACATCCGTGGCTTTGTGTGGTATTTCCCCAGTGAACACACTTGTGCTCTTTTGTAGCTTCCATCAGTGGAAAATTCTTGAGATTGGGTAACAGATAGGAGGCAGCAGCAGCAGCTCAGAGCAAAGTTGTGTAGGTGAGAAGAAATGAGATCTTCCTGAGAAGAATGGAGGGGCCACGAAAGATCAGCAATTGTAAGCCCATGGCAGGCAGAGTCAGAAAGCAAATGGTTTATTTACCAATAAAGCATTTTCTTCAAAAAAAGAACCTTGCTTTTTTTCTTATAATTCTAGCAGAACAGAAAAAAATAGGCCAAATCTTCTTTCAATTTTCCATTTTTGAATCTTTTCATTCTCAGCAGCATTAGATTAAAAATTTCTTGAGTATTTTTAGGAGCTACTTGAGCTTGAAAATAAAAAACATCCAGCTGATGCCTGTGCTGTGTTTGGGAACAGAGAATTTGTGCTATGGAGTTTATGGAAGTGTAAACAGAATTTATACAAGGATAAACTGTTCAAAAGGGAGACTGCCCTTGGTAATGGCTTTCAAAGCCAACTAATGTCTTCCTGTTAATTTCAGAGTAACAGTATTTCCTCATCTCTTGGTCCTTATAGAATGTCCTACTAAGCAGTAACAAAACTACCTTATGATCTTTATTTCACAACTTACAACTTTTTCTTGTTTTTTTTTTTTTTTAGGAATAATGCATTTCTAAGCTATAAAATAAGTTTCAGATATAGATAATGTAGCAGAAAATCTAACTCCACCCGTCAGTATGTGCTCATATAGAAGAGTTGTTGAAATGACCACCCTACTGTTCTCTTAAATCAAGAGGACAGTAACAGTGAAAAACGTTTTCATATGTGTAACACTTCTGCTGTCTAAACATTAACTACCTGACCAAACAGTTTTTGTTCTCATCTTTTGTGTCCCTTTTTGAAAACAGTGTCTGTATTTCACTTGTTAAATTTCAAAAACACTTTTGAAATGGAAATCAATCCTTAACTTCATTTGAATCTAAAATCTCCAGCATATCACAGCAGTCTGGGCTTGTTCAGGCATTTTATTATGAACTACCCATTAGGGGCATAATTTAACTTGTGAAATATAAAAGTCACATGGAAGTCACATGTGCTATATAAAGAAGAACATGTGCAAGTACCAGGGTTATACATTTCAGAAGCTAAATTGCCTGACATAGTAGTGCAGGCCTCCCATGCACTTGCCTCATTCTCACTGGCTGGTCAAGAATATGTAAAGGAACTAAAAAAGTAAATACCATTTGTATTAAAGAGGGCAGGTGAATCTACTATGCATTTGTTAGTCTTCTGCTGCAAAGATGTTCACATAATTGTCCTTAAATAAATAGGTGCAGGTTTTGAAGTAAAAAGTGGTCTTTTCAGTTACAGGCCAAACCTAAGTTGTTCAGACCTGATGTCCTAAACACAAAGCACAGGAAATTTTGGGTTGCAGTAATTCAATTGAGATTTCATTCTTCCTTCCATGAACCCATCTTTTTTGTTTATTCAACTTGTGTGTCACAGCGAGGTAAAAAGAGGCTAAAGGATTGTCTCTGCCTTAGGCAGCATCTTGGTCATCATCTTGGGGATTCAGGCTGGGAGGTGAGGGTTCAAAGCTTCAGTTTGAGCTGAAAGGCTGACATTTCCAATTGCGTCTTTATTATAGACTTGTATTTCTGTAGAGACTTTTGTAATATATTTAAGCATCATGTAGGAATTCAATGGGCTCTAAAATCTGAATAACAAAACTTCTTTGGGTAGCAACTAATCTGTCCTGGTGTGCTGCTCAGACAAGCGAGTTATTATTCTATCTATATAATGCCATGCAAGCAGTTACATATTACTTCATTCTAATTCAATTACTAATTCATATTACCTTTAAAAACACAGACTTAATTATAACAATTTTGCTCTCAAGATCAAATATATTCTTGCCCAGAGAACAAGAGATAATAGAATGAAAATCAGCTAAGCAAAATTTAAATTATATTCAAGCTATATTGAAACTATGCAGTTCAAATAACAATCACAAAGAAAAGAGGGCAAGTCAATTTGTTTACTGGGTTGGAGGAGAAATAAGACACAAGAAGTGACGACCAGACAGCTTTTGTATGTATTGTATGAATTTGGCTAGATTAACCCAACTTGGTTAATTAAATCAATTAATAAATCAAATCAGAAGGGGATGGTTCCTCTTCCCCTTCTAAAGTGAAAGTCCTTAAGGATTAAGGTGAAAGTTGCTGCTTTTTTCCAAGTGAAATAGGACATAACTTTGATGCAGTCTTTTCGCAGGGGTGTAAAGGATGGATTTTTGGTGTCAAGATGCATTTTATTTAGCAGTGTCTGCAGCAGTCGAGTAGTGCTGGCCCCCATGCATGGTAGGAGTACTCCTTGTCCTGCCTCTGTGCCAAGCCTGGCAGCTGGACTTTCTTGGCACCTCTGCTGAAGAATGGGCTGAATCACTTGAAGGTGTTTGTGGCATGGTTGTGGTTTCCCCTGCTAGCCCGGGATGGTGTGGGACAGCTGCCATCCCAGTTCACTTGTGACCCTTTCCTAGGGAAAGAGCATTCCCTGTTCCTCACACCTTGGGCTGTAACACAAACTGAACTGCTCTGCTGCAAATGAAAATCATTTTTCATTTGGACAAGGAAGGTCTTGCTACTGTGGGAAGAAAAAAAGCTAACCCTAATTTTGTCATGAAAAGGGAACACCCTAATAAAAAGTAGCAATCTGTCTTGTGTGTGGATCACAAGGCTCCTGGGCATCAGGGCTATTGCAACAGCACTCACTTCAGGTTTGATTACATTATTTTTTAAGGTATATACTATTTTAACACTTGTCCCAAGGCATAAGGGTGGCTCTGTCTGGCAGTGGCTGGTAGCAGGTGCCTGAGGAAGCAGAGAAAATGAAGAATAATGCTTCAGAAAACTGTCTCCTGTAATAGAGCAGAGATACCTTCAGGGAGAGGTGACGGCACCTTTGCACTTAGGGCCAAATGAAGTTTTAAAAAAAAATCTATTCATGTAACTGATTTCTTACTGACCCCTTTTAAATGTTCCCATTGCAGCCACCAGGGAAATGAGGTCCCCAATCTAGTCAGTTCTGTGAAGTCTTCGTAGTTGTTTGGTTTGTCTCTATTGCAGATAATTTCATTTGATGTCCCCTGTTTCTTATAGCTAATGTGAGATGGTTAATGGTCATTTCTTATTCACCTTCCTGTCGCACTGCTGAGTTGGCAGAACTTTGTTGTATTGTTGCTTAGTCACGAGTCTTACAAGGGAGAGCCTTAACCTTCCTAATTGTTCCTTCCACAGAAGGAGCTCTGATCACCTACTCTACCTTTCTGCTTTCTAAAACACACAGTATGCTTATTCTCAGAGGCTGGATCTGTACAAAGTACCCAGGAGGAGGCTGAGCTGAGCACTGACACAGTCATGTGTGTGGTTCTCTCTTTGAACTCACAAGCTTTTTTTTTTTTGCTTTTTTTGACCAAAAGTGAGAGATTAACTGATGTATGCAGCCTTTTGAGTATGCGCAGCGATGCTCCTTTGTTATCATCTTATTGCAAAAGTCCCATACCTTCTGGGTGATTTCTCATATGCAGCTCCTCACAGCACTGACTCCTTCTTCTTCACAGCACAACCAACAAACTCCAACACTCTCCTTACCCAGCTAACCCACTCTTTTGTAGCATTTGTCTTCTTATTGGACACAGCTGTGGCCTATTAAGGGCAGGTCTGTTCCTCATCTTTTTTGATTAATGCTGCTGCAACTCCTCAGGTGTGAGATTACCTTCTGCACTATTTTCTTACATTTTATCCCTCCACACTCCTTGGATTATGTATTCAGATAGGGTGACTTCTTTTTGGCCTTAAATTGGAGTGGGGCATGTAGGATTAGGTATTGCAGGTGCATGCTACTTCCACGACAGAAACAAGGCTCATGGGATTGTGTTTGGTTTTGTGATAAATACCAAAATTGCTGAAGGTCACCATAGCTCTTAAAATTCAGAGGATGAGGGATCACAGCTCAGACATCTTTCTATCAGAATAAAGATTCAGTGGTGATCCCTCAAATGCTAGTACCTCCAAAAGGGGTTGAAAGGAGTCCTTCCAAAACTGTTCTTTTTACTCTGCAGAGTGTGGCTGGGATTTGATAGCTGTCAATTGATTGCCAGGGCTCTGTTGAAGTGAGCGATTAGGGTAGATGTGCTGAAAAGCCAATGAGTTGTTTGTAAATAAACATGCTAAGGTGTAGAGAAGGATAAAATTTTCCTGCAGACAAGGAAATCTTCATCCTTTTTATTAAAGGGAACCTAACTTTTAAACTCAGATTTCAGCTATTGCATGGGTGATTGGAAACAAGGCAGTGCCAAAAGTTTGCAGAGCCAAGGATGAATCAGGAAGAGTTTTACCAAAAGTGGAAATTTTTTTTTCCTATATAATTATTAAATTAAATAGGAAAAAGTATTAACTTTTTTTTATTTAATTATCAGTTTATGAACCTGCTCAGTTAGTCTTCATACAGATATTTTTCTTCAGATTATTGTTAAGTGTAACACTCAAAGTAGTCTAGTTCAAATCTTCCAGAAGTAGTCACTGAAACCAGGGAGCAATTATGTGACAAGATTGGGGCTCTTTACTTTCTCTTCATTACCATTTTCATGACATCGTTACTCTTTGGATATAATTGATAGGTACAGTTTGATTTGTATTGTTGCGTTGTATTTTTAAAAATAGATTAATATTTTATATCACCTAACCTGCAGTGCAATGAAACCTATTTCATTAATTGAAAACAAAAAACTCTAAAGAACTTTCTGCCTTCTAATAGTACTTTCCTACTCTTAATTTTCCACTTTGCAAAGATGCCTGTTAGAAGAAGTCACACAGTTAATTCAGTCCTGCCTATCTGCTGGCTGCTGTTTTGGCTAATGCATTAAAAACTTACTTTTGTGATTCCTTCTAGGCTGCTTATTAAGGGATTAAGAATAGTCTTTTGAAGTGAACAGCATGTATGCAGTAAACCATTTAGTTCAATTTAAATGAAAAAGAATGAAAGAAGTGCTGTTTGCCTTGCTCTTTGAAGATGTTTGGATTCAAATGTTTGGTCTGAGATATTGCTGTACTATTTTGTTTTTTATTAGTGTGCCCTGGAAACAAAACAAAATTTGATTTTCTTTTACCTTTTTATATGAAAATTCTCTTCTTCAAAGAGAAAACTAGCTGAGGGACAGGCAGTGCTTGTGCACAGCCCACAGTTGTGCTACACAAGCAAAATCTCTGCAGCTGTGCTGTAGCAGCAGCAGTGCTGTGGAGCCTGCTTGGCTGCTGTGTGTAGTAGGAGTCCTTGTAAAATATATGCATTGTATAAGTGGCCTTGCCCTGATCCTAGTTGTTCTAAATGGGCTGCAGTGATGTCCTTAATTGGGTGGCAGCTGCGGCCAATGAAGATAACTGGGATAGAAGGGGGTGGGTTGGCCGGTAGGGAGAGCCTTGGAGGAGCCCTGACAAAAAAGCAGGAGGAACACTGCTGTGAAGAGCTGCGTGTGAGAAAACCACCCAGAAGGTACGGGACTCTAGAAATATGATAATAACAAAAAGAATACAACAGCTGTGCACAGGGAGCAGGGCTGGCTCTGGTGCCTGTGGGATGCGTGTACAGCTGCGTCTCCAGGCCCCGCAGAAACAGGCCATTCTGGGGCACTTTGGGATGAGTGATCCTGGAAGCAAACTGGTGGTTTTCTGGGGTTGGAAACCCTCTGAAGACACTTGCCCACAGCAGAGATGCACGCTGGGCTATCGTCTGCCCCTGTGGTACAAGGGAAGGTGGTGCTAGAGCTTGCCTGTATTGTCCTGGGCCTGGGAGATCTCTGTCCCTGCAGCCTGTGAAAGGTGGCAGCGTCTGCAGGTTTTGGGCAGGTGGATTTGTGAGTAATTGTTACCTTCACTGTGCCATGGCTATTGTCACTGCTTGTGGAAAGGACACACATGATGGGTCGGAGCATGGGTCTGGCCTGGCAGACTTGTTTATATTGAGTAGGCCCAAAAAAATAGCTGAAGTACACCAAGGATTGCCATTGGGCCCTATGTGAGTGTCACCCTTCCCAAATGGCATTGAATATTCTTCTGTGTTCCTACTAGGTGATTGTGGTGACTGGAAACACAGAATAAGAAGCTGGAATAGAATCAGCAACAGTGTGAGGAAAACCACTTTAGCAGAACTTGGGTTATCCTCAAGATTTCCATTAGCAAGCTGTATTGCATACTTAGCAGAGACACTCATAAGGCAAGGAAAAGCACCAAAAACCCAGTCAATGGGGCAATAAAAATAAATTTCCAAGGAAGTGTAAGCTTCCTTTTCATCATGAAGTACTACTTGTGGGATTTTTGTGCACTGGCCTAAAGAAAGCTATATAGAAAACCTGTCAGAAGGACTGAGGGGAGGCTGTCCTTCCCCCTAGGTCTGTGTTTTCCTCAGTGCTGTATAGAAATAGGATGAAAACACTATGTTTAGCCTGCCATGTAAAGAAAGGATTGATTATTAGATTAAGTCACAAAAAAAGTCAGTGTTATGAGTGCAACTCTCCCTGCACCAGCCCTAAGTAGGATCACTCAGAGTGAAAATACAGAACAGTTTGATGGATGCTCATTGTACTACCATGCTTCACTAATATAATTAAACCAAGAATGAAGATTTAAGATGGAAATTTTCCTTGCACCTTAGAAATACAAGGCAAAGGGGATAGAACCGGCATTTAACAATCATGCAGAGGAAAGAATAGAAATGAACTGATTTGGAATGGACAGGCTACTTACGTTTTTATCTGGATTCCTGTTTTGCCTCTCTGTACCAGAAAATATTCTCATTGATGTAGAAAGCTTCATTCAAAAAGTTTACTTTTTCTTTACCAGAACCGCTTTCTGTATCATCATCTCCCAAGTGGAAGACTGATTCTATGTTCATCAAAAGATGGTTGTGGATGGAACGGCATTGCTGAACATAGGTGACTTTGTGGATACAGTGCTGGTGACCAGGTGAGGGATGAGCTGTGGATTGATGGAGCAGCTGTGGCTTGAGGACACCCTCTGTGCTTGCATCTCCTTGCTTTCCATGAGCAAGAGAAGTCTGTGCCCATCTTTATGCAGATCTGTGATTCTGGTCATAACTGCAGCATTGAGCCCCAAGTAAAGCTACTGCAAATGTGATTGTTTGCCATTAGCTGTCAGAACAGACAGAAGAGTGTTTACACCAGCATATGAAAGCTGCAGTTGAAGAGCTCTGTTTCCAATTCAAACACAAAGCACACGGGCTTCTTATATTTGCTCAGTATTCCCAATCCACCATTAGACTGTGCCTGTTCTGTGCAATCTGTTTTGGTCTGCCCCCATCTGTTCCAATCTGATGTTTTTTTCCTGAAAAATGAAGCTGGCAGAGTGTGATTGTTGCAAAGGCAATCAATTACTGCAGCTGCAAAAGTGTTCTACCTGGTGGAGTCAGTGTGTGCTCTTACCAGGCTGCTGCACTCCCTCCACCCCTTCCCCTTGCACAGGTAAACTGCACTGCCATGGGCTGAAGCCAGCTGTGATGGAGGCAGCTCTGGCTGCTACAGAATGGCAAATGAGAGACTGCCAGCTGTAGTTTGGGGTTTATGAGGGACTTTGTCAGTGAGAACAGCTACTGGTGGTGTGTGAGTGGCTGAAAACTGCATTTGGGGAATAGTTGTAAGTGGCAACTGTGAAAGAGGATGGGTGTTCCTCAGCTGGCCAGCCTGGGCCTGGTACTGCTCAAGTACGGCTTTTACTTGTGAATGAATTGAGGGAAGGGAATGGAGAGTACACTTAACAAATTGGCACAATACAAAACTTGGAAGGAATAGAATTCAAAATCAACATCCCCCTGCCAAAGCATCCAATTTTACTGGCACAGTAAATTCGGCAGTTGGACAGGGAGAAGTGTAAGAACAGCATCTGCACAGACACAGGATACAGAATACCCCATCAGAAGAGAATGCTGGGAGTTACTATGCTCTGTTCACCTGAATCCCAATGCCAGCAAGGTCAAGCTTTTATGAAAAGTATTAACATTGCTAAGATGTCCGAGGGAGATTTATATTTCTGCAGGAAAGGGGGAGTCATCTGCCCACTCTGCTTGTCATGCTGCCAGATGGAGCCTGGAGTTCAGGCTCTGGTCTAAGAGCAGCTTAGAAGCCAGGTAAAAGTAGCCTGGAGGAAAGAGAAAAGTGGTGAGAGATACATGAAATACGATCTTGGAAAAACTATGCATGCATAGGTTTGCAAATATGAAGCAAAACAGGAAGGTTTGGTGAAGACATCAGCTCTCAGATGCAAAAGAGATCTGTGGAGCCCTCAGTAATGATCTACTTCCCTCCTTATGTTTAGGGACAAGGAATAATGTGCTGGAGCTCCTGCATGAAAGTCTTAGCCAGACAGCAGGGAAAGTGTGCTAGTGAAAAGCCCTTTTTTTATAAAAAAGAATAGTTTTTGGCTCTTGGGCTGTGCTATGGGCACTGGGCCAGTAGTCACAGAATCATCATCGAGAAGCCCACATTTGACGGAACCTTGGAGATCATCTGCCCCAGCTTTTTTGGGAAAGGGAACCTAGGTGAGATTATCTAGCCCTTTGTCCAGACATGTCTTAAAAACTGCCAGTGGTGGTGTCTCTGCCACCTCCTTAGGAAAGTTGTTCATGTGAATGATTTTTCAGACTTTAAAAAAACTTGCTTCTTACATTATCATGTGCTGCCATATACTAGCTGGTTTGTGCCAGGCAAAATAACCAGCCCCTGGGTTGACTGACAGGGGTCTTGCCCAGTCACATCTCTCTGCAAGCATATCTCTGGCCAGAACCTGAAGGGGTGTAGAGATGAAAATGTCCAGAAAGTATCCTGACTGCATCCAATGAAAGTATCCAGACCAGGTTTTTCAAATGCCCTATATAAGGAAGGGCTTGGGAAATAAATTCTCTCAGTTGCCCCATGAACACTGAGGTGAGTGGTCTTTGTCTCCTGCCCACTCCCCCCCATAAGTCATATTACAATCATGAAATACATGGGGTACGTCCATAGTGTATGGACCTACGACTTGCCTAACCCTGCCTCTGAAACAGCAAAAACCTGAATGACGCGTATTAAAAAAAGACAGTGTTTTCTAGTTTTGTAGAAAGGAAAATAATATTTTTATAAAACACATTTTTTTATAGTAAAGTCTTGGAATTTTTTGCCTTTTGCACAAAGAGCAAACTTTCCTGTCTCACAGAGCAGACTTTTCTAGGAGCTAATACAGAACAAAACCCTTACATGGCATTGGGAGGGAAAGTATCAACAGGTTACTGCTCTGGGCTTCAGATCTTACTTTGGTAGACTCAGAATGTTTCCATTTACCTCAGCAGCAGTTCAGATTTTCACAAGGTGTTTTTGAGAATACCAACACCTACTAACAGATGATCTAAATAAATACTGCTTATTTCCACCTTTCAAATCTGCATATAAAGAAATACTGCTTTGTTACTCTGGCATATAAATTACAGCAGGTACAATATGTGTTGTGCTGGTTTTGCATCATGGAGGTGAGGTAATGAGGTTCTAAGAGAAGCTGCTAGCAGATTCCTCTGTGTCTGACAAAAAAACCAATCAGTAATTAGTTGTGAGAAGTGACAGTCTGTTAAACCACTGAGAAAGCTGACAGGCCTCTGTGAATGCACATGTAAAAATGAACAGACGCCAGGAAATCTTTCTTTCCCTTCTGGCTGGCAAACAGGTAACAGGACAGGCCCAGCCCTTGTCTTGGTTGTATGTAACACATTGAAAATTATGGGGAGATGAATTGTTCAAATTGTAGATATAAGCAAAGCTAAAGCAAGTGGATGTTAAGGTAGCTGTGATCCCATGAGAAGTTTGGACAGAGAGAGAGAGAGAGAGAAGAGTGATGAAGACCCTGTGCCCCCAGGGACAGAAGAAGAGCCACCTCTGTTCCCAGAGATGATTTCAAAGGTAGATAAAGAAAACCTTTACTCTTAAGCAGTTAATCTTTAAAATAGTACCCCTTAAGTTAACATGGCCCATAAACACAACTGCGGGAAGAGCTGTGAAAAGTGGGAGAGACTTCACAACTGCAGATTTTCCAGACAGCTGCTATTTGTGAAAATTAAAAGCCATGAGAGAACTGTTTTCTTGTGGAGAAGTCTCCATAAATTGACAAGAGGGACTCCTTCCCCTAAGTGAACAGAAGAAAGACTGTTCTAGAATTGATAAATGGACTGAATTGTTTCTGTATGTTGTTAGCAGGAAAGAAAAAGTTGTAAGGGGAACAGAAGTGTTCTGTAGGTTTTGATCTGATTCTTATTATTCTTTCTTTTAGTTACTGATAATGAATCTTTCTTTTTAAGACCCTTTTAAAGTTTTTAGCTTGCTTTGCCTTCCTCCTAATTCTCTCTCACAGCAAGAAAATGAATAAATAATTCTAAAGGGTACATAGATGTTTTGCTAGTGCTGGACCCACCACATATGTGCGTCTCCATTTATCATTATCCAACTTCAGGCTTTTTAGCAGTTAATGTTTTAAAAAGCTGCTTACATAAACCCCTCTTTCAATGAAGCTGGCCCAATGAGAAGTGAACAGTGGAAAGCAATTAAATGATGCTGCTGAGCAGAAATGACAAAGATGGATCCAACCGTTCTGATATGAATATAGATTTATTGTGTTACTTTGTTATAAACTTGTTGCAGTTTAGATATTGCTCTTGTAAACTTCATGGGACAGGTGTCTTAACATTCAAGGCGTGATTAAATGCTACATCATGTGGGTTGCTGTGTGAATCATCATCTTTGGATTAACCTGCACCGAAATTATTAATTTACTAAGTTATTAATATGGAAAATATTTTACCATGATTATGAATAATTAATGCAAAGCTGTATTGGCAACATCCACCCAATAATTCATCCTAATAGCTTTGTGACAGAATGTTGCAGGCTGCCTCCAGGAGGGAATCTGAAGGGTAGAGGCAGAATGACAGAACCCACAACCATAAGGAGGTCCTGTGGATTGATGGCTTTGCAAATGATCTGCTGGTTAATTGGGCAAGGGGTGCATCTCCAGAAGCTGCAAGGACTTTTGCTGTAGCACAAGTTGTATGTCCTTCTGGGGACTCGCAAGCTTGCAGCTTGTGCAGTTATCACTTCAAGGAAGATGGAAAAGTGAATGTGTCTGTGCTTTGAATGTTAAGGTGCCTGGATTTCGATTAACCAGAGTTGAATAAAATTGGCTGTGTATATGCTATTCTCAGTTTTGCCTTGCCTGCTAACTTTATCCACGTCTAATATTCATATTTGCAGCTTCCATTCCCCACTTGCGAAGAATTAGACTGTACTGGACACACTGCTTGGAAACATGCACAGTGTTACAGCGGTGACAAGGGTTGCAGGATGAAGAGAGAGGCAAGAATGTTGCCCTCATGTTCAGAAGGCTTTATTTATTTTTTTATGATATATATTACATTATGACTATACTACAAAGAATAGAAGGAAAGTTCTCAGAAGCTAGCTAAGCTAAGAATAGAAAAAGAATGAATAACAAAGGTCTCGTCTCAGCACAGAGTGAGACCCAGCTCTGTCGTGAGTGGTCAGTGAATCCAAACATCCACAGGAGACCAATCACGCATCCACCTGTTGCATTCCACAGCAGCAGATAACCATTGTTTACATTTTGTTGGTGAGACCATAGCTTCTCAGAAGGGGGAAAAATCCTAAATAAAGGATTTTTATGAAAAGATGTCTGTGACAATTAAGTAGCTCCCACTTAAAGGATCCACTCGAAGAAGGGAGAGAGGAAATATTAATGAATGCTGTCATGTTCCCTGACCTCAAGAATGGTAAGGATAGGATTATCCCAGAGTTCCCAAACATCCTCAAATACAATGTAAAATCTGTTGAAATACATATAAAACAGTTTTAAAAGCAAGATGCTTATCTGGGTTTTGGGGAAAATTCTTAAATTGAGTACAGTACCAGGAACTGATTTTGTTTTCTGAGAGTAATAACTGAAGGAAAATAAGAACTTCTGAACTGTGATTTTTTTTCTCATGTGTGAAGCTCATAAGAATAGCTAATGCTTTGTTTGGATGATTCCCAACCTTCTTGTGAGCAATACTTGGAAAAATATTTTTAAAAGTTCATAACTCCTTAGATGTTTATGGATCTGATTTGAATCCTGGTTTAGTCTTTTTCGAAATCTTAGCCTTTTTCTTTGACAAGACCTTGCTTGTTTATTTTATTTTCTTAATCCTTCTCCACTTCAATACTTGTGTTTTGCTCCATCAAAATATTGGCCTCCTTTTGCAACTGCTGTGCTGAAAGGGCTTTTTAAGCCTCCTGAGCTGTTGTTCAGTACTGCTTCTCTTCCACTTCCCTCTTTTCTGTATTGAATTTGATAAAGGGTGAATTGCTTTTTGATTAGAAAGGAAGATACAAGACTTGAGAAGGTGCCAGATGGTGGCAGTGGTCTTTCACATCTGACAAATCTGGATCATGCAGTGAAGTGTAAGAAGTTTATGCACATTGTACTCCATGCCATCCTCATTTTTTCTCTTTCAGGCTGCATAGTTGGAATGAGGAAGGTTATATATTTTTATGCTTATCTTGAGAGAATGCCTAAAAGAGGTGAGATTTGTAACCAAGAGAGTAGAAAGGATAAGACTTGGCTATATCTGAGCATTGCTAATACAATTTTTTTTTGCATTTGTGTCACACTGTTGCATTTCACTGCATTTCAGTTGAAATGTAGAGGAGTTTGGATGCCAGCTGAGCTGTGACATCTCATACTGGATGACACTGTTGCTCTGGTTCTTAAAACCAGACTTGTACCTTATATTATCAGTCTTTGCTGAATCTTTCTGCATGTGTACTTTTTAATACCTAGTTTATTTCTGAATGCAGCAGGTACTAGCTCTATCGTGATGTTATAGCCATTTACTTTATATTCCTGAAGTCTTCACTTTGGTATATCCAGAGGAGCTTAACAGTATTCCATTTCTCTGCTTTAAGGAGGAATGGCTGGAGCAATCTGTATTGGAAAGAGAATCAAGTACTGAAAAACCTATGAAGTGTTTTGTTAAACAAATATTAATGATAGAAAAATACATTTTTTGGCTCCGGAGCTGAATCCTTGCAGTCTGTGCTGTGATTCTTTGCTGTTTGGGCACAAACTGTGAGGGAGGGAGAGCACCTTGAGATGTGGAAGTGATGGGTAAGGGTTGATTATGAACAACAGGCATAGAAATGGCAAAGTTCTTTAATATTGTTGCACTGTGTGAATGTGAGCTGGTCTGTGAATATCAGTTGGTCTGTGAAAATCAGCGTTACAGTCCTGGGGCCCACACAGCAGCTGTAACAAGAGCTATAACCAGTGTTACACAGAAACAGGACAGCAGAAAATTTGCTGACCATCCATACTCCCACATAATCTGCAGAGCAAACCTTCCTGCTGGGAAATGTCCCAGCATTGCCAAAGGACCTGCAGCCATGAGCTCCATCCACAAAGGTAGGCTCTGACACACTGAGCTGTGTTTTCAATGGTGCTGTCATCATCACAGCTGCTCTCCAGGCAGATAAAACCCTGCTGGCTCCAGCAAAAGCAAGGTGAGCAGGGCCACGTTTGAGTTCAGGAGGAGTTAATGGCATTCCAAAGCCACCTGTGAGCATTGCTGCAGGTTGTTGGGGATTTTTGCTTACATTATGGCTTGAATAAAGGAATGGCAAATGTTCCAGGGTCTCTACGCTGTAATACATTCCTCATTTGCTGAAAGAAAAAGATAAGGTTGGAAAGCAGCTGACTTCACATAGCATGATGTGGTCCTTCTTCACACCTTTTTTGCAATTTAGGATTCCTACCCACGCAGGGTTTTGTCCACATCTTCTCCATCACAGTGAGAGTGGAAATCTCAGGGATTTGTTACTGAGTTCCTGGGCTGGGATTTTTGCCTTTTTAATTTGTGTTAAACTCCTTTTTTCTAGTCTGAAAAATCAATAAATCTTGCATTTGTTTCATTAATCACAGTTTTTACTTATATATTGATAAGAGATACCAGCACAAACTACATTGAGGAAATAACCATTGAGTTACATAACTTTTCTTTTGGAGAGTTGCTGTTGAGTGCATTTTTGGAAAAACTTAAATATGTTTTGAAGTTTCAATCTGCAGAAAGTATTAGTCCATGAATCAAAATAGAGCCTAAAAGTTGCAATGTGAAATTGGAGGATGTCTGTGTAAACTGTGTGTACTTCTCAACTGACAGAATTTAACAGCACCTGTTACATCTTTTCTGCTCTCTTAGCTGCACCTGGCATTCTGTAGTTAGGCCCTTACCAGACAATAAAAAATAGTTTTTCCGCTTTTCCCCTATTCTCGCAACTTGCCCTTCTTTTGTCCCCTATCATGACCTCAACTGTGAGTTTAAAGAGAAGGATAGTCATTCTTAATGCTGTTTGCAAGGTGGGGTCCTGACTGGTGACACTGGTTTGCAGTATAAATAGGGTTATTGCTGAACTGACCTGAACTCTTTGGCCTGCAGATTTAATGGCTTATTTGGTTGTTTTCTTGCTGGAAATGTGGCCATCCTAAGCTGTTCCTGTGATAGGAGCTGCCCTTCTGATTTCAACTTAAGTACTTCCACAATCAGAAAGTTTTAAAGGTGTAAGGTGTAGGGTTCCTGGTTTCCATCTTGGTTGAAGTCAATCAACTGTTTTCTCAGTGCATTATATCTTCTTATTGCTCCTGGGTTTAGTGGGATATGTACAGATCAAGCACAACTATATTATAGAAAATCTAACTATGAGTATAAATAAAACAAAAGAACTTAAGAATTAATCTTCCTGTCAGCACTGATAAGACAAGGAAATAGTAGCTTGTTGCAGTTTGACTTTATTTTATTGATTCCTTGTGACGTGGTTTGTTCTGTTGTACCCCTCTGCTCCTCAGGTTCAGCTGCAGGTAAAATCCAAACCTCAGCTGTTCCCCACTCCTTCTGTGGTGCCGGAGTTCCAAGAGTTCACCCAGTCTCCAGTAGCTCCATCAGTAGCCCACACTGACAAGGACACAATTTGTCATTGGTAAACACACTTGACTTCCTTCTGAGGGGAAAAAATAGGACAGGAGAAACAGTGGCAGTAATTTTAGTACAGCTTTGGATATCTCATGAAACATTCCCTGGGACCAGCAATGGAAACACTCATGAAATAACTACAGCTAGGTGCAGTTTTACCTGAAGAGCAGTAAATTACCCATCTAGAAAGTCAGTAGAGCAGATGAGTTGTGAGTGTGGCTGAGAAAAACAGTCCAGAGATGAAGCCTCAAGGTGGTAGAGTGTTTGGATGAGGAGAGAAGGCCCAAGATGGATTCTGAAAACTGAACAGTCCATGTGTTCTTCCCTCTGTCTGCACTGGCTCAAACAAAAAGTTAAAAAGTCCTATTTTGGCAAGATGCAAGGTAACAGGTTGGGAACTTCCTGGCAGTAAGAGATGGGGTGCCTGGGAGGCTGGCTCAAGGCTAGATAAAAACCTGTCAGTGAGGACATCCCTTCTAACTGAATTTTGGTGGTAGAAATCAGGCTATATACTGCCTTCCAGGGAAATCACTAGTACAGCAGAAAGGAAAGGCTTAGGAGTCTTTTTTCATTTGTTTATAGGCAAGTTCTGTAATTATTTATACTTTATGGAGCGAGATGACTAGGAAAGGGGAATTGAAACAGTCCACAACCTAGTCTCTGTCTTGAAAAGAAACTGTGTAGGAACCTGCTCAGCTTTAAACAAATCCCTGAAGCAAATAAATGTTTTGAAGTGGTCTCTGCTCAAAAAGAGGAGATCACAAAATAATTCTGTCAAAGTGTTCTGCCATTGCTTGTGTGGGTTTTCCCCCCCTGTTTTACAAGAACAAAACTATTAACAGATAAAAGGACTCCTTGAACTATATTTCTATTTTTTTATTCCTGCAAGAAGAACACTAGTTATATACCCTGAATGGTCTTGGTTGCTCTCTTAAGCTTAATATTACCAGTGTGTTGTCCCTTATTCAAAATTTAGTCCAACGAAAGGTGTATAATATTTGAGTTTATCAAATATCCTAATTGTGGCATGCTTGTATATAGAGTGACTCTTGTATTTAGGTATTATCAGTTTTGCATCGGGTTACAAATAAGTAGATAAGAAAGCCAAGTTTTTGCACAATTACTGATTTTTGGCTGCTTGGTTTGTGTAATGAGTTTCTTGACTGAGAGGGCAGTAGTAAAAGCAGCAGTTTCAGTGCCTCCCATCTGAGCAACCTCAGCTCCTGCCCTTTCCCAGGTGAGCAAGTGATAATCCCATGTGGGACAGTTTATCCCACACAGGTGCTCTTCTCTCCTGCAGGTATAGTTTAAGAATAGCAAGCCAGTGTATCGTTGTGACCCAGCCTGACAGAAAAGGCTGGTGGGCTAAGGAGGGAGGGGAGAGCATTCCTACCTCTTCTAATGCTGACAAATATAATTCCTGGTATTACCACTGTGGGCACTGTGACCTGAAGCTTGTTGGGAGATGATGTCAGGGAAACGGGCTGGGCTTTGACCTCATCCAGAATTCTCTGGGCACAGTCAGTTGTTGTCTAAGCTCTTTAACAGAGGCATTTCCATTTTCTCTGGTGCTTGGGTTTTAACAGCCTTTCCCCCACTCAAATGTTAAACTTTAGCTCAACTGTTTCATAATTTGCTGCCTAAAGGTGTTGCAAGTTGGGGCCCAATTTTATAGTTTATTTTGCAAGTTTATGTTGGTGATCAAGAAAGTGAGGCTTTAGCCTGGCAGCCTTGCAGGCGTCCCAGGGGCAGACACTCCAGTGTCTGGGGAGCATTTCTCTGCAGCCCTGGATGTGTTCAGAGAGGTTCAGCCCCCTCAGGGTTGCAAGAAGTGTCAGCTGAGAGTGTTTTGACTGGCATAGGCTTATATGGAGTACAAAGTTATTGCTCTGTCACAAACAAGACAGGTAGATAAAGAATGATGATGCGTGTTGGTTTCAAGGTGGAAAACCTGAGTTTGTGTTAAGTAGAACCCATCTGTCTGGTTTATCTCCCCCATGTAAAATAATTGGCAAATGGGTTGTGCCATCTGCTGGACATGACCACATTAAGTCTATTTATTCTGTGAACACTTGATGCAATTTTAGGATTCTAAGAAAATTTCTCCAAAAGATATCATACAAAAATCAGTAGTTCTTTTCTATGTCATCTTGTTTATGAGCTAGAAACAGAAAGAGGGTTCACTGGAGCAGGGCTAAGATCAATAGCTATGTGAATTTTACTGGGACCTTCTTTAACTACTGAGTGCTGTCTTCTTTTAACTCTGTAAAATAAAAGACCTTTTGTCAACAGGTGCCTTTTATAGTCTCCAGTCTCATTGTGGCTACTTGTGGACTATCTTAAACAGAAAGTGGAAAGAAGGGAATTGAAGAATAACTTGATTCTTACTACTGTAATGTAATTTCACTTAAAATAAACTTTCTATCATTTTTGTTTAATATATAAGCTTGGTTAGTATATTCCTTTTTTCCACTGTTACTTTATCTTTGTACATTGTCCTTGTTTTCAGTCTGTGAGACTTTCCTCAATTTTTTTCCTCCTGCTTGACACACGTGTACTTGGTGTCGCCTTCTTCTACAATATAATTATCATGTATACAGGGAGTTAATAAGATCACCTTGTTCATAGACTCTCTCCATGGAATGTGGAGATAAGAAAATAAAAATGTCTCCATTTCCTTATAAAGAAACCATTTGCTCTCTTTTTACTTCATCCTTTTCTTACTCTGTGATTGCAAATGCCAATGGCCAGAGTGAGTTTCTGTTTGATTTTCCAAGCACCCATCTCAAAAAGCTCTTCTGAAATGCTCTTAGTGACATTCCCATGTCCTTTTGGTTCCATCCTCTCTAAATCTGCAGAGCTGGATAAGTATCTCATTCCTCCAGAAGCCTCACTGGGATTATTGCCTCTGTGGTTCCTCCTTTGCAATCTCTGTGTTTCAATCCAGTACAATTTAATGTGCATATTGCCCCCCTTCTCCTAAAGCCTCTCAAGGCAGCAGTTCTCCCTGCTCCCTCATGTGGGTGTGAATGGCAGGGAGGCTCTTGGCAGCACAAAAACCTCTCCAGATCAGTTTGATCAGCCAAAGGTCCCAACCTCTGTGTTGACTATGCTTGGATTTTTATAAGCCATGAACTAGTGGTAAGAGGGGTGTTCATTCTTTCCTTTTCCTGTACACCTGGAACCACACCTAATCTGAGGTCTAATTCCCCAGAAGCTTACTCTAAGAGAAATAATGTAGAGTAACTTTCTCTGTCTGTATCCTGCAGATTTCCACTAAAGAGGGAGTTCTGCCCACTGATATAATTTTTATTAACACAGCTGATGCCAGGTTGTATTTTTATGGTGTCTGATAAATAACAGGTAGATCTCTGCTCCTTCAAGGACTGGCTCTGAAGTGGTGATGGGATTATCAGAATGGGTTTTTTTTTTTTGGTGTATTGTTTTATGGGGTTAGTTGTGAGGTGGAACTGTTCCTGCTGTTAGGGGTGATTTTTCAGAAGAAATGCTGAATATTGGTTTACTTCTTTAGTTTTTAAAAATCAAAAAATGAGTAACTTTACTGACTTGAGTGGTATTTTTCCCAATGTATGAGAGATACGTGTGAAATGGAGAGATCCTGTTTCATAGCTAATGAGGACAGATTGCAACGATAGGCAATGATTCATGACTACATGAAATTTCTTTCTTATTTGCATTGAAGACACAAATAGTGACATTTTTTGCTGTTATTGTAAAAGACACAATGTAGAAATTACAGCCTGGGAGGGGAAGGCAGGCCTGTCATGACTCCTGTTTTCTGTCCTGCTCCAGAAGGTGCTGTAGAATTGATACGAGCTTGATGGTAAAACAAATGAATTCGGGGACTTCAGAAATGCTGTGCAGTTCATTGTTACAACTTTGCAAGGCACAATCCAAAATGTCTGTGGTGCTGCTGTTGAGTCCTTTTATAGCTCAAATTGCACTTCAATTCCACAGCCATGTCCTGATCTGTGCCAGCCATCACAGGCCCTGTGCTTTGATGGAAACTGGGGCAAATCAGTATCTTCACACTGGCCAAGGTGCTTTGCCAAATGAGCTGGAGCCTGGACACAGCTCTGGTTCAGGATGCTCAAATTCAGCTACTGGGGGCTGTTTATGGGAGTGTGCAGCCAAATTACAGATAGTCCAGTTCAGTATTTCTGAATTTGTAATTAAACTCTATTGGCACAAACTGAACTATCCTTAGAGTGTGGCAACTGCAGAAGGCTGTGGCTTACTTTTACTGTGTGTGGGTTGGGAGTTCCTCCCTTGTGGGAGTTCAGCTGGTTGGGATGGGTGGTGAGCTGGCCTTCATTGACAACAAAGGCCTCAACTTGAGGCCATGGGAAATGGGATGTTAGGAATGAAAATGTCTGGCTAAGTTATGGTGAGAAGAATGGGATAATGGGAATGGTTATGTTAATGTTGTTCCGTGTTGTTCTATAACATAAGGTTATGTCTCTAGTTCCTGTTCTTGATTGGTTTGTAGCATGTTACACATAAGGCAATGTTCTTAGTTCTCTGATGATTGATTCCCTGCCCTCAGATGAAACCCAATGTATTGTTGAGTTTGCCCCATTGTCGGGTCTTCAGAGGACACCCTGTACTACGTGCTGCTTGTGTTTTCATTGCTTCACTATTAACAGTTTATTCCAGACTACTTTGTCAAACCCTCCCTATTACTTCTTTCCCACAACCCCTGGCTGGTCTCATCCTGAAGTCATGGCAGCTGGACCATGACACCCTCTCCTCCCTGTTTTGTTTCATTTCCTCTTTGTTTTCCTTTTCCTTTTTCCTTTTTTTTTTTTTTTTTTAAGTTCTTTTCCCTTGTCTCTGAGGTATTCACTAGTGAAGCCCTGGCTCAGGTGCATCACCCAGCTGATGTGCCTACAGCACTCCTGGACCAGAGCTGGGTTAGTGCTGTGTACCTGTCCAGCAGGCCATGCTCACCTGGCCTGTACCTAACTGTATGGCCAGGCCCTGAGTGGTGTCTGTAAAGTACAGTTGTGATTTCAGGGCTTATGTACAGAGTATTAATGCAAAAATGTATATTGTACAGTTCCAGTGGGTTCCCTAAAACACTTGGATGGGGGAAAAATAGTAGTATGCAATAGGAAGGCTGCCCTGGAGAAAGGACATACCTTGTTGGTTTGCTAGAACTTTCAATCAGCAGTTGCTGAGGTCTGGAACATGTGTTCAGGCATACTTTTCATTCTTGGTTATAATTTTACCAAGAAACTTGTAGTCTGTATTCTAAAAACTTTATCCTCTGGCAGTTCTTCAAAATATGCATGAAGTGATTTATTTTTAGATCTCTTTGCAACTCATATCTAATCTTCCATCCACTACAAGTTCAGGACTACTTTTGGCGTGACTGCTTTTCAATTCAAGGCATCTCATTGACTCTACAATTCAGATTATTTTTCACTGGATATATTTATCAAGTTTCAGGCCAGAGACTTTCAGACTTATAAGCCTCTTAAAGGGGGGGAAGTGCTGACATAGCCTTAAATTGTGGTATGGCAATGTTACAGTATAATTACCTTTATCTATCACCAAACCCCATTTCAGAGTCCTGGCTGTATGCTGTGGGCCTCTTGATGGAATGCTCCATTAGACTGAGATTTTTCATGGGGAAAAATCTTTACAGCAAACCATGATAAAGTACTTTTATAAGAGTAGATGTAGGGGCAGTGGCAGGGTGATGAGGAGAAGAGAGATGGTGCTGAGTTGCGGGAGGAAATATTCAGCAGCATTAGTGGTAGATCTGTATTAGAAAGAGGACAAAATAATTTTTTTCCCTCCCCCTGTGTATCAGTCACATTACTGCTCATCTTCCAGATGCTTTGACAACCCAAAGTTTAGCATAAGCTGTGGAATTTAAGCAAATAGTATGTGTATTTTTACTATGCACTGGAGTATTGGACAAAGATGTACAAGCTGGCAGACACCAGGCTGGCTGCAGAGTGGAGAGCAATATAACGCTGTCACAGTGCTGCTGCTCTTGAGCTGCTGCACCTGGCAGGAGAGGGCTTGGGAGGTTTGGAACAAGGCTGTGATGGTTTCATTACTGATCTGGAGTTCGTGTCCTGTGTTGTGTCCTTGATTCTGTGCTCGTTTGATCGTCCTTTCAGTCTCTGAATTGTGGGCTTGGTGTGTCAGATTCATCTCCTTGAAACAAAGGTAAATTGGAAAAGGTTAGGAAAGGTGAAATGCAGACCAGGAACAAAGGGATAAGTGTTTTTGTAATGCAGAGCTTTCAGGTACATGAAGAGAGGCTCAGCACTACAGCAGGTTTCTATTGGATCACAGATGGAATCATGGAATCATCTCAATAGCTGGAATGCAACAACACTCCTGCTGGATATCTGGAGTTTATATTAATTGTGAAAAACTACAAGTCATGTAAAGCACAAATAAAAGGAACATTTAAGGACAACGCTGAAAACCTATTTAGGAGCTTGTGTGTGTATTTTGTATAGACACAGAAAGGCTTTTCATTTAAGTAAATATTTGTACTTACTTGCTGTTTGTCTGCGCTGTGGTACAGTTGCTGTCTGCTGTTCAATTGGGAAGGCTGTGGTGTATCCATTACTGACATGTAGCCATGATTAATGCTCTCTGAGGTGTATGAGAGCATTTCCTGTGCAGGGCCTGTGTAAACAGGTGGAGAAGGGAAAGAAGAATTTGTATATTGGAGAATATTAATATTTTGGGTGCAGGTGGCTAATGAGGTAAATTAAATTTCCACAGAGAGCTAAAGGGAAATAGTTTTATGTTCTTAGGTCACTTGAGGGAGTTTAGAGTATCAGATTGATTAGTTTCTATTTGAGCATCTTTACATTTCTGTTTAGTATTTTGTCTTGGTGGCTAACAAAATTCAGTCTCCTTTAATACAGATCTGTTTTCTGTAGGGTATGTCATAGGAGATACACTCTTAGAAAAGAGTGCACTAAGCACGTTAGAATTGCATCTGTCTTGCTCTGTGTGCTCAGTCATTTTTCTCACCACACAGAATGTGAAATATTCCAGACATGTTGATTTATTCTTCAAGTAGCAACGGATGGAGCCCAGAGCATTGCGAGTTGTGAAAATGGTTTCTAGTCCATTATGCTGTTACAAAGCAGTGAATGTACTGAATATCATTAATGATATACAAGAGGAACTTATTTTAGGCAGGAGTAAAACAAATTCAGTACTTTGCTGCAAACTAATGGAGTCAGTTGAGGGGGAGTCGTTGTTGTCCTGGAGTGGACACCCTACCTCAGCGCAGAACAGCTCTGTCCAAGGGTCACTGTGCAGCCCCATGGCTCAGACACTGAGCTGTGCCCAGCAGAGCATGAAGGGAGCATCTGCAGGAATCCATAAAATCAGGGGGATTTGGGAAAGCTGCAAAAGTCAGGCCTCAGAGACAGCAGAACTGTGACTAGAGCTAAGCTGCAGCCATGAGATAGGTCAGCAGAAAAATTATGTAAGAAGCAGAAAAGTAAGGACAAATAGAACAATGGTCTGTGTATTAATGCTTGTCTAGAATAACTCCCTAAGCTACAGAAAAGTTTATCTAGCAAGATGTTAGGAAGTTCTAAGCTTAATACTGGGGCTCTGTGCATTGTGTTTTAAGGCTTACAAGTAGGTATTGTATTAGAAATAAGCAAGCATTGTTTTAACCAAAGGTACGTGTGCTTATAGTGCTTGGATAGAACTACTGTCAATGTGCTTTTGCTTTGTGTGATTGGGCAAAAAACTTCTAAAGTAAGTTGTAACATTGAGTTCTTGGTCTGCTGCCTGGGATGTGAACTGCTGGCATCTTCCCATTGTCATAACCATGTAATGATGCTGGAAAATGCAACAACTCAAGGCACGTTCCCAGCAGTCCCGTCCCATTTGTGATTTGTACATACACCTCTGGCTGGCAATAGGCATCTGTGGGGAGGGAGAGGGTGCTGGGCAGGGGAGAGCTTGCACTTGAATTTTTTGACTGAAAGGAAGGGAACTGAAGGCACTTGAAATATCATATGAACCAGCCATTCTGGCTTAGGATGCTCCTCCTAAGAGCTGGACGTGAAGTTGTGAGGAGTGTTAGGAATGGAGGAATTGTGTTTGCTCTGAGGTGCTCTCTGCTTTCTACCCCCAGAAGAAATGTGCAGTTTGTCCACAATAGTTTGTCCACCCTGTTAAAGGAAGGGAAAACAAAAACCCAAACAAAAAACCTCCACACATTCAGGTTTAGCATGCTGCATGTTGAATCTGCTTCATCTGGAATTTGGAATGGGGATGACATCATGAACTGCCCTCATTCATATTGAACATGGGCACTCTGGCCTTTGCCCTGGAAGAAGGGGAAGCTAAAAGGGTAGCAGCTTGTGATTTGCACATCCCATAGCGTGGTTTGCTTGAAAGATAACAGCCTTATCATATTCTGCAGCAATGAGTTAGTGGTTATGTGCCAAATCACATAAATTATAATTCTTTTGGTTTAACCTTCAAATGTCCTGTAGCAATTCTACAAGAACTTAACTACTGCACCTCAAACAAATTAGGTTCAGCATTCTACAGACTGAGGCTTGAAGGCATGTTGTGAACTGGATTCTAGTTCTGTGAATATTAATAGACTAGAATGATGAATTTTCTATTTTAATTATGATTCTCTGTGAGGTGGGTATAACATTTATTTTTCAAAATATTAGTGATTTTTACCTTGAAGGAGACCTTAGTTTGGGTTCATATGAATTAATTTGGGTTCATATGAACCCAAAAGGAGAATCTGAGTAGACCATACTCTGCTTTTGGCTTTTCTTCTGCTAATAAAAAGAGAAGTTGGCTTCTACTTTAAGAATATTACATGAAAATGCTATCTAAGAAGCTGCATCTAAAAAGACTGATTTCTCATCTGTAGACCTTGTTGAAAGTTGAAAAGATTTTTTTTTTTCCTCAAAGCACTTGGCTCTGTTTTAGTATTGCTTTTTTGTTTGTTTAAAATGCTGTATCTTTCTAAATAAGTGCAAACATCCGTGTACAAATCTACCGTGAAACACTTGGTATGTTTAAAGTGCTGGATATTTTTGACTGATATTTTTCTATGTGAAATAGAAAATGTGAAATAGAAAGGCAACAGATCTGTTGGGCACATCTGTGACTTTTAAAAACAAATTCTAGAAATTCTATCTGACACCTTGGAATGCTCTGGAAAATGTTGATGCGCTTCAACATATTGCCAATGTTTGTCTTAGAAAAGCTCAAGTGTAGGGAAATTCAGGTGTTCTTTTCTGTGTCAGAAGTCTGTGCTGCAGGCTGTGGCTGAGAATGACACATGACCAAGGGCTGAACTTCAGTGCTGGTGCTGAAGAATTGGCAGTGAAAAAAGCCAAGCAAGGTTCTCACACTTCTTACCTGATAAAACAACACAGCTGTTCAAATGTGATTTCCCTCCCCTCCTCCCAGGATGCAGATTTCTGTATTTTTATGGTATTTCTGTATTTTTATGGTCACTTTCTAAAGAAGATGGGATATTATGATGCAGTAGGCATCTCATTCTCCCTTTTTATAGGGGGGGAAATGCAAGGAATCCACTGACTTTGCATTGTTTGGCCTTACACGGTTTCTTCCACGGAGCTCTGGGAGTTGATAGGAATTAACCAAGTATCTATTTGTTGAGGGAATATAGTTTGTTTTCCTTTGCACTCAGACTCCAAATCAATTTATAATAAGAATGAGTATATATTTAGTTCTGTTTACATGTATTAGCTGCTTTACTCTCAATAGGCATTAAAAAAAGATAACATCGCTGTTATTCTAAGAAGACTTTAGTCTCTCAACAGGGCAAACATCAAACAAAAGGCATATTAACATGAGCTAAATTTTGGGAACCTTCCACAAGCATTTATATTTAAAATATTTATTTGTAGCAAGATGGAGACTTCTGGAGTGACCAGAAATGGTTGGTTTTGCTTTGACCTCAAGTAAGTTGTTGGGGTTCTGTATTTCCATTGCCTGCTTTCACGTGAGTGTTTTTACCAACTTATTTGTAACCGATGTCTTAGTGTGTGTTTTTGTTTGTCTGCTTTTTAGGGGGCAGGGAATGGTGAGATTTTCTGGTTTTAAATTTAATACCAGTCCTCTGGCATTTGCCAGATTATTCCTCATTCATGATGCCAATGAGAGGAGAATGGAGCAGGAGAGTGTTTTTCAGCTGTGCTTTGAAAGGCCATAATACCCTGATAGCATCTCTGGGTAGCAGTGCGATTTCCACAGCTGGGCTCACTGATGGGAAGGCTGACTGAGGAGTGTTGCTGTACTCACGGAACTGTGTGTGAGGGGAATGAAGCAGGCATGTCCAGGTTTAGAGCAAATTTGGGGAAGAATCCCCCAAAGGAGCTCCTGTGGGACAAAGCAAATCCAATCGGCCCCTCCCCCCAACTGGTCCGGGAGGGAAAAAATACCTCCTTGGAGAAAGGTGGAAAAAAATCGTTTATTAAACAATAAAACTAAAACAATATCAAACAATGAGACCCTGTGCCACTCTAAAAGAGATGACAAACTGAGAAAACCCCATCCTCGGGTTGCAGCTCACTCAGTCTCTGATCAGTCCCTCCAGTGCTGGAATTGTGGCAGGCCAGGCCCGGCCCTGTGGGCCAGAGATGTGAGCTGCCAGTGCTCCCCTGGGTGTTCTGTCCAGAGCAGTTTCAAGAGGTCCAAAGAAAAAGGAAAAAAAAAACAGTCCAGGGAACTTCTCTGCCTCAGTTAGCTAACAATAACTAAAAAGCAAAGGAAGAGCTCTGTCCCGCTGTCTGTCCGCAGACAACAACAGTCCAGGAGCAGGAATGTGGAGGAGTGAGTTCAGTGTCTGAAAACAAACTGCACACTTCTTGTCTTCCCCCCTTCACTCTCTGGAACACTCTTAAAGGTACAAAACTTATTATTCAACATAAACAGAATGAGACGATTTGGGATAAAAGCATCATATAGTCAACCCAGGACAAGGCACAAAGCAAATGATCCAGCTCAAACAGCTTTATTGCCGGCCAGTGTGGCCTGCACCTCGTGCATCCCGGCCGGAGCGCAGCACACGCGGCAGAGTGGTGCGACACTCGTGACAGACACATGCCTCTGTCACAGTGGTGTCAGCACTCAGCAATGCCTCTTCCCCGCCACAGCAGCGTCTCCAGCACAGGCTCTGGCCTCTGGCTAGGCTGTGGGATTGGCAGGAGTCAAGGAAGTGGAGCAGCAGGTCTCTGCCAGGGAAAGGCCTTTGTGTTCTCTGTGGGAAGGGAGTGTTCTGCTGATGCTCTGGGTGCAGTTGGGTTGGCTGTGTTTGCCAGCAGCCTTATCCCCAGCCAAAGGCTTCATTGCAGATTTATGCTCAGTTAACACTGCTCTGCAGATTAGAATTCTTCAGTGCCCAACTTTGCTGCTTCATATTGTTGAAATGACCAATATGTGTTCAGTGATCAGGCTGACTGCTTTTTATGCTAGGAATAATGCTGGCAGCTGTGGCTTTAGCTAAGGCTGTGGCTCATGCTGGGCGTGTGCAGTGTGGGAATCCAGCCAATTTAATGCAGCAGCAGTTTGACCCGTGCCCTTCTCCATCTTCTCATTGTTGTGTTTCATGCTGGTTATCATTTGATAGGCCGTCAAAGCAGAATTTGGGCTTAATCCTAATTGCAAGTACTATTAACAAAGAAATCCTAAATCCACTGGAGAGATTAAAGCAGACTTTCACAATTCTTGTTATTTCTGGATGTTGGTGTGTGCTGTGGGGACTGACTTGGGCAGGTGTAAGTGACACAGCTGACACCAGCTAAAGTGTACCTATGTCATGTGTTCAAGAATTCAGTGTGGGGTGATTGCAGTACTCTGCTGGCAGCAAGATCTCACAGATCAATAGAACTGCTTGACTTTTCCATGTCTTTTTGTGATCACTAGGATGTTACGTGTGATGCTGTGACTTTGGCAAACGATCAGTCACTAATTCTGCTGTTATCTACCCCTTAAGCCAATTGTTGTGTTAATGAAACAGGACTGATTTGGAGAAGAATTATACAAACATGGCTTCCTTCCAGAAGCATGAGATGTCTTAAACTGAAATGCCTTTATAGTTAATAAAACAAAAGGCTTTTGTTTAATCCAAGTGTTGCACATCCCTGGTTTAGAGAAAACAAAGGCAAAGCTGGTTTTGAGCTGGATGGAATTTTTTGGTTGATTTGTGGGGGTTTGTTTTAGTTTAGGATAGATGGTCAAAAAGCTAATGGCTTCCTAGGAAAGCGAAAGTGGCAATGAAGCTAAAAGAACTGAATTGAAAAGTTTTGTTTTTTTTTTAAAGCTAGAGGGGGAAAAAAGCAGGAGAACAGCACTGTGAAATGCTCAGGTCACTGACAGCTAAATAAGTAAATTCCAGCAGGCTGGGTTTTGAATGCTGACTGAAATTCAGTTGTTTGTGCTACAGAAGTACCTATGGGCTCACAGGCAGAGCTGGTGGGGAAGGTTATGGGGCTGGCCTCTGTGTCTGCAAGGGGAAGGGCAGGAGTTAAAATCCTTGCAGCTCTGGTACCCTCATTTTAATGGCAATTTCACCACTGGGGCTTGGGAAAGAGAGTGTTGCCTGCACAGGTGGGGATGATACTGTCTTGAGATGTGGCATTAAATTATGGGGGTTTATGCTTTGAAGTTTGTGGGCATTTCATTGCTCTCTCGGTTTTCTGTGCGTGTCACCATAGAGTCAGATCGGAAGGCAAAGGGCAAAAGCAACCTGTTTATTCAATCCTCTCCTTTTTATACCTTGGTTCACTTAGAGGTGGACCTGATTGGTCATTTAATCAACACATTTCACATGACTGGCTAATTAAGCAGACACCCATCTGTAAAAAACTGTATGAGAAAAGCAACGTGTTAAAAAACACCACCTGTGGATTGTTTAATATTTGATTATCATTATTTCTCTCCAGCTCCCTAAAGCTTCCCAGACTGATTCATGGGAAAACTTACCTAGTTTTCTTTCTCTCTGACCACACTGTCACATCCATCTATGTGGGCTTTTTTTGGTGTTTGTTTGTTTTCATCTCTTTGCTGTTACTTTGGGTTCTGCTGGGATGGAGCTGATGGCACAGATTCAGACAAAGAACCTAAAGATGCTGCAGTCTAGATAAAAGAATGAATTTGGAATGTATTGTTGAGTGCAGTAAGGTATTAGAACATTTTAAATAATGACTAAAAGTGCTCTTGCAATATCAGTCTTAGATTTTGGAATATTTGATCCCAATCATGTTAGCAGTGCAGCAAATACCAAAAGAGTTTTATATTACAGGTGTAAGGAAAATGGAGACAATCGGTTGCCTGCAGTGGTACTCACATCCAGTATCGTGGAATTGTATTTAGACAAATGGAAGCATGGGCTGTGTCAGTATGCTAATGCTTGTTATACATGTAAATTAAAAGTCACTCTTCTGCTCAAAAAAAAGGAAAGAAAGTGGATGGACGCTATCTGTTCTGCTAAATGCTGTTCATAGGGTTGAGGTTTTTCTGTCGATAGAGGCCTTCATTTATTTCCTGCTTTAAGCAGAACACATGTAGAATAATCCCTGCATTTTTTTAAGCTTTGTTATCTATTTACCATACTTACAGTGATTTGTTATACGAATTTGTTGAACAGCATAAGTAAAATCAGCAGGAAGAGGCTAGCATCAGAAAAAAATTGTAAAAAGTGCCTATCTGTAAAGGTAAAACAAACGCTGTGTTGCATGAGCTGTGAGTTCTAAGAGTGGCTGTTAGACACTAACCTGCAGGAACAAAAAAAAGAGGAGGAGAGGGAAGTACCAGAAAGGGATGGGAACAAATAGAGGAGCAGCTTAGCAGAACACTCAATATCCTCCTGTGTCGAGGAATGTCCTGGTGTGTTCCCCTGAGCCCAGGCTGACAGAATGGGTTCTGTCCCACAGCTGGTCTAGCAACCGTGTGGCTCTTCCTGCCCATCATTTGCACACGTATGTGTTACTGACATCCATGTACTATTCCATAATCTGGAATGGGCTTTGAAGTCCTGTCAACAAACAAGTGATCACAGAAGCACTGTGTGTGTGAAATTCCATGCTTTGATGTCGTCTTTAATTTGGAGAGCTCTGAAGAGAAATGAAGGAAAGCAGCAGTGTCACAGACATCTTTTGTGAAAAATCCTTTCTTTAGGATTTTTCCCCCTTCTGGGAAGCTGAGGCCCCAGAAAGAGAATGTAAACAATGGTTATCTGCTGCTGTGAAATGCAACAGGTGCACCTGTGATTGGCCCATGTTTCATGTTTACAATTAAGGGCCAATCAAAGACCAAGCTCTCTCTGGGACAGAATCAGGGAGAGCTCCTTTGTTGATTCATTCTATTCTATTCTTAGCTTAGCAGCTTCTGAACTTCTCTCTCTATTCCTTTTAGTATAGTCATAATGTATTATATATCATAAAATAATAAATCTAGCCTTCTGATCATGGAGTCAAGATTCTAGTCTCTCTCTTCACCCCTGAAGAACCCTTGCAAGCCCTGCAACACAGCAGAGAACAAGCAGATGGATTACCAGAATCCAGAAAGGCAGAAAGTAAAAGCAGGATTGGAAGTTTACAGAAAGGAAAAGACCTTCAAAAATCCCAACACAGAAATGTTAATGTTGCTTTCTGAAAGGCTTAGGGGATGCAGCTGAGTTTCATAACACAGATAAGAAGGGAGAAGAATCATTGTGCTTAATAGGGCTGACTTTCCATACCACTTGGGAGGAAGGGCCTTCCTTTTTTTAATCAGGTCTCACCCCTAAATGGAGCCATGGAGAATGATTTCTCTTAAGTTGCATGGTCTCAACTGTCACAGACATCTTTTCAGAAAAATCCTTTCTTTAGGATTTTCCCTTCTGGGAAGCTGAGGCCCCAGAAAAAAAATGTAAACAATGGTTATCTGCTGCTGAGGAATGTAACAGGTGGATGCGTGATTGGTCTCCTGTGGATGTTTGGATTCACTGACCACTCACGGCAGAGCTGGGTCTCGCTCTCTGCCGAGGGACAGATCTTTGTTATTCATTCTTTTCTATTCTTAGCTTAGGCTTAGCTAGCCTTCTGAGAACTTTCCTTCTATTTCTTTTTAGTATAGTTATAATGTCGTATATATATCATCAAATAATAAATCAAGCCTTCTGAACATGAGGTCAACATTCTCGTCTCTCTCTTCACCTGCAACCCTTGTGACCACCGTCACACTCAACTGTTTTTCCTCTCCTGCAGTCCCCAGAGTGGAAAGCTGTCAAAGTGCTTGGCCAGCTGCCTCTGTCCCTGGGTGCTGATATGACACTGATGCTGCTCCTGCTCTCTGAGTCTAGGTCTTGCTATCTCAAGGACATTTTTAGCATCCTTGTGTCTTTTAATTCCTTTAAAATACTTGGCCGTCTCTAGATCTAGTCTATGCTTTCAATATTGTCTTCTGACATCGCTTTTTTCCCCTTATGTACCTTAATGGAAACTTCATTAGGAGCCCAACAGTTCCAAATATCTGTTGTACCCAGGGAACTCTTCTTGCAGAGTGTGGTTTTCCTCACTCATTTCCAACTTTGCTTTTGTTTTAGATGCAAATGTTTCATTAAAGATTATGCAACCAATTAGAGTTCCAAAGCCTGTATGCTTTGTAGTGTATTTAGTAAAGTTATTAATTAAATGGTTACAAATTGAGAAGTTTCCTGGGTTCACTGGATCTTTGTTTCTGCTTTCATTTATGGTTTGGTGTTTGGAGAAGTCTTCTAAAGCCTGGAGGGTAGTTAGCACCTAGTTAGAATCCCTGATTTTTCTTTTTAGTAGGCTGGATCAAGGGAAGTTTTCCTTGCTTTATATTATTTTTTTTTTTAATAACTGCAGTGAAATGATAAGTTAGTGTTGAAATGTGATATATTTTATATTTATCTGTATCTAATGTTGTTCAAGGGATTTATTTATAAGTAAGAATAAACATTCTACTGTACTGCAAGGAGACTTACAGAAGTAGTTTTGTTTATATACAGTCTCCAGCTGGAACTGCAAACATAAGCAATAGTTTAATATCTTGCAGGCCATCTGGGAATGGGATTTGTTTAAGGGAAAAGCATAGCACCATAGATCACACATTATGTATTTCTCTACGTATTGAACGTCTTTGCCAAATATTCTTCTGGTGTCTTGTCTGTACCTCCTGCAGAGAGAAACAGCTGCAGTCCTAAAGTGACCATTTGCTCACCATTTTAGAGGCACATCTCTTCTTCCTGTTTTTCTTTTTTTTTTCCTCCTGAGAAGCTGGAAGCCTAATGGAGTCTTTTAGAAAAGCTATTTTAAAAAAGACAGGCTCTTGCAGTCCCTCCTGTTGGTGGTTTTGTCATATCTCCCACACACACCTGCAAAGCTGAAAAATACCATAGTTAAAATATGAATTATCAGCATTAGTGGTATAGGCATTGCATCTATTTCTATATGGGCATAATAATACACATTGAATGAAAACAATTCATTATTGTTTTCCTGAGCACTGCCTCTCAAATGCTCAAAATGGCTGCATTTTACTCAGTCTTGCAGTGCATCACAGCTGACATTTGCTGAACTGATTTCAAAACCTTCCTGGATGTTAAAGCAACTTATGAAATATACTGTGAACTGGATTAACTGCTTTTTCACTACATATCTGCTGGGGGAGTGGAAGTTAATTTCTGTGATCTAGATCAATTTAGGAATTAAAAAAAATCTGACCTTTTGACTTAAAATAGTAAAATTACTTGAATTGGATTGAACAAAGAGCACCAGGGGGGAATGGCGATGGGGAGATCCAGAATAATACTGATGTACAGCACATAGATGCTCCCCACCCTCCAGTGTAGTTTGTGCTTCCTGACAGATTGAAATAATGAAATTAACCCACCTGTCTGCATTGTGTTGTTTGATTTTTTTAGTATTGGACAGGATAGTGCCTTGAAGATGACTCCTAAGAGAAACTCCTCAGCAAATGTCCTTAAAGTGTCCTGCAGAGCAGAGCCGTCACAGGGTTTGTCAAGGCAATACCTGAGTCACACAAAGGCAATGCCATGCTCCAGTATTCAGCAGGTTACAGCAGAGGGGTTTGTGTAACCTGTTCTGAAATGGAGGTACAGACCCTGCACTTCTGTGTTCAGCTGAGACACGGGAAAAGCGATGCATGCAAAAAAGCCAACTTTGCTGAGAAACCTTGTGGGGCAAGAGGGAAGAGAGGGAGGTAAAATCTAAGTCCAACAATAAATCTCATAATGACACAAGAAATTTGTGTTCAAATCCATTCTGCTTTCCCCACATTAAATAAAATCATGCTATTGCCTGTCACATTCCGTTTAAAAATGCAACAGCAGGTCAGTCTTCATCAGGTGCTGTGTCTTTGAATTTGGATTTCTTAGTGTTCATGGATTAATGGTTCTTTGTATTTGACGTAATTTACAGCATAGAGCATTGTGCAATACTGGTGAAATTCTGTCTTAAGTAAAATGATTTTTTTCTTAGCTTTTTATTCTACCTTTTGAAGGGGAGGCTACTTGATTCTAACTAGCTTCCATAAAATTTGACAGCTTTCAGCTAAGACTGCTCTAGTTTATTTAAATAAATTCTAAAATTACGTTTTCCTGAACTTTTTTCCTCCAGATAAATATTTAGTATGTACCAATAGATGAACAGTACTTGATATATATCTTCTAAGCCCTGATGCTGTTTTGATTCAGTTCAGATTTCTTAAGCTTTGTTTCTAGATAGGATCCCACCACTTGACTGAATCCACTTGAGATTTATAGCAATTCTTTGGTTTATGTTGTCAAGTACAAAAATGAAAAGGTAGGACTGCTTTATATCAGGGAAAGATTTGTTTTCTCCTATTTGTGTGACTTCTGACTGGAGAGAGGCAAGAGACAAGGACAAGTGTTGTGACAAGGCAGGTGGGGATGTGCCCCCATGGAGGGTGTTGTGCAGCAGTCCTGAGGAGAAAATTGCACCCACCTCCTTCCCTTGTGTCAAGAGGAGAAACATTTTGAAAATATCCTGCTAATGTATTAGTATAGAAAAAGAAAACCTTCTCCCTCTATTTTTTTTTTTTTTTTGTGATAAAAGAGGCAAAGGCAGTGCACTGAATCTGAAAGGGAGACTACTTAGTTTTCCCTTTGTGACTAAGAATGAACCTGTGGATCGAGCTATGGCATGAAAATGAACCCAGAGTTAGAAGTAGTTAAGGAGACATCATAGATATTGATAACTGTATGGAAATATCAAGACAATATGACTGCATATAACAAACATCTGTATTTGTTTGTCACTACATTAACTATTTACAAGGCAATTTTCCCCATAACATGTAGATGTGTATTGTGTACCTCTGAAAGTGGGGTGCACTGAGCCTGCCCTGAAGGAATTAAATAATTTTCCTGCCTCACTGAATGTTTTTTTGTTTATGAATGTCTTTTTCATTAGTACAGATTATTTCCTCATTGGATTCATAAATCAGTGTATCTTCTCTACAATACAGAGGATGAGTATATTTTGGGATTCTAGTTTGTTTAATAGTTAATATAGCCAGCTATGTAGAACAAGGACCTATGTGCAAGCTGTACTTTGCTCATAATCTGTTGTTAGATCTCAAAGATACAAGAATTGGTGACTCCCAAAGTGTCCTTCACAAACAGGGTTTAGAAATGGTTATAGACAAAAGATGGGAAGAGTAAAATTAACAGGTAATTTTAGTAAAATAGAAGTAGAATTTAAGACTGTTACAGTTCTACATAACAGTAGGATCCAATTCCATTTCCAAAAATAGTATGGTAATTACTATTTTTATTGTTTGACATAATTTAAAAAAATACCATTATGTATCACTGAGTAAAATCACCGTTTGATTAAAAAACACTCCAAGCCGAAATCATGAGCAGTTTGCTGTAACTGCAATGATCAAGTCTTTGGATCACCACTGCCTTTTTTCATATTGTGTGGGGAGAATGCTTCTATTTTAAAATGATGGAACTGGGCAAAAGGAAATTTATGATCTGAACTTGCTGCAAATCATTTGTATTGATCTGTTTTGTTTCCATTCTGCTGAAGCTAATGGAAATCGTTTGTCACCTGACTTGTCCCAGTAGATTTGGAAAACCACCATACCATTTATCAGGCCAGTTGAAGGTCTGAGCCAGTGTGCTTATGTCTGCAATCACAAAGATATATTTCACTTCTGGCAGGGAA
Organism: Melozone crissalis; assembly: GCF_028551555.1. NCBI lineage: Eukaryota > Metazoa > Chordata > Aves > Passeriformes > Passerellidae > Melozone > Melozone crissalis. Next base: position 2,914,879 of record NW_026535840.1, on the reverse strand, counting down.
AAAGCACCAACTGAGAATGTTGTTCTTATTCTAATGCTGGCTGGAGTACCCCATCTATATATTCATGTGAGTAATTGTAAACCTGACACTGGAATCGCGATGGTCCCTGTCTTGTTTGTGGGTTTCTAAGGTCAACAGCAGATCGTGGGGTTCTCTAAATCAGCAATTTGCTACTGCTTTAAACAAGTTGGTAACCATTAAATGCATCTTGGTCCTGGTCTATGTTAAGACCAATGTGAGCTCCTCATCCTCTTCCTTCAGGAGAGGAAGGGGTGATGACAATCCCTTGTGTGTGTCCTCCTTTCTGGCACAGTGTGAATGTGGGGGGACTGCGCCCTGGCCACGGTGTCTCACCTGCCCCAGTCTGTGCTTGCAGTTATTATTCATACGGATGTGATTGGGATAACTCCACTGCAAACTAAAGTAAGTCTGCTCTTTGCATCTTGAGATTTTTCTTTCTCAGATGGGTGATCTTTTAGCTGTAGCAACCCCTTGCAATTCCTCCAGACATTTAAAGCGGACTCTGTGATTTTCATGTGAGGAAAATGTGAACTTACATGACCAAAGGCTTATTCTGGTCAAAAAATCTCTGTACTGGATTGGACTTGGAGTTGAACAATGCTCCACATGCACATGAGGTTCTATGTGGGTGGAAAAGACTGAGGGGCCAGGCTCTAAAAGCTGGTTTGTTTGCGGTTTTTGTATCTGTCAGTGCTTCATTGTCTCTGTGACTTGGAAACTGGAAGCCAGGTTTTATTCTCCACCACAATGCTCCTAAATTCTCCTTCTGCTGTGTTCCCCATTGCAGAGTCATGAGCAGGGATGTGGCAGCAAGGAGGAGCCTTGTCTGGCTTTCATGATGTTGATTAGAACAATCTGAACATACTGTGATGAAAGAGTATTGAAACAAGCTGTGAAACCCACAAAATAATTTGATTCACATTTGATAATGTAAGTTAAACCATAGTTCAGTTAATTTTAAAGCTAGGCCTAAACAATTTAGTTTTTAAACCCATCTTTTGCAATTCAGTATAGGCAGAAGCCTTAGTTAGTTGTCTGGCTGTCTGCTCTGTGAGGTCAGGAACTGACAGCTTTACTCACAGTATGAAATATGACTATAATTTAAAGAGCATCTTGAAATGGTTCTGTAGGTGCTCAGTTGTTTTCCTTGGAAAAGAGAAAAAGGTTTTTAATGCCTGATGTTCAATTTGAAATTTCTATGCAGTTAATGATTTAAAATGTCCTAAACTTCTGTTATTTAAAAATAATAAAACAGTTAAAAGTGTAATTTTGTTTACTAAAATCGAATAAACTCAGTCATCCTCAGTCTAATGAAGGTTTGTAAAAGTGTTTTCTATAAACAACCCAAGTTCTAGGACTTACCTGCTGTGCAAGCATTCAGCATTGCTGATGTTCAGTGACAAAGGCAGTGAATGGGAGTGAGAGCTTTAATTCAGGTGTACAACTACAGGATCTGGCATAGCAGACAGCCCTCAGCTCTTGCTCAGGCCTTGCATCTTGTATTCTGCTCATGTTTAGAACTTTCCACAACAATGGAAAAAAAAACTACACGAACAATGCTGAATTAGCAAAAGGTATCCAGCCAAAAATGAAGAATCTTACAAAATTCAGGAAGAAGTGGAAAATAACTTTAAAAGTAAAGGTTAATTTTCTCAGTGGAAATAAATTTGCTTCAGCAATTGGATCTCCTTTTAGTATGTTCCATTTACAGTTTCATTGATTCAGATAATTTCTTTTGCAATCCAATCCTTACTGACCCCTCTCCATGCATAGTTTCCATGATTTTCTCCTAATAGTTTAAGTTCCAATGTGAGCTTTCAGTATTATTTAATATGCAGCTTGCAGGATGCATGGATTTTTTCTAATGTTTACTGGGAGCCTAGTTGGTTCTTCGTGACCAGCTCTGGTCCTAAAGAGCAGCAAAACCAAGGCACTTTTTTACATGTGTAAGGTGTTTTATCTATCTCTGAATGTTGATCACATCCAGCCACTTAGGGCTTTTTTGTTCTACTGCTCTAGTTGTCGTCAGCCACTCTGCTGTGATTTATCAACCAGGCTGTCACAGACGGCTTTGTACTGCTTAATTAAGGATAACTTCTCTCTATGGGATTGGATTTGTCTTCCTTCTGGTATTTCAAAACCAAACAGTGCAATCTTTCTATTCCTGTGTGGGAGAAGTTCCCAAAATGCACTCTTCTGCATTTCCTACCCCATTAATCCCAAATCTTACATCCCTTTAAAAATATGTGAGAATGTGTGATTAAAAGCACAGGTCTGATGTACAGACATTTTAAAATAAACAAGCTCTGCTCCTGGATGACGTCACTTGCTTCAGTCTGAACATGCACCCAAACCCTAATTTACAATTGAGAAGCTTCCTCCAGAATCCCTTTCAGGATAAAAATTTTCAAAATAGGTGACTAAATTTAGGCTTAGAAGTCTATACTTGGGTATTTGAGAAGCGTCAAAGTGACAGATTGCTCAGAAGTTGGTATTGAGCTACAGTTTGTAGAAAACTTGAAATATTCTAGTGAGATGGAAGAGACAAGGTTTAATTAGCATTGTAATGTGTGTAGTTTTCACAGCTCTTTGTCTCTCCACCCCCCTTTCTGAAGCTAAATCAGGCAGTCTAGCTCTAGCTATATTTATTTCAGTCTTTTGCATTCTCTGCTTCACTGACTTTAAACAATGTCAGTTTGCAAGCAGTGAGGGGAAAACTCAGATATGGAAAGACTTATTATGGAATGCTGAAACACAGAGAATAGCTCTTGGAGGGATTACATGGAGCTCTGAGCAGGGAGATGAAGGCTCTCAGATCTCTGAACTCTCTGTGACATTAACAATGACTGTGCACAGTCACGAGAGCCAGAACCCAAGGAAGTGTCCCTGCATGGCACTGAGCACCTTGGGCAAACACAGGAAGGGTTTTTCGGGCTTTCCCTGAGGTGGATTTTGGCGTGGCACGGTGTGAGCATGTCCTGTCCCTGGGCAACTGTGGGGCAGTGACACAGCAGGGACAGGAGCCTCCAGGGGAATGTTTGTTGTTCTGATCTGCTCTGCCTGTGTGGGCAGGTACCTGTGTAAGCTGGAATAGCTGTGCTTCAGACAAATGGAACGATGCAAATCCTCAGCCTGGACAAGACAGTCTAAAGATCTGTCCAGCAGAAAAGACAAAAAACAGCTGGAAATGCAAATAGTTGCTTCCAAGAGGAAACTGCTGTCAAGAAATGAGGTGAATGTGTACTTGAGTAGTGATAAGTTAAAATAGAGGATTTTTTTTGTCTACTCTCCATACCCCCCCTTTCTAAATGGGAATGGGAACTGGAATTTTGTGTAGGACATACCCTAAGATACGACTGCCCCGTTTTTCATTTTCACAGTGGTTGTGTTGTGCTTTTCCCTGACCTGATGTAATATGAAATGCATGCAATTGCTTTGTCTGTTACCCTGTAACACCAATTTTGAGGGGAACAGCCATGTTCCTTGTATTTGATAGATGACCTCTGTTTCTGTAGTACTTGGTTCTTTCATAGTGATGAAATCCTCAGAATCTCCCCAGCCATGGAATGTAACCCACCCTCTCAACATCTTTTTGGTGTATCAGTCACAAAGTAATATTCCTGCTTGTCTTTAGGGAGGTCAGGCAATTCACGTATCTCTTCTGTGTCAGGCTTTCTAACAAAGAACTTCTTCAAAATTTCACTTGATAGAAGAAACTCTTTACTTGTAAAATAAAACTGTTTGATTGAAAGGAGAGATTAATTATTGGAAAATTTATGGATCTTCCTGCATTTGGCCGGGTGTGCTTATATGTGGGTAGCCTCCTAAGGGTTTGAAAATACCAAGAACACTAAAGGAAAAGTGAATACGAATGGCACATAGTTGAAGAAGGAAGATATTCTTGCCTTGTGAATCAGGAATGAGTTCCAGAGGGTGCAGAGGTATCCCATGGGTACTGCAGCTGATAGACGTGAGTCACCTTTACTTTTATGTTTGTAAAAAATACTGTTTATAGGCAAATGTTCAGGAGTGTTGTATGAAAAGTAAAGGGGAGTTGAGTGGGTATGGGAGTGCTTGCTGCCTTCCCCTGCTACATTACATTTCCCAGAACAATCTAGAAAACATTGATTAAAATGCATTAAAAGTTAATATTACAATGCTCCCACTCTGTCAGATTTACCTTTCTCTTAGATGTCTGAGCCAGCTTTGGGAGCAGTACAACTGGTTCCTGCTCTCATGCCCTCCAGGTTGCTGTTTATAATTACCTCCTTCCACTCTTATTGGTATTTCATTAAACAGGAGACCTACAAGAATGATGATAAAAGCCTTATGGCTATGCTGTGCAGTTTTGAAGTGCTTTCTTGCATTTGTGTCTTGAAAATAGCAAGAATTGTTGGGGATGGGAGCAGAGTCTCTCTGCTTACAGATGCTTGCAAGGAGGGCTATTTTTTTTACTGTATTAAAACCAAAAGAAACTAAGACCCCCAAGTAAACCAACAATAAATACAAACTCCATTCCCAGTTCTCAGTAACCATTTATATTGCATTAAAAACATTGCTGTTCATCATTTACTCAAAATTATAAATGCAACTATTATAAATGTAACTACATTTAAACTAATCAAACATATTTAAAGATATATATACAGCATTTTTTTTTTATTTTCAATCTTGATATCCAGTTACTTTAACATCAAATAACATACCCTTTATCTAGTTCAATAAATGTGACATTGTACACCTGTTTGCAGGAATATTTAACTCCCAAGTATAGATTTATAGCTATTTCTAATTGTAATCAGATGCAAATTAATATACTTCCCTCCCTACCTTTTAATTGAAGTATAATAATAGGTAATTTTAAGGAAATACAGGATTTTGGTGAGACAAAACCTGTATTTCTGGTTTTTTTCAGTCATAAATGGGAGAACTGCAGTGCCGTGGAATTTTTCTTGCTAGTATTTTAGCTGGTAGACTAAACATGCTTTGACAGAGTGACATTGCATGAATATTTCAAGTTTATTACCAGCTTATATGGTCTGTATATTTTTTTCTACAATGCAGTCTTTTGCTTGTGTTGTGTACTGTAAAATAGGAATTAAGGGCACATCAGGACTTTTTCTCTACCTTGCTAGCTATGAGTTGTTAGTATTTTATCTAAGGCACCATGACTTTTTTCTACTTCTTGCTAGAGTGCCACGATTGATCTTGTAATTTCTCTTGTCCTTATTGCTGCCTTCTCTAGGTTTTTTCTCTGTGTCCTTGAGGTATCTTTTAGGACGCTGGAAGGTGTACCTGTCTGATTAGAAGGAAAATAAAAATTAAGATGTGGGGTTCATTATTCTCTCCCCACTCCTCTTGCCTTCTCCCTGGAGCATTCCCCAGCCTCTTCTGTGGGTGTGCTGGGAGTCCTTACCCTGCCTAATCTGATATTTGTTTTCCTCCATGCGCTGGTTTTTGAGTTTGTTTTATTTCAACCCGGAATCACAAAACATATCATCGCTCAGTAAAATTTGTATTTGTAAGTCTGGTTGGGCTAATGTAGAAGAGTTTGCTGTACATAATTTAGAAACATGTCCAATTCTACAAGTAAAATTTAATATTCTGGTTACCAGGGGGCCACAGAGTAGGATTGAGACTTCTTACTGATGATGTGGAGTAGGTGTGTGGTGTTCACAGAAATCAGAGTGGCCAGGGAACATTTACAGTGGTTGGGCAATAATTCACCTGCAAGCCAATGTTCCATTTCAGTGTTTCATGTCCTTTGTGTGGAGCAAATTGTCTTGCTAAGACTGAGTCTGAAAAGCAATGGCTGCTGCAGTCCAGGATGGGACTTGAAAGTAAGTGCAGATTATGATTCAAAACATAGGGCTATTATTCATTGTGCTTTCGTATTTTGAACTCAATGGGGGAATGTCAAGCATCTATGAATATAAATGTGGAAAAGTTCTGTAACATCTGCTACTAATTTCTGCCAGATGAAAGTGGTAATTATGATGAATTTTTTTTTGTTGATGATGCTGTTACATTGGCCTAAACAAATTCACTTGCAGACTCTGAATATCTAATTGAAAATACATGATTGTATCACCAAATTGTTGACTTAGTTCTCATTTAAATTTTAAATTTGTTTTCATTTGCTGGAGAGTTTATGGCTTGCTGCTTTAGTGCAAAAAATATTGCAATGAAATCAGGCATTTTTAATGCATTAAATGAAAAGAATGTTTAGAGATATTTGATTTGTGCAGTTGGAATTTAGGAATCGGATTATATTATTCGGTTATTTTTAGGTGGTACAATAACTTTGTTAAAATAACCTTTTGTCTTTCAAACAAACCAGACTTCACTGAGGCTTTGACTTTGTCTGCTGTCACCAGTGCAAACCCTTGCTATTATGGGTGATGCTCTTCCATCTTGCTTTTTCCTGCACTGTTGTGGAGTGCTTATGACATCTAAGGACAGTGACCAAGTGGCAGGAAGGCTGTTAAATCATTGAACGCTCAGTGGTGTTTTCTGTCCTGTAAAGGACTTCTCTGGAGAGAACACAGGTGGACACAAAATACGGTAATTTTCTAGATTCTTGAGAGTGCACCACAATTCTTGTTTCACAAGGATGCCTGAGATAAGAGACTAAAACATTTAAACTATGTATGAAAGAAGCATAGCTCATCTTTGTGTTGCAGAGACATGCTTGTTCTGTCCTTGTTTTCTTAGATATGGGTGATTTTTCACAGGGAGCTTCTGAGTTCTCCTGTTTGTGCTCTTGTGGCCCCAGTGGAAATTGGGTTTTGGAAGTTGATAGTGTGATGGACAAGACTTGGCTGGCCCTGGTAGGATGCTATATTCATAAAGGATTTGTCTTGCTGCTCTTCTCTGTCCTTTGCATTATAGTAGGAGTCCTAGTAAAATATCTATATTGTACCTGAATATCTGTATATAGACCTTGCCCTGATAAGCCCCGGTTGTTTTTGATGGGCTGCAGCTGTGATGTTCTTAATTGGGCTGTAGCTGTGGCTAGTGAAGATAACTGGGATAAAAGGGGCTGGGCATGGCCAGTCAGGGAGAGCCTGGATGGAGCCCTGACTAAGAAGCAGCAACAAGCAGGAGAAGAAGTCTGTGCTGTGAAGAACTGCCCCCAAGAAATATCATCAAGGAGGTACAGGACTCTAGAAATATGAAATACAACAAGATGATAACAACATTGTATGTGCATGTATGAACGCTTAAACAGCACAAGGATTTTGAACTCATGGGCACCTGAGGTAGTTACAAAATGGAGAACTCTTAGCAGGATGGAACTGACTCAGGTACAGTTTCACTGGTGACTTTCAGAATTGGTCTCTGTTGCCATCTTGATAAAACACAGGCTACAGGCTGCAGACCTACCTTTTCTGTGTCTTAGCCTAGTTCTAGTTCCTGTCCAATATACAGGTTATCTCATGGCTTTCAGCAGTAAGTGTGGTTGTAATAGAGTTGAACTGCTAAAAGTCTTTCTGCAGCAACAGAAAGCACAGGGGAGCTGACTAGCTGACAGCAGACACTTCTAGCAGAACATATGCAGGTGTCAGTGATGCTGGGAGTGTGAACTTGGCTGCTGGGAAGAGCCCCATGGGTGTGTTGGAGGAGCTGAGGAAGCGAGCCAGACTTGCCTGGCACTCAGCAGGATGAAGGGACACTCCTGGTGCTCGGAGTGTTAGCGTTCAAAAACACATAATCACGGAGCAATTATATGTGGTGCTTTTTATTTAAGAGCTCTGGAAATCGGGGTATTACCCAAATCTGATTCCAACCATACATCCAAAATGATCATGTTTTTACACTCTATCGTTATATAACTTTCATGTTAATTATTAAACTTATTTTGTTCTATTGTATACATAGATTTCAGCTAAGCTCAGCCCCCCTCTGAATTTCCAACATAGCTTCTCATTATTCTTCTTATGGTTATATAATAATTATATTTAATTACTAAACAATCATCACATCTGACAATTATATAATTTATCATACTGCTTATGCAGGTGCAGTTGATCTGGGAAAACACAAAGCTTAACATTTTAGATTTTATCTTTAACTTTTTCCAGGGCTCCACTATCAGGAGGAGTGCATGGCAGGGGCTTGGCACTGCGACCTGGAGGAAACAAGGAAAGGTGAGGGGTCAGCTGTAACATCTAGAGGCTGAGTCAGTCAGAAACACCTGGAGTGAAGAGAGGTGAGATTCTTGCTGCACAGAGCACGCTATTACAAGGCTGTCTGTAAATATCACTGGCTAAGGAATAGTAATACAACAGTGTGTACTTGTTTTAAATTTTAAAAAAAGGAGAAAAGCTGATGAAAATCCAGTAGTAGGGAATCAAAGGCAATTTAGGTGTCACAGGATGTTCGCTTTTGTTTGAATAGCATGTGAAAGAGGGAATTTAAATGTCTTGCAACAGACAGATTAGTCTCACAGCCTTTGTGTGACTACTCATCAAACCTGGAATAAGATTCCGGAGCTGTAAATGTAAATTGGCTCGTGTTTTGATTCCATATCTGGGGATAGTGCTATAGATTACCTGGGGTATTATTTTGTGATATTTGTATTGCAGTAGCGTATCTGAACATGTGAATATTTTGCAGCAGATGTATGAATTTGCACAGGAACCTGATAAGTCTTGAATATTTTATGTAACAGAATATATAAAAAACCACAGCAATATTGGCTCTTTCAACAAGTAATTGTAATATTAATAAGAGATATTTCCACATATTCAGTGTTAATAAAAATGTACATTTTCAGAAGAACATTAGTTGTGCAAGAAGAACAATTGTGTGACATGAAGAAATAGAATTTTTATGAAGCAGGTAGTGCACAGCAGAGCTGACGGGACAGTCTGTTTCACTTTGAAAAGAATTATGAGAGAGGAGAGAAGATACACAAGAAAAGAGGCAAACAGTCCAGGACCTTGTTATAATACTTTGTGTAATGGCTCCCTCTTTATATTTCAAATGGATGTTAAGCTGGACTCACCATAAAAGCTCCCACATGGAGCCTTCTGTATGCAGATGTGGTGTAAACCAAAGGCTGGCCTTTCCCCACAGCTCCCTTTAATACCCCAAATAATTGGCAGATTGAGAAGGTTTTCCTTATTTATTTTGATAGTGCTTTGAATAAAATGTCATTGCATTTTTACTTGCTTGAAATGTCATGCATTTTACTTTCCAATTTTCCCTTGCTATCTAAGGGCAGTTCCTTGGATAATGTAATTTCTTTATTAAAATGTATGAAAGAGTTGTTTACATCGAGGACTGTTTCATATTTCATCTAGTCTAGTTTGCAAATGTAAACAGGAACATTGAATCTTGCTTTTTTGTTTCCTATTTCATTGTTGTTGGAGCATCTCTTGAGATTCAACTAAAATACTTTATGAAAATACCTGTGAGTTCCTAGCTAGTTATAAATTTAAACTACTTTTAAAAGCAGCTCAGCCAGGTTTTAGCTGGATGGGAACAGCATAAAAGCAAAATGATTTAACAAAGATTCACTGAACTGCCTAATTTTGAGTAGCATCTAAACGTTAGTATTGTAGCCTTTTTCATGAATTTGTTAATATAGCCAAGAGATTTCAGAGGATTGCATTTAAAAGCAATTGTTGCTTAATTGCCCAGACTTTTTGAGTGTTTAATCCTTATTGCTTAGCAGCATTCTCAGCTACTCTGTGACTACCATGGAAATCCTGCTTCCTCGTATTCTAGTTCTTCAGGAGAAATACCTGAGGTTTCTTCTGATGAGATCCAAGTGGAACCCAAACCTTGTTGCTTCCAAGAGTGGGAACTGAACTGTAAATCTGAAGTTTAAGAGTCAAGAGAATGCAAGACCAGAGATTATCACATTTCTGTGTCTCGGGTATTTTGAAATGGTTTATTGTATAATGAATTGTTGTGCCAAGGTGCCATGAAGCATGAGTGGTTCATAATGGTCAGCGTTGTAAGCAAAGCATCTAAACAATACACAGTCATGGAAGGAAGAAGTAAGTTCATTACTGCCAATCAGCAAAGCTGAGGTGACTTCACTGTGGAAAGCTTAAAAGAGACTTCAGCACATCATGTGAAGGATGTTTGGAATTTTTTAAAACTTCCTTCCTAAAAGCCAAATGCTATGTCAGTGCATATGTCAGTGGGCATAATGGTACTAAGGAATTTATCTTGGTATTAAAGTACATATCTCATCGCTAAGATGACAACAGAAAAGGAGATTACTTCATGGCTCTCTTCAGTATGACCACAGCATTTAAGTCTTTGGATCACAATATCCCTAAACAAATCTACTGAACTTTTCACAGACCCGTATCTGGTATTCCTAACATGGTAGCCTTGATGGAAGTGAAAACTGAAAAATACCAGACAGAATTTAGGATATCTGAAGCTACTACTATATGACTTTCTTGTGGACATGTGAGAAATAAAGGAGGCATTATCACCCAGCTAAAGGCACATAAACTTTCTGAAGCTCAATGTGCCTTCAAGTTTGCATCCTACACCCTGCTTTTATCAGCTTTATTTTGCATTACAGAAAGCTGCTGATGGATCACTCCTGAGATCTCTCCCAGCCTACAGAGCAGTGTCTGAGGTGTGACATGGAAGCCAAAATACTCTCAGCTGCTGTGGATCCATCCTTGGTGCTGTACAAGGCCTCTGAAGGGTGCCTGTAAATCTGTTCCCTTCAGCCTTCCTCATGGAGATGCGCAGAAAGAATGGTATTGCTGGCACTCAGACAACAAAGGGTCTGCTTAGGCTGTGTCCTAACAGCCCAGACAAGCCAATGCATCTTAGACTTCATTGCTTTTGCACTTCATATTTCTTAGAGAGTATTTCAGGTGATTTGATGCCTCTTCTAGCTCTTGCCTGCAGGTCCTTTGCTATCACCAACCCTAAGTTTGTGGAAATAGCATAGGACTGAAAATAGTTAAAGCTTTATGAGAGCAAAAGGCTTTCCTGTATTTCAGTAGGGTGTAAAGAAAAGTCTTCTGTGTAATGTCAAGGATTTCAGAATTGGGTATAAACCCAAAAGTTGTTTTACCAGGAGAAACACTAAAGAAATCTGCAGGATGAGTTTCTGACAGAAGAACATTCAGGTTTTATGTTATTTTGACAGTGAGATCTGAAGGCTATGCAACAGGGAGCCATTTTTCATCAGCAAGAGTAAGCTTAATTTAAAATTGTGTTCATAAATGTCATAGTTTTGATCTTAAAGAATGCCTGTCAAAATGCATAGCAAAGTTAATTATAAGGAAATCACTGTACTACAAATTATAGTTTCTATTATTATAAATTTCTTAATAATTTCGGATTGTGTACAGGTATGTGAGAATCAACTAGTTTATTATAAAAATAGTTTACAAGGAAAAACCCATCAAAAACTGACTTTGAGGACTATTAAGTGGATATAATGTAAAATGCTGTAGAAGAACACATAGTCAGTGACAGTGTGCATATATTGTGCTATAAGGTTGTCATCAGTTTTGTCTCAAGTTCTTTATTTCTGTCCCATTTTTCCTTCAATCATGTGCAAGAATTTTTTTTCATTGTCATGACAGTAAGAGTGAGCCTCATTGCATTAATACCACCATCTGAGCTATAAATGCACAACAAACCATAGCAGGAGTCAGTGTAAAACTGAGCTTTAAGCAACGTTTATGGGTTTATTGGGAATTTCTGGAGCAATATTATTGAAGTATCTACTGCAGTAGGTCTTCTGCAGTAAGACCATATTGAGGGAGGGGAAACACATTGAGAGGTGATCCACCTGTCTTGTGGTAAAATTCAGAGGATCTTTGGACTTTCAGACACTGTAATGGGGTAGTATTAAATTGCTTCTGGTAGTAAAAGATAATGATCTCTTGCAGTGGGTTGACCAGAAGTTTTGAAAATTATAATCCAGGGTTGCTATCTGAAAACTGATAAGTAGTTTAGAGTTTAAGTGTGGTTGAAGACAATAGGGCCATGGATTTTAAATACTTGTCTTTTGAAACAGAAACCTTGACCTTGGAATTGCTTCTTGTAATTTTTTTTATTTCTTCTCTCAGCCTTAAAAGGCTTTTATTCTTATTTCAGAAACATAATAATTTACATCTTTAATTGTAAGATTCTTTGTAGATTATGTTCTTTACTGATTTAGAAAAATAACTTTACCACAACATTCTGAGGCAATCTAAAAGCCTGGGTCTGCAGTGGCATGTGTATAAGGGTGTATATGGCACCAGTAAGACATTTGCAGCCACTCTTTCAGTCCTTGTTACACTGTTGTATATTGATTATATACAACTTCAGAGCAGTGAAAAGGGATCAGGTAGCACAGTGCCTCACTACATAAGGAAGTGCTTTGTTTACAGGGCCCTCAAGGAATGCTCCCATCACTCAGGAGCCCCACATCTCCTGGCATGTAATTTCCATTAGGTTATGTAAGCGAGCTTCACGCCATGCTAGCCTACTTAGGGCAACTCCATCAGTGCTGCGGTGCTGGAGGGGGGAGAAAAACAACCCCAGGTGAAAGTTGGTCTGTTTATTCTTTTCTCCTTTGCTTGGAGCTGAGTGGTGTCTGACAGGGCGACATAACTCAGGCTGGAGGTCTGTGTGGCTTGCTGTGTTCTGTGTGGGACTTGACCTCCAAGGGCAAATCAACAGTCATGAAATGGAGAATTATGGAAAACCTTGCAAAGGAGAGCTTGCGTCCTGACTCCTGTTAAACTGATGCTGCCTTGCAGACTAGAATCTTAGAAATTTTAGTTGTCTACCAGTGGAAAAGACTGAACGTTATCTCCTGTTGTAACTTCAATGTTTCCCTCTTCCCTGTGAAAGATCTGTTTTGTGGATCCTTACAAAACTATGATATGTGAGTAACCCAACAGAATTTTGGGCTGGCCATATGAGCACTTTGAGATGATGTGCTGTGTCTAAACTGAAAGGATAATAAAGGGAAGCAAGGATGGTAAAATGTAATTTGTGATAGAAGGGATGTCTAGTGTTTCCCAGTTTGTCCTAGTGAACTGTAAAAGAAAAATATGTAGTAAAATATTTGACATAAAATATAGTAGCAGTAAACACCTGAGTTTGAGAAGGCACTTAAATTGAAATTATAGAGCATAAGAAGTGTTCATTGACATCTGCCAATGAAGTAATTGTATTACTGAGTTTTCAGCCAGACATAGGATATGCAAAGCTTTGGGAGACAACAGCCTACATGTTGGGCATCCATTGATTTTTAGCAGCCTTTAGCGTTCCGAAGAAACGGGCTTTGCTGTTTCAGCTTTCCCACAAAATCTTTATTTAATTGGCAGACTTCTCCAAGGGAACAACGTTGCCAGGAAGACAATGATGGCATGCGCCAGAGTCATTGAGCAGAACTACCTGGTGGTTTCTGGAGACACTGACACAATTCTTCAGTTTCCCTGCTGGCTCCTGGGCTCCAGACACGACCTGATTAGTGCTGCCAAATGCTTTTTGCTGCTGCTCAGCAGATCTGTCAAAGGCAGCAGAAACCCAAGCCATTTTATTTGTATATGCTGGAGGCTTGCTTTCCTGACAGATTCTGCACTGCATTTCGGGCAGAGATTTTAGATCTAAGACCAGCGTGAGTTGTGAGATGCAAAGCTGTGTTTCGTGTCAAGTACAAACAGGTGACGTGTGTACTTGTGAATGCAAAATGTGTGGACCCCGACAATTGGATAGTTGCGAATTCTAATAATAACTGAGGAAAATAAAGCATGGAAAAAGGCCTTTGAACCTATCTTTTGTTTGCAATTAACCCTGCTTGATTTAGGAGCATTGGAAATAAGGTGTTAAAGATGTCGCTTTTTGCTTGCATTTAATCCATAAAAAAGCTCTGCAATAATAACCTTTTGAAGTATAATTTTAGAATATTACTTGTATCCTTGAAACTATAGCTTTGGAATATATATAAAGGAAATATGCTTACCTCACGCCTTATTGAAGCAGAAAAAAACAGCTTGAGAAAGGAAGATGAACATCACCTCAAGGGTTTATGGTTTCGACCAAAGGGAAGCTGGACATCACTGTTATAATGTTTATAGTCTCTGCAATTAAAAGGTGGACACACATCTGGGGAGCTGGACCCCACCAGATGGGATTTGTCTTTCTTCTTTCGGAAACTGGACTGTCACCATCTGGGGATACTCCTTTGAGATGCACCCTGAGAAATTAAAATCACAATAGTCTATATAATTGTGATATAATAATTTGGAATAAAAATTGCTGATGAGTAAAAAATTGGAAATAGAAACTGCTGAAAAAAAACCTATTGAGCACCCCTATAAATACCTGTAACCATCAATTATTGATGTGCAGTTGGAGGGAAAACTTCCCCCACTGTACCCAGCGCTGTATTGCTCATACTTTACCATATTTAATAATAAATTGAATATTGGCCTAGTCAAGCTTCTTATTTATAACATTGCCAAAAAAGGAATCATGGGAAGTTGTGCCAGCTTCTCCTGCTGTCTCCAACAACAGCATCTTCCCATGGCATTCCTGCCCTGTCCTCACTATGGCTGCCTCCCACAGTGATGGATAGGAGGCATTCTTGAGCATGCAGTCAGATAGGGGATATTACAGAAATCTATGACAGACTAAACAGTTGTCCCCAGAAAATGGGTCAGAGCAAAACTAGAGCAGTGAATATACAAAAGTGTTAATTCTCCCAGGAGGATTTTGCCTTGTTCCTAATCTTTGGTTTATAAAAAGATCTTTGAAACTTTCTTCACACTGGTGAAAAATTGCATTGACCCCAAAATAGTTATTCATTTGTGTAGATTTATTCATGTGGTTGAGTCACTGCAGCCAGGGGATCTTAACTAGTTCTGGTTGCATTGAAATTTATAATGAACTTGAAAAGAATTACAGTGACTATTGATTTTTAGCCATTACATTTACAGAAAACTGTAACTATGGGAATCACCATGTTTACAAATTGTTAGGCAGAAATGTTTGCTCAAACGAGTAAAAGGCAAATAAAGGAGATGGTGATGACCTGTAGTTTCCTAAGGTAAAACATAAAGGAGTCCCAGGAGATGTAATTACTAGGTGAACTCCCAGTTTTGTCTGGTGATCTTCCTGATTTTCACTACTGTTTCATTAAGTATGATCACTAGGGGAAGAGGGGCTCTTTGTTAACAGGGGAATTTAAGGCAGGACTTACTCAGAACATGCTTAAAATCAGGTCCCTTTATAATAGTAGTATTAATGTAATAAGCAATGCCTTATGTTATCTACTCAGTTTGTTACACACCTTCTTGTTAATGTTCAGCTTTTATGTGCTTCTAAAGATGGAAGATAACAAAGCGATTTTTAACCATAAGGCTCATCTAGTATTTGCTAGACAGGGGTGAATTGCTGCTCTTTGATTTACTCCCCTCCATTTTCATAGACCAAACAAATATTTTTCCTTGGCTTCTGAAAAATCTCCTATTTAATTCTATATGGCAGCAACACTGGGAGAAGTTCTGTTCACAATGATATAGAGTAGAGGCATATTGCCAAATGTGTATTGAGGTTGCTGGCATGGGATTTACCCATTTCAAATAACTAGGGCAAGGAAGTTCACTCAAAAACTTTCTTGTATATTTTTAGTCTGTTATTGCTGGTAATATATGCCTTAGAGGGAAAAGTCTTAAGGGTGAGAAATCTATTTTCAAAGATGATGCAATTTTGTTACATAATTAAAATTTCTTAAGAGATAGACCACTTCATGAGAAACAAAACCAAAAAACTGATAGAAAAATACCCTCAAACACATGTAATATACTCCTGGAATATATCAAATTTGTTAAAACCAGCTTCTTCATGTTGATTAGAGACCAAGGTATTGTAAAAGGAGTAAAAGCTGCATTTTGACTCCGGCCAGAAGTCCTTGCTCCAGTATTGGAAAGCTGACCAGGTAATTTAGACAAGTGTGAAGGCTTAGTCTTTTGAATGTTCTTGTGTCTTGGCCCTGCTGTGTGCAAGGAATGAGGTAAAAAGCTCAAGTAGAATGTTTGATTCGATTTAACTCTAGTGTTGTGTCCAGATTGCATTGTTATGCCCCAAGCCTTGTTGACAAAAATGAAACACACCTTATTACTATAAAATAATTTATTGCTTGTGTAATAGAAACCTTCACAGTCTAATCAAAGAATCATTATTAGTCCACATCCATTTACTGCAGGAAAAACAGAGGAAATCAATGCTGCATACAGAACTATATCCCAGTAATTAATAACACAGGTAAAACTGTTGCATACACACAGAACTAACTAATTTCAATCCCTTTTCCTGGTGTTATTCTCATCATTCCTTGCTCCTTTGAATACTAAAATAAAAAGCTTCAGTCAGATATTTGAGGGTAGGGATGATGTACCCCTTTGCCCAGAAGGATATTAGGTTGATAGTATTTTTTAATTCTTTCTCTTTTTGCTTTTTTGTCCCTTTTAATTTACATGGTAGGAAAACTACATATGGGGTAAAAAATAAGAGTTTTTAAAGCAGATCCCTTCATCTGTTAACTTTTCTGCCTGCTGGATTTCTTGCCTCCTTTTCAAACAAACATGCTTTATTTTCTCCCTGGGAAATCAGAGACTGTGTCATGTTGGGATCTTTTCCAATGACTTTCTTGCTTGGAATAGACTCCCTTTCTGTGTCAGGGGCAAACATCAATGGTAAGTAGATCAGAAGCCTCCAGGAGCAGAGAGATTTGTGTGCTGTAACTTTCCTTGATACTTATTCAAGAAAACATCAAAAGAAAGTTTATGATGAGACTGTGTTTTAATTTTTCTAGTGACAATTTTTTTTTATTGTGGAACACTTCCTTTTGTTCATTAAAAGAGTATCAGTAGAGTTGTGAGCATTGGGTGCCACCTCTTCATGGTTCTGGAGAATCTGTGAATCTTGAAGCACTGGCTGGGCTCAGATGTCAGGCTGTCTGTCTGCTGCTGTTAGAATGGGAATTTCCTGCAACTCTAAGAGAAAAAAGTCTGTCAGGGTAGGCAAGAGAGGACATGTTTTAATCATTAAAATGGCATCAGTAGAGGTGTGAGAAATGACTGCTCGCTTTTTAAAATTTTATTAAACTTTAACAAAAACTACAACAAAGGACTAAATAAGGAAAAATTGCAGCACCAGGAGCCCCCCATGACTACCATGTGGCTCATCTTCAAAATGGATGCTCCCCCTTTTATATCTCTAGCCCCTCCAGAGTCCTGTCAGTTGACTCCTTCCTTGCTGTCCAGGGGTGGAGATCACTTTCTTACACCTTGCTTGGAGGTTAGGTGTTGCTATAATAACAAGCCAACCCTCCCAAATGCCTAAACCACCAAGGCCATCCCACGATAACAATGCAGCAGGAGGACTTTGCAGTAATGTAAATATACATCTACAAATCTTCTCTTAACATATACATAATGTTCACCCCTTAATTATGAGAGCCAACCATCTCATTACTCATCTATAACAACCCCCTCTTTTTCTTTTTATAAGTCATTTGGCTCAAACAATTAACTCTTATTTTCAATTCTGATCATTTACTCTTCTCAAAATAAAAAATTTCCAAAGAATCATGCCAGCATCTTTTGAGATGGGTGAGGACAGAGGGAACAGAAAAAAAAATCTTAAGTTCTCCTTAGGTCCACTTACTGATGAATTGGTTGGACAGACAAAGAAAGGAATCACAGAGGTCCACTAAGGCTTTTTACTTCCATCTGCCATGCCTATGGGGTTGCTATCCATAGCACGTGTATCTTAGTGGCGAGTAGGGAGGTCAATTTGGTTTTGCCCTCTACTCCTTGTTAATTGCACCTGTATTGTGTGTTGAAGAGAAAAGACAGCTGAGGAATGACAGAGGTCTGGTATGCCCTTTTTGCCCCCACCTTACCATGCCTATGGGGATTGCTGACTGCAGCAGGGCTATGGAATCTTCTCGGTGGCGAGCACAGGGACCAACCTGGTCTTGCCCTCTATTTCTTGTCTTCCAAAGCACCTCTTAAGGTTCTCTGTGTACCTCGGCGTACCTCCCATCAACAGATGTTTGCAATCTCCATCTGTTAAAGAAGGACAATTACATCAGTAACAGGTACAGTTCAAACTCCCAAAGTATTACTTAAAACAGTACTCCGGCTGTCTGGTGGGAGCTTGATTCTGTCTTTTTCTTCTTCAGACTTCTTGGTGCTTCTTTGGTTATCTCTCCATCTCTGTTTGAGATTCAATGGTTGGCAGCACCTGGAAGGGACTGCCCCACTGAGGGGTTGGAAGCTGGTCTTTCCGTGATTTGATCAGTACATTATCTCTAGGGTTAATATTATAAATTAATGCTTTTAAACCCTTCCCCTTTTGCACCCACTACCTGTACATATTTTGACTCTTCCCACACCCCCTTTCAATTCTATAAACGCAAGTTGTTTGTTCTTAACTTCTGTGCTCACCAAAAATTTTAATTCTTGTCTCCAGGACTTATATTGTTAAGGGTTTCTGATGAAATTTTGTCCCCAGGAGGCAGAGCCTTTGACATCTCTCGTCCTCTACCACCCCTCTTTGCTCATTCTTAAAAACCTTCAGGTCCCCTTCCCTTTGGGGGCTGTTTCTCTTGAGGTGTCCATTTTCTTTACAATAAAAACAAATTTGTCCTTTTCTAGTGGCATTTAACATTACTCTGGCCTTTTCCTTTGCTTTCTCTTCATCTCTCCTGATGTATGCTTTCTGTGCTTCTCTTAAGAGATCCTCCAATCCCCTTTGTTGCCAATTGTCTAATTTCTCTAATTTTCTCAGTATATCTAGCCATGCATGGGTGACAAAATATGTCTTTAGTAAGATCTGTCTGGCTACAGTTTCCAGGTTAATACCTGAATATTACTTCATATTTTTCCTCAATTTTTCTAGCCATTCTGTTGGAGTTTCCTCTCTTTTTGTTGTTCATCAAATGCTTTATGAGTATTTTGACCCCATGGGGCCACTTTTGATACCCCTTATAATTAATGCTCTATATTACAGTGTATGTATGTTAAGAGAAGTTTTGTGGATGTATAGTGTTATAAATAAGAAGCTTGACTAGGCCAATATTCAAGCAGCAATCAATTTATTATTTAATATGATAAAGTATGAGCAATACAGCGCTGGGTACAGTGGGGGAAGTTTTCCCTCCAACTGCACACTGATAATTGATGGTTACAGGTATTTATAGGGGTACTCATCAGTTTTTTTCAGCAGTTTCTATTTCCAATTTTTTTACTCATCACCAATTTTTATTCCAAATTATTACATCACAATTCTATACACTATTGTGATTTTAATTTCTCAGGATGCATCTCAAAGGAGTATCCCCAGATGGTGACAGTCCAGTTTCCGAAAGAAGAAAGATGAATCCCATCTGGTGGGGTCCAGCTCCCCAGATGTGTGTCCACCTTTTATTTGCAGAGACTATAAATCTCATAACAGTGATGTCCAGCTTCCCTTTGGTCAAAACCAGAAATCCTTGAGGTGATGTTCATCTTCCTTTCTCAAGCTGTTTTTCTCTGCTTCAATAAGGCATGAGGTAAGCATATTTCCTTTATATATATTCCAAAGCTATAGTTTCAAGGATACAAGTAATATTCTAAAATTATACTTCAAAAGGTTATTATTGCAGAGCTTTTTATGGATTAAATGCAAGCAAAAAGCAACATCTTTAACACCTTAATTCCAATGCTCCTAAATCAAGCAGGGTTAATTGCAAACAAAAGATAGGTTCAAAGGCCTTTTTCCATGCTTTATTTTCCTCAGTTATTATTAGAATTCACAGCTCTCCCATTGTCGGGGTCCGCACATTTTGCATTCACAAATACACACGTCACCTGTTTGTACCTGACACGAAACACAGCTTTGCATCTCGCAGTTAGATGGCAGGTTTATTGATACGAATGATAGAATTTTGCGTTTGATGATTAAAGAGAAGGTGAGTCATGAAGTGAGCATGATAAAAACTCAGGGGCTAGAGTTTAGTTGTGGCTTGCAATTAAGGAGGGGGAGAGCCCTCTTTCTTTAACTTAAAAGGCTAATGCAGGTTCATAGCTTCTTAATGATTAGGATGAGATGAGAGAGGGTCAGTGTGAAAAACGCTAATCACTTGTTTTTAAAATTTTGAAAGTTTAATAGCAATAAAATGGTTATAAAAATAGTAACACAATTAGAATAATAACAATTTGGACAAATTGAATTAGGACAATATGAGACAATAAAAACAAAGAGTTACGGACGTCCGGGTACCTTTTTCTGGGCATCACGAGCCTGAAAAAGGACACCCGTTAACAAAGGATTAACCCTTAAAAGCAATAGCCTGTTGCATATTCATACACATCATACATGATGCATAAATTCCATTCAAACACAGGATTCCGTCTGGTCAGTGTCAACTTCTTCCTTCTAATCCTAACAGCGCCTCCAAGGCGGGAAGAAGTTTGTTTCTTCTGATAAGAAGGCAATAAATTCCCTTTCTTTGAAAGATTCAGGTGTCCTGTGGCTGCTATCTCACTGCAAGTCCTTTCCTTTAAACAAAGCATCTTACATAGCACAGTTTCTATTTTAACAATTTTTATAATCTAAAACTATATTTAACACAGTACTTAAGAAAATTAATACAGCATTACTTTCTAACACAACACATATTATATTCATTTTAATATTTGCGAAAAGCCAATCATAAAATACATGCATTTTTCACAGTCAGCTTTCGAAGTTAGCGAGTGGGGTGGATTCTACTGCAGTTGGTATGAAGCTGCGGTTAGCTCCGCAGATTTCCTGCTAAAAGCACTGAAAGTCACTTAAATGAGTTTCAGTGCTTTTGGCAGGAGTCCTAAGGGGCAGGGAAGGTTG
The DNA here is from genome assembly GCF_028551555.1 of Melozone crissalis. Taxonomy (NCBI): domain Eukaryota; kingdom Metazoa; phylum Chordata; class Aves; order Passeriformes; family Passerellidae; genus Melozone; species Melozone crissalis. The sequence continues at coordinate 2,893,990 of NW_026535840.1, read as the reverse complement.
TGGCAGGGAAAAGGTGGGTCTGGGCAGTGAGGAGGAGGTGGGAGCCATGCTGCAAGGGTCGGTGTGGGGGAATGGGCATCTGAAGGGGAATCCCCTTCCCTGAGCTCCCCATGGGCTCAAATTGGACTCTCTTGTCAGCAAAAGTGATTAAAATTCAAATTCTTCCCTTTTTAAAAAATTCCTAAATTATTCTTGTTTTTTTCCAAACAATCTGGATGCTCCATAGGAGACATGTATGTTGGGTGGTTTATGGGTGGCTGCATATCATGTGACAGAAGGGATTTCTTCTCAAGTTGAACACAGTTTAGCTGTCTCAGTATCCATATATTAAACAGATTTTCCCTAAAAACACACATTAACATGTTGTGGAAACTCTCTCTGAATCCAATAATGCAAATTGAGATGTGCACGGAATTAGCAAAAAAATAAAAAGGAAAAAAAAGCAGATGAACTGACTAAGAGCTAAAGACGCTCAGGACTCCATGGCTATATACTACACTGCTGAAACATTTTACTGCCATTGCTGTAGCAGGATCACTGCTGGCTAATAATCTTTGCATGATTATTAATTTAGCTGCGTTTTTATTTACCTAAATAACTTGAAGTTAATCAGATTAATGTTTTTCTTTTAGCTGCAAGTTGTCTTCTTTCAGATTGAATATATTTTTGCATATCTAAAACATGTAATAGCGTGATAAACCAGCCCTAATCTGTGTATAAATTAGTTGATGAAGAAAAACTGTATATAGACTATTTAATTAAGTATAACAGCATTCATATTTGTAACTCTATGCTTTAACTGCAGAAGTTGCTGCCAACTCTTCCTCTATAAAATGAGATGGTGTAGCAATGTTTTTGGGGGGGGAAAAATTGCTCTACCAGAAATCATCAAGTCTATCTTTGTGCTTAAATTCCAGCAAATGTAAGCCAGCAATGATGACTGTAGTACAGATGGGGAACTGCACATTCTTTACTGCCTTTTTGTTATGTAGTAATATCAATCACATTTGCAAGGGTCACTGAGTGTCAATTCATTTGTAGTGGCCCGGGCTCATTCTAACAAGAATGGAAATTCCCAACAAATTAGGCCAAAATATAGGCAAGATTTTAGAGAGAATGCAGGTCTGAACTCACTCATTCTTGAAATGACCTGATAATCCATAAAGTTAATCTGCTTTTATTTGTTTCTTGATAAGTATTCTCTTGCCAGCGCATATGCCCATGTCTTGCCTTTACAGGTGCGCAGTATTTTGAATGTACTGTGTCTTTGCAAAACTTCATTTATTAATATCAGGAGTGATGGCTGGGTGTTGTAAACCATTTCCTTAATTGGAAGAGGTTAAGGAGATTGCACCGCTTATGAGAAGTGCAGAAGAAATACAGAAGGGTGCCAGTGAGGTTTAGAGCTGTAGGAAGATTCTAAGAGATTGAATTTTCCTCATGTGAGGTCTTGGTGCATTGGAACCATCCCTCAAAACCATGTAACAACTACTAGACTGATTTAAAATTTGAAACTAGGTAGGCAGTTGTGGGTTATTAAAATAGATATAGGAGACAGTGACTGAGTCTCAACAAAGATAATTTGAAACATCAGCAATCAGAATCTGACAGTGCCTCCTCGAATTGCTAAGGTTGTCTTTTTTCATGGAACTGACATGCTGGTAGCATAAGTTCATAGCAGACACGAAAGGCAGAAGTCTGCTCAGTGAAAACAAAAACATCTTGTCAACTTACTTTAAAACAATTATTGGAGTTTTTCTCTATTTTTCTCAACTTTTTGATTCCAGTAACTGAGAATTTTACACTGAACAGTTGTGTGCAATTACACCATGGCACTATCCAATTAACCACCCAAGGTAATGCTGCTCAGAGAGAGAGCTAAATGATGTGTCTCAGCAGTGGTCTGTGTTTGTTAACCAGGGGGCTGGAGCAATGTTCCTTTGGAGTGCTGAATTCGTTTCATGGTGCCTGCATGCTGTTTTAAGAAGTACAAATTTCCTTGCTGTCCACGCATTCATGCTAATGGTGTCTGTATCAGTGCCTAATTACTTCAGACTAGAAAGTTTTTCCACAGTGTCTTTGTTGCTTCTTTCTACCCAGTGTGAGTATATGGAAGATGTGAATGATGTGATTTCAGTGCCTTTCTCCTGCCCATCTGAAGTAGAGAACTCTGCTTCTGAACTTCTTCTCCGACAGAAGAGCAAATGTTTTGCCTACCTTGATGCTACCCAGTCTCTTCCCTGCCAGCACAAAGTTGACTTTTTTTGCCCTTGCAAGATTAGTAAGCTAATGATAGAGTTATCGTTTTGTATACAATCTCACCAGTTTCAAATCTTCAGAACCATCTTCTGCATGTTCTGCCACCCTTTTGGAGGACCTTCAAACTCATGCTCTCACTTTGTTGGATCTGTAACTTGAAGTAATAACGCACCTTCCCTCACACCGCTTTGTCCCCACAAAAAACAACCAGCCAACCAAAAGGCCAGTCAAATTGAAAACCTCCCTACTCAAATAACTCAATAACCTAAACTAAATTTGAGTCAGAATTGAACATGATTCTAGATAACGTGAATACTCTGTCTTTATTGACACAAAATTCAACTTAGGGTAGTAAATAAATAACTTTCCTCATGCTGTGTCATGCTATGAGATTTGGGAGGTTCCATGGAAAGAGTTGTGTAAAGTAAGGCAGAGGGCTTTGGAGACCTTTTTTATTTGTGCTCCTCCTTTCGATCTAGGGGTGAAATGGAAGAGCCCCCATCTTGCATCATTTGTTGCCAAGATTCTCTACTGCTGTACAGATGTAGATGACATTTTTTCTTTTCCTTGTGTTTTGGAGCTGTTCAGTTAGTCCCATCTCTGTTGCCTTCTGAATCACTTGTTTGGTTTTTCTTCTCCTTTTTTTTTTCAACTGAGCTATCTATGAGGAATGCAGATGTTGCGATTAGCTTGGATGAGAATAAAGAAATCAGTAGAAAGCTTCCTATTTACTTCAGTCAACTTTCGGTTGTAACCACCAGCATTCCTAGTATTAGTTTAGAAAAGCAGGCATTCCCTCTTGCCTAATTTTGTTGGCCCTTCAGGAGGTTTGACTGTTGTAACAGTTGTGTGGAAGTCAAATCTGGATGTTCTGTTCACATAACTACACTTAAATGAGTTTCAGAAGGCATTTGTTTGCCTTGACCTTAGCTTGGTATGTAGTAGAAATATTTTTATTATAAAATAAGGCATCTTATTATGCAAAATGCAGTCTTTTTTTTTTGCTTTATTTTGACCTGTGGCAGATGTAGTTGAAAACCCAGTAATTGAAGTGATGTATGTCACATGCAATAGAGAAAGAAAGCACTGAAAAATGACATGGTTAATTTATTAAAACTCATACATTCAAAAAGTGCATTTCTTGTGAATGTCATAATTAGTTTTATCTCTAATTAGTTTGGAAAGACTGTAGGAGCTGTAATGCCGAGTCAAGCAGTCAGACTTCATAGAAGTTATAACTGGTAAAATATTCCAGTTTTCTTCTGATGCTGGTCACGTTTCCTTGCAAAAGCAAAATAAGCTATATTTTAGGCTCACGTCACTGTGCAAGTAAAACACAGACATTTAAGTTTCCTGAGCTGATAAATGGTTGTAACTGCTTTTGAAAGTGGGTCAGTGTAATGTCAGCTTTACAAAATGATGGTTCTCTTGACAGTGTTCTTGGATAGCTGGCCACTCTCTTACAAGAAGGCAAAGCATGAATTACTAAGCTATTACTTCTTTCAAATGTGCTCATTAACCAAGCACTTTGTGTAGTAAACTACTTCTTCCCAAATTGCATCTGTCCGTACTGGCTGTGATCTTGTGTGTGTGCAAACAATATTGTACTCATGCTCTTTACTAACACTGTAGACTGAAGTGCTGCCTTTTGCTTCAAAAACCAAATCCTTGTCTAGGGAAAAGAAATGCATACACAGTTCTAGCCATGAGCCATGTGTTTAGGGTGATAAACCTCTTGCAAAACTGTTCAGGGACTGAACAGCCATCTTTATTGCTAAGTCTTTCTTGTGTCACAGTGTATTGTGTCCAATTATGTACCTATCAGCTCTAAATTCTGATTTTGCCCAGCAATTAAGCTTCATGTTGCTACCAGTTTTTAATTCCAGTGTTAGTGTAATTTCTAAAGTATTGAGTCCTTCTTTCAGAACCACTTTCTGCTGTATTTTATTTTACCTTTTTCATTATTTTCAGATCAGCAGCATCTTCATTAATAAAATTATTTCAGAGGTGCTTCCTCTTGGATCCTGTGGAAAGTCTTAACAGTCAGTCTGGAGAGATGGGGCTCAATTCCAGTATCAAAGGGCATACAGTGTACTGTATATAAAAATGTATCACTTTTGGTTGTCGGTCAGATTAGACTAAAACCGGACTGCTAAATTTTCTTTGCCTTTTTGCTGAGTTTTTTTCTGACATGTCATTGTAAAATTGTTAGAGAAAAGCACAGGTTAATTTCAGCTGAAATGTGGCAGCACTTTCTGGTTATAACAGGAGCTGGGCACAGTCCGTGGGGCCGAAGGGACAAACAAAGAGATCTCTCCTTTCTTTAGGCATTCTTGAGGCACCATTGTTTTTTGTACTTCTTATCTCTAAATATAAAGATATTTCAGTTTCATGTAGCAATAGAAATTTTCCTTTTGCTTGGAATGCTCTTACTGTTAGACATTTTCCTGAGAATGTTCTACCCAGACTTCTGTTGCTTAGCTCATTGTTAACCAAAACACGTTCTTCACAATTCGAGTGGGCTGCCTTGGAGAGACCACTTAGAACAGAGAGAATTGATTTTTCACTTCTAACCAAAAAGGTTACTGTAACCTTCTTGACACAATGGATTCAGTGTGTCAACAGACTTCTTTTAGGTTTATTTTTTTTTTTTTATTTACAAAACCAATGAACCTTTCTTATGCAGGGGTGTGTAAGAAGTAGATGCTAGGGTGATGGAAATTACAGAAGTTACTAACTAATCTTTTATTTTAGGATTTTTTAATGCTCTTACATCTTCAATTGCTAGGAGTTTTTTTAGTGATATTACTAAGCATAAATTGTTTTTCTAAGCAATATCTCATATTTAATAAAATAGTTAAAGTGCTGCTCAGTCTGAAAGTATTTTCTTAGGCTTTCAGATGAGATTTATTACAAATTTGTTGTATCTAAGCCAGGTTCCCATAGGTTCTACTGACCTTACGTCAATTCCAGACTGATTTCTAATTAATTTAAAATAGTATATTAGAAACATATCAAATTTAATCTATTATTTATATTATAATTACTAATTTAATCTATTATCTAACAATCTATTTATTTTTTGGTAGCAGATTAAAAAAACCAACTTTTTAAAATACACAAAAAGCATAACAAGTCTAAATAGGCTCCACACCCAGTGAAGAAATCTTTGTAGGAATACATCAATATCTACTTTCAGTATTCTGCTGAGATTATTCATGTATTGAAATTATACTTTAAAAATAATTAGATATTTATCTGGAAAGCACTAAGGTCTGGGGAGAAGAACACTTCTATAAACCTGAGGTTTTTGCAGCATTCGCAGTCCATTAGTTAGAAGATACATTACTCATCTTTTCAGTGGTGGAAGACTTGTATATTTCAGTTAATTGCTCCTACTTACCATTTTAACACATATTGAGCAGTCACTTGAGATTATTCCTTTATATCTATATGAAAATACAAATTGTAGAGCTATCCAGATACTCCAGTGTGTGTACTCCAGGAGCTAAGAGGTGACTTGCTTTTTTCTGCTAGAACAGTTGCTGGGAGCTGTAAAGCACAGATCCTGTGCCTGTGTTGTGGTTGTCAGCATCATAAATCTGCTAATTAGTAAGAAAACAGGAGTTAAATATGGTCTTAAAACTTGCAGGATTTATTTTCAAATTGTGAAGGAAGAAAAGTGGCAGCCTCCTGCAGTGATGGTAGTTACTAAATTGGAAAGAACAAAGGACGGGCTTTAACAAATGCAGGTGATGTTTAGGGACAGATAGAGTCACTCATCCCTTTTAATGTAAGATAGCACAGCTGTGCAATACTTGTAAAGCTTTAAAAGATATGATAATATGAAATCTGATAAAAGAGTATGTGACTGTGTTCACAGGGGTTTTTGGATGAGGCAAGAGACGAGAATGTTGACTCTATGTTCAGAAGGCTTGATTTATTATTTTATGATATATATATTACATTATAACTATACTAAAAAGAAAAAGAAAGGAAAATGTTTCCTCAGAAGCTAGCTAAGCTAAGAATAGAAAAGAAAAGAATGATAACAAAGGCAGTCTCTCTCAGACTCTGTCCGAGATATCTCGGTCCTTGATTGGCCATTAATTGTAAACATCTAAGATGGGCCAATCACAGGTGGACTTGTTGCATTCTACAGCAGCAGATAATAATTGTTTACATTTTGTTGCTGAAACTGCAGCTTCTCAGAAGGAAAATCTTAAAGAAAAGATTTTCATAAAAAGATGCCTGCGACAAGAGTATTCTGAATAGCAATTAGACCCAGAGTAATCCTGTTTCTGCTTCTGAAAGTCAAAAAGACCAAGTACAATAGTTACTTTGAAAGCAATCATGTCAAAATGTGAAGACATTTCCACTGGTTTGTTTTATTTTCTTTCCCGAGATAGTTGTAGCTTTTTTTTTATCCTGGAACTTAGTGTTTCTTCTTCCTACAACTGCAGAATTCACAAAGCTGTGATGCAGTAATAAGCACTGTGTTTAGTGAGCAGTGACATTTGTGGCTCCTGTGAGTCTCCATCAAGGGCTGAGTGCCACAGGCCACAGGGGCCTGGCCCTTGTGGCTCTGCCCTGGTCTCTCAAGCCTTTCATCTAGGTTTGACATTTTATATTTTCCAGGAAGGAATTTACCAACACCAAGCTGTTATATGGGGAAAAAAATTAAAGGGTTTTGTTTTTTGGTTTTTTTAATGAGCTTAAACCAATAATTTAGGAATAGTTGAGTTATTGCTTAGTGATCTAAATTATACATTTGTCTGGGCAAAGGCAGTGCTGTGCAGTGGAAATACAGCCCTGTGTGTTTCTGTGTAGTGACCCTCAGCTGCTCAGTCCTGCATTGAGTGAAAGCTCCTTTGAATTCAGATAATGCTCATTGTGAGGGACCTTCCCACTTGGGCTTATGCAGAATAACTATACGTGCAGAGAAATTCATTCCTTCTGCAGTGATGATAACTTTCCTCTTGCCTTCACCTCTGAAATCATCTGGAAAACATTATTTGGCCAATGTGCTTTGATAGAATTCATCACCACAAGTGTTCTTGTCTGTCGTGAACAAACCTAATAGTTTGTAAATTACAGTCTGGGAGAGAAGATTACTTTTGAAACATCTTTTCAAAGGAAAATTGTTCCATTAAAACATATTTTTCTTATAAAGTAAACCTGGCTGCAAAAAAATATTTTTTTTATCTCCATATTTGAAATAAAGTCAAAATATTTCGCAATGAGAATCAGCTCAGTGCATGACTTCATGGAAAGTAGATTTCATTTCCTCCTGTCCTTTTGCTGCATGAGTAGGGGTTTCTTACTTGACACTGGTCATGTCCTGGAGATGGTCTTTCATGTATATTACTGTGGAGGCTGGGGGAAATCCATTAAAACAGATCTTGCACAACGACAAGCCCATTGGTAGGGATGGAGGATGAAGTACCTATTTGACAGCAGTCTTTAGCCAAGTATTTTAGCTTTCTGAATTTTTTTTTAAATAAGATTTTTTTTCCTAAATAATTCCAGTCCGGTTGAAACCTAGCTTTTGAAATCCAGGTCTGACACCTTGCTGTTCCTTACCAGCACTTCAGTGCTTTTAAACTTGTTTTGAAGTTAGAAAGTTGTCTTAGAAATCTGCTGTTTTGTGAAATATTTTGACTGTCATATAAATCAAGAAACCAACGTACAAAATCCTGTAAAACAAAACACCCACCTTCTTTTAGCAAGTTCCTGAGGATTTCAAAGAGTGCCAAGCCCTGAGAGCACCTTGAGGATTTTCCTTGAGCTCATTGTATGTGTTTAATGCACATGGATGGTTTGTGCTTATGAGTTTCCTAGAGAAACTCAGATTGCAAGTCTCAATATTTTTCCCATTTCTGTCTGGTACAAGGGCTAGGTAAGTTGTATAAATGTTGTTCCCTTCTTTCATGTTTTACCTTTTAAATGCACAGGCCTAACTCTGTCCTGTGTCAGGAAACTTCCTAATTTGCCTCTTCATTTTGCAGTACCGGGCTGCTAATACCTGTCATGCATTCCTGGTAATCTAGGAGGGACTTTTCCATTTCAAATTAAACAGCTCCATATGTCAGGAATAGAGCCACCAACTGACTGGGCAGCACTAATAATATTTACTGTCATAAACCTCTGAGATTTTGCCTACTCTGTGAATATTGTGACCTCTCTAAGGGGCTGATGGTGACTCTAGTTGGATTGATTTTCTCTGGTGGTCTTATGATGATCCCTCAGTCCAAGTACTGGAGCATTTTGGGGCTGATTAGAAGTTAGAGGATGTTGTAAAGGGCACTCTCCACATGACTGTGACACGGCCAGACTTGGTGTTCTGAGGGCTGGCAGGGTGCTGCTTGCAACAAATAGCTCGGGACCTGCAGCTGGATATTCACCTCTGCAAGTTTCATGGAAGTCTTAGGATTGCCTTTGGATCCTGAGCTGCACTGATGCCACATTCCCCTATAGAGTCATTAGGCTGCTGATAATGATGACAATTCTCCAGTGAACATGACAGAACCTGTTTTAAGATGCCATGGGATAGAACACAAAAACGCGGTGGATTACAAGGCCTGCAGTCATCATTGCAGTTTGCTGTTCTGATATGTTTAGATATTTTAGAGGATTTCTTTGTATGAAGCATGAATTCCAACATGAATGTTCTTATACGTCTTTACATTATGTATGGAATATATTGATGGATGGCTCAGTGACACATCGAGAGTTTCATGGGAGTCTGGTCATGAATGGTATTGCCAGTTGAGCCTGAATTTAGCACAGGAATAAGGCATTGTACTTGACAGAGTGATTAATTACATCGGATAAGATTCAATAATGAGATGTCAGTTTCTCTATACATTCTCTTTGAAATGAGGTATCTACAGTATCCGCAGTATTTTTCAGTGGTCGTTTGGTTATGTGTAGAAGTGGAAAGAGGTACATGTATGTGAATGTTGTGTGAAAAAAGTCCTGAAGCGATTGATTGTATCATTAACAATTACTTAATCATGCTAGTGAATGTTAATTTGCATCACTTGCCAGAAAATAAAGGACTGTGTTCCCAAAGGCATTCTGTAAGTTTAAGTTCAGAACAGCCAGAAAATAATTGCAATAATCATCTGTGTTCTTGGTCTTTTTTTTTTTGAAAGTAGCATAATTAATTAGAAATAGAATCAAATACTTTAACTGACAGATAACTGATTAAAACAGAGGAGGGCATACATAATAATAACTAGTTTCAAATCTTGGCATCAAAAATTCACAGTTACTGTTACATCATATAAAACTGTTTGTGTTATTTTGGTGGGATTCTGGGGGAAAAAGGTTTCCGTATTTCAGAATTCTAGAAAAAAATAAGTACATTAATAATTTTAAGTATTGTACTCTGCATTAAAAAACCCACAAACCACAAATGGACATTTGCCTTGGTGTGTGAATAATGAATGCTTAGAAAGAAATTTGCTCTGGATATTTTTTAACTAAGTCTCTAATTTTGGTCTTGCTGCTGTAACTTTGTGTGTCTTATTTTAGCGCCATATTCCCTGAAGTGTAAATGGAGCATGCTCGAGAGATTTAATGTCTCAGAAATGGGGTTCAAATTTTTTTGTGCACTCATGGGCACAGCACAATATGTCAGGGAGTACATGAAAAGTAAGTTCTTTTTTTAAGACTGGCAAAAAAATGCCTGATGAATTTCTTTGGCTCTGTCTGATCACTTCCACCTGTCTGCATGGAGCATCATCAGCATGCTAGAGATTAGTTCTTCTTAAAAGAGATATTGTTCAGAAGAGTGAAATTCCTGTAAAGAGCTCTTAAGCAACTGGTAGTACAGTCGCAGTTTGGCTTTATTTTTTGTGTGAGAGCTCTGTATTTTTTAGCCAGCCTCTCCTACGCCCAAATCTGTGTTGTTTTGTTCTGAATTCCATAACTGAAGCTGCCTGGTGGTCAGGTCTGTTTGGAAGGTTTTCTGCAAAAGCCTTGTGTGATGTAAGATACTTCCTGTTCTTTCCAAATCCATAGGGCTAATAAATATATTCTAGCATTGGTAGTTCTCATAGGCAGATTAATGCTATTTTGGCAGATGCAAATGTCCATAGCAATTAAGGCAGTTATAAGGCAGAGATTGTAACTCTGGCTTCAGAAGGGTGTTTCTCCATTGTTTCTAGCATTTTTGTGATCTAAATGAGACAGGTGATTCCCATGTCTTAACAGACCTCATCTCCTCATACAAACAATCACACAGCTGGCCATAGGTTCTTAGAGTGTAATATTCAGAATTTATGGAGATCCTCACAAGCATTTAAATGGGGTCATAATGTGAAGGGCATTATAGAGCAGCAGTATGGATTCTGAAATTTACCCTTTAAAATTCATGTACATGTTTACTGCTGAATATTCTTCTTGCCTATTGGAGGTATGTGGCTACTGAATGAAGGGCCAGGTTTGTTCTCAATTCCTTGACTTCAGTGAAGTTGCTCCTGATCTACACTGGGGTATCTTCAGTACAAATCAGGTAGTTATTCTACTCCTGGAGTCAGTTGTAGCCTACTTTTGTCACAGCATTTGAGATTCCTACACAGGCAAGAATTCTGTCTATATATAGACATTTTAGAAGAGTTACTGGATATTTGTTTCTCACTGCAGACAACAGTGATTCATATATGTGCTTTGTAACTTTTGGGGGTATTTTTCTTCCTTTTCATTTAGTAATGCAGTAATTTGAATGCCAACAATGCCAAGACACCTAAATTTATTTTTTTTTACTTTATTTGGCAAAGATTTTTCTCTAGAGTATTTAATGGTTCATGTATTTTAGATTTTTTTCAGTATTATTTGTTCCTGGTATTAGCTTCCCTTTTTACTACCTAAAGGATATACTTTAACTCTCACACTGCAGAATTTCTACTGTTAACGGACATCAGGTTTTTTATAGTACTATGTTTATGTAGTTCCCTTATTCCTAATCATGTTGGCTTGATTCAAGTGAACAGAATAATGCTAACTGTGATTTTTTTCCCTCCCGTTAAGTTTTTAATCCTCTATGGCTTTGAAAGTGTGGACGTCTCGGAGATGCAGGAAAAAATACCTAGGCAGATGCATGGTTTAATGACCTCACAGACTTGCAGAAGTCACTGTGCAAAGAGTATTCACAGTATGTGAACTCCCTGGTGCTGGCAGGCTGATGAGCCTCCATCAGCTGAACTTTAATTTTCAGGCAAGAAAAACAAGGGAAAGATGGGTCTTGCTTAGGTTTGTGTGAAGGTAGTAATGTTGAATAAAGGTGTCAACTATATTAGATTTTAGGGCTCTCATTTTCAAAAGATTACTCACAGAGTTCTGATGTTATTTCAGAACAATAGCTTGTGGAAGGTAAGAGTTCCATAGCAAATCTATCTAAACAGGCATGGATTGAAGGGGTTGCTAAAACAAGACGATATGAAACTGGTGCATTTGCACGTTCTTTGGTCTGTTCTTAACTTCCAGAGAGATTCAGAAAATAAATGAATGAGAAAAATAATTGTGCAAAGAGGTGGAAGTTGAACACTCTGAGAAAAATAGAAAGTTAATTAATTAGGCTCTTACTTTATCAAAAAGAAAAGGCAAAGGGAAGCAGAAACTAATTTGGCTTTGGTGCAACTGTAGCGAGTGTCCAAAGGAAAAGCCCAGAACAGGAAATAAATTCTGTACATGGAGAGAAATATGATGCAGTGGGGATAAATGAAGCACAGTTAAATAAGGAAGCCAAGTTAAGGTGTTGAAACATCAAGGTGAAGTATGAAGAAAGTAAGAATTTGGAGAACAGATGGCAAAATAACATCTGGCCAGCTTCTCAAACAGCTGTGGAACTGCAGAGTGACTGCAGGTATCTTGTGACTTCTGTGATATGTCTTCAGCAGCACAGAAGGGTAGCGTGTTAAACTGAATTGAAACTTTAATTATGCTATAGGAGTGGCAGGAGGTCAATAATATTTGCAATATGAACATTTGTGACAAATCAATTGTATAATGAAAGCAATTATAACATCATTAGAAGTCTGATAAACCAATAACTCTGTGATAATTACTTTTCAGTTACAAGAAATAATTTACCACAGGATATGATGAAAAGCAATGTATGAACCTTATTAGCTGTAGTCACATCTGAGGCATATGTGGCATTTAATAGCAAGTTTGAATCCCATCATTCATTTGAACATGGTAGATTTTTGACAAACAAGGCCAGTATTTGGAAAGGTAGTTACACATATGTACGGGTCTTTGGGTCAGTTAAAAATTTGAGAAATACAAATTTATTGTCTCATTGAATAGCAGGATGATGTGGGTTGTTCTGATTTTTGACTTGGCTTTTTTGTCAGATCAGCATGCGCAGTGGGGCGAGGGGATTGTGAATAAGTGCTTGAGAGCAGAGGATGAGAGTGATAGTTTGCTTTTCTAAGAGCAATTATCTAGGACACAGGATTATAGCCAGCATGAAACTGTACCACATTTCAGTTCTGAAAAGTGACCTGCAACTGTAACTAACTTTTGAGATGCATGCCTCACTTTCATTTATTTAACCTCTGTAGCTGAACAAACTGATTCCTTGAAACTGTGCCAGGGAAACAAATACTGGATTATGCTCTGAAACTAATAGAATCACAGAATGGTTTGGGTTGGAGATCTGTAAGATCTGTAAGATCACCCAGTTTCAAGGCACTGCTATGGCCAGGGACACCTTCTGCTATCCCAGGTTGCTCCAAGCCCCATCCAGCCTGGCTTTGGACACTTCCAGGGATGGGGCAGCCTCAGCTTCTCTGGGCAACCTGTGACAGTGAATTTGATGTGATTTATTATTTATGAAACTGTCCTGTTTGAATAAAGGACAATCCTTACCTTTCAGAACAGTTTTTATTCCAGAGTTTTAATCATGATAAGAAAATTTTTCTAGTCCTACAAATTTAGGTGGGGCAGTTTCTTTATCTCTTCCATGACCAATCCTCCTTCCAGGGAGCTATCTTTTGTTCATGAGCCATTGAGTATCACTGCAGGACTGATAAAATTCCATCATCCCATTGGGAGATGCTCCACCCAGGGGGAGGAGCCAAGCATTCCTACCTGGATATAATCTGAGGTCTGGAACACCACAGCAGCCTTTTCCCACTGGATTCCCAGAGGAGCAGCTTTCTTCTCCACTGGATTCCCAGAGGAAGACCAGGCCCATGTACACCATCACTGGACCTTCATGGCAAAACGACGCCCTTCTACAGGGTCACTGCTCAACAGAACCACACTTGTCACTGCAGGAGGACTGCAGCCACCATTTAATCAGAATGCTGCCAACACCATGACCCACAGGGTGTCAGGTCATATTCTATCAGTAGGTTTTGGTTTTTTTTGTACTGTTGCATTTGTATTTTAATTTTCCTAGTAAAAAGCTGTTACTCCTATTCCCATATCTTTGCCTGAGAGCTCCTTAATGTCAAAATTATAATAATTCTGAGGAAGGGCAGTTACATTTTTCATTTTAAGGGAGGCTCCTGCATTCCTTAGAAGACACCTGTCTTTTTAAAACCAAGACATTGCCCTTGGTCTCAAAGTTGCACATAGGCTGTGTTTTTGCAAATGGTTGTTTTGGAAATGCTTAAATGCTTTACGTTTATGGGACACCCTATTTCTTGCTTTTTCCTCTGTCTCATCTCCAGATTTCATTGTTATTTTTTCCCATTGGGTAGCTAATTGTAAGAAGTAAATTATTAAAAGCCTATACAGCCTGTAGGAAGCCATTAAAAGCCTTGCTTCCTGGTGAGGATTTTCTACTACAACTTTCAACTGGGATTTGTCACTTAATCAGTTTTTAATTTGATTAGCATGTGATATGTGTTTTTTTCATTTCAATATCTCAGTCAACATTTCAGTAAGTACAAGGTCTAATTTATTCACATAAAATGCTAACTACATCAAGCAATTTTCTTTTTAATATGAACTTTTAATTTCATCAAGTTAGTTGAGATGCTTTTCCCTTAGATACATCCTGGTTGGCATTAATTATTTTACCATACTTTAATTCTTTGTTTATGAAGATGTAACTAGATTGCAGTTTATTTGTGTAAACTATTTTGTAGAGTGGAAAATAATAAAGTTAAGATTTCTGGAAATAGTTGCTTTTTCAGTCTGTTTTCAAACTGATTCAGTTTGAGGGTTTGGGTACTTTGTTGGTTTCCTTTTTCTTTGGTGTTTTTGTTTTTTTTTTTTTTGTTGTTGTTCTCTTTTTTATTTTGGGTTTGTTTTTTTCTTTCTTTTTATTGAATCTTCTGGCACTGAATCAAATATCCTACTAAAGGTGCTAACACTGTCACACTTGGAATAGAGTACTTAGTACTATGTGGGATTGGGATTAGCAAAGGGCATAAATGGGATTTTTTTTGTGAATAGTAAAACTTTTTGGTTTTTTACAGGGGGTGGAAAATTGTTCATAGGAGCTGCAGGCCACTGTTGGAACATTTATGACTGAGGTAAGAGCCTTGTCTCTCCTTCCTTTTTGGTACTGTAGATGTGATATGTTTGTTTAGACAAAAATGTATGTGTGGTTTCCTTGTGGTAGTACCAAACTGAGAGATGTTTACTTTTTTCCCCCGAGTTCTGTGACAGCAGGTTTGAAAAAGATAAACTTAATTCCCAGATACTTATCCTCTCTTATAGCACTGAATTAACTGAACTAAAAATTTGCGTATAGCTTCTGGTTATCCAAAATATTTCTGTCCCCCTGAGGCCCCCTACCCGCCCCAAAAATGTATGTTTATGAGTTTTTGCTTACCTACTCTAAAACCAGTAAGAAATGGTTTTATGTCTGTGTCCTGGGGTGATTTTATGGTACTGTGTCCCCTGTTGTCTTCTTTATGCACAGGTGTGTGTCCTGTACCTCTAAGCTCAAAGGGGAAGGAATTCTTTAGCCCTATGTTCAAAAATAAGCTGTGATTGTAGACTGTGGTATTCAACAAAGACTGTGGTATTTCTTAAAGAGGAGGCACCCTTTTCAGAATGTTTCCTCCTAATTTGTTTCAAAACTGAGACTCTCTGGTATGACATGACTTTTTAGATTAATCAGTGCATTAAAACTGTTCTGAATTTTTGAGTGTAAAGCACTACTTGGATTAAAAATTAAGTAGAGAACCATAGTGAAAAGTGGTGAACTGTGTAAAGCAGTAGCCAGATTTTGAAGGCACTTCAGCCAGTGGAAGATTCGAATCTGCTTGGCTGGCATAAATTAAGTCAGTGGAAAGAGAGCCTGGATGCTCCTTAAAATGCTTTCAGGAAAAACTGTCTCTGGGAGGCTCATGGGTCAGCTTCACATTTGAATAATTTCACATTGGTTTCCTTGTAACATTTTTAAAGAAACCTAAAGGTGTGATGCCACTGTGCTTTTGTGTTAGTTGAAAGGCAAGGTGAGTCACGTTTGTTTCGGATATGCGAGCAGTACTTTGACAGAAAGTGATGTGAACACAGAGCTTTCAGTGTGAAATTTAGTATCAGCTCATACTCAGAAAGTCTTTCCTGTGTGTAATGGTTGTTCTCTTCACTGTGGTGTGTTTCCAAGTCGTTAATTTCCCTGCAGAGTTGATTGTAACTGTGGCAACTTAGGCTAATGGCCAACAGTGGAAGGGAACATTGAGATATTGAGATTCCACCACCAGCAGGAGGAGATCTGTTTTGCTTAGGATGCCTTTCTTAAACTGCATTTATGGCTAAGGATCAGCTCACAGCAAAGGGTTGCTGCACATCTCCCCGTGCATCCTGTGGTAGCACACAGCGCTGGAAATGGTGAGGAACAAGTTGCCATACACTGTGTACCATGTGGTTTCTCCCTCTGAGAAGATTTTTTTCACAACTTTTATCTTACCAGAGGTTTAAAGTCAACTTTGGCACCAGTTCTTTATTACCTAATTTCTGATATTTCTTGTGTTACAATGTTAATGTGGGCACCTGAGATTCTATAAGCTGAAGCTGGTGTTAGCAATGCAATTATATATAGTATTAGCTCAAATACTTACCACAGTAATATGGTTCTGTGTTTTGATTTTATTCCTAGTCCATTTTCCAGCCTCACTTTTGAATGACTGCAGACTGATTTACTATTTGCTCACTCTGCTATTGGATTTCAAAGGACACCACAGCAGGAAAAACTACTGTGAAAATAAAACATTTGTGTTTTGAATTAAATGAAAATGGTAGGAAATGTGAAGCTTTTAGATTAAGGATACATAATTAAGGCTGTATGGACTTTTTTGTATTCATTTAAGTTCTGTGTCTAATATGTGTGAAGTGACCAAGTTAACCGCATGTCCTTTCCCCCCTCTCCCCTCATAGGAGCACCCTCTCTTCAGTGCTTCTAATCCTGAGGTCTTAGGTATATATTTGATTGGAACTGAAGCAGCCCCTACTACTTGTGAATTTTTAATTTTTTTAAATGACAGGAGCTTTTTTAGAAAAGGTTCTAAAACATTAATTCTGTTCTGTTTCTTCATCCATTTTGAAAATTCACTTCATTTAAACATGAGTAAGTAGTGAGAGTTTTCTGCCTTCAAAACCCTTTTCCATTCATTTTCTGTTCAAGAGAAACATTATGTGGGCCTGAATTAAGGGCAGGACAAACTTTGAAATGAGAGGCCAAACATGAAGCTTAAATGGAGCCACAGAATGGTGTGTAGGCTCTAAAGCATCTCCAGAAGTCATTATGTCTAATTCTGTACTCACATGCAAGCCAGTTGACAATGTTGCTCAGTAAAGTCGCTGTTCGGCTTGAAGATTTATATTTCTTTGGTTTTGTGGCTGTGTTGTTTCTGTGTTTCTCTTCACTTTTTGACATGGAATTTGTTATAAATGGGATTGTTTGGGGACAAGAATTACACTTTACTCAGGGAAACCTACTCATTTTTTGGAACCAAAGAATTTATCGTCCAGCTTTTGTCACCAATACTCAGCTACAGCCTGAGAGAGCTGTACTAACCCATTTGCTCTCCTGACCAAGGGACAGCCAGCCCTTTGTTTGGAGTTTGCCTCCTTTTTCATCACCCATAGAGTCTGAAGAGTACTGAGCAATCTCTAAGTTAGTGCATTGTAATCAGACATCAGCATCCAGATTTCTTACCTGGACATCTCACGCATTTTTCTCACTCCCATCTAGTTCACGTGGAGCTATTTCATCCAGTTGCTATAGCAACCACTTTCTGCTCCTTTTAATTTTTATTATATAAAGTGTACTATTAAATACTTGATAATGGTGTATTTCAGGATGCAAAGTTAGGTGATGTAGTGTATGTAAGTGTTAGAGAATAATTCTAGATGATATTTACTCACACTGTCCTCTGTTCAAACCATGCTTCATGACATTTAGATAAAGGGCTCCCAGTATCCTGCAGTTTTTACTGGAAGCTGATGGCTGGTTAAGAAGGGCCACTGTGGGAGATGTGCACAATCAGTATGGACAATAGAAGGAAATCTACTGTTGCTATTACTCATCCTCACTGTCTACTGTACACTTCCAATTTCCCTAGTAATCATCACATGGTTTCCTTTTTTTTTCTGGGTAGTTTAGAATGACACAGTAGTTTGTACTGTACTCCTCAAAGAAAATGTAACTAGGACGGTACAGAATCTAGGTGTGGAGTTCAAGGAGAATGACAGAAGATGATGTGGCCAACATTCTGTTTAAAGGCTTAAGGCACTTAAAACTGCTTTGGTTGCTATGCTGTAATTAATAGAAGGTAGCCAAAGGACACTCTCTTAGACAAAATGATTCAGGGTTATTGAACAATGGACAATCTCAGTTTTAAAAATGTCAGTTTATTACTGCAGTTAAGATCAATAGGATCCATAATTAGCACTTCCAGCAATCACATCTGTCAACATTATTCAATGCAGTAACTTTGGCTAATGTCAAGGCAACAATTTTTTTTATCTAGAATAAGTTGCTGGTTAGAATTTTTTTCTGGCTCCAAGTCATTTGGATGAGTGATCTGATCTTGCATGTAAAAGTAATGATTTTTTTTATTAGTAGCAGATCTCACAGTTTGCCTTTATGCTACTAAGTTTTGTTGCCATATTTGCAGTAAACTCTGCAAAATCAAAATACTTGTGGGGCAGACGAAATGCTGCAGCTAATCTGAATGCAGGCTTTCTTCATGTCTTGAGCTATGAATTGCAGAAATTAAGTCCTTGCCATGGGTCGACAGAGACACAATTAATTACACCAGTATTAGTAAAGAAGAAACAACTTTAAATGTATATGAATAAAGAAACCAGCAGCAAAATTCTTGGCTAAAACGTTTTGATCTTGCCAGTGCTTTTAATATGGCAGTACAAGACTTCTTGCCTGGTTAACATTATCATGTGTGAACAGAAATCTTGACCCAAGAGCTGGAGAATGAATTATTCACCACTGAGGAGAAGCAGCAAAAAAGAAAGTTCAGCCAAAG
Source organism: Melozone crissalis (assembly GCF_028551555.1). Lineage (NCBI taxonomy): Eukaryota > Metazoa > Chordata > Aves > Passeriformes > Passerellidae > Melozone > Melozone crissalis. Next base: position 2,875,271 of record NW_026535840.1, on the reverse strand, counting down.
TTCATCAACCTGTTAGGAAGGAAAGTCTAGATAGGAGTTGTGTTTGTGTCCTGCTCTGTGACCTTGGGCAAGTAACTTCATCTCCAGCTTTGTCCATTATTTCTCCTACCATTTGCTAGTCTTGGCTACTTAACCCATAATCTCTCTGAGGCAAGGATTGTGTCTTGCCACAGGAGCCCTGATCTTAGTTGAGGCTTTAGCATATGACTGCAAAGCAGAGAAGAGCTAGCACGGTTTGGAAGCTGAGAGAAATAAATAGAATAGCTGCAGCAGTAGTTTGCCCTTTATCCTGGCAGTAGTACATCTGCATGCCTAACACTGACATGGGAAAATGAAGGCTAGTTGTATTTGTAACATTAATGCACTTCCTAAAATTGTAATAATGTATTTCTTTTAAAGAGTCATTCTGGCAGCCTGATTAAGCACCATTTAGCTTTAATGATCAGTTTGATGTTTGTTCTGAGCAAGACTTGTTGGTTGCTTCAAGAAGACTGAAGTTGCAGTTGTGTTAGACTAGGATAAATTAAGGAATTGAAGTGCAGGGGGACAGAACAGGGTGCTGAGAGGTTGCTTTTTCCAAGCTCCTTGCAAATTTTGGAGATTTGCACCATTCTCTTTCTGTAGAGTTTTTTCATACCTTCTTTTTGCATATCATCTCTGTTGTCCTATTAAAACTTTGAGCTCCTTGTGCACCTTTCCGATTGAATCCTTTGCACAGCACAACTCTCCCTTACCAATTTCTGTCAGTATTCTCCACATTCCATATTCTCCACATTCCAGTGTCTCAGAAGAATGCAGCTGTTAAATACATATTGGGAATAAACTGTTTCATATTCACAAATTTAGGGTTTCATTCAGAGAAACAACTAAAAATCTTATGCATGCTACATTTATACAAAATAGGGATTGGTTCCAGCCAGACCCCTTCAGAAGAAATCAACTAAAGCATATTAAAATCTTTGTCAAATCCCAAACAAACAAAACCCAAAAAAACTAAGCAGATGTAGCTCCTCAGAATATCTCTGTCTCCTGTGTGGAAAGCTACCTTTTAAGTGATGCTTTAACCTCGGCTCTTTGTATATAAACTTTGTATATAAATATAAGCAAGTTGGGGCGTAGATCTCTTTTCCCCTCCTTTTAAGAGGGTAACAAAGCACACCAACCATGCTGTGACCCAAACTCTTTCACTCCTACTGTGTTTCTGTTGCGGCTCTTGTTTGTGCTAATGTTTATACACATGACCTTTTTAGAGCTCCTTATTCTGAACTTCACTCAAGGGGAAACACAGAATAATTAGTCATCATTTTAGGATAGAGAACAGTGCATGAAAATATATTTTCTGAGAACTGGACTTGGTAACAAAACCAGCAAACTGGAAATCCAGTTCATATGTTTTTCTGAGGAATCCCTGTAATTTTGTGGGAAGGCTAAAATCCTCTTTTTCAGGCAAAGCAGTTAGCTTAGCACTTAATGGAGTAGCTGTGTATGTTTCTGTGGAGTTGGGAACACATTTGGGAGAAGGCTGACTACTTTTATCTACAAATCTTATATTTAAATACATATCATTGAATTCAGAAACAGGGATAAATTCAAATGTCTACAGTACACTAGTCCAATCCTTTCTGTATTCCCCACAGAAACAAGTTTCTTTTGCAGCAGTTTCCTGCCATTTCTATAGATCTATTAGGCTGATATGTCTCCTGAGTGAAGAAAATTTATTGGAGTAATTTTTTCATATACACTTAATACCAAAATACCAATTCCTATTGCAGAATGAAGTCTTAGTTCATTCTTTTTGTGCATTGCTTCTTGCCAGCTGTGCCAGAATATAACTTTATCTTAGCTGTTTTTCCATACAGTTAATGTTATTTTCAGTGTTCGGAAAATACAGCCAGAGAAGTGACCAGGTAGAAAAAGGTCACTTTATGTCCTTATAAGATGCTATTGGCTTCAAATTTCATTTGTTTAAGGGTGTTTATTTGAGTTAATCTTAGTACTTTAAAAAGATGGATGTATTGGGTGAGGAAAGAATTAGAACCAGTTAAAAATCTAAACTGAGCTAATGCTGAATAAAAGCACAGAACTCCTCATGATGCTTACTCCCTTTTGGCTTCCGAAATTAATTTGTCAGTATCAGTATTCTTAAATTACTTATGGAAACATTTTGTACAATTCATTTACATCATTTAGATTGTCACTGTTTGTTGACTGGGAAGAACTGTTTCCAGTTATTCTCACGAAATAATCTGTGTGTTTAGCTTGACTGGAATGTGAAGGTTAGGACTTTGCATCCAAGTGGAAGTAGGAATTTTAAACTAAATTGTCCACTTACATATGAGGAATATGTAGGTAGAGTGGAAATCAGGCTCTATTCTGCTTAGCATGTGCTAACGTGGTCTTCTCAGTGTAATCTTTTGCCTTGTCTAAATAAAGTTTTAAATGCATGTTTCTCTCAAGGTGCTCATAGAAGTTTATGTTAGTCTGCATTGTGCAGCAATTCCTAGAAAAATAATACCAGGAGAAGTCACTGAGAATTGTGTTGCCATAAAAGCCAGAATTACTTATTTCCCTTTACAATTTAAAATATTGCATAAGACTCTCCAGGGTAGAAATAACATCTCCAGCCAGTCTGATTTGAGTTACTGAAAGTAGCAACACCAAAAAAACAATTTCCTTCTATAATTTAAAATTCAATGTATACCTTATTACCAGAGTAGGAGGGATGCATTTCACTGTAGTTCTCATGGTGGTGTCCATCAGGAGTGAAAGAAGAAAAAAAGAAAAGTCTTACTCAATCCTAGAATATCCTGGGTCACAAACATCTGGTAATGAAAAACAGAATTTGGTGAAAATTCACTTGAAACAGTTAAACTAAAAGCAGTCATTATGAAGGGTGTGTGTGTGTGTGATGCAGCTTTTCAAAATTAGTCTTTTAAAATCCTGCCTGTTTTGACATTCTGATCTGACTTTGTGGCTTCTTTGTCTCTGTGAACAGCTGCAATTGTCTCTTGCTAACATGAAAATATAAATCAGCTAAAACTTACATGAATTAAGACAAGGTTCTGCAACCCATGGTGTGTGTGTGGGTGGTGAAGCAAAGTGAAAATTTCCCAGGATAGAAATCCATTTTAATTTAGGTGAAATGCACATTTTTGAGTTGAGTCTGTGGTTAGAAACCATAGTTATTTAGCCAGACTGCAAGGCCTAAGCTCAGTGAAGTTACTTCAGTGAAGGACAGAGATAAATGGGGGGGAGACAGAAGATGATAGAGAGAGACAGGGACTGCTGTAAGGGCAAGGCAACCTGACCTTGGGATTCTTTCTGATAAAAAGGAACTAGCGGTAAATGTCGCACGAAACCCATAAAAATGAATATGCATGAACCTACTGTGAAACTGTATGCATATGTATTTGAGAGAGAGATAAAAAGAGACCTGGAGTTCTCAGAGGGACGCGTGCCTTTTAAGGAGAGCAATCTCCACATGCGTCCAGCGCTGTAATAAACATACCAAGCTTTACAACTTTGACAAAGTTGTGCGGTTTTCTTCTTTTCTCCGCAAAACAGTGGGTTGGTGCTTGTGCAGAGGCAGCTGTGCTTCACGCTGATGGGTGGAGGGTGTCTGAAGTGGAGCAGGCAGGGCAGGGCTGGGGACTTTTTGTTGCACACCTGGTCAGAAACATGAAGTGTAGAGGATACACCCTGCAGTGCTCCAGGTTCCAGGCACTAGGGTAGTACCTCTGACCAGTTACATGAAATCCCAAATGCTGTTACGGGTAAAGGGTGCAAGTCCGTCAGCATTTACGGTGTCAGTCTCCTTGCTGTGAATGAGTTAGTTCAGCTGGGTAAAAGCTGATGTCAAGGGATCAGAGAGGAATGGGTGCTGTCACACAACAGCACTCTCTGTCACAGAGAATGGAGGGCAGGATCCACCTGCATTGCTTTGTGACCCTTGTGGAGGTGTCCACAGGCAGCCCTGATGGATCCCCAGTAGTTCCAGCTTAAATTGCTGCCTCAGATACTGGCTGTGCTGCTCCCCCTGCAGTGACTGGAGGTGGGAGCTGTGTTCCAGCCTGGATTCCCTCAGGATCCTGTGAACTCTCAGGCCCTTCAGCAGTAGCTCAGACACACACTCATGTTTTCTTCAACTATGGGGCTCCAGTTTGAGCAGAGAGGTGGAGCAGCAGCAGTAAAAATTTCCAGAAGGGTTTGGTTGTGTTGTTGTTAATGTGCAAGAGAGACAAACCTTCAATTAATTTACCATCCTAATTGGTCTGAAATAATCCCTTAGCTTCAGCTGACCCTGTGACATCATTAAAATTATAGAAAGGTATTGATATTTCCCTAATGCAGCCAAGAGTTTGTAAATGGAATTGTACTAATTCTTATATAATGAAGCCAAAATCTATATATACCTTACTTTCTCTTTTGTAATATATTCTCTTAAATAAATCTGAGACTATGTTACCCTGGAGTACTGGGTTTCTATTGGTATCAAACTCAGTCATTTGCAACGAGATGTTAAGTGCAGTTTACGTAGATAAGGAGAAAAGCATAGGCTCTTGAGCAGAGCTTAAAAACCAGTAATGTTTTAATGGCAAATTAAACAGTTAGTGCATTGACCTGTTTGGAGTAGGCAAAAATGTGAAATTGTCTTTCTCAAATTAGAATGAGTTTTCTGTTTACCCATAGCTGCAAAGGTTGTACAAGGGTGAACTGTTTATGTAGAATTTTGGAAGGGTTTAGGAAATGTTGTTCCTTCCTAAAGGAAAATCTTATGTGCTCCCTCCTGAGAACACATTCACCTTTGTCTGTTCTGTGCTGAAAAGCAAGATAACCCGGTATATGCTTGAATCTGTACTTCCTTATGTTTGTCTGCATTATTTTTCTCTTCAGTAAATACTCCTCCAGGAGGGTTGCATTTATGTTGTCAGCTGTCTTAAGTTATATTTGTGGTAGGATTTTTTTGTTTTGTTTTAAATTCTCCTTTCTTTAAAAGAAACAGTTTATTCCCTTGATAATTGAACTTTGATCAGTGCTGGTCCACTTTTGTACCTTGTAAACTGCCCCTTCTTTTCCAGGAGTGCTGGTTGGGCTGGTGAAAGGTGCTGCTTCTAGGTAAGACACTTTGCCCACATTTATTACAGCTGTTACAAAATATACTGCAGAAAAATATTTTTGGTGCTGTTGCTACTAGAATAGGTTTACAAAACCAGCCGCATAATTTGCTGTTGTTTTTTCAATTAGTATCTTTTTCAGAAAGAATCTGGCATAAACCTGAATCCCGTATCAAGATTCTAAATGGTAAATCTGTGTCAGTTTCAGTGAGCTTATTGAAAAAATAGAGAGTCACCTGAAAGGTGTTTTAAGCTATGTTCATTGCACTGAGCATCCTTTTGGTTTGGCGATTTGTTTCCTGACATCATCCTTCAGTCAGTCTTTCTTTGTAAGTACCTGCCAGAGACTGAGACTGCTTACAGATCTGGAGCAAAGCAGACTGTTTCAAAGAGACATAAGAAGCAACTTTTGGAATGTGTGTTTCCAGAACAACAGCAGAGTTGGGTATTTTCTTCCTCGACCTTGCAGACCTGGGTGCTAGCATAGCGGTGTAGGGCTGAATGCAGCAAAAGCAGGAGAAATAGTAAATAGGATTTTGCCTGAGGCAAGCAGTCTTGTCCAAAGGATCTGAGGACATGCTCGGTCACTTTAGGTGGTGATACCAGTGAAAATAGAGATTAGTGGATCTCCACTAATTGCTGTATAGAGGATGTTGCTCTTGAGCTGTCACAGCCTCAGACAGTTCTTTTCCAGAATCTGTGAATTAGCCCTAAAACTCTGTTTGGCTAATCCAATTCTGAGATGGAAATAGTTTTTTTCTATTTCCACCCCATCCAGAAATCTGGATGAGTGAAATACCTTACCCTAATCATAGAGTTGAAGGAGAAGTATCAGGGAACAAGGCCATCTTCCTACTCTGGGTTTAACTCTAGGCTAGCTACAGGTGAATCCTGTATGTCCTTCTATGCCAAAAGCTGTCACAGACATCTTTTGTGAAAAATCCTTTCTTTAGGATTGTTCCCCTTTCTGAGAAGCTGTGGCCTCAGCAACAAAATGTAAACAATGGTTATCTGCTGCTGTGGAATGCAACAGGTGCATCCGTGACTGGTCTTGGGTGAATGTTTGGATTTACTGACCACTCACAGCAGAGCTGGGTCTTGCTCTGTGCTGAGACAGATCATTGTTTATTCATTCCTTTTCTATTCTTACCTTAGCAAGCATTCTGAGAACTTTCTATTTCTTTTTAGTACAGTCATAATGTAATATATAGCATAAACTAATAAATCAAGCCTTCTGACCATGAGGTCAACATTCTCGCCTCTCTCTTCACCCTGAAAAACCCTTGCAAGCCCTGCAACAAAAAGCAAGTAGGTAAACTCCTGACTTTCAGTGTCAAGGATGCAGCACCTCTGTTTGCCAGAAATGCAGATTCTTTCTTGCCCCCTTTCATCTGGAGGCAGTAGAAGCAGCTGTCTTTGCAGTAGCAGAGAGGTGCTTCTAATGTAAGACTTACTACTTAACTAATTTTCTTCTTGGCATCTGAAGGAGGGTGTTAGGTTGTTTGCTGCTTGTCACAGCCCCATTCCTGGCTCTGCTGAAAGTGTTCTCAGGGTGCTTCTTCAGCACAGCTTGTTCTGTAGTTTGAGGTTTGTCCATGTCCTTTCAGAGAATGTGGAAAGGCTTTTATTCTGAGTAATAGTTTCTTGCACAACATACCCTAAAAATGGCAAGAGCAGCATACCAGTCTGGAGAAAGACTAGGGTATTGAGGAAGGAAAATAGAAGTCTGCTGGCAGGATTGTCGTTCATTAATTCTACTTGCAATTGAGAGAGAGGAAACATTGAGTAAAGACCTGTCTTCCTTTCTTCCTTCCCTTAACTGCTTCTGTCCAAATAATGAAAAAGAAACTATTCCTTTGCTTTCTTTTTCACTTCTACTGTTGTTTACAGAAAAAAAAAAACAACTCAGTTCCGTATGAAGCCTGCACATACATTTCCATCAGATTTATCTGAGATTCTTCCCTCAGCTGGCAATGTTACTGTGGTGGAAAATCAAAACTGGCGTTCTTTCTGCCAGTCTATAAATGCTGTGTAAGAATTGTGCATAGATATTTAGATTGCAGATATATTTCTCTGAATACATTGCTAGTGCAGACTGTTTCTTGCTTTCTTCCTGTTATTGTAGGTGACATATTTGTCCCCAAAAGCTGTGTTCCAACCTTCTGTGATTCCATTTGGTTTTTTGTGAATGCTTGTTTTATTTATGGCAACAGAATCCAAGCTTCAATGGCTAATGCCAAATAAAGTTTCATTGTACATATAAAGAATGGTGAAAAAACTTTTCACAAAATAGAAAAGAAGAAAATTGTTTTGTTGGATCATAAATTCATCGTATAACTCATTTTGGAAACGATTTCCAGGCGGCTCTAGTCCAAACTTCTGCTGAAAGTGGTGTGGAGACTGCAGAACCTCCCTGGACAACCTGCTGCCATACCTGGCTGGATGTGTGGGAAGTCTTAAAATCTCTGTACTGTGTGATATAATAAATTACCTCCCTCTTAAAATTGCTGCTTGTTTTTGCAAGTAATCCTGGGGACGTGTCCTGGAAATATGATGCCATGCTTGTTCTGACTTCAGGGCTGGGGATGCCAACAGTGTAGGGTGGGCTCGCTCAGCGTTCACTGAGTTGGTTCTCACTGCCACAAAGCAGGTGACTGTCAAAACCCATCTGGTGTTGTGGTTAGGAGTTGTTGTCCTGCTTTGCTTCTGGAAAGTGCACATAAATTGATGAGTGTGTCTTAGAAATTGTATCAGTGAACTGTCCCAGTTTGGAAATAGGGAAATATTTCACTACGGATCATTTTGATCTGTAGCTAGCAACATGAGGATGCAGCAGGAAAAGAACTCTAAATTGGTTTTGCTATCAGTATAAGGTTGGAAGGAACTCTAACTACAGAGTGGAGATGTGTAAAGACTACAGAAAAAAAAGCAGCCTTTGAGAGGAGTGCAATGTGCAAGATAAAAGTGAGTGCAGAGAATAGCTCAGACTGGCAGGCTGGCCAGTTTTGATTGATGTAGGTTTTAGGCATAAATGCACCCTTTGAAAGAGGAACTGACTCCAGTGGGGTTTTCATGACTACGATAAGCAGTTTATTTTCTGAGACTGTGATAGAGACAGTACTAACACAAAACTCAGTTTTGTTTGTGGATACCTGTTGCCATGGAGCTAATTTAATTCACAGATGAACTTCCATTTCTGGATTCTGATGAGAAAGAGGACCAGGTAAGCTGGAGGCAGTTCTGTGAAGCTGAGTTGGTTATTTCTGTCTGTCCCTTCTCAGTACTTCTGTGAGACCCATCAACATTTAAATCAATGGGTTTGTAGAAACAAGGTGTGGAAAATTTCAAGCCAGCTTTCTTCTGTTAACACTGAGCTGAATTCCTGTAGAAGTTCCTGCCTTTCTGACTAGAAGTGAATCATTAGTGATAAAATTATTCGAGACAAAACCTAATCAGTATGTAAAATGACCATGTGTATGTTTCTCTCTCTGCTAGGTAGATCTAAGATGACATGTTGATCCTAGAAATAAACTGCTTTGAAAGTGTACACAGAGCACACTTGATTGTTGTGGTTGGATATGTAGCTCATTAAAAAGAACAGGGATTTCTTTCCTCAAAAACGAAAGACACCCTAAGAAACTGGGCAAGGTTAGGATGGAGGTGTGGAACACAAACTCACAGTAGAGCCTGGATACTGGGAATACTTAATCTAATGAATTAATACTGGGGTCATTCTGGGAGTCTTTGTGCATTTCTACAGTAGGATCTCTGTTCAGCTGAAAGGGAAGATGAAGAATCGTATGGAAGTAGTTTTACTGGAATAGAATAACAAATGTATAATCCTAGCATTGTTTTAGCTGAACACTATGGGATCATCTCCCTTTTGCATTTTGCTTTTATTTTGTTTTTCCTCTGTAGGTGTCTGAAACCCAAAGTAGTCACAAACACTTTCCCATTCAACTTTGGAGTCAAGATTGTTCTTAGTTATCAATAGCAGCTGTGCTGTTCTCTTGTCAGTTTTGTGTGCAAAGGAGCACAGCACAGGAACTGCTTTTCATTACAGTTCTTGAAGGCATTGCAGTCTTGACAAGACTTAGAGAATTATCTTCTCAAAAAGCCATGTACTCTGGGTAGGAAATCCATGCTGCATGTTAATTGCTCCATGACGAATTTATAATGGCCATTTTTAGTTTATACTTACAATTGCATTAGATAGTGGGAACAGTGTACTGCATGGGTATTTAGAAGCCTGTCATATTATTGCTGCCTAATAACGCAAATTTGAAAGATTAAATGTAATGGTCAAAAAGAAGAATCTGCTTTTAATGCCTCATGCTGTCAAAATGTGTCAGTGTTTATGCTTTAGCTGGCCATACCAGACAAAGGGACTTGCAAACAGAAAGATCAAATGTTCTGTGAACCAAAATGTAACTTCTGTAGGGTTATGCTTCTGTTAACATTCATATAATTCCAAAAATGAGTCTGATGGCCTTGGGAGAGAATTGAAGACAGAGGCTGCTGTGGTACAAATGAAGGGACACTGCATGATGGGGCATGTTGGGCTCTTGTGGCACATCCACGGCTCAGTGGAGCATTGAGGACACAGCGCATTTCCCAGCCCCAAGCTGTGCTTCAGCTTCCATCTGCTGTGGGGCCTGGTCTGCAGGACTAACATTGGCTTCCCAAAACTGTGCTAGGGAATTGGAGGAAAGCTGCCTTTGGCAACGTGTGGTAGCGCTGAGGCACAGTGGGAGATGCAGCCTGATGATGCTCATCCCCATGTTCAATGTGTGTCTGATTTTGCCTGGTCACACCAGTGGCGCTGGCACAATCGTTGGAAACTTCTGTTTTACAAGTGAGATGCATCTTCCTCAATGCTTTTGAGCCATCATTGTTCTGAGCCCTGAGTTCTGATACACATTGTTCTGTGTATCTACAGCCGTGGGGCTGCCCAGAGGAGTCTCTGGAGTTGGGCATGAAGGTGCAGCAAAGGAATCATAGCGCAAAGAATGGAATGCAGATGTGTGGATATCCTGAGTATCCTTGTGACTGTCACACCATGCTGTTAATCAGACCAAACTAAATTGGAATGTTCAAATCCTTTACAGACAACTTTTGTGTTCTGAAGGAGCTATAGCCTCACTTTTGACTGCAGAGTAATGTCAATTATACTTATCTGGAACAATATTTATTCTAATATTTGCCAGGTTGTAAGAGATTTGCATCAGGAAATTGAAATACAGTAAAATTTGAGAGTCTCTTTTCCATCTTCTGCTGCCCCCCCACCCCATACCTGAAGTTAATTTCACCTTTTCAGAACAGATCTTACAAGAAGTGTAAGAGAGGCAGGTTGATAGAGCAGTTTATGATTTCCTATCATTCAGGTTGCAGTATCATAATGCTGTGTTTGCTTGGCTCTCTCCTCAAGTGACTGTAGCATGGAATATGTGAATCAGTTTGGTGTCATGTGCATGTTGAGCTGTAACAATCATACTGTTGCTAAATGGAGGGAATCAAGGCTCTCATCACTCACAGGTCACAGAAAGATGCAAGGCAACTAAACATGCTGGTTGTGTGTTTTCTAGACATGGGCCTTGTCCTTTCCTGACACCATGACATTGTTGGGTGTTATGGTTATCTGCTTTTATAAATTCTGATGGCAGTGGGGGTGATTGAGCGTAGCATACGTCTTTGTATAATAATCTAAAGAGAACAAAATGATTTTTTTCCTGCTAAATCCCTGGAATGCATTACATTAGTGTATTATCTGCCTCATCAGGAGAGCCTGTAAATTGTGACATACATCATCAAAACATTCTTCCTGTGATGATTCATAATGGCACACGGTATATTAGAGGTAATACATTTTAAAATGGCTGTGAACCACCAGAATAATTTATACTACTTATCTTTTTTTCTGTAGAAAGAAGAGCAAACCTGCATACATTCTCTAGTGTATAGTACTTACATCAAAGTTCGCAATGATAAATGTGTATTTTTATATTGCAAAATCTATTCATGAATTAAGTACACATTGTACCAGAGGTGAGTAGTGTAAAGCTGCCTTTGCTGCAGAATTGTTAAAACTGTTTCCTCGTATTCATTTAGGCATGTATGGCACGGAAACTAAACCAAACATTATACCTAGGGTTATCCACTTTGTATATGATAGAGAGGAAAATAAACACACTTTGATTAACACTATTACTAATTTGTGCAGCCGTGCCATCACAGAACACTTGAAAGAGGGACCAAATAGGTTTCCCTCTCCCCTCTTTTATCTTGTGTTTCACTGTGGTCACATTGTTTGCTGAAAATCCCTGTCCTGTGACCAGTTCATTCATTATCTTGTGAGGAGAAAGCTGAGTGAATTCTGCTGAGAGATGTTTCTATGTCTACCCAGGTAAACTGGCTACTGGGGTAGCTTAGAGAAGAATTGCGTCTTAGGTAGCATCTTTTGTTTAAGTCATGTTCTGGAAAAATAACATAGGAATGTAGTCAGCTGTGTTCAGAATTGTGGGCAAAGGTAGATTTTTACCACAAACCAAACAACTTCTTCTGCAGACACTAGCTTTGGTGCAGTTACTTGGAAACCTATCTGAACATTAGGCATGTAGGTTTGAGGATTAAATCTTTGCATATCATAAAGGAATGGCATGGTTGAAAGAAGGTAAAGGATGTTTACTCTGAAGGTATCTGAGGTTTTAGCAAAGAAAATCCACATAGCTACAACAATGGAATTGGAAAGATAAGAATTCTGTGTAGAATCACTTGTAAATTGCTAAGCTCTGTAAGGAAAAAAAAAAGGAAACTGAGATCCGTTTTCCTTATTTACTCTGGGTCTTTTACTTACAGCTACTTATAAATGAAAACTAGCTATTTAGTCATGCAAGGTCTTCCTTCCAATTATGCAAATTTAATTCCTTATAGCTTCTTTGAAATGGCATGCCAACTGAGTAGTCCTTAACTGTATGGCTGCTAGAGAATTCCCATGGATTGGTGCCGTGTGATGACTTCTATGCAATCCACACTGACCTTTCCCCAGTATATCACACCTATCTATGAGCTCACAGATTACCCTTAGAATGGGCAGTTTCTGGAAGTTCTCCACCTACAGGTGTCAGATCTGTTGATGTGTTCTTACCTCTCTGTGCTGGAAATGGTTTTCAAAATGGGAACCTTACGTCTAACCCAGTCTTCTTGTATTTGGGCACTTTTAAGCCAGAGGTTTTCCAGCCTAGTTGACAGTGCAGTTCTTTCCCCATGGATTTGCCCAGAAGGTCACAGATGAGTACCATCTGTGCCAGTGTTCAGAGTAGTAGCTCTCATCTCTTATTACAGTGTCTTCCCTTTGGTTGGAAGGTGGTAGAAAAATGCTATCATATGCTTTACGCTGTAAGAGAATCCTGTAAGGAAATACCTTTAAGCTGTCTTATTATAAAAATTTGTCCAAAATTAACCAAAATCTGTTTTTTTTAATGCAATAACATTGTGTTCCCTGAACACTCCTTTTATATCTTGAACAGCAACTGTTTCCGCAGATTCCTAGACAGGTATTCTGTTCCTCTTGAAGGATGTATTGCTAGGTTCTCTGAGTCTTAGAAGCTGATGTTAAACCACTCTGTGTTCTGTATCTTTGACCACGTTCTGACATCTATTCTGCCAGTATTTGTGATCCTTTGTGTTTCCTTTAGACAAACCCTCAGTTTTACTAGAAATGACTTCTCGGTATTTTAGCTACTGTTTAGTTGCGTCTGTTTTTTGTTTGATGTTTAAAATGCTGGTTTGGTTTTGAAGACAAGCACTTACCTTGAGCCTCCAAAGTAGTGCCTGTCTTTATTCCTAAAATGTTTTGGATTGGAAGGGATTTTAAGAATCATCCAGTTCCATTCCTGATGCTATGGGCAGGGACACCTTCCACCGGACCAGGTTGCTCCAAACCTCATCCAGCCTGGCTTTGGACACTTCCAGGGCGATGGGGCAACTTCTCTGGGCAACTTATGCTAGTGCCTCACCACCCTCAAAGGGAAGAATTTTTTTGTTAACAGCTAATCTAGATCATCCCTCCTTCAGTTTAATGCCCTTCCCCCTTGTCCTGTCACTTCCAGCCCTTGTGAGATGTCCCTCACCACTCTCTTTTACTGAAAAGTACTTTCTGGTTTCGTGAGCATGTGTGAGAATTTAATGAGAGTTTGTTAGAACCAAAGCAAAAAGCTTTGATGTTGTGATGATAAGACATGATATTTATAGTATACTAACAGAACAAAAGAAAATAAATAAAGAGGATTAAATCCAGACTGGTGTTTTCCTCAATAAAGAAAATTTACATCATTCAAGCCCCACACAATTAATGTACCACCGCATTCCATGATAGTTAAAAGAAATGAAGAATGAAACTTCTTGATCCACATCTGCTGGAATGCATGAAATAGAAGCCTCTCTGAGTCCCTGAGAGAGAGAAAGAAATTCAGGAATTGAATTGGAACCTTTAGAGGAACTAAAATACATTAAGCCATACAGACATGAAGTAGGACTGTAAGTTTTAGTTTTAAGTAAGTAGAAATACATTTGAAGTGCCTTAAGAGACTGTGTTAGCTAGTAAAAGCCCTAAAGCCTGGTATAAAGTTCAGAAGTGTTACCTTTCACAAAATTAACTTAGTTCCAGACATAACGAAATCATAGCAGAGCATTGATTACATTTCTACATCGGACAGATAGAACAATCTGCGTGAACGGACAGAACCATTTGCGTAGATTTTGTGTAAGAACTGACGCTGCTTTTGCACATTAGAATCAAGCTCAGATAGGTGCAGGAAGAATGCTTTAAAATTGTGGTTTTATCTGATGCATTCATGCAATAAACAACTTTAGAGCAACCAGCAACTGCTCTTGTCTTTTTGAGGACCCAAGACCCACAAACAACTCAACACGCATCCATTCCTGATCTCCTTAGCAGGCCTGCTGATGATTACAGGACTAATTCTCCATTGACATAAAATTAATATTGTGTGGGACTATTGGCCTTGTGGTATGAAAGAATTGAACATAACAGGGCTAGGATACAGTGGCTGTGGTCATGGCAAGATACCTTCATTTTTTTTAATGTTTGGTTAGTCCTGTAATCAGTACTGAAAAAAACACAGAAATTTTGGTTCTGGGATTTTAGTGGAGGATGGCTGGGAAAAATCCTTCATGTAGCCTCTCAGCAGATCAGCTTGCAGAAGAATATTGTTGTATACAATAAGGAATTGAAGGATTAAAATCAAAAGTTATGGTATCTTTGGAGAGAACATGAAATTTTTTAATGACTTGGCAGGAGAGTCATCTGCTACACTTGCTTTATTTGAAGGCAATTTTAAAAAGTGCTTGTATATTTAAGTGAAAATGGGATTTTCCTCACAGTCTATAATGGGATGAGTTAAAAGTCCAGTAGTTGAAAATTCATGCAGATGCTTTTTGTTCATGTAATTTGAATGAATACATTGCAGCATTAATACATGAATTCAGTTCATTGTGAATTGCTCTAATGGTCAGAGCTGGATCTTAGTATGTAAATTAGTTGAACTATAAAGAAGCAGTTTTTCCTTGGTTTCCCATGTTCATTAAACTTGCCACGAACTTTGTAGTTATGTCTTTGATTCATTCAGAGTAATGTTTGTGCGCCTGTCAGCTCTTAAACACATAGTTCAGATTCTGGAAAACAAATCTCGTGCTGGCAGTTGTGCACAGACCTTGTTGCTGTGCAAGAACCAGCCTCAGGAAGATGCTTGCCAAAATGCTTTGGGAGGAAAGCTCTCGCTCCAGACCGCTCAAAGCTGATGGATGTCTGGAGATTTGTCCTAGAAGAGGCGTGTTCATTTTGTTTCTTTCTCTGCGCAAAATTAGGGTCCTGCTAGTTTTGCTTCCCCTGCATAAAAGTTTGGCAAAAGAACATTTAAAAACACATATGGAACTAAGCTGACCAAAACCACCATAGAATAGTGTTTACTCCTTCCTCTAAATTATCTTTTTTATGAGTTGTGGCTAATGACAGAACTGTTTCGCATCTTCTTTGGAGCTGTTCAGTATCATGACTTGCAAGTAATCTTATTTGTCATAATTTATTTTTTACTGATAGAAATAGATCTAGTTTGGAACACATCCTGAGATTCCTTGGTGCTCTCAAGCAATGTGAAGTGAATGCAATAGTTTGGGAATTTGCTTTTCAAGTACAAGTACTTCTTCCTCACCTGAATTAGGTGTTCCTTCTACCATAAAAGATATTTTTGAACTACCAATGCTGTTTCCCAAATCTGTTATGTCATTTGCCAAATCTGTTATATCATTTGCCAGATGCATTTTAAACTTCTATTTAAGCTAGTTTTGAGTATTACAGAATGGTGTGGAAAATCAGTGTAAAACAAATTTGCAACATTATTTTTTACATTTGTTGGGGTTTTTTTTATGCTATTTTTATGCTCCTTAGCATTAGGTGGCACTGTTTTCTAAGGTTTTCCTTTCACAAGCAAGTCTGAGAATTTGAAAGCTGAAATTGAAATGCCATCAAGTAATGGAGGTTTTAGTGTATTTACTGTAAGATAATGTAATTAAAATATGGCATTGTGAATTGGAAATGTATTGACCATTATCAGTGGGAAATATAGAGACTTTTTACAACAATGTTGTTACAGTTCTGGATTAATACAGCATCCCCTTGATACATGAGACTTTGTACCACTCTAATGCAGTGCAGTAACAAGACCTTGGGATTTCTCTTGGGAATTACAGCTGGTGTGACGGACACTGAACCAGTGAATAGTTCATCTGCATTTTTACTTCCCTCACTTGGGTTTTTTTCCTTTGGTTGTGTGTGAGATGCTTTCTTTTGTTCTCTGGGGTTTGGTGGTTTTTTTTGGTTCATTTTTGGAGGGTTTCTTTGGAGAGGTATTGATTTTATTATTTGCAGTCCGTAGGATTCTTACAGGAGCTTTGCTTCTTTCAAGCAAAGCTCACCTCTGCTGTCTTTATAATAATTTGCCTGTCAACCGTTGCATGAGTTGAAGTGCAGTTAGATCAGCACGCTTAGTCAGCACAGCAACAAGAGGAAGAAAAACATCCTGTATCTCTGCTGAGAAAGGCGTGTTCCTCTGCATTTGCCTGTCCCTGCTTGCCCTTTGAGGGGGTTCTCACTCCTTTGTCTCTCCTTTCCTGCTGGGGCAAAGCCACGATGTGCCCCCGAGCTGCTGCAGGTGTGTGCAGGAGGGGCTGATAGGGTTAATTCAGGCTCTGCTCAAAGCCCGCCTCATGCTTCAAGGAATGGACTTGGCAAAATATTTCTGAGCTTCCCACCACTGCTCTGGAGGCTTTCTAGATCCACATTTCTTGTGTTGTGCAGCAAGGCACAGCCAAACCTGCAAACCAAGAGTGTGAGTTGGTGTTACAGGGCTTGCAAGAGTTTTTCAGGGTGGAGAGAGACGAGAATGTTGACCTCATGTTCAGAAAGCTTGATTTATTATTTTTTATAACTATACTAAAAGGAATAGAGAGAAAGTTCTCGGAAGCTAGCTAAGCCAAGAATAGAAAAGGAATGAATAAACAAAGTCTGTGTCCCAGCACAGAGTGAGACCCAGCTCTGCCGTGAGTGGTCAGTAAATCCAAACATCCACCCAAAACCAATCCTGCATCCACCTGTAGCATTCCACAGCAGCAGATAACCATTGTTTGCATTTTGCTGCTGAGGCCACAGCTTCTCAGAAGGGGGAAAAATCCTAAAGAAAGGATTTTAATGAAAAGATGTCTGTGACAAGTTGGAGCAGTGCAGCGCTCTGTCCAGCAGATGAGATCTGCTGGCATCAGGAATCTGCATTCTGCTGCTCTGAACCTGGACTTAGGGCCTCCAGGAATCATCTTCTTGGCTTACTGGTCCTTAGTAAGATTTGGATGCATCCTCATGTATGGACCGTGCTATCAATATCTTGGCAAATAGAACTCTGTGGTGAATGTGTAAAAATAACATTGGGGATAATAGTGTCAGTGTGTGGCTTCAGTATTTAATAGGAATAATTTGATTGCCAATGGAAATTCAAATATGACTGTTTTTAGAACATTCAATAAGCATGAAAAAAAAAGACAGTGATATTTTTTATTTTATTATCTAAAAGGTTCAAAACCAGAACAGGAAGAATAAATTTTTTTAAACAAATCTCCAGCTTTACCATTCTGTTTACTATTTTTATATAAATTTTCCTCCTCTTTTGAGATATCCTTTTACTTTCTGATTTAAGTAATGAAAAAGAAAATACTTGCTTTCCACAGTGGCATATGTTACAAATACCTAGGAAGGAGTGCAGAATTACTGTGCTGAGATCTAGGTGGTTCAAGAAAAGTGGTCTTGCTACAGGAAATTACTCCTTTACAAATGTCAACAATATTTAAATTAATCAGTGGAACTCCACAGGAGCGTGGCTGGTCTCTTTTACTGTGAAAGCATTGTGTGATGGTGTCATGTTTAGGAGATGGCTGGGGGTTAGGGGATTTCCTTATTTTGGGGCAACAGCCTTTATCACTGCTGTCACACTGTGACCATCACATTGCGCCCCTTTACAGTCAAGTAACAGCTTTGGTACAGCTGCAGTCAGTATCTTGAGTTCTGGAACAAGTTGGGGGTAATGACAGAGTTAATGAACCACCTTTCTCAAGATGTGGTCTTCATTCACAGCAGCCAGCAGTGTGGAGCTGATGAGTGGTGAGTCAATAAGCAGCTCCCCTGTGGTGGTGGCTCCCCACTCCCTGCACACTCCTACCATGTGAACAGGTGTGGGATGTGCACCACAGACAAACAAGAGCTCATTCCCCACCTGGTCCAAGTGGAAAAATTATTGTTTCTGTAACTGAACAAATGCCCCCAGTGCAGGACTGAGTGAGAGACATTGTCCATTCATCCTGGGGGAGAATGACCCTACTGTGGTCACACATGGCTTTCTCCTGACATGGAGCATTGACAAGGTTTGCTTGTAATTGCTTACAAAGCACAAAACAAAGTCATCCCTGGATACACCAGTCCATCGGTTTGTCCTTCTTTTTTTTTTTTTTTTTTTTTGACTCGGTAAGCATCTGCATCAGGGCTAGGAGCCATTAATTCAGATTGTCTTTTGTGTTTAATTGACTTTCTCTGGCCCAGGACATGTGTCCCCTTGCAGGGGAAAGAACTGAACAGCCTTGTCACTTGCTTCTGTAGTTTATATTAATTAGCTTCTCCTTTCCCCTCAGAATGCAGTTTGCACAGAGAATTAACTTTGAACACAAGTACCGATGATTGTAATCCTTGCTATACTGAATATTAAAAAAATTGATCGTTGTCTAGGGTATCAGAGGCCTCTCAGTGTATTTGTCATGTGAATGCTTTTAAGACTCTGACTGCTCTAATACAATAGCTATCCAGAGGGATAATGTAGTGTTAAACTTCTCTTTAATAGCATGCATGTTCATTTGCTGGGGTGCTTTCAGGTGTATCATATAAACTGGTTTGTATGCTACACCACTCTTCTTGCAACCTCCTCTGTGTGTGCATATGTTCTTTACTCTATGCTCTGCTCAGCAGAAAATCTCAAAATTCACTGAAGTACTGGGAACTATTCTGTAATTCAATAAAATTTTGTACTGTCTTACTTCATGAGTTTGTGTTACTAGTTGGCAGTTAAGTACAAAGTAAGGCAGGAGGAAATAAAGTTTAATGTAAGTTGCTGTCTAGTAAGTACTTGAGTACCTTTAATAGATAATGCCAATACAAGAAAATGCCCAAAAATACGCAGCAAACCCAAATGCCTTGGAGAGTTTATCCTGGTTGCAGTGGACTACAGGCATTTTCTGACTTGCCTGACTTATCCTGAGGGAAAAAACCACCAGCAGTCAATCCTACACCTCAAAGAAAATAATCTGTAGTTATGTGAGAAGGCTTTGCTTCAACTACGAAATTAAAGTTTTGTCGGGTTTGAAAAGGTTTTTCTGTTGCAGAATGCACAGGCCTATGGGGAAATATTTAACTGGCCCTGAGTTCTGGAAAGTTGCATGGTTGAGCTTGCAGAGACAAGACAAGAGGCATAAGGTATCTCCTTCCAAGGAGTCGGGAAAGATGTGGTCTTTCTGGGAATTTCTTTTAGATTTCTTTCCCAGAGTCTAACTGGGATTTGTGTCTCCACCCAAACAGGTGATGCGTTCTGCCATCCATCTCAGCTGGTGGGTACAAGAACAGTTGCTGTGGAAGTTGTTCCGGAGGGTACTGTGAGGAACTGTGTAAAACTTGCGTGTTTGCTCCTTTTCAAACCTGTTTAAGGTGAGGGGTAACTGCAGTTTTTGTTTCTGTCTGTCTGTCTGATATTGAAAGGAAATCCGTGGAATTGGCTTCAGCTATGGTAGCCAAATGTTGTTTGTTAAGGATGACCCTAGGAAGAGCTAGACTGGCACTCTCCCAAATCAGAGAGGTTCACTGGGTACACAAATCCTTCATTCGTTCGGTTGTGATTAGCACGGAACCTTTAAAATGGCATTCTCTTTGCTTTCCTGTGCGGTTTTTTTTAAAATTGAACTGACTGCAAATTATCTTGTGACACGTTGCATGACATATGACTGCCCGCATTCTGTAATTTGGGGCAATTGAATGGGGGTCAGAAGAGCATTTGATACACTTCTCCTTATGTATCTCTTGCACTGACATATGCAAAGATGTCTCTTCGCATATCAAAATAAGTAGAGAATCTCAGTTTGCAGACAGCTTGGAATGCAGCTCATTGAGCAGTAGAGAAACCTGCTAGTATAGAGGAAAACCAAAAGCATGTGAAGGTGCTTCTGTTTTTCTCCTATATAGCTGGGTAGCTTTTCTTCATCATGTCAGCATATGAAGGCTAAAGGTGCAGGTTGAAGTTCTAGAACTGTATCTTTGGAACAAATACAGATTTATGTGAAATTTCTCTTAAGGCTAAATGACTGATCAGAAAACTTGGATGCAGATCTTCACTTTCCCAGATCTGTATATGTTTGACATTTGGTGGGTGATTCTGTCTCGCCTAGGATGTGGAGAGTCAGCTGTGGAGTTTTTGTTAATATCGTGTTCTGTTCTCATTTACCTTGTGATTTATTAGAGTAATTATGCTGTCATTAATTTTAACATTTCACAATGTTAACTGTAAGATCACAAAATCTCAGTGGAAAAAAACATGTTCTTAATGGTCTTAGGACTTCTCAGCAACATCCAGCTGTACCAAAATTTTCTTTTAGATGAAACAATTCATCTTCCCCCTCACCCCTTGTTTGGTTTCTTTTCTCTCAGGGCCGTTGCTTGGTTTCCCACAGGTAAGAATTGGGGCAGAGTAAAAATCTGTATCATTGATATGTGTCTATAATTGGATATATTGGTGCATTCAGGAAACAGTTTTCTTGCTGGACAAGATTCGATCTTCCCCTTTCTTATGCATGACCCTGAGAACCAGCTTGCTTGTTTTTGGTCATGCTTTGGGTGACCAAAACCCAGCATTTGCATTAACAGCCAGTATTGAAGTCAAAATGGGGTTACAGATTAACAAAAGATGAAATAAACAGTGGGTTTAGGAATAAATTCAAGACATTTCATTCTGTTTGGTCGCTAACTGTTACAGCGCCTGAGTGGGTCACTGCTGGTGAGAGAGACGATGAATCTTGTTTCTTGATCAGAAGGCTGGATTTATTGATATATGATATAAAATACATTATAACTGTACTAAATAGAATAAAGAGAGAAGTTGCAGATGCTTGCTAAGCTAAGAATAGAAAAGAAAGAAACTAAAACAAAGTTGTGCCCAGGGACTCGGTCCCCTGGCTTGCTCTTGTGATTGGCCCTCAATTATAAACATACAAACATGAGCCAATCAAGGTGTCCCTGTTACATTCCACAGCAGCTGATAACAACTGTTTACATTCATCTTCTGGGGCCTCTGGCCTCCCAGAAAATGCAGAAATCTGAAAGAAAGGATTTCTGTGAAAAAATGTCTGCGACATCTCACCTTTCTAAATTGTATAAAATAAAAGAAAAATGCTGATGTGGAATGAACAGGAAATTTCTTCACCTGTAAAATATACAATACTAACAAATCACTAAAAACAATCCTACAATCTAAGAAAATGCAAAAAACAATGCAAAGAGAATTCAAGTCCATGCAGCTGAGTTTCAGGAACAGTCCATCAGCTGAAGTTGTTTCTTTTGGACATCTGAGAGTCCTTTTCGGTCCTGAAAACAAACTTGCTGCAAAAAGAATCCCATCAATAGTTATCAAAAACCCACTGACAGTCCTACAACAATTTCAAACAATTTCAAACAATTTGAACAACTTTGGAACGTCCTTTTCTGACCCTTCAATGCTTCAGTGCTTCAGAGCTGCTGCCCGCTATTTTCAATCTTTTTTATTTAATTTAAAATTTTTTTTTTTTTTTTTTTTTTTTTTTTTTTTTTTTTTTTATCGAGAAGCAAAAGAGCAGCAGCCGAGCAGAGCAGTGCCAGAGAAGTAAAGGCCCTGGGGGCCCTGGCCCATGCTGGACCAGGAACCCCAAAACTGGCTCACAAAGGGGGACCAGGGCCTGTTGGATAGACCACAACCCCCAGAAACATCAGGAGGCCAAATGCTGGCCCTGGCCCAGAAACTTTCTCAGCCCAATGGCCCAGGCCAAACCCATGACAGAGGCTCTGCATTCCCGCAGGCCTGAACCCTGCTGCCAGCACAGTGGCAGCACGGGTAGTGAGATGCTTCCTTTCCCCAAAACCACTGAGGCATGCCAGCAGTGAGGAAATAGAAGCCTTCCCCAGCAATCCCATCTGGGGTCTGGAGATGTTTGTTTCCCACAGCAAACCAGCTATGGTCTCCTCCAGCTGTGCCATCTTCCCCTGCACTGCATCGGGTTTGTCTCTCATCCGCCCCGTGGCATCACCATCCCCATCCCCTTCGGGCTGGGGATCAGAGGCAGGGCTCTCGGGATGCACCTGCCCCCCCATGCCACTAGGACGCAGGAGAGGCGGCAGCCTCCATGGGACAGCAACCGAAACACCACCCCCCAAACCACCGAGCTTGAAAGCCGGCAGCCGGGCTGCGCCCGCACCCAGCTGCCGAGCCACGCCTCCTCCACGGAAGGAGAGACCCCCCGCCGGGGCAGCTGCTACAGCAGCCAGTGGAAGCAGCGGGGAGGAAGCCGGAACCGGGGAGGGAATCACGCTGAGCGTGGGATCCGCCGCGGGCCGCCCCGAGGGTCCCGAGGGTCCCGCGGATTCGGGGCCGTCTCCAACATCGTCCTGAACAAGGACTGTCTTGGCTTGAGGCGGTGAGGAGGCCGAAGGAAGCGGCGGCAGGCACGGCACAGGCAACAGTGGAGCCGGGAGAAGCGGCGGCGGAGCATCGTCGCTGCTTAGCAACAGCTCAGGGGGCGGGGAGGCCGGTGAAACCGCGGGCGGGACAGCCTGGAGAGGCGGAGACGGGATCTCCTGGAGAGGCGGAGCTGGCAGGACCGGAGAAACCTCAGAGACCGGTGCCGCCCCCATGTCTGAAGGCGGAGTCTGAGAGGCCGGCGCTGGCTTGAGCGGCCACTCCCATCCCCCCGGAGAGAGAGAAGGGGGGGAAGGAGAAAACTCCATCTGAGCATGCTCCGGAGCAAGAGTGAAAAAAACTTCTTCGCCCAGCGAAGTTTCAGCCCCCCCCGCCGCGAAGCAGGGCGGGGGGAAAAGCCCAAAGTCATCACCCACCGGGTCTTCTGCCAAGGAGGGGGGAAACGGTGCCTGGCCATAACAATTAGAAATCCATTGGAAACAAGCTGCTCTGCGTTTCAGAAGTGGGAAAAGCTGTATAAATGCTGGGTAGATAGAAGGCAGGACACGTCCCTGGCTCCAGACGAACTGGAAAATGGAGTCCATGCACTCCCAGACAAAAGCATCTAAAGCGTACAGGACATCAGTAAAGAACCCAAAAAGCTTTGCCCATCTAAAAAATTTATAGAGATCTGTTTCTGACAAAAAGCAACCATCTTCTCTAGACCAATGGTTCCAGAGGGCTATAAGTTTCTCCTCTGAAGGGGAGAATTGAATCTCTTCTGGCAAGGCATGTGTCTGCCATACAAACAGCCACAGACTACGAAGGGCTGGTTCATCAGGGATAGAAAAGCCCACAGTACCTTTTGAAAGAGTCCAGCTCCACAGGTCTGCTGCTCTTTTCCATCATCTTTCCTGAAGGTTTTCCAGAAGAAGTTTCTCTTTGCTCTGGCCAGCTCCACAGGTCTGCTGCTCTTTTCCATCATCTTTCCTGAAGGTTTTCCAGAAGAAGGTTCTCTTTGTGGTCAGCCTTGGCTGTGAACTCTGTCCAAATCAGGATCTTGAGTTCTTCAGCTCCTGGCTTGAATCCACTTCTGTGGTCGCTTCAAAGCAACCATCACATGCTACACATACAGGATTTTTACCCAGTGCAGCAATTTTGCTCCTCTGGTCTTATCAAATTAATTTTTGCTCTGACACGAGGGGTCACCAGATGTTACAGCGCCTGAGTGGGTCACTGCTGGTGAGAGAGACGATGAATCTTGTTTCTTGATCAGAAGGCTGGATTTATTGATATATGATATAAAATACATTACAACTGTACTAAATAGAATAAAGAGAGAAGTTGCAGATGCTTGCTAAGCTAAGAATAGAAAAGAAAGAAACTAAAACAAAGTTGTGCCCAGGGACTCGGTCCCCTGGCTTGCTCTTGTGATTGGCCCTCAATTATAAACATACAAACATGAGCCAATCAAGGTGTCCCTGTTACATTCCACAGCAGCTGATAACAACTGTTTACATTCATCTTCTGGGGCCTCTGGCCTCCCAGAAAATGCAGAAATCTGAAAGAAAGGATTTCTGTGAAAAAATGTCTGCGACAGCTAACAGTCCAAAAAATCTAAGCATTCTATGCAGTAAATGAGTGACACTTGCTCAGAAAGTATGTGAAAATCATCTTAAAACAGAGCTGTTCATCTTGTTTTTCCCTGCTTCTTGTCTGTGATGCTGTATTCTGAGACACGGGTTGAAGGACAACTGAGAGCCTGGTGGTTTTGTGGGTTTGGGGTTTTTTGGGGGTTTTTTTGGGGTGTTTTTTTAGGTTTTTCCGTTGGGTTGTTTTTGGAGGGGGGGGGGGGGGGAGTTGTGTCTGAAGATTACTGTTGCATCAACATCAAAAAGTTCACCCATTTCTTTCACTGTAAATGAGTTTTTTTCCAAAGTCCAGCACACAGAGCTCCTGGTGGAAAAGCAGACAAGTGCAGTAGTTGCAAAAAGAAATGTTTAAAGCCTGGGTTGTGCTGCTACAGCAATGTGTATCATAGGGATGAATGCCAGAATATCTGCTCAGGTGGTGTGAAATCTCTGGCCATATTAGGTATGAATCATCTTTGGGAAAATGTAGTAGCACTAGGCATCCTTAGATCTTGTCCTCTGGATTGTGCATGCCTGTGATAGTGCTGGCTGCATCATCTAATTTTTGCTAAAAGTAAACCACAATTGCAGGAATCTGGTGTATTTCAGTTGTCAAAATGCTTTAAAAATAGACAATTGAAATATTAAATAATATATTTCAGGGTAAATATTTACTATGCAATTGATTATATTATAATTTTGATGCTGTTTCACCTTAAGAGCAAATTCAAAGCTTAACAGCTTGACTCATACTTGTTCTTCCCTGCTCCTCCTATATATGAGCTCAGTCTCTTGAATATCAAGTGCTTGTGTTCCCAACTGCTTTTCTGTGTAGAGCATTCCAGCACTGTGTAGATGTTTGTGTCCAACCTGCTTCTTCCACACACTCCAGACAGCCAGATGACTCCATAATGTGCGTCAATATTCAGGCATAAAACTTATTTCAGTAGTGCTCTACTCCCAGAGCCGGGTTTTCACAACAGCCATTATTACTTCAGAGCAAAACACCATGAAGGTAGTTCCAGCTTTCTTCTTGGATATACATTAAATCATAAGGCTGTTTTCCTCTTCTTCTTTTTTTTTTTTTTTTTTTAAATATGAGAAAACAGTTCAGTATTCTTCTTTCTTAACAGAAATTCTGCTCCAAAAATGATGAATCAATAAAATAAAATACTTCTTCAAAGGATAATACAGATTTTTAGGGCGTTTCAAATATACTATGCCTTTTCTTATCAATAAGGGCAGAATAATGGTTCTAAATGAAATAATAAAATACCTTGTATTGTTAAAGCCTTCTCATCATAGATGTTTTGAGTCTGATCTTACATTTTCTTTGCTTTTTTTTTTGTACTTGGAGCCCAGCATGGAAAAATGTTTGGGGACCTTCTTGTGACCCTAGCTAATGACTTCTGTTACATGATAAAGTAAAGAAGCAGAATTCAAGGCATTGTAACTTGAACTTGGAAGTTTGAGCTGTTTCCAGAACTTGTATTCTAGTCACAATTCGGACCAGTTGATACTAGTGCATTAGGATTTAGGAAAGAAGACCTTAAGTTTTACAGGGTCAGCTTCTTAGAGTGGAGTTGGGGAAAATTAACCAAAGGAGGGAGTAAAGAAAGTACTTACAGAACCTGTCCTGTGGTTATATTGTAAAGCAACTAAGGTGGAAGTGAGAGAAGGCACAGGATTTGAAATGCACTTGAAAGGCCCATCCCTAAGAGCCTCTTGAGATACCTCAGAGAGGTGTTTTGAGAAATAATGAGCACTTGGCAATTGCCACTGACAGCACCTCATGGCTCTCATTCCAAATTAGTAAATTAGGGAGTGTCATGCTCTGAGAAGCATATGTAGATTTACCGGCCTAATTTTAGTTGTAACTTATTTTTTAACAGGTTATATTATACTAAGAGTTCTACTGTCTGAATTTAGAATTTTAAGGACATCTATTGACTGTGTGCAAGCTGCCAACTGTGAAATGAATAGGCATTTAAAAGGTTTATTTTTATGTTCCTGTTGTGGCCCATAACATAGAGCAGTGGCAGTGATGTGGAGGAAACAGCCATCACATGAGATACTGAGACATTCTCGTGAGCTCTGTGCTTCCCTTAGCCTTGCTCTGCCCTTGCTGGCAATTCAAGGCTTTGGTGATTGCTTTCCGATGTTGCTTCATATGAGGACTCTCAAAAATTGGTCTCTTTGTTTCAAATAGATTTAAGTCTTTGACAGGTTCTCTCTATTCTGAGGTAGAGACCATATTGCCCAGTCCAGTTTCTGTTTGGTCAGGCTTTCTAACTTAGTGTAATTGTTGAGGTGATTTATCTGAAAAACAGTGGATCATTGACTGAATACATACCAGCTTTAGTTAATACTTACAAAGTATGCATTTTTCCTAATACTATATAGTTAAAAGTCTATTCCCCATAAGAAAGTACAAGCCTCCTTTTGCAGTTTGAGAAATAAGTAGTTAAATTATCCAGATAGTTTTTAAATCCATTGCCACACGCTTTAGCACACCATTCTGTCTTTCCTTTCTCTGTTACTTCTTTTCTGTAATGGAAATATATTGTTTGCTCTACACAGATGATGTTTGTGTGTTGTTTATTAAGTGTGCAATAGAAATTCTGAAAGAAATATAGTGCAAGGGTACATTAACTTGGAGTATTCTAAATTTTCTTCAAGTAGTTTTGGTGAAATAAAATGATGTTTTTTATTTTAAGGGAAAGGATTGCTCTGTGGTGTTTAAATGATGGTTATATAAAAATACTATATATAGTGCAAGGGTACATTAACTTGGAGTATTCTAAATTTTCTCCAAGTAGTTTTGGTGAAATAAAATGATGTTTTATATTTAAAGGGAAAGGATTGCTCTGTGGTGTTTAAATGATGGTTATATAGATGTATTTGTGTTGGTAAGTACCTGTGCACCTTTTGTATTTTCACAATTTTACTATAGTGTGGAATAACTAAAAAGCATAGGACTTTCCAGTAGGATATGCTGCACTGTAGTGTATCTGCAATAGAGTACATGAGTAGGATAGATAATTTTGAAGCATCTTAAGCAGTTATTTTATTGTATTTTGGTGTGCTTCAAAAAAGGAATAATTGTCTTGGACATCTGATGTAAACAAAGGCCTGTGATATGTGAAAAAGAACTGTCTCCTTCAGGTATGCCCAGATTTCCTTAAGTGCTTGATTTAAAAGAATTTGTGGTATTAATTTCAAACCTTAGTCTTTCCAACCTTGCTTAATGAACTTGTCATAGTTACCAGCACTTCATTGTTTAGCTTATTACTATTTTAGTGATTGTTAAACAAAGGTGGCATTTGGTGCATTTAATGAAACTGAAGGGATTTCATTCCCCTTTCACAGGCCCTGCCTTACAGGAAGTGAACTTGCTGCTGCAGTGCTTCAGGTGGCTGGGGAGATGGGAAGCATTCTTACTGCCTTCGATAATTGAAGTTTCTGGACACCTCCGGTGATGACTTCTATCTTACCATGAGGCAATCAAAGAATATGGCATTTGATAATACTTTTAATGGCTTATGAATATGGAAATCTGTGTGAGTTTCTTGTTAGATAAATGAGGACATAATTATTTATCGCTTGTGTTCCTAAAACTGCCCTTGAGATACCTTTTATATCAGATGCAGATATACAATACTAGCAATATCAGTAATGAGGCATTGAGGAAAAAAGTAATTTCCCTGTTACTGTGCTACTGCATTATTTTAAATGCTGCCTGGAAATTTTTGGAGATGACAGCCAGATACAATTTTAGTGATAAAGATGAATGACTTTCTACAAGCAGGCCTGATTTTTCATTAAAACTTAGGTAGATATAGTGATGCTGGGTGAGTGGCAACATAGAATTTTGACAAAGACATTGCAAGAAGCCAAGAGAAAAGATTTTGCAGTGCACAAAAAATATAGTAAAAAACTCTCACAGTAACAAATTACAGTAAAAATAGGGTAACAAAAATATAAATGAAAGGTGTGGCAACCAGGCAAACGGATGTAAGTCTGAGGGAAAAGTTGCGTAAAACATCGTTTCAATTGTTTACAAATACTGAGAGAAAGAGCTTGAAAATTGCAAGCCTCTGTTAATTTTTGGGGGGAGTTTCTTCAATATTTTAAGATAGGTAAGGCCTAAATTTGTGGGGAGGAACATATTCATTTTGTGTGTTGTTGCAGAATTAAAATTGGTTTTACAGCGTGAAAGTTGGAAAAATCATGCCACAATCTGGACGTTATTGTAATTATGGACTGCCCAGCTATTTTGGTGAGCATGTGGAAGAACATTTATCAGTGACATTTAATAGACTGTTTGTGCTGGATGAAGCAGAGGTAAATCCTCCAATGTTAGACCCTCAGTGAAGCCTTATTTCATGGTCCTTTTAAGCTTTTCCTAAGCAAGGAAATAAAATGTGATTACTGTCTTTATTCTGGTACATCCCGCTCATTCAAACAAAATGTTGTAAAATAGTTCATAAACTGCCTTTTGATATGTATCTTGTCATGTCTGTGAAGTGTTAATTATTTCTGCTAATGATATGATTTAATGGTTAAATGTTTCACTATTAATCTTCTGCCATAAAAAGATTCCTTGTCTCCACTCAGGGCTCCCAGATGACTTCTAAAAACTAAAACAACAAAATCATTCACATGGGATATCAACAGAAACAGCTGTCACTGACTTCTCATTTGCATCTCTAAATAACTAAGCTGATTTCCTTATCAGATATCAACTTTCATGTATATGAAATCCTAATATCTCCAGTTCCCAAGTAGTTCTAGGGTCATATAACAAGATTTTTAGCAGCTATGAAGTCTTGGAGGGCTGAGACAGTTAAGGGACAATTAAGGGTTCTTGATTCAGGTTATATGAGAACTCCCTCAGCAGCTCAGGTTGAGTTGGACAGACCAGAGCAGCCAATGTGTGGAATCCTCTGATTCCTTCCCCTTCATGAAAATCCCCAGAGCCTTGTGGAGAGATTTATCATAGGGTCTTTCCCCACCTGGGCGGACAGAAAGGACTTCCTCATGGACTCTTGCTTAACAGTGAACCACTCCAGCTCCTTTCCCCATCTGTTCCTAATTCTTGTGGTTTCTCCTTTCCCTGTTTCTTCACTGGTTGTGTATCCCTGGTGGCCAGCCCCATCTCCCCTGTGGGGCAATGCCCTTTGTGCTGCCCTGTGCCCTCCCCTGCTCAAACCTTGTGCAGAGCACACAGTCCTTCTTTTGTCTCTGGTTTCCCTTTGGGATGCTGCAATAAACCTGGCTGGAACTGACCCTACAAAGCCCTTCTGCCCCTCTTGGCTGAGCTAGCTGTGCTGAGTGGGGTGTGTGGGCTTGCCTGAATGCTCACCCAAGCAGCTTTTCCACAGGGGATGCTCATTGGGAATTGGGTAGCAGCATCCACCATCTAAACCCCATGCTGCTCCACCAGTGTAGATTTATTTCTTAGCTGTGTAGCATTCACAGTGGATAAAAATCCACATAAGAGAAGCAATTTCCCCAACTGTCATCAGTTTCAGCAGAAAAGCTAAAATCTGAATGAAAATAGAGACTATGATTTTCCTTTGGATTTTTTTTTTTTTTAAATTTATCACTGAGTCACACTGAAGAGACAGAGGACAAATAGCAAACATACTGTAGAGCTGCTTGTTTATGAATCATGGACCTCCCAAAGCACTCAATAAACTGATTGTGTAATGAATAAATGCATGCTTCCAAAGAAATGAAACAAAACGACCTGGATTATTTTTTTTTCTTCTGGGAGTGTTTTTCTGATAGAACCTGCAAGGAATGCTTGACACTAAAAGGATTCTTCAGAGCTACTAGGGTATGCATATATGGATACATACTTACTTTTTATATATATATATATATATATATATATATATATATATATATATATATATGTATACACATGCAATTTCTCTTTCCTCAGTAGTTTCTCAAATTGGAACATAGAATTTTGTGAATGTGGCAGGAAGTTTATGGCAAATGTTAAAAAAGTCAGTATGTGAAAAATGATCGATCACTACAAAAACACTTAGAACAACTTGTCTGGTGCTGGGGGTTTTTAACATGTTCTTTATTTCAAAATTTTTCATCCAGTAGCATAGAGTCAGTAAACAGGACTGTTGTGGGAGTACAGCCTGAAAGGAAGTTTGAATAATCTCTTCACAAGAGGACTGTGCATGAGGATTCCAATGTACTTAGGTATTCATCTTGAATAGATTGATTGGAAATACGAGTGTCAGCTTTCAGACTAAAACCTATTTGTGTAAATCCTTATCAAGAAATAAGAAACAACATCATTATGAAAGGCTGTTGAATTTTGGAGGATTTTGAGAGATTTAGTGCTCTTCCCTTAAGCCTCTATTCTGTGAAGCCAAGCTACTAGTTCTGGAGTGCCACTGCAGATCTGATACTTTCTCCCTGGCTAGTTACAAGCCTTTCTAATAAGGACACAGGTTTGGAAAAGCTGATTAATTTTCTGTGAGCAGCATTTAGGTTTTAGTCTGAGTGTATTTCACACATGATGCAACAGAGTGGTAAGGATTTTCCTCTGGTAATGTCTTCAGAAGTGTTTTCTTTTCCTTTGGACTGGCAGAACAGCACTGTGAAAGGAACAGCCTTAGAATCTTTCTCGTATGATAATAGTTGCCAAAGGCATGAATAAAAGTACTTGCAATCTAATTTTGTTAAAAGCACATAGTGGTTGTCTGTATTTCCAGTGCTTGAACAACTGGACTTGAGGCCAGAGGATGAGAATAAAGTGTGTCCCAATCTTGTACTCCCTCTAGGCTATGGGCACAGGCTGGCTGGATGTGTCAGTATAAACTTGGAGAGCCAAACTTGCATCTCTCTTGGCATTGCTCCCCAGACGTGCTGCATGCCCCCAGAATTTGTGAGACACTCATTTCTGTGGTTTTCAGTCAGAGGGTAGGTGTGTTCTGTGGCCTATAAAGTCACAAACCTGGCACTTTGAACTGCTTCACTTCCCCCGGTTTTCAGTGCTGGGTATTGGTGCTGCATTTCAGTTTTTGTAAGAGGTACCAAATCGTAATAATAAGACCTGCACTTATGTTCATAATTGTAAAAAATACCTACTTTTGGCATTCCCTATTAGACTGTTAATTCCTAAACTCAGACTTGGTGGCATCTGACAATTGCTTGTTTGCAATTATGTTAAGCCCTGTGTTTGATCAGAATTTCAAGTTTGTTTATCGTTGATGTGATCCATACTTTTTGATTTTGTTATTGATTACTGCGGTGAAATTTCCTCAGTACATTTTGTCTGTTCTTCAGATCTTAGTGTTGATAGGCAGTCACATATATTCTCACAATGTTGGAAGTAAATGTATGGTTCTTTGATCACAGATATATTAAATTAATTTATAATAGTCGTTGAAGAATGGAGAACTAGCAGGAATTTTGAATTTTGAAGTCTGTCTTAATAGAGGTTTTTCTGTATTCAGAGTGACATTGAGAGTAAAAAAGCTCTGGGGGCTAGGAATAGGACAGCCTTTATGAAGATTTAATAGCATAATAATCACTGTGGGAAAGTATTTTCTTTTCTGTCATCTTTTAATTTGTCCTAATTTTAAACTTAATTTTAAACTCCTCTCTTTGCTAGCAATCTATTGATTTTGTAAGTTTTTGCCATGCACAGTTGTGGAATCAATGTTTCATCCATTCATCCATCTTTCTGTAAGGTAAAGAAATCTTCCATATCTTCATCCCTTCCAACACCTCCCATTCGTGAAAGTCAAGGAGAGAGGGATGCCTCACTGGATATTCTGGTTTGATACCCAAAACTAACCAGGGGAAGTTGGTACTGCCCATCCTTCTCCTTAGAGACATATGGAATTGTCTGCAGTACTTACTGTGTCAAACTACATTGATTTGCAGAATCCAGATTTCGTGGCTAGTAAGACTCCATTTCTCTCCATGACTCACACACTAATGGCACGGAAAAACAGAATCGGTGAGGCAAAGCTTACAGGAATGCAGTGAGCTCTCAGTCAGACTCAGCAGCAGAAGGGAGGTTAGGAGGAGATTGTGTGTTTACAGATTTTTGTTGTTCTTGATGGATTTTGTTTCCAGAGCTGACTCTGGAGTACTCAAAGTTTGCTGAGCCTTAGAATGAAGCAGCAAACAGAACAGCTGTTGGATTTCACACTGAAGTTGTTTCACTTATTTATGATGCAATTATTTGAAGGTTTCTTATGCGGCACAGTGGAAGAGAGCTCTGTTGGTGGAGGAGTGAAGGAATTTGTATTCACGGGATCTGCTTCTGTGAATGTCCTCTGCTGAACTGCAGTGTAGGTGGTCAGAGGAAAGCTTGTAGCTAAATATGTAACCTTGTGGTGTGAATCCATGCCTTAGTGCCATCAGAGAGCTGCTGCTGGCTTGGTTTAAAAATTAGGTGGTTACTCAGTTTACATATCCAAGATAGAGCAGTCCATTATTATTCATCTGGTGAAATAACTAATTTTTCTCTTCCACATGAATTCTGTGTCATTTTCAAATGCAAAGATGATTTGTTGCTATATATGATTGATCATTCAGGCTTTCCTGTGAAGAAATGTTTCAGTATCTGTTGAGTGTTAATTAAAAACTACCCTTCTGTGTTTCAAATGGCGTTAAACATGGTATCCTCTGACGAATGTTTTTATGTGGAAACAACAAGGATTCCTGAACACAATTGAACCAGAAGATTCAAGGCAAAAGTTGCCAACATGCTGGAGAGCACTGTGGATCAGGTTTTAGTTGGTGACACTACAGCTGCTGGCTATGAACAGACACAGCAAAAAGGTCACTTGGTTGGTCAGTGCTCACTTCCTTGCACTGCTGGTACGCATTAGTTTAGAATCTTTCAGGCTTTAAGTGACACATTTGGCCTGTTGGCTTTCCTTCCAGTCAAAGGCTCCCAAAAAGTAGTGTTTGGCGCTTGCAGTGGAAACCACATACAGTTTAATTCACTATATTTTTAAAAATAATTCCTGTTTCAAAGTGATTTTTTTTTTTTTTTACTTTGCTGAAGGTTCTGCTGCATTTCTGTTTCTTAAAATATTGAAATGAAATTTAATTTTCAAATAACAGTTTGTAGAAAACTTGATTGGTTGAGCAGATGTGTGAAAAGAACTCACAGCCCAACAGAAAGGTTACTGCTTTTTGTTTCCAATTAGAAAACCCTATCTGATTAACCCAGTTTTGTGGTTGGAAAGGTTCCTAGCTGCCTACATTTCAATGTTCTGTCTTGTCTAATGAGTTAGTTATCTGTTGCAGACAATTATTTCTTGTACATTGAAGGTTCCACGTAGTCTAGTCATGCTATTAAAAAGCGCCCAAGCAATTAATCCAAAACCCAGCAAAACTCCCCAGAGTGATGTATCACTGCCAGGTAACAGAGCTGGTGCCCTGCTCTGTGTATGAGTTCAGTACTTTTAACAGTACAGGATTTTTACTGCACAATGCATAGCTAGGATATTGGCCTGTTGGAGCGTGTACAGAGGAGGCCACAGATGATGGGAGGGATGGAGCAACTCTCCTGTGAGGAAATGCTGAGAGAACTGGGTTTGTTCAGCTTGGAGAAAGGACCACTGAGGAGTCACCTAACTGTGGCCTTCCAGTAGCTGAAGGAAGCCCTTCAAATAGATGGAGAGAGACTTTTTACAGGAACATGTGGTGACAGGACAAGGGGGAATGGATTCAGATGAAACAGAGCAGGTTCATATTAGGAAGGAATTCTTCCCTGTGAGAGTGGCGGGGCACTGGCACCAGGTGCCCAGAGAAGCTGTGGCTGCCGCATCCCTGGAGGCACTAAGGGCCAGGCTGGATCTCTGAGTAGCCTGGGAGAGTGTAAGGTGTCCCTGCCCATGGCAGTGGGGCTGAAACTAGATGAGCATCTTGAAGTGTCTTCCAAGGCCATTCTGTGATTCTGTGAATGCCTCTAAGTGCTTGTGCAGTAGAGTGGAATGTTAGAAATTATTTATGGACTGTTGCTTTTAAAGGATTGAAGCTCTTCATGTGTCACACAGCCTCTAGATCCCTCACACATTCCCTAATGCACTTTACAGTAGTGAGAGCTTTTGGCTTCACCCTGCACTGGTTGCACACAGGTAACAACGTTTGACACCTTTCTAATTAAACAAAGGCTGCGATTGGGCTGATAAATTTGCAAAATTCCAAATCTTGATGATTTGGTTCCATGCCTATTGCTGTTGGAATAAGCAGTATGGAATGTTGGAATAAACCAATATTGATCGCTATCTCTAGATTAAGCCAGTTTAAAAGTTGCTACCCCCAACTACTAGTAGTTGCTACTACTCATGGCAGCCTGGTAGTATTTATAGATAGCAACACCTACCTAAGAATGTTCCTTTAATTAGAAGTCCTTTAGTAAGAGTTTTTTTAAGAAATACTTTACAGATCTCTAAGCAGTATTTGTCTTCCATGCAGTAATAATGGTGGTTCAGTTTCTGTGAAGTAGAAAGATTGATAAACCAAGTACACAAGTTGAGGGAGGTAGTTGAGAACAAAGATTTCAGGAAAGAGAGAGAGAGAGAGAGAGAAAGAGAGAGAAAGAGAAAGAGAGACAAGAAAGACAAAGCTTGAAATGCTCTTCTGCTTCTGTCCATCTTCTCCTGTAGACAGGCCATTATCCTTCATCAGCCTGTTGGAATTCAGTTTAAAATGTTCAATGAGAAATCATCCTACCTATCTTCAGACATTCAGAATATGGAAATGAGGGGGTAAGCTCATAATCTCCTACTTCTAGGCAATAAATAGAAATAGGCATTTCCTGAGGGCTGTGTATTTGACCAAAATTAGACAAATCACAGCCCTGAGAAATGTTTTCTTCCTGTCAGATTACTCTGAATAGCTAAAAAGTTTATTAGGGGTTGTCATCCTGCTTCTGAAATGCTTTAAGTGGGTCTCTGGAAGACTTCATTCCCTTCAGTACATGGGAGACCTCTGCACATTTCTGCATCAAATTTAGCCTGACTTGGAGCTGTAGAAGAAATGTGGAGCCCTAACCTTGTGGTTGGCCTTCCCAGCAATGTGTAGGGACTTAGCAGTTTCACAGTCTGATCATTTCAGTGGACAAAAAGCCCAGAAGTTTCTGGCAGATCATCTGAGTAGTTTGGGTTGCCCTGTAACCCTCTGAGGTTTCTACTGGATGGCAGCAGGGAGCAGGACAGCCTCAGCTGAACGTGGTTTGGTTGTGTAGAGCAGAGAACTGCCCTGTTCAGCATGCAGATGGAGCTGGGTGAGCTCTTCATGAGAAGAGGCATCCTTGACTTTGGCTCTTGACTTCAGTCCTCTCATCCAAAGTGTGTGTGCCACAGATGGTTCAGGCTGTCTGAATTGAATGTGCAAGAGCTGTATTTTGGATGCTCTGAGTAGGAGATTGACTGGGTAGGCCCCAGCAGGGAAGGCTCCTTTTCACCTTGTCTTGGCTCATGTGTTCTGGGCTTTGAAGCATTTGTGTGTGTCTGGGGAGTGGCAGTGTTGAAAAGAAACTTGCAGTTTGGCTGTCAGATGCCTGAACAAAGAAAAGGAGCCTGTGTGTAGGTAATTGGACCAAAATTTGAGCCTTGGGAAGGGAAAGGGGTCCTTCATGGGAATCAGAACTCTTGTGACAGGAAGGTGCGCCTGGAAAGAGGACAGTCAAAGCGTTTATGTCACCTCAGGGTCTGCAGGTTCTGGGTTTTGAAAGAAAGCTGGAAATAGCCACTCTGGATTCAGACATGGCTTTGAATTTGGTCTTGTGTTCAGCTCTGTCTGTGCCCTGAGCCTTGGGACTTTGTTTACTAATGGGAGCTTTCAGAGGCTTTTTGGAGTACTTTTTTGCAAGACAGGGCTACTTTGTGGTCACATTCCCAGCTCTAGAAAAGGAAGCTTGGACTTTGTTAGTTCTTGGCCTTCAGTGTATTGGACCAAGTGTCCAAAATAACCATGGGTTTTTGTCTATTTGAGAGCAGTAATAAAGAGTAACTGTTTACCCCCTGTGCATTTTATAAGGTACCTGACTTTTTCCTTGAGTGCATGGAGAAAATGAGCTGGAATCCTGTTAGTTGTGATTTACAATTCTCTACTTTCCAGTACTGCAGAATTTACAACTCATTTTATACTTTGTCCTTCTACAGAGTGTTGTTTAAGCCGTGCAAAGTGTGTCCTCCATGTTAGGTAACAAGCTCTGCAACAGCATTGTAAGGTTATGTTTAAGGATTATTTCAGCAAGCTGAGGTCAGTCTGTTGCCATTTAAAGTACCTGTCTTAAAGATGAACTCTCCCTGGCAAACTCAACATGCACTGTTACAGGTTTTGAAGACACCAGCCCTCCTGTAAACTCCAACAGCTGGGAGTCTGTGATCTTGGCACTGAATTTGGGTTTGTATCTATCCAATTTTTCCGGTTCTTTTGAGGAGAAATGAATCCCTCATTACTGAAAAGAGTCGCTTGACACCTTACTCCATTTATATTGCAAATCGGGCCATCTGAGTCTTGTAGACGTGATTTCTTGAGGGTACTGAGCAGTAGCATCATTCAAAGTCACCACAGCTGATGTTTCAATTCTTCATATAATGGAACTGTCAGCTGAAAGCCTTGTACGTTTGGGAAGAGGGTTAACTGAAATAGTTAAAACTAAATGCAGACAGCAATGAACACTTCCATCATCCTAGAAAGCCCAACAGGTTTTTCTCTGAGAAGAAAATTAGTGAAGTATATACCTACAAGTTGTCAGAATCTGTTACCAGCAAAAAAATTCCCACAAAGGCTTCCATTGGCTTCTTAAAATTTTGTTAGCAAGTATTTGTATTAAATACCAAGCTTTATACCATTTATTTCAGGTGCTTGTAAAGATTGCTGTACTGACCCAAGTAAAAATAAAAAGTATGTTGCATATGTTCCCCCTTGATTATCTCTTTGCTTTCTTGGAGAAATCTTATTTTTGGTAATGAGAATAATTTGGTTTCTCTTTTCATTCAGAAGTTTGAAATCTGATCAGTAAACATGTTTTATGAATAGTTGTGTGATAATGCACCTATCAGTTGGGAGAACTTCAGAAAAAACCCCATTATGGATATTTTTGACCTCAAGTAAAAGCATTTTTGTTGGGGTAAGTTTTTTGTTTGCTTCTTACTAGTGATTAAAATCAGAATGTATCTGAGATTTTGAAATCAAAACATGGACTATTAGAAGGTATGGATGAGAGTGTCTGGGGAATAGGCTGTTCTGAAACTTCTGTAGAATTTAGAAAATAGCACCATTTGAGAAGGATCTATGGATGGCATCTGGTCTGGCTCACCACTAAGACTTTCTGCATTTCTGAAATGTAAACTATTGTACAGCTTATACAGATTTACTAGAGTCGATTTATTTTTATATCCAAACCATCCTTCCTGTATTTCATGTGTGCTGCTACTGTCTCCTTCCTCAGTGAGAGTGGCTGATAGAACTGCCTTGGCTGCTGATCTGTCTCCCAGCACATCTCCTGGGTTTCAGAGTTGCTCTCTACTGTTCTTTTTCTGGAAAACAAACTATGTTTTTTTTTATTTTTGTTGCTTTCTTAATTCATATTTATAGCCAGATGGGGAGGGGGTGTGAGTGCAATTTTTAAGTTATTTCAAGTATGAAATGAGAAATAATTGAGAAGTTGAAATATTTTTTTCACTCTTTCTAGGGAGAAGATCCATTTCATAGAGAGCAGATTTTATTTTTTTATTATTTAAAAAAAAAAAAAACTTATATTGAAAAAAAGTATACAGATGTGGAAGAAAGAAACCCAGCACATTTTGTCAAAAATCTGTTTTGGCACAAATGAAACAGTAGACCTGGACAGTACCATGTCCAGGACAAATGTTGTTTTTTCAGGTTTTATGACCAAGCTGAGTGTAACTTCTTATTATGTAATAATACAGGAAGAAATAGTTCTGTAAGTAAAAGTATTTGTGATAGCGTGAAGTTCAAACTTGCTGTGGAGGGAACGTGAAAGATTAAAACACTGGTAGAAGTGGATGAGTAAAGCAAATAAAATATAGGTCTGAACCAACACCATTACTCTTTTCTTTCCACAAGGGAAAAAACTCCAGGAAGCATCATAGACTCTTCTGGCCAAGGGCACAATATTGACAATTTCAATACAGGTGAAACAGTGAGAAAGACTCACAGTAGTCTCCCTGGAACACTTGTAATTTATCACTTAAGATTGTATTTATTTCTTAAAGTAAAACAAACATAATAAGGTACTCTTGAAATAAATTAAATCAATTAGTTGAAGTACATCCACATTTGGATAGCGATTTATGAAATTCTCTTAAATTTTCAATATCTGCTATGGTATGTATTTTTGGAAAGCAGTAAAACAGATCTGATTGGACTCAGCAGGTTTTTAATAAAGATCTCAAATGAAACACCTGGAATGATCAGGGCGAAGTGTTGTCTGTGACTTTGGGTTTAGAGGCACAGTAATATCCTGGCCTGTTGGTGGCAATCCATCATTGGTGGCAATAAGCGCTTCAGAGCTAATCCAGGTCACGTCTTCATTGCCAGTAAAGCAAAATCCTGGTGCTCTTTCAGTGTAAAATGTCTGTAAATTAGGGAAATGCAATCAACTATTTGCAGAGCTTTTTGAAAACCTGCTTGAAGTTTACCTCTTGTTTGTGCAGCCATGCAATTCAGCACTTTTTTCTAGGTTTTGGGGGCATCGGGTGCATTTGGACACAAAAAGGGAATTCTAATCTATATACAGAGTGTGTGGGAGTGAACTGAGAAAGAAAATAGGAGAGGGGTTGTGGCATTCACATTTTCTGAAAAATCCCTTCGCCCAGGATTTTTCTCCTGGGAAGCTGAGAAACCTCTTAGAAAAAGGAAAATAATTATTGTCTCATTTGCTTCTCCTGTGTTGTGATCACATGTGGAATGTGTTTGGAGATTTTTTACCCACAGGTGATTGTTTCATTGGATTCTGGTGAGATGTTTTCACTCATTGACCAATCAGGGCCAAGCTGTGTTGGGGCTCTGGAAAGAGTCATGAATTTTCATTATTGTCTTTTTAGCATTCTGTAAGTATCCTTTCTGTATTCTTTAGTATAGTTTAGTATAGCATTCTTCAATATAATATAGAAAAATAAAGTAATAAATTAGCCTTCTGAGAGCATGGAGTCAGATACATCATTACTTACTTTGTCAGGGCACCCTGCAAAGACAATAAGGGGTCAGGTTTGTGTCTTTAATGCTTATCTTTTTGATATGGTAACACACAAATTGAATTTCATAGCTGTTTGCATTTCCTTCCAAAGAACAGATGTGGATTCTAACTCTTGTCCCCACATTTTATCCTCATGTATGAGGGGCCATTCCAGCGAGGCAGAGTGGATAGCTTGGCATTATTTGCCAATTCTTGTGTCATGATATGTTGGCGTTAGAAGCAGAGTATCTTTGCTAATGAAGTACTTTCTCCAGCCCTTGTTCTTTGTCTCTTCCATAGCTTTTGTAGGGATCAGAAGGGCCCCTTTTCTTGCTGCTCTGCAAACTGTCTATTTTTATTGGTGGCATATGTGCCTCAGAGTACTCCACAGATCAAGCTAAAAATCATACTTTGGATTACACTTGCTGGTCTGAAGTGTTAAAAATTATTACTGGCTGGAAGCATGAGGGTTTTCTCTTTTGTTAACTAACATCTGTTTGTGTTTCATGTCTGTGTAGGCATATTAAAGTTTACTCTGGTTTTCCTTTCCAGCCTTTTGGAATGGGCATCTCCCATCAGTGTCTGTGCTAATACAGTGCTGAACATAGGGAAATGAGGATCAGAAATATTAGGAGAAAAATTTGAGCTGTGTGCAGTTGTTTAGTTACTGGGAATGCTGACATAAGTGAAGGTAAAGAATTTAGCATAAACTAGGAGGGAAAACCTCACGTTTCAGAGGCTTTTCATGGCTCTTCAGAGAAATATGTGCTATTTCTGTAGTTATACCTCATGATATGAAAATCCTGTATTGTTGTCATTTGCAAACAAGGTATTGTTCTTCAAGTTATTGAACTTTAGTATTTTTCTGTAGCATTGTGTTACAGTTACCAAAGGGGGTTAAAATTGGTGGACAAAATATGCTTGTGAAAATTCAGTGTAAATTGACGTTTTTTGCAGTATTCCTCCCATGTATGCTACACAGAAAACACAAATAGAAGTTTCCAGGCATGACCCTGTTTTTGTTTCTCTAACCCTGGACAGGAGCCATGACTGCATGGGTTGAGGTACCAGCAGTGGGACCCAGCACATTTTGATGGTGCTTTGTTATTTAAAGTGTGCTAAGAACCATGTTACTGTAAATTCCTATTTATTCACGAGGTCAGTCTTTAAAGAATAGATCTTGTGGAAATGATCCTGTCCTCTGTTGAAAGTTTTACTGTCTTCATGACATTTACACGTTCAAACAAACATCTTGGTTATTCCTTTAGATTTAGTGCATTGTTGAATGCTGCTTTGAGTAAACTTTTTCATAACAAGCTATTTATGTGTCTTTATAACCCCTTGAAGTTTCTTTCATATGTGGCAAGAATATTTTTAGTGTAGTATAATGACATTTCACAGTCCAAAAGAATTGCTTTGAGAGGCAGCTTTCATAAGATTCTTAATCAAATGAAAAGATTGAGCACAAGCAAAGAAATCTATTAAGCTCCTTATTTTAATCCACCCTAAATCATTTAAATGTATGCGTATTTGCATGTGAAAGCTGCTGTATTATCATTGCAGTAGAATTGTTGGTATAAATAATGCCAGTCACTGTCGCACTTCTATTTCAGTTTTAGCTGGAGAAGCCTCTATGGAGAAACAATTCCTATTTAGTTGTCTTAGAATTTTATAGATGGCGATGAACCCATTAATGAATCATGTGCTGCTGGGAAGTGATAGGCTTGGTAAAGCACCGTGTAGTCCGAATTTGCCATCTTAGGAAACAAGTTTACAGTTTTCAGAGCAGTGGCTCTGTCTATAAATAAAGTGGCTCCTTGCTTGTGTTGAAAACCTTTATTTGTTGGAAGCTATGATGCCACTTCCATACTCCTGTATTTCCATGTGGGGTTACCTGCAGCACGGGTTTTGCCACGGGCAGGCTGGTCCTGCTGTCAGATGTGTTAAGGAGCTGGGAGGACAGCCTGGCACAGAGGGGCAGGAGCTGAGGATTTGCCACTCTGAGTGGAGGGGGCATCCAGTTGTTCTCAAGGAGATGCAGAAGGATGGGCAAAAGGATGGGAAGTTGCCAATGGATGGAAGTTCATTAATTGCTCCAAGAGATGCTGCAGCTGAATGAGGCTGTAGAGATGGGCCTGAAGAGAGGAAGAAGGGAGGGACGAAGTGCAGCACCTGGCTGGCATGGGAAATGATTATCAAAGAACAATTTAAAGAGCGAAAAGTTTGGAAACTTGAGAGTATCTTAGTTTTTACAGTACCTTTTCCCAAATATGGGAAATCAAGAGAATCCCATGTAACCTTCAGATCTTGCTTTAAATCTACATTTACAATTGCATACTAGAAAATAAAATCTCCTGCCTAATAGTTGTGTAACTGCCTCTGTCAGCTGTAGAGAAGTGCTGTTATTTATTTTCTTCTGTTAGAACTTGCCAAAAATCATTGATGAAGAACTGCCTTGAGTTGCTCATTTTATATAATTAATTTCAATTTCTTGATTTTCCCATGTGAGCAAAGATTTATCTCACCAACTCATGGTTAGATGAAATTCTGGATTTAGTGGCTTTCCTGTTTTTTCAGGAAAATGTGAGGGAGAGGACAAGGATTTGCAGCTGATGGCACAATAGAACTCAGCGTTTAGTCAGTATGCTTTCTTCAGACACTAATGCCTTGTGAGTACTCTCTGCTGATGCCCTTCAGGACATCACAGAGGAAGAAATCAATCAGCCTCT
Source organism: Melozone crissalis (assembly GCF_028551555.1). Taxonomy (NCBI): domain Eukaryota; kingdom Metazoa; phylum Chordata; class Aves; order Passeriformes; family Passerellidae; genus Melozone; species Melozone crissalis. The sequence goes on along the minus strand of NW_026535840.1, from coordinate 2,833,289 downwards.
GAGTTTGGAGGAGCTCTTATAAGGAAATCTTTCCCTTGATGACCAGGTTGCCCATTCAAAACTTGGCAACTCCACAACAGAGCAATCCATGGAAGGCCTCACAGTGATGGGCAGGTGTACAAGTCCTTCTGAGGACTCTAATCTGACCTAACTTGTTAAAGAGAGAGTGAAAAGTTAAGAGGAGGAAGGAAACTATTTAAAATCATTGTCCCAGAGCAGCTTTTCAAATATTCTTTCTCTACCTTCCTTGAAGATTATTTTATGTAAACATTCTGCTGAACTAAATAAGGGGGTCCTTGGGAAAAGCTACTCATCTCTTCCTTTTTTCTAATGTGTATGTAGAAGTCCTAGAAAAAAGAGTAAAAAATTGCTTTAAAAAGTCTCTGCACTCAAACTGAAACTTAGCATGTAGTAAGTTTAAAAAAACTGCATTAAATATGATGTAAAATGGAAAGATTCCCCATTTTAATGATATTAAATGACAGTAGGGGAAACTGAGGGTGTAAAGGATCATCCTTGGTCCAGGAAGTAATTAGGGAGCATTTTAATGCCTCGTTAGCCTCTTCTTTTGATTGGTGGCATGTCACAGACATCTTTTGTGAAAAATCCCTTCTTTAGGATTTTTCCTTCTGGGAAGCTGAGGCCCCAGAAAAAGAATGTAAACAATGGTTATCTGCTGCTGTGAAATGCAACAGGTGCACCTGTGATTTGCCCATGTTGGATGTTTACAATTAAGGGCCAATCAAAGACTGCACTCTCCCTGAGACAGAATCAAAGAGAGCTCCTTTGTTGATTCATTCTATTCTATTCTTAGCATAGCAAGCTTCTGAGACTTTCTCTCTCTATTCTTTTAAGCATAGTCTTAATGTAATATATATCTTAAAATAATAAATCCAGCCTTCTGAACATGAGGTCAAGATTCTCACCTCTTTCTTCACCCTGCAACCCTTGCAAGCCCTGCAACAGTGGCAGCTTGAATTGATGAAGAACAGAGAAGCTTGGTTTGCTGACTTCTGCTGCTCACCAAAACTGAAGCCATTCTTTGATTGTTCTGATGTTCCTACTTGGGGCGTTGCCGAGTCAGAGCTCCCTGTCTCCCTGTGTGAGACCTCGTCAGGCGCTTATCTAGCAGTGTCTGTAGTGCAAGCTGTGCCTTTGGAGAGAGCTCCAGTTTGATGAGGTTTGGCCGGGTTTCCCTAACCCTGGGCCCTGGGGATGGGTGGATTGCCTGCAGAGAGAGGGCCCGAGCTCTGCGAGGCCTCTGCCGAGGCACTGCCGGCCACGGCCCTCAGGGAGCAAATCAGGCAGCCTGGGTGCTAGGCCTTTGTGCCATGTGTGAGAGTCTGTCCAAATTTTCCCTCATCTGCCTCACGATCATCCTTGGGAGACCACTGAAGAGAAGACCCCCCCCTTTCTAGAATATCTGGCTCTGAAGGAGAAAAGTCACACACCACGGGCCCTGAGACCTGAAAGCTCAGTGTTAAGCTATGTTTTCACAGGTGTGTTTGCTGTATGCTAAGAAGGGGGCACCGTGCCCCGTTTGCAACAACAGCAGCTCTGGAAGCTGTCCCACCTCTCGGCCTGGCTGGACTTGTCCTGAGTTTCAGGTGGTCTCCCACAGAAGACCCTCACCTGTTTTACAACCACTGTGACAGACAGACTGAGATGTAAGAAGGTTCTCCACTAAAGACTGAGACATGAAACTCCTAAAAGGCCCCTCTGCTCCTTCCAAGGACTGGGACTGAAACCCCCAGCCCGTGTGTGGGGGAGGCAAGCTGACCGAAGTGAGATATTTGCCTGCAGATTGTGACCACTGGAGCAAGAAAACAATGTCTCTCGCTTACTGCTGAGAACATGGACTACCTGTTACATCTGTTCCCTATTGTATCTGTTTCCCCCCTCACAATTTTCAGTAATAAAAACCTCTGAGTTAGCCAGAGCCTTTGAGATCTCCCCAGCGTAGCAGGCAGACCCTCGACTGGACTGCACCAAAGGACTTTGTCTCTGCATTGGTAGCTATATCCCCTCCCTCTCTCTCTCTCTCTCTCTCTCTCTTTCTCGATCTTTTTCTCTCCCTTAATCCCTCTATCGCATTCTTGCTGTGGTTATTTCAATAAAACTGCATTTGATTTGATTATCACTGCAAACCCCCTTGTACCGTGTTGGTTTTTGCACTCTGAGATCATTCCTACGAACCATCAGGGTATCTGTTCACTAGGACGGATCCTGACACCATGCTGCCTTCAGAAACGGTGCACATTCTTTTCATGCTTGATACAGTGTCCTGAAATTTATCTACTTCACCCAAAATCCATAGTTTCGATGTTGGAGAAACACTAATTTAAAAACTTGACCAAAACACCCTCAAACAAAACCAATCCTTGTTTTTGTTGTTACAGCAGTTCCCTGTGGAACATCACTGTGAATTCTGTTCTTCATTCTTTTAGACTGTCTTGTATTCATCAAGAAAAAAAAAAAACTGATCACAACCAAGGTTTCTCTTATTTGTGTGGGGATTTGTTAATTTCTTTTTAGCCTTGGTATTACTTTTTTCCTTGGCTATGTGTATCTCTCTAGATTCACTGTTACAGACTGATCTGCAGAGGGCCTCAGTAGTGTGCTTTATCTGTCTAAATTTCCATCATAAAAATTCATTTTGGTTTCTGGTTCTTTCCTCCAACCAGTTGCTGGTACTTCCTACAGTGGAAATAAATATTAGTTCCCACTGCTAAATTGTGCATATTGGATTTTCCTTTTTGATGCAGTTAGTGTTGCATTTTTGAGAGCAGTCATTCTAGATGGAACTAAATAGCATGGAATTTGAAACATATCTTAAATATTCATTCTTTAATTAAGCATATAATTTTACAAATTATGTTTTGTGTTTCCAGCCTCTGCATGTCCATCATTCCTTTGGTGATGGTTGACTTAATTTAGTAATTACTTCCCTTTCTATTGAGTAGCTGAGCAATTAGTAAAATGATCATTCAAGTAGTTACTTCTTTGTTGATTAAGAACAATCTTGATCATGAAATATGTTAACAACTCAAAATGTGATAGCTTTTCTGGTACAGAACTGGTTCACCACACTATTATTTGATTATTTGATGAGATGGATTGAATCCATGTCATCAACAGGTAGGTCATTTCTGTGTCCCCAAATGCATTTTGAAAATACATTTCAAATTGTATGTTGTAATATTTATTTACATTGAGGCTAGAGGTAAGAAATTGAGCATCTGTTTGTTCTTTTTGAAGTGAACACAAGAATGAATACTGCAGTAATTGAACTGTTCTCTACATTTGGTAGCATCCTCCCTACATTTCTTAGAAAGGACTCATTTGTGAAATTTAAAATTGATAAAAGCACAACAAGATTTTCATATTTCATGTAGATTTCTATGTGTATGTTAAATATCAGGGTGTAATATGCATATGAAGTATTATGTGCCAAAGAAGGCCTAGTTCATCAGTTCAACAGGCTGCAGGCCAATGTGGAGGCAGTGCCCATAGCGCCTGGAATTTGTAGAGCTGTACCAGCCCTGCTTGTGGATTGTGCACCCTAGAGATGGATTCTGCCATCTACTTTCCCTTGTCCCCGGGACAGAAGCTGCGCCACAGCTTTTTTTGTGTCTCAGAATGTTTTTTTGACTCAGGTCAGTTACACCGAGAAGGCAAACTCCTCGAGCTGGGCAGCTTTGTCATTTTCCGTAATTAGAAGCTCTTACACCACAGGTATTGGGCTACTCTGTAGAGCAAGACTGTTGGAGTGCTGCAAGTGCTGAGCCTGTGATGCTCACCCAGTACCTCCTGCAGACCTAGCCCAATGGATTTCTCTGAGACAATCACTCAGAAATTAGTAGATATGAATTGCTGGCTCTCAGACCTGTACCCTCGATTAAATAGAGCTCTTCAGTATCAACTTAAATGATTCAGAGCATGGGGACCTGAGTTCAGAAGGGCAGGGAGTCTTTCACAGTGGCACAGTGGTACACTTCTGTCCATGGGCTTGCACTGTGCTTTGAGGGAGATCAAAGCATTATTTCTGCCTTTCAAGTGTACTTGAAAACTGGAAAAAAAACAGCTACCGACATTTGTCACCGCATGCCCCATGTGCATGATCTGATTGAGCACAGCACTCCTTTATGATACAATGGATTTAGCTTTGCAAAGCCTTCACTGGCCGAGAAGTTTATGTGCTGTCTCCTGGTTTCCTCACAGCTTCTCTGGAAAAACCTTGAGGTTATTCTGTGATTTTTGGTTCTTGCCTCCTTAGGCATTTTAGGCATCGTGTATTTGAAAACTTGCTTATGGGTGGGCTTTGAAAATGCTGTAGCTAATGTAACACAAACATCGCTTGCATCATGAATGTCACAGGTCATGGTATGGAATTTTACAGCACTTAGCTCTTGGAAAGAGATTTTCTCTTGTGACTGTGCTTTTGTGACTGACTTATTGTGGCTCTCGACAATCTTTATGTTGACTGTCTGCCTTAGCATATCATCAGCTATAATGTCCTCCCTGTTTACATTTTGTCTTGCAATCTTTAACGGGCATAAAATCCCAAATGGCATTCCATTCATGAGCAGCACTGTTCCAGGATTGTCACATGTATTCCAAGGGACTGCAAGCACTGCAATGCCAATTTACATGGCAAGTACAAGCATGTTACCTGAGTAACTGACAGCAAGGGATGCAGAAATCCTCCCAGATTTCTCTGAACCTGCACTTCCTTGCAGGTCCAAGGATTTGTGTCAAGCATTTGCATTTACAGTAAAGCTGACTAATAATGACTGTATCTGAGTTATCTGTGTGCTGCTGAATAAAGTTTGGTCTTTATATAAAAACATTTGAACAGGTGCTATAGACAGCATCCAAAAAAAACATATTTGGAAACAACATTTGCTCATGTTGGCTTTTGACTGGTGGAAACTGAACTTGGCCTTTTCAATTCTTTCAGGTTTCTTGAAACAGCTCTTGGTCTCTGGTTTCTTGCAGATACGTATTCCCTGAGTACTGCACCATGCGTACTTCACTTTTACAGTTAATTGAGGTGGCTGGAGGTCAGCCAATCTGATCAGGCCTTTTTAGAATCCTGAGGTACTTAGCACCGGAGATTCTCTTCAGAGATTATAGCACTGAATTGGAATTGTTCTCCATATATCCAAAGTACATTAAACGTTTATGCTCCAGCGACTGGTAGGGCAGGAAGTGTTTTATCTACGTTGAATTAAGATTGTTCTAATTGCCCTCATGGGTTATCAGGGAGAGGATCGTGAAGGCTGGGGGAATTGAGAGCCAAGTAAAGGAAGTAAAAATCCAGCTGGAGTGTCGCTTTCAAGAGTTCTGGCCCTGCCGCCAGCCTTTCCTATGAACTGGGGAGGGGCATGTCTCACGGATTTGGGCTGCAGCTGTAGTTGGCTGTATAATTTCACAGCACTGTAGAATATTTGAATGAAAAGATGACAATTAACACCTTAGCATTCAGTTCATAATGAACTTTAGTCCATAACTTGTAGCTCTCCTAGAAAGTGAAGCTGCTAAATACAACTATGATTTTTAGAATCATTTTTAGAGAATACTATAAAAAAAATTAAGAGACTATAGAAAACCATCTAAAAGGAATCAAAGCATAGAAAACCAATTTCTGGATACAGTGTGTTTTCAATTCTTTTAAGTTTCAAAATACTCTAGAATTCTGATTGATATTTGTTCTATTGCATGTTTTCTCTGGCTTATTTATACCAATCTCAGCTTATTATTGAAACTTTTAGATCAATGTTTAAAAATACAAGCAACTTAGAAATGGCTTTAAATATAGGTCTCAGTACACCATATAAATAGGGTAATTCATAGAAATCTATTATCAAGGGCAATTACTGATTTTCATTAGTTTGTGAACAACAGTGATATACAGATGCATCAACAAAGACAGATTTTTTAAAAATTATAAAATAGTTTTCTATATAAATTTAACTTTCCAAGGTCTCAGTGTGTTACCACGATAAAAGCGCCTTACCCAAAATATCAAGTTTCTGCATAAATAAGTACAATAGCTTTATCTGAAACCTTGTGTTTTCCCAAAGGAGAATATAAAATGCCCAGTATATTTCCCACTAGAAGATGCCTAGTAATGTGAGCTGAGTTGCCTTCTCACAGTGGCAATAAAAGGTATTCTAAAAAATCTAATAAATTTGATGATAATGAGAACATAGACCATAAAAATCCCAGTAAAATCTTATTTTTTTAAAATATGACTTTCAGGGGGAAGGGAAATGGTCTAGAGAAGGGGAGTTTGTGAACATGCAGCAGTGTCTTTCCAAGAAACTGTTCTCATCTGGGGAAAGAAGTCAGTGTTCTCCAGTCCATCATGCTATTTTTGCTAGCTTTAAGGCGGTGCTCCTCGTATGCTTCCAACTGGGCGTTTTGGGAATAAAGTCAGTATTTGGCCTCAGGAAACCAAACAAAATAATGAAATGGGAATGCTTGGGGTGGCTGCATTCTAAGGTTTATTGTTACCTTTTGGTTTACTTGTGTAATATAAGGTCAGTATTCTATAGATGAGTTCCTTGTGTTAAATGGACTCTACCAAATACATGAGACTTGTGACTGCTAGTGTGGTACAATGGGGTGATAACTTTTTGGCTTAACATAATGTTTGAAGCCCTCCGTTAAACTTGAGATTAATTTTATTGTGTTTTATTGTGTGGTTTGTTGAAGATGTTTAGACTTTAATTTCTTTTTTTTCACGGCTCTGTAGAAACATGACAGTGAGTAGGAGTGTTACCTGGATTGTATCTTCAGCAGCTCACAGAAGTTGAAGGACTGATAGTTCGTGGTTTTCGAGGCATCTGTTTTTTGCCTAGGGAATTTCTGAAACTTCTCTGTCCTTGTCACCTTTGTTGAAAGGAGCAAAATGAGTCTTATGATGGTGTATTTGAATTCTGCAGCCCTACATTTCTTCCCCTCACCCTTTCATGTGTCATGATTTGCCTTTGCAATTTCTGATTTGAACCCAATATATTTTTCTTGAATAGTACTGGAAAATTAATAGTTTTTAGCATTATTAATCTATTAGAAAGTTTTATAGTGATCTTTTTTTTAGTAGACATCATTCAAGTGGGCAATTCAGTTCTTCAAATTCAATGAAGCATAAGGCATCAGGCCTCCTAATGTAAATAAGGATCTTTATATTCCACTTTTGTCAAGATATTAAAAAAGGAGTAATATATGCTTCAGTGGGTAGACGGTGAGAGTCTTCTCTACCAAAACATTTTTATCGGTTAAACAACTGTCAAAATCTGCTTCTTCTTCAGGGTTTTATATTGGTTTTTATACTACTAATATTTATTACCTAATAAATAACCTCTGTAATATGTCTATTTAGACTTTTCAGTGCCAATCCCAAATACAGCCTTTTGTACAGGGAGATTTCCTGCTCTAAAATCATAATTAACTCTATTGAGTTAGGAAGGAAGACAGAAACCCTTATAATAGTAGCAGTGCTATCCTGGGACGTGCTGAAGCTCAGGCAGTGTGGAATGGATGGAACCAATGTAAAACTCTCACTGCTGTTATTGACACTGTCTGTGACGATGATGATGATGATGATGATTATTTCTTGTTCTTGTTCTTCTTGTTCTTCTTCTTCTTCTTGTTCTTCTTCTTGTTCTTCTTCTTCTTCTTCTTCTTCTTGTTCTTCTTCTTCTTCTTGTTCTTCTTCTTGTTCTTGTTCTTCTTCTTCTTCTTCTTGTTCTTGTTCTTCTTCTTCTTCTTCTTGTTCTTGTTCTTCTTCTTCTTCTTCTTCTTCTTCTTCTTGTTCTTCTTCTTGTTCTTCTTCTTCTTCTTCTTGTTCTTCTTCTTCTTCTTGTTCTTCTTCTTCTTCTTCTTCTTCTTGTTCTTCTTCTTCTTCTTCTTGTTCTTCTTCTGCTTCTTCCTCTTGTTCTTCTTCTTCTTGTTCTTGTTGTTGTTGTTCTTCTTCTTCGTCCTGTTCTTCTTCTTGTTCTTCTTCTTGTTCTTCTTCTTGTTCTTGTTCTTCTTCTTCTTCTTCTTCTTCTTCTTCTCGTTCTTGTTCTTGTTCTTGTTCTTCTTCTTCTTCTTCTTCTTCTTCTTCTGCTTCTTGTTGCTTCTCAGTCAGGGCTCCTTCCAGGCTCTCCCTGACTGGCCAACCCAGCCCCTTTTATCCCAGTTATCTTCACTAGCCACAGCTGCAGCCCATCAAGAACAACCAGGGCTTATCAGGGCAAGGCCTATATACAGATATTCAAATAAAATACAGATATTTTACTAGGACTCCTACTATATTTCCTCCTTTTCTTTTACTGACAGAGACAGGTTTTATATATTCTACTTACAATTATACAACATATTTTCCCAGCTCTGGACTGTACAATACAATACAACTAGGACTCCTATTACAGCTGAACACCAGCTGAATTTGTTAGGTGTAATTTGGCATTAGTTTCGTGTCGTATTAAGCATTTGTGCAGAGCTGTGCCTACCCCAGGACTAGGTCACCTTCTTCTCTGGGTTTTGGAGGTGTTCTGTGGTGTAAGTGTAGGAAGACGTGCACATTCTGATGAACTGCAACAACCCAAAGGATTTTAAATCTTACAGCATTAGTCATAGAAGGGCTCACAGATGGTTATCACACTGCCTGTCTCCACAGACATCCTGACATTTATCCCAAGGCACTGCCTGTTGTCAGATGCATAGTCAATTGTGTCATTTGCTTTCACCTGTTGGAGTAAATCTCCATATGTAGATAGGTCTCCCCATTTTAATGACATACTAACAATGTCAGGATTAAGTCAGGGCCAGCTGTAAATTTAACTGGCTCCTGTGATGACTTTTGAAAAGACGGCTGTTTCACTAAAGGTTGCCACTTCACCCAAACTTATTTTTGTGGGAAAGAAGTGGGATGTAAAATTTTGTCTGTTTGGATTTAGGAGCATAAATCTCCTTGAGGGATGGTCCCAAATGACATGCCAATTTAGAAAAATCTGTCAGAATAGTCATACAATGGTATGCCACATATGTATGAATTCTTCTGAAAAATAGTGGCTTTGTCATTCTAACCTGTCACTTGTCACCAGGTAGATTCACACATTTCCTTATTCTGGGTTGGAAAACTCACAGTAATTGCAGCAACCTACTGCTTCATACATTTTTAAGCAAAATGTGAAGATCTAAATCTGGAGATTTCATAATTTTGGAATCACATGAAGAAACGGACTAGTACTTAAAAAAAACAACCAACATGCAATAGAATAAGTTGTTAACTTAATTGAAATAATAAGGGGCAAATAAATTCTTCAGGTATATTTCAAGACTTTCTTCAGTTTATTTCCTTCTTACCTTGTTCTTTCCTGGCTTTTCTGGCAGGCTTTTAGCTGATCTGTAGGAGAGAAAAAAAATCCCAACCTCTTTAAATTCAGATTAAAAGACAAAATATTTTTTTAACCTTTCTAATTCTCTTTGCGTAATAGTGCTGAGTTGTCTGAATATTTGATATTATATCCTCTAATTAGGCCTTTGATTTTAGGCAGTTTTAATATTTGATAAGAAGTTTTAAGATCTTGCTCTGAACTTTTCCCTGTCTGCAGCCTGTGTCCTGGCTGCAGATTGTGCTCTTGGTAGAGCTTTATGAAAGGATCAGTCTCTTCATCTTCAGCAGCACTCTGTGGAGGGCCAGCTGTGTTTATTATTATTATTTAATGTATCTTGTTTATATAGTGGACATGTGTGTACAAAGAATTAAGGAACAGTTGAACAATCAGTTCTGATTAGCACTAAAGTTTACATGAGGTATCAGACTTTAAGTGATGGGGACCATGAAGGCACACTGAAAATTTCATGCAAGAAGCTAGTTTTTTATTATTTAGGATGCCCCTGAGAACACATACTTTGAGATTTGTTGTTCATTTGGACATTTCACTGAAAGCTAATGGAGATGTTTGATAAAGATGAAATATTTGCTTAGCACCCTCTTTGCACAATACCCTTCTGTGTTTGGAAGGAAAGAAATTCAGTTCACTGATGTATTTTCAGTTAGCTGGAAGCTTCCCTGCTTTTGACAGAGCAGCCAGAAGGAGAGGGAGTTTTGGCTGGTGCCTCTGCTATGAGGCTGCAGTGCAGCAATGCCAGGCTTGATGTGTCAGCCAGAGCAAATGTTATTTGGTAAATCACTTTCCTGTTGCTGTGTTCAGGTCTGTCTCCTTTACCAGCCATTCTTTGAGTGGACAAAGCTGGATGTGCTGTCCATTGCCTTGTTTTTCCCCGAGTCAGGGGGACCAGAAGAGACCTCTGGAGCTTTATGTCCCACCACCCTGCTCAACCAGGGCACTCAGGTTCTGATTATCTCTAAGGAGAGGCCCCCACAACCATCTCTAGGCAATCCCTTCTAGTGTTCAACTGCCCTTACAATGAAACAACTTTGTTGTATGTTTTAAATTAAAATTTCAGTGGAAATTTCCTCTTGTCCTAGTCCCTGAGAATTAACCTTAAGTTATTAAGGTGTTCATAGTGATACCAGCTAAGTGACTACCCAGGTAAGAATTCTTTCAGTCTTCAAACTATATAGGAGAAAGTTTATATTCGTTATACAAAGAGAAGGGCTGAATATATGCAAACTCATTGAGAGAAATTATTCTCAAGGTTAATTGATATATATCAGTTTGCACATGCTTTCTCTCTCACAATTTTCTCCCTTATTACTAGTAGTAAATGGTCAAACCCACTTTTATACAAAGCAGTTTCTGTAAAGTTAGGCATCCCAAGAAAGATGGACTCAAGAGGCTTGGTTGAAGGCTGACATAATTAACAAAACTGTGGAACATGTTATTTTATAGGCTCACAGAAAACTAACTGGGAGGGACACTGAGCATGGCTCTCCAGAGTCATGGTGCCTCAGCTGGCCTCGGTGTGTAGGCACTTCTGGCATGCCTTTCTCCATCTGCACACACCCAGATTTTCTTGTGGAAGTGTGGAGACCCTGAGAGGCATCGCCTGAGTTAGAGAGACACAAGGAGCTTCCCTCAAAAGCTGTTAAGGCCCCATTGGCTCCTTCCCTTGTTCCTGTGTCCCTCCCTATTCCCCACTGGCCCTCATCTTTGTTCTGCCCCGAGCCCTGCAGCTGGAGCCACAGAAACCTGGGCACCCCCATAAGTGCCCCCTTTGGACCCCGAACATCCCACTGCACAGCTGAATTAAACATCTGTGGATACTCTGCAAAGGCCCTTTTTGTTTCCTTACCCTGGACTTTACTGTCAGCTATTCTGGCTGCGGCATGGAAGGGCGCTGGAATTTAGGGCAGGAAGGATTAATTTGTGATCTGAACTGCAGATTGCTTCTATCTGTGGCATCATGGTTCAGCCTGAAGGAAAGGACTTTCCCTGAGACTTATTCTTGAGCTGATCACTCGGTACATGGGAACTCCTTTTCTGTATTTACTTGGTGCTATTTTCAGATTATCTAATTTCAGGGATAAGGGCTTGAACTTGATGAACTAAGAATTTTTCTCGATAAAAGTATGTTTCCACTTGAAACCAATGGACTTTTCATGGCCACAGCAGCTTCAGACGCAGCTTCTAATGCCCGTTGTTGCATATTTGGATAGAAACACTGGAGATGATTAGATGTAGAGATTCTCAATTCAAAGAGCCTTCTCTCAGTCTTCAGGCCTGGAAAGCTTAGAGAGGAAGAATGAAAGCAATTATTATCTCTCTTTCTGTTCATGTTGTTTATAGATGTGTACTTTCAGAGTGTGCTATTCATAGTTTACCAATAGTGTGATAGGTTTTTACTTTGAGACCAATCAGATTTCACCTTAGCCATCCTGGTTATAAAAGGACACTACCTCTTAATAAAGTATTCTCTCTTTTTCACCTTCTGAACCATGGAGTCATTTCGTCCATCCCTGACCCAACAGCATCAATTAGAGAACAATAATTAAGCACCTTCTGAAATCAGTACACAAGAGAAGATATATTTAAGTGTATTTAATCAAATACAAACATGTATCAAAAATTAGTATTACAGGATCTTTACATATTTCTCTGGATCAAACTGGGCATTTTAGGTGTGGAAATGTGAGTTATGGATTGTTTGTTCAACCAGTTCTACCAATTAAGCAGAATTGCATGAATTCAGCATTCATTTGATACCAGAGTCTGCCTGGCAAAGGGCAGACTCTGGTAGCAAATGAATGCTGAATTGAGCAATCAGGCAGGAAATCAAAATTGAGGGTTCGGTGTAAGGCAGCTGGCACATGATCCAGAGCAGGTCTAGAAACAACTGGAGAAACTGACGGAGCATTTTCAGCACCTGGTAGTGTCATCTACAGCCAGCATCCTGCACTGGGGACTTTAGAATGGCATAAACATTTATCTTGTCTCTTCTGAGATATTTTGAGAGCACCAGTTTAATCAGTTTGATTACCAGGAGTAATTTTTTAAAAGACAAAAATATATAAGGACACAGCTGGCCCTGCTGGCTCTGGGGGCTGTAGCTCAGATGGTTCCTGGGCAGAGTGCAGGGCAGAGCCTGGTGAATGTTTGTGGGGGCATTCTCTGTCTTAGTGTGATGAACAGGGTTTTTAGCCTCAGTTTGCAGTGCTCCTGGGGATTTCCAGGGTTATGTGTAGCCTGAGAGAGGTAAAGCTGACATTTAGTGAAAAAGTGTGACTCCCTGCATAGTATCATCAGCACCACAGAAAAATAAAACTTCTGGAAATCCATAGGGTTTCTTTATAGCCTTCCATATCTACTTTCATGTACTTCTATTTCCTGGTGCTTAATTGCTGGGAATAGTGAAGCCCTTCTCTTCAGCAGAGCTGTGTCACAGCATCATTTAGCTGCGGTGAGGTCAGGATGGGCTGTGAGACTCACGTGTTTTCTCACTCTGGGTAGAGATATATGAGAAAATAAAAATTAAGAACTATTTTCATGAAAAATGAATGGCCAGGTTTGGTATAGTATCTCCTCCTAGAATTTATGAGTGTGGGATGGTGACCTGACACAAATTCTCCCTTGGCAATCAAGCACAGGTGTGCTGTCTGGTGACTAATAAAGGCTGTTCTTGCCCCGTTGTGCTGCAATAGAAAATGGTAACTAATGCACATGGCTGGAATGTGGGGAGGGGACCTGTGCCACAGTGATCCATTTACATTCCAGGAGATGGAGAGCTTCTTTTCAGCTGCAGGTTAAACAGAAGGGCCTAGAGAGGATTACAAGCCAGTGAGACTGCGTGACAGATAAGAAACCCAAATACAGTTCAGAGCAGCGTTCAGTGATTGCTGCCAGCTAATGCTGTCTGAGCCCCTCCCTGTTGTGGAATTGAACCTTTTCATGGCACTGAAGTCAATAACTGTACGAAGGAAGGGGCTGCACCTCAAGATGTGTTGAAAGCAAGTGCTTTGATAATAGAGCACTTCAAAGGCAGGTTAATTGGCATTAACTCACTTTGCTCACACATGCTGGAGAACTTTTCATGAAAAGAATGAAGTCCTAATTATTCAGATCAGCAAGAGTAATTAGGAAATATTACTTGCCTTAATAGAATGTGGGAAAGATCCTAGCTAGAGCAAGATGAATTCAGGTTGTCTAAATGGGAAGACTTCCTCATGCATTTTCAGATTGGCCAGGGTGGCTGATTTTTACGGGAACTGGTATCAGTAACTCAAAATGTTGCTAAATTTCTTAAAGAACACTCTACACTTCAGCTTTCAACAACGACTGCAGAAGGGACCAAACCCTTCACAATAACACTCTGATATGGTTCCTTCGGGCAGCCCCTGAGAAAAGTTCCATGTTTTGGTGTTTCCTGAGAAGACATTTCTGGGGCACTCCCATGTGCTTTTGGTAGTGCTTCCTCTTCAGGTTCCTCGCTCACCTCCAGGCACGTGCTGCCTTTTAGACTCTGTGCTGTGGCAAAGCAATAAAGCTTTTGTGGCTCTCTGCTCTGAGTCACTTCTGCACAGGTGGCATAGCTCAGTGCAGTTTTGGAGATGCTTTGATGCTGGATTGACTTTGAATTTTATTTTTTTTCCTTGATGACAAATTACACTTCCTGAGGATACAGCTTGTGTGAGACAATAGTAATGTCACGCTCCTAAATAAAGACAGAGCAAGTGAAAGCAGATGGAACTGCATTATTGATGGGAACTGAGGATATTCAGAATAAGGAAGTGGAGGCTGATAGAGACTACATCTACTTGATCCTTGCTAAGGCAGGAGCTATCGACACTTTGTACAGGAAAAGACTTTCAGATAAAAATCTCTGGTAGGTTTGGGCTCATTAAGAAGATCAAGACCCAAACCAGTTTGTTTTCTCGCAAGTGATAGCTCTAAACTGAAAGCTGAAAACCTAACTTTTTGGTGTATTCAATTATGTAATTTCTGACACCTTTGAGACTTCCACAGGTGGCGAAGAAGAGTGAAATTTTCTTAGCTTTTTTTTCTTTCTTCTCTGTGCCAGACCTTTTGTAATATTCTAGGCCCAATTATTCTGCTAATGTTAAGAGTATTCACCAGACAACTCTTGACCTTCTCAGTGACATGGGCTTTGCTTTGCTCGCTAACCAAAGGAACGTGAAGAACGTTCGTGGAAAAATGAATTTTAAATGCCTGCTCATCTCAGGTAAGGAATAAAAAGGGTTCACCTGCTCCCAGCAGATGGTATGCTTTTTTAGGTGTCAGTACAAATTTATTTCAGCGAAAGAGGAGAAATGCCCACAAGGTATTTGTGCAGAATCCTGAACTTGATACCTAGATAGAAGTTGACTTGAATGACATTTTTTCACTGAGTAATGGTTACCTGCAATCACAGAAAAGAGTGGTTTCAAAGGCACAGCTGGGTAAGCCTTGTTTAGATTTTCCAGTAAAACTGTCCTGTTCTTCAACCTTATTTTTAACACAAAATATATCTATAGTTTATGAAAAGCATGATTTAGACAGGAATGAAAAGGAAAACCTTGCCCTATTCATCTAAATACAATTGCTTCCATTGTGCCATTGGAAGCCCATGAAGGTTAATAAGGGCCTTTCCTTTGAGATTAGTGGAATTAGGTCAGTTTCTTCTTTCAATATATCTGGCCTGCAGCTGTAGACTCAAAACAGTTTGCTTGCATGCTCCTCATTTGTAGTTAGAGGATGAAAATACAATTGCAAGTAGAATGGATCAAAAACCTTTATATATTCAGTAATTACAGTTCCTTCTATCCAGCCAACCTGAAAGTTGTAGCTACCTGGGCAGCTTTGAGATAGATAAAGCAATTAATTAAAACTAAGCTAGAGATCAAAATCTTACAAACCACTCCATCTGCAAATATCGATAAGATGCATTTTGTTCCTGCTGTTCAAACAATAGGTGTAATTATTCTGGAATTTTGTGTTTGCCACCCAGAACAAAAGCAGTAAATTTTTTCTTCCCTGACAAAGCAGCTGGTACCGAGAAAGCCAGTGCAGCTGAATTCCTTCCCTTGGAGTGAATGGCCAAGCCCAAGGCAGTTCAATGACTCGAGGCTGATGGCTGAGTGAGGGTGGCATCGATTCAGAATTTGTTTGTCTTGGTGGGTGTGTGTGCCCACCTGCTGAGTATCTGTACTTCACCCACCACTGGAACACTCCTGTTCCTTCACAAAACCCACACACACTAGCAGAGGTTTTAGAAGTGCTGCTCCTTGGAAGAAAATAAGATAGGAGGGGAATCAAGGTCGGTTTTCATGTCCCAAGTTGTCTTGGCAGGTCACAGAAAATGAGTTTGTCTTTCTCCTTAAAACTGGAAACAAAAGAAAATTCAAGACTCCAACTCCAAGCTACATCTCAGTTTCTAACAACAGTGTGAGGCCATTTATAACTCTTGGGACTGTTCCTGAGTAGATGATAGTAAAGGACAATTTGGTGATAAGAGGCAGAGTCTGACCAAAGCGGTTTTCATACTTGGCAAGGAAGAGGGCATAGGAAGGAAGGCTGGCACAGAAGGATAAGTGTACTGAGAAAGAATTTGTGAATTTAACTTCAAAATGTCTGTCTTTGTTTTTGATTGGTGTGTGTTTTGTCAAGGTATAAACTAAAGCCTATACTGTGGTGAAGATGATAATATTTCGCCTACATTTTTATTGTTACATCAAGTTGTGGGTTGGAGACAGACACACGATACAACACGGTGAGTCCTTGGCAAACAGCCATGAGTTTAGTATGGCTGCCCTTTTTACAGGACTTTGAATTTCCTGGGCTCAGAGAGCTGATGGGATGGGACCTCGCTCTGCCCAGCTCCCTGGCTAGTGGTGTATCTTCATCTCAGCTAGACCAGGGTTGGCTGAGGTCGTGGCTTGGCTTCGAATCCAACCTATTCCTACCCTATCCAGGGACTTGCTTTCTTCTAGACTTTAGAGTTTAGGAGGCACCTTCAGATCAGCTGCAATGTGACATTGTATGAGGGAAAATTTGAGGCATCTTTGTAGCCTGTATGAAATGCTCGTGTGTTAGCAACTGAGGTGGTAAAGGTGACTATAGAAAGAAGTACTGTAGAGGGGAAGAACTAGAGGAAAATATACTGGGTAACCTCGAGGAAGGTCTTGTTTTGGATCCCATGTAATTTTGACAGTTGGTTTAGAGTAGTCAGACTGCCGTGATGACAGTAACCAATACACTTGTGACCTGTAAAACACAGAAGGAATCAAGAAACAAATGGTAGAAAGGTTAGCGGGAAAGACTTAGAAGTTCAGTTTTCCGTAACTTGAATGATATCCTGTATATTTGGAGCAGAAAAGCATAAGCAATGCTCCTTCTGTGGCTCTGTCGCAATGTTCTGGTTTTTCTTTCCCCAACCTTTTCAGTTTTGTGTTTGCATAAAAGGAGATTTGCTATAGCTTCAGTTTGGGTTGTTCTTGCCAGAACTCAAAGGGGCAACGCACAAAAGATGGTGG
The DNA here is from genome assembly GCF_028551555.1 of Melozone crissalis. Taxonomy (NCBI): domain Eukaryota; kingdom Metazoa; phylum Chordata; class Aves; order Passeriformes; family Passerellidae; genus Melozone; species Melozone crissalis. The sequence goes on along the minus strand of NW_026535840.1, from coordinate 2,816,362 downwards.
CATTTCTTGGAGGATGTACTTAGAACTTGGGAGAAAAGAAGCGATGACCTGGAAGCCAAGGTGGCCACAGCTGAGTGATCCGTGCTGTTTCTGCAGAGGCAGCTGCATCTTAAGACCAGCAAAACAGGCATAGAGATCAGTGCTACTTCTGCCATTGTTTTCTCTTGTAGTAGTTTTCTGCAGTCTGCATCAATCCCCAGAACTGCTCCACAAGCACTGAGAGTCAGCCAAGGGCTTAGTCTCAGCAGCGAGCAACAACAAGATACATTCATTTGGTGTTGTAACTAAGGAACAGAAGCACAAAATTTATCTGCAGCTCAGCTAGAGTGTGCTGGCTTCCAGTGCCTTCTGTTGAGCACTGCTGCTCTTCCCGGGAAGGAAATTCTTGTGTGTTCTTGCTGGGTTTTGACAGTCTTATTCTGGAAATTAAGGATTCCAAGAAACACAGAAGGAAGTGCATAAAGTTTGTCGCAGAAACCTGAGCAGACAGTGCTGGTTCCTGTTAGCTTGTAGGGTCGGTATTAGCACTGAGAGCACAACCACCTCTGGTTGTTTCCTCTGCTGTTAAACAGTGGGAGCCCAGGGAGGAAGAGGAACTGGGCTGTTTTCCTCCATGCCAGTAGAAGCACCTGTGAAGTTGCTGTTCTGATAAAGCTGTTGTTCCTCTTATTTTCCTTTTCCTTAAGATAATGAAGGTAACTCGAAACGGTGAAAATCTGTAGTAAAATTCCTGTTCTTATAAAGGGCTTTACACCTTGGCCTTCATTCTCCCAAAAGTGAGGAGTAACTGCATAGAAACCAGCTTGTTCCCAGTGCTGTTACACAGACACATCTGGGATGCAGTGGTTTCCTTTCACAGTGCCTCTCTAATAAAATCTTTATCACCTTAACACAGCGTGGTTGCCTTCTCAAGATTTCTGATTTTTCTGAGGATAAGGATTATAAAATAATATCATTAAAATGGAATATCTCCAGAATATCAACTGCTAATTAAAGCTGCGGGATCCTTTGTTCAGGATGTGTGAACTGTCAAACCTGTACAAACCTGTACATTATCAGTCTTCTCTGAGAGTAAGATTTTCTTATCTGACAGTACTTCTGAGCAGGTACTGGTGTGTAATCACCACTGACTTGCTTGAGCTAAGAATCAAAATGGAGCATTTCTCAAAAAGCAAGACTGAAAGGCCTCACTGAAACTATTTTAGAATGTGTGGTGAAGGAGGTTCTTGCCAATTCCTTTCTAGCCAAAAGAACAGTGAAACAAAGCAACAGATTTTAGGGATGAATGAGCATTGGAAAAAAGGCTGTGCCTTGATATGATTCTATGTGGGATGAAGAGAACAGGATCAAACAACCCACAGGCTGTCTGCCTATCAGTAAAGACCAAGATTTCTAGTGAATTGCTTTTTACTTAGCATTTTACTTTTTATTAAATATAGCATGTTCACTGTAATAGAGAAGCAAGTAATTTGATTATAAGTTACTTTACATTTCAACAGCTCCTTTTCTTTCATTTTGCAGAAGTATTGTCATGTTAGTTAAAAGTATAGAGATGTGTATTTATGTAGAACCTTTGCTGAATCTCATTGGAGTCGCAGACTTATTTCTCATGAACTGCACTTCTAAGAAACTTGAAAGTGAACATGATTCATTTGTTCTGAATGGGATTTGAAAACAGTTTTCTTGCCTTAGTTTTGCAGGTTAAAGAGTTAAGGCTTTGCCTGCAGCAGATTTATGAACGTTGCTGCTGGCAAAAATTAGCTTAGCAGTTTTTGCTAACAACTCCATCCTTTTTCTTCTGAACTCCACTTTCATCTAAGAGAACTGCAAATTGTGTCCCAGTAGATTAGGTGAACTGAGGGTTGTAGGGGAGTGTAATGTGCTGAGTCACATGGCTTCACTTTCTTGAAGGTAGAAGAACAGGTCATAAACAAACTGAAAATTGTGGGGGTCAAAACCGTTTAGGAAAAGTAAATAACTTTTCCCCTGCACCTTTTCTATAGTTGGCTATATGGTGGTGTTTTATTTTCATTTTTCTTTCTTTGTTTTAAAATTCTTGGAAAAGTCAGAAGCAAAACTAGCATACTTAGTCAACCTTGTGCCTTGCTGCATTCAAATAACTGCTCATGAAAATTGCAAGTATAGTAGCCTAGCACAGGTTTTATCCATGGTACTTAGTACTTGTGGAAAACCCCTGTACCTTTTCCTTTGAAGGGGCTCTAAGGTCAGGTGCAAGAGCATTGTAATTTCTGTTGTACTGCACAAAGCTCTTTGTTTTTTAACTCTACATTGAGGCTTAATGGAAGAAAGGTTTGGAATTAGATTCGTAGACTCATTTAGATTGGAAAAGACCTTTGAGATAGAGTGCAACCATAAATCTGATGCTGCCAAGTGCACCACCACTAACCCATGTCCCTCAGAGCCACACCTACACATCGTACAAAGACCTGCAGAGATGGTGATGCAGCACTTCCCTGGACAGCCTTTTCCACTCAGGAATTATTTTTGTTTCTCTAATGTTAAACTAAACCTCCCCTTGGGCAACTTGAGGCCATTTCCTCTTGACCTATTGCTTTTTACTAGGGAGAAGAAGCCAACCTCCCAGCTTACTGCAGCCTCCTTTCAGGAGGCATCCAGGAAACTACACCATGACTGGCTTTGTGTTTCTGTGACAATCATCTTTTCATAAAAATCCTTTCTTTAGGATTTTTCCCCCTTCTGAGAAGCTGTGGCCTCAGCAACAAAATGTAAACAATGGTTATCTGCTGCTGTGGAATGCAACAGGTGCATCCGTGATTGGCCTCGGGTGGATGTTTGGATTTACTGACCACTCACAGCAGAGCTGAGTCTCTGTCTCTGCTGGGACACAGCCCTTTGTTATTCATTCCTTTTCTATTCTTAGCTTAGCTAGCCTTCTGAGAACTTTTCCTGCTTTTTCTTTTAGTATAGTTATAATATAATATATATCATAAAATAATAAATCAAGCCTTCTGAACATGAGGTCAACATTCTCACCTCTCTCTTCATCCTGCAACCCTTGTGACCACTGTGACATGTTTCAGCTTCTGCAGCCCACGGAGAGCCTGAGAAGTTTGAGGACTACAGCACAACCTGGCCCAGTGCTGGCAAGCTGGAAATAGACTCATGTCCTAACTCTTCCCAAGTATGCCCACAGAGTTTGAGTACTTCTCCTCTAGAAGTAGAGAGTTTGTTTTTCAGTGCAGATGTGGGATGGCTGAAGACTTTGGTGTCAGATTTGTCTCCGTCATTGCCATTTGCTCTGTCAGTGGCCAGGAGCAGGACAGTCAGTATTTGTCTTATTTGAAACAGACCAACTCTACTTTTGTATTCAGAGCAATTTTTTAAGTGTGCTCTTTCCCACATGATATTAAATAAAACTTCTTTGCTTTCCCATCTTGTTTGTAGGATTGACCTTCTGTCTTATTCAGTATAGATGTGATCTCTTCTGCTTAACTGCTCATAATGACATCTTCTGTCCTCCTGCTTACCAGTGCTTTGAAATATCTTTGTATTTCTTCCAGTATAGCTAATGCCAGTTGCAGCAGGTAAAGTTCCAGAAACTTTCTCTCCGTTGTTCTCATTTGTGACAATGCTCCTCTCTCCCATAACACGTAGACAAAGCTAGAGGGAAGTTATTTGCTGGCATAATGAGTTGAACGGCTTTCAATATTGTTAAAAATAGGTTAGAAACTGTTGTTAAATAGTTGATAATTGCTAAGCATGTACTGTTAGTTTGGTTGCTATACTGTAAAGAGGTTAAAAAAGGGTAGTTATAAGAAATACCGTATTCAATGTACCATAATACACCGAAGTAAAGTGAACCACTCCCCAAAAACAACGAGCCAACCTGGACAGCACTGTAATGGGCCAGTCAAGTGCCTAAAGCCTTCATGCAAATGAAGGATACAAAAAGAAACCAATCCAGAGGCACAAAAAACAGGATAAAAAGGAGCATCTGACCCAGGGAAGCTGTGCTGCTCCATGTGGAACATCGGGGCCATCGCTGCTGAGCATCCTTGACAGGAATGCTCCTGCTTGGCCCAGGGCCCCCTGCTTTAGGCCTTTCCTTTTTCTCATAATAAATGCTGAAATCACTTTTAGTACCGGGAGTCTGGTCCCGTTTTTAACAACTATGATCGGTAATTCACTTCCTTATTTTCCTCTTTTCAATAATAGGGCAAAGGTGAGTACTTATTTTTCCTATTTTTATAGCAGTCACAGAGTCTAGGTAGCTTCTAGATGGAGATGCTGAACGACTTGCAGTGATAAACTTGTGATGTTTTTTTCAGGTGATCCGTCCTTTTTCACTTTGACAACCAGAGACTCCTAATTTTGTCTCCAGTACAGATATTTGTGTGTTTCTGTTGTCAGTAGTTCACTGTTGTTGTGCTGGTTCTACTTTATTTTTACAGCATGAATAACAGAGATGCAGGTCTAGTACTCTTAATATGCTGTGAAAAAACCAAGCAAACAATAGTGTGAAAAATGCATGTATTTTATGATTGGCTTTTCGCAAATATTAAAATGAATATTATATGTGTTGTGTTAGAAAGTAACGCTGTATTAATTTTCTTAAGTACTGTGTTAAATATAGTTTTAGGTTATAAAAATTGTTAAAATAGAAAAAATGCTATGTAAGATGCTTTGTTTAAAAGAAAGGACTTGCAGCCAGATAGCAGCCACAGGACACCTAAATCTTTCAGAGAAAAGGAATTTATTGCCTTCTTATCAGAAGAAACAAATTTCTTCCCACCTCGAAGGTGCTATTAGGATTAGAGGGAAGAAGTTGATGAAGACCAGACAGAATCCTGTGTTTGAATGGAATTTATGCATCATGTATGAAGTGTATGAATGTGCAACAGGCTGTTGTTTTTAAGGGTTAATCCTTTGTTAGCGGGGGTCCTTTTTCGGGCTCGTGATGCCCAGAAAAAGATACCCGGACGTCCGTAACTCTTTGCTTTTATTGTCTCATATTGTCCTAATTCAATTTGTCCAAATTGTTATCACTCTAATTGTGTTACTATTCTTTTTAACCATTTTATTACTATTAAACCTTTAAAAATTTTAGAAACAAGTGATTAGCGTTGTTTTTCACAAACAGCAGGAAAAGCAGCTCTTAAAGTGAAGTCCTTGCTGAGGGGGTAAGGTCCCCTTACAGGACCAGGCTGCTCGCTGTTCTGGGTGTGCAGAGCTCTGCCTTGTGCCAGACGTGGCAATGGGGCAGTGCCTGTGCCAGGGCACGCTGGGCATCATCAGCTTGGATGCCATCAAGCACAGCCACCAGCCCAGTGACACTGGGGCTGTGCAGTGCTCATAGGCTGGTACTGCTGTTTCAGCACCCTGGGGATAAAGTTGTGATAGATGAGTAATGCAATGACTGACTCTCACAATTAATAGACAAATATCATGTATATAGGTTAAGAAAAGTTTCATAGATTTATAGTTATTTATAGATAACCCCCTTGTGTGGTTATCAAGGGACAGCTGGAGCTGGGACATCTGGCAGGGCTGGCTTGTCACTATAGTGACATCTGACCTCCAACCAGGATTTGAGGAAGAGATCTCCACCACTGGACAGCAAAGAGGGGGTGGATGGACAGAACTTTGGAAGGGGTTAAAGGGTTAAAAGGGAAAAACCTCCATTGTGAAGGGGCTGAGCACATGGCGGGGAAAATCTTTTGCTCCCGGTGGTATAACCTTCTTTTCTTTATTCAGTCTTCTGCTGTATTTTTTATAAGGTTTAATACACCTTCCTAAATTATGAAAAGTGAGTAGCAATTTCTCAAAATGGGGTTGTAGGATTTGAGACAGGTTTGTACTCCAGGCTGGACAAGCACTACTGATTACAACCACATCAATTTCACTCTGTTTTGGAGGAAAAACAAAAGTTAGGTTGATTTTCACTGGCCCTGAGTGAAACCTTAATCTGAGTATGAAAAGTCTGGGTGGCTCATGGAAGCCGTCTCTATGTTCCTTACTGAAGGGAGGGGATTTGTTTTGATATGTTGAATGAGACTGCAAGTATCAGCACTGCTTTTTGACTCAATCTTTTCTTTCAGTGCCTCAATATGTTTGATTTAGTTGAAAATGGAGTTTTTAGTTATTATGTCTTTATCTCAGTTGGGCTACTCTGTTGTTTGCTGCTAATGCTGAGTGAAGTACCATGATTGCTGGCTGATTTGACCTCTTTTGTCAGAGGGAGCCTTTCAGTTGATATTAGGGGTTTTGAAAAGGGCGCATTATGCACAACTTAAATCCTATTGCTGGCTGCCTGTGAAACAGCTGATTTATTTAGATATCTTTCTCTTTTAAGGGCCTTAATTCTATTGTCTTTGTTACTTAAATCCAGTGTTTTCAACCTTGTTTGACTGTATCTGAATTTGAATACCAAGTTCTGTCAAAAGTCTATCAAAACTAGAGAAGATTTTCTGTCTATTAAATGCAATTAAAATGCCTTCTATTTGTTCTAGAGCAGTTTTATAATCTTCTTTGAAAACAAAACACTTCTTAGGTTTTGTGTCATTCTGTAATACCTGATAGTATTGATAGCAAGAAAACCTTGCTATTTCTTGCTCACAGTTTTCTCAACTTGGTTTATATTTTAAGTAAGACTGTAATGTATTATATTACTATTTGTTCCTCTTAAAATTTGTTTATTAATGGAGTTCTTATTGAAATTAGAGATCATTATTTTAAATTTTCTTGCAGGTGTTTTATTTAATAGCCTAAAATTGTAACAACATAGTTCAGCCTCATGCATTCTGTAGGTTTCAACTAAGTAAGCTTGTTCTTGGGCATTAAAATCAAGACAGCTCAAATTACTGCATGAGTAATCAATCAAAAGTAGAACAAAAGATAAAGTGTTTAAATGTCAATTATAAATATTCATGGAAAAAAAATTCTTACCCACTTTTGTATCAGTAGTCCCTGAATATGTTCAAAGCGGAGTCATTAAATGTCCATTCACACTCTTTCAAAACAAGACATTGGAATCTCTCCTGGGCCTGCATTTAGTGGAGATGTCTGTACAGCAGAACACTCTCTCTGGGCGCTGCTTCTCCTGGAGACGTTGGAGGAGCTTTAGAGATCACAGGGGACCTTTAGTTCCAGCTGCACATAATGATTCTCAATTAGGTCAGGTAATGGTGGGTATCAGCATTCTGCAGCAAATGGAGCTTGAAATGTTTTGGACATGGAAGGTGGGTTGAATTTCTCCATGAGACGCTTCTGCTGAAGTTCAGGAAGCACTAGAGAAACATTGCTTTAGGCTTGGTTATGTAATCAGCCCCAAAGAGGATTTTTTGGTGGGGGTAGGGAAGTAAGGGAATGCCCTTTGTTTTGCTTTACAAAAATCCAAACACACCACACAACATGAAGTCCTTTATTGCTTTGATTGATGAGTATTGAATTTGTGTGTCACGTGCAGCTGTGTTAATGTAGTTTAAAGTATTCGGCTGTGTATTTTACTAAGCCTTCTTCTGCCTTCTCGTAATTTGATGGGTTCGTGAGAGTTAATAATTTCTGTGCTATTTATGCCCAGTTTAAGGATTTTCATAAATATTCCACAAGTAATTTTTTTTCTATTCATATACCAAATGGATTAAGAAACTTAGTTATGAAAAATAGTTTTTAGAGTCTAATTATCATATGGCTGTTAATGTTTCCCAATAATAGGATGCTTTCATGGTAAAGCAAGATGCACTCCATCTGCAGAAGCTGCATCATTTGTCAGGTTTCTTAAGTGGTCGCTTGCAAATTTGCCCATAGGAAAAACTAAATTATTTTAATAGATTGCACTGATGTAGTGCATTTCATCTGAAAGCCTCATTGCCTTGATAAACATCATTATTATTCTTTATCCATATTAATTAACATCTAGTATCCCCTGCTGAGATCCCTTTGGTGTTAAAAGCTGGTCCAAAATACCACGTGAAACAAATTCTTCATGTTAGGGAACATTTCCTGCGTGTGTGTCCTGTGCTCAGGAAGGATGCTGAGCACAGAACTCCCCTTCCCCTGCTGATGGAACTCACTGGGCTGGAGAAGGGGAATTTTCAGATACCGTTGCCACAGGGTAGTGGGCATGGGAGATACGGATGTAGAACTTTTTCCATGTAATTCTTAGTGAACCATTACAGGTGGACTTACTAAAACGACTTATTCTCATGTAAAATGAAATGGTTAGAAATGGAACATTTAGGATGATTTTTTTTCCAAACAAGCAAAAGTGTGTAATTGATAGTTCATGGTGTCTCAATGTTGCACCTATACATAAGGTAGAGCATAGTAAGTTAAGTTCACTGAGGAAAGGGGAGGATCTTTCTTTTTCCTGCTGGGATTACTCCTTTACCGTTGTGAGAAACATCTGCTCACTTTGAAAATTTAAAAAGGTTAATTAGACCTTGACAAATATATAACAAAAGGACTGTATAAGGAAAAAATCACAGTGCTGGAAACTGCCCTTGTGGATACCACGTGGCTGGTTCCTCTTCAAGATGGATGCTCTGTCTTTTATACCCCTGGGGGCTGCATCAGCCATCCCTGGCCCCTTCCTAAAGTCTGTCAGTCAGCTCCTCTTTGCCATTTATCAGTGGAAGCTGCTTTGTAACTGGATTGGAGGTCAGGTGTTGCCATGCCTCACCCCCTGAGCACCAAGCCTTTCCATTTACAGCTGCCCCATGCAAGGGACACCTGTGCAGCATCTTTGTACCTGTCCTAGACAACCCTGCCTGTCTGATGGTCACAATAAAGGGGGGAAAAGGAACTGTGGGGAGAACAGAGGACATCTAAACTACAATAACATAACTATACATCACTAAAGCTTTTATTAATATTCACACAATAGTTATCCTTTAATTGCGAGAGCCAATAATCTCATTATCCATCTATAACATTGTCTTTCAGTGTAACAAAGGGGTATTTCAGTAAGCTGATAAACAAATTAAATGAATTTCCATGTGCTTTCCTAGAGATGGTATTTTAGGTAAAATCATTACATGTGTGAATGCTTGAATGAGTACTGAAAATTCAAGGTCTGTTCTCTTTAGTTTCTGCTGAAAACAAATGGTAGTTTTCAGTGTGGATGTGAGTGGATCCATTCTCTACTTGGAAAACCACAACAGCTTGTCATTGGGGTATGCTGCAACTCTCTGAGGCCATTAATCTCTGAGGGTAGAGATGAGAGTAACCCCTTCTTCTCTTAAAACGGTTTTTGTTTCTCCTTAACACTTGCTAGTATCCAGTTACTGTGTGTGCTGAACAGAGAATACAACAGTGAGACAGAGCCCAGGACAACGTGGAACTGCAGCACCACAAACTGACCTCCAGCATTGCTCTCCCTGCTTCTGCTGCTCCTTTGGCTATTAGCGGGGATAAGTGAAAAGATACTGGCTTTCTTCATTTTTCTGCCAGATGCTTAGGTACTATCTTATTTCATGATGTTTTGCAGAGAAAAGAAAAAGTACCCCACAACTTTGTAAAAGTTGCAAAGCCTGGTATGTTTATTACAGCACTGGATGCATGCGGAGATTGCTCTCCTCCAAAAAAAGACATGTGTACCTCTGAGAACTTCAGGTCTCTTTTTATCTCTCTCTCAAACACATATGCATACAGTTTCACAATAGGTTCATACATATTCATTTTTGTGGGCTTCACGTGACTTTTACCACTAGTTCCTTTTTATCAGAAAAAATCCCGAGGTCAGGTTGCCTTGCCCTTACAGCAGTCCCTGTCTCTCTCTATCATCTTCTGTCTCCCCCCCTTTATCTCTGTCCTTTGCTGAAGTAACTTCACTGAGCTTAGGCCTTGCAGTCTGGCTAAATAACTATGGTTTCTAACCACAGACTCAACTCAAAAATGTACATTTCACCTAAATTAAAATGGATTTCTATCCTGGAAAATTTTCACTTTGCCACATTCCCTCCTTTGCTAAAAGGAGGAAGTAAATTCTTTTACTTCATACAAATTCCTATGACAACAAGTGCACTTTAGTGCTTTACCATGTACGTTTGATAATGGATAATCTTAAACTCATTCTAACTAACATTAACAAAACTACAGTAGGATGACACAACTTATTAAAGATTCTATTTGCAGTTGGTGACCACCTAAAGACCACATCCCACCAGTGACGATAGGCATTTTGTTTTATTCTTTGCAGAATTCCAGTTATTTCTTTTTGTATCACATTGGAGAGTTCTCTCTGCTTCCTTGAGATTTTCTTCAAGATCCTTAGTAGGTCTTGGTGCTTAATTAATTGTTTTACTAATCTAAGGTCCATTCTAATAGGAGTAGGTGATAGTCTGTGATTCATTGTGTAATTGGTTTCAATCAACTGGTGAGATGTCACTCGGTCTAAGTACGAAAAACCACACTCGATAATCTTAACAAATTACAAATACAGAAATTAGAATTATTTCTACTAGATAAAGCAACATCAATGATAAACCTTAAAGTCTCTTATAAGCTGTTATGTCCTTGTTTTCTTATTTAGTTTAGATGCCCATATGATGATTATGGCCAGTTAATCACAGGACAGATCTTGACAGAAGAGATTTGCAAAGAAAATGACTTCTATATCTCAAGGTCTTTTTCCTTGGGGACTTAATTTTTCTTCACTTACAGTACTTTGCAGTGTGAACACAGTTACATAGCGCCAGAGGTTTTCCAGGTAGAGTATTCTCAGTTTCTTAAATTCCAGCCTATAAGGAAAAACAGCTGGTTTGGTTTTAGAGAGTTTTGCCTCTCTGTGTTGCTGAGGGCATGTGTGCCTGAGACAATTACAGAGGTGGTTAAAATAATGAGTCTTAGTTGTGTTGGTCAAAGAATAGGAGCAGCTCATGTCTGTTAAACAGCTTCCGTGGCTGTAGCTCATTGCTTCTTGTGAACAGATCTGAAGTTGAAAAGGTCGGTTTAAAATGGTTGAAAAGGTCGGTTTAAAATGGTTGTCAGACTATGGGTTACAGATAGGAGTTTTTTCTGGATTTTCTATTGAGGCTCATAATCAAAGAATAATTTCTGGGGTTTTTTGTTTTTTTTTTTTTTTTTTTTTTTTTGTCCCCAGCATGTATTATGAACCTATAAATGTTGACACCTAACATTTGACTGCCACCACAAGAGGCAATCTGAAGTAGGTACCATGGGGAATGAAAGGCTCCCCTTTGAGGCATTTATTATCCAGGCTCTGTGTGATAGCAGTGATTTGGCCACTGCAAAATTTGCACTGGACTGGTGAAGTCCTGTCCCTATATCTAGAGAATGTCACTGCAGTGATTTCTCCAACAGCCAATATTTGGGGTATCATTAATGATACCTACGTCTGACATTGGCCCATGCAGTCTGGAGTAGACTGCTGCCAAGAAATGTGGCACAAGAGACATTCTTGATCTTGCCACATCTTGTGGCTGCTCAGGCAAGTGGTTGAAGTTTGGCAAAGAGGGGTTTTGTGACTCAATTCCCAGTGTCTTGACTGCAGCTGTGACCCCCCTCCTGCCTGCTCTGTGTGTGCTCTAACCTGGCTCTCAGGGGCACGGGGATCTTGCATCTTGTCCACACAGACCAAATAAAAAACATTGTGAGCCCTTTGGTTGGGCGGTTCAGAGGGATGCTCCTGGAACAATAATCCTGGGATAAAAAAATCATAAAATCCTGTCCCATCTCCTGAATCCACTTCTCATATGTGCTTCTAGAAAATGAAAACTTTAAAAATCATTCACCTCTGAGAACACAATGTTAATCACATCAAAACAATCTGAAATCCAGCGTTGCTTTCATTATCCTAAAGTCAGCAATATGCTCTCCTCATTGTTCCTTTCTGTACTGGAATTTATTGAGGCTATTCATCCTTCAACACACTGCAGAAGTGCACTTCGTAAAGCTGAGAAAGCTGTAGAGTTAATAGTGTAATAATTCAGCAAGAAAAACTGATTTGCAAGTGACCCATGTATCAGGCTGTCAATGGTGCTTAAAGCTAGCTCATAAATTCCTGCCAAAGAAAGGTGTGAGCTTAGGGGACCACCCTTTTTTATAACCAAAATGGCCTTGTAAGAGTCGGTCACAGGAGCTCAATGCTGACTGTTAATCTTGCATGTAATTTACATACCACCTGAGGAGAGAGGGCAAGGAAAACAGTATTTTGTGATCAAGAGCTGACAAGAAACAGCACATCTCGAAGGAACAAGCATTTGCTGGACTGTAGACTGTGTCCAAGGTGATGCAATACTCGTTCCTGAGGATCTTCGGCAATCAGTTTTTCAGGGTCATTGTTCTTTAAGTCTTACTCAGGCATGTGATTGCCACCTGGATGCGGCATGAGGCCATCATTTTTCTGTCTGTGAGGACCTTATTAGGTCAGCAGTGCCGAGAAAAAGCTGTCTCTCTACCTGCTAACAATACCGTATTCAAATTAAAAATCATCTGGAAACCAGAATTTGCCAGAATTGGAGTTATGTATAAATGCCTGGGTTGCTATGCAGGCTCTAGGCACTTACGTAAAGCAAGATATGTTCTGAGAGGGAAAAACAGGAGGAAGGATTTTATTCTTATCAGCCAATGTTTGAACAGGGAAAGACTTGTTTTATTTTACATTTCTGTTGAGAGGGGTCTGGCAGGTGTGCTGAAGTACGGCCATTAGTCTCGAATGTCCCATCAAGTCAATCATTACCTCATGTGATTTCAGACAAAAATGCTGCTTGGAAGGTTTATACACTTCCTAGCAGTCCTGGGATACATAGATGGAAGACTTTCTAGTAATTGAAGGGCTGAAAACATAATGAAAACATAAATCAGGGGTTTGCACTCAAGCAATACATTCAGATTGCTCGCCTGAATTTCTGCATAGGGCACCGGGTGATTGCAAATACATTTCATAATGTCTCCTACAAGGCTTCTTGTAGAAACAGGAGCTAATGATCAAGGTACTAAGATACGAATTATACCTTGAAGGCATCTCCAGAAAAAATTATTGAAGGGCCTAGTGGGAGAAATTATACAATGTGACAAACAGAAAGTCAAATGACATCAGATGTCAGCAGCACCCGTATAGGAGTCTAAGAAATTGATTTTCTTTAAAAGGATTTTTATAATTGCCCGTTAGAAAATGAGTATAATGACAGTGTGCATAAAATATGTCTGTTTAAAACAAACAGAAGGCAATAGGAGAAGGGCTTTGCTTTATAATATATTTTTATCATCTCCTTATCCTTCAGAGGGCTGCAGAGGTTAAGGTTAAAAAATTATTCCCAAGATGGTCTTTAGTTGACAGTACAGCACCAGCTACCAGAACCTCCTTATGGGTGCTTTCAAGGATAACAATTAAATGTTCTGCCTTATTTAAAATTTGCCATTTAGGTGCTATGAAAAGAAGTTACTGCACTCAGTAGCGTAACTGGAAGTGGCTGGACATGACTGATGTTTTTGAGGAGAACCTGGAATTTTTATTATCCCCACTAGAAATGTTGAAATTCTGTTTTACCTTTGTTCTTTGCTGACTGTACTCTTGTTTCTTGAAAGAAAAGCCCACGTTCTCACTGTTGACATTCAAGATTTACTGAAAGAATTGTTGTGGAGCCAGTGAATATTGAAGTTTATTGTATTAAAAGAAAGTCAGAATTGTAGGTCTAGCTCAAGCAAATCATGGTAAAGCATGGAATTTCTTCTGTCTTCAGCAAAAGGTGAGTAAAAATTGAATATAGATCAGTGACAGAACTTACAGAGCAAGGTAGTCATCAGTGGATTTACGTTTGCAGTCTGAGTTGAGTGTTACTCTTCAGCTGTGCTCTTTCCATTCACACCTTCAGTAACTCCAGCAGCAATTTATTAAGGCAGCTAGTGGGGAAAAAAACCCATTATCACCACTGACATTTAGAGAAGTCAAATCACAGCACTTCAAGTTGCTGCTCAAGAAAGTGTGCCTGTAAAGGACAGAAGAATGTGTCTTGGTGTGTTTTGTGAGGGGTATTTTCTGCAGGGTGTAGTGCCAGCACACGGTGGCTGTGTATTCCTGCTGTAGATACACTCCCCTTTGTGACAGAGTTTTTCTGCTGTCTGTGTGAACAAGAACACAGCAAACAGCTCAGAGTTCTTCCATTTTTCTATTCCATCGCTTTAGGTCTTCACTAATTTGGTATTTTCCGGAGGAGCTGCATAATGCAGAGGGCAGTCATTATCGTGAGATCAGATTTAGTGATTTAATTTCACGTTCAGATCAGTGCTTTCCAAATTTTTTACGATTGAACACCCCTATTAGTTCAAAATCTGTTTGAGCACACCTCCTCAATACATTTATGTATTTATTATACTACTGTACTCATAATTATGTATAGTATAAAGCATATGCAAAACTAGAAGCTGAAAAATAATAAAAAATACTGAAATATGCATAATTAAAAAATTATATCCTATTTCATCTCATCATTTTGGAAACGCTGGATCAGACCCTGTAGAAAAAGAAACCAGCTCCCACTGTGTTTTTAAAAGCCTCTTTTAAAAACCTCTTCCTAACTTCTGAATAGACCCATGTCTTTAATGCTCATCTACTAACAATTGTAGAATATATACCAGAAGATGTTTGAGAATCTATTACAGGTGTAGGGAATTTATTAAAAATGTTTGATTGTTAGACTAAATGCCTAAATGGGAACTTCAAAATAAATTTTTACTATTTACTTTGTGGGAGAGTTTCTCAAGTCTTCTCCGGTTTTAGAGCGCTAATTTTGAATATTATTAAAATCTATTAAAAACTGTTTAAAAGGCTTGGTACTTTTGAAAAAAAGTGAAACTACTTCTTTCAGGGCAAATTATCTATTTCATATGGAGATATGTTCTTAATCCTTATGGTTTGCTGAGAAATTTTGGTGGAGCAGTTTGAATTGGGAAAACTAGTCATTAAGACAGAATCCTTTTCACAGTGACCTTCAAGAAAGCCTGTGTATCCTAGAGAGCAAAGCAAGGGAGTGAGGATTGCCTGGCCAGGAGAGCCTGGGAGCTCCAGGAGTCAGGAGGCTGCAGGAACAGCACAGCTGTAGTTTTCCTGGCTCTTTAACAGGAGTCGCTAAAATTCTGAAGCTTATGCTCATATAGGAATATTCTTTCCATTTGCACGGATGTTTTCAGTGGGTTTTAGTGCTTGCCTGGAGACTAAAAAGAGCAAGATAAGTGAAAAGCCTGTAGCTTTGATGAAACAGCTCCTATGATCCTGGCACAGGGCTCCCTCTTGTATTCATGGGTGGGAGAAGGTGTTTGTCCCTGCTTTTGAATGAAGGCAGCATGTTTTTACCATAATCTTTTGCAAGCACTTTTTAAAAAACCCTCAGTGTGTCCGTGTTTGCCTGTGTGTGTGTGCACGTACATTTACAGCTGTGTGTGAGCCTTGGTCAGCCTGGTAACCTCTTTGCAGTGTTTGGGTTTTAAACAATCTAAACCTGTTCACTATTTCATATTCCTCTCCTCTTTTCTGGGGGAATTGAAATAGCCACCTGAATCAGTGAACGGTGTAGGATTTGGAGATTAATTTTTCAAACTAATATCATTCATGGTTTTTAGCCTATACCAGCCTAATGGTACTACTTTAGATGCTTGGAGCTTCATGTGGAGGCTCAAGGAGGACTGCCCTAACTTTCCTGAGGAGGTTGTTGCATATATTGGTGCCATTTCAGAGTAACATTGAAAGGCTTCCCTTATGGCATATTGAAACATATAGAGGACAGTAGGAACAAAGGACATTATGTAATACTGGGAAATGTTTGCTAAACTGGGTCACTGCAGTGAAATGAAAAGTTTTGTTTGCAGCCATTACTTAATCAGCAGCTCAAACCACTTATGAGTGAACATTGCTTGCATCAGGGACAACTTTATTATCTTGCTGCCTCTAGAACTGCTAAAGATTTTTCTTTTGATCCGTTGGGAGCTGCTACAAAATGCTTGTAATGCTGAGTTTACATGAGGAGGAAGTATACAGATTCTTCATGATGCTCTAGTATACAGAAAGGTGTATCACAAAGCCATTTAATACAAGTTGTGAAATAAACATAGGATAATATTCTTTCCTTTTTAAAAAAAATCTTTCAAAAAGGAAAAGTTGACATGGTATAAGTCCTTGTGCCACCAAGGAAATTACCGTGAAACTGAAGTTTTTATACTGCCCTTCATTAAGGGCATTGCCCTTAATGGCACAGCCCCTCATGGGTATGATACAAACTGACTTAAAAGGCTGCAGCTTCTCATAGAAAATAAACATCAATATCCTGTACTAGAAGAAGTTTTTCTTGTCCTAGTTTCAAGGATTTATGTCTCCATCTGTTGGGGACACTGTTACAGGTCTTGCAAGTGTTTTCAGCGTTGAAGAGAGAGACGAGAATCTTGACTTCATGTTCAGAAGGCTTGATTTATTATTTTATGATATATATTACATTATGACTATACTAATAGGAACAGAGAGAAAGTTCTCAGAAGCTAGCTAAGCTAAGAATAGAAAAGGAATGAATAACAAAGTTTTGTGTCTAGGCAGAAAGCAAGAACAGCTCTGCCGTGAGTGGTCAGTAAATTTAAACATCTGCCTGAGACCAATGATGAATCTACCTGTTGCATTCCACAGCAGCAGATAACCATTGTTTAAATTTGTTGCTGAGGCCACAGCTTCTCAGAAAGGGGAAAAATCCTAAGGAAAGGATTTTTCACAAAAGATGTCTGTGATAGGACACCATTGCTTGAAACACAGAAGAAACACTAAGCTGACCAGAAAATACAGCCATCCTCCAAGAAAAGAGTTATTTTTTCAGTAACATATTGACTTTAAAATTGATTATAAATCCAAAAGCAATTACTTACTTATGAACTTGAGTTAAAGCAGATTGCAGGGTAGTTTGGATTTAAATAGGGGGCAATACGTATCCATTACTCTGTTCAATATGCTAATGGAAAACGAGGTCAGAATAATGAAGCATTCAATGAACAAAAAAAACCTTGAGAAACAGTATCTGATCTATGTTTAGCTTTCTTAATTACAGGATAGCAGTAGTGAAATGCACCCTTTCATCACACAGTATTTCATTTAGCAGAAAACAGAACCAGGATGCCTGCAGTGCTGGAAACATAGCCAGGGTTCTGCAGGAGTAAAAAGGCTGTGCGAAACAAAACACTGCATATGAGACTAGAGGTGCAGGAGTTGTCCATCCTTGTGGCAGTCTGTTGCTGAAAAACTCAATACTCAGGTCCTCTTAGATGGCCCTGCAGGCTTGCAAGGTTGATTTGCCAAATACACGCAGTAATGAAGAACAATGGTGCTACCAAAGGGCAATACCCTGTCCCCAAAGGAGACATCAGAGGCATGTGGTGTTCCACCAAGGAAATGCCAGGAATGACGGCAGTGTGTTGAGACAGATGATCTCCTTGATGTGACGCTGTCAGGATCTCCTCACACCTTGGATGCTATGTCTTGGCTCTAGTCACTGTAGGAGTGGTAATGGGCAGAGCAAAGGTCTGTCACCAGTCAAAAAAGACCCCTGTCGCCGGGCTTGCAAGGGTTCCTCAGGGGTGAAGAGATAGACTAGAATCTTGACTCCATGATCAGAAGGCTGGATTTACTAATTCATGATATATATTACATTAATGCTCTACTAATAGGAATAGAGAGAAAAGTTCAGAAGCTGCTAAGCTAAGAATAGAATAGGAATAAATCAACAAAGGAGCTCTCTCTGATTCTCCCAGAGAGAGCTCAGTCTTTGATTGGCCATTAATTGTAAGCATGGAACATGGGCCAATCCCAGGTGCACCTGTTGCATTTCACAGCAGCAGATAACCATTGTTTACATTCTCTTTCTGGGGCCTCAGCTTCCCAGAAGGGGGAAAAATCCTAAAGAAAGGATTTTTCACAAAAGATGTCTGTGACAGACCCCCAGGAAAACCCAAGGAAAGCCAGCTTTCCCAAGTGACGGGGTAGGTGAGGATGTTAGAAATTAACACCAATATCTGTTGTGGGGAAAAGAGATAGAAACCATAATAAGAAATAGAATGAATGAACACAGAGATGAATACAGTATCTTGGGGAAAAGTCAGCGTAGTTCAGAAGACAAGTCAAACACCACAAATTCATGGCAGTTCCCTGAAGGAGTGGCTAAGCAGGTAGATAAGATAAAGCCTGATAATATAAAACCAATTTAGACTTTTGAAAAGGCATTTAACAAGGTACCTTTCCAGTAATTTTTAAAAAACTTAGCTAAACTGTATTTGTTCAAGAGCTAAAGAGTTAGTCAGGCATCCAAAGAAACGGTCAGGAGATAAACCATGATGACTTATCTTGCATGTGACAAAAAGTTATTCAGGAAGACAGTGAAGTGGACCTGGAAGTGAATATGAGATGAAATCTCTCATGATACTGATTGACTGGGTGATAAAATGTCAAATGAAAACTAATGTAAATAAAATGCAAAATAATACACATGAGAAAGAATAATTCCTTATAAATCCTTGGTTCTGATCTGAACACAAACACTAACAAGGAAGTTTATAATGGCAGTTCGAAAAATTTCTGGAGTTTTGCCCAGTAATGATCTCAGTAAAGAGGAATGTTAAAGAATATGATGGGAATAGAAAACAGAAGGAAAAGATGACAATGTGTCCTTATATTTACTTAGGATACGCATCCATGGCCTACAATGCACAGTTCTGATGAAACTTAGAGTCAAAAAGATGTAGTAAAATGAGGCAGTACAGCTGGAAGCAGCAAGTGTGATCAAAGATGGAGTATAGTTTGCATGGAAAATTACTAAATTGACTCCTCAGCCTGGAGAAGAGCTTTTGTTTCGTAGCTGATGAGTGGTTTGAGATGTAGTAGGGGTAACCTCTCCCTCAGGTCGTTCCTGAGCTTGTTGAAGGCAGTGTACCTACAAATCCAGCCTGAGAGAAGGGGCATAGCAGGAAACCTGCCGACTCTGTTCTGCGTTACCTTTGAGTGAGAGCTTTGCAAAGGGCTGTTACAGGCTGAGGGGAGGCAGAGGAGTGTCAGAAGTGGAAAGAAGGGAGTAGTGGTCTAAGAGTGACTGAACAGGTGAAAAATGTCTCCAGACTTTCATGCACAACTTTTTTAGTTGTTTGAAGTGATCAGCAGGAGGATACATCTGTATACCTGGAGCACTTGCCACGTGTGCTCATCTTTAGAAATGAACAAAAGAGGAAATCAATGTGCTCTGGGTGCTTGAAGTAAGTTCCTAATCTCCCCCTACTATTCCAGGCAAGTGCTCTGGGGTGTGAGGTGGCAGTGTGGGCTTCAGAAAGTGGGGCAGCTGTGCCACTGCTTTTTAAAAGACATGGAATTTTACGAATGGTTGAAGGACACTGAAGATATATTAAATATGACTTGCACAAGCAAAGCCTCATCTGCTTCCCCAAGAGCATCTGTGATTCCATGCAGTCTTGTTTGGAAGTCCCCAGTGGGAAGAAGCAGGTTTCCCCTCAGCACATGAGTGTTGGCGTGGCTCTGATTCTGCTGCTTTTCTGTGCACAGGAAAGAAAGGTTCAACCCAGTAACAGCAAAGCTGAATAAAATGGTTTTGTGCTCTGCCTTCCTGTGCCTACTAAAGTTGAAAATGAAGCTTAGGGGAGAAACATGTGAATTTTCCTTTCTCAGCATGAAGCTTTTTCCTTTCATAACAGAGATGTAAGCCTGACTTCCATGTCATTTAAAGCAAGCAATGACCTTTTGTGCTTGCTTGGGGTGCACAAGTGCATCTTGTATCATTTGATTTCTCCTTGGAGAGGAATAGTGAAGGACATGGCTGCAGCTGAGATGTACTGAGCTGGGAAGTTCATGTTGCCTCTATGGGAAGAAAACGGAGCTGTCACCTGTTTATGTCATTCTTTTTCTGTTCTTGTACCAAAGCATAGTCCTGGCGTGCAGAAAAAACAATTTGAGCAAAACCAGCATGCCAGCCAGAAGTTTCAGGCAGTCTGATGTTCACTGAGCACAGACATCTAACGTGTCAGGAACACAAACATGGAAATGCATTAAAAACCTGTGACAGTGGTCACAACAGGTTTCAGGTGAGGAGAGACGAGAATGTTGACCTCATGATCAGAAGGCTTGACTTATTATTTTATGATATATATTATATTATGACTATACTAAAAGAAATAGAAGGAAAAGTTCTCAGAAGGCTAGCTAAGACTAGAATAGAAAAGAATGAATAACAAAGGAGCTCTCTCCAACTCTGTCCCAGAGAGAGCTTGGTCCTGGATTGGCCATTAATTATACACATCCAACATGGGCCAATCACTGGTGCACCTGTTGCATTTCACAGCAGCAGATAACCATTGTTTACATTCTTCTTCTGGGGCCTCAGCTTCCCAGAAGGGAAAATCCTAAAGAAAGGATTTTAATGAAAAGATGTCTGCGCCAAAAACCTGTAGTAGTAAATAGTGAAATCACACGCAAGTGAAGCATACTTGCACTAGGAGGGTTTTTAGAAACTGTTGTCTTCTGCCTTGCACTACCTTTGTATGAAACAGGCAGCTGCCACAGGGCAAACTGTGCTTATGGTTATTGGGCTACAGAAAATATACAAAAATCTATGAATCCCATCTGGGAAGCATGAAATTAGATGTCATTGCCAAGTTATTATTAGAATAGCTATAGTAAACCAGTACCGGGTTTTGCCTTTACCTCCTAATTATGTTGAACTGGTCTTATTACCCCCATAAATCTTTCTATACTTAGAGGAGTACAGAAAATGCCAGGAGGACAGGGCATGATCTGTGCTGTTTACCAAGATGTTTATCTTCAAAATAACATGGCACAACGTTTTGATCCAGGATATATTCTGAGAGACTCAAGCCCATGTCAATCTGGTTATACCAGCATATGGAGAAGGGGGCTGACAGTAGGAAGTAGAGTGAGTATAGATGTGATCCCTCTTGCTCTTCTGCAGCATCAGATGGATTCCAGAAATATCTCCAGAGAAGCTGGAAGCTTTATTTTTGCACTGCTAGAGAATTCAGAGTTGTGTCAGTGTGCCCTGTTGACAACCGTATCTGTAAAGGCTGGTGATTATACTAGATCCCATGTATAAGCTACCAAACAGAACGTTGAATGGGATACAATGAATTCTAACTGATTTTTAATAGCTTTGGAGTAGAGAGAGTCTGTGTCTGTGTGTGTGTGTGTGAAGAATTGTTAGTGCCAACCAGCATGTGGCACTAACATTTGAGTCTCATTTGAGACACCAATTGCTGTGTCACTGTGGGCTGTTTTAGGTTTTAAAATCTGATCCAAATTTTTCCTGATGTCATATGGACTGACTTGCTTGCAAACTGTATCTGCTATCCCAGAAAAGCTCATTACTTACCTCATAATGAAATCCCTGAAAAAGAACAGAGCATTATTATGCCATAACTCTTATGGAAACTGTTTTGCTTGAGCTGGACTTTTGAATTTTCTCCTAGAAAATTAGGTATGGTGAGTATTAAGACTAGTTGTATTTTTTATTGGTTTACTGTGACCAATAGTAAAATAAAAATTTAAAGATGGTGCTTGATAGTATGTGTCATTGACTCACAGATGGAGTATTTCTGTGAGTAGAAATGCACAGTAGATGCAAAGTATTCTGAAGTTTATAGGAAACATACAGGATAGTGTAAAGTAAAGTAAGGCACAGAATTGCTATTCATTTTAATGTTTATCCATGAGTTGGAAGCATAGGTATAAGATTCAAAGCATCTTTCCCCTTTTCTGAGATGAGCACAGATACTCAGAAGCAGATGGTGATATACTCTGTAGCTTCATACTCCGTGCTCAGCAAGGCAGTTGTGATCTCAGCTGATGTTAAGAGTAGGTGAGTGTAAAGTACTCTGCTGTTCAACCTCAGGCATCCTCCTGGATGCCAGAAATCAGCTGGGTGTCTACAAAGGCAACATGAGTGTCCTGAGGTGACTTTATGATGCTGAATTGTATCTCTGTTCATCAGTTTAGCCCAGAAATAAGGTTTGCACCTTTAGGACTGGTTCTGAGAGCAAAACGGAGAGGTGAAGAGAGGAGGAGTGGTGAAACATCAGAGCACTCCCAGGCACCTGGGGACACGGGGCTCTTCATACGGGAGCGCGCTCCTGCTGGCCCCAGGCACGGACGGGAGCCCGTGCGTATCTGAGAGCCCGGCAGTGCCCAGTGAGAGATCGGCAGTGCCCAGTGAGAGAGCCCTAGCAGTGCTCGGTGTGAGCCCCAGCAGTGCCCGGTGACAGCCCGGCAGTGCCCGGTGCAGGTCTGGCAGTGCTCGGTGAGGGTCCTGGCAGTGCCGAGGCCGGCAGTGCCCAGTGTGGGGCTGGCAGTGCCCAGTGAGAGCCTGGCAGTGCCCGGTGCTGGTCCCGGCAGTGCCTGGTGAGAGCCCAGTGAGAGCCCCGGCAGTGCCCGGTGTGAGCCCGGCAGTGCCTGGTTGCAGCGATGGTCCGCGGCCTGAGACCTTTTGACCCGGCTAGCGATGAGGGCGGCCAACAGCCCCACTGCAGCGGGGGGAGTCAGTTCCGGTGGCAGGGTCCCAGGGCTGACTTCTTCAAGCACCCCTTGGCGGCAGAGGCCTCGGGCTATGCCTGCGGGGACGAGGTCTCGGGGGAGAGCTGGGAATCCGGACGAAGGAATGAGAGTCGGACACTTCCTGGGGTCCAAACAGGTTTAATCCCTATCGCGACCAGCAGGGAGTGACAAGAAACAGTGGGAGAGCATAGGTTATAAAGGGAGGTGGGGACCAAAGGAGGGGTTTACAGAAAACCAATCAGGGAAAGTCAGGGGATGGGCTTAACATAACAGACTGGAAGGGAGAACCAATGGATACATTGTGTGGGAGGGGCCTCGGGACCACAGCCAATCACGTCTCCCACTACGGGGAACATTCTGGAAAACTAGGAGGGGTGGGGAGTGATTGACTGGGCCCAGGGAGAAGAAAGAACTATACATATAAGGGAATAGAGGGAGGGGAAATTATATAACATAAGGAATACCATGCCAACTAAATGATGAGCGGAACTGAGGCGGGGAAAACTGGGAGGACAGATCCATCATAACAAAATGGAGAAGAAACAGACCAAACTAACAAAACACACTACAACACCCGGTGAGAGCCCGGCGTGAGCCCGGCACTGCCCAGTGCTGGTCCTGGCAGTGCCCGGTGAGAGCCCGGTGTGAGGCCCAGTAGTGCCCGGTGAGAGCCCGGCAGTGCTCGGTGTAAGCCCAGCTGTGCCCGGTGACAGCCCGGCAGTGCCCGGTGTGAGCGCGGTGAGAGCCCTGGCTGTGCCCGGTGAGAGGCCAGTGAGAGCCCGGCAGTGCCCGGTGAGAGCCCCGGCAGCAGTGCCCAGTGAGAGCCCGGCTGTGCCCAGTGCAGGTCTGGCAGTGCTCTGTGCGGGTCCTGGCAGTGCCCAGTGTGGGGCTGGCAGTGCCCGGTGAGAGCCTGGCAGTGCCTGGTAAGAGCCCGGTGAGAGCCCCGGCAGTGCCTGGTGTGGGTCCCAGCAGTGCTCGGTGAGAGCCTGGCAGTGCCTGGTGCTGGTCCCGGCAGTGCCTGCTGAGAGCCCCAGCAGTGCCCGGGTAGAGCCCATCAGTGCCTGGTAAGAGCCCAGCAGTGTCCGGTGTGAGCCCAGCAGTGCCCGGTGCTGGTCCCGGCAGTGCCCAGTGAGAGCCTGGCATCATCATCATCATTGTTATTATTATTATTATTATTATTATTTTTATTATTATTATTATTTATTACTAGGAAATGGCATCTTAGAGATATTTAGGATAGGTATAATTCTGCAGTTTGTGTTCTTCTTTCCAACCATTCAGTGCTTTTTCAGAAATCTGAATTTATGAGATCCTAATGTTCCCAGTACTCTAGCAAACCCATAACTTGTAGACCAAACTGTGAATTACGTTTTAAATAAACAAGAAGGTTTCTCTGTTGAATGTTTCAACACAAAGTGCTGGGGTTTTTTCCATTTCACCAGGTGTTTATGGAGATGTGAATGATGCCATCTTTTACAGCAGGTGGTCAGGTGGAGTCTCTTCTTTCTTTTTAAGATGCCATCTTGCTCTCAGGGTGGTAGAAGTGTTGATTTAGCTTTCCTGCATTTTTAGAGTTGGAACTATATGCTGAAGATCTAACAATAAGATTTTTTTTTTTTTTTTTGTCCAGAAAGGGCTCTGAATGTGAGTTTTTCTGTCAGATTACTCAACTAACTCACTTGTGTGGTGTAAATAGTCATGTCTGAATCAATGAGGGAAGACAAATGCATTCCTTAGCTGCTAATATTTTGATTTATCCTGAAATGTAAAAGTGCTGCTGAGCAAGTGAGGAATTTCATAGTCTTACACAGCTGAATGGCTCCTTAGGCCCAAGCATTGCTTTTGGTGTGTTACTCTCGCAGTGAGCTCCACCAAGGAGATACTCCAGTCCCAGATGTAATCACTCTCTTTACAGACCTTTTTATTGGACATCCCAGTTTTTGGTTGCTGGTGATGACTTCAGAAACTGTGGGATTCAGTTGTCTCTGTCCATTTTGTGTCTGTCAGACCAGCTGCATTTAGCTTCAGAGAGGTTTCCTTTTTCCTTCATGTAATTCTTGTTTATTATTGAAATGGGTTCAATAACATAAAGTGTCAAAATGGGAATTTTACACGGCAAAAAGGGAGAAGGATTAATTTTTTTTTCTACCAGAAAGTAATCAGAATTGTACAGGGCAAGAGGAATATAATTTTCTTGTTCTCTTTCTAAACCATACATAAGCAGATTTTTTTTGGAAAGGAATAAAGCTGATGCACAGAGTTGATAAAAATCTCTCACTCAGGATTCAAGAAATTACAGTAAATTGGAATTATAATACTTAGAACACATTTCATTTCAGACAATACTATAATATAATAGTAAATTATGATATACAGATAATATAATAATAAATTATGGACAAATGCTAATAATATAATTAAACATTTTAAAATACCTACTTTTAATTTTCTTTATTCAAATATTTATGCCTAAATAAAGGACTGTAAAATACAATAAAGCTCAAAAGTGAACTTTTTTGCTAGAAAGCCATATTTCAATACAAAACTTCCTGTCTTTCATGTATCCCGCTTGGAACTAAATTGTTCCAGTTCTTCCAATCTCTCCTCATTTGCTCTTTTCTAGACAGTCTGTATCTCCCCATGGCCTTCGGTTTATCCACTTTTATGCAGTAATTCCAGTAAGGGAATTCCCAGTGAAAGAGAGCAAGTATTTGCCTATATAATAGCATTGACTGTCCTCTGTCTGTACTCCCCAGATGAGTTTTTTTTTTTCCTTATGCAAAAAGAATGGCCTTGCTTACTTACCACAACCTTCCAAGCCTGCTGAACAGCTGCCCACCCCGCACAAGCAGTGGATCCACTGTCACTTGTCCTTTTGACTCATCTGCCCCTTGCTCTTTTACAAGGAAGATCACAGCGCTGAAGGTTTTAATGCTGAGCTCAATAGGTGGGGATGCTGCTGAAAAAGTTGTCAGTTAAAAACTGCCATTAAACTTCTCAGGACAAAATTTCTGGTATTCATTTAAACTTACTTCATTAGATTTAGTAGTAAATTAAATGGCTGGGGTTTTGTACGCCAATATGTTTTAAAGTGCTTTGCTGGTTGGTGCCATATAAAGGAAACAGATCCCTGATATTGTACTGCTGGCTGTGTTAATGTTAGTTCAAACAAATTTAAAAATCATTAAAGTTTTCATTTCAGATACATTAATAGTATTTCAAGATTCCAATTCAAAAATCATTCCCGTATTTTAAGGTCTTGCTGAAATACTGCTGAGGCATTCTTGTGTCACAGACATCTTTTGTGAAAAATCCTTTCTTTAGGATTTTCCCTCTTCTGGGAAGCTGAGGCCCCAGAGAAAGAGAATGTAAACAATGGTTATCTGCTGCTGTGAAATGCAACAAGTGCACCTGGGATTGGCCCATGTTCCATGTTTATAATTAAGGGCCAATCAAAGACCAAGCTTTCTCTGGGACAGATCAGAGAGAGCTCCGTTGTTAATTCATTCCTATTCTATTCTTAGCTTAGCAGCTTCTGAACTTTTCTCTCTATTCCTTTTAGTACAGTCTTAATGTAACATATGTATCATAAATTAGTAAATCCAGCCTTCTGATCATGGAGTCAAGATTCTCATCTCTCTCTTCACCCCTGAGGAACCCTTGCAAGCCCTGTAACATTCTTGAATGCGAGGCATAGAAAATTTCTGTCATTTATTCAGCCTCTGAGTAAGCAGGCCTGAGTGTAGTACACAAAGAACAAATGACTGTAACGAGGAGCTGTTCACTGACCTTATCACCTGGGCAGAAGAAAAATTCAAATTAGGCCTGGACATCACTGACATATACACAAAGCTCTTGCTGGAAGAGGCTCCATTGCTCTCCTTGAACTGAGAGCAAGAGCCCCTCAAGCCATGGTCACCCTTCAGCAGGAACCTGCATTCCTGAAGGAGTACAATACAGTAGTGGACCCCACTCATGGTCGAGTATTTCAAAGGAGGTTGTAGTGAGGTGAGTGTCAGTCAGTCCCTTCTGCCAGGCAGCAAGTGACAGGATGAGTCTGAATGGCCTCAAGTTGCACCAGGGGAGGTTTAGGTTGGATATCAGGAGAAAATTCTTCATGGAGAGAGTTGTCAAGCACTGAAACAGACTGCACAAGGGAAGCTGGAGAGTCACCATCCCTGGAAATGCCAAAAGAATGTGGCACTGTGGCACTTGAGGACATGGTTTAGTGAGGAATGTGGTGGTGCTGCTGGGTTTGTGGTTGGACTTGATCATCTTAGAGGGCTCTTCCAGCCTTAATGACTCTGTGATTTTAAATATTCAAGTAGCTTGGAACTAACCATGCACTGTTCAGAGCGCTGGCTTTATTTCCTCTGAAAAGGGGGACAGAAATTTGGAATTATTTGTTGTCTACATTTGCATAAAGTTTTAATGTTGCCCTCATTTTCTCCATTTTAAAATTGTCTAATTTTAATACTCTTTTCAAATGTAAAGTAGCATGATTTTAGAAGGTTTGGAAGTTGTCTAATGACATGTAAATGGTTTCAGTTGTTCAGTTAATTTATTGTGGGTATTTCTATCACAGCCCATACATTTGCAGTTGCTTTTCAGCATTTTTCTAATGTTATTCAAGCTATTATTTAAATTCCAGAGCAAAACCCCAAAACAGCCAAACAAAATCCAAAAAATGAAGATTGACTTTTTTCTTTGCTGGCCTGTTTTTACTAAAAATACTTTCCCTTTTGTAACATTTCCCCCCACTCATAAATGCTAGAAAACAGATTTAATTCCGATAAAAATTTTGCAAGTTTATATCACATTTTCATAATTTAACAAAAAATTTTTGAAGTACTTCAGTTATTTTAAGTTTATTGCCTTATGCCTATATTTTCAATGACGCTTTTTAGATGTGACCATCAATTTACTTTCTCCTTTCCCACAAGGATGTTATGAGCTTTTTTTACTTATCAGATGAAAAAGCAGGAGTCTACTCTTTGCCGTAACAAAAAAGAAAAAAAAAAATTAAGGGTTTTTTTTACCTGCCACATATAAGGTATCTGGTTTTTTTCTTATCAGTCTTAACGTAATTCTGATAAACCCAAAGAGACTTGGACCAAACTTTCAAATAATGTTTTGCTACACAGGAAATGTCAGTGTGCAGAGAGCCAGGTCCAGAACATTAAAGTCAGGTGGAAGCTGTGCGACATTAAGTCTATTGGCTCATCATACTGTTAAAAAAGAAGGGAAGAGAGGCTTCAGCAGGAATAATTTTATTACATATACAACAAAAGGTTTGAGGAAGGGGAGTGAAATAGGAGATAAGGAATGGTGAGAGAAGACCATTAGAGTAGAGGAAGATTAGGTAAAAGAGAATATTACTATGGAATAAGAGGAGGGAAAAGCATATGCTTTTTATATGCTGACTTATGCTGTGGGACTTACATAGCCTGTAAGGAGCCTATTAAATTTAAGTCACAATGTGGTAACTGGCAGACAAAGGACATCTGTATGGGGGAGAAGAAGGTCATTAGCTCATCTGAGTTTGAAAAGATGACAGCTTCCAGTTTCATATAGCTTTCATTTAATTAGGGATTTGTCTGGGCTTTCTTTTCCCCCCCAGACTAAAGCTCTCCTACAGTATGAAAAGGGATATTGTCCTGTACCCCCTTGTGCAGGGCAATCCAGTGTTACTGCATACAGAGTTGTCAGTATTGTTGCTTGTTAGTGGCACATGGTTTTGATTTGAGACTTTGTTGGTTTTTTTCTAAAGCAAGACAGAGACTCCAGAGAACAGTTTCATTGGGTGCGGACAAATTTGTGGACATTGGCAAAAGACAAGTGCCTGGTGCAGTTGACTACCAAAGCCAAACCATTTACTTAAATCTTGCCTATAGCTTTCTCTCCTGTGTGTGAAGGCAGCTCCTGAAATACTCTCACCATTTCAGGCTGCAAGAGGTTGCAGGCAGGGATGGGGTCCCAGCATGGTTCAGCTTGGAAGAGACCTTGGGAGGGCTGGAGCCCAACCCTCTGCTTGAGACAGCTGCCTCTGGGGTCAGACCAGGCTGGTCGAGGCTTTATTCAGTCACATTTTATTCTTGGAAACTGCAAGAAGGGAGGCAGAACCACCTCTCTGGGAAGCCTGGTGCACTGCTGGGCTTTCTCGTGGAGGGAAAGGTCTTCTGTCTGCCTGTTCCTCAAGCCTGATTCTGACTGATGGCAGCCCAGCCCTCATGTGTATTGACAGCTGCCCTCATTTCGGTGTTTGGCAGATTTGAAAAGTGTGTGTTCTGTCACCTCTTCCATGGCATTGATAAAGATGTTAAGGAGAAATTTCAGGATTGATCTGTGCATGCAGTGCTTGTCACAGGCATAAAGTGCAGCCTAACTACCATCACCCTCTGATCCTGATCTTTTCAGTTCATCTTTCCAGCCTGTAATGACCTGACTAGAATTGTGGGAGATGGTGTTGAAAGCCTTATCAAAAAAAGGGATATTTGATGCTCTTTCCTCTTCCACAGATGTGTGTTTTTATCATAGAGGATCATGATGTTGGTTAGGTTTGATTTATCCTCAATAAATCTATACTGACTGCTCCCAGTCACCTTATCCACTGTATGCCCAAAAATGTGTTCCAAGAGGACTCACGCAATTTTCTGAGCTACTAAGTTGTCTGGCCTGTTCCCCACACAGGCCTTTTGACATTGTTGAATACGCTTTCTCCATTTGTTGTGTTTCTTCTGGTCTCCATTAATTTCTAACAGTGACAGAAAATGATGTTTAACGGACATTCCCAGTTTCCTCTGTACACTCAAATGAGACTTGTCAGATTCCAATGACTTGTAAGATCAATCTCAAATAGTTTCTTGTATGCTACTGATAGTTCAGCTTCTCTTTGAACCTCTTGAAACCAAGTACAGAGGCATTTTTGGAGAAGGCCAAGGCAGAGGTGGTGTTGAATAGCTGACTCAATTTGTCTGCTCTTGGTTACCTACCTCATCAACCAGCAGGCCTGCATTTACCTCATTCAGCCTCTTGCTGCTAATAGAGCAGCAGGATGTGTGGCTCAGCCCAGCCTATCAAATTCCAAGTTCTCTTCTACTAGTGCATAGCCTGAAATGCTGGGAGAGGCTGTGCAGGTCTTTCATAGAACAAGAGTCATGGAATGGTTTGGGTTGGAATGGATTTTTAAAATCATCCTGTTCCATTGACAGGGACTTCTTTCCTTTAGACCATGTTACTCAGAGCCCCATCCAGCCTTGTCTTGGACATTCCCAGGGATGAAGGGTCCATAACCTCTCTGGGCAAGGGATCTGATCTGCCCTGCCGAGGCTCTGCAGGCACGGCCTCCTGCCAATGCCCAACCATTTGGATGTGCTCTCACATGTTGTTATCATATTGTTGTTATCATATTTCTAGAGTCCCATACCTTCTGGGTGGTTTTCTCACAGCAGCTCTTCACAGCAGTGTTGTTCCTGCTTCTTCATCAGGGCTCCTTCCAGGCTCTCCCTGACCAGCCAGCCCACCCCCTTTTATCCCAGTTATTTTCACTAGTCGCAGATGCCACCCAATTAAGGGCATCACAGCTGCAGCCCATTTAGAATAACTAGGATCAGGGCAAGGCCACTTATATAATACAAATATTTTACTAGGACTCTTACTATATTCCCCCCTTTTCTTTTACTTACAGATATTCAAATACAATATTGATATTCAAGTACAATACATACATTTCCGCATGACTCAAAGGCCATTTACAGCACACACAGCTCCTTGCTCAAAGGCCATATTCTCACAGCTCCTGGCTGTCACAGCTCCTCGACTCAAAGGCCATGTTCTTCTACAGCTCTTGGCTGTTCTATCTTCTATCACGTCAAGGTCACCACTTGTTGTTATCATAGTTCTAGAGTCCCTTACCTTCGGGGTGGTTTTCTCACAAGCAGCTCTTCACAGCAGTGTTGCTCCTGCTTCTTCATCAGGGCTCCTCCAAGGCTCCCTCTAACCAGCCCAACAACCCAACCCACCCCACCCCCCCTTTTACCCCAGTTATCTTCATTAGCCACAGCTGCCACCCAGTTAAGGACATCACATCTGCAGCTCATGAAGAACAACTAGGATTGGGGCAAGGCCACTTATACAGGCTTACTGGGAGTTCTGATGTCTTGAGTCTGTGTATTGAATGGAGGTGAGTCCTGGTATCTTATTAGAAATGGACCTCTGCACAATTAACCCTTCCAGCTGGTTGAATCCAGATTTGTTAATTATAGGAAATCAACCTGTAACAATTTCCTGACTTAGAAAAAGAAGTTCTATTTTTTTTTTTTACAGATATTAAAATCTTAGCCATCAGTACAAAGACCAGAAAATGAGGGCTTTACAAATGTGAAAAATAATGTGGCTGTAAGGGTATAATATTTGAAAGTAATGAGTTATAATTGTGTTAGTGAATTATGAACTCTAACAAGTTGTTTTTCTGAGCTATGGGACAGTTTGTGCCTAATAAAGCTCCTGCTGCTCAAGATATTTTGTATGGCTTGGAAAGAATCAAATAGTTTTTGTTTTTCTCAGTAAAACAGATAACAAAAGCATTGACTTTATTTTTCTTTTCTTTTAGTTTCATCAAAAACTTAAACCATCTGTAATTTGCATGGATATGTGATTTTTCAGAGTTAGTTTGATGTTTGGTTTTGAATTTTCTCTGTTTCCTGACACTGAATTATTTAGTTTATTAACATCAATGGTTTTTTGGTATAGTTTCAGAGATTTAATAGTTTCATGCCAAGGACTGCAAAAGAAAAATTACATTCTCTGAGCTAGTTAAAATTTTAATAAAGTTATTTACATGTTGTAAAATTAATTCTATACGTAATGAAAATAGTGGTTCTAGTTTTTCTTATCTTGTATTACCTTTTTTAATTCTGTGCAATTATTTCCTAACATGCTTTAGATAATTATAGGTATTGCCTGTATGACAAGTCAGTATGGGCAGCTGTAATTTCATGGCATTGAAAAAAAAAGAGAAAACAGAAGTCCAGCCTTTTGTGTTTGAAGGGAGTCTGAGGCTTGGCACAGGGAGTTGGAGAAAATTTCTTACCATTGCATTTTAAAATGTCCCCATAAGATCTGTAGGAGAAGCGATGACAGTGATACACGTTCCCTGTATTGAAAGACTGATTTCCCTCAGCTGTAAATGTGTCCCAGACTGATGTGGTTAAGCACCCCATTCTGGCATGCAGGGACATTGGTTTTGAGCTGAGCAAGAAGCAAGAAGAAATGTTTATGCATAAAATTTTGAAGTGAATTATGGGCTGTGTGACTGCAAAAGTTAAGGCTTAAATTATTAAACAACTCTTCAAAGAAAAGCCACTTACACAGGCAATCACTTCCTGTATATGTGAACCTGTGTAAAGTCAATCTCATGCATTATGAACATTTCTGAGGGAGGAATCATAAAGTGAAATGAGAATCTCCAGGTATCAAAATGTAGCAAGGACGCTGTGAAGCAGCATTGCTTTGTGTAAGAGGACATTTTCCTCTTTGGAATTATTGGTTCTGTATTTGTGATTCTCACACGAAATTGGCTTTCCTAAGAGTGAAAAATCTGTCCCAGCTGTTTTTGGAGTGTACTGTGAGTAAAGCTTAGCTTTGGATAACTGGAATTTTAAGTGTGTGTGTAAGAAAGTCATGCATACTTACTCAAAGTAACTTATGTACTCGTTGTAACAATACGCAAAATTTTTAATAAAACAGTGCAGTTTTGAGTGCAGTTGAGGATAAGTAGAAATTACATTTGGTATAACATGAATTCAGGATAAATGAACAAATAGAAGAAATTATCCAAGTCCTGTTAAATTCTGAGCATGCCAACAGCATAAAATATAGATTCTGCTCTGTGG
Organism: Melozone crissalis; assembly: GCF_028551555.1. Classification (NCBI taxonomy): domain Eukaryota; kingdom Metazoa; phylum Chordata; class Aves; order Passeriformes; family Passerellidae; genus Melozone; species Melozone crissalis. The sequence goes on along the minus strand of NW_026535840.1, from coordinate 2,783,935 downwards.
TATCATTCCATTACAGCTTATTTTTTCAGCCTCTGGTAACATCAAACATAGAAATACCAATAATTACGGTGGGTTAGATCTTAGTGAGTCAGTCATGGGTTATTGAGGTTACCTTTGGAAGGGGAGAAGTCCACAAGGAGCCAATTATGAGAATTTCTTATAACTGAGATAGACGCCCCCATGTTGATGAGATTTCTAAAAAATTCAGGGCATCCTTTTCCTGAACCAAGACACAAATCAGACAAAAGTCTGTTTGTTTGTTTTTGTTTATTTTTGTTATGATCAAATATCCTGTAATACAGCAGTTTTCACTCTCAAAGTATTTTATACAAATGTTTGTGATCATTTTTGCCTCCTGGAATGACGTGAAGCATGCTGGTCCTTTTTTTGTAAACTTTCTCTGGTAAAGGAACCATTCTGTTAATAGCTGAGATTCACAGAGCACATGAAAGAAAGTGCCAAAAAATATGATAAAATCCATATGAGAGACATTAGGTACCTCTCAGGGATTCTGGTCAAATGCTTGGTTTTCCATGGTTTTTCATTTAATTTTCCAGAATCGAATTTTTTGGAAAGCAATGTCACACCGAGTACAGAGGCATTATGTAGGGCTGCTGTTCCACTGATAGCCTGCCAGGGTGTCCTTTGGGAAACGAGGAGGACTTTGATAGCCCTGCATGTTCATATGGTGGTGTGAGAGAGTTCAGAAAGGGAGAGGGGGAAACACCAATGCAGCTTGGCAAAAAGCCACTACTATTGCCAAAAAGCTGAAGAAGGATTCACTGGCATTCTCGATCAATAAAAATAGACTACTTTTATATTCAAGTTAGAAACCACAAATTATAAAATTTAAAAATTTTATGCTGAACTTAGAGTGTTACATCTTTTCTCTAACTGAACAGATGATACATTATTTCTTTGCCCTTGAAATTGAATTGAGCCCCAATTCCTAGTCAGTGAAGTGTGTATGTGGTTGTAGTTGTATTTCTTAAGCATCTTTTGAGTTAACAAAAACCACTTGGACCTGTTTAGAGCAGTGTATGTGCTTCCTTGCCTTTCTGATTCAGACTCAAGCATTTAAAAAATGGATCATGCCTTTACATTTAGTTCAGATGTGCATGTTGATTTGAAAACCCTTTGGTTTTCCTAGACATCCTTGTGAATAAAATCTTTACAAAATATGTAACATAAAATTTAGTAAATGCTCAACAAAAGGTAACACTTCAGTTTGTGTTTGTTTAGTTCCAGTACTGTCAGATGATGTTTTAGTGGTACTTCTACAGCCTCTTTACTATGGTAACAAATATCTGTAATAACTAATGTAATTGATTAGCTTAATTGCCACCAGTTTACTGGCATAGACATTTTTAAGAGGAGGCCTTAGCAGTATTGTACATGTGTTTTATATAAATAGACAATGGCTATAGTGTCTTTAACATGTGTTTTCAGACATGGTTGAGTGAAAAAGGTACCCTTCTTCTGAGAAAGATCCCTACCAGGGCCTTTCTTTCCCTGTGCTTTCAGAAAAAATGGAATTTCTCCATCATCTTCCAGAAAAATGGAATTTCTCCATCATCTTCCAGAAAAAATGGGATTTCTCCATCATCTTCCAGAAAAATTGAATTTCTCCATCATCTTCATGTGTCATTTTTCTTTTTTTTTTAAAGAATAGCTATGTCAGACTTCCTGCCCTCCTGCACATTTGTGTAAAGCATTTTTCCTCATGCTTGATGTAATTGACAGCATATATAAAATTTACGGCATTGAATTCTGAAAAATACTATCCATTTGGTAAAGGGAAGTTTCCACATTTACCTGGTGAGGGTCATGAAGAATATGAACTTTTATCTTGGTAACACCTTTCCTTTCTTTGAAGACATGGGAGGTCGGTGAGGGATTTTGGAGACCTGCCGCTACAAGGTATTGAGGCAAAGTGAAAATTTTCCAGGATAGAAATCCATTTTAATTTAGGTGAAATGTACATTTTTGAGTTGAGTCTGTGGTTAGAAACCATAGTTATTTAGCCAGACTGCAAGGCCTAAGCTCAGTGAAGGACGGAGATAAATGGGGGGGAGACAGAAGATGATAGAGAGAGACAGGGACTGCTGTAAGGGCAAGTCAACCTGACCTCGTAATTTTTTCTGATAAAAAGGAACTAGTGGTAAATGTCACACGAAACCCATAAAAATGAATATGTATGAACCTATTGTGAAACTGTATGCATATGTATTTGAGAGAGAGATACAGAGAGACCTGAAGTTCTCAGAGGTACGCATGCCTTTTTTGAGGAGAGCAATCTCCACATGCGTCCAGTGCTGTAATAAACATACCAAGCCTTACAACTTTGTCAAAGTTGTGGGGTTTTCTTCTTTTCTCCGCAAAACAGTATGACAGTTTAGAGTCACTTGGGGTGTTAAGCTGTTCCCTGCTGGCTGTCCTTTCTTTCCTGTAAAGGTTCTACCTCACATACAGGAAACAGCTCATTGGGACACCTGGGCTGTGCCAGTTCTCGCAGGACTTCAGTCTGGTGAAAAATAAATGGGAAATCCAGGAGCTCATGAGCCTGCCCGAGCAGCATGGGCCTGAGGGGTGTGTGCACATTTTTACTGGTGCTTCATTTGCCCCTGTGCTTTGTGGCTCTTCATGGTCACCTGAGAGCACTGTCAGGGATGACAGCAGATGGGATCCAGCAAGGCAAAGGGGTGGGGTTTGTTTTAGGAAAAAGGATAGTAAACCAAGTTTGGGTTAGCGTGAAATTTCTCTTCAGTAACCTTCTCTGTTTTTCAGTGCACCTGGGAAAACTGGTGATTGTAGTCCTGCCTGTGCTTTCCAGTCTCTTTTCCCAGCTGGCTCCTCTGAATCATGTTTTGTTCCTTGACTAATACCTTTCTTCCGGAAGTGTCTTCACCTCAAACCACAATGTTTTCAAGAGTATTTATACCATTTTTATGAGTCATATGTTATAATAAAGTATGTTTTACTTACCTCTTGAAAGATTTGTTCACAGTTTCTCCATTTCATATTTTTGATAGATGAGAAATTATTAATATAGACAGGAGACTTAATATTTATAATGTTTTTGCAAGGCATCCTCTTTTGAATCTAGCTTCAAATATTTCAAATGCTTGTGCTGTCCTACAAGAAGCTCTCTAGAATGCTTGAGTGTATCTTGTGGTTTGAAACACATCTCCTTTGTGTGGTTTGGATTCCACATGCCAAATAGCTCAGCAGGTATGTGAATAAAACTGTAGTTGAGTTAAAATCAATGGAATTGCAGGTCTCATTAGTTGTACTTTTGGCCCAAAACACAGGTAGGGTAAATTCATGTTCCTGTGATTCAAAAATATTAAGGCAGTTACTGCAAAAGATTTTTTAGGATTTAATGGATTTTTATGTCCAAAATGGGATTTTTCTCCAGAAGAAGAAAAGTTTTGGATGTCTCATTTAATACTGTCAATGTAAATACAAGCATTTTAAATGATATTCTAAGTTCTTACAGCCGCTCTTCCCTTTTTTTGATGTACACATATAGCTACAGTCCTAGACTAAGATCCTTTTTGCAAGGTATTTTGCAAGCTTATTGGAAAGACAAGCTTGGCCCCATGGAGCTTCCAAAGTGAGGCCAACCCTCTAGCTCACTTGAAGCTAAATGTTATCTGGAGCATAGTTTTAATTGTGGATCTTACATTTTTCAAAGCATGGGAGTTCCGTTTCCCTTTCTGCATTCCCCAAACATCACTTGGTGCTTGTTCCTCAGGTTGTGTGTGAAAAGCTGCTGTAGGCAGGGTTTTGTGATCCAGGACTGTATTAGAGCCATAAACATCAGCTGCCCTGAGCCAGGTAGCTTTGTCTGAGCCCTTTTCACAGGCTGCTGAGATGGGACATGCTTGGCAAATTTGTCACTGGCACCCCTGTCCACCTTCTGTCCTCATCTGGAAATGGCAGCTGTCTGCAATGCAGGGAGTTTTAGTGTCTGTATTTTTCCATGCTCTAAACAAGTAAACAAGAAGGAAAGGAAGGAAGTAAACAGTGGAATTCATGAAAAGCACAAGTGGTAACCTTGGAGACTGAGAACAAAGGGTGCAGGGCTGTTAATTTATTTTCAAGCTGAAGTGCTCAACAGTCTATCCATATTTCCTGTATAGTGCAGACACCCACATTTCAGGAACAATGCAAACAGTGGGTCCCTCTTACCCTTGCAGCTTGGCATGTGCCTCTAGGAGAGGAGAGACGCGTGGCTGTGCAGGACCAGCCAGGTTTCTGTGCCATCAGGCTGGGATGCAGGCTCTTGGTTTTCCTGGATAAGTGGATTTATTTAACTTGGGCATGCAGAGCAGTGCCCCATGGTTCAAGGCATGTGTATAAGTGGATTTAACTCGGGGATGCAGAGCAGTGCCCCATGGTTCAAGGCATGTGTATAAGTGAATTTAACTCGGGGATGCAGAGCAGTGCCCCATGGTTCAAGGCATGTTTTCACTTTAGATTGTAGAAGAGGCTGTGCTGCTGTGGGGAAGAGAGGTGTGTGTTACCCGGCTGCTTTCTAAACCTGAGGAACCACTGCCAATCGTTTCTGCATGGCATAACAGATCTATCTCTCTCTGTTAGGATCAGGAAAAGAATGGTTGTGCTGTTTTATTATTACTTCATAATGAAATGCTAGTTGCTTTTAGTTGCTGCGTACAGTGCCTAGGATATTTGGAGGTGGAAGTAATATTGCTAGTATTTCTATGATGAAAAAGGAGGTTTGGATCTGCGTGCTTCTGCTAACTATTGCCAGTTGTGAGTTACTCAGGGTGGAACCATCATAGCTAATCTGTAGTAAGAGGAGTTAAAGTTCTTGAAATGTGCAGCTGAACACATACTGTGCAGCTCTGCAGTTTCAATAAAATGACATGTCACTGATTCTCCTCTCTTGGTTGAGATATGGAAGTACATCCATGCAGCTTCGGTCCCAGGTTTTTTTCTTGTACATTTAATATATTTACATTTGCTCCCACACTTTCAGCTCTACAGCAGATGTTGGTAAGTGCAAGTGTGTGGCCAGTGGCAAAGAGAGAGATTTGATAGCTAGATTGGCAGCTAGGAGAGGTATCTGAGGGGTGCCTGCCTTCCTCCTGTCAGGGCTGTGCTCAAGCCTGCCGTCATTATTTGCTCTCACCCAGGCTAAGCTGTCCCAGGAGCTGGTGTGTTACAGGGCTTGCAAGGGTCTTCAGGGTGAAGAGAGAGGCGAGAATCTTGACCTCGTGTTCAGAAGGCTTGATTTATTATTTTATAATATATATATATATTACATTATGACTATACTAAAAGAAGTAGAAGGAAAGTTCTCAGAAGCTAGCTAAGCTAAGAATAGAAAAGGAATGAATAACAAAGGAGCTCTCTCTGATTCTGTCCCACATAGAGCTTGGTCCTGGTTTGGCCATTAATTATACACATCCAACATGGGCCAATCACTGGTGCACCTGTTGCATTTCACAGCAGCAGATAACCATTGTTTACATTCTTTTTCTGGGGCCTCAGCTTCCCAGAAGGGAAAATCCTAAAGAAAGGATTTTTATGAAAAGATGTCCGTGACACTGGTGGGAGTTTCCCCCAGGTGTCCAGCCCGAGATGCAAGACTGAGAACATCCCTCAGGCGTCCCACACATCCTATCTGAATGCCTGGTGCCTCATCTGACACCCAGGAAACTCCATGACTTTTACTGGTGTTTCATTTGTCTCAAGAATGTGAGCCAGAGTTTCTGTGAAACTTCCACCTGTTGAGAGCTGTACCTATTTCTTCATTTCCTAGCACTGTGTAAGGATTACTGCTGTGTTGTGTTGGAAGCACGTTGAGCACCAAGGCTGGCCCTCAGGGTCCTTCCTTGGAGCTGCTGTGTCCCTGGTGCTGATCTGTACAGTGCTGCGCCTCTGGCTTGGCTTTGAGCCTGCGGAAATGCGAGCTCTCACGGAGGAAAGAGGATCTTTGTTCACTTTTTTCTCATTATGGTTCTCCATTTAATCCTTCTTTTCAGGAAATCTGGCTTCATTGCTCGCTTGAATCAGATGTTCTCTTTGTTCTTTTACAATGTTCAATATATTGTTAACAAAAATTACACATGAAAAAAGATTTCTTCATGTCTCACTCAAAAAAAGAAAAGAACATGAAAGAAACCCAACAAATCTACTCTTTTCCTAATTCTCTCCTTCTGTGATTGTTATGCAAAACTTTCTGGGTTTAACTTATCCCTTTTCTATGCCATTTCACATTTCCTTTTAGCATCTTTCCTTTGTTGTTCAGTTTCATCTTTATATAAATGAAAATTTAAGGAGCTTTCTTTGATTCACGTAATTCTAGAAATTAAAATTAACTCTAAAATTTGATCAGTTCTACTGTTTCTCCATCCTTGTAGACAGCAGCATATATTGCTTTTCAGATTTTCAGTGATCCAATTTGCAGGTGCTTCAGTGATTTTACGTACATTTTTAGGAATTACAAGGAAGACTGGCGATACTTTTTAAAGGGGCTTTTACCACAGAGCCTGGCACTGTAATTTTAATTGATGGTCAAATGGATTGGAAATTAAACTACCCAAAAGCCTAGCAGAGGCAATGCTTCCTTTTCTAAATGCTAGTACAGGAATAAAGTTGGCTCGTTGTAAAGAACTAGGCTACCTCAATAACAAATATTTTTTAAATGCAAAGAGATGTGCAGTACAATAATACTATTGAAGAAGATTCCCAGATGTTTTAGGGTAGTTCACATTGGGTTTGGATTGATCCTCATTTCCTTCACGATTTGTCAGGCATATGGTAAAAATATTCCAGGCACTGGGATAAGTCTTTCTGCAGAAGGAATGGCCCTGAAATGAAGATCGTGAGGTTATTTTGTGGCATTGATTCATAGAAAGAGAGGGTTTATCCCAGAAATTAAGACTATGTAGCAGTTCTTTCAGGAATATATTCTGCTGTATTTCCAGCATTCTGTTGTATTTTCTCTGTGGTTACAAAAATTTGTTTTGAGGGACGTGGGCAAAAACATCCCAGCCAAAGAGAAAGCCAGTACACATTTCCAGTTGTGACTAAGCTAACTCAACTAGCCAATGTTTTCCAGTTTTTGTGGATGAAAATGTTCACTCAGGTGGCAGTAAAGAGCCTCATACTGTAAAGCTGTAAGTGTTGTTGAAAATGGGAATTAAGGAGACTTCTGTGCATGTTTGTGAAAAACGCCAATCACTTGTTTTTAAAATTTTTTTAAAGTTTATTAGTAATATAATGGTTAAAAAAATAGTAACACAGAGTAATAACAATTTGGACAAATCGAATTAGGACAATATGAGACAATAAAAACAAAGAGTTACAGACATCTGGGTACCTTTTTCTGGGCAGCAAGAGCCTGAAAAAGGACACCCGTTAACAAAGGATTAGCCCTTAAGAACAGTAGCCTGTTGCATATTCATACACCTCATCCATGATGCATAAATCCCATTCAAACACAGGATTCTGTCTGGGCAGTGTCAGCTTCTTCCTTCTAATCCTAACAGTGCCTCCAAGGTGGGAAGAAGTTTGTTTCTTCTGATAAGAGGGCAATAAATTCCCTTTCTTTGAAAGATCTAGGTGTCCTGTGGCTGCTATCTCGCTGCAAGCCCTTTCTGTTAAACAAAGCATCTTACACAGCATAGTTTCTGTTTTAACAATTTTTATAGCCTAAAACTATGTTTAACACAGTACTTAAGAGCATACAGCATTACTTTCTAACACAACACATATAATATTCATTTTAATATTTGCAAAAAGACAATCATAAAATACATGCATTTTTCACAATGTTCTAAAAACATATACCGTAGAGATGGTAATTTTAACCATGGATATGGGGTATGATCAGCTTTTATACTGAAGGGATAACAACCTGGAGTGATCCTTGTGCTCAAAGTGCTCACAGGGATCTTTCTCCCTCACATCTTGCTGGCTGAAGTCAACAGCAATATTTCAGTTAGTTACAGAAGTGCAATATCAAATTTATACAGCATATTGAAGTGTTATAAGAATTTATAACATAAAGGGATAGTTAGAAATCATAAAATGCAGCCACTCATCACCGTATGTACCTTCCAATTAATGACAATTAGAGAACTGTTGATAAATGTGCAGAATAAACTGTTACTCTTGCCAGTATGAGAAATGCAGTTTCAGTATCAGTAGCACTGATTTTCTTCTGTGTTGTTGTGCTTGTGGGTCACTAAAAATCAACAGCACATTGGATTAGAGTTGCAGAAGGTATAAAGGTGCATGTTAGAAAAACCAGCCATTTCTGCCTGAGAAGGATGTATTATATATGTAAATATTCACCACATAAAAATATACAAATTCAGAGGTAGAAAAAAAATACAATATTATTTGTAAAATGCACAGGTTTTATATTATTGTAAATTCTTTTCAGAGATAGTGAAAATGTTTAAGATATATATGTATAAGCACTAATCATAAAATAACTATTGGTAGCTAGAAGTTTGGTCCTCAAAGCATCTGACATAAAAAGATGAGATAATAAAACAACAGCCACAGATCATAAAAGATATAAAACACTTGAACCAGTGATGAAGCTGAAAAATCGTGTAATGATTGAAATTGCAGCATTTTGGAGAAGTAGGGTGAAAAATAGAAGAGGAGGAGCAGAATTTCTGAAGGGAACCTTGAGATAATGCAGAGTTGATCAGGTATAAGATATTACTACAGTTTAATGCTAAATCTTTGCCAAAAAAAAAAAAGTAAAGAATAAAAAATTAGAAACCAAACACAATGCCCTCAAAAAAACCCCAAATGAATGAAACACCCAAAAAAAAAAAAAAAAAAAAACCAAAAAAAAACCAACCCAAATCCCCCTATTTGATATTTGGTCAGAGACAGGCTCAGGAAGAAAAAACCCAGAAGTGTAAAAGAATGAATATGCTATTAAAGAGCATCTGAAACTTCAGGGAAATAGTGTTTTTAAAGAGTCTCTATTTCTGCTGTAAGACCATGCTGTGAAAGGTGTTCATAAACTCAAGTAACATTTTCACAGACAAATGAAAACCTGCAGCTCTGTCCACCTCATCAAGTCTCATTCAGCTGCCCATGAATCCATGTTTTTTGAAGACCACTCTGGATACTGCTGGGAGGGGGGAAAAAAGGAAATTATGAAAGCCCTCAGATTTCTGTGGTAAAGAGATATTCTAAATTTTTGGGTAAAATATGCCTGTTAATTATAATGCTATCAGATTGACCTGCATATCTGTAGTATTCCAGATAAACTGCAGAAAACTTGGCAATGAGCATGTGTTAATTCTTGGAACAGAGTTTAGAAGAGAGGTTTACAGAAATACCTCATCCAAATATGAGTATTTCTGAACAGCAAAAATGATGGGGAAAAAAGAACATCTTTCAAATGACACTCTCCTTGAAGTTACTTGGCATCACAAACGGCAGAGCATCTGGTTTAGTTTAAAATGCCTTTAGATAGAAACTCCTTTAATCGCCTGGATTTTGTTTCAGTTTTGGAGGTGCCCCTCTATGTGGGGACACTGCTCCAGGCACAGGGAATGGCTGTGGGGACACTGCTCCTGTCACAGGGAATGGCAATGGGGACACTGCACATCCCACAGGGAATGGCCCTGGGGACACTGCTCCTGTCATTGGGAATGGCCCTGGGGACACTGCTCCTGTCACAGCTGGCCCTGGGGACACTGCTCCTGCCATAGGGAATGGCTGTGGGGACACTGCTCCTGTCACAGGGAATGGCTGTGGGGACACTGCTCCTGCCATTGGGAATGGCAATGGGGACACTGCTCCTGCACAGGGAATGGCTGTGGGGACACTGCTCCTGCCATTGGGAATGGCAATGGGGACACTGCTCCTGTCACAGGGAATGGCTGTGGGGACACTGCTCCTGCCATTGGGAATGGCAATGGGGACACTGCTCCTGCACAGGGAATGGCTGTGGGGACACTGCACATCCCACAGGGAATGGCAATGGGGACACTGCTCCTGCACAGGGAATGGCCCTGGGGACACTGCTCCTGTCACAGGGAATGGCAATGGGGACACTGCTCCTGTCACAGGGAATGGCAATGGGGACACTGCACATCCCACAGGGAATGGCCCTGGGGACACTGCTCCTGTCACAGGGAATGGCCCTGGGGACACTGCTCCTGTCACAGGGAATGGCAATGGGGACACTGCACATCCCACAGGGAATGGCCCTGGGGACACTGCTCCTGTCACAGGGAATGGCCCTGGGGACACTGCTCCTGTCACAGGGAATGGCCCTGGGGACACTGCACATCCCACAGGGAATGGCAATGGGGACACTGCTCCTGTCATTGGGAATGGCCCTGGGGACACTGCTCCTGCACAGGGAATGGCAATGGGGACACTGCACATCCCACAGGGAATGGCCCTGGGGACACTGCTCCTGTCATTGGGAATGGCCCTGGGGACACTGCTCCTGCACAGGGAATGGCAATGGGGACACTGCTCCTGTCACAGGGAATGGCAATGGGGACACTGCACATCCCACAGGGAATGGCCCTGGGGACACTGCTCCTGTCACAGGGAATGGCAATGGGGACACTGCTCCTGTCACAGGGAATGGCAATGGGGACACTGCTCCTGTCACAGGGAATGGCTGTGGGGACACTGCTCCTGTCATTGGGAATGGCCCTGGGGACACTGCTCCTGTCACAGCTGGCCCTGGGGACACTGCTCCTGCACAGGGAATGGCAATGGGGACACTGCACATCCCACAGGGAATGGCCCTGGGGACACTGCTCCTGCACAGGGAATGGCCCTGGGGACACTGCTCCTGTCACAGAGAATGGCAATGGGGACACTGCTCCTGCACAGGGAATGGCCCTGGGGACACTGCTCCTGTCACAGAGAATGGCAATGGGGACACTGCTCCTGCACCACAGAGAGCTTCATGGGCACCCAGAACCTGCTATAGAAACACCTGGTGGGCTGCTAACTCCACTTCCTCCTGCTGGTCCTGAAGAGCAGGAATCCTGAGGTGCTCTCTGGAAACCACAAGAAAAGCTTCCTATTGAACCCTTTGAAGGGAATTTTATCACTGGCAATGAGGAGGAGCAATGTTTATCTGTATTTCCAGCTAGCTGCATGTGTAGAGTATGTTTATCAAAGCACAGGCAAGAGAAGTTGGGGGAATAAACATTTAGGAAAATCGAGGCAAACACAAGTCTCCTTTTGGTGATGAGCTTAGAAAATCCTCATGTAATTAGGTCTGACCCTGCTTTTGGGTCTTGCAATGGTTTTTGTTTAAAGGAAACCTGTATGCTAAGAAATTCTGTTATGCTGCTCAAGGCATAGCTTCCTCTTCGTAGGAATAGGAAGGTAATGACAGACCATCCGAAAAGGTTTGTAAGGAATTGTAAGGCAAAACAAGTAATCAAGATACTTAAAAGGCCTAGGCCTCCTATTCCCTCCAAAGAAAGGTGAAAGAGCCTTTATTTCCCCTGATAAACTACACCTGAAAAAGAGACAGGAACCAAGGGAGCATCCTTTAAGCTGTGTCAGGGAAGTTGAGGCTGGATGGCAGGAGAATGTTTTCCCCAGAGGGTGGCCAGGCACTGAACAGTGCTCACAGCCTGACAGAGCTCAAGGAGCACTCTGACAACGCCCCCAGGCACAGGCTGGGATTTTTGGAGTGTCCTATGCAAGCCCAGGGGCTGGACTCAAGGATCTCGATAGGTCCCCTCCCATTCAGGGTGTTCCATCATTCTGTGGGATGTATATCATATCTCCATCTTTAGTAAATTGCCTTGAAATATGCTTTACTAATTCGGCAATACTGTGATTTATTCTCTTTTTCATTAACTCTTTTCCCCATCAAATTCTTTTGATATGTTTGTTATGATATGGAGTATGTCACTGCTTCAGAAATCTCTTCCTGGAGGCTGTAGGAAGTTGAAACCACTAGAGACTGATCAAATAAGGTCATAGCAGCAGTTACAGTGCTGATCAAATGCACTTTTTACATCCTCATTCACTTCTCAAGTGTGGTGTCAGAAGCTGCTTCAAAAGAGCAGGAGGAAGGAACTTCTTTTAGAAACTTTTGCAGTGCACATCTACCAGATAGAAAAAAATCTTTCTAAAGCAACATTAAAAAATGCTAGTCTCTGCTATAACTTTTTTAATATTGTCTCCAGTGAAAATTTTCAAGAGATGCTTTCAGTGGCTTCTTTCAGCATCTTATTTCTGCCTAAGAAGCTGACTTATAAGAAAGAAATATAACTTTTGGGCAATTGCAACTCTGAAGTCAGCACATTCCGTTCAGTTTCACTGAGTGAGAAGGACCTTAAATAAGCTCTCACTCCCCTTTTGATCGCGGTGTTAGAATGAGCCTGAGCTCCAGCCAGCTTTCCTCTATTTTGAGCTGCATGTGACCGTGAAGACCCCCAAGCTCACCTTGTGGGCAGTGCTCACAGCTTTGCTCTCAGAAGATGGAGACTGATACTGTTTGTGTATCGCTGCTCAGGCTGCTGTTCAGGCTGCTGTTGTAGATACCATACAGGTTTGGAACAACAATTAGCCTTCAACTCCACAGGCTGTAAAAGTTCTCTGCAAGTTACAGAATGCTGCTTGAAAGAGAATGAAGTTCAGGATGTCCAGTGGATTAAGCAAATTCTGAGCCAAACTGCTACTAGGTAATCCCTGTAGTTTATTACTGTGTATTCTACAGAGGCACTAACTGTCTGTGTGGAACAGATACTGCACAGAGCATGATTTATTCTGGTCCCACCATTGTTCTATAGCAATAAAACAAGAGTTGCAGGAGGGCAGAAGACTCACAGAAAGCGGAAACTACTTTAGATCAATGAAGCAGTGTTATTTTCCTTCTTCACAAGTGCCGTGCTAGATGCAATACCTTTATTTTTAGGTTTGAACGTTGGATTTGTAACTTACAGGGACTCCGGTGAGCCATACCATGTGCTTTGCTTACACTGAGGAATGGCAAAGCTTCTGTAGGAGCCTTGAGTCCAGAAACGTTTGACCATTGCCATCAGCATCCCAGGCCCTTTGCTTTTTCCAGAGGCAGGAAATGGTGCTCCTTGCTCTCTCCAGCAGACTCATAATGGAAGAGCATTTATGGCACTCCTTGAATTGCAGAGCATGTTGCCAGGGAGTAGCTTGTCTGTAAAGCAGTGGGGAATATCCAGCACAAACAGATGGCCAATCTTGGTTCAGCTCTATCCTGTAAGGCACACAACAGTTCTCTCTCTTTTCTCCTGACAACGTCAGATGAGTGATGGGGCTGTGCACAGCAGCCCCTGAGTGCCTGGGCCCTGCGTGCCCATCTCTGCCAGAACTACCTGGCCTTTTGCTGTAGGTGCAGAGATTATTTCTGCCCCTCCTTTGCCAGACCACACAAGATGGATTTGTCTCCTGCAATGTTGTTGTGCTGGGATTCAGCTTGTGAGGACTCCTCTGAGGAATCAAGGAAGGAGAGCAGACTATTAGCCTGTAGCTATTTCCACTTTTACTACTGAGCACAGACTCAGCCTTCCTGATTGCCTTGCAAGAGAGCAGAGGTGTTTGATCAGGTGCTTTGCACTGATGTGCAGGGCTCAGCCCCAGGTGGGTGTTCAGGAGAAGTGTTGGGTGCAGCAGCATGTTGTGAGTGCAAATCTGTGTCTGCTGCTGAGATCTGCACACGTGCACATACCCCCCTTTCACTAAAGAGTGCTGAAGACATTTGAACTTTACTTCTTTCCCCTCCTGTTATGTTTGCCCAATCATCCCATCATAAAAAAAAAACCAAACAATATTAAAAATAGTAACAATTTTAATTGAATAGTTAAAATAAAAAAAATATAAAATTGGATGCAATATAATTTGATTAAAATAAGGGATAATTTGGTTCCAATAATAGTGCATAAGCAAAAGATAACCGTGGGGTACAGAGGGCAGAGTTCTGGGATCCTTGCCACCTCACGTACAAGCTTGCCAAGTGAAAATCACCCCTTATATGCCATGTGTCAATGCCATCTCCTCCCATTTTCGGTTCGTCATATCTCTATCTCCGCCCTCATCGCCACCCTTATCACACATGCGCCACCCCTCGGTTTGGTGGTCGCACAAGTCTCTGGGGGTCGTTTTTGGATGAAGACCTCTCCTCTTCCTCTTTGTCCTTTAATTCACCTTTGGGTTACACATGCGCACCAAGCCAGCACAATGTAAGCCAAGACTAACGTATCACTGCATCTACATCTCAAGGCAATAAATCCCTTATAATTAGCATTTTCTGGGACCCAACCGAGTTCTTGCTCATTTTTAGCAACTGTATCTTCAGCTTCTTTCCTGTGGTCGTTGAGAACATCTGCTGGGAAGGGGGGGGGGGGGGGGGGGGGGGGGGGTTGGAGCCCCTCCTCTCCCTCTCTTTTTTGGCATTACAACTTTTAACTTATTTTATTATTCCCAAATATTAATTACTGTATCAATATTGATTACTGTTTCAATTTTTATCAGCACGAATCATACCTATTTATCACACTCCCTTCCTTCCCCTTCTGGGACCAGCACAGTGGCATAATTAGATTCAGGTTTTAGAAGTCGGCTCAGCTGTACCATGCAGTGTTGATGTGGTGGAGTGGACAAAGTCTGTGTGTGTGTATGCAATTGACAGCCCACAGCAACTGGTTCACCTTACAGGCTGTAGGGTTCTCATGGGAAAAGGAGAGGCACAGTCGAGGTTCTTGCAGGCTGTTCTCTCAGATGTGGTCGTAGTGCCTTGCCAAGACACCCTAACAGCTCTTTCTACTAGGTATCTCTTTTTTCAAAACAGTTTTCCAATGTTTCCATTCCAAAAAGCCCACAAACAAGCCGAAAACTCCAAATCCCAGCCTTCTGGAAAATGTTTGCCAAGTTTACCAAAGAAGGAAGATGGTTTCAGCTGAATGTTCCTTTATTTGTTGTAAATAAATCAGATGTTGACTACATGAACATCTTCTCTCACTTCTCTTGTTTGCAGCCTACACTGACAGTTAAGCTCTTAGCAACTTTCAAGTAAAACTCATCTGCAGAAATCTTTCCTTTTGACAGGCTCTGAAAATGTCCAGGTTTTTTTGTTTGGTGGTTTTGTTGGTGGGCTTTTTTTGCACATTGTATTGCATACCTTCCTGTGGTCATTAAATTACTTGGTCATCAAGAAGGAGTTTACATACCTGTTAAAATAAGTGCACTCAGAGATGCCAACAGAAAAGAATGCATAAGTATACAGTTTATGTATGCAGGTTGCAATCTAATAAAAACCCAGTCTCTTTATGTTGCCAGGTTTGTGAATATTTATCATCATAAGCAAGTAGCAGAGAGAGGTTTGACTGAGGAAGTCATTGTCACCCATAGAAAACAATGTCCCGAGAGAAAACAGGACATTTCAGTTTCCTCTGTGTCTCTTAAGTGGCCCTGAGCTGAACCAGAGCCCCATAAATTAAGGTGCTCAGGGACAGCATGTAACAGAACAGACATTCTGCCAGCTCCTCTTGGGTGCCCAGTAAGGATCCCCTCATTTTCTCTGGAAGCAGCTGGGCGAGCTCATTGTGAGGCTAAGGAAGCATCACCAGGCTGCGAGAAATCATTAGTCACCTCTGCAGTATACCTGCTAAATTCTGAGTGCATTTGAGCAAAGCTGTTGCTCTCAGTCGTGCAGTGCAGAATGCAGACAAGTTCAAGGCTCTGTATGTAAACAGCAGATGTGTGTCAGTAACTAAAAACACAGCCCTCTCTTCCAGCACCAAACCAACAGGGAAGAGCAGCAAGAGCAGCTGGAAGCAGCCTTTGCTTCCATGATTTTCCTAGGCACACACAGCGTGACAGGCCAAGTTATCTGACGTGCAGCACGGGATCCAGTTCTTTGAAACCACCCACTGTGTGCTGGAGCAAGTCTAAGGGGTTTGAAGGTTTCACATCAAGTGTAGAACAGCAACTGATGCTGGATCAAGCATAATAGGAAGGTTGGATGAGCCACTGAGAGAAACTGTGGTACAAAGGTAACTCTTCAGGGAAAATAAAAAATATAGATAATCGCATTTGAATTACTGTGCAAATTTATATTGAATCTGTATTTTGACTTAGGAAGTGTCTTCCGTGTTTTTCACCTGATTTAGGAGCTCTAAAGCTGGTTTAGTTTTATAGTTTATAGTTTTTAGGCATTGCTTGGGTAAAGTAGTTTGAAAAAGTGCTGCTTTTTCAAGTCTTCAAAGTCTTCAAAATTATATTCTTGACTGTTGTGTGCTACATAAACCTTTATCATTACTCTCTTCAGCTCCATAAACAATGGGATGAGTCTGTACAGAGAGAGCAGTAACAGTTCTGTCATTCGTGGTCACACTGAGCAGTGCTTGACTCTGCATGGATTTCCCTGGAAATCTCAATCTACCCAAGAGGGGGAGGCAATGATTTCTGCCAAACTTGAGCCAGAGGGAAGAAATCTGCTCATTATTTTTGGTCAGGCAGTAGAGGGATATCTGCACCAGTATGCTGCTGATGTTCAGGCTGTGTGTCTGTGCTGGTTTGGGCTGGTGTAGAGTTAGTTTTCTTCACAGCAGTTATTAGGGGATGTCCTTTGGATTTGTGCTGGAAGCAGTGTTGGTGGCACAGGGATGTATTGGGCATTGGTGGCACAGGGATGTTTTGGGCAGTGGTAGCACAGGGATGGTTTGGGTGTTGGTGGCACAGGGATGTTTTGGGTGTTAGTAGCACAGGGATGTTTTGGGCATTGGTAGCACAGGGATGTTTTGGGCATTGGTGGCACAGGGATGTTTTGGCCATTGGTGGCACAGGGATGTTTTGGGCATTGGTGGCACAGGGATGTTTTGGCCATTGGTGGCACAGGGATGTTTTGGGCATTGGTAGCACAGGGATGGTTTGGGTGTTGGTAGCACAGGGATATTTTGGGTGTTGGTAGCACAGGGATGGTTTGGGTGTTGGTAGCACAGGGATGTTTTGGGCAGTGGTAGCACAGGGATGTTTTGGGCATTGGCAGCACAGGGATGTTTTGGGCAGTGGTAGCACAGGGATGTTTTGGGCAGTGGTAGCACAGGGATGTTTTGGGCATTGGTGGCACAGGGATGTTTTGGGTGTTGGTGGCACAGGGATGTTTTGGGCAGTGGTAGCACAGGGATGTTTTGGGTGTTGGTAGCACAGGGATATTTTGGGTGTTGGTAGCACAGGGATATTTTGGGTGTTGGTGGCACAGGGATGTTTTGGGCAGTGGTAGCACAGGGATGTTTTGGGTGTTGGTAGCACAGGGATGTTTTGGGTGTTGGTAGCACAGGGATGTTTTGGGTGTTGGTAGCACAGGGATATTTTGGGTGTTGGTAGCACAGGGATATTTTGGGTGTTGGTGGCACAGGGATGTTTTGGGCAGTGGTAGCACAGGGATGTTTTGGGCAGTGGTGGCACAGGGATGTTTTAGGCATTGGTGGCACAGGGATGGTTTGGGCATTGCTGAGCAGAGCTCACACACAGCCAAGGCCTCCTCTGGCCTCACCCAGCCCCAGCAGTGAGGGCTGGGAGGGGACAGAGCCAGGACAGCTGAGCCCAAGTGACCCAAGGGATTTCCCAGCCCATGTGGGGCCGTGCTCAGCACACAGAGCTGGGCAGGAGAAGGCAGTGGGGACATTTGGACACCTGCCAGTCCGTGGGCAGTAGGGGATGAATTCCTTTTTCAGTTTTCCTGCATGTGCAGCTGTTGCTTTACTTATTAAACTGTCTGTATCTCAGCCCTGAGCTTTCTCACTGATACTCTTACAATTGTCTCCCCATCCCACCAGGGGGAAATGAGTTAGTGCGGTGTGGGGCTGAGCTGCTGGCTGAGGTTAAGCCATGACAGTCTCTGAAGGGCAGCCTCAGGATATCTCACCAGAGTATGTCAGGCTGAGGGAAAAAATAGGTTGTTTGGCATCTGCAAACAACACTTTTTTCCTTGTTGTGAGTTACCCATACCTGACTGAAGTACGACAAGTCCTGCAATTGCTTAGGGAAGGAAAAGGGGAAATGAAAAGAACAGTGAGAAGGAATGAGGATGGAGGATTATAGTTCTGGTTTCCTTCTGATGCACATGGTGCAGTAGGAAAGGAGAATTTGCCAGATGACACACTGGCACTCTGAGAAAGCATGTTGCTGCTTTCACAGGTTCCTGCTCTCAGACACTTCTGTAGCCTGTTGTGTGTCATTTTTGGTACATGTTTATATTGTCAGACAAGCATCCAGGAGTAGCTGTCCATTTTCAAAGCAATTTTCAAGGCTTGATGCGTCCTGTGGAATCTGTCTGGTCCATCAGTCAGACTGTGGACAAGGAAATAGCATTATAGAAAACAAACACATGGTTCTTGTCTGCCTCAGTCCTGCTGGTGAAGCTCCATGTGTGTAGGAACACTTGGTCCACATAGAGTGTGCTTGGGACGGTGTGCTGCTGAAATCTAGAAAATCAGGGTACAAAGTGTGTACTCTGTTCATTGGAGTGACTGATGAGAACAGAATTTTGCCACTGACTGGACTGTGCACATGCCCTCTCTTTATAAGAGCTCTTACTGTTTTCCATGCTGGAGGTCTGAGTTGCAGTGTGCCTCTGCAAACCTCCTGTGGCAGCCCCTGCTTGTCACAGCTCAGTCACAGCCCTCAGGAATTCCTAAAAATCCCGTGGTTCGTACTGCCTTACAGCATTGCTGCCAAAGTCACGAGGTACAAGCTGAAACCAGCCTTGAAACTTGGTGGAATTTCAAAATTGAAATTTTCAAAGCCAAGAGGTTTGAGATATGGCCTCAGTACTGAGATATGGTCTGCTTCTCTTATTAAATGCAAATACTAGAAATGTAGTATTCAAGTAATATAATTTTTTTTCAATGCTCTTATGAGAATGTTACCAACATTTCTAGTTTATTACATACAACAGAAATACTAGCTGTATCCTGCAACTTACCACTTAGAATGCAAGTATCATGAAGGTTTTAAAGTATTACATGTTTTGGTAGCATTTGTGGAAATCAAATGTAATTATTGGAATAATATTATTTTTATATTGAATAAATTTTTTATAGTTGAATAGCATTATTATTAAACTCTTTCTCTAATTATCCAGTATTTCCTCTGCACTCATGAAGCTCTGGTGTCACAGCCAATGAAATAAAGTGAATGTTATAGTTCATATACACATGCATCTGTGTGGGTCTCCAGTACAGAAAGAGAATTAAGGTTTTTTTTCTTCCTTTGAAGAGCAAGGCGGTTCTTTATAGAAGGATCAGCGTGATTAGCTCATTGGTTTTCATGCACTTGTTTGCTTGTATGAAGGCTTTTTCTGTTGATGGGAGGAATGTTTAGCATCTGATTTTCTGAACTGAAAAGATTTCCCATCTGTATAATTAGCCTTATTTATACAATTAGAGCTTAACTACTAATTGCTTGGGGTTTTTTTAGTTTGCTTCCTTCTATGTAGAATATTCATCAGACAGCTGATATTGGAAAATCAGAGATTGAACAATATTGTTGTTTTTCATGTTCCTACAAGGAATGCGTTTGTCACTGAAGCAATGAATTTTTGAATGTTATCTAAACACTATTTAATGTCAACATTTTTTTTTTTCCTGAGTGACATGATGATGAATTCTGGAGAAAAAAACCGTCATAATGAAATTTCATCACATAAATAATCCAGTTGTGCCAAGAAATTCTATAATGACCTCAAGGCTTAGCAGCTGCCAAATACACCACTTAGTATTAGCCACTCTTCTTGGGATATCAAAGTAATACACCCAATGAACACTGCCAAATTTGCTTTCTCTAATACCTAATGTATCTGTTTTAAACCTAATTTAGTGCCTGCAAATGGCATTTGTTTTCGTAACAGTAGCATGTGCTCATGCTCTGCATTGTCCTTCTCTGTTTCTTCTATCTGTAAAATGGAAATTACAGTGTTAAGAACTTTGGATGAAAAAATTCTGCTCAGGGTTGTTATTTGTGATGCTTTTACCCAGCAGTGAAGGCGGGATTAATGGTCAGGCAATTTAAAAATTCTTGCAGGATTTTCTTAACTGAGAGTGATAGAAGTAGTTTAGCTGCAGTAACTAAAAATCAGCCATTGATACAGGTGTTATTACTGTTACTCCAGGATACATAAATCTGCTGCTTCTGTGTTATACTTTGGTTTGCATGGCCACACACCACTTCCCTTACTCCTCAGATAGAAGCTCACCTGCTTGTAGATTTGCCCCTCTTTTTGTCTGGGAGTTGATCTGTTGATATCCTGACTTGTTTACTGCTTAGGTGGGTATTGCCGCTACCATCCATCACCAGTTTTTAAACACTTCTAGGATTTGGGTTTTCCACTACTTTTTATAGCCTCAGGAGGCAAAAAGTGTTTCTTCATATTCAGTGCTTTCGTTTGGAAAAGCCCAGGTTGCATTGCTATCCCAGCTGTCATTATTTCTAGCTAATTCTGTAGAAGCATTCTTAAGCTACAGTAAATTGATCCAGTAGGATAGGACTGGCAACAGACAAAAATTCTGTCATTTCTGGTGATCTTGTAAAAACTGTCAGAACTGTCATTAACTCATAACTCCCTCTGGAGTGGCTCTTGTGTCTTTTAGGGCCTCTGAGATTGGCCTTTCTGTTTTTCCAGGCTGAAGCTTTTCTTTCACAGCACACAGCTCCCAAACAGTGTACTTAGCTATAGCTATGCACTTTCCTTTGTTCATGCCAAGAGTGTTAACAGTATAGGATTGAATTAAACTTTACTAAGACTGCAGCAGTTAGGATCTTCAAATGCTTTTCTCCAAAGCGCTTCTTCCTCATAAGAGAATTGGGAAAAAACCAAAAGAGGCCTAATGTTTAAAAATTCCCATAAATAACTTGATTGCTGTCACTGAGTGAACCAGCCACATTTATCACACTGATCCGCAAAGTTTAGAGATTTTTTTTCCCTCCAAACTCTTTGAAAGCATGGGTGCCTGTGACCATGGTCACAAGGGTTTGCAGATCAGGGAAGAGACGAGAATGTTGATTCCATGATCAGAAGGCTTGATTTATTATTTTATGATATATATATATATATATGGATATAACATTATGACTATACTAAAAAGAATAGAAGGAAAAGTTCTCAGAAGGCTAGCTATGCTAAGAATAGAGAAGAATGATAACAAAGGAGCTCTCTCCGACCCTCTCTGTCTGAGAGAGCTCAGTCCTTGATTGGCCATTAATTGTAAACATCCAACACGGGCCAATCACAGGTGCACCTGTTGCCTTCCACTGCAGCAGATAACCATTGTTTACATTCTTTTTCTGGGGCCTCAGCTTCCCAGAAGGGAAAGTCCTAAAGAAAGGATTTATGAAAAGATGTCTGCGACAGGTGCCTAAAATGTGCTCCAGGTTTGGACAAGCTTGAGACAGTTAAAAGTCCTACATTCACAGCTCAGATTCATGTGACATCATGAACAGTTTAAATTAATTACCTGCTTCAGTCAGACTGGATTGTTGCATAAAAGGCTTTAAATCAAATGAAGCACAGTGTTTCAGTGAGAAGTCTGTCCTTAGCGCTCTGTCCCTCTTGGAAGGTGCAAGGAGTGCTGTGGATGGCATGTTGCAAGGCTTGTTTCCCCAGGATAAAGCGGCCTTCAGGGGATTAGAGCAGCCAGGCTCCTGAACTGCTGATATCCACCCTAGAGATGTGTTATTTCAGGTGCCTGCTGCAAGAATACATTGGACAAAATGCCTTGTGAGGTTGTGTAGTTTGGTGCTGCTGGAGGACTTGGTGTAGTCTGCATGTGAGTGAAACCTCTGGCCAGCTGCGACTTGTGCTGAGATCTACCAGGCTGTAGAAATTCCACAGCAGGGCAAGCTCCACTTCAAACTCCAGCTGCCAAATGGGATGTTATAGGTGGCCTTTGAGTCCCAGTAAAATATCTGTATTGTAGAATATGTAAATATGTCTATGTAAAACCTGCTGCTGTAGTAAAAGAAAAGGGAGAAATATAGTAGAGATGGCCTTTGAGTGCCAGTAAAACATCTGTATTGAACTTCAATATCTGTATATAGGCCTTGCCCCAGTAGGTCCCAGTTGATGGGCTGCAGCTGCAATGTCCTTCATTGGGCTGCAGCTGTGGCTAGTAAAGATAATTGGGATAAAAGGGGGTGGGTTGGCCAGTCAGGGAGAGCCTGGGAGGAGCTCTGATTAAGGAGGAATGACATGCAGAAGGAGGAGTCTGTGCTGTGAAGATCTACAGCCGTAAGAAAACACCAAAAGAAGGTATGGGACTCTGGAAATATAACAACAACAGGATGTCACAGAAATAAGGGTCATTTGAAAACTGAAGCAGTTCTGCAGTGTGGTGAGGAGCCCAAGGGGTGCCAAAGAGGTGAAGCTTTTAAAGAGTGCTGTGAGCACAGCTGCTGTGTGTGGCACACACCCAGGGCTCCCCGCTGGAATTGGGGCACCCTCTGGTTCGGGTGCCAGCTGCTGCACTCCAATTAGTGCCATCCTAGCGGGACCTTTCTTTCATTCCCTTTCCAGGGTGGTGCCTGCTGTCTTCACACTTCTTCATCATTTCTAGGCAAAACTGGAGAATTTTCAGTTTCTTTCTGGCAGCTGTAGACTGCAGTACTTCCTCCCCTCCCTGTCCCTGGATAATTCTCATGACTGTTACAGGTGCACTGCTCAGGGTGCTGAAATAGCTCATTAAACACACAAACTCTCTGTTCCCATCTCCACTCTGTTCAGGATGCCTTGAATCTTCTGGTTTGTGGCTAACAGGCTGCTAGCTTCCTGCTAGGGAGAATATTGATTTCCATATCCAGTAAATATCTTGTATTTTAAAATAAGGCAATTTTCCTTTTTAATTATTGTTCAATGAGCACAGCAGGATACAAATAAATTGATGTAATAGTTAAGGCCTCTTAACAGTTCCACTCCCATCTCCTGAGGCCTTTCTTAGCCTCTAGGATTTTTATAAAGATTTCCCCTAAAAATAATTACATTATAATCTAATTACTTTGTTACAGTTCTTCACATAATTAACCTTTCTATTTTCAAGCTCAAAGAAATGAGATGGAACATACCTATATTAATGCTAGAATGATAGAACACTATATTACTCGGAAGAGCTTATAATTCTTAAAGTTACTTCTGGGGGTGGTTTTTTTGTTTTTTTTGTTTTTTGGTGAGTTTTTTGGTTTGGTTTTTTTTGGGGGGGTTTTTTTTGTTTTTGTTTTTTTTTTTTTTTTTTTTTTGTTGCTATGTTCACTAAGCATCGTCCCAGCCACTGCCAAATAAAAATAATATTTACCTGATTTTTATTACACATCAGTAAAAACATAAGTGGTATGAATAGCAGGAAGGACCAGATACAGGGGTTTATGCTATTTTAAATGGGAATGTGTTTCATAGAACCTGCTAGTGTGAAAGAAATGTTGATGAGCCTGAAGTGTGGAGTGGAAAAAAAAGCATGCTGCAAATTGTGTCTTGTCATAGTTTGTAGGCTAGGTGCTTCCTTATCTATTTCCTTTACCAATATAGGAATTCTTGAATTCTGTTTCTTCTGTTGTCATTTCATACAGATAGAGAACTGCATCAAAATCTCCTTGGAATAGATGTAATTTTATTCATTGTTCATAGGTATCTTCTGAGTAGTCTTGGAAAGCAAATTTCCTGCTAACAGTTCCTGAGTATTTCAGTTTTTCTGCAGCTTTG
Organism: Melozone crissalis; assembly: GCF_028551555.1. Lineage (NCBI taxonomy): Eukaryota > Metazoa > Chordata > Aves > Passeriformes > Passerellidae > Melozone > Melozone crissalis. The sequence continues at coordinate 2,760,219 of NW_026535840.1, read as the reverse complement.
TGTTTGGTGAGTGGGTTGGAGAACCACTGATGGACTTGCATGAGCAGAGCTTCAGGCAAGCAAATTCCATAAGGTGTGTGAAATGTTGACTGGGACACATCAGCTTTAAATCCTCAGCATATTTTCTAAAATTTAGTAACACTTTGAGGATCAAGGAGCATGATAAAAATAAATTATCTGAATACCTAGGATACCTACAAATAGCAGTAGAGAGATCCCACTCTACTGGCTCTCAGAGTGTCAGAAAATAATATTTTTTATTTTGTTTTCTCATAGAGTGTTTCAAGGAAAAGTCAGAGGGCGATATAGTTTTTTTTTTGTGCAGGATTAAAATTATTTTTAAAAGAGAACTGAACTTAGTCAATTTTGCTATCCTATATTCAGTATTTAAAGTCTTTTAACATTTTTCATATGAACTAGATGTTTTGGGATTTTTCTCCTATTATATTCAATTTTTCTCCTCTTATATTCATAACAGAAAATTATAGATAAGTAATGTAATAGTTGGCTCTCACAATTAAGAGATAGATATTATTTAGATGTATAGTAATGTTACTGTAAGAGATCATTCCATAGTCCTCTTTTCCTACTCCCCTTGTAATAGCCTTAGTAATCAAGACATTTAGAGGAGGAGGAGCAGCAAAACAACACCGGACCTCCAATCAAGATGTAAAAAGTAATGTCCACCAATGGATGGCAGAGAAAGAGCTGACTGACAAAACTTTCAGAGGGGCTAAGGATATAAAAGGCAGAGCATCCATTTTGTTGATGAGCCTTGTGGCAGGCAGCCACAGGAGGGGGGTCTCCCAGCCCAGGAATTTCTCCTTATTCAGTCCTTTTGTTGTAATTTTTGTTAATGTTTAATAAACCTTTAAGATTTTAAAAAGTGAGCGGTTGTTTCTCACATTACCTTTAGTGAGGAACTCTATTGTTGTGGATAACTTTTCATGTAATTTCAGTGGAAGATAACAGAGCTCTGCCTCAGTTCTGCTTGTCTCCAGTGAGGCTCCTGCGTGCAGCCAAGCCCCCCATGAGCTGGAGCAGTACCGGCAGTTCCTGCTTTTCCAACAGTGGCACTTGGAAGCACCATTCTCCTTTCAGGGCCCATAACATTTCATGCAATTTCCATGGCAATTTTTCAGAATAGGCAGCTTGAGGCTTTTCAGCTGAAGGGGTTAAAATAGACCCCACAGTGACCCCTGTGTGTCACAGCCCAGTGAGAGCCCATGGGCAGCACAGGCCAGAGAGCCACAAGGGCCCCATCCTGTGTCATCCCTGCTGCTCTGAGCAGCACCAGCAGAAATGCAGCTCTGTTCCAGCAGCTCTGCTCCAGCAGCTCTCAGGAAGCTCAAATCTGCACATCCACAAAGCACAGCTTGGGAAATGAAAGTAACCAACTAAAGAAACTAACTGGGGTGGAGAAGAATGTGCAGGAGTCAAAAGGGGATGGTTTTCCCCACTCTAAGTTCTCTAAAAACTGCTGTGAATATTAGCTGTGGAAGAACTGAAAGCTAGTTTAGGCCTAGTTCTTGAGAGCATCTCTTTGTGGATGGAGGGCCTCTCTTGATTTTATTTGATTTAAGTAAAAGTGCATAAGATAAAATGACAGTTGAAGTGAAATATAAACCCACTCTTTCTTTAGTATTTCAGGTTCTTCATCCAAAACTTTTCACAGGAATACCTGGCAAGTCTTTATGATGAAAAAAATAAATTTCCAAAAGTTCTTTTGCCACTAACTACCAGGTATTTAAATCTTTGCCTTTTGCCAGGAAAACCCTGTTGATAAATGCCATCTTCCATGTAATAGACTCTGCCTTGGCAGGTGGGGGATCCATCTGTATGGGTGTATGCATTTCCTGCTGAGGGCATACCCTGTGTGCTGGTTATGGACACAACAGTGCAGAGGTCACCCTGCCTGAGGCCACAAGGGTGCAAACAGCCCCCTCTGTTTCTCTGCTCATATGTTTTGCCTAATAAATCCCATCAGTCTCCTTCATCACTCCTTGTTCTTTAAAGATATATTTCTCTTTACTGCTTTTAAACATTTCTTTATTCATTTGAGGACTTTCTTGCTCTATACCAGCTGTTTTTTTAAGGTTTTTTGGCTAAGGCTTGGTCAGATGCCTCTGAGTATACAAATATAGCCTAGATTTCCGTTGCCAGTATACCTATTGATAGCTGTAGAAAATACTTTGATAGATAATGAGGCAAAACTTCCTTCACAAAATCTCTTTCTGGCAATGCCAATTTGGCTATAAAGGGAACTCATTCTGTTCTTTTAAACAGTTTTCACCAATTTACTTGGCTTTCTAGTCCATGATTGCCCAGAACTCCTTTGGGATCAAAGCAAATTTAAGCTAGAAATTAAACAGCACCATTGGTAGTTAAGTCTTCATCTTCAGTTTCTTCTGCTGTAGGCAGTTATCATATGGTGCTGGTGACTTGTTGCTGCTTATTTGCTCATCAGAGAATTCTTTTTTGAGTGTCTTCTGTCATTAAGTTTGATTTGAGATAGACTCTCTTGTGTACTGCTGGAGAGGGAGGAGATTCTAGAGTAGGAGTCTTTCCAATCTCCTCTACCAGAAATGCAGACAGGTTGTTTGGGGTTTTTTTCCATCTGTGGCTTTATGGTCACTAAGTTCTTCTTCTATATCTTCATCATTTTATGACCCTACATATTCTTATCCGAATTCTTTCATTTGTGTTTTTTGTGCCTTTCGAAAGCTGTTCCTCAAATGTTTTGGGGGTTTTTTTGTGTCCAGGTTTAGAGCAAATTTTGGAGGAAAGCTTCAAACTGGGGTTCCTCTAGAAAGCAAATCCAAGTGGGCCCTCCCGCAGCTGGTTTGGGAAAAGATTTCCTTGGAGGAAAGTGGAAAAACCTGTTTATTTAACAGGTAAAGCATTCACCAGGACTGTCTTGGTTTGGAAAGACAGGTGCCTTCTAAGGCAGGCAGGAGCCTCCCCTGAAATGGAGAAAATGAAACCCCCACCTCTGAATTGCTATAAATTTTAAATTAAGGGGCTCTCAGGCAACAAAAATTATGGGAGCAGGATATAATAGTTCTTTAACAGGGAAGAAAATAAAAGGTTAAAATAAAAAAATTCAGTAAACTAAAACAAGGCTGACAGAGTCAGAACACAACCTGACACCCTATTTGTCAGGGTGTTGGTGGCAGTCCCATTGCAAATGTGGCTGCAGCTCTCCTGGAGGTGTGGTTCTGTTGGAGCAGGGATCCTGTAGAAAAGGGTGTAGTCTTCCTCTGACAATCCAGTGGAAGAGACAGCTGCTGTTCCTCTGGGAAATCCAGTGGAGAAGCCGTGCCGGTGTTCCAGAATCTCCAGATTATATCCAGGTAGGAATGCTTGGCTCCTCCCTCTGGGAAGAGCATCTCCCAATGGGATGCTGTAGTTCTTATCAGTCATGCAGTGACATTCAATAGCTGTTATCAGCAGGTGTCCAATCCCGAGGGAGGAGTGATTGTGATCACTCAGACAGAGATAAGGCAAACTGCCCACTTGACAAAAGACAACTGCCACACAGATGGTAATAGAATACATCTTGCTTTGCAGTCTGGAGCAAGGACAAAAAATGAACAATATTAAACAATAAAACCTCTTACTGCTCCCAAGAGATGACACACTCAGAAAGTCCCTCTGTGGGCTGTAGCTTGGCTCACTCAGTCCCTTATCAGTCTCCTATCAGTCCCTCCGGTGCTGGAAATGCCGCAGCCCAGGCCCAGCCTGGTGGGCCACAGGTAGAGCTGCCAGTGCTCTGCTGGGTGTTCAGTCCAGAGCAGGTTCAAACAGTTCCAAGAAAAAGAAAACCCACAGTCCAGGGAACTTCTCTGCCTCAGCTAGCGAAAAACTAACTAAAAGCAAAGGAAAGCTCTGTCCTGCTGTCTGTCCATGCTGCAGACAGCACTGTCCAGGAGAAGGATGCAGGGGGGCAAGTGCAGTTTCTGAAAACAAAATGTGTGCTTCTTGTCTCCCCTCACCTTTGCTCTCAGAACCTGTCCTAAAGGTGCAAAACTTAATTCTGGGCCAAACAGATGAATGGGGATACAATTCAGCATCAGAAAGTCACCCCAGGACATTATGTCATTTATAATGTATCTCCCTGAGCTTATGGCCCCTTCTGGTTTATCCACCTGGACATGGAACCACTTTGCTGTTCAGCAACACTGGGTTCTTCAGGCTTCTCCTAAGTTTCTAGTAGGAGAGATTTATTTGTAAACAAAGTTGTCTCTGAACACCCTTCCTGCTGCCTTCAAGAATTGTACTTGTTTAAAAACCAAAAAAGGAAATCCTGATCTGGGCACTGCTTCCAGTGAAGCCAAGAGTTGCTTCCTCCTCTCTGAGTTTCCTGGCTGTCCATTAAATTCTGGTTCCTGGCAACACGTCCCAGTATGTTTGCCACTCTGCACTGTGCATAAGTGAAGCTCTCCTATCGCCATATTGTTGCACAGTTGAAATTAGACAGTGATAGTATTTTTCTTCTTCTTGCCCAGAATATCGGTTTCATGGGATCACAGCTTATTTAACTGACTAGAGGGCTTGGCCAGTTAGTTTTAAACTATTCTTTAACATATGATTCCACTTACTGCTTGGTACAGCTTACTGCACCTTTGATATATTCTTTGATTTTCATGTTCTGGGGGCTCTGATTATTTTCTTTTCCACTAGGCATCCTGTATGTTTATTATTCCCATATTTCATGTTGTCAGTTCAAAGTGTGTAGGGCAGCAAGGCAGGCAAGCAGTTTCCCCATCTTACTGCTTACATGGCTGCAGAAAAGCATGTGTAAGTTATTTTCAATCTCTGTAGAGCGATTTCTTTTGTGTAGAACTGTTGCTTTTCTTTGCTGTTTCCTATTTGATTATTTCTAGCTTCCATCCTATCTTTTGTATAAATTCTTTTGCCTTCCCCAGAGAACTTTTCTGCACCCATCAGCATTCTCCTTCTCTGTTTCAGCAACTTTGCACAAAGCTGACCCTGTTTCTGAGAGGTGAATTATCCAGCACTGTAGGCTGCAACTTGTAACTAAGGTTCCTGACCCGAAAGTGTAGTTACCTCTTGTGGGGAGAATTTCTCATGAACACCATTTCCAGCTGGGGTCAGGACCTTCCTTCCACCCAAGAGGGGCATTGTGCTGACAGCATCAGCCTCCAGGGAGCTGCTGTTGTTGCATCTGTTGAGCTGTGCAGGATATTCTTCACACTTTTGAGGTTTTAGTTTCCCAGTCAGATGGGCAGCCTTTCTCAATTCATCCTGTCAGTGCTGGCTAGTGGGCTGCTGCTTGTTTCCTTAGTGGAGTTCAGATTGGCCAAAACTGCAAACTTTCCCCCCCAATTTCTGGCAGTCGCTTTGCAGGCTGAAAGCATGTATCTGCTAGATTCATTTTCCACAAAACACTGCTAATTTTTATGGCAGAAGTGGGGCTGAAGAATCCCAGGCAGATCTCTTCACACACACTGATGTGTTTGATATGTTCTTGACTTTCATAGTGTCTTTGGTTATCTGCCTGTTACACAGAAGGGCACCTCAGCAAGCGGCTCTCCTGTGTTTTCTCTTATGTTGTGGTGTTAAGCAGCTTCTTTGCAGAACCCTTTGGGTTGCATCAGCTCTGTGACTCTGGGTATGGCTTCCTGATGTGACAGGGCAGACCTTATTGCCTGCATATTTGTACTGAGGGTCACTGCTGGAAGAAAGCCATGGAAGAGGGGTTAATTCCAGAGTCCTAAAGTCATTGTCAGTAACAGGAGGTTTGTACTATCAGACAGAAAGCACCAATTTTCTGTTTCAGAAGAAGTAACTTTGGTCTTGATGAGAAATAATAAAATCCTGCAGAACAGGGTTCATTAAAATAGAGTTCAGTCTGGGATCACTGGTGAGGTTTGCCACCTGTGTGCTCTCCTGCTTGCCTGAGTGGACTGTGGGTCATACAAGTGCATCAGGAAACAGCTTATGGGGACATGTATTTTAATACACAGGGTTGAACCTCTGCCTCTCGAAATCAGCCACTGTCCCATTCAAAAATAATTTCTGGCAGTCCGTCAACCAAAAATACCTGAGAACAGCCTGGTGGTTGGTTCAGTAGGAGTTTGTGAGTGGAAAGAAACCAGTTGGATTCACACAAAACACAGTTCAGTGGTAAAGGCTCACTGTTTTTGCTGGTACAGACCTTCTCATGTTCCTCCCTTTAATTTGGCATTAATGAGTTCTTACAAACATGACCTCTGTGTTTGTACATCTGTGTCTTGCTTGTTTCTACCCATCTGTCTTAGACCACACTGGAGTTTTGTTTCCTTTTTTTTTGTTAAGCATGGAGCAGCTGGCCAGGGCATGTACAGTCACATACAGCTGTATACATATTTCTAAATTAATATCTGCTCAATGAACGTCTGGAAGGAATCCCTCTGTTCCCCTCATGTGTTTCAAGTCTCACAGTTTGTTTGGATATACAAATCAGTCTGATTTCCTACTTCTGTTCTTTAGAATTTAATTTTTTTTTATGCTTTCTTTAGACATTTCAGAAAAATGTCTGCTCTCACGAACATTAAAATTTAAACTAAGTTATGAATGTAAAATTATTGAGAAATCATGAAAAGTATCGAACATTGGGTACAAAACTGGCTGCACTGTGACCCCATAACATGTCCTGTGAGTATTTCTTGGATTTTAGCTTTGGTTTTGACTGCTTTAATTGCACATTTGAAACTCAGAATACTTGATCTGTTTGAAATGAGTGTTAAAAATAGTTGCAGTTTTCAATATTGTAAAAATAGCTTTAAAATTTGAGCGGTGGGATTTTTCATTGTCTGAGAGTCAAAAATCTTCCAACCTTTTAGAGTCAGATTTCAGGTATTAGTTTTGCAAGCCAATGCTGTTGTATGTTGTAATTAAGCAGACTTTGATGATAGTTACAAATAGCATTTTAAAAGTCACTATAAAAAGCACTCAACAAATTTAAAATAGGTTTGCTTTCTCCCTGTTTGTTTTTCCTCTTGTTCACTGCCTTACAGGCAGCATTCCTCCTATTACAGGTTGAGCACAGAACAAATCCCATAAGAAAAAGCTCAAATGCTCAGGTCTCAAGGTTTATCTAGTGCTGCTTAATTCCCCGTGTGAGTTTGCTGTGGCTGGAGCAGTGAGTTGTTGCCCTGCAGGCAGCAGGGGAAGCGCTCCCATGGGGCACTGTCACAGGGCTTGCAAGGGTTGCAGGATGAAGAGAGAGGCGAGAATGTTGACCTCATGTTCAGAAGGCTGGATTTATTAGTTTATGATATATATTACATTATTACTATGCGAAAAGGAATAGAAGGAAAGTTCTCAGAAGCTAGCTAAGCTAAGAATAGAAAAGAATGAATAACAAAGATCTGTGTCTCAGCAGAGAGTGAGACCCAGCTCTGCCGTGAGTGGTCAGTAAATGCAAACATCCACCCGAGACCAATCACACATCCACCTGTTGCATTCCACAGCAGCAGATAACCATTGTTTACATTTTGTTGCTGAGGCCACAGCTTCTCAGAAGGGGAAAAAATCCTAAAGAAAGGATTTTTATGAAAAGATGTCGGTGACAGGGCACAGCAGGGCAGCTCTGCAGAGACATTCTGAGCAGGCACTGCATAGAAGCAAGCTGCACAACCCTGCATACGGGCTTGATAGCAGAGACGTGCTGCTCTTGGGCACACAATATAAAGAACTTTTGCCAAGATGTACCCCAGGAAGAGAGATGTGAAGCAGGATGTTCTAAGGATGTAAAGAGAAGATATAGGGCAGAACATTCCGCTACAGTTTTGCCAAGCTATGCTATGTGTCCGAAGATATGTTACCTCTTTTGTCTTATACATTGTCACCGTCATCTTTTCATAAAAATCCTTTCTTTAGGATTTTTTCCCCCTTCTGAGAAGCTGTGGCCTCACCAACAAAGTGTAAACAATGGTTATCTGCTGCTGTGGGATGCAACAGGTGGATCTGTGATTGGTCTCGGGTGGATGTTTGGATTTACTGACCACTCACGGCAGAGCTGCTCTTGCTTTCTGCCTGGACACAGAACTTTGTTATTCGTTCCTTTTCTATTCTTAGCTTAGCTAGCTTCTGAGAACTTTCCTTCTATTCTTTTTAGTATAGTTATAATGTAGTATATATATCATAAACTAATAAATCAAGCCTTCTGAACGTGAGGTCAACATTCTCGTCTCTCTCTTCACCCTGAAAACCCTTGCAAGCTCTGTAACATGCGTAATACTTTGTAACTAGTTTTATGCATTCTCACGTGGCAGAACCCTGTATTAACATATAAATGTACCCTCAGATTTGAAATAAATCCAGCATTGATCATTACCTCCGTGAGGATTGACCTCTGACTCTGGAGGGCTCCTCTCTCTATCACCCCCTTTTCCCCCCTTCTCTCTCTCTCTCCTGTATACCCTTCTTTCCTTTACAGCTTCCCTGCTGTGCTGCAGGCAGAGCTGCTCCAGGCATGGGGAGCTCTGTTCCCAACTCTGCTCCCAAACTCCCCAGGCCCCATGGGTGCTCAGCCTGTGGCAGTGGGCTGGGAGAGCAGCTGGATGGATGCTGCTGCTGAGCCGAGTGGAATGCTGCCTAAAGCGTACCAGAAAGCTTGAACCCAGCCTTCTGTCTCTTACAGTGAAACGTTTGTAACCCACATGGGTGATGGGAATAATCCCCTCACACTAAAAATCTAATCCAGCAGCTCCAATAAATCCAGCAGCTAGCTTAAAACAGTGAAGTCAACCTAGATGGGGAGACAGGCAGGGTTCATGCTTTATTTACCTTAATAGATTTTTGAAGCTAAGTCCTGTGCAGCTGTTTGAAAATTTATGGAATTCATTTCTAAAGCAAACCACTTGGATGATAGACATGGCTGTGATTCCAGTTGTGCCAGTGCCAGGAAACCTTTTGGTTTTGTACTGTGAGCTCTCTTTAATACCAGGTCTTGCATTTAGCCTTTTGGCTTCTGAAAACAAATTACTCCCTTCTTGATATGCAGCTGATGGTGATGCAGCCTCATGATTTAGCTTTCAGTCTGTAGTTGTCCCTGGCTGTTCATGTCTTTGCTGCCTGCACAGCGAGGCCTGGCAGTGGCACAGCACAGCTGAAGGAGATGCTCTGATTGCAGCCCAGTGCCACCAACTGCACCTCTGCTGCCGTGCCTCTTGTACACAGATGGCCTTTTAAAATGTGCTTAAACTCCTGATAGATTTCCAAATATTTCCAATTGACAGCCTCCTTACAAATACCCATTTCAGGGGATGGGAGCCAACATTTCCATAATCATGTTTGGTCGTTCACACAACCATAACGTTTGAATATAATGAGGAAAATTGGCTGTGCTAAGGCACAAGCGTTAATTGGAAGTAAATGCCAAAAAAGATGTTTTTGTAATGAATGCATGGGTATTTAAGTAGTTTCCCATCACTTTAATATCAAAAATGTGCTGGGATCTGCCAAGTGACTTGGTAATCTTGGCTAATATCAGGGAAGTTGCACACAGTCAATGGCTTTGAGCAGCACTGTTACTCTGCACACTTCTCAGGATCTGGGCATTTTAGCAGCAACTGCTTGCTGCCTTTTACAACCTTGGCAGCAAGAGTCAAAGTGATTGCAGTTTTTGTCTGGGGAAAGCACTGTCCTGTAATTCCAAGGGACACTCGAGGACACTCATGATAGCTGAATAAGGACCTTACAACGTTTTACTGGGCCCTGACTGGCTTCACGGACAGCCCAGCTCAGTAAAATCTGCCTGCCTGTGGGGACTGCCATGCAGAGTGGAATATAGCACTTACACAGCTAAAGCTGAAGGGGCGCTTTATGGCATGGGAATTTCACTGGTTTGTTTGCAGTACCCTGGGCAGACGCTGTGCCATGGCACAGCAGTGTCTGCGGCACCAAGTAAAGCAAAGCAGGGCTGTGAGAGCCACGTCCATCTGCACACTGCGGCTCCCAGTGCTTCAAAATGACACCGAGGCCACTTACAAAGCAGAGCTGCTAAGAAGCCTTCACAGCCCTGTAATACCATTCTTATCTCATGGCAAGTCGTGTGCAGCTCCCCCTGTCAATGTTTCCTTGCCCATTATACTGCTGGCATGGCAAAGCAGGGAAGTGTTGCCAGAATTAGACTCCAGCTCTTTCATCTGTGTCTAGAAACTGGCTCACACTGGCCGTAGGAGTGTTTTAGATAGTATTTCCATCTTGTCTTACTGTCTACTCATGATTCGTTTGAAGACTGACAGATCTTATATACTTTGCTCCTGTAGGTTTTTTGCTTTCTCTTGAGATTGTGCCTATTTCATCTCCCTTGCTTTTTAAGTGGAAAGTACTTCTTTTTTCCAGAGAGTTTGAGGATATTTCTTTCTCATATTTTTCTGTATTGCTGTGTAATTTTCCTTCTTTTTGAAAGAAGGTTCTGCCTCAAGAGCTCCTAGAAGCTATGGCTGCCATTTAATTTCTGTGTTTTCTTTCCTGTTGTGGGAGGTTTTAAAGGGATTGTTTGTTTTGGTTTTTTTGTTGTAAGGGAGGGACAAAAATGAAGGAAAACTGAACTTACCTGAGGGAGAGAGTGTTTTGCTGTGAGCATCCAAGGAAGTAAATAATTTTCTGTTCAAGAACTTCATCAGGTCTTAATTGACATTATAGGTAGGTACTGAGGCTGGCAGGGGGATATTTACAGACACGAACGGGACGGGGCCTCTGCTGAAAGCACCTCAAGCTGGTTTATTTTCCAGCATCAGTCTCATTACATGGTTATGACAATGGGAAGATGCCATCAGCTCACATCCCAGGCAGCAGACACAGAACTCAATGTTACAACTCACTTTATAAGCTTCTTGCCCAATCACACAAAGCATAAGCATACTGACAGTAGTTCTATCCAAGCACCATAAGCACAGGTACCTTTGGTTAAAACAATGCTTGCTTATTTCTAATACAATACCTAATTGTAAGCCTTAAAACACAACACACAGAGCTCCATTATCAAGCTTTAACCTTCCTAATATCTTGCTAGATAAACTTTCTGTAGCTTTAGAAAGCTATTCAGACAAGCGTTAACACACCTACCATTGTTCTATTTGCTCTTGTTTTTCTACAGTGTAAATAATTTTTCATGGCTACTGCTTAGCTCTGCTCACAGTTCTGATGTCTCTGAGGCCTGACTTTTGCAGCTTTCCCAAAACCTTCTGATTTTGTGGATTCCCACAGGTACCTGTTGCACTAAGGAAGCCTAGTCATGCTCCTCTTTGAAAGGTGCACTACAGATTATTTTTCAGTAAAAAGAGCTGTATTTTCTCTCAAGGTGACCAGGTAAGTAGCTAATTTATTTTTCTGTCTGCCTTGTGTAGATGTATCATATTACAGTGTAATTGATGAAAATTAGGCCTAGTACTTCTTCTTTCCTTAAAGTATGTCCACAGTCAGTGTTTTCAAACTGTAGCTTATACATAAGTCTAACGTGAGATTATCTAAGAGAAAATCTGGTGCCTAAATGCACAAAATGTTCAAAAATGCCTTAAGGTAAGGATCTGTGTGGATTTCCACAAAGTTCAAATGAGATCTCTTTGCTGAATGCCTTCACAAGAACAAAACAGTCAAAGGATACAAAGAAAGCATGACTGGAAGTCTGATAAAAGATACAAAAGCAACAAAAAAGAAGGACTAAATAGGTAATTTTCCCTGAGGACGGAGATCACTGGCATGTCCCAGGGAGATCTCATCATCTACTCATAGTCTCAGGCAAGTGTATCAGGAATGAGGAGGTATTTGCTTAAGTCATGGCATTGTTTGTGGCAATAAAAGTTAAAGTGGCTGTGAAGAGGTACAATGGGATCTCAAAATAACAGGGGATTAAGGGATCAAATGACAAATGAAGTGTTGAAAATGAAAACTACTGTACATTGTAGAAGCCCCTCCTGATCTGTGCATGTAACACCAAGGGCACTGAAGTGGTAGTTATTACTTCCATGTAGTTTTGGATAATTGTGTGACTGCATCACTCCAGTGTTCAGAGTCCACACCTCAGATTCAGTTCTGGCACCTCTCCCCTCTCAGAAAGATAGATGAGGAGCCCAACGAGGTTTATTGCATTTTTGAAGCTGTTCCATACAAGGAATGACAAAGAAGACAAGTCTTCATCTTAGAGGAGAGAAAACTATAGTGGTATGAAATAGAGAGCCTGTAAAATAATAAGTAGGAAATAGTGAGAAGGGAAGGATTAGTAAATGTTTTTTGTAGTGGGCATAATACTGGGGACTGGGTTCTAAAACAGAAGTAGTCTTTTTTGCCTAGACGCATTATTAAATTGTGTGACTTGTTGCTCAAAATGTTGTGGACACCAAAAGTATAGCTGGATTAAATACAGTATTATAAAGGCAAGTTCATGAAAGGAAATCCTGTAAGAGGCTGTAAAATATGAAGATACCACATCTGGCTTAGGTTGCCCAAATGCTCCCACTGTACACAGATTAAAATCAGAATTATATTTGTGCTGTAGCCTTTTGCATAACTGGGGTGTTTGGCTGACGAGAGCAGCAGTGCTGTTCTGAACTGCCTGACTCGTTTGACCCATCTCTTTCTCTTTTGTGGGTGTGGGATTATTGCACTGCCTTTCTCTAAAGCCCAGTGGCCTGTGAACTCAGTCACAGTCCAGGTTCCCCTGGAGATCCTCTGTACAGAACCATGGGCTCCCTTCTCTCTTGACTCTGGTGAGCTGTGGAAAGCTGCATAGCCTGCACAATGTGGCTGAACAGCTCCTGCCCTCACTCCAGCTCCTCTGCCTCTGCAGCAGCTGTGCTGCTCCAGCAGAGACCTTTCTGCCTGGCATGGAAATGAAAAAATTATTCTTCTCCATGGAGCACCTTTTAGTTTTGTGGCAATACTGCAGTGAGGTCGCTGCCATTGGCTGTGCTCTTTCCTTTGCCAAGCGCTGCAGCAGGTTGTGGTGCTCAGGCCAGAGCTGCTGATCTCCCTGGGAGCAGTGAGGGATGCAAAGGGATGTGTTTCCATGGCCCCTGCCAGTGAGCAGATGGGCTGCTGCTTCTCATACTGATTGGGCTACTTCAGTCGACTGTGGCTTCATTCCCAAAGATTAATCTGTCAACTTTAAGGCTGCAGCACGCAAAGAGATAGTTTACTGTGACCAGGTGCTGTAGGCAAGTGTGGCTATTGAGGGGTTGAGTGGATTTTCTGTTTGTACAGATCTCTCTGTTTGGACATCCAAGAGCCTCAAAGAGTCCAGCTGGAGTCCAGAGCTCCAACTCATCCCGATTCTCTTGCAGGTGTCCTACACAGATGGAGATGTCATGGAACTGGTTTTGAAGCACCCCTCCCTGTCTAAATACCATCATTTCTGTCTTCTCAATGCTGTGCTACAGTAGCTGGGCTCTTGCCAGCACAGCCAGCCAGAGGAGCCTTGGAAAAGCCAGGAGAGAGCATACTCTGTAATGCGGAGAGAACAAAGACCTAAGGTTTGAGCAAATGTTTCCTGCTTGTCTGCAAGTCTGCTACCTGCCCCTCCCACCCAAAGAGGAAACAAACATTCCTATTTTGTAGCAGAACTTCTAAAGGACAAATTATTAATCTGTTGGTCATGTATTACTGCTTGTCCGACCGAGCTATTAGACGTTGATCTGTCCCGGAAGGACTGTGAAGAATTCTGTTACACTGTGTACAAAAATACCTTCACCCAAAAAAAAAAAAAAAAAAAAAAAAAGAGCTTAATTGTTAGGCAAGGGGTCCTGTTCGGGAGTTTTTCCAAATCTATTTTTAGCACAAAAAATGCCATCCAATCTGTGAATGTTTTGTTTAGGGTCAAGTATTTCTTCTTCAAGAGTTTGCAGGAGACAAAGCCTCTGACATGGAATTGAAGGGTAATATCAGATTTAGATGAGGCTGATCTTTCCCTGTACTTCTTAAGGACAGAGAGCTAGCTGGCATGAGAGTATCCTCAAAAAAAAGCTGAGGACTGAAATCTATCATCCTAATTAGTCACAAAGATGTCCGTAGTGCTTGTCTCCCTCATCCCAGTTGCCCTAGGTACTGTATATTTACTCTTTGCTGCTGTGCCTTTTGCACAGACACTGAAATGTGTGTTAATGGAGGTACAGGAGAGAGGAAATTTTCTGTTCATGCAGAAGTGCCAATGCAGTGTAGGGCTGCACTAGCAGCCTGTCCTGCTCTGGGATAAAACTGCACGAAGAGGGCCTCACACAACTGCAAAATGGAGACATGGAGATGCTGGGGCTTGATCTGCTGCCACCTTCTCCCTGTGCCCTTCACCTTTCACAGTTCTGAGGGTGCTGCATTTATATGCACACCTTCATCTCCCTGACTTGTGGAGGGAGACTCTTGGGCAACCTGTTCACTCTTTGCAGGTCAGGAAAAATGCTCTAGGAGTTGTTTTGCTATGCATGTTAAGTTGCAGTTATACTGAATTCCAATAGAGAAATGCAGTCATCAGCCTGTGTTTAAAATTCTGGTTCTATCTTGTATGAAGCATGGCTGTTGTAATATCCTTTCTTCCTGCACTCATACACAGCAGGAGCTTTTCACAGTCCATTTCACTGCAGCATCCTGGAGAAAACTGACCTCCTGACCTTGTTTCAACTGTGCTCTTCTGTAATACCCTGCTCATTTGACTGGTGGATGGAATGAGCAGCGAGCTACACACACGGCACACATCCTTTAGGGAAGAATTGTGCCATATCCGTGCACTGTCCTGGCAGCTTCGGCTGAGAACTGCACAATGACAGAACCATTTTAGCAATGTTTACTTTATACAGTCCCAAAAGGTATTGCAGCCAGAAGAATCTGCTGAGGGATCCGGACAGGACAGCCCATGATGTGAATGACTGGGGACAGTCTCCTGCCTGGTGTCAGGTGCAGAGAAAGCTGCTCAAACACAACGCTACCAGCAGTAGGTCACTTGACAAGAAAAGTGTTTTTGTCACTTATCAGTCATTAAATTCCTCTAATACAAATGTGACCTCGCTCCTGATTACAAATAGATGAATGAAGTGTTTCACGGAAGCGGGCTCGTGGACTTGCATCTTGCAGAAATACAATGACCCTGTCATGAAAATTTCTTTTTCTGAGGTCATGATGAGAAAGGTGGATATTCTGAGTCTGAGGAACAGTCGGATTTTGGTTCACACATACAGATAATGATGAACACAAACATAGACACTGCCTTGTGGTTACAACAGGATCTGAGTTTTCTGTGCTTGATGCTCGAAATGTGTTTAGAAAGATCTTTACCTTTCCCCAGTCTTGGGTAAAAGTAAAATAGTAAGTTTGCTACTCCTTTCTGCTTTTTTCCTTTTCCCCTCATTTCTATTGTGTAATCTTCAGTGCTGTATGACTTGGTTTCCTGCCCAGACAGAAAAATTAGAGTTTTCGTCTAGACAGGAGATCTTTACTCTTTCAGAAGACAGGTTTTTAAGCCAGGGCATTAGAACAACACTCATCAATGTTGTTTGCACTACACACCCAGTCTAGATAGAATCAAAACTCTGTTGTTCCTTACCTGTCACTCAGGACCAGAGTAAAATACGGTTCCTCCCCATGAGTGCTCACAGTCTGATTTAAACACTGTACAGACCAATGCTGTAAAATGCTGCTGCCACTGTGCCTACACTTATCTGCAAAGGCTCCTGATTTAAGATTTCCCCAGTGTACATGAGCTGGGTCCTGCTGCCTGGATTTGTGGAAAACCTTGAGGAGACAGAAAATGCCATTCTGACTGAGCACTCTGTCCTGGTTAACTCCTGCAGTACTTAAAGCACTGCTATTGCAAGGTTATCTTTGGGTCTGGTTTATAGGAGAGGCCTATCCTTTTGGAACAGCTGCTGTATATGGATAATTTTGTTTCAAGGAGGCCAGGTGAGATGAATGGATGGAGCCAGATGAGTCTCTTAGTTGAATTTTTAGTGTTGAAGTTTTTGTTTACTTGAAAACGAACAAACTGTCCTTACTTATTTTTTCTTTAATGAGCAAAGTGGCTCAGTGATGATGTAGAGTGTTTCAAAGCAGCTGTTGTGAAGGCTCTGATGTGTAATAGCAGCAAAGGCAGGATGGCAAACAAAGCTGTTAGCTTTCAATAGCATGAAAATCATTGGAAAGATAAGGGGAAAGAAGTTGAGAAGGGTGCTAGGAAACACTGATTTGCAGTATCATTGTTGCGAACAAAAGCTTTATTTTCAGAGGAAAAATGCTGAGGAGCTAGAGGAACTGAACATCTGAAGGCTTAAAGAAAAGTACTATCAGAAGAAAAGAGTTGTGCAGTTTGTTTAATGGGGAAAAGTCAGTTTCATTGGCATGTAATGAAAACTTGATAGTGGGTTACGCTGTGGGTCTACTGCCAAACTAGAGAAGACTCCAGCTTTTATTCTTTTTATGTAGGTGTGTGCTGAAGGCAGGCACAAGGGTTAATGTTCACACCAAATCATCACCTGCTGTAGATGTAATTGAGATCAGCAGAATGTCGCTGCTCCCAAGGAAATGGTGCAGATTTATGCCAGTGTGGGTCTGGAACTCAGCCTTTTCTCTACATAGTTTTGTCAAATAAATAGTATGTAGTTAGACAACAGACTTGGAAAGATAAGTCAGGAAAACACACCAGGATATTAATGCTCTTGTAGGAATGATGTGTATTTTGCCTCTCAGAGAGATTTAGGAGGAAAATGCAGCAAATGAAAAAAAAAATGAAGTTATTACTGTATTATTAAAAAAACAGCAGGCTCAAAAAAACCTGGAACTGGATTCCTACCAAAAATCAGAGATGTTCTGGAGCTTGATCTGAAGCTCTGAAAATTATTATGCAGACATTAGTGTAAATCTTGAGGCCAGTATTGGTTGACAGTTTAGTCAACAACAGGTGAAAAATCAAAATGAAAGTGCTGTGAGCATCTCAGTAAGGCAAAATAATAATATACATTTATCTAGCACTTAACATTTCCAGATTGCATGGCCATTCAATCATGCAGAAAGTTGCACTGATCTCAGATGCATGGAAAGAAAGACCATGCCACATTTCTAGAGCCTCTGTAGCTATTGAACAAGTTGATGTTAGACTGGAGGGTTTGGACTAAGGAATTATAGGTAATGTTTAACAAAAGCAAGATAATGCATACTTTCTATCTAGGTTTAATAAAAACAACTCATACTTAGATGTTAAGTTGAGCAGCCCTTGGAAAACAAAGTAGTTGGTGTTAGAGATTGCAGTGGAGTTGACTGGAATGTTTTAAGAGAATGAACTGGGAAACAACAGATTATGTCTTTCTGACATTGTATAGGGTACAGCCTGTAATGTACTTGGCTGGGGGGAAGAAAAGAAAAATCCGAACAAAACGTCGGTAATCTGTCCAAGCAGAGATGTGACTGATCCTCCCCGGGGCTAATTCTGTGTATGAAGTTAAATATATGCCTAGAGGGTTTCCTGAATACATTCAGAAAGTTCATCCACTCTCAAGCTGGAGAAAT
Organism: Melozone crissalis; assembly: GCF_028551555.1. Lineage (NCBI taxonomy): Eukaryota > Metazoa > Chordata > Aves > Passeriformes > Passerellidae > Melozone > Melozone crissalis. Next base: position 2,742,723 of record NW_026535840.1, on the reverse strand, counting down.
AAATGAGTGTAAAATCATAGAAATTGACATCTCTTGGGTCTGAGTGACGTTCTGACATTGCTGGTTGACTTCACTGTGGGAGTGGGGCCTGAGGGTGGCCCAAGTTCTCAGGAAAGGGACCGAGTTCAGGGGGCTGAGCTCTGTGGGGAATCTGTACATTTGCAGTCTCAGACAAATTTATTTCTGTAGTTGCCATATGTGAGGGCTTTTCATAATTGCCATCTGTGGAGTGAAAGGCAGTCCAGGCTAAAATGTGCACAGTTGCAAATATTAGGAAATATGGCTATTATAAAAAGTTGTAAGAACTTTATGCAAATGTTCCATCTACAGTGGAAGGGCCAGATTCTAATATCACGCCTGGTGCACAGTAACAGATTTTTCCTAGGTATGCTGGGATGCCCACACTGTGCCTGAGATTAGAATGTGTTTCAAAAATGGATTATTGGGATATGAAAGAGCCAATGATGAGGAAAATCAGATTTTACTGAGCTTTTTTTCTTCGTCGCTCTTACTATGTGAGAATTGGCTTTCAGCGTGGTTTTTGGTCTTTGTAATTCATTAATAAAATTGGCAATAAAATAATGGCAAAACGTGAAAACTAGTTTTCCTCCTTAAGAAATTCACATCATCAAATTAGGACAGAGAAGTGATCTCTTTACACCCAGTTGCTCAGAGCGAATTTTGACTACAGGAAGCATTACCTGAAGCAAACCACAGTGACTGCAATTCCTGGGGGATTCCCCTGAGGTGCTGTCAGCAGGCACTGGTGGCAGTGAAGTTCTGGTGGTGTGCAGGTTAACTCACTCTGCAAATCCTATCATCAGCTTATCTCCATTTGTTTAAATCCTTGCATTAGTATCTTTATTCCCCCCCCCCCCCCCCATATGCAGATACTGTCTTTTTTTCTTGTCTCTTTGGGGAGGAGGTAAATGAGATTTGGATACAAGCCGTAATTATTCTGGGAAAATCGCCCTCTGGCATTTATTTATATGCAAAATCTTGTCCTGCAGCAGCTTGACAGCTGTACAAGGCTAGGAAGGCAATGCCAGCCTTCCTCCAGGGTTTCTCTCCTTCTTAAATGATATCCTGATGGTCCTTGTCTCATCTTCAATTCTCAGCGACCCAGGTTTAGGAAGAGAAGCTGGTATGGCTGTTCTGTTCTCATCTCCAGAGAAACCCAGCACTGGCCAGGTAAGGAGCTCCCCTTGGACAGGGAATATTGGATTTTCTAAGGCAAAGGGAGGAGTGAATCCAGCTCCTGGCCAGAGCTGAAGCAGCACTCCACAGTTAGAAACCCCTCCTTACTTTAGACATCTTCAGTACTGAGCAGCAGCTGCAGCAGCTTTCCATGGGTTTGGATTAAGGGAACTTCCTTGGAATGCTGTTCAGAGTGCAGAGGGTGTCTGCTGTTTTGAAGGGCAGTGTTCCCAATGACTCCCATGGAAATCACGATATCAGTTGGCTCTGAAAATTAGGTCCCTGGTCTAAACAGCTGGGTTTGCAGGTAGGGACCAAACCCTCTGAGGTGTTTTGTGGGATCATTATTGTTCAGCTTGGATAGTTTTGCTGTATCCAAACTGAACAATTTTTTTTTTCAGTTCACAGGATTCTTGCAAAGCAAGGGCTACCTGTGCAGACCAATTGCAATGGCAGATCCAGGGGTTTTAGCAAAGGCTAAAACCAAAACTGGTCTCTGCACATATTTTCTAATCTAAACAAAATCTAAAAGTTTCTCAATTGTCCCTGAGAGCAATACCTCTGAGTTAGTGATGCTTCTCAGACCACCTGAGAGATGCTATAAATCTTTATAACTTGCAAGTGGAGCAATCAAATTTTAATGGCAAAATGTTTCTGTCTTTGGGAAAATGTGATAAATACGCCATTGTGAAGGGGCAGAGAACTTTTTCAGGAAATATTCATTAAGACTGTCTATGAATATTCAGTATACACCTGAAAGGCCACATAGTTACTATATTTTAAATAAATACATGCTTTTCAAATGTTTTAACTAGTCATCTATCTTCAGACATTGTCACAACATCATTCATCATACATCTATCTAAATGCTATCCAGATGCTGCTGAACTAGCTGCTTTTTTAGGTATAATATATTAAAGTATTCTTTTTCACAGAAAGTTTTGAGTGTAAAAATTTTTGATCATCTTTACATAGCAGCATGAATTTCAAAATACCTTTTTCTTTAAAACTATAGTAGTTTATATCAGAAATATCATGGAAGCTAGCTGAATAAATAACTGCAGCTGTAAAATTTTAAGGTGCAGCATCAACAATTTAAATTATACAGTCTACAGGATCAAATGAAACTTGAATGCTCTGCATCACCAGAATGTGTTTCATGTCTCACTCCCTCCTTTCCAGTGGTGCTCCAGTTGCACACAGAGACACTAAGACCTGAAAATCCTCACATGCAGATGTTGAATGTGCTGCCCTGTAACAAATACTGGCATCAGTCTGCACTGACACTTCCCATTCTCTGCTGTTCCAAGTCAGCTGAAAGGTCACTGCTGTCAGGTCTCCAGCTCAAAATCTCTCCTGGTCTGAGGCTGGAAAACTGCATGGTATTGTTGCTGATGCAGGACTGGAATGAGGGATCATTTTTGTATGATATTATGAACAGTAAGTGGACTTTGGTGGTGGACATGAGGATCCCCATATATTCTTAGCTTTTTTAATGAATTCTCTCATTCTTGTGTTCTCTGCGGCTTCATCATAAAAGAAAATAAGAACAGGGGATTGGAAAATGCTATGTGGGTAATTATGATCCCCTGCTTCATCAGGACAACATCATGCAGTTGCTTTTATGAACTTAATCTACACAACTGTAAATAACAGTGAATTTCATGTTTGACCATCTCTCTTGAAAATGTGCCCCAGGAATGTAATGATGAATGTAAAGAGAAACACAAGATTGGCTACATTTATACTTGTTCCCTTCCACAGCTCTGTCAGGGATATAATTTCAAAAGCTTTCCTTGTGTAGATGTTCAGTTATGGGGTTTTGTTCTCCTTCCCTAGGCATGCATAGATTTTAGACTACCCTGAAAAGAAAAAGTTACTCAAAGCGAAATATTCCTTTAGATCCAGTCACATCTATTCTAGTAAGAAAATTTGTACTTAATAGCTCTTGTTATTATCAGTTTTTTCAACACAATGAGAACCTCTTTTTTTTTACTTTCTTCAGTACTTTTTTTGCTTGAAAATGATATTATTCTAAATGGTTGACAGAAATCAGCTGGGGGAAGGGTTGTCAGTAAAAGTGAGGCATTATACTGGTGTTGCATATGCAAGGTCATCTGTACATCCCTGTGTTTGAACCGATGCTGTTGTGGTTGGTAAGAGCAGGAGGTACAAGGCTCTTTGAGGAGAGGGAAATTTATTGCATTGCTTTTCCAAAAGTCACTGCTTTTGGAAGTGGAGCTTGGGGTACGCTAGAACCAGAAGCTTGCTTTATTCTCTGATGATAGTATAAAGTTTTTTAAAAAGCCAAATCCAAGCATGAAAAAATGCCCTGTGATGAGTGTATTCATTCAGGTCTTGGAGGCTGTGACTGTAGTGGGAGCACAGTGATAGGGCTCCTTCTCTAAAACATCCCCCTGTGGCAGACACATAAATCCCACGGCATGGGAAAGTGCAAAACTGGAGAAAGTGTCAGGCTGCATTTATTTTTTCTTCCATGCAGTTCATATGAGCAAGTACAAGGAGCGAGTGCCCCAGCATCCCCTTCCAGCTGTAGATTTCTGACTCCCAAAGGTCTCCCTGGAATGTGAGGGAGCAATGCAGCAGGAGTTGCTAAAAGCCCTAGTCAGGGCTGTAATTAACGGATAAGGACATGTGAGGAATCCTCTCCTCACAGGGATTTCAGATACAGTATTTCAGTTACAGCTCCTGTCAGTGCTAGGGCCCCCCATTACCCCCCCTGAGCATTGCCTAGAACTGTAGCATTTTTTAGCAGTAAAGTGTTTTTCTGCAGCTGCATGGAACTGCAAGGGAATTGGCTGCTCAGATTCACCTCTGCTTCTGCTGGTGGAGGAAATGAGGGCTCAGGGATTGCCCAGCAGAGCTGTGAGCTGGAGATGGGCTTTTGAAAGCAGTCAAGTTTGCCTTCCAAGGAGGATAAGATTTGTAACAGAAGCAGAGCCTGAGTGGAAGATCAGGGATAGAAATTCTGGGTAGTTTGACATTATTTAGGGGAGGTAGCTGGTTCTCAGCAGCTCCCAGGGCCTTGAACAAAGTTTTAAGGCAAGGAAGGAACTAAAAAAAAAATTGTTCACTCTGAACTGAAGGTCTGCTCCTTCAGTAACTAAGAAGAGGTATTTCTTAGACTAAAAATACTGTGTTGAACATCAGGAAGTCAAGTTATATCAGCTTAAATTATTCATCATTCATATACATCATTATCTCATACCATAAGCTGTGCAGCTGTTCATGACATCTGCATCCAGTCTATAGTTCATGACATATCTTGACAGATACTTTACCAGAACCCCCACCATGTCTAATCTTGTAGTCATCAATTCAGCCTTTTTTACATTTGCTTGTTAATAAATGTAATCTTTCTGGATGTATGTATTCCAGCAGTGTGCCTGTATGTTCTAACAGTTACCCACATTTAATGCTCCTTCGTGATCTTTGGGCATGTAAGGAGCAATGAAAATGCACTTGGCACTTGTACATTTCATGGTCAAGTTTAATCTTTTATGATGGAAAGAGGCTGAGCCTATGAAATAAAAATAGTGCAGAAATTGTTCCTTGTTCTGGAAAACTGTCCACATTCTACAGGCTGGAAATAATATTTACTGCTCTAGAGAGGACTGTCTTCAGCCAGATCACTGTGGGTATTGAGGTTCTTCCAAGACAAGAAGATGACCACAGTCCTAGAATTAGTAGCAATCCTCCTTGGCTTCCCGTGTGATGCAGATTTTCCCAACTCACATGTGCACACATTTCTGTAAAATTAACATGTTGTCCTTCTGGTAGAGTATTGAATGCAGTTCCCCAGTAATGGAATTAGCTCTTGGCTAAGAACTAGAGAGAAACCGACCAATGAAGATGTGCAAAATTTTCCAAAAAGCATTGGACATGACTTGAGTCTGCACAGTTGGTTCCGTACTGGAAACAGCCTCTTGGAGTGCTTAAATGAAGATTAGATGTATTCAGGTATGACATGTGAGATAACTGCTTTTTCCTAGGATGCCAAATCCAGCAGGTTGAAAATTATACTACTGTTTGGCTGGAGATTGATTACTCTAAAAGGTATACTTAGGGTTTACTTGGAATTCTTGCTTACTGCTGGTGAATCATGGCTGAAAAGAGCCGCCTGTTTTTATCTCTCCAAGAGCCCTAGGGAAAAAGGAAAGCAGCATTCATGTGGAGAAATTGTTTCCCCCCACGTCATGTATTTCTAACTTCAGCAGTTAGAAATGGGTTCTGAGTTCATGAGTATCTGAAGCTCCCCACTTTTCAAATCTATGTTTCTCTTTGCTTTTGACTCCGTTTAGAGTGGAAGAGTGGAATGGAAATGTCATTTTTAGGGATTATACTTCCTTGTTCTCCCTGATCTGTCTTAATTGTGTAGGAATTGAAACAAATTTTCTTCTTTCTGTTCTTTGAATGGGATCAGCAGTAATATAACTGATAAAAAAATGGCATTGGCTCTGGCCCTGGAATAAGGACAATTCTTATGAGAAAAAATGGTAATTTATTCAGGGATGAGCCAGTACCAGCCACAGTGATGCATTTTTCTACACAGATGAACTGTGAAGGTTTGTTAAGCAAAGCATATTGAGTGTACAGAAAACTAAAAGTTACCAAATCCAGCGTGGACGAGCGGGAGCTGAAAGGGACTTGGAAAAGTGATGCCATAAAAGTGAGAGCTGTGCAGAACAAACGTTTGTCACCACTTTAAAATTTTTATTGCATTTCTTAATCTCCAGGCATTTTTTCCTATCCTGTTCCCTGGTGTGATGCTGGTGCAAGGTTGGCACCTTTCAGGTGTAGCATCAGCCTGCCAGAGCTGGACTCCCCCCCTGAAATAAAGATCTCTTGTGGCCCTCAGGGGTGTGTATTGCCAGCACAGGCCATTGCTCTCAAGGCCGGTTTTGTATATTGATTGCAAAGATTTGTTTTAAATCTCTTCTGGTAGCCATTGTAAATCACTGCTTTAACTTTAATTACTGTCTAGGCAGCTGGTTTGTTGAATTCTATTGATTAGCATTAGCCTGTTCACTTAATTCTGAATTCCAAAAAAGCCACAATTACATTCAACATCTCTCAGGTTCAGTTGATCTAGGAAATAAAATATCTGAGAGGATGTAAGAAAATCTAGCTGATGTTTTACTGGAAGGGTGTCAGAGAGACAGTAATGAAATAATTTAAGTTTTGTATGGACATGCATAGTTAACCCCTTTTCCCCTCCTTTTCACAGGGAGGCAAAAATAGAAGGAACAGAGCAGTGCCCGTACTCTGAAATATTCAATAATGATGAGGATTGCTTTATTTTTCTTTCTTTGTGGGTTCACAGGCTCACCTCACGCACAGTACTTTTTCTGTGCTCTTTGTTCATGTTGCTGACTCTTAAGCCAGTTTCACGGTCACATTCCTTCTGGGACAGTAATTAACTAACAGTAATTATATCCCTGGGGCCTCTGGTATCATCCTCTGCTTTTATGGGAAGGTCTCTGCCATCATCTCATGACTGTCAATAACTTTGGGAGAAGTTTTGGATATCTTATGAGTGGCTTGGGGATACTTCATCAGAGCTTGGTTAAAATGTAGAGCATGGCTGCAGACAGCCCTTGTCACATAGCTCTTTCCTGCACAGCTATGTGCAGGTACTAATCACAGAATCACAGAATTTCTAGGTTGGAAGAGACCTTTAAGATCATCAAGTCCAACCCATGTTCTAATACCTCAACTATCCTACCACCTAGAGGCTATTTTGCTTGTAACTCTGGCTCTTCTCTACTGAAGTAAGGCATTCTCTTGCCTCCAAAGCAGCCAAAACAATAAATCTGGAACTAATGGTTTAAACCTTGAGTCAAATAGTGCAGAACAGCTGCAGAACTCCCTTACAATTGGTCTTGGTGATTCTCTTTCCTGGAGAGGATCTACCCCATGCGCACAACGTGTGCATGGATCTCCATTGCTGCCACAGGTTCTGGGCCTTCTGTGTGGTAAATTAATGATCTGAAACTTCCTCATAACAGCTGTTTCACTCATTTCCTCTTATCTGTTATTTTCGTTCCAAATAATTTATTAAACTGATGTTCATATTCAAAACTTCGGATCCAACTTCTTTGGTATTCAACCAAAAAATTGAGCAACTCATGTAACCTGTAGTTGAATGCCATGTTTATGCAAAATACCAGAATTTTAGGGTAGTTGGCACCAACTAATTGTCTACAGTGCATCAGATAGTGTCCTAATAAAGGGAATCTTTCCCTAATTCAGGTAAATTAATCTTTAATGTTTGTTTTTTCTAAGCTAGTAAGTGGAATTACAGTGGACAATTTTTAATTGAAATCTTTCTTAATCCAAGGGGTAAAACTTAGAGAGAAAACAGCAAATCCGAGAAGAATATTTATAAACATCCATATGTAAAAGGATCCGTCATATAAAAAATGCCTCATGTTTTTATAAAATGAAATATCCACTTGAAAAAGTAGTAGTTTTTAAAAAGTGGCGTATAAAACAGCCCTCTTAACATTGGGATTGGGCTGAGGAAGGACTGGTGTGTGTCACACAGCCGACAGTGTTGCAGGGCTGTACTCAGGCTTCTCTGAGCTGCTGAGAGAATCATTTTAAATGCAGCTTTGAAAAAGCTGAGCTCAGTAAGACACTGAGCTACCTTTAAACAAATGTACTGGACAGGCATGATGTGGTCTAAAATCAAATCTGTCCCTGTAATGCTTCTTTCCTGCATCTGTGTGGAAGGGAATTGTTAGATCAGGGGATCCGTTTTGCCTCTGCCTGGATATGTAATTTTATTTTAAATGTGTTCCAGGCCTTCTTCAGTAGCTGTAACCAAGATCCCACAAGCTTCTGAAATGGACACTAGGGAAGCTTTTGCCCTTGCACACAGTATATTCTAGTGATCATTGAAGAGAAATTAATTTGAATAAGGTAATTAAATCAAGCTGATCTTGATAATGATCAGGTATATATTTTTCTGGATGAAACTGAAAATTTTAACTCTACATTGCTCTAAAATGAATCATGATGTCTTGCATAAAAATGCACCTTACAAAAAGTAGTATGCAATTATAGTAATGGTTTTACTGGAAAAGAATCTAACAGGTAGGTACAGCAACACTTAAAAAATTGATGACTTTTATATAAATAAAAATTCCCTCCTCCCAGTAGTGCTTTCCATTAAGTAACAAATCAAACCAGAATTCCCCTTCTGAAGCACCAGTTACCTTTTTATTTCCTGTTGTTGGGTCCCCCTGATCCTGCAGTTCTTACCGTATCAGGAATTAGAATGGCTGATCCTTGGTGGTCACTTGTTCTATTCTTCCTTTTCCTCACATGTGTTTGTGGCACTCCAAACTAACAGCTCCCTTCAGCAAACCATGCCTCTCTCTTTAGCTTTGCCTGAGGAACAAGGAGTCAATTTAAGTCTGTGTAAAATACGAGCTTTGAATTGCATTGTACAGCACCCTCTTGGTGTGAAAGCTATGACATTATGGTGGTCTTTACAAAGCACACCTCCATAACTCATCACATGTTCCCATTTCTCTACATTCTGGGTGTATGTGTTCTGTAAATCACTTTACCCTTTTGTAGTCTCTGTACATCCCAAAGTAAATCAAAACCTAATCCTGAGGTGCGAAAGTAATTTATTCTTGAAAAATCCGATTAGTGTGTATAATGTTAGCCACTTGGTGCTTCCCCTTTTTTTCTAGCACTCACTGTTCACACTGCCATCCTCCTCAGTCTGTTCTTTCAGCTTAACACTTCTGTGCTGTTCTTAAAAAGAAGAGTCTGCTTTCAGATGTTTTCCATGGCAGCAGCTATGCTCAGAATCCAGAAGAAAACACAAAGTATTATAAGTAGAATAACTTAGAGTATTTTAAGTTCCACATAGTGAAAAATTATTAATTTCTTCATTTGAGGTCACTTGTGTTGACTTGAAGTCACCACAGGTACTTTTCTGTACACATACTCTGATTGGAGAGTTTTGGTTATTTTCATTATTTAGTATCAGATGGAAAGGTACCAAATTTAGGTTTTAGCCAGCTTGCAGTCCAGGTAAGGACCTTGTCTCCAGTCCTGTTGGTTTTTCTGTTCAGAGGTGGAAGGGGCAGCACTGCTGCTGTAACCTGACTGCGTGGAGCTCCTTGGGAGCAGCTGCCCCTTCTGCTCTGCCTCTGACGAACTTCCCCCCATCCAGAGCAGAGCAGCAGAGTTCTGCCTGTGGCTGGTTGGGATCTGACCAGCTGGATCCTCTCCTGAGTCCCAGGGTCTTTAACGTGGTTACATTTTGTCATCATCTCCGTCTGACCTGGTCATGTCAGTTTACCACAAGCACCTTGTTTCCAAGAGTGGCAGATTTTTGATAAAGGCCTTCTTTAGAGAATCAGGGCTGATGTTACAGTTATCCTGACCAAAATGATGGCAAACATTCAGGTTGAGGAGCCTGAGTGTTTTGTGTCCTGTCTATCACCTTCAGACCCTTCCAAGCAGTTTGCTCCTGGTCATTGTGTTACTGAGCTTGCAAGGGTTTTCAGGGTGAAGAGAGAGATGAGAATGTTGACCTCATGTTCAGAAGGCTTGATTTATTATTTTATGATATATATTACATTATTACTATGCTAAAAGAAATAGAGAGAAAGTTCTCAGAAAGCTAGCTAAGCTAAGAATAGAATAGGAATTAATAACAAAGGAGCTCTCTCTGATTCTGTCCCAGAGAGAGCTCGGTCCTTGATTGGCAATTAATTATACACATCCAGCATGGGCCAATCACAGGTGCACCTGTTGCATTTCACAGCAGCAGATAACCATTGTTTACATTCTTTTTCTGGGGCCTCAGCTTCCCAGAAGGGAAAATCCTAAAGAAAGTATTTTAATGAAAAGATGTCGGTGACAGTCCTTGTGGGAGGCTTTGCTGGCTGCAGGTGCAGGAGGTCCCCGTGACAGGGACCTGCCCCCAGCAGAATGCCCTCACTGCAGGATGCCAGCCCTGGGCAGGAGGAGCGTGTTGAGTGATGGGGATAGTTTTTCCGAGTCAGGGGTTGTTTGAGCAAGTTAAAAGTTTAGTGCAGTTAAGAGGATGCTCAGGGTTAATTATAGGGTTAGTATGAATAGGATTATGTTTATTACTCTTCTCTGGGTTTAAAGCAGATTCTAAGCATTGGAAGTCGATTGTAATTGATATACTAGAAGAGCAGGATCCTCATCATTAGATTGAAATATAGAGGAATAATCATACAACGTCTATGAAGTGTCAGTATCAGGCGGCTGCTTCGAATCCGAAGTGGTGGTTTGATGTGAAGTGGTATTTAATTAAGTTCAGGAGACATACTAGTAGGAATGTAGAGCCAATAATTACGTGTAGGCCGTGGAATCTGGTGGTGACAAAGAATGCTGAGCCATAGACTCTGTCGGTGATGGAGAAGGGTCTCTCACTGCAGGACTCATTAGCTGCCTGTCTCTCACTGCAGGACTCATTAGCTCCCCATTGACTGGGATTTCACCTCTTTGCAGTTGCTTTTTGGTGGAGTTAGCCATGTGGAAAGCCTGGAGTGCATCCCAGCCTGATTGTTTCCTGAAATCAGGCCTGTGCTCTGACACCTGGAGCAGAAGGCATCACAAAACCTTCTTGTCAGCCTTGGAGTTGTCTGTGGTTAGCCTCAGGCACAGGATGTAATACAGCATCTCTCTCTCTTTAAAAAGCAGAATTGAAATGTTCTCCTCCTACATTCTGAATCTTCCCATGAAAAACAAAATTTTGGCACAGGCTAAATATTTCTGAAATCCTTGTAATAGCTTTTGGGTTATTCTTACTAGAATCAACTCCCTTATTTGCTGAGGATCTTGATAGATAATCACTGCCTCATCCATACCTTTATAAATGTGTTCACTATTAGCTGGATTGACCCTTCTGATACACCATGAACTTCCAGACTTAATTTCCTCTATATCTACCAAAGGCAGTCTGCATTTTCCACTGAGACTTCACCATGGTTGATATCCTGTCCAAGGTAGGTTTTAATTCTCTGGGTTTACATCACTTCTCTGGCTTTTGGTCCACTATGCATCTTTGCCATATTTATTCACTAATCCTTCCTTAAGAGTCTTCCTCTTTTATGAAATTATAAAAATGTATTAACTTGTCTAACTTTCCAATCTTTTGGCAACCGTTGCACCTCTGAAAATTTTACCGGCTGCTTGGCTCTAGCTGGAGATGAAGCACATCTTTTCTGAGAAATTTTCTCTTAGAGCCACAAATGCTAGTCACTAATAAGTGAGGGGAACTGAAACAGATGCAAGAAAATTAAAATCAATTTATTTTATGCATAATGTTAACAAGGCATTTTATCTTGGTGACAAACAGTGCTATCTTAAGTAAGCATTCATTTGACCTGGTGGCTTTGATATCAGTTGCTATGAATATCCATGTAGCACCTATTAAGAAGCCTGCAGCTTCCAAGGATTTAACAGAATAGTAAAGAAACATGGATGTGAAAATAAACTGATCTGTGATATTTTTGTAGGGAAAAGCAAAAAAAAAAAAAGCATAGTTTAGTGGGTGGGGGTGTATGTACATAAAAAATGTATACAGTATAGTGTAGTTCAGCATAATACAGGGCATTAATAGCCATTAATAACATATTATTTAATAAATACTAGTTTATAAACAGAAAATAGACATTAATGGGGACAAGTTTCCAAAATTAGAATTGGTGTTAGATAAGACATTTAGATTAAGTTATGGAAGTTATGTTGTATGGCCTTAGGAACAAATCAAACAATAAATGGCTGGCCAGCATAAATGCATAATTAATGCTGCGTGCAAAAGGAACTGTACCAAAACAGCTTTCATGTTTCCATAAAATTGAAGGAAACTCTCTAAAAGAAACTTAATTTACAATACAGAGCTGATGAAATAATGTTTCTACTGTCTTTGAAGGCTGAAAGGATACTTACAAATTTTCCTGAATTACAGAGTAGCAATTAAAATTATTTTAATACCTCCCCCCATTTCAGCAGCTGCATTCCTAACCTGACATAAGTCCATAATATATCTTTGAACTTCTTCCTCTAAAGGTATTGAAAAACTCATTTGGCAGATCTGTGTATCAGATTTACAGCTGTGTCAGAATTTATTTACACAAGAAGAATTTCTTTCCTCTTGCAATGTCTTTAGTTTAGCCTAGAACTACATTAAACTTCAATAACTGCAATAACTGGATCAACACCAGTTTATGTCAGGAAAATCTGCAGCTCAACAGGCATCTCCCTTTTCATTCTCTAGCTTATTATTGTAATGGTATTAGTTGAGCAAAAAAAGTTTTAATTATTGGTGTTGTGATCGAGTCTGATGGTGCCAGGAAGAGCAAGAGCAAGAGCTTAATTCCCGTCCTTTGTGACAATCCATTGGCAAGTAACTCAGCTGTGAGAGGAGGAATCTGCCTTAGAGCTCATTGCAGGTAAACACAATCATTGATTTCTGTTTCTGCTGGTTGACTTGGTGTTGGTTTGGTTTTGGGGGTTTGTTTTGAGGGAATAGCATTAGGGTGGTCGAGATCTAACTATTGATTCACAACCTAATGCTTTCTTTATGTATTAACAGCTAATCCATGGGGGACACGAAATTAAACACAGATGTTCAAACTTTTATTTAGCAATACTGCATAAAGAGAAATGTGGTTGACTAACACCCATTAATGTTGACAGCATGATCCCTTCAAAGTAGGTGCCAGAATCCCTTTGGTCTGAACAGGGAAGGATTTTTCCATTTCAAAGAGAAAAAGATTCAGTGGTCTTACAATGAGATTTGATCCAGCTCCATCAAAAGGCAATGTGTTTCAAATTCTGTTTAATCCAGTTTGCATTCTGTAGCAAATACTACATGAAATTGCCATTCCAGTGTTCTTTAGAGCACAGCATGAGTGGCCATTGACATCAGTGGCCCCAGATTCCTCCTCAGAGGTTTCTCAACCCATAGTGGCTCTCTGAAAATACTCTGTGTTATTGTATGAAATATTAAACATCAGGCAGGATTGCTGACAGCACTGTAATACTGAAGACATCTGTCTGATTCATAAATATATTATATTTGGCTTCTCAAAAGCAATGGAAGTGTCAGATCATACAAGAATCAATTTAGATTGGGGAAGTTCAGCCCAGGTTTAATTCCAGGGCATCATTATTTACATCGCTCAGCGACAAGAACACATTCTCTTCTCACTTCTTTGCTTTGAAGAAGCTGCATTTGTGTCTTGTTCTTTGCAGAGTAATCTCCAGAGACACACAAACTTAGCCCTGAAGAATTTGCTCAAATGACTTGTTGTTCTTGATGTTTAGATTGTAGTAGAGCTGAGGATGCTGGTGAGGTCTCTGCCTTGCAGGTCTCCAGGTGTCTGTAGTGTTCATGTATGTACATTAGTTAGAGGGGAAGTTTGCCAGTTTCAGACAGTTGAAAAATATCTGTATCTCTTTTCATACCCTAATCTGACAGGCGTTTCTGCCTTGCTTCATTTGAGAGGAATAGCGCAAGCACAAGACAAATTAGTGTCTGTTTAACTCATTACTGAGTGTGCTGGGCTTTCTTGCAGAAACACCTGGGTAATAAATCCTTTCTGGACCTCATCTTTTGCAAGAGATGGTATTTTCCCCCTCAGTGACTGTCATCATCGCATTGTGTTGCATCTCATCATGCAACTGTCGCAAAGTAACAAAAAAATTTCTATAGTCCTGTTGACTGAGGGTAGTTTAGGTACTTGTGAGATATTTTATAGTGGGGCTGTATACTTTGAAAGTGAATGATTCTGGAGAAACTTAGGTATGTTTTCATTTTAAAGGACACAGTAAACAATTCTGGAGCTCATAGACTAGATGACCAAAGATAGAGTGCAAACACTTTGAAAACAAAATAAAGGAAATAATAAATTGCTGGGTAATTACAGGTTAGAGTGTTTCAGAAACAGACTTTTGGACAATACTGACATTGGATTTGGTCCGGTTTATCCTCTTTTTCTGTGAACAGTGGAGAAAAGGAAGAAGGCAAAAATGCAAGGAGAATTCCTATTCCTATATTCTAGTTCAAAGACTTGGGCTCTTAGTGCTTTTATGCCAAGCTACCTGTTCCACCATGAGGAAAAATACACAGAAGCTACCTTTTAAAAGAGAAATGGAAGTCTCCTATCTATGATTTTATTATCATTTCAGAGAAAGCTTTTTAAATGTCTCTCTAGTCAAGGTGGAAACATTTTAAAATTACCATAAAGTGGACCTCTCATCCTTCAATCTGCTTTTAGGAGTGACTTTGAGAAAGAGAAGTAATCCAGGAGATTCCTTACCTTAAATTTTAACAGATAATCTGAGAAAATCCATTTAACCACTGGAGCTGGGAAAAAGTTTGTACAGCTGATTTGTAGGCTGTTTAAATACACCCAGGTGAAACAATGCTCTGGTTTAGAAGTGTGAAGTACAAAGCTGTGTTTGGTGTCAGGTACAAACAGGCGATGTGTATTTGTGAACGCGAAATGTGTGGACACCGACAATGGGATAGTTGCAAATTCTAATAATAACTGAGGAAAATAAAGCATGGAAAAAGGCCTTTGAACCTATCTTCTGTTTGCAATTAACCCTGGTTGATTTAGGAGCATTGGAATTAAGGTGTTAAGGATGTTGCTTTTTGCTTGCATTTAATCCATTAAAAGCTCTGCAATAATAACCTTTTGAAGTATAATTTTAGAATATTACTTGTATCCTTGAAACTATTGCTTTAGAACATACATAAAGGAAATATGCTTATCTCACGCCTTATTGAAGCAGAGAAAAACAGCTTGAGAAAAAAGATGAACATCACCTCAAGGGTTTATAGTTTAGACCAAGAGAAGCTGGACATCACTGTTATGAGATTTATAGTCTCTGCAATTAAAAGGTGGACACACATCTGGGGAGCTCGGCCCCACCAGATGGGATTCGTCTTTCTTCTTTCAGAAACTGGACCATCACCATCTGGGGATACTCCTTTGAGATACATCCTGAGAAATTAAAATCACAATAGTGTATAGAATTGTGATGTAATAATTTGGAATAAAAATTGCTGATGAGTCAAAGATTGGAAATAGAAACTGCTGAAAAAAAACCTGATGAGTACCCCTATAAATACCTGTAACCATCAATTATCGCTGTGCAGTTGGAGGGAAAGCTTCCCCCACTGTACCCAGCGCTGTATTGCTCATACTTTACCATATTAAATAATAAATTGAGTGCTGCTTGAATATTGGCCTAGTCAAGCTTCTTATTCATAACAGAAGGAAGGCTGGTCTTTCTAGGTGTGTGTCTTGCAATTGCTTACTTCCTTCAGCTGAAAGGAGCTTATCTTCCCCAGCAGTTAGCTGTTTAATGAGATACAAATACCCCTCTGAAATGCTTTCGTTGTGATAAAATTCTTTTAAATTGCATGATTTTTCATGATGTTTTATATTTGGTTTTTGTGTCCTGTAGAGCACAGGGGATAAATCAGCATCATGTGATAAGTAAGACTGATGTTATCACTTCTCCTGCCTAGACTCCAGCTGAATCTGCAGGGTGAGAGTTTCAGGAAGATAAAAAAGCATAGCTTCATAGTTCCTTTTCAGTGGAAAGGTGCTCCATAGAAATGGAGTCTGGCTACGTATCATCTCAGCCTATGCCACAGGTAAAAATAGGCATAATGGTATTAATTCTATTTCTTTTTACATTTCATTATTTATTGAACTGGAAAGTTTCCCTTTTCAGATTTCCAATACCAATGGCAATACCTGAGAAGTGTATTAGTGTAGGCAGTTTTATAATAAGAGGCTGTTTTATAATAAGAGGCTGTTGTAGTTCCTCTCTCTTGTAAGACACCTGAAATCTCTAATAGGGACATCCAGAAGAGGCAAGACTCCAAGGGGCTTGCAAGGACTTCTTTCATTGAGTAGTTTCAAAGAACTAAGCAAAAAGAACTTTGTGGATATGAACTCTTTCTAGATTGTTGTCATCTAGAAATAAAATCAGAGAAAAATCTTCCACGTAATCGTAATCTAAAATCTTTACAGTATTTTTCAAATCTGTTCCTGGGCAAGTAGTCCCACTATACTGGCGGAAAATTAAGAGGAAATGGCCTATTAGTGTCTTTATTTATAGTTCAAGACTGAACAATTCAGTGATTTATATTTTCAATTTAATCACACCAACTGATGTAGGAAATAACTGGAAATGCAGATTTGACCTTGCTCAAGCAGACTATGTAAAATTCAATGTAGCAAAGCTTGCTTATTGAATATTGTGTAGTAATAGAATGTTTTTTGCATTGTGCAGTTTCCCAACTATGTCAATACAAGATAATGGTTTGGGCAAATTATACGACTAAAGAATTAGGAATGTAACTGGAAAAAGGAAACATAATATTGGGTTTGTGGCAAGAACTCGTTTTATATGATAAAACAAATTTGTAGTTTGATCTTTAAAGCAGAACACAAAAAGAGTACTGTAGGACTTGAAATGCAAGGTCTATTACAGAATAAAGGAAGTGTGAAGACAAAGAAGTAGTCTCATGGCAGCCTAGACAAGGGCAAAGGAACTCTTGCTGAGCATTGCTAAACATTTTATTCTTAGGAAAATAATTTGGTTATTTAAAATAAGCTGATGGAAATGATGGTATGCAGAAAAATAGCTTAAGAATACAAAGTTCAGGTTTAAGAATTTAATGTAATTTACTGTAATTTTTATCATCACTTAAATCTTCCTTAATACATTCAGGCAAGAGAGGAAAGCCACTGAACTAGTGAAAGGGCAGAAAATTATTCAGCTTAGAAAGTATAGCTCCTTATTAAAGAGTTTTTCAGACTCAATGTGCTTATGCTGGAGAGAAGAGCAAAGCCACGTGCACGACTTCACGCAGAGCAGGCCGGCAAGGTGGGCCCAAAGATCACCATCCTGGGCACAACCTCCCTGTCCCAGGTGGAACCTGGAGCCTCATGTAGGGAAAGGAGGCTTGTTGTATTCATATTATTGTATTTCGTATTTCTCAAGTCCCATACTGTACCAAGCTGTTCTTCTCTGCAGCACAGTTCTTCATGTCTTCTCAGGGACTCCTCCTGGGCTCTCGACCCACCCCTTTTTATTCCAGTTACCTTCACAAGCTACAGCTGCTGCCCAACTAAGGACTTCGCAGCTGTAGCTCGTTTGGAGTAACTAGGACCCACTTATTTAATACATAGATCTTACAATACATAGATCTTAATGGGGACTCTCTCCATAAGGACCCACTTATCTAATACATAGATCTTACAGGGACTCTCTCCATAGGGGCTTGGCAGTGTTGGTGCAAACCAGCACTGAGCTGGGAGAGATGCAGGTGCTTTAGGTGGAGCCGTGTGAGGAGCAGGACCAGGAGCTGCCAGCCCAGGCCAGGCTCACTGGGGCCGGCAGGGAGAGACTCTGCTCTGCGGGTACCTTGGCACCTCATGTAGGGAAAGGAGGCTTGGTAGTGTCGGTGCAAACCAGTGCTGAGCTGAGAGAGATGCAGGTGCCTGCTTTAGGTGGAGCTGTGTGAGAAGCAGGACCAGGAGCTGCCAGCCCAGGCCGGGCTCGGCTGGGACAGCTCTGCAGGGAGGGACTCTGCTCTGTGGGCACCTTGGCTGGGCCTGGCATTGCCCGCAGCTCTTTCTCAATCCAGCCTCCAAAATCTTCAGCAGAATAGCTGAGGGAGTGCTGTAGCTCATGGTGGTGATTGTGAGGAGCTGCCAGCCCGGGCCGGGCTCGCTGGGGCAGCTCTGCAGGGAGTGACTCTGCTCTGTGGGCACCTTGGCTGGGCCTGGCATTGCCTGCAGCTCTTTCTCAATCCAGCCTCCAAAATCTTCAGCAGAATAGCTGAGGGAGTGCTGTAGCTCATGGTGGTGATTGTGAGGCCTGGTGAAGGCTGTGGGGAGCAGTTTCTGATGCACTGTTCTACTGAATTATGTTCTCTGCCAGTTACGGGGAGCTGCGTTTCACACCCACCTTGTAGGTCCAGAATATCTGTGTGAGGCTTTTGTCTCACCAACTCTTGAGGAAAGGACTTCTGCTGGGATATTAAACATTATCCATTAGGTAGTAGAGTAAAAACTTCTCATTCCCTGCAACTTAAGAGGTGTAGAGTCATATTCAAATAACTAGCTGTAAGGAAATCCTCTGAGTAACCGAATGTTTCCAGTGATGTTGGGTACTCTGTTAGAAAATGATCTTTAGGTCAAAGAGAAGTTGATTGCAATGGTTTGTGGTATTTCTTGTTAACAACACTAAATTTTTTTGTTAATCTTCTCATTTATGCCTCCTTGTTGGAAGAAGAGGGTCTAAGCCCTTCAGTGCAAACATCTTTCACACAAGGTAGATGTTTTTTTTCCAAAGGATAATTTCTCTCCTGGTACAGCTTCTCGTGAAATTATTAATTCATTAATTTCATAAAATACCCTAGTGGCCTGGCACAAGGGCAAGAGGGTGTGATTATTCCTGTGTTATTAAGGGAAGGATCATTTAGATGCAGAATTTCACATTGCTTAATTGAAAGACTGTAAAAGAATTGTTGAAATAGGTTTTTAGCCTATTAGATTCCTCAATAATCTTTTGGGGGAACTCATTAACATAATGGTAAAAGGCATAAGGATGACTTTCATCAAGTGAAATTGTTAGTGGTGCGTATCATGCTTGAGATGCATTATAAGCTGTGTTTACGATGCGAGAAACCTTGTAATAGCATCTGATAAATTTAATAAATCATTGCATCCTTGGGACATGATAAATTCAGAGAAATTTGATTCTGGGACAGTTCTTAAACAAAATAGATCACCAAATTGTATAAAAATTGCTCTTCATACTACTTTTTGGCCTTTGGCTTATAAAGTATGAATGATGCAGTCCCTCTCCTTTTTCCATCCTGCACAGCTTTAGGGACAGGGTGTGAGTGAAGAGCATCAAGGATGGAATGTTTTGGCCTGCGTCCTTTGAGTCAGGTACAAATAGTTAATCACATGGCAGAAGCAACCTTTGGGCTATGATTAATCCCACATGGCGAGAATTATCTTTCAAAAAATTGTTTGAGAGAGGGCATGAGCCTTTTTTGAAAGAAAATGAGAGAGCTTGCCAGAGAAGAGTATTTTCAACATCCTGTTTGTTTAGTAGATACCTGGTGAGAGAACTCAGCTGAATATGTTTGGAAGAATTATTATTCAGCAAATGAAACCCTTTCAGAGGGCTGTTATCCCAGTTTGAAATCTGATAATGTATCTTGGAAAGATGAAAAACACTTGGGAGGGTTGAAAGAGGCAGGGAATAGAGGACGATGCAGATTTCTGTTCATCATGGGGTTTTATGTTTACTGTATTTCAGTTGTGCTTTTATAATGAGCTGGCAATTTTATCAGCTTTCTGCTTGTCAGTATTTATTTGGAATTTAAATTGCTCAGGAAAAGCCTCTAATAACAGAATTGCCAATTTTTTTAATGCAGGAAAATACACCTCCAAACCCAGGGTGCGCTCTTCCAGCCTTTGTGTACAGCTCCTCTCAAGCTAACGAGTAGTCTGTGTGCAGACTCAGCCATGAAATGTCTGTAGAAGATGTGCAGGAAGAGATCTCTGCAAGCTGCAGAAAAATATTTTACTAGATTTAATGAAATACATGAGTTTGATAAAGCAGTATAATATGCCTGGGCAGAGGTGTTTATTCAAGGACTTGGAATTGCTTAAATCTCTTTCATCTCAAAGATAAAACCATTAGTGTTTTGTTAGCAGCAACACCTGCAATTGGGTATTCAACCCATAATTCACATCTGATCTGCTGTGTTCATTGATACAGGGAGGTTGTGTTACACTGTGGATTTACATTGCCAAGTTTTAGAAAGCAAAAGGCAAACACATAAATGGAAATGCTGCGCTGCTGAAATAAGTAGGGAAGACAAGCTTTCTGTGTTAGAGTCTAAAGGGAATCTGTGCCTTAAATATTGACTTCTCTTTTGTTGAGAAGCTACGTTTTGGTTTTTTTATACCAAGAATATATTTGGTGACTTGATAACACTGTAGTGAATAATGATCAAAGGAAGGCAGGGCATTATACCAGATTATCTGTTTGGAGCTGATCTTGTAAACAGGCACAAAGGTCTTCATCAAAGGTCTGCCATGGATAGTCCAGGCAGAAAGAACCATCAGTGGAGTTCCCAGTAGTTTTAGAAGTTCTGAACCTTTTTCTCATGGGCAGAGCTCACGGAGTAGTTTGTTTTAAAATGTTCATTATGCCCATAGATTTTACTCTTCTGGCTTACCATTTTCTCAGTGTGCCAATTGCTGAAATCATAGTGATCATGTTTTATAAATGGCACTGGCCTGATTTTTAAAAACACTGCAAAAAATTCTTTTGTTCTTTGTCCACTCTTTCTGGCCCACCAGAAAGTGAGCCCACCAGTGCAATTGAAACTAGTGAGTACATAAAGTATGGTAGTTAATAGAACTTCTGCAGTTTCCAGTACAGATGCTATAAAGCTAGCATAGGGGAAGCATGAAGCAGATGTTGCCTTCCTCTTTAGCAACAGCAAGGTCAAAACTGCACTATAGCCTTTGACTCCTGAAGTCCATTTAACTTAGGGTCTCCGACAACTATTTCAAAAATAGCAAGCCTCATACTTAATTTATGTCAAAACAAAGCCAAGGAATTGTGGTTCAGAGTTTCATTTGGTAGATGGAAGAAGACAGATAAAGAAATACCATATCTGAGGATATGAGACTCTGAAGAGTTTATGCAGTTTGTTTTGACAACTCTTACCACTTTTACCTTTCTTTAGTGCATGCCTGCTATATCAATTCTTACTGCAGTTCAGAAACAGAAGAATATTGTCCCAATTTCAAGTTCTTTCATCTATTTCGTTAACATTAACTCTCAGAAACATTTTAATAGCCAAGGGGACCATGTTTGTGGATTACAAATTCATAAAGCTTCATTTATTCCAAGACTGGCAAATACATGGAAGGCTCTAAATGGTCATATGACTGTCACAAAAGGTGAAATGCAAGTTCCAATCCCTATATAAAATAGAGCAAACTCATATGAACATTAAAAGAAATTATAGCTATATTAAAACAACACCTGAACTATTAAAATTATTTGCAACATTATTAAGATTGGTCCCTGTATCACATTGATCACTGGATGCATTCCATTACAATGTACAAAACTAGGAAAATCTATATTCATCAGTGTAATAAGGTAAAGTCTGAATATCTGAGTGTAGTGAATAAATGCTTTAATTAAAATTAATAAGAAGCAAGTCTTTCTGTGGTATGTTCCATATTTTATATTGCTAGAGTTCTAGATATCTTTAAGACACTCTGATATTTGTTCAAAGAATGACAGTCCATACTCAAAGAGCATATTTGACTGGGTAAGGGAGAAAAATAGTGCTTTTGTTGTTTAATGTCACTGGTGAGATGTATGTCCTAGTTCTGACAGACGTGCTACATTTCAGAACCCTGTAGCATTACATGGGGGATTTTTAATTTAAAATTTACTCTAGCAGCCAGAACAACAAAAAAGATTTTGAAACAAAGAACCGAAATGCAAATCAAAGCCAAGTGTGTGTTATTGAAAATGAAGAAGCTGTCTTTGATGAGGGTTGAGCTCCATGTAGCTGGTGGAGCTCACATTGCTTTGTGTGAGTGGAAGCCTGGAAAATAATCATTCAGATGTAATTCTTAACAAGTCTGACTTAAAGAAGGCCACCCACACACCAAAAGAAAAAAAAAAAGTCTGCAGTTGCTGGCTATAGCTGAGGGGTTTCTGTCAGAGAGGCTGTAGCCAGGTGGCCTGAATGCACTTCCAGGAGTGGCAGGAAAAGATTACTATTTATGTGAGGCAATTTTTTTTCTTTCTGTTATGAATATGAAGCTTGACTAGGCCAATATTCAAGCAGCAATCAATTTATTCTTTAACATGGTAAAGTATGAGCAATACAGTGCTGGGTACAGTGGGGGAAATTTTCCCTCCAACTGCACACCGATAATTGATGGTTACAGGTATTTATAGGGGTACTCATCAGGTTTTTTTCAGCAGTTTCTATTTCCAATCTTTTACTCATCAGCAATTTTTATTCCAAATTATTACATCACAATTCTATACACTATTGTGATTTTAATTTCTCAGGGTGTATCTCAAAGGAGTATTCCCACATGGTGATGGTCCAGTTTCCGAAAGAAGAAAGGCGAATCCCATCTGGTGGGGTCCAGCTCCCCAGATATGTGTCCACCTTTTAATTGCAGAGACTATAAATCTCATAACAGTGATGTCCAGCTTCCCTTTGGTCAAAACCATAAACCCTTGAGGTGATGTTCATCTTCCTTTCTCAAGCTGTTTTTCTCTGCTTCAATAAGGCATGAGATAAGCATATTTCCTTTATATATATATTCTAAAGCAATAGTTTCAAGGATACAAGTAATATTCTAAAATTATACTTCAAAAGGTTATTATTGCAGAGCTTTTAATGGATTAAATGCAAGCAAAAAGCAACATCCTTAACACCTTAATTCCAATGCTCCTAAATCAAGCAGGGTTAATTGCAAACAGAAGATAGGTTCAAAGGCCTTTTTCCATGCTTTATTTTCCTCAGTTATTATTAGAATTCGCAACTATCCCATTGCCGGGGTCCACACATTTCGCATTCACAACTACACACATCGGTACATGTTTGTACCTGACACGAAACACAGGTTTGTATTTCACATTTCTTTAATCCTTCTTATGTCTGCTCTGTATCTTTTGGGGGTAATACATAATCCTTTTCTGATTTTAGGCCCCAGTGATCCAGCATTGTGACAGGATTTTGTGGAAAAGCTCTGATAAAATGAGGTGCCTTGGTGTAAACCCTGACGATGCAGAGTCCTTGTTGAACAGCAGTGACAGCAAATAGTTCCAGGTAGAGAGAGAAGGAGAGCGAAAAGACAAATCTGTTGACAAAAGGTTGTTTAGGAAGAGAGAAAAGATGGAAACAACACTGGTAGTGGAGCATCAGAAAGCTCAGCTATAGATATGATGGTCTGTATCATAGCTGGTGCCTTTGCAGTGTTGCATGGCTGGGAGGGACAGCATCGAACCCAGGAAGTTTATAGGTTATTGCAGGGTAGGAAAATGCAGAATAGTGCAGAATATATCCTCTATTATAAATCATTTAAGAGAACTTAGGTTTTTTGTGGCATATGTGATCATGAAATGTGGTATATGTGACTGTGTTCCAGGAAGGGCCTCTCATTAATGCTGTGTGGTACAGGAGCCATTTTGTTTTCTACGGCAGCCATTTTGTTTTCTACGGCAGCCATTTTGTTTTCTGAGTTTCTGTGGAGTTAACAAGACATCAATATTTTGTGCTGCATCCCTGGGAGCTTGCCTTTATTCTGTTTCCTTTAAAATGAAAGAAATCACTGTGGATTGAAGATGATTTCTCATTGCTTATGACAGTCAGGAAAACTTCTTAATACTCCTGTTAACATTTCTATTCACAGTCCTGAGTGGGAAAAAGTGTGTGTACAAAAAGACCCCTGATTATAACCTTTTCGAAATGAGGATTTGCTGGGATTTTTGTTTGGTTTTTGGGGGGGTTGTTTGGTGGGTTTTTTTTTAAGTTGTTGTTTTGGGAGATTTTCCCCTTTATTTTCTAATTTTATTTTATTTTATTTGTGAAAGTTCATGCCACTGTTAGTTGGCTAAGCCTTGTCTGGCAAGTGTGAGTGGAGTCATGTGGAACAATCATCTACCTGTCTGTCTTTCTCTTGAACTGGATATCAGGCATGAGTCTGGTCGATGGGAGTGGTTCCAGTACTGAGGTTCCAGTATCCTGATGTTAGCTCTTCTTACCTGTCAGATTAGGAAGATAAAACCAGACACACTTGGATGCATTTCAGCTGAGCTGTGAGAGGCATTTAGAAAAATCCAGGTGTGATTTATAAATGCAGCTTCTTCTAACTTTTGTGTAGAGCTCCATCCAATGAGCAGTGGCACTATACATATATTTATTTCAAAAATCCAGTGGGAGCACTCTCATTTTGATTGTCTGTCTGTCCCAACATAGGTATCTCCTGGTTTTGCCAGGGGAAGTATATTTATTTCATGACTGATACCACAGTTTCCTCATGTGTTAGCTGCCTGGGGCTAACATGGTGTTATTCTTGGGCAGAGGCCTCCATGCTCAGGTTTGTAGGACTGTTCCCTGGAGTTTCTTGACCTAGTGCCTCAAAATTGATTTACCCTGTGGCATTAGCTGTATCTCATGGCATGTCAGCTTTGTCTTGAAAAGCAGGAAAGATCAGGCCCAGGGGCGACAGCAGCAGTGAGAGCGCTCTCTGTTCCTGTTACCGAGCAGTGTAAGGCAGGGTCAAGGCAGGAGCATACTCAAGGTACTGTTGAAAGCAACTACTCCTAAAACTTCCATTAACTTTGCAAATGAAACATACTAGGCCCAGCCTCCAGTGACTGAGTGTAGATCCCTCCTGTGGTCTCTGGGAGCTTTTGAAGACTTGTGAAACAGCAAACTAAAATTCCTGTTGTGAAAAATGCCAATCACTTGGTTTTAAAATTTTAAAAGTTTAATAGTAGTAAAATGGTTAAAAAATATAGTAACACAATTAGAGTAATAACAATTTGGACAAACTGAATTAGGACAATATGAGACAATAAAAACAAAGAGTTACAGACGTCCGGGTGCCTTTTTCTGGGCAGCATGAGCCCAAAAAAGGACACCCATTAACAAAGGATTAACCCTTAAAAGCAATAGCCTGTTGCATATTCATACACATCATACATGATGCATAAATTCCATTCAAACACAGGATTCCGTTTGATCTTCATCAACTTCTTCCCTCTAATCCTAATAGTGCCTTCGAGGCGGGAAGAAGTTAGTTTCTTCCGATAAGCAGGCAATAAATTCTTTTTCTCTGAAAGATTTAGGTGTCCTGTGGCTGCTATCTCGCCGTGAGTCCTTTCTTTTAAACAAAGCATCTTACATAGCATAGTTTCTATTTTAACAATTTTTATAACCTAAAACCATATTTAACACAGTACTTAAGAGCATTAATACAGCATTACTTTCTAACACAACACATATAATATTCATTTTAATATTTGCCAAAAGCCAATCATAAAATGCATGCAATTTTCACATTGCGAGGTTTGAACAGTCACTCAGGTGTGGGACCTGTGCAGTTCAGGCTGGTTTTGTGTCAGGATTTGTTCATGTATTCACAGTGGGTGGAAGTCAGCCCTTCTCTGACAGCCTAGAGCTGGCACATCCCTGGCCCATGGCAGCATTTGTCTGAGACCTAACTCAGGATCCAGCTGGACTATTTTCCATATGCAGTTCTCACTATTGTCCTGTGGCCTAAGTAACTTCCTAACTTTTCTCTGAGCACAATGTTACTGTCATGTTAATGTGTGTGGGGAAGAAGGTTTAATTTTTTGTGTCCGTGCATTTTGGCTTTTCATATAAATACCCATTTTAACTGTTCCCTTTAGTCATTCTTCAGTGATCATCATTGCCCTTTCTCTTGAAAGAGCCATAAGCTAAGCCTAAGTGCTTAGGGAGTGCTGTGTCTTAAGAGCAGACACATGGCCAGCTGTTACAGCTCACTTCACACAGGGTAACTCTTATTTGCAGCATAGTGTGCTGGCCATTTTTTAGAGTTTCCACTGCCAGTAAGACTGTTCTAGGTCTTACTGCTCGCAGGTCAATGGACAGCTCAGAGAAAGAGGGAAAATCACCATTTGAGTTCAGCAGCGGCTGACTGCTTCCTCAAACATGAGATCAGACAGACTTTGTGTGAGTGCAGTCAGTGCATGTATCTATTTTCTAATCTCTTACTCTTCTCCTCCAGTGAATTGTTCTGGGTAATTTTGTGGTGTGTTAAAACATCCACTTAATCAGTTTTTAATGTATTTCAGTGCAGCCTTTTGATTTCATTAAATGCCTCTTGTCTGTATTGTGAGAGGGCACTTGATTTACTCTGCCTTTACACTCCATTGCTTTGGGTTCTTCTGGCATAGCCCAAATTAATTAATCACTGAGGGGAACTGCGTCATTTAATATTTGTGTGCACAAGACTCTCTTTCCCTAACAATGCTCATTGTGTTGCTCTCAGACTCCTGCTGGTTCTGCTCTTACAGTTTTGGAAGAGCCCTTGTGGGTTCCCAGCACTGTTCTGAGTATCTCTGTGTCCCGTCACAGCCGCTGGCATTTGTCTCAGCTCAGATGGCAAAATGCAACCTTTTTTTTTAATTATTGGGTAAGTAATAATAGGATCAGTAGAATTCCCAGAAAAGTGCCCTGTATTTTGTTTATGGCCTTCTGAAGGCCAAAATACTATTATTTTTTAAAGATGCATTTTTAAAAACATTAACCAGATATTAATATTATTACACATTAATATAAATAATATATTAGTATATGTTAATATTACTTATACTATTTTTTAAATTTCTAAATTTCTTCTCAATATACCCTAGTTGATGACAGTCCTATGCCAGTATAGTAAAAGACATTAAACAAGCATGATGATAATTTGTTTTAAAAGAGGTTCAAGAATGAAGATCTCTCCCAGTGTGTTGAGGAGAATTGGGGAAGGCAGTATTTTGTTATAATATGTAAATAAATATGCAGTATGCAAAATTCCTGCATTTTGTTACCTATTTTTGTCTTTCCCTGACACATATATGCACTGTTTTTCAGACAACATTTTTTTTCCACCTAATGGTGCTAACTCTTGTTTTTCTCTGACAGTTTTTTGCACCATGTTCCATACCATCCATCAGCTGAGTCTCTTGGACAGAGAAAGAATATGTTCCTGCAAGCCCTCCAACGTGGTCCCAAGCAGCAGAAAGGTGCCTACATCCCATACAGAGCTGTATGACTTCAGGTGAGAAAGCAGTCCTTGATGCAGATGAATTTTAGAGGTGAACTGGTTTTATGCAAATGTACTAGTGGAAATTGATGATTCAAATGTCTGTGGGCTAAATTACAGAAGAGATGTTTCTCAGTTAAAAATTCATTATAAAGAAATTTAAAATGCATTATGAAACAAGAACTGGTAAAATAAATATCAAACAACTGTAAAGAAGTTTGAAAGATGACACAAATTTTTTCATTTGTATTACCATTTCTCATTTTAATTATTTATTGATTTCTATTATTAGGGGGTTATCTTTAGATGAGTTGTTGTTTAGTATCTCCCTCTCTAGTTTTTGCACTAGTTCCCTGAGGTGATTTTTAAAAAAAAATATCCTAAAATGCATGGGGTATTGTCTTTTTAATGACAAAGAGTTTCTACTGGATTGGCAGTGGAGGCAGTGATTGACTATGCTGGCAGGGAGATTACTTTTCCAGTTTCCTTTTCTGGTCAGACAATTCAAAGTGGATGTTAAAAGGTAAGATCAATATATTGTTACAGCAATTTATGTAGATTCACAGTGAAATAAAGCCTTATTTACACAGTGACTATAATGATCCTGTAACATATCTGTCTTTTTCAGAAAAGAAAGAATTTGAAATTAATACATCAGAGCCAGTGTGCTTGTACACTCTTTTTAAAAAAGACTTGCCTCTAAAGGAAAGTATGCTTAGCTAACGAGTTGCAGTAATGATTCCTGACCTCGCTGGTTTATTTTGGGTTCTTTCATTTTGTTTTTGCTTTAATTTTTTTAGTCATAGAGCTTTATGTCTTGAATATTGCACTGGTAGTTTCCACAGCGGTTTTGAAAGTGCAATTATATTTTCAGCTAATTACATATCAAAATTTCTTTTTAGATTTGTTTTTTATCATTGCTGGAGAATTATACAAAAAAAATGAGGCAAACTGAAATAGTTTTTTTCTTTATATACTGCAACACTTGGAAATACTTTTGCACATAGGAAGCGACTAGAATAGTAACAAGAAAACACTGTAAAAAATTTCAAAAGCTTTTATCTTAAGGTTTTGGTCATTCAGCACGTAGTGTACAAATGATGTAATTTCCAAAGTAGTTCCTGTTCTGAGTATCCATGGTACCCTTCTCCAGAGGTCTCGTCACTGGTTTCTTGGGTTGGGAATCTATCTGTGTGGGTGTGGGTTCACCAACTTGATTTAAACCTGTACCATTTTGTTTTCACTATTCTCAAATCTGCTTCACAGCTTTGCCCACAGCCATGACTTTGTAGCCTCATTGTAGAGTTGTTTCCTGTACATGTGTCATTCAGAAGATTCCCCAGTACTGAGGAGCTGCCAGCTGATTAGTGATTAGCAGATATTTTGCCAAATGTACTTATTTTCTTTAACTGCTCCCTATGAGCCTTTCTTTGTGAGGACATGATGAAACATATAAATTTTAAGGCAAAGACAGCACAAGGAAGTTCTTGACCAACATTCATGTAGACGCTGGAGTGCAGTTAAATGGTAAAGAGTCTAATCAAATCAAGAAGCATAACATGTAAATACCATGTTTGTAGGTAGCACACAGTGAATTGGTTTTGCTCCATTCTGTGTTCTTATTTAGTTCAGATAGGATGTGGAAGGCGTGTAAATTCGAACTAAGAAGCTGGAAATGGATATAAATAAGAGAGTAAGGACTTGAAAGGATAATAAATTCTTACTGCAAATACTCATCTTTGAATACTCTTATCATTTATAAAGCAGAAAGTATTGAAACTTACCTGGTTACTTTCCACAAAAAGTCCAAGTGGAATAACGAGTTAATTTGTTAAGCATTTACTGCTGACATTCTTTTCCAGTAAGTAATGCCCCAAAGTACAACTTGTTGAAATCAGTGAAAATATATTTATTAACTGTGAGGTTGCAGGTCAGTCTCTGGAACAGTTTTAATATGATGTGTTGATCAGTTACTCAAGGGTTGCAAGCTTCTGCATGACTTTTTGCCTCTCAGGACAGTAGTAGATGGTGACAACTGTCACAATATTTCTAGATCCTCTTTGGAAAATCATAATGTAATTTCTTAAAGGAGATATTGTACTCCCTTAAGAAGCCCCCAGCATTTCAAAATATAGTAAATAATTTTCTGTACGCTTATCAAGAAAATACAAAATTTAGCAGTAATTTTATCACTTAAATGTAAGAAAGACTGATGTGGGCACAATCCCAATAGGTAAAGTGTCTGTTTTGGCTGTCTGTCTCTGCACGGTCACGTGTAGGATGGCCCTGGGACAGCCCGTGCTCCAAAGGACGAGTCTGGACTCTTCAGATTTTCAGTCTTCGAATTGTTTATTATTTCTTATCTAAAGAATTTTCTTCCAGCCTGACGGAGGTCTGACCAGCAAGGCAGCCAAGGGCACTCTGTCCTCCCACTGGGCAGTCATCTATTTTTATACTAAAAACTACGTACATCATATTTACCTTTATTTCCCAATACCTTTCACCCATATGAGCAAGTGCACCTTCACCAAGAACCAATCCCAAAGTGCCAACATCACCACAGAAAATGGATGACAAGAAGACAGAAGAAGGACAAGACACGCCCTGATCCCTCCATCTTGTCTCCATAACCCCCCTGTACCAAAACCCTAAAATCTGTATTTCACCCTGTAAATACATAATTCTTACCCCATTCATCCCCAAGTGACTCTCATGTCCTCAAACAGGTGGCACATCCCTCGAAGGGTCAAAGTCAAGCCACCAGGTACTTGTGTATTCCACTTGGAATGGCAGCATTCCAGGATTTCCGAGCCCCCCGAGGGTTGTCTGGGTAACTCTGGACATCCAGAGTGATGTGCTGAGTTCCCACAGTCAAGTGCAGTTCTGCATAGGCTTCAAAGGTCAGTCTCCACCTCTGTTGTCATCAAAACTGCTCTTGCTGTTCCAAAGCCCAAATCAGCCTGAGTGGTAAACTGAATAAAATGGCTTCAGTGGTCTGGTGTGCAGCTGGGGTGGCAGGATGGGCTCTGAGCTGCTGCCTGGCTCTGGTTCCCAGCCCACTGCACCCTGCTGGTCACAGCCTCATTCTGTGCATTCCAGCTGGATTTAACCCTGCAGCCTGATGACAATTCCTGATTTATTTGCTTTGAGGCATCTCATCCTTAGAGCATGGGTAATGCAGTGAAGCCAGCCTCAAAAGGATGTTCTGTGGACGAACTGGACATTTTAGAAATGTCAAAATTCAGTGTCATGGTAGGTTAGGATAAAAGCCTTGAAATTGTTCAGTGAGAGAGAGTGAGGCTTCAGCACAGTCTTTGTTGCAGCAAATGAAACTCAAGATAAGGAAGGAGGATGAGAGTGCTCAGAACAAATCCCAGTATTGTAGCTGCAAGATGCTTTTTTACAGAAAATTATGTTAAGCCCATTAAGGTGTGGAGCAGAATACTGAGGGACCCCTAAAAAGGGGCAGTCTTATAGTAAAGTCCTAGAGTGCTCTTTTCAGCTGACAATTTACAAACTCTTCCCTAAAGGCAGAGGGCAGGGCAAAGGGGTTGTGGGGGTGAAAGAGCTTTTAGAAGTCTCTAGAGGCCAAGCAACTGATTTCTTTTCTTTTTGTCTTGAGTGTCAGCTACCAGAGCATTGGGGGAATTTTTAAAATTTTGTAAAGTAAAATATCTGAGAGGAAGCAATTTATCAATTTTGACTTTGCTCTGAAAACAATTTTTAAAAATTTGGTTTACTCCTTGCCTTTACACTCAGGACCCTTTCATAGTTCCATTAAGCAGAATCTATTTTCCCTGGAGAAATAAAACCCACAGAGGGATACTCTGTTCTTCCTCCCTAAGCAAATCTTCATCTATGACTAATGTCTCAATTGCTTTAAAAATTGTAAAGATGACCATTAACTTTATCACTGAACATCTCATTTAAAAAAACAGTGAACATCCTGAAAGATGAAACCCTTCTGTGCTCTTTCATTGGCAGCAAATGTGAAAACATAGTTCAATATTTTCAACTAGGTTTTCACTTAGAAAATTCTGGAGAGAAGAGAAAAATATTGAAGCTGGCAATTGACATACCAGACTTTGCAGCTCATTATGCATATTATAGTTCAGCTGCTGCAAAAACTCTTAGTATTGATGTCATTATTCTAAGAACGGCAGCAGGTTTAGGACAAAATCCAGATTAAATCTCTGCTCCAGAGCTGACAGCAGCATTCCACCACAGTTTCTTCTCTTGGTGGATGTTGGTGTAGGGACACTTGAGCATTGGCAGCGCTGGAGAGGTGCTGCTCAAACACACAAGGAGTTAATCAATTCTTGAGCAGCTGCACAGAATGCATTGCACTCTCTGTGATCTCTCTGTAGCCAAGTTAGTTGTTTCTCATTCCCTCATATATCTGAGTTCCCTGCAATTCATCCTCATTTTTGCAATTTTGATTGTTTATCTTGCTGCTGTGTCTTCTTGAGTGAGCATTCCTCCTTTGTCACTGCCTTTCAGGGATACCAGCCTGAGCCTCGCTCTGCAGCATATGGGTATGTTAGACCTGAGCCAACCTCTCTATTTCCCATCTTCTCTGTCTTTCATAGAATAATGAAAATGGATGAGCTTTTTACTCTTTAAATAAACACCCTGAGTTCTTGTTAAGCATCATGTGCCTCTTACTGAAGCTGCAGTGCTCACAGATGCACACGGTATGTGTGTGCAGCGCGTGTGCACAGCTTTGGCACAGGGACAAGTGCAGGGCTCTCTTTGGAGCCTGCAGTTATCATTCAGAAGGGGATGACCAGCAGTGCTCGTGGCTCTTGAAATGGGGCAGAATACTCTGCTTACTGTATGCAATCTCTGCTCATGCTGGGGGAGTTTGTTTTGCAGGGTTTTGTTTACAGTCTTATTTATAGGCACAGGTTTGGGTTTGGATTTTGTACACATGCTTAAGTTTTAGCAAAACCACAGTTGTTCTGCTTATCCATCTGATTCCAGCATAAACAGTGGTGCAGTGGGAGGTCAAATCCTTCAGAGATTTATTGGGGATGTTATGGACCTCAGAAATAAAAATAAGGAGTTAAATTCCTTAAATTGAGAATGGATATTTTATGAAAATATACAAATTAGGGATGTTGGGTTCTTTATATATATTTTTCTCTGGTTCCGTAACACAAGGCTTCATATTAATTTGTTAATAGGATCTGATAGGTACTTTTGGCAAGATGAACTGCTTTGCACAGTTTGCATAAAATCCAGCCAGGCCAACCAGGTGACTACAGGAAGAGCAAGAAATGCTGTTCTCCCCATGTTCACTAGATACATAAAATACATAGGAGATTGAGATTTTGATGAAATGTAGTCATGAGCCATTTCAGTAACTCTGCCTTTCAGTATGGTTTGTACAGTGTGTTCCAGGCATCTTATTTCTGCCCTCTTCCTGTATTCTGAGAAATTATGTTGTCACTCTCAGCAGATGAGCCTCCAGTACCTAGAGGAAAGAAGCAGAGCCTTGTACTGCATGAACCTTGTAGTATTGAGCACTGAGATTTTTGAAGTTGCCTTAATGCATGCATACAGATGCAGTCTTTTGAAAGCTCAAGGCCAATAAGACTATTTACAAAATTCCAAAATTACATATAGATTTAAAAGAATATATAGGTAAGTTAACGTAAGAAAAAATCACTATGAGCAGTTGTAAAACATATATTAGCTTATCTCTGAAAGTCTGTACTGAAATCCACTAGTTTTGGTTTTCACATTGAACTAGGGATTTGCTTTGAAGATATTTGGAGGAGAGATTTCTTCAGCAGTTGTCACTAAAAACATGTCAGCTTCAATAACATATTGTAATTGCTACCATGAAAATGTACACTAAATTGCTTGTAAGTCAAAATTTCATGCAACACTACGATCAAGACCCATCAATGGGTATTAGAAATAAAATATAATGCAAATGGTAAACAACTGTGTACCTAAATATCAAAATAAAAATGCACAGTTAATGCAAATTGCCACGGATGAAGGAGAGTGACTGAGGATGATTACAGAGCTCTGTTTCATATTTTGAAGTAATAACCTATGGGTAATACATCCCTGCTGTTCATAAGAAAAAGGTGCATCATAAATTGCTCACAACTCCCTACTGACTCAGAAATAAAAAAACCCATTCAAAATACATCTCAGAAATAGCATGGTCTCTCTCTGGTCAGATTCCATGAGCAAAGCACGAATTTCTAGGTAGTTTGTGTTCATCATCATCCTGCATAAGCAGGATCCTCAGCAATCTGAGTGTCTCTGCCTTCCCTTGGCTAGAGATGGTGTGTGCATTTTCTGGGTGTGGGACAGTTCCAGCACCATTCCAGAGTTCCTCCATGTGTATTAATTTGTGCACTTAGTGTTTGAGATGGTGAAAAAAGACAGAGACTGCTTTGCATCCCAAAACAGCAAGTCTGAGGGGACAGCGAAGGCAGCAGAATGGTGGGCATGTGTTTTAATGAATAAGATGTTGTTATGAATATAAATACAAATACCACGAAAAGATATCTCATGGAAGAAAGAATGGATGAGAGGGGGAAAGGAAGGAACAATAAGCTGAAGTGGTTGGGTACACTGCATATCCTCATCCCTTGAAATGTAAACAAAACTGAATGCTATCAAAGTCAGGGGATTTAAACAGGGAGAACTGCATGCTTTAAAACCATAGTATCCATCATTTTAGTGATAAGTCTTTTTGGGCAAAATGGGCTGGTTTTGCTAGTTTCCTGGCAAGGAATCTAGAACTAATGTTTAATTAATATAGTGGAACACAAAAGGCATCAAAACAAAAGGAGTTTTACAGTAAGACCATACCTAAATAGTCTACATTACCTATATACCATACTATTAATGTAGCAATATATTGCTGTATGATAGATCAAAAGGGGACAACAGGGCCAAGAGTTGAATGCAGTCCAGTATTTCATATGATGTTCAAGTCACCCAGTCTGACATTCTTAAGTTATGAATACTGTTTGCACCATTCCCCCAATTTCTAGATGAGAACTGGGGTCTTCCTGTTGGAAATACTTCATCAATCACCATGAAGTATCTCTATATCTGTTTATTTCACTTTTTCAAGGACAAAAGAAATTAACTGGGAAGCCTGAGCCTAAAAACTAACCAAACAAAAAAGCTCGGGTGGAAGGAGTGACTGATGGGATAGGAGGAGAAAGCTAAACTGTTACTTTGATCCTTAATAGATAGCTAGAGCTGGGTAATGAGCAGGATGGTTAAACATGTTCTAAACACTTGAAGAAAGTGGGTGAGGAAAAACCTATCTCTTTTCCCTTCACTTCTTTCATCATCTACTTAAAATACTGTGTCTATTGGCCATTAACAAACATTCCATTAACAAAAGTTTACTAAATCTTAACAAGGTGTTTCTGTCTTCCCTTGCAAACGGGCTCAAATCCATTCACCTTTTCCCTGTAGTGCTGAGCTGTTCTTCCTTACCTTGTAAGCAGAGGTCTCCTGAAGGAGCCAGAACTTTCAGGTGTTGGATTGCTCACTTTTACAATTGCACACATGAGGCAAAGTGAAAATTTTCCAGGATAGAAATCCATTTTAATTTAGGTGAAATGTACATTTCTGAGTTGAGTTCTGGTTAGAAACCATAGTTATTTAGCCAGACTGCAAGGCCTAAGCTCAGTGAAGTTACTTCAGCGAAGGACAGAGATAAAGGGGAGGAGACAGAAGATGATAGAGACAGAAGATGATAGAGACAGAAGATGCTGTAAGGGCAAGTCAACCTGACCTCAGAATTCTTTCTGATAAAAGGGAACTAGTGGTAAATGTCGCACAAAACCCATAAAAATGAATATGTATGAACCTATTGTGAAACTGTATGCATATGTATTTGAGAGAGAGATAAAAAGAGAGCTGAAGTTCTCAGAAGCACGCATGCCTTTTTTGGAGGAGAGCAATCTCCGCATGCGTCCAGCGCTGTAATAAACATACCGAGCTTTACAACTTTTATGAAGTTGTGGGGTTTCTTCTTTTCTCCGCAAAACACACTTGAGAGCCCAGCTCTCAGCCTGAATGCGTGGCCTGTGTTAAAGTAGTTGCTGACAAAAGTAATCAGCTGCAAGACTCGTTTGGTCCCAATCTCTTAGGTTCAGCTTTCTTGCTATTAAGAAGAGGCAAATCCACAGGTGTGCTGAACTAAAAGGAGAGTCAGGCAGCTTCCAGGTGTCCTGAGTGAATGCACAGTGAAGCAAATATCAGGGGCTCGATCCAAGTCTGTGAAATTGCCAGCCTTTTATGGTGCTAGCAGCGAAACCACTGTCCTTGAAGCTGACTAATTGGTAATGTAAAATTCTGGCAGTGCTTCCCAGACAATCTGTTGAATCTGTAGATGTTTGCAGCTACAAAAGCCTCAGAAAAATTAACACTTTGTGTGTGGGCACTTTTGCATCTCTGTATGCCCATATATATGCACTGTATGTTTTATTCTGATAGCTCTCAATTAAAAGAGCAATAAAAATTTTAAGCAGCTGCCCTTTCTGATAGCTGGTACCGTGGGACTCTTTCCAATGGTCATTGAAAGTTAGTGACAAAGATCCTATTACCTTTAATAA
Source organism: Melozone crissalis (assembly GCF_028551555.1). Classification (NCBI taxonomy): domain Eukaryota; kingdom Metazoa; phylum Chordata; class Aves; order Passeriformes; family Passerellidae; genus Melozone; species Melozone crissalis. Next base: position 2,706,998 of record NW_026535840.1, on the reverse strand, counting down.
TGCAGGATCAGGGCCTTTTATGATGTGGTCAGTCCTGCTGAGCATGTTTTCAAAGAATATTCACTTGGATTAGACCATGCACTAGGCTGCACTAATTCATTTGTGCATTAGCTCTTCCTGAATATTCTGGTTCAGGCCTGTCGGTAACCAGGGATGTCTGTCCATGGAAACAGAGCTGAGTAAATGTTAGAATATGGTCTTGGAAACAGGTTTTAAACTTATGACCTTTCATACAAAAAAATCTGCAGAAATTCTTCCTAGCGAATCATGCAGTTCATGTCTTCAGTGGTAGCAGAGAAGTCTGAGGTTTAAACCCCAAATACTTCCTGATAATGAACTGGTCACATGCAGGCTACAGGCAGGGAATGATCCACCCATGCTGTATGGAACAAAGTCACTTGTCAGGCTGTAACAACAAAAAGTGAAATAATACCTAACCTTCTAAAAGATAACATATTTACTTCCTAACTGTCAACATGTGTTTTTGGAGTATAGCCTTCATCCACAGAGGTGGCAGCTTCTTGCTTTGTCTTAGTAGAGTCTACTATTTTTTACTGATTTTAATGCTTCTCTTCTTAAAATAGCTGAGTTTATTCAGACCAAAATGCCTCTACAAGAATTCTACATGAGTCACATATATTTTGTTATTTCAGGAAGGAATAGAAAAGAAAATCCTCAGCAGAATTGCTTCAGAAAACAATTTTTGTTCTTGGCTTTGTTGTTTTATATCTTCTGCTTCTTTGTGGCAGGAGAACTGAATGCAAATGAGAAAAAAACAGCCCAATCCCAGATACTAACTCTGTGGGATTTAATTTAGGAATTGAAACTCCGGCTTAAACTTTTTCTTGCATTGAATTTGAAATTTGCAAGTCAGATTATTTGAAAAATCCAGATGGTCTAAATATTTCTTTCCTAGGCAGAGGGGTGTTTTGGCTTTATCTTAGCTACAGTTATTTATTTTTTTTTTTAAGGCTGGTGACAAACTTTGCTTTGGGACTGTTTATGAGAACGTGACATTATCTCTGTGCCATTGCCTCTAGGTTCTAGCAGAATGCTTTAGGTGGCATTCTCAGAACAACAGGGATGTCTCCTCTGTTGTTCTGAGAATGCAGTTTTCTCTTGTTTTCTGTCTCTTCCATCTCCACTTTGGCAGAAGCTGCTGTGCAAGTAGTGAACAGATGAAGGGTATCTTCTGAAATCTGTGCCAGTATTTTCTATCTCTTGTAATTAACCTAAGACAATAACACTCTCTTCTAGGAGAACATTTTTTTCACCATGCATTGCTAACGCTTTACACTTTAATCAGAAACAACAAAACCTTTTGTGTGGAATTACTCTATAGTGATGTAAGTGTTTGATGATTTCTTCAAGGTGATTCTTTATATGAGGATGCATATGCAGCTGTTTCATTTGAAAGGCCCATTAAAATCTTTGCTCACTTTTTTTGCTCTGGTACTGGATGAATTTTTATTCAGATCTGCTGAGCTGGGAAAGCTGGGACAAAAGTGTTTGTATTTTAAGTAACTTCTATTGGTAAAGTTGCTACAGCTCTGAGCTCTGAAAGTCTGGAAAGGAGATTTTATTAATTTTGTCTAGGTCATCTCTGTCATGCAAGTTGATAGCTGTTTCTGTGTACCAGACACCAGTTCCTGGGGTGTGAAAAGCCAGGCTTTCTCATCTGCTGTTTGAGAGTACCAGATTCCCAATTCCCATAGCCCTGCTCTAAATTCCTCATGCACTCATTTATTTCCCTGTTTTGACCATATCCTTTCCTTCCAGCAATAGTATGGGAACTTCTGCTTGATCCACAACCACTAGTTTTGTAATTTTGCTATGGCACCCTCCTGTCAGTAATTCATGCAAATATATATAATGTACAAATTGGTTTGGTTTTCATGGAGTAAAACCCAGATCTACTCTCCCTTGAGCGTGAGATTAGGCTGTTCAGCAGGGAAGAATGAGCCCTGGGGTAATCTGCCCTGAGCTGGCTGGCTCCTGTGGAAGCCAGGAGGAACAGGTGAGACAAGCCCCTCTCAGGAGCAGTTTTTCCTGCCTTTCTGCTCAGGGAGGGACGGAATGACCTCCGAAGGACCCTGACAGCTCCAGGCTCTGTGCCTTTGATGATGACTGTGTTTCCTTCATCAGTGTGTGGGTTTGTTTGTAGAGAAAAGCAGCACATGCTGAGGTGGGACAAGCTGAGACTTTAGAGCTTCCCCTTTTGAACCAGAGCTAAGAGAGGGGATAAACTTCCTTCCCTTTTTTACCCTCATGTGATAACTTTGCTTTTCCCCATCCACACCTCCTACCTGTACCAGCTGTGCTCAGTGCAGGACACCCTCTTCCCCTGCTTTTTCTGCATTTGATTCTTCATGGGCCTCTTCCACATGTGAGCCTATCCAGTTCTGCCCTAGGAGTTAAGCAATGTCCTGCTACACCTGCCCTGCTCCTGTGCCCTCCTCAGCTGCCAAGGGTTTTCATCTACCACAGAAGGGAGAGGGGTTTTTTTCTGGGCTGGTGTTTCATGTGCCGTGTGCATTTGTCTTAGCTGGCTTGCATGTAATTCCCATCTGAAAGGTTGCTTATTCTAGCCAGAGTGCCTGCAAGATAAACGGTCATCCTAATACAAAGGTGTCATGTGTAGGTTGGCAAGTATCCTAAAAAAATGCAATGTTATTGTAAAAACATTGTCTGCCTTGCTCATGCACCAAATCTTTAAATGCCTCTTGTGGGTTTTTTGTTCTTTCTGAACATGTTTCAGGGTTACGCTCTCTGTGATCATCTCTTTGACTTTCTTTGCCTCTCTGAGACACAGTGTTAGTGTTGGAGTGATTCACACAGAGTCCAGAAAATCTCAGCCCAGCTGCTGTAGTGATCCCTTTCTAAGAAAAATACAACTTGCTTATCTAAATTAGACTGCTTGTTTACAATATAGATCTAATTGATAGACATTGGCATTTATGAACAAGTCTTAAGAAAATGGTCTGAGGAAAGGATGCCTCCTAAACTGTAATTTCTTTTAGATTCTTCATTAAATGATGCCCTCATATTTCAAGGCAGTTTAGTGTGCCAGTAGTTTCAGTGTTTAAACTAATCCACTGAGAAAAGCCAGAACCAAATGGTTAATATAATAAATACTGAAAGCAGATTATTTTACTCTTTGTATCTATTCCTACAGTGCTATACAAAAGACTTCTCTATTGGTTATTAAGAATTTAGGGCATGGATGAATGTCAGTGGGAGTCTGTGGAAATAATTCCTTTGACTTCAATTGGATTAGTGTCCATTTCTTATGAAATAATTGTAGGCAATCCCTGTGTAGGAACTGTTGCTGAAATTCATAATTCATAGAAATCTCAGACTAAAAGGAATAAATATCAAGACGACTTCCTTGTTATGAGAGACAGACAAGTGAGATACTTTCCACAAGCTAACTAAGAAATGCATCTCTTTTAAAACATCAGCAAAATGCTTCAGACACGCAATGTTAATAAAATCAATGTTCATTTGGAGTTTAGCTTTACTGAATCAGGGCCTGGTAAATGTCTCTGGATTTCGCAGATCTGCTGTTCCACAGAAAACCTGATTTCAAGGTGTGAGGATATATTCCTTACATCAATACAAAATATACACACTCACTTCCACACAACAAGATAGTAACACCCGGCAAAAAATTTCTGTACAACAAAACAACTGCACCCTACAAAAACTTTCCATACAGCACGATAACAACCCCCTATAGTGAACACACACATTCTCACAAACACCATTTTATAACCAACTAGACTAGCAACCTTCCACTGCAACACCACTTCTACTATTACAAGGAGGGGGGAGAAGAAACTGTAATTGTTTACAGTTTTATGAGGAAACACAGACAGAAGAAACAGATCTACAAGATGCAGTTCAACCATATCTAAAGAAAGAACGAAATTTATTTCCTCCAGATAACAGAGACTCCTCCAATTTTAAATCAAGGGCTTATTCAGAAAACTGCTTAAATATGATTAATTACTACATTCAAGGTAATAATTTGCAGAAACTTTGTAGCATTATGAGAAAAAGAGTTTAATGATGGAGTATCAGATTGTTTCCGGATGCATGGGCAACTATACTTTGTTGAGCCTCTGAGAAAATGGTCTCTCACATTAATAGCCCATAACTAAGCATCTGTCAAATTGCTTAGAGCTTAGGTATTCTTTAAGATTTTTCTTCTTTTCAAAGAAAAAGTAATTGATCTAGATTAAAGTAATATTTGTCATGAAGGAAAAAAAAAATTATGTTAGGTGTTGGACAGGTGGTGCTATGACCAAATTAAATCTGATTGCATTGTTTGCTTTGCTGAGTTCTGTATTTATAGGAATTACATTTATCACTAAATAATTAAAATGCCAATTATTGGTCTCAAGTGACATGAAAGCATATGCTTACATCCTATAAATCAATATATACTAGCTTGATTTCTTCTAATTTTTGATCTCTAATAGAAATGTATTCAGTATTCAGCCATTAGAAGTATTTTTGCATCATCCTTATTCCCTTTCAACCCCCACTGAACTTTAAAATAGCCACTGGATTGTCCTCAATTGAGGAAAAGATTGATTTTTCATAGCCAGGAAATATTATTTATTTACAGCTGAAGAACATAGAGATAACCATTTTTGGGGACATTGCTTAACATTTCCATGTAATTGACTTTGATAACCACTTAAAATATCTCTGTAATTTCGAAACACTCTTGGGAGAATAGGAAAACTAATCTCAAAGTTCTTATAGAAAATGAAATTAGGACTCTAATGTAAGTTTCTTTAGCAGTATATTAACTGTATAGCTAGGTGGAAGCAGAGACTCCTTTTCTACTTGATTCTTGGCAGAAAGGAATCTTCTGTATTGGTGGCAGCATTATGCAAAAGAATACATATCAGAATTCAAGCAATTTTAGTTTAATGCATATTTTTTAAAACGTTTGTGTTTTTAATGTATTTTCAAAGGTTTTTTATGCAGCTTCATTTCTGTTTTGCAAGTCATAAGGAAGGTGATGATCATTCTTTCATGTGAATGGCAATGAACAGCTATCGGAAACATTTTGGTCTTTGTTTAGGGCAGGGTTGGCCACAGAGCAAAAAGTGTTTTCAGCCAACTCTTTCTATTTTTCTCAGGGTAAATTGAGCTGCTCTAGTGTTGGTGTAATTCCAGACAGCAAGGTGGTTGGAGAAGAGCAAGTCATCAAAATTCCCAGAGAGCAAGTCATCATGTTTTTCTTTCTGGCATTTAGTGGTGTGTCTGTGTTCTTCATGTGTGCAGTTCAACACTGCTTTAAAGCAATAAAAACAGAGACTGAGGGGGGTTTTGTTTCAGGATATGGCTAAACTTCATTAGGAGGTCAGGTTTCTTCAGGTCAATTTCAATACTAGAAGCAAGAAGCAAGGTTTAATCAATAATACAGCTCTGCACAGGTTTGATTGATTGATTAATTGATTGATTGAGCCTTTCATGTACTCATGATATGGAGGAATGAAATACAAAATATTCCCTGGAATAAGCAGTGGACGGTCCTTTAAGTTAAATGGCTGTTCCCTCTCCTTGGGGCAAAGACCCATGATGCTTATTCATGTGATTTATTATTCTGCTGCACACTACATTGTCTCACAAGACAGGCTCTCCCTTCCCACATCATCCTGGTGATCATTGACTTCATCTGTTCCAGCCTCAGTTCCTCTCTATTGAGCAGAAATATGAATGGCACCTTCTGGTTTTGAGTGAGTTTTCCTCTGGGCCATGGGCATGACCTGATCTTTACAAAGAGAATTTCAGTAAAAAAATCAGCAGAGTTTCTGCATAGCAAAACTCTGAAAACTCCAGCTGGTGAAGTATCAACCCAGCTCTGGATACTGCTTCCTGTACCAAAAAGAAGTCTTCTAAGATTAACTTGAATTTTTCTACATGAAACTGAATTTATCTATGCTTATGCAACCAATTTATGCTGAAATATATATGTAAACATCGTACAGGGGAAGAGACACTTCTGAAGGGCTTCTGGGGATCTGTATAAATTGGTGAGGGCACCCTGAAGATGATACACACATTATGTAAAGGCAAACTACTAGTCTCTGTACCTTTGTAAAAAGAAATGTTGTTAATGGTTCTATAATAATTTATTTATAATATATTATATAATGCTCTTTGAATTCTGGTGACAAAAACTTCTGCAAGTCCTATGTAGGCACTAGGATGCACTTCAGTTTGGTTCATTTACTATTTACTGGGATTTCAGTTCTGCTTTCCTCTGCCAATAGCTAATTAAAAACTTCCATATTACTTGGCTACCACTGAGAGGATATAGCTGAATGGATGAAAGTTCCACCTCTACAAAAGTGATATTTTTATTCACAATGTTCCCGTGCAGTTTTTCCTCTCCATGTAACATTGGTCCTGATATTTTTATCTCTGTCAGCCTTAGACTCCAGAATTTTGTTTGATAGTTTAAGAATATTGCAAGATTTAAAAAAGTTCTACTGACCAACCAAAACCAAGCAAGGAAGGGTGGCTTGCATGAAGAATTTAAGATGGGCAAATGCAATTTTATTTTATTCCAGTTATTTTTGTTTCCATTACTTTCCCTTTCATTTGGCTATCTTCTTTTTTTAAAGTCTTGATATATTAGGTGTGTTCAGCAATGCATGCAGCATTTGAGAGGTTTTCTGAATACCCTGTAAATTTTAATTAGCTGGTTAGCTTTTCTGCCAATGTCAGTATTTTTCTATGTGCTCTGAGTTAGGTAACCATCTCTGGGGACTAATTCACTAAGAAATTTTTGTTTAGCCTTTGAAATCCAGTTTTTAGAAATTGTCCTTTTAAATAAAAATAGGCATTGGTAAAGTTAAATTAATTTTGCCTAGTCTACATTAAAAATGTCAGCTTCTTGAATCAGTGTATCTGCTTGATTGGGTTTTATTTCAAATAGGAGAGTAATGGTTAAACAAAAAAATCTTTCACCACTGCAGGCCATTGGTGGAACACCAGTCGCATTAATGAAAGAGTATTCCCAGAAACAGCCCAAATCAAAACTAGGTTAACCATGAAAAATTGTGTAACTGGAGATAATTTGACTCCTGTTCTCCTGAGTTCCTGCCTTGGATGTAAGGAGTTCAGTGTCTTGGGAAGAGGAGGTACAGATGTCTACATTTTCTTCAGCTTAACTACAGAAATACCTGATCTTTTTTTGTTCCTAAAATGTCCTGATTGTGCCCATGCTTGGCCTTGGTTGGAAAGCAGCTAATTTTTCTGATTTGGCAGCCCTTCTCTGACAAAAGGGAAAACACAGTGCAATTCCCAGTTACCACCAGGCAGTCCTTTATTTGTTTATCTGCCTACACCAAAACAAATCCCAGCTGGCAGCAGATTGGCATGGAGCCTTGGGTGGGCCCAGATTCCTCCCAGAAATGTTATTAATATCCCTGAAGTAAAACATGCATTGAAATGTCTTAATGGGGGAGAAAAAAATAAGTTTCTCTTGGAAAAGTGAGCTTCTCTTCTAAATATTTATTGAGTTATCACTACATAGCAAAGCTCTCTTGCTAATTGACCGAACTGCATTTACATGTGTCAGAGGTACCTTGCTACAGCAGAACCTGGAGCTGTGTTCATAATGCCCAAAGGTCTCACCAGGGATGAAAGTCACTCTGCATCCCTGTGTTAAAACGTGGCCTTTGTCTCCTTGTGCCTGATTATTCATAGAACATGCTGGCATTTTTTTTCACATGCTGGAGTTATTCTTTGAAAGATTTCTCCTGTATGAAGCTTTTTGCTATCTCAAATGTCAGCTACAGATCATCAGATTCATTTCTAAAATGAATTTTAATGTATCACAGTTCCTTCTCCTATTTATACTTGGCTGTCTCCAGCACAAAGCCTCCAGATAGAAGATATTCTCCAAATCCTACCTTTAATCTGTTTGTGTTTATGTTCATAGTGTCAGTTAACATTAAGAAACTGTACACGGGCTTAAAAATACTTTTTACATAATCACTAAATATCACTAAAACTTTTCTTTGTAGAAGCAAATCCTACACCCTCTGTCCCCCAAGAATATGCAGAAGATTGTTATTTCAAATTAAGGTACAAGACAGTGTGCATGGTATACATTTATATACACTTTGAGCTGAGGATACAGGAGTGGCACACAAGGAAGTGGAGCTTCCTTCTTTCCCTGGCAGGGCACTTCACTGCTTTTAGCCACTCCTAATACTGCTTATTGGAATGTGGCTTAGAAGGTTGCTTGGTTGGGTTTTTTCCTTTAAATTTTTAATTTTTAACCCCAGCTTGAAGTGCTTGAGTTTAATTTTTTTTTTTTTAATATCATATTCTGAAGAACATTAAAAATCATTCCAAGAAAGAGATTAATCTCTTGAGTGAAAAACAAGGGTAGATATTTAATGTAATAATTTGGATACATTTGGCTAGTAGCAAAAGGTAGCCAGTCAGTGCATAATAATTATTTTCCTCTTTGTGTTAGCAAAGCCTTGTACTGTCACACTTGGAATTAATGTTACCACTGAGGTGGAATTGTGAAAAGGCTGTGCCAGCCAATTAAAATGGTAATATGACTTCAGAATCTGTTTGTGATCATATTGATTCCTTCTTATGGAACACGTCTCTGTGACCTTTTCCAAGCACATACTGTACTTTTCACACTTTTGTAGATTAATCTTGTAGAACGGTATTTTAAATTGTCACACAGTAGACTTGTAGAATTTCATAAATTGCCAAAAAGATGATAAAAACTACTGTGCTTCTGTGATAAAGAGCATTAGAGCACTGCCAGCAGATCATGCAAAGTGCCTCTGAAGGTCTACTGGGAATACCCCATAGCAGAATGAAAATCACAGTGGAGCAATTAAGAAGAGGAAGATTTCTTTTATGAAGAAATAGGTATTTGTTGTGGTGGGAAACTTGTTTAAAAATGTACTACAGCATAAACTATCAAAGAAAATTTAGAGTAACAATTTATAGTTCATAACGTTTAAAAATATGAGTAAAAAGACCTTTTGAGATTTGAAGGGAAGCAGTCACTACAGTGGACTCTGTTAAACTATAAAACGCTGGGCATGGACTTCATCCCTTAGATACTCGGTGTGCAAGATGGAACCTAAAGCAAAATTCCACCCTGGAGTCCAGCTCCTCTGAAGCTTTACAAGTCTGAACCTTCAGATAGAAACCAACGAGTTAAGTGTGATGGGAATCGACCTTTCTGGAGAGAGAAGAATACTTGGGGAGGGGGTTGTGCAAATGGATTTTAATTGTGACGAAATAATGCTTTGGAGTCCCATAAGGGCAGGGAATTAATGTGTTGCCAAACTTTCTAAGTTATAAGAGATTCCTTGGCTCATAGGAGAGAGGTAAACGCAGATGCAGTGCTTATTGACTGCTTGCTTATTTGAGCCAGCTCTGCCCCTTTTTCAGGAAATAAGAGGGATGTACACTAATTCCTTAGGCGTTTCTTTATAGGTGAGACGCTTTGCCTTCCTTTGGTCTGTAGGTCCCTTGGCCTTTAGAGTGCTCACAGTGCTCTTTATTGTGTGATTCTCACTCATCTCCTTCATGCTCCTTGAGACCTAATCGAGGCTGTCATCTCATCAGAGCTCCCTTAAAAACTTGGTGGTTTTTAAGCAGTCTTTGCTGGCAGCTAGCATTGCCATCCCAGTGTCATGATCAGTCATTCCATCTGGCATGGCCTGTGAGTAAAATAAACCCAAGGTGAAAGCATTCTGATCAAGGCCTCTGGGTTTATATGGGGTTTATATTCTTCATTCACTGTATATTTGATTTTAAATTCTAGGCTCTCTTAACCATCACAGTCCATTCAGTCTTTCCTTTCATTTTTAATTTGTATTACCTTGTCTCCTTGATTATCAAATTGCTGAAACCAAATTTCTGTAATCAAATTTCTTTCTGTGAAATACTTTGGTACTTAACAATAAGGGCTAAACCTTCCAATTCATCATATTTGTGCTTTTTCTCCTGCTTTCAGTATTTCTCTGACGCTGAAAGGTGGAAATAAAGGGCCAGCTTACTGGGCAGTGTGTGTGTCACAGGGCTTGCAAGGGTTGCAGGATGAAGAGAGAGGCGAGAATGTTGACCTCATGTTCAGAAGGCTTGATTTATTATTTTATGATATATATTACATTATAACTATGCTAAAAAGAAATAGAAGAGAAAGTTCTCAGAAGCTAGCTAAGCTAAGAATAGAAAAGGAATGAAATAACAAAGGAGCTCTCTCCAACTCTGTCCCAGAGAGAGCTTGGTCCTGGATTGGCCATTAATTATACACATCCAACATGGGCCAATCACTGGTGCACCTGTTGCATTTCACAGCAGCAGATAACCATTGTTTACATTCTTTTTCTGGGGCCTCAGCTTCCCAGAAGGGAAAATCCTAAAGAAAGGATTTTTATGAAAAGGTGTCGGTGACAGTGCGTGCTGTGAGGTTTGTGCACCCGCTGCAGGTGTGTGCTGGGCAGGCAGTGAGTGGCCGTGAGCTGTGGGCTGGCTGCTTGTTCTTTGAGATGGATGCTCTTCACTGGCACTGAGAGGCTCTGGGAGGCTGGCAGGAACAGAGGTGCCTCTGCTTTGCTGTGCAGTGCTCTGACTTGCACACAGGTGCTTTCATACACACTTCCTTTGCAGCAAGGATGACCTAAACCTGACCAGAAGGCTGGAATTTCAGCTCATTTCCCATGGTGAGTGTTTCTTGGAGAGACTTTATCAGAAGCAGCTGTATCCTTTCTGTACTTGCCTCTTCCCATCCTAGGCAGAGGCAGATGAAGAAGCTGTGGCGGATGCCAGACTGCTTTGCCCACCTGTCCCCCAGAAGGGTGCTATACCTACCTGGTGAGCAGGGCATTGTGGACACACATTTCTGTGTGCAGTGAGTGCCTGAAGGAACACTCTTGGAGACCCATAAATCTCTGCTGGAGTAGCCTGTGCTGGCCCAGAGAGGCCGCAGTGCTGCTGGCCTTGCTCCAGACAGGTAGAGGGGGGACCACACTGGTCTTGTCTGGGGTTCCTATGAGATCCACATTAGCCCCGTGTGGGAAGGTCAATTTAATTTGCAATTTGATACTCTTGTCCATCATGTACAATAATGAGTATGCTGCTGTGCACCAGCAGAAGTGGTCTGTTAGCTCTGTCAACATGTTTCACTTGCTGGTGCAGGAGGATGTGTGTGGGCATAGAGAAATGTAGGAATTGTTTGGATAAGGCTGGGGAGTTGTTCAGCATGGCAGGCACAGAGGCTTATCCCTGCCACCCCTGCATAAACTCACTGCCCTGTGAGTTTTACACAAGGGACTGTGGGGAGTGTGGATAATAAGACCAGAATCTGGGAGAAAAGAGTAAGATTGAAACAAGTGATAGCATAGGCACAGCTGAGTTTTGAAAGCATCATAAATATTGAATCGGCCAAATGTAAATCTATCCCTTTTACTACTGTATCTCAGGCTACTTATCTTGCATTTTTTTTAGCTTCAAGTCTGAATTTCTGCTAAGATAAAGATTTCCCATGACAAATTGTCTGATTTATGTAAAACAGTGCTACAGCTCTGGTCTTTGCAACCTTTGTCTGTGTAAATCTTGGGTTTGATGACTGCCCTGGTAAAGGTATTATTAGTGAGTCCTTTCAAAGATGCTCCCAGATCCACCTCTGAAGACTTTCTGCTTCTGGTGCTTTCCACCCACAGCTGAATTCCAACTGAATGAACACATAGCTGTCATACAGTTGCAGCAGGCAGTGCTGCTTTGCAGCCACATGGAAAGCCTGGGGAAAGCTCAGAGCTGCACCACCTTCTCTGGAAGCTCTCCACCTGTTCAAGTGACCTCTTTTGAGTTCTTTTGGCATCAGTGGGCATTAATAATGGGCAGCTTGCATCAGGAGCAAAGTCCCTCCAAGCATCCCGGACAACCGAGTGCATCTCCTGCTGGAGAGAGGACAACGGGGTGCATTCCCTGCAGGAGATGTGGTGTGAGGTCCTTGACTTGGTGACTCAACATTTTCAGAGGCACTTGCCCGTGCTGGGCTCACCAGATCTGTTTGAGGTGGTCTGGAACAATCTCTCAGCCCACATGACTGTCCTTGTGCCTATGCAACTCCTTGCTGAAATTTTAGGGTAACTTGGTGTTGTAGCTGAAGCACAAGCTGGCCAGTCTCCAGGCTGGTGAGCCACTCTGTCAGTCAAGTAGAACTCCATTAAACCATCAGCTTCTGGTTTGAGTATTCCTACATGAAAACAGATTTTCTCTGCAATATTCACAGGTTTGACAGTGAGCAAAATATTTCCATTTCCCCCAGCAAACAGCTTGTCCTCATGTAATGACAGTTTTCCATCTGCAAGAACTGCCTTTTTGGTACCACAAACCACCTGAGGTGAAAATGTAACTGACTTGCTTCGCTGTAAACCTGCCAAAAGTAAAATTATTTTTGCCTGTAGCAAGAACTGTTTTCGTGCCAGTATATTTTCCAACTTTGCTAAAAGTTACATACTTCTGATTTTATCAGAACGAAAGAATAGCTGTAGTGTATCTCTTAGCAAATTAGCCTATTTTATTGTGAATCAAGGCAGCAGTTTTATTTGGGACTTCAGGCTTCATATTCACTGAAGAAATCTCTGGTGTGTCAAATTATGCCTTGTAAGTACCTGAATCTGAGATTCTAAATCCCAGGTAAGACAGAAAAGCAGACCCATTTCTGGAAATAAAGGGAACTGCAAGTTTGCATTTTCAGCTCCTTTTGAAGTCAAGGCATTTTTTTTTTGATTTAGTAATATAGATTTAAGTATGTAATGCATTAATTTTGAAAATATTTGACCTAGAGAATCATATATTAGTTACAAATGCTCCAATTAGAGAGATTTCCAGAATAAAGAAAAATGACGTGAGAGAAAAAGAAAACAAAATTATTTCAGTCTTTAGAGGTCTGCATTGTAGTGTTTTGGCCAGCATCATGTTCTGACAGACTCTGAGGCCAATCTGAAATATAGTTTCTTATTTTAAAATAATACAGTTTCGTGATGTACCTAGAACTGACTTCTAATGACTTATTTTTCCTTGCACTGTGATTGTCCTTATGTTAGGAAATATGTAATTAAAAGGCATTGCTTGCCCTGACCACTCTGAGAGCAGGAATGGACTTCAGCCAGTATCCTTTCCTAGTTCCTTACTGCTGCAAGGATGGAGAGCTCTTAAATGAGCTTTTATGGAGTGTGAAATACAAAGTGAGAAAAATATGACTACAAGATACCCAAGTAGTCATCACAGTTGCTTCCTAGGAGAAAAACATTGGTCCCAGTGAAATCAGTATCAATATCAGCATCTCTGTTGATTTTTGCAGAGCTGAGAAAAATTTCAGCATGGAATAATAAGCCTTGGCTGTCTCTTTTCCTGGTTCTATTTGCATTTCATCAAGTAATGGAGTATCAGCTACAGCACATTAGAAAAGCCAATCTATATTCTGACTAGCTATGGACTTGGTAATTTGACAGCACTTTAAGTCAACATTACTTTAAAGTATTTTTGATTACAACAACATGAAAAATAGCATGGATTATTATTTCACTAGGAAGTAAATGTAAAACTGTGTAAAATAGCAAGACAGTTAAAAAACCCTAAACCCTCTGCTAGAAGAGACTCTCTTTAACAATTTGCAATAAAGCTTGACTCTGTGACAGTCTAAAAATTGACAGTTGAATCGTCTTAAAATAATACAGTGAGAGCTGTGCAAATGTAGTCCATCAACAACTGCTGGATACCAAGTGCCCTAGAAAAGGCGTTGCAATCACCCAAGTTATAACAGGCATTCAGAGCTTCAGGATGTATCAGTGCAGTTATGTTTGCATGATAAACATGCAGACCAGTGCTAAATCGTATCTTGACTTCTACTGAACCAACTAAAATGTTCCCCAAATTAAAATATTTAGAACAGAATATTGAGTCACAAGAAATTGCTTTAAAGAGACATTCTGGGTATTGATGTATATGATATACATAAATCATCTTGAAAGTATTTTGAGTGTCACATTGGATATAAGCAGAGAGACATTACATTTTCTTTGTGAAAGAATTATTAGGCTGCAGCACCACATTGGGGCTGTGGTTGTTTTGATTTTGACAGTAAATCATTTCAATAGAGATGGAATGCAAAACGTATCAAGCCAAACCTTTAGGGAAATGTATAGGCACTGTCAGCATATTCTTAAATATTCCAGAAAAGAAAAACAAAATTTAAAAAATGAGAAGATTCATCATGAAAAGAGGGCAATCTCAGTCTAGAATTTCTGCTGGAAATAAAACTGCTATGGTACTAGTACCAAATTATAAAGGTCACAAGGTTTTTCTTTGGACCTGGGTTTAAATGATGGAGCAGTAATGCCACACTTGCCTTGGAAACCAGCAATAATACATAAGAGAAATTAGATGAAATAAGTTTAATATGAGGATCCTTAAATATTTGGTGGTTTTAACTAGACTGAATGGAGGCAGTTCTTACTTCAGTACATAGCACTTACATCACTTGGAGCAATTGCTTTGCTGTTCCTCAGTGTTGCCTTACAAGGCTGTGGTTGTTCTGAACCAGGGCTAGAGGAAGGGCTGTGGCTCTGGCACAGAGAGGGTGTTTGTGGATTTTCATAGTAGCCCGTGAAGACAACACAACAAACGCCTGCTCTTTAAAACAGAATTTTAGTTTGTAATAAGGGCGATGTCAAAGTGCCACCTGCTCAGCAGCACAAAGCTTTACGCTGTCAAGTTGTAATGCATGGTAAAAACAGAGATGTAATGCACTTATCACTGTTCTATTCCAGTCAATTCTTAACAATTTATTTTTTTTTTCACAAATTGTTATAACACCATTCCAAATACATGCAGTTGATCCACTGAGTAGCTTTCCAGGAACACTCAGCTGCTTTTGGGTGTCTTGTAAAGACATCCTGACTTTTAAATCTAACTTTTAAATCTGTCTTGTAAACTGCAGTTATATAGTAAAAGTCACTTGCTCAGTCTCTTAGGCAAAATCTCCCTCCCTCTGGAAGCAGAAGAAATGTGGTTTAAGTGTTCATAAATGCATATACCCTTGTGGAGGAGAGTCCCCATATCTAGGGGAGATCTGGAGGAAGTTACTGTCTGGAACCATGGGCCATGTTCACAGACTCCGGCGTCTTTTGAAAGTCCTATTGCTTTCTCCTTTACCATTCTTTATCTGTATGTGCTGTTGCAAATCTGTAATTCCTTCAGCCACATCAATACTGACTTTGTCACTTTGAGGTCTGCATATAACATCTCAAGATTGTGTGACTTTTTTGCTTTCTTACAACTGTTATGGACCAAGAATCACTGTTCCTTTGTATTTCAATCCCATTTTAACTACAAGTGGTAGATGAGAAGCAATGAGAACTGTGTGTTCCTACATGTAAAGCCAGCCTTTCTTTCAATCAGCCTGTGCTCTGCTCTCCAGGCTCCACAGGTGCCATGGCAGTTGTTGCTGCTGTAAGCATGCCTAGCAAAAATCAATGTGGTCTTCATGACCTGTTGTTCATCAAGGGTATCCTGTCAATGTCAGTGACCTGAGAACTGAAGTCTGTTACAGGTACCTAATTTTCATACAGGCATTTTAAATTAATCTTTCCATGTTATGTGTGGAGGGTCCTTTTTCTCTAACCCCTCCATACCCCTGGTAATATCTTATAAACCATTTTTAACTAAGTAAATAAAAAACAAACTTTAACTCAGGGCTTGCTAAGAACTGTTGGGCAAAAAACCCAGAAAATTGCTGTTAGAAATCTCTTCTTCATGTTTTGTATACCTCATCCTGCATTATAGTTCTGCCAGTCACAGTTTGTAGGGTTTTTTTGCAGTTGATGGATTACAGCATTTGTGTAGAACCATTGCTGTCATAACCAACCATACCACTAGATGATTACAAATCCTTGAAAGGATCCTCTCACAGGTAGCATGGTCTCATCCTTCCTTTTCCCAATGCCTGCAACCCAGGTCTCTTTGATTCAGGTCTTTATTTTCTCAGAACCTTGTATTCAAATATATTTCTAGTATGTCCTTATATAGAAAGGTTTTTTGGCTTGGTGTTTATAAAGCTGTTCTGGATTTGTTCTCTGGGGAATAGATTCTTTTCCCCCATATAAATAACTGTATCATTAGTCTTTTGTGCTTTGGAGATCCATCTTTATTTTTCACTTTTAGCAAAGTCAGGAGAATCTGCCTTTCATCCAGAAGGAAAAGCTGTGGTGGCTCATTCCTGCCATTAGTAGGATTTTATGCTCATTTACATTCCTTGTGGTGCCTGCTGCATTTGGCTGACAGTGTCAAGGCAGGACCTGCTGCCTGCCTGACCAGTAACAAGTTGGGGCTGGCTGTGCTGCTCAGCACTGCAGGAAACTGCTGCAGTCACAGCAATAGATGAGAGTTAATGAGTGTGTCCGCCTGCTTGGAAGAGTCTTGGGCTTTGCTTGCTTGTTTATTTCCTGTGGTAGAATTAATGGGGACAAATGTTCGTTTGGGCAGTATTAATAAGGTCACTATCTGTTACATAATCAGTCTAGTAAATTGTTTTTGAAAGTTTAGTCTAAGATGCAAATAGAAGATAATTAGCTACACAGGGGTACAGTGATCACTGCTTAGTGGTAACTGATTGATGAAAAGTGGTGGGAGTCTTCAGAAGCAGTTTCCAAGTGTTTAAGTGGTTATTAGTGTGAAAGCCTATCAGTGGCCTGGGAGGTATATTAAAGGTTGTCAAATGCTTTTCACTGTCTTGTTCTCATGTCGATTACAGTGGAGGATTTTTGCAGATAGCAGAGAAATACTTCTATTTTGCTGTTTTTCTTATAATTAGCAGGTTGGTGTGGGAAGATGTCAGTGGGACATAAGTGATGTTTCCTGATGTGCAGGAGGTAATGTTTCTGAGTGTAATCAGCAGCTTCTTAAAATGGGTTTTGCAGCCATGATATGACAAGGTATCAAATTAAAGCACTTCAGTAATTTAATGCAGTTTATTTCATGTAGCTTGCACATATTACAGAACTATTATCCATTCACAGCATAGTCATTTCAAGACTTAAGCCAAAACAAAACTATGTATATATTGAACAAAGTATGTATTTCTTCTACTAATCATTGAAGAGTTGGCAAAGATTTTCCTATGTGCAAGTCAGCTTGATAACCTAGTAATTAAATAATTTTATCTTTTCAAGTATACATGTCATAGTTTATAAACTGGACAAATTGCAAATACATAAGGCTGTTTTCTCAACTGGTAAAAAAAAAAAAAAAAGTATGATTTGCAGTGAGTTCCTGTCTGTGAATTAGTATGTGCCCATTGTCTCAGAAATCTCGGTATCCAGATAGAAATGCCATCATTTATATCCAGTCATGTATATAACAAAAGAGTGTCAAAGATGGAATAATCATCTGCAAATAGGCTGCCTAAATATTTCAGGGCCAGGTTGAGGAATAATGGTAGGGAATGTGAGTTCTTAGGAACCCAAAATAAGAAGATCTGTTTTCTTCCTAATAAAACTGCAGCTCCAGAAAGGGCAATTGAAGAAACCTAATTATTAATTTATGATTTAATAAGAGCCTGCAGAGATGGAAGACTGCAAGTGATGGAGTGGGATGTCACAACTGTAAGTCTTCAGCCATTCTGCAAAAAAAAAGATAAACTCTGTCTTATTGGTGAGGCCTTTTCACCTTCACTTGTAGGCAGACAGTCAACCCATGTGTGTCTCTCACTGTGACACTCAGACATCCCCCAAGCAATTCCCATTGCATTCAAGAGTAAAAGATCTTACTCAATATTCAGAAGTGGAAACACAGTGCATACTGGAGCACTCAGTTCTTGCTACAAAGGAAGAAAAAGTGGCAAAGAGGAGAAAGGGATGAGGGAAGGACATGCACAGTCTGGGGTACCATCATTCCAGAACTTCTCACCCCACACACTCAAACAGAAGGTGTCTGAAAGATTTAAAAAACATCCAGTGAGCTGCTGAGAAGGACAGAGAAGATGCTTTATGACTCTCCTACATGAGGAGCTGAGCAAGAGGTGAATGAATGTAAAGCCCCAAGACAGAAAACTGCTGCTAACGAGAGGGCTGGAACAGCAGCTGTGTCAGGAAAGAGAAGAAATATGAGGTGTAAAGAGCAGTGGTGGGCGGACAGTGAGCTGGAGGTGTCCTGATCCAGAAACTGTTGAGAACCAGGGAGTGTGGGCCTGAAGTAGAGCCAAAGTGCTGTCCCAAAGGAATTCAATGGAAACAGAAGTAGCAGCTGTCATTGGGCAGCAAAGGAGAGCTTGATTTGTGGCCTGATGAAGTGTTCAGGGAACATGTTCATTGACTAAAAAACTTTAAAAATGCAGAATGAATCAGAACAGACCCAGCGGTTCTAAAGGACTTTAAGGGGTGTTATGGGGACAGGAGCCTTCAGTATTGGGCATGCTTGTGTGGAGTTTAACCTTATACACGTGAATGGTGCATCCATGTGGGAGCAGTCCTGCGTGTGCTGACTGATAGACTGAGGACAGCAGGACTGTCTGAGTGCTAGGTAACCTCATCTAGGCTGCCTTTTGCCAGTTGATTTGTCACGGTTCCTTCCAGCCCAGGCTATTCTGTGATTCTGAGCTGTGTAGCTGAGGTCCGTGTTGGTGGGAAGAGGCAGAGATGGGATATTCTCCCAGAATAGGGAGGGTGCTCCAGGAGGAGCTGCCTGCCAAGGGGAGCACCTACCAGAGGAGCCAAACCTAAGTATTTGCAGAGGGGATGCAGTTCTGAGGGCTTGCCTTCACAGAGAAACACAGGAAGCTTTGGGAGAGCTAAGAAGACAAGAAGCAGCAGAAGACTGAGAAAAAACTACCTCAGGAACCACAGATAGAGTCTGTAGGCATGACTAGAGACTTTTCATTTCCTTATGACCCCTGTTACAGGGCTTGCAAGGGTTTTTCAGGGTGAAGAGAGAGACTAGAAAGTTGACCTCATGTTCAGAAGGCTTGATTTAGTATTTGATGATATATATTACATTATAACTATACTAAAAAGAAATAGAGAGAAAGTTCTCAGAAGCTAGCTAAGCTAAGAATAGAAAAGGAATGAATAACAAAGGGCTGTGTCTCAGCAGAGAGAGACACCCAGCTCTGCCGTGAGTGGTCAGTAAATCCAAACATTCACCCGAGACCAATCACGGATGCACCTGTTGCATTCCACAGCAGCAGATAACCATTGTTTACACTTTGTTGCTGAGGCCACAGCTTCTCAGAAGGGAGAAAAATCCTAAAGAAAGGGTTTTTCACAAAAGATGTCTGTGACAGACCCCTACGAAAGGGACTGATTGGGGCTACCCTGAGAGGGGAGATGATACTAAAAAGCCATCTCACGTGCTCTATTCAGTAACCAAATCAGACAGCATCTAGAACGTAGATGGCAGCTCTTCCTGACTTATGACTACCTGTATTCATTTTCACATGGTGCAATGGTGATTCTCCTTCCATTTAACACCTCTGTGCTTTCAATGAATGGTAATACATTAGTGGACCTG
This sequence comes from Melozone crissalis, assembly GCF_028551555.1. Taxonomy (NCBI): domain Eukaryota; kingdom Metazoa; phylum Chordata; class Aves; order Passeriformes; family Passerellidae; genus Melozone; species Melozone crissalis. The sequence goes on along the minus strand of NW_026535840.1, from coordinate 2,687,414 downwards.
TGGTTTGGGGTGGGTAAAAGGCCACAACCCCATAAACTGAGTCATGCTTCTATCAGTTAAGAATTAAAAGAAGAGAGATTCTTTGTATGCCCTACATCTTAGAGGAATTTCTCCTGAATTTTGACAGTTCACAAAAATGATCAGTATTTTCCAGAATTTTACCATGCATCCAGGTATGTGACTTGCAGAGGAATTGAAGCACTGGAGAAAATCACCGTGCTGCAACTTACACAGGTTTTCAGAGTGTTCTCACCCTCCTGTTACTGCAGGAAGGAAAGGGGCCACAGGAATATTCAGAGCATGATCCCCAGTGCTCTTTGTGGCTTTAAGTGAAAACGTTCTTCTACAGTCGTAGGAGTGATATATTTATGATCATAACAGCTCACATTTCATGGTGAACATATTTGGGGTGATGGCAATTCTACTAAATACAGATTTCCTCTAAAAAGGTTTAATGTTGACTCTGTTAATAGAGAAGAAGCATGTTATGGGAGCAGATGGTGTAGCTTCTTTTTATTCTTATTGCTTGACTGGAAAGTTCAGAAGCTACTACTTTTTCGAAGACCTGTGCTTTCTGTGGGATTGCTTGGTAAGCCTGTGCTCTGTGCTTGGGTTTTAATGCTTGACACGAGACCTTAAAAATTGACCTCTTAGGTAAAATACCAAGACCTTCAGAAACCTGCCTTTTTACTCTTTCTAGAAAAAGAGTAAGGAACAGCTACTTAGGGGCAGTTTTGTGAATATTTAACTGTTTCTCTCCAATGTTCTCCCTAGGAGGTGATGAAAGCAATGCCACCAGGTTTGGTGAGCCCCTGCTGGGCTGAGACAGGGAGCACAGGTGCTCTGGGAATCTGGGAATCCCCAGGGATGTTGGAATGCTGGTGCTGACATGGAGCTGTGCTCCTGGGTTATTTATTTATTCAACCGGCTCACCCAGTACACTCAGCAGCCCCTGGAATAAGAGTGTGCTCCAGGCTTTTCATGGATGTTTGAAACCAGCCCTTCTTCATGAGCTTTCTGTTCCATTCGTTTCAGTGAGAATGGAGGGTGTGTTTCAGGATTCTTAAAGCATACAGTGTAATTATTGGAAATGGTTATTAAAGGAGGTTGCATTCCTTATGCTAGCATTATCTTGGGATAAAATATAATTATAGTCATAGAATTACTAGGAGAAATTACTTCAGTAGTAGAAGTGAAAGACATTGTAATGAGGAGGTTTATTAGGTGAAATTACAAGAGAAAAATTGTAAGTGGGAACAGGCAGACTATTTTCATTTTGAAATAAAATTATTTATAACAAAGTGTGTTTCTCTTGCACTTGTTAGCTACCTGCTTCTGGGGAAAATATATTTTTAAATGGTTTTATAGACACAAATAGAGCAGGAAATTTTTCACCACTAGCTGGATAATGTTTTAGGTAGGAAGACTCAATTTCTATCTTGTTTTCAAATCTTTCTATTGAAATGAAAATGCATCAGAATAAATTATTATTATAAGCTAAAAAGCAAAAGTTGGTTTTTTTAAATTAGTATTAGTAACTTGTAAAATTATAATAAAAATAGATTATATGTTATAGTTTAGAAAATGCAACTTTGTAGTAATTTAATTTTCTAGAAAAACATTTGCACCTAAGAAGTTGGTTTCTATGGCAGACAAGCAGGAGGAGTATTATGCTGTTCCCTGTCACTAACTAAGCTGCAAGATGCATTTAAACACACAAAGAACATTGTTATTTCATATGTCTAGATATTAAATCCGGTTGAAAATATGTATAATTAAAAAATACTTGCACTGGAAAAGTTTTGTTTTGTATACATGCATCCACCTTCAGATTCCACTTCTGTTTTGCTTTTAGTAAGTGCTATTCCAGGAAAGAAATTCCAGGCACATTATTATGGAACTGTACAGTTCTATGGGATGTTTCATTCTATTCTATACTGTTTTGACCCTTCTGTGTGAATATCATGCAGAGGTCCAGAGTGGTAGTGCTGCTTTAGTTTTTCCAACACTTCCTAGCTTTGTGTGCAAGCAGCATACTAAATTGATGTCCCATAACAATACATACAAAAAGAGGGGGAAAACTCTTTGTATTTTTGATGTTGTTTTGGACAAGGAAAGAAAATAAGCAGTAGAAGTTTTCACAGCCCATCCACCTTTTGTGCCTATCCTGGTATGCATGAAAAGGGGCACACACACTGGAGGGAAAAAATCCGTTCTTACATTGCTTCCTGTGCAGAAGCCTTTCATGGCATGCAATCAGCTGAAATTAGAGTGTCATGCAAATTTCTTCACATGCTTGATTTGGGTCCCTCTGTATTTACCTGTTACGGTGAAGTTTTCTCCCATTTGTCCCACAATGCTGAATCAAAGCTTTTCTGCAATAAAGAAGATGCACAAGTCCATTACAGACTAAAATTTTCAAAATGGAAAAAAACAGTTAACATTTTGAGGACCTTTGACCAGTTGTCTTGAAACTTTACAGGACATTTGTCCTTACTCTTTAAAGCTATGCTAGGGCTTTTCAAATACAAAACCAGTCTAAAGGTAATGAAGGGAGGAAAAATTGGAAATTAAAGCATCAGATGCACTTAGCAGTATCTCCATAAGAAGTCCATTCTCTGATTAAAGCCTGAGTAGTCAGAGCTTTGTGTGTCCAACATGCTTTTAGGCCAGACTTAGGACACTTTGAAAAGCGGATCTGCTTAAAAGCCAAACCTGAGATAGCTTTATTAGCTGTACTTTAATTAGTATTTCTCTCTTGACAGCCCTAAGCTAGTGCTAAATGCTTAAATACTCTCAACCCACTCTGTATCTGTAGAACGCAGGCGCTGAAGAGAGAAACGAGGATCCTTTTGTGCTCTTTAAAGCATTATCAAAATTCCCAGGCTCTCAACTGAGTGTAGAATAATTTAAGAGGCTTGAAGCCTGCTGCTGATATTTTACATGACAAAAGTGAGTGGCAGTGGCTGTTTCAAGAGAGCTCTATCTACAATTCCTTCACTGCTGCCTGGGGCTGACCTGCTTGCAGGGAAGTGGGAAGTTCTCACTTTGCCCTCCTTGCTCAGTATTTATGAGCAGGGTTTGGGGTTTCTCAGTGATCTTCAGTGGCTGATCAAAGGCCCAGGGTGAGGATCAGGAGGTGAAAGTGGCTCCAGGTGAATGAAGTCTTTCATAAATGCCGTGGAAGTCTTCTTCTGAGGTGGCTCCATTGGAGTGGATACTGGGACATTTGGCAGTTCTTGAACATGAATGTCAGAACATTGTCAAAAGTACTAAAAGGGCTTAAAGTTGAGGCAAATGAATAAGAATTTATTTTCCATGTTTAATAGATTAACATTCCTTTTTTTTTTTTAATATCCATGTCATTATGATTTATCCATGTCATTTTAATATCCATATATTGTGATTTTCTTTTGCTAAGTTTTTATTGTATATGTACTATAGATAAATTCTTACATTTCTAGCTGCAAGAAGAAAATACAAGGCTTTCTAGTAGGTTTTTTTCCCACCTGTTCTGGAAAAAAATATTTTTGCACATACACATCTTTACTGTTTCCACTCTGCTGTACTTGTAAATAAGTTATGATCTTCAAAATAATATTTCTATAGCTAATAAGATATGAAATTCCTTTTCTGTGAGATACAAAATTTTTTTTTCATATTTTCTGTTTGTAAGCAGAGAAACTTGTGTCTTTTTAATTCTTAAAATAGCTGACAAAACTCCCTATGTGTGGAATAATTTCCTTTGAAATGTTTTCATCCACTGTTTAATTTTTCACTTTTTATTTTTAACTCCAGTTATTTTGGGGTTTGGGTTGGTGTTGGATTTTTGGAGAGTTTTTTGTGTTTTGTTGTGTTTTTCTGTGGTCATTTTTTTCTTATAGACATGAGAACTCAATGAATTTTGGGTATTTATGTGATACTTCATAGCATCTGATTTGCTACACTCTGTGATTTTCTTAGGGCTGCTTCTCCATACTTTGAAATTTTCCTTAGACTTGCAAGACCTGAGTTGTATTTAGTTCTGCATTATTTTCTTTGTGTTTCAAGTACTCCAGTATTCTTTAAAGGACCTGAGTATTAGTTTCTCAGTACCCTCCAGTTTATGGCCATCAGGAAATTATTGTCCACCTATGGAGGTGCAACTGTTGGCCAAGTATTTCTTGGAATGGTTTAGATTTAGGCTTTCATTAAAACAAAAACAAAAACAAAAACACTCCAAACAACCACCTATTGATTCCTCCCCACACCCAAAAAAAAAAAAAATCTCAGTTTTGAAAACTTTCTATGCTTTGAAGTCTGATTTTCAAAGCCTTAATTTTTGGTGAAGTTAAAACCAAAACAGAACAGAGGCTTACTGGCTGGATCCAAATCTCTTAAAATAGAGCATAAATACATTCTATAGCATTCTCCTTTGAATCAGGTAGAATGGATCTTTCTTGGATTGTAATCTTGCTCCAAGATCTTGTTCCCACATCATGGCTAGTGGTCTGAATTATGTCTGCTTCCTTGTGTCTGAGCTTATGATTTATTTCCATTTCAAATTTGTGGAATAATAGAATTTCTCACTGGTGTTGTTTGTGTATAAATCTTTCTGACCCAGAAGTGGTAATGGATAGAGTTTGTGCTCACATTCATCCATACTCATTTTTGCAAACAGTGGGACAGTGTCAGACAGCATGTACTAACCTAGTACAGAGGAGGGGATTAAGGGATTTGCAAAATTGGTCATGTATGGTTTAAAGGATCACTAGTATTTAGTGCAATGTGTTTTGACTGCAGAATACTCTTCTTCCAAATCTTCCAGCTGAGCATCCCATAAAATTCAAACATAGGAGCAATACAGTGAATTGCAATAAAAGCACTTCATACTGTACAGTGGACATGGATCACATTGAGTGGACAATTGATTGCAGTGGATAAAAGCTGATTTGTAAAACCCAAGCAAGTAATTCAAAACAGTTGTTCCTTCTATCTAGTAGTTCCAAACTTGTTTTCAGTCTTACCAGTGCATGCAGCTGCTAATTAATGTTCTAAGAAATAAAGGAGAGAAGCTTAGCGTGAAGACACCACTGAGAATGCTTTAAATCAGTTTATTGGAATCTTGACAGAAGTGAATGTAAAAGATGTTGGTGTGAAATATAGCTAAAGCAGCACCCTATTGAACTAAACATTGGTCAAGTCAACCCCCTGTGGCAGCTGTTTTGTGACTGATACCAGAATTGAGAGCCATGGAAAAGGTTTGTTGAACACCTAGGGCTTTTCTGACTTGCAGATTTTTCTCTCTCTCTCCCAGGTACCTTTCCTGTCTCTCCAAATCCTCAGAAGCGAGGAACTTCTGTAATGAGGATAACGATTTCTGCCCTTCTCCATCTGCAGCCTGATCCCTGCACTCAGCCCCGTCACAGCAGGTTATTTCTGCAGCTCAGGAGATCAGTGCTGGTGGCTGTGTGTGACAGAACTTGGCACAGACACTGAGGTGTCCAACCCTCAATGAATATGCAGTCTCACAGTGGATACGAGGCACAAATATTATAGGCAGCCTTGATCTTTATGGTTCCTACTGATTTAGCATTCAGTGTTGTAACTGTAATAACTTTTATTAAAATACTTTTTGGGTTTCTTATAACTTTTTCAAGTAAAAGCTGAAAAAAGCCCACCACACCAGGGTTGAATTTTTCAGACCCCTGTGGTCCCAGCAGTGCCCAAGGGCAAAGCTTTGGCTCTCCCTTACAGGCCTGTGTTCTCTGCATGCTGAGGTGGTGGTGTTGGGGATTGCTCTTTGCCAGCAGCAATTCCAGGACTACAGAGGACACTTGATTCTTAGGTTTCACAGGTAATTGCTGGTGGAAGTTGGGCTAAATTACAAGCTGAGAAGAGAATTTATACACTGAATAAAAAATTCTCTGCTTGTATCTTTCAAGCTTTACATTTCTTCTGCACCATCCCCTTCCATCCCACCTCACAGTAAATCCTTTTTGGCATACTCCTCATACTATTCCCTTCTTCCTCCAGAGGACTGTGCAAGCCAGCCCCGCAGAGGATTTTAGTGACACTTCTACTCTTCCTGCCCTTTGAACTGTAGCCTACAGATTGTTTTCTGAGGTTTTTGTCAAGGCTGTATATTTGCTCTTTTTCTGCCCTAACAGAGATTTGTTGACACTGTCATATTGAAGAAGATGGTAAAAAAAATGTCTGTGACAGAAAGGACGAGCTTTCAGATCTGTCTTGAACAAAGTAAGAATAAGAGGCATTTTCATATGCAGTCAGCAACTTTTTTTTTTATTTGAGATGCATGGGTGGAAGCAGCAATTACTTTCCTCAGCCATCTTATAAGACGCCTGAGTATTATTGCCTGAGTTTTAAAAAGGCAGTCGGGGACAGATTCATGACTTGGGCTTTATTCAGAATCCCTACATTTTTGGGAAACATTGAATAGTTCTAAATGGATTCCAAATATTATATTTTTTTTTGTTTGTTTTAGTGCTGAGAAGAGCACCAAGGATACAACAGTGTCAGGGTAAGATGTGTTTCTGTGCTGTAGCAGGATGCACAGTGCTGCATTCCCTGGGGATGTGTTTAGCATTGAAATTACAGGACAAAAAGTTATGACAAAGAGATAGGTGCCAAAGAAGGTCTGGGATAAATAACCTGTGTTATAATTTCATATAATTTAGCCTATTTTCTTTATCCATGATAAACTGGTAAGTAGAAATAAGCTTGAGTTTCACTGGGAAATATAAAAAGTGATGTATTATTAAGTATTTGTAGCAGAAATCATGAAAATAGGTTGCTTGGAAAAGCTGTCCATTGTGATGGAAATATTGAAGAAACATATTAGACACAGATGTGCCAGAATTACTTTAATAGATTGAGACAACTGGTGAGGGCATAGGCTACACAGCCCCTGCTCTTTGTTAATGAAAAGTATGAATTCACTGAAAAAGTAGAATAAATAATATGTAATATTTTAGTTTCAGTAAATACAGGCAAATATTAACACAGCAGGTGATGGGGCATTTCTGTGCAGTTCCAAGATTTTTACTGTGCTGGTTCTATTCCTCAGTAATACTACGAGTTTACAGATTAATTTGGGGTGCTCAGTAATGGATAAGAATAGAGATAAATTGATAAAGCAGCAATGAAATGTAGGTCTCTTCAAAACTCAAAATGCACTTTTTACTCACTTAACTGCCCTGCTCCATTGAAAATCTCAGTTCCTGGCACTGTTCCATAACATTCTCGTGCAGTTGGTGCAAGTTTAAATATGCCATCAACAAGTTAAGCTGTAATTTTCTTTGCTGTACAGGGTCACAGCATGGTTCAGATTCACAGCCAAACCTTCTCCTCACCACCTTCTCTCTGACACATCCTAGTGCCTTAAAACCTAAAGATGCCTCCCAGCAGTTCTGAGAGACCTGAGTTTATCAGAAGCACATGTTCATAACTCTACATAGGAACACAATTTTCCTTTGAGGGCAGAAAGGAAAAGAAATAAACGTGGATGTGACTTATTAGCCTCATGATGGCAATCCATTTTCTTACCTTTCTGTTTCCCTAGCAACTGTTTGTGGTTGTCCCCAAAATGTGTACTTTAAATAACTCCAAGAATGTTATTTCAGTCTGAAAGACAAAGTGCTACTGGTGCCAAGCTAAGAAAAGTGGATTATCTGTTGCATATTATTTTAAATAGAAATATTGCCAGTGATTGATGTTCAAGCCTCAAAGCAGTTAATACTGGGGGCTCTGGGATGGGTTTCTTGAAAACAAGCTGCTACCAGCTGGAAGTGATCTGCTGGTAATTTTTCCACTCTCAGAACTGAACATTTTCCATACCAAGCAAAGTGGTAAAGAAACTGCTGTACAGACTGTATGGTGTTTGGAGACTGCTAATTACCTTTCCCCTGGCTGCAGCAAACTCAGGGGTTGCTATTTTGATGTTCTGCTGAGATTATCATCAGCATTTCAGTTCTTTGAATGCAAATTGTTTGGTTATACTTAATCAAAAGTCAAAAAATCAACCTTAGCTTAAGTTTGGCAAAGGCCTTTATGGCATTATTGAAAGGGCTGTTTTCTCATGAAAATGTATGTCAGGGCCATTGTGCTCATGAGAACTTGGGGGACCTTTGTTACCTGGAAAGGAACTTTCCTTTCCTGCTCTGAAGCTCCCTTTTGCAGCATGTCCTTGAAGGACCTTGGGAGGCATTGTCACCTAGTTCAGAGTGTAGTTCTGGGGCAGTTTTGGCCTGTAACTTCCCATTAACTTTAAGACATCATTTTCTTTGTGCAAAGGCTGCAGTAATGACTGCCAAATGAGCCTGCAATATGTCAAGGCTTTCATTATGGTCATGGTCCTGGTCACAACAGAGGTGGGATATTTTCATGAAAAGAAATGTGATCTATTCAAAGAATTCCTTCCCCTGTGTCTGCCCTCCCCCCATATTTTCATTACAGATAAATGAAAGGCAGCTTCTACTTCAATACAAATTAAATTAGTTATTATCATATTGATTTCAATTGGGCTAGTGGCAAGAAGCAATTATTATAAGTGGGAACTTAAAAGGTTTACTACTGACCATTTTAATTCACAAATGGCCTGCTTAAGAATGTCTTACATGGGAAAAGCTCCTGTTAGGCTTCAGAGGAAAGTGTGCCTGAGCAGCAGCAGTGCAGCATGTAGGCAGAAGCAATGAAGCTTGGCAAACATATCTGTGTTCTGGAGGTCTGTTATGGCACACCAATGCAATGTCTATTAAAAACATCTTCATTAAACTGATAGAAGAAATCACAGAAAGTAATTTGAGGAGGTAAAAGTAATAGGAATAGGAAGAAATTAATTAAAACAAAATATAGTGGGCTCTTGAGGCTGGAGAGTAACTTGCAGGCAATTACTCTCACAGGAATTGGTTTTTCAGCCTGGTGGTTACTACACAGCAGAGCAGAGCAGGGACAGGGTGTAATCAGGCTGCCCCCATGGCAGGGAGCTGATGGTGTTGCCAGGAGAAACAGGGATCCAGAAGGGTCCCACCACAGCAGCAGGGCACAGCAGAAGAGAGTGAGGGCTGACATGTTAGGGTCTCTTGCATCCCTTATAAAGAATGCTGTGTGGAAGGGCTGACACCTTAGGGGCTCCTGCATCCCTTACAAAGGATGCTATATGGCAGGGCAGGCAGCCAAGAGGAGCAGGGTCCTTTAGGAAGGAGGAGATGGGAGCAAATCCCAGAGGAACTGTTTGGAGCTGGGGAGTTGGCTTGGGTTGGGGTCTTGTGTTATGGTTTGCCCCATGGGCACTGGGAAGGTGTGACCCCCCTGCTCACACCAAGGCCTTTCTATTTCAGGTTTTGGCATGGCAGGGTTCAGCTGGTGGTGGCTCTGCAGCCCACAGGACAGGCTGTGTGTGTCACTCTGCTCTGAGGCAGGAACAGCTCCCCTGGCACTGCACTGCTGCTGTCCCCAGGGGTGACAGAGTGGGTCAAACATGACAATGGCCAGCTCAGTTATAATGGGCCAGATTTTTAATGCCAGCAGGAGAAATGGTGGATCTGGTCCTCTCCAGGAGGCTGGGGAGGGACTAGGGGAAAATGTGTGGAGTGGAAGGTGAGAGGAGAAGGAGTGAGCAAGAAGGCAGTGCCCAGGGATGGACACAGTGCTGAGCATGCACCAGGGAGTGCTGGGGCTGCTGGGGTCTGTGGGACAAATAACCAGGGCTGTCCCAGGAGCTGGGACAAGAAGGAGGTGAGTGAAGCCAGGTGAGGACACTGCAGGTGAGCAGGGTCCAGAGCCCAGAGCTCTCAGCCACACAGAGGGGCAGGAACAGGGACCACTTGGCTCCTCCCAGACTCAGCAAGCTCTGAGCCCTTCCAGAGAGATCCTTCATGGCCATAATGAACATTTATGTTTCTTTATGCCAAGACCAGAACAGAAGAGGAAAGTACATAGGCTAAAGATTCCTGTCGAGTGTATATCAGAACTTTGTACATCCCATTTCAGCCTGTATTCACCTCACTCTTTCTTGGAGACCTGAATCTCACACCCTCGGCTGCCAGCTTGCCCAGTTGTTCAATCCAGCTGCTATTTCTGCTGCCAGGAACCTGGATCTAACCAAAGGAGCTGGTTTCAAGAATTCTAGTGAGCGTCTGGTTTCTGGCTACAAAGGAGAAGGTGTGAATTGTCACTCTGGCCACAAGGAAGGCACTGTGCATTTTTACAGCAGGGAAGGATGAGGGGAGAGTTCTACAAGAGCACCTCAGCAGATGTAAATGCATAGGTAGTGCTGGCAAAGGTAAGAGATTTTAGTTTATTCCAGCTAAGGATCTGACCCTGGCTTTGGAGCTGTTTTCCTGACATCAGTGTCTTTCATTTTAAAGGCTTCATTTCTGGTTTAGATGTCTAGAAGAGATTCAGAGCTATCAAGCAATAGTAAAGGATGAGTAAGAAATGTCTAACAATGATAATTCATAGATATCAAGAGGTTTCTAGGCTGTGTTTGTACAAGTTACACTTGTGCAAGTGCTTCAATCTGTTGTAGGTTCTGTTTCTGCCCCCTCCCATTGTTAAACAGAAGCAGACCATATGAGCATTCAGTCAGAACTAGATAAAAATCCTGCCTTTCCTGTCTCTGGTCTCTGTGCTGTTCCTGGTTTTGGTACTGAAGGACAAGCAAGCTACTTGGCACAGGAGCGAAACAGACTCCTCGCATTTGGGGGTTTTGCAGAACCGCTTTGTTTTAAAGGTTTTCTTTTCAGTGTGCTGAAAATTTAAATCACAAAAAGTCTGTGTAAGTTTTAAATTGTAATGCAGTCTGTTTAGATGTGTCTTGTGATCCAGCTCATGTAATCAGAGGTGATGATTCACTGAGCACTTTTAAAGTATTCCTTCTCACATCCTTTAGGAAGTATCCCAGGAATTCACAAAGCTGTCCTTGATCAGTTCTACTGTACTGTTTGCACATTGACAGTTTTTGGTGCTTTAACATATTATTAATGTGTGGCTTGGTTGTTTACTTAGTACTACAAAAATTATTTTTCATTATGTAGAGGATACCTGGACATGATACCCTCTTCCTTATCCCTGTAATCCACATGAACATCTAAACTTTGTGAACAAAGCAAAGGTTGTTTCTACAATGAGACAAAGAGACCAATTATTTGCTAATTTGAGATTTTAGCACATGATAGAGCATTCCAAAGTTATCATTAGCAGTTAGCTATTTCATAACTTTTTAATACTATCTAATAGTTTGTGTGATATAAAATTGGAAGACAGATCACAGTGGCTCCATAATATAAACAACTAGCAAGAAATTACAACTGAAATAAGATTTACTTGTGTTTTGGGTTGATTTGTCTTACAGGTATACAATTGTATTATTCTGGTTATGTGGTTGAATTTGTCCTAAGGAGCACTATAAATCTGTGTTCAGAATTGAAAATATGTAGGATCATTTAGTCTGTCTTCATACATAACTTTCATTTGTGCTTGCTTTACCTCTTATCCTTAAGGAATTTTTTCCATGGTTTTGTCCTGTGGTTAGCATGGAAATCCCATGATGTGTGGGGTGCTGTGCTGGTTTAGCACAGCACAGCATTTTTTTGTGAAATGAGGAAGCCTCTGTGTCATGGTTTGTTGCTGGCACAATGCCAGTGCTCCCATGAAAATAAATGCTCCCTGGTGACTGCTGTGAGATGTGACTAGGAATAAGCAAAACAGGCTCCCACTTAGAAATAAAGAGAAAACTTTATAAACTTACAACTATATATAAAAAGAAACACACAGAAAGAATGAAAACCTTCCAAAAACATCTTCTCCTCCCCCCACAAAATTTCCAATACATCCATCCCACAGATCACCAAGTCTCAGTCATTCACCAGCGAGCAGGCTCAGTACGGAGCTGCTTGGGCATCACAAAATGTCAGGACCTGAGCTTCAGGGAGTGCCTGGGACTCAGGGGTGGGTTTAACCTTCCTTGGAAGTGCAGTAGTTCAGACCACAAAGAGAAATGTGCCTGAGAAATGTGTAAATAAAATTCCCTTCCTTACACTTTATAAAGAGTAGAACAATGCAGATAATGTTGAATTAGTTAGCATGGAACTCCCTTTTATTTAGCTTTGTAAGTCACAGCAGGGCTGAAAAGAGACATTTACATTCCCTTTCTCAGTGGGAAATTATGTCAAGGTACCTACTAGGGGAAGCCTGAACCATTAACCTGAAAACTTATGTGGAATAGGAAAAAGTCCCTACGTGCTTTATGGAAGCCAAAGAAAGCAGCTGTTTATTTAAGTAGTGTTTTGCTGGGGTAAAAGCCTGAGACAGTGCGGGATTCCTCTCAACTTGTTAGAAAAGAAAAATAATGGGGTGGTCAGTGCTTTGCTACAGGGTCTGCTAATGCATAAACTCTCTAACTTCTATCAGTCATCCAGAAAATCAGTGGGAACAGCTCAGTGCCCAGGGTGTTGAGACTCCTGAGTTTGGGTGGGAGCAGAACTGTCCAGGGAGCTTTTAATGCACATGCAAAGCCCTTAAAGGAAGTGGCAACATTTGAATTTAGGCATCCTGAAAGCATAAGGCTACTTCTTTGGATCTGAGAAAAGGGGGAAGAGACAACTAATTTCTGCTTTTGATCAGAGAAATCTTTAAATCTTATCTAAATCCTTGTGGGGATCTAGCCCATTCTCCTTTATTTTTATTATGTGCTTGATGGCTGTGAAATATTAGAAGGAAATGGGATGTGATAATATAATGAAGAGTCCATATGTAGCATTACTGTCTTCCTTCTGACTCTAGTTGTTTCTGTAATTACCTGTGTTCCATGTTGAGCACAGCAGGAGTGAGATGGATGAGCTGCTGGCAGAGGAGCTCAGGCACAGGGACCATGCACTCAGTGCCTGCTGAGCTACCATGGAAAGTGAAACAAGTGTGTGGGGCACCCATACATCATCCCCACAGATCCTTACAAGAACATTTCCTAAAGCCCATCTGTAGGGAGAGTCCTATGTATTGGATAAGTGGGTCCCAGCTATTCTAAATGAGCCACAGCTGCAAAGTCCTTAGTTGGGCAGCAGCTGTGGCTCGTAAAGATAACTGGGATAAAAGGGGGTGGGTGGAGAACCCTGGAGGCATCCCTGTGAAGCCACGAGGAACTGTGCTGCAGAGAAGAGCTATGTGGTAGAAAACCAGCTAGAAGGTATGGACTTTAAGAATATAGTAACAACAGTATGGGACTCTAGAAATATGATAATAACAACAAGATAGCAACACCCATCCTGTACACCTGCAGGAGTGGTACATCAGCGTTCCAAACTGCAGACAGGGTGGAAGTTCTGCCAGTACGTCACAGGAGGAGCCCTGTCCTGTTGCAAGTCAGCAGTTACTGAGCCCTAAAGTTTCAGTGAGGCCAGAATCTCAGCTCTTGGGATTTGTAGATCTAGGTTGACAGGGAAGTTTAGGTCTTCTATTCTTTAACTGTCTTATTCATTCAGTGACTTAGGAATTTTCTTTTTTTCCAGCTGAAAGAATTAAATTTTAGTAATCTTCTTCAGTCTTTTCCTTTAGTTCTTCTGCAGACATTTGTACTCAAAAATTATCAGCAACTAAGAATTCCACATTCCTTTGTGAATGTATAATCTATATTTGGTCAAACCTTATCTTAGTTTACCATTTCAGAGTAATTAGATGCTCTACACAGTAAGATAGATGGTGGAATTTTTCTGCTTGGCTCTCCGAAGGTGCAGAAGGAGCCCTTGTTGTGAGCTCTGCAGCTCAGCTGCTCGTGTGTTCAGTACATTACCTACAGCAACATATAATACCCTATAGCCCTGGCAGAAGCCTGAGGGTGCAGCAAATACAGTAAGGGCGAGAGGCACTTAAGGATATCATAAACTGTTTCAATCCTAAATCCTTTGGGACATTTTTAGGTTAAAATTTCAAACAGGACAGGTTAGAATTTCAAACAGGAAAGAGTTATGTTAGAAAAACCTGCCACCACAGGTAATATTGGAATAGCTGGTCAGTTTTATGCCAACACATAAAGAGCATAAATAGGTACAGGTATTTGTGAATTCTTTATAGTCATATTCTAAGTGTTGCTAACTCCACATATTTTGAATCTGGAAAGTCAATTAGCGTGTTTAATCCATACAGTGGTCTTAAAAGAATGATATAACAGTATGTTAATGCTAGAGTACATTTTAGTTACATTTCAGCACTGAAGGTGTAGGCAGGGCTCTGTTAGGTACAATGAGAAGCACAAGCCAGCAGCTGAAAGTTGTGTCGTCCCCTTCATGTATTAAACAACTGAACAAGGACTATGGTTTCTCTGCTCGCCTTGGCATCCAGGCCTTGCAGCTCCTAAGGAAATTAAACACCTGGCTCCTTATAGGGTCCCACAGAGTTTGTATGGCTACCCCAGTCCTGCCTGTGCACCCTCCATTCCAATATTTAAAATAATTCAGACTCAGATTCTGCTGAATGTATGTGTTGCTGTCTGAAAAATGTTGTCTGTGGTTTGCTCAATTTTCTGAAAGAGAGTAAGATCTAAGTAAGTTCTGTAATGAATACAAAACTGTTTAAGGGCATTATGGTTTCAGATGAAAATTTTCATGTGTCATAAGTTCATAGGTAGTGCCTTTTTTTTTTGTTTTGTTTTGAAGACTCTTCATTGTAGGATGACATTTCCTTGGCCTCAAAACAGAAATCTGTTGTTTACTGCATACTGTACTTCTTGCTTTTCAGAGGGTCAGTTTGTCAATGCTATGCTGCAGTTTTGCAGCTCCGTGCAGCTTTAACACTGCCATTTCCAGCAAAACCGAGTAGGAGTGCACCAGAGGCATTACAGGATCTGTGCACCTCCTGCTGCTCTTTACCCTCAGGCAGGGTGGTTGTGAGTACTCTGCCCTCAGAGCTGCTTTGCTGTGTGCCCTACAAGGCCCCCTCCTTTCGGCCTGCTGAATAAATGAGAAGTAAGAGGCAGACGTGACTCCAGATGTCTCGTTACATCAGCTGGCTGCTCCAGGACGGTGGCACGTGGATTAAAATGGCAGTGTTGGGTATTGCTGTGTAGGCTGGCCCACACCACACCTTCTGCAGGAAGCCCTGAGGTGCTGCCCAAGCAGTTCTGGTGACACAGGGATGTTCTGCAAGTGCCAGGTCCTGTCAGCATTTCTGCATCTGCACTGCTGGAAATGGCAAAGAAACTGAAGACCTTGTGACTGTTAAAGGCTGCTTCCAAAGGGCTCTTGAAATCATGAGTGTCTTGAGATGTGAGAGTCCTTGAGAGTCTTAGGAGTGCTGCTAACTCTTCCCCATTTGTTGAAAATGTAAAAACTCTCAGCTCCACAGGCAGTCGAGAAAAGGCTGTCAGAAACACATGCTGCCTGAGAGCTGGTGTGTAATGTGGATTAGAGTTGTTCAAATGTTCTTGTAAACATCAGTAACCTATTCTCAGCGATCCGTGTTGGCTGGATGAGTACTACAGAGTTCTGGCACTTTCAGCTTTGTTAGGCATAGTCTTTATACCGTTAGGGACTTTCTTGGAAAACAAATCTTTTACTTCTTCAAAACAAAATCTTCCCAATTTTCAAGGCTGCAGATGCCTTATACCCAGGAGCAAAACCTACAAGCCTATGTAGACATTGTAAAGTCATGACTTTACAATAACTTTACTTTTGTTAAAGACCAGGGCATAAAAAAGGCAGCTCACTTCACTTTGTTCTCTAATACCTGACAATGTCTGGGAGTGCAGTTTGTACTGAGTATGCTTTCAGAAAGGGTAGACATGCAGTATTCATCTTCCTCTTATAAAGAAGTGGTAACAGTTCTAGGACTTCATAGCGGGGAGGTGGTATCTGACTCATGGAAAAGATGTGTAAGGAACTACTAGGCTCAAAGATTGGGTTTGTGTTTATAGTCTGCTCAGCATTTTGTCACTTGCTTTATGGCTTATTAAGGGTTATTCAGTGTCTTAGCTTGATGTCATACACACCATCTTCCTAATAGATGTTTGGATTTGGTGTGTTATCTCTGCGGTGGACTATAAGTATGCCTAATCATCTCATAATTTCTATGTAAGTGATAAATCACAAGAGATATGGTTTCAACAGTTTCAAGAAAAAGAAGAATCCATAATTTATGAAATAAATTCTTCTACAGGAGATTATGGAAAGGCAGAATACAAAATAAAAAACTCTTATTATTTCTGAGTGTGATGTTTTTAAACATTATTTCTACGACGACTAGATTTTCATATTGATTCAGGACCCTGTAGTACCTTTGATGGTACCTCACCTGCACTTATTTTTATTTCCCCTCCATATCAGCAAGAGTGGGGGGAGGCGTTTTTGAGGAAAGTACTTGAGACCAAAGGATCTTAAAGAGCTGACAGATATTACCTTGGCCATCATAGGCATTTTCTTTAATGCTTGAAGTTAGCTGAATGGGAGCTGGCTGTCAGCCTCTGGAGAACCCCAGTGCCTCCAGGACTAATCAGCTTGGGCACAGCAGTATGATCCTATAGTGAGTTTCTAAGAACAGCCATGGAAATATCACCAGCTTTACCCCTTTGATTTGGTTCTACATGTGTGATTGTGAGAGTGAGAAAAGCCAGAGTAAAATGAAAGCAATCTGAATTACCACACCAGCAAAATTTCCTTTTATTTAACATGCTATTCTTCCACTGTATTTATCAATTCTGTTTTACTCTTCACCTCTTACTAAACCTAAATTGAAAGATCAGAGATAAAAATACACAAAGGGAGGGAAGGATCAAGTAAGTTTTATCTCACTGAAAGGAAAGGCAGAGGTCCCATTGACTTCAATGGCCACATCTCCTTTAGTGCTTTTCTTTGATTCAGAAGTGTGCTTTTGAAGCAGATCATCATCACTTACTGTGCTTTGGCTCACGTCCTGTAGTGTTTGTAGAGACAAACTGAGTTCCTCTTGAATTAGACTGAACTTGAGGATGTACTCCAGAAGCACAACTTCTGGAGTCAGACCATGGCAGGAGAGAAGGGCTAATCTGAGTAAAGGTGCTCTCAAATGGATCTAACCTGGGCATTAAGTTCTGGGTGCTGCTGTTTCATTTTGTAAGTCTGCTACTGCTAGGCCACAGGATTTGCAAATACAGACATGAGCAGTGATTGCTCTGTGTGATAATTGTTTTAAAAGGCACTGTACTCCTTGGAGTGGTAATAGCTTCCTTAAAATGTGTTGGCTGATGCGATGGCTTACGGAAATCACGAGTGCTTCAATTGAGATACAATATGAAATCAAAGTTATGAGAAGAAAAGAGATATCTGAAATTAATTTGAAACTGTGATTCATCCCCTGAGTTTAAGAATAGGTTTTCTTGTATGGCATTGTTGTTACGAAGGTACTGTCAATGTGCTTGACTGGTCTAAAGCATACCTGTCTTGAAGAAAATGACATTTTTAGGATGCCCATCTGCAGAACCAATTTATCACCATGAATTAAATACTGTATTTAGAGTGAAATAGCTGGGCAAATAGTATTTGCATTCTTTCTAGTACTGTAATAGTACCTTGTGAAGCTTCAACGTTTAGTCTTTGATGGGTTTTTCAGTGGAAAATCTGAAAGGAAAAATTGGAAAACTCTTGTGGGAGGGAACAGGAACATATACCCAGTAAGTGAGATTGTGCATTATTTTAACTTTGTGTGGACTTACAGAACATCTTTTTAATTGTGATGACTTTAAAATATATTATTAGTGATCTGAATTAATTAATCTGAAAAACCAAGGACATAAAAAGACATAGCATGCGTTTGCTCATTAGATATGACAGTAACTCTGCAGGGGAAATTAATATTGATATGTATATTGAAACAGAAATACACTGGAGAGGAAGAGAGGCTGAGCACTCTTCTGTGCCATCATTAATAGTGGCAAAATGATTAATATTGACTACAGCTTCTCATATGCTAAGGGTTTTGTGTCAGTTCCTACCATTTCATTTCCTTGAGACAAATGGTGATTCCAGTAACACTGCTGCATTTCAGACAAGGACAACTCCATAATTGGGTCAATTTTCCTAGCTACCAGTATACTAAAATATTTTTGTGAAGACTTGGAGGCTGTGTTACAGCCTACACAGGTTTTGTGGTGTGTGTGAAAGCAGAAGCAGTCAGTGTACATATTAAGCTTTACTCGAATTTCTGCATTTAGTTACCTGGCTCTTTGTAGGGTAATCCAATTTATGTCACTATTGCTACTGTACTATTGTACTCTCTGGCAGCAAGCCAGCAGCTCTTGTGTATTTGGGGTAGGGCACTGGGCTTTTGGGGCAAACATATACATTTTTGTTGCTGAACTTTTAACAGTAGGATTTAGAGCTGTATCAAGACGTATATCTAAGTTGTATTTCAGAAGCATTTGCAAATGTTTTGACTAGCAGACATTTTTCTTATGTCAGTGCAGTTGGGTAAAGCTTTAGTATATTTTATTTAATGGAAAAAATGTTCAATAGTTAAATAGTTAGGAACATGAAGCACAGTGTAAATCAGTGATGTGCTGCTAATCTTGCCTGGTTGCTGTCTATAAGAAGTGCCTCATCTCTATTGGGATTCTTCAGTAGGACAGTAAATGGGGCACAATGTGATGATACAGTTTCCTATAATTCTTGTCAGTTTCTTTGCTTTGTTCCTACTTTGTCTTTCTGAAATATGCATCAGATATAAGGAACTCCCACTACAAAACTTCCCATAGTAACATCCCTGAGGAATTGGGAACAAGCTGCATGCCACCAGCAGACTCGTGGTTTAGAGGCAGCTGTGGTGGCAGGTGCCTTTGGTGGCTCAGTCTCTGGCAGCTGGGGATTTCTGCCCCCCCGCCAGCTCTCCCAGAGCAGCCCTTCATGTGTGGGGTCTCTGACAGAAGGGCCTGGTGCTTTAGCTACGCTGCAGTCGCTGCTAGGAATTGAGAACTTGAGCACTGCATGAAGCCTGCAGGATCTGAAGTGCCTTGAAGCAAGAATGACTTTCTTGGTATGTGTGCATTCATTTTTATAACACCTCTGAGTACCACAGGAGACCTGGCTCCAGTGGTCTGCAAATAAAGTACTGTTTTAGTAGTGAATTGTGACCTTTCTGCCATGTCAGATGATGGTCTGTGACACAAAGGAGCAGAGCAGGTAATCAGAGCCACTGCCATTGAAGCACCAGTTTCCTGGGTATAAATAGAATAAAATAGAAAGCGAAATAGAAATAGAAAATAGTAGAAACTAAATCAAATAGAATTGTGCACATATCTGTCTGTGTAGGTCAAAATAATTGTTGCCTTTCAGGTTTGTTCCAAAAGGGTTTAAGAGAAATTTAATACTTTAATGTTCAGTCCTGTGTTTCTCTTGCTGTTGACCTCTTGGTTTGTTTTGGGTTTGTTTTGTTTTGTTTTTCTTTATTAAAAGGAGAACCTTTATTGTTTCCCAGTTACTGCAAGCAGAGGGCCTTATGTACGTTAAGCATAGAAAAGGTTTTTTGAATCTTGAAATGAAACCCTGTTAATCTGCTGCCTGAGTCCTGCGACCAGGGTGTTTTTTCTTCTGTTGAAGAAAAGAAAGTGGGAAATAAGTGGTGGGCTGAAAATTGCTGTGAGATTGTTCAGCAGCGTAAGCAGCTCCATTACCTGTCCGCTCTTCTCAACAGGTTTGGAGGGGTGTGCTGACTCTTAATAACAAAACCATGTAGTGTGGCCACCCTTCAACAGGTTCCTTATTTGTCATAACTGAAGCCAGAGAAATGATAATGGAGCATTTCCTTTGGGAGCAAAGGGGTGTAGATTGTTGAGCTGGCTCAAAATCCATTCCACAGAAGTAGCAGGAGTGCCAAAAAGGGAGCTCTAGTAGAGAAAAATGTGTGTCTGTGAACATGCAAGTGAATGTGAACAGTCTGGTTGCCTTCAAAAATCTACTACATGTGGAGAGTCTGAGCTTTGGGAGAGCTTCAAGGATTTCTGTTTTTCATTCTGGTGATTGCAGGTGTAAAAACCTACATAGCACTGACAGAAGTTATTTCTAAGCAAGTAATGTGCATTCTGCTTGGGAACTAGTGACCTCTCCTTTTCTAGTGTTTAAACCTCTCCAAATAAGCCTGGAATTAACAGAATAGTAGAAAATAAATTTTTTACACGCAATTTCAATTTGGAAGCAAGTACTGGTATGCAGGTACTGACCTCGAAGCCAAAAAACCAGTTTCATTAATGGTGAAAACATGATACAATTGCTACCTTTGTTAATGGATGAATGAAATATATCTTTCATGCAGAGGATGAGGTATAAATTATTTTGGATAATGGTCCTCAAATGAACACAGGAGTCTGGAAGATTTTATGGAGGTGGTAAAAATTAAGGAAGCATTATATGTGATGTGTATCAATCCATCAACGTCTAGTTTTGATATAACTGTGTGCATTTGACAACCATTTTTCCAACTGGATTGAGTGGGTGTTAAGAAAACACAGTGATTAGGAGCCCCACAGCAGAATATGTGTCTATGCTCTATGAACTTGACACCAGTTATCCAATATATGCTGGAAATTTAATTGCAAAAAGGTGGACTTCCAGAAAACAATGTATATGCAAATCTCTTCAACAGAGAGAGAAATTTAGTTCGCTTGCTGTGCTGAAATTTTCAGATGCTAGAAGCTGGTAAATGCAAATTGAGCTTTGTTTTTCATTCTAATGCATGCTTATCAATTAGTAGAATTCTCTTTATGGGCTGCTGTATATTTTATTACTGAAGTGTGGGAGCATATACTGTGTTGTCTACTTCCACTTCTGAGAGTGGCACACCTTACGCATATACACTAGTCCATTCCCTTGCACCCTGGTGCTCTAGTTCTGCATCCTTGAGGAATGCAGATTTCAAGTGGACAAAAACATGGTTGGATCTGTCTGGCAGAGTTTGGTTTATTTTCCATAATTTTATTAGTTTCAGTAAAATACAGAAGGAAGAAGATATTATGGCAGAATAACTGTGTGAGCATAAAGTACAGCTATTCTGCTCTAATTTGAAAAATCCTTTTAAAAAAAAGAAAGGTAGGTAGTGAACTGAGTATTCACAGGGTATGTCCTTCTAGGAAGCAATACCGCCACAGTTCCAAGATTGCTTGGCACAGGTAACCCTTCAACTGGGAATTATTTATGACATACATCAGTGGTATTGACTGCGTGCAAAGTGTGAATGCCTGCACAGTAATGCAATGCTGAAGGAAGGATTACTTTGGGTGTGCTGTATTCCCCTAACATTTTCTGCATCCTGGTTACTGCCTGGAGCCCCTTGAATCAGAATGTAGGTCAGGGCAACCAAAAGTCATTTCAAGTTCTCATGTGCCCCAAAGAGGCTTTCAGACTGCAGTGTAATATATGGATCCCTGATTGTTTTCAGCTCTGTTTCAGTCAAGCACAGCTCTCAAAAAATAAAGCACCTACAACATAATAACTTGTAGTGACATTCTGCCGGGGGATTTACCTCAGCTCTCAGTTACTCAGCTTGATAAACGAGTACTGGCTGTCTGTGTTTGTATGACATGCTTTGTAAAGGAAAATCTTTGAAGAGGAATTATCAAAGCATAAGTAGACTGCTACTGTGCTGAAAACAGTTCTGAATTCTGCTCTGTACCAGTGGAGGGCCATCATGAAGTGTAAACTCTGTGTTTTTTCTCTGAAGGTGTATGGCAAACAGAAGCTGCGCTTTCTAAAATATGTCTTCAAAGAAGTACCCTGTAAAGCTGGGGTTTGGAAAGTGCTTGACCTCAGCTGTGCTGATGCTCTTTAGCAAAATGCTAATGCTCTTGTAGGCAATGGGAATAGGAGCAGCCCAACAGAGTAAGATTGGCTGCTTTTCTTTTCCCTTTGGCCCAGGTGTCATTTAAAAAATATTTTCAAAGTTTCCCAGTGAGTTTTATGGAAGTTTCTTCCTGTTTCTTTTCTTTATCTGTCCACTTAAATCGATTAGACTTTTAAATTTACAATAATGCCATTTATTTTTAAGATGTAAGATACTGTGTGTTGTGAAGGAGAAAACTGCAGCTTTTAGTTTATGGAAACACAGAATCCCAGAATATGCTGGATTGGAAGGAAACCACAAGGATCATTGAGTCCAGCTCCTATTACTTAGTATTTGCTTCATTTCCTGGTCATCACTACAGAGAATTCTGATGGATCATAGCATTTTGGGGTTTTTGACACTATTTCCTATGTTTGAGTTAAAAATACAGTATTTTCCCTTTTGCACTCTTATTTTGGAGTTCTCACCCGGATTCTTTTGACTGGATTTTTGAATATAGAGCATTGTCTCTTAATGAAAATAGACTTGACTTGTGTTCTAAAACGTTACCGTCATTTCCTAGGCAGTATGTAAAGTAACAACGTGAAATTAATTTGTCTGGCAGTGCCTTATTGCAAAACCGGTACAAATGTGAATAAATGTGAAATGAGGACCTGCTATGATCACAGAATGTGTCAGCTCTGCAAAGGGCAGACTCTGGGAGCTGGTTGAGAAATTTAAACACACTCTGTGAGTGAGTCACTTGGAGTGTGTTTAAAATAACTTCAGGAAAAGGCTTAAAACTCTAAAATAAAGCCAACCCACCACCACAACAATAAACAAACAAGCCCCCACAAAAACAACAGCAAAAACAAGCAGCCAAACAAAACCCAGACAGTCAGTGAGGGCTTTTAATTATCCCCTGTCAGATCTTTCTAGAGGAAAGATTTGGAAGCTTTCACATAGATTATGTCATGATAATATCATTTAAGGTACTCTGAATTGTGCTTTTCAAAGGGATCTGTGTCGTCTTACCTGCTCATGGAGTGCCATGGTGTAGTTAGACATTGAGCTCCTGGGAAGCATCACTAAAATTGTGACTACTCAAGATTTGTGCAGTCCAGAAAACACCCTAAATATACCCAGCAAGGCTTGCAGGTCCTGTTTCTGCAATAAATCCAGGAGGAATGCTGTATAATGTCACATACTGTTTGAGAAGATAACATTCTTCTTGTGAAAAAAAAATTGAAGCGGTTACTTAAGTCATAGAGGTAAAGGTGTCCAAGGACAAAAATACTTTAGAAAGCAAAGCAAAACAAGACTGAAAATCTGGAAATGTTAATCTTACTTCGATGAGGTTTTTTGAATTTACTGGAAGAAAGGAAAGTTGTCCTGAGGATGGGGTACTGCCGAGAGAGGTCTTGGGAAATCCACAGTCATTTAGAGTGTGAATCTTGGGGTATATTGGGATAAAACAAGAAAGTCATAGGCCATTGTAAAATTATTTATTTGGATGGATAGGAGAAAGGAATTGTATGTGGAAACTGAGAGAGGTATTATTTTTCTTCTATTTTATGTTAAGATACTATCCTGAAAATTTACAATGCTTGTTTGGTATCACTGGCCTTATTTTGGGGCAGAACTCCAGTTTTAAGAATTTTACTTGTAAATAGTGTTTTGAGATACTGTGGCATTGAGGAAGAGAGATGCCAACGTCCCCTTTAATTCTGACAGGGAAGAAAGGTATGAAGACATTTCAGATGCCGTTATGGATGACTTAGGAGGAAATAGCTGTGTCTGATTACTTAGGATTGGAAAGGAATTATGTTAATTTGAAAATACTATTAATGATAATTGAATTACATTCAATTTTCTGAAATTAGAGATAATTGAGTGGGAGAAATTAAAGTGACTGTAGAAGGAACTGTAGAAGAGCTAAATTATTATAGCTTTCAAATGCATGAAAAAGGAAGGGGAAAGCTTTTTTTTTTACTTGTTTACAGAATGCTACTTGCAAATTGAGACTGGAACAGATACCTCCTTTGTTACTACCTAGCCTTAATAATTCTTACTAGAATTAGGTTAGTTGCCAATGAGTGTGACATTCTTAGATCTTTATAGCTGCCTCTTTAAATTTAGCCAAGAGGAATATGGCCCAAATAACTACAGTAGTATTTACCATTCATGTCTGTTCATTTACCAAGAACAGTCTCCTTCAAATCTGCTTGTGTTAATATTTCCTGATTTCCGAGGGGGCATGGCATTTTCAAAGAGTTGGCATTTCACTTCATGTTCTAATTTATACAACTTATTCAAGTTACTGTTCTGCAATGAAAGGTGATTGTGGTGCCAATGCTGAATGAAATAGCTGTTGTTGAAGAAACAAATCTAGCTAGGGATTAGAGTCACGAATGCTGTCCATTCCTGAATCCCTCACCTGCAGTGTGAAGGGATAATGCACAGCAGGTGCCACTGAATATTTGAGGTCTCAAGGCCAGCAGCTATCATAGTGACAGCTCAGATTTACAGCTTTAAGTTGCCACAGACACTAAGGCTTATCTCAGAAGAGTGTGGGATGATTGAACTGCTGATGAAGTTGTTTCAGTTTTAGATTATTACAGGGGTGATTACAATTATTTCTATTAAAAATGTGTATTGAAATAGCTAGTAAATTTTATTATTTACAATAGTGATTAAAAACTACTTGCTTTGGATTCAGTTTCAGTACACTGAGTTTTAGTGGAAGAAAAAAGTCAAGTGCTCAGTTGAAGGTTTATGTAGGAGTGCAGCACTGCTCTGCTCCTCCTGCTCATGGGACACCTGGAGAGGAACCAAAACCTGGTGTGAGCAGCACAGAGCCGCATAAATGGCTTGAGAAGGAAGAGCTTTAGCTACAGAATTACTGTTTTCTAAGTAGTTTGCTTGGTGACTTAATTATATTATTATTTATAAGTTACTCCTTTAGTAACTTATAAATAACAATATAATTAAGTGCCCATCTTTTTTCTCAAAAGATCTGTTTCTTTCATCTTTTTGGACATGACTCTGAGATTCATGTGCAAAAAATACAAATGAGTCTAATTCTCTGCTGATTTCTTGAAATTAATGCAATTCTGTTCTTGCATCTTTTGCAAAGAAATGTGCTTCAGGCAACCAAGTGCATTGAGGGAATGAGCAATTGTGCCTCACTTAATGAACTCACAAGTTTCATGTCTGTGAATGGCGGCTCATTTTCAAAGTGAACTTTCATGTTAATGTTGAGAAGACGGAGAAAGTGTGGAAGTGTATGTTTTTCTTTTCTTCTGCTTTCCCAGAGTTCCTAATTTCTGATGTGATTTTAATGCCATTGTGATACGAGATAGCTAATTACACTGATGATTTATTTTCGCATGAAACACCATACAAAAAGCCAGGTTAAAGGGGATGTAGTGTATAAATTGGGGACAAGGCATTTACAAGAAGTATCAATCAGAATGGATATGAAAATCTGGGAATATCACGCAGGATTAAATTGCTTATCTTTATTTAGGAATTGTGGATTGCTAATGGAGCATAAGGACATGATTCTAAACTGTGGGTGATAACTTCATGAAAATTGAGACCCAATGTTGTTAATAGCTCAGTCTTCCTGAGCTGCTCATGAGAAAAACCTCCACATGTATTATTTTGAGTGACTGAAGAAATGAAATAACTTTTCCACTCTGAATTAGCCTATTGTTTATTAGAATTAAAAATTTCCTATTTGATAATTCCTCTGAAATTTCAGTGGGTTTGTGGGTTTCTTCTTCAAGGACAAAACCAGAACTACTCGTTATATGTCCTGTGCCTTGAGCACTGCCAGTGCAGAAAATTCTCAGTTCATAATGTTTGCAGGTATTACATTTATTTGTGGTGTCCAATCCTGCAGTTTTCTGTCATATTCAGAGGCATAACATTTGTCCAGGGGCTTCAGTCATCAACTGAAATGATCAGTAAAACAACTGATCATTTATATAAGGCACTTAAGCAAACAGGAATTCAGGACTGGACCATTTACTGACACCAATAGTTTTAAATCCACCCAAAGTTCTTTGACAGCTACAGTAAGGACAGATCTTGTTTGTCCTCGTCCCACTTGGGAGTTTCCCCATGTTTGCTGTGCTGGCCAGAGCAATGGTTGCTGTGCTGGCCGTGTGCTTGGGCTGGGTCAGGATTTGGGGAAGTGGCCAGCAGGGACAGTGCCAGGTGTGTCAGTGCCAGGTGTGTCAGTGGGACAGCCCCAGGTGTGTCAGTGGGATGGGCTGTGGGACAGGACATGTGCAGTGCTCTCCATCTGTGTGTGCCCACCGAGTTCCTCCCTGAGCACATCAAGGCTCCTGGATCCCTTTACATCCTGTTTATCCAGGCACCCGTTACTCTCCCTGCCTCATTGTTCCCTCAGAGTTTTGGTTGTTCCATAAAAAAGGAAATATTACAGAACGTGAAATCTGGATGCCAGGCACATTTCTGATCGCGTGCTACATCTGGAGCCTTTTGAATCGAGAAGTTTCTTACCACAAACATAGGGTTTATATGTGCCTTTAACCTTGATTTGGTTTCTGAGCTCCTCCCAAAACACAAGTCCATTCACATCTCTAGTTTAAAAAATTTTTTAAAACTTTCTTTGACTGGGGTTTTACCTGAAGTGATCTTGGTTTATGAGGCTGAGATAGTGACTGGGAGGGGTGAGGGGGAGTAAACTACCAGGTACTAGAAACATTCATGTTCTGTGAAGATTATGACACCATTGCTAATTAAACAAATAAAATCTTATAGATTTTTCTCCCACTCTGTCCTTTTAGTCTGTGACTGTTCTTCTTGATACTTACTCTGTAAATATTCAAAATGTTTATTGATCACCACTGGCAAACTATTCTAATTAAGAGTGAAATTCATTAAATAAGTTCATGGGAAACAACTCCATCTGGCTGTAGAAAATGAAATGAATATTTGGTAGTTTGTGATTGCAGTGCAAAATCCACATGAATAGAAAGTGGTTTCGAAACCTTAAAAGCTCATTATCAAAAAGTAACACTTTTAAAGTTATTAAAATTTATATTGAGCAAAGTGAATCTTAAAAGTACTGAGTTTGTAAGGTAGGTTAATTTAGAATTACACAGTTCTATAATCAGCAAAGAACAAGTATACTAGATAGTAGGTCCAGGCCTAGAAAAGTGAAGGGACAGGAAGATGTATTAGGAATGAAAAACCTTACCAATACTCTGATCCTTGAAGAATCACATAATGTACAGTGCAGAAATTGTACACACAGCAAGGGAGGCTGATAAAGCACAGGGAAGGGACAAATTCTACAAAGAGGAATATTCAGGGAAGGGATGTTGACAGAGAGGAACAAAAATCAGAACAAATACAATGTTAGACAAGAAAATTTTCCTTCAAAGTCCTAAAAGTACTTACTTGAACTCCTGTCTTAGAAGGTGTTTTCTGTTTTAAAGTCTAGACATAAACCAAAACCACAAACTTGAAAGGCAATGGCGTATCAATACTTAGTAGAATCTGTCCTAGGTACACAAACAGGCACAAAAAAAATTTAGATCCAGTCTAGTTAGGAACTTTTTTCTGGTGTAAGTTTTTGTGATATTTCTTATTTTTCTCTAAGTTGAATTTGGTTAGAAAATGGTGTGCCACAATAAGTGAATAAAGCAATGTCAGTGATTAGTCACTTCAGAATTTCAGCTTCAAGATACCTCATTCTTGCTACAGCATAATCTAAATTTAGCAGTGCCATTTTTATCAGAAGGGAGAGAATTCCTTTGAGCTGATAAAATGTTCTTCATCTGACAAGGTCTCTACTCAAATGCAGCATGTTAAAAAATCCTACATAAAGAATGCTAACAAAAGATTAAACCAGACAATTGTGTGATGTTTGTAAGAGAAAAGAACTTGCCAGAGAAATCTTTTTGTAGTTCTCTAATGTTTTTCTGTACTGTAAGGGACTTCTGCTATTAGAAAGAGCAAGATGGTAAGAAAATTTAGCTGAAATGGAAAATGCTTCTCCTTAAGAACAGCAACTGAGAGGTAATTGTAGTTAAAGAGTTCTTGAGGAGTGAGGCAGTACTACATTAGCTTGAGTAGATCTGGTTTTGTTAGGGCAGATTTTATATTTGAAAGCTGTGTTAACATTAATCATTGAGTTAAAGATCTGAGTGTAGCATGGCTGAGTCTAATACAGTGCCCTTTGATTTGCCCTTTGATTAGTTCAGTGTCCTGGAGGATATTCCTCATTCTGAAACAGTTTCCACAGACTCAGTGTTGATCATTGTTGGGACAGCTCCGCTAATTGGCACCAGTGTTACTTTCTTCTGTTCTTGAGCTGCTGACAACTTTTTCACATTTAGTATTTTTTTCTTCTTTAAGTTGTTAATTCCAATATTTTTTTTTTCCCTCAGTGTTGACCCATTCCTTTGTTTCAACTGAGAGTGTTCTTTCCTGTGCTATTCATAATCATAACTCATTTTCTCAGAATCCATAAGTGGCTCCAAGGGACAGGCATTTCTAATTAAGGACATTTCAGAAGTTCAGTTTAATAATTCACAAATGAGCAGGTGAATGCAAACTCCCAGGTTGCTGCTCCAGCATTTCATGCTGTGGTGTAATGCAGATCTCAAAACACATGGGCCCAGTCCTTCCAGCTACATGACTTCATAAGGCTGTTGTATTGCTTTAGCCATTTCTGTTTCTGTGAAGTGGCAAAAGCAATATAAGCAATATTGTTTGTTTCAATTTATTTCCTTCTTTTTTAACCTTATTAATTATTATTTTGTCTTAATTTAGATGTCACTGGTTTAGAGAAGTCTACTTGCACAGTATCACTAGTAAATGCCATAAACCATGTCATGAAATGCAAATGCTGCTGGGTACAAGGCCTTATTGGAAAAGCCAGAACTCACAGATTTCAAACAATATCTGCTAGCTGAGATTGAAAGCAAGGATGTGTAC
Source organism: Melozone crissalis (assembly GCF_028551555.1). NCBI lineage: Eukaryota > Metazoa > Chordata > Aves > Passeriformes > Passerellidae > Melozone > Melozone crissalis. The sequence goes on along the minus strand of NW_026535840.1, from coordinate 2,658,665 downwards.
AGAGATGGTGCACTTTGTTCTGAGAAGCACTGGAAATGTGGCAACTCTGCCATAGCAGTTGCTGATAGTTAGAACTAAAGGCAAAGGCCTGATTTTTGGTAACTCTGTTAGGGGTTTGTAATGAAGGTCACACTGAATGACCCTTCCCATTGTCTCTCCCTTTCTTTTTGCTAGGAGAGAAAACACAGAGGAACTAACAAAAACCATCAGGTGTGCTGTTACATAATGCATGTGCTTAAACAACATTCAGAAATTTATCTTCTGTGATGCTCACTGGATAAAAAAGTACTTACTTTAAAAATTCCTAATTCCTTTTTTTGTCTGCCTTGGTCAAAATACAACATGAACAACCTGCCTTTTAACAACCTGAGGGCAGGTTCCCATTAGCAGAAACTAAGCTTGCAACAGGAAAACATCAAGGCACAAAACTCTCTCTTTAAATTGTCACAGTTTGCAAGGGTACTTACTCACCTGAAGTCGTAACCAAGTACATTAGAAATCCCAGCAAGGCACCTGGAAATATATTGAGGCATCTGAATACCTTGAGCTGGTAGATCTAGCAGACACCTATTCTCTGTGGAGCATTTGGAGACAAAGTGTATGGTAATGCACTATAACAATGCCCTGATGAGACAGAGCCTGCTGGGGCTGGACCGTGGGTAAGAAGTCCTAAAGATCTCAAACAAGTGAAGGATGTTGATAGAATAGCCTGAGTTCATGTTTTCAGCGTTTCGACTTGGCTTGCTTGTGTGTTAAATCTGATTAAGGGATGTTCTTGCTGAGAATTCCATCTCGTAGATCTTCTTTTCTTCCACATCTGTTGTTGTGCCGTGGTCATTGTTCCCAAGAGGTTGGAGAAAAAGTCTCAAATCTTAGATTTGAGTGATCTGGAGCTTGGATGTTTTGCCAAGTATGAGAAATTGTGGGTTTAGAAAGGGGGTGAACTGGTCTCAATACACTTATCTCAAAAGAATCTCTTTCAACTGAAGTAAGAACCTCTCCTGTAAAAATCTAATTTCCTTGTTTTAAATATCACTTTAAAGGAAAACAATGCTATATGTTCCTGAAACAGCGTTTCATCTTTTGGAGGATTCAGAATTGTCCTTGTCTGGAGGGTGATACTTCATGTAATAATGAAGTGTTTAGCTATGATATATGGTTCAAATTTTTTTTGTCATTGCCTTTTGTACTTCTGTTCTGATGGTTTATATATCCATATAAAGAAAGGGGGGAGAGAAGAGAGGACTGCACTGAGTTGTGCTTTGGTAAGCTGTTTCTGTAATGACTTGATTCAGGTTCTCACCATGAAACAGCTCACTGTCATCAGTTTTAAAGTCCTTTAGTGGCTGTGCTACATCTAAATCAAAGGTGATGGTCATATTTTTACTTGGTAGCGGTACAAGTCATGGGTCACGTTGGTTGTAGATGAATGCACATGTGCATCATGGCTTGAACCCATCCAGAAATGGTGAACTGCTTATGGCAGGGAACAGCAGCTTTATTTCCCTCAGCCTGCTGGAGGCCAGTGAGGTGTCAGCCTTTAACTGTTAGAGTCTTTAATTTTGGAATTTTGTTTACAAAACTACAGCAGCAGAGGGGCACTCTGCACAGGCTCACCACTCCTTCTACATAATAGACAACAAAGGTATTTTCAATTACTTTTGTGGCCCTGATTTAATTTTTTCAGGGTTTGCTGATGATGAGACTTTTCTTTTACTAACCCATTCCTACTCTCTCCTTCATAGCTCTGCACCACCTTTTCTTATTTCATTATTTTTGCTGTCCTTACCTCCTTCCTTGAAGTGTAACTCCCTCAACTTACTTTGTCAGCTACTCTAGCTGCTACTGTGCTCCTTATGCTTTTTATTTACTTCCACACCTTTCATATCCCTCTCTTCTCCTTTCATAATCTTACTTTTTTTTTCTCAAATTACTGACCATAGTCTGTCTTCACTGAGTAGTACAGGCAACATGCACAGTGTCCTACATTTTCACAGAAATGCATGTTTAAATGCTTTACTGAATTCTTCTGCTGATTACACTTCCAGCAAAAGACAGAAATTACAGCATGGATCGCTTTGAGCAAATCTCAAGGGAATGCTTTTCAGAAAGCTGCTTGAAGTTTTGACAAAATACAAAAAACCTAACATTACCTACCCTCTCCTTCCAAATATAAAATGTATGGAAGAGCAAAGACTGTCCCCAAGTTAACCTGTGTAGAAAAATTTTGACCGTTTGCTTGTTTTCATAAGATCTCTTTACAAGAGTTAGTGGATTTGTAGGTAGTGTTTATGTAATGAGAAGGCTTTAGATGGCATTTCTGGTTAAAATGGATGTACAGGATTATGTCAATACTGCACAAATGCTTCATTTTTAAGTTCTTGGGTTGATTTCAGTGGAGTTCATTACACGTGTGTTTGCATTCTTCTGTGGGAGCTACAAAATCAGAAGCGCAGCTGTTATGTCACTGAGGAAAGGCACGTCCCTTTCAGAAGCATAGAAAAGGTGTTCAAAGCAAGTTCTGATAGGCAGGAAGAACAAATTGTTACTTTCAAATACTGTTCAGAAATAACTTTCAAGAAAGGTTAAAGCAGGAAGTTGATTTTGCAAGTATTCTGGAAACAAACCGTTCCTTGCATACCATTTGCTGCACTGGCTTATCTTTTTGTTTTGTTTGCATACTGTTTTACAACAGACTTCAAATTTTACAGTTTTGTTCTTGTGAGTTATTTTGCAAATGCTTAATGAGGAATATCTTCATCTTGTGGGTTGTTTACTAATTGTGTTTTCCATATGTTTATATGATCAGCTTTTCTGTTGAGGGATTTCATCACTTTCATCACATGCTTAAGGACTGTTTTTTCCAGAAATGATTATATGTAGCATAGTGCTGGAAAAGAATATGGATCACTAAAATCTTTACTTTCTCTCAGATGGAGTCTTTGAGACCTTGCATGCTAAAGATTCTGCAGAACTTTATGTCATACATATTTTGAAGAATATGGTTTTTTGCCGCTCATCACTTTATAACCTACTGATACTAAAACCAGTGTTGTTAAAAGCCTTCATCTGTATTGGGGTTTATTCTTTGTCAGACACAAACATTTGTTTTTAAGGAATGAAAGCCAACAGCTGTGGCTACACACCAGGCATTGTGTTTGATGTTGTGAGTTTGGAGCAGATTTAAGAGTCTTCAGATTATACACAGATAATCTTTGCCCTTCTACCTCCCGAGTTCAGTTTCCTTCTCTTGCCTTTTTCATACTCAGCCTTGCATTTCCACTTCCCGACTGATTTATATTCCTGAGGCTCTCTCAGCTTTTTTTGCCACCCTTCTTCCAGGATTCAGAGAGCAAGCCTCAACCTGCCAGAGTTTAAGTGTGGGGCTTTGTCAAGCTCTCAGTGTTGAGTTGTTTTTTAATATGCTAAATCACCTCACAAACAAGTAAATCTCATCTCCAGTCACTTCCTGGCTTTTGGAAGAGTAATTGGAGTTGGGTGGACAGTCAGATTGATTCAGCATTTCAAGTAGGCAACATGTTGATTAATGCAATTTTTCCTTCTGTTTTGGTTTTGAATGTGTCTACAGAATCTTGTGGGAGGCAGGGAAAAGATAGAATTATGCCTGTCTTTGAAATGAAATGGGAGTTTGAGACTGTTAAGGGTTTTGGACAGATTACAATTTCTGCACTGATGAAATTCACAATTTCTTTATGAAACCATCCTAGAGGATGTGCCTAAGCAGTGTGAAGCAGTTCAAAGTGTAATGCTTGTTGGTTTCAAAGCTCAACATGACATACGTAGTCCAACTCCCACTCTCTGTTTATTTCTTCATAATTGGGGAAAAAGAGGAAGAGAAATAGCAGAACAGGACATGAGTCTACCAGTCTGTGAAAAACATCTGAGCTGTTTTTGCCCAAATGAAGTCACTCACAAAGTATCCATTCTCTTCCGTAGGAATATAAATTATCCTTTGTGGCAAAAGGGGGGTCTGTCTTACAAGATCTCTTTAAATTTGTGCATGTGCATCCCTGCAGGTTGTTGTGTCCTTCTAAATCAATGTGGCCTGGTTCTCTCTGCCCGAAGTGCCATCTCAGGGTCTGGTTGAGTTTGATCCATGCAAGAACCAGCAGAACTCAGCTGGGCTTCCTTTGGGCCCAGCTCAAGGGCTTCCTCAAGGCCCAGCTCAAGGGCTTCCTCAAGGCCCTGCTCAAGGGCTTCCTCAAGGCCCTGCTCAAGGGCTTCCTCAAGGCCCTGCTCAAGGGTTTCCTCAAGGCCCAGCTCAAGCCAGAGACTGATTGTGTATCTTTTAGAGCGGGAAACCTCTGACAGAAATGTTATCTCCCCATCTTAGGTGGATGCAGAGACCTGTGGGGGAATGTAGTGTCCGTGTCTTTAGCTTGCATTCACAAGTACGAAGGTTAGCTGTTTGTCACCACTTCTTCATTTCCCTTACACGTTCATTTATTTAACAATCTCTAAACTATGCTGCTGATGATATCAGGATTACAGGGACATTACTTTGGCATCAGAGTGCCAAAAGACACAGTCCTATTTTGTCATTTGATCACTGGCCCAAGTACAGGAGTTCTCTATGGGTTCAGCAAGAGAGGTTGTTATCACATTTTCTGTAAATAGCCTGCTGAGTTCAGTGAATTGCATTGTCCTTCAGGTCTCAAGCAGTGGGTCAAATCAATTTTGTTCAGCTTGTAAGTGCTTCAGGACAGCACATACTCAGTGTCCTGTGTCAGTGAGGAGTACAGCCATTGACTCTGGAAACACTGGATCTCCTGGCAATGAGGAAGTAGCAGTCATCCTCCTCATTGCCTGTGGTACTTTCACTAGGACTGATAACAATTAAAAAGACCCAGACAAACAGAACCTATAAACACGAAATGGCCTCTTGAAAACTGACCTGACAGAAATCCATTTGCTGTTCAAAACGCTGTGAGTTTTTGAATTTTGAAGGGACAATACAAAAAACCATTTTCTTAGTGAAACATTTATGCAAGTCATAAGTTAGCCTGTTAATCATAGCCATAACCTATCTAAGATGAAAGGGCAAAGCCAATGTTGTAGTCTCAGTAGAACTACACCAGACATCAATTTCTCTCTGCCTTCCACTGTCCAGGCAGGCGGTGATGTACTGATTGTAAGCACTTACTGTGAAGGTTATTTTTAGGGGAAACATGGCAAGGTGGTAAAGCAACAGATTTACAGCTGGTAAAAATTGAAAGCAAGGGTTGTCTAGAGTTCATTCACAATTTTTCAAATATTAGATCAAGAGCTATCAAATATGAAAAAATACTGTGAAAATGGGAGACATTAAGACAATGGGCCTTACAATTGCATCAAATAAAAGCAAAACAAGCAGATAGGACATCTAAACCCATGGAGGATCCACAAACAGGTGCAGTAGAGCATCACTTGCAGCACTTTCTCAAATACAGAACCTCAGAATTCTACTCCCATCACTGTTGAGGGATAGCCATGCCAAAAAAGCCAATTTCTGTGGCTGCAGTTTAGATGAGCAAGCAAGGTCTTTGCAATACAACACAGAGGAAGGGATTTTATCTTTAGTGGAAGCTTTATTGTGGCTCAGATGACACAGCTTGATACGGCTAAGGAAAAACAGGCTCTGTCAAGCCATGTGCAGAGGAGCTTTTCTGCTGACATCCTTTGACTTGGACAAGTGAGCAAAGCATCTCAGTGAATTGTTCTGTACCTACACTTCGCAATCCAATCTAACAATGTCAGAAGTGAGCAATCATCTTATCCCACAGGCATCATTTAAGACTGAATGACAAAATGCCTCCTATCAGATGAAAGATAATAATGATATTTATCTTCTAAGACATTACATAAGATTAAAAAAATGCTTTAATGAATGATCTGCAGAAATAACAATATATTAAACTTTATATAAAATATATGGAGGAAAATATTGGGCAATAACTCTTAGGGGAAAATGCCCCAACATACACACAAAAAAGCAAATCAACAAATGTAACAGACAGCTGTGTGAATATGGAATCAAGAAAGTCACTACAATTGCCAGAGCATTTTTTGGGGGGAAAAAAAAAAAAGGAATATGAGAAGATGCTTCCAGTATAATCACCCTGAGATAAAATATTGAAATATTTACCTTAGTATCTATGTTAGTTGTGCTGGTATTACTAATATGTTTCTTGTCTGTCTGGTGTTAAGCCGTAGGTCAGGTTCAGATCTCAAAATCATATCAAGGAGGGGTTTCTGAAAGGTTTTTTTCCTGAAAACTGAAGACTAAAACCAGACATTTAATGAAAAATAACTATGCATATCATTTAGCTTCCCATTTAGCTACCCAAAGTCTATTAATTTTCTCTCATGGTTTCTGCACACAAACATCAAGGTGGAAAAAGGTTGTATTTCTAGGAGGAACAGTCCAAATATTCAGATTGTGTTCTCAAAAATAAATAATATGATTAGAGTATGCTTACAGCTCAGCTTTATTGTTAGTCCATATAGGATGGATAGTTTGATAAAACAAATGTTTGTCTTCAAATTCAGTATCTCATTTTTGCTTTGGCAGTGTCTTCTGAAAAATCTACACCACTGGCAGCCATTATCAGACAATGTTGTCTTTCATTTGACTGAACTAGAAAGATAATTTTGTGAGCCCATCCAGAAAGAAATGTTCACATTTATAGAGGTTTTTGGATTAGCTCATTTTTACTGTCTTGGACAAATAGAAGGAAGTGGTCTGAGCACTGAACTAGATGGAGAGAAAGAAGAAGAATTAGATGTGTTCATGGACTCATCTCAGGAGTTTTTATATCCAGCCTGACAAGAAGGCATTCAGAGATGCAAGATCTGAGAACGCTCCCAGCAGTGTATCATAGGCATTCTGAGACAGTTTTGATCACAGACTCCCAGCTATTCTTCTACATACAGAAAAATTTTAATTGCAAGGTAGGGCATGTATTCAAATGTTTTAATTTCTAAAGGCTTTTTTGCTTTTGAAGAAGTTGACCAAAGCTGGTGGACTTTGTGAAGCCCCACAGCTCTGGTAGGATTAAATAAGCAGAATTGTTCATAAAAACTGTGGTAGATGTAATTATTTTTTTCCATCAGAGAAAAATGCCAGAGAGCACTTCAAAGAAACAAACAAAAGATAGAGGAGAGTCAGCAAGATGAACAGAGATAGGGAATTGCGTGGAAAGAAGATGTGATATTGTAGCCTATCATAACTAATTGCTGACAGGCTTGTACAAGAGGCAGAATCCATGTTCACTGGCTGCAGATGATGGCAGGGTAGCACAGAGGGGTCTCCTGTGTGTGTAACTGAGGCCAGCCGGGTACTAAATGTCCAGCAATTACCAGCGTGTGCTCCGAGTCCCCTCAGTGGCAGACAGGAGCAAGCCGTGGGGCTCCTGCCTTGTTTGTGGTGCTGCCATCACCAGATGGCTCAGTCACCCAGCTCTGCCCCAGCAGAGTGCTGGAGTGTGGCACCTCACAGGCTGCAGCACTGCAGTGTCTCTGAACCACCATGGGCTGTGTGAAACACTCCATGCTGATGTGTGGCACCTCAGAGGCTGTAGCACTGCAGTGATTCTGAGCCACCAAGGGATGTGTGAAATGGTCAGTGCTGATGTGTGGGCACCTCACAGGCTGCAGCACTGCAGTGTCCCTGAACCACCATGGGATGTGTGAAATGGTCAGTGCTGATGTGTGGGCACCTCACAGGCTGCAGCACTGCAGTGTCCCTGAACCACCATGGGATGTGTGAAATGGTCAGTGCTGATGTGTGGGCACCTCACAGGCTGCAGCACTGCAGTGTCTCTGAACCACCAAGGGATGTGTGAAACACTCCAGCACTGAGTGTGGCACCTCACAGGCTGCAGCACTGCAGTGTTTCCGAGCAGAACCACCAAGGGATGTGCGAAATGGTGCAGCTCTTCTCTCTTTCAGAAAGGCCAGCCCAGCACGAGCATGCCCTTCCATAAAGAGCAGTGATGGTGGCTCTGTGCTGGAGATGGCAAGGGAAAGACAGCTCCAGTGTTCCTAAAGCAGTGTGTTAGATCTTAATAATTCAGCAGTAAGTTCCTAGCCAGATGTCTTGAAAGCAGAGACTGAATCACTGCTGTGAGGCTTTTTCAGCCTTGTGTTCTCCCCTCTAGAGGCTTTTATGGCTGTGCTTTGATTTCAGTCTTTTCCTTTCCATATCTGGGCTTTAGGAAAAGAGACAGATATAGCATTTTATCACAACTGCTCTTCCATCAAGCAGGAATTGTTTTGTTCTGTGGCTACTTAAGAGCATTGCCCAGTGTATTTAGTTAGCTCAAATTAACAGCTGTAAACATACAGGAGTGTTTAGATTTCATCAATATTTTATGTGTAATATATATTAGCAACAGCATATTGCACACTAATACGGTATTACTATAATTTAATTTAATTTGAGTATTTAGATCTGATAAACATCTCCAAACATCCAGAGAGATGATGACTGGAAGTTGGAATGTGTGTGTTGGAAGGGGAAGCAAAGCCCATTTGCATTGGCCCTAGCAACAGTCGTTTTCAATCTGTCTGTTCTCTACTTTCACATGGCAATTTCTATTAAAAGTTACTCTTTTTTCAGCAGAGAACAGGTTTTAAGCCACTTCTAGCTTCCCCTTACCTGATGATGGGTTCCCTGAGTTGTCTGTTATGGTAAATTGATTCCTTTGCTCAATAATCTGCACATTTGCCTATTGAAAAGAAACTTTCTTACAGTTCCTCCTCAGAACCCTGTATTTTTATAATAATTTATTTAGTGGAAATGAATTAGCTTGTTAAAATAGAATTGTGTGAGGTCTTGCTGAAATGTAGTCTGGAAACTTTAAATCAGTCGTGTGTCTAGTTTCTGCCTCATTTAATGTGACTCTTGAAAATTGTATTAGGGATCAAAAAAAAGATTGTACTGGATATTTCGGTCCCTAGAGAAATAAAGGCTGTGTGTCGGATCTGGTAATGAATTCAGATTTAACTGGCTTTATCAGGAACTCTGATTCATTAAACATTAGGCATTGTGTACGAATACAGCTGTTAGAGATGAAATGTTTCTCAGCTGGTAAGGATAGAGGTGGACTCAGAAGTTGTGATTTTGGAGCTCCCCTGACAAACCATTGTTCAGATTCTGCTCTAATTATTATTCAAATTATACAATAGGACAGCTCCAGAAGGAAAAATTGGGATCAGCCTATGTCAAACTAATTCAGAGGCTGGTCTTGTGGTGGCATTGATTAACATTGTGGGAGTTTCAGACTCAAATCCCTCTTCTGCCAATAAATGATATGACTGTGGAATTTTTATGTGTTATTTCTTATCAGTTAGCATTTTTCCCCCTGTTCTCAAGAGGCAATTTTAAGGATTACATTAAAATGTAGTACAAATTGTATGATGTAATTTGCACAGACAGAAGAGAAAGAGTTCCAGAAAAGCAGAAGTTGAATGGCACAGGATGGCCTCTTCTTATCCTCTCTCATGTGCTGTCTCTCTTAACACTTTGCACCTGCTTCAGGCCAGGTGTCCTGCCTGCTCTGGGAAGTTCCTGATCCACTTGCTTTGCAGTGTCATCCCCATTGTCCTGAAAAAAATGTGTGAGACCTGTACACGTTACATGTCCCAGAGAAGTCAAAGAAATAATATATTCTGTATGTTTTTGTCTTCAGTGCTTAGAAATTGGAAAGAATGAGCTTAAATGTCTGAGAACACTTCATGTCAGCAGTGGATGGCCCTTGGTGTAAAGTAAAACTGAGGCAATCTTGCAATGCAAATAAATACTCATTTAGGAACTGCATGGCCTCACCACGTTTTGCTCTGCATGGTCAGGGGCCAGTTTATCACTGTTGTCTTACTTATGCAATGCATTATATAACTAACTAAATAAATAAAACTATATATATGATAGACACTTGCTCTCAGCCAAATGGCATTCATGTTCAAATGTTCCTTATCGGTGTTCAAAATTGAAAAAGCTATTTTAAGGAACAGCAAACAATGGAAAGTTGAGATAACTTTCACATCTTTCCTTTCTCATTTAACGTAGCCATTACTTCACTCCACATTTGGAAAAAAGATAGCTGTGCTGTGTCCTTTTGTCATAGAATGGCATGGGAACAGAGAGAGGAGGAAGGGGATATCGAGCAAAGGAGGAAGTGATTCCTGGGTGGAGGAGTATGGTTTCATAGCATTTTAAGGAAGGGGATGCATGGGATTAGGTATATCCAGCTTAATTCTTTGTAGGCTAAAGATTTTGATAGAAATCTGCACAGGGCATTAGGATAATTCTAGTAAAGCAGTCTGTTGGCATCAGCTTTATTTCAGATTGCCTACTGGTGCTGCTTGTCTGTCATCTGCCCTATGTGAGCACAGGCTCTTTTCTGCTGCCTCTCTGCTCTGAACATACACACCTGTGTAGGATTGAAATCAGCCCTGGTGAGACCTGCTGCAATTCCCACTGAAAGCTTGTGCCAGCGAGAAGTAATTGATGTTGCAGGCTTTTACTGATTCATAAAAAAAATTACCCTAAATATTGATTTCAGTCTTCCATTAACTGTTGAAGTAAATGCTTCTATGTAGGGCAGTTACACATCAAGTTGTTATAACAGTTTGAGAAAATCCAAAGACTTGTTTCACTTGATACTATTTTGTGGCTTTTGTGTAAACCTGTGTGAAATTCAATTTATCAGTAAATGGATAAAAGCTATAGTCAAAGCAATTTAAATCAGACTTGCTTTTGTGTTAGATTATATCCCTGAGAAAATCACAGTGCAAATTAAATAGAGGTTAAGCCAGAGAATGTAAAAGCTGTATACCTCTAAATACTGCCTTGAAATTTCATTGTACTTTAAATACTTTTCAATTTGGTTAACACCCTAGCCCAACCATGAAAATGTGTGCTTTCAAGAATATGTTTCTGGCATACTTCTTAATAAGTAATCCCAGGAACTGCTTGATTCAAGTTATTTTTCTACATTTTGCATTCTTGTCTGAAAGACAAAAAGAAAGAGAGAAATTATGAGAATTCAAGTAACAGTAAGATACACTCAAGATTCTCTCTTTCTGATATTTTTACCCTTAGCAGGAGACTTTAGTGGTAAAAAAGCAAAAAAGCAATGCCTAGAACTGGAATTGTGCTGTAACATTTATGTTGAGGTTTGTAAACTACAAAAGGTTTAGATGTGGTGATTCAAATACAAGTGCCACTGCTCTTAACTGGAGTTTCAAGATCCTGTCACCTGTAGCCTGTCACTACTTTTTGAGTTTCTGCTATTCTATTTGCACTTGGTTGTATGAAGAATTTTGTCTGTTACAAGTCTTGCAAGAGGAAGGATGAGCTGGCAGGGAGCTTGGACAGATCAGTGTGCAGACACTGGTGTAGGACTCCAGAAAAGCTGCTCAGTTTGGGTGTGCTCCATTGCCTGGGGCCATTGGGCTGATGTGAGCCTGTGAAAGTCAGCGGCCACTACCTGACGGGAGGAAATAGGTCATCTAAATTTGAACTTTTAAAGGTTTCCTAAGGTTTGAAAGAATTTATTTGTGAAAAGAACATTAGCTACGACTGACTCCTTGTAAGGAAACAGTGCAAATTGTGTAAATATATACCCATCCAGGCAGTGGAAGTGAAGATAATCAGTCTGCACATTCTAGCCCGTGTTTTTGGTGTGATTGGCTGGGGAGGCTGCTTGACATTGTTGAGTACCAGGAATGAATTCTCTTGGGCAGTGTGCATTAGTAGTAAAGAACAGCCTCTGCACTTCTGATCAATATGTTTATTAATTTCCCAGCCAGCAGAATGTGGCTGGAAGAGTACTGCAGTGCTCCTTTCTGCAGTGGGTGTTTTCAGCCCAGTGCTTCGTGCAGCTCAGGCTGCACTTCTGTGCATCCTGGTCCAGCCAGCTGTCACTTGGGCCCTTCCTATGCTTCATTTGGATAAAAGAGGAAAACACAAAATTCATTAAGGAGATAGAATGTTACGGATAGGTAAAACTTTACAGCCTTGCAAAATCACGGCTCAGGCCTGTTACTTGGGCCAAGTAGAAATGGACTGTGGGAAAGAGACTCGGCTGAATTATGAGTGGGAAAATAAGTTATATAACCATTGTGTGTTCACATTGTGGTGTGTGGTGGTTTGTTGAATTTTTTTGTTATGATCTAAAACTGTGCTTGATAAAGGGCTGACTGTTTAACAAGGCTGGGTTTTTAAAATAAAGCTGCTCTCCTTTGCACCTGCCTGGGGACTCTGCATCACTACAGACCCTCACCAACAATAGAAGACAATAAAAATTTCTGAAGCTTAAACTCAGTCTTTAATAGGTTCCTTTTCCTAAATCTTTTGTTTCTCTTGTCCATGATTTTTTTTGTAGATACCAAAGGGTGATATAGTAAAAGTAAAATGTTACTCTTTCCTTTCTTTCATTCTGATTATTCATTTTCCTCCATAAAGATGCAACTTTCCTCCAGAAGCCCACAGACTGATGTGACAATCTTTGGAGTACCTTTTGTTTTTAAATTTTTTTTAGTTACTTACATGAAGACCATGTTTGCAGAGAGCTTGCAAAAGAGACTTCCCTTAAGTAAGTACCTTTTCCAAAACATTGGAAACCTCCAGGAGTGAGCCTGGCTTGTAAGTGACTCGCTTTAGGCAGGTATGACTTTGTTGTTCCACTTCCTTTTGTAGTTTTAATGTGTGAAGGCAGCAGTACGAGATAGCAAAACTCATAAAGAGCTAGCAGAAGGAGTTCAGAATTGTTGGCAGTCAACTTCCATGTTAAGAGAGAACATCAGGAAGTACAGAGGAATGGAAGAGGACATGTGCCTAATGGACCCGTTTGATACTCTGCAGTCACAGCTGTGTACAGCTTGTAAAATATGTCATACAAATTAGGCTCTCCCTTTTTCAAGGTGGGATAAAAAAGAGACCTCAAATTACTGATAAAATAGATGTAAAAATACATTTCAGGACATGGTAAGCATTTGCCTGTGCAGCAGTTACCTGCCTCAGTGTTGGAGAACACTCTGGTTGTGATAGAGCTCACTTAGTGAAATCTAGTTTTGTGCGCCCCTGCTTATCTGAATGTTTTCACATAAAAATTAGTGAAAACAAGACATTTAATAGATTAAAATTCAGCTGGTTACATTACTTTCACAGGGTTCTGAGGCAATGTGTGTATTAAAAAACTCAGCAAGGAAATTGTCTGGAGAAAAGAAAGCAAAAGGAGGAATGATGAATACTGCAGCAGTCATATTTGTTGACAAAAACGGATCTAGCAGGGCTTGCTAGCTTCTGTGAAGTTGGACATAAAAGGCTGTAGAAAGTACAGCAGTTAACAGAGAGGCAGATGTTAACAGAGTAAAATGTAATCAAAATGAATACAAAGAGGTTCTCACTCTGTAAAAGCCAACAATGAAAACATAAAACATGGGAATGCTGACTAAGAAACAGTGTTAGAGAAGTAGGATCATGGGAGTGCTAAATTGAACATAAGCATGCAGTATGGTGCTGCTACAAAAATGCAAATATGGGGATACAACTGAAAGGGGACTTCTCTTTCTTTGGACTAAGAAGAATGAGATTCCTTAAAGAACATTCTCTGGCTGAAGCAGTATCATCAGAATTGTTAGAGAAAATGTTCTGCTGGGTGACTGCTTCAAACTTACACTGACGTGCTCTATTAAATCTTTCTGTCTTCAGAACTGACTTTTCAAAAGGCTTTCCAGATGAAATTATGATCATTCCCTCATGGCATTAGAGAAATTGCCCCTTACAGCCTTTCTGTCTTTGTCCTGCTGGCAGAGCACTACTCCTTTTCTGCAGAGAACAGTTAGAATTGCTGCTTTATTCTGTGTAACCTGTTTATTGCTGCATGTCCCCATTGAGTTTTCAACCTCCACCTGAGGAGCATCTTAGAACAAGCACTCCTCCAGCAGCTGTTTTTCCAGTACTTTGCTGTGCTTCTTGCTGTGTTCAGCTGACCTTTTGTGCATAGTCTTTGCAGCTGAAAGCAAATTATGCTACAAGGAATACAGGAGAACTTTTTTTAAGGTTTTTGTGCTCTCCTTAGGTTAATCATAAGCTTTTCCATTATCACAAAATTAAAATAAAGCCAGTTATGGAAGGCTGTATAAATTGGAATCCAAAGGAGGAAAAAGCTGGTTGTTTTTACTTCTATTACAGTTATTTCTACTTCCAACAACTTTCATCTGACTCATGCTTTGTAAATGGTCTCTTGCAGAGATCTTTCAGAGGCTTCTTTGGTTAATTTTCTTTTTAGCATTCAGTTGATTTATTTCCTCTCTTGCCATCTGAGTCCTACTTTATATGGCTTTTGACAGATGCTTCTGGTTTTAACTTGCTGCAAGCTATAGCTGTTAGTTTCACATTGTACATTTGCTCTACTGTTGTATATTCTGGATTGCACTTTCATATTATTCCCTTTTGGTCTAATAATGCAAAGCCATATGCAATTTTAGCTTCAGAGTTATGAACTAGACACGTAAAATTCTTCACCACCTGAACAATTGCTCTGTTTGAAGCAGTGGCTGTTCTCTCTGTGAAGCTGTCTGATCATAGCATGCATTTTCCTGACTGAGTACCATATATTTCACTGAACATTGTTATTAGCAATTCCTAATACAGGTGGCAGGGGAGTTCTATGGCAGGCGGATGATGCTACTGTTCAAAAGAAACAAAGCTGTTATTTTACTTTTAATTACTTCTAAAAACTATGTCTGTATGCAATACCATATTCAATTCTACTTGAACATGATCTAGGCTGTTTAAGGGTGAGATTAATTTAGTTACCTTGACAAGAATTTTGAAGTTCTTACTTCTGAAGTAATGAAAACTAGGTAAGGTTGTATTTTCTCTGCAAATCCCTCAGACACATGGTAAGTCTCTGGGGTAACAGCTGATGTTAGATAGAGCTGCTGAGAAGAAAAGCACAGATAAATCAGAAGTAACTGCCCTTACTGATAACAGCTGTGGTCACGGAAATTAAGAAAGATTTTTCAAAATGTTCTAATCAGAGACAAGAGGATGAAGGAGTCTCTCAGAGACAACAGATAGTCCTTGAATAGCTGACAAAGACAGCTGCACTTGCGCCAGAGCACTGTCCAGAGCAAATGTCTTGTCAAGAATTGTGCAAGTGTATTTCCTGCTGGGGGGCATCCAGTTCTTTGTGTTTGAGCTGAGCAAAGGAAAATGGACAAGGAACATCAATAAGTTTGTCGAAGGGGGAGACAAGAAAGTCGTGTAACAATTTGGCTTCTTTTATTCTATAAGAAAGCTGTAAGGATCTTATTTCACTTATTTTCAGAACAAGTAATGTTGTATAGTGAGATTTGCCCTCTGGAAATTTAGCTGTAAAGAGACTGTGATGAATAAATGGACTTCTTCCTCATGGCCTTGGCTGTATTATTTACAGATAGAGCAGCTTCTTCCATTAAGCTGTAATTCACTTAGTTTTAAACTGAATCACCAAGAAACAATAAGAGATCAGGAAATATATTATTTGGAAGGGAAAAAAAGTCACATTTACAGTAGATCAGTTTTCTTAGTTTATAGCAACAGGGATATTTTGATCTTTTCATTTAATGATGATTCAACAGGGGTAGGTCTGTAACCATAGAGCTCACACAAGACAGAGTGCTGAAGACCCTTAGGCATGAACATGGTGTGTCTTGGTGGCCTTGCCAGTGACTTCAGGGGAAGCCAAATCCACACTTCTTTAGTGAAACACTGAATAGGAGTCACAGAAATGGGAACAAAATGCCAAAAAGGTCCTTGTTTATGCTTGGTTTTGGGAGAGATGTGGCGTGTGCCACTGGACAGTTCACTCCATGTGCTTTGCTTGCTTCACCTACGTTTCCCACTCAGGCTGGGAAGTGTTTGGAGCAGGCTGGCTCCTACTCTGGTACCAGAGGGTGCTTCTCTACTTCACCACTGCAGGGTCTTCAAAGTGGGGCTTTGGTCATCCTGAAGGCCACGAGGCACCTGTGACGGTGGTCATAAGGGTTGCAAGTGAAGAGAGAGGCGAGAATGTTAACTTCATGTTCAGAAGGCTTGATTTATTGTTTTATGATATATATACTACATTATGGCTATACTAAAAGAAATAGAAAGAAAAGTTCTCAGAAGGCTAGCTAAGCTAAGAATAGAAAAGAATGAATAACAAAGGTCTGTGTCTCGGCAGAAAGCAAGAACAGCTTTGCTGTGAGTGGTCAGTAAATCTAAACATTCACAAGAGACCAATCACAGATCTACCTGTTGCATTCCACAGCAGCAGATAACCATTGTTTACATTTGTTGCTGAAACTTCTCAGCTTCAGCAAGAAAAAAATCTTAAGAAAAGATTTTAATGAAAAGATGTCTGTAAGAGGCACCCACTCAGGCTGCACACAAAGCAGCGTGGCACTGCCCTCCTACAGCCAGTCCCCATTGCCTCTTGCTCTCTGCAGCTCAAGAACAGAAAAGTACCATGCTTCCAAGGACATTTTACAAAAACTCCTAAATTACCCTGGTTTAATGATCTGCAGTTTTCCTTCTCAGTTCATTATTATCTAAAATGGGTTTCTATACTTGCACATCTCAGCAAAGCACAGTTTGTCTAGAAAAAACAGTGTAAGAAGATCATGTTGGCAATTATAAGTTATTTCCAGTCTAAATTGCACCTATTGAATGCTTCTGCTGGATTGTACTTAAAAATCATTTTCTCAATAATAGTGCAAAAATATATGTATATCTTGCAGTCTGAAGTCTTCAGTTGTTAGTTTATTGGGCTTTAATCCATTTTAGTGCAGAAGGCTGCAAATGTCTTGAAGAGAAGAAAAATGTATGCAGTTCTCTTCTGTAATCTTATAAGTTGCTATATCATGTTATTTTAAGAAAAAAATTAGTTGGAAGTCTTCATTAAAACTGAATGCTGATGAAGGAGGCATTGGTGCTTGTTTAAACACTGCTGTAAAGGTCTAATAACAGTGGTAGTTGGTGTAATGTGAGTCTAAAGAATACTCCATGATAATAAATAATCTCATAATAACTAATCACTCTAAAAAGTAAGAAAAACAAATTTGAAGAGTGCTGGTTTGGAGTAGTAGTTTATTTGAACATGAGCTAGTAGAAAGAATGTAAGATTTAGGCTACAAATTAGACCCATAAAAAAGTCACAGTTCCAATTATAATGTTTAAATTAAAACATGGCAAGAGGTGTAATGAGGAATTATATGTGGAACATGACTTTTCAAGTTACTGTTGTACTAGCTTGGCCCAGTTCTTAGCAACAAATACACAGTTGTAGTAGAAAGGGACCTTAGAAGTGGAATTTACCCACTTGGCCTTGAATGACTGTTTATTCTAGCTGAAAATGCATTTTGTAGTGTGCATTTGCATTTTTTTGAAGTTTTAAATTTGCAAGTTATTTTTAAATTTTAAATTTAACTGTGGAGATAGTGAGTTGCATTAAACCAACCAATATAGCTGACAAAAATGAGGCACACAGAAACAGGGGGGAACAACCTCTGTGTTTATATTTGAGACATTGCTACCCTAAATTGCATTTTGTTAAGTAGAGTGAGATCTGACTGCAGGAAATCTATTGCTTCTTAAAGAGAATGAGCAAATTAAAAATCTTACCCCAGAGCTCACGATTGTCTCATGTTTTCTTAAGATTAAATTGACACCATCTAGCAAGATCAGCACTAGCAAATTTTCCAGCTCTTTGCACGATCCTTTGCTGCATCCAGAACTCCCTGTGCTTGTTTGAGCCCTCACTTTGAGGTGTTCCTTTTCACTCTCTGCCCTGTGTAGCTGTGTTCTCCATTCTCTGGCATTTGTGCTGTTCCGCTCTGCAATCTGCCTTAGAAGCTCTCTCGTCTGAAATCCACCCTTTGATCCACAGAAAGTGTGAGATCACACCAAATAGCTGCCTGACTCTGCTGTACCTTTTCTCTTCTAGATCTTTGTGTTTTCTCTCACTGAACTTTTTTTTCCCCCCCTTTCATCTCTTTGGGTTTGTTTTTATTCTCTTTAGTCTAAACAAATTGTCCTAAAGGCAGTTTTTTCTTCTTGGTCTGCACAACACATTTCCTGGCCTCAACACCCCCTTCTTTTTCGTTTATTTACAGGTACTGCCCTGTTA
Source organism: Melozone crissalis (assembly GCF_028551555.1). Lineage (NCBI taxonomy): Eukaryota > Metazoa > Chordata > Aves > Passeriformes > Passerellidae > Melozone > Melozone crissalis. The sequence goes on along the minus strand of NW_026535840.1, from coordinate 2,640,504 downwards.
TCTTTCCTGCCAGTTAATTTTCTTCTGTGCCACAGGTTTAATGTGTTTGAAATCAAATTGTGTGTTATTGTTGTGTTATTCTTGAAAATAGCATGGTCATAACTATGAATATGATATGAGTAATTTGTACTCTGAAACAGTAAACTGGTCTCACTTGCCCTACAAAAAGCCCTCTGAAACTGGTTCCCCGTTTCTTTGTTTTTTTCAAGTTTGAACAAAATATCTCAAGGCGTAAGACTTGCAAAATAAAGATCTCGGTTGTTTTGGAGTCATGAACCAAACATCAAATTTAGGCAGGGATCATGCATGTGAACAGCAGATGTTTCTTAATTCATCTATTCTTTTTTAAAAGAGGAGGAAAGCAAAACGGAGTTATAAGACATATTGCCAGTAAATGAAAGACACTTCTTACTGAAGATGAACATCTTTTCAAGACAAATGCACAGAAAAAGCCTTTTGGCTGTGTCTGTGCTTTGGGTACTGTGGGTGACTAGCAAAATACTGTAACTTTGTAAGGTAAAGCCTCCTCTAATTACCATTACTATGCAATTCGTATTTTTTTATGAAAGATATTATTGAAAATCTCATTAACCATTTATTATTTCTTAGCTTCAGGAAGAATTTGAATATTTCTTACCTTGGGCTTACAGAGATCACATCACGAAGAGTCTTGTGAAATGCATAAAGGCAGTGGAAATTAAATGAATAGGGGTTTTTTTGTTGTTTTAATTCACCCAGGTGTTTGCTTATAGAAGATCATTATATCTTCCTAGAAGGAGCTGCTTTCACATAAAGTGCAGAGGTGCTGCAGGAGTTACCTGCACAACTTGATGGGATAATGGAGATTGCCAGGGGAGAAAGCAGCACTCCTGTGGAATTGTCTTTTAAACATTCCTTTCCTAGATCCTAGTGCATCATTGCAGGGGCCCAAAGCTAGACCTGGGAAGGTGTCAGCTATGTTCTATGGGAATACTGGATTTATTTCGGAGCCTGCAACTGTGATGAAACAGAAACTTTGTTGGGAAATTACTGACTTTTAAGTTCTCCTTTCCGTCTCCAATTCATGATGCTCACCAGCAGCAGGTTTTGTTTGTTAAGAGTTTATTATTTTTTACTTCATCTTCCCGACATAACCAGGACCTCAGGATGAGAGATGTGGAAGAGTTTATCCAGGATTAATCTGTTTTTAAAGTAAGGGTTGAATAGCATGCAATAAATACTTTGGCATGTTAGTGTGCATTAGAAGGAGCAATAAGAATTAAACAAAACAATACCTGCTGGGTGCTTAATTGACCAGCATTCACTTTGAGCCATAACCAAGGCTGAAGTTCTTTGGGAAAAAGAGTTGTGATTATGTAATGAAAGATGATTATAGCTCAAGCACAAGGGAATGGATTATGTTTGCAGAGATACCAAATGCCAGAACTAAGATTATTTTTGTGCCTGTAGCATCTGGTCCTGTGAGAAAGTAAATTAGAATAAATATCCCCCTGTTCTTGTACAATGACTTTCTTATATTCTTATGAAATATTTTTAATCTACACTTGTGGAATTCTTCCTCCCACATGAGAGATAATTTTTACATGGAGCATCTGCCAGTCATTTATGCATCCAGGCCCATGGAATGTGCATGAAAAGAATGTCTTGGGGAATTTGACTTCTAGGATTGCAATGAGAGATCTTCGACACGTCCCTCAAGACACCGTCTTCTCAACAGGTCATCCAGCAATGGATATCTTGCTCGGACAGCAGCAAAAATCCCCGAAATCTTTTAATGCCAAGGCAGAGTTAGATCAGACTCACAGTCAGACCTCCTCTTGTGTGAGGCCCACGGGGATGTGCAGGTTTGTCTGCAGTTTGACAGTGTGGCACAGGGTGAGGTGGTATTATTCAAAGTTGATTCTCTTGCTCTCAGACCAGTATTCTGTTGGAATGAGACTTCTTTGGTGTCAGCAAGAACCCTGAGTACTCAGCCCTCTTCTCTTTGTTCTTGAACTTATTTTCTCATTGCAGGAGAATATGCAGACCCTTCTTTCCCCAGCTCTGCAGGATGATTAGCTGCACTGTAAACAAAGCATTTGCAACTAGGCATTATTTTCTATTCCATTTTAATGTGACTGTGTCCTTAGAATACACAATTTAAGTTTTAATTGCTTATTAAGAGTAGTCATTGCAGTTAGATAATTCTGTGAGGAAACGGGAAAACAAATTACTTGCAACTAATCCTTGTTCAATTTTAGCACCCTGAAAATGAAGAGTTGCCAGGAGAGTGAGAGAGAGGAGGGGGAAGGAGAAACACTGGTTAAACATACATTATTCTTTCCCCCCGAAATGTCAATAACAGCTTATCCAAATTTCTTTTCTAGATTTTCAAGGCATTAGTTTAGAGCATTAGAAGTTTTTGCACCCACAGACAGTAGGCTGCAATTACCTAGTAGAAAAACAGTCCAGCAGTGTGTTGAAATTTCCTTTTCTCCTAGGAATAATATCATGAAAAAATGATATTATTGAAAGTTATTTTGTAGCACTGATGTGACACTGCTGTCTCAGAAAACAGGTTTTAGTCAGTTTTATTTTTAGTACTTTCTTAGAGAAGCCAAACACACCAACCTGTGTGGTTCTCCCTCTTAAAAGTTAGATATGTTTTAAAAATTCCTTTTGAAAAAACAAGGTATGAGAACTAACCTTAAAAAAACTGGTATTCTGCCATGATTCCATTGGCTGCAGTGGAGCTGTGTGATTTAAAATTAATACTAATAGACACCTGAATTAACTCCTGTGTTTTCCCCTTCAGAATGATACAGGTGACAGGCTTTTAATGCCCTTCATTTAGTCATGTATTAATATTTTAAATCCTTAGAGTAAAAGACTTCCTGGAGGATTGGAATGATGATTTGTGTTTCTAGTCTGCTCTGCCAAACAAGAGAAGTCTGAAAAAGGGAAGAAACTTGTAATATCATGATTTCTTTAAATGCAACTGGGTGGTGTACTTTGAAATTATTTCTTAAGTTTTAATGTCAGTAATATTTGAGCGGTTTAGGTTATTGTTAATAATTGACCTTAAGTACCTTCCATGAACTATTCAATTTCTAATCTGAATTTATGAAGTCTTTAATAATACTGGGCTGGAAAGCAGTGATGAAAATAAAAAAGCATGTGCTTTCTGATTTTTTAATAAACCTTTTTTTTCTGCAGAGAAAAATAGATTTTTTTTAGTGAGACTCGGTTCTTACTTAAATGATAAAGAAGAGGCATTTTATGGGCATTGCATTTACATAGTTGTCTCACATTATTGTTTTTACTTTAATTAGCCTTCTGTCACACCCACGTACCAGTTAGTGGTATTTTTGAAGGGAAATGTTCTCTACCGTTTCTTAATTAAAATCAAGGAAAGAAGAATATGCATTTTTGCTTTATTGTTTTGGTTATTTTTTATGTGTTTCAATGAAATATCTAGCTGCACAAATAGGAAGCATTGGACCTAATATTACATCAATATAGGTGCAGTTTAGATCGTGTGAAAATGCAAATGATGAGTACATTTGTCCGGCTGGTGTATTCACTGGAATGTCTTCAATTAATAATTTCTAAGGGCTTGTGGTGGTGTTAAAGCATTACCCCTGGACTGCACTCATGCTCCATGCTTCAGTTCTCCAGCGTTAAAATAAGGGCAGTAACTCCTTCCCTTTGCCCTTTTGTTTTCTCTTTGGTGTAAAGCCTAAACTGGGGCTCTGAGTCTCTCTCCCCTGTGTTTGCTGGTTCAGCAGTGTGGAATCCTTGAGTGCTGCTGTTACACTGACCCTCTGAACAGATTATCTCTGTTCTTCAGCTCCTGGTTTGCTGCTCGTTGTTTAGGAAGGTGATTCTCTTCAATGTGTTTTTAATAAACCCCTTTAGACATTCTTTCATGACTGTTCTGCTCATTGTGAAGACCTCTTTCCCACAACTACTACATTGGGCTTTTATTTGAGTTGGAGCTTATATTAGCTGACAAGACTTAGGGATTTTCTTTGTAAATCAACCTGCCATTGCTCAGTTGAGTTTATTGTCTCCTGAATTATTCCACTTCTTCCCCTTCCCCAGCGTTTGTCCCTTGGGAAATGGATGGCACTTTTTCAGGGGAATATTTAATGTTGTTAATTTTCAGAACCAGAGAAAGGGAAGGTGCCTAGAGCTCCCCCATAAAAAGTACACAGAGATGGATTTGTCCTTAGCATGCAGGCAGTCCTTAGGCTGTCAGTTGTGCAAGTTCATAGACAGTGATTTCTGACCTAACTTTCTACTCTCTCCTGTTTTCTAGCAGGCAGATCATCAGTGAAATATTTAAAGATACAGAAGGCGTACCTGCATAAAAAAATGAAATGAATGCTAGTAGCTTGTAATGAAAATGATTTGTCTATGCTCTTTCACAGTAAAATATGTTTTAATTTTTTTTCAGCTGCATTGCTGCAGTGATTTGAAAGCCAGATCAAGTTTACCAGGGGCATTATTATAAAACTGGGATTAAAGCTCAACCTACTCAATTTATTTGTATCATAAAACAGTCAAAAATGCTGATGGCAGTTGAACTATTGATAGTTTATCAAGTTTTATGGACTAATGGAATGTAGATCACCAGTACTTGTGTTAATAATGATTTTATAGCACTGTTTTTAAACAAAGACAGTGATTAAAGAATGTTGGTTAAACAGCACGTCTGATAGTTCTCTAGAAAATATTTCTTCTTTCTTTTTTCTTTTTAATTGAAGAAGCCCTATGAGTTGCAGTTTACTTAATTGAAGGAGAGCGTGTCAATAACCATAAACTGGAGAACAGCTAATAAACACGCATGGATTCTTCTAATTAATTCCTGATTGCAAAGTGTCAGAGCAGCAGAGTGTGTGTGGCCGCTTGCTTTCTCTCTCCTTGCACCCTCCGTGTGCCTGTACCTGCCCCCAGGTACAGATTGTACAGCACAGCAACCACATGGACCTGGTCTAAACTGGAAAGAACCCATCAGAATAAGATGAAACGTGAGACTTGTCTTGATTGCTGTCTGAAATGGGCACAGTACAGCTGAAACCCTTTATTCTGGCTGCCACTGTTTGACAGTGCTGTGCAGAGCATTGTTTCATTTCTTGTAAGTGTGAGCTTGGTAATGGTTTATAAGAATCATTTCTTGTCATTTTACAGGCATGAGGGAATTTGTTGGTACCCTCAGACCTCTAAGCCGTGGTTTCTATGACACCCTTCTTTTTCTTAGCTCAGCGGGAAATGCACCTTGGCATTGAGAGAAATTGTTTTCATGCAGGACTGGTTCTTGTAAAATTAATCTGAATTTAATATAAGGATAAGCATGTAGTTAATCAAATAGCATATTTGTCGGGGAAAAGCTGGCTTGACTTAGGGAATTTTCCTTAATTTATTGGCAACTAATGCAAATTTAATTAGTGATCCGTATATTGAGAAAAAAAGCCAAGCAATTTATCCCTTAGAGAAATACTTCCTCTCCCCTCTCCCCAGGCTCAGGTTCAGCCCACCACATTTCCATGCCCCTTCCTACTGTGTTAGCGGGCTTGCAAGGGTCTTTCAGGGGTGAAGAGATAGACAAGAGTCTTGACTTCATGATCAGAAGGCTGGATTTATTATTTTATGATATATAATACATTATTACTATGCTAAAAGGAATAGAGAGAAAAGTTCAGAAGCTGCTATGCTAAGAATAGAAAATGAATGAATCAACAACGGAGCTCTCTCTGATTCTGTCCCAGAGAAAGCTTGGTCTTTGATTGGCCCTTAATTGTAAACATGGAACATGGGCCAATCACAGGTGCACCTGTTGCATTTCACAGCAGCAGATAACCATTGTTTACATTCTTCTTCTGGGGCCTCAGCTTCCCAGAAGGAAAAATCCTCAAGAAAGAATTTTCCGCAAAAGATGTCTGTGACACTGCTGCTGTTCCTGCAGGTTTTCCCCCTTTGCTCTAAACTGGAGGTGCTGTTGGGAGGTTGAAGTCACCTCTTGTCCCAGAGAACAAACCCAGACAGGGCAAGAGCTCCAGCCCTGAGCATCCCAAGGGCTCAGAGCTTGCTTCTGTCAGGGACTGGCACTTGTGGGCTGTAGTGAATTGTAACACCAGATCGGCTCAGTTCAGCCTGGCTGCCTATCTGAGAATATAAAATGGTTTTCTTTACCGTGTTGGCAACCACCTCAGGTTTCTCCTTAGTTCATGTGATGGCCTCATCTCTGGGGTGTGACCCTGTGTTTACTGCTTCTCGCCATTCATCTTTTGAGGTCAGCTAGAGTGTGTTGCCCGGGCAGAAGGAGCTTTGCATTTCATTCACTGCTCTAATTTTTGGTGCTGCAAGCACAGGAGTACAGTGGAAACAGAAAGGTGAGAAAGATGTTTCAAGTGAAATTAACTGCTATTGTACTGACATAGCCTGGTTATGAAATCACCCTGTCTCCTTTCCTCTGCTGGTAGGTACATCTTTTCTCTGTGACTTCAGAAACTGTGGAATAGCTTTCTTCCAATATTTTAAATCCTCAGAGAAAAATAATAGAAGGGATCAACTTGTAGCTTTAAATTACTTAAATAACAGACTTTTAATTTAAAACTACATTAAATGGCACCATCCAGCAAGGGAAGAGCTCCCCTCTTCTCATAGCATATGCATTTTGGATGTTTACTTCATTCTGTTTTTGCTTTTTGCTTCCTAGCCATCACCTCCAGTACAAATCACAGGTCTGAGAAACTGAACCTATGAGGCAAATTTAATGTTTTTCTTTCTTCTGTGTTGTTCACAGTAGAGGAAAGAGATGAAACACCAAGTAGAAAACTCAGGCAGCCACAAGAAAGCAAAATTCTTGATCCTTCAAAGACACAGGGTTTTTTACTTCTTCAAAGTGTGCTCTGCCAGACTGATGTTTAGCATGAGACACAAGTCTCACAGTTGTTGATGGGACTCCTTAAAGATTTCCTTGCGCAAATACCTGATGATTAAGCCTCAGCTAACTTATTTGATATTTTGTCATTAGTTTAGGTTTAAATAAGTGAAGAGTCAGTCATGTAAAAGTCATTAAGTACCTAAGCCCATCACTGAGACTTCCAAACACCACATTTTGGTGGTGCATAAACTAGGAAGTCTCTAACTTTTTACAGGTCCCCGGATGGTTTGGTTTCTGCTTCCTGTCAGAAGCAGAAGTGCCTAAATCAATGTTGGTACCTGCTGGGATATCCAAACCTTGACCTTCTTAGACCCAGCAATAACACCTAGTAAGTCCAGGGAGAAGGCTGTAAGGGAGTTGTAGTCAAGTGTTTAGAAGACATTTCCCCTCTTTGTTTCCGTTTTTAGTTGGCTTTATTAGGTTCATAGTATGTTCTAAGCCTGCCTGCATATGAAACCAGAAGATATCTCGTTGGTTTTGTTATCTGTACAGTAAGAGTTGTAAGGACTGGTTGTGAAGAGGGCATTAGAAACCAGGGGATGGATTAATTTTCTCAGGCCGTCCTGGATATCATTCTTTTGTTAAAGGAAGCTGACTGCTTGAAATACTCATTGAAATTTTGCAAATCCAGAGTGGTACATGGATTCCTGTACTTTATAGAGTGTCTTCCAGACCTTCCTGGGTTCTTGCAGGCAGGGGGATGCTGCTGTTTGGATTCGAGGTTGCACAGCTCAAGCTGTGTTCCTGTAATAATCCAACAATGTTCCCTCACCTTTCATTCCCACCTCAAGCCTTGTGTGGTGGTTTATATTATACACCAAGTGACTGCTCAAGCTGGTTTTTTAGGGGTTCAGGTTTCTTGTGCTGTGTTGCATTTTTATGCTTTCCTAGGTTTTTTGCCTTTAGTGTGATCTGTGGCCATGAATCAATGAAATGTAGATAACTCAAGATGCTATATGATTTCTGATTTAACAGAAGGTGCTTGTGGTTTATTGATGTCGTTCGTGTAAGGTACTGAAGGGCAGTTTCTTATGGATTTAGTTATGTTGCCTCAGTATTTATCCAGCAGCTAATTACAACAAGTTCAAGTCTATCTTAACACCTGTTTAATGATAGGTGTTTGCTAAAAATACTTAGCAATAAACCTCTGCTGAGGAGTAGTATTGCTAAGCAATATGGGTTGGGACATTAAAGGCAACTTTAAAAACAGTGAACCAAGGAAAAAAGAACAAAACATAAAAAAAGGCCCTAGAAGTGATGGAGGGGTGTTTATTGGCATCAATGGCATGATGTTTGTACATTGGTTACGGTGTAACGTTGCACAGATCAGGCACATCTCAGAAGCCACGTGTGTCAACACAGGAGATCTGAGGCATCTTTTTAAGGTGCTAAGGAATGAGATCAGGAAACCTTCTAAGAAAATGAAAAAGTACCTCCCTACCTGCTCAGCTGGGCTGCCAAGGTAAAACACCCAGCTTAGAGCTGCTCTTGGTGCAGAAATGGGTTTTCCTAAGTGTTTCCTATGCACACCTACTGGGAGACACCAGGGCCTCTTCCAGCATTTTGTTCTTGGTTGAGATTTAAGTGCCTGTGATCAAAAAAAAGTGCTGACTTGTTACCATTTCTTACATCCAAAATGCTGTTGGTGAGAGGGGAGAAAGGCAGGTTGTATTCCCCTGGATAATTTTAGTGTTAAAAATAATAAATAGAGAATTTCCAAGTAACTTAGAAAATGAGCTGTGAAGTTTGCAAGGCACAAGTGCTTTCTGAATGTCTTTGTGTTTATGAAGGTGCTTCTTATAAGGGGAGGAAATGCCTCAAGAACGTTAATATCCTTATGCTATTATTAATGCAAATAGTCTCCTTCTGCTCTTCTCTTTTTCTTTCTCAGTCTCTTTTTGTCTTGAGTTGTGAAGTGTTATTAAGAACTAAATTACTTTACCTAAAGATTTTGCTAGTGCCATGGGTGCCAAGAGAATTTCTATGTCACTGCCTCCAATGATTCGATCAATATATTAGTACTTTCCAGGGTCTTCCAGATGTGTAACCCAATTGAATTTATTCCAAGTGCATTTTGATTCATATTGTTCATCCTTACCTAAGTGAAGTGTTTTGAAGGTGAGGATGCAGGTGAAAAAAGGATTGCCAAGGGTTGCATTCGTTTTGTATATCCCTTATTTCTACAAAAAAACCATAATTTCAGAGGAGGAAAATACTATAGATATTATTTAGAAACTAATTGAAATAAAGATATTTGTTAAAAATAAGTAGCCAATCAAAAAAATCTCATTATGCAGAGGAAAAATGTCTACTGTGAATCCTCACAGTTGTCTTCCTAAACTTGTTCAAACTTAGTCTGTGGCAGTAAAACTGTCTTTTTGTGTGATGATTTTATGTGTTTCTCATTGAGCTTCCCTGTGTTTTAGGTGTAATAGGTGATTATAAATAAATAAAATCACAGCATTGTTTTTACCTACACATTTTAGAGTCTTACCGGAATGAGTGTGGAGGGTTTGTCTTTGTGAAGGTAAGGAGACAAAGGTAACAGCTTGAATTGTGGAAATGCCTTGCTGGCTGTATGGTATATATGGTGTTTATATGCCTGATGGACAGATGGATTCTGTACTATGTGTTTCCGTGGCTGAAATAACATGGAATTCCCTGTACTCAGCATTTGTTCCATATGCCTTATTTTTTATTTCACACAGTAGTATTCCAGGAAGGAAACTGCTCTCCTACTTCTTATTAATCAAATAAGACTTCCAAATTTTAGTTATTGTCAGGAATACCTTTATTTCTCTTTCCATTTTTAAATTCAAGCAGTTTTTATGCTGGTGGCCCTCCACCTCTTCAGAATATTGTGTTGCTAAATGATTGTCAGCAGACATAAAATCAGCATTGACATTGATAAAATTATGTCAGTAGACACAATGCAGGGTTAATTAGAAAGTTTGGCATATAGAAAACCACTTTGTATAGTCTTTCACTGCCTGCATTATCATTCTTAATGAGAATTACATAGGGCTGCTAGCAAACACTTCCCCTTTGGAGGTGACTTACACTGCCACACTCTTTTTCTGTATGTGAGATGTCATTTCTGCATATAAAATTAAATATATAATGTTCCCAGACTTGGGAAGCTGGACCTGTTTGACCATGGGAGAGGACAGTTGCTGAACACAGTTACTGCCTGCTCTTGTTTCTCAGTGCCAAACATAGTCACACTGTTAGAACGAGCTGGAAAATCCAGAAAAGAGGCAAATCCCCCCCCCAGCTGCAGTGCTTGAGTCCAGGCTGTAGCTCTTTATCAAATCTGCTTTATCTAGCAGGGTTCAGGTGTGATGTGGAGGTTGTTATGCAAGGTGTGTCACCTGGGCTGGGTTTAAATAAAGCTGCTGATAACCACTTGTTGAAAACCCCCTCAGTTTCAGTCTGAATCTCTCTCTTTGAGGAGCGCTGAGATTCATGATAACCCAAGGAGAAATGATAGTCTTTAGAAGTGGTGTGTGAGGGAAAAGGAAATGAAGGGACTTAATCTTTGTTTATTCTCCTCAAGATCAGAATCTGCAGTTTATTAGTCATAATAAAATAAAGGTAGAAAAATTCTGTGGAGCTTTCTAACAAGACTTCTCCCAGTGAGACTCTCACAAGAGTAAAACATAGGAGAGCTAGAACTTTAGGGAAAAGAAAGGATTTGTCAAAACCAAATCACTGGCATTGTGGGGGAGAAGGAGTGTCAATATAAATCAAATTGGGGAGGAGGATGGGAGGTGATGCCTGCTCCCATGGCTCACAGGCCTTGAGAAACAGGCCTGGCTGTGCCATAGCAGAGAGAATTTGTTCATGCAGCCTCGGCCTCTGCGCGTTCCTTTGGGGTCGCATGAACAGGAGTGGTTTTAATAGATTAAAAGGTGATGTTTTAGGAGGATAATATAGATAGAGACCAGAGCTTATTTTATAGTAATTTCATTTTTCTGCCAGTTTGCAAAGTCAGCGCAGTGCTTTACTGTGCTCCCTACATAGCACTCATGTTTCAAGTTGAGCTGTCCCTGGGGGAATGGAGCTTACTGATGCCAGGCTTTCAGTGGTGTAAACAAATCACACAGAAACATTTGTTCCACGTCCAGGAAATATGGCACATGCTATTACAGCATAATTTAAAAGGAGATATTAATAACTAAAAACTGTCCATCATAATTTATTCCAGAGTGTAATGGAGGATAAATGCTTTGTATCACAGAGATCTGGCTCCCATTTTACTGTCAGTTTGTATATGCAGCAATTCAGCCTCAGGTGAGAGTGAGTTTGAGGGGTGGAGAAGGGGACAGTAATTTGAGCTTTAAAAAATATTTTGTGTAATTTAAGATCTCTTGTTAGAACAAACTATGTTCAAATAGTCTGCAGTGAGCTTAGCCTGGATATATTCAGTGTCTCCTGAAGTATCTTAAGTGAAAGAGGAAAAAGAAGTAAAGCTAGTGTGTTGAACTCAAAGATCACCCTCTAGTTCAGGATTTGAGGCTTATGCCCTTTCCATGCTTTCTGTGATTGGTGATGCTGACACCTGTTGTCAATGCTTCCTTTATTATTGTGAGGCTTAAGCCATGTCTGTACACATGCATCCCTGGTGTCTTGGGGAAGGATGAGATTTGTTCGTTTTGACTTTGGTTAAGCCTTTCATCAGGATGTTTTATTTGAATCTGCCTTTGCTCTGTATTTTATGCATATAGCAAGATACTGAGACACTTGGGAATCTTCATGTAAGACCTAGTTTGCTTTGAAACTGTGAGTTGTGACCTGTTGTATATCAAAATCTAAAGTCTGCCTGCTGGAAGTGTGTTTGCACAAGTTAGGTGTTACGGAGGTGTCACTGAGAAGCTATCACTGATATGTAGGTGAGAACATTAGGGGATCTCCAAAGTCATCGTGACACACTGATTGTTACTGAAAACTAGGTCATTTCCACAGAAACTGGGACAGCGGGGACAGGAGTCAATGAAAAGAAGGGGGGAGAGGGATTTCCAGTTGCATGTCTGAAAAGTAAAATATCTGTCTTCCCTTTGAACTATCTGCTCAGATCTTGGAAACTGATTGGGTGTTTTTTCTTGTTTATTCTGCTCATTTACATCATAATGTATTTTCTTAAAATCAGCCATATCATCTTTCTGTGATTAGCTGTGGTGGATTCAGTCTTGGCCTCTGGAGCTGCTTTCATGTCAGTAACAGAACTGACAGTAACATCTGGAATATCAGGTGGAAAATGGCAGCACTAGAGAGACCTCTGCAGTATCAGCCTGTGTACCCTGTATGTGACATGAGGAGTGACAAGGAGTGTGTTTCTCAGCTCCTGAGCCATTTGCAGCTTTTAATATCTGAATATTTAAATACTGATAGCAGCACAAGAATGCAAGTTTCTATCCAGTCATGTAAGATGCCCAAATGCATTGTGGACAAAAGCCAGCGTGGAGCTTCTTGGACAGGAGGTTCACAGCTCAAAGGCAGAAGCTTTCCAAGTGTCAGGGGCAAAATCCAGAAGGCAGCTGAGCCCCCCATGGCCTCTCACTCACTTGCCCCCAGTGGGATGAGGGGGAAATTGGAAGGGCAGAAGGGAGAAAACTTGTGGTTTGATAAAGTCATTTTAACAGATAAAGCAAAAGCCCTGCACACAAGGAAAGCAGAACAAGGAACTGATTCCCCCATGGCTGGGCAGGTGTTCATCCATCCCCAGCAGAGCAGGGCCCCATCATGTGTGACAGTGACTGGGGAGGACAAACTCCATCACCCTGAATGTCCTTTGCTTCCTTCTTCTCCTGCCCAGCTCTGTGTGCTGAGCACGGCCCCACATGGGCTGGGAAATCCCTTGGGTCACTTGGGCTCAGCTGTCCTGGCTCTGTCCCCTCCCAGCCCTCACTGCTGGGGCTGGGTGAGGCCAGAGGAGGCCTTGGCTGTGTGTGAGGTCTGCTCAGCAATGCCCAAAACATCCCTGTGCTGCCAATGCCCAAACCATCCCTGTGCCACCAACACCCAAAACATCCCTGTGCCACCAATGCCCAAAACATCCCTGTGCTACCACTGCCCAAAACATCCCTGTGCTACCAATGCCCAAAACATCCCTGTGCTACCACTGCCCAAAACATCCCTGTGCTACCAACACCCAAAATATCCCTGTGCCACCAATGCCCAAAACATCCCTGTGCCACCAGTGCCCAAAACATCCCTGTGCCACCAACACCCAAACCATCCCTGTGTTACCAACACTGATTCCGGCACAAATCCAAACCATGGTGCTAGATGAGCTGCTCAGAAGAAAACTAGCTGAAACCAGTGCACCAGGAAAGAAGGGCCATGAGCTAGTCTGTTGCTTATTCAGGACAAACGTGCAGCAGGAAATTTAAGTCACCAAGTCCATGGTGACTCTCCTTGGATCTGCTTGTTGAAAATAGCACTACAATACATCCTCAACGTGCAGGTTCCAAATCAGTGCAGAAGACAAATCTGTGTTTACTGGTAATCTCAAGCCATTCTCATCTTATCTTACATCTTCTTTCTCCCCATAAATCCCTAACTGCTCTTGGTTAAAAGGGCACTCCTTCAGACTGTGTTGTTTAGCACCGACAGCATGTGCTGCCTTGACTGCAGGAGGGTGTCATCAGAACACTCTTGCTATAATTATCAGAAAGACTAGCAACCTCAGGGGATGTCCTCTGAAAAATTCTCATTTCTAATGGCTGTGTATTACCAGCCTGTGCCTGCTTGCATGTTCTGATTAAACATGGCATCTTGAGGCTCCTTCTGTTAAAGTTTTGATAGGAATTACTGCCTCTGAGGGTACACAGAGTTTTTCTTCAGCTATCCTGACTCCTTCAGTAGTGTCAGCTTTTGTTACAGAAAGAAGCCAAGCATGGAGCTTCTCTTGTCACTGTCTTTACTGTCTCCCACTACTTCCCACTTCATCACTAATGTTCATGCTGGCCACCAGTGTTTTTAATGCTAAAGACCCATCCAAACCTAATTCCAGCAGGAATAAGAAAGGTCTCCAGCATCAGACAGCTTAACATACGCATTCAGGGTTACTCTTCAAAGTGGATATGGCTCTGAAATCGCAGCAAGATCCACAGCTCCTGCTTTCCAGAGGGTGCTTTTGCCTCGAAAAAGCAGGTGGAGCAGTGCCCCCCTTGAGGGGGAGCCCCTGTTTTTGTTCCCAAGTGCTTGAAGCGCTGTGCTCTGCAGAGCATTCTCTACCTGTGCTGAGACCATTAGCAACACTCCAAGAGATTTCCGGGGGAGAAGCCTCCCTACAGTTTTGCTTTCTTTCAAACTATTCTGCTTCCCTGCCCTAGCACTTTCTTAGCATGTGCTCCAGAAATTGTCACAGTAAATAATGGTCTGCTGTCATCAGTCCTCAGCATCAAATACCTCAGCAATGAGACAGAGCTGCCAGGGAGCTGAAAGCTTTTAATCCTACACACAGACCCACCACCCATAATTTCAGTCAAATGTCTTTTCAGGGATAGACTGACAGATTTAAATCCTAATGGCAGTCTATAAATTCTGCAAGACAGGCTTTTAATATCCTGGTCTATGGCTATACTTTCTAATTCTTGAGCATATTCAATCTATTCTTCCTTCCTCATCCCCTATCTAAGAAACCATCACAGGGTCTTGAAATCCTATCATTATTTTATCCAGGTGCCATGAAATGAATCTCCTATGCACTTTGATGCAAATGAGTTTTTCAGAAACTTCTTCCCATTTAAAAAAACGAAGGCTAGAAAATATTTTTGATTTTTTTTAATCCGAAACTTCTTCTTTGGAATGCTGCCTCTCTGGGCAGTATTCTGCTGAAGAAGGGAAAGTTCTTCAGTATTCTGCTGAAAGTTCTTCAGTATTCTGCTGAAGAAGGGAAAGTTCTCAGGCTGTAGAATACAGACACCTACACGTGCACCAGATCACTGCATCATATAAGAACCAATCTCAGTCAGTTCCAAGGCCTGCTGGTGATGTTTCCTTTAAAGATTGTGCTGCCAGCCAGCTGACACCTTGCATAAGGGGTGGAACAGGACCTTCTTCACCTGCACAAGTGCTGAGGAGCAGAGCATTGCCTCTGCCTTTGCCATGAGCTCAGGGTGATGCAGGAGAAGGAAGATCCTTGGATCTTTGCACAAAAATGTTAGGCTGTATCCGTAGCTTACAGCAGTATTCCCTCCCCAGTGTCATTTCCAGGCCTCCCCAAGTTCTTGAGGTAATTTTGCCACCAAACACCAATGAAAACTCCCTCAGCATCACACCTGCAGGCATTGTGCAAGATGGAACCGTGGCACAGCCTGCCAAGCCCCCCTTGGGCCGTGCAGAAAAGCCCTGACTTTCTCCTGCCAGTACACAGAGATATCAGCCAGAGTTATCTGTGTGCAGAGTCTTGTGACTCAGCCAATCACTCACACAATATTTCTGTGAATATTCATTTGGATTTTTAAACTAATTAATGGGAAGTGCTTTGAAATAATTCTGTGTTTACTGTTCATTTGTGTCTGGGGAATCATTTTCTCTCGTGTGAATTCTCACAAGTAGCCTGAGCAGGATCTGACTGAACTGCAAAATATGTGTATCAAAATTCCCACTGTTCTTGTTATCTAAACTATTCAGTGAGGAACAGAATACCATTTAATTTCACAAGTGATTTTAAAGAATCTGTTTGTGAAGATAATTTCTGAATGTGTTTAGACAAATTAATGTCGATTAATAAATCTATTCAATGGTTTTTTACTAGATGTGAATTTTCACCACATTTATGAAATTACTCCTTTGAGTTTCTAACAGTTCCAGTAAGACTTGGAACTACATTAACAAAATTTACTGCTAAGGCCACAGATCTGAACCCAGCCCTCAGTCTCCCCTGTGTAACACTGACTTTACAAGCTGTGTTACAGTCCTCAGATCAGAGCCATTCTTTTATGCTGTGTTCATTGATTGCATGGCACAATACCTCTGTTTTCCATATAATTCTTGTTATCACTTGAGAACGAAAGAACATTTTAAATAACAACATACTAAAATATGAATAAACTATTTCTCCAGAACTAGTGAAAACTGTAGTTTATAGTAGATGCTTTCTCAACACATCTTCCCATTTAAGAATGTGGAACCCTATTAAAAAGTCAATGGAAATTTTGTTTATCAAGCCTCTCAAATAATTTTTAAAAGGGCTTTAATATATACTTGGAGTTGTATGGTTTTCAATGAAATAATAATTTTATTACTATTATGTACTTGAGCAGTGTTAAGCTGACCACTAAGTTCATTGGGAAGGACTTTGCTTAGTAACCATCTGATCTGTTCCACTGAAATATTCTTTGACTTCAATCCAAAAGAGAAAACTGTTTGGTATATGACTTACAAAATTTCAGTAAGAAATGAGAATTTAATGAGGTGTCATGAGACATACAGGGGGTTTTTATACACCATTACATGAAATAGGATTAATAATTTTAAGGAAATTACCTACAATTATGTAAAAATACAGAAAGCAGGCTCGAGGTGAATTGTTGAGGAAAACACCCTCAACAAAAGTGATTTTTTCATTTTGTTCAGGAAGCTGCCACTTAAAGTAAAACACTTTGCTTCTAAAACTCAAAATTGTGTTAATGCACCCTGCGTGTTCACTGTAGCAGTTAATTACAAAATTTATTACAATTTAGAGTTAAGAAAACCATTTGCCTTTGAGGTATGGTAGCAAAGAGGCAGTGATAAAGAAAATAATGAGTACATGCAACTATATATGCATATAACATAGGGGTAACATTTGAATGCATGTCTGTCAGTACAGAGCAAGACTTGCAGGGGGTAAACACTCGGAGTTTTGAGGCCAGATTTATTATAAGTGTTATTTGTGGCACTGCCAGAGTTTGACCCCCACCAGCAGATAAACTGCTTCTAACTTTAAAGCTAAGCTCTAATTTTTTCATGAGCTTTTTACTCTTCTGCTGTCTCATGTCCCCACAACAGCCCTGGCTGCGCACAGCTTGCTGTGGTCACCTCATGGAGCGAAGTTTTGTGATGAAGAAAAAGTCCACGAAACAACTTCCTGGTGTCTCATGCATGTATGGAATTATGGAACTGTAGCTTGAGCTGTGCTGAAGTCACAGGTGGGCTGCTGGAAATCTTGTGGAATTCAGGAGGAGCAAATGCAGGGACCCGATACGAGTTCAGCAATCCATCAGGACAGACCCAGAGTGCACCAGCATCTGTGTCCATCACTAGCTCACAGCTGATACTAGTATAAAAACACTGGAATATTTTCATAGAGTACTTAGCTGACATTTCTTCCCCTTTCTTCTTTCTCCTTCAAAATGTCTCTCATATTTTTTACACAAAAGTATTTATTCCAGAGTTCCACTCTCTGGAGTTTAATATCTCTTCTGCCTTACATCAGCATCTAGAAATATATTTTTTTTATATGCAGAACCTTGGAGGTATAAAAAAACAACTGCAAAACCTAACTCTGTTCCTTTTCTGACTGGTTAAAAGCACAGCAGTAGGAGTTAGCTAGCTAAGAGCAATCATTAAGGATTTCATTTTAAGGATTTCATAAAGAGATTTTTTGGTTTTGTTTTCACTTAAAGTCTGTAATTTACCTCTTCAAATCAAAATTCAAATGGAAATAAATAAACAGTTAAAAATATGCTCTTAGAAACTAATTTTTAGTACCTCTAATTTTACTGCAGGTGCATCTATAAATGGAAAAAAATAGATTCAAAGGAGTGGTGTTTAAATGTAAGTAGACTTAGGAAGCAGCATGGTAAACAGGCTTGCTGCCTTATGTTGTGTGCTGTGGGAGCTGCCTCATCCAGCCTTACTCTTTTGTGCTGGGACAGCTTTGTTTTGTTGTGCTGGTTTGTGTTCTCATTTATATAGATGCCAATACTTTCCTGTTTATCACACACTTGCTGGCTGGCTTCCAGTTTGGTGTTTGAATATCCAAGCAGCTGTTGGGATTTGAGATAACAGATACAGTGTTGCGCTAATGCTGGGCGTGCATTTTTGCTTGGATTCACCGCTTTTACAAAAAGTATATACTTAATCAGCAAACTTTGGAATTTGAGAGTGTCTCAGTTCCATTTCTTACTAAAAATTGTCACATATTTTACTGCAATTTAACTTGCTTCCTGGTGATAATTACTGTTCTCATCCTTTACATTGAGACTGTCCTGGAAAAAATTTAGTAGCCATACGCTGAACATGCTTTTCAATCCAAAACCAGCAATTCCAGCTTGGTTCCGTGCAGTTTCAGTTGTTTGTTTGTCCTGTGAGGAATCTCTATGTGGCATATTTCACACACAGTCAGTAGCTCTTGGATGTCACTGTGGCTCCTGCATATGCCTTCTCCAGGCTGGGAAGAACACAAAATGGTTGGAACACAAAGATAAAGGTATTCTGGGATTCTGCAATTTTAAAGGGTTGTGGTTTGTTGTTTTTTGAGGTTTTTTTTTTTTAAGTCAGATACTTTATTCTTAGAATCTGCTATTTAATGGAGTTTTATGTGAGCAGGAAATGAAAGCAGCCTGAAAGGGCAGTGGGTGGGATGTTTGAGGTGTTGCTTTGGGCAAGGTAGAGCTGGCAGGTGTCTGGGTGCTCTGTGTGCCCTGTGTGCCTTGTGAGCGCTGTGTGCCCTGCCCCTCTGTGTGCCCTGGGTGCCCTGTGAGCACTGTGTGTATTGAACCTCTGTGTGCCCCTCTGTGTGCTCTGTGTGCCCTGGGTGCCCTGTGAGCACTGTGTGTTCTGCCCCTCTGTGTGCTCTGTGTGCCCTGTGTGTCCTGTGTATGCCACTCTGTGTGTCCTGTGTGCCGTGTGTGCTCTGCCCCTCTGTGTGCCCTGTGTGCTCATTGTGCCCTGTGTGTCCTGTGTTCCCTGCCCTTCTGTGTCTCCTGCCCCGAGTGGGGACTGTCAGACCACACACAGAAAAGCTCAATAAAAGTATCCAGAGCACATTGCTGATTCAATTACCTGAAACTGCCTTTTTTTTTTTTTTTTTTTTTTCAGACTGGCACCAAAAAACACTCTGGGAGAAAACTACGTCTAGAAAATGAACAGATACAGATAAGACATATGCAAAAATGGAGTTTGTCTCCAGTGTTAAATACCAATTCAGAAGTCCACTTTGATTGGAAGATTTGGTAAATCACTGTCAAGGCTCCATATTGAAGGCTATATTGGTAATTATTTTGATAACTGGGGTATATTTCTTGCTCCTTGTTTGCAGTATGTTATCAGTAAGCTTAATAGTCTTTTATTTTAAACCAACTGAAAATTATTTTCTGGCCATATAAAACAGTTACTTCTGAATTTTTCTGATGTCAACCTCTCTTTAATGACTTCTGTGGAAGGATGTGTTTCATCAACTAGTTGTTGGCCTTAAATAGACTTTCCTTTTTTTTCTTGAATCAGAATTGAAGGGAAAGATTACATAAATAATGTTTTTACTTCTGGAAAGCTTCCTGTATTATGTGACCTGAACTGCAGCAATACATTTACCTTTCCTTCAGCTAGGAAAGTGTCATTTAGTTGCAGAGCTCCTCTGTCACTGCCTCAGCTGTACAGGGTAAGAAAATGCAGCCAAAGGCTCCTGCTACCATCCTGTGCAAAACAGACTCAGCCTGGGGCAATTCCCTTAAATCAGAGTAGAAATGAGAAATAAAATGAAGTCTTAAAATACCTTTCATTCACCCCACCTTTGTTCCCAGGCTCAGCTTCACTTCTGAGTTCTCTACCTGCTTCCCCACAAGGGGATGGGAATGGAGACATGGTCAGTTCTTCTAGTGTTTCTGCTGCTCCTTCCTCCTAGTATTGGTGGTGGTCTAGTATCAAGACATATCACAGGAATATTTCGCTTCTAAAATGCTCTGTACAAGTGTGCAGAACCAGGGGAACTGGAACCAGAGCGATTATAAGCATTTATTATATTAAAAATTTGTCTGGATAATACTTAAAGCTGTTAATGGTGTAAAAGCCTGACCTATGTAAGTGTGGCAGAAAAAGTGCTGAGTGCAAGAGTTTGAGAGAAATACCAGCAATACAAGCAGATGAGATTTCCAAGGTTAGAAATGCATGTGCAGGACAGGAATTAGAAAGAAGCTTTAGTTTTTGGTGATGAAGACAGCTTTCTCAAGCAGTCCTTTCAGCCACCCCAAATTATTTCCTCACCAAAGGATATGCAGGGGCATTTCAGCAGCCAGAGAGAGAATGGGTATAAACTGCTGTGGAAAACATTGTGGTGAGGTGTGACTGGGGTATTGCAGCTGTAGAGCTCAGTCACTGCAATACAACTTCTTATTCATGGTGTGAGTTACTAGGGACAGCAATGGAAAGCCAGGCTGTTTTACTTGATACACATCATGTAAATGGCTGTGAAATGGAAATGGTTATTACTTATGTGCTGTAGTTGGGTTATACCACGTTGTGGTGCTTTGCAAACTGCTAAACGCAGAATTTTGCAGTGCTCTCCTCACTGAGGACTGTGCCATACGACCATATAGCCTATAAAAAAACCCCAAACAACTCAGAGTAAGAGCACATCATGTAGAGTTCTTTAGATCCTAGCTGAGGTATTTTTCTTTCTCTTTTTCTAGGAAAAGTTACTGGATGGAAATTTCTTGGTGTTCCGTAACAATACAAGAGCTCATCAGTCATAAAAGTGTGTCCCTCAAAGCGCCATCAGAAAACCAACTCTGAACAGCCAAAGGCTTCTTCAGAGAATCCAGTGAGCCATGTCCTCTACCTGGGCTGGCTTGAGTGAAGTTTCTCTGGTTTACCTCAGAATCTGACTGTGCCTTGGTTCTCCCTGGGCTGCAAGAGAAGGGGACCTGGTGCTTGCCCACTTACAGTAATCAGAAGTCCCTCCACTTCAGCTACAGACACAAGAAGTGCTTCTCAGTTGTTTCACATCAAGCTTCTGAACAACAGAAATGAATACTGAAACAAAACAAAAACATGCCAACACTATTTAATGTAGTTTTTTTTTTTTTTTAATGTGACTTTTTGAAGGCAAATTGCTGCACAACACTGTTTGAGGTATCAGATATTTGTCTGCATATTGCAAAACCTGCAAATGAGATCCCCCAGTGGGACATGCACAGGCACAGCTGGCAGTGCTTCAGAGGAACTGGACTGAGAGCAAAGGAGGAACAAAGCACAAGGGGCACAGAGAGAAGGAGGAGGACAAGGTAAAGCTTTGGTTTAGGTGCTGCCTTTGAAAGGCTGGTATAGAAGATGAGAAGGGCTGTGAGAACACTGCTTCAAAGTTCTGCTTGGGCTCCCTGTAGTGCTCACTCAGAGTGAGGGAGGGGAAGGAGTATTTACCTGTTGTAAGTACAGGTGTTCTGGGCTGGCACCTGGAAGAGCAGCTGCAAGCCTTGGGAGAACAAGGTAAGATAACCAGAAATAAAGTTATGCAAATAGATGGGCATAGGGGCACAAGGTAAGATAACCAGAAATAATGAAGTTATGCAAATAGATGGGCACAGGGGCACAAAGTAGCACAACACTTCTTTGAATTTTGGTGAAGACGTTGGAAGGTTCTAGTGCTGCTTTGCGGGTGTAGGATTATGCAGGATCAAAATGAACCCATAGTAATCATGTAGTTTTGTTCCTGTAACTATTTACAGTGAGGATTTTTGCTGATGCTGCTGTGGCAGGTACACATATGCCTCATTGCAATCTGATCTGTTGAAACAGTAAGTCAGAGTTGTATTGGAGTAATGCTGCAATCAGAAGCATGTTTTGACTTTGAAGGAGCTATTTCTGCTATAAAAGCTGCTGCTCTGTGTATTTATATACCCACTCCACTTGTATTTTCAAACTTTGAATTTTCTAAGACTTTCTTTGTCTTTTTGATGTTCTGAGTATAGGTAGTTTCAAATTTTTATGTTTCTACAACTGCCAGTTAATGTAGAGCTCAAATGCTGACTGAAATCATCTTAAGTATGGGCACAATACAGGTCAAAGTAATTTTTATATATGTTACCTCAATAAAAGTGCCTCTTGCACTTTAGAAATAAATGCATGTTCCACAATAGCTCCTTGTTACTGTCAGTATTGAGGTGTATCAGCCGGGTAGGGCAAAGAAAATGCTTTTGGAGACACAGATTTATCATAGTTTATGTGGCCTTGTGGCCTATGTGACAACTGCTGAAATTTCAAGGCTCATAATTAATAATGCTGGCACTGAAAGAGGGGAAGAAGCCGTCAGGAGAGGTAATATTTTCCTGTATTGAAACCAAGTAAGGTTGGTGATGAGAGAAGCTACTTTTCAGGAAGAGTCATTAAAAAAACCAGGCGGTATGGAAATGCTTTCATATTTTTCTCAATAAAAATAAAATGTGAAGATGACAGCTGAGAATTGAAGCATTACAGTCAAGAAAATATCTTGTCCTGGGAATAACTGGGGAGGTGGAAGGGGGAATGGGTTTAAAAGTCTTAACAGCTTAGAATGAGTAAGTTAATGTTTTCTACAAAGTGTTTTCATTTTCTCAGTTGCTATTGAGGGATTATATCAAGACTTCTTGCAACAGATAAAGTTTTGTGTAATTTTATTTTGGAGAAACCCTCAGCCTCTTTTTCATCATCTGTAAGAGATGTATTAAAGGATTTACTGGTTTGTGTAAATTTCAGAAACAACAGGACATCATAATTTTATAACTTCTTAATAATGCATGTGGGTGTCTTATTGTTGAGTAAAAGATTATGGATTTATGATTTTTCTTTAAGAAACATTTGTTTCATTAGCAGGGTGCCTTCATAATGAGACATTGCATCCATCCAACTCTGTTTTATGCAAGAATTTCTACAATACTGATCATTGCTAGAACATGCCAGATTTTCAGATATATTTTATTCTTCAGTGTAACATGAGTTGTCTTCAGCTACTTCAATAGTTAGGGTCAAACATATTAATATTAAATAATAGCTGGGTAGCAGTTGTCCCAGTGTGCCATTTCCCAGTCCTTTCTTTGGTACTGGGAAATATTTAGCTGGAGTGTTGAGTGCCCTTCCCTGGCCAGTCTTTGGATGAAAGGCAGTAAAAGAAGCTTTCTCCCTAACAGGAAAAGGTATTCACCTGGTGAATAAGTACCACCTGCCACACTTCTACCAAATTACCAGTTAATTCCTCCTCTCCCTCATAATTAGTACAAAAATGCAGGCACGAATCAGAAGGATTCTATTAGTGCCTTCTAAATTACATCTAACAGAGAGAATACCCTGGGTATTAAAACAGCCTTTACTGTACCTCCCACTCTGTCCTTCCAGTTTTATTCCCAGTCTTTCCTGTTCTTATCCATTTTCTTAGGTATCCCTAAAATGTGGTAGTCTGAAGCTGAACTTTGAAAGCTTGAAAGTGTTCCTGGTGAATTTGTTTTATTTCATAGCTTTAGCCACATGTCAATTTTCATTTTCACTTACAGTGCTGGAGACAAGCAGATGATCAGCTGAGTGAGCAAATGTTTTCAGTGTTCTTTCTGTTGTTTTTGGCCTGTAGGAATCTGGGGCTTCCTCATGGGTCCTGAAATCAAGGAAATTTTTAGATACTGGCCTGTCACTATGGTTCCTGCCAAGAAGTCATGAGAAAGTTGAGTTCTAGTAGCTGCAGTGATGGGCAGCTACAGCTGAGAAAAGCAGGAAATGTTGGAGTGAATTGTTCATGAAGTGCTCATTTTCACTCACCAGTACTTCTCTCTTAATTATAGATAATAATTGTGTCTGCTGGGACGGTGTTATAATGGTATTTTATTGCTTAACAACAAACAAACCACTGGAATTACAAATGGAAGACAATGAATTCCTCCTCTTGGGAAGTGTAAGGCTGGTTTTTAATTGTGGGATGAACTTAAGGAAGAGATAGACTGAGGGGGATAAGTTATTTCTGTGGGTACACAGCCCACTTTGAGATTTATTTTTCTTGCTCCCCATTAACAATAATTGTTAAAATTACAACACTCTTGTGTAATGAAATGTATTTGGCTTGGTAAGTGCCTGGTAAGTGCTATGGGTGAGCAGGGCTCATTTTTTTCTGAGTAAGCAGTGAAGTGATTTGTAGCCATTTGAATGGTATACATGAATAAGCAGAAATAGCTCATGTGTATTTGCAAGGCCACTAGCAGCCATGTCAAGCTTATTTTCCCATCAGCCAGTTCTGAATTAATCAGTTATTTATTGGGGGATTATATACGAAAGCATTTTAAATGGAAATACAGTGCCAATCTTTATTGATTTTTTTTTTTTTTTTTAAAATCTCTGTTTTCAGTTATGGGACGTGTTACCCTGCAGAACTGGAGAATTTACTGTAATCAAACCAGATATTTTAAACTTGGCTAGGAACAGTATCATTGACTGATGTGTATTGGTAAAAAAAACCACCTAGTGCACAGGCATAACTCTGGCATTAGGAATTCCAGGAAGTTTCCCCTACAGGAAGCCTTTTCCCACATCATCAGCTCAGGCTTTGTGATTCTCTTACAGACAGTGGCTGACACACACTTTGAGAGCTTTGCTTTAAGCAGCCCAAAAAGCATTCTTCTGACCAGCACTTGAGGAACTGGCTAGTATGCTCTCGTCTCATTTGTGTTACAAAGCAAACACCAAAAATTCAGTGCGTTTTGTTATTTTGCATGGAGGGGGTTCAGTCTTTTCCCAGTAAATGATAAAGCACTGAATTACTTGCGTACTTACTTTGATCTAAATTCCTCTTTAAATCAAAGCTTCCAAATACACAAAGGGGTGCAGATATGCAGCTTGATCAAATACATGATTAACAACTGTCTTATAATTTAAAAAATGCTTGACTTCTGTGATAAGCATCCCAGGTTTATTTGTATTTCATTGGACCCCCATCAAAGCAGCTGCAGTTGGGATGAATTAAAGAAATTATTTAATGCAAGAGATGGCTGTGAAAGGATGCTAAATTTATGGAAATACCATCCAAGTCATGACATCCCTAGGCTAAAAATACTTGACAGTCAGAATAGTTTTACCTTAGAAGTGCTTATTGCCACTCTTGGAGGCAGGATGGCCTTCATCTGATAGAGTCCTGCTCTTCTGATGGTAAAGTTCTATTCTCGTTTTGCAGCTTGTACTGTCAGAGGAGTTTGAGTCCCTTCTGTAGCCCAGCTTATGTAAGATTTATTACAAAAGCAATTCACTTATGGGCCCCAGGGCTTGAAATACCAGTCCAACAAGGAGGGAATTCACTATGATGTTTTTTTCAAACAGACACGTTGTGATCTTGCTTATTTTCTAACTGTGATTTCTTGGCATCTTGCAGCCTTACTGACCTGTTAAAATACACACTGAATTTATGTTGAACTGTAGGAACTTGGAATATCTTGACAGAACTCACAGTATTTTTACAGACTTAAATGGAAATTAGAAATCTGTAGTTTTGTACTGAAAAAGTTGTTCTGAATTGCAGAACTATATTAAACCTTTTCTGAGAGGGTCAAGCTGCATCCATGACCTGAACATTTTTCACCAGAAAATGTGAGGCATGGGTTTTTTCTCCTGTCCTCACATCATTTCTTGAACTCTCACTCAGTGTAAGTAAAAAAAAAATCTCTTCAGTTTACTGTATCCCTAAACCTTGTGCCATCTGAGTTTCAAAAAACCACAGAATCCTGTGTGTTTGGTGGTGTGTTCCATTCCCATCTCTGCAGGACAAAGCCATTTTGGAAGAGGCTCAACCTCTTCATTTCCAGGGCAGAAAGGCCACCCAGCTGACCAGGCTGCTGCACTGAACTGCAGGACCAAATTAAGCATTTCCTGCAAAATATTATGTGAAATTTCTGCATTCTCAGAAGTAGGAGTGTTCCAGTAAGAGAGAGGAGTGTGATTTTAGTTTAGAAGAATAGGTAAAAATACCAACAATTCATGCAGTGGGTTACTATCACACATTTATTCCCCTCATTCATTCTAAAAATGTAATTAAATCATCCTTCTCTCTTTGTTCAGTTTTGTTGCTTTTTACTCCTAAATTTTTTTCATTCTCTTAATGTTTGCTCTTTTGTCTTTCACTTGCGTTGTCACACTTGCTCATTTTGATTTTAGGTGTTGAAGATGCTTTTTTTATTGTCTGCTTTGTTATCAGATCAGCTTCTCAGATTGTTGCTGCAGGATACTTAAGGAATGAGACTTCCATCTGCAATAGTTGGCAGATTGCATCAAGTCATGGTTGAGGGAGAAAGGAAGTCAGGCATGTTTATATTACACAATTTTTTGTAGCGCCAAGATGTCTTTGCTGAATCCTCCCTGTCTCAGATATTTTGTAATAACTTTGATACAGCTGTGCTTCCTAGAGTGTACTCGGGGTCCACCAGATCTTCGCTCTGCATCCCTGACTTACATTGCTGAATGTTTTGCATCCAACACATCATGAAAGCATTCTTCTTCAAGTGTTGCTGTTTCACAACCACCTCTCTGCTGACTCCTTCACCTCTGCTTGTCCCCAGTCCCAAATGAGGAGTAGGTTTCAATGGCTGTTAGAGAGGAGGCCCACAGAATTTAATGAGGCTGTTGAGCAACTTGAGTCTAGATAATTGCTTAAATACATTTCTGGGTGTATCCCTAACAAATAAAGGACTGTACTAACAGATCATTAAGAAGCAATTAACTTACTGCTTTTTCTTCTCACCTTGAGACTTGTGATTGTGACAGCATGTTATTAATTACCTTGCAGCTTCTCTTGGGACTCCTGCTGTATTTGATGTCTTCTTATGCCTCCATTGTTACACTGGCGTGTAAAACAGGGTGTTTAATTCAGCTTCACTGGAGCTGTGCCAGATCCTGATGGAAATGAGGTTAGCACTTATTTGTCCAGTGCAAGTAAATGGAAAGCCATGCTAAGAAACACTAAAACTCAGCCAAATTAGTGCTCTAACACAAGATTGTCCATAAACATTAACAGGAATTCTGTCTATAGTACAGGTGGGACCGTGCTTGTTCTAAATACATGCAATCATGATATGGATGAATGCAACGAATTGAAAACCACCTTGGAAGTGCTACTTATAATGAAGGCAATATGGATGGGTCTGGGATATCCCCTGGCTCTCTGGGGGTCAGCTTTTCCTGTTGGAGAGCCACTCTTGGGTTGTTCTCACTTCCAGAACAGCAACTTTGATTAAGTTCTACACCATAGCTTGTCTAAGAGTGATAGAAAACCCCTTTCAAGCATTTTCAGCCATAGCCAACCATGAGTCAAAGGGTTTAGTGAAGTCAAGCAAGAGATGATTACTGGAATATTTGAACATGACTGTGATTACTGAAATACTTGAACATGACTGATCGAGCTCTTGAGGTTTGTCCTTGTGCCTTGTCCAAGTGTATGTCACATCAATCCACATTGATATTCTGAGTTGTTTTTTCATCTTTGTATCCTTTTCAGAATAATGACCTTGCTTTCATGCAGCATCACTGAGATGTATTTGTAGTCATAACTTTCTTTCAGTACTCTTTATCAGGTCCTGGAATGTGCATCGATCTTTTCCAGGAACCTGGCTGCCCTCCAGTTTCTCACAGCTTCATGACCATAGAAATCCACTTTGCCCTGAATTAGTATAAATTATCCTCTAATTATATATATATATATTTGTATCCTAAAAACACTTAGTAGCTTATCTAGGAGGCACCCCTCTTTCTTAGTAATGTTCCAATGTCATTTTTTTCGAGAAAATTTAGTAATATGTCTTCCTAAATTTGGTTCTGCTACTTTCAGTTTGGATCTTGCTTTCAGTTTTAACAGTGCTTGAAAACAAGATCCAGTGTCTGCAATATGCGTTCTGTTACATACACAAAGGTGAAACTCAGCATATCAAAAACTTCTTTTCCCGTTACCTTCTGACTCTTGAGTACAACTAATGAGTCACAACGTGCACCAGGTTTGGAAATGTCAGGGTATTTTGCTTGGATAGACCTTCAGTGCAGAATTCCACTAGTTTCTAGCATTTCATTTTAGTTTTCTTTTATTCTTGACTCTTTTCCTTCTACTTTCCCAACTTTAGTATTCCATCAAGGTAAAATATTAAGGCCTTTGAAAATATAACTGTTTAACTCCCTCATTCATTCATTCATTCATTCATTCATTCATTCATTCATTCCTAATGCAGGAGTAGCCATGTAGGCTATGATTCCCTGCTGTGGTGTAAAAGGCCACTGTGTTCTTTGCTGAAGTGTTTAAATTATTTTGATGTGGCCAAAATTTCCAACATATCTGCTGGTTTTAATTGTAATTCATTTACAGTTAATGCAGTTATTGCAGTGCAAGGTGCATAGAAATTACACCCACAAATGTGTTTTCTTAGATTTTTTAGTTTTGATTTTTGCACTCAGTAGCCACTATATCTGAATTTGGACAGGTTGCTGCATCATAAAAACGGTTTCTCAAAGTCTGACCCTTATCTTCCATTACAAACCTACTGATTTTCTACTTTAATGAGAGCAGGAGAGGATTGAGCGAAGTCTCAGTGATTTCTGCACTTGAGTCTATCAGGTAAAGTAGTTCAACCTGGCCTAACAGAAAATTAATTGCCCTCACATTGAAAAAGGTGAAGACCTTCTGTTTCTGTTGAGGAATCATAAATTATTTTTTCTATTCATAGGTCTGTGTCACGGTTTGATGCTGGCACAATGCCAGTGTCCCCATGAAAATAAATGCTCCCTGGTGTCTGCTGCGAGATGTGACCAGGAATAGAGCAAAGCAGCTCCAACTTAGGAATGAAGAAGAACAGCTTTATTAACCTACAACTATATATAAAAAGAAACACACACAGAACTCAGAATGAAAACCTTCCAAAAACATTCCTCCTCCCCCCACCAAATTTCCAATACATCCACCCCTCGGATCATCAGCTCTCTGTCCATCACTACCCTTTAGATAATCAATTCTCAGTTCATCAAGAGGAGAGGAGTCCTTCTTGGGCCATAGGCTTCCCCTGGAAACAGAGTTGAGACCTCTTGTGTTTCCTGTCACACGTGGCACTGCCTGGAGAACATTTGCCATGGTGACATCTTCATTCCATGTCCAGTGCTCTCACCACTGCACATGGACCAGAGCTGCTTCTAGGGTTCCCCTTTTAAGGATGCTTTGTCCAGTTCCAAAAAGAGAACAGTCTCTCACTTTTGGGATACCTGTCTCCCCCAAATTCACCCCCTGGGGCCGAGGGGTTTCAAGAACAGAGATCTTCTTCCCTGAAGATGGAGGGCACCAACCACCCTCCTCACCCATTGTTATCTTGTTGTTATATTTCATATTTCTAAAGTCCCATACTGTCGCAAACATATTTCTAAAGTCCCTTACCTTCTCGGTGATATTTCTTGGGGACATTTCTTCACAGCACAGACTACTTCTTCTCCTGCTTGTTGCTGCTTCTTAGTCAGGGCACATGTTAAGCATGGTGGTACTTTCTTTATCTTCTGTTTCTTTTTCTCAGTTTAACACCAGAATATTCTACATGGAGGTTACACAAACTGAAGTTTTAAGCAGTAACTTTTCTAATAGCAACAGTGGCATAAAATGATGCCCTTAGTGCATGAAAATGGAAAACACATTCTAAAAGTCTCAGATTTCTTTAAACCAGCTGAATTAAATATCAGGCATTCTGAGAGGAAATATTTTGGTTTGGGGCTGTGTATATGGAAGATTAAGTTTAAAAGAAATTAATTTGAGACCAACTTGAAATGGAAGAGATGATAGAAAATATTTTCAAGCCATATTGATAGCTTTACTGGAATTAGTGTGTGTGTACAAATAGGTGCATGTGCTTGTTGACTTCACAATCTTTTCTAGTCTTCATTCTGCAGCCTTGCAGTCATGGGTAGTCTTGTTTCTCTAAAAGAAAATGTCCTTTAATGACTATAATTATTTTCTCTTGAAAAATACTTCTCATGTGGATGCGAGGCATGAAAGGTTTTAAGTACCAAAAATCTGGTCTTATTTCCTGGGTTTTCTACTTCTGAATTTCCACTGTTGTGCTTTAGAATTTATCCAGCATTCTGAGCAGTAGACCTGTGTGTGGAGCAGAGCAGGAGTGTAGGCTTTGGCTTTCCTCAGGCATAAGGGCAGAAATGAGAACTGAAAGAGATGGAGGAGCAGAACATCCCTTCTCCCTGGTGCTGGCACCAGGGACTGCAGCAGGTCAGGGGAGAAGGGAAATTGTGTGTCCTCAGTGAGGAGCTGCCATCTGGCTGCCTTGGGATCCAGATGTCACAGTCCTCAGCAGTCAGAGGATGCAACAACTGTTCCAAGGTTTACTTGGGGGGAAATTCAGCTCGCAGGGAAGAGGCAGATGTGAAGCAGACATAAAGATTTGGAAAGTAATTAGAAAAGATTGGATATTCTGTTTTATACTCTTCAGAGATTTGTTCCACCTGGTTTACTGTTATTACAAATCTTGGGAATATCCTTGAAATGTCAAATACGACAAAAATGTTGATGCCTTTTTACTGCATGTGCAAAGTGTTTGGGTAAAGGCTTTTGAATGCTTTTTTTTTAAGACAGCAGCCTTTCCACAGAACTGAAAACTCTGTTGTTACTAAACCACTATCTTAACAATGTGCTTTAATTTTAGAGAGTATTTACAACAGAGGTGTTGGCTGAATCATTGATGTCGGTATAATAATTAGTGTAAACCAGGATCTAAGGACTGAAATTGGTATTACTCAGCAAAAAATACCTGTTCTGGCTGTGGAGGAAGCTGTGTGCATTATGCAGAATTCATTGTACATCAGAACGTGCTCTGCCTACAACAGAAAAAACAAAATCCATATTCAGGCACAAAGTTGAAAAAGCGGTGCTTAAATAATTACCTATCACTAACTGATGCTTTTTATCTACCCCACGATTCTGTTCTGTAACAGAAATCAAACTGGGATAGGATTCACACCAGCTTTTGAAGTTCAAATTAATTTAATTTCAGCAGCAGAGGGATCCTGATGGCAGTTCTGAGGCAGCATTGCAGTCTGGAGGGAGAAGCATGCATTTGCCTTCAGCCAGCCTGGGGCTAAACCTGGAGGCATCCCACCATCACTCTCATTGTCCTCAGAAATTTCCTTTCCAGTTCTTGCTTGTGTGTGTGCCCCACTTTGGGAACATCCCTGCCAAACTGTTGATTCCAGAATTTTTCACTCCACCTGGATGCTCAGCACTGCTTCTGAGCCTCCACTTTGTGCAGCATTTGATGCTCAAATGGGCAGAGAACTCCCCACGCCTTCACTTCAGCTGCTGTTGAGCTGCAGGTTGGTTTGTGTGGGGCTTTTCCCTCTCCATGACAAACGCATGCATTTCCACAAATGGGATGCAAAGTTTTTTTAATCAGATTTGTCAGCCTACAGTTTAAAACAATACATTGGATTTTTCACACTTGCCCCCTAACTTTAACCTTTTTATTATTAAAAATACCCTGCTTCCAGCCTTTTATTCTGTTGTCTCTGAGTCTTTGCCTGCCCCTGTTATAGGGAATGCTTTTGTGAAAGTCTCCTATAGGAGGCTCGATGCTAAAACATTCAAGTCCTAAAACTCAAAAGGAACTTTTAAAGTTTTTCTGTATTCTAGCAAGAACAGAAAATGGGAAAACATTGGAGACATTTTTACGTGAAAAAACCTGATGTTTGGGGTAGCAGTTTTCATCCAAAAATTCCTCTTTTCAAAAAGGAGATTGTTTGTCTCTTGCAACCTGTAGGATGTTTATAACTGCATGGTTTTAATCTCTATATATAAAAAAAGTGTTACTGTCTCAGGGTCCTGCCCTTTTGTCAGCTCATTGCTTTGACAGGCTTCAGTTCTTACATGCATAAGATGAGAGGGCATGAAGACTTTCCCTGATGTAGATAAGCGACTTTATGAAATAAGAATTCCTGTACCTCCAATCTATTATTCCCTTGTTCAGATGGTTGCACAGCCAGTCTTACTGGCTCATACAGCTGATGCCATTGTTTAGACAATGGGTGACATTAGTGAGTTACAGCTGGTAACTTGGGTGCTGCCTTCTAAGAAGAGGAAAATGTCTTGTGAAATACAGATTTTTGTTTGCTATTGGATGCTAAGCCACATATATGAAAAATCTGTTTGTGTTTGGTGATTCTTTCTTGGCTTTTGTTTTATTATGCAGTTTTCAAACAACTGATTGGTTTGGCCTGTGACCTTTACTATCCCAGGAAGTCCTTTACCTCTGGCTGCAAATAAATCTGAAAACCTGAGTTTATTATGCCATCCTGACCTGTGTCAGTTTTAAAACAGACTGCAAGATCATTATATTAAATTAGGCACTACATATGAATTTATAAAGTAACATGCAAATGTGTCCTTGCAGTGGTGATACACTTAATGAAAAATAGAATCAATATACCAACTCTCCATTGGGCAGCTTTGCATCTGTCATAGGTGATGTTACACCAGTTGAATTGTTTGTTTACCGTAATGTTTTGTGTGGTGAAGAGACACAAAGAAAATTGTTTGGAACCCTTGACATGCAGAAGCCAGCAGATGTGCAAACCCAGCTTGTTGCCATATGGTTCCAATGTCCTTTGGCATGTTTCGTAGAAAGTTCAGATCCGGATCACACTGTCAAACATAAATTTCAAGTAAATGCTTTCCTACTTAATAAGTACATATCATTGCTTGATAGAGCAGTCGGTGAAATATGGATGGATCCAGGGCAGCTTTCTGTTCAGAACTGCTAGAAAAGAGGGGACCTGTGCTAATAATTGTTATTGTGTCTGTACATTTTTAAACTAACCTAATCCCTCCAGAATTCCAGCCTCCTAGATCTGCTTGACCAGTCCCTCCCACTGCACTCTTTCCTACCTTGTATCTATCACTTTTACTTCTCCCTTTGCCGTGTGACGGTGTATTAGACTTTGGGTTTTGGTTCTGATATTTATATTGTATTAAGGGCGTGGAAATGCATCCCCATGGTTTCACCTTTTTTCTGTAAATGTGTGCAGAAGGTGGAGCTGGGACCAGAAGCCTCAGGGGCTGAGCCTGAGAGCCCAGCTCTGTCTTGTGGGCTTTGAAGTGCTCTCCTGAAATCCACCTGAGGAAGGTGAAGTGAGAACGAGCGCACGTCCGATTGATGAGCAACGCTCTCCGATTTATTGATCCAGCTTACACACTTTTATAGTAGTGTTAATTAAGCTCATACATATTGCAAAACCCGAGCTCATCATTGGGTACAGATTACATGTCAACCCCTCCCTTGTTGCTAATACCTGTGGCTTTCTTGTTGAGACTAATACTTGTTTTTTATCGTGCTGCTGACTACATTCAAGGCCTCCATGTTTTCCACCATGTTTTTCTCATCACTTAGCCAAGGACACAGTGTTTATTGTTTTTAAGGAAAAAGCCTGAGAACTTGCTGCTTACATCTGCCTTTTACTTCTTAACCAGCTGTATATGATCATGGCCTTTTTCTACAAGCCATGTGTGGAGAGTCTGGTTCAAGCATGGTTAAAAGAAAGAGGCCATGAAGGCATACAGTTAAGGGAAAAGTAAAAGGTAGTTATGAAGCAATTCCCAGGCTTGATTCTATAAACAATTAGGCTCTCTCAAGCACCACTTTATAAATAATAAGATTCTCAGACAGTTTTCCCATAACAGGCAAAACACTCCTCTGTCCTTGGGCTCTCTGGGAAAAGATAGCTACTCTGGGAACAGATATGGAGGTTTTGGGAACTTTTCATATCACAGTGAGAATGCTGTCCTGTTTTCAATAAACAAATCATAGGTATTGTAAAACAAAAGGAGGGATTAGAGTTTTCTCTGTTAACCTATCGTGAGCTTGGATTTTGCAATATGCATGAAGTTAATTAACACTGTTATATAAAGTGGCTGATTGATCAATAAATCGGAGTTCGATGCATCAGTAGGATGGTCGTCTCCATTCACTTCAATAACCATGTCTGAACAAAACTCTCCAACATCCACCAAAAAACCAGTGAGTTAGAGTGTTGCACTCCATCTACTCAGTTCAAGGAGAGATACATGAAACAGAGCTTCTATAGCTTATATTTAATACTGGGTGTTAGTTCCAAAGTTGCCTTTTCTTTTCCTTTTTTTCCCTCCATTCTAACTGATGGTATATTTTTATACAAACAGACAAAGCCACAGTGTTACAGTTTTGGCTTGGCTGAGCCTCAGTGATCAGTTTGCCTTTCTGTGAAGCTAATGTTGAAATTGTTGATGTTGAAGCTCCTCCATTCTCTGGGTACGTAGGAAGGGAGGTAATTATTCAAATATTAGTCCATTGTTCATGGCTTTGTTGATATGAAACCTACAAGACACCCTGCAAACAGTATTCCAGTGTTACAGAAAGAAGACCAGTGGTGACTTTTTCTATTCACACAGCTGCCAGCTTCAAATCACTAGAGGAAACTGCTTTAATTATTTGGCATTTCTTTCTTTATTTGATGTGACATAAAGCAGAACAGCTGCCATGACATAAATACATGGTTAGAGGATTTTTTAAATGCTCATTTTTTACCATGCCTATTCAGACCTTTTGGGAATCTTGTTGAAAATAGTTTACGGTTTTGGATTTTGCTTTAAAATGGCAGTGACAGGAATGATTTTCATTAATGTCTCTACTAATGGCTAGAGATTCTAAGGCGGAAGTTGCACCTGAATTTCCATAATTTGATCCAGTGGTTGTATTTTCCATGTTATTTTCATTTTGATAGCTTTTTCAACAAATAGTTGAACAGCATGAGCTCTCCACTTTGCCTTCAGTTTTAGGATATTTAATGAGCTCCTAAGTTGAGTTATGACCAAGACAAATTAAATTCTTTAGCTGAATATATAACCTGCCAACAATGTTAGCTTATTGTTGCCATTTGTATTTACAGCTTCATTAGTCATGGTATTAATCCTTTGATCTACTTAATTTCATTTAATTCGAACAACACTGAGGCTAATGCATTATATTATAATATTATTATATAACTTATTATATATATATTATATAATATATATAATATATCTATTACATAATATATATTATATTATATATATATTATATATATTATATATATTATATATTGTATATATTATATAACTTATATATTATTAGTTAGTATTAACAACATATTAATTTGACCATTATTTGATTTGGATCCTGAATTTTTTATTAAGATTTTAAGGACCTCCAGTATAATTAGCATTTACTGACATTGCATATGCTTGCTTTCACATGCATTGCCTAGGAATATGGTGGGTGGTTTCCTACA
Organism: Melozone crissalis; assembly: GCF_028551555.1. Classification (NCBI taxonomy): domain Eukaryota; kingdom Metazoa; phylum Chordata; class Aves; order Passeriformes; family Passerellidae; genus Melozone; species Melozone crissalis. Next base: position 2,605,322 of record NW_026535840.1, on the reverse strand, counting down.
GTAAATCCCTCCCTTTCTCCTCCTATAGGAAAAATCACAGCAAAGCAAGCAAGGGGAGCTGTGCAGCTGCAGAGCAACAGCTCTGTTCCTTGGCTGGAGGAGAGGGGAGGAGTTTGAGACATTGGTGTTTAATCCTGAAAACTCCCACATTTGGCTCTGACCCTCATTGAGGTTTATCTGGCTCACTGCTTGTGAAAGTTGCAGCAGCAAATTCAGGGGGAATCTGTGTAGGAGCAGCACACACGTAATGGCATTCTTTGCTGGGAAGTGGGAAGATAATCCCAGAAAGAAGTTAGTTCTGAATGAGGGATTTGCACACCCACTCCTTTAATCAGTGAGACAATCCATTCTCCACTAGAATTTCTCCTTTTTAACCCACTTACATTTTTTGTTACCACTACAATTTGAGGCAGTGAATTCCAACATTATATACTGAAAAAGAACTCTTCACTTTCTCTATTTTGGACCTGTCACTTGGCAAAGTTACAGCAAAATATTTTTCTAAATATTGTATCATGCTATAATAAATGCAAGTAGAGCTTTTCAAATAGAGGTATCCGAAGTTTGGTATATAATTTAATCTTGAAAACAACTGAAATTTCTTTCAGAAGTGCTGACATTTATGTCGAAAACTAGTGAGTCAAGTGTTTATTTCTGCTTCTAAGATTGCATGTAACAAAATAAACCTAATTTGGGTTTTATTCACAGGAAAATTCATTTTCACTCTCCTCCTCACCAACAAGAAGTATTATTTCTGAAGTTGGGTATGCCCATTTCCTATGCATTGATTTTGATGGGAAAAAATACAAATGAGGCTTCTAATTTAAATGATGCTTCATTTTCTAATGGTATTTCTGCCAATTTTCAATAGTTAATGCCAGTGTTAATGAAACTTGATTTTTAAGCAATTATGTAACGCATTTCATGCTAGCAAAATGATTAATTACAACCCTTTGTTGGACGCCAGAGTAACAGCTAACACTGTGTCTGTGTGTGGGGGTTTAAAATTCAGATGAAATTCTGCAGTTGTATTAAATTCAGGCTGGGCACTAAATGGCAGAACCATAGAAGCATTTAAAGCAAAGGTGGCTGCAGGTGAGATCTTAATTGCCAGCTGAAAGATCAGCATGGTACGGAGAGCATTTCTCCAAAATTGCCTCTGCCACTTGCTGTCAGTGTTGTTAGGGATGCTGGACTGCTCTGCTCCGTGTGCTGAGGCCCCCAAAGGAGCCTCATGTTCCCTGGGAGCTGCAGGAGAGAGGAGAGCTTCCAGCAGGGTGGTGAAGAAGGGCAGAGCCAAAGTCAGCACCTGCCCTTTCTGATCCTCTCTGCTCCAGCCCTGACAGGGGATTCATTCCTGGGGCACAGAGGGAAGCGCTCAGGCACTGCAGGCAGATGCTGTTCCTCCGCAGGAGTGTTCTTTGTGTACTAGAGCCCACAGGCTGAAATTTGAGATTGGCAGTCTGCTCAGGGTTAACACGTGAGTAATTGCTCCTTCTCATCCCAGATAGCAGTGTTTTATTTTACCTTTTCAATTGCTTCTGTTCTTTCTTTGAAAGTGCTGCTTTCCCTAATGGCTTGAGAATAAATGGAGTTCTTTTCCTGAATCACGTCCCTGATGTCCATCCTCTGTTACTCATGTTCCTATTTAGGTCTTTAATCAATGGTGCAGAAGTCAGTCTGTCTGTCTTCTTTCTGATGCCTAATCTTTTCTCCTGCAGTTCCTTTTCCCTCTTCTCCCTGCAGCTTCATGGCTTGCTGTGTGTGTTCCTGCCTTCCCAGCCCAGCCATTCCCTGCAGAGCTTCCCTCCTTTATTATGTGCACTCCAGCTCTTGAGCTCCTTGTGTTTGCTGGGGGGTGAGGGGGGTTGTGTTTGTTTTGTTCCCAAGGTTTCCCTTTTCTAACTCCAAGTTTTGTGAGGACTCAAAACACACAGGCTGCTCTTGGGGGTTTATGAGTCATGGTTTTCACCTCATGCCTTTGATTTCTATTTTTATTTCCTGTATTTGAGGTGCATTGAATGTGCTGTGTTTAGTGGGCGGTGCTTCCACAATCCATTGAACTTTTAAAATGCACATGTAATTATGTGCATTATTCCTGTCTTTCTGCAAATGCATTTCTGCTTTGCTCTCTGCTACCAGTTATTTAATATAGCATGAAATGTTGCAGGAAAACCTGACAAGCATTCTGTGACTTCATTGCTAATGTGTTCATTCTGAGGTGGATTAACCTGCTCTACAAGCACTACAAGCTTTCCAAGGTAATTTGGCTTTTAGATTTCTTTAGGTTTAAACACTTAGAAAGGAAGTTTTCCCAATTAGCTGATCTGAATGTACAGTAAGAGGCTTTGATTTCTGTGCTGCTTTATCACCTTAGAAGAAATTTCAGTTGCACTTATGGTCAGGAAAATTTGTTCTTAACTACACACGGCAGTAAAAATTCAGCAACATCTTGAAGATCTCCTTTCATTTCTAAAGAACACAGAAATCTTTCTCAGTTTGATGTTGCTGAGTAGCTGGCCATTCCAATTTGTAATTACATAAGGTCACAGCAGAACATCAGTAGTGCTGAAGTATTCCACTGTGAATACTGGGGGGAAATGCCTCTGCTAGGACTTGCTTTATTAAGGAAATAAGTCGAGTATATATGAGGAGCTGCAGTCATGGAAGTGTGTAACCAGAGGCAAATTAATTCCGTTTCCTTTTTTAAATAAGATCTCAGTAAAAGAGGTGAGGTTGAAACATTGTTATTTGACCTGCTGAGTTTCTTTAATTTAAACTTAAAGGGTAATTGATCAGGAAGATATAAAAATAAATCTTGTTTTCTCTGGAGTATTTTTGAAGAGATGCAGATGTGTGAGGATCAACAAGACAACTCAAACCTTCATCCATAGGGACGAGCACACAAGGCCAGATCAGGGTTATGTTCCCACTGGGTGTCAGGACACTTACAGACACAAGGAATTACAGACACAAGGTCTTTTCTTCTGCTGTCTGAAGTCACCTTCTGAAATCTGAAGGTCACCTTTGATTTTGCCGAACTCTGCTTGTGTTGCTATTTCTATATTCAGTCTTTATTCAATAAATTACATAAAAATATTGGGCACAGGACATGGGTTTTAGTAGAGGGTAGGTAGAGGCTGTCTGTAGTGAGGTAGTTCTAGAATAGTACTTCTTTTTGTTATGCAAATCTCCTAAGAATAGTCCATTTACAAGCCTTGCAAAAATCACTGTTTTACAATCCATGCAACCTATGCTTTCATTGTCTGAGCCTTCCATCTAATATGCTTATCTGTGAAAACTGCTCCACTTTCCAATGGATAAAATGTATATATTTACAGGCTCACAGAGGAAGAGAATTGAAATAAGAGCACCCCTCACAGATATAAAAATTAAAAGTCATGTCCCTGTCCTGGTGTTTAGTTGGTTTGTTTGATTTAACTCACTATTGGAGAGCTTTGAGAAAGCAGACTGGTGTGGTTGTCAGTGCAGATCCAGCAGAGGAGAGCTGTGTCCTGTGTTCTGGACAGTCTTGGAAAGCCCCTGGTATTTCAGTGGTACCCATGGGCAGGTCTTGGCTGGAAGCTGAGTGAATCAGTCTGGTGTTCTCCATACCCATCTTTTCTCGTTCACATGGACATAAAGATTTTTGGGGTTTTTTTTTTAGACTGGCATGAAGAGAATTTGTAGTGTTGGTTCCTGTACTTGCATAGATTATTGGTTTACATTAGATTTCTCACTAAAATTCTCTGCTTATAAAGGCAGTTTGGAGTTAATTGTCTCGCACTTTCAGTGTGTAAAATAGTGCAAGAAAAAAGGGGTTTTTTCATAATAATTCAAAACATTGCAATAGTCTGTGTTTTTTTAATCATAGCTTCACCATGAAAATTGCCTTATTAAATATTTCTTATAGTCAGTCATAAACTTCTGAGGAATATTTCTCAGCTGCAAGTACTGTATCAATGCAGGACACAATAAATAAATACATAAATATTTCTGAAAAGAAGCAAGTCTTTCTATAGAATTATAAATCTGCCTTCAGTACTTTCTCCACCTTCTCTCGTATGCACCACCTAAATTCAGCTTGTTAAGGACTGCTGGCATATGAGAACTTTCCTTTACAAGATTCTGTTTCAGTGTTTCCCTCCATAGAGAAGACTGGTATTATCTGGCCTTCTGAACCAGCAATTCTGTTTTCTGAAGCAGAAAATTAAGTTTTCTCCTCTTTCCTGTGAAGAAGCCAGCGTGTGTCTCATATTCACGCTAGACTGTCCTGACACACCAGGAGCAGCAAATGTGAAAATAGTGTGTCCAAGCACCTAGGACAGCAGAACATTATTTTCTAGCAGAATCTCTATCAGGTGCAGGTTCTGATTCTCATTCACACCAAGAGACCTTTCAATTGCTCCAGAGTGCCAGGAGCTGCCCAGGGTAGAAGGTTAATTCACACTCTGCACTGGAATTCCCCCTCTGTGTAAGCACTTCATCTGCACAGCCCTGACAATGGGTTTTTCAGATTGTGCTGCCCTGGATGATCAGCTTAACGTTGTTTTAGTGCTACTGTTGGTGCTTAGGTCCTGAATCTCTATGGGCAGACCAGGAGCATTTATTAGAACAGGGTAAAACACTGGGTCAATGCACAGTGGTGTTTGGGTACCCCCAGTTTTTCCTGGGGTACATCCCATAGCTGTACTGCCAGCCTGCCCAGTAATGTAATTTCTCTCTCCTGCTGAAGGTTATTCAGCTTCTCCTGTAGTTTAGGTTGGAATAACAGGTAGAGAACAGTGCCTTGGGGCTGGAACGTGGGCTGCCAGGTGCAGCGTGTGTCACATGAGAGACACAGGTTACCTGTAAAATTTACTCCAGTGCATTGGGTCCCAGTTTGCTTTTCAAGAGGTGGCACAGCCCACGGCCTTTCCTGTGTCTTACTTAGCTAAAGAAAATAAAATTAACTAACTGGAGTGTTGATTGTACGGTATCTTTAACAAATACGACATTTGCTTGTTAAATATTGAAGGAATTTCCATCTCTTTCTAAACACCAAGTACTTTGACTTTCTGCCATCTCCCTCTGCTCTCTCTTCCTCTCTCCAAAACAAACCAAAGTTTATTTTTTTTTATTTCAGTCTATTCTCCTAACTGAAGAGCGTTTCCCTTGTTCTACAGCCATCACAAATCACCAGTGTGCAGCCCTGCCACATCACATTAAGCTCCTCACTCATTCTTTGTGCCTTTGTCTCATCTTATGAGGGATTTCGTCTAAGGGTTTTGGTTTATGTGTTGCTTTCTTCAGCTGAAATAAGTTACCTGTGGCTTTCTTCTCTTCTGTTGTTTGTGTGCATGTGAAACAGGGTACCAAATAAACTTCATTATGGGAGAGTTGGGAAAATGAGCATGGTGATGATGGAATTTCCTGGTGCTTAGTTACAGTAGAGAATAGTTCAGTATCTCAGCAATGTGGGGTGAATGCAAGCTCTCACAAGAACTATGGAGAGCAAAACAGCTTCCTGTACAAAGGCAGAAAAAATGTAACTTGCATCTCAAGGTGCTGACATATGGAGTAAAATAAAAACTGGCTGCAGTGGCAAAATCAGTTTTGCCTTAGCCTTTACATCAATTTTGAACGGCTTCACAGAAGTGAATTACAGACATTCTTTAATTACTTCACTTGTGTTGCTTTAAATATAAGTCTCAGGCCAAGTGACTTTCCCAAGATCATACATTAAAAAGCTGAGACAAGAGTCTTAAGCTGTACCTCATTTTCTGGACAACAAATAAGCTTTTGCACAAAATTTTGGTATAGAATAAAACATAGTTAAAATGTGTATGTATTAAAAACCATAAAGTCATACCATATTTTAATTATAAGATGTACCATAGATGTGGTTATTCTTTATACAGTCTAATTAACGTGAAAATAAATGGATGTGGCCAGAACACACAGACACAGACTCATCTGCTCCATTCATGTCCAGTCTCCCTCCTCCAACATTTTTGAAACACAACAGGGTGAATAAAAGTGGTCGTTTTGCTACTGTGCTGCAGTGTTAGGACAAAAATAAATTTATTTTGCTTTGGAGATGCCAGGTGCCTTCTGCATGTGGTATTTAGTGATCCTGCAAAGACAGTGGAAAAAAGTGAAAGGGATGTCAAGAGAAAATCCATCTGTAGAGGAAAAATCAATGTTTTTAAATCACTTCAATTTCTCATTTTACAAACTTCATTACATCTAATTCTATTATAAAAATCCACTCTCTCAATATAGGAAATCATTGAAAGAAGAAAGTTCAACTGGATTAGATAATTAATTTATCAAAGTCTTAAAATGTTGCTGGGTTTTTTTTCAATCAGATATAACAAAATTACAGAAGCTCATTTTATCGGTCCAGATACAGTCTCATGCACAAAAGATCCATCCAAATAAGTAAATCTGGTCTGTACTTCTTATAAATTCATACTGAACTAATTCATCATCCCCAAGCCACAGCAATTTACGTTAGCAGGAGTTCACAGTGGTATAATATGCTGTGTTGTTGCTGTGTATTTGATACCAGTGCTTGTTGTGTCTGCTCTCGTGCAGTGCGATGCCCAGGGCTGTCCGTGCACATCCAAGGGCTCTGCGGGTGGAGGGGACGCCGGCCCCAGCAGGGGCTGTGTGCTGCTCTGAAGGGTGAGCAGAGCCCGGGTGCCTCCTGCTGCTGGGGCAGGGCTGGGGGCTCCATGGATGAGGGGCTCCATGGATAATGGGCTCCGTGGATGGGGCTCTGTGGATTGGGGGCTCCATGGATAATGGGCTCCGTGGATGGGGCTCCGTGGATGGGGCTCCATGGATAATGGGCTCCGTGGATGGGGTGGGCTCCATGGATAGTGGGCTCTGTGGATGAGGGGCTCCATGGATGGGGTGGCCTCCATGGATGGGGGGCTCTGTGGATGGGGCTCCATGGATGGGGGGCTCCATAGATAGCGGGCTCCATGGATAGTGGGCTCTGTAGATGGGAGGCTCCGTGGATGGGGCTCCGTGGATGAGGAGCTCCATGGATAGTGGGCTCCATGGATAGTGGTCTCTGTGGATGAGGGGCTCCATGGATGGGGGGCTCCATAGATAGCAGGCTCCATGGATGGGGCTCCCTCTGCACGCCCAGCCTGGGCTCTGCCAGCTCCTCCCTTGCACGGGACATCCTGGCAGCACTGCCGCCATCCTGGAGCCGTTCTGAGGGACAGCAGCAGGCACTGCTTCTTGGAACTTCCCTGCCGTGCCGTTTATCTGTTATGTCCTTACCTACCTGGCTAAGAAAGACATAAAATGGCTCCCTCAGAGATTCTGGACTAAAATACAAGTACAAATCTGATGGCACAATCTTCTGGGGAGAGTTAACTTCAGAGATCAGAGTATTGAAAGCAGTGTCTCCAAAACTCAGAGACAGGAGTACAGAAGTAGTAAGCAGTGACAGAGAGGTGGCTGAGGTCTTTAAAATACTTCTGATTGTCCTCTTTGTCACTGAAGTTAACAAGTGAGAGCTGATTTCCTTGAGGCCCCTGTAAAAAGAGATTGTAGTGCAGTGGCTTCAGGAGTCCAGTAAATGATTCCTGGTTTTAAAGGAGAAATCTTGTTTTCTAATCTCTGTCTAAAAGTCTTGTTTTCTTTTATGACACATGGTTTGCTGTCTGTTCTCAGAGCACACAAGTTTAAGGATGGGAATTATGAAAATATAACCCTATAACAAGGAAATACTGTTGCTGTTGCCAAAGCACAGACTGGGGGGAGAAGCCTTTGCCACTGCAGTTAATGTTGTTGACTTCATTGGTGGAGCCTGCTCTCTTTGCAGTCTGAGGTTTTGAGTGCTTTGTAAGCTCTTCTGCATGTGCTGCTTTAATTCTTTAATGTTTTGCTACTAATCCTTGTTTTATCCTCCCTTTAGGGTATCAGAATCTTTAGACATTACAGTGGGAAATTAACACAGCTTGCTAAAACAGCTTGGCACTTGAGTGAAAAAGGTTGGAATCTTCCTGCCAGAGAGGCAGTGTGGGAATGATGATAATTAGGCTGACACTGGCCAGTGGATCTTTCATTCATTTAAGGAGAGCTAACTACAAGGGAAAATCTGTCTAGAAAGGGAAAAAAGAAGTATGTTGAAGAAATATGGGGAGTTTATCTCTCTCTGTGTCCCTTAGGTTAGCCAAGCAGGAGGGCTTGAGCAGGTTGGGATCATATTGATTTCACAGGACAAAGGAAAACCTTTAATTCAAGAAGCAAGGATGGAATTCAAGTCAATGTTGGTCATGTATAAGTGACAGAAATATTAAAAGCATTGCAAAGTGATCTGAGTGCTATTGCAGCCCATCTGCTGCCAGCAGGCTGGCCCATGAGAGTGTTTGTTATCCAGTGCTTGGGGATGTGTCAGTCCTGGCACTGCCTTTTTCCTCAGACAAGCAAAATGTGCCTCGAGTCCCTTACAGAGCAGTCTGGTGAAAATGAACAGTGAGCTTCCTTAGGAAGGTGGTTGGTGGCATTCAAAATGCTGACAATGAACTGGTGGCCTCAAAGTGCTGAGTACAAGGTGGGCACATGTAGGAGGAACTCCATACAAAGAAACACCCCCAGAGGCATTTCTGGAGGAAAGCAGCACTTCTGCCCCGAGACAGAGTAAAAATCCCCCAGAGCAGAAATCCATTTTGATTTAGGTGAAATGTACATCTTAAGTCTGTAAGGCCTAGGCTAAAGGGAAAACTGTGCCAGTGAATGACAGAGATAAAGGAGAGACAAAGAGAGATGACAGATAAAGAGAGACAGAACCTGCTGTGGGAGCAGGTCAACTTGGCCTAGGAATTCTTTCTGATAAAAAAGAACTAGGGCAAATATCACGTGCGAAATCCATAAAAATGAATATGTACAAACCTATTGTGAAACTGTATGCATATGTATTTGAGAGGGAGATAAAAAGGGACCTGAAGTTCTCAGAGGTACACATGCCTTTTTTGAGGAGAGCAATCTCTGCATGTGTCCAGCCCTGCAATAATAAACATACCGGCTTTACAACTTTCACAAAGCTGTAGAGTTTTCAGCTCTCTCCACAAAACACCCCCTTGGGAAATGCTGCCTTAACAATGGAATTACAAACCAGAAGTTTTCCATGTTTTGTAAATGTCACTTTTCCTTTTCTCCCCCTTCCCCCTTGCTCAGGAAGGGGCACACTTTCTCTCCTGCAGCAGCAGCACAAAGGAGAGCAGGATGGCCACACAGGGTTCTGCCGGCCCACGGGCTCCACAGCCCGGGTGAGGGTGCCAAGAGGGAGTGGGCACGGCTGGGAAGGCCCAAGGGGCTGCTGTGAGCAGTGAGAGGGTGGAGCTGTGCCCAGTGGCACAGCAGCTGGAATTGTTAGAGGTACTGGAACAGGGGCAGAGGAGACTGGCATCTTAAAGTTGTGCCTCCATTAGATACCCAGCTCCAGGGAATTGTAACAGTTTGGCTGGTGACTGGATTTCAAAAACACCAAACTTCTGTTTTAATCACAGACTGAACCCATTTCATTGTGAGATGTAAATCTGGGAATATCTATTGCAGGCAGCGTCTTACATACAAGCTAAAAAAGCAAAATCAAGTAGAGACAGCCTGGGACAAGAGGAGTGAACACGGAATAGTTTGGCAGGTTTGAGTCTTGAATTTCATTCCAGTGACAGGGTTGTCTATACTCTGCTTATTTTTATCTAAGATTATGAGTGAGTTTAATTCACAGTAACTGCTGGAGATGGAATCTCCAGGATGGGTTCAGTTGCTGGAATGTACATTTGTATATGCTGCATTCATTCCAGAGCCCTGTAATGAATTTCTTCCGAGGTTCTTCCAGGGGATGAATAAGGAGGAGTAGGTGAAGGACAGGATGCTGGGGAAGTGAACCATCTTAGTCATTCTTGTTAACATAACAAGTACTTGTCTTGAAATTATATTGGCTTGTGTAACGTTTGCAGCTAGACAGAAATTATTTCAGTGATAACAGAGCTCATCCTGAGCCAAAAAGTTACCTCATTTCCCTTTCTTTTTATACTACAATAGGTATGAATATCCTATTCAAACTCTTCAAAGGTTTGCAGACATAATTGTTCTGTGCTTATTTTTAACTGCTGGGGGCTTAAGTTCCAGTTTGCTTTCTGAGTGACTACATGCAGTTGCTATACTTTTGCCATAGGATGCAGCCATTTTTTCCCTGTCAGAGTAATTCAACAGCAGAAAATTGAGGCTGAGTGTCTGAGATGCTGCACCTTTATAAAGTGAAGCCTCCATGTGCTTCTGCGTACTTGCTCTGAATTCTAACAACTTCAGTTTATCAGTAACTAAATATTATGTAATTATAGAAATACATTTAACTATAAATATATCTGTATATTTAATTCTATTAAAATAATTGCATTGATTTATGTTATTTGTATTTTGTGACTATTATAACACATACATTACTAATGTGTGTTGTAATAGATATAAAACACATAACAGGTAAATTATGTAATTATATCAATAGATAAATAAGAGAGGGTTATTTTATGTCAGCCAAGGGCAAAGATCCCCCAAGCACTGAGGTTTGCACATTGAGGGCAGGTGGTTTGCAGTGTGTGCTTGCGGTCTGCCTGTCTGTGTTTGCTGTTTCTGTATGAAGTCTGTGGCACCTGTGTAATCCACACAGAATCACAGAAAGCTGAGGGGTTGGAGTGGACCTTGAAGACCATCCTGTCCAACACTGTCCCAGCCTGGCCTTGGACACTTGCAGGGATCAAGGGCACCCTGGGTGCCCACTCTCACAGTAAAGAATTCCTTCTCCATATCTAACCTATGTTTCCCCTCTGAATTTGTACCCAAGACATGAAGTAGCAGAGCTCTAATCTTCTTTTCTTGCTCCTAAGTGCAGATGAGCTAAATAGAAATTGTGCAATATGCACCCAGATGTTCTCTTAGAGAAACCAATGCAAACCTTCCTGACAGCACTGGTTGTTTTATTTGCTTATTTTCATTTGAGGTTCTAAGGATCACACCCCCAGCAAGCTGCAAAGCCCCAACCCTCAGTGATGTCTGAGAGGACAAGACTGGGTTTGTAGAGGGAGTGGAAGGCAGAAAAGAGCCTTTTGCTGTTTTGTCCTTTTTGGAAAGCCTTTACTCCAGGGAGATTCTGCTTTCCTGGAGAAATCATTGCTTTAAATGACTCTTCCTCCACCAGAGAAGCTAAAAATCCACCAGGAAAGTTTCACCTGATCTCTCAGCCACGCTGGCTGGTTGAGAATGGCACAAAGTGAGGGAGCAATGTCCTGTCCTGTTTCCATCCAGTGAGGATAACTGGGCACGAGGCAGCCCAGGGACAGAGGCTTGCTGGAGCAGGGAGCTCCTTTAACCCTTTAGCCCCTGGAAAGAGCAGTGCCTCACCCACAGACCCTGAGCTCTGGGTGTTGGCAGCTGCTGCCTTCTGTGAAGGAAGCTGAAAACTGCAGCAGAAAAGCCAATGGCTCTAAAATGACCAGGCTGATAAAAGATGTGAGGGTTGAGAGGAAACATCACCCTGTACAGGGCATCTCTGTGGTCTCCAGCCTGCTTTAACATAGTCATTTTCACCATCAGGAAGTAAAATGTGAATATTTCCTATCCTGTAAAAAGCTCCTTAAAACTGTTAGATCCACCTCTTGCAGTGCAAACTTTCATCTTAACTATTGCTTTAGGCTGGAGCCAAAAATTAGTTCCTCAGCTTCCAGTTCCTTGGGCCATAGCAGCACATTCCTCCTGTTGATGAGAGACATCAGGGGCTTTGAAGTATGTTCATGGTTTGTTTGCCATTTCTGCTTTGGATGTATTTTTTCTTTATGCCAAGAAAGTTTCCAGTGAGTTGTGGTTTATCATTTGAAAGGTGCGTTTTTTCAGTGCAGCAACACCAAATCCATGGCTTTGTAATTAACACTGCCCATGCATTTCTTCCCTTCAAGAAGTTGTTGTGCAAAACCCAAGCCCAGTGATGACCTTGGGGAGAGAGAGAGTGATCTGCTTTATCTTTAATTATTATTTAATTACTCTACTCATGTGCTAAATTGCCTCTACTGGACAATACCAGATGAGTGTTTTTGTTCTGTGAAAGAACTTTCTGTATCATGAAAGAACTTTCTGTTTCGACATACTTTTCTCAAATGCTCCAAGCTGCAGGCTCACAGAGAATAAAGGACACAAGCCTCTCAAAAATCACTGCAGGACCTTTAAAACACCATGCCTGGCCCGATCTCAAGCTGCTTCGTTGTGTTCTTTAGTAGAGATGCAGCTACAGAGCTTCCCTAGTGGTACCAGGCTATGTTGGGAGAAAAAGCACATTGGCTGTTTATTAAAAAAAAAATAAAAATTCAACAGCTTTGGGATTCATGGAAATGATGCAGACCTGTCCTCTCAAACGAATGGGCTTCAGCAATGGGATTCCCATTTTCTAGTGCTCTAGTGAAAATTTTTAATATAAAATTGCCTTCAGTCATCCATCACACCGTGCTCCATGATGTGGTAATGGGGAGAGGCCAAGGCAGGCTAATGGAATAATCTGAGGTGAGAAAGCTGCAGCTCTGCCAGGCTGAGAGCAGCAGTGTGAGGGCAGGCAGGAACTGGGGGAGAAGCTGCCCTCTGAAAGCTGGGCTGGCAGGGAATGAGGAGATGGAGGAATGTGGGAACTCAGCACATCACTCCCGATGTCCAGAGTTACCGAGACAACCCTTGGGGGGCTCAGAAATCCTGGAATGCTTGGTGGTTGGATTTTGACCCTGCACGGGATGTGCCACCTGTATGAGGACATGAGAGTCACTTGGGGATGAATGGTGTAAGAATGATGTATTTACAGGGTGGAAATAGGGATTTTAGGGTTTTGGTACGGGGGGGTTATGGAGACAAGATGGAGGGATCAGGGCGTGTCTTGTCCTTCTTCTGTCTTCTTGTCATCCATTTTCTGTGGTGATGTTGGCACTTTGGGATTGGTTCTTGGTGAAGGTGCACTTGCTCATATGGGTGAAAGGTATTGGGAAATAAAGGTAAATATGATGTACGTAGTTTTTAGTATAAAAATAGATGACTGCCCAGTGGGAGGACAGAGTGCCCTTGGCTGCCTTGCTGGTCAGACCTCCGTCAGGCTGGAAGAAAATTTTGTAGATAAGAAATAATAAACAATTCGAAGACTGAAAATCTGAAGAGTCAGACTCGTCCTTTGGAGCGCGGGCTGTCCCAGAGCTATCCTACGTGTGACCGTGCAGGGACGAACAGCCGGAGTGGTCAGAGGAAGAATGAGGAGCTGCTTGGAATAACACTGAGCAGTTGGTCCTCCTTCAGAATTCTCCCTCGTGGCAGGGAAGTAGGTGGTGGTTCCCTGCTTCCCAGACTGGCTGAAGGGTGATGAGCTGGGCTTTTTACAGCTCCAGGACTTCTTACCCTTTGCCTCCTTAGCCAGGAGTAAACTTTTTCCCTTGGGATTGAATTTAACCCAAGATAAATTTAGTCTAAATGTGATTATTGCTCTTTGGCTCTTCTCAACAGCCTGCAGTGGGTTTTAAATTCCTTGTTCACTTAGAGGGTGTTTTTTGTGTAATGAATTGCTGTGTTGAGATCAAACTGGCTACTGAGCATGGCCAGGGAAGGAACACAGGCTGGCAGTGCAGGAAGGAGCATGAAGGAAGGAAATGAAGCAGTAAAATGTGCTTTAGTGATACTGGTGCTGGAAAACCTCTCGTGTAGAGCAGCTAATGGAGCACACACAGTGTGCTGGAAGGAAGGCTTCTGTGAGCATACCTGGCAGGCCTGGAACTTCAGACACACTGAAAAAATCCCACAGCACTGACAGCAGCTTCTCGGGGTGTACATGCTTTTTTATTAACAATGTGGTGCCAAGGCATTAGTTACAAACATTTGACATCAAGGGGACCAGGATCAAGCTGTGACCTGGAGCCAGGAGGGTTTCAGGACAGTCCCAGCCCCAGAGCAGCCCCCAAGGCTGTGCCAGCTTACCTGCTGCCTCTGGAGCCCTGGGAGGAGCAGCAAAGCCAGGAGACAAGTACTGACATCTTGCTGCAAACATGCTGGAGGGAACTGGAGTTGGAAAAAGGTGATTTTCTTCCAAACTTCTCCTTTTGTTTCCATTTAACTGATTGCAAGGTTAGGGAAGGTGGAAGAATGACCAGTAGAATTTTTAATTCATGAGCACTGTAGTTTCACAGGATTTTATAGAAATTACCCTGCCCCAGTGTGCTGAGCTTACCAAAGGGCAGCCCCAAGAGGAAAGGCACAGTTCAGGGCTATTCCTGCTGCCCACACTGGGCTGGGTCAGGCACTGCTGGGCAAGAATGGTAATAAATGACCTGGAGCAGTGGCCCAGAATGTGGAGCCATCCCAGAGTGGCAGTCAGTGACACAGGGAGCTCTGGCTTCTGAGGGAGCCCTTTCATCTTGGCAAATGTAGAAGCCATGATAAAGGATCTACGGAATGGCCAAGCAAAGACATCTTGAGTAACAAATGTAGTCTGGGAAGAATTCATGACTTGGCAAAAAGGCAAGTTAGAGCCTTCTAAAAAAATTAGTCGAAGTGGATTTCAGATTCAAAAGTATTTAGAAAAAACTAGTTTTTCTTAAGCACATTGCAGAGGTCTGGACTAGCAGGATTTACCTTCCTGACACACTTTGAGTGCAGCCATTCAGTGCTCACCAGCAGAGTCCTGCATTTAGCAAGTCTGTCAGAAGTAACTTAATTCCTTACAGTTGCTTTGGAAAAGTCACCCCATTCTAAGATTCAAGATATGTGTATTTCACACACTCAGAATAATGATTTATTTCAAAGTTCTTCTTTTGTGCAGCCATAGGAAAGTTTTTTTATTGTTAATGTCTGACTTATCTGAACTGCCAAATACAAGAGCCAGCAGGTTTATTGGGGCTCACAGAAGAGAGCAGGGAGCAGAACACAGATTCCTGGTCATGTTTCCAAAGGCCTTCTAAAAAGCTGTCACCCCTGCTGGCCTGCAGTCAGTGCTTTCTTTACTGCATTGTTACATCCACGTTGTTCCAACACTCTGTGTGTTTCATCAAACATTTTCAAGCTTACATTTCCAAGGCACGGTCTTGGCCAAGGATGCTGCAGTCTGGACCCAGGTTTGGGTGGGTGTGAGCTGGTCACAGGTGCCCCTCAGGGCCTGGCCCAGCAGCAGAAATGCCTGTGTCACACCCAGACCCACTACAGTGGGGCCACCTCACCTCCCCACTGCAGGAGAACCAGCATTATTTCCAACTGTGTGCTTCTAACTAATCCAACAGCATTTTCAAAGCATTCAAGCAAGTGTTATCTTACAAATTTAGAGCAAAACATTGACATATATAATTATTAAGTAAGCAGGGGAAAAGATGAAAAATCATGGGAAATTCAAGGTAAGAAAACATAGTGGCAAAATATTAGACTATTTCTCTGCCTCTGAATTCACTCATGACTTGCACAGGATGGATTCTCTTCTTGGCAGAACCTTTTCTGACAGCAGCATAGATTTCTTCTGGCTTCTCCCTTTTAATCAGGGGCTTCTTCTCTGGAGCCTTCATTCTCCACATCACAACTGGATGGCGTGGGCCAGTAGGACTCTGAATCTTGATGATCTTTGTGGATGCAATATAGGACATCTTCACTGTCTGCACCACAGAATTCATTAAGTTTTTGGCGGCCTGAATCAGTGAAGTGACACTGTCCAGCTGTAAGAGGAAACAGAAACACCAGCCTAGAAGTCAGTGTGCTTTTAACCACAGTAGGCACAGGAATAAACACCAGTTAAAAAGTAAGACCACCAGAGACTAAACCATAATTCCCACATTTTCCTTTTGTGTGTTTGATCACTGTGCTCATGCTTTGCTGCTCAGATTTATTGTGATGTATGGAAATTCATGCTGGTGGAACAGATAAAAGCTTTGGAAGATAATGCTAATTGGTTTTTTTTTCTGTAACAGGAATTCATGATGCTTGTCTGCGGGGTCCTATTGCAATTACTACTGATGGGTGATGAAACCAACTTGAAGAAGAGCTGTGAAACTGTGACCACTTGCTTCCTTTGTTTCAGCACTAGGTGAGGCCTCCAGCTGCTCCTGCCCCATTCCAGGCTCCCAGGGGTGCTCAGGAGCAGTGCTGGGATTCTCTGGAGTGTTTGCCTCTAGCTCTGGCAGAGCTGCTGAACCTGCTCTCAGCAGCCAAGATGTGTATGGGGTATTGAAAATGGGATAACCCACAGAAATCCCAGTGACTGTGGGGAGTGCCACCCAAGGGCAGGATGCAGAGCAAACACAGCCCATCCCCTTCCCCAGCACCCAGCACAGCCACAGCAGTGCCACAGCAGGGGTGTCCCCTGTCACTGCTCAGGGACAGCAAACAGGAGCACTGGGGAAGCTCTCCATGGCTGGGATGGAGAAACAGTAGGATCACTCTTCAAAATGGGAGAGCCTCCACACTTCACCTTCTAAACATCCCCTTTGCTGAATCATTTGTGTAAAAGCACTGAAGCCAGTTCTCTGAAGGGCTCTCTGTGGGTTTAGTGGCAGAGTGATCCTTTCCTTTGCCATCTAGCCCAACCCCAGAGCCTTGGGCAAGGTACGGATTTACAAATGGGGTTATTAGGAGAGGTTTGAGGACTTCTCCCTTTGCCAGATCAAACAAACTGATCAGGTGAGAGAGGTGTATTATTATTGCCTGTCTTCATTCTGATTGTGTAACACAAATACCAATAAGGCAGAAATAAAAAATTCAGCCAAGAGGCTGGATTTAGTTGCAATTTGGAAACATCTCTGAACTGGCAGAAGAATCTTCCAATTAATACAACACACACTGCTGCTCTCTGAAAATGCAAAAAACCAAAAATTTTTAAAAAGTTAAGATAACCAGTTTAATGCACACATATGATGGCAAACTGAAATTATCTCAATTCCCCAAGAAAAGGTGTAAAATCTACCATGCTGCAGCATGTGAACTTTCTAGAAAGGGCTGCCAGTCTGCAGCAGCCCTGTGGTGTCTGCAGGGCCCTGCTGCCATCAGAGGACACCTGGGTGTGTTTGGGAGCTGAATCACTGAGCCGGGCTGCCCAGCCCCTCGGCAGCCTTGCCCTGTGAACTTCAGTGCACGTGCTGAGCCCCAAATTTCAAACACTCCTTTATACACTTACACATGTGAAACAAGCCACTTCCCAAGGCTGCAGGCTGTGGGGAAGGTTCTGCTCAGAGTTCCTGTCCCACAGCTCACTGCTGGATGCTGTCACACAGCGTTTCCTGGAGCAGGAGGAGACACAGCTTCCTAGGAACTTCTTCCTTTCATGCTAACCTGAGGACTGGTTATACACAGACACAACTCTGCTTGCACACACACACACACACACACGAAATTTCAATTATCTGTTGCTATCTAGAGCAGCTGACAACACCATAATTCTGACAGCTTCTTGAAAGATTTGAATAGCTTTTTTTTCCCCCCTATCCTAACAGTCCAGCACTGGCATAGTAACACTGCTATGAAGCTGCTTGGACAAAAAAAAAAAAAAAAGATGGTTTTGGTTCTCTGGCAGATGGTAATGGGCTTCAGAGGAAGCTTCCTTCTTCCCTGAAGTCTCCCAGTGACTGCAGTGTGTGTAACTGCTCCACCATTCTGAAGTTGCTGGGTGACAGAGGGTAGCAGGTTGGGCACCAAAGAAATTCTTGTTTGCATGGCAGGGAAAAAGCTTATTGAAGAAACTGGTAGCATCCAGGCAAGATGCTACAAAGCTTCAGCTGTTCTTTATTGTGACCTCAGTGTGTGTAGTGTGGAACATGGAGAGTGCTGAGGTGAGCAGAACTTAGCTGGCCTTGCCTCTCCTGTGGAAACTCAACAGTTACCTCCTCCTTCTGCCCCTGTGGCTTCTTCCACAAATGGGCTGTGCAACAGCCTAGGGCTCCTTCACCCCACCCCTGAGATCACAACACCTGCACTTTTATTGTTTTCTAAACTATAATCATAGGTATCTACTGTAAGCAGCAAAACCCTTCAGGGGTGCCCAGTTTTGGTGAGGCTGTACCTGAACGCAGCGTGCAGCCGTGTCAGCCTCGAGGTCTGCCAGGGGACAGCTGCCAACTGCAGCACTCCAAATGCTGGAGAGCCACAGCCTGACTCCAACCCAACTGCAGAGCTGTTCCAAGAGGCAGAATTCCCCTGCCCCTTGCCACGCCAGGGGAACTGAACCTCTGCCAGAGCACTAAAATTCTACAAAGGATGCCCTGAGGCACAAAGAGCCGTGCAGGCTGCGAGGAACAGCTCTGTGTGTCCCTGCTGCAAGGCACTGACCTAGGGCCCACCAAGGGCCCTTCTGCTGCATTACCTGGGGCTGGGCTGACTCAGAACAGGCACTGAGGTGCAGGACACTCAGTTGATGCTGCCCTTTAGGCTGGCTGCCCACAGCATTGGCTGTGTCCCTGTGTTTACCTGGCCCTTCACCTTTCTGATGCATCTCGCATTTGTCTTCCAAAGAGGAAGGTTGTGTTGGGGTGGATGGGGTATTAACTGCACTCAAAATTTTGGAGAAGCTTTTAGATGTTTTTAGATGTGTACTACAGATGATAATAATCTGGCCATACATTTAATTTCCTCTTTTTTTGGCTTTAGAGAGCAGTTGTTTTTCTACCTCAATGCCAGTAACACTGCATAGTTTGGTGGAAATCTGTTCTATAAAACTGATGTACTCAAGAACTGTATTCACTTGAATGCTTTTATCTCAGATATTCTGCCGGCTCTTCAAGGTCTCATATCTAGGAAAACTGAAGAAATGAAACATGGCATAAATAAAAGCCTGATAAAATATTCATGGAGCGTTTAAGTCCATTTCACTTTGAGAGATGTAGCTGCAAACTCTTCAATGCACAGCGAGCGGTACATAAAGATTCACTGGTGAAACAAACAAACCAACCAACCCCAAACTAAAACCTGCTTTATTTTTGCCTAACTTCACTTTTGCTCTATCAGCATTTTCCATGGAGATGCAATGTCCCGGCCTTGAGATTTTACAGGTCTGTGTAAGTTAAGACAATAACTCATTAAAGGCTGTAGGAAAAACATCCCTTGACATTTCTTTCTTTACCTGTCCTGTGAGCAATAGTACTTGGCTGCCATTGCAAAAGGAATTCAGAATTATTCTGACCACTGTAATTTTACACTGGGGTGAAACACACACAATGCAGAACAGATGACAGTATTTTTAAGAAAAAAATTCCCACCCCAAATCAGGCTGGCAGCACTTGTGCTGAAATCCACTCTCCCTTCCCCAGCACTTAAATTCCTCCTCTGTAGCAAGTCCTGAGAGCAAGAAAGCAAACTCTCCTCTGCATAACGAAGCTGAAGGAAAATGTTGGACAAGAAATGAATTTTGAAACTTTTTTTTCCAGTTTACTTACATGCATTGTATTTTTCTCATTTTGGTAAAGTTATTTCATGTCCACCAAATGCAAGACTTTTTTATCAGTGTTTGAAGTCTGAACTTAAAATTCTTTTGGAAACAAGGTCAGTTATTAAAAATTGATTTTAATTGAAACACAAGGTTCATTATGTAAATTCCTAGAAGCAGATTTCCTTTGGTACACTATACTGAAAGCCTACGACTGAATTTATATTTCTTTGACAGCTACATCTGAAAGTTACATGAGTTCTACATTTTTGTGGAGAACAGTGTGTCTGAGCAATGCTGCATTTCAGGGAAGGAGTCCTTACCATATTGTGCTTTTGATTTTAGTCCTGCTTTTTTACTAGGTGTAGCTAATTGCTGTTTTGAATTATTTTATGGTTCTTTCACTAAGGTTGGTACATAAAATAGTCATTTAATCCCTTAAGATTAAAAGAAGCCAAACAATTCAAAAAGAGTGAAATCTCCATTGTTGAAGGCACTGGAATTTTTACTGGGCCTTGGCCAGGATTTGAACACCACTTACTTGCCTGCTTTTCTGAGCCTCCTTTTTTCCCACTCAGAGTAGTGGTAATTTCCTTTAAGTGGGAATGGGGATCTTGGTCTAACCGTGGCACCAGAAAAGTCAGGTGTCCAAGAAAAGCACAGCAAAGCTGGAACTGGAAGCACTTGGCTACCTGCCATGTGTGCTGACAGATGACACACAGAACCTGCCACAGATTCAACCCCAGCACAGTTTAGATGGGAAATGAGCCAAAGGGAGCCTTGCCACTGGGATTTCTTCTCTGGGAGCTGTTCCCTCAGTGTTTTGCTCACCTCTGCTTCACCATGCTCTCACTCTGGGATACTGGAGAGGTTTCATCCCTGTGGATGTGGCCTAAGGAAAGCAGCTTCACTGCTTGATTTTCTTTTCAAGGAACTGAGTTTTTCTAGAAACGTGGCTGTTCCATTGGTCATCTATGTTTTTGTGTCCATCCAGTGACGGCACTGAACACCTCAGGGGTCTCTGGGGTCTGTTCCATGTTTTACCCATTTTTCAGGTGGGGAAATTGAATCTAATGGACTGAAAACTAACCATTACCAGAGTCTGCTTCAGGCTAAGCAGGATTCAAAGGGCTGAAACTGAGTTCTGTAATTAGGCCAGGCCTATGTCCAAGTTAAATGATAAACAACCTACATTGAGGGCTGTGAAACTGTTCCTGTGCAACAACATAATGGAGCAGATGCTTAGCCAGGCAGATAGCTCAGTCCCTCCCCACTAC
Source organism: Melozone crissalis (assembly GCF_028551555.1). NCBI lineage: Eukaryota > Metazoa > Chordata > Aves > Passeriformes > Passerellidae > Melozone > Melozone crissalis. The sequence continues at coordinate 2,584,634 of NW_026535840.1, read as the reverse complement.
TGCTGCTTTCACTTCCAGGGAGGATTTTAAAAATCTATTTTAAAAAACAGGCCCTTGAGGAAAAGAACAGTGGCTTAATATAAATCTTTTCCTTACTGTTGAGGAAGAAATTGAGTGTTTGTTGCAGCAATGTTTTACATACACTGAGGCTGAGAACTGTAAGACACATCCTGATTTTGCTGACTGCCAGAGTAATTATTACTGGGAAAAGTTAGCTGTCCTTTAGTGTACATTACCATTATTTCCTACTCCTTTAAATTAGTTTTTCTTGTAGATGCAGTTCAGAATGCAGTAGTACCTGAGCTCTCTGTAAGTGATTGACAGGAAAATCTATCCCTTGCTTTGCTTCCAAAGGCCAGGATTTCTACATCCACACACCTCCCAGTGTACACTAGGCAAAGCTAGAAAGGTATAGTGTTACTAACTAAAAAAAACCTCAGAGTGACATATTTTTGTCAACTCTCAGCAGAAGAAAACTCGTGTCAGCTCTTGGGGGTTAACGTCAGCTTTTAGAAATTGAGCAGTTCAGTATTTTCGGAGTCAAATACTGAAATAAGTCACCTCATGCATGGTGTGAAGCCCTACAAGTAACAGGCTGAACTAAGAATTCTCAACAAGCCCCGAGGAGAAGCAGCAGCCAGGAGAGGCAGAGTGGCTGAGCACGGAGCAGGAGCTGTGCCTGGTGCCTGGGGACACGGCTGTGGCACACACTGTGGGTGTGCAGCGGGGAAAAGGGAGGGGATGCCCCAGAGTCACAGTGCGGTGACAGCGGCACAGGAGCCACCCAGGTCCTGCAGTGACTCGAGGACTGGCAGGGCAGCCCTGCTCCAGGGTGATTCCCAGCTTGCTGCTTTTAGCCCTCCGTGCCTTCCATCCAGTCCTGTCAGGGCCCCAGCAAGGCTGTCCTGCCCATCTCACTTCTCCTCCAGGGGAAAGCACAGCCAGACCCCAAAAGGAGCTGAAAAGCCCTGCTCCCATCTCGTGCCCTGCCTGAGGGGCAGCTCCTCTCCAGCAGCAGCTGAACCCCTTCAGTGGTGAAGGTGTGGGGCTGTTTGCCAGCTGCCACAGCAGTGCACCTGGCCCAGGACAGCCTTTTCCTGGGGTGTGGATAGCCAGGCATTGGGACTGTGTCAGCCAAAGGCCTGCGGGCAGAGACTCTCCCTTGCATTTTTCTAACTTCTGGCTTACAGCTTTGCCTCTGTGTTTTCACCTGTGGTCCAGCCCTCAAAGCTGGAACACATTCATTGCAGTGTCATGCTGGAAACTTGTGATTTAACAAGCCCAGGAACTTAGCAAGGGAAACAGATATTTCAGTCCAGCCTTGGAGCATGAAGTTAGACACATTAAAGCCCCTCCATTTGGCACAAAAGCAGCCTGATGTCAGTGTTTAACTTAAAGTCTGGCTCTTGAGATACCAGGGGGAAGAGCTGAAGATAAATGAGACATTCGCAGGAACAGCAAAGGAAAACAGCCTTTAGTGCACAGGTAAAGCTAGCCAGCCTGGGGTGGAGGGGGAAGATTCTGTGCCTGTTAGCCAATTCTGGGATACTGGGACCCTTGTGAGTTTACTCTTCAAAACCCTTCCTTTTTAAGGCCAAAAGGCTTTGTCTCTCTTGCCAAGTACAATATAAAATTAAGCATAAGCAGATAATGACTGTAAATAGCATAAAACAGAATTGCCTGATGAAAGTAATGGAGCACAATATTAATATGTAAGATATGTTAATTTTCTGCCCTGCAAAATAATTCTCTCTAGTTAAAGCCATTGCTGGAAAAAGAGCAAACTGGCAAGGTAAGGTGCAAGCCCATTGCTGTGCAGTGCTTGTAAGTGAAGTATCAGTTTATCTGCATAAATGAATGCAATTACTATCAATCTGCAAATGTTACCCCATTATTTTGTGCCTGAAGAGGCACCAGTTTAATTAATAGGAGGAAATGTCCATTTCCTATTTAATCACTTCTAATGAAGACTTAGTGAATCCTTACCATTTGGACTGGTGCAGCTTAGAACCTGACAATGCCAGTACTCCCAGTATTGGGTGGGCCTATGAAAGACTAAATAGTGAGCAAGGAATTTTTAATGAATGAAAATAACAAAACTGCAATGCATGGAGACCCAGAAGGTGATGACCCACAGCTCTTCCTCTCTTTCTCTGTACAGGACCCCCTCTAACCTCCATAATGAGGGGCTGACCAGAGAGAAAGTACCAGAGCTTGGTAATGGACAGTAAGAAAGGCAGACCACAAGCGTGTGCAGCCTGAAGTCCCAAAGCCACTAAACAAGGAGAGCAGTGAGAAGAGCTGCCAGGTGGGGAGTCCACAAAGCATCCCAGCTGACAAGGAAAGTGGCCTAAATAACCTCCACTGATGCTACAGTCAGGGATGAACTGCAGGAAGAAAATGCCAGGGCTGGGGGGCTGAGCACTGCAGCAGGGCAGACACGGGCACAAGGCACACAGGTCACAAACAGCTGAAGAGGACTGAGCTGTGTTTATGGATTTCAACAGTTTCTCATATGCATCATAATGCTCTTGGTTGTCATTCCCTGCTGGCAGCCAGCATGGAATCCTCCAGTGCAGATCATGTGGGTGAGAACAGAATTTGCTGCTGACAGAGACACAGCTGCCCTTGTGCCATGGCACTGCCACCCACGGCTCCACTGTACCACCCAAGGTTAACCTGGAGCACCAGTTCAGGGCTCCTTTGGTTTAGGGCTCCTTCCTCCACCACAGCATCATCCAGAACTGGTAAGGCAGTGACTGTGGCTGCTCTGTTTCAAGAAGACAGTTCTTTCTTTTGCAGGTCTGCACACATGTGACACTACATCCTCTGCTTTTCATCCCTCTCTTCCTCTCTATTGCTCCTTAGGCTTCAAAAGAGGCTGGTTTGGGTAATTTTTTTAATGAACTGCTGCTCTTGTGAGAAGGTATTTTCCTTGAAGGTGATTTAAACCCAAGATCCTTGTTCTAATGGTTGGAGAAGAGAGGTGTGGGGTGAATGTAAGGGCCATCCCAAAACAGTGCTTTTATGTGTGGATTCCACCAGCTGGTACTCAAAGTGGGTTTGTCACTGTGCAAGTTGGTACTGACCCATGTGAACATGGAAATGTGTCATTTCTCACAGGAGAGGAGCTTCCCCCCTCAGCTTCTGTGCTGCCAGAGGCCTGTCCCAGCTCCTGAAGGAGGGGCTGTGAGGAGCCAATGCCAGCCAGAGGAGGGGAGCATGCCCGAGCACCAGGGAGGTCATTCCTGCACACACCTACATGGATGCAGGGGAGAGCAAACAATGGAGAAATCTATATGATTATTTCCTAATGCTCTTACTGGTAGATTTCTTTTCCTGTAGCAGATCTTCACTAACCAGAGGATGGATTCAGTTTCAGGTATTTGGAGACTCCCAAGTTTTTTACTTAATGCACAATAAAACCTTTACTATCTGCAAGGGCTTGCTGTCTCATTTTCTGATTCTCATTCAAACAAGATCAGGATTGGGGAGAATATAAAATATAATCCTATTCCAGCTACAGTTCTGATTCCTGTATTTTCTAATGGAGTTCTAATATTATTTTCTGGGCAGGGAGAAGGTGGGAAGGGGGAGAGAACCCCCCTGCTGCCTCACACAGAACTTGGGTTTGTCATTTATTTCAAGGCCAGCTAACCTAGGAATGTGATCAACTTCTCAAGTCCCCACATGAACTTTGAAAACTGGAACTTGCTCCAGCTTTTAAGAAAAGCAATTCAGTAACCAGCCGTTTTATACCACTAGTGCATTTCTCTCCTTCTCGACTGAGCAATTTATCTGCACAATGTAAATCCCACTGTTCTTCTAAAACTGAAGCAATTAAAACATGAAGAGTTAAATTAATACAAAAGGCCATCACTGTTTTGTTGGGCTGCAGTTTCAGATAATCACAATTTTATTTGCAGGGGGGCAGTTGAGCACAGTCAGTCACAAATGACCTCCCCTTCCCAAAACAGAGACCAGCGAGACTTTTTTCAATTTTCTAGAAATTTTTCATAACCACTGGTGCCAACCATGTCTCCACTGTCTTTAAAAGACCTGGAGTGAGAGCACATGTCTCTTTTGACACTGGCTAGCAATCTGACTCTTTTCTATGTAGCACCCATTTAAAAATCAAAAAAAATAACACAGTCATTGTTGGAGCATTTTCTAAGATGATTTAAGAGAGTAGCAACCTTGCAGCATCTCACCTTGATTTCACAGAACACCCCCAAAGCCATTCAGGCCTCTAAGCACGTTCTCCATTTCACTGGTTCCCAAAGGAAGCACCTCCCTGCCTGTTTACTGAGCTAGAGGGGATTGGTGCAGCACACAGAGCAATAATCTCTGCCCTGGGGAGGCTGCACTCAGCACACACAGCAATAATCTCTGCCCTGGGGAGGCTGCACTCAGCACACACAGCAATAATCTCTGCCCTGGGGAGGCTGCACTCAGCACACACAGCAATAATCTCTGCCCTGCTGAGGCTGCACTCAGCACACACAGCAATAATCTCTGCCCTGGGGAGGCTGCACTCAGCACACACAGCAATAATCTCTGCCCTGGGGAGGCTGCACTCAGCACACACAGCAATAATCTCTGCCCTGGGGAGGCTGCACTCAGCACACACAGAGCAATAATCTCTGCCCTGGGGAGGCTGCACTCAGCACACACAGCAATAATCTCTGCCCTGGGGAGGCTGCACTCAGCACATGGGGCAATAATCTCTGCCCTGCTGAGGCTGCACTCAGCACATGGGGCAATAATCTCTGCCCTGGGGAGGCTGCACTCAGCACACACAGCAATAATCTCTGCCCTGGGGAGGCTGCACTCAGCACACACAGCAATAATCTCTGCCCTGCTGAGGCTGCACTCAGCACATGGGGCAATAATCTCTGCCCTGCTGAGGCTGCACTCTGCACATGGGGCAATAATCTCTGCCCTGCTGAGGCTGCACTCAGCACTTGGGGCAATAATCTCTGCCCTGGGGAGGCTGCACTCAGCACACACAGCAATAATCTCTGTCCTGGGGAGGCTGCACTCAGCACATGGGGCAATAATCTCTGCCCTGGGGAGGCTGCACTCAGCACATGGAGCAATTTCTACAATAAAGGATCTCCTTGGGATGCATCAGGGGGTCTGTGTCGATTCATTCCCCGCTGCCACAAACACACAGTCAGCTTTCTCAAGTTCCTGGGTGCACACAGGACAAATTCCTGCCCTCCTTCCCTGAAGCAGGGCTAGGATCTATAGTCATGTCTTTAGGGTTATCAATAAGTTAAATTTGGGGGTTCATTTTCAGAATTTAAAATTTTTGCACCAGACAGATTGTGCACTGTTGACAGGAGCTACACAACAAAAAAGGTAAAGAAAACAACATGAGTATTCCACAGCAGGAGGCAGAAATAGCAAGAACCAAACTTGGTTCCAACATTTGGCTTTACTGTAACCCACACTGGTCACAGAACTGCTTGTGAAAAGAAACAGGTAAGGAAGATAAACTTTGCTAATGTGCTGTCCAAGTAAAAACAAGCATTGGCTTCAGAAATTATCCATGCAATTAAAATTATGTAACTGTATGTTCCAGAGGTTCGAATGTGGTGTCTAAATTACCATTTAAATTAGCCAGCACAAGTATCCTATAGAAATGAGTGCTTCAAATCTCACCTCAGCAACAAAGACTCATTTCCAAATATTTATAAACCACATAAAATGTAATAATAGTTTTAGTGAAAGATAAATAGGGATAGGCAGGCCTAGAGACAGAAATAGGAATGTACAGATATTGATGGTTAGAGACAGGGCTAGACAGGCACAGGGAGAGGCAGAGACAGGTACAGAGAGGTTGACACAGGTAGAGGCTGCTCTAGAGAGAGCTGTGAGTATAGACAGGTAGAGATAGGTACAGACAGACATGGACAGGTAGAGAGACAGGCTGACAGATATGGACAGACAGACAGAGGTGCTGACAGAGTTTGTCAAGCAGAGGTAGATACTGACTATCTAGATAAAAGAAATTTTTGACAGGGAGAGGAAGTGACAGGTACACATAGACATTGACAGAGAGGTACAGACAGATCCTGACAGATTCTGTTAGATCCTGACATTCTCTAAGATTTTAGCCGATTCTGTTAGATTTTGGCAGATTCTGATACGTTTTGACAAATTCTCTTGTATTCTGACAGGTTCTGACAGAGATATTGGCAGGGCTGGAGACAGATCTTTGACAGAGCTTTTGTCAGATATTGACAGGTACAGAGAGGGAGATATACATAAGGACAGAGAGTGACAAGTACTGACAGGTGGAGTAAGTATAGATGGATAGAGACATGTATAGATGACATGTATAGATATAGGTAGAGATGTATAGAGATGTATATAGAGGTGTAGATACATACAGATATATATAAAGATACATATAGACAGAGACAGGTTTAGACAGGCAGAGCTAAATCCTGTCAGGTATAGAGAGGTACTGACAGGTATGAACAGGCACAGGTAGAGACAGGCAGAGATAGGTGTGGTTTGACAGAGACATACAGAGACAAGTACAGACAGGTACAGGTACAGACAGGCAGAGATAAGCACACACAGGTATATATAAATACAGAGAGCTGTAGATAGGGATAGACAGAAATGGGTGACCTGAGACAGGTGTAGGTGGATAAAGACAGAATCAGGCAGAGATTAATACAGATAGGTACAGACAGGTGGAGGGACACAGAGACAGGTATCACTGGGGGTAGATAGGTATAGAGAGATACAGACAGATACAGATCAGGATACACAGAGACAGATGAACACAGATAGCCAGGGATAGGTACAGACACAGAGGAACAGCTGGGGGGAGAGAGATACAGAGAGCAAGCATTCCAAACTATGTGAGTGAAGTTTCCCCTCAACACGGTGCCAAGTATGTGAAGGGTAGGAATGTGCCCAGTGTCTTACCTGGGTTTGGTGCTGTTTGGCAGATTTATACCTTGAAATCACAACCCTATGTGCTCCAGGCAGAAACACCTCACAGAACATGGGAAGGTGAAGGCATTTTATGGATGGCTGTGCCGAGGCCAAGTGCATAAAAGTTCCATAAAAGCACAAAATGTCTTTTCCATGGCTAATGATACTTGGCTGTAAAGGAGCTAATAACTCTTAAAGCAAATTTAAGAGAAATCAATAAATTCACTCAGGAATCAAGTCACTTTGCTCTTCCTGTTATTTATTTCTGTAGACCTGTAGAATGTCTTGCAGCATTTTTTTCTGGCCTGGAACTCCACCCTGGACTGCTTTCACTGTGTTCAGACACACCCATTAGCTTGCAGTCCACACATGCAAGCTAATGCACCTTAGAGTTCTTCAAACCAGACTACCTCATAATAACAGTGATAATGTGCTGTGAGAATTTTAAAAGACCAGGTGATGATTATTCCTTTAAAGCCAGAAGTTCTAGGTGTCACTGCCGTAGATTCTTGCTGTTAAGTGGGTATTAGAAAAGAAAACAGGATTTGGAGTGAAGTGGAACATGCTGCAAGCACAGGTCTGACTAACAGAGCACTTGATGCCATTTTTCTACTTACTGCAGACATGATGAGCTCTCCACCGAGATGCTGGATTTCTGCTTTAACCTGGCTGCAGATCTTGAGCTGGTGGGAGTACAGCTTGATCTGTTCTAGGTAAGCTAGCAAATCCTGCTTGCACGACTGGTCTGGGCACTGAAAAGAACAATAAATAAAGCACTTCAGTAACTGCTGATTCAGAATGGTATCTCAGGAATCATTGAAACTTCACTGGGGAGTATTCCAGTTGCAGACTACTGGAGCCTTGCTTTTCACTGCAGTTTATCAGGCTGCTAAGTTCATTCCCCTTGGGAAGTTTTTTAATCTGTAGTTGGAAGCTCAGATGAAGCCTAAGATTCCCCACATGCACTCTGTATTTAACATTGCTGAGCTTGCCTTAGCAGGATTTCTAAACATATCTTTAATGTATAGAGTAATTACTTCCAGTCCTTAGATGATCTCTAAGAAAATACCTCTATAAACAGTGATGAGAGCAATCCAAACAGATTTCATGGGCTGTGTAACCACACATGCAGAGACATGTTAATATCTGTATGTTATGCTTTATCTTTTAACCAGATCTATGGGGGTTTTTTGTGTTCCATCTAGACTGTACTGAATTCAATCTGCAGATCCTCTCTCGCTGTGGGAACAGCAAAATTAGAATGTCTTATTGAAAAGTCACAATAAAAACTGTCAATATTTTTAACAATATAGATTTATATTACAGAAATCAAACCAGGATTGCTGTAACCTATTTTTTTCCCCAGAATACATGGAGTACTTGGAGTGCAACGTTGCTCTGTGGGTACCAGGCCAGCCATGAAAGGCTGGGTATGAATTTGTTCTAAGGCTGATTCCCATTGCTCTGGCAGAATAAAGGGATCCTAAGGGGAATGGTGAGCCCCTGCTGTGCTCCCACAGCTGCAGAGAGTAAGAGCATAAATAAGCACAAGATCCCTGCAGGTGCAGACATGGTGTTGGACTGGGTGTGGTGCACACATGACAAATACAGCCCCTTCCTTTTGACAGGAAACTCTCAGCTTTGCATACTGGGAAAGCAAAGACACATCCCCACCAAATGCACACTGTCAACAATCACCTGTGGTTTTATTGAATTGTGGTCAGTGGATTTAAATCCAAACCCACCAGGAGCCAGAAAAAGCACCAATTCTACTTAACTCCAAAAGTATTTCAGCTCCTGGCTTTGCTGAAGCAACAGTATGTGTTCAAAGGGCTGCTGTGACAATGCTGTTCTTCATGGCTATGCAATAATAGCAAGTTCATGCTTCAGACTTAGCAAAAGGTAACAGTAAACAAGGTCAGAGTGTACAATTTTAAATTAATTAATATGACTTAACATCAGTCCTTACCTCATGTTCTGCTACGTCCATTATTGTTTCCTGTATCTGGGCACAGTTTACAGCAAAACCAGAACATTTCCTGGACATGTTTTCTTTCTATCTGATAGAAAACTGACCTAAAATATGTTTTTATTTCTTCCTTATTAAGCACTGCTTTAAGAACTGCCCAAATCAGTATTCATATAACAGTATCTCAGTGTTCAGAAAGCTGGAATACTCACTGTTTATTTAATTTAATTAATAAAAAATACATTTCAAGTAAAGTACAATACAATCCCTTAGAGCATCACAACTCATAATACCAAGATGGTGTGTATTCCTGGAATGACATTCTTCCTCCTCTGTTCTTTTTCCTTTCTCCTTAGTTACACTTTGATTTTATCCCTCTGGCCAGAAAAACTCAAGAGAAAAGTGTATAGGGTGCCAATATAGTGCCTCATCCACTTCAAACAGTGACAATGCCAATTACAGAAGTTCAGAGACAAGAATGATTATTACATAGTACTCTTTTATTTTCTTGTGTCAGGTTAGTCACAGTGCTGTCTCTCTTACACAGCCTTACAGAAGAAATGGGCACCACTTTAGGAATGCTACAGATGATACACATCAAAGGGCAGGAAACTGCACTCAAGAGCAAGACCTTGAGGTTCTGTGCAAACACTTTCAGTACCAGAAGGATTCAAAAAAGCAAATGCAGGGCATTGGATAAGAAAATTCTCCTGAAATGTAATTATGCAGTGGCATATTCACAGCTGCACTACCTGAGTAGATCCCGTGCATCCTTGCCCAGCCAAGGCCCAGATGGAAGGAGAAAGATTTTACTGAATCCTGTAATTCTTCCTCCATTACAGACCCCAGGGGTCATTAACAGTGACTCCCAGGAGCACAAAACAAAGGAAATGGTTTTTAACATGAGGGTTGTTAAATTGCAGAAATCTTTGTTACAGAATGGTGATATTAAAATTTTATGTAAGCAGAAGAAATTACTGGACAAACAAATGGAAAATTATCAAGGACAATTTCCCCACATTGAGGGTACCATAACCATATGTTTGGCAGTGTAAATTCTGGCTTGGCTGCAGGGGGCTGGGAGCACCATGAAGCCAGGCCACGCTCTCCAAGCTGTGTCAATAGCCGGTGTCACCTCCTGGCAGCAGCAGGGAGCAGTGGATCCGTGCCTGAGCTCTGGCTCAGCACTGCAGCAGAGGCTCAGGCTGGCCAGAAAATGAAACCTCATGCCTTGCAGCACGTCAGATCAGCCATCAGCAGATGCTGGGAACAAATGTTCTGCAGGGAGGACACTGCACAAGGAGTCATCTACCTACTGCTCAGGAGCAGCTGGTACAAGCAGCACTTGCTCACCAGCAAAACCAAACACTAGGCTGCAACAGAAGGACAATCAATAAATTCTGAGTTTCACCATCCCACAGTAATTGATGGTTACCAGTTTACTGCTGCACATTCCTGACTGGAGAGCCCATCAGATTCTGAGAGGTTTTTCCCCACACATCCTGTGGGCAGTGGCTGTTGCTGCCAAGGGCTTTCTGTAAGAGCAGCATCAGAACTGACCTGCATCCCAAAGATGCAGTGCTATTTTACCCAAGAGAATATCCACCAGAACATCCAAACAATGTGAGAAATTAAAATAATGCAGTAATTAAAACCAGACTGAAACCAGCACTCACCATCCAAGTGATAAAGCCAGTGGCACAGCAGTGGCACAGAGGGTGTGAATGAACAATGCACAGGAGCTTCTGCCCACAGACCATTCTGGGTTTGCTTTGTTCTCACTTCATCCCCTTGCTAACCAAGGCCAAAGCATTTCTCTACAGAACCCAAACCTGTCTTCATGGTGATCAATATTGGGGATAACCACACACCACCTACTACAAATGTGTGCTGGGCACAGACAGGAGGCAGCTTTGCTGCTCCCCCAGTGGGGTTGTGTCACCCAAAGGGATTATTTACACACTGCAATTAGCTCTGACAAACTGCACTCTGAATGAGCCCAGCCAGGCCTGCCTGACTGGGAGCCCAGTGGGTGCAACACAGAGCAGGCTCTTAATACAGACCTCACTCTTCAGCACATTTCATCAACCCAGGGGGAGGCACTCACTGCCTTCATCATCTTAGGGCTTCCAGGTCACATCAAGCAGCAAAAATCTTCGGACAGAAGGAAGAAAGAACAAGAATCTTCTGACAAAAGGGAACGTCTCCTGATAATGAATTTATAATGCACTTGTGATTCAGGTGTGTAAGTTGCTGTTGATGCTGTAACTGTGAGGATTTGGACCCTTGTTACTCTGAGCCATCCTAGAAGTGCTTGTGACTCTGGGCTGAAATACAGCTGAGTTGTGCTGATTGTAGCATGCTGTATGCCGTCTCTTCAAACACAGCAACAGGGAGCTATAAAAATCATATCAATCCTTTTGTTTCACATAATAGAAGCGCTACAGAATTTAGTTGTTAGTAAAAGGCAACATGTGAAATACTCCACTAAAAAGTCCAAATGCTGCTCAGGAAAGCAATACTCATGTTTGACTGGGTACCAAATTCCTGAAGGGCTTATCCAGTTTGGCCCAAATTCAGAGAACAGTTATGTGGTTGCCCAGAGGAATGTAAAGTTTATTTTATTTTAAGACCCCAGAAGTACAGGGCATAGGAAACCTGGCAAAAAAACAGCTGAGAAAAGGAATTTGAAAATACCGTCAAGATTTAAAAAAAACCACCACAATAAGAAAAGAGCTTTCTAAGTTAAAGAATAACTTGCACAGCCAAAAAAAACCTTTTAAACCTTCTTTTAACAGAAGTTAAAAGCTTTCTAGCCATGCAAGGAGTGAGAGGATCATAATAAGACTATCTGTAATAGCAGGAACAAAGCAAGATTCTCTTTAATAAATTTGACACCTACCTAGCAATACTTGCAATTGTGTTCACCATAACTGGAAGGGCTGCCTTGGGCCATCTTTTGATTTGGATTTTTCTGGTTTTAATGCATATAATGTAATGTAAAACTGCATCTAAAATCCAAGCAACACCTGTAAGTAAGGAGTGTCCTTCAGATGCACAAATCCCAGGGCTCAGGGGGCCCCTGGGTGCCAGCTGTGTGCAAGCTCTAGGTGAGGACCAAGGCAAGGAGCTGGAGTGAACTCAGTAAATGGGTTACAATAACCTCAGTGATGTCACATTTCCCAGCAGCTCTGAGGGGACACACGAATTATCACCACTAGTGGTTCATGAATACTTTCTCCTCACACTGATTTGCTCATATTTCTAGGCTGGAGTCATTGTACTAATACAGCTGAAATCTTTCTTTCATAGAAGAAATATTTCAGTGAGAGTGGATTCCCTGTCCTAAAAACCAACAGGAATTTATGATCCTTAGTCAGCTTTGCCTTTGCTATGTCATCAGTTTCTGCAGTGTATCAGTGACGGGTTTGAATTTTAATCAGTAATAGATAAAATCTTGAAAGCAGCTGTTGTCCAGTGCTGGAAGAAAGTGTGTTAAGATCAGGAATTGGGGAATTCAGACATTTTACCTATTTTTTCCACAAATCTGATCACAACTGTATAGATACAAACTAGAAATTCTTTGTTACCTGGAATTCAGAGAGACACAGGACAACCACTAACAGACTGAGGTTTCTTTCTAGACAGTAGGAAAGCAAGCACTGAATATGAAAATAAAAAGTGAAGGGAGAAGAGAGAGCACATGAGGGTGTGGAAACAGTGACTGTCCTGTGCTGCCCTGGACCTGAAAGGCAGCCACAAAGGAAGAAATGCTTCAGGTGTGACACCTGCACTGCTCTGCTGGTGTTGCACAGCCCTAAGGAGACCCAGCCAGCCTGGTGAGGAGGTGCAGGGGTGCCCCGTGCCACTGCAGCTCCCCTAGGCAGGCTGCTGAGCTACCCTGCTCTGCTGGGCTCTTCTGGGGGAGGTTGAGCCATCTAAAACTCCAACAGAGATAAAGCACACCTTCCAGCTCTAACACTTGGCATTTCATGGTGATTAGTAACTCATAAGAGTTACTTAAAATAACTTCAAATAAAAACTAAATGCAAAACCAAAAATCACCTTCAAGCTGCAGATTTGCAGAGGCCAAAACAGACAGTGTTAGCGGTGGGGGGCAAGGAAAGAAAGTACAGGAAAAGTGTGGATTCTGTGACTCTGCAGAGGGTGGAGAGCAAACCATTCTGGAGCCAGACAAGTCTGTCCTTCCTAAGCTGGTGCTCAGAGCCCAGAGCAGCAGAGCTCTGTGCCAGTGCCTCCCTGCTGTGCTCCCACAGCTCACCTGGAGCAGCTGCATTGCTGCTGGGCAATTCCCCAGCTCACTCAGGAGAGGATGAGCCTGCAGCTCTGCAATGCTGCCTGCACAGCTGCTGCCTTTGCCTGGCACAGAGCTCCTGCTCTCCACAGGGGCTGGCCCCCTGCTCTGCTGGATGAAGAATGGGAAGAAGGTGGCACACAAGGACCTTTCAGTGTCCCACCCTCTGCAGTGAGCAGCGTGCAGGCAGCTGGGGGGGAGCACGGCCAGGACAGGTGATGTGAACTGGCCAAAGCTCTTCCATACCAGTTCCATGGAGTGCCATGGCCAGCATGGGGGACTCACCTGGAAGGGGCTGACTGCTGTTCAGGGACAGGCTGGGCATCAGGCAGCACATGCTGGGGAATTGTGCTGGGCATCCCTTCTTTCTCTCTGGTCTCAGTCCTCTCTCCCCCTCTCTTTCAGCATCAATGCTAGTACTACTACTACTACTATTATATTTTAAATTAATAAACTTTTTACAACTACCCATGAGGTTTTCTTTTTTTCCAGTTCCAGGAGTAGGTGACCGAGCAGCTGCATTGTACTCAGTTGCCAGTTGGGGTTAAAGCAGGACAACAGCTTTTTATACAACTATTTATATACATAAGCCTTAATATGTTAATAATAAATAAATTAATTAATTAATTAAAGCAGCCATGAACATATATATTTTAAATGTGTATCTGTATACATGTTCATATATTCTGTATGTCTAAAATGTTGCACTCAGAGCTTAAGGGAGCTCACAAATATTCAGACACATGTACAAACACATGTGCAGATGGATCTGTGTCCCTAGACACGTGTGATTTAAAATATATATATTTTAAATGTGTAGCTATATACAAGTTCATATATACTTTATGTCTAAAATGTTGCATTCAGAGCTTAAGGGACCTCCCAAATATTCAGACACATGTACAAACACATGTGCAGATGGATCTGTGTCCCTAGACACGTTTCATGTACGTACACGTCCCTTTCAGGTGTACATGAACAGACCATGGATACATATAGTAGGAGTCTTAGTAAAATATCTGTATTGTATATTGAATATCTGTATATAGGCCTTGCCCTGATAAGCCCTGGTTGTTTTTGATGGGCTGCAGCTGCGATGTCCTTAACTGGGCTGTAGCTCTAGCTAGTGAAGATAACAAGGATAAAAGGGGCTGGGCTTGGCCAAAGAGAGCTGACAAGGAGCCCTGATAAAGAAGGAGCAACAAGCAGGAGAAGCAACAAGCAGGAGAAGAAATCAGAACTGTGAAGAACTGTCCCCAAGAAGTATTACCGAGAAGGTACGAGACTTTTGAAATATTTTTGCAACAGTATGGGACTTTAGAAATACAACAAGATTACAACATCTGGTGACCCCAACGTGATGGAGATAAGCAGCCTGAGAGCTGTGGTGGCTAAGACAGCCTAGAGCTGTGGAGAAGCATGGCCATTGAATCAAGGAGCTGTGGCAGCCAGGAGTTGTGTTGGATTATGGCCTTTGAATCAGGAAGCTGTGGGGAAACATGGCCTTCGAGTCATGGTAAATATATGTGTTGTGCAGCCAAGAGCTGTGGTAGAATATATGTAGTATATTGTGTCCATCTAAATATGTTTCTGTAAAAAGGGGGAAAAATATAGTAGAAGTCCTAGTTGTATTGTATTGTACAGTCGAGAGCTGGGAAAATATATGTATTATGTAATTATAAGTGGAATATGTAAAACCTGTCTCTGTAAGTAAATGAAAAGGGGGAAATATAGTAGGAGTCTTAGTAAAATATCTGTATTGTATATTGAATATCTGTATATAGGCCTTGCCCTGATAAGCCCCGGTTGTTTTTGATGGGCTGCAGCTGCGATGTCTTTAATTGGGCTGTAGCTGTGGCTAGTGAAGATAACTGGGATAAAAGGGGCTGGGCTTGGCTAGTCAGGGAGAGCCTGGAAGGAGCCCTGACTAAGAAGCAGCAACAAGCAGCAGAAGAAGTCAGAGCTGTGAAGAACTGCCCCCAAGAAGTATCACTGAGAAGGTACGAGACTTTAGAATGGGACTTCAGAAATACAACAAGATTACAACAGATACACACAGAGGGAGGCTCAGACAGAAGCTGTGTCCCAGGCACTCCCTCAGCAGCCCCTGGGAGGAGCTGGGGTGAGGCTGAGCAGGGCAGGCTCCTGCAGTGCAGCTCACCTGGTCGGCGATGAGCCGCGCCAGGGCGTCCATGCGCGAGCCTGACTCCGAGATCACCTTGGCGGCGTTGATGACATCGGCCGTGTGCTTCAGAGGGCCTCTCCCCCTGCAGAGAAGCACGGACAAAATAAATCACAGAATAAATCACAGCCCTGCACACTAGGTGCAGAACAACTCAATTAAACAAAGCAATAATCCATACACAAGTGACAGTAATTAAATCCTCCCCCAAGTGTTTTCATGTCCCACGAATTTGTACTGTTTGGCATCAACAGGATGCAGAAGCACCAGAAAGATGTTACAGTTTCTTCATATTGAAAGTACAACCCATGCCAAATCCTGATTTTAAGAAATTTCTTGGGCAGTTTGCTATTCCCAGAGTTATATGAGGTTCCTTTCCGTTCCATTTTCTAGTAATATGTTCCAAGGAAGTTCAGCTCAGTGTATTCTGAGAGCCATTATGCATATCTGGTCAGAAAAATAGCAGGGTTGGTTTAGTTGGGGTTTTAAAAATGTAATTGGTGCACCCACATCCAAACAGAGATATATGAACAGGGCTGCACATCAGCTTACATGTGCCACTCAGAACACAGATATGCTGTATCAGAAAAATACTTCCGAAAAAATTAGAGAATTTCCTCAGAATTTCAGTCCAGGAAAACAGCCAAATTCTTGTGAACAGTCTGCCAGAAAGTCAGACACTTTCTGTATGCCCTCCTCCCAAGTCCAAAAAGCTGCTTTAATTACAGGAGAATGTTTCTAAGAGCTAAGAAGTAAAATGTGACTACTTGAGGCAGGAAGTATGACCACCCTTCTCTTCACATTTGCTTGAGCCTCAGCCTCTTTAATGTTGAAACACTTCAGCTGAACTAAAATCAACACTTAATTGTACTTCATGCATGTATAAAGGGAGCAATGCTGCTGAACTCAGCTTTGCCTTCCAACATCTTTGACAGGAATACTTCTAGTTTCACTAAGCATTTAATTTCCAAAGGCCCAAAATCAATTTACAAGTTCAGCACTGGACAAAGGAAGTAGACAACATGAAAAAGATTGATGTAAGTCTTTGTTCAAATGAGAAGACCCTTCTCTTCCAAGTCAGTATGGATTTATGTGTAAAGACCATTCCACTAAAAAAACTCATTTAACCTAAAAATACTATAGTATGGACCTGTACCAGCACTGCAGTCAGGAAATGACAGTGGTGACAACACAAGATGACAGATAATGTTTAATCTCTGCTTGATTAATCATATTGCTCAGCAAAGAGCTATAAGTTCTTGGGGGAAAGCATACTTTACTAATTAAAGTTCCTTATTCTCCACTTTGGAAGCCCACAATTGGAACAACCTAGAATCCAGTATTTTACACACCACTGTTCCTCAAGAAAGGCACCTTCTTGTTATGGCAAAGTATGTGGGGAATGAATTTGCAAATGCAATCCCCTGAATCTAGGATTGAGTACTTGAGCCCTCACTGTGTCTTCCATCTGCCTCTCCTGGTCTTTTCCCTTTGAATCCTTAGGCCCAATTCTTTTGTGTGCCTACTGACCCTTCCCTCCATTCCAGGCCACTGGTTCATTGTTATTTGCACTGCAACAAAGGCCAGAGGTTTGTCAGGCATCCACAGCACATCCTTCAGCTGCTCCACAAACTACCAGCAGCCCTGGCAAGGTCCAACCCAGGACCAGCCAAACAATACCAAAGGTGAACACAACCCAGGATTAAAACAGCCAGCAAAGAAGAGATGGCATGGACAGTTCAAGCCATTGCTGCTTAGGTAGTTCTTGGACCTGCAGCAGCTTTGCTGACATTTGAAGCTGGCTTTGAGGGTAAAGTTCTCCAATTAAACCAGGAATTTCCTTGTACCCTCAGAGATCTAATGAGAATGAAATAATTCCACCCCAAAAAATTACTTCAGAGAAATTAAAATGAAGCGTTACTTTTCCCCACAGACATGGCCACCCTCAGAGCCACTAGAGGTGCACTCAGCAAGGACTGTTCTGGAGATTTCTGCCCCACGGGGCACCTAATGCATCAATGACTCAAGTTCTCCTCTACAGCCCCTAAGAAATGTGGGGTGTGATGCCTCTGAGCTTTCAGCCACAGCTCAGTCTTGACATAAATGTTAAATACCCAGGAATGCCTCAGCCGTGTGTTAAAATGGGCTGAATCCCCAGCACAATAAGAAGACAGAAAGCTCCTTTCCTACACCACCAAGGAGCGTCTGTGCTCCTTTTTTAACTTTCATGTAAAATCCAGAGCCTTTGATATAAAGCAGAGGCTTAGCTGTCTTACAGTATAGCATAATAAGCCATTAGTCCCAGTTAATGATGCTGGGAAATTCTGAGTACTCTGAAAGGAATATTTGGGAAAGTACACCAGATCTGCTGAATCACTGGCCAAATGGAAGAAACAGAGGAAAAAGAAAAAAAAAAAAACTAAACAGGATGTTGGTTCAAGTGCAAACACTAAATTTTGACCAAGTAATCTACTGATTAGAAAGAGAGTCCCTATAGCATTCCTGTACAAAGCCAGAGGGGTTGTTTCAGTGTTTCAGCCATCAGTCTGAACAGGAGTCCCTGAGGCAGAGCTGCTGGGAGAACAGCAGACAGCACTGAGGTACACACCCCAGTAAAAGCCTACACAAAGCATTCCTGCAGCTTTCCCTGTTTTGGTAAGGCTGCAGCTCTGTGAGGGTTTCCATGAAGGAAGCTTGGACACACTGGGAGCTGAGCAAAAAGGATGATTACATGTCATAAACACAAGGAGAGACATAGGGGTTCACACCCACAACAACCCGGAGTTTGGAGTGGGGCAGAGGAGGAATGCTGAGCAGGAGAGGCTGTGGGACACGCGGAGAGTCCTCGAGAGGCTGCAGGGCTGAGGTTCAGAGCTCCCCTCTGGAGGGGCTGTGGCACCACCCCTGCCAAGGGGCAACAGCAGCCGTGCCTGTTCTGAGGGTGGGATCCCTCCATCCTCTGCTGAGGGCTCTGCAGTGCTGGGATTTTATAGTTTCAAATTCAACAAAGGAGTTCCAGGGGTTTGGGTGAATAACTACCAGGTTCAATGAATGTTGCCTTCAAATGACACCAGTGCAGCTGTGCACTTTGTGAATTCCCACTTCTCCTGATTTAGCACAAACTCAATAGATTCAGAATGCCACTAACTCAGATTAACTCCCTGAATCCAGATGTTAGAGACACATAAAGTCTATTAAATCATCTAGGTTGTTTTCCTCAGCCACTGCACAGCTTCCTAGCAGTTTTATATGCACTTGAATTTTTTTGTGATAAGTCTGAAGTATGAAAAAACACTTTGCTTTAAAGGCAATGTTTCCCTGAGCTATCCATCTCACTCTCTGGAATGTTTTTCCAGATATTTAGGTCTTTCTCTGTATCACTGTAACAGCATCCCTTTCCTCCTACAGATCTACTCCCTGATCCTCCTCCACTACATGCTGAAGCATCCCAAATCACGGTGGATAGTGCACACCTACATGCAATAGCTCATGCACCTACAGCTGTTCAAGAAACAAATATAAAAAAACTTTCCACCAACTACCATCTGTTGGTCAACAACATCACAAAATTTCTCCACTCTGGCGTCTTCTACCTCTTCCCCTAAAGAAGTTCTAATTTCTCGGCTATGGAAACTGTGTAATATTTATTTTTTTTTTCAAGTCAGCTTTAATCTTACTGTTACTTCCCTGCTTCCAGTCTTTAATGTTTAAGGCTAGACTTTACCTCACACACTCAGTTACTGACGTTGGTCCCCAGTGAATTCATTGAGTTCAAAACCTGCAACAGCAGAGCCTGGATTCATTGCATGGAGGATCTAATGCATCTATTTTCCTCACACCTCACTATTTCCAAGCATAAAGCCTTACAGGCTGAGCAAGCTGACAACACATTCAAGGCAATGAAAAACAAAGACAAGACATGAAGTGCTATACTTACAAGCAATTATATCTCCCCAAGGTAGTGATGGATTGTTACTGGAGCTCAAATCAGCTACTCCATCCAACAACAAAACCAGGAGTACACCATAAATAATATATAGAGAGACATCCAGCTAAGTCTGACACAAAAGAAAATGGATTATTTCCTTCGTACAAAGAAGGAAATAATTTCCTTATTTCTTTCATACAAAGAAAGCCATTTGGAGTATCTCCACAAAGGTATAGGAGGAAAAAACCCAACACTTCACCTCAATGTTTCTTGAAAGGTACAATCACTGGAGGAAAGAAGCTGGACTGTGTTAATTAGTATAACACCAAAGGTTTTGGGTAATTGTGAAAGAGAGCATGAAGCCTCTCAAATCTCATTGTTCTTGCTCCAAGCCAGGATGAACTGAGAGCAACTCCATCCTGTCTGCCTAAACTTAACCACAGCAACCTGCAGACATCAGTATGGGGCATTAGTTTCTGTTTTCCTTCACTCTGGTATGTCACTCTGAAAAGCACTGATACTCTTGATTCTTACAGTAATGAAAACTTCTACTTCACCTCCAAAACATTTTTGCCATCACCTTCTCCAGAGAGAGAAGAGAAGAGAAATTCTTCTGTCTGCAAGCAAAGCTGGTGGCTTCTCCCTCCATGCTGTGCTCCCCTCAGCAAATGCTCCACACTTGCCTGCAGCAGAAGCAGGCAGAGGGAGCTGCACTGAGCAGTGGCTGAGGAACCCACACCCCAACACAGGGACACATTTCACAGCACTCCAGGGTGTGGGCTCAAAGCTCCAGCTCCAGCCACAGCCCCCGTGCTCACAGGCACTCTCTGGCCCTGAGCTCCAGGCTCTGCCCTTGTGCCATCAGGCCCAGCTGGTGGCTCAGCAGGTCCTGACACTGCCACTCGAACTGCAGGTCTGCCAGGGCTGCACAGGAGGCACGACTGCAAACACTCCTAACCAGCATCCTCTCTCTTGCTGTTCAAACCTGAGCAAACCTGTTCAGAGCAGGATCAGGTCTGGCAATCCTGGCCAAAGCCAGGCCAGTGCCCACCTGAGCAGCCCCAGCCTGGTCCATCTGTCAGGGCTGAAGGAGGCAGAGTGCTGGCAAGGGCTCCTTGGAGGGGGAGTGGACAGGGATATTTCCTGAGGTGAGGAAGGTCAGAGCTCCTGTCCAGGTGATGCAAGTGTTACTTCAGCTACATGTTTGTCCTGAGGAAAGTGCATTACTTACTCTGCAATTGTATAAGGTACAGCCAGTTATTTACTCACAGAAAGACACTCCTACAAATAATAATTACCTTTTATGGACACACTTGTGGTTAGTTAATTCAGTTGTCCCCACATTCCAAGGTACCATTTGTACCTCCTGCAGTTCCTTCCCAAACACACTGTGTGTTTCCTCTTTCTTCTGCCTCCCACTGCTGCTCTGCAAAGCGCTTCAGTACTGGCATGGTAGGAAATCTGGATTCCAGTCTCACATTCTGATCTCTATTCTGTGAGCTGTTCTGAAGTTTGTTTTTTGTTTTATTAACCCAGTGATTGTGTGCAGTCCTGAGAGCAGGGACAAGGAAGCAGGATTCACACCTCACTCATTACAAATGCTCTAAACTTACTGAGTCAATCATTTTCTCCTGCAGATCGCTTTGCCTGCCCCACCCAGCTGAACATGCAGAGTTTTAGATTAAATTTGTGAAAGGCTTGGCGTTCAAGGAAGAAAAATCTTACTTTTTAGAATTGCGGCTATAATCAAAAATCCCTTTTATTACACATGGTTGCACATCTCTATCAGTTACATCTACACAAACAGGAGGCAGCAGAGCTCCTCAGGAAATCCACATGGGTAAAAGGTAATTGAAGATTGTACAGGTGGATCCCAGAGTTGACCTCTCTTTTAGCCAGTTTGTTACAGCAGTAGACCCAAGAGCAGGAAAACGCATGATATGAAAATCTTTCTGTTGCTGTCTGGCTGTATAGGTTTGGAAATTACAAGATAAGAACTCTTAATGCTGGTAAAACTAAGTAACTGAACTAAGGCCAAACCCCCACTTGACATTTACAGGTGCAATGGCTGAAGCAGGTCTATTCCTTAACAAAATTAATGTAATAAAAATGAAAGCATGGACAGATGAGAAAAGGGCACAGTGAAAAAAACATTCAAAGGCATGAAGTAAACAAACATAAACTCATTGTAATAAATAGCAGTTTTTTAGATAGAAATACCTTTTGTGAGTAAAGGAATTTAAGACTTAGGAAAATATCTGGTTTCTAAGGACCCAAGAATGGGACAGTGGAGTTCCAGGCAATGTGAACACAGCATATAATATGTATCTGTCTGTTCTGGAAGTGAAAATGGGTTTAATACAGGAGTTTCTCTTCCTTGCTGCCCTCCTGCACTGCTAATACATGGGGTCTGCATCTCCCTCCAAGAGGAGTAAGGGACAGGAGGTCTGAAAGCACTGGCTTTGTACAGCAAGAGCAGGGTAACACACACAAACCCAACCTGAGTATTTTGTAAAGTAAAAAAGTTTGTAAAGGCTGTTCTGGGTTGGTACCTTTTTGACTGTGCACAAGCCAGCCCCTGACCTGGTGCCCCTCCAAACCTCTTGGCAGCAAGGGCAGCAGAGCAGCTGCCCCTGTTGTCTGTCAGCTCCAAATGGTGTCTGCTGAGGGCAAATAAATCCTATCAATTTGAAATAAAACAAAAAAAAGCAGGCAGAATGTAAGAGATATGAGAAACAGCCCAGATGATTTTTCAAGGATAAATATTGTCCGACTAATGGAAAACAAATGTTTATGGCTTCTGGAAAGATTAGAAGCTGTAAATACCATGTATCTTCAGGCAGGGTCTGAAACCTTCTCCTGTTGCATTTTTATGATCTGCCTAAACAATACATGGAAAACAGATGAAGTCATTGCTAAGGAGAGGCCAAACTTGGAAGAGCACACTGCAAGAGGGACTGGTTATCAAAGGGCCACTGCCACAGCGGAGGGCAGAAGAGAAGCAACCTGGTTTCTCTGCCTTGGTGTTGGAGCTGCTCAGTCCTTTATTCATGGCTTGGGTGAAGGGAATAAAGAGAATGCTTAATGAACTTACATTTGATACTAATGGCAAAGAAGAAGGAAATAGGATAGGAGGCCAGATTTGGAATTACAAATTACCTGAGGAGAGCTGGAAGAAAAGGTAGATGCAATAAAAAAAAGATACCCTCAGGTAGGAAAACCAAACACAGAGATACACATGGAGAGTCAGCCCCTACACAACAGTGTCGGATTTTTGGGGCTGTTTAGATGGTCTGGGAAAAGCCCAAGATGGCCTTGGGTCGCCCGCGTTCCAAAGGACGAGAAGAAACTTCAGATCTGTTCTCGGTCTCGGTGTTTATTAATTGCTTATCTAAAAGATTTTCTCTTGGCCTGACAGAGTTCTGCTCAGCAGTCAGCCATGGGCACACACTGAGAGCCCCTGGGGCGGCCACCTATCTTTATACCCGGAGTTACGTATACAATATTTATCATTTTTCTCCAATACCCTCTACCCTTATTAACCAGTGTTCCCCTAGTAAGGTCCAATCCCAGAGTGCCAACACCACCACAGAAGATGGAGGCCTAGAGGAAGAAGAAGAAGGAGAAGGGCACGCCCCAATTCCTCCATCTTACTTCTCTAGACCCCCCTGTACAGAAATCTTAAACCCTGTATCTCACACTCCAATTAACTTGTCCCTTCACCATTCACCCCGGTGAAATCCTCCTGTCCTCATACTGATGTCATCTCCCCTGTGGGATCAAAGTCCAGCCACCAGACATTTCTGGCAACATTCCAGGACTCCCGAGCCCCCCAGGGGTGGTCTCGTTCACCCTGCACCCCAGTTCTGAGAGACTGAGATCCCACACAACAGGAGAGTAAGAAGCACTGAGTTTCAGCAGATCACAAATCCATCAGGAATCAGCACCAGCATGCTGCAGAAGAAGAGGTAATGGGAAATATAGACAAATGACAATACAGAGGAGAAATAAACACTTCTCATCTTTTTTACAGTAATGAGGTCTCTGTAGGAGAATTCCTGCAAAGATGTAAACTTCGTTTAGGAAAGAGAAGACTGAGTGCCAACAGAATGGATGAGGTTTGGGTTTGCTTCTACGCTTCAGCTCATTCCTGGAGCAGGCACTGAGCTCCTCCTGGCCAGCAGCAGTCACTGGTGCTGTGCACAGGGAGCTGTGCTGTTCTTGCGGCACTCACACAAGTGACAACAAGGTCTGGAGCAGCAGTGACACCCTGCCCACCTCCAGCTCCTGTCCTGTCCCTGCTCCTGGGAGCTGTACTTCCAGACTCTCCCCTTCTCCAAGGCAGAATGGTAACACAACTCTGGCTAAAGAAATAGTGAAAATGAAGACCAGTGCAAAAATCCATGGGATTAGTTAAAGGCTTTACACCTCTGTGGCAGTGAAATGGGAATTGAAAATTACTGTTATTTACAGCAGTTTTTTTAGATCAATACAACTTTCTATCAGTCCTATGATTCTTTCTTTTTCTGCTCTGCTATCTAGATACTCATTGCTGATCTCACATTGTAGTTTTCTTATCTGGGTCATCCTTCTCTCCCCAAGCCCCCTGTCCTTTCACCAGCTCTACAAAATAAAGCCAAGCTATTATTTAGAAGAGTTTGCTCTATGAGGGACCCAGTCATTTGGGTTTTTTTCTCTTACTTGCTGTATTGTGCAATCCAAGACCAAAATACAGCTACCAAAAGTTTTCTCAGTGCTTCATACAATACAGAAGCAGAGTTTTCAAAGACCATCAGTGATTATCAATTTCAGTTCTGATGGCCATGTCCAAAATTCCCTGAATCTCACTAAAACCAAGACCACTTGTGGTGTCAGAGGAAAGCCTGAGTGCTGTGGAGATTTCACAAACTCTGGGGTACATCTGTAGCTCACCTCCAGTGCCACTCCCATGTGGCAGGGAATTGTGGGCACCGAGCAGCAGAGCCCTGCCTCCCCATCCCCCCAGCTGCTTCTGAGGACATGGTCCCTGGCTGTCTGTCTGTACAGCCCTCAGGTCCATCCTCACCAGTTCTGCTCCTGACCTCCCCATGCTTTTCCCAGAGCTGGCCATCTCTCACCTGTAACAGGCAGCAGGTCTGCACCATGACAAACACAATGGCCTTTGTCTGCAGCACTGCTTGGACAATGTATTTGAGG
The DNA here is from genome assembly GCF_028551555.1 of Melozone crissalis. NCBI lineage: Eukaryota > Metazoa > Chordata > Aves > Passeriformes > Passerellidae > Melozone > Melozone crissalis. The sequence goes on along the minus strand of NW_026535840.1, from coordinate 2,560,087 downwards.
CTACAAAAACACAGAAGGAACCTTTTCCTAAAGATCCCTGAGTTTTCTTCCTCTCTGCTTGGATAAATGAAGTCACATCCAGTTATTTAAACATGACAAGGACAAACAGGAGTATTTCTACACTCCCATATTTTGTCAGCTGAAGGAAGTTTGTTAGAGCAATCCAGGCACTGCAAACTTGGCTGCACGGTCAAAGATGAGCACTGCAAAAACTGTCACTAGAATTATTTCTGGTCCACAGTTTTAAAAAGCATAAAACCAGAAAAGAATTCTTGCTTCAGAATGTAGTTCCATATAGCAGAACACTGCTGTACCATCCTGACCATATCACTTGTGGAACTGAGACACCCTGATATCATTCAGAGGGAAAAATGCTGATACTACTTGAGTAGTTGCTGATAATAATGTTACCTATCAGGGATGCTTCAGAATCTGGAACTGCCTCTTAAAATAATATGGAAGAGAACACAAAGCAGCAGTCAGGTGGAACAGAGGAAGGTATGTCAGGAGAGAAGCTGTACTTGCAGCCTGGGAGGCAGAAAAGCAGCTGAAATTTTGACTGTAAGTTGTTAAATCACAATTCTGACAAAACTGATCACAGCAACAACAGAATGTGGGAAGCAAAGCATCAAAGGGGTACAGGTCTGACTCTGCTGCACTGAATATTCATGTGTGCAGCAACCACACACAGCAGTGCCTGCATGTTTACACACACTAGTTATAGAGATGAAAATCAAAGAATTGTGCCATCTTCCCACACTTACACTTGTGCACACACACAGACCTTTCCCTTCACTTCTACACCCCAAAGTCCACGTCTTCTCTACACTCTAAGACACTTGCAGCTCTCTTGCAACCATGATGAAATGTGTTAATGAAAATGTGTAATTTCTGTCCAGTTGAGACCAGCCATATATATTAAAGAACAGAATACCATATAATGAAATACTTTTATCTAGATATAAAAAAAAAAAATTATCAAATTGTCATTGTGATCTAAAGATAAAAAGCACTTCACAAAGCTCACTGTGGTTGCTAAACTATTTAATCAGTGGATTTTACACTGAACTAAAAAAAAAAATGTCAAAAGCCTGTAGTCATGAAAAAAAGTGGAAAGAGAGGAAGCTGCTGTCCTGCAGCTGGTCTCAGCTGGGTATAAACTGGACTTTGATGATGCACCTTACCAAAGACTGCAAGAGAATTCCAAACATCCAAGGGTATCCCTCTCTGTACACAAGTCAAAGTATGGCATGTCTTGGATTTTCAGCTCTGTAAGCACATATAAACATAGAAATACTTCTACATTTGGCACTAGTTTGTTAAAAAGAGATTAAATGATAATAAAAGCAGTGGTTTGTACAAGATAATGCAGCTGGATAAATCTGATTATCCCTTCTGTAGGTAGATGGCATCCATGAAGCTCAAGTTTCGTTCCAGAGGACATTATTTACAGCTGTAGAAACTGTAAACTGGTTTCCCCAGTTTTCAATTTCCCACTCACCATTTCCTGTGCCAGCAGAAATATATCACCAGAATTCCTATGATCTGCCTCTCACAGCCATACACAAACACCATTAGTGCAAAGTGAGGGAACACCACAACATCTCAAGTGTTGTGCCACCTCCACCAGACACTGTGTATGCCTCTCACCTCTTTTTACTCTCATTATCCCTCAGATGCTTCTCCATCTCCTTTTGCTTCCAGAGCCAGCTTTTCAAAGAACACTTCCATTTCCAGTCACAGACTTTCATTTGGATGTCTGTCATTTTAATCACTGTGTTACATTGCCACAGTTACTGTTTCAGTGACTGCAGGAGAACTCTCTGCTATTTGCCTCATCAATCTGCACTCTCCCATTTTTTTCCTGTCATGAACATGAATTCCCTGGAGATTTTAACCTAATACAGGAAACCACCCCAGGACCTCACAGCCTGTGTTTCAGGGATTTACTCTCAGTAGCAGCAACTGGGTTCTGAACAAGCAACATTAAACTAGTGAGCACACATTAGGCTTTGAATGCAGGGCCCCTGCACTCTGAGCTGGGCTGGGAGGGGACAGTGCAAAGGACACATCAAGGCTTGTCCTTGTCCAGCAGGCCAGGACTGCCATGGTACCTGTGAAAAATGCATGTATTTTATGATTGGCTTTTAGCAAATATTCAAATGAATATTGTATGTGTTGTGTTAGAAAGCAATGCTGTATTAATTCTCTTAGGCACTGTGTTAAATACAGTTTTAGGCTATAAAAATTGTTAAAATAGAAACTATGCTGTGTAAGATGCTTTGTTTAACAGAAAGGGCTTGCAGCGAGATAGCAGCCACAGGACACCTAGATCTTTCAGAGAAAAGGAATTTATTGCTTGCTTATCAAAAGAAACAAACTTCTTCTGACCTAAAAGGTGCTGTTAGGATTAGAGGGAAGAAGTTAATGAAGACCAGACAGAATTCTGTGTCTGAATTTATGCATCATGTATGAGGTGTATGAATATGCAACAGGCTGTTGTTCTTAAGGGTTAATCCTTTGTTAACGGGTGTCCTTTTTCGGGCTCGTGATGCCCAGAAAAAGGTACCCGGACGTCCGTAACTCTTTGTTTTTATTGTCTCATATTGTCCTAATTCGATTTGTCCAAATTGTTATTACTCTAATTGTGTTACTATTCTTTTTAACCATTTCATTACTATTAAACTTTTAAAAATTTTAAAAACAAGTGATTGGCGTTTTTCACAGTACCCCTGGGCACTGCCAGCCTGGCTGCAGGGGCACTCCCAGCTGTCCCCTGCAAGGCTGGCACAGCAGGCACAGAGCTGTTTGGCTGTGTGCAGGATGTCTCCAGCTGACCAATTGCAGCTGCACACATCTGCATCCTCCCAAAGCACACAAGTGAACTCCAGCCCAGCCAGCTGTAAGGAATCTGCAGAGAGCCCCCCCTGCTTCTCACTCCTGTGGGCCACGTGCTGAATTTTCAACAGGAGTTAGAAAAAGCAAGTCTTAAGGGTCTGGAAGGAGAAAAAATGCCACAGGAGGGGTACTAATGAGACAAAGTAGGGGTGTGAGTGGTATAGGGCAAAAATAGAGCAATGCCTCTAAAAGAGGTCAATACTGTCTTCTAAAATCCTCTGAAAATGGTGTAACCTTTATGAAATGAAACATCCTCCTTGCTTTTGAAAGTGTATCTTTTCGGTTCCCCAATAACAAGAAGCAAATAGATTGTCCTGAATATCACAAACAATGTATTTTCTTTAAAAAATCCAGCCACATCTACACCCAGACTACTTCCTTATCCTTTCAGAGCATGCCCTGCAGCAAGGCCTGTTCAGCAACTTAAACTCAGTGAATCCCAAAAGAGTTCATGGCTTTATAACTGCTGTACTATCATTTTTAAGGTATTTATTCCTCAATTGTGTCATTTTAAAAAATTACATTAACAGAAGACATTACCTTTCGGAATTTCCCATCAGAGCACAGACACTCATGAACTCAGCAGCAAAAGTAAGTTACAGGAGCCTGGCCCAGGGCCATGCTCCTGAGGGAAATCACCTCTCTAAACCAGTCTTGGGCCTCTCCAGTGCCAGCAGCATCCTCAGGTGGATGTGAGACCTCCCAGGACATCCCTGCGTCCCTCAGCTGGTCCCCCACAGCCTGTGCCTAACCCTGCACTGCTGCTCAGGAACCAAGTGAGGGATCCCCTGGCTGCAGAGAGGCACTGGGGCTGTCCTCGGCCAGCAGCTCTGTCCCTGCACTCACAGCCACTGTCCCAAGGCCATCCCTTGCCTCAGGGATGTGTTATGAATGAGAAGCTTGACTAGGCCAATATTCAAGCAGCAATCAATTTATTAATTAATATGGTAAAGTGTGAGCAATACAGCGCTGGGTACAGTGGGGGAAGTTTTCCCTCCAACTGCACACTGATAATTGATGGTTACAGGTATTTATAGGGGTACCCATCCATTTTTTTCAGCAGTTTCTATTTCCAATCTTTGACTCATCAACAATTTTTATTCCAAATTATTACATCACAATTCTATACACTATTGTGATTTTAATTTCTCAGAATGTATTTTCAAAGGAGTATCCCCAGATGGTGATGGTCCAGTTTCCGAAAGAAGAAAGGCGAATCCCATCTGGTGGGGTCCAGCTCCCCAGATGTGTGTCCACCTTTTAATTGCAGAGACCATAAATCTCATAACAGTGATGTCCAGCTTCCCTTTGGTCAAAACCATAAACCCTTGAGGTGATGTTCATCTTCCTTTCTCAAGCTGTTTTTCTCTGCTTCAATAAGGTGTGAGATAAGCATATTTCCTTTATATATATATTCTAAAGCAATAGTTTCAAGGATACAAGTAATATTCTAAAATTATACTTCAAAAGGTTATTATTGCAGAGCTTTTTATGGATTAAATGCAAGCAAAAAGCAACATCTTTAACACCTTAATTCCAATGCTCCTAAATCAACCAGGGTTAATTTGCAAACAAAAGATGGGTTCAAAGGCCTTTTTCCATGCTTTATTTTCCTCAGTTATTATTAGAATTTGCAACTGTCCCATTGTTGGTGTCCATACATATCGCAATCACAAGTACACACATCACCTGTTTGTACCTGACACCAAACACAGTTTTGCATCTCACAGATGCAAAGGCCACGGGGCACAACACGTGCAATCCAACAAATGGAGCAATCTGCTCTCTCAAACACCAGATTCTCCCTGAGAACAAAGCAGGGATGGAGCACGGGATAGGACCTGATCTCACTTGTTTAGTGGCATGTACAAATGAGCAGAGAGCACCTTTCCCCAGCCTCAAGCAGGTGAGAACATTTCTGCATGTAGAAAATGAACTAACACAAAATATTTCCACGCAATTTAAAAACAAAAGCTACCTGGCAGATGCATAAATATCTGAATTCAGAAAGTCCAAGCTAGAGGTTTCCTGGTGCCAACTACCCTCTGGACAAGAGTTGTAAAGAATCCTAATTATATCATCACAAACACAGATGAAAACACAATGGTGCACTTTACTTACCCATGGAAAAAAAATGGATGGTAGCAAAAGAAAACATAGACATTGAAGAACTGACTTCTAAAGGATTTTTAGATTTTTCAACAACTAACAAAGAAGACAGTAAACTGATTATCCAAGAATAAACATTGAAAAATGGAAACTCTGGGAAACCTGACACAGGCACAGTGCTGGGGGTGTGAACACAGCTGCTGAGAGGGCTTTTAACACAACTAAGCTAAGAGCTGGATCAACAATGCAGTTTTAACTCTGAACCCTTCTTATCTCAAATTTTTTCATTCCCCTTGGCTATCTCTTCAACCACAGTTATTAAAAAAAAGTCTCATCCAGATCTCAAAAACCACAAAACTGCTCAAAAAGTTGTGCTGTTTGGATTACTTGGGGGGAAGGGAGGTATTTTTGAGGCTCAAGACTCCACACTGGTCGTGTCTCCAGGCATTTAATATCTAATCATGAAAGCCCAAACCATTCTACCCTCCAATCAAGGTGATTGAACGGCCAGAATGAAGTCACTGACTGGGGTCACCTCTGCAAGAACTGACAACAAAAGTACCTTCCCAAGTGAAGCAGAGCTCTGAGAGGCTCCTCTACCCACAGCTCCTCAGAAACAGCCATTTTAGGGAAAAAGAAACTTGTATTCCTAGATGGGGCAGAAAATGGCAGAAGAACTGGCAGAAGTGCTGGATAGCAGCAGGGTCACAGGCTGGAAGTGAGGCCAGGCTATGGCCACATAAAAAGATGTATTTGGCTAAAGGGATATTACATTATGGCAAAACTGTCTTTCAGAGCTTCCATCTTGTGTTTTGCAAAGAAAAATAATCACAATTATAAAAGATTTTGTAACTGTGATAAATGCTTTTTAAATTGGATGAAGTTTAGGACGCATAACATGGGAATGGAAGAATTTTTTGGAGTCAGGGAAGTTTCTGGTAGTTAGACTACTGTATCTTAACTATGATAGCTGCATTTATCAAGTTTTCAAGTTTCATCTCCAGAAAACATTGGCAATTTTTGCCAGACTGGGACACTTCCCAGGGGGAGTCATGAAGCTGAGCCATTCATTATAAACTCAGCAGCAACTGGAATTTATGGAGCCTACTGAACCTAGAGAGGAACCAAACCAGGACCACCAGAAGCAAATTCTCCCCCAAACCTGTAATGATAGGCTCCAAGTTGGTAGTGGAAGATAGTAAAACTCACCTTTCAAAATTAGTTCATTCCACAAGCAGAATAGTATTTTAGAATTAGAATTTTAGTATTTTTCAGAAAACTGTCCTCGCCCCATTTGTTCTTTTTTTTTTTTAAACACACTTTCAGTGTTGCCAACTGAAACTAATAACATGATCTATAATATAATTAAAACATTTTGTAGTAAAAAAAGAACAAAGTACTCATAAAAAATGTACATTTTATGTTATATATGCACCTAGCACATCTGCTATGCCACTGGGACAGATGTTTATTAATATGGATATCAGCTCATATTGCTAGACTGCTAATGGCTCAGTAATCTATCTTCTAAATATCACACAAGTTTCTGAATATATGCAGAACCAATTATCAAAATATTTCCAAAAAATCCTGCTTTACTGCTGTGGCCTGTGAAAAGCATCATTAACTTGCAGTTTGGTTTCAACAACAGGGTACAATAATTACAACATGTTGTGTTTATAATAAGTATGTTGTATGAAAGACTTAGAGACACTGCCTCTAATACAGCAACTTAAACAAAACTTCAAACAGTCAGGATTAGAACATCTCCCCTCTTCTTGTCATAGTTCTACAGACCATGCCCTTACCTGAATTACTGGCTTGTAGTGAGTTTATTTAGGCAATTAGACAATTCAGTTAATTATGGAAATGTTTGGCTTCATCTGAGCATCACTGTTTTAAGATTTTTCAAACTGTACAAATAATGATGGTTTATTAGATTAAAGATCCTAATATCCTTTTAACTACTGATGCCTCACCCTCACTGTGGACACACCCTCTCACCAAATCTCCTCATTTCTAAGCCCTCTCAAAGGTATGGATAAAGTTTACTTCAATGCTAGTTCACTAAAGAGGAGAAAGTACCTGGCTGTAAAATGCAAAGAGGAAACTACTTTCACAATAAGAATATCTACTTTGCATAATGACACAGAACAGTCTTAGACTGAAATGCATTTTCTTTGTACTTCATCAATTTGATATGTGCCTTGCCTGCACTTTGGGAAAAACAGCAGGCAAACAAATTCTCATTGATATGGTTGGCTTGGAGTTACCAACAGCCCTGCAGAACCAAAGGAAAAGGGTTATGGTGTTCCCATCCTCCCACATCTCCCCCACTTTCCATGGGGGGCTGTGCTTCCACAAACACAGTGTTACGTAGAGACTGTGTGAATGAAATGTGTATTGTCAGCCCCAAGCACTCAAATACCATGAGTCAGGCTCCAAAATACCACAGAACCTGAATAAACATCAGGAGAATTGAAATAATACATCTGCAGTTCTTTGTACTTCCTTTCTCTTTTCCAAGACTTCAGGGGTCCCATTGTCAGGATTTGCCCATGAAACTTAATTTAAAAATGCTGGGGGTAGGTGAGCTTCTCCCACAATAACATATCTCCAGTGCCAAGACAAGAAATAATACACAAAGATTTTTAATCATGTTTTGAGTTAGAAGCATTGATGTATTATATGAGTCTTAAAAAAGGGCAGTTAAAACATGCAAGGTCTTAATTTCTGTCTGCTCATCAAGTGGCAGTGAGGAGAAGCTCTCTTGCAGCCACACAGTGGTGAGAGGTAAGAGGCAATTTGGCAGGAGAGTATATGGGCACTGGCTAGAATCTACCACTGATGCAAAAAAAAAACCACCCCAAAACAAAAACAAAAAACCCAAACAAACAAACAACAAAAAAAAACAGAGCAAAGACTTCAGAAAAATTAACATAGGTGCTGTTTGCTAGAATAAGCCTTTGGCAGGCAGTCCTGTCTCTTACAGTGCTGTTCAAAGCTTACATGACTTTGCTTTCCTCTCCAGCATTTTAAAATAAGGAATGTGCTACAGACTGGCAATTAGAGAGCATCCATCATTCCTGCTGCAGAACACTGGGGTGAGGAAGGGATTTCCTTCCTCACAGTGATGCAAGAACTCCCCTGCTGAAAGACCTGGCTGAGAGACTGCCCACTGCAGCCAGAATCTGGGGCTTACAGAGATCATTCCTTACTGTTTTGGACTGCCTGCTGCAACCTCAGCAATACAGGCCATTCCTGATTGCACTAATTAGGTACTTTGAGGTCAACAAAGAAGGCAGGAGACTTTTCTGAAGGGACACACAGTTTCTGCAGAAGACTGTATTAACACAACTGACACAGTTCAGCCAGGCAAGCTACTTGGCATCAGCATCTGTGTCACTGCCACTTTGCTGTGTCAAGACAAAGCATTTGAAAACATGTTTGGCACAGGCTCTTCAGTGAATAAAACATTTTTTCTTGTATTATGGAAGGCAAAATTTCCTAGGATGGAAAGGGGGAAGGGAGCATTTAAGTTGAATAAAACATGCCCAAAAAATAATGTGGCAGTCTTGAACAAAAACACCATTTCATCTGATTTTTCCATCAGTATTAAACCACACTTTTTTTCTAAGGCCTAAAATTATAGTGGCAGCTTGTTTCCTCAAGCCTACAGGATTTAAAGTTGAAGAGAACTTCTGAAATAAGTTATTGCCTTGGCAAGGAATGCAGTACAACAGCTGCTTGTTCACTGAGATCCTGACAAAATCCTGAGGCTTTCTGCTGCTGAGACAGCAAAGATGTGAAGAACAGCCCTGAGTAACTTAGTGAGGACTTCCCTCTACAGCATCCCCATCATCATTCCTCCTCCCACCCTCCTTCTGTTTGGTTTGCCTACTGTCAGAAGCTGGGGGAGACCTCACCTGAGTGCTTGTCCCTTGGGAATGTGGGATGTGCATTCCCAACCCAACAATGGGCTGTTGCTCAAACACCAGCCACATGCCACCAGAGAGCCTTGCCATCCTGGGGGCTCAGCCTGCTCCACTGTGGACAACTGCTTTTGCAGAGAATCTGATGGACAGGTCTGGAAGTGGCCTTTGAGGGAAAAAAAAGTGAAAAAAAAAATCCCACAGCTAGTTTAAAAAGGTATAGGAAATGAAGGAGAAGTAAGTCATTGACTCTCTTATTAATCCAGAATGAACTGCTGGTTCCAAAAGGAAAGTTATGGCTGGTGCAGAGGAAAGCTGCAGCCTTGTGTGGTAAACAGAACTTTCCTGACATCGGTAGAGTGCAACAATTAATGTGGACAGGACCTGCCCATGCATAGCCCTGAATACTTTGGAAATGCAAACAACACGTTTCAGCATCCACACAAAATGAAAGGCAACCGTGACTGGATGCTTGCAATGCCCCTTCCAGCTTCCAGCAGCAGTAATCCCTTGGCAGCAGCTCCTTCCTGCCATGCCTGTGCTTCCCACACCATGCCAACCCCTTGGTGTAGCACAGCACTGAGCTCTCACAGTTCCTGCTAACAGATGTCCAGCATCTGGTGTGTGCAGCTCCTGCCTTCCTGCACAGGCACTGAGAGTCCTTTAAGGAAATCACTTCTAGAATATTCATGTTATCCTCATCTGCTGCCTCTGACTGGCCCACTTGAACAGCAGCATCAACAGAGCAGCAGCAGTAATGAAGACATTCCAGAGAGAGAAACAGAACCATGCATATTCCAGTACAGAAACCTTGAAGCACTAAATTAACTGGGATCTATGATCTGTTTATAACTACTCAGCGAAAAAAGTTACTTAAGAGCAGAGCATTACCATATGTCTAGCAATTACCACAGGCCCATACACACCAAAGAGGCTTCTCAGCCATTACCCACTGAATATGCTGCTCTGCACAGATGATTCGGCCAACAGGAAAAAGATGTTTAAACCAATGAACAAAATTGAAAATAAACCACTGCTTAATGCTAAAAGTAAGTCAAAGCTGTTAGTGTAAACGGCCGAGTCTTCTCTTAATCTTACACCTAGCTTCCAGAGCTTGCCTTCAGCTCCAGGGACAGACAGACTCTGTCAGTACAGCAACAGAACTAGTGATCAGGTCATCCAGGTGGGAGTGGGAAGCTGATCAGAATGTTGAAAAGCAGAAACTACATTTCTGTTTCCTCCTTCCCTGACAATGCACAGATCAGAAGCACACTTTCTCCACAAGAACACTCATCCCTGGGGCAGGCCTAGGGGAAGAAGTATGTTCACAACACCTCTCCTGTTGCATGGCTTTGCAAGGGTTCCTCAGGGTGAGAGAGATAGACGAGAATCTTGGCTTCATGAGCAGAAGGCTGGATTTATTTATTTTATGATATATATGTGTTACATTATGACTATACTAATAAGAATAGAGAGAGAAGTTCAGAAGCTGCTAAGCTAAGAACAGAATAGGAATAGAATCACAAAGTTCTGTGTCCAGGCAGAAAACAAGGACAACTCTCCCGTGAGTGGTCAGCAAATCCAAACACTCACAGAAGACCAATCACAGCTGCACCTGTTGCATTCCACAGCAGCAGATAATAATTGTTTACGTTCTTTCTCTGGGGCCTGAGCTTCCCAGAAGAGGAAAAATCCTAAAGGAAGGATTTTTATGAAAATATGTCGGTGACACCTCTCCCCTCCTCCTTCACAGGTCTGGTTTTATTTTATTTATTTTCCTTCTTGGTAAACTGAGGACCTGTGGCCTTTCCATCAGCCTAAAGAACCTCAATAACAGTGCCAGCTACTTCTTTTAAGGCAGCAATAGAGGTGCCTGTGTAGGGATGATCTCAGTGGTCTGTAGCAGAACTATGACTACGGAGCAAAACTATTTGCTAACCTTTGTGAGCAGTCAGCCCAGTGTGAGGTGCTGAATGACACTGCCAGTGCCCCCTTAAGGACAAAGACAGAGTTTTCATTCCCAAAAGCAGCAAAACAGCAGCTGCCAAAGGCACTGAATTGAAAAACGTTCTATATAGCCTTGGAAGAAGGAAGTGTGAAAACCATTGGCAGGCTATGCAAACCGTGAAAGGTCCTGGTTTAATTAAAAAAGTTTGGAACAGACTCCAGTCATAATTTCAGCAGAAAACAGCAGTTCAGCACTGTTTCTGTTGTTCACTGTGCTCCCAAGGTGAGCATTTGTGCATAGTTTATCTCAGAAGTATGTATACTCCAGGAAGAAAACTAAACTAAAATATTACTAAATAAAATTAATTATATAGGAAATACAGTAAGAGTGTTTCCAACCCTGCAGCTTCTGGGAACAGTTATATTTTATTTGATGGCAACTCCATGGCCTGACTCTTGGCCATAAAGAAACCAAAGGTTCTTCCTCTGTGGAAATTATTTCCTGTGGGTTGATCACTCAGAGAGAAGCAAGTCAGACATTCAGCAGGGTGAAGAGAGGGATGAGAACTAATGCAGGAGAAGTGACTCTGGAAAAACAAAAGCCTTAGCCCTCTGAAATAACCATCCCTTCATCTGCACAGAAAAGGGTGACTACAGCAAGTGCTGCAGCTCTCAGTCTAGGGAGGAGGGGAAAGCAATAATAAAATAATGATTTCAGAACGACTGAAGTAATAAACTTCAGTCGAGAAAATTCTAGCTATACTTCTTCTCCCCAGCCTAGAATGTACTGCTGGCATCCTAAACAACCAAAGCCAGACACACAATCTGGGGAGCCTGCAGCTGGTTTGGGTACAGCTGGGTACACATCCACCCGGTTTTCGGGGTACGCTGTGCCCTCACCTCACCTACACAACGACAGCAGACACATGACTGATCTCCTGTAAGCAAAACTTCCATTTGAATCAGCATTAAACTCACAGGGGAAAAAAAGGAACTAATATTTTATGTCAAATTTCTGGTTGTAATTAATTCACTGCTGTGCCTATTCTTCCAATGAAGGGGCTGATAATTGCAAAAGTTTCCAGTCTTATTTCTTGGAAGCCCTCCAAAGGTTTAAGCTTCTAACTTCTGCTAATTAATTCAGGAGGAACCTGAACATATGGTGTTATAACCAAAAATATATAGCATATACAAAATATAGCAAATAAATCCCATAAAAATAGGCCTATATTTTAAAGGGTAAAAAGCTGGGAGAGGTGTTTTGCTTTTTTAATGACTGCTTCTTTATTTTCCTAGGAGACATTGCTGGGTGCTCTCACCCAACAACAGCTTGAGCAAAATAAACATAAAAACAAGACTTGCACAAGACGCTGAAGATCAAAGGCAGGTTCCATGCCGTGCCTTTGGAGAGTGCTACAAAACTGTCATTGTTATGAGTTCCCTGAACACTGTCCTGAGGACAGAATGCCAGCTCATCACGGATCACCGCCTCATACCCAAGTATCCCAGGGGATCCCGGCTTCCAGCCCTGCTGTGCCCAGTGCCACAGCCTCAGGGCATCGGTGACCCTCAGGACTGCAGCCCAGAGCCCTCAGCGCTGCCCAGCCCAGAGCCCTCAGCGCTGCACAGCCCAGAGCCCTCAGCACTGCAGCTCAGAGCCCTCAGCACTGCAGCTCAGAGCACTCAGCGCTGCACAGCCCAGAGCCCTCAGCACTGCACAGCCCAGAGCCCTCAGCACTGCAGCTCAGAGCCCTCAGCGCTGCCCAGCCCAGAGCCCTCAGCGCTGCCCAGCCCAGAGCAATCAGCACTGCACAGCCCAGAGCCCTCAGCACTGCACAGCCCAGAGCCCTCAGCACTGCAGCTCAGAGCCCTCAGCGCTGCCCAGCCCAGAGCCCTCAGCGCTGCCCAGCCCAGAGCAATCAGCACTGCACAGCCCAGAGCCCTCAGCGCTGCCCAGCCCAGAGCCCTCAGCACTGCAGCCCAGAGCCCTCAGCGCTGCCCAGCCCAGAGCCCTCAGCACTGCAGCCCAGAGCCCTCAGCGCTGCCCAGCCCAGAGCAATCAGCACTGCACAGCCCAGAGCCCTCAGCGCTGCCCAGCCCAGAGCCCTCAGCACTGCAGCCCAGAGCCCTCAGCGCTGCCCAGCCCAGAGCCCTCAGCGCTGCCCAGCCCAGAGCAATCAGCACTGCACAGCCCAGAGCCCTCAGCGCTGCCCAGCCCAGAGCCCTCAGCACTGCAGCTCAGAGCCCTCAGCGCTGCACAGCCCAGAGCCCTCAGCACTGCAGCCCAGAGCCCTCAGCGCTGCCCAGCCCAGAGCCCTCAGCACTGCAGCTCAGAGCCCTCAGCACTGCAGCTCAGAGCCCTCAGCGCTGCCCAGCCCAGAGCCCTCAGCGCTGCACAGCCCAGAGCCCTCAGCACTGCATCTCAGAGCCCTCAGCACTGCAGCTCAGAGTCCTCAGCGCTGCCCAGCCCAGAGCAATCAGCACTGCCCAGCCCAGAGCCCTCAGCACTGCAGCTCAGAGCCCTCAGCACTGCAGCTCAGAGTCCTCAGCGCTGCCCAGCCCAGAGCAATCAGCACTGCCCAGCCCAGAGCCCTCAGCACTGCAGCTCAGAGCCCTCAGCACTGCAGCCCAGAGCCCTCAGCGCTGCCCAGCCCAGAGCAATCAGCACTGCCCAGCCCAGAGCAATCAGCGGTGCCCAGCCCAGAGCAATCAGCGCTGCCCAGCCCAGAGCCCTCAGCGCTGCCCAGCCCAGAGCAATCAGCGCTGCCCAGCCCAGAGCAATCAGCACTGCCCAGCCCAGGCTCACCCGGGCCCCTCGCACAGCCCAGAGCCCCAGTTAAGCTCTGCCCAGCAGCCCAGCCCAGCCCTGGCTCACAGCTACAGCTGCCCCCAGCCTTGCCCTCCGCCTGGGGCTGATCCTGCCTTGCCAGCAGCTCCTCCCCCGGGCAGGTTCGGGGACATGCCCCAGCCCAGCTCTGCGGCCCTCAAGGGACCATGGAGCTGTTCCCTGCTCCTCCGGGCTGGGACTGGCAATGGTTACCAACAGCCTGGGCTGCTCCCACACCCCGGTGCGGTGCTCAGCGCCCGCCGTGTCTGCACCGGGACCGCCCCGGCCCCTCCCTCAGGGGGCAGCCGGCTGCGCCCTCACGGTCTCGGCACCTCGCTCCTGCTGCCCCGGGACAAGGAGGAAGGCGCTGAGCGACGGCAGTGGAGCAGCCCCAGCAGTGTGGCTGCCCTGCAGAACCCAGAGCTCCAAGGTTCCCGCTGCCCCTGCTGGGGGCTGAGCCAGCTGTGCCCGCCGTGCGAAGTGCTGAGCGCCCCGGCACTGCTGCAGGGCACCCCCGGCTCGGGCCCGGCGCCGCTCACACGGGCACGGCTCGGAGCTGCTGTGCTGGACCCAAAGGACATGTCCCACCACAGCCCGCCCAGCTCCACGGAAATCTGCCCTGGAAGCTGTACAATTACTGAACATCTCTTTACACTCCTGATGCCTCTGCTGACAGGAGCCCATACTTGAGAGCTCTGAAATCCCTTTGCCCTCTGACTGTAGCAGACCCTAAAGATGAAAGGCAGAAGATGGCTCTTTCCAGCACAAGACTTACAGCTTGTCACTAAAATAGGGCTGCATTTGCTGTAATGTTCACTGTGATTTGTAGTCGATTTGCTTCTGGTCCTGGACAGACTTCTGCCAGAAGCTACATAGATCTGTTTGTCTGCCTTATTTGTGATTTTGCTATATTTGAGTATGTCTCCATTTTATTAATTTGTTGACTATACATATGAGGCATGGACAATAGGTCCTCATGATCCTCTCTGCCCAACCAACAAACATCTCAATCTCTTCTCTTTTTTTCCCTCAACTTTTATGCTAAGGGTTGTAGTACTAGATACTCTGAAATAACTCTTACACTAATTGTAATATTGCTAAGAATGCAAGGAATTCACTAAAATCTTACACAGAACTACAGGAAAAATAAAAAACAAGCACCAGCTGTTCCCTCTGATTGTTCTGAGGATCCCCTGTGTTCAAGAAAATCCCAGTCACGTTTGGACGCGGGGACAGGGAGGTTGTGTCAGTATTATCCACACATGAGGGATGACACACATCAGCACTAACTAAGGACTTCTACACAAACAGCACAACTAAGCCTTACTGTTTAAATGGAGCACATTTTTTGGACTTCAATTTATAAAATTCCTTTAGGATGTGGAGCATGTAATTGCTCTAATCAGAGGAATTAATCTTCACAGCTTCCATGACTACAAGGCATCCTACAGCAAGCAAGAAATGATTCAGAAGTGGCTTCACACAGCCCAGCAGTAAGTCAACTAAATACATCACGCAAGTAAATCATCACCAGAATTTTTAAGCTGAAGAGTTTTACACAAGACTTTTAACCAGATGACTGGGAGAATTCTCTTTGTGAGAATGTGTCTTGATTTCTACCTGTATACATGAAATTTAGGAGTCATTTCCCATTCTAGCTGCAAATGACTGTTTGTTTAAAATCAATTAAAACATTATCTTAAATTCACTTTCATGTCCATATGAAAAAAGTGCCATTCATAAAAAAGGTTCAGTTTCTGAGCCCTGCTACTTTTATCACAATCTGGTTTTCTTGCAGGAAAGTAAGAATTTTTTAAAAATGGTTTGCAAGCATTGGCAATATAAAAAGTTGAAATGTAGAAAGGTCAAATGTCAAGCAAAAAGAATTTTTTGTCACCTTTCTTTCAACAGACTGACTGCAACTGTTAAGCTCAGTAAAAAGACAGTGTTATGTTAATTTTCATTTCTGTTCCAAGGAAATGGAAGTTGCATGAAAAAAGTACCTTTTTTAAAAACAGTTTTTAAATGAAAGAACAAACTGTGAATGCCTCACCCTTCCAAGGAAAGAGGCAATAGATAAACTGTGAAATAATTACACATGCTTGTCTTACAGAAAGATATCCAGGACATAATTATCCCACTGAGAGAGGGAAGAAATAATAACAGAACATCTTTCTGTCCTGACATTTGCTAAAGAGCTTTTATCTTCCCAGAAATTCCAAGAACAATTTCAGGGACTTTGGAGTGTCTCCTGCCTGTACCAGAGCATTCTGAGTGTCATGTGCTGCCTGCAGTCAGCAGCAGCACTCAGAGATGAGGAAAATGTGGGGTTTGGCTCTGACAGAGCAGGCAGAGAACAGAGGTGCCTAAAACGGTGGTGGTTAAGGAACAACAGGTGACAGAAAAAGAACAGAAGGCTGCGAAAACAAAGCTGCTGCAGGCTCTGTATGTACCTGTCCTCTTCCTACTGTTGAGGCTGACAGGCAGCTCCAGTTTATACTTTCCCTTTAGTATTTCTACTCCAGTTATGAGTAATAGCAAAACCTGTTTCCTGACTGCAGCTGTGCATGAGTCAGCTGTACTTGGCCACAGAAATGCTGCAGAGGAAAGGAAGAAATGTTGTGCTCATTATTTTGGCCATGAGCTGCTCACTGTGTTGGTTTACAAGTACTCACCATGCTTTGTTAACCTGCAAAGAGCAGCCATGTGAAGGGTGTGCCTCTGCTCCAACAGCCTCTGCAGCTGCACGCTGCCACCACCAGAACCTGAGGGAATTCTAACTGGTTAATCCCTAGCAGAAGGATCTAAATCACACTGTGCATTCATGAGCTACTGTGTCTGTGTAATAATACTAATATTGATAGTAATTGTGTCTGCTACAGGAAAAATTAATCCACTTAGCTTGCAGGCAAATTGGATATATATAAATACTTGGAGTAACACTGTCACAGAGCCAAACTGTTAAATTATTTTTATTTCTTTAAATGTTTCTCTTTTGCTTCTAAGACTTTGATCCACCAGGTGATTTTTCCTTTGGAATACGGGTTGTATAAAATAAGTAATATATTTGGATTTTATAACTTTTTTTAGAAATGTAACTATTGAAGGATGAATATTTAGCACTAACTATTAGAACTATATTGAGTAGCAACTGCCAAATCAGATTAAATACTTGCTGATGTACATATTTAATAATCAGCTGAAATGATTTCTACTATAAAAGTGGCAGAAGCATCCACAAAAGTATCATATGAGATATCACATTCTATGCAAGTATCATTAATAAAGACACAGTAGTAGTGTAAAGGAAATTCAGACTCAGTTTTTGGGATGGACAGGAAGACACAGATACTGGATTTCTGCCTTCAAAATCCTGACTTATTTGTGTAAATATTAGAAGCTCTGTGGCATTCAGGCAGAAGGAGCAGTATCAGCTGATTGTGCTACACAGCTTAAACTGACACCCTCAGGGATCCATCCCAAAGCTGAGAGCCCGTGTTTATTTGGGAGCAGCCCCTGCCCAAGGCCATTGCCCACAGCCCTGGCAGGACAGCCAGGATCCTGAGCACTGCCCTGGCTCCACTGCGGCTAATGCAGTTCTGCTGCTCATTTTCACAGCACCTCTGTTAGCAAAACATTTACAACCTTCCATCTTTAAGTGATTTTTGATGAATTCATTTAAAGTGGAAGTTGTTTGTTCCCATCTATGGCTCATGATGCAAACACTGAGCAGCTATGGACTCTCAAAAGCATCCCAGATGCTTAATGAAACAGTGCTGAGCAGTGAATGCCCCGAGAGGGGCAGGGAGGGAAGGGAAAAGGGCAATTCCCACATGTATCTCAAGCTGAACTGTGACTGCAGTGACACTTGGTTCAGGGGGTTACTGATAAAGGTACCATTGCCTTTTGTGGCACTGACAGACCAGGTTGGTGATGGGAATGAGACTGAGCAGGAGAGCTGGGATATGGGACTTCCACGTGGGTGAGAGGAGCTGGATGGAGCTGATACAAATCTGAGGGCTAGGAGGGCCAGAAAAAGGTAAGGAAGGCAGCAGAGTTCAGGATGCAATGAAAAAGCTCCACAGAATTTCAAAAGCATCTGGCTGCTGGATGGGAAGTAGGAGGATCACAGGTAACTCTGAAGTGGGAAGGGGCACAAGGAAAAGTAAATCAAATAGTGAGTTATGGTGAGGAACTTGACTCGGAATAGAACCCTTTTCTGTCCTCTGTCATCTGTGTGTCTCTTTGAGTGCAGTAAGTACAGAACTGCCATCTCAGTTTGCTCTCCCAAGCAGAGACTAGAAGCCCAGATGAATTAAGGCTGTGAATTAGGACTGTGGCTATTACCAGGTGAGGAGCCCTGCCCAAAAAGGCAGCTGCACTTGGTGGTAACCAGGAGTACTACAGAGAGAAAAGTTTAGGCAAGCTGCAATCCTTGAAGTACTAGAGAATGACATTTAGTCTTACTACAAAGATAAAGGGGGACAGCTTTTGGAGGATGACTTTGCTAGATCTACATTTTTCTTGTCTTGTTAATTTGTTTTGCTATTTTCACTATATTTCTCATATTAACTCCAATATTGATGCCATTTTAGAAACAAATGTCAAGTAGCAAGAACAAATATGAGATGCTTTCTGAACAGTTTGCTGAGAGCTGCACTCTTTTGTTTAAAGAAAGTGTCCATTTGGAATCGAACAATCTACAGAATGGGTAAGGGGTAAAAAGCCCAGTGATTCTCATTTAGTCTTTACACCACAGAAAAGTGACAGGGATTGTCCCAGAGCCTTCAAAAGGCACTGTGAATCCTGAATCCATGGGCTGCATGCTGTCAGGGCAGGCTGTGGAACATCCCAGCCAGGCCAGTCACCAGCACTGGTGTCTCTGTGGTGCATCCACAGAATCACCTCTGACACAGCAGCCAGCTCTGCCTGGGGTCCCAGTCTTACCTGAGCCCTGGTTGGAACTTTCCTATCATCAAAGTGCTGGGAAAATCCTGCAGACACATCCTGCAGTTCTCTGTTTGAAGGAACTTCCCCTGGTGCACAGGGCTCAAACAGCAAATCTATTCTCAAAGTTTGATAGCAGACCTCCCTTTATGCTTAAACCACTGACCCTTCCTTCCTTCTTTCTCAACAGGACTTACAAGTTCCAGTGTTGTGATCCAAAGCACTGCTTGAATTAGATACATTCCCTTATATGAGCAAAAGGGACTGAGACATGTTTATTGGCAAATATCTTTTTAATTGTAAGTCTGCTTTGGCAATGGAAACAAGGATCCTGCTCCATTTAATCATAAAGCTTAGGGAAAAACAGAACAAACCAAATGCAACCCTGGGATTTTCTTGTACATTTTTAGCCAATCAGGAGAGAATTAGAGTATTCTAATCACTCTATTAGAGTAATTAGAGTATTTCCACTAAAATATTATGAAAACTGTTACAGCAGGTCAGGCCATTTCTTGCTATTTACTTATACAGAAGACAGAGCAAAAACCCCAAAACTTTGAAATCCACTCACTGAGATTAAATAACAATGAATGCAAGGTAATACCATATGAACAGCAGCAATCAGCTTATGTAATGAGTGACTCAAATACACAAATTTACTATTTGTCTGAGTAGCTTCTGATGTAACAAATACAAAATGTCAGGATCTTTTATTTCTTCCACATTTAAGAACTTGGGAGTTACAGAGTGGTGAGCTCAGACCCTAAGGTGAGCTGGTGTTTGCTGTGCCTTCTGCAATATTCATACCCTGGGTGTCCAGAGAAGGGCAAAGGAGCTGGGGAAGGTTCTGGAGCAGCTCAGGGAGCTGGGAGGGCTCAGCCTGGGGAAAAGGAGGCTCTGGGGGATTTTCTGGCTCAGCACAACTCCTGACAGGAGGGTACAGCCAGGGGGGACAGGGCTCTGCTCCCAGGGGACAAGGGACAGGATGAGGAATGGCTTCAAGTTGCACCAAGGGGAGGTTTGTGTTAGATATTAAGGAAAATTTCTCCACTGAAAAGGTAGCCCAGCACTGAAAGAGGCTGTCCAGGGAAGTGGTGGAATCACCATCACCATCCTTGGAAGAGTTCAAAAACCTATGGATGTGGCACTTTGGGACATGGTGGTGCTGGGTAAATGGATGGACCTAATGACCTTAAGGATCTTTTCCAACCTAAACAATTCTATGATCTCTTCCCAGATTCCCACAGAGCAGGAAATGAAGAGCCAGCTGTGCTTCTCAGCACACACTACTGCTACCTTTGATAAGCAGGAAGAGCCACAAGAGTTCACCTATTACTCAGACAGATACAAATCTTCCTTTTGCCAGACTTCATCTGGCATCATTAAAGAAGAAACAGAACTTCTTACTGAAGGACAAGTTTTAGAATGGATTGCAGACTTCTCCATGCAGGTCTTTACCCCCCTCCCACTTGCAGTGGATTTGAAAGTGCCAGTCTGTAAAATGCAACAGCTGCCTTCCCCAGAAAGAGCCTGCAGCAGAGCCCAGCTCTGTCCCAGCTGGTTCAGCTCGATGCAGCCCTGTTCCCTGACACCCACCAAGACACAGAGAGAATGTTCTTTGTCTCTTGCACTAAAGGACTGATTTCAGGAGGCAGTAAGTGTCCTGCAAGAGTGGCTGTGTGTAACAGCTTCACTTGTCAGCAACTATTTTATTGCCAGCTAGGCCGGGGGGGAAAGGAAGTACAGACACCACCACCAGTATCTTCCTTTGTTATCATCAATTGGATGAGATTTACACATCATTTAATTCAGAGCACGGCAGAAAAAGCTCCTGCACTTAAACTTGTTTCCTGTTGTAAGGCCATCATCAAACACACAATGGCAGCAGAAAGAAATACGAGCTTTGAGAGCTATCTGCTCTGGTACTCTTCATTTTTTCAACTACATCTAGCAGCACAAGAGTTCTCATGAAAGCAACAGCAATAATGGGATATAAAATATGTATGAGTCTGAATGTGTTCTGTCACACATGGGCTCTGTACAGAGTGTTTCATGCTTGACAGCATGCTCTGATACAAGTAGACAGAACAACAGATGAGAAATCTACAGCTTAAAATCAAGATTATTTTGTTACTTTTTCCCTTTCACCGAGAGCAGAAATAAAAGTGCTAAAACATGTGCAAAAACCCTACCAACAAATTAATAAGAGAGGACAAAGGCAAAAAATTAGAGATAAGCATAGTTCAAAACATCAAATGCCCCAATACTTCAGTGCTCCTACCTGATGTGTTGTATTAGCTGAGCCACTAAACTCTGCAGAGATGCTGTGAGCTGACATTAAACACTGTATTTGCTCCTCTAACAGTGGCCTCCAGCATTTCTAAATATCCAAGAAACTTTTTTTTAATGTAATTACCTTGTGAAGTCAGTCATCTCCATCATAATCACACACATCCTCTTGGCAAGAACAATTATGTCATTGCTGGTATCATCCCAGATTTCAATCTCTGCATCAAGCTTACTCTTGACTTTTTTGAAGTCAGCCACTTGCTCAGCTATCTTTTCCTTTTCAGCTTCTGGCAATTGAGTCATCTTGGCCTAAAACAGAATCATTTGATTTGTAAAACATCTATGTCAGAGTATTTGATTTTTTAAACAAAACCACTGCACATTAATAAATACACAGTTTAAACACACTATGGCCTGAGCCAACTGCTTGAGTTTGAGCACGTCTAAATTTCAGAATTTGTATGTTGTCACTGGGTGGGGCCAAATAAATAACCTCAGTGTAACAGGGGAAGTGATGTTCCTGAAATCATTCATTTTAACAGCAAGAGAGAGATTATTAAATTCTTCCAAACAGTCTTGATGAAATATGACTGAAAAATTTTCCTGTTTCCTATGGCTAAGGAGCAGTTTTAGGTATGATACACGTAAAAGTTACAAAATGCAGTATTTATTCATGTACAAAATAGTCAACGAAAAGGGTTAATTGTCCTGAAACACTCAGGTATGCATCTTCTCTCTTCTGAGAAGGTTCTATATTATCATTCTAGGAACTAAAAAATATTTATTGTTCAAATATGCATCTTCTGTCTTTGCAGAAGGCAAACAGGACCCAGAAATCAGGATGTGCGTAAGATTACCG
Organism: Melozone crissalis; assembly: GCF_028551555.1. Classification (NCBI taxonomy): domain Eukaryota; kingdom Metazoa; phylum Chordata; class Aves; order Passeriformes; family Passerellidae; genus Melozone; species Melozone crissalis. Next base: position 2,538,279 of record NW_026535840.1, on the reverse strand, counting down.
AAAGCCCCTAAAAATGTAGCATGGTCAGAGAAATGTTTTGTTTAATGCTCTCCATGAGCAAGATGACCAGCCTGCTGCAGAACCAGGCCAGGGAGCAGCCCAAGGCTGGGACATTACACAGCCACATGAAGATCCTGGCCCTTCATCATCCTCCCACCCCAGAGAGAGGAGCCACGCTGGTCCTGATGGCTCTGCTGCCATGCTGCTCATCTCACACCTTCCCTTCGGGCTGCCAGGAACCCACAACGGCACACAGCAACTATTAACACACTGTCATTACTCCATAATTACACAATAAATATTTTGTGACTTATTCTTGTTTAGAAAACACTGTCTACCACCAGTAAAATAGAAAGTTAAGGCCATGGCTGAATTGCTTCTAATTAATAAAATGGGCAATCAGTTCCATACATGATGTGTATGTTTTTCAAGCCACATGTTTTCAGAGATTTTATTTATGCTAGAAGCACTGTCACAGCGTTAGCTTTCTCACTTAGACAAATTACTGAAAATTACAGGTTTCCCAGCATGTACCTGTAATTGCAGTCACACACAGAATCACAGAATGGTTAAGGGTGGAAGGAACCATCTGACGGTGGTCAGAATTACCCTGCAGTCACAGAGCTAAAAAGCACAAATATTTCGAGGCTATTTCTCCCATGCTGTTAAAAAACCCCAAAATACCCTACAGTGGGAAGAGAACTTTTATGATCTCATACATGTTTGCTGATGGGTGGATGTCTGTGGTATTCCCTAGCCCCGAGCTTCAACACTGCTTTGAGTTCAAGATCACAGGCCTGGATCTCAAAACCAAAAGAAAGATGGCATTTTAATGAGGGAACTGTGACATACAGCATCCTGCTATCTGCCAACAATAATGAGCTTCAGGTGGAAGAGACATTATCCACTGGAACAAAGGGCAAAGGAAATTATAATTCTGACCTTGTCTTGTCTCTCCTTTCCCTCATGCTGGTTTAAAATCATGACCAATAAAAAAAGCAAGTGTATACAGAGCCTTTTAAGCATAGATTTAATTTTGTATCAAAATAAACAACATAACAGTAATTGTGAAATAAAGACCTAAATTGAATGACTATTACATGAGTGCAGGTTTATTCTGTCAAGCAAGAGAAAATTATTTCTTCACTACTTCTAAGACAAAATGTTATTATTACAGTAGCAGGTAACAGATTTAGGACTAGGTGAGAGGAGAAGTTATATCTGTGGTATTTCCTTCCTTCTATTATTAAAAAAAGTACGGATTTTTTCTTAAATTTCCCTGACTTAACTTTTCTGAAGGCTGTTTCTCCCTGGTAGCTTGAGTCTCCAACACTGGAGTTTGCATCATTTGAGCTGCCCCATTTGCAACCTGACTGACCCTGTGAGACTGGTGTTTCCTTTCATTACCTTTCATACCTTTCTATGTTTCACTCAGTTCTGGTGTTTCCTTTCACACCTTTCCATGTTTCACTCAGTTCTGGTGTTTCCTTTCATTGCCTTTCCATGTTTCAGTCGGTTCTGGTGTTTCCTTTCATTACCTTTCCATGTTTCAGTCAGTTCTGGTGTTTCCTTTCACACCTTTCCATGTTTCACTCAGTTCTGGTGTTTCCTTTCATTACCTTTCCATATTTCACTCAGTTCTGGTGTTTCCTTTCACTCCTTTCCATGTTTCAGTCAGTTCTCCACCAATGGAACTGAACTTTTAAGGCCATGTAAGGACACATGGGGGGGTAACTAAGTGCTGATGATTTTGATTTTTCTCTCCCTGGTACCCCGCTGGCCAATGACATCCCAACTCTAAGAACTGGCCTTTTGCTACCTTTATCTTGGGCTGCTCTCCAAGGATCTGACTTTCACATAAACTTTGACTATGCTCTTAAAATCTCAGACTGACATGTTTTTTGTTTCCTGATTTCTAAAACCAAGTGACAGGCCAGACCCACACCAGCACCATTCTTACCACTTACAGGGACCAGGAAGCAAAGAAAGGCAACAGAAAGCAGCACAATACATTCAAACAAAATCAAACAATCTCCCTTGAAAATTATTTAACACTTCCAGCTTTGTCCTGCAAAATGTCATGTAACTATAGAGAAGAAAAGAGGAAAACACTGTTTTTCTGCACTTTTTTAGGCTGCAAGGAAACAAACCCCAGCTTCCCAAATAAGTACATGGAAAACTTCTCAGAGCTTTTACATGCAAGAACACAAAATAACCTGTTCTTCATATACTGTAGTTATAAGAAAATCTCAGAGATCTCAGAAGAACAGATTTGTGTCCCTACTTTGTCTTGGGAGCTGAGGCTTTCATTCCACCAGAAGCCCTCTGGTCTGTTCCTGCCCCCCTGCTGCAGTCAGCTGAATATTTGGTGAAAAAGAACAGGACCCCTGTAGATCCCTTGAAGTACAGCAGTATATTTCAATCATGCTGTTTCACAACAGCTCCAATCATGGCTTTTAACTGGCTTTTTCTTGAACAAACTTTGCAGAGCACTGTCAAACAACACACACACGAGCTGAGCCCTGAGCTGGTGAGTGACATCCCTGCTGTGGCACGAGGTGACCCCTGAGGTCCATTCCAGGCTAAACATTCCTGAGGCTGATTCTGTTTGAGTGCCAGGGTGTTCCTAAGTGAATTCATGGAGACACCACTGAGTCAAAGGGACTGTCAAAATGAGCAGGACATGTCCACTACCTTTTACTGCTACTTCTCCTACTGAGGGAATGAATCAGTTTGTGAGATTGGATGAAGAGGTGACAGAGGTATGTTGGATATTCAGCATTCACAGCTAAGTGAATACACGCCCCCAGAAATGAACTGTGTGGGTTGTGATGCTGACAGAGGGGAGAAGCTCTGTTTCTGTCAATACTTTACTGCCTGCTGTGACCAGCTGCCTTCTCCCCATTTCAAGAATTGCAGCAAGCCTGCTGAAGTGCAGCATTCCTTAAACAAGCTCAGAGAGTGCCTCATTTGTTCTGCCATGACAGTTCTGCTGCACTTTTAGATGCAATATAATTGGATAAACCAGATGAAGAGGTGAAAGTGTTGGGAGATAGCAAACAAAGTGTTTAATGCCATTTTTGCACCAGCCTTCACTAAGAAGATGATGCAAGTATGGCATATTAAATGCAATTTCTCTTTGTCCCAGGGCCATAGGCCCACAGATAAAAAAGCATCATGCCCTGAACCTGGGCTTCACCAGAGCTTTGCCACTGGCTCTCATGTCATCCTTACAAATCACCTGGAGAAATAAGGTCTAGATGTAATCTCCAGTGGGTGGATGTAATATTGGTTAGAAAACTGCTTGCAGAGCACTTATCAAGAACACACACTGAGCCAAGGGATCCATCAGGAAAAGCTGGGAAGGGAGCAGCCAGGAAAAGCTGGGAAGGCAGCAGCATGAGTCAGTGTTCCCACAGACCCAAGGGTCCACACTGCACACTGGCAGGGGAAGAGGCCTGGTTTACAACTCCCAGTGCCTTGAGATCTAAAAACATCACAGGGTGTAGTGCAGCTGAGACAATGACAGAGTTTACCCTAAGAAAAATCATCAGCACACACACAGAACTGAGACAGAAGCAGCCATGGGCAGCTGTGTGGGTGGGAATTTGTGGCTGGTAAAAGGCTGTGCTCATGGCAGAAGGGCAAACCTCATCCAAAGCTCCTTGTGAACTATGCACACAGCAGGAAATACTGCAAAGCTCTCACTTGTGCTGCTGAGATCACAGGTGGCTTCACACATTTTGCAATATAAATAGTCTGGACACAAAAATCAAGAAATTCATTAACCAGCTGCAGAGCACCCAGAGGAGACAGAGACTAAAGGAACATACAGGAACCTCCACCCTGAAGAGTAAATCAAGGTTACTGGAGTTATTCAACCTGGAGTCTCCAAAAGAGGCCACAGAGAAAGGATGCACAAGTACATTAAAAAAATACACACAGAAAGGAACTTCACTCTGTGTCCATTCCAGATGAGTGCTAACATGTTAATTGCAACGTATGAGGTATAAGGACAAAAACTTTCCAATAAACCATCAATTCCAGTAATGAGCTAAGTAGAAAGAGCAATAGAAATGTTCATATATATGTGTGTGTCAAGAAGAAGTGTATTTATTCTGCCCTGGGCCAATTGGCTGGATTAGCCAAGTTCTTGAGGTTCTTTCCAGCTCTACTTTGTAGAAGTATATAATATACTGCTGCAACCTTGAGTATTTCAGTAACTTAATCTCTTTACGGAAATTGGGTTAAAAATTGGCAAGAAAATTAAATGCTTTTGATAGATCATGACTCCTGACAGGGAATCTTTTGCTATGTATCAAGTGTCAAAATTACTATTCATAGAACCTACTCAAAATTACAGTAGTTATCTTCACCATGCTTGAATTCTTACCAGTATTTCCTGCTTGTGTAGGGCTTTGATTAAATTCAAAAAATATTCTGAAACTGGATTTTTTTATTAACAAAATAGCACACACTTCCTGTTAATGCACATCAGCATTTCATTAAATGTAGGAACTTAGATGTACAGTATTTGCCACTTGAATAAAATTTGCTAATTAATCTGATGGCAAACCCAGCTTCCCTTCTAACTACTTTTTATGCTAGTATCAACAGTTCTTCTTGGTCTTTGCTGTTTTACCCAGGCTTCCCTCTCAGAGTTTTGTAGATTTTTAGAGCTATATAATTAAATCGTTGTATTTAAAATGCAATACAAATACAACAATGAAATAGCCTGGATTTTCTCATTCACAGAACACACTGTATCAACTCTTTTTCAGCCCATAATTGTTGCACAAACACAGTGTGCAACAAAACTGTATAAAAAATTATCTTAATCCCAGACATTTTTGTCCATGCATTCACAAAAGTTCTGTAAAAAAAAGTTCTGTGTGCAGAACTCTGACACAAAAGATGTGGGTGTGTGGCTGCCTGAAAGAGTTCTGCTCTTGCCACCCCTAAGTGGATTAAGTTGTGAGGTAAAACATTTTGCCTCTTCCTCAATATGATCACCTTAACCTGCAGCAGCAACTTTGAATTAAGCTAAGCTGTTCTTATCACTAATTTAGTAACTTCAAACACTTAAAGTAATTTTTCCTGATCATTAACATGTACATTGTCCTCTAAACTGAAAATTAACTGGCATAATCTTACTCACCCCTCTCTTCAACACAGAATGCCATGATAACAAGGCACTACCTCCCTCAGTGGAATTCCACTGATCATGGCAGCATAAATAAGTCTGAGATAGGCTTCCAGAGCTGACTGCACAAATTACACACACAACCACCAGAGGAAGAGCTAACTTCAGCTGGGAAAAACTGCATTAGTCCTTGGATCCATGAGCAGTACCTGTTCCTACAGTGGCTAAGGGATTGATCCTAAGGAGCCTCTTCTTCAAGGATGTAAAATCATCCTACAAATAATCATCAGTATTTTTATCCAGTTTGAGTACCCAGAGATCTCCCAGCACACTGCCCATGCTGACCTGTATTCCCCAGCATGGGATGGTGCCACAGGCACTATTATATTCATCTCAGAAATAGGAAATTATCTGAGGGACAAGATCAATGAAGTAACATTTTCAAGATGAGCGAGGAAGATCAATATGAGGTCAAATCTCAGTCTTACTATCTCACCCCTAATCTCTGCTCTCTCTCTTTATGGAGATAGAGTCTGAAGGTGTGATTAATAATACATGACTTTTTCATACATAAGGGAAACAAGATTTGCTAGTTAAGATGTAGCCTTTGTTACAAGTGGGATACACACATCACATCTGGTTTTATATGTTGTGATAAAAACAAAGAAAAAAAAGGCTTCAGTTCCCCATTGGAGCAGTGAGAGATGGGACATCGAAGAAATTACAACACTCTTGAAAAAGCAAGAGGAAGCAAGAGTGCTCCTATGCAGAATGAATATGGAGCCAGATATGTATAAATAAAACTGAATTATTATAGCTGAAATGCCCAAGAGAAAGAACTCAAGGAGGAAAAAAGGCTGCCCTGCAATCTTGCCAAAGGACTTCTGGAACACAGTCATTCCTGGTGTCAGCACCACACACAACAGCCTTCCAACAGGACACAAAGCTGCTGCACCCCACAAACCACACACTGCCCAAAGCTGTACATCTATCTTCCCCACACAGACCCCTCATATGGCTAAGCAGCTTCTGGGCATAGATCTTCAAATATCAATATCAATGAGCACTCCAAACAAAGAGGCCTAAAATCACTGTTCTTGTTTACTGCTGCAGCAGCAAAAAGATTTGTTAAGACATCTTTTAAAAAAAAGGGCGTGCAGGTGTCTGTCAATATGGTACTCCAGTCTGAGTGCATATGTATATAATTTAGTCAAAGCTATAATTTTCTACTGCTTTCAGGGGGTGATGTGCCATTTATCGGCCCAATAGCAGGACCTGAAACCTAGGAAAATTGTTTCTAAACTACAGAATCAGGCTTTAAGCCCTGACCTCTATCTAGGTGCCACAAAAAGGAACATTTACAGTAGCTGTATTATTTTAGGGAGAAATGGGGGAAAACCAGAGATGCCCATACTATAAGGTTAAAGTATGAGGGGTTTTAGCTGCATTAACTACAGGCTGTGTGTGACAGTCCCTTCCACCTCACAAGGAGAAGCACATCCCAGAGAGAAGCACATCCCAGAGACATCTCCCCACAGCACCAGTCTGTGCCTCTGATTGTGACAGCCATCTCCCCACCTGCCAGTCCTCAGCATCTACTCTTGCTTTGTGCCCTCTCAAGTATGTGTTATTTCCAGTTTTCTTTTCAGAGAGAAGCATTCCCTTTGAAGAAGTACTCTGGTTTAGTGAGAAGTAGACAGCATTGCATGAACATGTGATCTCTGAAAGCTTTAGTGGATCTTATTACAGTTTGATACTAAGAACCTACAAACCGCTACTCGTGTTTTGGCAGCAAGAGCACTCCAGCTGTGGAGTGGCCTCCCGGGCAGAGAGCAGAGCAGCCTGTCCCGGCTGGCAGAGCTGCTCCAGCCCTGCCCCACGTACCCGGTCCGTCCTGCCCTCGGTCTGGGCGCTGGTGCGGCTCCGGGTGTCCTGCTCCTCCTCCAGGTCAGACACGTCCTCCAGCTCCTCGGGCGTCTGGGGAAAGGCAGCAAAGGGTTAATGGCAAGTGTCAAACATCTCCTGTTTGGTCTGGGTAAGGTCTGACAAACACCAGCAGCCCCGGTGGAGCCCTTACCAAACTCTGCTTATTCTGGTGCTGCTAGCAAAGGTGTCTCACAATAAAACCTTTACGTGACAAGAACGGATTGTGAGTGCGTCACTTACCAGTTCTACTGAGCAGTACAAGCTCCTGCGCAACCACAAAAAATAATCCTTAACTTGCTATTTTTGTACATGGCATTATTTAATATGCCACTGTCTGTTCCTTCTAGTCACACACACTGCCAGTTGATTCTGTGATTCTGTTTCGTTTACAAAAACAAATTTTCTATATAATCCAGATCTTCAGATTTATTTACTGCTTCCCTTTTACCAGAATATTATTAAAAGAAAAGGGTTTTCATGCAGAAGCTCTGAATTTTATAATAAATAACACAGCAAAACACCCACGCTGAACATGACTTTATAAAGGATACTAAATAAAACATTAAAATCAAGTTTCTTCTATCACCAAAACACTGCACAATGAAGCATACAAGGTTTTTGGGATTACAAACCACTTAAAAAATACTATTGGTTCTGCCAATGCAATAGGGCATCCAAGAAACTTTCCTTTACCAAGTAAATTCACAAAAATAAAAAGTAAAAATATACAGAACCAAGCTCTACAAAGCTCGTGACAGATCTACCACCACCTTGACATCCAGAGCTCCAATTAGAGGGAAATCCTGATGTTCTGAGTCCCCCAAAAGCCTGACATTCCAAGAGAAACATGACAAGACCAGGACTATCAGATAGCCTTAGAAAAAGACAGGCAGAAAGAAACCCAGCCATTACTTTTACCCAATTTTCAATCTAGTCAAATATAATGTTTTTAATGCAGAATTGCTGCATATTCTCACCTTCATGTTTTTACTGCCAAGGCACATACAAAGAAGATCTGTTAAGAGGGACACTGCAGGGCTCTGTCATTTATTTGTGGGTCCATGGCACTGCAATGGCACTGCAGTAACCTGAGTAAATCCACCTGTGTGCATCTGTGTCCTCTGGGAAGGAACCTCTGTGGTCAGAGGGTGGTACACAAACCACAGAGCTCAACAGCAGCCTCGAAACAAGGCTCAAACAGCTCCCCGTTGCTTCAGCAGCACACAGGCCATTTCACTCACTAAAGAAAATCATCATTTCTATGAGATAACACTGCAAGAAATAACTCAGTGTTGGTGCACAAGTTGGCAGAAATAGAACGCTGGGGGTGACAAATACAGCTAAACTTCCTCAAGAAAACAGGCAATCAATTTCTGGCACAAAGATAAGCAGAAAGCTACACTGCCAAAGTGGGGGAAAGGAGCATCTTATTTTCAGGCAAAGACTAACACTGTTCTGAAGTCTCAGTTTTAATGTGGAATTAGACCTAGCAAGAATTCCACAGTAGCCAAAGGCTGTTACCATACAAAAGTTGTTGGAAAAAGCTGCAGTATGGAAGCAAAATGAAATTTTGGTGGTGATGGATATCCCTACAATAAAAAAAAACTATCACAAATTCAATTAAAGATTGAAACACTAAGGGACACTCTTATTAGAGGACCAATAACAAAGGATATTAAAACACAGTAACTTCAGCTTCTCAGGATTACACTGACTCCCTCAGGCAGGTAAGAGCCTTGATTAAGTTTACAGAAAAAATAATTCCTTTTAAATGTAAACTATACTTGGGTTACAATTACAATTTTAAATACCACATTGCAATTCTTGGGTTTCAATAAAACCAGTTTGGATTTTTTTCCCCCAGTGATCATAAAGCTGGATTGATGGCAGAAAAGCACCATTCCTTCCTGGGTGAACAGGTACCTGAGAATGCCACACTTCCAATACAGGGTTTCTTTCTTACTCAATTGTTTTCTCTCCTTGGAAGCTCTTTTATGCAATTCAAAGCAAAATTTGTTGTTTTTTTCATGCTGCTCTGATAATCCAATACCTGAGACACACCTGTATCTGCTGATAGGAATTTTCCATGTGCCAACACGTGGCCATTCAAAAGGAATGCTTGATGACTGCATGGTTAAACTGGCATGAACACGAGGGCTTGCAACACAAAACGGTGTGCTAGCACCAATAAACAGAAATTGTGCACAGGGAGAGCAGCACAGCTGGAGCACTGGAGTGAGAAGCATGCAAGGAAGCTGAGAGTATTGTTTAAGACTCCTAACAGGCATCTTATCAACTGCCAGTGACAGAAGAGGGAGAGATCTGAGCACTGTGCTCTGTGATGCAATGAATACAAGACACAAATGGCAAATTCACTGTGAGACATACAAAGCATGGGATTTCCAGTAAATGTAAGGAGAATGCTGAGGGGCAAAATGAAGCACAAGACTCCAGTCAGCAACAACCTAAAGACTCGTGTAACACAGTGCTAAATGGAGTTTAGAAACAAATTTGAACGGAGAAAAATGAGGTTTCCAGAGGCCACAGGAGCAGAACTCTTTAATAATCTCCCCTGGAAGTGCTGGAGGAGGGGAGGAATTCATTCCAAGATGAAGCCTGAGCAGCCTACACTACAAACAAGGTGATGGAGCAGCTGGCAGTGGAAGGGAGACACAAGGGTGGGCAGCACACCTGGCCCAGGGCTGCAAGAGATTTCAGTCCTTTGTGGAAAGCCTTTGCTGATCCTGACAAAAACACATTCAAGTACATTCCTATACATCCTTTCTAGGCTGTAATTCCATTACTGTGGCTGACAAGCTACACAAGCAGCATGTACTCCTTCTCACGTTTCAATGATTGTAATAAATCTGCATTCTCAGTGGGTTTGCTACTGAAGACTCAGGCTGAGGACTCAAAGTCATATTTATAGCAAAGTCTAATATTGATAAATTTGACATCTTGCTGGTACTCAACTCCAAGCCACAACAGCAAGTCATTACTATTGCACCCAGGTGATTTCAGGATATGAATTACCTTTTCATCTATGAAATGAAAACCACTCTCTGATGACAAACCTTTTAATTTGCTTTCTAGGAGGATTTTAAAGAGAATAATTAATAAAACCAAGGGCTTGCCCCTAGTCTTTAGATCTCTGCCAGTTTTTCTAAACTGGCTGGAAATGGGCTTTCTGATTTCTCTGGTTTTTAATCCAAGCTTTATAGAACAATTTGTTTGACTAAGTTTCACAGCATCTTCTCCAACACAAAGTTTTTTATGAAAACCCCCTCAAAAGCGATCATCCAAAGAACTTTATTTATATCATTTGCTTGTAAAGGTCACACACAACCCATGGAACCATCAATCCTGCCCATAAAAGGCTTCAGCTGCTAGAACATAATGCACAGCCAGGTCTAAAATCTCAAAAAACACAACATAAATGGACAAACAGGCATCATAGTGTGAAAGGAAGCTATCTCCTCTTACCTAACATTCAATTAAATGCTGACCTTCACACTGTCATTATATGCTCTTATGCTTTATCTTATCTTAGTTTCAACAGCCCCATCAGTCATTCTTTTTCACAGATCAATACTAAAACGCAGAGCAGACTAACACCTTAACAGGAGCTAAGCTGGTAAGTGATGTCTTCATTCCACCACTGCAAATGCAGTTATTTGTGCTATGTAAATCCCACAGCAGCAGCAGAAATGCTTGCATGCACTCCAGGAGGATGAGAGTTGGTCTATTATGTCCTTCAGTGAGCACACAATGGCTTACAGAGATTATCAATTCTGCTGTGGACATTTGCCTAACACCCAGATTTGAACAGCTCATCCTGTCAGGCTGCACGTCACTCAGGGTAACAAACCACAGCATACGTGTCACAAATGCAAAAATACCATGCTCTGCAAATATTTAGCTACTGAGTGATATTTTTGTGTATTAGTCACAACACAACCATTATCTCACACTTAATTCTGCCACATGACACACTGCCAGAGCAAGAGTTTTGATGCACTAGAAAGAGAACAAGAAACCATTGTTTATCTTTTCTGAGCAGCTGAGTAAGAGCCTTACATAATTGTTGCTATCTAGTCATTTACAGTACTTATCAAGTTTTTGCTAAAAGCAGTTGAGTGTTGAGAACAATGAACCTTACATCATAAAAGTCAAATTAAAATACTCTGTTCCTAATCTGTCAATATTGTGACATATCAATACTATGGTAAATACCATCCCCTGTGTTAAAGATGATCACCTGCCTATTCTTGAAATCTATTCTTGGCAGCTCCCTTAAAACGGTATCTTTAGCATACCACATTATTGGGAATATTTTTAACAAAAATCAACAAATGCCAATTAAGCCAGAGACCAGAATTCTGTCTTTGATAGCAGTAATGTCACCAAGCACTTTGGCAAGGAATTTGTCATCAAACAATATAAAATCATTATCCTGCCACAGCCTGTACACATTTTCATTTTCAAATGTAGGTACTAAACATTTCTTGTTACTAACAGAGAAAAAACTTCTTTAGATATTAAAGTTGAATTCCTGTTGAGATCAGTGAAAATAAAAACTTTGGTGAAAACAATTTAATTATGAGAATAAGTGGACACTGAAAAGTGACACTATTTTCAGTAATAAAAGATATTACAGGATAAAGAGTACATGTTTTAAAACTCAGAAATGCTGAGAACCCACAGCATAGGGCAAAAGTTGTTGTGTTGTTATTGGATGCTTGGAGGTTTTGTTTACTTGTTTCACAAGTCATCTTAGAACATTCTGCTCCAGGAGATTAGGACCAAAAAAGTTAAAATTAATGACCATTAGAGACAGCAAGGCAGATAACAGCCTGACTCTCTGTGCTTCCAGGTCTCACTGGGCACACATGAGGACAACCATCTTCTCAACAGCCAGCCAGGAGACAGGGAAGGTCTGAGCTGAGGAGCATAACTGCAAAGTTTAAAGTGCAAATTCTGAGTACTTCCCTCTGAAAATCCTTTTAAAGGAAAACTGTGAGGTTGGCACATCTAAGTAAATTGGCACACAGTTTTAGCACCTGTTTCCTATCCTAAGCTACATTTTTTGTGCTGGGAACGTGCATTTCAGCCCTATTTTCATTGCTTCCCCTTTCCTTTCCCCAACAGTACTTTGTATGTGTGCCACTCTCACATAATGCCCACAGCAACTCAAAGAGAGATTTACTCCAGGAAATACTGACCTAGTTATGCTGCACAAAAGCTCTGCACACATCTTTAACTCTAAAAACTTGGGGGAAACTTGACAGCTGCCTGAAAATCCCATCTAGTAATGGCATTGTAGCCAAAAGGGTCCACAGGTACGAGCAGGGTGAGATTTACAAACTGTGGTGGCTAACAGCTGGCCTGGAGGCCTCATGGTTATAAATAATGCTAATTATAATTTTATAACTAATTACAAATGTAGGAATTCTATAACTCAACCAGTCTGGGCTGTTGGGGACACAGGCAGCTATTGGCCACTTTAGCCAGGTGGCAACTGGTGCAGCCCATCAGGAGTGACCTCAAACCCCCTGGGCTCCCAGAGCAGTGTCAGGAATGACCCCAAACCCCCTGGGCTCCCAGAGCAGGGTCAGGAATGATCCCACAGCCCCTGGGCTCCCAGAGCAGTGTCAGCAATGATCCCACAGCCCCTGGGCTCCCAGAGCAGGGTCAGGAATGATCCCACAGCCCCTGGGCTCCCAGAGCAGTGTCAGCAATGATCCCAAACCCCCTGGGCTCCCAGAGCAGTGTCAGCAGTGATCCCAAACCCCCTGGGCTCCCAGAGCAGTGTCAGCAATGATCCCACAGCCCCTGGGCTCCCAGAGCAGTGTCAGCAATGATCCCAAACCCCCTGGGCTCCCAGAGCAGTGTCAGCAATGATCCCAAACCCCCTGGGCTCCCAGAGCAGTGTCAGCAGTGATCCCAAACCCCCTGGGCTCCCAGAGCAGTGTCAGCAATGATCCCACAGCCCCTGGGCTCTCAGAGCAGTGTCAGTAATTATCCCAAAGCCCCTGGGCTCCCAGAGCAGTGTCAGCAATGATCCCACAGCCCCTGGGCTCCCAGAGCAGTGTCAGCAATGATCCCACAGCCCCTGGGCTCCCAGAGCAGTGTCAGCAATGATCCCACAGCCCCTGGGCTCCCAGAGCAGTGTCAGCAATGATCCCACAGCCCCTGGGCTCTCAGAGCAGTGTCAGCAATGATCCCACAGCCCCTGGGCTCCCAGAGCAGTGTCAGCAATGATCCCAAACCCCCGGGCTCCCAGAGCAGTGCCAGGAGAGCACACCTGTGCAAGTTCCCTGCTGCCCTGTGCCCCCTGGCACGCTCTGCCACAGGCCCCTCTCCATTCCTGCAGGTGACAGCTTTATAAACTACAGCATGACCAGAAAGGTGCTCACATTTCAGGGCTGCAAATCCTTCACTAGGTTACCTGAGGAGTCACTTGGGAACCTGGAAGCTTCTTTACTTTTTTCCAGTTATTTTATTTCAAGGAAGCTCTTTTTTGGGTATAACTTTTAAAGAAGACTTTCAAATCCCTACGAATAAAATAAGGTCAAACATAGGTATTTCAATCACACAACTCTGCTGTAACCCCAGCCCCTGCCTTGATCCCATGAGAACCATGACAGCTGACACACAGCTTCACACAAAGCACAGCCTTTGCTTATGTTCATGAAGTAGGAAAAATCACCATATGGCTTAGAAGCCTCCATTTTAAACTCGGAAAACTAATAATTAACAAGAACAGAACAGTAAAGTGATTTGTTCTTCAGCTATCTAAAATGTATTCCCCGTTTCCTCTGCTGGGTTGACATACATTTGCTCCATCTAGTGGGAAGCTAATTAAGACATTTCATTTATAATGGAAATACTTGCTAAGCTGTTTAAAAATGAATTGTGAAAAATGAATTATTGTGGTGGTGCTTGCAGGGGTTCCAGGATGAGGGAAAAGATGAGAATTTTTACTCCATGTTTCAGAAGGCTGATTTAGTATTTTATGATATTTATTATATTAAAACTATACTAAAAGAATAGAAGAAAGGATGTCATCAGAAGGCTGGCTAAGAACAGAAAAAGAATGATAACAAAGGCTTGGGACTGACCAAGACAGTCTGGACAGCTGGGCTGTGATTGACCATTAATTAGAAACAACCACATGAGACCAATCCCAGATGCACCTGTTGCATTCCACAGCAGCAGATAACCATTGTTTGCATTTTGTTCCTGAGGCCTCTCAGCTTCTCAGGAGGAAAAATCCTAAGGAAAGGATTTTTCATAAAACATGTCTGTGAAAAATTAAGCCATTGTTTTTTTGCTAGTAATCTTCATAAAGCAAATTATATATGGCTTTATATATGAGCAGTTCCTAACTGTGTTTGAAACAGATTTCTAAACATCACCTCAACCTTTGAAAATGAGAAGAGATTAGACCTTGCTTTCTCTCCCTCAACTGTGTGTATGAAAGATAAACAAAAACATCTTTACTGTCAGCCTGGCTAACCTCAAAGGCAACCAGAGAGGTGCCTGCATTTTGCTCTGTGAAAACCCATAATGGTTCCATTTTTAATACAGGCCAGAGGAACAAAGTACAGGCTGCTGAGCCTGCCATCAGTCCCTGGAGGGTCATGGCCTGACTGTCACCGGCACAAAGAATACTGGGCAGGAGCCAACAGTGCTCACACAGCATCCTGGGATGGAGTGAGGTGTGGCAAGATAAATCTGCTTCTGACAACCAGAGTGTTGAAATTATACTTTAACACCAGGTAGTAGAGTCTGCCTTCCTGCAGAATCTCCCTTTCCTCTCCAGAAGCCTTCAATTTTTGTGGAGGAGAGTATATACCAAAGCCAAAACAAAACCTTTGTTTCCAAGCAGATGAAATACAGGAAAGAAACTGCTTTAGGAATACATCAATATATTAAAGGTAAAAAAGTGCAGTGAATATCTCATTTTGACTGTGTTAAAAACATTTCAGGGCTCAGAAAGGACAAGAAACAAGAGAAAAAAAGACAATTCAGAAATCCACAAAAAATGTAGGTTTATCACTTGAATAAAGCCTGAGCCATGGTGGCCCCCCTCAGCAAAGATTTCTAACATGCCAAATCAATCTGTTTCTGTTACATGAATTATGCTAAATGATCACACTAAAAAATTCCCTTGGATACATTAATATATTCCTCAGCAAAAGGTTGCCAATGAAAAGTGCATTTCTCAAACTGGAATAGATGAAATTACCAACTACAACCTCAACATCTGCTCAAGCCTCTTCAGTGCCAACGAGCTCAAGTAAAACGCATCCCCCTTAGAAAAGACACACAGAGCAAGCCTGTCCACCACAAACCTCACTGAGAAATGCACACTGTAATGCACAGCCTGCTTCCCACAGGGCAGGGACCACTGCTGTCATCCTTCCCACACATTCCCACCCACAATTTGACAATTGTTAAGCACAAATTTCTGCTTTAGGAGCTATTCCACCCAGACACTCAGACAATGGAAATAAAACCACCCCAGCCATGAATCCTGTATCCATCATTCTCATTCCTGCTTTTCATTATCAAGAGGCTTCAGAAGCCCAGAACACACATGCACCCACCCCAGCCATTCAGCACCCAGTAATGTCCAGGTGACAGGGAATTAAGGAACCCATCACTGTGCAAACCAGCCTTCACATGTCCCAAATCACTCATTTCATTCAGCTTTGGGAGCCTCAGAGCCTTCACTACCAAGCAGAGCAGAATTAAACACACAGCTGCCCCTCAAAGAACACTGGTTTGGATCTAGCTTCTGAACAAATTAGTTATTACAAGATTTTCCCAGAATTTTTGTAGATGCTAAAATTCCTGTTTGCATGTGAAATTACTTCTTCCATCTGGGAAGGTTTTGTGAACAAGTTCTGTGAAAGGCAGTACAGAATCCTCCCCTCTAAGGCATCAAATGAGAAAGTTATTCAGATCAGTACTTTGCACATTTTTCACAATATGCAGCTTTGACAGCCTCTTCTGGCCAGTGGAACAGGGGAGACTCAACACAACTCTGTCATCTGCTAACAGACTGACAGAGATAAAACTGGCACCAAGTCAAACACAAGAGTCTTAATATACATGAAAATTGACCAAAATCTTATGTATGAAATTTGGTTTTCATCATGTCCAAACTGATCTTCCCTTGTAGTCAGAGTTTATTCTGTTTCTATCCATTATGAATACATAACAGAGCTTTTCTCCAGTCCTGTATGACATTTTACATCAGTGAAAACAGCTATCCCATTTTCTCTGCTCTCCCCTTTGGTTCTCTGCTCCCTGGGCTAATTAGGACTAACACATCTGGTGGTTTTTGTCACAGGTCACAATTCCTAATGCTCAGGCCATTGCACTGCAATAAATCAGAGTGCACTTGCTTGAACAGCTAGGGAATTTTGGAGGTTCTCCCTGTTCATTTTGGGACACAAACCCTCACTTCTCTTATTTTTAACTATGGTACTTACAAAGCTGAATTACTGCAACCAACTGTAAATCAGTAAAACCTTGCTTGGTTGCATGGGCTGAAATTAGTCTTTCAGACATCTCCAGTATTATCTGACTTGAACACTAAGTGAACAGCAAGAACTAATAAATCTAAACAGAAATTAACCATAAGCATAAATTTATCAGTAACTGATAGAAATATTTTTATCCCATGGCAATAGATTTTAAAAGATGTACAACAACAGAACAGAATATGGGCAGGTTTTTTTTTTTGTAATGCAAAGAGAAAACCACACACATGATACATACTTGCTAGAAAAGCACTAAGAATTACAGGGAGGCACAGGCTGGAGAGGATGCAGCAGCATCACATTCCTGAGAACAAGGGCAACCAGACTTTTGTAAGGAGCTGCAGGCACAAAGACAGCAAAGCTCATGAAACATGTCCCACTCCAACTGAGACCTGAGCCTCCAGGGCAGGTTCTGCACCAAGTGCTGGGCACTGCACTTCCCAGAGGAAGGACCCAGCAAGCATCAGCATGACGTGGAAAAAAACCAAAACAATCCCAAACTTTAGGGGTACAGGAAACAAGCAGAAGGAGATCCCCCATGCTGAGGGACATGAAGTGCTTTAAGGGGCCATGAGGAGATGTATGGAGTGGATTCAAGGATGAACTTTCTAAAGGGAATGGACTGGCACTGACTGCTTGAAGGAACCCTCTAGTTGCCAGCTGTGGATATTTCTGAGAACAGGTCAGACAAATGAACACTGGGAATTATTTCAAGTTAAATCCTGAGCTGCATTTAGGTCAGTATCTTTAGGGTACGTATTTGATTGCTGCATTTATCTTAAAAATTAGAATTTATGCATTAGTTACCCTTTTCCAAAAAGACTGGCACCCTGTGGGGAGGCCAGGGCTTCACAAAAGACAATTCTTACACTACCTTAGCATGAGGCATGAGAAGAGAACCTGCATATAAACAACACAAGACAAACTGTAAGGTAAAAGGAGAGAAAACAGAAAAGAAATGAGAAAAGGAGGGGAAGGAAAAGAAATTAAGAGGATAAAGAGAAACACCCCAGTGTGAGGCAGGACAATGCACAGCTATGCCTGTGATGCAGCACCACGAGCCCTCAAAGAATGCTGTGCCACATCTGTGTGGTAAGCAGCTTGTGTGGCTGCTCAATGGTCCCTGACAGGAATTTCAATCCTTCCTCTTGCCTTCTCTTTGTGGAGGATGGTAGTTTTTAGCAATTAATGCTGCTCAACCTTTTTTCTTTTTCTTTTCTTTTTCTGCCCAGGCAGTAGATAAATCTCAGAGCTCACCAACACAGCCAAGAATAAACAAAAAAGGAGCAGAAATGTATCACAGCCCCAGCCAAGCCCTGCCAGGTAGAGGCTGCCTGCCAAAGCCCTGAGCTATCTGGCAATCCCACTGCCTGAGCAGGATTGAACCCTGCCATCTCCAGAGCCAGGCTCCAGGTAGCATTTCCTGCAAGAAAAATATCAGGAGAAAAAGAAGCTTTTTACTAATGAACTAAACACAACCTAAAATTTCATCTTAGTTTTACCCTACCAGGTGAGAAATGTGAGAATTTTAGAGGGAGAAAATAGTCCTGTGAGTTATAAATTCAGCATGTTCCACAAATGCATGGTGCAATTTAATACACTATTTAATAACCCAAACATGGAAACAAGACCAACAATACAGCAGCAACCCTATCAGACAGGAGGATCTTTTCATTCAGGAAAAAATAATTCCCTTTCTGCACTTAAAGGACAACCAGGGTGAGTCACCTCATTTCTGACCTGGGAGTTTCCCATAAACTACATGAGCAAACCAAGCAGCCCAGTCTGAGATGGAGGAAGGTGGAAGATGCAAGGTTTAAGGCTGCATTAATGGAATGGAACCACCACAAAAAGCCAAAGTTTAGGCATACACAATTTCAGACTTCATCTCTTTGGGGGACTGGCTCCATTTCAGCATTAAGTGATTAGCTGCAAACCCCAGCATTGATAAATTAATTCCACTGATGTTGCTGTGCCTAAAATCTGGAAGTTCTGCTTCTGGCTCCACTTACCAAGGTGACAAGCAGATGTTTTATTGGCTTCCTCTGAGCAGCCAGACTGAGCTCCACGCTCCCACACATCCAGGGCACTGGTGTGACATCCCATCAATTCTAACACACAACCCAGGTACTCCAGTGGCTCTGCCTTTGTGTGCTGCACTCACCATTCCCTCACTAAAACACCACACAGTTCTTCATGTCTGTTCTTCATTTGCTGAATGTTCCAGAAGTCTGCGGCTTGTTTCTTTATGCATTTGGAGCGCAGCTTTCCCAAACCCACAGCATTCCAGAGTGTACCTGGCACAGCCTCTCTGTGTGCCAGCCAGGCATGATATGCTCAGGTGGGATGCCACACTGGCTCCTCACCAGGGCAGAAGGGTTCAGTTCCCATTCTGAGGAGACATCAGCAACCAACATTCAGCTGACACCTGCTGATCTGATCTCCTCCATGCACAAACCACACACTGACCACAGAGGAGGCAAAAGGCAGGCAGAGGTATGAATCACACTGGCCCATATGATCATTTCTCATGTGCTATTTCATGCTGGACCACGTTCAGCAAGAAGGAAGGCTTCTACTTTTGAAAGGAATTATGTTCAGCTTGCTAAATAATCTGGTTTTCTCCTATTTTCTGTAATTCTATGATGACTACTTCATGAAGACCAGGGTCACAATAAACTAATTTTAAATTAATATTACTGCTCCACTTTCCTAATAAGTGAAGTACCTGTTATAGCAATTACCTTGGAGGCCCTGTTGCTGTTGGCTAGGCTGCACTGCAGGAATGGTGCAGTAAAAAAGCAATTTTAACCCAATCCATGTGCTAGAGGATGCACAAGACTCCTCTGCTGCAACACACTTCCCTTCAGTATTCATATACACTGATTTTGTTGATAATACAATGAAGGGACTCCTCTGTCTCTATTTTAAGAACAGGCTGTAAATGACAGGGTTTCTCAGGAAATTAGGCAGCATCAGTTTTATAAACCTCCACAGAATCTTTTCAGATAAAAAACACTCACAAATACCATCTTCAACTTGCCAGGCTCAGTGCAAGATTTTTTTTTCAGTTCTCTGAAGAATTTTTTTCCAAGGTCTCTTTTTTTGTGAGTCAGTTCCCCAGTTGTCACTATGTCTCCTTATGTCCACCTCCCTTCATCATTCCAGCCCTGATCACACTTTCAAGGAAACAAGTGATTCAAGCTGGCAAGCAATGGTAATTTCAAAAAATGGAAGGAAGCTGCCATTAAAAGCAGAACCTGAACTCAAATATACTCATGGAATCCTAAGGAATTCTAAGAACAGAAACCAAAAGAACTCAGGGAAGCAATAAAGAACCAATTAATCCCAAACCTTGTCCACTATCACACTGCTTTATCAGCAAGGACATGCATGACAAGAGGACCAGATCAGACCCAAAGCACAGAATGACACAGACCCCAGCCCTGCCACCCTACTCAGATCACAGCCTAACACATATTCCCATCAGATTGTGAAGCCCAGTGCCATTCTGAACACATTTGTGATCTATCTCACTGCTTTTCTGCACCACACTCAAAAGATCCATCCTGCCAGATAAAAGGTTCCACAGTGACAATGGCAAGTGAGAAATTTCAGCTGAGCCATGGATGGACCTTACAGCGAGCAGCAGTGAAGGGAAGCACAGGCAGGCCTGGCCAAGGGGCAGAACAGCCCCAGCACAGCCTGGGTGAGCACTCTGTGCTCTGGGAGCTGCAGTCCCCATCCATTCCAGGCCTGCCTTGCTCCTGCTCCAGTGAGCCCCGTGGCAGGAGGCACAGTGTAATAGGGTGTCCATGATTTGTAACACTTCACTGTGCTTCCCAGTTTTGGTTCCAGTAATTCAGTCCTTCCATCTTAACAGCATAATATTCATTCCATTTCTCTGGGAATATAATTTCTATTAGATAGTAAGCACCAAATGGCAAGGAAGGAATACACATCACTTTTTCTTGCTCTAAGAAAAAAAAAAAAAAAAAAAAAAAAAAAAAAAACCCTTAGCAAAGATTTTAATGTTCCAGAAAAAATACTGTTATGTGCTTAAGTTTCCAATGAGCCACTAAACCAGCGCTATCAAATAATTCTGGAAGGTTCTGTCTTTCTGAATGAGAAGGGTAATTCTGTGAACAATTAAAAGCATAATCATGTGTGACACTTGCAATGTAATTTAATCCCTAGACTGGGAAGAACCGACATTTAAAGCAGTATGTGAGTCAAAACTGTTTATGCCATCCATAAGCACTGACTCCTGTGTGTGACCCAGCAATCCCAGCAGGAGGAGATTCCCATTAAAGCCATGAAGCCATTTGCTGCTGAGGAGCTCTGCATTTCCCAGCCCTGCAGGATGCATGCAGCTCTGCAGTCTGGGCAGAAGACAGCCCAGATGTGCCAGGACAGGGAACTGCACATGGACCTTACAATGGATGCAGCAGGCAGTGGACACCACCACCACTATATCTGCATTAGCATTTCTGAAATAATTCCTTATTTTTGTCTGTATGTACCCATAGTGTTCTTATTTTTTTTCTTTTTTTTTCTTAAACAAAGCACAACACAACAGCCTTTCCATTAGCTGACACCTGAACTGGAAATCTAAGCCAGGCTAAAGAAAATTCCATTTTTTACTGGAAAAGATGGGCCATGCATTCCTGTGCTGGATGTAAACAATGAGGCATAAACACAGCCAACATTAGAGAAAGTATTACAGACTAGCAGCAGCATGAAGTGCAGCAAGCAGCTTCCTTTGATACCTAAGTTTAACACACTATTGCTTTATTTGACTCATCAATTCCCCATTACTGTTGGAATTCTAAGAGATAAAATTAAAAAGCAAACAGTGAAGTCAGACATGTCTTGGAAGAGGCCATGGACAACACTCTGCTTTCAACAGCAGGTTGGACCAGCTGATCTCCTGAGGTCCTTTCCCTGAGTGAGCCCTCTGTGCACTGAGAAGAGGGTGAGACAAGTGAAATACATGACAGCGAAAAGTAAGATGGGGTTCAAAAGATACTGCAGTATTTCTGCCTTAAAAAGAAGGCTCCATTAACTATAATATTTTGACAAAAATGAAAAACAACCAAGTAGTATTAAAAGAATTTAAAGCAATAGTATGAAAGGACAGGATTGAACATGGCACTGCCCAAGCAGTGAGTTCTGGCACTATTCCCAACACCCATTCCCATTTCCTGCTCTGCAGTCACCAGGGGGGTGCACATGAGCTGCTGCTCTGCAGAGGAAAAATCCTCCCCACCACTCCAGTACTGTCAGACTGGCCTGACAACATCCAGTGCTTTCTCACAAGCTTTTTGCAGCTGCAGTTAGAGGGAGGCTGCTCCTCCAGCACACCCATAAAGCAGCACAGGAGTTCTACACACTGTTCCTCAGGAGGAGGGCAGCTGCTTTGGGCACTCCTCTACCACTGGATGGTTTCTCTGTACAGAAATAACAGAACACGTGGATGTGAAAGGACCATTTTGGAACTGCACATAGGAGGACAAAGGGGGCACTTACTTTTATAGTCACTGTTCATTTGGTATGTAAAAAAGAACCAGAATCTAAAATCAGCAATCTCCTGGTAAAGCCTGAGCAAATGGCTGGAGCATGGGAATGGGGCAGCAGTCAGAAAGATGTACAAAGAACCAAGAAAGATGTACAAAGAACCAAGAAGTTAATCCTGTGAATCTCCAAGTGCAGAAATGCAGAAGCACACAAAAGCAGGAAATTTCTCTTGTCTTTTGTTAACAACAACAATAAAATCCACCATTTCCCAACCACCCTGTGGATGGACTCTGCTTCTACTTTGTTTAAGCAAAGGGGACCTGAAGATGGGGGAGGAGGGAGAGCCACCCACCCCTGAGTGAAATAATATTTTATCTGTGCTCTGGTTCCACTCCTGTGTCTGAGATGGGAAGGCTAAAGCATGTGGTTTTTTCCCTCTTCTGTCTCTCTCCCCTCTACCTGAGATGTGAATGTACTATCTGTTTTTAAAATCAAGAAACTATCTGTATTTTTACTACCAATTCTTTTTCCCTTGTGGAAATACCTCAGCTTTTAAGAACAGGTGCTTATTATGGCAATTGGGGCAACTCCAAACTAAAGCTATTTCTTAGGGTAACATCCTGCCCACATGTTAAGACAAGTGGATGCAGCTTTCAAGGACAAAACAAGAGGTGGGTATTGTTAACACATCCACTACTGAGCAGCTTCTTACTCTGTAAAGCAACAAAGTCAGCAACACCATCACACTGAGAACCAGAAGCCATCTGATTTGCTGAAGATATTAAATGTCCTGAACTAATGAAACTGAGACCTTTGAGAGTTTGTTACATTGTACATAAATATGAAACAGAAGCAAATTGAAATGTATAGCTGTTTGCCAGAAAATTTGCTTTATTTATTTAGGAAGACAAACTCCCCTGGTACTAGATGGAGATCAGCATTTTTGAAAATGTCTGCATGTTAAATTGAAATGTATGCTGAGTGTGTCCCAAAACTGTTCAGTACAGAGCATTTTGGTAGGATATCTGCAAGGCAGAGTCATAATAATAATGACTGACTCTATGATGCTAATACTGATATAAATTACAAGTATTTGTACATTATGAGAAGGCTTCCCAGGTATACTGTGAAGAACATAGACATTTTTAGAAAATACGTAATATGTCTGTGGGTGAATTAAGAAATTAAATGTAACCTGTGTGGGATAGTGCTTTAAGTTTTCTCATAATGGTTCTTCAAGGCTGGTGATTGTGACTTGAGATGTTAAAAACCAAATAACATGGCAGGGACAAGCAGCTTTCAGAAGGTTTTACCTCAGAGATGTGCAGCTGATTGCAGCACTAAACACTTTTACCTCACCTCTTATTTGGGTTCTACAGCACAAAGTGACATTCTCCTTTTCTGGGACTCAGGATAACAACCTGAAAAAGGAGGAGATGTGCCAGCACCCCTGACAGACAACAGGCATTTGTTCTGCACTCTCTTTTAAAGATATCACATGAACACATTCCTCTGCAGCCACACTACATCCAGACACATCAACCCTTGGGTGACAGGACTGAAGCTGCCAAGGAGGGGGAGGAAAGGTCCTGTCCTGCTTAGGTCAGACACAACCAGAAAGTGCTGAGAGGTGCAGGACCAAGTGGCAAACTCCTGCTGCAAGGGTTCTGCCTCTTGTGCAGTTGCTGAAGGACAGAAAAAGATGAAAAAAAAGGTTTTTATCACACTTCTCAATATGAGTTTGTCATGGATTAGCTTCATTTCTATATTTCAGACCAACAATGAAGTTCAACAAGGCTGTATGAACAGCTCCTTGTCTGTCTGTTCCATGAGGTCTCGAGGCCCTTTTGGAAAAACAAACAATAGGACTGCAGTAAATGTCTGCCATTCTCATATGATTCTCTGTTTTGCTTTGTTTTCTGTAACTTTTAAACAGATGTTCAATTCATGCTTGTTATTGCCTACAATGGACAGGGTCTAACTCACTTGGACTACAGAAGTAAAAACAGGCAGAAAACCCTGCAGGTGTAGGATAATTCTGTGATTAGAAAAAGCTGTGGTAGAATTTAACGAGATACTCAGTAACTGGCTGAAAGGTTTCAGCACTTGCTACCTTCCTGTCCTAGAGGTTCATGTTCTAAATCTTCCTGTAACTCTGCTGGGTGTAAGATAATGAATTCTGCTGTGATGTCTCTTACTGAGAGAAATCCAGTGTACTGAAGAACTCAAGCTCTGGTGAGGATGAATTCTTACATTTCTTTAAAACAGAATGAAAAATCATGCCAGATTTGCAACCAACAAAAGAAGTTAAAAAGGAAACCATCCAAGGGTATTCTGAGAAAGCCAAAATATATGAAAAAGCATTTATGCTGTAGACTTTTGAACGTGTATCTAAACTGAGTTTGACTTTCCAAAGGAAATTAAAACACACAGTAAAAGACTGTTGGCCAAAGAAACAGGAATATTAGGAATTGATTGGAGGTAAAGGGGGGATCTAGTTGAATAAAAGTACCTAGGTAAGACAGAAAAGAAAAATGAATGCTTTGCTTCAGTTTTCAGGGGGGCTGGGGATGGATATCCCACACATCATGGTGCAGGGAAATCAAGGAACAACGTGCAAAACAAACTCCAAAAGCCTAACACCATAAACTCTTGAGGGAACCTATGGTCTCCATGCCAGAATTCTGAGAGAAACAGCACAGAGAATAGACATTCAGCAGAGAGGATTTTTAACAAATGTTTAAATGTGCTAAGGACAGCAATTTCAATATACACTCTGCACTTCTCACAAAGCTAGAGAACTTGGGTTCCTCAGTCACTGCTTCCATGAACATTAGTAAAGTAAAAGCATCTTGCATAGAGCATATGAACCCTTTGCCTTCTTCTTTGTCTCTGCAAAACCTGAACAGCTGCTCACTTGTTTATCCTCCAAAAAGAACAAAGAATTCTGTGAAACGTTTGACTTGGTGACTTTGTTTCCACTGTTCTTGGGATAATTGTTAGCATGACTATTAGTGCTCTGGTTACCAGCAGTTATTATTCTTTTGAAGTCATTCCTTTCCACTAGAGTTTATACCCTAATGGGACATTGGTAGCTGGTATTTCAATCCAGCTGTCTCATATTTTTCAACTAAAAGCACCTTCATACAGAAGTTTTTTACAAAGTTCTACCATTAATCGTAACATTTTGCAGCATTTAATGTGTATTGTCTCAAAAACCACCAACCTGTTTCCTTTGACTTTTCTACATATTTCACACGGAAGAATTCCCTTTAATTGTACTATTTAATCTAATCTACTTCTGTAACATCAATATCCTGATTAAAATGTTATGCAGATCATGTACAAATGCTCCTGTGCAAAATCAAGCCCAGAAAAATCTGTAAAACACAACAAAAATGGGATCCTTAGAGTCAAAAAATGACTGAGAACTGTGGATACACGCTGGACCAACTACCTAGTTATTTCTCATTGACAGCTGCCTCTGCATCAAGCTTGCAAGTGAGCAATGAAAAGCATCTCAAGGGGAGCAGCCCCTGATGCCAGAGGCATTTCTGTTCCAGCCCAGCAGTATCACACACCTGCCACTGTGTGGCTGCTCT
Organism: Melozone crissalis; assembly: GCF_028551555.1. Lineage (NCBI taxonomy): Eukaryota > Metazoa > Chordata > Aves > Passeriformes > Passerellidae > Melozone > Melozone crissalis. The sequence goes on along the minus strand of NW_026535840.1, from coordinate 2,512,537 downwards.
AAAGTGTTGCCTCATACCTGGCAGGACTGCAATCAATGTTTTACATATCTTGGATTGAGCTTGGACACTGAAATGCATAGCTGGTAATTTGCATTAACAATAGTATTGGGCAGCATTTTACATTTAAGCACTCTATTTTTAAAAACATTCTTTCTGTGTAATTACATGTTCAAAATGCTTCCTGAGAAACTGATCTAGAGAATTTCTGCTTTTCCTGCCATGTTGAAAAATTGCCCCTTGTGAATGAGTGGCCTCATCCATTTACATTTCCCAATTATTTTTTGTCAATGAGTTCCTGCCCTGATTCAGCCTTGCAATGAATCCCCTGTAAGCAGCAAGGTGCCATTCTCTGGCCTCAGAACATCTCATTTCCTCACCTTGGCTGCTACACTAACAGTGCATGTCTGAGTAACCCCCAGATCCACTAAAGCTTCTTCCAGGGTAGCTGGCACTGTCTGGAACATATCTAACCAGGAACGCAAACACATCCTGGCTCAGAAAATGAAAGGCAGGCTTTTCTCAGCACTCTCTGTGCTGGCAATCACTATCTCTAAGGGATGCTGGAGTAGCTGACTAACATTTCACCAAACCTCAAAAAAACCTTCCCATGGCTGTGGCTGAACAATGGGATTCATTAAGGAGAGAGCTCACATCCTTTCTAACCATTTTTAACTCTCCTGAGCTCTGGTCAGGACTTGCAAAGCAGCAGAGGAAGATGGCCCTGAGAGAAGCCATTCCAGGGCTGCTGTGCCCTCAGGATTTCATGGGTGCACAGCCCAGGTGCTGCACTCTGGGCACCCCCTGGGCCTTGGGCTGTCACAGCCTCAGCACACCTGAGGCTTTTCCCCTCATTTTACCTGAGTGACAGTCCCACAAATACACCCTGTGAGGCTCTTCCCCTCATATTACCTGAGTGACAGTCCCACAAATACACCCTGTGAGGCTTTCCCCTCATATCACCTGAGTGACAGTCCCACAAATACACCCTATGAGGCTCTTCCCCTCATATCACCTGAGTGACTGTCCCACACAGACACCCTATGAGGCTCTTCCCCTCATATTACCTGAGTGACAGTCCCACACAGACATCCCTACAGAGCACTCCAAGCAAATACTGCAGAGCTGAGTCTGCCTCTGCACAGAAACTGACTGAAGCTGTGTTACATTCCTCAGTGTAAATTCTCCAGAAATTCAAAACTCCAGAAAGAAATACACAGTCATGACCATGGAATTCAAGTCTAAGACAAATGGACATAAAGAAGACTCTTAGCTCACTGAGGAACAGAAGCAACTTTGTAATCCTAAAAGACACAAGAGCCCCTGAGTCACTAAGGGAGGGATGAGCAACACAGGCATTAAATGAAGCTTACCTAGAAAAAAAGGAAATTTCCCAATGAAAACTTCTTAGCCTGTGCTCACTGACACAGGAGCTGACCTGAAGACCTGAGCAAGCATCACCCACAATCTGGTTTGCTTGGTTTGGACCTACACCCAGCTCACAAACTCTCACTGCTATGGGACACATGCTGCATGTTTCAGGGTCTGTCCTCAGTGTACAAACTGCTTCCTAACTGACACTGCAATAAGGATGAGACATTGGAATCATTCTGCACATCTGAATTCTACTTTACCTTACACAATGCAGTATGTTAAGACTAATGTTCTTCACATTAGAGTGGTTTTGGTGGGAAGGGACCTTTAAAGGCCACCAAGTCCAACACCCCCTGCAATGAGCAGTTTGCTCAGAGCCCTGCAGCCTGGCCTGGAATGCTTCCAGGGATGGGGCTTCTACCACCTTGCTGGCCAGCCTGTGCCAGTGTTTCACTGGCACTCACACTGCAATAAATCTCTCCCTTTTGTCTAGCTAAATCTCTCCTCTTTCATTTAAAATCATTACCTCTTGCCCTATCACAACAGGCCCTACAGAAAAGCCTGTTCTCATTTACAAGCCCCTGTAAGTACCCAAGGGCTGCAGCATGGCCTCCACAGAGACTTCCCCAGCCCCAGCTTTCCTCGTGGGAGAGGGGCTCCATCCCTCTGATCACCCCTGTGCCTCCTCTGCAACACTCCAACACTCCCTGTCCCTGCTGTGCTGGGACCCCAGGGCTGGAGGAGCTCTGCAGGAGGGGTCTCACCGAAATGAAGCAGAGCAGCACACCCATCTCCCATCAGCTGCTGCTCAGGCTGGGCTGTCATGGCTTTGTATTCACAAGAAAAGGAATCTGTTTCCCACCATGTTCTCAACTGCACAGTCAGTGCAGAAGATAAACTTCCTTGGAAAAATCTATCTATGTTGTTATTAATGCTTAATCTTATATTAAAATGAAATTTCTGAACATACAGACATTGCAGCTCAGTTGTTTATCATTCTTTATGAAGATATTTGGGGGAAATTCTGCATCTGACAAAATTCTGGCTTGAATTGTAAAAATAAGCTTCTCTGATTCAGTTTCTGAACTTCAGGAAAAACACAAACATAAGCACAGTGATTGCAATTGTGTGAGACAAAGAAATCAGGTTGAGTCTTCTGGTGTAAGGCTGAAAGAATTTGATATGGGAATATCAGAATCACCTGAAAATACTCTCTCTCCCACATTCCACAGGTTAAAGCTGAAGAACTACGAGATTTGGTTTTGTAGCTGCAAGTTAGCAACTAATGAAGTGAACAAAGATCTTTACCAACCAAACAAAAGTATGTATTTTTAAAGAAGTAAAGACATTTTTGTGCAACATTCTGATGTGGTACTCAATGCAGTTCTAGACTTGTGGAGCTACAATCACACGTTTCACCGTAACCCAAGTTTCCCAGGCCAGTTCATCCTGGACATGAGCTTGGGGGCATTTATCACACACACAGCTCTGAATGCTCCCAGAAATGCTCTGACATCCTGGCCCATCTCAGCCATTGGTATGAAAAGAACAAATTGCAGACTCACCCGAATCATCATGACGGAGCACCTGATGTTGTGGATTGTATCGTACACCTTCTTGGAAATGTCAACAAACTGGTTGTCATCAAACAGATGCACTGTGTTCTTGCTTAAGCTCTCCAATGCAATATTTACTTGACTAATAAACTCTGGAATCACTATTAAAAAAAACCAAAAAACAACAAAATTCAGTGAGCATAAAAGAACATGTAGTTTATTTCTTTTTGGCAAAACACCTGACATTGATAAAAACTTTATTTTCTAAAAAGCATTACAGTAATAGTGCAATTACTTTTAAGTGAGAATACATTTGGAGTTTTTATCACAGTAGTTATTAAAATGCCCATGGTAAGCACATAAGCTGTGGGTGGTTGTACAGTATTAAAAGAAGAAAGAAGTTTTAAAAGAGGAGCTGGGGAAGCAGTTGTAAAAATTTGTTGGTGATTTCAATAGCAATTTTACCCAGAGAATCAGGATGAACAACCTGGCTTAAAGTTACAACCACAGCTGAACAGACTTCCACTATTTCCCAATCTGCCTTCAGTCTGAATGGAGATGTAACCAGCAGAAGATTGATGTTTATTCCTCAACTGAGCAAGTCCCACAGCTGTAACCCGAATTTGCCAGGGCAATTTATCTTGTTTGAACCAAACAAACTGTGCATTTGAGTCAGCTGGATTTTAACCTTCACCCAGAAGGGCTGGGGGTTTTCTGCTGCTGCCCCAGGGGTTTGTTCTGCATGGTGACCTGGCAGCACTGCATCTCCCTCAAGCCTTCACACCACCCTGAAGCAAAGGAAACCCAGCACAGAATACGGAAGGAATGCAAATGGAAAATCCATCACACACAGAAGGACCCCAAACAAGCCCAGACCAAACTCATTTCCTTTCACTTGGAGTCTGAGAGGAAACAAATGCAGAGGGATAAAACTGAACTTGTGTAATATTCAATATCAGTAACAAACCTCATGGTACTAAAGCTCTCTCTCTGGCAATGTGTTGGTTTCAAACACTAATATTGTTTGTGTTCCACCCTCCACAATTCCACACTGTGCAATTCACAAATCCCTGACACACGAAAGCACTACTACTGATACCATTGATGTGAAACATTTCAGGCAAATCTTGAAGTATTTAATAAATCTGTAGGCAGACAAAGCTTCAGCTGAAGGCATGATGATTTCTGAATTAGAAAACCTGGCAACTTAGGTGCCCCAATAATGCTTTCCTCCCTAACTTTGATGAGGAGACCCACATAGCCCTTGGAGACAGTTAAATTCATTTTCAAATTACAGTAACTTCACTGTCTTTGAGCCAACAAGTAGTTGCCACTTAACTTGAAAAACAGGGTATTTAAAATCAGTGCCTCTTCAGAATATCACTGGAATTGTCATATCTTCAAAAAGGTCAGTGGAAAGATTTATAACAGTACAGAAAAAATACAAGGCATTTTTCATTTGCAATCACATAAAATAATTAAGGAGAACAAGTGCCTATTTATTGGTCTTAAAAAAAATCAAAGAAGCACCACTGAATGAGAACTTTTCATCATTTTGCAATGGTTTTCTTTCTAGTTAAACAAAGATTTTGGCCTTTAGACTATCAAAATAATTCCAAGTGGAGCAACCCAGGCTGCACTGGAGTGCAGAACCACCACTCAGGGCTCTCCTCCAGCAGCATTTCAGATGGGGCTTTGCAGCAACCGCACTTTTACACAGACAATTAAAACACAGGACTATACTGCAGTTCTAAAGCATGTACACACAAATCTGCTAATGAAGTGTGAAAATACACTTGGGCTATCAAACAGGCCTTATTTCCTGCTCATTTTCCCTGTAAGTGATAGGACAACTCCCTCAAATCCAAGACTACTGGGATTTATTTCAGTTTTGAGCTCCCAATCAATGACAAAAAAAAAGAGCATTTTGGTGTGTATATGAGCTCCTACCCATGGATAACTAACATCCAAAATACTTCATAGACCTCAAATAGTCAAGCAACCCTCTGAAACACTGCATCAAGTGGACTGAATTGCACCAATAATGTGCATATTTCCTGTACTTGGCTTTATTTTTCTAGGCAGCCTAAATATAGTAGAGAAGTGGATGCAACTGAGAACAGGAGGAAATTACTTATTTTTTCAGTCTCTGAAAAGCAAAATAAAACTAGTAAAATTAAAAATATCAAGTGTTAGACAACTGAGAAGTACTAAATTTTTATGGGGATTTATTTGTTTTATTTGTACATTTCTGTTTTCTTTGTGTTCCATTCTGCTTCTCCTGCAACAAAAATTAAAAGCAAATTTCAATATGAGCATCTGTAATTGTGCTTTCCCTGAGAGGGAAGGTGCAGAAAGGAGGATGTTTGGAAAATACCAATATGTTCATAAGCATAACGTTCAAAGTCCCTAAAGTAATTGAAGATTTCACACTATCAAAAATATATTATTGAAATTAAACTAATTTGCTTTAAAATTCATCAAGTGTTTCCTAATTCCACTGTTTTTTTAAATAACACTTTTCATATTTCCTTGTAGGCATGTCTTCTTAGTCCTCTAATGTTTTTGCTTGATTTTGCAATCTTCAATCAAAACCAACTAATGAAGCCAGTTTGTAGTTTAATAGCTGTCAGGGCCCAGCTCTTCACACAGAAAACTAAACTTCACTAATCCCTTTTTTCCAATTAGCAACTCTGTGCCTGCGATTTTTAACAATAAAACAATCAGGAAAACAGAGTCTCAGCTTTGCATTGTGTTTGTACCTTTTACTTCAGCTGTGGCAAGTGATTACCCCACTTGAGCCACCACCAAAGCAGCTGACAGTGAAAAGCCAACAGGCTGCAGAGCCAAACTGTGTCCAACACTCAAACACACCTGGCCAGACAGGAACAGTCACCACCTCCTAGAACTGACCCCAAAAAAATGTACTTCTTTTTATTCATTCAAAATCTTTACATTTCTTCACTCAGGGAAAAAAGGAAGAAACTAGCAAACACACGATTTACCCCAAGAAAATCAGTGGTAAATAAGCCAAGTTTCCCTTCAGTGTTTATTTGCATGTACAAAGACTCTGAGCAACCTCCCCAGTGGTGCCAGCAGAGTGAGGAAAGGCTGGAGAGCTCCCACTGGAACAAAGGCTGAAGAGCTGCTCCTTCAAAGGCAGCTTTGAAATGGAAGTGAGAGCACAGGCAGTGACTGAAGCTCTCTGTGGCACAGCTTCAGAGCCCAGCTACACACACTGCAGCCCTGCCACAGCTCTGCCTTAACTCCGGCGGCCTTTCAACACAGGAGACAGCTCTCCTGGGGATTCAGCCACCTGCAGGCATCTTCTGTGCCCAAACAAGTCATTAAAAAAAACAAAAAAAAACCTGGGCAAGCTGGAGTGAAAAAATGGTTTTCCTTCTGAAGGTAAGAAAATCAGGGTAAGTTGCTAGTCATGAATTAGGACTCTAAGAGGAGGAAAACTTGCAAAAACCCACCTGAAGTACAGTCAAGTATGGCCTAAAAAGCTACTGGATGAGTTTCATATGAAGCTAGCACGATAGCAGAGCACTGAAATAAAGCAGATGTGCAGCAGGCAAGCTACCAGAGGTGTGAGCAGCCCAGAGCCACCCCAAGGCACAGGTGGCAGCAGCAGAAGGGACTTGACACAAGAGCTGTGTACCTCAAGTACTTCATTATTCCCCCATAACCTGATCACCTAGCATTAAAGTCAGTGTGATGGGTACATCAGGTTGCTTACAGAGGATTTAAGCAGCTTTCCAGCGGCAAAAATTCAGTGGAAGTGAAGAAAAGTATGGTTGTAAAGATTAAAAACAAAGCTGCCTGTTAAATGCAAGGTAATTCTAGAGAAAGGTAAGAAATCTAGATAATAGCCACACAGCCTCTATTCAGTACTTCTTTATTTAATTACATTCTTTGAGATCAGGTAATAGTTTGCACTTCCTGTGATTTAAAAATGAGCATTTGTAAATTTCTTCTCGAAAGGTGTCTAAGAATTCCAGATGGTAAGAACACTGCCTATTCCAGCAAGCCAATTTTACTGCTAAGTATTATGTCTACTCTTCATGTCACTGCAATCCAGAATGGTACATAAAGAATGAAAAAAATAAAACCCATCTAAGCTGAGGCAACTGTGCTGGCTAAGGGACATCCTGTGAAATAAAAGGGATCTGCTGGCAGCAGCCTGAGTCACAGCACCCAAGATAAAATTCAGAATGGAACAGATTGTTTCAGTGACTGATGGAGATAGCTTCATTAGAGGTGTTCCAAAATACACTGAAATAATAATGGAATTACTGCAAAAAAAGAGTACTGTGCACTCACTGGAAAAGGTTGAGCTGAATAACACAAGCAGGTTTTGAAACTGCAACCACTTGCGACTCTTACAAATCCACATAAAGCAATCCTAACATGAAGATGAAGCAGCTCCTGAAGCTAATTTCACTATGGCACAAACTCCTAATTCAAGCCTCTATTTCTGTGATACAATGTTAAATTGGTAACTTCTTACTCTGCCACTGTATCCAAAGGCTTTCTAAGGAATACATTTACATATATCTACATATATATGAATATATGAATGAAGCAGAAGAGCTTTGTGACTATAGGTATTTGATATACCCCTTATATTAGCATTCACCTTATTTGGTAACAAGTTTACAGGTTTTATGCAGAAGAGATTAACTATTTGTGGGACTTGCAACACCTGAAAGAGCTCATATTCCTCTGGCAGCTTCAATCCTAGGCCAGTGTATGAGAGGCACGACCTCAGAATCCCCCATTGTCCCTTCCCTGACTATTTAGAGCATAAAGATCTAGAAATTATCATAATGGAATTTAGCATTTCATGCCAAAGTTTCTGCATAATAACAGTGTAATAGAACATGAAGTAGTCCAAGGAGAGGCCTGATGCACATAAAAAGTTTCCTAACAAAAAGCAAGCTGTATCTGCCTCTCTAACTCACACCCGTGCCAGCTGCAGCTGTGTATTTTGCAGCTTGCAAAGCTGGCAGACTGCTGGCAGACCCACAAAACACAGCTGAGTGTGTATATACATGTAGACATGAGTATATAATTACCTAGCTATGTACAAATGGGCACCATGAGTATTTTTGTATGTGTATGTTTACAGACATATTTATACAGAAACTGCGCTGAACACAACAGCAGTTTTGTGGTAGCAGATCTTCACTGCTAACAAGGGTAAGATTTTTAGGAGTTAACTGTCCTGAATGTGAGAAAATATTGATAGCAAGTGAGACCTAATTATTGGCAATGAGTGTAATTAATGAGTAACAATCCAGTAAATTGCTGCTTTTAATTTTGAAACGGCCCTAATTTATTCCCCCCTGAACACAGCCATGACAGTGATTCAGCCTCCTACCTGGAACAGGAGTTGTTTTGTTTTGCACCAGGACAGCTCAGGTGCACACAGCAGTCCCTGCTCTCTGTGACATGGGCTCAGGGGATTGTTTGGGATTTAGGAATCCCAGGAAAGCCTGCAAAGGGCATGGAACACTGCAGCTGGGAATTGAAGCAGTGCCCTGCAGCTGAACATCACAGCCCAAGGCTTCAGTGGGACCCCTCTCAGCCACCTTCAAAGGGTTTCTTTGTGGCCATGCTTTGGAGGGAGCACATGAGCTTCCCTGCATAGGGAACTCATTAGAGACAGGTCACAGCATCCAAAGGAGCAGAGAGATCATTTCAATAATTTACATCATCCTCCTTTTTTTGAAGCCCTCTACCTAATACATTTTGCTGCCATGCTCAAGGACAGACTGACCATGAGATCCCAGATGAGAATGACATTTCCCCCTAGGACAGATGAGAGGAATTTCAGAATTTATTTCTCATTCCTTAGCAGACAGTGTGGACCATGTGGGCCTGTCTTGTCTCATCAGTCCCCTGCTACAGCATGGCATCACAAGCTGTGGGAACAGGAACCACTCCTCAGCCCAGAACATGCCTGCCCTTCCTTTGAGTGTCTGGGTTTCATTTAGAGGAATCTGCACTACATGGGATGCCATATAGCTACACAGAAGCTAAGACTAGTAAATACCCGAAGTCTGTACCTAAAAAACACCCCAAACACAGCCAAAGCTCAGCCAGCAAGAGCAAAGAGGCAATTTCTACGGGCTGCTCACCAAATATTCCCAAATTGACTGAGCAGGACACAGGAAATGCCATCAAAAGGAAATTAAGAGGAAATTTAGGTCCTTGTGGGGAGCAAGTGACTTCATTCTACGTAAGAGAGACTATCTGAACAGAGAGCAGCTTTTTAGCAATTTAAGTGGGAAAGAAAAGTCCTGAGAGTTCAATAAAAAATAAAATTACAACCACCCTGAACCCTTCTCTGTGAACCTTCTTTGGTTGCATTGTAGATGCATTGTGCTGTAAACCAAAGCCAGAGAATGGGGTAATTCACAAAGAACTTACAGTTACCCTTTAAAGGAGAAAAGTGGGAAGAAACAACTGAGCACAGCAGTTTCCAACACACCAACTTGTCTGTGATCCCCAGGCAGTCCTTATGGAGGGGGCATGGCAGTGGTGCTGAATTTACAGCTGCTTGGTACAGCTGCTCTTCATGTACTGCAGTAACTTTATTTATTTTGGGAGACACCAGTGTCCTTTCACAAGCTCAGAACATGTAACTAAGACATATCTCCATATTTCAAATATAACTATGCTGACAATGAGTTGGTCTTCAAAACATTAACAGCAGACAACAATTTAAACATTCAATTTTGAAATGCAGCCACCTATTTTGGTAGATTACTAGAAATATTGACTTTTTAGAAATCTGGTTCCCAGTGGGTGTAGCATCAACCTAGAAAACCTAAAATTAATTGAATTAGCCACAAAGAATAAAACTGCACAAGATTCCAAGCTTTTTTTGGCCCAAAGACAAAAAAAAATTGCATATCCCACTGGGAAACACCAGAAAATCAATACAGCTTTTTAGGCAGAGTCAGATACTGTGGTTTTGACATATGTTAGCAAACAACAAAAACATACAAGACAAAATCTCCTTGGACAAAATGGATTGGGAAAAGGGTCACTACATTTTAGTTCTACGTCTACTTCCACAGTAACTTGGAATAACTGAAATAATTTCATCAGGAAGAATTATTTTTCATGGAAGACTGCTGACATTTTAAAAGTAAGCACAAAAAAAAAAATACATCTTGGTTGCCAAAATCCTCAAACACTTAATTACAGTGAAATACCAGTAAATGCTGTCAAGCACAGAAAAGATATTTTTCTGAATGGTGCCAGAAAAATAGTGTCTCTAAATTTAATATTCAGAGCTAGCCTGGGAATGATTCAGACAGCAGTGACAGAGTAAGTGTGTGTGTGCTTCTGCCTTTGCTGCAGCCCCTCAGAGCAGTGGGGTCACAAACACTGGCACCAGGCAGAAGGAACAGGAACCCAAGGGCTGCACCACAACCACAGGAGTCAGTGGCAATTGCTGCAGTGCATTTGGAATTAGGTTCTAATTGCTGAAGGCCAGGTGGAAGCTCCACTGTTAGAACATGGTATAGTGAAATGGATTAAAATCAACAGTGATAAAGGGATGCTGCCACATTTTTGATGAGAATGTTCAACTGTAGCACATCATCATTTGAGAGCAGTAAACCTGCCAGCTGCAGAGGTGAAATACCAATGGGCAGCTTCTTTGTGGCCAAGGTGCCAAACTCAAGTGGCACTCTAAGGGTTCAAAGCAGGAACCTGAAGGGGCTGTTGGCACTCAGTATGCCAACCATAACTGCATCCTGTGTTACACATTCTGCCCTACAAAGAAATCCCATCTTACCCAACTGCTTATCAATAATATTTAAAAGAACCTTCTTCAGTATTCCCCTGAAATCTCTCCATCAGCGAGTGATTAAATTAATTAGCAACATTTATAGTTGTTAGTGCTAATGCTACTGTCATCAGCAGGGCAAAGGTGCTCAGCTAAAGAAAGCTCTGCACAAGGAAGCAAAGGAACAGCTGGAGAATCACTTGTAACAGGTACAGACACTGAGGGGCAGCTCCAACTGCAGGGGACTGCTGCAGACAAGAGAGGGACTGCCAATTACATTTCCTGCTACATCCAATTCCGTGGAGAGACTATGGAAAGGCTGAAAAGGTTCCCAAGGTGTTTTTGTTCTTTGCTTGGGGTTTAGAGTTTACAAAGATGGACTACAAGAAAGCCTCCTCCCAACCTACAATGCAGACATAATGATTTTCCTCCAACATACAGACTACTGAAGATTCAAAAAAGCCAGTTATCAGCTCACAAACAATGGTTAAAAACGGAACAAAACTACACTGAATAAATCTAGACTTGCTTCTAACACTATTAAGATACAAAATCTAAATGTGTTTTTAGGTACAGGTTCTTACTCACCTATCCCACAGAATAAAAGACAAGCAAGACAAGTGGACAAATTAAATAAACACAAGAGGACAATGTTGTTACTGGAAAGAAATCTGAAGCACTGCTGAAAATTTTACTATTAGCTCTCAGGAAAAGAAAGTAATTGCCATGGTTTGAAAAGAACACACTGAAGAGTAAACAAACTTTGAAAAACAGAGCACCTACAGGTTCTAAATGCTTCTTTGCCTATTTGGAAACATATCAGACTAAACCACACAGATGGACTGCACCCATTTGCCATGTTTCTATGCTTGACCACCATTTAATACACAACACTTCATGGAAGAGGTCTGCATTAACATTCTGGAGAAATTTGCAGATTTTGAACAAAGTATACGCAAGCATTTTTACACTCAAAGTCCTTCTTAATAGTAACAGTATGTATTTCTAGTAACAAGCAAGTCCTAAACAGATAAAGAACTCTTCTCTAAGAACTTGACATTGCTACAGCAGAGTATGAATGCCCACATTAAAGCATTTAATTACCCAGAAAAGATGGTTCTTAAGTGAACTTAAAGATAGTTCTTTAAGTTCTTAATGAACTTAAAGTGCATCTTAAGTGAATGCAGCCGGCATCTAACACAAGCAAAACATCCTACACACATAATTTGAAAGGATTCTGCATATGACCTCCTTAGACATAAAACCAACACAACATCAGTCACATCTTTGTCCAGCTAAGTTGTGAAAGCCTTTAAAGACAGAAATGTCACAGCAGCTTTGCTCCAGGGCTGCACTAGAGTGAATAAATCCCCTGCTCTGCCCACACTCCCCCTGATTTTCTGTGCTGCAGCCTGTGGCCCTGCCCTCAGCTGTGCCACCTGTCTGTACCAAGAGTGAGTGGCAGCAGAGTCACTGCAGCTCTCTGGGGAAGCTGCAGTCTCCATCCATTGTCCCTTGGCTGTCACCTCCCCGTGTTCTCTCCCCCTTCTCACAAGTCACCTGCACCAAGGCCCACCCATCCCCAGCACCCTCTGTTCCCCAGAAAGCTTTTCCCCAACACCTGGAGTTTGACAAGGCCTGCTCTGGAAAGTGCACAGTGCCATCCTCTTACCAAGGGTCACACTCTTACATCCTTCCCATCTTATTCTGGCACTCCTGTTATAATCTATGTATCCACTTTGATGTTTAGCACACTATCATTAAATATTGTTTATTTTACCATGAATGCTTCCTCAGAGATCTGCTTCACGGTATCTCCTGAAATCTAGCCTCCCCTTCCTAAAAAATAAGCATATCAAAACCAACAGTGTGCTGGTATCATCCAGAATTGCTCACTAAACACTTCTGACTTCAGACCAAGGAATCCAGTACCAGACAATTATTTTAAGCCTCCCTCAACACCAAAACTAAGGTTCCTGGGAAAACACGTTCTGGCACAGGGAATGCTACTTGAAGCTTCAGGTCAGGAAAGAAATTATAAAACTGAACCCTAAGAAAAAAAACCCACAAACCCTTCAACTAAACAAGCTGTTGGAACACCTATGGGTTTTCCCTAAACGTTCCTGTTGATTAGGAGGGCCACCAACAGTTCCCTGCCTAGCCTGGCTGCTAAGGCCCAGTATTCCATGAGCAAAGCATGGCTGCTGTTTTACAGTGCTTGGGAAGGGTGAGGAATTCTGCAACAACTTTTTTACACAATACCAAGATACAGGCCTTTCCATCTGCTGACTCAAGCTGCCTACCTTTGAATTTTTAATGCCTGACAACAAGCAGAAAGGTGTGAGTGACAGACAGATGTACATTCCTGCATGAAACTCCATGGCAAATGCTTCAGTTCTGATGGATGCATTCCCTGCACCTTGCTGCCTACTGCATCACTCCAATCCACTGCAGCTGTTTGACAGCACTGGGTAAACTGAGCAGGAGCTCTGGTGTTCTCATCGACTGTGACACAAAACAAAGCCTGCAGCAAACAAAACCAGCTTCAGAGATGGGGATTCTGGTAGCAAACAGAATACAGTCCCCAGAAAGTGAGGAGAAGCCCTAGTTACAGAAATTTATTTGGTACATAATGAATTCAATGCCACTTCTCCCAGTAGTGCAATGGATGGTGGTGACAGACTTACTGAGACAAGGTGGCCAAAATGAAGACAAGCTTATCATTTATGATTTCAGCAAGAATCAATTTTACTACATGAACAGATTTACAATCCAAGCATACATACACAGGCATATATAAATACTACTGAATTATGCATGTGCTCCCCCCATCAAGAGCTACTGCATCATTTCCACATCTGAAAGTTCATGGTTTGCACGGAAGGAAGCACGAAGAGCTGAGGGCATGCTGCCAGAAAGGAATCACTAAAAATATCTTAAACAGAGTTAGATGCATGCAGTTGAAAGTATTATTGGAGGAAGGTGGGGCAATCATTTAATTTTGATTATGATGGGGCACGTCACAAAATTATGACTTTTGCTATAAAACATAGTGTATTACATGCAAAAATGAAAACTGTTCCACATTCCAGTTAGGAAATTATTTCTATGAAGAACTTAAGAATGAGCTACAGTTGAAGAACAAAAACATCCTGCAGATTTTCAGGTCTAAGGAAATCCTTACTGAAACTGGACTCATATTCACAATTTAAACCAAAACAGTCCTCGTAGATACTATGAAATAGAAAATGAAAATGAACTCCTGATAATCTGATAATCTATGAAATCCAGTTACTCAGTTCACAATCCTGCTTAGGAGGCAAATTATGCTCTGACACATAAAGGTTACAAAAGCAAATGGTCAGAAGAGTGGCAAATTCCAAAGTATTCCAAAGACTCTAGTACATACTGGGATAACCCAGCAGGCAGGTCTGACCAGCTGGCTCCAGGACACATCAGGTGAAGCCAAAGCTGCTCATTAAGAACTAAAATGTTCCTACTGCAAAAAATTTGTAAAATAGACAAAAATCAGCTTCTGTAAGAAAGATGCCATCTCCAACATATCGCACTGTTCTAAAAGGCAAGAGGATGAAAGGATTCTTTGAATGTGGACTGGCAAAGGAAATAAATAATCAAGGAGTGCCTGAGACACAGCAAGTTAACCATGGGCAAGTGCATCATGCACAGCGTGCTTGCAACTCCCCAAAAATGCAAAGCAACAATAGCATCAGGGCTTGTAGGATCAAGGCTACAAGATAAGCACTATGATAACAGTAATGAGATAAAACTGTGTCCCAGAGGCTCTGGAAAACACATTCCAAATAACTGGAAAGGTTACAAAGCTGGAAGTGAATGAAATGTCCTTAAAATTACAGAGGTCAAGGCACTTAAAAGCTTGTGCAAGAAAGTCACAGCTGAAATGAAAGGAATGGCTTTGATATGGGCATGGAGATAACCTTGTGCAAATTCAAGAGCTTGCTTCAGTTAAAAAAACACAGTGAAAGGAAGAGCAGAGTCCCTGATCTTGTTATCAGCTTAGGGAAGGGCTGTCATTAATGAAGGGACTCTACTGAACCAGACCAGTCCAGTGGTCCTTAAGATCTAAAAGACAGAGATATATTAAAAGGGATATAATAAAGTTATACAGATATTGGACAGCAACAAGTCACTTCTTAATGTAGCTCCAGGTGAGGGAAGAGTATCACAAAATGTCACACACAATGACTACAGAAGGGCAATTCCGCTTGAAAAAACCCAACAAACCGACCAACCAACAAAAACCCCAGCCCACAAAACACCGGAGAGAGAAAAACAAAGCCCTTACTGCCCATCACTACACTGCCATCCCCACTTTCCCTGTGGGGGCTGTGGAAACTGCAGAAGCAAAGACAACACTGGTGCTCAGTGGTGTTCTGACTTTAGGGAAGCTTCCCCACGTGTCCTCTGCTCCAAAACCAGGCTGCAGGTAAACCAGGCTCCACCAAAGTGGCAAATTCATTACCAGGGGAGCAATGATTACCTCTCTCCCACTCCCCATGGAGCTCAGACGGACCAAGACCATGTGTGCCAAATCCACAACTGGCAGCAGAAGGGTATTTACAATCCTAATCCAGAAAAATGACCTAACAACCAAAAAAGCATCAACAACTCAACTGAACACCACAAAACCAAACTTCTTACCTTCAGAAACATGTATTTACTTCATAACAATGCTGCATTTTCAAGGCTGCTCTAACTAAGATTTCTCTTGAGGAGGAAAGTTCCTGGAGACTCTGAGTGTGTGCTCAAGGACTGCCCTGAACAGGGCATCTGTGCTGGGCACTGAGAGCAGCTTCTTCTCAGTGCTTTACATGATCACTAAGTGCAACAGCATCTCAAAGAAGCAGATGTGCAGTTAAAGGCACCTTAATGCCCACACAGTGCCTATAATCAACATGGGCATTGCACTGTTATTAACAGCGAAGCAAAAATATTTCTGAGCTAGAGGAAAGGAAGAAAAGATCGGCAAAAAGAAATTTCAGTGTTCACGGTCATTTTTTGATTACCTGGAACCCAAAAAAATGTTGGTCTTTCCCCCTACTTTTCAGAACATTCTTACATCAGAAGCTAAATCCAGTTTCTAATGCCAGCATTTTTAACAGAATTTCACAGAAGGATCCAAACAGAGTCCTACAAAAAAAAGCCTCACTGCATTCTCCACCAAATGGAAGTTATTGACTCTGTAACAGAGTAAAAACCACAAGAATCAAGGGCTATTTCTTAAGTTATTATCTCACAATCACCATGGAATTCATCAAAAAGCATATTTCAGGCTAAGTCATGCAAATACCCTCAGTGTTTTTCTTGGCCCATTTTTTTTTCCTTTTAGCTCTTACAATAATTCTGCTGAATAGTTGCTGATAAAATGTTCCTTGTCTGGGTTGAGCACCAATTTCACAAGTTCACCAATTCTATAAGCTTGCATGCTCAGGCCTCTCTCCTTCTTCAAGTGCTTGGGGATTTTCTTTCTTTATCTATTTTGAAGTGACAGAAGTCAATTCTCTTCTTCAGCAGTCTTTGGGTTTCATAAGCAAGAGTGAAAATCACTGAACACTAAACAGACTTGAACAGCAAGTATCCTCTTTAGATCTTATTCTGACAGTGATGAACAACTAGTGGAAAATACTTTTTCATTAAAAACTTTCTGAATTAATAAAATTCTAAATTAACCTTTTTAAATTAATAAGAACTTATTGTTTTTGTGTGCCCCACAGAATGAGTAAGGTGTACTCACCTCATTTTAGCCACCCCTAAATAAATAATTTGGAATAAAGTCAGTCATATTGGTATCTTTTGTTCTACAACAAGAGGGAAGGACCTTCAACTGCCCATTCATCCCATCTGAAGAAACCCTTAGGAAAAGCCAGAGAAGTCTCTGAAGTGCTCCTGTCTCCCCACAGTGGCTCAGGGGGCTTTACCAGAAGATGACAACATAAGTACTAAATGTCAGAGTGGGCAGGAGAATACAGACAACCCCTCTTGCATTCTCTCTGGAGGGTGCCTTTTGGGTGAAAGAGAGCCACATTTCCAAAGAAAGACAATCCCTACTGCAGAAGACTCGAGGCAGGGGACAAAGGAAACTGCCAGGCATTTCACATAAGCTGCTGTGACAAATCTGTAAACTGGAATTAAAAAAGGCAGGTGAAGCAGCCAGGAAAGTACAAGCCATTAGCTTGGTGCACACAGGCTTGCAAGAAATGGAAAAGCTGCATAAAAAGCCCAAGATGGAAGGAGGCTTGTATCATGAAAACAGCACTGTCTTTTTATGGCTAAGGTAAATTACCTTTCCCCAGAAAAAAGCAATGCAGTAGATTTAATTCCTCTTGGAGAATCAATTAATAAATTACTGCACAAGAAAGATTCAGGTGTAGGAGGTCAGTATTAATACAGGGCTGTAGAAGCACCCACACTGAAAGGGCTATGAAGGGAAAGGGGAGACTGGAAGGTGATCACAACACCAATCCTGGTGTTACATTAGTGTAACTAAATCAATTCATTCATACAGGCACATAATATGCTAAAATATGCTGCCAAAATGTAACTGAAGGCTGTGAAGGTTTTAAAGAAAATCACTGAACACAAACCCAAGCACTCCAAAAAAGTCTAAAAGTTAAATGTCTTTGGCTCACTGCAGTTAAAATACTTGTCATCTTTGTCTCCACCCTTTTCCTTGTTTTTCTTAAAAGATCTGTAGACATTGAAGTAACTAAAGAATTTATGTTTTTATACTTATATGTATATCATTAGAGTTCAGCATTAAAGCAGAACTGCAGACCAAATTTACAATACAAACCTTTTACTCTACCAACAGATATATGCCATAATATAAATTGTTGACTAAAGTTTAACTGCTGCAGTCTCTGGCAGGCAATAAAATAACAGAGGAGACTGGTATTTAAAAGAACAGAACAAGATCACCCTTCCAGTTCTGAAGAAGAAATACCTTAGGATTTTATAAAACAGAGTTCCTAAAAGTTTCATTTTACTTTGATACAATAGTACATAAACCCTATCAAAATGCAATAAGAGACATATAGTGATCTTTGCTCTTTCCTCACATACTGCAATGCAGAGAATTCAATATCTTTCTTTTCTTATACATTACCTCATCATATATGCTACAATTTAACCTTGATCTTTGTCAAAAGAAACAGTAAATATATCTGCTCCTCTTTATGCACATTTCCTCCCTTCTGTTACCTCCAATTTGCATCTTTCCTATTTCTTCTCCCATTCACTCTTCCATTTTTATTTTTAGTTCTCTGCAATTTTCATGTATGCTCTTTGTCTTTAATTTTGTTCTCACTAATTCTAAACTCTGCCTGCAGTAATTTCTCATGAGTAACACTTTACCTCTTCCTTAGGCATAAAGGACACCCTACACTGCCTGAGGTTGTTGTGGAAGTTAACTGAGGAGTTTATGGCAGCATAAATACAGAGTTCTCTCCTGGTGAGCTTTCCCCTTGCAATCAGCTGAAAGACCCAGCTGGGATAGAATGGTTTAGGTTACACCTGTGGGCTGCAACCTACCTGCATTTTACCTGTAAATTAAATAAAACAAAACCAAGCAGCCCTCTCAGTTCAACATGTGTTCACTGCAGATCACAAATACAGGTGAAAATGAAAAGTGTGTGTCTTTTTTGCCCTCCTATTGATCAATATAAAGACAGTGAATTCTCTGAAGTACTGCAAAGTCATTTGAGATTGTGACCATGCTTGATGTCCCTTGAAACAAGCAAACATTCCAACCACAACCAGTTTTATGCCTCCCTGTCTCCTGCAGATGGACAGGTTCAGGTATATTATATATATTACTGTCAAAGCAAGGCAACAGAACAGAAATCAATGCCAACTCCCAAAGTCTTTAAGCAGTACTAGTTTCAAGAAAAACAGGCTCAGCTTTTACATGAGAATCTAAACTATGCTTTTCTATGCAGCTTCCCTCTCAGTATTCGTCACAGTACTTCCAGAAATCATGAAGAAAGGAGTGCAATGGTGAAAAATTTTCAATTTTCCCATCAAAATATCAGAAAAAAAGATAAAAACAGGCAAGCCTATTTCAAACTCTCCTCATTCTTCTCTTTTGCCACTTCACTGCAATGTCAGTTTACTCCTGTTCACATGAGGGCAGTTCTGCCCTGGACATACTTGAACTTACTAAGAAAGAGCTCAAACAAAATTCCTGCCTTTTCTTGTGGTAAAATGTCAGTTAAATGTAAGGTACTCGACATTTGTTTAGATTGAAAGAGCAAGGAATTAGATCTCTGAGTTCAGGAAGCCAAATCCTATATTCCAGGGATGTGCAGACTTGCCAGAAAATCTCTCAGGAGCAGTTTAGCTCCCCACTATGAGACTTGCAACCATTTAAAACATGGAAGTACTGAGAATACCATAGATTTTTTTTTTTAATTAAGTAAAGCCAGAGATTCATTTATGGAAAACATTTATGGAACCATTTATAGAACAGTGCAGGTTCACCCCCTGTGGCCAGTACAGGCATTTTCCAATATAGGATGACCTCTGTTTTAATATTATGGAAATGTAAAGGAGACTGTTAAGCGTTTTAGAAAATTTCAAATTTGTTTTGTAAAACGGAAGACTTTGTGGGACATCTGATTACTGCTTAACAGTCTTTAAACTGGGAGCACACACAAATCATGCACATCTGTCACAGTGGTCACAAGTGTTGCAGGATGAAGAGAGAGGTGAGAATGTTGACCTCATGTTCAGAAGGCTTGATTTATTATGTTATGATACATATTACAATATGACTATAATAAAAGAAATAGAGAGAAAGTTCTCAGAAGCTAGCTAAGGTAAGAATAGAAAAGAATGAATAACAAAGGTCTGTGTCTCAGCAGAGAGTGAGACCCAGCTCTGCCGTGAGTGGTCAGTAAATCCAAACATCCACCCGAGACCAATCACGGATCCACCTGTTGCATTCCACAGCAGCAGATAACCATTGTTTACACTTTGTTGCTGAGGCCACAGCTTCTCAGAAGGGGAAAAAATCCTAAAGAAAGGATTTTTCACAAAAGATGTCTGTGACACACGTCCTTCACCGAGTTTGCCTTTCATCTGCTTAGAGCAGGCATGGTGAGATGCAATGAAGTGGGAAGCTGCTACCTCATTAGCTCCAAGTCTCCAAACAATGCTACATGCATTAAGGACGCCAGTAACGGGGGATGCCATAACTCAAGAAAGCTTACAGAGACCATGTAATTCAAATAAAACATTAAAAATCAGTTTGAACCGCATGGTCTTGTCCTAGCTCAACAGCTGGCTGAAAGGAGCCACATCAGAGGGAACCATCGGTGCACCCCCATGTGTTACAGCAATGCCCGCGGGATCCCCGCTGAAGGCAGCGCACCAAGGAAAGGCGACAGGCAATGAAAGCCTCGTGCTCGGCCTTACCAGCCCCGGAGAGCTGCTGCACGTGCCCCAGCACCCCCTGGGTGTAGGCTCCGGGCTCGTAGTTGTCCATCTCCCCCGCCACGACGTGCGCGACCCGTGCGGCGCGGCCGCGGATGGCGCCGGCGGCGCGGTCCAGGCCCTCGGCGTCCTGCTCCCGCAGCGCCACGATGCAGCGGTTCACGTCCTCCAGGATGTGGCTCTCTGCAAGCACAAGAGGGAAAAAATGCACGTATGTTACGATTGGCTTTTTGCAAATATTCAGATGAATGTTATATGTGCTGTGTTAGAAAGAATTAATGCTGTATTAATTCTCTTAAGTACTGTGTTAAATATAGTTTTGTGAGAGTCTGTCTGAATTTTCCCTCATCTGCCTGACAATCATCATTTGAGGACCACTGAAGAGAAGACCCCCCCCCCCCTTTCTAGAATATCTGGCTCTGAAGGAGAAAAGTCACACACCACGGGCCCTGAGACCTGAAAGCTCAGTGTTAAGCTATGTTTTCACAGGTGTGTTTGCTGTATGCTAAGAAGAGGGCACCGTGCCCCGTTTGCAACAATAGCAGCTCTGGAAGCTGTCCCACCTCTCGGCCTGGCTGGACTTGTCCTGAGTTTCAGGTGGTCTCCCACAGAAGACCCTCACCTGTTTTACAACCACCGTGACAGACAGACTGAGATGTAAGAAGCTTCTCCACTAAAGACTGAGACATGAAACTCCTAAAAGGCCCCTCTGCTCCTTCCAAGGACTGGGACTGAAACCCCCAGCCCGGGGGAGGTGTGTGGGGGAGGCAAGCTGACCAAAGCGAGATGTTTACCTGCAGGTTGTGACCACTGAACCAAGAAAACAATGTCTCTCCTTTACTGCTGAGAGCATGGACTACCTGTTCTGAGTTAGCCAGAGCCTTTGAGATCTCCCCAGCATCGCAGGTGGACCCTCGACTGGAATGGACCAAAGGACTTAGTCTCTGCGTTGGTAGCTATATCCCCTCCCTCTCTCTCTCTCCTCTCTCTTTCTCTATCTTTTTCTCTCCCTTAATCCCTCTATCGCATTTTTGCTGTGGTTATTTCAATAAAACTGCATTTGATTTGATTATCACTGCAAACCCCCTTGTACTGTGTTGGTTTTTGCACTCTGAGATCATTCCTATGAACCATCAGGGTATCTGTTCACTAGGACAGATCCTGACAGGCTATAAAAATTGTTAAAACAGAAACTATGCTGTGTAAGATGCTTTGTTTAACAGAAAGGGCTTGCAGTGAGATAGCAGCCACAGGACACCTAAATCTTTCAAAGAAAGGGAATTTATTGCCCTCTTATCAGAAGAAACAAACTTCTTCCCACCTTGGAGGCGCTGTCAGGATTAGAACGAAGAAGCTGACACTGCCCAGACGGAATCCTGTGTTTGAATGGAATTTATGCATCATGGATGAGGTGTATGAATATGCAACAGGCTATTGCTTTTAAGGGTTAATCCTTTGTTAGCGGGGGTCCTTTTACGGGCTCGTGCTGCCAAGAAAAAGGTACCCAGATGTCCATAACTCTTTGTTTTTATTGTCTCATATTGTCCTAATTCAATTTGTCCAAATCATTATTACTCTAATTGTGTTACTATATTTTTTCACCATTTTATTACTATTAAACTTTTAAAAATTTTAAAAACAAGTGATTGGTGTTTTTCACAACAAGGACACTGCTTTAGCACCCACCACTGGGGCACTCACACACTGCTGACACAGCTCAGCAGGCTGCAAACCTACACTGAGCTGCTGAAAGTTCCCCTACCAGAGAGATTCCTACAATTCAAAGGCACTGTAATGCTCTCCTATAAGCAAGAGCAACAATCAAATACTGAGTCAAAAAGTGCTATAAAAATAGGAAAACCACAAAACATTACATACAAATTAAATACTTACAAAATGAATAAAAAATTATTAAATCTGCTACATTATTGTTGAAACCATCTTAAGCCACTGTGACATCTTCCATAATGAGAGGAGTCTGCAATGATAAACAATTCCTAACAACTAAACTAACTTCTTTTACATCGATGCCTTAGGATGCTCATGCTAAATCAAGCTCTGAAGTAAATTATCACCCTTTTATTTTTCTAGATATAAATTTTTCGGCTGGCAATTTGTACTTACCACACCATTACTTTGATACTCAAATATGTAGAAATGGGGGAAAAAACATCAGCAGGAAGGATAAAGACAAAGGAAAAAATATTGATACTACAGACTGGTCCTTATCCAGAGCGTAACAAGCACAAGTAAGGATTCAAATAAGCTAGAAGACAATAATGTCAAGAACTGCAGAGAGAACAGTTATGTGGTACATTAATATTTATATTTATACAACCAATATTGAAGGACACACTCCTTTTTTTTTAAGCAAAGTAACATAAATATAAAATTGAACTTACGGTACAAAGGTAGTATCATAAAATATATATTTAAATGATAATATATTTACTGCTTTAAAGCTTAAATACCTCTTTAAAACTTCCCCATTAGTGCTGGTTTTGAATTTCCTTTCCTACACAGATCTGCAATCTGCTTTGTCTCACAAGAGAGTGTATGACAAGAACATCAGAAGTGCATTTTGTGAAGGCAATAGCTCTGTTCCATCTTCAGAAGCATCAGTGAAACTTCCCTTGCACTAAGCCATGAATTAATTCAGAGCTTACAGGTTTCTTGTCAATTCACATGACTGCCCCATTTTGTACAAGAGTATTAAATTATGTTTTATGTTATCCAATAAATTAGACAATCACAGTAATTTGGGCAGATAAAACACACCATTAGGTAATCCTAATCTACTAACTGGGTCTGGCATGACTACCTTGGGATGCTGCCTATGCAAAAATTCATGAATTCCAGTTCAGTTTATGAAATGGCTGCATCACAGGATATCTCTGTAAACACAGAATGTCCTTATCCTCTTCAGATAAGAGGACAGAATGGAGAGTACAACCACCACTTTAAGGGCCTTGCTGTGAAGAATACACTGCTTTTTACTGTCCAGCAAAGACAGCAATAAAGGGCTGAATCCTGTGTAAACACAAGGCTCTTCCAGGACCTACCAAGCAAAGCCTCCATAATGGAAGATCACAGTTACCTGGGTATTTAATGCTAGATGAATCTCAGGGGCATTAAAAAAATAAAATTGCCCATGGTCTCACAGACATACTGTATGAATGGAACACATGGTGGAACGTTCCCAGTTCCCCAACCTTTCTAAGGGATGGCACAAAGAACACTTTTAGGGAACAGCAAACTTTTCCCAGCAGCACGTGCTGAATAACCACAGCCTCTCACCATGCTCTGAAGCTCCTCCCAGATGAGCCACCTCACAATCAATAAAACTTTGCTTAACTTCATTTCCCCAAGGCTCAATAAGACGATACATTTGCCTTAGGAGATCTAATAGAAAAGGAACAGCACTGATCAGAGTCCAGCTAAGATTGTTTCAGCCTCTATCTTTCTTAATTCCTCCTCCTATAACAAATGCATTAGGTCAACTTTTGATTTTCAGCCAAGGAGCTCACTTCCCCCAGAGCAGAAAAGGAAGATTAGGATGATGGATCATCTCTTTGTCATGAGTCAATGTCTAGCAGAAGAGTTAATTGTAACAGTGGATTGATAGATGTTTAAGGAAATTGTCAGATTGCCATGGTTGCCAGAGCAATTATCATGAGCAAGTGCACTGCACCTTCTGATTTCCCACTGGGAGTTTGGTGTTAGTCAAAAATGGGCGAAAATCATATCTCAGCTGAGCTAACCAATGGCTAATAAAGCTGTCTGACAAAGCCATGACTCAGACTGTCTCTGGGACAAAATCAATAGCTCTTCCTCTGCATGTCATCCAAGAAAAAGGCAATGCCCTTCCACTCCACTTGGCACTGATAAGGACTCAGCTGAAGCATTTGAATTAAAGTTTCTCAGCTCAGCTAAAAAAAATTAAATTGTGAACTAAATGGAGACATTATGAAAAGAGAAAAGAAAAATAATTGCTAGAAATTTTAAAAATTTAGTACGTAAAGAAGCATTATACAACTCTACTTGGTCTCCTGAAGACAAGACAGAAAATACAACATTCCTTTTCTGCAAGACCTAAACCATAAAATTAGAAATCTATGCAGAGATAGTCTAGTCAAAAAATGATTTCTATCTTTTCCCATCTGTTGACATGATAAAATGGGAAGCACAGAAACTTTGTACAAAAAGTCAGCTTCCTTTCAGATAACTCCTATTCCCCAGGCATGGCACTTCAGAGTGTTCATCAGAAAAGAATTCCAAGTTTTCCAATAAAGGCACTATCCAGTACAGCAAAAGACACACTCCCACAGACTCATAATGCATTGATGAACTCCAGGAAGATATCTGACATCAAATAATTGGTAAGAACATCCATCCTTAGATTTAGCAAGTTTTAGTGCCAAACTTAAGAGAACTTAAAGCCATTAAATGGAAAGTGCAAGTCCCAGCACACAACTCCATGTTACCACCTTTCTTGCATTCAGACAGAAAAAAACCCCAAAAAAACTCAAAACAAAAAAAACCCCACCCCAAGTTAATCTAATTCCCACCTTTTTGCTACATACTGAAGTTCAGACAATGCTCAAGGCTAAATTTCCATCAGCAATCTTATGAAATAGATTTTCTTGGCACTTGCAGCTCTTTTAATAAAATACCTATATTCTACAAGCAAGACACTGTCTTAGTCACTACTCAGAAATAAAATCACCAGTAATCACTTAATGTCCAAAGTTCCTGGCAATTTCAAGTGAAGAATTTTTAAATTAATAGAAAAGTACAGAAAAATAATTACTTAGAACAAGGAAAACACCTATCCTTTCTTCTCTAATTGTATTAGCTAAACATTCTTCATCTGCCAAATCTAAGAAACAAAATGAAAATTTCTAATATTTTTTCTTGATGCTCCATCTGACAACTCTGTCATTCTGTCTCACACCAAGGGTGGCAGCAACTGATGCAGACAAGTGGGGACAAATGCTGCTGTTTGTAGGTGCTAGAGAAAATGAATTTATTATTCCCTTTGTGGCAGACTCTTTCAGCACTATTTAACCATTACCTCCCTCTGCAAGGGGAATTGTGATGCCAAGAAAGATCAAGCACATACATGAGAAGGCTCCTGAGCTAACATGCATGCCTCATGTTAATGGGACAGATTTTCCTGAGGGAATATGTCTACAAAATTTGACAGAGTGCTCCAGGAAACAGCAGGCTAACTTGGAAAAAAAGGTAAAATCTTAGAGTATCCAGTACACCATGGGACATAAGACAGAAATATGGTGCCTCTAACAGTGAGCTGAGGCTGCAAGCCCAAAGCCAGAAGACAACAGAAGAAAAAGGATGGGAGATGACTGAGGAGAGAAAAGAGGGAATAGCACAAAGGTACCCCCTAGGCAATGTTCTTCAGGATCTATCATGATCTGTGCAAGTCCCTCCAGATTATTTTTCAGGGAAAAGAGACACAATACTTCATGTTTTTAGAAACTTCAACCCGCAGTCTGAAACGCTGCCTTCACTTCTGTTCCCAGAAAATACTACCTGAAGTGTGTATTTCTTCCCAATTTTACCTTGGGGCAAACAAAGCATTGATTGAGTTGGCAGCTTCTCCTTAAGGTTCATTTTCATTCACATATGCATGAATGACTCTAAAATGTCAGTATCTAATCTCATGAATGCTAAAAAAAAAAGCACAAAAAAACCTCACAGAAAAACCCCATCAACAAAACAACCCAACCTACACAGTAAAACCAAACCCACCCAAAATTCTGTGCCACATCACCACCAAAACAGAAGTACAAAAATATGTCTTAAATAAGTATCTACTAATCACAGAGTTGGCAGCCAAAAATTATCAGTTTAACTAGCTGATAAAGGTTTCAGATTACAGAAAATTTCTCTCCCTGCATGAGTGAGAATCTTACAGTAATATTAATCCTTTCCAGAGTTTGATGTCTTTCTCTCATTTCTTTTAACATGACTACAATAAGGTTTGATTGAGATGCTAACTGCTTCTGCTTCATTCCTTGCCCTCCATTTCATGGGCACAAAATTCAGCCTGCAGACATGTTTCTGCATTGTCAGCTTCCCCATTGAGCATCCAGGACCTTGGGGAAATGAAGGAAGCACCAGCTTAGACTCCCAGCATGTTTCAGTGCCTCTCCTCCCCTGAAGCTTCACACAAGGCAGGCTCAGAGAGCTCTGCCAACAGGGAAGGTCCCTGCAGAAGCACCCAGGGCAGCCTGGGTCCAGTGAGGATCTGCACAGAGCACAGGCAGACACGAAGCATGAGAACACTGGGATAGGACAGAGATAAAGGGAAGCCAGGAAAAGTGAAGATGTATCAACATGTGCAGCTGGGCAGGGGTCACTGCTCCATGTCCAGACTTCAGCTGTCCCCTGGGCACTTTCCCCCAGAAACATGCAGGGTGACATGAGCCCATGGAGCTCGGCCCCAGCCCTCCCAAACACACCCTCCTTGGGTCAGCTGAAGAAATTACTGATTTTAGGGCAATCCACCTCGTCCTCCACACACACATGTAAAGGTCTGCAAGGACCTGGGCCTCAGGGGTGCCCATTTCTCTTCTCTGGCTACAATCATCCAAGAATCTTAGCTCAGCTTATATTTTAAACTTACAGGAGATGGTTCATACTTCCCCTCAACAATGTGCACGGGCAACACTGAATTTTTAATGTATTAATGTAACATGCTGCTGGCTCTGTAGGACCAGAAGGGAAAAAGAAGGAATTGGAAATGGACAGGAGAAGACAATGGAGAGTAAATAAAATAGAGCATTTGTCGCAGACATCTTTTCATTAAAATCCTTTCTTAGGATTTTTCCTGCTGAGGCTGAGAAGTTTCAGCAACAAATGTAAACAATGGTTATCTGCTGCTGTGGAATGCAACAGGTGGGTCCGTGATTGGTCTCAGGTGGATGTTTGGATTTACTGATCACTCACGGCAGAGCTGCTCTCACTCTCTGCTGGGACACAGATCTTTGTTATTCATTCTTTTCTATTCTTAGCTTAGATAGCTTCTGCGAACTTTTTCTTCTATTCCTTTTAGTATAGTTATAATGTAGTATATATATATAATAAATTAATAAATGAAACCTTCTGATCATAGAGTCAACATCTTCTTGTCTCTCTCATCCTCAAAACCCTTGTGACCATGGTCACAAGCATTCTTGTTTAATCCTTAGAAATCACTCTAACCACAAACTGTGTTTGCAATATGCCCTCCTGCTCCTTTTCAACTGCTACTAAATTCCAGAATGAACACAGTAAACTTCATTCAGACTAGTCATGTCTCAGCTATGAACCTAGGCAATTATAATGGTGATAACCTAGCTACTCATGATCTTAATAACAACTCTCTCCTAGAACAGCATTCTCTTCACCAAAATAGCTATAACCAAAACCAGTGAATTTCTTCCAAGAGAGTAATTTACCTTCTTAACAAATGCACCACCTTCAACTTCTTGAAGTACAATGGAACAAAGCCCTTCAACCTTCATTTGACCACATTAACCCTGATAACAGTGAGCAGAAAGCCACTGGGCCAACATGAGGCAGCAAACCTTCTTGTAGGAAAACTAGACAGGAAACCTTGTTCTGTCCCAGCTACAGCAGAGACTGACACTCCAACGTGCAGATATTTACATCACAATTCTCAGGCCACATGTGCCACCTGGTCTAGCTGATGCTTTCCCTGCCCAAGGCAGGGCTCTGGAACCAGATGGGTTTCAAGGTCCCTTCCAGCCCAGACCTCTGAACAATTCTACAATCTCCTAAATCTGCTCACAAATGTGGGGACTGACAAATAGTCCCCAGTTCCTCTTCCATAGCAAGGCCTACTTCAACTAAGCTGCTTTACACACACCGGCTTTGCTTAATTGCTCCAAAAAGTAGCTAATACTGTATTAGGAGTAAATATTTCATTTAAAGTGCTTCCAGACAGATTCAAGAAGCTCTGAGGTAATCAGCATACATCCTTCTCCTCTGACAATGCTTTTTAGGTATTTAAATTTTAGTGAATGCAGAATACTAGAAAAACATTGCCACATAACCTTAATTCTGCATTAACAGGTTAATTGTCTCTGGCTTTTCACTTCTGGGAGGCTGGTGAGTGAGCAGTAACAGTGAAAATGAAGCTGCTGAGGACTGGGGTGGGAGAGATGGGGAATCACTGCCAGGATAATGGAATTCTCCAGAAAAAAGAACTCAGAGAGGTTGTTCTTGGTCTGAATACAATGCAGACAAAGCTGTGAGCAGCAGGAAGGACTAGACCTGCACATCCCTTCCAACCACAATGGCTTTAGGATTCTGTGATAGAGAGGGAAGCACAGTAAGAACTGCCAGCCAAAGGGAGCAGGGGCACACCACACTCCCCAGATGACTGAACACGCCTCTCCCACATCAGCAAGGCTTTTACAGACTCTGAGACACAATTGTTCAGAACATTTGCCACTGACTGCCAGCCTTTACTCAGACTTTGCTTTCGAGCTTGTTATCTTAGACGTAATAATTACTTTTCATTCTTCATTTTAGCTACTGGATAATGGAGAATTATTTGCCTTACAAAATTCTGTCACATTTTCCCTTACTACATGCCAGCCAGCTCAAAAAATACACAGGAGAACCATTTTCTTTATACTCAGTCTGGGCCTGTTCCCTTCATTTCCACCACACAGCACAGCCAGAGCATTCATTATCCTCCTCAGAACATTCCCTCTCAAAAAATACAGCAGACAGTTTCCCTTTCTGTCACTTTTATAAACCTCAGGTAAAAATTCTGGGAGGCTTCTTTTTGCAGGAGATGAACTACAGAACAGGAGAGACTTTTCCTGGCAATTTGATCCTTTGTTTCTTCACTGCCATTAGTTTTGCAGCAGCCTGCTGGAAATGTCTGTGGGAGAATTCTGAACTACTGGACAGCATTCTCCTTCAGCATATAAGCAGGGGACTGTGTCCCACAAAAATGCTCCACAAGCCCTGGTTTGTCTTTTGTGCCTCACCTGCCTGCCCAGTTTCAATGCAGAGTTATTTAAAAACCCAATTAACTAAAGCAGATAGAAACTACAAAAAAGAAAAGGGAAAAGGAAAAGGAAAAGGGAAAGTGAAAAGGAAAGGGGAAAGTGAAAAGGAAAGGGGAAAGTGAAAAGGAAAGGGGAAAGTGAAAAGGAAAGGGGAAAGTGAAAAGGAAAGGGAAAAGTGAAGGGGAAAGGGGAAAGGGGAAAGGGGAAAGGGGAAAGGGGAAAGGGGAAAGGGGAAAGGGGAAAGGGGAAAGGGGAAAGGAAAAGGAAAGTTGTATTCTCAGTGCTACGAAAGTTGACATTCAATTTTCCATATCATTTGCTCTGCCAAAAGAGGAGAACAGAAATCTGCACTTTTATTGCCCTAGGTGAAATATGAGCTGGCCCTAAACAGGGCATAAATAAATTTGTTTTCTGCCCTTCTGTGACTGGGAAATGGAAAATTTATTTTGCTTTCTAAATTCTGCATTCAGAATCCAAATCTAGCTAAAATATTGCCTAACTTCATGAAAATATCTCTCAAAAACTCGGAAAGGCCTTGATAAATCAAAAATCTTTAGGTCTAAAATGGCAAAAGCAATGATCTCTGAGTAAAGGACTATCTGAAGGAATTACACTGAGACTTACCTCATTGGAAAGAAGTTGTCTTTGGAGCAGGGGAATAACTAGCCAGATTACAGGGAAATAGTTCATAGCACCTATTTTACAAATCAATGCATAGCTGATAACCTAGTTCATCATTTCACAGCACATACTACAGAATGAAGGGCTGGCAACCTTCCCAGTCTGGACCAAACAGCCTAAGAAGAAATTTGCAATTACCAGAGAATATTCAATGTCTGTCTTTGCATCAGCTGGAAGGTTTGGACAATTTGTTACCTTCAAAAGATTTCATTTCCTCAGGTGGGGAGAGGGGAGAATTAACAGACATGATAATATATAATCTACTTCCTTCTGCAAGATCAAGGGTGTAAAATCGGAGAGCTTTGTGTTACCTGCTTCACAGTGTGAGCAACAAAGCAGACTATTCTGTTAAATGGTGGCTATTTCATTGCTCTATAAAATATTGTTAAAAGATCCTAGCCATCTGCCACTCTTAGATAATTGCTCAGGTGAAAATTCTGACTTTACGACAATATTTTCTTGTTACAGCTTTGTACCTGCTATAGTAAACAGCTGATCAACAACTATAAATATTTTTTGATACAACAACCAGGGCACAGAGGAACAAGTGTTAACAGAGAGAAAACATTTCACTGACAAGAGACAATTGGAAACTCCCAAGTCCCCCTTACAAAAATGGTAACATCTAAGCTTTGACAAACTTATCAGTTTTCCTGGTGGATACTGCTCTGCACATCTGGTGAGAAGTCACCTCTCACTTGCAGAGAGAAGCTGCCTCTTCATTAGATCAACTTTCCCACTGAAGTCTAAGCTGGTCCATTTTTGCTCTTGGTGGAGGACAGGTGCTGCTGGTTTGTTTCCAATTTGTTTGGGTTTCAGAGCACCTAAGTCTGGGAGGTGTGTTGGAAGTTTATTACACAGCCATCCACCAAATTTCTGGGACCAAACCTGAGCTATCTGCTAAACTTAAAGGCAACAGAAGTCAGGGCATAAGTCACACTTGGTGCACCCCACATAGTCAATGAGCACTCTCTTTGATGTCACACTTGGTTTTTTCTCCCCCAGGTCCCAGCTTTGCAGCAAACAAGCACATGTCCTGTCCAGCTGCTGGAAGTTCCAAAGGTAGGCTGCCTTTGGGTTATCAAGAAATCCTCATTTGAATACTCCTGCTTGATAACAGGCTCACAAGAGGGGACTTAGCTCTTGCCCATCTTGTGCACATGTGCAAATCTGTTTGCTCATGTTTCAATTTGAAAGAACAGACAGACTGGACATGCTGCTTCCAGTAATAAAGCACACTCCAGTTTCAGAACTACAACACAGCTGGAACCCGCTCTCCCAGATAAGTATTTTGTGTCTTATTCTTGAAACAGAGTCCTGCATTCTGCACCACAGCAGCACTGTCACCTGGAACTCCTAACACCATTGACCAAAATCCTCCCTTACCATTTGGTTGTGCTTTTGTTCATACCAGTTCTTGGGAACACTTGTGGATGTTTCCAGTAGGCCTCATTACAAAAAGCAAGCAAATCAATTCCTGCAAAGCTGCGCAAAACCATTAAAAGCTACTGCCACAGCTGCAGCTGGAAAGCCATGAGCAAGCAGCCTGTTGGGAAATAAACACACAAAAATGAATCCAAATCTGCATCAAACCCATGCATCTTAGACCATGCTTCAAAGGCTGCCAAATCCCAACTCATCCAAACCCCGTACAAAGTGAATTCCAAATGCATCAGCCTTCAAAACTTTTGAGGAAGATACCAGTAGGCTGCAAAGCTCATGATGAGAAATGAATCTTGCAGCTAACAAAGTCTCAGCTCCAAATTACTGAAAGAACAGAGCAGGAATTCAATATGAAATTTTAGCTTCTGATTGAAAACATCAAGTCATCGAAATTCCAAGTCCAGTGTTGAACTGCACCACCCAGCTCCTAAGTCCTGCCCACTTGCTCAGTGAATTCATGCATCCCATTCACTCTTACCCGTCTCCAAAAGTTCACCACTAAAATGTTCCCATAACCTCACTAACAAGTGCAGAAAACCTTGATTTAGTAAATAATAAATTCGAATTGCAGGTTTTCATGGGACAAGAATGGTTCCCAAAATGAGCCTGTGACCCATGTTCAGATGCAGTGGCAGGACATGACAGACCTGACCAAGCAGCCCCTCAGAACACACCCACTGCCAAACAAGTGTAACACACTGTCATGTTTGCCCTTGAGCCTAGGCCAGGAGTGCTGCAAGAGCAATCTGCATTTCAATCATGTATCAGGACTGTAAGCTACTTCTGAGGCAAGGATATGGAATATGGATCTTGAAGGGAGGCTGGAGACAGTGCAAGATTTTCAATTAAAACAAAATGGCTACCATGACATCAACAAATCTCCAAGAAGAAGACATTCCTCTGGAAAAAAAACTTGAAAATTACTGTAACTATCCATTGTGCCATGCAGCACTTCAAGTTCTATTTATCTTAATAACAGAGTAAGGAAAATGGATGACTGTGGTGAGGTGGTTGGGAGGAATCAGGGCAATCAGAAAGCTGCATGCAGTATTTATGCTGGCAAACTGGTATTAACCACATTTTATACAAAAGACAACAGAGAGACATGAATACTGCATAATTAAGAGCCCAAGCAGCCCCCCAGAGTAGGAAGCTGTGCATCACAAACTGGAGGCACCAGTGCAGAGGGAGATAAGCACTGCAGCTGGTCACTGTACACTGCATTTCTAAAAGGCTTTCAACTGCTATTCCCAGAGACCTTTGAGATGGCACAGGATAAATGACAGATTTACTGGTGTTACTTCTCACAAAAGACAAAAGAAGGGGCAGAAACAAGCAGACAGTCTTCCCAACTCTGTAAGGCAGCATTTCCACAGGGATTGGCTCTGAAATAGTGTAATTCAGCGCTTTCAAAAGCAATATAAAAGGAGAGTCCTGAAGTAATGAAGGAGGGAATTTTTCTTGTCTTTTCTCATTGCAGGCAGTCAAAGCTGACAACAAAGAACTGAAGATGGTATCACAGCACCAAGTGATCAGTGAATTAAGCAAACCAGTTCAATGTCAATGAACTCAAATGTGTAGTGAAAAAAAACCCTAAGCCTATACAAAATACTGCCCTATAAATTAGTTACTACAGTTGAGCCTAGAAATTTCTGAGGTTAATGAAGAAAACTCTAGAAGCATGCTAGCTCAACAGTAATTAAAGGCAAATAATGCTGTGATTTCCCAAAGAATACCTGATAGTAAAGATGGATCTAAGATGCTGCAAATAGTTCTTGTCCTTACTTGCATTTAAAAATACCCATTTTAGTAAGCAGCACAACTAAACCTCCTACTCCTCCACAAGATACATCCCTACATTGTTGAAATGACAGCATTATAATGTTATGGAAGAAAAGGAGTTTAAAAGAAAGAGCAGGGAGAAGCAGAGGATATTCCCAGCAAAGGCAAAGCATTATGATGGCTTTGGCAGAATTTCCAGGTGGGTCATTGAGGGCTAAGAGCTGCACCAGCAAAAACAAACTTGGCATACTCAGTGACGTGCAGATCCAGCTCTTAGTATTGATAAAAAAGGGAAAAATCCAAGGCCATTTTCTTACAAGAAGGTGAGAACAGTGAAGAGGGAGCTTGACCATTTTAAGTTTAGCAAATTCATCTTTATCCTGAAGCACATTACAGTCAGGCTGAACAAATCTGATATAGAAGTTATTGAACCCCCCAGTTTCATTTACCTTCCTATTGGAACTGTGATTAAGGGCATACATCTCTACTCAGATTCTTATGTTTATTCTCCTACAAAAAGCAAAGCATGGTGTTTTGCTAGTGCAGCACCAGAAGGCCAGGATGACAACACTGAATTTCATCTAAGTCTCTGAATAGCATCTTGTTGG
This sequence comes from Melozone crissalis, assembly GCF_028551555.1. Taxonomy (NCBI): domain Eukaryota; kingdom Metazoa; phylum Chordata; class Aves; order Passeriformes; family Passerellidae; genus Melozone; species Melozone crissalis. The sequence continues at coordinate 2,478,768 of NW_026535840.1, read as the reverse complement.
TTTGGGTTTTTTCCCCATGATCTCCATAGTTATGCTAAGGGCAAATCTGTAATTGGCAATTTTTGTGAGGAATTCATCTGTAAACATGCTACATGGACTGGAAAAGTGGTAATAAACTAAACCAGAACTTTAAACCATTGATGGAAAACAAATTATATCAAGAGAGATAAGCAAGACAGAAATCTGAATCATTCCCTTCCTCCTTGCCCAAGTATTTACAGTGTATTTTGCAGTTTGAGTGACTTCAGCTGTCCAGATTGCCATCTTAGTGACTACAACTGCCCAAAGTGATGTGAAACAGAGCTGGTCAACATCCAAAACTTAAAGCTATTCATACTTCCATGCTGAGACCTGGCCTTTCCACACACAGAAGTGCTACTCATCAAGTGGTGTTTTTTTTAACATAATAAAATGTGCAGCAATGTCACAAATTTAAAAGGGCGATCTTGGCTCTACAAACAAGCCCTACTAGGGAGCCCCTTAGATGCCTCCATCTCAGAGTCCAGACCAAGAGCATTTCAGTAGCCACAAAGATGAAAATTACTGCATTATTACATTGTCTAATCTGATAAACCCTGATTACACCCAACACTTTGTATTTGCCTTGAGCAGAACTGTGTATTTTGACAAACACAAGTGACCAGTAAAGCACATAAAGCTGTGCCTGCAGAAGTGCAAACTGCAGTAACCTCAGCCCCCCATCTCCCATAATGCAGGCTTGGTGTAGCTGTTCAGCATGATGGGCACTAACATGCATTCCTGAATCACTGAATAAAGCCACAACACAATAAAGTGCATCAAAAGAAAAAAAAAAAAAGGCAGAGATGTCATACACTGTTTGCAAGAGGCTACCCTAAATTAGCAGACCAAGCATTAAAGTTTTACAGCCTTACCCACACGTACTGGCATCTTGCAGAAGGCTTTTTCAGCTGCTTTTAATGAGAAAAGGAGGAAGGAAGGATGCTAGAAGTTTTAGAATATAAACTTCAGAGGAAAGAAGTGAAAAGATTTTGGGGTGGGAGAGGAAGGAAATGAGACCTTTTCAATGGAAATGCACACTACTAAAGAATCGAGCAAATTTAGGAATAAAACCAAAAATCACTTGTAAAATGGTTTCTAAACTTCAACACTGGATACAACCTTTCAGAATTTTTAACCTGAACTTCAGCAGTTGGCTTGAAATAAATTTCTAAGCATATCTTAAACTTCCAATGGAGTAAGAGAAGAATGAGTAGGGATGGACAGGCTTTTCCAGAGTAACTACCACTTCAGTTTGGAAACAGTTTGCTGATGTGTGACCATCAGTGGGAACCATCACAGATCCTAAAAGCAGCAGAACCACTGGGCAGCAGACACAAAGAACAGAGGAGAATATGTTAACCACCTCTGCTGCTCTGCACCTTCCTCCCACAAACCATGAGAAACTAAGTAAAATTAGGCTATTTTTAGCTTGAAGTTTGCTGGTTTTGTTGCTAACAAGAAAAGGGGGGTTTTATACTAAAACCCCAGAGCTTTCTCCTCCCTTCAACTGGAACAAAAAGATATTAACACCCCCTTCATATCTTGGCCTGCTTCCATCCTGCCTGCCTGCCTCCTATGGCAACTATAAATTATTCTTTCAGATTACCTGAGGTTCTGGGGGAAAAAAAAAAACCCCAGCACTGGGTAGACTTTGACAGAATCATGGATAAATGAGTATGATGCCATTAACAGGACAGGCAGCATCAAGAAAGTTATTTCTAAAGAATACCTTTGTACAGAATGTGACACTGAATAATGAAGAACAGCTCAACAGCAGAGTAACTACCAGAGGGCAGAGATAAGGAAGGCTGTGTGATATTCAGAGAACATTATAAAACCTGCAAGAGTACTTCCATGTAATTGCATTTAGGGATGTGAAAAGGCAGAGGAACTAAATAGACATGAGGAGTTTTTTTTAAATGACTGATGCAAAGTAATTTCGAAGAAATAGAGGAAAGGTCTGCCTCTATTGCACAAAATTGGATAATGCTATAGACCTGCTACATATTTGACAAAACCCAGCTACCAACAGGAAATACATCAGACTGGAAAACCAAGGGGAGAATTAATAACATTTTCTGTCAGTCTAATCTCAGGAAGTGTTTTCTGCATTTATGACAGACTGACTGCATAATCCAGAACAAGCAGTCACACTCTCCCAAAATGAGCTTCTCTGGCCACTGAGTACCAAAGAAAAACAAGGGAGACTAAGCTTAGGAAATGTATTCAGCTGGAGATGGAGCAAGAAATGCTCATCAGACTTGGTAAAAAAAATTAAATCACCTACTTAACAACTACTTTTCTTAAAAAGTTATGATTCCTAACAAACACCGGCTTGATACTAATGCAGAGACGATGATATGAAAAGCCTGCAACTGTCTAATTCAAGGCCTCTTAAGGATAAAGTGTGGTAAGACTGACAAGAGCTCAGTGCTATCAATGGTACCTGAGCCCAGGAGAACACGAGTGAAGAACTGTTCAGCCTCCACTCAGTGTTTTAGCCATCAATCACAAACAGACATTAACATAAAGCCTACAAAGAACACCAACAATATACACAGGAATACAGCTGAGACACAAAAGTCCATCTCATGTAGCTCTTCCAAAGAATGCAACAAAAACCAAAAATAACCCTTAAAGCCTGGACAGGCTGGAGAAGAACATTACTGAACAGAAACTGACTTCTGTGCAATCCAGCCAAGAATTAGTACAAACAAACCAAGAGGTTTCTGTCAGGATCTTTTCTAAAAGTGCTCAACTGGTTTAGTACTACACAGAAATAATGAAGCACTGGGTCAGTGCTTCCTTCTCTAGCCCCATTCTCCATCCTGAAAAAAAAAATTTATGGAAATACACTTACATGAATCTACTCTCAATTGGTGTGATTCAGAAGAACTTCATTCTTCTCTCAGTGATGCAAGCAGGAGAAGGGATTTGCCAAGCAGACGTTTTTCACATTTTATTGCAGTAGATTAATACTAGTTGTGTTGCATTGCTTAAGATTTGTTGTACAATAACAGCTAAGACCAAATTCAAACCAAGATTTGGACCACATATAACTGAAGAATTCTCGAACTGAATTTCTGCAGGAAATTGGAAGTTTGCCCTGCTCTGCACAAGATGCTTTAGCAGACAATCTTCAGCGCTCTCTTCTAATCCTTGTTAGTCTTTAACTCTGCTTCTCTATTCTGCTATTTCGTACATGCTACCCCACATGGTGACAAATTCCCCCTGAGCCACTCCTTCCTAATCAACCACTGCAGTAGAAACTGCAGCAGCAGCAGCTCGGGCTGCAGATGTGGGACTGTAAATGTTGGGGAAAGAAGTGAAGCTGGGCATTTGCTCCCTCTCTGTGATGGTAAATTCAAAACCAGCCCTGTGGATAAAATACATAAGGTAGGTTCTTTCTCCTGATTATTTTTGCTGGTGTTTAACTGAGAAATCTTCACTGAAATCAAACAAAAGCAGTCAAAAATATGGTCTCTTAGGCGATGTGGATGGCCATAAGACTGTTTGCACCCACAAAAAGGATTTTCTCCAACAGCTTTACTCTGACATCCAGTCTTTTGCTGCTTTCCTTGAATTAAAGGTTCCTGATGGCAAAGGTTTACATTAAAAGGCAACTTTTGGTCTAACATGGTGGCATCATACTGTTTCCCACCATGCTTGGAAAAAATAACTTTTAGGTTCCAAGGGAAAGACTACAAGACTGCAAAAAATATCTAGCTTGCATGATTTCAGACTTTTCAAGAATTCCCTGCACACTTCACATTTGGAGTGCAATCTTCTCTACTCCATTTGGTGGGAGAAATGTGGAAGATTCCCCAGGATCTGCTCTGAAAGCCTGCCCATCACCCCAGAACAAGAATACCACAGGAAAGTGAACTATGGCTCTTGTCCTTCTTGTCAGGAGTCACTAATTGGTCCCAATTCTTCAGAAAGGAAAAAACAAAAATCACAAGTCCTGAGAATTTATTATATATAAACACACTTCAGATCTTACCTATATGGTCCTTGCAAAAGTTAATTCTGGGACTAAAAGATCCAAGCCTTTTCTTACCATTTTTCTAACACATGACAAAATTGAAATACTTAATAATTGCAATTAGCCTGTCATGGCAATTACACACCATCATCAGGAGCAGAAAACATACACACAAAGGAAGGAAATACTGACATTTCAGATTTTCTACCTACACCCACTAGGTTTACTAAGGCAGTTTTGAAGAAAAGAGTATTAAAATAACACAGAAGAACCAACATTAGGAAATGAGCCTCAAAGTCTGTTTCAGGCTAATTGTATGAGAGAGAAGACACTAAGAGTCAGCTTACAAGAGCAGAGGGTTGAGGATAAAACTTCAGATTTACTACCATGAATGCAATTACAAGCAGAACAAAACCAGTTTCCTGGAAATTCATGCATCAAATGCAACAGCACATTTTAATTTATGAATCTGTAACTTCACCTCATCATGATAAATGGATGACAGTAATTTTTTAACTTAATGTCAGTGGGTTGTAAAGATTAACACCCACATTCTTCCTTGCATAAATTAACTATCCAAAACTGATAGGCTGAGACTGATTCTCTGTTCCTACAAGGTGTAACAAATCTATGAACAACAGTATCATAATTTATAGTGTTCCATAATTACAATGACTTTTTTTTTTGCACAAGTCATTAACTCTTGCTTTCCTTTAGAAGGAACAGACCTCCACTACAACTCTTTGCAATCAGACCTCTTTTTCACTTGTAAAGACCTGATTTCATCTTTTTTGTTCTGTAGTGCTGTTTTCCTTTGGTTATAGTACCATACAACTGGCAACAACAAAACACAACTGAAAAAAAAATCCAATTTGAAGAAGATGCATGAATCTGAAAAGACCAATACACAGAAAAAGAAGAGCAGCATTTTGTTTATTATTAGATGTCATTTCTAAGAACATTAAAAAAACAACAACAAAACAAAAAACCAAAACAAAACAAACAAAACAACAACAAAGAAAAAACAACCAACCTTCCAAATGCTCACAATTCTCCTTCCCTTAGTGCCAGTGGGACAGGCAGGATTACCAGAAATAACTGACCTCTCAATCAGTCTGAGAAGAAATTTAAGATGAACTTTAAAGTAGGCAATTCTCTTGTGTGATGCAGAGCTCTGAATCACCAGCACCACCAGGGAAGGTGTGTACTGTATTTCCTAAAAAGTGTCTGTAACTCTGGATGCAATTCTGACTCCAGGATTCATTCTTTCCCCCCCACCTGCAAACTCAGCAGCTCCAACTCTCATGAGTGAGGAGCTGGCATGCCAGCTCAGCACAGAACCTGTTCTGAAAGCAATCTGCTATTTAAAGAGGCATTTCTTGCCCAGAAAGCCCAAGTTGGCATGAGATGTACAATGCTAACTCCTGTAGAAAAACCAGGGCTGTTAAATACCAGGTCTGGAATTCCCTTGTCTCTAACACAATGCACAATCCTCAAAGCACATTGCCTTCCCCAATTACTGAGTCATTTCCAAGAAAGGGCAGATACCATCTCCTTCCACTTCTGACCTTTCTGTTTAGACAGAGCAGTGTGTGAATGTTTTAATCCCCCAGAACACAGCAATGGTGCTGATACCCTGAGGAGTAAACCAAGTGTGGCTTGCACTGCTCCTTACAGTTACTCCTAATAATTACTGCTCTGTACATGAACTAGTAAAAAAAACCTTCCCAAAGCAAACAGGTGACATTGCCATTGAGAAACATCTTCTCAACAGAGCCCTTAAGAACAAGCATGACACTTGAAGTTTAAACAAATTAAATTAACATGGGCCAAAGGGCTCTACCAAAGCTTACAGAAGATGTTCTGCACACAATTTAATGGAAATACAGCAATGTTTACCTTTCTTGGACTTCATGGCATGTAGGCCTACACATCAGTGCTACCTGAATTAGTTTCTGCTTTTACTTACTGTGAAATAGTCAATCACTTAAATGTGTGCAACCAAAGAATGTAAATACACCAAAAAGCCAGGAGTCTTCTCTGAAATGAGCAGCTGCCCAATGACAGATTTTTCTTCTACACAACTATTATTGGGATGCTTAATTTTATTCTTCAAGTCCAAGAAATTTTAGAAAAAAAAACCAAACTGAAATGTGCTATTTTAATGAATCATAACTGTATAGATAAAAATAATCATTTAGCTCAATAAATCTGACAGAAGACTTTAACCTACTATGAAATCTCCCGAGTTTTAAAGAGATTCATGTATTTAATTCATTAGAAATTGACTTGTTTCATCTCTTTATTAACAGCTTTAGCAATACCTGCATAAATTTCATGAAATCTGAAGAACAGGCAAGGTTTGCACTATAAGCAAGAGGCAGGTTCATAAAGCACTTCCATCAAAGGCTAAATTACACAGGCAGAAAATAATTCTCAGCTTCTGCTACTCTGTATGAAGATGCTGAGATACACACAGGAGAGTAACCATGAATAACTAAGCCACACTATTTGCAGTAAAATCTTCTACACTCAGACCCAAGTCCATGTCAGGTACACAAGGATTTCTAAACTATGCATATGAAGGTGTATTTTAGCAGGATCAGCACCAAAAACAGGCACTGAGCAAAGGAAATGCTTTTGTTTTCCTCACTGAGGAAAGTGAGCCAGTGAGGGCAGAACCTTACTTCAGAGCTGGGATCTTTAAACACAAAAAGTGAAACAACTGCTTTCACTCTTCTTTTTAAATGATGAAGACACTCACTGCTTCAGTAAATACAGTTTACTACCCAAGGCCTGTTCATTGAAGAGATCTGTAAAAGTCTATTTTGTGTGACAGATATCTGTGACTCTGAAAATTCCAGAAATTCTACTGTGCATTGCACAGGAACTGGAACACAGGGTCTCTCAAGAACCTCTTTAAGGTACATGCACAGAAATGTGGAATTCCTTTTCTTGAGACTTCTCACAGCTGCAGAGAGGACCTGGAACTGCAGAGGTAAATGGAGCTGTGGGGATGGAGAAATGCACACCCACTGGGAGGGGACATTTGAAACAACAGCAATGGTTTCAAAAATCACTATAAAATCTCATCTTTTGCTGGTTTCCTATTGAAAAGTGATGAAAAATGTTCAAAGCATATAGAAGAACAATTGGATTCTGAAAATGATCATACCTGACACAGCAAGGAAATCATCAATACTTGTTATATCATCCACAGCCTCAGTAAGAACACGGATGTGACTCTCCCACGTACTCCTGTACATCTCCATGTTGTTTTTCACAACTTGACTTTTTGGTCTGGCAGCAAGAGCTAAAGCAGCATTAATGACCTGTACCAAAAACAGACAAAACCAATGAAATAATTATTTCTTCAGAAATTAAATCTTATGTTTTATTTAACATAGCAAAGCAGCATTCCTTTTCTCCAAACAGAAGTTTGCTCAGCTTTTGGATCTCTTCTCAAGCAGAAGTATCAGTCAGATGCTGCTTAGACCAACTTCCATTTCAGCTTCATAAATTAGGAAGCTGATCGAAGAGGACAGAAAAATCCCAACATTTTGCTTTTAGTTGGAAAATCACACTCTTTCACTTTGCTGTATATCAAATACAAGGAGGTTTTCACTCACACACTTATCAGAACAGCAACATCATTTCAGTTCTGAGTTTAACATCAAGAGCTTGCTATGGAGCGTCTCCACTGAGAGAGAGAATACCAGCCTCTGCCTTATAAAAGTGGGAGGGTTTTCCAGAACAACAGCTGTGTCTTTCAGGATCAGAGGTACAGGACACAACACATACTACAGCTAGATAAAAGCAACAGTCTGGTTGTGCTTAGTCAGTTCAGACTAAAACCAGAAATTATATCCACATGAGGAGAGATTTCATCTCTTTCAGAAAAAACTAACTGAAGATGCAAACACTGGATCCCAAAGTGATTTTTTCTACAGATACTTCTGCAGTCAATTAGCTAGAGAGGCTTTTTCCTAATATGGACATTTACTGATGTAATACACATCAACATTTTTAAATTAAACTAACACATATGCTGGGTAGAAGCTCAACATTCACCTTGCATTTCCCTTTTTTCCTTCTGAATACTGCTTATTTATAAAGGGGGGAATGATTTTAAGACAACCAAACGTCACGCAGAACATGGGGAGAATAAAAACAACACACCCTTGTTGCTGAGCATGGCAGAGAATTAAAAAGCACGGGAAGAGCAACACGAAAAGAAGAAAAAAACTCCAACATCCCAAATGAAATATATTACAAGTTATCTTTCCCTTCCTGGAAAAGGAGGAAACTGTTCAAGTTGCACAGTTGCACTGCCCTTGAAAACTTCATAAAAAGACTTTTCAAGATACTGTAATAGACTAGAATATGCTGGTGCAGTAACAATGAGAATTCTGCCTGCCCCATTTTGTTCAGCTGGGTTCCTGACTTGGTAACAAACATTTGTTACAAACAGGAAAAGAGCAGAAGCTCTGATACTGCCAGGAGCAAAAGGCATCAAGGCTGGAATCAAACAGGCAGCACCTATGTGCTGGGAGACACATTTACAAAAGTGGGGATGCAAGTTGTAATTAATAATTCTGCTGGTTTTGCATTAATTGACATTTGGTGAGGCAGGAAGATGCCACCCACGGAAACAATTTTTCTGAGAGGAGCTGCTGAGAGCTTCCTCCATGCCTAAAACCACCAATCAGTGACTGGTTTTGAAGACAGACGCATTGTTAAACCACTAGAAAGCTGAACACACCCCTGTGAACACACATGTTAGAAATGAACTTCAGGAAAAGCTGTCTGTCCTCTGGTGCCTGTAAAGAACAGTTCTTCCCTGCTGAGGCTGGGAGGCCTGCAGCAGAGACTACAGCACTTCAAGCTTGGAAGGACAGAACCAGGCTATGAGAAACCCCCCTCTGGGGTCAGGGTGAGAAAAGCCTCCCTCCCCTGAGCCTCTGCAACCACACATTAATGGTTTAAGGTTCATTGGCTCCCCTAGTTGATGTCACGGCTGTTCAACCCCCTTTTCCATATTAGCATTCCCCCTAGAATGTTCTCTCCTTTTCTGATCCCCTTTGGCTCTCATTTGCCACATTGCTCCACCCCTGTTGCCTTACTGGTTTCCCTGGTTTACTGCTCCTCCCTGCACCAATTTCCCTGTTTCCACTGGCCCTTGTCCCTCAGATCCACCCCTTCTTCCCTTTATTTTACCCTGCGCCCGTTTTTGTCTTTGTCCCTGTACCCTCTTAGAATAAGCACCCTTTGGATCTCCCGACAAAGACCCATCCTTGCCCTGTTTGCTAGCTCATTTCTAGCCAGCGTGCTCCAGGCCCTGAAAGTGCAGGTCGCCCAAAGGGACTCCCTGAACTGCAACAATTCCCTTCTCCTCCTGGGCCAGGGGCCGGGCAGGGGAGGCCACAGAGCCCCAGCCAAGGTAGGGCCGGGCAGGGGAGGCCACGGGGCCCCAGCCAAGGCAGGGCCGGGCAGGGGAGGCCACAGAGCCCCAGCCAAGGTAGGGCCGGGCAGGGGAGGCCACGGGGCCCCAGCCAAGGCAGGGCCGGGCAGGGGAGCCCTGAAGCCCCAGCCAAGGCAGGGCCGGGCAGGGGAGCCCTGAAGCCCCAGCCAAGGTAGGGCCGGGCCGGGCACCAGCAGCTGCAGGCAGGGTCAAGGGAGAGTCCAGGTCTCATTGGCTGCTGAGTCCAAGCCTGGCTGTCACTGTTATATATTCTAGAAAAATCCCCTTGCCCAGTATTTTCTCCTGGGAAGCTGAGAAGCCTCAGCTTCTCCATGTTTCGCTGCTTTGGAATGAGGTCTGGAGATTGCTTTATCCACCACATTAATTATTTTTACTTAATGACCAATCACCATCAGCTGTGTTGGACTCTGAGTCAGTCACGAGTTTTTATTGTTCATTCTTTTCTAGCCTTCTCTCTGTATCCTTCTTTTTCTTTAGTACAGTTTTACTATAGCATTCTTTAATATAATACCCTAAAATAATAAATCAGTGTTCTGAGAACATGGAGTCAGATTCCTCATATCTCACCTCATCCTGGGGACCCTCACGAACTCAACACCTGGCTGCTGAGATCCCGGCTCTCCACACGGTGTGGCCACCAAAGAAACCAAGGCAGCTCTGCAGCCTGGGCAGAAAGCAGCCCCTGGCTGGAGCTGAGATTCTGACACAGCCCCAGTGCTGCCTGAAGAGCCATCACCATCACCATGAGTGCTCTGGCCTGAAGAACCATCACCATCACCAGGAGTGCTCTGGCCTGAAGAGCCATCACCATCACCAGGAGTGCTCTGGCCTGAAGAACCATCACCATCACCAGGAGTGCTCTGGCCTGAAGAACCATCACCATCACCATGAGTGCTCTGGCCTGAAGAGCCATCACTATCACCACAAGTGCTCAAGCCAGCGCCCAGCAGGGCTCACGTCCCTGAGGAATCACCATCTGCAACTCCCAGGTGAGATCTTAACTCTTTCAGGGCCCAAACAAGGCTTGTAGACCTTCAGTCCTCCCTCGAGTGAGAGAAAAGGACAGAGTGAGGACACGTAGAGGAACAACATGCAGACACCAAGGTCAGTAAAGAAAGAATCGAGTCCCATATGGCAGGAGAATGGGGAGATGCCTTAAGTTTAAGCTGAAATCCTCTTGTAAAGCTATGGAGAAGAATATAATTGACACATCAGACTCTTTTTCTCCATAACTCATTGAAAAGTATGCGGGATGAAGCATTCAAATTGAAAATAGAGCAAAGGCATCTATGCTAAAAGTAAGCAGATGTTGAAGTAGAGAAGTTTGGACAGAGAGAGAGAGGAGTGATGAAGACTCTGTGCCCCCAGGCAGAGAAGAAGACCACCTCTGTTCTCAGAGATGATTTCAAAAGTAGATAAAGAGAACCTTTACTCTTAAACAGCTCATCCTTACAACAGTACCCCATAAGCTGATGTGGCCTATAAACACAAGTGTGAGAAGGCTGCAGAAAGATGGGAGGGACTTCACAACTGCAGATTTTCCAGACAGCTGCCATTTGTGAAAATTAAACACTACGACAGAACTGCTTCTTGTGGAGAAGTCTCCATGGCATGGCAAGGGACACTCCTCTCCCTAAGAGAACTGAAGAAAGGTTGTCCTAGAGGTGATAAACTGGCTGAATTGCTCTGTACATTGTTAGTGGGAAAGAAAAGGTTGCAGGGGGGAGGAGAAATGTTCTGAAAGTTTTATTTTGATTCTTATTATTCTTCATTTTAGTTACTGCTAATAAAGTTTTCTTCATACCTTTTTAAAGTTCTGAGCCTGCTTTGCCTTCCTCCTGATCCTGCCTCACAGCAGGAAATGAGTGAGTACATTCTAGTGAGTGCATTTAGCCAGCACCCAGCCCACCACATGATTTGCTGCATTGGCTGGGAAATCTCGAATTGGCAAACCAAAACAACTACAATAATTTCTCTAATTCTAACTCTAAACATCTGAAAACGGTGGAAAGCAGGTTTCAAGCAGTCAGCACATGTATTTTTGTCCAAATTATACTTTTTGTTAGGATGCACAGCACACCCAGAAATTCAGTGCCTATCCCTGTACAGCTGCATACAAGCAATCACCTCCAGTTTCTCTATTTCAATAGCAATACCCACGATACATAACATTCCACAGGCAGTGCAATATATAAAAGCCCATTTCTGTTTAGCTCTACAGCAGCTTCTCCAACACTTCTAAAATTAAGAAATTTGTAGGAGTTGAGGCTTTAACTATTTTCATTCCTATCACGCTTGATCCATTTTCACAGGATCAATTTTCTAAGCCAGGGGCTCAAAATTTCCCCTCAATAATTCTTAGGTCACATTGGTCCTGTTTGTACTCACCACACTAACTAGCTTAGGTTTTAAAATGTGTCCATCAAGACTGAAATACTGAACAGGTAGTTTCTAACTTTTCTGTTTAAGACCCTAATTAGACATCAACTGAAAGTCAAACTCTATTTCTGCTGAAACACAATAGTCTTTTTCTTACTGCATTTTCTTCTTTGTTTGGCAGATTTACCAGGTTGGCTCTGCCAAAAGTAACAATGGGACGGTGCAAAAAGCTGTTTCACTATCAGAGCCAGCATCTTTTATCTCACCAAAGATAGCAAGAACCAACTTTTGTCTCACCACATGCAATAAAGAGGTGAACTGCTTGGGAAGATCATGAAAACTGTTACAGAATGTAGCCAACTTTATCAGATGGGTGCATTTGGAAATGCTTATGACTTCAGATATCTCTGGAAAAGAAGTCCTGAAGCCTGCAGTAACTAGAGGCCAGGCAGGTGGGCACCCTGCTCTAACAGCACATGGGCTGAGGCTGCACAAGGGCTGCAAATTATCACCTCTGACCACCTCAACAACATCAAGCAGAGCATTTACCTAAGGCTTCCCTCAGGAAATTTACAGCTACAACTGAAATCAGGTCCATCCCACACAAAGGCAGCTAATCCTGAATTAAAGAATTAAACATTAAAGGTGACGTTGTTCCTTATGGTTCCCCTGGTAAACTGCTCTAACCCTTAATGTCCTCCTCAGAAAAGACTGAATTTCACTTTGGATAAACATGGCTTCCAGAAGTGTGGAAACAACTCAGAAAAACATCCCATAGAACAATTCAGCCTGCTAGTAATGAAACCAAAATGCTGTCATAGCTAAATTGCAGAGCACACTACAGACCCCATGTCCTTGTCCTGCCAGGGAACCACATCAAGGTAGGAGACTTTTGGCCAAGCACAGATCCACAGTGAGCTTTGTTCTGTCTGGAACTGTCCCAAAGCACGATCCACATGCACTGTTCAGGCTGTGTACTCCCAGTCTAGCCCAGCAAACTTGAAGACATTATCACACTAGTAAAATGGAGACTTTAAACCCTCTTCTCCTGTAAAAAGAAGAAAAAAACCAAAAAAGGAAAAGAAAACTTCACACTGGGACATACTCAGACTCACCAACAAGAGACCAAGCTGAAAATGTCACTTTCTTAGGCTTCATGAGGTTTACTAGCTTTTCTACTTCACTCCAACTATTTTTTTAATTGGCCTTAAGAAACAATGAGAGAAAAACTCATCAGAAGTCCCTGTTTCACCACTGCTTCCTGATCTAAAATAAGGTTAACATTTGTTACTGGCTAATTAAAAATAGCTTTATTCTACCTTATTACTGCATATTAGGCTGTTCAAATTCCATTATTACTTTTTCCCCATTTGTATTCCTGCACACAAATATCACAGTTCAGGTTACCAGAAAGCTGCTACTACTCCTGCTCACTGCTGGGGCATTTCATAGGAGCTAAATTACCAGTTTTCAAATAAATCCTTGGACTTGTGAGCAAACAAGAGTAAAAAGTACATAGGCAGGGTTGGATTAACATTACCAGAGAATGCTTTTACAGTCTTTCAATACAAAAACAAGGTAAAAAGCAACAGCAAATGTCTGTTATGACAGTGACTACAGCAGAAGGAAACTAGACATTTCTTAGAAATTAAATATAAGGATATTCTGAATATCAAAAACTGTTAGCCCCTCTAACCAAAACAAGAAAAATACCTGAATTAATAGTTTGGGTTTTGTTTGGTAATTATCTCTCTTTCCAGCTGAACAGGAGCTGGCCACCCAGCTCATCCAGCAGATTGCACATCCAGCAGAATAATTTCCAACAAAATTAGGTGGGCAAATACATCAACTTGACACAGTAACAGCAGTGCCAAGTTCAATCAAATATTTTTCCAATGTGCTCGAGAAATTTACCTCCAAGAACAGAAGGGTCAGTGGTATGGTCATATTCAGTCAGGATGCTCATATTCAAGGTGAGCAGTACATCAATTTGTCATTTGAGTCTGACATTTCTAGAGATCAGAATCCATGCCTTTGTTTAAAATCAAAACTATCCTGTGCATCTTACACTGACCCCAATTAATTCATGTAATGTGACCAGTTTCTGAACAAGGTTAATCGAGGTATATACATGGATAACACAACAAAACACAGAAAACTGGTTTCTGAGCTTTTAGAAGGTGCATTTTTTCCAAGCTGTTAGTAAGTACTGATGCTACATCACAAAAGAAATTGCACTACTTGGGACTGTAAGGAAGAAAACTCATGTCCAGCTGGTTTTGATGGAAGAGAACCTGAGGGTTTTCCTCTTTTTTTCAAAAATGATCACTGAACATGTAAAATGCAGCCCTGCAGCTGGGGTGGAGGGACATACTCATCATGGCACAGCCTGGGAAGCAGCGCTGCTGGAAAAGGAGCTGACACCCTGCCCGTGTCAGCAGCACTGCCCAGGGACAGCTGACAGCACAGGCAGCTCCAAGGGCTCGGTGCAGAGAGGAGGTGACACCTCTGGATCACACCTGTGTCCAGTTTGGGGCTCTCTGACACAACACAGACAACAATAAGTAAGCACGTTCAGCAGAAGGCCACCTAGAGGGTTATGGGCTGGAGCTCTTACCCTGCAAGGAGGGAGAGAGATCTGAGCTTTTCAGCCTGAGGAAAAGGCACCTTCAGAGGGCCCCAAGAGCAGCCCTGCAACACACAGGAGCTGACAAAACCAGCACAGGCAGGCTCTCCACAGCCACGCACGGTGGAAGGGTATTCTGACAGCAGGCAGAGGGAGGAGCTGATCAGAGATGGCACAGATGCACACAGGAGACATTTCACACCAGGGTCAGGCTGTGGAACGAGTTGCCCAAACAGTTTGTGCAGTCTCTGCCCTTGGCCTTTCAACACTTGACCGGTCAAAGTTTAGAGAAAGGTCAGAGTTCAGTTTGGAATTGAGCATTGAAACCAACAGCTGTGAGCTGTAGACATCCCAAGGTCCCTTCCAACCTGAACTACTGTGGTTCTGCAATGCAGTTACTCTGTAACTCCGTGATAAGTCCTGACATCAATTCCTTCTGGGGCAGAGTGACACACTTCCCCAGGGTAATCTAGGAAAGGTAACAGAAATGCAAGCAATGCAATCATGACAGGATTTCCTAGGTCACTAATAGGACACTAATAGTGGTTCTACTAAAGAAACCACAGAAACATGCTGGCTCTCTGCTGTTGTTGCTCTTTTAACACAAAATTGTGGGGAACTTCTGCCAAGCTGTGCCTGGCACTTCTCTTAACACAGCAGGGGAGCTTAAATACCCAGATACACCCAAGCTCTGCAAAAAAGAGAATCTATTTACTGCTAAGTCAAACAAACAAACTTGGAAGCAAAAACCCCCATTATAATGGTAAAAAGGTGCAAGGATATGTGACACTGTTGCTTTGGCATCTGGCCTATAAAGCAATTGCAGTAACACAGATATGAAAAACCCATAACAATTTAAAGCTTTGAAAGCTGAATATCTTGTATACAACATATTTAATCATAAAGTGCCTTTCAGTCAATGTAAATAAATAAAATTGAGGTTGTGTTGATAACAGCCCTAGACAATAGAGACACAGTCTACCCAAGGGCTAAGTGCATTCCAAGAGTAAATAAATTACTGGCTGTATGTGTTAATAAAACTGACTTGAATTGCTTGGTAAATTCAAAAACCCCACTGGAAACAGCTGAAAGGAGATGCAGAGTAAAGGGAGATTATTTAATCATTATATCAAAAGTGACATATGAAGACAAAGCAAGATTGTACTTCCACAAGAGGCTTTCATCCATTTCTGAACATCAGAGAACTTCACCCATAGCCCTCTCCTCCCCTCACAACACCCCAGAAAATGCCACTTCAGCAGCATCATCCAGTCCTGATAGTTATGAGGAGCTAAGTGTACAGGTGGTACATGACCATAAAGTTTTACATTATGTTCAAGATTAGGACACCTAGTGCTTCAGAAAGAGACTAAAAAATCCAACAAGAAACAATGATGCAATAAGAACTCAGCAACCCTGAAAATACTAAATGCAGTGGTGAAATAAGTAAGACAAATTATGAGCCAAGACAAAATTTCAAAGTCCTATTTGCAACCTCTCCTTTAGCAGAACTAGTATTTAAAGAACTTACCAGATTCTTTCTCCTTTCCCACAATTTAAAAAGCAGGAAGGAGGGATATCACTCAGGGCATGTGGTTTAACACTGAACATACCTGACTATGTTTGGTAGTAAGCTTGATAAGGTATATATGAGTTATATATGAGTTGTTCTGAGAATATGAGCCAACTTGAAGCTCTGCAAAAAACCTCAGTGAACAAAGAGTTGCATTACCTCGCCTTAAAATCTAGCAAAAGCCTTCTTGATAGCAACAATTAAAGGAAGATTAAACTTTTATATGGTTATTAAAAGCTACTGGCCAAGGAACTTGTGACTAAATTAAGAGCACACAGACTAAGCAATCCCTCAAGAACAAACAGAACTGTGGGCAAGGGGGTAACCCAGCAATTCCACAAACATTATTGGTCTGAAACACCAGGCAAGAAATTAAGACAAAATTCAGCATGGTTTTGTCTCCTGGTGCCTGGGCAGTGGCAGCCAGTAATACAGAGAAATATATTATTACACTGGGATAAGTTTTTTGTATTTTATGAAAACAAATGGTGTAATTTCATTCAAAAGCAAACCTTCTAACATAGTCTGGCCCTGCTGAGAGGCATGATGCACTCCTCAGGAACAAAACCAAACTCACACACACCAAGCAGCCCTCTAAAGCTGTTTCTACCCCTGTACACATCTGTGTTTTGGCTTTACTTAGGGACTACATGCACATTTCTGAATAAATCTGAAACCCTTCTACAGAAAAGGCACACAAAGTTATCTTTAACAAAACAAACTTTCCATTATTTTAGTTTAAAATGTCACAAAAGCACAAAAGAACTGACAATGCAGTTAATTATTCAGCATTTACACTTGGGTGGATAGTCACTCTGTTTTTTGGAGACGGACATCAGAATAGGCTGAACACTGACAGACTGATTCTTAAGTGCATCCAACAGCACTTCCCTTCCAGTACTTACTTCACCTGACCTGACAAGTGCAGCAGACAGCAGATCCCCAAACACATTGGGCTGTTTTTGCAGGTCAGATTTCAGGTGTCTGATTTGCATGGAACCATAATTTCAGTTACTGTTGCTTTGTTTTGCAGTATTGAAACTCAAGTAAGGAGAATGAACATTCCTATTCCTGCCTTTCTGAATACAGTGTCTGTAAGAGACCCAGGGTATGTTTTGGATAGGATATTTGAAGGTATGTGGGTGGATTGCACAAATTCCCTGGTTTATTTCAAGAACCAAAAGTGCATTTTTTGACTTATTATAAAATCACTGTTCCTCCGACCTCCAAATACAATATTTTTTGTATTAGCTATACAGCCATTATCCAGGATCTCACCTAGGATCCAGCAAATCATAACACTGGGCAATTACTTTGATTTTAGGTACAGTTTGAATGTTCTAACTAAAAATTACTTTCTTTTAGCCACAGCTTGTATACATGGGGACAATTAGATTCTGCTCAGAAAGCCACAGAACGCTTCACTCAAGTTTATCAAGCCTTAAACAATGCAGTCTCAAAATCCTGATTTCAAGATAAGCACATTCTTAAAATGGAAGCTTAAAATAATCCTCAGGACTTACTGATACACGTAAGAAGAAATTTTAAAAAATCTGAGTTCTGCTTATAATGGTTTTGAGTATAAAATAACAAAACAAAACATAGTGGAAGTCTTATCTTCAACAGTGCTGCACTGAAATCTAGAGCTCAGCTACCCACAGTTCACTGTAAGTGTATTTACCTTTGTGTTCCAAGCCTCTTCATGCAGCAAAGCTCTTCAGAGATGTAAACCTCTTCTGTGTTTTCTTAGGCTGTGTAAATGCTCTATCAGAGCACACCAGCAGCACCAGCTACATTGGGATAAAACTCCTTTCCTCTGGGCACATCTGGATTTGCTGATCAAGCTGGGACATTGGGATAAAACTCCTTTCCTCTGGGCACAGCTGGGTTTGCTGATCAAGCTGGGACAAGCCATGCACACATCACACTCCCACAGCTGTGGCACAGCTGCCGAGCACAGGCAGGCAGAAAACTCTCTGGGAATCACAGTCTAAGGACTTGATCTCAAAAGGTGTTCAGCATAAAATGCCCCTGTGTCTAAATACAATCCCCATAATTATCAATCAAATTAGCTGCACGCTAAAATTACAGTATAAAACTGAAGCTTTTATCATTAACCTTCTGTTTATTGGATTTTATACCCAAGTAAATCTTGAGTCCAATTTATAATGTAATGCATATAAAACAGAAAGGTCCTCATGGACTATTCATTCATGTACCAAACTTGAGAGAGATGAAATAAAACTGTAATGAAACTGGAACAATTGCACTGTAACTACACTACAGCTACAGTCCTTGAATATTTGGTAAGATGAACACACACATGGATTACATTCATAAACTGGCATGGGGGAAGGACAGCAGTACAGCTCAACATGTATGACACAACTATTGCTTCATGTACATTTTAAAGTACATTATACAAAATCCCAACCAAAACAGCAACAGGAAAATACAAACAACCTACTACATTAGTATTAATTAGTTCCTCCTTCCCTCTTGGGATTTCTAACAAAACCATCACCATTACAAACAAAACTCTTCTTTAGTAATTATTTAAATGCCAATGCCCTTCATTTCCTATAACATCTATAAGCTATGGTATGGTCTGAGCTGAAGCCAACAGCAAGCCTTCAACCTCACACAAAAACAAGTAACTGAACAGACAGAGAGCAGAAAGCTTTGGGAGAGTTACACAGAGACAGGAATATGGAAGTTGGAAATCTATGATGTGCCTCTGGAAAGAACAGGTAGAAACAGGCTGGTGACAAAGTGGGGTGCACAGGCATCCTCAAGTGTACCCCATGTCACTCACACAGTCACACAAACTCCAGTTCTTCACCTGTTTCTGCTACAGTCAAAATCGAAGCAGCAGCAAACACTGTCATGCCCTTTGTGGTCCTGGAGGTTTTTCCTGTCCTCCCAAGGCCTCACTCCGTGCTCCTGGCTCCCACTGTGGCTTCAAGGACCTTGCTGGGCTTTCCTTGCTGCAGGCCACAAACACCCCAATCTTCCTGGGCTGCTGCTCTCCTGCTGTGGCAGACCTCTCATTAGGGGTAGAAATGAGCCAAGACACAGATTCTCATTTAACAATGTGAAAAGGATCCTGGTTTATTCTTCTCTACAGCCTAGCCATCCTGACTCTGACTACAGCAAACTCCTGCTGTTGGCTTTTCTGGCAGACTCAGACTGCTGGCTATTTCCTGTTGGAATGTGACTGCAAGCATTTCCTTGCTGTCTCTGACCACAGGCTTTTCCCTAGCTCCACTATGACTGCAGGCTCCACAGCAGGCTCTGAGTCAATCAGATCCAGACTGACCTCCCAGCAGATCTTTTGCAGCAGCTCTCTTCCTTGTTTCCTTCTTCTTTGTGTTGCTCTGGATCATTCCTTCTTCCTCAGGGCTCCTCTACCTCCTCAAGGTGTAATTCCTCCAGGCCCTCCCTGACCAGCCAAAACACCCCTTTTATCACATGTATCTTTTTTTAGTCACAGCTGCAACCCAACAAGGGCAAGGCTGTTCTTCTTCTTTGGTAATTAGTACAGCTGTGACTTATCAGAGGTGAGGTCACTTGTAATCCCTTCTTCTACACCTACACTCTCTCCCAGTTCAACACAACACAGCTGTGAACAGACAAATAAGCCAACAGCCTATGCAGAGCACATTCTTCCTCCAGCAGGATTAGTGCCAGAACAACACTCAGGTGATGTGTTTGTCTTCCCTTAGAGCAGGACCAGCAATGGGAAGGGCCTGCTTGCATTAAGTAAGAACATTGAGTGCTGGTGGTTTAACCACAGCCAGCAATTGAGAACCACACTTGAAGCCATGCATGCAAGCAAAGGAAAACAGGGAATTCCCATCTTCAGCCAACCCCAGGAAAACAGGGCTCCATCACTGGTTTTACATCCAATGCCATGTGTGCTTGTTCTGATGTTCTGCTCACAGCCCTGAGGTCAGAACTCTCTACTGTCCATCTTCTTCCTGTCAGAGGTCAATTACAGCAAACTCTCCTGCACAGGACAACCACCACCATCCTGTTGGCCAGGTCTCATTGCAGCTCCTGGCTGTCAGAGCTACATGGGATAACAGTTCCATACTCGAGGAAGTTACAGAAAGGCACAGCAAAAATCCAGAGTAAGGTTATGGCATCCTAGCCAAACATATTGGCCACATCTTTTCCTGCTAGGATGTCAATACCAGCATGTGTGGGAAATAAAATGTGAAAACCAACACCACCAAAGACTTTCATAGAGCTCTTAGCAAATGCAAAATTATCTACAAGTACACATCAAGTTGCCTGTGTAGCCTACAAAATCCTAAGAATAATCTTGAAAATACTACAACCCCACGACACACACAATGGCATGACCTTATCTGAAAACTGAAATTTATTTCCCATCAATTCATCACGTAAAGATATACTGGGGGGGGAATTAGCTTGGTAAACAACACCTGAAATTGTTCTGTTTGCAATAGCAGCAAAAGCTTTGTGACATAAAAAAAGCTTTTCTAACTCCGAGTAGCAAATTAAGACTCTGCCTCCTTGTTAACAGGAATGCACAATCATCTAACAGATACAGGAAGGAAACCAACTGCTGCTGTATTTTACTATTACTTTCAAAGCTGCTGTGACTTTTCCCAATTACTTTTAATTAGGAATTTAGTAAAGCAGGCAGTCAAATTGCCAGATATTTTTGCAAATATGAATGCAAAGTGGAACACAGAAAATCCCCTTGCAGACCACATTACCTCTCTTTGCCCCATTTAATGACATTATAGCATTGTAGTTTGCACTCAAAAATCATGAAAACACAAGAAGGGTAGTCATCCGTTGCCTTGAATTTGATTACACTCCTGTAAAACCATTTAAAAGCTCTTTTTAAAATCATGGAAGCTGAGAGACATGAACCAACCAATATTTTTAAGATCTGCCCTTTCACCCCTCTGCAGGTCAGCATTTACATTTGGGTGGATAGTCACTCTTTTTTTTGGAGACAGACATCAGAATAGGCTGAACACTGACAGACTGATTCTTAAGTGCATCCAACAGCACCTTCCTTCCAGAACTTACTTCACCTGACCTGACAAGTGCAGCAGACAGCAGATCCCCAAACACATTGGGCTGTTTTTGCAGGTCAGATTTCAGGTGTCTGATTTGCATGGAACCATAATTTCAGTTGCTTTAGCTTTGTTTTGCAGGATTGAAACTCAAGTAAGGAGAATGAACATTCCTATTCCTGCCTTTCTGAATACAGTGTCTGTAAGTGACCCAGGGAATGTTTTGGATAGGATATTTGAAGGTATGGGGGTGGATTGCACAATGGATGGAATGGCAGTGGCTGGAAGGGAGTGCTGGGGTCAGTCTGGCCCAGGCAGGACCACATCCACAATTCCTTTAACATCCTCCCTCAGAGCTGTGCCACAATTCCCCCAAAATCACTGAAGCCTGACCCTGCACAAAGGGCAAGGGAATAGTGTGCAGGGAATAAAAATGAATTTGCTGTCCAGCTCATGCAGAAGGCAGCAGCAATCTCCAGAAGGCTTGTTCAGCAGCTGCAGCCCCTGGAACACAGAGGCACACACAGGACATGGAGCACACAGCCCATCCTGGCACCAGTGCAGCTCCACCAGGCTCATGGGCACCTCACCCACTGCCCCAAGTGCTTGCCAGACTCAGTGCTCCCATCTGTTCCACATCTGCATCCCCTGGTGACTGCAGGGTGACACAAGAATCCCCCTCACACTGCCAGTGCTCCAGCTGGAAAACATCTCCAGGTAGATGTAATGCTGGTAACAGAGATGCACATTGCCCCAAAAAAGCCATGTCAGATGGATTCATGGATTAGTGATTTTAGCTCCTTGCTTCCACAAGAGCAATGAATTCCCTTGTCAGCCTGTGCTATTTACACCTCTCTATTACTGCATGCTACAGCCACTTACATTTTTGGCTCTTTATTGCTGCCCATACCTCTCTTCCAAAAACCATGTAGGACTCCATCTCTTAACAGTGATATTATTCTGCTGTCTTGTACTGCTCTAAGCTTTCCTACCCTGCTCCCCAGACTCAGTAGGTTCTATACCACAAGAAGTCTCTAATAATGATTCTTTATTGCCATTCTTCCCATCCTAGCATTTTGCTGTAGAACTGTCACCAACGAAATGTAGCATCTCTAACTTATAAATCCAGAAAAAAAGGATGAAGTTGAGGAGATTAAAAAAAAAATACCTTTCTAGGAAAAACACTTTCAAGTTTTAAAGGCAAAGGGAAAAACAAATTGTTTATAAAACATTCATAGCACTATGGTGCAATAGAGCAAATGCCCTCCAGCAACTTTAACATCTCAATCAGTCTCATGCCTTATGTACACTGACTGCAGGTGAGGCAAGAGGAGGATAAAACAGGACAGCTTCTGTATTGCTGCAGAAGCTGAGGCTACTCATGGTTTGTATTTTTGTTTAATATTACAAGGTGAGAATTTGTTGAGGACTCTAGTCTAACTCAACAGATGTTGGAAGATGAAAGTTAAGACTGAAAACAACCCCAAGGCATTTTGTAGTTAATTATTCTCTCTCCAAGTACTATGATAAGTGAGCCAAGCAGTCACAGCCAGCATGAGACTTTCAGGGGAACCTAAGAGTTACAGTGGGGGAGATGTTCCCCCCTTTCTAACTGTTTATTAGGAAGCTCAAGCCAAAACAAACATCAGAGTGTACAGAAGCATAAAGTACTGTGCCTACATGAAAATCATCATTTCACCAGACCAACCTTCCTTTCAGAAACAGTACTACTAAGGCACAATACATTTAATTTAATTCTCCACTGAAAGGCTGGAGATGATACCTAAGAAGTCCAATACTGTTGGATACTAACATCTGTTGTCTGCCTTTTAAGCAGATGGTAGAGATCTCATTGATTTACCATGTTCTCCCCCATTACTTCTGCCCTGTATCTGAGGGAAATTGTATTAATACAGATAAAAAGAGATGCCACAAAGATGGTTCAAGCAAGAAACTGAGGTTATTTAAGTGATGTTGGTGAAGAGTCTTTATGAGGCTGAGAAAAAAATCTTCTTCAATGTTTTCCACTATTTAACGTGCCAGAGCAAATAAAAAATGGATGATTGGTTTTTCTCTCATGAAAGAGTAAATATACAGGAAATGCAAACTAGCTTCAAAAATCCACAGCATCATAAAATACATACTTGAACTCCAATACCTGAAAAATGCAACACATCAAAAGTCCTGCCCACTGATCAGCTATCAAGTCACACTTTTGTGAACAAGAATTTTCATGTTTGCTATTACCTATTTCCTAGAAAATTACACTGAAGGAAATAATATCCATTTGTCTGTATCAACAAAAAAAAGGCAAGACAATTTAAGTGTAAATCCCTGGAAAGAATTCTTTAGCTCTTCTCAAAGGAAGAGCTGAATTCCTCCATCCATTTTCATAACAGAAAAACACAATATTTAATTTCAAGAAATAATTATAGGACATTCCCATGAAAGCTTGATCAAAACTTATAAAGCATAACAGAGGCACAATCATTTCCTAAGAAAGCAAGCAGAGAGCACACCAGCCCTGCTTGGGAAGCCGAGCTTCTCAAGTTGGATGTTTGTGTGTGGGGCACGGAGCTGCCTCTCTTGGGCTGGTGAAAGCTTCCACGACACTTGGCACCAAACTGGAGGCCATGGCTGTACTTGGCAGAGCAGAGAATGCAAGTGGCTGCTGCACTGGAATGGATGCTTTGCCTGGATCCCGTCTGCACACACACACACTCTCCAAAAAACCCCTCAATCCCCCAACTCTTGGTTCTGTGGTATTTCTGAATTCACTGATAAATGCAGATGATTTCACATGACTCTGAAAGACACATGACAGGCTTAATATTCTCTGCTAGCAAGATAGGAAAGAAAGCATCACTACAACAGGGCTGAAATTGAAATTCAAAGGAAGGAAGGCTGCAGGGGCTGGTTTCTTACAAGGCTTGGTGGGTTTTGCCCTTCTCACTGCAGGTACACGTGTCAGTAGGGAAACAGCTCTATAATACCAAAATACAGCAGTCAGTTCCAGATGTCACATTGGCATTGAAGAAACAGATGAATTATGCTGGACAAGCCAAATACAAAATGTTCAAGACAGCTGTCAGATCAGTATTTCAATGGTCTGTAAACATGTGTATAAATATATTCCCACTGATCAGCTCAGCATCTTCCTTACTCCACTACCTCTCTCCCTGTTGCCTGAACTGCCACAGTGACTTATTTACCAAACCAGCATAGCCAAAAAATCACCTTCTGTATTTACCAGGGTGGAATCCTCTGAACCCCTCAGGGAAAGCCCCAGGGCCTCACCCTGGAAGGACACACCAAGGAGTCCCCACCTAGGCTGAAAGAGAAGCTCACCCAAGCAGCTTTTCCACAGGAGATGCTCACTGGGAATTGGGTAGCAGCACCCACCACCTAAACACCACGCTGCTACACACTGGTTTACCACAGAGCAGGCAGTATTAAAAGCTACTAGCAGCATATTGAGTTCTAAGCAGCAAGAAAAGATGGCATTCAAAATCACAGCTGAATCCTTCACAACTGTGCCAAGTGTTACACACTTTTTATTAGTTACAGAGAATTGCTTCTCACCTCACTTTATAACCAGATGGTTTCTATCTATCTCTCAATAATTCAGAGAAAAACAGAGCTCACCAAAATACTGAGATCCAAGGTTCTGCTTATGCCAGTGCTTACACCTCTTCTTTAAAATATCTGGTAAAATTTTCCATGGGATCAAATGACTTCTAAGAATTTTTTATCACCATCTGAAGATCAAGCTAAACCATGAACATTTGTGTTTTTTTCTTGCATTTTCCTTCCTTTCATGATGTTCCAGTAATTACCCTGTACCACTCTGGTACCTAGCAGCAAGCTCCAGTGAGAGCTCCCTTTCAAAGGAAGTGAGCCTAAAATTCACTTTTTCAGATACAGCTCTTCTAAAATATCCCAAACTCCCTGCTCCTTACAACTCTCCAGGGATCTTTATGCCAATAAAAAGGCTCCAGGCAGAGCCCTATGACACACAATCTTAGCTGTTGCCTTAAGACCACTCACCTCTGATCTCCACTTGGACACAACTGTTCCAGTTTTAGGCTCAAGGACATTCTTCTCAAAAGCAGCAGCTCAGGATTTGAAAGCTGATCAGACCATAAAAATGTAAAAACCTATGAAGAATTTGGATAGAGAAACCAGAATCTCTGGTTTCTGGCTATTCTCTGGTTTCCCACAGGACAGTTCTCCCTCTCTGTGTTAACAGGTTTACCATTATTACCAGGTATTCTTAGAGCAACCAGTCTTCCTCAAATACACCACTGAAGTGAAGCACAGGAGTAACAAACCCAAAATGGGTATTAGCAAAACAGCTCCACAGATTTATAGCCTTGCTTTTAAAAACAAAAGCTTCTTAGCTTCTTTTGGTTTTCCCTTCCCTTTCTTTCCCATGCACTCAGCTGAAGTCAAGGTTCTGCTGACACACCAGGACAGGAACATGGATTCCCAATACAAGTGACACTGGAGATCTTACTTACCTGACAACACCCAATTCTCCCAGCCAAAAGTGAGTTATGGGAACAGAAATAATCCTTCACCAAATCATATGCAACCAGCTGTTCATTTTTTTATTATTATTACTGATTGAACACTAAATTAATTTCTCATAACACATTCATAACATTCCAGGACCATTATGTGTTTTGCATTGGCTCCAATATAAACGCCCAGCTTATTTCATTTGTTGAACAGTCAAAATATTGGCTAATAATTTCACTTGACAAAACAAAAAAAGGTTTGTGGATGTGACAGTCAGGTCAGAGACCAAGAAAACCAGATAAGTTTTCCCAGAATTGGCTTATGAGACTTTAGGGAGTCGAAGATGAACAATGATCACTTGTTATTATAAACAACCTGCAAGTGTTGTTTTTCTACTCTGTGTTTTCCTGCTTTTCTCAAAGATTGTTTATAGGAAAGGGGTTTTCTGCAAACTCCCAAGTGTTTTCTGTAATTGCTAGGGGGTTTTTGGTTGGTACTTTTTGGGGCATTTGGGGTCAGGAGGCTCTTTTATTTCTACTTTATCAGATTTCAATCCATACCATGCTTTCCTTTAATAAATATTTTGTAAAGCACATAAAATACCTTTCCTTTCACTCTGAAGATTTAAGAGCATTGGGGAGTTCTGCATGTGAATTTCCCCACTCTGAACTCTAACTGATATGCCTCACAGGGAAATTAAGACATAATTATTTTCCCTATGGAAAGTTTCTAAATGATATGGCATAATCTGGTGTACTGAAAAAAATGCAGGAGCCTTAATCTGCTATTTCTTACCTAGGTAAAAAGCAAATTGCTTTCACAGGGCATGGTCCTTATCTAAGAAAGCAGCAAATCCTGCACAATGAACATGCCATTAGCTGTAATATAATCTTCTGTATATTCCACATTCTCTTTTCAGTCAGATTTATAATCATCAACTAATTCACCCCAGTTTACCTTGAGGTTAAACAAAAGAAAAGAAAGAAACCCAAGAAACTTTCATTTTAGCACATGAAATTAAAAGCCCAGAAACTTAAATGAAGAAAAATCAATATTTTAGTCAAAATTAGATTTTAAGAGTTTCTGGTATCAGACATGGAGTTTCAATTTCAATTAAAAAGCTGTATTGGGATGCATAATAATCCATTATAAAAGTGCACTTGACCTCTGGAGAAACAAAGAAGCTGGAAGAAGCCTTCTTACAAATCCAGGAACAAATTAAATCACATACCAGTGAGATCTGAAACACAGAACTCTTCAAGTTTTAAAAACAGACATTGAAACTGAATTATTCAAGAGAAAACACTGGTTTGTGACATTTTCAGAACATCATACTTCCTTGACAGAAATTTTTCATTTCTCCAAGACCTGCATTTATTCAACAGGCATAAAATGTACTTCTCAAGCTTGCTGTTGAACATATTAATATTTGCTCTTCAACTTTTATTTCAACTACATTACCACAAAAGGGTAAGAATACTTATGCCACTATGTAAACTACAGTGTTCTTCAAAGAACTAATGATCTTGAAATTAACACAGATCAGATTCACAGGAATCAGTGAAATCTTTGCTCTAAAAGATCTACGCTGAAATTTTTATATCTCTGTAACTCTGAACACGACAAAGTGAACACATTTTTTGGTACTTAATATCTTAGAAAAAGTGTATCTGTAGCTGTGTTTTTTTCCCATTCACTTCCTTAAGATGGAAGTTCAAGTTTTTAAATTGGTGATAATCAGAAGAATTCATACTTTACTGCTGCACAAAAACCAAAACAAGCGGTGAGTCTTTCAAGTTGAAGGTGAAAATAAGTACTATTTCAGAGTAAATTATGCCAAATTTTTCATGTTACTCATGAAATTGCTCATTCAATCAGGTGTTTCAGAAACAGAGCAGCATATTTTTGCAGTTGCAGTTTTTAAGAACCCCCAGCCCATGCAGACTATTAACCATTTCTATGTTAACCACAGATTGCCTGAGTGTTTGCATTTATCATTTGGTCTCCATTTGCTGCGCTGAGCTGTGTAAGTGGAATGTGACAAAAGGAACACAAGGAAACATCTGCACTGTGTGACAGCACCCTAGTGTTTGTGACAGTGGGAACGAAGGGAACACCTCCTACCTGTGGGCACAGAGTCTCAATGTGGTTTGCTGCCATTTGGACAATTTTCGTTCCATCTTCATTTGTTGACAATGAACAAGCAAGATTGGCAACCTGAAATAAAATAAATAGACTTCAATTAGCAATCAGCCTTGTGAGCAAGTATTCCTGCTCACACTTCAAGCCTGCCATAAAACATCTCTGCTAGAAAGCCTTCATTTGGGGGGAGAAATATTTTGTCAAAGAATGTTTTTGAACAGGGAAACACTGCAGGAGGGAAGAAGAGCTGAGGAAAGAGGTGGCAGTGATGAGAAATCTTAGCACCTCATCCCAATTTAGGCTCAGCAGGTAACAGCTGCAGAGTAGTGTTTGGAAAATAGGAGGAAATTTCAAAGTAAGAGCCTAAGGTTTCAGCAGATTGCCTGTGATCTTGCCCCCTAATTTTTCAGAGCCCTTCAAACCATAACCAGCTTTTACACAGTCCTTTAAACTTACTTTTAAGACCTTAAAACTCAAATAAAATTTATCTTGTTGTAATTAAACACAAAATAATTTCTGCCCTGAGCTATCAACAAATTATTCTTTTAGTGGTATGGTTTTCAACTGGAATGATCATATCATACAGCATATACAGTGCAACCAACAGTGACAAGGTATATGGAAACTTGAAATCTGTGAAAGAACAAATCTATCTCCTATTATAACATACACCATGGAGATACAGCTTCCTTTGAAGTGAAAATCTCTTCCACAATGCTCCACAAGTTTAAATGGATGAAGGAGAAAGTATGTTATAATGATAATGCAGACCAAACAGTGCCTGACAGCCAGAGCCCTGCAGTGCTGCAAATATCAACACAGCCACAGTCATTGTGGAGTCACCCAAAACCCATACAACAACTTCTACAGTTCAGCTGCCATGAAATAAAAACAAATCTTTCTTTATCAACATTTTGGGACACCATCACTACTAGTTCAAGAATAATCTACCACACCAAAGGCTTTTATTATTCTTGCTTAATTGATAGAAGTATTTAAAAGACATTAGTCAGTGCATAGACAAATAAATTACTTTTCCTATTGAAAATTCAGAAGAGATTAAGAATCACTTTCTGAAGGGAATGAGATTTGGAATGCAGGGCCTCCCACGTACACCTGTGCCTACACGAAAATACTTTGTACAACTTTCCCTAGTATTCCAAGAAAATTCACTAGTTCCCTACCCATGTGATGTATTACCTTTTCCACATTAAAAAAGTGGTTAAGACTGAAGAAATCCAGTTTTCATCAATGCACTAACACTGTATTCTCTTTTATTTGGAGTAAACTGCCATAGGTTGGTTGTTTATGCAGTATCTGAAAAAATGGGTTTGATTCTATGCTTTCCCTCCTGACTCTTCAACTTAAACTACCCACAGATGACTTTGTACCATCACAATCCAGCCCTAAAAGATGCAATTCCCTCCCCTCCAAAAAAATAAATAAAATTAGTTGTTTTTCTTTGGAGTGCACGTCAGAAGTTTGCATTACTGGTCCCAACAATTAATTCATACTGGCTTCAGTATTTTAATGCCTTTGCCTCAGTCTCTGAGGTGCTTGTGTATCCCTAACTTCAATCTGTGTTCACTCACACTTTGTTCCTACACCACTAAGTAAAATAAAGCACTCTAAAGGACTCAGTGCAAACATCATTGATTTAAAGAACTCTTCTATGTCTAAAGCAGCAACATTTCAAGGGTAAAATAAAAAGGCAATGCCAGCCATTCCACCAGGACAAAAACTCTCAGCAGCTTTTTTTTTTTCTTTACCATAAGGTAACCAGGCTTTTCAAATTCATTTGGCAGTTTCAAGAAAAACTTGACTTTCATTTCTTGGAATCCAGAACAAACATGTGCAATATGGAGCTCCTGTTTATCAGTGATGAACTGCTCTGAGCAGTTTTGTCCCTGTCATGATGAGCAAGGCAGATACAGACAGTTCACAGCAACTTTTTATCCTGATTCCTAGTTACACTGGCTCCAGCATTTCAGTACAAATACAGTCCTTGATGTAAATCATGTCACAGTCACAGAATAACAAATTAGGGTGAAACAGGTTCCCAGAGATCATGTACTCCAAGCCCTGTTCAAAACATGAGAATGAACTTGAAACCATCTGGTGCCAGTGGCTCAGTGCAACACACCAGCACTGGGGACAAGTTCTGTGTTACCAATCATGTGGGAGATTAGAAGGGTTGAAAATGTGGCTCTTCTCTGGCAAAGCATGCTCAGGTTGGGAAGGAGCTCTTACTGCACAAGTATTCTTTTTTATTTGAAGTCAACAGCAATAAGAGTTTTTTGAATATAAAGAGGAACAACTTTCTGATCCTTCAGCCCTCAGCATTCCTTGCTCATGGCCCATTCCAGAACAGTATTCTCAAAGCACAAGCAGCAAACCGAGGGCAGGGCATAAGCACTAAGAACTTGCACTAGGCCATTTTACAACAGCAAACAGAGGTCTGTAATAATTACATAAGGTGTCTTAAAAATATCTATGAAGTTAAACAAAGTAGCATTGGCTACTTTGGAATAAACACATGCTGTATTTTGGATGAGTATTTGGAGTTCATACTACAGTGCATTGCCATCAGCAAATTTAGACCTTTGCCTTTCATTTTGAGCAATGTTGATAAGGCTTCTCTTTCCATGAGAAAATGGGTAGAATTTTCTTCTCCTGGCACTGAAGCAGCACTTGTCCGCATGTGCCTTATGCATAAGTAAAAGGATTTCAGTCAGTCTCAGCAGCAGGTGGTGAGGCTCACAGCTCTTCCACCCAAAGACAATTCAGACCCCTGAGGTCACTAACATGGTCTCAGCCATCAGCACATTCACTGTTCCACCCAAAGACAATTCAGACCCCTGAGGTCACTAACATGGTCTCAGCCATCAGCACATTCACTGTTGGCACTTCCCTCAGCAGCTCCTGAAGAGATCTTCTTAACACAAATCCAAACCACAGTGATTCAACTAAACCACATGGAAGCAGGAAAACACCTGTGTGTAATTTTTCCAAGCAGGAGCAAGGGATGTGTGAACCTGCAGTCTCTTTTGAGGCTGTAATGTTGCTAATAAGGAGGGCAAGCTGCTCAGCAATAGTAAATGTCTGGAGTCTATAAGAAAAAATCAAGCCCTAGCTCGGATAAGACTTTACTGTCATCTATCACACACATCTCAAAAGGTTTTTGCAATCTGAGAAATCTTCATTACACCACAGTCTCTCCCCTAAGCAGTGTAAACTACACAAATACATCACATTTCTTTTGTATTCTCTGGAAGAAACCAGCTGTCCCTCGGGGACTGCAAACCCAAGTACACTGCAACTTCAAAAACAAAACTGCAAAATGAAAATCCAAGATTGCTCTCAGTTAGAAAATAATTGTCCTTCTGAAGAGCAAAGTTTGTCAGGACAAATAAAAAGCTTTCTTGTAGGCTGGTCTGATTGAAATCACAACTCTACCAAAGGAAAAAAAATTATCATTTTCTCCAGACATTTTAAAGACTCTAAGAACGCAGTTATAGAGCTTTTCCTTGAAAACATAACAAACAGAGAACAAACCATCCTTGATGAGGTTTAGCAACATCAATTAATACACTAATTAAGGTGCAGTGGGAAAATAAGACTTTGAACTGAGCATGTAAGTGCAGCACTGGCAGTAGATAAAATATTTCCTTAGCTGGATGGATTTTTAGATTCTGAAGGCACCAAAGAGTGCATTTTTTGATGCCCATTATCTCTACACAGAAGATATGCCAATGGACATTTCTTTTATTCCTGCAGTTATTAAACAACTTCTTAATTGGTACTTTTACTATTGGGTGAGGGTTTACCTTTCTTTATTGGGGAGGGGGTTCCTCTCTTTACAATATCATAACCCAACAACTTTTCAGGCTAGAAATTGCTGAACAGTAAGATTTGGGTATTGCAGATTGACTCTGTTAAAAATAATTCAACAAATACGTTGCTCTCCTTGATTTATACATTACATGGGGCTGGTGCATCGAGGAGAGAGCACAACTGGAAATGCGTGTCCAGATTTCTTCAGTTCCTACTCTTTACCAAACGGAAAGGCAAAGAAAGATGCACTTAAAGGCCATGAGAGATACATGAGAAATGAACAAGTTCATCTGTTGTCCAAAATTCCTTGGGGTGGAAGACTTTGTCCCTTGCCTATGCTCACACAAGTGCATGCACACTGTGGATCCCCCAGTGTTCTCTCTCTAAGCAGAGGATGAAGTCTTTAGGTGAAGATGAAGGCTCAAGCTTCATCCAACCTCAGATTTGCACTGGGTGTTAATGCAAAACAGAAAACACATTTAGGCAAAACACTCTGGAGAGTCACTAAGCACCTCCAGTGTGAATTAAGGTGAATTATCAGAATTACCAGGTGTGATAATTCTTAACAGCCAACTACCTGGAGCTGTCTATTGCTGAAAGAAACAGAGATAGCCTAACACCCTTTCTGTGGACAAAAAATCCCTTAAGAGCCTCAGGGCAAGTGGAAGCTCACTGCAAAGTAAGATTGCCTCTTCCCTGTGAGGGCTCTTATGTTCATTCTGCTGGAAAGGGACAGAAATCCTTGGGAGAGATGTTCCAGCCATGATCTAAGGATGCAATAAGTGGTTCAGCAATGAGTCCTGGTGCAGACTTAACTCCAGGCTGAGAACAAAATGGAAAGTCAAATGCAAAAGTGAGATTTTAAGCAGCAGAGGAGTAAATAATCACTGCACTGCCTCACCACCTGTTCCATTTGCAGTTGGGAACAGCTTTGCTGATATATTGTCCACACTGCACAGCAAGAATTAGATGTACCCCCAAGGATTTTTTTCAGTCAAATTCACTCCATTAACTCCCAAAAATAAGTATTTGCTCAGGAACAGATTGTCTGCTAACTAGCTAAATTCTTCTTCTATAAATTGTACAAAATGAAGCAGCATGTTCTCTAGATGTAATCCCTTCTGCTCTACCAGTAGAAGCTCAGATTCTTTTCATTATTTTACCCGAAGTCCCAAAGCACTTTTACTGTAAATCACTGGGGATAACTAAGTCATTAATTCCATAAAAGTTTGTTTCCTCTTCTTGGTGAAGATTTCCTGGTTTTAATTAAACACCTCCTGTCAAGAAACTGTTTCACTGAGGAAGGAGCTCCCAAAGCTCTGCCTAGCCTGAGGTGACCCAGGTCCTTCAGGGTAAGCCTCAAGTCTGTACTTGGAGATTTTTTTAGCCTAGTGTGAAGAACCCTCTGATCCAACCCAATCCCTCCCACTGATAACCCTACAGAAATTCTTAGTACCATACTGGGAAAGTGTTACCAAAATAAAAACCAGCATGCTTCAGATTTCACAAAACATGAACTTGTGTGTCACAAAGCTTCAAACACAGATTTAGGAAGTTTAAAGGACTGATCCTATCATTTTGCCTATTTTTTTAACACATAGTAAATATCAGAAAAACTTACTGGTTTTCCACAAAAGCAAGCAAGAGTATTTCTCATACACACTAAGGAACACTAACCAGAGCGTCCCTTCCACATGTGTAACATTCTCCCTTGCACTGGCAAGGAGTTAAAATGGCCTAAGGAGGGCAGTGCACAATGGACACAAAACCAGCCCAGTAATCAATCCACTGAGGTAGAGTTAATCCTGAATAATCACAATTCAGATGATATTTCATTTGTAGGAGAGCAACTGAGCACTGAGCTGAGGAATAACATTTGAATTCCAGCATTACAGCAGTCAATACAGCTTTCAATATAAATTATATACAGTGTAAACTGGCTATAACTGCCAGCCTGCTCTCTTCAAACCATAAAGGATAAAATGTACTTATGTATTTTCTGCTTCTAATTTTGTGGCGTACAGAAGTATCTTCTACAGGTTTGTTATGTGTTCCCAGTTTCCACCACTAGCTTTATTCATGAGGCCTTAAGAAGTCTTTGGAGGAAAATGACTGTTAATACCAAAAAGAGCCATAAAAAAACTACAAAGGTCAACATTAAATAATGATTCTATACTTTTTCAAGGAAAAGGCTACACTGATGTATGTATGTCTTCCAGTCATTGCTGCTTTTTATATGCATTTATGATTACTATGTGCATTTTTATGGGCTTAATAAAACTTACACAGACTACAGTATTTGTTTATAGTGAAAAAACACATTCTTGTGAACTTAAAACTTACCTCCAGTGGGCAATAAAGTAGTATCAAAATGTTGCTTGTTCTCCAATCCATTTTCTACCATAAAACTTAATTTCTTTCCAGATCAAGTCAAATAGTTATACCTCAGGTTGAAAGTTACACTCTTACCTTTTATTAGCTTTTACTTTTGTGGAGAAAAACTTACAAACCCTACTCAAATGTGCATTTAACATGTATTGTGCTGCTTTCCCTGCCTCCTTTAGCTTTCCAGCTTCTCCTTTTTCAGAAAGACTCTTGAATCTGCTAACTTAACTACAGCAGGCAACTGAAAGCTTCCTCACTCTCCTTTCAGTTTCTTTTGCACTGTTGCTCATCTTACCTGTCTCCACCTCCTTCCACTTTCTGCAGAGCTGAATTGGGCATTACTGCACTGCTGCCTGACCCACTGCTAATTTGACAAAATTAGCTGAACATGCTACACCTGAGGCTTATCACTGCCCCTGCAGTGTGACCAGCCACTGCTCAAGATGGCTCAAACTCCTCAGAGTACTATGTAACTTCAGCTGTTTCCTACCAAGCATGCCCAATATTCTGCTGGTGTGATTAATAAAGCATATATAAATACCCACGGACTGGATTGCTGGGTTTTGTTGTAGGGTTGGGTTTTTTTCCTAGTGACATAACTGCAACTGGTTTATTTCTAGTTCCATGTGCTCAGACAAATCTTATCTCATACAAGTTCATCTAGGGCAGTGCCTTTATGAATTGGGCCTCAACCAAAATGAAAGTAGATAATACATACACTGTGAGACAAACACAGCACACATGCAAGTGAGAATTCTGCCCAGGAAAATTCCCGAATCCATTTCCTTCTCAATAAAGGTGTCAGGCCTGATGCAGAGCCCCACTAAGCTCTCTCCCACTGCTTTAGGTCACAGTTACATTTGAAGAATTCAGGTAAGGATTCCCCCTCTAGACTCTGAGCTCTAGGTACATCCAAGAACAAATACTGTATTTGTATTATGCTTTGGCAAGCTAGCCACAGACTCCAGTAGATCAGATACTGCCTGTGGCTGTGACCTGTGTCTCACTACCAATAGAATACTCAAAATTTCAGGTCTTTTTTGTCTATAAAGCACAGGTAAGATTCAAACATGCACATGGATATATCCTCATACGTTTTCTTATTACTTGTTAGTCAAATATTCCAGAAAAAAAGGAAACAAATAAAAAAAGTAAAGGTCATCCAGCTTTCAATATTCTGCCAGTGGCAATATCTGTAACCCAGCACTCTGAAAGCCTTCCCAGAGCAAGTACAAGTCCATCTCCTAGTTTAAAAGAAGAAATTTACTTAAGAAAGCAAGTCAGAGCCTAAGGCAGCTTGTGTGGTAAAGAACCACCAGGCCCTCCCACTTCACACAAGAACATATCACGTGTGTTTAAAGAATTATTTTAAAGCAGCAGCTTTTCAGAACGAAAACCAGTCCCACTCCCAAAGCTTCTCAGAAGTGAATTCTCTCTTGCAGTACTCTTGGAATCTCTCTCCAAGCCAAGTGGCTCCCTCCAAACTTTGGAAAATAACTTTAGTGTACTGTTGTCCTGCTTGCACTCAGCAGGACTTGGAAAAAGGATAAGCAGAGGATAGTGTAACAACCCATCCCAGACAGCTTCAAACTCAAGGATAATGAGTAAAAGCTAAGGCCCAGCAGTGCCCCAAACAGCAGCCCAGAGCAGGCTGTCTGTCTGTCTGTCTGTCTGTCCCTCTGCACTGCTGAGCTGCACCCTCCACCTCAATGGGGCCGTTCTGTCCCCAGGAACTGGCACTGAAAATCCTGTAAGAGAGAAAAACCTCCAAACACATTGTCTGCTGCTGTTGCCTCAGAGATGTGAAATACAAAGCTGTGTTTCGTGTCAAGTACATGCAGGCACTGTGTGTATTTGTGATTGTGAGATGTGTGGAAATCAACCATGGGACAGTTATAAAGACGAATTCTAATAATAACTGAGGAAAGTAAAGCATGGAAGAAGGCCTTTGAACCTATCTTTTGTTTGCAATTAACCTTTATAACTCTTAAGTTGATTTAGGAGCATTTGAATTAAAGTTTTAAGGATGTTGCTTTTTGACAGGAACTTTCTGTTTGTAAGCCTCAAAGAGTTTGCAATAATAACCTTTTTATATTATTTTTATAATTTTAAAATTATAATTATAATTTAATTAATTTAAATTAT
The DNA here is from genome assembly GCF_028551555.1 of Melozone crissalis. Taxonomy (NCBI): domain Eukaryota; kingdom Metazoa; phylum Chordata; class Aves; order Passeriformes; family Passerellidae; genus Melozone; species Melozone crissalis. The sequence goes on along the minus strand of NW_026535840.1, from coordinate 2,442,618 downwards.
TAATAATAATTATAATTTTATAATTCTTTTTAATTATAATTTTATAATATTGCTGGTAATAAGGATATTTTGAAACTATAGCTTTAGAATATATAAAAAGGAAACATGCAGCTTGAGAAAGGAAGATGGACGTCAACTCAAGGTTTGACCAAGGGAAGCTGGACATCACTGTTATGGGATTTATAGTCCTTGCAATTAAAAGGTGGACACACATCTGGAGAACTGGACTTCACCAGATGGGATTGGTCTTCCTTCTTTCAGAAACCAGACCACCACCACCTGGGATACTCCTTTGAGATACACCCTGAGAAAAACTAAATCACAATAGTGTATAGAATTGTGATGTAAAAATTTGGAATAGAAACTGCCGATGAGTAAAAACTGGAATAGAAACTGCTGAGAAAGCTGATGAGTACCCCTAGAAATACCTGTGAGCCCCAACTACAGGTGTGCAGTTGGAGGGAAAACTTCCCCCACTGTACCCAGCGCTGTATTGCTCACACTTTACCATATTAATTAATAAATTGATTGCTGCTTGACCATTGGCCTAGTCAAGCTTCTCATTTATAACACAGATTGCTGTTTTAGAACTTATGCTGCACGAAGTTAGTCTTTAAAGCAGCAAGGCCAGCAAAGATCCTGGGTTTCAAAAGAGAAAGAACAACTCGAAGTAGCCGATAAAGCAGAAAACTCAGGGCTGTGGCTTTAGACGCCCTGTCAGGGTCCCAGCTCACACAGCTGTGTGTGTCTGTGTGTCTGTGTGTGTGTGTCTGTGTGTGTGTGTGTCTGTGTGTGTGTCTGTGTGTGTGTCTGTGTGTCTGTGTGTCTGTGTGTCTGTGTGTCTGTGGTGTGTCTGTGTGTGTG